>NC_137150.1:29767543-32441329 GCF_951394435.1 Stenella coeruleoalba | reverse complement strand
TACTAAAATAAAAATATAGCTCCTCTTTGACCAGCAACCTCACTCCTGAGGGTCTTCTCCTTAGTTATTAAACCATGGATGTATAAAGACACATATACAAAGATGTTTATAGCAGCGTTGTTTACGAAGGGCAAGAATCAGAATCAGTGTGAATGTTCATCAGTGGGCGAATGGTTGAAAGAATTGGGACACATCCATGACATAGAATATACATGGTACATACAGCTTCTAAAAGAATGGATTAGGTCTATAGCAGTGGACTTGGAGGAATTTCCAAGAGGTAGTTTTTTTTTTTTTTTTTTTTGCGGTACGCGGGCCTCTCACTGTTGTGGCCTCTCGCGTTGCAGAGCACAGGCTCAGGACGTGCAGGCTCAGCGGCCATGGTTCACGGGCCCAGCCGCTCCGTGGCATGTGGGATCTTCCCGGACTGGGGCACGAACCCGTGTCCCCTGCATCGGCAGGAGGACTCTCAACCACTGCGCCACCAGGGAAGCCCCTAAGAGGTAGTTTTAAATAAGTAAAGCAAAATGCAGGACAGCATATACAACATGATTATATTTTTGTGGAGCAAACAGTGCCAAAGTCCTTTAATGGATGAAATAAATAAAAAAAAAGAAAACTAGCATGATTTTTCAAATAAAAAAGTAAAACGGGAAAGAAAGAAAAAGGCTTTTGTCCCTGCTAATAGTCAGATGTGTTTATCTACACCTAGTTTATTTCTGCTGAGTATCTGGATAGATAACAAAGCAGTGTAAGTCAGAGTTGTCATTTGCAGGGTATATGCTTGAATTGATCATCTTTAATTCAATTTGCTAATGCCTTAGATTTTCCTTGGTCCATTCTAATATTTAGAAAGGTTAATCCCAACAGGTTTACTTAAAGCACACTCCCTAGCCCAACCCCTGCTTTCCTCCCTACAATGTAAAATGCAAAGCCCTTTTTAATGGAAAAAAAAAACCTGAAAAGGAGTCTATATTTTCACCATAAGTAGAAAACTAGATACAGTTAAAATAAGTAGAAGGTAGCATAAAAAATTAAAATAGTAAAATCAAAATGAAGTTATATAACTCCAGCTGCTACTGCCAGCAGATGGCTTGGACCCAAGACTCAAGCTCAACCTGTAATAAAGGAAGATTAAAGTCATTAGAGAGGTGTTAAAGGCCCACCAGCACCAAACTGAGACTTTCTATGTTCCGGTATTAAAGAACCGAAAGATAACTGCAAAGAATTCTTTCAGTGCCTGCTTAAGTCTCATCTGATGCTCTGGTCTTGTGCCACCTAAATTCCCTCGTGTCACAGCTCCAGCACTTGGGCAAATGCTGATTTAGTCTAATCTTCATTTCTCCAGCTGGAAAATCAACCCCAGGAAAGATGGGTGTCTCATGCAAGGTCAAACACCTGGACGGTAGCATGTCCTTCTGCCTACCAGGCTGGCTCTTCCTGAAGAAGCAAAAAAAGAGATGCATTCAGTTCTATTCTTTGCTGGTTGTGGAAAATAACTCCTTACTCCTTTCCTTTCAGTCATTTAGAAAAATAATCTTATTGCCAATGAAAATAAAAACAGACGTTCAAAGGATAGCATGGAATATGTAAAGGTTCTCAGAGGAGAAAAATGTTCATCAAGAAACCATTTAAAGTGCTTTGTCTTGTTTCTCAGGGCGGAGGAGGGATTTAAGAATAGAACTCAGGGAAGCAAGGGTTCCAAACGGAAGAGAGCAGGCAGGGTAATTACAATGTGATAGGTAATTACCAGCGGCTGGGTAATTACAATGTGATAGGTAATTACGGCTTTCCAGGAAGTGCCTAAATTACAGGGCAAGTGTCAGGTCCATGCTGCTTCCTCCTGAGAAGAATAATACAGGCCAGAAAAATCAGGTCTGGCTGGTAGGCATTTGAAACCTGGGCACATCTGGTCCAAGGCAAGACAGTTTTGTGTCAGGGGCTCACTACTGCCCTCTCCCTTCCTTCCGCCCCTTGTCTGGGGGGTTGAAGGGGCACTGTCACTTACACCCTGCTCCCTTCCCTGACCAATCTCCATAGTAGGGTGGTGCCCTTCACCAGTCTTCTCCCGGCCTTCTCCTTAGCTCCAAGAGAGATGAAATGGTGAGAAAGCCAACACTATGAGGTCATGGAGAACAGGCGGCCATGAAATAGCAGATTCTCGTTCCCCGCTCCTCTGTACAATGGCAACCTTTCATTCTCTTGGAAAAGTCCACCACGGGCCCTGGTGAAGAAATGGTCTTCCCCAGGACTTCTGTTTACCCAGCTCTTGCCTGGGAGGCCAGCCCTGGCTGACACAAATGCCATCCTTTTAAGCCATACTGACCTTAAATTGGCAGGGTGGAAAAATAAGAGTTTGTGTGAGGGGATCCCACAGGGAAGGTCCATGGAATTTTCCTGCAGCCATTTTGACTGCAACTGCAGCAGCTGTTAAACACACGTTGTTTTGATGAGGGGCTGTTTTGACTCAGCCTAAAACCCAACCATTAATCTTTAGGCTTAAAAAAAATAGGCCAAGTACACAGACGTCCCTATCCAGCTCTTGAGCCTCACTCCTTGGGTGGGGTGAGTCAGGAATGGAGTAAGAGTTATAAGAGTCTGTTTTACACATTGATTAATGATTTTAAGAAAGTGTTTTACACTTGTACATAACCTATCAAAGTGTCAAGAAAGTAGCATCAGAATGGCCACATCAAAACACCTTGCTTCTCATCCAGCCTCACTCTTGCCCTTCCACAGGGCACCCCCTTTCTCATAGAGCCTCCTCTGTTGGTTTGTGTCCCCGCCCCAGCATAAACTCCTCAGGGGCAGGCACCACTTCTTCTGAATAGCAAACAGTAACAGCTGCTTAGTGCATGCTTATTTGACTAACAGAATAAAATATACTTACATTCAGCTAGGACTTTACCCACGTCTCCAGAAGAAAAGATAATAAGTGAAGATCTCTAGACCAGTGGTTTGTTCAAACTCTTTGATCACTATCTAAAACAAAAAAAAAGTTAAGCATTCTATACTACAACCCAGTATAGTATAACCTCTCTCTCTCTCACACACACTCACACTTGATACAAAAGTTTGGTAAAATAAAACTTACATTTACTATGTGCAGTGCACGTTGCTATTTTCTATTCTATGCTATTTTGTTCTCCTTGATTTCATTTTCAAAAATGCTTGAACATTCTGCATTCAGTTGATTTACCCAATGGATGTTGACCCACGATATGAAAACACCACACTTGACTTTTGCTGGACCCATTCCTGACAATGCTCAGCAGGGCATCCGCCTTGTGGGTCATTGCTCAGGGCTCACTCACCTCCCTGAAGGTACCTAAGCAGGAGCTGCACTGTGTGCTTCTGAACTTGGGCCCATGATGGGTCCCATCCTCACTGGCCAGGTAGCTGGCACTCAGTTGACTCTATGGGATAGGTGGATAGGCTGAGTGTTTTGTGTCAATGTAGAGCTCAGGCCTGGTATGCCAGTATGCCTGGTATGCCAGTCAGGGTGCAGTTGGGAAAAGGGAAACCACACTGGTATTTCAACAGAGGAGAATTAATATAGGGAATTGCTAACACAGCTGTTGAAGGGCTGACAAAACAAAAAGGCATCATGAGGTAACTCAGAGGTAAAGGCAAGCAGTCAAGTGGTTCCTAATCTGGCTGATGTGCTGCACATCCATAGATTTGCCTGGTAAAGGGACAATGAGATTTAGACAAGTGGATTTAGACAGTTTATTTCTCACAGCACAACAGGTCTCATGAGCTTCCTGTTTGCATCCATTTCCCTTGCCCTGTATTCCACATTCTGCCCAGTGCAGTGGAGTGATAAAGAGAGAGTGACAGAAAAAGAGGAAGGGGAGAGCTCCCTGCAGGGACATAGAGAGGGCCTGAGAGAGGGCAGGAGGCCACGCTCGGCCACCCAGGGCCCCGTCTGTGGCCTCTTCCTTCCTGCTACAATCCCTACCTGCCCTCACCTCAGGGCTCATCCTTGCCCTCTCTGTGCTCCCACTTCTCAGTCCCTGATTTATTTTTAAACCACTCTATTGAGGTATGATTGACATGGAAAAGGCTGTACATATTTCATGTATATACCTCAATGAGTGGTAAGTATACACCCATGAAACCATCACCACCAACAGGCAATAGACATATCCATCACCTCCCAAAATTTCCTCCTGACACCTTTATTATTATTGCTATTGTTATTATTATTGTTACTGTTATGTGTGTGGTGAGAACACTTAGCATATACTGCATTGTATACTTACAAAATTCTAAGTATACAATGCAGTATTGTTAGCTATGGGCACTATGCTGTCTAGTAGATCTCCAGAACTTATTTATCTTGCATACTTGAAACTTTATACCCTTTGACCATCACCTCCCCATTACTCCCTCCCCCACAACCCCTGGCAACTACCATTTTACTCTCTGCTTCTATAAATTTGACTATTTAGATCCTACCTATAAGTGAGATCATATAGTATTTATCTTTCTGTATTCAGCTTATTTCACTTAACTTGATGACTTCAAGGTCCATTTTATTAGTCAGGGTTCTCCAGAGAAACAGAACCAACAGGAAATATATAGATACATATAAGAGGACATTTATTATGGGAATTGGCTCATGTAGTTATGGAGGCTGAGAAGTCCCACAATTTGTCATCTGCAAGGTAGAGAACTAGGAAAGCCGGTGGCGTAATTCAGTCCAAGTCTGAAAGACTGAGAACCCAGGGGCCACTGGTGTAAGTTCTAGAGTCCAAAGGCCCAAGAACCAGGAGCTTTGATGTGCGAGGGCAGGAAAAGCTGAATGATGTCTCAGCTTAAGAAGAGAGCATATTAGCCCTTCCTTCACCTTTTTGTTCCAATTGGACCTTCAATGGATTGGATGCCCACATTGCTGAGGGTGGATCTCTTTACTCAGTCTACTCAATCAAATGCTGATTCCTTCTGGAAACACCCTCACAGATACATCCAGAAATAATGTTTTACTAGATATCTGGACATCCCTTAGCCTAGTCAAGTTGACACATAAAATTAACCATCACATCCACCTATGTTGTTGTGAATGGCAGGGTTCCCTTAATTTTTAAGGCTAAATAATATTCCATTGTATGGATATACCACATTTTCTCTATCCATTCATCTGTCAGTTGATATTTAGGTTGTTTCCATATCTTGCCTATGGGGAATCTCAGCGTACCCACCATGATGTTCCCAGGACCTGGACTTTGGCCACTACCTGTGGACAATGGAGGAAGAGAGAATTTGGTACCCAAGACTCTGGATAAGGTCCAAGGGTCACAAAGGGGACATTGTTTAGCACCTCAGAGCTAGAAGCGATTTTAATCACCACCTAATTGAAGACTTCATTTCACAGAGAAGAAGGCTGGGCTCAGGGGCTCAGGGACACCCACAGGTCTTCAGGTTCCTCTGGCATGGTCTTGCCCACCATTGCAGAGATCTCCCACCCAATCTGGGCTGGCCAGGCCTCTAGTACCACGCCCTGTCTAGAGCAATTTTACCACTGGATGTCATCTGTCTTTGTTTCTTTCAGTGTGTCCTTGTACTGTGTTCTCTCTCCTTGAGGAAAAGGATGGGAACAAGTCCTGGGTTCAAATCTGGACTCTGACAGTTACTTGCTGAGCACCTTTGCGCATCATTTCACTTCTCTGAGACCAAATCTCCTCTCTCTGAGAATGAGGATCTATTTTTTTAAAGGTGTGGTACAGACTAGATGAAATAATGTTTACGCATAAGGCAGCTATGGCATCATGGAAAGAAATCAGAAAAATTGGGTTCAGTTTCCTGACTTGCTAGTTGTCCGAACTTGGGCAAAGTTGTAGCTTCCCTGACCTGAGCATACTGATCTGAAAAATGGGGATAACAATCCCTCTCAAAAATGGTTGTTATGATGATGATTTTATTCATCCATTCATTGAACAAATATTTATTAAACTATAAACTACTATGTGCCAGGCTCCATTCTAGATGTTAGGAAAGCAGCAGTGAATAAGACCTACAGAATCTGTCATCATGGAATTTATATTCTATTGGGAGAGACAATTAATAAGCAAATGAATAGATGCACATACAATCTAATATTCTGAAGTGAAAAGGACTATGAAAGATGAGAGAGAGAGAGAGGCAGAGAAAGAGGGAAAAGAGAGAGAGAGAGAGAGGGAGAGAGAGAGAAAGAAGAGAGATTGATTGTAGGAAGGCACTTGGTAAATTACAGAGCACTAAATAATTGCCTGGCATTTAGTAGGTGCTCAACAAATGCTAATTTCCTTCTTGTCTACATTTCTTATTTCCACTTTCCTCAGGCAATTCCATGCCCACTGTTATTCTCAGGATGCCCATAACGCGACTTTGAGCATCCTCACCATTTCCATCCACCATCCACCCAGTATGTTCCTTCCCACACCCCATCTCTTGCAGCCCCTGGGCCAGGCACTGGGCGTTCAGCGATAGCACGGCATCAATGACAGTAGGAAGTTTTGTGCAAAGCAGTGGAAAGGCAAGGAAACAGAGGCACATAATATAGCCGGGAGCATTCCCCTTGGTGCTGTGCAGCTGCTTATGCACTGGGGCCTTGCCCTTTTAGGACTGGGAGCTCATCCTGGCCAGAACTTTCAATTTAGTAATGAAGAGATTTTTCTGAAAATATCACACTGATTATCAAGGATCAAGCCTCTCTCTCCCAAACTTATTCGTATTAATGAAGTTTAACATCGTTGATTTATCTTATTCACCAAAGAGTATAAAAAGCAATTCCAAAATATAGAGCAAAAACAAGGAAAACAAATTTTTAATGAAAAAAGGCAAGGAAAGGAAATTTAAGAAGTCCATCATACTTTTTTTCCATTTGTAAATACATACCCTGTCCCCTTGTACTCTCTCCCTTAGTTATGAATGACTCCAGGTGTGAGGTGCTTGCCTATTCTGCTCAGAGTTCAAGGTCAGGAATACCCTTGATTAGTTCTGTTTGGGGTGTCAGAGGGACAGCTTACCTCTATTCGGGAGAGAAAGAGTCTAAAACAACCTTCCTTCCATTGCAAAGCCTCCCTTTTGCTCTTTTCTTTCTTCTAGGGCCCCCATCTCAAGCTCCCTCTCTGGAGCAGGCACCTACAATTCATCTCTGAGCGAGGCTGGATGCTGGTCCTGGGGGGCACTCAGGGGTGAGGACACAGAGGCCCCCTCAGAGAGAGAAGTTACTTTCAGTTCCAACTCAACCTTTCACCATCCAGGCCTGTTTCCCCACGTGTAAAACGAGCGGGCAGGCATAGATCAGTTATCCACGTACCGCCCACCCTGGTGGGACACACAGCCCTTTCCTGCCAGGTGCCTGCAGGCAGGTTTCTGGGAAGAGCCCGCTGTGGGTTTCTGGAGGCCTTTCCTAGTCAGAGCACAGGGCTGTGAGGCTCTGGGCACCCTCTATGACGTATGGCCTGTGGTCACATCCCGCCTCCGTGGAGCTGCTCCAGCTGCAGTGGGGCCTGATGCTCTTCAGGCTGGTGGTTAAGGGGGCAGGACCCAGCCAGGTGCACAGCAGCAGCCATGGGCAATCGGGGCTTCGCTGCCTGCAGCCCCAGACAGCCTGCCTCATCCTGCCCCTCCTCACACCCTCCCCCAACCCCCTCCATCTTTTCAGAGATTCCCTGGGGCAAGAGCAACTCAAGCTGAAGCTCGGAATATACTGTGGAGGGGCAGGTCGGCCTTGCCTGGCGGGGACCCCTGTCAGAGTCACCAGCAGGGACATTGCCCAGCTTCTAGAAGTGCAAGAGGGGCAGTACCATCAGAGCAGCCGAGTTAGTTTGATTCCAGAAGGAGGTGACAAATGAACCACCCTTGGTGAAGGGAAGGATGGACGGTGTACAAAGCCCCCGGTTACTGAGACCGTGGTGGCAAAGCTCAGTGAGAGGGAGATGGTGACCTCAGCCTCTGTGAGGTCGGCCAGGAGCCCAGCTGGTACAGCTGCAGGAGCCAGCAGGAGGTCTGGCTTGAGTGTAGACTGAGGCATCCCGGGACGGCGGAGTCCAGGGTAGTCACCCCTGTGAGTGATGAGCGCATTGAGGGAGGTCAACGTCACGAACGTGTCTGGAAGGTGAGTCAGGGACCCACAGAACAGAGGTCTCGGCAATCCTGGGAACGGCTTCCTCTACTGCTTTTTTCTTATGTGTTTTCTCCCCTGAGTGACCTCAAAGGAATGAGAGCCTCACAAATGACATTTCTACAGCAAAATTAGCCAGTGTGCATCAGCGCTCCAAAGGTTGGAAACTGTGGGGATTCGGAGGCTGATAACTCTTCTCTTCTTCCCTCCCTCCCTCCCTCCCTCCTTACTTCCATCATGTCTATATGCATCTTTCAAATATTTACTAAACAACTACTGAGTGCAGGCAGTGTGGCTGGGGACGGAGAGATGAGCGAGACATGGATGGTCCCTGCTCCCACACGCCCTGTGGTCTACTGCAGGAGAAGGACACTAAACAACCACAAATAATCAAGTGCAATTTGAACCTAGTCCTGGGGGCTCTGAATGCCTCTAAGTGGACTTGGCAGGACCTGGGGGGCCAAGGAGGGCTTCCTCAAGGGCAGTACACTTAGGATGAGACAGGCAGGGCGGAAAGTTCACAGGGAAGAGTGTTCCAAGCAGAGGAGACAGAGGAAGCGCAGGCTTTGAGAAACAGTGTGGTCAGTGTGGCCTGAGAGAGGGGAGTGACGGGGAGGGACAGGAGTCAGGCCAGGCAGGGCCTGTGGGGGCTGCACTGAGGATGCTGGGATTTATCTTAAGAACAATTCTCAGGCAGGGGAGGGTGGAGGACAGGGTCTCCGGTGGCGCTGCAGTTGTGAATCCTGCTGGTTAGGTGTTCTGATCCCCCATCATCAGTCACACCTGTGTAAGGGTGCAAGCCCACAGCCAGGGAGAGAGAGGCTCCGGACCAGATGTTCTGCCCCAGGAGGCTGGCTTCCAGGTGTCATGCTGCCCAGACCCACAGTGGCTGACTGGGCAGATGCTTCAGTCCCCCTTACTGTAAAATGAGTTGAGTAAGACTTGGATCAGCATGTCGAATTTCTAAGGGGAAACGATTGCAGTGGCTGGAGGGGAGCACTGTGCTCTTCTAATGGACAATCTAGGCCTAGATAGCGGCTGCTGATTGCCCCGCTCCAAGCCAGCAAACCCTGGGGTCATGGACCATAGCAGTCTCTTCATCGTGAGGTGGTACCTTACTCTAGGAATTGGAGAAATCCCAAGGAAGAACCAAGTAGTTCACAGATACTTTGATATAGTAGAAGGAGTCCAGGCTTTGGAGCCAGAAAGACTTGGACTTGCATTCTGGATCTGCCACTAGATGTGTGGCCTTGAGCAGTTCACTTAACCTCTCTGAGCCGCATGTCCTCATCTGTGACTCAGGAACAGTTGCAACAAGCTACGCTTATCCAGCTGTTTCAAGGATTACAGATGGTGTTTGTAAGTAGTGGAGGCAGGGAAATGTTCACACCATCTGAGAGAGGTGGCTTTTCACCTGTGTTCTGAGAAAGGAGAAACTTCCTCTGCCATTAGGGCCCTGTGACAGTCCTTTATCCATCAACCATCACTGCCAGGAAGTCCTGCCCTACGTCTCTCTGCGCGGCAGCTGGAGCCCATCTTCCTTGATCTGTCCCAAGTCGAGACTGGCAGCGTCTGGGCACCATCACCAGTGAGAGGTGCCTGGACCCCTGGCCACTTACAGGACTCCTCCCCTAGTTCCCACCTCAGAGCTTACAGATGCAGGGAACACTGGTCCCGCTGAAATAGCAGGAAGGCTGCCTGGATTAAACCCAACGCAGGCACAGACACCCCCTCCCCATCACTGTCTTTGAGCCACACACCAACACCTATCACTGCAGCACTAAACCTTCCCAGGACCAAAGCAGGAGAGGCCCACCCTGAAGTGAGCAGGGGGCCAGGATGAGGATACAGGGTTCTGGGGCTGCAAACACACACATACATACACATACAAGGACACACATGGGAACACATAATTATGTAACACACACAAGGAGAGACGTGTCAGGGGACCCAAAACCTAGAGACCCCCGGACACTTCAGTCCATTAAAATGTTATTTAACTTTTCCAGGCCTCAGGTCTCCTGTCTGTGAACAGGGAGGATAATAAGAGGGTAATGTGGTTAAGGTTACACAGAAGGTACGTGGAACACTGCAGAGCCCAGAGTGGACGCTCAGTTTTCATTAGCTGTGATTCATTACAGTTGGAAACCTTCATAGGACACAGGCAGACATGGGAACACCAGTACACCAGGCCCTCAGGATCAGATCACAGGCACACATACCCCAGGTCTGACCACAGATGCGGGTGCAGGGGCCCATCTGAGAGAAGCCTGCTGGTGGCCAGTGTGGTAGGGCCCACATGGTTTGGCCTTGGCCCAATTAGGCCTGGTCTGTTTCAGCCAGACTGCAGAAAAAGAAAAAAGAATGAAAAAAGAAATTGCCTGGTAAATTCTAATGAGCAGAATTTTGAGGAGTGTGGAGGGAGACCAGGGAGAGAAGGAGGGTGTGAGGAGAGTAGCGGGGCTGGGCCTGAGAGTCAGAGCTTCTCTCCAGAGTTCAGATAGTCTGGTTTTAGCTGTCTAATGGCTGGGCCTGTAGAGTTGCCCCCTCCCCAGCCCCTGCCTCTTCAGTGGAAGGTGTATTGCTAGCAGCACCTGACATAACAGGTGTTTGGAGATGACACAAGAAAGGGGATTGTGTCCCCATCTGAGTTACTGCAGCACTGGCCACACTTAGAGGCAATGCCTAAGAGATGATGGATTCAGTGGGAGCAGGAAATTAGAGTCTGCTGACCAGGACAAAGGGAAGGGGCCTGAGGCCACTCGAAGACGGGGATTGGAGCCATTTGTATGGCTGGACGGCCATCTGGGTGGCCAACTTCTGAATTATAAACAGAGCTGAAATATGAGCACATCTGTCCAGCTCTCGCTAAAACAATATCCCCACCTGCTCAGGGAGGCTGGAGGGAGGGTGTGGGAATTGTGTGGGTTTCGTAAGAGGAAGCTCTGTGAAAGGTGAGTGTGGAACCGAAAAGACGCTACATTGCGGTTGACCTGAAAGCAGTGCGTGTTAGATGGTGAGGGGCTCCTCCAGGAACTTTCTCTCCATTCACTAAGAGATTTCCCCTGCTCCCACACTGCGTAGATTTAAGATGAGTCTGTGAGTGGCCCTCGGATAATTAGTCCCTATCGTCTTTCTTTCAAAGATGAAGCCTCCCCCCACCCCACCCCCCCGCCCCCCCACCCCCACCCCCTCCCCCTCCCACCCCCCCACCCCCCCACCCCCACCAAATCTGTGATTAACACACACCGGCTCTGGATGTCACCGGGGATTAAAGGAGGGGGTGAGGTGCTTTTGAAGAAAAGGTGGCCATCTGGAAAGTTCAGGTGCAAGGGCTGGGCTGGAAGGTGGCAGATGGTTTGGTTTTCTGAAGACAAATTAGGGAACACGGAAGATGACAGACAGGCAGGTGTTGTGAAAGGGTTTTGCCCAGGTGAAACAAAGATTTTTTTCTATTTAAATTTGGGATGAGCACAAAGATTTCATCACTATTTATTAACTGCCTTTCAAACTTTGCCCACAAACACAGGAGGAATCTCTTTATGGCAAATTAATTTGGGAAATAACTCAAGCAATAAAAAGAAGAGAAAGGAGAAGACAGGCAGGCCTAGCATCCCTTACCTGCAATTCCAACAGGTCAAGACAGCTCTGAAAACTGCAAGTTGTAAAAAAACTCATTTGGCAGCACGACCTGACCTGAACTGACCTGCAGCTCTTTGTCATCTTTATCCCACATAGTGCAGAAATACTGATGCATTTGACTATTGAGTCCTGCCCCAGGCCCCACTGGGGTTTTACATAATCCAAGTAATATGCACTATAGTAACTTTCCAAAATCCCAAAAGTTCTGGATTCTGAAACACATTTGGCCCCTGGGGTTTGTGGACGGGCCCCGCCCACCTTCAGGGACAGCTGAGAATGAATGCTGGGTGGGCTGCCTGGTGGTGGGTCTCAGTGTGGGATGCTCAGGTGAAAGAGAGTGGAAGAGGCTCCAAGGAAAGGCTGCAGCTCTTTGTATGGGTACATTTGGGGAGGGGTGGGGTACACTTGGGGAGGGGATGGAGGTACCCTTGGGGAGAGGGGATCAGGGGTACACTTGGGTTAGGAGGACCAGGGATATGGTACGTGCCCAGGCTGGTTCTACTGACTCCAGGTTGTGAAATAAAGAGAAAGAAGAAGCCCTTAGGAAGCCACCCTCCCGGATGAAATGATAATTCACTTTGACATAGTGCTAACGATTAAAATATTTTTCATGGCAGTTTTCTTTTTAACAGACTCGTTTGGTTAAGTCCACCTGCCAAGCCACTCCCACTCCTTTTACAACACATTTCAGAAGTCTGGGGTGTGATTTTGCTGTCCCCTGACTTGCCTTTTTGTCTCCATCAGGTGGGTCCCTGTTCTTGGCCCCTCAGTGTCCCTTCCTTGGCAGTGAGGAGGAAGGCGGAGGTGGGAGGGATCGGGGCCAGGGGATCATAAATAGATTTCGCCTTCCCCGTTCTTCTCACTGAGGCCTCCTGAGCTTCCCCAAACAGCTGCAGCATCTGCAGCCGTGGCCACAGGAGTGTTGGTATCACCCAGGACACAGCATCAGGTAAGAGGGGTCCTGCTGGCTGGGAGCTCCAGAGCAGCTGATGAGAAAGGCTCAACAAGTTAACAAATAAACACCCAGAGAGCTCTCATAATAAAGGAGGAAACTTACCAATTTCTTGGACAATTTTTAAAACCTAGAGCGTAATTCAAGAAGAAATATCCTGTGTGGTGTTTCTGCAGAGAACCTTGAGTGACCTGCATCTGTAACAGTGGTTTTGCCATTGACGCAAATGTAAATTTTTAATGATTTTTTTGTTGATGTGACCAACAATGGAAGACTTCAAAAGAGGCTCCAGACCAGTGATTCTTTGGGGGCCACCTCGAGCATTTAGCACAAGCACTCCTGTTACAAAGGATGTGGTGCAGGCTGTGCTAGGTCCCCTGCACAGGGTGCAGGAAGAGATGCTCTCGGGCAGAGCTTATTAGGCAGGAGAGGCTAAGGCTCTTGGTGGGAACCCAGAGTCCTCTTCACAAATTAAAGGACTTTCAAAAGATGGAGAAATCAGGGAACCAAGACCAAGGGGAGGAGTCTCTATAGTCACCTTCTGTCTGACTCCGTCGAAAGAATGCATCCCAAATGACGGAATGGGCTGTAGGGGGAAGCAAGGAGCTTCTCATCACTGGAGGTGTTGAAGCAGAGGCTGGCAACTCATTGACAGATGAGTTGCAGAGGGGATTCATGTATCAGGTGGGAGATTAAAATTGACAAGTTATTCTAGCAGGAAAGACAGTGGAGAGAGGGTTTCTGAATCCATGGGTGGAGGGGATTAGAGTTTACAGTTGTCTTTGGAGCCACTGATCTGCTGCTCCCCAAATCTCACATCATGAATTGCTGAAGCCGGTGGGCAGGTATCGTGTCCTTTAAGCTGTTGGGGAGGAGAGGTTGAGGACCTCTGGACTGATGCTCTCGCCTGAGGTGCTTGGAGAAAGAAATACCTGGGTAGCTAATGGACAATACTGAGTAAGAGCTTCCTAGGAGTATTTCAGCCCAGGAAGGGAAGCTGAGCTCACGTTTGACAAAAAGCAGACTTCCCAGGGGTTGGCTTCTTCCCCAGGTAAGCAGGACCCCGAAACCCCACTGCATTCCCTGGCCTGGCTAGGGGCTGCTTCTGGTCTGTAGGCGATTGAACATAAAAGACTGTGGTGTCGGCAAGTATTTAAAACCAGGAGAAATGTGGATCTATCTAATTTATGTCTCTCTCCCACTGCCTATCCCCAGGCCAAGCACTATCCAATAGAATTCTCCGCCATGTGAAAATATCCTCTGATCCAATATGACAGCCACTAGCCGCAGGTGGCTTCTGAGCACTTGCAATGTGGCTAGTGACAACGAGGAACTGAAATTTTTAGTTTCATTTAATTTTCATTGATGCAATTTAAATAGCCACATGCCGCTTAAGTCTACTCTATCAGATGGCACAGGACTAGACTCTTTTGTTCGTGGGTTCTGCATCCATGGATTCAACTAAGCTCAGATCGAAAATATTCAGAAAAAAAAATTCCAGAAAGTTTCAAAAAGCAAAACTTGAATTTACAACTATTTACATAGCATTAACATTGTATTAGGCATTAAGATGATTTAAAGTATACGGGAGGATGCGCATAGGTTACAAGCAAATAGTATGCCATTTTATATAAGGGACTTGAGCAGCCTTGGATTTTGGTATCCCAGGGGTCCTGGAAAAAAATCTCCCATGGATATTGAGGGACAACTGTATTTATTCTTTGAGAGCAGACATTGCTTTTTAAAAAATCTTTGTGGGACTTTCCTGGTGGTCCAGTGGTTAAGACTCCGGGCTTCTACTGCAGGGGCTGCGGGTTTGATCCCTGGTAGGGGAACTAAGATCCCGCATGCTGTGCAGCACGGCCAAAAATAAAAAAAAAAAAAACTTTTTGTCTCCAACTCCTTGGATAATGCCAGTAAGTAGATATGCGATAAACAGATAATAAATGAAAATGAGGACTTTCTGGGAGGTTCCTGGAGAGAGCATGGCTGAAATCTGAAGGCTAAAGGATTGCTTTTAATAGATTAATGTAGAAAGCAAGTCACTGGAGATTGTTGGCTGGTTTGTCTGCAGTTTTGTTCCCAGTGGTTTTGGTAATTTCTACCATTTGCATTTTGACAAATGTACACAAACATGTCACCACCACCAAAATCAAATATAGAGCATTTCACCCCTACTAAAAGTCCCCTTGTACCCAGGGTCGGTTTCATGGGTGTGCGACCTGTGCCCTCACACGGGGTCGGGGAGTCAGGCTCAGAAGGGCCCCTCGCTTGGTTTAATGCTCTGCTGTCCCTGCCTTGAAATTCTTAACGTCTGAACAGGGTGCCCCACATTCTCATTTTACACTGGGCCCCACAGATTATGTAGCCAGTACTGTTAGTACCTCTTCACAGCTTATCCCCTCCGACAACCCCAGTCTCAAGCAACCACTGATCTGCTTTTGTCAATATAGGTCAAATTTGTCTTTTTTTGGAATTTTGCTACTGAACCAAACTTGGGTTCGCTCGCCTGGTTTGCAGCAAAGGCAATGTACTGACTGACACCAGGTTGCGATGAAGGAAAATACAGGGTTTATTGTAGGGCCAGGTAAGGAGAATGGGCAGCTCATGTTCAAAAGACCAGAACTCCCCAATGGCTTTTAAGGAAAGGTTTTTAAAGACAGCGTGAGGGAGAGTGTCACAGGGTGCACAATCAGCTTGTATGTAATTTTCTGATTGGTGGGTGGTGAGGTAACAGGGAAGGTCACAGGGGTCAGCATTATCAGTCTTCAGGCTCCAGCCCGTCTGGGGACACATGGTCACCATGCAGTTAACTTCTTCCACCTGGTGGGGTTTTAGTATCTGCAGAACAGCTCAAGGATATGGCTCAGGATATTATCTAGCCCTTGAGGAAGAACTAAATGTCCTCGATTTTGTTCTATGGCTAACCTATTTTTATTTTGTCTCACTTGACTCTTTTTCTGTGTCTCTGCATTTTCTCACTTCTCTAATTAAATTTGCTCTTTGGAACTCAGGGAAGGCCTAGGAGGCTAAAGCTTTTACATAAACAAGAGGCATGGGACATGCAGGTGTGTACCTGGGAAGGCCCCATGGTCCCACTCAGTTTCAGTTTCATATAAATGGACTCATAAATATGCACTTCTTTGTGTCTGGTTTCTTTTACTCAAAACAATGCTCTTGAGATTCATCCTGTTTATGTGATTATCAGTAGTTTGTTCCCTTTTTATTGTTGACTAGTGTCCATTGTGTGGATATGCCACAATGAGTCTATCCATTCATTTGTCGATGAACATTTAGGTTGTTTACAGTATTTATATATTATGAATAAAGCCTTTGTGTGGACATAGGTTTTCATTTCTCCTGGGCAAAAACCTGGGGATGGGGTTGCTGACTTGTAGTTTAAGTGTATGGCTAACTTTTCAGAAACTGCTAAACTGTCAAATCGCCAAAGTGTTTGTAGCATTTAGTATGCTCACCAGCAATGTGTGAGAGTTCCAGTTGCTCCACATTTTCGCCAGTTCTCTGTATGTCCATCTTTTAAATTTTAGCCATTCTAATGGATGGGTCATATCTCTTATTGTGATTTTACTTTGTATCTGCTTGGTAATTAATCATGTTGAGCATCATTTCACATGCTTTTGATTATTTGTGTATCTCCTTTTGTGGTTCCTGTCCAAATCTTTTGTCCATATTTGTTTGTTTGTTTTCTGATTATTGAGTTCTTTATATATTTTAGATATACATTCTTTGTCAAATGTGTGTGCATTTATCAGATATATTTTCTGCCATTTTGTGGATTGCCTTGTCTTTTCTTAATAGTGTCTTTTAAAAGTAGAAGTATTTAGGACTTGCGTGGTGGTCCAGTGGTTAAGACTGCACTTCCACTTCAGGGGACACAGTTTCAATCCCTGGTCAGGGAAGCCCCATGCCCTGTGGTACAGCCAAAAGAAAGAAGTAGTTTTAACTTTGAGGAAGTCCTTTCTATTTAATAATCTTATCTTTAATGATTTGTGCTTTTTGGTATCCTAAGAAATTTTGCCTACCCTAAGATTACAAAAATCTGCTCTTAAGTTTTCTTTTAGAAGTTTTATAGTTTATTCTTTATCTTTAGGTCTATGATGCCTTTTGAGTACATTTTTGTGTATGGTATGAGATAAGAGAAAAGATTCTTGTCCTTCTTTTTTTTTAAACATACTACATCCAGTTGTTCTGGCACCACTTTTCCAAAAATTTCTCTTCCGACATTAAATTACCTTTGCACTTGTGTCAAAAAACAATGGCCACATATGTGAGGGTCCATTTCTGGATTCTCTGTTTCGTCCCATTGATTGATATGTGTATCCTTATGCTAATGCCACATTATCTTCTTTTTTTTAGCATCTTTATTGGAGTATAATTGCTTTACAATGGTGTGTTAGTTTCTGCTTTATAACAAAGTGAATCAGCTATACATATACATATATCCCCATATCTCCTCTCTTTTGCATCTCCCTCCCACCCTCCCTATTCCACCCCTCTAGGTGGTCACAAAACACTGAGCCACTCTCCCTGTGCTATGCTGTTGCTTCCCACTAGCTCTCTACCTTACATTTGGTAGTATATATAAGTCCATACCACTCTCTCACTTCGTCCCAGCTTACCCTTCCCCCTCCCTGTGTCCTCAAGTCCATTCTCTACGTCTGTGTCTTTAAAGGATTTTTTTTCTTTTTTTTTTTTTCGTTATGCGGGCCTCTCACAGTTGTGGCCTCTCCCATTGCGGAGCACAGGCTCCGGACGCGCAGGCTCAGCGGCCCAGCCGCTCCACGGCATGCGGGATCCTCCCGGACCGGGGCACAAACCCGTGTCCCCTGCATCGGCAGGCGGACTCTCAACCACTGCGCCACCAGGGAAGCCCCACGTCTGTGTCTTTATTCCTGTCCTGCCCCTAGGTTCAGCACCATTTTTTTTTTTTTAGATTCCATATATATATCTGTTAGCATACGGTGTTTGTTTTTCTCTTTCTGACTTATTTCACTCTGTATGACAGACTCTAGGTCCATCCACCTCACTACAAATAACTCAATTTCATTTCTTTTTATGGCTGAGTAATATTCCATTGTATGTATGTGCCACATCTTCTTTATCCATTCATCTGTCGATGGACACTTAGGTTGCTTCCATGTCCTGGCTATTGTAAATACAGCTGCAATGAACATTGTGGTACATGACTCTTTTTGAATTATGGTTTTCTCAGGGTATACGCCCAGTGGTGGGATTGCTGGGTCGTATGGTAGTTCTATTTTTAGTTTTTTAAGGAACCTCCATACTGTTCACCATAGTAGCTGTATCAATTTACATTCTCACCAACAGTACAAGAGGGTTCCCTTTTCTCCACACCCTCTCCAGCATTTATTGTTTGTAGATTTTTGATGATGGCCATTCTGACTGGTGTGAGGTGATACCTCACTGTAGTTTTAATTTGCATTTCTCTAATGATTAGTAATGTTGAGCATTCTTTCATGTGTTTGTTGGCAATCTGTATATCTTCTTTGGAGAAATGTCTATTTAAGTCTTCTGCCCATTTTTGGATTGGGTTGTTTGTTTATTTGATATTGAGCTGCATGAGCTGCTTGTAACTTTTGGAGATTAATCTTTTGTCAGTTGCTTCATTTGCAAATATTTTCTCCCATTCTGAGGGTTGTCTATTCGTCTTGTTTATGGTTTCCTTTGCTGTGCAAAAGCTTTTAAATTTCATTAGGTCCCATTTGTTTATTTTTGATTTTATTTCCATTTCTCTAGGAGTGGGTCGAAAAGGATCTTGCTGTGATTTATGTCATAGAGTGTTCTGCCTATGCTTTCCTCTAAGAGTTTTATAGTGTCTGGCCTTACATTTAGGTCTTTAATCCATTTTGAGTTTATTTTTGTGTATGGTGTTAGGTTGTGTTCTAATTTCATTCTTTTACAGGTAGCTGTCCAGTTTTCCCAGCACCACTTATTGAAGAGGTTGTCTTTTCTCCATTGTATATTCTTTTTTTAAAAAAATTAATTAATTTATTTATTTATTTTTGGCTGTTTTGGATCTTTGTTGTTGTGTGAGGGCTCTCTCTAGTTGCGGCAAGAAGGAGCCACTCTTTAGTCGTGGTGCGCAGGCTTCTCATTGGGTGGCTTCTCCTGTTGCGGAGCTCAGGCTTAGGCATGAGGGCCTCAGCAGTTGCAACTCGTGGGCTCCAGAGCACAGGCTCAGCAGCTGTGGCGCACAGGATTAGCTGCTCGCAGCATGCGGGATCCTCCCAGACCAGGGCTCGAACCCATGTCTCCTGCATTGGCAGGCAGATTCCCAACCACTGTGCCACCAGGGAAGCCCTCCATTTTATATTCTTGACTCCTTTATCAAAAACAAGGTGACCATATGAGCGTGGGTTTATCTCTGGGCTTTCTATCCTCTTCCATTGATCTATATTTCTGTTTTTGTGCCAGTACCATACTGCCTTTTTACTGTAGCTTTGTAGTATAGTCTGAAGCCAGGGAACCTGATTCCTCCAGCTCCATTTTTCTTTCTCAAGATTGCTTTGGCTATTCAGCGTCTTTTGTGTTTCCATACAACTTGTGAAATTTTTTGTTCTAGTTCTGTGAAAAATGCCATTGGTAGTTTTATAGTGATTGCATTGAATCTGTAGATTGCTTTGGGTAGTATAGTCATTTTCACAATACTGATTCTTCCAATCCAAGAACATGGTATATCTCTCCATCTGTTGGTATCATCTTTAATTTCTTTCATCAGTGCCTTATAGTTTTCTGTATACAGGTCTTTTGTCTCCTTAGGTAGGTTTATTCCTAGGTATTTTATTCTTTTTGTTGCAGTGGTAAATGGGAGTGTTTCCTTAATTTCTCTTTCAGATTTTTCACCATTAGTGTATAGGAATGCAAGAGATTTCTGTGCATTAATTTTGTATCCTGCTACTTTACCAAGTTCATTGATTAGCTCTAGTAGTTTTCTGGTAGCATCTTTAGGATTCTCTATGTATGTAGTATCATGTCATCTGCAAACCATGACAGCTTTATTTCTTCTTTTCTGACTAGGATTCCTTTTATTTCTTTTTCTTCTCTGATTGCTGTGGCTAAAACTTCCAAAACTATGTTGAATAAGAGTGGTGAGAGGGGGCAACCTTGTCTTGTTCCTGATCTTAGTGGAAATGGTTTCAGTTTTCACCACTGAGAACGATGTTAGCTGGGGGTTTGTCATATATGGTCTTTATTATGTTGAGGTAAGTTCCCTCTATGCCTACTTTCTGGAGGGTGTTTTTCATAAATGGGTGTTGAATTTTGTCAAAAGCTTTTTCTGCGTCTATTGAGATGATCATATGGTTTTTCTTCTTCAATTTGTTAATATGGTTTATCACATTGATTGATTTGCATATATTGAAGAATGCTTGCATTCCTGGGATAAACTCCACCTGATCATGGTGTATGATCCTTTTAATGTGCTGCTGGATTCTGTTTGCTGGTATTTTGTTGAGGATGTTTGCATCTATGTTCGTCAGTGATATTGGCCTGTAGTCTTCTTTCTTTGTGACATCTTTGGTCTGGTTTTGGTATCAGGGTGATGGTGCCCTCTTAGAATGAGTTTGGGAGTTTTCTTCCCTCTGCTATATTTTGGAAGAGTTTGAGAAGGATAGGTGTTAGCTCTTCTCTAAATGTTTGATAGAATTCGCCTGTAAGGCCAACTGGTCCTGGCCTTTTGCTTGTTGGAAGATTTTTAATCACAGTTTCAATTTCAGTACTTGTGATTGGTCTGTTTATATTTTCTATTTCTTCCTGATTCAGTCTTAGAAGGTTGTGCTTTTCTAAGAATTTGTCCATTTCTTCTAGGTTGTCCATTTTATTGGCATATTGTTGCTTGTAGTAATCTCTCATGATCCTTTGTATTTCTGCAGTGTCAGTTGTTACATCTCCTTTTTCATTTCTAATTCTATTGATTTGAGTCTTCTCCCTTGTTTTCTTGATGAGTCTGGTTAATGTTTTATCAATTTTGTTTATCTTCTCAAATCACCAGCTTTTAGTTTTATTGATCTTTGCTATTGTTTCCTTCATTTCTTATTCATTTATTTCAGATCTTATCTTTATGATTTCTTTCCTTTTGCTACCTTTGGTTTTTTTTTGTTCTTCTTTCTCTAATTGCTTTAGGTGTAAGGTTAGGTTGTTTATTTGAGGTGTTTCTTTTTTCTAGAGGTAGGATTGTATTGCCATAAACTTCCCTCTTAGAACTGCTTTTGCTGCATCCCATAGGTTTTGGGTCATCGTGTTTTCATTGTCATTTGTTTCTAGGTATTTTTTTATTTCCTCTTTGATTTCTGCAGTGATCTCTTGATTATTAAGTAGTGTATTGTTTAGCCTCCATGTGTTTGTATTTTTTACAGATTTTTTCATGCAATTGATGTCTAGTCTCATAACGTTGTAGTAGAAAAAGATACTTGATACGATTTCAATTTTCTTAAATTTACTGAGGCTTGATTTGTGACCTAAGATATGATCCATCCTGGAGAATATTCCATGAGAACCTGAGAAGAAAGTATATTCTGTTTTTTTGGATGGAATGTCCTATAAACATCAATTTAGTCCATCTTGTTTAATGTGTCATTTAAAGCTTGTGTTTCCTTATTTATTTTCATCTTGGATGATCTGTCCATTGGTGAAAGTGGGAAGTTAATGTCCTCTACTATTTTTGTGTTATGTTGATTTCCCCTTTTATGTCTGTTAGCGTTTGCCTTATGTATTGAGGTGCTCCTCTGTTGGGAGCATAAATATTTACAATTGTTATATCTTCTTCTTGGATTGATCCCTTGATCATTATGTAGTGTCCTTCCTTGTCTCTTGTAATAGTGTTTATTTTAAAGTCTATTTTGTCTGATATGAGAATTGCTACTCCAGCTTTCTTTTGGTTTCCATTTGCATGGAATATCTTTTTCCGTCCCCTCACTTTCAGTCTGTATGTGTCTATAGGTCTGAAGTGGATCTCTTGTAGACAGCATATATACGGGTCTTGTTTTTGTATCCATCCAGCCAGTCTATGTCTTTTGGTGGGAGCATTTAATCCATTTACATTTAAGGTAATTATTGATATGTATTTTCCTATTACCATTTTCTTAATTGTTTTGGGTTTGTTATTGCACGTCTTTGCCTTCTCTTGTGTTTCTTGCCTAGTGAAGTTCCTTTAGCATTTGTTGTAAGCTGGTTCAGTGGTGCTGAATTCTCTCAGCTTTTGCTTGTCTGTAAAGGTTTTAATTTCTCTAACGAATGTGCATGAGATCCTCACTGGGTAGAGTAATCTTGGTTGTAGGTTTTTCCATTTCATCACTTTAAATATGTCCTGCCACTCCCTTCTGGCTTGCAGAGTTTCTGCTGAAAGATCAACTTTTAAGCTTATGGCGATTCTCTTGTATGTTATTTGTTGTTTTTCCCTTGCTGATTTTAATATTTTTTCTTTGTATTTAATTTTTGATATTTTGATTAATATGTGTCTTGGCATGTTCCTCCTTGGATTTATCCTGTATAGGACTCTCTGAGCTTCCTGGACTTGATTAACTATTTCCTTTCCCATATTAGGGAAGTTTTCAACTATAATCTCTTCAAATATTTTCTCAGTCCCTTCCTTTTTCTATTCTTCTGTGACCCATATAATTCAAATGTTGGTGCATTTAATGTTGTCCCAGAAGTCTCTGAGACTGTTCTCAATTCTTTTCATTCTTTTTTCTTTATTCTGCTCTGCAGTAGTTATTTCCACTATTTTATCTTCCAGGTCACCTATCCATTCTTCTGCCTCAGTTATTCTGCTATTGATTCCTTCTAGGGAATTTTTATTTTCATTTATTGTGTTGTTCATGATGGTTTGTTTGCTCTTTAGTTCTTCTAGGTCCTTGTTAAATGTTTCTTGCATTTTCTCCATTCTATTTCCAAGATTTGGATCATCTTTACTATCATTTACTCTGAATTCTTTTTCAGGTAGACTGCTTATTTCCTCTTCATTTGTTTGGTTTGGTGGGTTTTTACTTTGCTTCTTCATCTGCTGTGTATTCCTCTGCCTTCTCATTTTGCTTAGCTTACTGTGTTTGGGGTCTCCTTTCTGCAGGCTGCAGGTTTCGTAGTTCCCATTGTTTTTGGTGTGTGCCCCCAGTGGGTAAGATTGGTTCAGTGGGCTGTATAAACTTCCTGGTGTAGGGGACTAGTGTCTGTGTTCTGGTGGATGAGGCTGGATCTTGTCTTTCTGGTGGGCAGGACTGCATCCAGTGGTGTATTTTGGGGTGTCTGTGACCTTATTATGATTTTAGGCAGCCTCTCTGCTAATGGGTGGGGTTGTGTTCCTGTCTTGCTAGTTGTTTGGCATAGGGTGTCAAGCACTGTAGCTTGCTGGTCATTGAGTGGAGCTGGGTCTTAGCGTTGAGATTGAGATCTCTTGGAGAGCTTTTGCCATTTGATATTACATGGAGCCAGGAGGTCTCTGATGGACAAATGTCCTGAACTCGTCTCTCCCACCTCCGAGGCACAGGCCTGACACCTGGATGGAGCACCAAGACACTGTCAGCCACACAGTCAGAAGAAAAGGGAGAAAATAAATAAATAAAATAAAATAAAATAAAAAATAATTATTAAAAATTTTAAAATTAGAAAGTAATAAAAAAAAGAAAGAAGAGAGCAACCAAATCAAAAAACAAATCCACCAATGATAACAAGTACTAAAAACTATACTAAAAAGAAAAACAACAAAACGGACAGACAGAACCCTAGAACAAATGGTAAAAGCAAAGCTATACAGACAAAATCACACAAAGAAGCATACACATACATACTCTCAAAAAGAGAAAAGGACATACACACTCTCAAAAGGAGAAAAAGGAAAAATATATATTTAAAAAAAAAAAGAAGGAAGAGATTAACCAAATCAATAAACAAATCTACCAATGATAATAAACTCTAAATACTAAACTAAGATAAACATAAAACCAGAAACAAATTCGATGCAGAAAGCAAACCCCAAGTCTACAGTTGTTCCGAAAGTCCACCACCTCAATTTTGGGATGATTTGTTGTCTATTCAGGTATTCCACAGATGCAGGGTACATCAAGTTGATTGTGGAGATTTAATCCGTTGCTCCTGAGGCTGCTGGGAGGAATTTCCCTTTCTCTTCTTTGTTCTCACAGCTCCTGGGGTTCAGCTTTGGATTTGGCCCTGCCTCTGCGTGTAGGTTGCCTGAGGGCATCTGTTCCCCGCCTAGACAGGATGGGGTTAAATTAGCAGCTGATTAGGGGGCTCTGGCTCACTCAGGCCGGGAGGAGGGCGGGGTACAGAATGCGTGGCAGGCCTGTGGAGGCAGAGGCATGACGTTACAACAGCCTGAGGCTCTCTGTCATTCTCCCGGGGAAGTTGTCTCTGGATCACAGGAACCTGGCAGTGGCGGGCTGCACAGGCTCCCAGGAGGGGAGGTGTGCATAGTGACCTGTGCTTTCACACAGGCTTCTTGGTGGCTGCAGCAGCAGCGTTAGCGTTTCACTCCTGTCTCTGGTGTCCGTGCTGATAGCTGCGGCTCGCACCCGCCTCTTGAACTCCTTTAGGTGGTGCTCTGAATCCCCTCTCCTCATGCACCCAAGGTTCGTGGAGAGTTTCTTGCCTTTTGGGAAGTGTGAGGTCTTCTGCAAGCATTCAGTAGGTGTCTTGTAGAAGTTGTTCCACATGTAGATGTATTTCTGATGTATTTGTGGAGAGGAAGGTGATCTCCACGTCTTACTTCTCCACCATCTTGAAGGTCCCCTGCCACATTGTCTTGATAGTTATAGTACTTAGTAAGTCTTGAAATCAGGTAGGTAAGAACTCCAAATTTGTTGTTTATAAAAATATTCTTAACTATTCTAGATCCTTTGTACTCCTTTATAAATTTTAGATTCAACTCATAAACATCACATTGAATCTATAGATCAATTTGGGGGGATTTGATTTCTTAATGATATTGAGTCTTCCAATTCATGTACTCTGTCTCCATTTATTTAGTTCATCTTTAACTTCCTTTAGTGATGTTTTGTAGTTTTGAGTACATGTCTGCACATTTTTTGTTAAATTTATTCTTAAATATATCATGTTTTTTCAATGGTATTGTAAATGGAATTATAAAATTTCTGTTAGAATTGTTCATTGCTACTATATAGAAATACTTCTGTTTGATTTTTGTATATTGACTTTGTATTCTGAGATCTAGAACTTATTACTTCTAGTAGCATTTTGTAGCCTCATTAAATTTTCTATGTATACAATTGTGTTATCTGAAAATACAATTTTACTTTTTAAAGGTTTATTAATTTGTATTGTGGTAAAATATATATAACATAAGATTTATCATTTTAACCATTTTAAAATGTAAAGTTCTGTGACATTAAGTACATTCACAATGTTGTGCAACAATTACCACCATCCATCTCCAGAACTTTTTCATCTTCTTCAGCTGAAACTCTGTACACAGTAAACAGTGTAGTTTTACTTCTTACTTTCCAATCTGAATGCCCTTTATTTCCTGTGCTTGTCTCTTACACCGACTAAGACCTCCTGTACAGTGTTGGATAGAAATGATGATAGCAAACATTCTTTCCTTCTCCCTGATCTCAGGGAAAAAGCATTCCATCTTTTACTATTAGGTATGAAGTTAGCTGTAGGGTTTTCATTGATTCTGTTTATAGGTTGAGGAAATTCTCCTCTGTTTCTGATTGGTTGAGACTTTTTACCATGAATACATGTGGAATTACGTCAAATGTCTTTTCTTTATTTTTTCTTGAGACAATCATGTTGTTTTTCTCTTTTATTCTGTCAATATGGTGGATTATGTTGATTGATTTTCAAATGTTGTCAACTTTGCATTCCTGGGATAAACCCTACTTGTTCATAATACTTTACCCCTTTTAAATATTGCTAAACTTTCTGTGCTAATATCTTGTTAGATATTTTTGTGTTTGTATTCATGAGGGATATTGGTCTATAGTTTTCTTTTCTTGTAACATCTTTGCTTGATTTTAGTAACAAGGTAATGTTGCCCTCATAAACCAAGTTGGGAAATGTTCCTTCCTCTCTTTTATAAAGAATTTATGTAGTACTAGTGTTAATTCTTTCTGAAATGTTCAAAAGAATCCATCAGTGATACCATCTAGGACTGCAGTTTTCCTTATGGAAAGAAATTTATTTATAAATTCAATTTCTTTAGTAAGCATATGATTATCCAGACTTTTTATTTCTCCTTTTCCAGTTTTGTTATTGTATTTTTCAAATGATTTGTTCATTTAAGTTGTCAAATTTATTGGCATAGAGTTGTTCCTAATATTCTCTTGCATCGTTTTAATGTCTATAGCATCTGTAATGATGTGCCCTCTTTCATTCCTGATATTAGCAATTTGTGTCTTCTCTGTTTTCTTCTTGTCAATCTACCTAACAGTTTATCAATTTTACTAATCTTTTTAAAAAAAACTAGAGGTTAAAAATTGATGTTCTTATCATTTGTCCATTTTCATTGATTTTCACTCTCTCTACTTTGGGTTTAATTTGATCTTCATTTTTTAGCTTCTTAAAGTGGAAGCTTATATACTTGATTTTAGACCTTTTCAAATATAAACATATAAAGCTATTAATTTTTATCCAAGTACTGCTCTAGCTACATTGTTCTAATTTTGATATGTTGTGTATTCATTTTCATCCACTTCAAAATATTTTCATGATTTCTTCTTTGGCCCATAGGTTATTAGGAAGCTTGTTTTTTAATTTCCAAATATTTGGGGAATTTTTCCCCTAGATATATTTGTTACCAATTTCTAATTTAATTCTGAGTGGGCAGAGAACATATACTTCAATATTTTTATATTTATTGAGACTTTTTTTATGGTCCAGAATATGGTCTATACTGGTGAATGTTCCATGTGTACTTAAAAAGAATGTATGTTCTGCTGTTTTTGGTGGAGTGTTCCATAAATGTTATGAAATCAAGTTGGCTAATTACTGTTCAAATCTCCTATATACTAACCAGTTTTTCTGTCTACTTGTTCTATAAATTAATAGAGAAATGTTGAAATATCTAACTGTAATTATGGATAAAGTCTATTTCTCTTTTCAGTTCTGTTAGTTTTTGCTTCGTGTGGTGTGAAGTTTTACTTTTGGGTACATAAATGTCTAGGATTGTTATGTCCTCTTGGGGAATTGACACTTTTATCATTATGAAATGTCCATCTTTACCTTTGATAATATTCTTTGAGCTAAAGCCTACTTAATTAATATTAATATAGCATTGTTAGCTTTCTTATAGTTAGTATTTGCATTTTATATCCTTTTCTACAAAAGATATTTTTACCTTTAACTTTTATGAGTCTTTATGATTAAAGTAGGATTCTTATAGACAGCATATAGTTGGGGCTGTTTTCTTTTTTTTTAATCCAGTTGGTATTTCACTTCATCTCTACTTTTAGTTTTTAGCTATATGTCTTGTTTTATTTTTTAATGGTTGCAATAAGATTTACAATGTATATCTTTAACTTACCACAGTCTACATTTAAATAATATTATATCACTTCAGGTGTAATATAGAAATTTACAACAATATATTTAAGCCCCTAATCCTTTGTCCTATTGTTATCATACATATTACTTCTGTTATAAGTCCTACAATATATTGTTATTATTTTTTTCTTTGAACAGCGTTATCTCCTAAATAAATTTTTAAATGAGGAAAAGATATTTTATATTTACCCACTTATTTACTATTTCTGACACTTTTCATTCCTTTGTGTAGGTACAAGATTCCATCAGAGTCATTTTTCTCCAGCCTGAAAAAGTTCTATTTATATTTATAAAAATTTTATATTTATAAAAAATATTATTTTGTAAAGTAGGTCTGTTGACAAAGAATTCTCTCAACTTTTGTTTGTCTGAAAATATCTTTATTTCACTTTTAGTTTTGAAGCATATTTGCATTTCTTATAGAATTCTGGATTGATTTGTGTTTTTTCTTTCAGCATTTAAAAAATGCCATTTCATTGTCTTCTGGCTTGCATTTTTTCTGACGATAAATTTATGGGAACTATCATTTTGTTTTATTTATGTTGTATGTCTTTTTTTTTTTCTCTGTCTGCCTTTAAGATTTTCTCCTTATCTTTAGTTTTAGCAATATGCCTTCATGTTGTTTTATTTGTGTACGTCCTTCTTGGAGGTTAGTAGAGCTAATTAGATCTGTGATTCAAAGAAAAATTTACCAAATTTGGAAATACTTCAGACATCATTTCTATATGTACACATGTTCAACCATTTGACTTGTTTTCATGGTTCACAGGTTCTATTAATTTTTTCAGCTTTTTTGTTTTCCTCTCCGTGTGTCAGTTTGAGAATGTCTATTGTTCCATCTTCAAATTCACTTGCATTTTCTTCTGCAGTATTTTATCTGATGGTAATTCCATTCACTAAACTTTTCATTTCAGATATTGTATTTTTTATCCCCAGAATTTTTATTTGTTCTTTCTTAACCCTTCTATTTCTTCCCTCATTATGTCTATTTATGTTAACATATATATAATAGCTGTTTTAATATAATTGTTTGCTTATTCCAAAATCTCTGTCATTTCTAGGTATGTTTCTGTTGCTGATTTTTTTCCTAGTTATGGGTCACATTTTCCTGCATCTTTGTATGTCTAGTAAATTTTTGTTGGGTGTTAGGCATTGTCACAGTAGCCTTTTTGAGTGGATTTTTTTGTTGTTGTTTTTTTGTTTTTCTCTTTAAAGAATATTGAATTTTGTTTCAGCATACACTGAATCAATTAAATTTCTTGAAGGTTTGCTTTTAAGTTTGTTAAGGCAGGTCTAGAGTAGCCTTTACTTTAGGTCTATTTTAGCTCTACTATTAAGATGTAACCCTCTAGGGTCTCTACTAAGTGCCCTTGGTGTCCAGTGACTCTTCCTTGGCTGGATCTATACTATCTCATATCCCTGAGTAAGCTCTGGGATTGTTTAGCACAGATTCCCAGTACTTCTTTGCATAGCCTCTTGGAGTTTCACCCTAAGCATTCACAGCTTGGTTTTCAGCAATAATCTCAAGGAGACCACTATGTAGATCCAGGGGAACTCCTTCTTCCCATAGTTCTTTCCTCTCTAGTACTCAGCTCCGTAAATTCCAGCCATTTCTGCCTCTCTGAACTCTGATCTCTGTCTGCTTAACTTGACAAGACTGTAATGCTATTCTGCACCACTGTCTGGAAAAGTGGCTCCTGACAGAAAGCCAGGGCAATTGTAGGGCTCACTGTGTTTCCTAACTCTCCTCGACCAGTGTCCTGCACTGCCTGTTGTCCTGTACTTGGAAACAGCAGTTTCATACATTTTGTCCAATTTTATCATTTTTTTAATAGTAGGAGGACAAACCTGGTACCAGTTACTCAACTATGCCTAGAAAGGAAAGATGGATTTTTTAGAAGATCACATTCATAGCAGTGGTGATTCTAAACGTTTTTTATAGAGCCACATACCAAGGGACTTTGGGAACTGGAAAGGACTTTGGAGAATCTGAGGTATGGAGATTTGACAATTGTAGCAGAGGCCCAGGATGCCAGGAAAAGGATCTCAGCAGAAAATCTGACAGTTTAATCTAGAACAATTGTAATTCCTGGTGTGCAGGCTGAGAACAGGATAGGAAAAGGATTTGAGTATTTTCTATCTAAACATTATTTGCTTCTTCTTGAAGTAGAGAACCCAATATAAGATGGACCAGGGACTTTTCTTCTAAAAACTGCGTCTCAACCCCGGGTACATATTAGAATAATCAAGGGAGTTTTTACAAATCCTGATGCTCAGAAGTATTGAAAAAAAAATGTCAGTCTCTGGGTGGGTCCAGGCATCTGTATTTTTTCAAAGCTATTTAGGTAATTCCATTGTGTTGCCAATGTTGAGGTAACTGACCTAAGAAGCTCCACAGTCAGCATGAGGGCTGTAGTTCTTTCTCCTTGGGGAGCTGTATCAAATGCTCTCTCTGTATCAGATGTGTATCTCACCTACTTAATACCCTCTTCCTTTACTTTCCTGAGCATCTTCTCACCTTGCTGTTGTTCTGCTCAGAAGGAAGCACAGGTGATGAGACAGTGGGGAAGGCCAGGCAGGATGCCTTGCAGTGGGAAGGAGGAGTGTGGATCCGGGAACGGTGAGGGAAGTGGGGGAAGAAAGCAGAGGATGCAGAGACAGAGGGGGTCCCCACTGCCCCTTCTCCTTCTCCTGCTCTCACACTTTCTTCTTATGCTCCAGGCCCATATGAGTTTGGAGCTGGGCAGCGGTTGGCGACTGCCCAAGAACTTCTGCCCACAGTTCCTGGCCACAATTCTCCTTTCAGGGTGGTGAAAGGGCCCTGGAAGTCCCTTCCTATTTACCGAAGAAGTGTGGGCTTGTTTCTTGGGAATAGAATCCACAGCCTTTCTGTGATGAGAAGCACCCCGGGTCAGAGCTCCTGCCCCACAGCTGACTCCAGAGTGATCTGGCCCAGTTGCTTCCCCTCCGTGTCCCTCCGTTTCCCCACCTGTAAAATTAGGGGACCACGCTGCATGGCTTTCCTGGTCTTCCATCTCTGACAGTTTGGACACATGAAGGAGGCCTTGTGTTCCACTGGGAAGGCTCCAGAACTAGACTCCAGAACTTCTCCGGAGATGTGTGGTGTCTGGTGGGTGTTGTCTCTGATCTCCCCTCCTGAGTGTGCCTAGCTCTGAGAAACAGGTTGGAAATGGAAATCTTCGGCAGCTGAGAAGCTGTCAGGTGGATCATTTGATGTGTAACAAAGAATACAGTGGAACTGGATTGTAGCATGGCCTTTTCTTTCTTTTTCTTTAAAACTGAGAAAAATGACTACTTTGAAAGGGTCATGCTGGGGACAGACTAAATGTCTATTTTTATTTTTTTATTATTATTTTAAAAAATATTTATTTATTTACTTTATTTATTTGACTGCGCCGGGTCTTAGTTGTGGCACGCAAGATCTTCAGTCTTCGTTGTGGCATGTGGGATCTTTAGTTGCGGCATGTGGGATCTAGTTCCCTGACAGGGGATCGAACCCGAGCCCCTGGCATTGGGAGCGTGAAGTCTTAGCCTCTGGACCACCAGGGAAGTCCCTAACTGTCTATTTTTAAAGGAACCATGCAGTACTACCACATGGTCTGGGGAGGGAGAGACCTGCTCTCTCAGGGCTGAGCGAGTGCCATGGAGTTACCTGGGGATTAGGTGGGGTGAGGGTGGAGAGCCATATGGCAGGTGCCACAAGAGGTCCTCGGAGGACGTCTGGGAGCTGGGAGAAGCCAGCCAGCCAGACAAGGGACTCGGCAGAAGGAGCCAGGCACTGTCTGAGAAGATGCGTGGAGCAGCAGTGGAGGAGGGATTTCCGTTCATGGGTGAGGGGCCAAAGGGAGAGTTAGGTCTCTAGGCCGGGCCCTGCAGCAAGGCTCTGGTGGGGCTCAGCCCAGCCACCCACAGAGACATGCCTTCACGTGGACCTTAGGCAGAGGGGCAGAAGTGCTGGGGCAGAGGATGAGTGAGGAGGCTATCTGGAAGCATGTCTCCAGAGCCCACCAGGGAGCAGATTTCAGAGAGCCCGGATTCCCTGACTGGGAGGACGAGGGCTGAGGTAGAACAAGAAGTGGTCCTTCCTTTACAAGCTGGGGTGTGAGGGATGCTCCTTACAGCAGTACACAGAGATACCACACAGAACAGGGCAAAGAGCTAATTACGAGAGCAGACTGTGTAAGACCCAGTGCCTTTGGGTGTGTTTACAGAACTGCTGCTGTGATTATCACCATTGCTAACGATCCATCATGGGAATATTTTCATGAACTGTGGCCCAATTTTATGGATCCTTTTGTTGACTTTTTCTGGGTAACAGGGATACCACGGTCCAGGCCTGATCCTCAGATTTGAGGGGCCCCGGCCAAGAGTGCAAAGGGAGGCGTATGTACTGAAACATTTCAGATTCAGCTGACAACCAAATTGAATAGCAATGGGAATGATGTAATAAAATTGCAGAAGTTTCCTTAGCCTCATATATACACAACTGCCGTGAATGCAGCACTAATTGAGAACATCTAGAAGCACACACTAGAACAGGAAGAGAACAGGAAAGTAGATGCTCAGTACGACTGGGAAATTATATCCCGTTATGTAAGAATCTATTGCATTCATACTTTCTGAGAGGAAGGATCAGGCAGGTTAATTTGTCTTTCTTGATCTGAGCACCCCATGTCCACCTAAGCACACTGCACTTCTCAGAGGCTGCCCCTTCACAGCAATCAATAGTCACTTTGTTTTGAGGATTTGGGACAAAAGCTCTGGGGATAGGTTTTCCCAGGCTCTCAGTGGTGCTCATCACGAGGGTGGACGCTTGGATTTTGTGTTTGTAACATGTGGGGTGCTCAAAAGTATGGGGCCCCTCTCGCTGGGTTAGCATTGCTTTATTTCATTTTATTTTCTCTTTGGACCTTAGCTACAGAGATGTCAGTTCAGTGTACTCCTCATCTCACGATACAATATAATCCTTGGTGTGTCCAGGGGCCTCTTAACATTGGATGTAATATTCAGGATGAGTTTTTCAAAGAACTATTAAATTAGACTAAATGTACTGCTAAGATGTTCTATTCTATTTTGAGAAATATGACTTAAACTTAGTTTAAGATAGATTCAGCTTAATTCTTGAATTTTTTATCAAAACAATTTTCAGGTGTTTTCTTTGATACCAGTTACTAAGCTCCTGAGGATAAGAAGGATTGACACCCCTGGGTGTAGACGGGTGTTTATAGAGGCGGGTGTCTACATTTGCCCCAAGGAGAATATAGGGAACCAAGGAAGAGTAACTAAACTTGCGGGCTGGGCTGCCTGCCTGTGAGGGTCATGTCATCACTGGCCTGTCCACATGACGACTCCTGGCGGTCAGCCACTTCCGGTCACCCTGGTCAGCACTGGCTGGACTTTCCACCACTGATTCCCCCCCCCCCCCAGTTGTCATTCAGCCATCACACCTGGCACCTCTTGAGCCTTGGCAAAGTTTCTGGTGTCTCCTCAAACCCCAGGAGCCCGCCTGTGCCCTCTGTGCCCACTGCCCCCATCTCATCCCTACTGTCTTCCCCAGAGGCCAAAGGCTCTGCTTACGGAAAGCCTCCCTTGGTGTCCATCATGGCAGTGGAGACTGGAACCGCAAGTGAGGCCACCAGCATGGCTGACCCTGTGGGCAGCCACTGGAGTGAGCCACACAGCTCTCCCTTCAAGAGGGAACCTGTCCAGAGGAGCTAATAGGCTCCGGCTGCACCACCCCCAGGATCCGTTGCTGTGTTACAGCCGAGGCCACACTCTTCTGGGCAGCAACAGGCAATGACCACGTACATGACTGTCTCTGTCCAGTGCAGGGCTCCTCTCATGGGCAATCCTTGTTCCGGAGCTCCCAGGGGGGGCTGGCTGAGATTTTCTGGGGCTTGTACTGCTCTGAGGCTCTTGCTGCTTATTTCTCCTTCCTTCCTTCTGTCTTTCATGGGGTCAGAACGGCACTGTGGTCTGAAGGCTCTCCCTGCCTCCCCGCCTTCTTCTCAGTCATCTCCAGGAAATCCCTTGCCCTCCTAACTCCATCTTGGTGTCTGCTTCCTGGAGAACATGAACTGATTTAACATCTGAGGAAGTCTGTGTGAGAAATACCACATGTGGCTTTTCAGCTGTCAGCAGAGAGGGCAAAAACGGTTTGAGGGCGGGGCGAGTCAGCAGTGGCCTGCCCAGAGCCACTTGCCTGTGAGAGCATGGCTTGAGCAGGAAGTGAAATGGGGAAAGTTTTGCGCCTCTGGTTTCTGTGCCTCCCGAGATCTCCCCTTTTCTGGGCGGAGTGTAGGGACCCTGGGATCCAGGGCTGCTGCTCACCTTCTGCCTCTGGCTATTATTGGCCCCCATCCCACTCCCAACTCCTTGCAGGGTTTTTTAACAGGTGGAGTGTAAAAGGGAAGAAACTGGCCTCATGACCCTCTTTTCATTTGGCCAACTTACCTACATATAACGTCATATCTGTATTAATTCCTGGTGCAAATATCTCTTAAATGTCCATCTTCACCTCTACAATGTCATCTCCATGTGCAAAGGGGCCCTGTCTGTACTGTTCAGAGCCGATTCCTTGGAACCAAAAATGGTATCTGAAACATAACAGCAACTCAGTAATGTTGGCTGATGAATAAATGAGTGAGTGAATGCAGGATGGACCATATTCTTATACTTCCAGCAGCTATAAAAGTGAGTGGAGAAATAAAAGCCTTCCCAATAGTTCAGTATTCTAGCCAAAAAATACACCCCTCCCGTGGCTACCTTTCTAATGGGCATGATCCCTGTGCTGGGTCTGGTTACCCTCTCTCGCCATCACTGAGCAATCCTTCCCTCCTGAATATCTGTCCCTGCCCTAGAGATGCCATTCCTGTATTTAAGATGTTGTTTAAAAAAAATTCCTTGTAGGAAGCCTCTTCCCCCACCCTCTGTACCCAGACTTCCCTGAGAAGCTAAAGCCAGCTCCACATTGGCCAGCGTGTTTAGAGTGCCTGGAGATTACTCCTAACTCAGGAAAGCCTGTGAGATGACATTCCAAAGAGTACTCCTCCCATCTTCTTTCATTTAAATAATTACTGGTCTCTTCCTCTCCAGGTCCTGAAAGAAGTTTCCCATGGGGCAAAGTCCTTGGAAGGTGATCCAAGCCTGGTTTTGTTGATGTGCATGCATACTTTACAAACCATCCTCTATCAATCATCTCAGGCACTGGGCATGCAAGCAAGCAATTATTTGTATATACAAAGAGGAAAAACGATCGTCACACTTGAGAGTTGAATTGAGCTCGAGGCTCTGGGCTTTCACAGTGGAGGAGGGAGGTCTCTGTCTATGCTTCTCTTCACAGAGGACCAGAGGAGAGCTAATGGGTTGAAAAGGCAGTAAGCATACCATGGGCTGTGTGTTGCTGAGCCGTGGATCCTTTAACAAATAAGGTCAGTTTGTTCTTGCAGAGTACGTTAGATGTGCTCACAGAGAGAGCTGGGCTCTGGATAAAGTCTTGTGTTCCCTTCCTCCTTGGTCACCTCAGGACACTAAACCAATTAAAGGGCAAGTTGCCATACCAGGGATGAGTCCTTTCAACACAAGAGTCTTTATAGCTGAGTCTCAGTCACTCACTTGCTCTGTTTTCCAGAAAACATTATGTTACATAGGAGGAAATTTCTCCAAGAGCAAGGTGGGAAAGAGTAGTTTCAATCAATCATTTATTCATTCAACAAACGTTCATGACATGTGTACCACGTGCTAGGAATTGTTCTAAGAGCTGAGGATGTGGTAGTGAACAAAGCAGACAGTGTTCCTGCTCTCACAGAGCTTATGCTTTCATGGAGAGGAAAGACTAAAACAGGCAGAAAATAAATGTGCAAGACAATTTCCAATAGTAATGAGTTCTTCGGAGACAATAAAATGGGAATGGGAGCTCTTCAGGCACATGTTGAGGACAAAGTTGCTAATTTGCGTTGGTGGTCAGGAAAGAACTCACCGAGGAGGTGCCATTTGAGTTAATACCTGAACAACCCCAAGAAGCCAGCTATACAAAGACTTAGAAGTTGGGCTTTCTGGGTAAATGGAAGAGCGAGGGCCAAGGCTGTAAGATGGGAATGAGCCAGATGTATGTGAGGAATCAAAAGAAAGTCCAAGTGATTCAAGTGCAATGAGCTTGGGGGAGAAGAGGTCAGAGATGTAGAGCATGTGGTGAAAACTGCCAACCTGCCACACTAAGGAAAACATTAACTGTTCTATGCCCATCTCGATCTCTAGACCCCTAACACTAGGTGCCAGTGGGGCAGGGAGCTGACTTTGGTCACTTCCATAGTCACACATATATGCAGGTGTATGTAGAATCCTTTGTTCCCACCAGGCTTCTGGCTGGTCTCTTCCATATTTTACTCTCATCTTGGCCAAGTCAACAGAAGTGACTTTGCAGACAAGCATTCCAAACCAACTACAGAATTCCCATTTAAAGAATTGGTGTTCTACGAGAGGGAAGTGGTTAGCCCTCTATGCTTTCCAGTGAGGCCTCTGACTTCCACGTTAACTCTCTTATTATGCAGCATCAGGCTGTAGACCAAAGCTGATTCAGAGAGTTGATGCCAAAGCTTCTCAATGATCAAGCCAGGACCTTGCAGAGTTTTGCAGTACCTTCATTCATTTTCCCTAGTGATTGTATCTTCTCCGACTTTCTGTTGACTGCTAGGGTCAGAAGAGTCATTTGAGATTCATGTTTCCCACCCAGTGAAGGGATCTCAGTGCCAACAGCCTTGTCAGGAAGCCATCCATCCTTGACTGGATTGTTCCTCTGATAAGGAGGTCACCTCCATCTGAAGAAGTTGGTTCCTTTGTTGCACAACTTTAATTATTAGAAAACTCATCTACCTGCTGAATGGACACTAACACCCATCGACATAGTATTTGAAGACTTATTGTGTAGTATTAGAATCTTCTCTTCTCCGGATTACATCACCAGTTCCTCAGCTGCTCTCCTTGGTGAAATTTCCAGATCCTTCCAAGCACTCAGATGCACTTGTATCAGTTAGGATACAAGTTTGTTACCCTTTTGGTAACAAATGACTGAAAATCCAAATCAAATAGATTTAAGCCCCAAAGAGAAATTATTGGCTCAACTAACTGAAAAGTCCAGGAAATGCTCCAGGACTGCCATGGTCCAGGGGTTGGTTTCTCCCTGTCTAGCTGACAGGTTCAGCCTTCCTTTGTGTTTGGTTCATTCTAGCACCCCATGTGATGGCCTTCTGAGCTCCAGGCTCCAGAGTTTACAAGTGATGCTCTGACTGGCTGGTCCTGATCACAGTCCGGCAGGTAGAGAAGGGGTAGGAATCCACGGCACTAGGAACAGGTGCACTGACCATGGAGGAGAGGCGGTTCCCCAGAAGAGAAGTGATGTACAGCTACCTGGTAAAAAGAGTGAATAGATGCTTTGGGGGCAAAACAATAGCACTCCAACTAAACCATAGATTTAAAAGTAACCAGAAGGGGTTATGGTGATATATATATGCATATGGCTGATTCACTCTGGTGTACAACAGAAACTAACACAGCATTGTGAAGCAATTATACTCCAATAAAGATCTATTAAAAAAAAAAGTAACAAATATGTTCCACTTCATCTGCTTGGGGTACAATTGAGGTCATATCTCTCTTTGCAGTATTCCAATTAAACATCTTGTGCCCCCAATCTCAACTCATGTTTTCTCTCTTCCTGGAGTCTACCCTGCCAGGGTAAACTGAGAAGCGTCCAAGTTGTTAACTTGTGTTTGTTGCATCCTGCCTCACGGTGGAGAAGAACTCAGACCTATCCCAGAAGCCAGAAATCAGGCATCACAGCCGATGCCTCTGATGTCCCTGGAGACCTCTGCTGCCGTTGGGGCCCTCATCACAGAAGGATGTCACACCACTGGTCACAGGTGAAAATCAGTGGCCAGTTGGGACTGAGTCTCCTATTTGGGTGCAGCCTCTGGCAGAGGCGGAGGGTCTGCAGGTGGGGATGGAGGCTGACTTCCCTTTCCTCCCCCTTCCCACACCCTCATGCTGAGGCTCATACTTTGGTGTCCTCAACAAAGTATGGCCTGAACTCTAAGCATGTACATAAACAATTCTTTAATGGTTGAGGGCTTTTGAGGATGGAGAATTACTACTCCTGCACTTTGTTTAATGGTTCATTCATCAATCTTCCAAATTTATCAAATGATTAACATTCCATTAATTTTAAATGTTCCATATTTCTCTACATATTCACACAGCACTTACACAATTATAAGTCAAAACTCATTGACTTACAAATTAAATTTTCCCAGTCATTTTTTCCCACTGATGGAAAATTATTTAATTTTCTAAACATTTATCATATTCTAAAATTACAAATTCATTATATTAGCCTTTCTTAAATACTTTAAGAAATAATAACACTCCAAATATCAGTCATCATAAAACTGATTATTAGATTTCTATTAAAATCATTTACAAAAGTGCTAGTACCTAGATTTAATTATTATTATTTGTTCTTATCCTAATTCTTACTTTTATTCTAATATCTCATTGAAGTTCTCTTCCTAGGGTTTACAATGGTTTTAAAGGTTTTATTTTAAAATAGAAACCATCTATGTTTCTAACTTTCTCATTGTAAATAGACTGCTTGTACCAAAGGACACTTCTAGCAAATTCAGCTTCAATTTACTTCAATTTACAAAGTCCAATTTACTTCACAATGTTAATATAGCTTACATCTGGGGAGTGGCAGTGGGAGGAAAAAGGAGGAACTTTAAATTTTACTGTATATACTTGTGTATCGTTGGAATTTTTAATCAAGCATTTGCAATTTGTAATAATAAATGCAATTCTAAACACTCTGAATAATAAAAACTAAACAACCCATGGTAAACACTGTTAATACTTTTTGTGGTTTCTTCTAGTCTTTTATTTCTCTGAGGCATCTGTTCCATTTTGCACAATTAGAATCATAATCCATATTTGATTTTTTTCGTCCTACTTTTAATTTTAACTTAGCATCATGTCAGAAACACTTTCTCACCTTAGATATTCTTGGGAAACAAAGGGATTGTAACAGCTGCATGATACTCTATCATGAGGACACACCATAATTCACTGAGTCATACTCCTATTGTTGGCAAAAAATTGCTTCAAACCTGGGACGTACAGGAAAGAGCATCCCATTTTTCTTATTTTCCAGATGAGAACACTGCATTCCCCGAAGCTAGTAACTTGTCCAAGCACAGCCAGCTGGCCAGAGGCTCTGCTGGGACCTGGCACTCCTAGGCCCAGTCCTCTTCCCTGGCTGTCACCACACGCTGCCTCCTAGGCCTCTGCAAGGCACTTTCTGGAACCTAACTGTAGGGCACTGCCTACATTCTTTCTAAATTACATTTTCTCATTTGGGGCCCGTTATTCCTGCCTGTCAAGCTCATTTTTTATCTTCTGTCATATAACCATTAGGTAATGAGGGACACCATAGCCAACATTGGAAATTATGGCTTTTCCCTCTATCAAGATGTGCTTCCTGAATCATCTCTGTGCCAACGAAGGGGGACTATTGTCATCACTTTTATCAGATAATTCCAATAGTCACCAGCAATTATGGGGAAGGGTGCTAATGAGCTTACCTCTGTCCATGTTTCTCAGGGATCTCCTGGGTTCTCACCTTCTGTGATCAACACACCAGCAGATGCTTGAGCTCTGCCTAAGGGCCCATGCTCACAAGGTGAAAGAGGAGTAATAATTGGGCGGGAAAAGAGGGGAGGAGGGAACTAACATCCGTGGCCAACTCCTTGTCCAGCTCTGGGTACCGGGGTGTGGATGCCACCAGCATCACAGGAGGGGGACCGTGGAGGACGGGACTGGTGTGCCTGGGGGGAAGCAGGTGGACCAGGGTAGCTCCCTTTTACTCAGTCTCATTTTGAGACTGTATTATTCAGCTCTACATGGAGGAACTCAGCATGGTACAGGAGACTACTCTAGGAGGGCTGAGCCTTATTCTGCTTCTTCCTTCACATGGTATGAAACACATTTATTCCAAGCTTTACAAACGAGTCTTTGACATCAGTGTCTGTCATCACTAGAACCACTTTTTGAGTCACCTAATGTTGTATTTTTCCAGGATTCCATGTTCCCTCCCACCTAATTTCTTGGAGATACAGCCCCGTTAAAAATCTGTCTTTGGAAATGTAGTGGCTTGGGCTTATCCGGAATTAATATTTTTTGTGTGTATTGCTTTTCAGAAAATGCTTAATTCATGTGAATGTGATCGGCAGGCACCACAGAATGTGATGGTTTCTATTTATGGTTGATGTTAATCCCTTGACCTTATGGTAGTTTAAATTTCTGGTACAGATTCCTTTTCCACGATGTTATAGCTCCTTCCTAGACTGCTGTAATTGTGTCGTTTATCAATGTGAAAAATGGACTTTGAAATGTAATAGTCCAGAGCTAATATGGGGAGCAGCAAGGGAATTTAGTATGCTTAGAGAAGAGCTGTTTCCATGGAAACTAATTCCTTTGAGCAAGGTCCCTGGGTCCCCTGGCTGCAGGGTGATTTGTGTGTCCAGGTGATACGACCTGGATTCTAGGCTTAGCTCTGACATGAATCACCAAGTGAGGTAGGCAAGTCCCTTAACCTCTCTGGGACTTAATGTGCTTATCTGTGACTTGAAGAAGGCAGACAAGTTCAGTGTTTACTAGACTTTGGAGTATTAGGGACTGGTAATATATCTTTTAAAAGTTTTTATTTTGGAATCATTTTAGATTCATAGAGAATTTGCAATGATAATACAGAGAGTTCCCACACCTTTCACCCAGCTTCCCCTAATGTTAACGCATTACTAACCACAGCATATTTAAGAAATTAACACAGGTACAATATTATGGACTAATCTACAGACTTTATTTGGATTTTCCTAGTTTTCTCACTAATATATTTTTCTCGCCCAGGATCTGATCCAGAATTCCACTTTGCATTTGGTTTTCATGTCTCCTTAGTCTCCTCTGATCTGAGACCATTTCTCAGTCTTTGTTTATCACACCTCGTCAGTTTTAATGAGTACCGGCCAGCTATATTGTAGGACGTCCCAACCAGTAATGCTTTTAGAAAGCAAAACAAAATTGGAGGACCAGTTTAGGGCTGGAAAAGTTAGACAAGAGAGGTGTATGAGTGAGGTCTCTATGTTGCAAGTGACAGAAAACCAACCTTGAACTGTCCTGTCAAACAAGGAATTTATTGACTCAGGTAGCTAAAAGGCCAAAAGGCATACGTGGCTTCAGAATGGCATTCGTATCCAGTTCTGCTCTGTCTCTTTGCTTGATTCTTCTCTTCTCTGAACAGTCAGATCATTCTCAGATATGCACTCACCGCATAGTTACAAGACAGCTGCCAGCAGCCCACATGGCTATATCCATCCAGTGTATGCATGTGTGTTACTCACCTCTGTTCCACTTTCCCAGCTAGGCTCTCATTGGCTCTGATTCTGCCATCAGCCCATCCTCGAACCAGAGGGAAAAGATAAATGGTTTTCTGCTTCAGATGTGAGGATGTGTTGCCCAGAGTTGTGGCCACCATCTTGTGACCAGAGCAGAGCAAGCTGACAGCTGAGGAGGACACAAGAACCTTAACAATGGACAGGAACCTGGGTTCTGGATGATGTCATTTGGCTGTGGAATTAACCAACCTTGGATCTGGGTTGGTTATATGCTATAATAAATCCCCTTGATTTAGCTTCTGTTAGTTGAGTCTCATCTTACTTCCAGCCAAAAGCATCCTAAATAACACACAGATATTGCAGGTTTCCTTGTTGGATATAGGATATTACCTTGATACAGGCTTGTCTGTGGACATGCATTTGACAGCACAATACAAACCTGAGTTCAATATATTCTGGTTCATAGTTTTTTTTTTTTTTTTTATCAGAGTTATGTTGAAAAATCCAGCTTCACATAGGCATTTTGGCAAAAACAGAAGTGATGCTCTTCAATTTTACATAACATAGAACATCTAAGTAATAGCTCTAATGTTTCTGGTGGTTTGTCCCCATGAAGGCTGGAAGCAAGCCACTGGTGACAGGCCAGGGAGGGGACAGGAAAGGGTCTGCAGGGTGTTCCTCACTCAGAACACGCCCAATACTTAGGCTTCCTCTCATCCAATGGGTACAATCTGGAGTCGGTCAGAAAGGGACACCTTGCCTGGAGAACACTTTCTCATGACAAATAATTGGGCACCCTGGGCTGGGATGATCTCGTCTAAGGCCCTTTCAAATCAGTCAGGCTAGTACTGCGTGCTGTAATGGTGTGGAGGCCACCATGCCAACAGCAGTGGGGACCTTTCAGTGTAATTATCAGTGAGATAATGAAAAGCTGAGTGATAAAGGTTTTTTTTTAATACGATTTTTATAAAAGGATAAAAAGTTTTTTATAAAAGGATAAAAAGTGATTCTTAAAATCCTATTTAAACCCCCTTTTTATAATCACTGGGATTAAAAAACAACAGTAACAGTGTAATTATCACTGAGAAAACAAACACCAGCCCATGATTTCCCATTAAGGAGTCATCATTTCAAGAGCTAAAGGAATGACAATTTGGAAATGCATTGGCTTCTCCCATCTTTATGTCCTATACACTCACTTTTGTAATGATGTATATAAATAGTTTTTGCTTGCCCTCTAAGCTTTTAAAAATTAAAACAGTTTCTACTCCTTCCCTCCATCCCACACACACTTTCTCACGAGCAGACACATACTTATGTGAATACACTCAGACCTCTTGTGGATCCACATATTTTGGGCATGTACATGAAACCATTTATGGGGGTTTAATCCATGAATCATAAACAGAAGATTCTCATTAAGAACGGGCAGTGGCTTCTTTAAGCTTGCATAGTACTTACGGTATTATGTACTCTCAACACTTTATGGGAGTCTCAGAGATTCACAGCAGACTCTGCATTGTAATATTAACTCAGATACGGTATTAAGCCCAAGAGGCAATAATCTGATACAGTAGCAGCCCTTTATTCAGGGCCTGGCATAGAGTACGTTGTTAAAAATATTTGCTGAGAAAATGAATGATATTCCCCCTCCCCGCCATTTTTCACAACTAAATAAGGGAAATAGGGGTGTCAGGATAGAAAGTTATAAGGCAGAGCTTTAGGGAAAAACCAGTGACTTCAGGATAAATAGCAACTATTCCTGGATTACTCACTGAAACAATTTTTAAGTTTCTATATAAATTTCAACATGGCTGTGGACAGTTGGGCAGATTCGTCACTTTCCTGTGAATGAAATTTCATCTTTAGTGTAAAACTGGCTCTGTTTCTTGAGCCCATGTTTTGGGGGTAGCTGCTGCTCTCTGCAGCCCACACAAAGCCATCAGGGCCTGGCTCTCAAACTGAGGCTAACACTTTCCTTCTTGGTCTCAAATTAGTTTCACTGAAACCCTATCTTTATGTGGGTCAGGGCTTCCTTTTTCCTTAAAAACTTTTTTTTCCCATTTTGAAAACAAACAAAAAAACACTCTCCTATTTCCAGAAATTCCTTGCAATTCTTTATTTCCTGTTGGCTTCTTCAGGGGCATTTTTTGCTAATGAAGTTTCAAGATGATTTCTTGAAACTGTTATAAAGTTATGTAACTTTGCTCATTTAAAACTATCTTCTTTGCTAAATTCTTAACTGTTGAGTCTCTCTCTCTTTTCAGAACAGAGACTCATTCTTAACTATTGATGGTCACGACGGTGAAACTAGGGAGGATTTTACACCATATTGATCTCAGTTGCGAAGAATATGAAGTTAAGCATTTTTTCCCCTTTTCTGCAACTGTCCTCTGCTCTGTAACAGTTGTATTACCTACTATTTTAACCCTGCTGATTCATACTATTTCACCAAAACCCACTTTTGGACTCCAGGGTCAACCATGGGCTTGTTTCTGGGGTCCTGGGACATGCTGTCCAGAAGACAACCTCGTACCAGGAAGCAGGACATGGGGCCCAGCCCCCGATTCTGCCTTGGTTTCCCTGTCTGCAAAGCACAGAGCCCGCAGTGAGTGTCTTTACGGTTCCTTCAGTCTCAGGCGTGCTTCTGTCTAGGTATTCTGCCAGGCATTCTCTTTCTAAAGGTCTCAGAGAAGAAAATTCTAGAGTCCATGGGTTCTTTTTTTAATTTTATTTTTAATTGAAGTATAGTTGATTTACAATGTTTCAGGTGTACAGCAAAGTGATACTTATGTGTATATATATATATATATATATATATATATATATATATATGTATATTCTTTTTCAGATTCTTTCCATTGTAGGTTATTACAAGATATTGAATATAGTTCCCTGTGCTATACAGTAGGACCTTGTTGTTTATCTATATCATGGGTTCTTTAATTTTTTCTGCCTGTTAGCTCTAAAAATTTCTTCCTTCCATCATATAGATCTTTTCCCATTCAGTCAAGATTCACATCTTCAGCCACAGGGATAGCTGGCATTTGTGTGCCGATGGACGTAGAACAGTTGACTTTTCTTCATAAATGTTGACTACCGTAATTATTCATTTGTTTCAGAATAACGATTACAGGTGGGATGGCCTGGTACAAGGAGGATGGGCTGGGTTGGGAAGGCCGCCCTCCGACCTTGGCTCTCTGAATTTCCTGACCCCCTGTGTAAAGTGGGGACCTGGCCACCCTGGCCGCAGTGCTGTTGTGAGGCTGAATTGAGACGATGCGGAGGGGGCCGTCCTCAGGCTCTGCGATTTTGGGGCCCCCGTCTCCCGCTGAGGCAAGGATCGGCTGTGCACCGCCACCCCTCAGGAGCGGCTTTAGACCCGGTGCAATGCTTGGTGGAATGCGGGGGGCTATAAATAATAAAAGGAATAAGGTGAAGACAGAGACTCCGAGAGAATCTGGCTCCCTGTGATTCCGTTGGGGTGCCGGGCAGGGAGCGTTTATTCGGAGCACCGCTGCTCCCTCCTGTGCTTCCCCCGCAACCCCGGGTAAAAAACAAACAGAAAAACTTTCCCGAACTTTCCCATTCCTCCGTGGCCTGGCTGCGAACGCTGAAATTCCAACCCGTGTTTGTTGTCACCCGCGGGCCCGTTTCCATGGTTACCCAGATTCCAGGCGCTGGACCAGGGCCCACCACAACGCATCCCCCAAAGTCTCCTTGACAGAGGAGAACCAGAGCGAAGAAGGGCCCTCTCCTTCTCCCCGCAGCCCTGCCTCACCCCCCGGTCATGTGTGATGTGCGTGTTATAGGTGGTTCTGTTCAGCATCAGTTTTGGGGGGTAAGCACGATATAACAATTTCCTTCACTTCTCGTTTCCTCTTTGAAGCTGAGGAATTACTTTCTTATACCAAACATTACACCCTTGGCAAACACTCCAGATGGTTCTCATTAAAATTCCAATTCCTTTTTTTGCAATTCCTTTTCCCCCCATTCTTCTCACACTGCTATCTCAAAAATAAACACCAGGTGGAAGACTGATGAAGGGTCCTGTGGCCATGAAGGAGCCCCCAGGTCCTCTTCTTACCAATGGCCACCTCTACCCTTCATGGGGCTGGCTGGCATAAATACACACCTGGGGTGGGGCATATTTCATGTTAAAGGTGCCCTTGGCTTTGGTCTCTGTAGGAAGAGGGGCAGAGAGACAGCTAGGTCCCTGCTCCCCACTAGGCCCTGGCCCAGACTCTGCCTGCAGAGGGACTGGGGAGGGGGCTGCTGACCACCCCAATTAGTGTACACTGAGACCTCTGCAGCCTACTCAAGACACAGGAGTGAGACACACTTGCTTTAAGAAGCCAGAGGGAAGGATTGCCAATGCTTTTTGGCCATAATTGCAGCCGAGCAAGCCACAGGATTTGCTCACACATCTGGAAAAATTTGCTTGCGCAGGAAAAGTGTGTATGTGTCCAAGGATGTGTATTTGATGTGTTTTTATTTCCAACTTTATGAGAAAAATTTTAAAATAGTTGAAAAAATAATACAATGAATGCCCATATCCCTCCACCTAGATCCAACAAGTATTACATTTTGTCATATTTGCTTTCTCTCTCTCTCTCTCTCTCTCTCTCTCACTGCGTCTTTCTAGATAGATGGAGAGATGATAGATCAATCTCTATGTCAAATGTCTAGGTATTTGGAAGTTGGAATCTTACCCCTGTAGCGTTTTAAAATATTTTATGTATTATAATTATGTAATATACGAGTACATTCTTATTGTAAAATATTCATATGTTCAAATAATACAGAAGATTAGAGAGTAGAAGCAAAAGCCCTGTGCTGGTCCCTCCTCACCCTTCAGGGTAGTTTGGTTTGTGTCCTTCTTGACCTTTGTCTGATTTTTGCAGACATATGCATGTTTAAATAGAAACATATACTTTTGTTATATGTGTTTTTTTTTTTTTTTTTTTTTTTTGCGGTACACGGGCCTCTCACTGTTGTGGCCTCTCCCGTTGCGGAGCACAGGCTCCGGATGCACAGGCTCAGCGGCCATGGCTCACGGGCCAAGCCGCTCCACGGCATGTGGGACCTTCCTGGACCGGGGCACGAACCCATGTCCCCTGAATCGGCAGGCGGACTCTCAACCACTGCGCCACCAGGGAAGCCCAGCACTTTCTTTATGACATTGTAATAATCGTTTATGATGCTTCTCTCACCAACTGGTATTTCTCAATGTGTTCACCATCAATATTTTAGAATAATTCTTTACTGCAGTATATTTAACAGCTCTGGCCAAAATACCACTAAATACAGCAGTAGCCTTTGACACCTCCCTTCCCCACCACCCCAGTCACTGTAACACCAAAATTTCTCACATGTTTCCAAACATACCAGCTCTGCCTCTTAGTTGGAAGGAAGTGAGAGAGGGAAGAAAAAACTGGGATAGAATCAGGAATGACAGGATATCATCACTAAGGGACTTTCCCAATTCCCCTTTTCATCTCTAGATGTCCAAAACCAGCGTGTCTTTCTAAGGCTATCTTTCCTGCAAAGCTTTTCTAAATTCCCTCAGCTCTAGACCTATTCCTCTTCTGCCTTCCTTCTTTCATGGCATTATCTTTATATCTCCATCCATCCATCCATCCATCCCTGTGTCTATCTATCCAGAAAGTATTTACTGAGCACTTATAGTACACCAAGCACACTGACCACTTTCTTCTTAGATTATGACTCTTTGCCTAAGTGTCTTACCTGATCTGTTGTAATCTCAGGTAAAATTCCACATCTGATCTACTTCTGCATCTCCCAGAGTGCTTCACACAGAGCTGGTGCTCCTGCTGAACGTCAGTAGAATGAGTTACTGAATGCTGACACAAGTTTTAACGTATGTTCCAAATCTTTATTCAAAGGCAGTGGAAATACTTTTTTTAAAAGCAATGCCATTCTGATTTTCACAATATCTACATTATAATTTTCAAAAGTTACCCATAACCCCAACACTATCCTTTTCCAGAAGAAGATAGAGTAAGATGTGACAATTTCCTTCTTGGCCAGTCTAATCTTGTTCCAAGAGGCAACCACTGCCAATAATTTGCTGTCTTTCCTTCCAGACTTATAAAAACATGTTTATGTACATTCACATACAGATATACCTACATGTACATTTATTATGTTTAAATTAGCACATATGTTAAGAGCTCTATGAAACATAATTTTAGAATAAATTGTGAATTTATGAAGTAAATAAAGATGTCTAATGTAAGTGTATACAGTTCTTTATAACTACAAAACAGTTTTCAATTTATTGTACTCATGTTATTCGCTAACCCTGTGATGTAGGCTCAGAGAGGTTGACAGGCAGGCTCCTGGTCACACAGCTGGTAAGTAATAGAGCTAGAACTTGAACCCAGGTGTTTTGCCTTCTAATTCCTTGCTGGTTCTATTATATAAAATAATCCCCGAGGATTTGGGGGGAATAATTATCTACATAATAAAATGGATTATTCTTTGCTTTACTTCTGAGTATCAGTGTAGAATTATTTTGGAAACGCTTATTTTATTATATTGAAAACAAATAAAAGCTAATGTCTGTCAAGTGCTTCCCACGTGCCAGAAACTGTTCTAAGCACTTTACTTGCATTGTCTCATTTAGTCCTCCAATAAGCCATCACGTAAGCAATATTGTCAACCCAATTTCCAACATGGAAACTCAGGTTCAGAAAGGTAAATAACTTATTTGAGGATGGGCACCAGATGTGCTACGCTGGCTTTTTTTTTTTTTTTTTTCTACGCTGGGTTTGCAACCTAGGTCTTTCTGCCTCCAAAGTCTGTACTTTTAGCCACTATACTTCGCAGCAGCCTATATATGCTTTACTTATATGTAATTTCATATAAGTAACTATTATGTAAAATAAAACAAGATGTAAATGTGATGTGAGTTCTACTTTAAAGGAATTTGCAACATGAAAGAAGAAAGATAAGTCTAATGTATAGAGGAAGATATTTAGATAAATGCTTGAATAAGAGAAAGGGAGAAAAATAGCAAGAAAGAGAAATAGGAACATACGCAGAGAAAGACTGATTCTTTGATTGATTTTAGAGAAAGACTGAAACCTGATGAAAGAGGCAGGAAGCAGTCAATGGGAGGAGGGGGGACCAGAGCCACAGCCCTTCCACTCCTGTCTTGAGTCCAGTCCATCAGGAACCCTCCAGTCCGGCCTGGGGCTCATTTTTCTTGTACTCCTGAAGCCTCTGCTGCCTGTACTCTCTGGCTAAGAGCTTGGATTTGTCAGCACTGAATCTCTTAGAAGGCAGTCCTGGCTGAACAGCAGCTGTAAGTGGGGCAGAAGGAGTATCTCCCAACATCTGCATAGCCCTGGGAGTTGAGAGCCTGAGCTGGGAGGAAAGTGGCTGGGAAGGCGAAAGCCAGGAAGATGGGCCTGAAGAGAAGGGCCTCACCAGGTAGGCTTGTTCCCATCTGTCTGGGCTGAGCTGGGGTAGGCTGTGAAGGTCTTATTGGATGACAGATGTAAGGGTGTCCCCACTGGCAAAGAGCAGGGAAGCTGTCACCTCACTCTTCCTCAAGAAGACCTCACAGTTAGACTGCCTGCCAGTTAGAGTGAGTACCAATCTGTGAGCACGGTGGTGGGGGCAGCGGGTAGTGCTTGAGACTGAGCTGCATGGGCAGAGGTGTCAGGAGAATGGAGGCAGGACCATGGCAAGGGCGGAGGAAAACCTCTTTGGCCTTGGGTGGTGGCGCGACGATAAAGGGGAGCTGAGTCACTAGGAGAGGCATGGAATCACTGGGATGGGTTTATGCATCAACCTCCCTCACTTCCTTTCCAGTCATTTGGCTGTTTTCACATTCTCCACCCTTTGCCAACTCCTCACCTCCCCCATCAAATCTGGTTTGTGTGTGCTGTGTGTGTATGTGTCTTTGGGTGTATTCATGCACAGTTGGCTCTAGGTAAGAATATTAGCTAAAGACAGAGGAAATTGTGACTGATGACTTTGACCTATAAAAGCAGCTTTTTCATATGGCTCAACACAGAAGGGTAAACTAAATAAAAACCTAGGTAGAACGCGTCATGAAGGAATGTGTTGACGGTGTTTCCCAGCTCTGTAGCTGTGCTTCTCCTCTTACTTGGTCAGAGGCTATATTGTGAGCCAGCTGCATTGCCGTACCCAGGGCGACAGAGTACACATCCATATAGTAGTCGGCTGAGCTCCAGATGAAACTTGGGCAAGAACACGCCTGGGATTGGGTGATCATCTCTCTTCAGGTTCTCTCAGCCATCCACAAAAATCTGTCTTGCTGCACTTCTAGCATTTCTATACATACCCCTCACCCCAGGGTCAGCTATCAGGCAGCAAGAATGACAGAGGAGCTCAGGAAACAATTTCAGCAACTGCACTTGTAGGATTTGCTGAGGAGCCAGAATACATTTCAGGACTCCGCAGCAAGCCTGGAGGTCTGCACCAGCTTTTCTCTTCCTTTTCCCGGACCTGCCTGCTTTTCTGTCACCCCAAAGGCCGATACTCATGGTGTCTTGAATTCTCACTAACAAGGTGGAACCCCTACAGATGATTGCCAAGGACCAGCTACAGAATTTACAGAGCCCAGTACAAAATGAAAATGTGGGCCACTTGTTCAAAACTGATTACTGGTTTCAACAGAGCCACAGCAGGGCCTTCTGCGTGCAGGGCCTGTATGTCTGCACAGGTTGTGTGCTCACGAAGCCAGTCCTGGTTGGCTCAGGTGCAGAGGCCAAGGCCAGGAAGGCCACAGACGTGAAGTCCTCTCAAGAGATGGCGCAGCTGCTTTTCCCTGCCAGCCCCTAACCTCCCCCAGTACTTCCCGGAGGAGCCCATGGATGAGGTGCAGCGTGGCAATGGACTGGGGGATGAATTTAACCGTGGCAGGGCCACATCAAGGAGGAAGATTTGGGAAACAAACAGTCTTTCTAGAGTCTAATAGATCATTCCAGGATGGTACCTAACATCTCCAAATAACTTAACACAAAGAGCTGGGAAACGGCATAGTAAAGAGTCCCCAGGCCGGACTATGTCTATAAGCTGGGGTCACAGGTGGGCAAACCCCCTGATTCTGGCTACCTTTTTCTGTAACCCAAATTCTGAACTCCCCACACCTTCCATGTGCCCTCTTGGCCCCCCACAGAGCGGGAGTGAGAAGCCCACTAGGTGAGCTGTCCAGTCCATGTGTGGCCAGCCAAAATTCCGGGGACTCACACAAATCCTTACCCAGCACACTGGGAATCCAGATACGCAGAATTGCTCCCAAGCAAAACACCACATTTATTCAGGACCTTGAGTTAGAGTTTACTTAAAGTTCCGCCAGCAATTCTGACTTTCTTAAAGGAATTGAGCGCCTCCTGCTGGGTACTAAGTAGCATTGACATCAAACTGTCAAAGCACCAAAATCTGAAAACACATCTTAGGGATTTGACCTTGTACACAAACCAGTGACAACAACATGACTCATGGTGGTAAAATTATGAGTTATATGAATTATATATAGGTTTGGTAACAGGTTGAATTTTTAAATGTTTCATGACTCCTAGGTTCCTAGCAAAAATTTTTCAGTTTTTTTATCTCAATTGTAAAAGAAGGTAAACATTTGCAAGTTCTAAATGATCCAATAGGATTTTCTTCCCATTTCAGAATGCAGTGGTCACAGAAGGTTTTTCAGGGGACATCACGTGGTCCAGGAAGAGGACACAGATTTTAGGATCAGACAGCCTAGGATGGAACCCATTTACTATTTGAGTGACTTTAACTTGGAATGAATTATTCAATTTTAAGCTGCCATCACTTGATCAATGAGGACAATAATATCCACCTTAAAAAGTGGACATGAGGGCTGGAGGTCACGTGTCTAAAACACAAAGAAGCACTCAGTTAACTGTATTATTGTTACTATATTATTAAGAAGTGGGTTTAAGTTGGACTTCAAAGGATGGGCAGCTCCTGGACCAGATTCTCCATTGCTAGAGGACAGAGGCTGCACCCAGAGTCGTGTGTCTGGCTCAGAGAATTTCCCCCTTGGTCACAGGTTAGCACTCACACTGGGCACCCGAGTCTCTTTTGAACCACACAACCACCATCCGGGGTGCTGGCTTCCTGACACACACCTCTCACCTGGCACTTGTGGGCAATGACCTCTAAGGTACTCCAAGTCCCTCTACTGCCACCCCCATATTGCTGGTTCAAGCCATCATCAGCCCTCACTTGAGCCAAGGCAAACTCTTCCGTCTTTCCACTTCTGTTCTTACCTGCTCAAACTCAGAGTGACTTAGGTTAAAAAAAAAAGGTTAAAAAAACCAAAACCTGATTAGGCCACTCCTCTACCTCCTCCTGCCTCCCCATCCACCTTGTTCGGGATGCCAGCTCCACCTCTGAGCTTTATGCAATTTGCTCTTGGCCATCAATCCTCACCCCCTAATTCTTACCCTGGCTACTCCTACCCATCTGTCAGGTGTTGGCCCACAAACTCAAAGAGGGTACAGGAAATATCATGTTTTCTTATTTTCTTCAGAGCAAATTAAATCTTTTCGGCTCCATTCTGCTGTGCTGCAGCAGAAATTAGATCTGTGGTCCCTGAGGCATCCTTTCCTCTTTCAGGGTCTCACAAGCATTTAGGATTTTCATAAATGAGCTTGAAAATGGGCGAGGACCTCTACTCTCCAGTCCATCTGCGTCCCTGATGCTATCCTCACCATCAACTCTGAGGGGCCCTTGAAGGAGGTGGTTCCAGTGCTAGGGTGTCTTTGCTCAAGCTGGGAGACTCAGGTTGACTTCAGGTTTCCTTTGGGGCACCCCCAAACCACAAGCTTCTGAAGTTCACCATCTCCCTGGGTACCACCAGCCACTGGGGCGCAGACTTCCACTACTCCTAAGAGGCTCCTCCTCTCCCTCCCTCCTCTGCTCCCCAAAAGGGGGTAGGGTTGGTTTTGAGCACATGCTCTCTGCTGTGAACTGGAAGCACTAAGGACCTGGCCACTTCCTTGGACAATGGAAAAAATTCAAATACAAAATATTTGAAATTATGTGCTATAAAAGCTACTTATCACAAAGTTTTGCTGTGATTATCTAATCTAAATCAGGTCCCCAGTCATACTCCCTATACCCTGCAATAGTCACTGCTGGGGCCCAGATCCCCTTTGCCCCGTCTGTCTGTGCACCCATTCCCTGACTGTGTTGGCTGCCAGGAGATACACTGTTCCCTGGAGAGCCCTGGACCCTGGCAATGCCTGGTTATGCCCTCCCTGGGGGACGGAGGGAGGGCAGAGCCAATGGCTGACCACTGCATACTCAACACGAAGGCCTAGGATCTTGCTTCAAGGTGGGAAGTCTCTTGGTAACATCGTGCTCTGTAGCTCCTGTGGGATCAGGCCGAGGCCAGACTCCAGCTGAAGCCACATCTTTGCTCAGGTTCTTCCCCTGCCCTACCCTGCTTCCCTCACAGATTTCTCCTGAGCGCACAATCTCAATAAATTCCTTGCACAAGAAACTGCTTCAGATTTTGCTTCTAGGAACCTAAGGGACATCTTCTATTTTTTCTTCCTAGCATGTGTCACAATTTAAAATCAAAGATTTGTATGCCTATTGGTTTAATGCTTGTTTCCCTCACTAAATGAAGGCAGAAGCCATACTTATTCTGTTCACTGCCACATTCTCAGCACCAAGTGAGGTGCCTCCCATAGAGGAGAGCAACACACATGCTTTGAACTCGAAAGTTACAGGAACCAAGGCGCAGGAACCAACTGGAAAGCTACAGGGACACAGCCTCTGACCCTCCCTCTGCAGACACTTTCCTCCTTGGGTATTCTGGCACATAAGGTTGAAAAGGCACCCTACAACGGCAGCCTAGCATCTCTTGTGCCCATGATCCTCAAGCCAGTCCTAGATGGGCAGATTCCAAAGCTGCAGTTGACAATTTGGCCAAGAATTTGTCACCTAGTTCCTCACATGAGCTATGGCTGTCACCACATCACAGGTCACAAACTTGGCGTGGGGGCAGTTCTCAGATAAGGGTCACAAGCCAAGCAGATAAACCAACAGCTGCCTGTCTTACAAGCCTCATTCTGATTCAGCTGAAATCCAGACAGCTTTCATATTTCACTGTTCTACCAATACCCCTGGGAAAGGCTGGGTCCACAAGCATGGATGGATTCATATGAACATCTCCTAATGTCCAGATGTCAGTGTTTTAGGTATTATACACCACAAATAAAGTTGTAGTAAAGCCCTCATTTAACTAGAACATGGAAGAACTGTGGAATTTTAGGTACTTTAATTTTTTGAAAAGCTTTGTTCTCTTTCGGTATAAAATGTTTTTTCTGAACATCGTAATTCTCTTTTCTACTGGGTTGTCTGTCTTCAGTTATTGAGGGACTGCAGACTTGGGGTCTTTATTCTGAGATAAATGACTTCTAGGCAAGTCACTGATCCACAGGGAGATCAGCCTGCGTGTGTCTGGATGTCAGGTGAGTTGTTACAACCATGTTTCTTATCGAAACCCTAAAATCGGTTCATTTGTTTTGTGGTACACTTCCTACTCCTAAAAGGTACGTAAATAAAATGACTCAGTTAAAAAAACGATGAGAAGAGAGATTTCAATTATTCAGTGTTTCCAGTTTTTCAATGAGGGATACAGATGTAAAAGCCAGGGCCTCTTCCCACAGAATTTACAATCTGGGGAGAGAATAAAAGAGATCCCACATAAAACAGGCAAAGAATTCTAGGAGATAATGTCCATCAATGCGTTTTCCAAAATACAAGATATTTCACAAATGTGTAACCAAATATTGATTCCATGGTGCTTCAGTTATATCTGAAAGGGCTTTGAGAAAATAAGAAATCCTGTTACTGGATAAAACTAATGGTCTATCTCGCCTTTCCAGCGGCACCAAAGGAAGCTGTAGGGAGAGCAGGGGTTAACCGTCAAGATAGCTTTTAATTTGTAAATTTATCCAAAGTTTGAAAATATCATGGGGAATCTTAGGAATCCCAGTAGTCAGTGAATGGGCCATCTATTCGTCCATTACATCTACAGACTCCACACACACCCACTCAGATGATTCTCAGAATGGGGGTACATGAGAAGTTAATTCTCATGTCTGGCTTCGTTGTTCTTCACCTTTCCCTCTCATATCTTCAATCACCTGTGTCACAGGACATATATAAGTAGTTGGGAAGTGTTAAGCTCTGACAGTAAAGCAAAATCAGAGTTAAAGGCAAATGTTTAATCAATCATGCTCAAATACGAGCTAGTCAATGAAGAACTTTAGGTTCAAAGGGCCAGATATTCTGCAATCCCAAGAAATCGCCATCAGCTTCCGGTTCGGGTTGAGTATTTCCACATTGCATTTTGTGGCCACAAAATTAGTTGTACATTTTTGAGCATTGATCTAACACTAAAAGACTCAAATTAGGAGGCTGAAAGAAAACATTTTGTATCTGTGTATCTAAAAAAAATCTGTGGATGAACAAGGAGCCAGGCGTCAGTTTCCAATGGGGGGAACGTTCTCATGGAGGTACTGTAAGGCCAAGTCAGTCCACTTCATTTCTTGTTCTTTAACAGATTCTGTGGTGCCGCCATTGTCCTGTTCAGGTTCAGGAAGCTCATTCTGAAAAGGTACAATGGACATTCAGGACGATGTCACACTCTCTGTTTACAAACCCCTTAAAACTCAAAAGCACTTAGAATTAAAAACTGTGAGTTCCTAGAAACAGGCAGCATAGAAGCGTATCCTATGGAAAGAGCTAGAAAATAAAAAATGTGAGGAAACATCACAAGTCTCGCTCAAACGTGCCCCATCCGTCTTCAGCCGGGAGTGATGGCATTATGACTCTGGTACTTGTGTGGCAGGCAGCGTGGCAGAAGGCTCAGGACACAGGCTTCTGGGAGCCACTGGGATCCAAGGCTATGACTCCACCATTTGTTGGGTTACTCAGGCAAGGTATTCAGACCCTTGCAGCCTTTGCTTCCTCTCAGGCAACGAGAGAAAAAAAGTAGTCACCATCTCACAGGACTGCTGTGAGGGCTAAATGAGGAAATGCAGGTCAGGTGCCCAGCACTGCATGGGGTATCCAGTGCAAGGACTGTCATCCTTACTAGCGGCTAGGAACACTGAAAAGAGCCAGTACTAAATCTTTTTTTGGGAAGGCTGCTTTATAGAATACCACACTTGCTGGCATGTTCCTTAAGCACAAGAAAGGTATTCAACAACGATCCTGTATCCAATGTGCCTATATTATAATGGAGGTAGGAGCACTGAAAATGTAACACAATAGATGAGGCTTCCCCCTAGTGGTGGAGCAGGGCAACATAAAACAACATAGCCTACCCGCACTTTCTTAAAATGGTAAGCCATGGGCCACACTTAGTGTAGAATCTGGGGAATTTTTTTATATATTTCGAGCTTTACTGAGATTTAATTTACATATAACATTGTGTAAGTTTAAAATGTACAATGTGATGATTTGATACACATATATATTGTGAAATGATTACTGCAATAAGGTTAACACATCCATCACCTTGCACAGTTCACCATTTTTTGGCGTGTGGTGAGAAGTTTTTGATAGTTTCCTTGTATTTTAAATTTAAATTTATTACTACTGGAACTCTGTTTCGTACTAGAATTCACTGATACCAATATATTTCTTTTCAGTTATCTGAATTTAGACTTTTTTTGCTGTACGTGGGCCTCTCACTGTTGTGGCCTCTCACTGTTGTGGCCTCTCCCGTTGCAGAGCACAGGCTCCGGACGTGCAGGCTCAGCGGCCATGGCTCACGGGCCCAGCTGCTCCGCGGCATGTGGGATCCTCCTGGACCGGGGCACGAACCCGCTTCCCCTGCATCGGCAGGCGGACTCTCAACCACTGCGCCACCATGGAAGCCTGACTTTTTTTTAAGTGTAGCAAACTGTTATTCAATATCTAGACTTATGATTTCCCACTGGACTCCAATGTGAAGTATATGAATATAATAACTTTTTTCCTTCAAAGTGATGTTCAATATGAATAAAATGATTTAATTACAATATGTACAAGCATGTTTGAATCACATCTTGCTCTACAAATACTCAGATTCAAACATACTTGTACAAATTGAAAGGAACTACCATTTTCTCTAAAGCAATATCGCAAAGAGAAAGTTTTGTTTCAGTAACTACTTACAGTTGACAAAGCATAAACAAGTCCTTGGTTAATCAATTATTTAATTCAGATATTATTTAGTTTCATCTTGTTCTAAAATAACACGTTTTTCATTTGGTCACTATTGTCTCTTGCAATGAATGCCAACATATAAAATTGCATATATGCCTGGAAAACAAACACAAAGTATCATAAAGTATCGTGAACATAACAATCATCTATTGTGGGGTACTGCAAAAATGGCCACAATTCTTTGTAGCCACTCCTATGAAAAGGCACTGTCTATTTCCCCAATCTTGCATTGGGGCTGATCATGTGACTTCTTGGCCTAGGCTCCATGAAGCCTTGCAGTTTCCTCTCATGCTGCTCTTAGAACCCTAAAATGATTGTGAAGTCTGGGCTAATCTGCAGGATCATGAGACTGTGGCGTAGTCAGCTCATCATCCCAGCCTCCAGCCAGCCTGCTGGCCGACTGCAAAACACCACCAAGTCCAGCAGAGATCAACCGAGCTGGCAAAGATCACAAGACTCTCTCAGGTGAATGACAAAATCATGACATAAATAACGGCTGTTTTAAGCCACTATGTTTTGGGGTTATTTGTTAGGCAGCAACAGAAGCTAACGACACAAACATTGCCTTAGAATCACACGTCCTGGGAAAAAACACAGATTAGCAACAGGGCCAGGCTACAACTTGGAAGTCAGCATGGAAATCTTCCTCTCCCTCAACCCCTTCCACACAAATGGTCCCCAAATCCTACTATTAGTATGTCCAGAATTCAGCAATTCCCCTCCACTTTCTTGCTTTTGTTTAGGTCCTCCTCCCTTGTCTAGACACTGCATTAGCTTTCTAATTGGTCTCTTTGCCCTGTCACTGGCCCCTTTCTCCTTGACACACGTTCTCTAACAATGCTGCTAAACTGATTTTCTAATATATTTGAGCATGGCAGATCTCTACTTTGAAGATCACTCACTCCTGGATATCCTCAGGATGAGGGCTAAGCATGGCATCAAATGCTCCTCTCAAAATTGGGTCCAAGACCAACTTTTCTCCCTACCTTTTATGAGAAGTATATCCTCCATCCACACTGAATTGCCTCACCAGCTCGAAAGCAGTTTAAAACTCTGAGCCTTTGCACATCTGTCCCCTCTGCTGGTTGGCCCCTGTCTACCCTCACTAAACCTCTTTTCCTCCCTACGACCAGCTTAAATGTGATTTATCTCTCTGAAGTCCTTCCTGATGCCCACCAGGCAATCAGCCACTTCTTACACTACATAGCTGTTCACAACCCTCACTTAGAACACTTACTATTACAATTATTTATTGATACATGTTGCCTCTCTAGACTCCGAGGGGCAGAAACTGTACTTATGTTTACCAAGTCTTAAGGCACATAGTAGGCTTCAAGAATTGCTTGCGGAATGAAAGAACCACCACCGGACAGGATCGGGAGCCTCACAGACTTCGGTGTGAAGTCCAACTTATTGGCTACCAACCTTTGGGCAAGTTCCCCTCTTTGATTCTGTTTCCTTCCTATACAGTGGGCAGAACACAACCACCCTTGAAGGGTGTCTTAAGGATACAGATAATGTATGTCAGATTTCAACCTTGGTCTATGACACAAAACAGGTATTCAATAAGTGGAACTATAATTCTCATTATGCTCTTTTGATTATTTTTCTAAACTTGAACTAAGCTGTTACTTGTTATTTGCTATGTTTATTATTCACTGAACATTATTACCTCTTATTCTTAGATGAAAATGTAAATGGCAGCAGCACATGGTCTGCCTGCAAGCTCTATTTTATTAATGGCTCTTTGCAATTGGCAGGCTCTAAAGAAAAACAGTCTCTGTTCTCCTTGCTAGTCCTCTGTGACATAAATAGGATTTTTAATAAATATTTATTCAAGCAAAATGTTTAGGTCACTTATTACGTTAGGTTTAACAAACTCATTGCAGGAGAATTTTCCAGAGGTCAGGAAAGAAAAGAGTGTGATGGTCTAAATGCAAAAGAAGAAAAGCCAGTTCTCTTCCAAATACTTTCCAGGGAACCTAGAATAGGTATGTGTTCCAAAAATGTGAGTTTCTAAAAATGTCAACTGACAAACCACAGGTAGGGAAGAAATAAAGTGCACATGCCACTGCTTCTTATTCCTCCTCATTGTGTGCATTAAACTTTCATCATCCGGTTTACTAGCTTTGGTGTGGTAGACAGAACATGGCTCAGAAGACCTGGGTTCTAGCTCTGGAATGACCCCCTAACTGAGCTGGTCACGTCAGCCCTCTGAACCACATTTCTCTTCAAAGTCAAGCTAAATGTTCTCCAGAAGCTTCTAGAGTTAGAGGACTCCACAGCTTTGATTTCTTTGCCTTACTAGTTTATTTGTCTTGATATCCTACCCCTACTAGGGTCTACCAGATCATACCTTTAACCTATCACCCTCAGCACAAATTACAGCCTACCAGTGGTATTGCAACATCCTCATAAGGCAGCTTGTCTTCTCGCCAAGCATCGTCAATCAAATCCAAGATCCTTCCATCTCTCTGTACCTCACTGTCCATTCTCCTGCAGCTTTGATCTTGCCAGATCTGTAAGCCAAAAAGATTATTTCTTAAACATGAAGACTGAGGAGATGATGTAATCTAGCAGTAGGGTTCTCCAGGCTTTTTAGCCTGGATGTGAATTGTGGCATGATATCACCCTGGGAAAGACTCATCTCATCTGGGTCAGGTTGCAGTTTATTTATAAGACCATAGTCCCTCCCAGCTGATTTTCCCGGTCACACACAAATTCCACCTTTCTGTAAAGTTTTCTCAGATCAATCCAGCTTCAGCACACATTCTGCCCTTGACCGGTTCCTTCTTGTCCTTATGATCCACTAAACAAGTTAGGTCGGCTTTATGACTGATTGCTCAGGCATTACTGTTTCCAATTGCTGTGTGTAAAATTTGTATCAATGACTCAGCATAGCCTTCCCCAATCTGGCCTCAATCTTTTCCCACCTGTCTCTCTTCCAAACACCTCTAACCCTGTCATACTTTCCAACCTTTGCACTTAAAGGTCTTTTTGCCCCATCACTAACACCTACTCTTCCTTCCAAACTCAAAGTTGGGCGTCAGCTCATCGGGGTCAATATCCCATTTCCAGAATTAGGCGCTAAGGTGCCTTCGCTCTTCAGGAGCTGGAAGGGTGGATAGCATAAGGTGTGCAATGACCAGGACACGGCCACCATCCCAAGCACTTTGCCACACTTGCCAGTACAAGCCATTACCACTTTCCTGAACAAAATTTTTTTTTACACGTGTGACTATTCCAATGCTTGGAATGCACGATCTTGTTCCTTTTTTCCCTAGCTAACCCTCAGTCAGTCTAAAAACTTAGCTCCCAGGTCGCCTCCTGCAGGAACTTTCTCTAAGCGCCAAGGAGAACGCGGTCCCCGCCCCTCCGCGGGCCCCATAGTTCCCTGGGCGCAGTGAATGATCCCCATCGGGAGCTTGTTACATTGCCCGTCACAGGGTCTTCCCAGACAGGCGGTGCGTACGTTCCCCGGGGCAGGGCAGTTTTATCCATCTCTGTTTTAGAGCTCTGCAAACGTGTAGTTACAGTAGCAAAGCTAGAACTCCTTTTCCCGCGCTAAAAATGACCCTCGCAGGCCACCGCCATCCGTACAGGTGTGGGAGGCGGCCCCACAGCCGCGGCTTCCGGCCCGAGGCAGGATATACCAAATGCGGCAGCGGGGGAGGCCCAGGACCGCCGCGCAAGTCCCTTTCCACCTCTCCCGAAGTGCGGTGAGGGGAGTGGTTATGAGGATGAGGTTAAGAGAACGGCCTCGGCCAAGAGGAGCAGCATAAGTCCGAACGCACCCCCGCTTCTCCAAGACCTAGGCTAGGGGCGCGGGAAACCCTTACCAGCACCCGGCCCAGCGCAGCGCCCGCCTCCAGCGGACCACACCCTCAGTGTCACGTGACCGGCACGGTCTTCTCTCCAATCCCCAGATATGGGTGAGCCCATTTGCAGGCGCGGAGGGGGAGTCAGGGAGGATGTTGCTTCAATTAAAAGTGAGGGGGCAGTGGGCGGAACGAACGTGCAGACGACTGTGGCTGGACGTTAGGTTGGCGGTGACGCGCGTGCGCGCCCCCGGCGGGAGGTAACGGCGGGAAGCTTCGGGGGCGCGCTCGCGGCATCCCCGTAACAGCATGTGGGAACGTCGGACGAGTGAGGCGTGGCAGTGTCCACAGGCAGCTCTGGCTGCGGTGGGGCCGCGGCCAGTGTGGTCGTATGGCCTGGGGCCAGCTTCCTCAGCGGCCCGCTGGCCTCCAGGCTCGCCCCCGCCGGCCCGGGTCCGCCCCGGCGCCCCACCCCTCGGCCTCGCAGCGGACGCTCTGTGGACCCGCGAAGACAGATATGGCCTCCCCCAGCGCACTGTTCGGGCCAGCCACCTGGTCAGCCCTTCCCCGGAGGCCGGGCCGGCGGGAGGGCTGCGGGTTGGGCGAGCTGCTCATCTTCCCCGAGCGGAGTCGGCCGCGGGCCAGTCTTCCACTTCAGGGGAGGGACCCCCGGCCCAGCCCTCCCGCCTGGGCCGCCTCATCTGGTTAGCTTCCTAACATTGTTGAGACTTAGGTCTTTGATGGCAGGTGATAGCGGTTCATTTATGGGTAGGAAGTTTAGCAAGTTGTAAAAAGTGAGTTGATTTAAAAACCTTAATGTTAGTACATTAGGTACTGAAATGTGGCAGAAATCATGAAGGACTGAAGTTGGGGAACCCTGAACTTTTGGATTGCTCCATTCAAATCAGGGATGGGAAATAGATAATGAAGTAAGGGAATAAAAGGAACGGGTTCTTAGAATACTTTAATCATGAAGGTATTTGAAGGCAGTAAATCTCGGCTTATAATGTGTTGTTTTGTTTTTTTAATGACTTACTACATCAGGGTAAAGATGAGCTTGCTCTCAGCCACTAGTCATCGTTTACAGTTAACAGCACTCTTACTTGCAGAGTAGTATTCCTTGAGCCTTACAGACGATTCCTAAGCCAGTCTTAAATTTTTTTTTCTTCCTTTAATAAAAGTATTGTAGGATCTGTGCCCTGTACTTATACAGTTCCCCACATGCTTGCATTTAATTTTATTTTCTAGATACGAAGAGGAAATCATAAGGATCGTTAACTACATGTTACCTTCAAATATTTTTATTTATATTGATCATAGCTGTAGCTTAATGATATAACAAAGGGTATGTATTTTCTTATTTGGAATGCAGTATCATCTTTAGATTGATTTTTATCCTGAGCTTCTTGCCTTTTGACTATATCATTACCAGTGATCAGTATGGTAAGAATGACTGAAATTAAAGTGGGTTAGATATTTATAAACATTCAGTTACACTGCTCTTTAAAATGTATTCAGGTTTTAACAATTATTTGTAGTTATTGTATATGTTAATTGTACTGATGCCACTTGTCTCCCATTAAAAGGTAGAACACCTTTGCTTGTTCCTTCCTGTTCTCACTTATGTAGTAGTGGTGGCAGATGGTGACAGTGTCAGTGGTCCACTTTATCAGAGCTTCCTACTTTTAAACATATGTCAACTTGATTTGAAATTCAGCTAAAGCCAACATTGACCTGGGCTTCAGGAATTGAATTTTCGGTTTTTATGTTACTTTGGGTTTTCTTTCTTCAAGAACTAAGTTTGTGTTTTCAGTTTTACAAAACCACAGTATTGTCATCACATCTATGAAAATTAATAAAAATCCCATAATGTCAATATTCAGTCTGGGTTCAGGTTTCCCCACCTGTCCCATACATGTATTTTTATAAGTAGCTTGTTTGGATCAAAATCTCATAGAGATCCACGTGTTGCATTGAGTTGATAACACCTTTTCAGTCTTTTTTAATATAGCAGTTTCACTGCATCTCTTTTTTCCCTTAACATTTTAGATTTAGTTGATTGCATCCACATGGTATCCTTTAACTTGTACATCTATTCCCTTTATTCCCTCTAAACTGGTAGTAAGGTCTAGAAATGCACTGTCCAATATAGTAGCTATCAGCCATTGGTGGCTATTTAAATGAATTAAAATGAAATAAAGCTAAAAATTTCAGTTCCCTAGCTGCATTGGCAACATTTCAAGGGCCCAGTAGTTTGGTGTATATGTAAAATATTTCCATAATTGCATAAAGTTCTGTTGAACAGCACTGGTCTAGAAGATTGATCAGATTCAACCTTGACTTTTTTTGTGGGGGTGAGGGCAGGGCAAAATTTCATCGGTGGTGCAAAACACTCCAGAGAGGCACATGATGTCTTGAGTTTTCTCTCTGTGATTTTAAAATTGAGCATCTTAGTGGGTTCAGGTGTTGTCAGCCCAGTCCATCCATCATGAAATTCTCCATGAGCCTTTCACTTAATGGTGAGATCCTTTCATGGATTTAGGTTGCCTGTATCCACTATTGCATCGGCGGTTGCAATATGGTGATTTTCTGATTCTGTCATTCCTCAGCATTTATTAGCTGGAAATTTTTTATGAATAAGAACTTTTTACTTCACCAGCTATTTGACTACCCCACCAGCTATTTGAAATAGTTTGTATAGGAAAGGCAAGAAAAATGCTTAATTCTTTCCCTCTATTTTCAGAGCACAGTAATGAGTTGGTGGCCTGGCAACCTCAAAGGTAACCATGAGGGTTTTGCCATTTTTTTTTTTATCATCATGAAATTATAGACTTAAATATATTTAAACTGTTTCAACCTACTGCAGTCTTTTTTTTGGGGGGGTACTCAAGTTGTCCTTTTGTTGGCGAGTGGCAGCCTATTTAAGTTGGCTTCTGTCCACTTTGATATGACCAGTAATCTTTGAGAGTTTCCTTATTTTCTGGTAAAACATGTTCCTGGCTCATTTAAACATTTCTGGCCACCAAGAAGCCCTGGTTCCTTTCAGTGGGAGATGGTGTTTAGAGACCAGTCTGGGTGCTGAAGGTACTCTTGCTACTAGACTGGTCACTGGTTTTAGGATTTACAGTGGCCAAAGTTAGGAAATACGTACATTTTTTAAAAAGAGAAATATCCAGAATTCACAGTGATATTTCCAATTTAATTTCATAGTTTTTTTTAAACACTTGATTTTATATTTGTATCTTTTTCTCTTTTGCCTATTAACATACTTTTTCTGTATTATATATAATGTTTTCAAATTAATGATACCAATTTTGCTATTAATAATATGATTCCTGAGTGATGTTTAGGGTTTCTCTATAGTACGTTTTTGTCCTTAGTATATATCCCAGTTGGAATATGTACAGTAAAATTGTTGCATTTTAAAACCAATGAAACAATTTGTTATATGGTAAGGGTGCCAACTTGATATCTAATTGATAGTTGATTTATTTCATTTTGTTTCCAATATTTTTTTTTTTTTTTTTTTTTTGCGGTACGCGGGCCTCTCACTGTTGTGGCCTCTCCCGTTGTGGAGCACAGGCTCCGGACGCGCAGGCTCAGCGGCCATGGCTCATGGGCCCAGCCGCTTCGCGGCATGTGGGATCTTCCCGGAACGGGGCACGAACCTGTGTCCCCTGCATTGGCAGGCGGACTCTCAACCACTGCGCCACCAGGCAAGCCCCTCCCACCTTTTATTTAAAAAACAGAGATCTCCTTAACTAAGTCTTACACCATCATTTTAATTTCTGAAATGGCTATTTTCCCCTATGTGGACTATTTTCACTGTTGTGCTACTGCCACCTGGTGGCCATGGTGGTGACATCATAGTTAAGTTTGTATATTTTTTCCTGTGTCCAGACTTTTCAATTTGGTTTGATTTTGTTTATGCCAAGAACACATTATTAAATAAAAACAAGATATGCTGATGTATTTTAAGATCTGGAATACTGTAAAATATATAAAGTTTGCACATTGGCTGGAACTTAGGAGTCACATTGCCTAGGTTTGAATCTTAGGACTGTGGTTTGTAGTTTACCATAATCAAGTTATTTAACCTTCTGAGCCTCAGTTTCCTCAAAGTAATAGTAGTTTTGTTTTAAAATTGTTATGAAGATTGAATCTGACAATATAGACAGGCAGAACAGTTGAGCATTCAATGACTTTTAGCTTCTATTATAAATATTCCTAATTACTAAATATCATCCAGAAAATATATTAATGTATTGTATGTTACTAAATCTGTTTCTAATATATATTACTAAATGTATTTTTTAAGAATAACATGACCTAAAGGAGTATAATTTTACTAATGATGGTTTTGAATAACTGTAGTAGCTCTGTCCTTAGGAAGAGCACTTTCCAACGTATTTAATAAATATCCATGTAGAGTTGTCAGGAGCATGCATGGTGCAGAATATATGTAATTGGCTATTAGAATCCCATTAAAAAGCTGGAAGAAACCTTGGAGATTATATAGATCATGCTTCTTACTTTATAGAGGCAAAAACTGAAGTCCAAGGACACAAAGCTACTTAGTTGCAGAGCAGGACTCTATCCGGGTTTCCATATACATGGTACTGTGTGAACTGTGTACTGCCTCTCAGTTCCCTAGAGTGGATCAAAACACAGAATCTGCGTCCTCTTGTAATTGACTGTATCATTGTTTGAAAGAAAGTGGAATAGACCATGAAAACATTTTTCTTTAGGTTTTTATTTTGTCTAATGTTGGTGTAATACAAAGGATAAACCAGCTGGAAAGAAATCCTCTCTGCCATATGTGTGCGTGAACAGTTATTTAGTACTCCTGTTAGTAACTTTAGAAATAGATGCAAATAACGTGTAGTGGTTGTATTTTCCAGTCTTCTCATTCTCCTGTGTCTCTGTTTTATCTCCCTTCCCTTGTTTCTCTGCTAGACTCTTCTCTGTAGTTCTCCAGCTATGACCAGTTTGCATAGGGGGATAGGTGAAAAGGGAGGGGAATTGAGATACATTCAGCCAAAAGCATTCAGCACAGGCCAGGCTGAAATGCTACTCTAAGCCCTGGAGCTGCAGGTGTGAAAAAAACTGGTTTTCTACCCTTGACGGTTGAATAGTAGGGGGAAAAGGTGTGCAAAAGGACATTTCCAGGGTGGTGTAACTCCTATGAAAGAACCTGTTAAGGACTGGGAGCAATGAAGTGCAAAGGAGGGAGGGCCCACGAAGCTGCCTCTTAGGTGAGGGAAGGTGTTCTAGGAGCTTCATGGGCCTGTCATCTAGCCGGTGAGTAGGATCTCCCATGATGGGCCAAGAAGTTGAAGCGCAGGGCATTTAACCTTTTTACAATATCTCTTTAAAAGAAGCTACACGTTTCCTCTGACCTCTCAATTTGTTAGTGTCAGTGTTCCTCTGTTGCTAGCACCCCATCTCCACCCAGGCCCACTCTTACATGAGGAAGTAGGGACGTGACAGTGAGGTATTTGATTTCAATCGTGCAGGGGGAGTGTCAGTGGCAATTCAGATCATTTTAAATTGTTTTGTTTTAGTGTGAAATGTATTTGGTTCTAGTATTTCTTGAAGAGATATTCCTTGACTGCTTCTACAGTCATCTTAAGAAGTGCTGCATTTTCTCATTGTTATTTGTATGCTTTCATTCACATTCTTAAGTTTGTAAGTTGGAATGTTAGAACATAAAAAATGAATTTTCTCCTGACAGAGTTCTTTGCTTTCCCAGTTGCCAAAACAAAGGGGATTTGGCGATGGAGGCTTTGTTGGAAGGAATACAAAATCGGGGACATGATGGGTAAGTTTACTTTGACCTTAAGCTTCTCACTGAGTTTAAAAAGCATGTCTGAGTTATGCCTCTGACCATTTTGTGCTTTGGGTACAGAAGCAGAAGTGTGACCAAAATCTAAACTGATCCATGTCGTGTTTGTGGACAGTCTCTCTCCTTGGGGTGTTTCCCTCATCTCAGCAGTGTGAAGCTGGATGCTTACTATCATCCCAGTTAAATTTTCTGCTTTTAAAAAGCAAAAGGCTATAGAGGTTTTGTGACACTAAGAACAAATGCTTTTTTTTTAAAAAGTATTTAAACCTTAGGAGTTATCTCTCTGTGGCCATTCCTGGAAATCTCTGAATCCAGTACATCTGTGTCCACTTCTGTTTCTACCTTTGTAACATTTTGCATCTCCAGAAACATTGAAGGACATCAGTAAGTTTACAACAATAAGATAGGATGTGGTAAGTTTCTAATAATAAGTTGGGAAGAAATAGTTGGAATAAATTTGGCTCAAGGATGGAGGTTCTTAAAACAGCTCTTAAAATTGTATTGTCATTTTCCCAATAGCCTACTTGTTTCCAAAGCTTTTTATTTTGTTTGACTAGCTGAGAATGTGACATATGCTTGCCTGGATTCTTCCTGAAAGCTTCCCTAAAATGTTACAGAAGAGCTAGTTGTTGGTTGTGGAAGTCTCACTCACAAACTAGGCTTCAAACATAAACCTTGCGTTTGACCAGTTGACTTAGGCTTTAGGTCGGCTACTGTAGGAAGACAAACTTCCGTGGAATAAGTGATCATCTTAAGTGAGCATTAAAAGGAAAAGCTCAGAGATCCTGTTCTCTGCTTCTGATTATTTGTTGATACTGTTCCACTTCAGGTAGCTTTACATCTGCTATATTTTTACATGTGAAAGATGAAAAGCCACTTGGAGATATGTTCTATGTTCTTAAGGGTCTGTCCTTATTTATAGGGGATTTTTGACATCCTGTGAAGCAGAACTACAGGAGCTCATGAAACAGATTGACATAATGGTAGCTCATAAAAAATCTGCGTGGGAAGGACAGACACATGTTCTAGAAACTTGCTTGGACAGCCGTGAACGGGAACTTAAGGCTCTCAGGAGTCAGGTGGGTATGAAACACAAAGAAGTAAAGCAGATGATTTGCTACTCTTTTTGATATTTTCACCTTACCTTTTATAATAAATATGTTTCTTAAATATTTGTTGAAGAAAGCATTTAAAAAATTTTGAATTCAATTTATTTAAAACAAAACACAGTTCACCCATTTCTCCCATCCCCTGATCCAAGCCTTGTCTCTTGGAGCCACCAATCTGTTCTCTATATCTATGAGCTTATTTTTTGTTTGTTTCTGTAGATTCTACATGTAAGGGAGATCATACAATATTTGTCTTTCTTTGTCTGAATTATTTCAGTTAGCATAATGCCTTCAAGGTCTATCCATGCTGTGGCATATGGCAACTTTTTTTATGGCTGAATAATATTCTTTATATATGTGTATGTGTACCGCAGTTTCTTTTTTTTTTTAAATAAATTTATTTATTTATTTATTTTATTTTTGGCTGTGTTGGGTCTTTGTTTCTGTGTGAGGGCTTTCTCTAGTTGCGGCAAGCGGGAGCCACTCTTCATCACGGTGCGCGGGCCTCTCACTGTCGCGGCCTCTCTTGTTGCGGAGCACAGGCTCCAGATTCGCAGGCTCAGTAGTTGTGGCTCACGGGCCCAGTTGCTCCATGGCATGTGGGATCTTCCCAGACCAGGGCTCAAACCCGTGTTCCCTGCACTGGCAGGCAGACGCTCAACCACTGCGCCACCAGGGAAGCCCCCCACAGTTTCTTTATCCATTCATTCATCAATAGATACTTAGGTTGTTTCTAAGTATCTTTGTTATTGTAAATGAAGCTGCAGTGAACAGGGGGGTGCATATATCTTTTTGAATTAATTTTTTTTTGTTTTCTTCAGATAAATACCCAGAGTGGAATTACTGGATCATATGGTAGTTCTATTTTTAATTTTTTGAGGCATCTCCATACTATTTTCCATAATGGTTGCACCAACTTAACATTCTCAACCAAGTGTACAAGGGTTCCCTTTTGTTCACACCCTTGCCAACACTTGTTATTTGTTGTCTTTTTGGTACTAGCCATTCTGCAAGGTGTGAGTTGATATCTCTGTGGTTTTGATATGCATTTCCCTGATGATTAGTGATGTTGACCATCTTTTTCATGTACCTGTTGGTCATCTGTATGTCTTCTTTGGAAAAATGTCTGTTTGGATCTTCTGTCCATTTTTTCAGTGGATAGTTTTTTTTTTTGCTATTGAATTGTAAAAGTTCTTTGTATATTTTGGATATCAGCCCCTTGTCAGATACATGATGTGCAGTTATTTTCTCCCATTCAGTAAGTTGCCTTTTCATGTTGTTGATGATTTACTTTGCTGTGTAGAAGCTTTTTAGCTTGATGTAGTCCCACTTATGTAGTTTTGCTTTTGCTGCTTTTACTTTTTTTGCTTTTGCTTTTGGTGCAGACTCAAAACATCATCCCTAAGACCTATATCAAGGAGCTTACTGCCTATGTTTTCTTCTAGGAGTTTTATGGTTTCAGGTCTTATGTTCAAGTCTTTAATCCATTTTGAGTTAATTTTTGTGAATGGTGTAAGATAGTGGTCCAGCTTCATTCACTTGCATGTGGCTGTCCAGTTTTCCCAACATCATTTATTGAAGAAACTGTCCTTTCCCCATCGTATATTCTTAAATTAATTGACCATATATGTGTGGGTTTATTTCTGTGATCTCTATTCTCTGTTCTGTTCTATCGATCTAAGTCTCTGTTTTTATGCCAATACAGTACCATTTGTATGTAATAATAGCCTTATAATATACTTTGAAGTTAGGGAGTGTGGTGCCTCCAGCTTTGTTCTTTCTCAAGATTGCTTTGGCTATTCAGTTCCATGCAAGTTTTAGGATTTTTTGTTTTATTTGTATGAGAAATGCCATTGGAATTTTGATAGGGATTGCGCTGAATCTGTAGATTGCTTTGGATAGTATGGCAGTTTTAACAATATTGATTCTCTCAGTCCATGAGCATAGAATATCTTTCCACTTATTTGTGTCTTTTTCAGTTTCTTTCATTAATGTCTCGTAGTTTTCAGTTTACAGATCTTTCACCTCCTTGGTTAAATTTATTCCTAGGTATTTTATTCTTTTTGATGCAGTTGTATATGGGATTGTTTTCTTAATTTCTCTTTTTGATAGTTAGTTATTATTTTTAAAAAATAGATTTTTGTGTATTCATATCGTATCCAGTAACTTTATTGAATTCATTTATTAATTCTGTTAGTTTGTGATAGAGTCTTTAGGGTTTCCTAGCTATTTTCATGTGATCTGCAAACAGTGAGTTTTACTTCTGCCTTTTCAATTTGGATGCCTTTTATTTCTATTTCTTGCCTAACTATTCTGGCTGGTATTTCCAATACTATGTTGAATAAAAGTGGTAAGAGTGGACATCCTTGTCCTGTTCCTGACCTTAGAGGAAGAGCTTTGAGCTTTTCAACATTGAGTATGATTTAGCTGTAGGCTTGTCATATATGACCTTAACTATGTTGAGGTATGTTTCCTCTATACCTGCTTTTTTGAGAGATTTGAGATTTTATTATAAATGGATTTAAATTTTGTCATATGCTTTTTATGCATCTGTTGAGATGATCATATGATTTTTGTCTTCATTTTGTTAATGAGGTGTATCACACTGACTGATTTACAGATATTGGACCATCCCTGTATCCTTAGAATAAATTTCACTTCATGATTGTATATGATCCTTTCAATGTGTTGCTGAATTCAGTTTGATAATATTTTGTTGAGAATTTTTGCATCTATGTTCATCGGGGATATTAGCCTGTAAAAAGAAATTTTTTTTGTTTGGTGGCACTCTTGTCTGGTTTTGGTATCAGGCTAATACTGGCCTCATAAAATGTGTTTTGAAAAGATTCCCCCTCTTATATTTTTTGGAAGAATTTGAAAAAGCTTGATATTAATTCTTTTTTGAATGTTTGGTGGAATTCACCAGTGAAGCCATTTGGTCCTGGACTTTTGTTTGTTGAGAGTTTTTGTTTAATGAATTGATCTGCTTGCTGGTAAGTGGTCTGTTCAGATTTTCTATTTCGTCATGATTCAGTCTTAGTAGCTTATATGTTTGTCAGAGTTTATCCACTTCTTCTAGTTTGTCCAATTTGTTGGCATGTAATTTTTCATAGTAGTCTGTATGATCCTTTGTATTTCTGTGGTGTCGCTTGTAATATCTCCTCTTTCATTTCTGACTTACTTGAGTCTTTTCTCTTTATTTTCTTGGTGAGTCTAGCTGAGGTTTTGTCAATTTTATTTCTCTTTTCACAGAACTAACTCTTAGTTTCATTGATCTTTTCTGTTGTCTTTTTAGTCTCTATTTCATTTATTTCTGCCCTAATTTACTAACTTTGGGCTTTTTTTGTTCTTTTTCTAGTTCCTTAAGGTGTAGTTAGGTTGTTTGTCTGAGGCTTTTCTTGTTTCTAGAGGTAGGTGTTTATCACTATGCACTTCCCTCATAGAACTGTTTTTGCTGCATTCTGTAAATTTTGGCATGTTACCTTTCCATTTTGTTTTTCTCAAGGTATTTTTTTATTTCTCTTGATTTCTTCTTTGCCCTTTGGTTATTCAGTAGCATGTTGTTTAATCTCCACATATTTGTGTATTTCCCATTTTTCTTCGTGTAATTTCTCATTTCATGCCATTGTGGTTGGAAAAGATGCTTGATATGATTGCAGTCTTCTTAAATTTATTAAGACTTGATCTGTGGCCTAACATGATCTATCTTGGAAGATGTTCCATATACACTTGAGAAGAATATGTATTCTGTTGCTTTTGGATAGAATAGTCTATAAATATGTGTTAAGTCCATCTGGTTTAACATGTTGTTTAAGGCTGATGTCTCCTTATTGATTTTCTGTCTGGATGATCATTGATGTAAGTGGGATATTAAAGTTCCCTACTGTTATTGTATTGCTGTCTATGTCTCCTTTTAGGTCTGTTAATAATTGTGCTACATGTTTAGGTGCTCCTATGTTGGCTGCATAAAGATTTACAAATGTTATATCCTCTCATTGGATTAACCCCTTTATCATTATGTAATGTCTTCTTTGTCTCTTATTAAAACATTTGTATTAAAGTCTTTTTTTTGTGTGTGTGATATAAGTATAGCTACTCCATCTTTCTTTTCCGTTTCCATTTGCGTGGAATTTCTTTTACCATCCCTTCACTTTCAGTCTGTGTTTTTATATCGAAATTGTATCTATTACAGGCAGCATATATAGGTGTGTCTTGCTTTTTATTCCTTCAGCCACTCTATGTCTTTTTGTTGGAGAATTTAGTCCATTTACGTTTAAAGTTATTATTGATGGGTATGTGCTTATTGCCATTTTGTTAATTGTTTTCTAGCAGTTTTTGCAGTTTCTCTCTGTTCCTTTTTTCTTCTCTTGCTCTCTTCCTTTGTGGTTTGATGACTTTCTTTAGTGGTATGTTTATGGTCCTTTCTTTTTCTCTTTTGTGTATTTATTCTAGGTTTTTGCTTTGTGGTTGACGTGAGTCTTACACTTAACAACTTATATCTATAACAGTCTGTTTTAAGTTGATAGCATCTTAAGTTTGATCCCATTCTAAAGCTCAACACTTACTCTCATGTTTTATGTTTTTGATGTCACATTTTATGTATTTTTACCTTGTGTATCTTTTAGCTAATTATTGTAATCATAGTTCTGTCTTTTAACCTTTATACTAGCTTTATTAGTGATTAATCCACTACCTTCACTATATATTTATTTTTCCGGTGAGATTTATCCTTTCATATGTGTTCTTGTTACTAATTAGCATCCTTTCTTTCAGCTTAAAGAAGTTCCTTTAAAGTTTGTTGTCAGGCCAGTTTAGTTTAGTGGTGGTGAACTCCTTTAACTTTTGCTTCTCTGGAAAACTTGTTATCTCTTCTTCAATTCTGAATGAAAACTTTGCTCGGTAGAGTATTCTTGGTTGGAAGTTTTCTTCTTTCAGCACTTTGAATGTATCGTGCTTTCTGGCCTGCAAAGTTTGTGCTGAAAAATCTGCTGATAGTTTTATGAGGGTTCCCTTGTATAGAACTAGTTGTTTTTCTTCTGCTTCTTTTAAGATTCTCTCCTTGTCTTTAACTTTTGACATTTTAATTATAATGTGTCTTGGTGTGGGTCTCTTTGGTAGCATCTTTTCTGGGACTCTCAGGGCTTCCTGGATCTGGACGTCTGTTTCCTTCCCCAAGTTAGGGAAGTTTTCAGCCATTATATTTTCAAATAAGTTTTCTGCCCCTTTCTCTCTTCTTCTGGGAGCCTTATGAAGTAAATGTTAGTCTGTTTGATGTTGTTCCATAAATTCCTTTTTTCATTCTTTTTTCTTTCTGCTGCTCTGGTTGGGTAAGTTCCACTGCCTTGTCCTTGAGTTGACTGATATTTTCTTCTGCTTCATCTAGTCTGCTGTTGAACCCCTCTAGTGTATTTTTTTCAGTTCAGTTAATACATTCTTTGGCTCTGTGACTTCTATTTGGTACTTTCTTATATGTTTTCATCTCTTTGTTGAAGTTCTCACTGTGTTCATCCATTCTTCTCCCCATCTTTATGACCATTACTTTGAACTCTTTATCAGGTAAATTACTGATCTCCATTTCGTTAAGATTTTTTCTGAGGTTTATCTTGTTCTTTCATTTGGAACATATTCCTCTGTTTCTTCAGTGTGCTTGACTCTCTGTTGGTTTCTGTACAGTAGATTAAACAACCACTTCTTCCAGTCTTGATTGAGTGGCCTTGTGTAGGAGATGAACCTTGTTATTCAACCCTGCCTCAGCTCCTGGTTGTCTCTCAAACCTCTATGCTTGTCCAGGTAGCCTGTTATATTTTTAGTAGCTCCCAGTAGTTGAGGATGTGCCAAAACCTGTCACTGTCCCAGAGTGGAGGATCTCAGCACCTAGATTCAGGTTGACTGGAATCTGGACCCTCAGGCAGCAGCTTTTAAAGTATGCAAATATATACAGTTCTGAGGGGCTGTGAGGGTAGGCCACATTGGTCCTCAGAGCCAGGTGATCTGGAGGTGTCCACTATGTGGGGTCCAGATGAACTATTTTCTGGGTGATACTGATGGGTTGGAGCAAGGCAGAGGGAGAGTGCCTAGATGGCGTCCACAGCCTGTGTTTCTTGATAGCAACTCCATAGGCCACTGAATGTGAGCCAAACCTGAAGCCTGCTCCTCAGGCCAAAGGTCCAAGACAAGTAAAGATAAAGAGGACTCTTTCACAGAAACCCTAGGGAGTGTGCCTCATTCTGCTTTCTGTGCAGTGCCTTGGGGTTGGTAGCCTGCCAAGAACTATCCCTCTGATTGCCATAGTCTTGTGGGATCCAGGAATGCAAATCCCTCCAGTCACCTAGAGCTAGGTAATTGAGGGGAGTCCCCTGGGCACCAGCCACGTGTGTAGCTACCCTCCAGGAGACACTGGTGCACTAGAGGCAGCAGAGTGTGAGAGCAAAGGTAGCACCTGCCCTCCAAGGTCTCTGGAAAGGATTACAGTCAACCCCAAGATGCATGCCTAATCAGAAGCTTGCCCCTCAGTTAGCAGTCAGGATGATCAGTTAATAGTCTCCCTTCGCAGAAAGATTGAGCTCCTGGGTCTGTTGCCTTTGCTGTGCCCTTGGGGTTGTAACTGTTTAAGAACTCTTTCTCCTTGGGCTACAGCCCTGTAGGACCTATGAGTATAAGCCCCACTGACCACCAGAGCCAGTTGATGTAGAGGTGTTCCCTAGCATCAGTCACAAAAATCCAGGCACCAGACAGGGGCATGAGCTCCTTTCTGGGTGACACCAATTATTACAGTTCCTTGGGACCCAGAACACAAGCTCCCCTGGCCTCCAGAGCCAGGTAACCAAGAATCATATCCTGGGTAGCAGCTGTAAAAGTCAGGACACCTGATGTGTGTAAAAGCTCCCTGCTGAGAGATACTGGTGCTCTGGAGCACAGCAAAGGCAGTGCCTGCCAGTCTTTGTTCCCAGAGCGTTCCAGCAGGCTTCTAGATATGTGTGTTGAACTAGATTCCTGCCCCTCTGATGGAGGTTTTAATATAAGCAGGTGAGCCTTATTCACTTTAAGTCTAGGTATGATTGGCTGTCTCTGAGCTGGACTCTGGGGTGGGTGAGTCCAAGCACATGAGCCCTCTAAGAGGTGTTTCTCATCACTATCATTTTGTGGGTCTTGGGACACAAGACCCATTGGTTTTCAAAAATTAGATGTTTTGGGGGCTTATCTGTCAAGTGCATGTCTTAAAAGCTGGGGTGCCCAATGTGGGGTCTGAATCCTTTGCTCCTCAGGGAGTTTTGAGTTCCCTTCTGGTTGTTGGTTGCTAAATCAGGGGTGAGGTTTATGGTGAGATTGTGTCCCCATCTCCCCTACAGGCTTTTGTATGGTTTTCTTCTCTTTTACCCAATGTGTAGTCGTCACGCAGCCAGCCTTTAGGTTCTTTTTTCGAGAAGAAATTGTTCCATATTTAGCTGTAGATCCAGTGAGTCTGTCGGAGGAGGTGAGTTCAGTATCTTCCTACACTGCCGTCTTGAACTGGTGATACTGTCTTTTTCATAATGCAAAGAAAGCATTTGTGTGTCAAATTTGTGTGTCAGAAAGCATTTGTGTGTCAAATTCTGATGGTTTCTTTCAGAAGAAGAATTCATTGGTGAAAATGCATGAGTGTTAATATTTATTTCAAGGATCATGTTACCTTGGTCACATGTAATACATACAATAACTTCTTTAAGAAAATGTGAAGGGTGTCACATGATCTTTGTAAAAACCTTCATTCTATTACATGCCTATGTTAATAATCACCGAGTTTAGCAAACATTGTTTTTGGCCTCATTGTATGACTAGTGTAAAAAGTTAAGCCCCAAATTCAATAATTGGCTTCTTTTGGTTAGGTTTAAAATAAAATTCAGAAAACTCTTCTTAAAAAATTTATATTTGTGGGCTTCCCTGGTGGCACAGTGGTTGAGAGTCCGCCTGCTGATGCAGGGGACACGGGTTTGTGCCCTGGTCCGGGAGGATACCACATGCCGCAGAGCGGCTGGGCCCGTGGGCCGTGGCCGCTGGGCCTGCGCGTCCGGAGCCTGTGCTCCGCAACGGGAGAGGTGAGAGGCCCGCATACCGCAAAAAAAAAAAAAAAATTTATATTTGCACTTGTTAACAATTAGGGAAAAAGAAAGAAAAGGGGAAAATAAATATTATTTGCGATCTCATCACCCAATGTTATTGGTGATTTGGGGGAAAAGTTTAATAACATTTGCTAATTGATTTCTCTTTTTTTTTTTTTTTTTTTTTGTGGTATGCGGGCCTCTCACTGTTGTGGCCTCTCCTGTTGCGGAGCACAGGCTCCGGATGCGTGGGCTCAGCGGCCATGGCTTATGGGCCCAGCCGCTCTGCGAGATGTGGGATCTTCCCGGACCGGGGCACGAACCCGTGTCCCCTGCATTGGCAGGTGGCTCTCAACCACTGCGCCACCAGGGAAGCCCTGATGATTTCTCTTAATTTAGCTGGTACAGTGAAAAGAACATTGAATATTGGAAGGGAAGCAGAAAGCATATATAAGTGCAAGAATTGCCCCTAAATTTCTGGCATCAATGTTGATCTCAGAAGGATTGGAAGAGTTGTAGGGAAACACTGGTCCCAAGCCCCACTTGGATGGGCTTTCCTACCAGTAGGATCACCAGTGCTGTCATTCAGCTTCTTCAGGGGTGCTTCTGTGAGTGGTAGATTTTGTTGATGATACTTACTTATCAAGAATATTTTAGAAATGTTTCATGTCACAAGGAAAGAGTTAGGCTTCATAAAGTGTTTTTTTCCTTGTCAAGAGAATCTCTCAATTGGCCATGTGCACATTGGGTCAAAGCAGTACAGTTGACCCTTGAACAATGTGGGGGTTGGGGGCATCAACCCCTAATGCACTCGAAAATCCACATATAACTTTACAGTCAATCTTCCTTATCTGAGATTCCACATCCATGAATTCATGTAGTACTATAGTATTTATTGGAAAAAAATCCATATATAAGTGGACTCATGTAGTTCAACCATGTTGTTCAAGGGTCAACCATACATAGTAACATTGGCCGTGTTAGATTTAGATTCAGTGTTCTGAGAATGCCACTTGCTAAACTGGAATTTATTTTAAAATTTGGGTAGACTTTTGAGAATGTATTTTAAAATTACACCTCATGGGACTTCCCTGGTGGCGCAGTGGTTAAGAATATGCCTGCCAATGCAGGGGACATGGATTTGAGCCCTGGTCCGGGAAGATCCCACATGCCGCGGAGCAACTAAGCCCGTGCGCCACAACTGCTGTAGCCCGCGTGCCTAGAGCCCGTGCTCCGCAACAAGAGAAGCCACCACAATGAGAAGCCTACACACCACAAGAAGGTTAGCCCCCGCTCACTGCAACTAGAGAAAGCCCACGTGCAGCAGTGAAGACCCAATGCAGCCAAAAATAAATAAATAAATTTTTAAAAATTAAAAAAAGTAAAATTAGACCTCATGAAAAGATATAGAAGGTGGGTAAAAAAGTGCATGGAATGATAATCATATTTGATTTTTTAAAAATCGTAATTTAGGTAGGGTCAGTGCTCCTTGGTAAGTTACTTTAGTTACTACTTCTTTATTTCTCCTGGGGCAAAACAAAAGTAGTTCTGTTTAGAAAGTTAAGGTGATAGTGCTTTCCTAGTTAAAAAACACTGTACAGTTGACCCTTGAACAACCTGTGAACTAGGGGCACTGATCCCCGATGCAGTTGAAAATCTACATATAACTTTACAGTTGGCCCTTGTATCTGTATCTGTTCTGAATCTGCAGATTCAACCAACTTTGGGTGGTGTAGTACAGTAGTACATATTTATCGAAAAAATCCATGTATAAGTGGACCTGCACAGTTCAAACCGTCAACTGTGTATGTGGATATCTAAGTTGTTTACTTTGTTAGAAACCCATTAAAGAAATTCCTGTGTGTGTGATCATGAGAATATTCATGCCGAGGCTGTTGAAACTTATTCCTGCAGCTTAGTTTTGATGTCAAGGGCATTACTGCACTACATGCAGTAATAAAACTACTCATTTTATTGCACTTCACTCTATAATGCTTTGCCGATATTGTATTTTTTTACAAATTGAAGTTTTGTGGCAACCTTGTGTTGAACAAGTCTGTTGGCACCTTTTTTCTAATAGCATTTGCTCACTTCATGTCTCTGAGTCACATTTTGGTGATTCTTGCAGTATTTCAAATCCTCTACCAACATATAGATTATGACCCACTGAAGGCTCTGATGATGGTTAGCATTTTTTTCTTTAGCAATAAAGTGTTTTTAAATTAAGATATATACATTGTTTTTTAGACATAATACTCTCGCACACTTAGTTGACTACAGTACAGTGTAAACATAACATTTATATGCACTGCGAAACCAAAAAAATTCATGTGACTCATTTTATCACAGTATTTGCTTTATTGTGATCTGGAAGGAACCTGCAGTATCTCTGAAGTATGCCTGTACTTAATACCTTAAAGAGGAATTAGGAATTAAAGAGATTGAGTAGATAGATTCCTTGGTAAAGATTTGAAGATTACAGGTTTGGCCTGGGGACATAAAAGATGTTTAGAAATGTAGCTGTCAATGATTTGCTGCTTCATTGATTGGGTTGCTGGAAGTTGATTAAATTTCTAGAGGTAAATACTAATTATAGGAATCTGTTCCATAGAGTTTGTCTGTGAAATTGTAATTTCACTGTTATTGGTAATAATATGTTTATAATCTACTTTGAAAAGTACATGATAGAAGAACTAGAATATAGAGCTTTAAGTTTTTGTCAGTTTTATTTGTTTGAAAGTTTCAGTCCTAGAAGCAGTTAATCCTATGGTATAAACCAGTGCTACTGAAATGACAGGTCCATGGTGAGATGAAAGGATTGCACCAGAATGTAAAGTAGTACATTGCATCCTTCACTTCACGGAAAGTTTTGCTGTATAAAAATGTCAGTTGCACTAAACTGTGTTTTGTAACATAGTTGATTACATTCTGCTTCAAGGTTCTTATCTCACACTGGATTGCTGTTGTGACCAGCTCCAGCCCATCTGCAGATCATACTTGGAGGAGTACTAGTATAAACAACTTGCTTCATAAGTGAATGATCTGTTTTCTGATTACATTGTTGGGATTGGATTGGTTTTAATGGACGTTTCTGCTGCTGTTACCTTCTAATGCCCTATAGAGCAGGTAGAGCTAATGAAACAAGTAAGGAATTTGGAGTCCTGGCTGTGCCTTTTCTCAGCTGAATGGCCTTGGACAAATAATTTAACCTCTCTGAGCCCATTTCATCATGTGTAAAATTAGGATATAATCCCTGTGTTCCCATGTTGTTGTGAAGATTGAGTTACTGTTTTAAGAAACCACTTTGAAAACTCTAAATTGTAGTTAAAACGATATCATCCATACTGACAGTTTTCAAACCTCTCTTCCATTTCTCTAATGCCATCTCTTGCTCTCAGCAATTAAGCTCTTTCTTCCTCCTCTTTTTCTTTAAGAAATTTAGATATTGTTGCGTGCCCACTAAGAACCAGACTCTGGTAAATAAATGAAATTAAACAATCTTTTCTTCACATTTTATATTTATGCTTGCCTTACATAGTAAATGAAAAGAAAAATGGTTCTACAAAGCTCGTAAGAAAAAACAGTGATCATCTGCCCTAGTCCTCTGAACCTAGGATTCTTGCTTCTCTGAGGCAGTCATTTCAGTGTCTTTTACTCTTTTTTTTGTTATTCTCTTCATATTTCTATATAACATTTTATGGCAATCTTCTTAATTTTCAGTTTTAACTATTTATCTAATAACTTGCTGCTATGAAAATTGAGGGCTTTGCTCTCATATACAATTTCCATCCCCTCATCCTGCCAGAATTGTATATCTTAATTTTTCGTTAGGTCAGTATTTAGTGTTTATATCATTAAGATGGTAATTATTATTTACAACTGAGTCAGATAGCATAATAATAATCAAGCTTATTTCTTGTGCAATGTTTTTGTTTTCTGGGGAATTAGTAACTGTCTCATTTTTATTTGCTTTTTTAAAAAGTACCTTCTCAATGATAGGAAGAATTGATAATGCCAGTATCTAGATTTGCCATGGATCTCTTTCTTTTATTGCTTCTACTTTTTTTTCACTTTTGTTGTCTTATCTCCTTGTATGTGTAGGGTTACTTTCTGAGTGGGTTATCAAGCACTGTATTTGTAAAATTATTTGAAGAAATAGTTTAAGGCACAGAATAGTGTTTTTTTTTTTTTTTCCTTTGGAGAAAGTTTAGGTTGTTTTTTCCAAGTTCCTGGAATCCCTAGCACTTTGGAGATGCCTGGGGACAGACGTTAGCACTCTCTTAAGATCATCTTAAACTGATTTCAGAGATTCAGATGTCTGCAGTTGATTGGCAATTTCAAGAAGTCCTGTTCTACATCTGGCCCATTCTTACTCCTAGGGTACAGCCTTTCAGGGTCCCAACTCAAAGCAAGGATGGGTTCAGAGCTGTCTTGGGCACAAAATCTTTTATTCTCTTAGCCCCTTGAAGTTATCAAAACTCCCATTCGGCCTCTTATCCTTTCAGCTGCCTTCTCTAGTTTCAGTTAATACTTGCCCCAAACTCTGGGCTCACCTCCCTCCACCTCTAGCCTAGCCCAGATGCTGACCTGGTAATTCTTCCCTATCATGTTAGCGCTTGACTTCAGGCACAGTTTTTAAGAAATCTTACTTATATAGTTGTCCTCAGTGTATGGACTGGCCCAGAATACCTAGCCTGCCATTACCAAATGTTAAAGTCTGAAAGATTCACATTTAACTAAAAACATCCTGAGTGAAATTTACTACTAAATTCTACAGCCAATCAAACTTTCAACCAGATGTGAAAAGAGAATAAAGGTATTTTCAGACATGTAAAATCTCAAAAGAATGTTCTACCAAAATGAGAAGTAAACTTACAAAGAAGATGACAGAGAATTTTTTAAAAAAGCAAAAAGCAGAAAAGCACAGAAGGCCTCCAGAATAATGGTGAAGGGAGTTCCCAAGATGACAGCTATACAGGTAGCCTAGAGTAACTTACCAATATTTGAGAATGGCAAGCTCCAGGAAGGATGTTTTCACAGGAAGAAAGAAAGTAAAAGAAAGAAAAGGAAAGGAAATTGCAATAGCTATGTTTACTGTGTTCAAGGAGATAAAAGATAAGATTGAGCATTTCTTATCTTTTGAAAAAATTGGAAACTATTAAAAGATGAGTGGAAATCATAATGTTGAAAAATAGAATAAACGAAATTAAGGCCTTTAAGATTAAGAGATAATTGGTGAACTGGAAGATATGACAGAAGAAAATGTTTGGAATAAAGCACAGACAGAATGATAGAAAATATAGAAGAGAGGATAAGAGAAAAGAGGATACAGTGAGAAGGTCAAATATGAGTGTTTTGGGGATCCCTGAAGGAGAAAACAAAGTGAGAATGGGCTAAAGCAATATTTGAAGATAAATTGACCGAGATTTTGCCAAAAGTGAGGAAGGCCGTGTACTTAAGAAATCTGAGAACCTCAAGCAAGATAAACAGAAAAAATTATATACCTAGGTTGAAAACTAAAGACAAAGAGGACATCTGAAAAGTTATCAAAGAAAACAAAATAAAACAAAACCAGATATTTACCAAGAAAAAAAGATGATCTACAAACGGCTTCTAACAGCTGACTTGTCAGCTAAAACAGTGAAAGCCAGAAGACAATAGAATCATGTCCACAAAGAAATGACTTTCTTCCCTGCCAAACCAGAAATAAATTCTATACCCAGAATAAAGATGAAATCAAGACATTTTCAGATCAACAAAGATTGAGAGAATTTGTCACTAGGAGACCTGCACCAAGGAAATACTAAAAGAATGTTCTTCAGGCAGAAGGAAAGTGACCCCAGATGGAAGCTCAAGAGATAAAGGAAGAAACGAAAGGTGACAGTAAATATGTGGGTAAATCTAAACAAATATTTACTGTATATAACAACAAGAGCCTTCAGTTGAACATATATGTGGAATTATGATGGCATTTCAGTCAAGTTGGGGGGGCGGTAAATGGAATTAAAGTATTTCTGTAGTCCTTGGGTTGCCTGGGAATTGGTAAAACTAATGTTAATGTTAGCTAATGTTAATCTAATTAACGTTAGTTAAATCTAGTGTTAATTAGTTAAGTTTTAGTCTTGAGAGAACCATTAAAAGTATATAGTAATATGTTAATAGAGTATATGTCTTCTAAGCTAACAGAAGGAGAAAAATGAAGTAAGAAGTTATCAGCCCCAAAGAAGGCAAGAAAGGAGAGAAAAAGGAACATAGGAACGTAGAGCTTATTAAGTACAAATAGCACTTAGTAAGACAATAGATATAAATCGAAAGAGGTCCCGTAAATGTAAATGTACTAAATGGCTTAATTAAAAGATAAAAATTGTCCAACTGGGTAAAGATAATTGAACTCAATTATTTGATGTTTATAAAGATACAGCAAAGTTGAAAGTAAAATGTAAAAAATATATACCATACAAACACTTTGAATAGAGAGATGGTGTAGCTAAACTGTACTTGAAGCAGAAGCAGTGAACGTTACCAAAGGTGAAGAGAAATACTTCATAATGATAAAATATGAAACCTCCGTATACGTAACTGTAGCAGATATTCTTATTGGCCTGTATCACATCCTCCTTGCCCCCTCATTTCACCTGGATATTACATACAGCTCACTGTGTACTGCCAGCATCTCACTACACTGTGCTTCTCTCTCTGGAAACTTAAAAGCTGCTCAGGTGAAACCTGGGATTGTGGGGGCAGTTAACACTCCTGGGGCAAGCCTCAAGCAGTGGAGGGACTGGAATCGGTGGATAAACTCTCCAACTTCCCATCCCTTAGAGGGACAATTCTGAAACACATTCTGTTTGCTTCCTTGGTGAGTTCCCTGTGGGAGCGGTTCCAGCACTTACTGCAGAAATCAGCTCAGTAACACACTTTATTGGCTTTCCTTCCTTCCTGGATCTCTCTCTTCATTTCCTTACTGTGTTTCCTGGGATCACCTCCATTACCTAACTGCCCTAAAATCTACACTTTTGGGAGAACTCAAACTAAGACCAAAAAAAATCTGAATTTATAAGTTTCTAATTTTAAATTTCTCTCTGTTTCTCTTATCTGTATGCAAAGAGTGGCAGAACTACAAGTAGGAATAGATGAAGCCACAATTGTAGTTGGGGATTTTAACCCAATTTTCTTAGTAACTGATGGAACAAGAGACAGATATCAGTAAGGATGTAGATTTGAGCACCATGATCAACAAACTTGACCTAATTTATATATACAGAACATTGCACAAGAGAACTGTGGTGTACGGTTTTTTCTAGCACAAGCAACTCTTTCCAAAACTGACCATATGATAAATCTTGACACAACTCAGAGTCTTGAAATAATGGAGTATGTTCTTTGAACATAGTGGAAACAAGTTACAAAAAGATACCTAAATACTAAAAACCCTTTGACATACTTTTGTAAATGTTTTTCTCAGTTTATTGATTTTTAATTTTAATGGAATTTTTTCAAATATAGAAGTTCCATATTTTGCAGAGTCAAATCTGTCATTCTCAAATGACTCATTAGTTTTAAGCTCAGTTTCTCCCTATCCAGGAATTCAGTAAATACTCATTTAAATAAAAAAAAAATTAAGTAGTTTTTTCTATTTTATTGGCTATACTTAATCATTCCTCTGGTTTGAGTTTCTCCCTATCCAGGAATTTCTCCCTATCCAGGAATTCAGTAAATACTCATTTAAATAAAAAAAAAATTAAGTAGTTTTTTCTATTTTATTGGCTATACTTAATCATTCCTCTGGTTTGAACTTCAGAATCACTTTTTCGTTCCAAAAAAGAATTCTACTAGAATTTTTAATTGCAATTGCATTAACTCCTTGTTCTTATAAGAATTTTATTTTTGCATTTTTTAATTCAGGTATAATTGAGATATAACATTATATTAGTTTAGTTATACAATGTAATGATTCGATATTTGTATATATTGTGAAATGATGACCACAGTAAGTCTAGTAACATCTGTCACCATACATAGTCACAAAATTTTTTTTTCTTGTGATGAGAACTTTTAAGATCTACAGTTTTTTTATTTTTAAATTACCATTCTGTATTGTGATTGAGATTACTACTTACTGTTCCCAGTTCTTCCTTTCCCTTCTAGCTATTAGTAGATGAAATGCTAACTGGTTATTGAGAGATGTAGAGAAATGCTGATGGATAGTGATGGAAGTGAGGGCTGGGCATGAGCTAGCTGTGGCTGGCATCAAACCACTGAAAAATGGGTTAGGATAACATGCTCACTCTGGCTGGTGAAACTGGTTTTCTTTGAAGTGGGGTAAATGGTAAAGCAGGTACAAGTCTCCTGCTATCTTTCTGTCTGATGTTACTATTCTGTACTTTGATTTATAGAATTTATTCTTGAAGTCTTATAGATTTTTGTTCCATATTTTTAGATTCCAAGGTTCTTGTAACTTTATCTCTCTTAATTTTTTGTGAGGTTTTTTTTGATAAAGAGGAAGTTTCTCTCTAAACCTAGCAATTCTAGAAGAATTGCTCGTTTTCCATTTTTTGGCATTGTTATGGATTATTAAATAATTAGATATTTGACTTCCTGAGAAATTGTACAGTTGAGAATGTGTATTCACAGATAAGTACAAAGGTTATTTCCTATTTTTGTGTTTCAGGGTTATTGTTTCAATGCTAATAGTGAAAAATGCTACCACCTCTCTGCTTTTAGGTTGGAATGTTGCGTCAGCAGGTTGAAGAACATGAAAAAGTCAAGCAAGAGTTGGCCATAGAGTATAAGCTGGAGTTAAAGAACCTACATGAAGAAGTAAGATTTTAATTCTGTTATGTGTTGTATAATTCTGTCTCTTCAACCCATGAGAATTTTGTTAACGAGCCAGTTTCTACTTCATAGAGTGGATGTATATATACTAAGGGAGGTGCAGGGGAGGAAATCCATTTCTCTGTTCTTAAACCCAGGTAAAGAATCTTGCCTATTTATATGTTTGATACTACCTACAACAGCGATTCTAAAATGTGTTTGTTGGTTGAGGACCTGAAAGAAATAGAGCTATTTTTGTATAATACCATGAAATACTGATATCAAAAGCTTATATTAAATGTTTTAATTTTTAAGTTGAATCAGTTACTAGATTTTAAATAATGGAGGATCCAAAGGTTTCAGAAGCATTTTGGGATAGATAAGAAAAGTAAGAAAATTCTATCAGTTAACTCAATTTTATTCTTCAGATTGGGAAAAAACTGCTTTTATTTTCATTTAATTCCACAGTACTCCTCTCTTGCTTACTTACTCAGTGTTCCTCAGGAGAATGGTTCAAGAACCACAGGCCTAGAGAAGAGAGACAGGGTTTTTATTTGCTGCTTTTATTGTGGGGGTGGGTTTAGGGGCTCCTAAGTGCAAGGCGATTGTACATTGTAAGAAAAATTAACTTCTGTTTATAAAATATTTTCCTTTTATTTTTCTTTGACTCAATATATTTCTTTTCTGGTGTTTATTTTTTATATGTAGTTTTGAGTTGTTATTTTATCTGACATGCTGTCTATTTTCAGGGATACTAGTTGGCTCTATGCGTGCTTTCATAATGCCAATTTGTTGTATCAGCACTGTTTACACATTCTTAAATTTTAAGTCTAGAAATAACTGTGTCTACAGTTAGGCAGACTGAAGAGAAGCTATGAAAAGCTACAGAGAAAACATGTAAGAGACTTCAGAGGAAATGCCAGAAATCACAGGGAAGATCGGTCTGAAATTGAGAGATTAACTGGAAAAATAGAGGTATGTTCATAGTACTGATTTGCTCATAGTGATTGTCAGCCTTCATGTAGGAAAATGCTGTTTCTAATAGTGCTATTTCCTGAAACCAATTTTCTCTCATCTCCAGGACTACTACTGAGCTGTTTCAAAGGTGGGAGGGTGATCCACTGTGCATCCTGTCACCAGGATGGTTACTAGCTATCAGTAACTCTCAACAGGGCAGTACCCTCCTTTGAGGGCATTGGAAATGTATGGAGACATTGTTTCGGTTGTCAGAATGGCTGGGAGTGAAACTGGTGTGTAGGGCACAGGGACCAGGGACACTAAACATGGCTGGGACTTTTCCACGCAGGAAGGAGTATTGAACCCAAAATGCCAATATTGAGGAACATTGACTACCAGTTACTAGCTGTCCTCCATGGGCAGTGTCCTTGTCTTATTTATCACCTAACAGAGTAGGGGCTTAGTAAGTGTTGAAGGTACTAAGTGTTGAAGCTTTTTTGTACAGAGTACTCTGCATATCAGATTGTTTATCGTCAGTTCCCATTTAGATATGGTAAGTCACTTACCTCCCCCTTTGCTGACTTTGTTTTTATTAAGACTGAATAACTCCATTATTATTGTATATATTGATTCCCTAGAGGAGTTAAGGGAGTGGTGGGTTAAAACCACCAAGAGTAGATGAAAGAGCAGCACGAGGCTGTCACTTTTTTCCCCTTGGATCCCCTCTGTCTATGCTCTTGGTTCTCAACGGTACCTAAGAGTCACCCAGGGCCCTCTTTAGGCTCTCAGAGATTTTGATCCAGTTGTATGGCATGCGAGCTAGGACTCTGCATTTTATCTAGCTTCCCTAGCCAATGCTAATTTGAGAAACATTGTTCAACATCTTTGTGTGATTACTTACAATTTTTCTACTCAGTGACGTGTCACCCCCAAATGCCAGTATATTATTACTACCTAGAATTTTAATTTCTGCATTTAATATTTTTTTATATCTCAATATTTTTATACATTTGAAGAGCTTAGAATCAGATACTGCTTTCCCTCCAGCCCTCTTCAGTGAAATCTGGGTCTTTTTTGAAAAACCCCTCATGTTCTTGTTCCCCATTACCACTTCCTGACCATTGTCTTTTCTTTGTACCTCAGAAACTCCATCTTTTAACATCTTTATTAGAGTATAATTGCTTTACAATGGTGTGTTAGTTTCTGCTTTGTAAGAAAGTGAATCAGTTATACATATACATATGTCCCCATATCTCTTGCCTCTTGCGTCTCCCTCCCTCCCACCCTCCGTATCCCACCCCTCTAGGTGGTCACAAAGCACCAAGCTGATCTCCCTGTGCTATGCGGCTGCTTCCCACTAGCTATTTTACGTTTGTTAGTGTATATATGTGCATGCCACTCTCTCACTTTGTCCCAGCTTACCCTCCCCCTCCCCGTATCCTCAAGTTCATTCTCTAGTAGGTCTGCACCTTTATTCCTGTCTGGCCCCTAGGTTCTTCTGACCGTTTTTTTTTTTTAGATTCCATATATATGTGTTAGCATACGGTATTTGTTTTTCCCTTTCTGACTTACTTCACTCTGTATGACGGTTTCTAGGTCCATCCACCTCACTACAAATAACTCAGTTTCATTCCTTTTTATAGCTGAGTAATATTCCATTGTATATATGTGCCACATCTTCTTTATCCATTCATCTGTCGATGCACACTTAGGTTGTTTCCATGTCCTGGCTATTGTAAATAGAGCTGCAATGAACATTGTTGTACGTGACTCTTTTTGAATTATGGTTTTCTCAGGGTATGTGCCCAGTAGTGGGATTGCTGTGTCGTATAGTAGTTCTATTTTTAGTTTTTTAAGGAACCTCCATACTGTTCTCCATAGTGGCTGTATCAATTTACATTCCCACCAACAAGAAAATCCATCTTTGATTTTCATGTCATCAGCATATACCACCAACCAGTGTACATACGCCAAAGTTAGTCATCTTCTGATCCCTGGTTACTCCCCTGTTCAAAGACTTCAGCTCCCAGTTCACTGTCATTCTCTCCAACCTTGCTCTTATCATAATTCTTGAGGATTTCAGTATCCACAGAGTTGATGCTTATAATACTGTGGTCTTTGAGTTCCTTGGTGTTCTTTCCTCCACGGATATTTTGATCTCCTATCTGTCTCTTCTCCCTTTTGCCATTGTCCTTCCTTAGGTGTTATCATTACCAATACTTGCAACCCTCCTAGAATCACATTTTTAAGCATCACATTCTCCAACTACCATCCCTGTCTTTTCAGCTCTCTCCCTCTGGCTCCTGATGCTCGATACTCACCTGACCCCCCATCCCTTAAAGTGCTTGGATCCTGCCACTTGTCACTGCTCTGTCTCTACCTTGTGTCCTCAGTTACAAGTCCTTACCCAGCTTCCATCCCATGGTTACACTCCTTATATTCCCCTTCAATTCTGTGCTCTCTCTTACTTCATCGCCTTTGCTTGGCAAAACTGTAACTCTCATTAAATCCAGCATTCTCCCCACTTTCTACCTGTCGTGTGGCAGACCATGGCTGGAGAAAAATATAATCGTGCTGACTGGCCTCATTTTAAATTCATGGTCACTCACCTCAAATGGGTCCTCATGCTGCCCAGAATCATATTATATTTCCCCTCACTCTCCTACTTTCCATAATGACTGTTTCATACGTTCTCTTTTCTTGAATTTTCAACACTTTTCCCCACATCCTCACTTTTGGATGATGATCTTTCTTTCTATTTCATTGAGAAAATAGAAAATAATTTTCACAAACTTCCAGCCTTGTGTCTATCTGCCTATTTGCAACTGCACCCGTATACTCTGCCTTCCTGCTGGAGGGACTGTCCATGCTCTCCCTATTCCCTATCCATGACATCACTCTAGAAATGCTCCTCTCTTCTGCATCATCAGGTTTTTCCTCCCTACTGGATATTTTCCACCAACATGCAAACTTAGCCCCTCTTAAATATCCTTTCTTGACCTCTCTCTTCATACTCTGGATACTGCCCCATTTTTCTCCTTCATTTTATAACTAAACTACTTTATGTACCTATACTTGTCTCCAGTTCCTTTCCTTCCATTTTTCTTACACCCACTCAGTAAGGCTTTTGCCCCCTCTCTCTGCAGAAGCTATTTGCATGGAGGTCACCAGTGACTTCCCCATTACTCAAGCCTGTGGCCAGCCCTCATCTTCCCCATCCTGTCTGCAGCACTGGACCCAGCTGGTCTCCGTCCTCCTTACACCTCTTTCTGGATTTGGCTTGGAGAACGATTGCACTTTCCTGGGTTTTCTCCTAACTTGTTTGCCACTCTTTCTCAGTCTCTTTTGTTCCCCAACCTTTTAGCATTGGAACACCTCACGATTGTGTCATTGTACTCTTCTTTTTTCTGTCTAGGCCCACTCCCTTGGTGATATCATTCAGTCTCATAGTTTTAAGCATTGTGTATATGTTGATAATTCCCACATTTGTATATCTAGTCCTGACCTCTCCTTTTTGCTACAGAATAATTTCCAACCTCCTGTTTCACATCTCCAATGTCTAAAGCTGTCTCAAACTTGACATGTCCAAAATAAAGGTCCTGATTTTTTTCTCTCCTATCTTCCAGCACCATTTCTGTTTCAGTTAATGGCAACTCCATTCCTCAGATTGCTCAAGCCTAAAAACCTTGGAGTCACCCTTGATTTCTCTTTTCCCAGCACAATAGCCAGAATGATTCTGTTTTAATGTAAGTCAAATCATGTCCTCTCCTGTACATAAACCTTCCAGTAGCTTCTCTTAAAAGACAAAGTTATCATAATGACCTATGTAGTTTCACCACCTGTTAACTCTGACCTTTCTCTTCCTTTTTTTCCTTTTACTCACTCATTCCAGCCACACCAACCTCCTTGCTCATCCTTGAACATACCAGGATGCTTCCACTTCAAGGCCTTGTACTTGCTGTTCCCTCTTCCCAGAATAGTATAACTTCATCCCTGTCTCCCTTGGTGTTTACTTAAATGTTACTCAATGTGGCCACTCCTTTTTAAAATTGCAGCCCCCAACTCTGAGCACTTCATGCTCTGTTTTCCCCAAAACAGGTATAGTTGGCTTTCTGTATCTGTGGGTTCCGCATCCATGGATTCAACCAACCATGGATCTAAAATATTCTGGGGAAAAAAAATTCCAGAAAGTTCCAGAAAGCAAACCTTGAATCTGTCATGCACAAGCAACTATTTTCACAGCATTTACATTGTATTTACAACTATTTACATAGCATTTACATTGTATTAGGTATTATAAGTAATCTAGAAATGATTTCAAGTATATGGGAGGATGTGCATTGGTTATATGCAAATAATACACCATTTTATATAAGGGACGTGAGCATCTGTGGATTTTAGAATCTGCAGAGGCCTGGAACTAGTCCCCCACAGATACTGAGGGGTGACTGTATTACTATCTAAGGTACTGTACAATGAATGTGTTGCCTATCTCCCTCCAATTGAGTGGGGCTAGAATTTTTGTTTTGTTAAATAGTGTATCCCCAGCACCTAGAACAGTACCTGGCATGTATATGGTAGAAATAATGAATAAGTGAGTATCAGCTGGTGAACAGTAATTACCCTAAGCTAGCATGAGACTTCTGGAGTTGAGGCTCCTGGAGGACAGTGATGGAAAGACTGAGTTTCCTTTCTCTTTGGTTTGCCTCATTTTCATAAATACTGGGCTCATTTTCTTGATTGTGCAACTTGAAGTTACTATTGATCCATCATTGATTTTGAACTGTTTGGCTTTGGGTTACAGATAGCTGTTAAAATTTAATACAGATATTTCTTGTTATTCATGTCTTTGCAGTTCTGTTGAGATAATAAAAATTTGGATATCAAAGGATACTGTGTTAACTGAATCTATTTGGTTCCTGAGTTTTAGACACTGATAAGAATTGGGCTACCCAGGGATTTATCTGAAAATTTAATTGAATCTGTTCAGTTCCTGGGTTTGGATATCAAGAATTTGGGCAGTGAGGGGTATCTGTAATCATATTTTGAAATTTTCATTATCTTAGCATCAGTTTTCTGAAAAATCACTAAAAAAATTATTAGCAACCCTTAGGTGGCAGCAGATCTTTGAAAATCATGAATCCAGTATTTAGCATCTGTGTTTCATACTCTTCACCATTAGGGTGTTAAATTTAGAAAGACAGATCTCCAGAGGCACAGTATGTAAGGAATTTAGTATTACTCTATAGTTCTATCAGTTAAGTGAGTAATGGGGCTCCTGCTGTGGAGAAAGGTGCATGTGTACCCAGGGACCTGGGGAACAATTAAAGTAAAAGTGAATCTGGAAAGTAGTGACAGCAAGGGGAAGCACTTAGAAGTTAAGTACCTTAATTGCTTCTTCAGGAATTTCGTCAGAAATCACTGGACTGGGAGAAGCAGCGCTTGATTTATCAGCAACAGGTATCTTCTCTGGAGGCTCAAAGGAAGGCTCTGGCTGAACAATCAGAGATAATTCAGGTAAGTTTAAGACATTTTGGGATAATGAGAGGCAGAGAGGTTTTGATTAAATTTGAGCAGGCTTAATGCTGTGCGCATGTGCTCACCATGTCCACCCACATCCCCACGCCCTCTTGCTCCCTTGCTTGCTGCTTTTCTCAGCAGTTCCTAACTCCTCACTCGTGCTCTTTCTTGCTCTCTCACTCTGTCACTGTCTTGCATTCTCATGATCACTCCACACTCACATTTGTTTCACTCTCCTAATCTTGGTCTCTCCCTCTCTCCTTTTCTCTTTCTACCTCTGCTCTCTCTGTCTCCTTTTCCATTTCTTTCTGGCTCTGGCTTACTTATTCTGGCTGTTTCTGGCTCTTGCCTTGGTTCCACTTCTGTCTGTGTCTTGTTCCATCTCTGATAGTTCGGAGTGCCTTGGCTGAGGTCCCTCAGCCAGGGAGCTTCGGCCAGTCCACCTGTTTGGACACAAATATTGAAAGATTCACACTAACTAAAAGCAGTATCTTTGTGGCAACAGAAACACTTCTTAGAACACTACTAGAAACTGTTTTTTAATGAAAAAGTAATGGCTTAAACAAAACAAAAAATTAGCTACCCAATTTAGGAACTTTCTTCTTAGAACGTATTCAGTTTGTTTGCTTTTTCAATTAAAAACCAAGATCAAAAGGGAAATGAAAATAGAGGGTAGTGAATATTTGTGACCATCTTCTGTGTGCTAGACACTGTCTCAGTGCTTCTGCTAAATGTAGTTATCTAGAATATATAGTTATATGTTATCTGTTTAATACCATGATAATTTGTCAAGGTTGGTAGTTATCTCAGTTTTGTAGAAGAGAGAATTACTGGAGAAGTTAAGAGAGCTAGAGAGAAGCTCTAAAAAAAATTTTTTTAAGAAACAATCTGTATTATTTGCTGCTCTAAGTCTCAGTAATATATTGGCTTTTAATCATCCCCCCTGAAATATCAGCAGGCTAGTAAACTACCACAAATGGCTCTGCTGTTAGTGAGTCTACTCAGAATGGCAAGAGGGGCCGATAGCAATCTCAAGGAACAAAATTATTTACTAGGCTGCAGCAAGCTATGCAGCCAGAGTGGGCCAGTAAAATCCTGGATGTCTAGACCAGCGTTTTTTGGCCTGAATGCTAAAGCACTGTATAAACATAAATAGCTGTAAGATATTGTAGGCCTCAGATTGGCAAAATAGAAAATTGAGTCCTGGTTTTTAAGTTCTCAATTATTCATCTATGTAGTATGCTTATTGTTGATTGTAGATCCTTTTTTCAAATTACTATTGTGATTACTCAGCATAATTAAAGCTTCATTGTTAGTAAAAATGAGATTTTTATTTACCATAATTTAGCTGGGGCTAGAGTAAGATGCCTTTAAAAAGCCAACGTTTGTTTTCCCTACTTAAAGGTATTTGAATTATTCTTCTGATAGTTTTCTTTAAACTAAAACTGCTCTGATTAAGTAAAAAATGTTACTTATATTTCTTTCTCCCTTGTGGTCCTCATTTAAAATCTTTTTAAAAAATGAATTTCTGTATACTCATTACCCAGCAATAATAGTTATCATTTTGCCAATCTTTTAAAAAATTGTGGTAAAAAGCATTAAAACTTACCATCTTAACCATTTTAAAGAGTACAGTAGTGTTAACTATATGCCTCTTGTTGTGTAACAAATCTCTAGAACTTTTTCAGCTTGCAAGACTAAGACTCTTCGAGCAACAACTCATTTTGCCAATTTTGTTTCATCCTTCCCTACTTTTTACTTTTGGCTGGAATATTATAGAGCAAATCACAGACATTGTCTTATTTCCCAACAGGTAGGACTTAAAAAAAATAGACATACCAGAGTCACATTAACAGACGAAATAACTTCTTAAATAATTTAATATCTAGTCTGTTCAAATTTCCTGAGTTGTGTGAAATAATGTCTTGGCCTCCAGTTAAGGTTGAAACATTGCATTTTGTTGATATGTGAATCACCATTGAACAATAAAGGTAGAAAGTCTTGCAGATTGGATAAATGGATATCAACATCCACACTTCCCCTCAATTTAAAAAAAAATTTGATGTAAAGTTTTTTCTTCTGTATTTTTTAACATCTAAAAGTGGAGTTCAGGGAATTCCCTGGCGGTCCTGTGTTTAGGACTGAGTGATTTCACTGCTCTGGGCCCAGGTTCAATCCCTGGTCGGGGAACTAAGATCCCTCAAGCCACATAACCAAAAAAAAAAAAAAATGGAGTTCAGAATAACTTCTCACTCTTTGAGTCATATATTTGCTTGATTTTTTTCTTTTAGTCAGCTATTAAAATGACATAATACATGTTCATTTTAGAAAAATGAGAAAATGTAGATGAAATGAGAATTAAATAAAATTACTCATAATTCTATCCTTTAGAGATTTACCATGGTTAACATTTGCATGTAAGTTTCTTCTGACTTTTTCTGTGCTTGTATGCTGTGTACATTGCATTCATGTACATTTGGTAGGAAAAACACTGTATGTGTGTGTATGGGAAGAGAGGAATAGTTGCAAACTTAAAAAATTACTAAGAATGGCAAAATGTTGATAATTGTTGAAGCTAGGTGATGAATATATAGGGGTTCATCATCTTACTCTTTCCATATTGTATACGTTTGAAATTTTCCATAAAACATAATGTGAAAATGTAAATTATATGCTTACAATGTGACAGGCAGTATGCTAATAAGCACTTTATAATGCAATATTTTATTTAATTTTCACAAGTTAAAAATTTTCCTTTTTAAATACATGTCAACAAATGTGAGTCATAATGATTGTATAGAAGTTCAATCTACCATTAAATGTCTTCATTTATATAACCAATCTTTTGTTGTGGAACATACAGTTTTTTTATTTTTTCACTCTTATAAGTAGTGCATGGGTGAACATCCTTATTTAAATATTTAGGAGTATATGTCCATTTATTTTCTTAGGAAATGACCCTAGAAGTGAGATTGCTGCATCAGAGTAGTCATACATTCTTAAAGATTTTGATATATATTGTCAAAGTACTCTTCAAAGGTGCATTGATACACACTTTCACCAGCAGTGTTTGGGAATGTCCATTTCCTCACACTTTCTCAATATTGTCCATTTCCTCCCACTCTCAGTATTGGGCACTATTATTTATTTTATTATTTTTTAAAATTTCTCCTACTTTTAGGCTTGTCTTTGTCAATCTGATAGGTGGAAAAAATGGTATCTGATTATTTGTTTTAATTTGTATTTCTTTAATTATGAATGAGATTGAGCATTTTTTTTCATCTACTTATGGCTATTTCCATTCTTTTGTAAATTATTTATGTTCTTTGCTCTTTTTTCTGGTTATTTTATTTATCAAAATCTGTTGTAATTTTAATCAGTAGAGATAATATTTTAAACTTTGTTAATTAGGAGAATACTTTCTATAAACTCAGTATATTTTTTCTTTCAGAACAATAAAATAAAAATGTCTAAATGTACAAAGCACTAATCACTCTGACATATTGTGTGGAAGAATGTATAGCAGTTCAAGTCACAATACACTGATTTTCAAAAACCACTATATTTTCTTCTATTTCAACCAAGCATTAGAGCCTGAGACCCAGAAGAGGTCATAATGAAACCTTATCCAACCAAATCAGAACTAAAAAAAAAAAAATTTTAAACCAGTAATGCACTTGTGTAGCCTCTTAGCACAGTTACCAAATGCTGCTTACATATATTCAACATCTAGCTTACTGGCATGAATTTTTATAAAAATGAGAAAATTTTGCAGATATATTATTAGAAGGTACACAGATTGCATTACATTAAACACAAAGGCAGTGTGGTCCTTGTAGGAGAAATCAAGTCAGTACCCCCTGGTAGAAATGTTCTATAAAAATGTGTCACATTGAAGCCTCAGTGTTTTCAGCCAATTATCTGTCCCTGATGTATTTCCTTGGAGTATATGATCTGTCAGGACTTCAGGTTTCTTAATCCAAAATATCTGACTGAATTTAGGTACATCTGGAAAGCAGCTGAAAGGGTTTCTCCAATAGTCTGACATCACAGAAAGTGGGTTGAGAAATCCTTCTCTTTACCTGAAGACGTACTTGTTCTACTTCAGGCGTCAACAGCTCACAGAAGAAAAGAAAAAAGAAACAATCAAAACTTCCCCTCCCACACAATCCCACACAAGCTAAACAAAAACTACCCTCTCCCCCCATAAAACCCCAGCACCAAAGTGTCAATCATTCCTGGGAAATAGAACATACCCCTTGGATTCTCTGATTTATTAACTGTTCAAACTTGAAGGACAGAAATGACCTTATGTCCTTGTGGGGAGGAAGGAAGACATGTTAATAATGACTGTAGAGCCATTGAGAAAGTGCATTATCTATTACACAATCAACTTAGAGCCCTGTCCTCCAACAGAGGTGGCCACAACTTCATTTAAATTCTTTGCTCATTTTTTTAAGGATATTTATATTTTACTATTTTGAAAGAGCTCTTCCTACATTAAATATATTAACCCTTTGCTGTTTCATTGCAATTGTGTGTGTTTTCCCAGTTTACCTTAATTCTGCTTAGTAATTTTTATGGAAATACAATTGTTTTATAAACAATTGTTTAGAATGGCTTCATTCTATTAGTTTTTTAAGGTTTTTATCTTGGTTGTCATACTATAAATCCTTACTAAGCCAAGATTTCTTCTAATGCTTTATAATTTCTTCTTAATATATTTGATCTGAAAATTATTTTGGTATAAGGAATTTGGTAGGAATCTATATTTGTCTTTTTCCAAATGGTTATCCACATAATTTGTTGACTGTTACATTTTGAGAACTTTACAGAATGATTCTAAAATTCATATGGAAGGATAAATGAATGGTACTAGGCAACATTTTTAAAAAGAAGGGTAAAGGTGATGTTTCTTTTATCAAATATTAAAATGTATTAAATTTAAAAGTACAGTTGTTAAACAACATGACAATTATTAGATGCAAAGACAGAATGATGGTTATTATAAGCATAGGAAAATATCAGTATAGTCACTAAAACATAAGGTCTTTTCTGTTTAGAGGTCAAAGAATCACTTGCTCCTTTCCCTCCTGCTCAAATAATATAAGAGTGAAAAGGAAACATTCAGGGAAATCTTAGAGAACATAAGAACATTTGAAAAAAAAAATTAAAAGTATTAAGCCAACACAGAGTGTAAAATACTTAGCTTATTCATAGTATGTGAGAAAAGTAAAGGCTGCATTGTATATGTTTTCCTTTTGAAATATTTAGATGAGCTATGTGATATTGTTCAAGTTAGTTTTAGATCCTCTGTTCAATTATATATGTATATTTGTAGGTTTGAATATATGTTATATTTTTAAAAGCACCATTTTCCTTATGAGGAAAAGATGATCCTAACTCAAACGTTAATCTGTTGTCTTGGTAGATTTATCACAGAGTTAATTGAATTGGCTCAGACCCACTGTTTAAAAGTTTATGGTGACAGAGACACAACAGTGATAAGAAGGTCTTACTGGGAGCTGTACTGTTAATGGGCTGGCTCTTCAAGCTGCTACTTAGTGGAAATACTGCAGAGCTGTGGCCTGCACTGACACATTTGGAGTTGACTCTGATGGGAAGCTTCGTAAAAATTGATGCCTGCAGTGGCCATAACTTCATGTTGAGATCCTTTGGAAAATAAAAAACCCTGTTGCTTTGTATCATATTCTTCTCAGTAATCTCACTATATGGAAAAGTTATTTTCTTGAAGTCCCAGGATTACATACCACAAAGCCAGGGGAGGATTTGTGTTCAACCCCCAATCCCCAGCCCTTCCAAACTATTTTCACACTTTCGCTGCCCACCCTCGGTTTTTGTTTTTATCTCCTTGACATAAATTGCTTTCTTAATTATTTCTTTACTTTTAACCACCTCTGTTGTGATTTATGTTGTTGAAATAATTCTACCCCACTCCACTAGAATAGTTAGGATGCTATATATTATATTAATAAGAGGAAACTCTGGTTTCTGGTGCAAAAAATTAGTGGCAGTGGTTAGTGGGGAAAAAAAGGTTTAAAAATATATTAGCCTTAAGATACCTCTAACACCAGATATTTAAGAGAAATAATCATTATTTTATAACGTTTATATTTTTATTTCTGACTCTCTTCATATTGGAAAGAGGTAGTCTTGAGATACTGTAGTGTAGCTTTGTCCAATAGAAATATGAGCCACCTATGTATAAAATTTTCTAGCAGTCACATTAAAAAAGTAAAAAGAAACAAAATTAATATATTCTGTTTATCTGAGTTTGTCAAAAATATTATTACATTCACGTTTTTAAAAAATTGAGTCTTTGAAATTCAGTGTGTACTTCACGCTTTGAGTACATCTCAATTTGGACTAGCCATGATGCAGGTGCTCAGTGGCTACGTGTGGCTAGTGACTGCTGTATTTGCCTAGTGTATTCATTCTAGTTAATGAAAATTTAGAATTTGTTCTTGCAATAATTATGTAATTTTCACTATGCTTAAAAATGGTGTATTTGTATGTGATTGAAATATTGAATAATTAAAGATAGGCTATGCCTGCCCACAGCAGTCATGGCCAGGCTTTACAGTCAGCTGGCTTGGGGACCAATCCCACCTACCAGTATGCCTGCAGTAATTGTGGTCCAATGTAACAGGAGGGCACACCCACACAGGGGATACCCCCGGAGCACTTGGCTGAGGATGTAGCTGATATACCTCATACATAGAAACAAACATAGAGTTAGGCAAACACAGAGGAGACAAAGGAATATCTTCCAAATGAAAGCTAAGACCAAACCTCAGGGAAAGAAAACTATATGAAGCAGAGATAAGCAATTTACCAGATAAAGAGTTCAAAGTAATAGTCATAAAGAGTCTCCAAACTTGGGACAAGAGTGGATTAACTCAGTAAGAGCTCAAAGTGATAGAAAATATAAAGATCCAGTCAGAACTGAAGAATACAATAACTGAAATGAAGAATGCACTAGAGGGGATCAAAAGCAGATTAGAGAATGTAAAAGAATGGATCAGCAATCTGGAAGACAGGGTAGTAGAAATTATCCAATCAAAACAGCAAAAAGAACAAAGGATTTTAAAAAATGAGGATAGTTTAAGGGATCCCTGAGATAACATCAAGCATACTATCATTGGCATTATAGGGGTCCTGGAAGGAGAAGAGAGAGAGAAAGGGTCAGAAAGCCTATTTGAAGAAATAATGACTGAAAACTTCCGTAACCTGGTGAAGGAAACAGGCATGAAAGTCCAGGAAGCCCAGGAGTTTCAAACAAGATGAATCCAAAGAGGCTCACATAAAGACACAATATAATTAGATGTTAAAAGTTAAAAATAAAGAGAATCTTAAAAGCATCGACACGTGTGTGCACACACACAGGAGCTAGTTACATAAAAAGGAATCCCCCACAGGTTGTCAGCTGATTTTTAAGCAGAAACTTTACAGGCCAGAAGGGACTGGCATGATATATTCAAAGTGCTGAAAGAAAAAAACTTAACAACCAAGAGTACTCTTAACTGGCAAGGTTAGAGCTTCGAAGGCTCAGAGGAGAGTACAGCAGCTGGCTTGTGGCAGGCAGAACAGAGAGAGAGCAACACAGACAATCCTGGCCACCTCACTACTCCCCAGCTGGAGACATGTATCTGATGGTGCACATGGGGGCTGGGTGCTGAAACTCGGGCTTCAGAGGACAGACCTGGGGAGAGGACTGGGGTAGGCTGCATGGAGATAGCCTGAAGGGGCTGGAGTGTTGGCCAGGCCACAACTGGGAGTGTATGCAGGACAGAGCCCAGGTCCACTTTAGAAGCTCCATGGTTAACATGCATGCAAAGGGATATGTGGGACCCCATGATGGGAGCCTCATTTTCAGCGTGCTTGCAGTGGGTATGGCTCTGCTTCTATGAGCTCTGGGACTGTGCAGTTGCGGGAGGGTTGCCCACACATGGAAGCCCACACACAGAAGCGGGGCTGGAATTTGAGCAGATCCCCAGGGGCCACATGACTTTGGAAGCAGGGCTGAAATCTGAGCCATGTCTGGCAGCTTTGCAACTTAAGTGGATTTACGCTGAGGTGCCTTTGTAAGCTCATTGTTATCAGGACATCAGAGCAGATTACTGGTGCTCCTGTGGTTGGGGTGGGTCTGGAGTTAGCAGCTGTGGGCTTTGTGGGCAGGCACTTGTGGAGCCAGGGCCAGGGTCTGCACTGATACTGTAGCTCCCATGGTGGGTCCAGGTGCACAAGTACTTGTGACTATGGTGGGTCCCAGTGCCTGATATAATTAGATCTGTGCCAGTGGATCTGTGCTGGTGACTTTGTGAGCACAGTGCCTGAGGACACCTGGTCCTACATTCCCACAGCTGAGGTGGGCCTGAAGGCAGTGTCAACAACAGTGTACTTTGTGAGCATGCACAATGAGTGATGGACAACACCACAGAGCATACTTCCTGATGGACAGCTCCTGTGGAGGAATGCTCAGTGACTCCTCTCCCAGTGGAAGTTCTCCAGTCCCACCTACCCCACACTGAAGCTCACAAATAGATCTGGGGGCTTCTACTCCAACAACTGGGGAGAGACCCTGTTCCTGACAGGGCTTTGACAACCACAGAGCAAAGAGGAGGTGGCCCCGCTCAACATCCAGTGCAGACTCTGGTCACTACAACACCAATCACACCCTGTATCAAGGGGATAACAGCCAGCACACCCTGAGGAAAGACATGGCAGGCACCCATACTAAAAAAAAGCCCTTGCACCAAAAACATTAGACTCACGCAGGCCACACAGGGATGCTCTCATAAAAACAGCCCTTCAAGACCACAGTAGATAACTGTTTCTCCTAAATTTATAGAGTCAGAGAAATATAAGGATAATGGAGAAGCAGAGGAACCACTCCCAATTAAAAGAACAAGGGAAATCCCCTGAAAGAATAAACAATGAAACAGATCTCTCCAATCTACCAGACCCCAAAGTTCAAAAAGGAGGTAATGAAAATACGGAAGGAATTAAGAAAGGCTATCAATAGAAATGTAAATCACTGTAACAAGGTACTAGAAACTATAAAGAGGAGCCAATTAAAATTAGAAAACTCATTTGCCAAGATGAGAGCTGAACTAAAGGCAATAAATAGCAAACTAAATAATGCAGAAAAATGAATAAGTGATCTGAAAGATAGAATAATGGAAATCACCCAATCAGAACAGCAGACAGAAAGACAAAGAAAAATGAAAACAATGTATGAGACCGATGGGGTAATATAAAGCATCCCGACAAGTGCATAATACAGATCCCAGAAGGAGAAGAAAGAAAAAGGGATCGAAAGTTTATTTGAAAAAATTATGGCTGAAAACTTTCCAAATAGAAAAGAAGCAAGAATCTATAGGGAAGAGAAAATCATAATTGGAAAGCAAATCACTTAAATAAGCCAGTACATAGATTAAAAATTTTTAGTGTGTGTGAAAGTGATGATAACTACAATGAACAGCAGAAGGATAAACATGAAGATATAAGAGAGGACATCAGAATCATAAGGTGTCAGGGAGGGGAGTAAGAAAATGTAGATTTTTTTTTTTCAAGAATGTGTTTAAGCCTATATGACTATCAGTCTAAAGCAAGTATATATAGTAGTGGGTTAACATACTTGAAAAACGGGTAACAACAAATAAAAAGCATACAGTAGACTCATAAAAACCAAACAGAAGAGAACTCAAGTATAATACAAAAGAAAACCATCAAATCACAAAAGGAAAAACAGAGAGGAACAAAGAAGAAATACAAAATCAACTGGAAAATAAGTTTTAAGATGGCAGTAAATACATATCAATCAATAATTACTTTAAATGTTAGTGAACTAAATATTCCAGTCAAAAGACCGAGTGTCAGACTGGATAATAAAACAAGAGCCTACAGTATGCTGCCTACAAAAGACCCACTTTAGGGTGAAGGACGCACATAGGTTGAAAGTGAGAGGATGGAAGAAGATATTTCATGCAAACAGAATGACAAGAAAGCAGAGGTAACAATACTCAGACAAAATTTAAAGGTCATAAGGTACTATATAATGGTAAAAAAATACAAGAAGAAGTTATTACACTCGTTAACATGTATGCACCCAATATAGGAGCACCTAAATACATAAATACTAACAGACATAAAGGGAGAAATTGACAGGAATGTAATAATAGTAGGAGACTTTAACACCCCACTTATATCAATGGACAAGTCTTCCAGACAGAAAATCAATACGGCAACAGAGATCCTAATTGACACAATAGAACAGTTAGACTTAATTGACATTTTCAGGACATTTCATCCAGAAAAAAAAAAAAAGACTTAAAATACAAACTTTTCAACTGCACATGTAACATTCTCTAGGATAGACCACATACTAGGATGCAAAACAAGCCTCAGCAAATTTAAGAGAATAGAAGTTATTTCAAGCATCTTTTCTGATCACAATGGCATGAAACTAGAAATCAACCACAGAAAGAAACGAGAAAAAGAAAAAACGATTATGTGGAGACTAAACAACATGCTACTAAAAAAACACTGGGTCAGTGATGAAATCAAAGAGGAAATTGAAAAATACTTTGAGACAAATGAAAATGAAAACACAAACATGTGAAATCCTTGGGATGCAGCAAAAGCAGTTCTTAGAGGGAAGTTCATAGTGATACAGGCCTTCCTCAAAAAATGAGAAAAATCTCAAACAACCTAACCTACCACCTAATAGAATTAGAAAAAGAAGAACAAACAAAACCTAAAGTCAAAAGGAAGGAAATAATAAGATTAGAGAGGAAATAAATAAAATAGAGATTAAAAAAAACAATAGAAAAATAATAAAACCAAGAGCTGGTTTTCTGAAAGGGTAAACAAAATCAATAGACCTCTTGCTAGGCTCACCAAGAAGAAAAGAGAGAGGACCCAAATAAATAATATAATGTAAGAAATGAAGGAGGAGAAATAACCAATACTGCAGAAATACCAAATAAAACCCCATAAGGTAATACTGTGAACAATTATATGCTAACATATTAGACCACCTAGAAGAAATGGACAAGTTTCTAGAAACATACAGCCCACCAAAACTGAATCAAGAAGAAATAGATAATTTGAAAACCCCGATCACTAGAAGTGAAATAGAATCTGTAATAAGCAAAAAAACAAAAACAAAAGCACCCTGCAAACAAAAGTCCAGGACTGGATGCCTTCAATGGGGAATCTACCAGACAAAGAAGAACTTATATCGATTTTTCTCAAACTAATCCAAAATAGAGGAGGCAACACTCCCAAAGTCATTCTGTGAAGCCATTATTACCCCAATACCAAAACCAAAGACAGTACCAAAAAGAAAATTACAGGCCAATATCTTTGATGAATATAGATGCAGATATCCTCAATAAAGTATTAGCAAGCCGAATCCACCAACACATAAAAAAGGTGATACACCACAGTCGTGTTGGATTCATCCCAGGGTCACAAGGATGGTTCAGCTATGCAAATGAATCAATGTGATACACCACATCAACAAAAGAAGACAAAAACCACAGGATCATCTCAATAGGTGCAGAAAAAGCATTTGATAAAATTCAATACCCATTCATGATAAGGACTCTTACCAAAGTGGGTATAGAAGGAACATATTTCTATATAATAAAAGCTATTTATGACAAACCCACAGCCAATATAATACTCAATGGTGAAAAGCTGAAAGCCTTCCTGCCAAAATCTGGAACAAGATAAGGATGCCCACTGTCACCACTTCTATTCAACATAGTACTGGAAGTCATAGTCAAAGCAGTCAGACAAGAAAAAGAAATAAAAGGTATTCAAATTGGGAGGGAAGAGGTAAAATTGTCATTATATGCAGATGACACAATACTATATATAGAAAGCCCTAAAGACTCCACACAAAAACTACTAGAACTGATAAACAAATTCAGCAAGGTAGCAGGGTACAAGATTAACATACAGAAACTTGCTACGTTTCTTTACACTAATAATGAAATATCAGAAAGGGAAAGTAAAAAAAAAAAAAAAATCCCTTTAAAAGTTGTATCCAAAAAAATAAAATACTTACAGATAAACCTGACCAAAGAAATGAACGACTTATTTTCTGAGAACTATAAAACTTTGATAAAGGAAATTGAAGGTGATCCAAAAAATGGGAAGGTATCCCATGCTCTTGGATTGGAAGAATTAATATTGTTAAAATGGCCATACTACCCAAAGCAGTCTACAGATTTAATGCTATCTCTATCAAATTACCCATGACATTTTTCACAGAACTAGAACAAATAGTCCTAAAATATATGTGGAACCATAAAAGACCCAGAATTGCCAAAGCAATGTTGAGGGAAAAGAAAAAAGCTGGAGCCATAACCCTCCCAGACTTCAGGCAACACTACAAAGCTACAGTAATCAAAACAGTGTGGGGCTTCCCTGGTGGCGCAGTTGGTTTAGAGTCCGCCTGCTGATGCAGGGGATGTGGGTTCGTGCCCCGGTCCAGGAGGGTCCCACGTGCTGCAGAGCGGCTGGGACCGTGAGCCATGGCCGCTGAGCCTGCGCGTCCGGAGCGCTCCGCAACGGGAGAGGCCACAGCAGTGAGAGGCCCGCGTACCGCCAAAAAACAAACAAAAAAAAGTGTGGTATTGGCACAAAAAAGGACATATGGATCAATGGAACAGAATAGAGAACCCAGAAATAAACCTCACACACCCACAGTCAGTTAATCTTTGTTAAAGGAGGCAAGAATATACAGTGGAGAAAAGACAGTCTCTTCAGCAGCTGGTGTTGGGAAAGTTGGGCAGCTGCAGGTAAATCAATGAAGTTAGAATACCCCCTCACACTATACACAAAAGTAAACTCACAGTGGCTTAAAGATTTAAATATAAGAAAATGACGCCATAAAATGCCTAGAACAGAACATAGGCAAAACATTATCTGACATAAATCGTAGCAGTGTTTGCTTAGGTCAGCCTCCCAAGGCAGTAGATAAAATAAAAAATAATCAAATGGGACCTAATCAAACTCAGAAGCTTTTGCACAGCTAAGGAAACGATAAACAAAACGAAAAGACAACCTATAGATGGGGAGAAAATATTTGCAAACAATGTAATCAGCAAGGCCTTAGTTTTAAAAATATAGAAACAGCTCATAAAACTCAGTAACAAAAAGGCAACATAATCCAAAAATGGACAGATGACATAAATAGACATTTCTCTAGAGGCCAATAAGCACATGAAAAGATGCTCAACACCGCTAATTATTAGAGAAATGCAAATAAAAACTACAGTGAGGTATTACCTCACACTGGTCAGAATGGCCATCATTAAAAGGTCTACAAATAATAAATGCTGGAGAGGATGTGGAGAAAAAGGGACCTTCCTACACTGTTGGCAGGAATGTAAATTGGTGCAGCCACTATGGAAAGCAGTATGGAGGTTTCCTTAAATACTAAAAATAGAGTTACCATATGACCCAGCTATTCCACTCCTGGGCATATATCAGGAGATAACTCTAATTCAAAAAGACACATACGCCAAATGTTCATAGCAGCACTGTTTACAACAGCCAAAACATGGAAGCAACCTAAGTGTCCATTGGCAGATGAACGGCTAAAGAAGATATGGTATATATATACAATGGAATGATATAATGCCATTTGCAGCAGCATGCCATTTGCAGCAACATGGATGGACCTAGAGATTAGCATACTAAGTGAAGTCAGACAGAAGAAGACAAATATCACATGGTATCACTTATATGTGGAATCTAAAATATGATACAAGTGAACTTATTTACAAAACAGAAACATACTCACAGACATAGAAAACAAACTTATGGTCACCAAATGGGAAAGCAGGGGTGAGGGGAGGGATAAATTAGGGTTTTGGGATTGGTATCTGGAAGCTACTGTGTATAAAATAAACAGCAAGGACCTACTGTACATCACAGTGAACTCTATTCAATATTGTGTAATAAATTATAATGGAAAAGAATATGAGAAACTATATATATACATACATATCTTATATATATATGTATAACCGAATCACTTTGCTGTACACCAGAAGCTAAGAAAACATTGTAAATTAACTATCTTCATTAAAAAAAATTGAAAAAGTAATAAAATAATAAAATTAGGTAAGTGATACACAAAATAAATGTAAAATATGCCATCAAAAACAAAATAGGGAGTAAAAATTTAGTGCTTTTAAATGCACTCAAATTTAAGCAACCATTAAGTTAAAATAGGTAAGTTGTTAACATATGAACCTCGTGATAACCACAAACCAAAAACCTGTAACAGATACACAAAAAATAAAGACAGAGGAATCCAAACATAGCACTAAAGAAAGTCATCAAATTCCAAGGGAAGAGACCATGAGAAGAAGAAAGGAATGGAGAAGAAGTACAAAACAACCAGGAATTAACAAAGTGGCAATTAGTCCATACCTATCAATAGTTACTTTAAATGTAAACGGACTAAGTGTTCCAAAAAACAGAGGGTGGCTGAATGGATAAAAAAGGAAGAGATTCACCTACAAGATCTCTCTTCAAATCTAAAGTCTTGCACAGACTGAAAGTGAAGGGATGTAAAAATATATTCCACGCAAATGGAAACAAAAAGAAAACTGGAGCAGCAATACTAATATCATACAAAATAGACTTTTTAAAATAGGTTTATTTATTCATTAATGAAAAATTTAATGTTTATTAGGCATAATAGAGGTGGATTTAACTCAATCCCATTAAAAAATTTGCATGTACATTTTATTAATTTATTTTATTAGTCATCAGTTTTATGCACATCAGTGTATACATGTCAATCCCAGTAGCCCAATTCATCACACCCTCACCTCCTCCACCCCCGCGCCTTTCCGCCTTTCGTGACCATACGTTTGTTCTCTGCATCTGTGTCTCAATTTCTGCCCTGCAAACCAGTTCATCTGTACCATTTTTCTAGGTTCCACATATATGTGTAAATATACGATATTTGTTTTTCTCTTTCTGACTTACTTCACTCTGTATGAGTCTCTAGATCCATCCACGTCTCAACAAGTGACCCAATTTCGTTCCTTTTTATGGCTGAGTAATATTCCATTGTATATATGGACCACATCTTTATCGATTGATCTGTCGATGGGCGTTTAGGTTGCTACCATGACCTGGCTATTGTAAATACTGCTGCAGTGAACATTGAGGTGCATGTGTCTTTTGGAATTATGGTTTTCTCTGGGTATATGCCCAGTAGTGGGATTGCTGGATCATATGGTAATTCTACTTTTAGTTTTTTAAGGAACCTCCATACTGTTCTCCATAGTGGCTGTATCAATTTACATTCCCACCAACAGTGCAAGAGGGTTCCCCTTTCTCCACACCCTGTCCAGCATTTGTTGTTTCTAGATTTTCTGATGATGCCCATTCTAACTGGTGTGAGGTGATACCTCATTGTAGTTTGATTTGCATTTCTCTAATAGTTAGTGATGTGGGGCAGCTTTTCATGTGCTTCTTGGCAATCTGTATGTCTTCTTTGGAGAAATGTCTATTTAGGTCTTCTGTCTATTTTTGGATTGGGTTGTTTGTTTTTTTGTTATTGAGTTGCATGAGCTGTTTATATATTTTGGAGATTAATCCTTTGTCCGATGATTCGTTTGCAAATATTACGCCCATTCTGAGGGTTGTTTTTTCATCTTGTTTATGGTTTCCTTTCCTGTGCAAAAGCTTTTAAGTTTCATTAGGTCCCATTTGTTTATTTTTGTTTTTATTTCCATTACTCTAGGAGGTGGATCAAAAAAGATCTTGCTGTGATTTATATCAAAGAGTGTTCTTCCTATGTTTTCGTCTAAGAGATTTATAGTGTCCGGTCTTACATTTAGGTCTCTAATCCATTTTGAGTTTATTTTTGTGTATGGTGTTAAGGAGTTTTCTAATTTCATTCTTTTACATGTAGCTGTCCAGTTTTCACAGCACCACTTATTGAAGAGACTGTCTTTTCTCCATTGTATATCCTTGCCTCCATTGTCATAGATTAGTTGACCATAGGTGCATGGGTTTATCTCTGAGCTTTCTATCTTGTTCCATTGATCTATGTTTCTGTTTTTGTGCCAGTACCATATTGTCTTGATTACTGTAACTTTCTAGTATAGTCTGAAGTCAGAGAGTCTGATTCCTCCAGCTCCATTTCTTTTCCCTCAAGACTGCTTTGGCTATTCGGGGTCTTTTGTGACTCCATACAAATTTTAAGATATTTTGTTCTAGTTCCGTAAAATATGCCGTTGATAATTTGATAGGGATTGCATTGAATCTGTAGATTACTTTGGGTAGTATAGTAATTTTCACAATATTGATTCTTCCAATCCAAGAACATGGTATATCTCTCCATCTGTTGGTATCATCTTTAATTTCTTTCATCAGTGTCTTATAGTTTTCTGCATACAGGTCTTTTATCTCCCTAGGTAGGTTTATTCCTAGGTATTTTATTCTTTTTGTTGCAGTGGTAAATGGAGTGTTTCCTTAATTTCTTGTTCAGATTTTTCATCATTAGTGTATAGGAATGCAAGAGATTTCTGTGCATTAATTTTGTGTCCTGCAACTTTACCAAATTCATTGATTAGTTCTAGTAGTTTTCTGGTGGCATCTTTAGGGTTCTCTATGTATAGTATCATGTCATCTGCAAACAGTGACAGTTTTACTTTTCTTTTCCAATTCGTATTCCTTGTATTTCTTTTTCTTCTCTTATTGCTGTGGCTAGGACTTCCAAAACTATGTTGAATAATAGTGGTGAGAGTGGACATCCTTGTCTCATTCCTGATCTCAGAGGAAATGCTTTCAGTTTTTCACCATTGAGAATGATGTTTGCTGTGGGTTTGTAGTATATGGCCTTTATTATGTTGAGGTAGGTTCCCTCTGTGCCCACTTTCTGGAGAGTTTTTATCATAAATGGGTGTTGAATTTTCTCAGAAGTTTTTTCTGCATCTATTGAGATGATCATATGGTTTTTATTCTTCAGTTTGTTAATGTGGTGTATCACATTGATTGATTTGCATTTATTGAAGAATCCTTGCATCCCTGGGATAAGTCCCACTTGATCATGGTGTATGATCCTTTTAATGTGTTGTTGGATTCTGTTTGCTAGTATTTTGTTGAGGATTTTTGCATCTATATTCATCAGTGATATTGCTCTGTAATTTTCTTGTTTTGTAGTATCTTTGGTTTTGGTATCAGGGTGATGGTGGCCTCATAGAATGAGTTTGGGAGTTTTCCTTCCTCCACAATTTTTTCGAAGAGTTTGAGAAGGATGGGTGTTAGCTCTTCTCTAAATGTTTGATAGAATTCACCTGTGAAGCCGTCTGGTCCTGGACTTTTGTTTGTTGGAAGATTTTTAATCACAGTTTCAATTTCAATACTTGTGATTCGTCTGTTCATATTTTATATTTCTTCCTGGTTCAGTCTTGGAAGGCTATAACTTTCTAAGAATTTGTGCATTTCTTCCAGGTTGTCCATTTTATTGGCATAGAGTTTCTTATAGTAGTCTCTTAGGATGCTTTGTGTTTCTGTGGTATCTGTTGTAGCTTCTCCTTTTTCATTTCTAATTTTAATGATTTGAGTCCTCTCCCTCTTTTTCTTGATGAGTCTGGCTAATGGTTTATCAATTTCAGAATAGACTTTAAAACAAAGACTGTAACAAGAGACAAAGAAGGTCATTACATAATGATTAAGGAACCAATTCATCAAGAGGACGTAATACCTGTAAATATGCACCAAACATAGGAGCACCTAAATACATAAAGCAGACATAAAGGGAGATATTGACAGTAATGCAGTAATAGTAGGGGGCTGTAACACCTCATTTACATGAATACATATGTCATCCATACAGAAAATCAATGACACAACATTGGCCTTAAATGATACATTAGACCAGAGGGACTTAATAAATATATAAAGAATATTTCACCCCAGAACAGCAGAATGCAGATTCTTTTTAAGTCCATATGGAACATTCTCCAGAGTAGATCACATGTTAGGTCACAAAACAAGTCTCAATAACTTTAAGAAATTTGAAGTTGTATCAAGCATCATTTTAATACCACAATGGTATGAAACTAGAAATCAAGCACAAGAAGAAAAGTGGAAAAAACCACAAACGTGGTGGCTAAAGAACATGCTAGTTGACAACCAGTAGATCAATGAAGAAATGAAAGAGGAAATTTAAAAAATACTTTGAGAGAAATGAAAATGTAAACACAACATTCCAAAATCTGTGGGACACAGGAAAAGCAGTTCTAAAAGGAAAATTCATTGTGATACAGGCCTACCTCATGAGACAAGGAAAATCTCAAATAAACAGTGTAACCTTGCACCTATAGTACTAGAAAGAAGAACAAATATAGCCCAAAATTAGTAGAAAGGAGGGAATGATAAAGATCAGAGCAGAAATAAATGAAGTAGACACTAAAAGGACAATAGAAAAGATTAATGATACTAAGAGAAGGTTCTGTGAGAAGATAACCAATTTGATAAACCTTTAGCCAGATTTATCAAGAAAAGAAGAAAGGGCCCAAATAAATAAAATGAGAAACAAAAGAGGTTACAACAGACACCACAGAAATACAAAGGATCATAAGAGACTGCTATGAACAACTTTATGCCAACAGTTTGGAAAACCTAGGAGAAATGGATACATTCCTAGAAGATTTCAATTTTCTAAGGGTGAATCAGGAAGAAATAGGAATTCTGAACAGACTAATCACTAGTAATGAAACTGAATCAGTAATCAAAAAACTTCGAAAAAAAAAAAAAAGAAGTCCAGGACCACAGCTTCACAAGTGAATTCTACCAAACATTTAAAGAAGAGTTAATACCTGTCCTTCTCAAACTGTTCCCAAAAAATTGAAGAGAAAGTCTTCCTACACTTCCAAACTCATTCTGCAAGGCCAGCATTACACTGATACAAAACCAGATGGAGATGCAACAAACAGAAAATTATAGGCCAATATCCCTGATAAACATACATGCAAAGGTCCTCAACAAAATATTATTAATCCGAATTCAATAATACAATAAAAGGATCATATACTATGATTAAGTGGAACTTATTCCAGGGATAAAAGGATGGGTCAATTTCTGCAAATCAATTAGCATTATACACCACATTTAAAAATGATAAAAGATCATATGTTCACCTCAGTAGATGAAGGAAAATCATTTGACAACATTCAACATTCATTTATGATAAGAACTCTCAAGAAAGCAGGTGTAGAGGGAACATACCTCAATATAATAAAGGCCATATTTGACAAACCCACAGCTAGCGTAATACTCAACTGTGAAAAGCTGAAAGCTTTTCTTCTAAGATCAGGAACAAGACAAGGATGCCCATTCTCACTACTTTTATTCAGCATGATACTAGAAGTCCTAGGCATTGCAGTCAGACAAGGAAAAGAGATGAAAGGCATCCAAATTGGAAAGGAAGAAGTAACTGTCACTATTTGCAGATGGTATGTTATTATATATAGAAAACTAAAGCCTCCACCAAAAAACACTATTAAAGCGAATTAATTCAGGGCTTCCCTGGTGGCGTAGTGGTTGAGAGTCCGCCTGCCGATGCAGGAGACATGGGTTTGTGCCCCGGTCCGGAAAGATCCCACATGCCGCGGAGTGGCTGGGCCTGTGAGCCATGGCCGCTGAGCCTGCACGTCTGGAGCCTGTGCTCCGCAACGGGAGAGGCCACAACAGTGAGAGGCCCACGTACCACAAAAAAAACAAACAAACAAAAAAAAAACTAATTAATTCAGTAAAGTTGGAGGCTACAAAATCAATATACAGAAATCTGTTGCTTTTTTATATACTAATGATGAACTATCAGAAAGATAAATTAAGACTTCAGTCCCATTTACAAGTGCATCAAAAAGTATAAAATACCTAGGAGTAAGTTTAACCAAAAAGGTGAAACACGTATACTTTGAAAACTATTAAGATGTTTATGAGAGAAATTGAAGATGAAGATGACACAAATAAATGGAAAGATGTACGATACTCATGGATTAGAAGAATAAATATTGTTAGAATGGCCATACTACCTAAAGCAATCTACACATTCAGTGCAGTCCCTATCAAAATTCCAATGACATTTTTCACAGAACTGGAACAGATAAATCTAAAGTTTGTATAGAACCACACACACACAAAACCAAACCCCAAATAGTTAAAGCAATCTTAAGAAAGAAGAGTAAAGCTGGAGGTGTCATATTCCCTGATTTCAAACTATACTATAAGTCTATAGTAATCAAAACTATGTGGGGCTTCCCTGGTGGTGCAGTGGTTGATAGTCCGCCTGCCGATGCAGGGGACACGGGTTCGTGCCCCGGTCTGGGAGGATCCCACATGCCGTGGAGCAGCTGGGCCCGTGAGCCATGGCCACTGAGCCTGCGTGTCCGGAGCCTGTGCTCCGCAACGGGAGAGGCTACAATAGTGAGAGGCCCGTGTACCGCAAAAAACAAAAACAAAAACAAAAACTATATGGTACTGGCACAAAAACAGACACATAGATCAATGCACCAGAATAGAGAGTCCAGAAATAAACCCACGCTTATATGGTCAATTAATTTATGACAAGGGAGCCAAGAATATACAATGGGGAAAAGACAGTCTCTTCAGTAAATGGTGTTGGGAAAACTATACATCTATAGGCAAAAGAACGAAACTGGATCACTTTCTTATACCCTGTACAAAAATAAACTCAAAATGGATTAAAGGCTTAAATGTGAGACCTGAAAGCATAAAACTCCTAGAAGAAAACATAGACAATATGTTCTTTGACATCGTTCTTAGCAGTAGTCTTTTGGATCTGTGTCCTCAGGCAAGGAAAACAACAGCAAAGATAAACAAGTGGGACTATATCAAACTAAAATGTCTTTGAAGAGCAAAGGAAACTATCAACAAAATGAAAAGGTAGACTACTGAATGGGAGAACATATTTGCAAATGATTTATTTGATAAGAAGTTAATATCCAAAATATACAAAGAACTTAAACAGCTCAACATCAAAAAACAACTTGAGTAAAAAATTGGCAGAGGACCTGAATAGACATTTTTCCAGAGAAGACATACAGATGGCCAACAGACATGAGAAAAGATGCTCAGCATCACTAATCATCAAGGAAATGCAAATTAAAACCACACTGAGATACCACCTCACACCTGTCAGACTGGCTATTATCAAAAAGGTAACAAATAACAAGTGTTGGTGAGGATGTGGAGAAAAGGGAACCCTCAAGCACTGTTGGTGGGAATGTAAATTGGTGCAGCCACTACGGAGAGCAGCATGGAGATTCCTCAAAAATTAAAAATAGAACTACCATATGACCTAGCAATTACACTTCTGGGCATTCCCCCCCCCGCCAAAAATCAAAAAGATATATGCACCCCTCTATTCATTGCAGCATTATTCACAGTAGCCAAGATATAGAAGCAACTTAAGTGCCCAGTGATAGATGAATGGATAAACAAGATGTGGTATATGTATACAGTGGAATATTAGTCATGAAAAAGAATGAAATTTTTACCATTTGCAACAACATGGATGAACCTAGAGAGTACTACTCTAAGTGAAATAAGACAAAGACAAATTCCATATGACCTCACTTACATGTGGAATCTAAAAGACGAAACAAACAACAAAACAGAGACAGACTCATAGATACAGAGAACAACTGTAGTTGCCATGGGTTTGGGATTGGGGAGTTGGGCAAAATAGGCTAAGGGAATTAAGAGGTACAGACTTCCAGTTATAAAATAATTAAGTCATGGGGATGAAATGTGCAGCATAGGGAATATAGTCTATAATATTGTAATAACTTTGTATAGTGATATATGGCTACTAGGCTTATCATGGAGATCAATATGTAATGTATATGTGTAGAATCACTATGTTGTAAGCCTGAAACTAACATAATATTGTATGTCAACTATACTTCAGTTTAAAAACATAAAGAAAAAAATAAACCTATGTTATGTTCTTCTAGAACAAAAAATTTCACAATTTGCATGGAAACACTAAAGACCCCGAATAGCCAAAGCAATCTTGAGAAAGAAAAACATAGCTGGAGGAAACAGGCTCCCGGACTTCAGACTATACTACAAAGCTACAGTAATCAAGACAGTATGGTACTGGCACAAAAACAGAAATATAGATCAATGGAACAGGATAGAAAGCCCAGAGATAAACCCACTCACGTGTGGTCACCTTATCTTTGATAAAGGAAGCAAGAATATACAATGGAGAAAAGACAGCCTCTTCAATAAGTGGTGCTGGGAAAACTGGACAGCTACATGTAAAAGAATGAAATTAGAACATTCCCTAACACCATACACAAAAATAAACTCAAAATGGATTAGAGACCTAAATGTAAGGCCAGACACTATAAAACTCTTAGAGGAAAACATAGGCAGAACACTCTGTGACATAAATCACAGCAAGATCCTTTTTGACCCACCTCCTAGAGAAAGGGAAATAAAACCAAAAATAAACAAATGGGACCAAATGAAACTTAAAAGCTTTTGCACAGCAAAGGAAACCATAAACAAGACGAAAAGGCTACCCTCAAAATGGGAGAAAATATTTGCAAACGAAGCAACTGACAAAGGATTAATCTCCAAAATATACAAGCAGCTCATGCAGCTCAATAACAAAAAAACAAACAACCCAATCCAAAAATGGGCAGAAGACCTAAATAGACATTTCTCCAAAGAAGATATACAGATTGCCCACAAACACATGAAAGGATGCTCAACATCACTAATCATTAGAGAAGTGCAAATCCAAACCACGAGGTATCATGTCACACCGGTCAGAATGGCCATCATCAAAAAGTCTACAAACAATAAATGCTGGAGAGGGTGTGGAGAAAAGGGAACCCTCTTGCACTGTTGGTGGGAATGTAAATTGATACAGCCACTATGGAGAACAGTATGGAGTTTCCTTAAAAAACTAAAAATAGAACTACTGTATGACCCAGCAATCCCACTACTGGGCATATACCCTGAAAAAACCATAATTCAAAAAGAGTCATGTACCACAATGTTCATTGCAGCACTATTTACAGTAGCCAGGACATGGAAGCATCCCCAGTGTCCATCGACAGATGAATGGATAAAGAAGATGTGGCACATATACACAATGCAATATTACTCAGCCATAAAAAGAAACAAAATTGAGTTATTTGTAGTGAGGTGGTTGGACCTAGAATCTGTCACACAGACTGAAGTAAGTCAGAAAGAGAAATGCTAACACATATATATGGAATCTAAAAAAAAAAAAAAAAGGTTCTGAAGAACATAGGGGCAGATCAGAATTAAAGACACAGACATAGAGAATGGACTTGACATGGGGAGGGGGAATGGTAAGCTGTGACGCAGTGAGAGAGTGGCATTGACATCTATACACTACCAAATGTAAAATAGATAGCTAATGGGAAGCAGCCGCATAGCACAGGGAGATCAGCTAGGTGCTTTGAGACCACTTAGAGGGTGGGATAGGGAGGTTGGGAAGGAGATGCAAGAGGGAGGGTATATGTGGATATAGCAGATTCACTTTATTATACAGCAGAAACTAACACACCGTTGTAAAGCAATTATACTCCAATAAAGATGTTTAAAAAAAAAAAGAAAGCTATGTTCTTGATGCTGCAAAACTAGTTGTTTAGTTTTTAAGTATCAAATCTTGGCCAGCTGGTTAAACTATAGCTTAAACTATAACGTCAATACCAGTTTACTTTAAGGTCACAGATCTGAACTGAATAATGTTAAATAGCTGTTAACAGTGTTAAAAAGACAATGCTAGTGTTTTGCAGTTATGTATTGTTTTTCATCCGGAGCGTCCAGTTGAACAGTGGTTTTCTAGCTATGTTCTGTCAAGCCCCAGGGCTGCTGTGCAGTTTAAAGTAGGGTTGGGGAGGTTCAGCATGTTGGGCTCTTTCTTATCATCCTCATCCAATGTCTTCAGTTATATATTCTGTACAGAATTCTATGTAAGATTTCCCCTTGTTGGGGGTGGGTAGTTTATATTGTATTTTAAAAGTTTGGAGACAGTTGCATCCTGGCAGTTATTCTTGTGCATTTAAACCTATTTGATGTTCTTTTTTCACACTGTTGCAGGAATCTGATAAAATTTTTTTGAATCTTTGTGCTGGAATCTTGGATCTGTAATTTATATAAACACTATTTATCTGCCTCTTTGCCTTTCTCCTCCCACCCTTTTTCTGGCTTATGGGCATTGTTGAGCGTCTACTTTATGCGCCCACAATATAGGATTTTGGCCCTGTACTATTCACAATAAAATCCTTAAATCCACAGCAGATAGATTTCCCAGAGACATTTCCACTTAAATTTCTAAAAATAAAATTGTGTGCTTTACCTTTTTTTTTGCGGTACGCGGGCCTCTCACTGTTGTGGCCTCTCCCGTTGCGGAGCACAGGCTCCGGACGCGCAGGCTCAGCGGCCATGGCTCACGGGCCCAGCCGCTCTGCGGCATGTGGGATCCTCCCGGACCGGGGCACGAACCCGTGTCCCCTGCATCGACAGGCGGACTCTCAACCAGTGTGCCACCAGGGGAGCCCTGCTTTACCTTTTAAAAATATTTAGAATAAGGGAAGTTTTACTTACACAAATGATTTATGCCTATCTTCAGCGTGAAGATGAAGTACTTTTCAGGATGCTGGATTAAAATTTCTGAAAACTAGAAAGTTGGGAGCTAAAAAACAGTATAGCTGGGATACATAGCCTAAAAAATCATCCAAGTTCTAGGAGCTATGTACTGCAGGTCCATGAGACAGTTGCTAAAATGGTCTTATTGGTATGTAACTCAGTAGATAAAGCATAGAAGGAAACTTTGAGATTCACTATATTTAGTTGAGTCTTTTAGCTCAGGGAGTGTCCAAAAGTTGATGACGGAACAAATCCTTCCTCCCCTCCACACACCTTTTTCCTGAAGGAACAAAATTCTACAATTCTCTTCTCCCCACTCCTTTCCTCACACAGGTAAACATTTTTGTGGTCAATTTGAATCATTGGAATGTGTGTGATTTTCATGAAAAGGATGTTAAAACACAATAATTAACTACATGAAACATGTTTGGCGGTGGGGAGAGAGGAAAATTTGACCTGGAAATTTAAGTGATTTAGTGACTTTTAAAAAATTTTAATTTCTGCACTTCTGTAAGAAATAAAATAAGGCACTATAGTTCCTTTTTCCTATGTTTTAAATAAGAGATAAATCCAGTTTTCCTATATGATGAGTCATGGATATAGTTAAACTTCTGTACAAGTAGGTAGAATAATGCAGCTGTCTTTTCAGTAGGTAGGCAGCGTCTCTTCTCCATCCATCCATAAACATATCCATCATTATAATATCATACAGATTATTTTCACTGCCATAAATTTCCTCTGTGCTCTGCCTATTCATCACTCCCCTGCCTACCCTCCCCATAATCACTGATCTTTTTATTTTCTCTATTGTTTTCCCTTTTCCAGAATGTTGTATAGTTGGAATCATACAGTATGTAGCCTTTTCAGACTGGTTTCTTTCACTTAGTAATATGCGTTTAAGACTCCTTCATGTGTTTTCATGGCTTGATAGCTTATTTCTTTTTAGCATTGAATAATATTCCATTGTCTGGTTATAGCATAGTTTACTTATCCCCACACGTACTTGGTTGCTTTCAAGTTTTGGCAATTATGAATAAAACTGCTTTAAACATCCATATTCAGGTTTTTGTGTGGACATACATTTTCAAACTTCTTTGGGTAAATGCAAAGAAACACAATTGCTGGATTATATGGTAAGAATATGTTTTGTAAGAAAACATCAGACCGTCTTCCAAAATGGCTGTAACATTTTGCATTCTCACCAGCAATGAATGAGAGTTCCTGTTGTTCCTTATCCTCGCCAGAATTTACTATTATCAGTGTTCCAGATTTTGGCCATTCTAATAGATATGTAATTGTTGTTTTAATTTACGTTTCCTTGGTGACATATGATATAGATCATCTTTTCATATATAATATTTGTTTGCCATCTGTATTCAAGTCTTTGGCCTATTTTTTAATGGAGTTGTTTGTTTTCTTGTTGAATTTTAAGAGTTCTTTTTATATGTTATATAACAGTCCTTTTATCAGGTGTGTCTTTTGCAAATATTTTCTCCCAGACCTGGCTTTTCTTCTCAATCTCTTGACATTGTCTTTCACAGAGTAAAAGTTTTCAATTTTAATGAATTTCAGCTTATCAGTTATTTCTTTCAGGGATTGTGTCTTTGGTGTTGTGTCTATAAAGATACTGATCTCGGAGAGATAGCGGTGAGCGGTCCTGAAGAGAGATCTTAGTTTCCTGGCCAGGAATTGAACCTAGGTAGTCTGGATGAAAACCAGGAATCCTAGCTGCTAGACCACCAGGGACTAGAGGCTAGAAGCATTGTGCCCTGGCTGTAACCCCCATTGAAGGCAAGAATGTTTCAAGGAGGCAAAAACTGTAAAAACAGGTACAAAGTTTATTATTAGAGAAACAGCATATCATGTGGGAGAGCACACAGAGAAGCAGTTTATTTAAGACAGAAGCAAGGCAGAAATACACACCAGGAGAGGAGTGCGGTCATCCTGAATGAGGAGTGCAGTAAGTCAGAAGTTAGGCATAAATACACACCCAGAGAGAAAGAGTATGTGCGTCCTGTCTAATGAGGAGGAGTGCAGTAAAGAGTTGATTTAAATCCTTTATGTAGGACAGTTCTTCCAGGTCTTTGTTTACCTTTGGCCAGTTATCTTGTTTCTTTTTTCACACCTGACTGGTCCTAGGACCCTCCCCAAGATGCGTGCGCAACTTTTTGCAAAGATGGATCCCACTGCAGAGGCCTGTGGGGATATGTCCACACTTATTATGGGGTGGTGCCCCCTCTCTTTTGGACCCCCAAGGAGCCTTCCTGCACATATGCAGACAGGGAAGTTTTCCTTGACCTCAGGACTGGTCATCTTTTTACTTCAGCAGAGCTCAGCTTTTGCCACTAGCTTTGTCCTTGGAGTGGCTGGGTGAGAACAAAGCTTCAATTTTACTTCACTTGCAGACACCAGCTGTCCAGCCCAGGGGTCCATCTGTCTCCTACCTCAGTAGGTCCTCTATCTCCTACTGTCCCCAAAGTCATCTATGTTGTCTCCTATGCTGTCTTCTAAGTGTTTTATAGTTTTCATTTTACATTTATGTCTATGATCCATTTTAGTTAATTTTTGTGGAGAGTGTAAGGCCTTTGTCTGGATTCATTTTTTTGCATGTGGATGTCCAGTTATTCCAGCACCATTTGTTGAAGAGACTATCTTTGCTCCATTGTATCACCTTTGCTCTTTTATCAAAGATCAGTTGACTATATTTATAAAGGTCTATTTCTGGGCTCTGTATTCTGTTACAGTAATCTATTTGTCTGTTCTTTTGCCAGTACTACACTGTCTTGATTACTGTAGCTTTATAGTAAATCTTGAAGTTAGGTAACATCAGTCATCCAACTTTGTTCTTCTCTTTTGATATTGTATTGGCTATTCTTAGTCTTTGCCTCTGCATGTAAACTGTAATTTGTTGATATCCATAAAATAACTTGATGTTTTGATTGGGATTGTGTTGAATTCATAGATAATATTGGGAAGAACTGACATCTTGACAGGATTGATTCTTTCCATGAACATGGAATATCTCATTTATTTAGTTTTTTAAATTTCATTCATCAGAGTTTTGTAGTTTTGCTCATATAGAGCTTGTACATATTTTGTTAGATTTATACTTAAGTGATTTATTTAGGTGTTACTATAAATAGTATTGTGGGGGTTTTTTTTTTTTTTTTTTGGCAGTATGCGGGCCTATCACTGTTGTGACCTCTCCGTTGCGGAGCACAGTCTCTGGACGCGCAGGCTCAGTGGCCATGGCTCATGGGCCCAGCCGCTCTGCGGCATGCGGGATCTTCCCAGACTGGGGCACGAACCCGCGTCCCCTGCATCGGCAGGTGGACTCTCAACCACTGCGCCACCAGGGAAGCCCATAGTATTGTGTTTTTAATTTAAATTCCACATGTTTATTGTTGACATATAGGAAAGTGATTGACTTTTATATATTAACCTTATATCCTGCAACCTTGCTATAATTGCTTACTAACTCCAGGAGATTTTTTTTTTTTTTGGTTGATTCTTTCAGATTTTCTACATAGATGATCATGTTATCTGTGGACAAAGACAGTTTTATGACTTCTTTTCTGATCTGTATACCTTTTATTTCCTTTTCTTGCCTTATTGCATTGACAAGGATATCCAGTGTGACACTGAAAAGGAGTGGTGTGAGGAGACATCCTTGCCTTGTACCTGATCTTAGTGGGAAAGTATCAAGTTTCCCCCCTTTAAGTATAATGTTAGCTGTAAGGTTTCTGTAGATCGTCTTTACCAAATTGAGAAAGTTCCCCTCTATTCCTAGTTTTTATCATGGAAATTTTTTTTATCATGAATGGATTATATATTTTTAATGAGCTAATGCTATATGTATTTATGGAAGTAAAACTCAGTTTCATTTTAGTTTTCCTTATTCATTGATTATTCTTTTACCTTTTCACTTTTACCAGTTGTTAATTTGTGTGTTTCTAGGCTCAGCTTGCCAATCGGAAACAAAAATTAGAGTCTGTGGAGCTGTCCAGCCAATCGGAAATTCAGCACCTGAGCAGTAAGCTGGAGCGGGCCAATGACACCATCTGTGCCAATGAGTTGGAAATAGAGCGCCTCACCATGAGGGTCAATGACTTGGTTGGAACCAATATGACTATTATGCAAGACCAGCAGCAAAAAGAAGAAAAATTGAGGGAATCTGAAAAACTGTTAGAGGTATGTTTTTAAATTGTAATATACTGTAACTGAGGAAATGTGTGTTTTAAGAGAGACTAATGAACCTGGAACTAGGTTCCAAAATCTATGGTTTCTTCCCTACTCTGTAGCCAATATATATTGATTTAATAACAGGATCAGATATTAATAACAGGCCTTATTAATATGGTGCCTGTTAGATAACTTACAGTTTGATTCCCTGGCTACGTTTTCTCATGAAATAGAAAAATTTAATAACATCTGACTTTTTTTCTGAGTATTTTTGCAGGTTCTGCAAGAAGAAAAGAGAGAATTGAAGGCAGCTCTTCAGACTCAAGAAAATTTCATGTGTGAGACAAGAATACAAAAGGAGAAGCTACAAGCAAAATTAAAGGCAACTGACACTCAACACACAGTAGAGACCATAAGGTATATTTAATCTTAAATATTATTAATCTTAGCCACGGGGTGGTTTAGCATTAAGCACCATTTTTAATATTGCATAGTCATAATTTTGTGTTTGATCATATTATGGGTTTTCTTATTCAGTGTTAATTTCTGAGTTAAATTTTTATATCTTTAGAAAGTATTGTATGATTAGTTTTTCTGCCTACAGTTTGAGTTCCCTAACCAAGAGACTCTGATGTTTAGAAAGTGAGGAACCCTTTTGTCAATCCATACCCTTGCCAAAACTGCAAACGTGAAAGGAATTACAGTCTACGTCTCCTGGGAGGCCTCCCTTCCTTGGTAGAACAGGTCATGTTTAGTAGCTGCTTATCATCAATAAGCCAGCTATTGAGATAGCCCTTTAAAAAATTCCTAAAGTTAATTCTGCTTCTATGTATGAATTGTTGCTCTGAAGTTTATAATTTAAGTCTGGTGCACATTTCTGTTTTTGTCTATAACTTTTCAGTTTCTTTGACTCAAGGTATCAAGTGTCAACAAGGTGAATTTTGCCATTTTGTCTTTTTCCCTTGAAAAACAGGCCAAATCCCAGTTGAGAAAGGAGTAGACTGTTGCTGACTTTTTTAGAAGCATCATCTCTGCCTCTTTACTCGCCCAGTTTTTTGTTTTGTTTTGTTTTTTCGTAAATCAGGAAACAAACTGAAGAGTTCTGAAGAGTTTCATTACCAAAAAGAGTTGGGAAATATGAACTGGCTGTGTGTTGCTTTTGTTTGCAAAGATACAAGGCGTTTAACAGTCCTTCTGTGTCTTCCCATAGGTCACTGGAGGAGTCTCAGGCAGAAAGGAGGTATGCCTCTCAAGGGCAGGGAGACTTAGAGAATGTGCTCTCCCGACTGGATTTTACCCACACTAGTGAAGAACTTCTGCAGGCAGAAGTGACTCGTCTGGAAGTCAGGTACGTAATTACATACATTTCAGAAACACTCAAATTGTTAGAAACTATTTTCAATCATCATATTGATAAAGTAAGCTAATATAACAAGTGAAAAAATTTTTTCCTCTCTATCATTCACAAATGGCCTAACTTCTTATTTCATTGAGATTAAAGGAGAACTGTAAATCTCAGTTAAAGGAGAACTTCCTAATATTCTTACCACCAAACCTACCAGTCAGCCTGCAATCTGTCTGTGTCCTTAATCTGTTAGAGTGAATGAATCAGTGGATGATGTCTGTGCTCCGAAGACTCCACTTACATACTGATTCTACAGCTTCTCCTTTTCTCTTTTACATCATCAAGTTTTTAATCTCTGCTAAATCATTTCCACTAGTATAAAATATGTTTTAATATTCCTCATCTTGGGAAAAAAATGAAAATCCTCCTTTAATTCTATACCCCTGTCAAGTTCTTTCTGTATTTGTCTGCTGTCCTTTAAAACCAAATTCTTCAAAAGAGGTGTCTCTATTGACTGACTGTACATCTTCACATTTCTCCTGTGCAGAAGGCCTTCAGTTAGGCAGCCTTTCCCCTCTACCAGCCACATCACTGGAGCTGCTCTTGGGAAGATCTCCCTGGACACATGGTGCTCCTTCCTTCTGTGCTGAAATGCTGTTGATATTTCCTAGTGTGTTGATTGAATCCTGACTTACGCTATACCATGCCCAGCTCACTTGTATCACCATACTGTGAATTTTTTTATCATCCCGCTGAACTTGCTGATTGGGAAGAGTTTGATATTTTGTTTAAATGTAAATCATGGTCATTTGTAAAGTAGTATTTTCTGCTGTGTAGAAGATAAAAATAAAATAAACTGTTAGCCTTTAGGCAAACAGATAACCAAAAAATTGCTGTTTTACCCTTTTAAGTACAGTAATAAGTTTTTTGTCCTATCTTTAAGTAATATATCTTTTATTTCTGTTTTTGCAAACCACTAAATATTTTCTTTACATATTAAATATACATGCATACACACACAGAGTTTTTGCTTTATTTCTTTCTCACCTTGGAATACTTAAGATATTCTTAGTTGTCATTACTGAGGTATATTTGCATACTTTAGATTGAATAAAGTAAAAGCTTAGTATTCTTATTGACATTAGAACTAATATTTACATTTTTTATCCTGATTTTCCATTGATAGACTTTTTAGTGATCTTTTACATGTTTTGCTGTGCTCTCAGCAGGCCCTGAAGGCTTGCCTCTTGTTTCTGACACACTGCCTCTTGCATTGTGACCTGGTACACTTTAGTCTCTTTAGGCCTCGATTTTCCCATCTGTAGATAGGACAAGATTATCTGATTTTCTTCTCGCTCTACCTCAATGTTTGACACACTGTAGTCACATTCTAAGTACCAAATAAATAAGCATTCTAGGATTTTTAGAAATAGGTAAAGTTGGAATAAATGGATACAAATACCAGTGTTCAGTAGTAAAACAAAGACTTTCAAAATTATTTTTCTGTATCAAAAGGCAAGTAGAAAAATGAACCCTTTTAGACAGCTTATTTGTGTTGTTCAGTTTGAACAGAATATTCCCTGAAACAGGAACTGTAGGAATTTAAGTGATTGTTTCTGTGTTGTTGTATTGTAGAGATGGTATTTTTGAACGATAGCTTATCTGGTAAGTTGGCTGTGTGGGTGAAACAACCTAGATAGTTATTAAGCCTGTATTGAACAGTCTGGAACCAAATGATGCAGGGCATAAGGGTATGGTGGGCAAGGTTAGAGGGAGGTAAGAAGTAAAAGACATTATTTTAATCATAGAATTTGTGGTTCGAGAAACATAATATGCACATTAAAGGACCTAAGAGCAATTTAAAGTGAAAATTCTAGAAAATGTCTACATTCAAGCTCTAACAATTGAAAATAGACTGTTTTTAAGGTAATTAAGGAATGAGGGTCAGTGTGGCTCTATCCAGGTAAATGTTGATCTGACTCTTGAAAGGGTGTTGACTATCCATTGCCTGGTAGGAGGGGAAGGTGCTGTGTGGTCAAGGGGATGGTGTGTGAAGAGACAAGAAGTCAGGCTTAGCAAATGGCACATGGCAGACAGTAAAGCCTAGCAATTTAGCGGCAAAAAGACTTTATTAGTAGATATGAGCTGTGAGATAAGAGAGGTATGGTGCCCCTGAGGTTCTTGTATCTGATGAGTGATTGATTCTTAAGTAAGGGTGACAAGTTGGAAACTCTTTGAAGAAGATTCTTTTGGCAGCTGTGTGTAGGATGGGATTGTAATTAAGTTGGTGAAGACTGAGATTATGATGCAGCTCCTATACAACTAGAGAGAAAAAAACTACCTAAGTTGCTATAATCTTGAGAATTTTGTAACCAGTAATATTCTAAGCAGAGAGAAAGAATATAGGTAAACACAGAACTCAAAAGTATCTCCAGAAGTGTGAATTGGATTTAGCTGCCTCCAGTGATAAGGAAATCAGAAATGAGTTTTATTTTGGGGTGGGAGGTGATGTTTAAGGGTATTTCTTGGACATCAAGAAGGTAAGGTTAGATAACTCAATTTGTGGGTTTCAGGGTTTTGTTTTATTTTAAATATGTGACCTTAATTTTGTCATACAGCTTGGAATCTGTGAGTACGACATGTAAACAGCTGAGCCAAGAGCTAATGGAAAAATATGAAGAACTAAAGAAGATGGAAGTGCATAACAATGAGTACAGGGCAGAGATTAAGAAGGTAAAGGTCCGCATGCCTGGGATCGCAAAGCCCTTTGTGTTTATGGACTGAGCTGTGGGTTGAGAGGTTACAGGAATTATTTTTAATGAGAGAAAAATGTAACCCAGAGGCCATTTGATGCTCACGAGTAGAGAGTACCTGGAAGGTGCTTAGGAGAGTGTCTTTCTGTGTCATCCCCAGGGATGCCGTGTAAGTATTTTCAAGAGAGTTGAAGCCTGCCCCTTTGAACTCTACAACGTTATTTTAAATGTGCCTTGATGAAAAGTTTTCTAGAAGCTACGCACCTTCTTGCTTGCACAAGCACATGAACATATTATATGAGCTGGCATTTAATATTTTCTTACTGACCAAAGGTGGTGATGGATGTGTATTCTCTTCTGTGCTGTGGGTAGTTATATCCTCATTGGCATTTGAAGTGTGCAGAGTTTGTCTCTATGTTAGTGGGCCCTGGCTGTCCTGTTTGTTGACTCATATTTTTTATTACTTCTTTGAGATTACTTCTAGCCCCTTTCTTCCTCTTGCCTTTCTGTTGTCTTCTGTGGACCAGGAAACTATATAAGCAAAATTTTTAGATTTGCAATTAGAAAAAGAATGAAGGTGACAGGTGCTGTCCTCTAAACAATGTGGCTTCGACTTTGATACTGGTTCTCAGCATTTGAGTAAGGCATCTCTCCCTGTTTTGAAATCTAATAGGTAATTGTGGGTATAACCACCTGACCTTCAGTACAGATATGCAGCTTGGTAAATTGCTAATTTTCTGCAGATTTAATCAGGGAAAAATTCATGTCTTGAGGTAAGGTAAAAATTGCTTTATTATTATATTTTTCTATCTAACATGTCTTCTCTTAATTTTTAATGCCTTCTATTTCTTTGTAGTTGAAAGAACAGATTTTGCAGGCTGAACAGAGTTACAGTTCTGTACTAGAGGGAATGAAGATGGAGATCTCTCAGCTAACTCGAGAGTTACATCAGCGAGATATCACTATTGCTTCCACCAAAAGTTCTTCCTCTGACATGGAGAAGCAACTCAAAGCAGAGATGCAAAAGGCAGAAGAAAAAGCAGTAGAGCACAAGGTGAAACTAGAACAAAAATTCTCTTTATTTGAACTTTGTTTTTTAAATTTATTTATTTTTGGCTGCATTGTGTCTTTGTTGCTGTGTGCAGGCTTTCTCTAGTTGTGGTGAGCGGGGGCTACTCTTCATTGCAGTGCGCGGGCTTCTCATTGCAGTGGCTTCTCTTGTTGCAGAGCACAGGCTCTAGGCGTGTGGGCTTCAGTAGTTGTGGCACACGGGCTCAGTAGTTGTGGCTTGCGGGCTCTAGAGCTCAGGCTGAGTAGTTGTGGCGCATGGGCTTAGTTGCTCTGCGGCATGTTAGATCTTCCCGGACCAGGGCTCGAACCCATGTCCCCTGCATTGGCAGGTGGATTCCCAACAACTGTGCCACCAGGGAAGCCCCTGAAGTTTGTTTTTGAAGATTCAATTTATTAAAGGTATATTCCATAGTAGTTAATTTAGTAAATTTTTATTAGCCCTCTTCTTCAGGCTAAGGGTAGGCTGGTTAACAAGCAGTCTAGTGGAGATTGGTGGGAGGTGAGAGTAGATGAGACAAGTGAAGAGACCCTCTCTGTGGCGTGTAGGGTGTGTATTAAGGCTGTGCCACGTTCGCTGTGACAGACCAGAGTTCAGACAGGGCGAGTGGTCAGGGATGAGACTGGAAAGCAGTGACCTGCTCCTGAAGGGCCTGCCCACCCTGTGCAGGAGTAAAAGGTCTCTGTGGTTGTCGTGTGGAGAATAAGTGAGGAGGCAAAGAGACTCGGATGCTGTCACAGCAGCGAGACTGTGGCCCGAGCACTGCGCCAGGGAGGCAGAGGGAAATGGATGCATTCTGGAGAAAATCGACTGGGCTTTGTATTTGATTGGACCAGGAGAATGAGTTAGACAGAGTTAGGAGAAGATGTCCCTCAGGATTCTGGCTTGGGCAACTGAATAGGAAGTGATGCTCTTTAGTGAAATACAGAAAAGATAGGGAGCAGGTTTGAGGAGGATAATGAGTTTGTATAAAGGGTACATAAAATGGGCAAGCTGGGACACTGGTTTGAGATAAAGGCTGGACTTCCATATGGAAATATCTAGTAGTCAATTCCACAGAAGGCCTGGAGTTCAAGATTAAAATCAAGGTAAGACATTTAGTTGTGGAAATCTTTGCATGAAGTTGGCATTTGAAACCCTGAGAGACTTTGCTATTATAGCGAGAAGGCATAGAGTATGAAGAGGAGAGACTTGCACCAAACTTAGGTATCTACTCATTTAGGGTAAAAAGGTGTTGGAATGGAGCTAAAAAGAAAAGTAGCAATAAGGAAGGAAATCAGGTAGTTTTCACAAAGGAAGTAGGAAGGCAGGGAAGGAAGGAATCTTTTCAAGTAGGAATGGCTAAGCAGAAAAGCTAAGGAGAATGAGGACTGAAAATAAGTTTTACTGCCTTGTGAAAGGAGTGCAGTCCACAGGATGCTGGAGGTGGAGGCCAGTAAGAGGAGTGCTGGGGGTTACCAGTGCCTGATTCATCTTCTTAGAATAGTATTCTAATTGCATGCATATGAATTCATGTTGAAACACCTTTTCAACAACCTTTCAGAAAGTATTTGTATATATGAATGAAGAATGTGACCTCGCCTAATGAAAATTACATGTGGAAAAATTTTATAAGATGCGCTTGATTTATTTGTTACATTTATTTGTTTTTTGCTTTTCCCTTCTCAGGAGATTTTGGCTCAGTTGGAGTCACTCAAGTTAGAAAATCATCGTCTTTCTGAAATGGTGATGAAATTGGAATTGGGTTTACATGAGGTACATAAATAGAAACTTAAGTTTTTCTACTATCCAAGCCTTTAAAGAAATCACTTTGTAAATACTGATATTGTAAAGAGAAAGTTAAGATCAAACTATGAAACAATCCTTCTGCAAAAACTTTCTCAAATGAAAAGAAGTCAAGACAGTGATGGGAGTGAGCAAAATATGACTCTCCACTCCAGCAATTGGAAGATTTAAAAAAATATTATGTATGTGATAAAATACATAATGTGTTCTTAATAGGGAGAATGTATGTAAAGGGCTTAGCATAGTGTCTGGCATTTAGTAAATATACAATAAATGTTTGATGCTGTTATTATTATTACTGAAATTATTGTGTTCACAATATCTTTTCATTATAAAGTATATGATCTTTTAAATAGTTTGGTTTTAGTTATATTTCTACAAGATATAGTTCATTTCATCAAATAGTCTAGAATCTTTTATGTTCAGAGTATTTTACTAGACAACGTAATGGACACAAAGATGAATTAAGGTAAGATTCTTGCCTTTACAAGGTTGAGGGTAATCTAGTAGGGAGGATAAGAAATGTAAACAAACTGCTGTGAAATCAGAGAACATGATCAGCTACAGTGAGTTATAAACTGTGTGGATGCTCCTTGAACTATTTTGTTATAAAATCTATGTAATTTTCAAAATGACCCATCTGATCTGACCCATCTTTTCTTGATGTAGGTCAAATGCCCAGAGATTGTAGAAATTATTTTTTTCTGTATTTCCAGAGAGTGTGTGCCTCCAAAGATTCATGGTGACACAATGCCCCTGTTTGCTCCTAAGTAGTTTTAGTTCCACACTCATGGATTATGGAGGCTGTGGTGGCAGAACATGCAAAAAACTACATGAATACGTTATTTCAGCTAAAAGAAAATACGGGGGACCATTTTTATAATATTTTGAGAGGGTGAGACTCTCTTAGCGTCACAAAACCATAAAGAATTTTACAACATAAGGAATTTTACAACATAAAAATATAAAATTTCTGGATGACAAAAGACCCCATTAAAAAAGACTAATAGACTAGAGGAAAACAATCTATTAACAGATAAAAGGTTAATATAAAATATTAATATATAAGGATTTCCTGTAAAGATAATAAAAAGATTGGAATCCAGTAGAAAAATGGGTAAAGGACATAAATAGATAATTCATAGAAGTAATGCAAAAATCCAGTAATGAAGAAAAGCAGTTACACCCCTCTAATAATCAAAACAAAAGAAATAAATATTCTTTTGTTTATTGGCTTGACAGTGATTTTTTAAATCCAGTATAGCCAGTGTTGGCAGGAATATAGAGGAACAGGCTCTTCAGTGCTCTGTTAATGAGAAAGTGAATTGACATAGCTATTCTAGAGGGCAATTTAGCAATATCCATTAAACTGTATGTAAATACATGTAGCCTATAAAGTCCTGAGTCATGTGCTTTTCTGATTTTGATCATCATTGTTTTCCAGAAAGGTCGTATCAGTTTGCATTCCCAAAGAACCCATCCTGTAGGAGCAAAGGCATAAAAATGGTCATTTCAGTGTTGTTTGCAATATCCAAAATTTTGAAAAAAACTAAATGTTAATCTATAGAGGGATGGTTAATCATGACTTTCTATACTAGGAAATATTATGCCATCATTTAAGGTGGCAGATGAATGTGCACATCTAATCTCGCTCCCTCCCCAAATCCCTCTAAAACTATAATGAAAGGATTTTTTTTTTTTTTTTAAAGCACAAACCTACAAGGATTGAAAAAGTGGGAGAGGAGACAACAGCTAAACATTTTGTAAGGGGGAAGATGGAAGGAAGGAAGGAAGGAAGGGAGGGAGGGAGGGAAGAAGGGAAGAAGAGAAGGAGGGAGGAAAATGACTTTATATGCCCTGATTTAACCCAGTACTAAGCTAGTGGTGGAGAAAACCTAGAACCAATCTGATTTGCACCACAGAATCTTCAGAAGGCTCAGGATTTGGCAATAGCTGATTGACAGAATCTTATCTTATGCAGTGATTACCTATTCATATTTAATAGTTGGGAACTCTCAGGGGTGCGTAAGCCAGACTATGACCAGAGAATCTGTTCAGCTTAATTTCTCCTGAAACCTCTATCTAACAGTGGTGATAATGTCCTTTCTTTACACAGCAAGGTGTGTGCTTGCTATGCACTTTTTATATTACCTTCCACATTCATTTATCTGTAATTGTTGATAGTAAAATAATAAATTTGAGAAAAAATTAAAAGATGCCTGCCTGGCAAAAGCAAACATTATCTTCTTTTAAAAAGTATATTTAAATGACATCAGAAATCAGACTCTGGCGGGGGAGAATCCTGTTAGCAGTTTATACTTCCTCTGGTTTTGAAGTTACACACAGTGTAAACATGGTGTACGTATTAAGAACAATTATTAGAAAGTGCCGTTTTGCATTTTACCTTGGAGGAAGGTGATATTACTTTTACAAATGAATATTTTAGCTAAATAACTTTTAATAAAAGTATCTAATATCTTAATAGTAAAAGCAATAGCTCTGATAAAGTATTTACCACAGTAAAAATAAAAATTGACAGTAGTTTATAGTTTAACTCCTATGTCCTGCAAATTTTTTTTTGAGATTTTAGCATTTTGTAACTTACTGTCACTGCTAGAACAGATAGTTAAATGGTTTTATTTTAAGATTTATTTTTTTGCTAGGTACATTCTGTTTGTCAAACCACTGTTTACCAGCTTATTTTCGGAAAGTTCTTTATAGAAAAGACCAAGCTAAACATCGAATTAAATTCCAAAGAAGATAACCATAATTTTTCAGAATGCTAATGAAAATATTTTGTCATTAGAAGAAAATGGTCCAGACCTCTGTCTTTTTAGGTACTGTATTACCAGGAAACACCTAGAATTGAAGAACAATAAATAATCACAGAATTCAGACCAGATCAGAGTAGTCATACCTACCTTATCCTTGAATACTGCCTTATCATGTCCAAATTTATTTCACATACCAGAATAGGTGCCAACATTACGTAAAACTCTTTAAGACCAGAGAGTTGTTTATTTAAAAGTTGTCCCTGCCAGCCAGAATTCCTTTTCAGAGCCTTATGTCCAAATTTCTTTCTTTGAAATAGGTCTTTTGATTTTCTTCCACAGGTGTTCTGGGGCTATTCAACCTTCTCTTTCCTTTTTTTTTTTTTTTAATCAGTAGCTTTGTTTTTAAGTTAAAGCGTAGTTGTATAATTGTATAGTATAGTTACAATATTATATTAAAGTGTACAACATGATTCAGTATTTTTATAGATTACAGCCCATTTAGAGTTATTGTAAAATAATGGCTTTATTCCCTGTGCTGTACAATATATCCTTGTGGCTTATTTATTTATACATATACATGCATTTGTACCTCTTAAACCCCTACCCCTATCTGGTCCCCCCCCTCCCCTCTCCCCATTGGTAAACCACTAGTTCTGTTTCTGTTTTGTAATATTCATTTGTTGGTTTTATTTTTTAGATTCCACATCTAAGTGATAACATACAGTATCTGGATTTCTCTTTCTGACTTATTTCACTGAGCTCAACGTTCTCTTTCTTGAGGAAGAATCCATGGCTGCTATTTTCTTTCTTTTTCCCTGTTTTTGATTCTCATCGTAGCTTTCTTCCATCCTAGTTCCAGCTTTCCTCCAGTTCCTTGGATATTCCTTGGCACATCAGGGAAGCCCATTGTGCTCCTCGTTTTCTGCCCCTATTCACTGTAAGAAACAGAACGTTGTTTCTCTTTTAGGGGACCAAAACCAAATCTTCACTTTTTCCTGAGTAAAGCCATAGATTAACTAGTCATAGCTGAAAGTAATTTTCCAACAGCAGTATCACAGATTACAAGTTATTCTTGTATAAAGTAAGTGACTCTAGTATTCTTTTTTATTAGGCAAAAGAGGTTTCACTAGCAGACCTCCAGGAGAATTATACTGAGGCATTAAATAAATTAGTGTCTGAAAATCAACAACTACAGAAAGATTTGATGGATACCAAAGCTCAGCTGGAGATTTCTACTCAGATTTGCAAAAAAAACCAGGACAGGATCTTTAAACCAACACACAGCAGAGTACCTGAGTTCAAGAACATGGAGTTCAAGTAAAATTTCTTCATAGTTTATTTAAAATATATATCTTTATAATATAATTCTCATTTCTTTGAGGATAATTTCCAATTTACAGAAATTAAACCTTCGTCAAAGGACTCTGTTTAATCCTGAAGTACACCGTGCACAAGTAAAGCTGTTAGGTTAAGAGGTGCAGGGGTTCTAAGCACTTTCATCGAGGCTTCTGGATGTAGGTGTAAATGGCAGCCTATTCCACTGAGCCTCCTCATGCCGCCTCCTACCTCTCCAGCCCCACTTGCCCCATAAGAAGTAGAAGTTGGCTTTTTGTAAAAAGCTTCTTTTGTATTTTTGGTCAACTAATGATAGACTGTTACCTAAGAAGTCAGCATTCAGTGGAAAACCACCTGGCTTCAGCTCCTACGGTACGGTTTACACGTTTTCCTACCGGGAGCCTTTGCTGACACCCTCACCCCCACTCCCACCTCTTCCCCAGATGAAGGTAAGGGCCTTCTCTCTGCACAGTGCTTCCCTCTATCCTAAGCACCAACCACACGGGGTCACCCTGGCAGCTTGCTTATCTTCCTTGCTGTATTGTAAGTGTGTGGGGGGCGGGGGCCTGGCGGTGGGGATCGGGGATTGGGGCCGGAGTGAAGGAAGGACCATCTGGTCGGAGCCAGCTGCTCATTTGGTAAATTACAGCCTTCTTAGCCTGGTCCTGTGAGTTTAAGTGAACTTCAACAACAAGTATGTTTTAAAAGAGGAAAGTTGCTACAATGTTTATCTGTTTGATTTTCTCATCTGCTATCCAGGCCAGCCAGTGGCCAGCGCAAGCATGATGGGATGGAGGCTGAGCACTACAAAGCAGGTCTTCATTCTACGCAAGGACAAGCGTTGGATAGCGTAGAGGCTGTGTCCTGGGGCCTCACCCCGCCGAGTCATCAGATCAGCCCTTGCTGCTCCACCATCTCTCTGCCTTCTAACTTTCTGTGCAAAACTCACTCTTTGCCTTCAGTGCTAGATACAAATGAAACCAATTTTTCTGACACTGTTTCTGAAAGTATAAATGACCAAGAAGACTTTATATATTCGGTATGGAGACTTGCTGAGCTTACTAGTGTATTAAGTTTATTTAGTTTGATTTTATTTTTTATTTTAAGGTGGAGCAGTATTCCCCCTCCCACCCCCCTTACTGGTTCTCTCTCTTAAGCAGCCTTTGTTATCCTCAATTATTTCTGTCTTAAGGTTTTGCTTGTGAAGACACTGTTGTCCACGACTACTTTTCAAAATGCATCTTAAGAAATATAACATAAGTTATAGGTATTCATTTCTTTTTAGCCTGAATGGGAAATTCCATTGCTGCCTTTTTCAGAGAGGGTCAATTTTGTGTTGGGATGATTGGTTCAAGGAATATCTCTGCCTGCCAAGATAGTCCTGGGGCATAGACAGTGGGGAAGGAGAAAAGGAACGGTTGGAAAGGGAAAGAGGTGGGTAGAGGCGGGGGAAGGAGTTGCATCTGACGTGTCTAGAACATGGACTGGGTGCCACACAGTGGTGGCCCTGGTGTCAGAGGCTGCCTTTCCATGTGGACTGGTCCCTTGTTCTCACAGCTGCTGTGAGGACTCCACTCCACCATCTTTTCTTTACCTTCTGTGCTGAAGCACTCGCCTCTGGCCATTCATTCCCATCAACCTCCCGTGGTCGTATACCTGAGAAAGTTCAGTATTTTTGACTTTTTAATGTGCCAACAAGTCCATGGGAAGGTTTTCTTTTAGTTGTCAAAATATATGTAATATATGTATTTCTGAAATCCAAAAAAGTCCTGACAACTAACTTTCTTCCTAAGTTTGTCAGCAAAACTTATTTGGCGCTGAAACCTCACCTGGCCTGAACTGAGTTGATGTGATAGTATGTATAGACTTTATTGATCCCATTTAGCATTTTACTTCAGAAATATCAATGTGTTTGATTATGGGAGTTACCTCTGACCCCTCATGTGTCTGTATTTGCGAATTCGTCTACTCACTAAACTGTAACCCCTGAGCAGTACTCATGAGCACTTCCACAGTCATTCGTGAACGTGTGCAGAGGTGCACAAAATTTGAGTCACTGGACTTGCATGTTTCCAGCTGAGGTCAGTCAAGGTGGCACTTTGCCCTCTTGTTTCAGCTCTTGTGCTGAGTTGAGATACCCAGAGGATGGAGCCCCTGGGGGACAGCACAGTGCAGTGCAAGAAGCTCAGATGCTGGCGTTGAACAGGGTTTGAACCCCGACTCTGGCACCCTTTAGTGGGGTGGCCTCGGGCAGGTCACTAAACACTCTCAACCATGTTTTCTCTTTTGTAAAATAAAGAAAATAGAATCTACTGGATGAGTTGTTTTTAGGAGTTAAGATTATAGTCCATGTGAAGTGTGTGTGTGTGTGTTTCCCATAAGAACAGTGTTTCAATATTCATTAATTCAGTGTTTGAGATGACTTTCATAGAAAATAACTACTGCAAATGAGGATTGACTGAACTTGGTACATGTGACCTTTCTAAAATCTAAATTCTGAAACCAGTGGTTTCAGATAAGGCACTGTGGACTCAAAATTTGGAAGAAGGAAAGTATTGATTTTAACTGATACCTAATTTATTATAGGTAGCTTTTCTATGCTTTAAAACAAAAGTAACATTCAGATTTTAAAAGTGTGTTTGAAATAATAGGCATTAAGTATTTCTCTTCTGGGGTATAGAAGGATATACAAATGCTTTCAGAGGAAAGCATTTTTTAAAACATCACCTTTTAATATTGCTAGTTAGAAAATATCATGAATAATGTGTCTTAGAAATATACTATTCAACTTATGTGTGTCAAAATGTGTTTCTCTTCTAGCGTCCCTTGCCTCTGTCTCCTCTTGGTTCAATAGCCACAAGATTTTTGGAAGAGGAGGAACTGAGGTCTCATCACATTCTAGAGCGCCTGGATGCGCATATTGAAGAACTAAAAAGAGAGAGTGAAAAGACAGTGAAACAATTCACAGCCCTAAAGTAGCCTCTTAAAAAATCACAAACTTGGAAATAAAAATAAACACCGAAGAGTTACTGTCATCGTGAAGTAGCGGCTCTTTGAAAGGCCGAACATACAGACACCATAAAGATGAGATGTACTAATAAAGCTGCCATGAGGAGTCTGAGAAACTGATATTAGCTCTAAGGTGTTTTCACTGCACTGGTTTGTTCGAAGGACTTTTTCCAGCAATAACCTGTAAATAAACCACTTTGCTAGACTTTTTCTCATGTTAATATTTATTATCGTAAAGTGATACTTTTTCATGCTGACTTAAATGTGAATAGCTGTAGACTAACTAAAGATTTTATGATTCGTGTTGAAAATAAAGTAACTATAGGAACTTCCTCTGAGAGCAGTAGCATTGTATGTAGTGGAAGCATGGATCTCGGACTCAGAGTGATCCAGGTTGGTGTACTGGTTTTGCTTCTCATTAGCCAGCTGGGCTGGTAATGTGTGAGGTTGGGCCGAAGTGTGTAAAGGGGCTGAAGGACTTTGACAGGAAGCCTTCTCTTGCTCAAAACACAGGGGGAGGAGCGAGGTGGGGGTGGAGCCTGGGGCTGGGTTAGTGTGGGTGCCTGGGGACACATGGTGGAAATCTTGGTATCTGCATTTCTGAGGAGAGGTTTAAAGGGGAGACGGAGCTCTCAAGGTGCAGGGGCATTTGAAGCCACGGAGAGCTGAGGAGGAGGAGGGCAAGGAGAGAGAAGAGCAGAGCTTAGAACTTGGCCGCCCTGAAGGACACCGGCACAAGAGCATCATGCGATTAGACCCAGCAGAGGAGCTGGAATGTGCGACTAGAGACCAGAAGGTGAGGTGTAGGGCTCTTGCCCCCAGGGATGGGGCTTCTGTGATCTGACCCTCTTGGTGGATCTTTCCCATCAGCATGGAAACATCCTGTTATTCTTTCTTTAAAGCAAAACAAAACCTTGGTTCCATATCCTCCCTATCTACTGCTGCATACATTTGCTCCCCTTCATGCAGACACCTCTGGTGAGAATTGTCTGCAGTGACTGTTCCCATCATCTTCCTAACCTTCTCCATCCCCACTTCCCTCCCTGAAACTGCTCTCCTGCTCTAGAGGTTGCCAGTGACCTCCTTAGTCCTGAGCATCATTTCACACACTTGGCCCCTCCCTCTTCCACTCCTGGCTTCTTTGACCTGACACTCCTGCCCACTGGCCACTCCATCTCATTCTACTCTTGTGGCTTTTCCTCTTCTAAAGCCCCCCCCCGCCCCCCCCCCCCCCACCCAGGACTTCCATGTGGGTTTTCTCACTCAACATGCTCTTCCCTAGACTGTTCCATTCAACTTCAAGCTTTTAGTACCATCTGTAGACCAGTGACCCCTGCATTCAGAACTGATCTTGACCTCTCCCCAGAGCTGCTGCCTTACATATTGAACTGCTTATGGAATAGCTTCACGTGAATGTCTGATAAGCATCTCAGGTTGAACGTTTCCAAGAGAGAACTCCCGATTCTCCCTCTTGCTTAGGTTCCGTGTCAGGACAGCGTCATGTGTGCCGATTGCTAGGAGTTATACTTAATTCCTTCCTACCCACACGTCTGTATCCAAGCCATCGGGAGGTCCTCTCCATGCTGCCGCCTATCTCAGGTCCAACCATTTCTCTCCTTCTCACGGCTGCCGACCAGTCACTCACCTAGGTTCTGGCAGTAGCCTCCTAATTGGTACGACGACTCCTACTCTTGACCCCACTAATTCATTCTCCACAGCGCCTCCGGAGATACCCTTTAGAAATGTAAGTTAAACACCGTCAAGCCCTCAAAGGCTCCTTACTGCTCTCAGTTTAAATCTGAATTGCTTGTCGTCGCCTACGAGGCCCTCAGTACCCGGTGCCCGCCTCTGTCACCCGCGGCATCATCGTCCTTCCCTCGTGCTCCAGCCGCGCTGGCCTCCTTTCTGCCTCTCGAGTGCTGCCAGCTGTAACCTGTGAGGGTTGCTGCACTTGCCGTTTACCTGGTGTCCCTTTCTCTCACCGTGCCTGCCATAGGCGCTTTCTCCAAAGCCTCCCTGACTGCTGTCTCCAAAACCCGCTTCTCCCAGCTCCTCTCGCTCCCTGCCCTGGGTTATTTCCTTCATAGCACTCGCCACTCTGCAGTCATTTTGTTACTTGATTTACGTTTTTATTGTCTATTCTGCCTTTAGAATTAAGCTCCTTGAGGGGAAGGACTTGGCAGTCTGGTGGGGCCCTCATCTCTCCACACAAGCCCAGCACTTGGAGGTGCTCAGTTCAAAGAGCAGTGAATAAATGTCCTTCCTCAGAGGCAACACATTTTCCCTGTGAGTCTTTGTGCGTGCCGTCCCTTCAGCCAGCCCCTCTTCCCACACGCTTCCACCCCCACACCCCCCATGCCCTTAGTACCTCAACTGGCAAGAATTTCGTACATCCCAGGAGGAGTTCCTTGTTTCTCACAGCGCCCTGTGTGTGCGTCTCTCAAAGCGCTGAGCACCCTGTGCTTCCTCTTACAATTTCTGTCTCTCCCGCTGAACGGAAAACTCCTCAAAAGCAGGGGCCATCCTCAGTCAGCAGGCTGCCTAACACATAATAGATACTAAGCAAACACGAGGTGGATGAAAATCACCACCATTCTAGCTTTCATTGTACTGACCTCTAAAATGGGGATAATACTTCATGGGGTTGAGAGGATTTACTGAAAAGGTATTTCTGGGAGGGCTTTGCAGACTCTGAAAATACTGTACCAGTGTGGACTGGTGTGAGGAGATTCTGAGTTTAAGACTGTCCCAAGCTTCCACTTAGAATATATAGGGTGCAACCCCTGCTTCTGGAATGCTCATAGTACTTGTTGACTAGGAGGAACAATGGCAGACTCTGTAGTCACTGGAAGCACTTAAGGAATCATGAGGTGCTATGTGTTTCCTTAAATTTATACTGTGTTGTTTAAAGTTGAAGTAGTTAATGATTGTCTGAATTTGTCAGAACATTTGATTGTAATTTCATCTCTCAACTTCATTCTTCAAAAAGATATGCCAGGGGCTTCCCTGGTGGCGCAGTGGTTGAGAGTCCGCCTGCCGATGCAGGGGACGCGGGTTCGTGTCCCGGTCCGGGAAGATCCCACATGCCGCGGAGTGGCTGGGCCTGTGAGCCATGGCCGCTGAGCCTGCGCGTCTGGAGCCTGTGCTCCGCAACGGGAGAGGCCGCAGCAGTGGGAGGCCGGCGTACCGCAAAAAAAAAAAAAAAAAAAGATATGCCAAATATTAAAATGTGTCAAAATTCAATTTGAGTTAGTTTCTTCATATACAATACATTTTACAAAACCTCTCGGTGATCAGGGTGCCCAAATTAGCTGAAAAGATAAGGGTGCTGCTGTCTACTTTTGGGTTTTCGGATGATGTTTTGTTGGGTGAGTTATTTTCCTTGGCCTGGGTTCTAGTGAAGTTGTGTTTGGATTTCTACACAGATTTTAGCTGAAGAAGATACAAATGAGTTCCCACTATGGGATGGACATGACCTTCCCATGGAGCCTCATTTGATTTCAACAAGTCTAGGAGGCAGTGAGTGTCATTGTCCCATGTGACAGGGAGGATTTAAGTGGCTTGCCCAGGGTCCCAAAGCCCCAGCTCTTTCTAGCAGCGCCTGGGGATAGAGAGTGTGGACTCTGCAGGCACACAACCCTGTTCCTAATCCTAGCTCTGCCACTTATTAGCCCTGTGACCTTGACGAAAATAATTAACGTCTCCATGACTTCATTTTCTCATCTGTAATGTGGGGGAAATAAAAATTGTACTTACCTCATAGGATTTGTGAAGATAAGTATTTGTAAAGCACTTAGAACAGTGCCTGGCCTAGTAAACATGGAAGTATCTTGTTGAATAGAAACAATACAATGCTATGTGTTTCTATTATGTCTGCTTAGCTGCAAAAATTTCTACCTTCCTTTTCATACACAGACATGTAACACCTGGTAAACTATAGGTGATGGTTGTCTGTTTGCAAAATATCCTTGAGTCCAGAACCTAAACGTTACATGTGAGAAAAATAACTACAAGAGAAGCTCTACCTGTCATTGAGAACGTACATTAAGCAAACAGCTGTCATGCATGGCGTTTCATGAAGTGCACAACATGAGGTGCAGAATGGCAAGGTTAGAAAAAGAAATGTGTTGACTTGTTCTAGAAACAGCTTGAAATAGTATACAAAAATGCTTTAAAAAGGAACTAACAGTGGGGTTGGGCCAAAGGACAGGTGAGGGCTATAAAAGCTGGTCCCAAACAAACAGCTAGTCCAGTCCAGTTGCCAGAGGCAGGCAGCAATGCTGCTCTGAGCTTCTTAAGGCCCAGAGTAGAGAAGAAAACATTATTACTTACTTAAGTACATAATTAAATTATTGTTTATTAACTAATTATTACAAAATCAAAACACCATGGGTTCAAGGGAAGCACTCTCTTTCTCAGTGTATGAGCCGTCGGAGCGGGACATAGCATTTTTGTAACTAATAAGAGGATCGGTACAGCTTCCTTACCGGGGGCTTCAGTGTGGACTGCTGGCGTAAGGCTGAAGTGCAATTCAGAAGAACCGGTTCTCAGAAGTCCCCAGCATGACGGTGTGAAGCTCTCATGGCCTGGCTTGATCAAAGGGGAACATTTAGAGGAATGATGGACGGCAATCTTCTACAAAAGCTATTTCTCCACAGTGCGATTTTAGTAACAACACGGTTCACTCTTTCTCTCTGTGGGAGCTTAGAATTTGGGAAACTTATGTTGCCCATTAAGGCCACATTCAAATGATTTGACAATCCAATCAGAAGTAGGTTTATATTCCTCTTATGAAAAGAAGGAACCTAGTCAAGGCAAAGCTTGAATGGTGGAAAGTCCAGGAATTCCCTGATACTAAATGCAGGGAGAAGATCCATAGTTCCCACCAGACGCTCAAAGATATCTGTGAGACAAAAATGGATTAAGAACCACAACTTTAGGGGCTGGAATTCTCCCAGAATGGTGTTCCATTTCCTGGGGAGAGATACAAAATTGGAGGAGCCCAACGAATTCCTATGGGGGCTGAGTTTTAAAGTGCAGTTGAATAGTCATGAAAAATTCAAGCTTTTCAATAATAAAAAGACAAATAACCCAATTTAAAAGAGGGGAAAAGATCTGAATGAACATTTCTCTAAACAAGTTATACAAATGGCTAATAAGCACATGAAAAGATGCTCTCAGGGAAATGCAACTCAAAACCCTTCACACCCACGTGTAATAAAAAAAGATGGAAAATAACAAATGTTGACAAGGATGTGGAGAAATTGGAATACTCATACATTGCCGATGAGAATGTAAAATGGTTGTTACTTTGGAAAACAATTTGGCAGTTCCTCAAAAAGTTAGATTTAGATTTACCATATTACCCAGCAATACCGAGCCTAGGTATATACCCAAGATCAGTGAAAACATATGTCCAAAGGGTTGCACACGAATGCTCATAGCGACATTATTCATAATAGCCCCCAAATGGAGAAAACATAAATGTTCACCAACTAGTGAATGGATAACAAAACATGGTATATCTATACAATGGAATATTGTTTGGGAATAAAAAGGAATGAAGTACTGATGCTACAATATGGATGAAACCTGAAAGCATTAAGCTAAGTGAAAGAAGCCAGTCACAAAAGAGCACATATGTGTGATTCCATTTATTTGAAAAGTCCATGATGTGCAGATCTGTAGAGACAGGAAGTAGTTGCTGATTGCCTTGGGCTGGGGGGTACGGCAGGATTGGGAGTGAAGACTAAAGGGTAAGGGTTACTTTGGGGGTTATGAAAAGGTTCAAAAATTTGATTGTGGTGATGGTTGCACATCTCTGAATATAGCACAACTGAAAACCATCGAACTGTACACTTCAAATGGATGACTTATATGGCATGTGAATTATATTTTAATGAAGCTCTTTCCGAAAAAAGCCTCTGATGCACAGCGACACCTAAAAAAAGTCAAGTTTATATTCAGAAAACATTACAGCACATACAGCACATGCTATTCTAAAATTTCATATTTTCCACTTTCACACTTGGGAGTAACAGTGGCACCCCTCTTTAGAGGGTGGTGATCAAGCTCTGTCTGAATAACTGCTTGTGTGGGGACAAGATTACACACTGAGACACCGTGGGTAAGGGCTTTGCCGGGATCCGGGTCACCGAGATCTCCTGCTCTCCCCGCAGTGGAGCGCAGGCTTCTGCTGCCGCTAGTGGGGCAGCTTCCAGGATGACTGAGGGCCCTGGCAGCAACGTCCGTGGTCACCAACCAGGCAGATCTTCTTGGCCAAGTATATTGTCTGGAGGGGCTACGGGAATGCTCGGCGCTCTCTCAGTGGTTAGAGGAGGGCTGTTTACAGAACATTTTAGATGGAGTTCCAGACCACTGCTGGGAAGTGTGGGAATACGAGACTGTGCCCTAAGACTGCTTGGCCAGTCCCCAGTGTCTTTACAAGCGTGACAGCAAAACAGAGGAAGAAAAGCCAGGTACACGCCATACACCCACTCATTTCTTCAGCTAGGGGATAGAAGATCAACCAGGACACTGGTCAACACCCCTTTGCCCAGTGCTGTTATGGACCCGCCACGCTCTGGGAGGCATCCGGTGTGGATAAGCTGGCTGCTAGCTCTGGGAGCTGTCCTGAGGCCCGAAGCACTGGCTTGGGGAAGCGGCATGGGCCTCTCGCTGGGCCATCTCTTGGATGTGTCTTGCCCCTAATGTGTAATATGGACTAAAACAACTCACCAGTCTGAATCTTTCTGCAACCTAGGACATGCATTTCAGATCCTCAGCCTAAAATTAAATGCCACAAACAAGGCAACAAGTGTTTTCTACCAGTTAGTCCCTTCAGCCATGGCTGAGCACAGCCCTTGCTCCCAGCAGGAGCATGTGCTACAATGTGCAGGTCCCCGTGTAACCCGACAGAGTGGTGGCTGAGGCAGGAGCCCTGTGGCTTCCCTAGTGATTCTCCTCTGGGCTGACAGGCGCCTCAGCCCAGTGTGGAACGCTGGCAGCAGCCTGTTCTTATTAATAAGAGTTGGACCGTGAGCAAAGGATGGGGAAGGTTCTAGACGGGTGATGTGTCCAACCTGCTACCTCCTGCGTGAGCTGCCGCTTGTGGACTATGAAGGCATCCCCTGATCTCTTTAATTTGCTTCAAAAGTTTTAACACTAACACATGGTTTAGCAACACCACTCAATTCCAATATATCCCCAGGTTAAGCCATTCCTTAAATCCACATTTCTCAAACTGTGTTCCAGACACCTGAAATTTTTCAAAATTTTAATAAGAGCTCCTTTGAAATGTACCAAAGCAGAATGGGAAAGGCTGCATGTCATCCCCGCAGAGCGGGGATGGAATTGGGAGAGCTGCCTCTCTTCCTCCCACTGGCCACGACCCCTGCATCCCTCTCCCTGATAGTCTCCCCTGTGTTTTCCAAATCACTGGGAGCTGGGGGCCTTAGGCACTTAGACGTTCTTAACATTTTGTGTGCCAGGGACTTCTTTGGCAGAGGGATGAAGCCTATGAACCCCTCAGAATACTGACTAAGTCCACAAAATGAAATATATAATGTTAAAAAGAAAACCAATTACATTGACATTCAGTTATCAAAACCTAAGAAAAAACAAATTTGTGATTAAAGTATGACATGCACCTCTTTATTAATTCATTAAATAATGAGACCCAGTGACAGGTCTATTGCCCACTATGTTTTGAAGCAATGATGCATGAAGATACTATTCTGAGGTGTCTGCAACAACTGTAGTGAGAGGTGAAAATACCTGTGATTTCTCTTGGAATAAAGCCCCAGGTACTGCTAGTGTTGCTGTAGTTTATAGCCAATATTCCTAATAGAATGGAAACTAAATTTCAGTTAGAGCTTATTGAGAATAAGGATGTTGAGTTTTCCCACTCAAGTTCATAGAGGCTTAAATTCTCTCCTTGGACCCCTTGGTAGGGGGTCCACGGACTCCAGGTTAAGAATTTAGAGGCTTAGAGCTTATTTATGCTTTACCTTGTCCCTGGTCAGTCTGGTTCTCTGTGAACATTCACTTGTGTAGTGGGGGCAGTATTTGTGCTTAGTGTCACCTGTGATTCTAAGAACTCAGTCTTTAAACGGATGAGATCACAAACCAATTTATGCAAGAGGAACCTTATTTTTTATTATTCGTGGAGTGACTTTGGGCATCTTGGAGAACTAGTGTTATGCACTCGACAGCTCAGAGCGTTCCCCTGAGTTATAGGGGACCCTGGGCTGTGGATGTTCTCAGCATTTAGGGCAACCAGGTCAAGCCTGGGATGGTCAGAGCTCCTGGCCTGGGGATCCCTGTAGGTGACAAACCCAGTGGGTGACAAGTGGCATCTTGGGCTTGCTGCACGTGATCAGGGAGAAGCTGGACCACTCGGATGTCTCCTCCAACAGAGCTGCAGAGGGTGCCACCATCCACTGTGGACAAGGAGCTATGAAACACGGGGGTAGCTAGGGCTCTGTGCACCCAAGCAGAATTCTGTAGCCCAAGGGCAGCCACCCGGGGACTGTGGGGCAAGGGACCGGAGGAGGGTAGCTGGTGCAGGTGAGACAGGCTGGGACCTGGGAGCCTTTGCTGCAGTGCTTGCACCTGGACACGCCTATCCTCGAGCAACGCAATACAAAGAACGATAAGGGACTAAAAATAACTGCATGCATGTGCAGTCGGGGCAAATTATGAACAACAAAACACAAAAACACCAAAAACCCACACAGCACCCCCAAGGGAGTGGGCAGACTACCTAAGCCACCCCTCCGGCCCAACCATTGGACCAAACCCTACGCTCACCCCATATAATTAACCAGCTAACTGAACCCCCGCCCCTTGGGGATCGAGGAAGGGAACCTGTTGTTTGTTCTCGCTCCCTCCTGCTGCAGCAGGGGCCCCAGTAAAGCCTTGCCTGAATTTCTTGTCTGGCCTCTGATCAATTTCTATTGATTATGGAGGCCAGGAACCCTGGTTGGGAACACAGGGAGGCCAGTCGGAGTTCCTGTAGGTACAACTCTAGATGGCAGTCCTGAATCTCTGTCTTCACAAAACAATCCAGTAGTCTCTGAATCTCAGGACATGCATTTTGGACCCTTGGCCTAAAATTAAATCCTACAAACAAAGCAAATGTTTTATCCAGCAATGGTCAGATAATCATAGCTCTCTGTTGTGTACCCTCGCCTCTCACCCCGAGCCAGGTACAAGATGACTCTACTCCAATGAGAAACAGAAGTTCCCTAAACTAGTGTTTCTCATAACTTAACAGTTGACTTAAAAATGCTTCATTGGATTCAAAATCTCTCCATAAATTACTAGAAACTTCAACAATAAATTTGTCAGTTAAAGAAGAGGAATTGCAATGAGTCTTTAAATACATTTTGTAGTGCGGTAGTTTTCAAATTAATGTTGTAAAGAAAATTATCACTACTTTGTAAAGTTTCTCATCAAGGTGGACTAGAAGGAATTTAAAGACACTGTTAGCTAAAAATATCTTAATTAAGAATTGTTTGTAACAATTTCCAGTATAAATCCTGATATAAAAAGTTAAGGTCATTAATCATACTTAAAAGCTTTTGCACAGCAAAGGAAACCATCAACCAAATAAATGAATAGACAACCTACAGAAAGGGAGAAAATACTTGCAAATGATATGACCAACAAGGGGTTAACTTCCAAAATATACAAATAGCTCATACAACTCAATATCAAAAAAAACAAACAACCCAGTCAAAAAATGGGCAGAAGACCTAAACAGGCATTTCTCCAAAGACATACAGATGGCCAACAGGCACATGAAAAGATACTCAACATTGCTAATTATTAGAGAAATGCAAATCAAAACCACAATGAGGTATCACCTCACATTGGTCAGAATGGCCATCATCAAAAAGAATACAAATAAATGCTGGAGAGGGTGTGCAGAAAAGGGATCCCTTATACACTGTTGCTGGGAATGTAAGTTGGTGCATCCACTGTGGAGAACAGTGTGGAGGTTTCTTAAAAAAGTAAAAATAGAGCTACCATATGATCCAGCAATCCTACCCCTGGGCATATACCTGGAAAAGACAAAAACTCTAATTTCAAAAGATACATGAACCTCAATGTTCATTGCCAGCACTATCTACAATAGCCAAGACATGGAAGCAACCTAAGTGCCCATCAATAGGGGAATGGATAAAGAAGATGTGGTACATATATACAATGGAATACTACTCAGCCATAAAAAAGAATGAAATAATGCCATTTGCAGTAACATGGATGGACCTAGAGATTATCCTACTAAGTAAGACAGAGAAAGAAAAATATCATATGATATCACTTATATGTGAAATCTAAAAAATAATACAAATGAATTTATTTACAAAACAGAAACAAACTCACAGATATAAAACAAACTTATGGTTACCAAAAGGGAAAGGGGAGGGGGGAGGGATAAATTAGGAGTATGGGATTAACAGAAACAAACTACTACATATAAAATAGATAAGAAACAAGAATTTATTGTGTAACACAGGGAACAATATTCAATATTTTGTATTAACCTATAATGAAAAAATTCTGAAAAAAATATATGTAACTGAATCACTTTGCTGTACACCTGAAACTAACACAATATCATGAATCAACTATATTGCAATAAAAAAAAGTTAAGGTCATGAAAGAAAGCTCAGGGTTTTCATTAAAAATTTTGAAAAGATCATATTGGAAGTTTTATATAAATTCAATGTCTTTCCTAATACTTGCATTTTATTTTTATCATCAAAATTACATATTGCAGAGAAAATGTAATGAATTTTGTCTCATATAGACACCCTTAAATCCTCTCCAGTTTACCCCAGAGGGTTGTGCAAATATTATTGTCTATGCTTTTCATGGGAAGTCTTCCCTTAAATGAGAAGGGGGCCTCGGTGGCGAGGGAGGGTTTGGCATGGGTGCATTGTAGGCTACCCTTCTTCCTCTTCTTTTATGCCTGAGCTAAAATATTTCTGCAGTTAAAATGTGTTGTGATTAATAGTTAAACCTATGTGGGCTACTCAGATGACAGTTCATCCATTTATTAATTCATTCATCAAATATTTAACCAAGCAAACTCCTCATCTTAGAAGCCTGAGCTCCTGTGATTCCCTGAAGATGCCGGCGACACAGACCCCAGCTCCCGGAACCTCTGACAAGTGTGCGTGACGGGTCTAGTAACACACCTGCGCCCTTAGCAATTTGCATCACCAATGCTTAAAGAAGGCCCTAGTGCCCAGCGGGATGGGCCGAGTGAAATGAGTCTGAGAGCAGAGAGGGAAACCTCAAAGCTGGGTCTCCACTTACCAGCTGTACGCCCTTGGGCAGTTTCTTCATATGCAGAATGTGGACTCTGATACTCGCTCAGTGAGGTTGTCCTGAGGCCAGGTGAGATGCTGAATAGGGAAGAGAATCAAAAAGCTGTTGATGGGGCCTCACAGGTAATATCCGTCACTGAAGGGGGCAGCTGTAGGAAAGCATCCACTCAGGGGCGGGTAGCTGACCCTGGCTTCAGGGTCTGGGAGATGGTCAGTGGGAGAGGGGTAGGAGGACCTGGGCAGCCAGCCCGTCCAAAGCGAGCGCTGCAACTCTGTTCCCTGTGGAGCTGTTCACAGGCTTCTTGGGAAAAGTTGCCAGTCAGATTTTAATGTGATTTTCCTGATTTTTAAATGGTGGCCGCGGTTAACACTGTGCAGTCTGAACAGTAAGGTTTGTAACCTCTACCCACACCAGTGTGGAGGTGATAAGGATGACCTGGGGCCAGGCTGCATCACCACAACCAAGGCCTCTAGGACAGGGGTTGGGGAGGGCCGCAGGAGGACAGGCCACCTTCCCTTGTCTGCAGAGCTCCGAGGGACACTGAGGCCACAGCAGCTGGCTGTCTGCCACGTGCTCCTTCCATCCTCCAGGGAGAACGGAGCTCATAGAAGAGAGTGACTTCCATTTAGAGCTAAAACTATAAAACCTCTAGAAGAAAACAGGAGAAGATCTTCGTGATCCTGGGTTAGGCAAAGATTCTTTTTCTTAGATGGTGGCATTGGGTGATTTGTTTTCCCCTGGATTTAACAAATGCCGGCATTTCATCATATGTGCTTCAAAACTTACCTAGCATCAAAGATTACCGAAAACTTTTCTGTGATCCTTTCTAATTTCTTGCCCTTTCTTCTATCCCCAGAAGCAAGTGCTATCCTGGTGATAGTGTTAACATTTCACAACCATATTTTTATATTTGTACACATCCACAAAGAACACACTGCATGATTTCAGGTACTATAATTGTTATTTCTGTACACTAGAAAAAAACAAGTAGAAAATGAACTTAAAAATTGATACCATTAAAAAAAATTGATACCATTTACTGCATCATGAAAAATACATCTGTGCTTACTTAGAAATATATCTAATAAAAGATATGCAAGGCTCTAAAAAAGTTTACTAAACATTACTGAGATAAAGCAAGAATTTCCACCCTCATCCTCTGAAGAGGGAGACGGTGAAGGGAGAGTGGGGTTGGGATGCATCAGATGGGTCTTGTACTGGTGGCTCAGGGCTCCTGCCACATCGTGGTCCTGGAATATAACAGATATATCCACCAGCCAGTGGGTGGATTGGTCAACTGCTCTCACTTAATGCCCCTTTCAGCAGAAGTGCCCAGTAATGTAATAGCTGCCTTGTGGAGTGCAGAGCTCCTGGTCTCTGGAAAATTCTAGGACAGGAAGGGTGGGCAAGTGTTGGAGACAGGATTTCTTCTTATTAGGCTGGAATCAGTGACTGGCATGATTTTATGAGGGGCCTGCGACCTTCGGATTCTTCAGGGAACAACACACAACACATCAGTATCATCCTTGTGATGCTGGTGACAACTGTGGCGTGGTGATAATGACAGCTGAGTCTCACTGAGCCCTTCCTATGTGCCAGGGGCTTTGTTCACTGTGTTCTTTTTCACTCATTCAAACCCTATAAGAAGCTTACATGGTGGGTGCTATGATTATCCCCATTTTAGTGATGACAAAACTGAGACAGGAGGCTTGGTAACTTGCCAACAGCAGCGGCAGGTGGCCGCGCTGGGCTGGAATCCGGGTGGCTGACTGCACGGTTGGTACCATCCTCGTGTCATCCACGGATCCGGCCTCAGGAGCTCTGCGAGGAGGGGTCCCTGGGGATCCTCAGGCCCTGCCCCCCTCTACCCTGAGTCAAGCCAATGTTTACAGAGCGAAACTGAGGTTTCAGTCGTGCATTAATGGCTCCTGACCGCACAAGGCAACTTTTGCTCAAACAGTGACCAGCGGCTAAGAGGCCATCTTTCCTTTGAACACTCTTGTTGAGCTTTAAAAATGTCAAGTGAAGCTTTCACAGACAAAGTCGATTTCCTCCCAAGATCAGGTTCTCTCCACTGCATTTCTCCTGGGAGGTGGGGAAGGGGATCTGAGGCTGATGAAACAGACACGAGAGGGTTCACAGTGCCCACGCTCATCATCCAGTCCTGAGGGCAAGGTGGGGAACAGCCTCCAGATGCCTACGGTGTCCTGGCTACATTTAATTTTTTGTCGTATAATGAAATGACCAATGTTAACTTTCAGATCCCCTTGGTGTTCACACACGAATACATATGCAGACCGGCAGAGCGCTCACCAGACAATTTGTCATCCCACAGTCATTTCTTTTACATAAATGTTCCCCGTCCTCCCTCATCACCACTCCTTGTCCATATGGGAGCTGCCAGGGGCCCCTCACTCCTAACATCTGTTCTCCATTAATCGTGTGGCCCAATTCCTCCCGGCCATTCTCGGTGTGGCTGCTCCTCTGCCCTCATGGCACGATCCTCCCCACCGTCCTCCCTGCCACTCTAGAGGGGGCGTCCTCGTCCGGTCCCCGCACAGCTGGGGTGGAATTATGTCTGATTCCTCGTGTCACGGAGGCATTCAGCCGTCCCCCCAGTGGAAACAGAGCAATCTCAGCACAAGCCTAGGGCGGCAGTTCCCCTGGGAAGAAGGGCACTCCTCCAATCAACCAGTTGCCCCAGTTGCTTTTTGGAGGTGAACACCAGGAGTACGCCCAGCCAGGTGGCAACCTTTGTGTCCCTTAAATCCACATTTCCCACAGGGGCAAAGGAGCTCGTCGCCCAGCATATAGCTTTCAGTTAGTTGGGAAAAAGAAGATGACTCAACAGTCTTTTGGGTCAACAGCCATGTAAATAAATCCAGTGATTTATAATTTCGTTTTTGAAAGGACAAATTGATGTTCACTTCAAACACGTACTGATTGCTTATTCTAAATGCAAGGTACTGTTTCATCATGAGATGAAATAACACACAAGTTCGGGGTGCTTCCTCCTTCCTGGAGCATCATGTCTGTGTGCGTGTGTGTGCTCCACGCGGGTGGGTTGGGTGGTGACCTCCTGGAGCCCAGAGGTGGTCAGGACGCCTCCAGAGCAACAACCTCGGGTCTATGGTGGGAGGTGACTGATTGTCCGTCTGTGGGCAAAGTTGCTGGGAAGCCAGCGCTCACCCACTGGTCTGAATAATCTCCTGTATCATTTGGTCTTGGCTTGAGTTTGGCTGCCTTTCGGTCAGAATTGGCAAATGCGTGGTGTACCTCACCCTTCAGTCCAGTGTCTATGGATCACTAGCTAATCACAATACTCTTTCCTACTGAGCCCGATGTGACCTCAGAATCCTTCTTAACCCAATGCTCCAGGCAGCAATGGCCAAACATGTGGAGAGCCGGTTTAAGTCCAGGTTTCCTTCTCATTCTCAAACCCTTGTGACTCAGCTTTGCCACTGGATACACAAGGATCTTGAGGCATTTTGTCTCTTTTATGTCTCATCCTGTAGGCGCTTCTCTTTAGAGGATCGGCCTTGGGGACAGTAATGCTCAAAGAACCAGGAGCTCTGAGTGTTCACTGGACCATTGTTTTCTGAGACATCAACCTTCCCTCCTGAAGATAGGCCTGAAAATACTCAGACTTTGTCAGTAAAAAATGTTTATGCTTTTTGGTCTTAAATAACAAAAATGTGCCCTTTTTGCAGCTCTTTCCTAAGGTAACAGGTTTTCCTGGGGTCTTAGAAGCTTTCCTGTAGGAAGGTTTATTCGCTGGGCTTGTTTGGGTGGGACCGGCAGGTGCCTCCAAGGGTATTTGTGTTCCTGAACAGAAGCACCAAGCTTAGGTTATAGAGCCTCCTTCAGACTGGGCCCTGGGGGAGAAGCTGGGGCAGGAAACATCGTTAGATGAAGGAAAGGCAACTCCATAAGACTCTTCATGGCCAGAGGGTCCCTGACCATCCTCTGCCATCCCCCTTACCAGCAGGGTGACCACCTGCAGCCAGCACCGCTGCACCTGTCGGAGGTCTCCCCTGGCTGTGGTGCTAAGAGCTATCCTCCACACTGTCTCCTAGAGACGTCCTCAGCACCTTGCCTCTTCAGAGTCCAGGAAAAGGAGGAGACTCTGGGATTTTACCTGCCTCCCTATTAAAACCAGGTTTTGTTTGAAGACCTACATTTTCCACCAATACCTGACCAAATTATGCCTTCTCCAGAGGTGGCGAACTTCTGGAAGCTTTTCATGGACACCTTGTCTTAACCAACACACTAGTCCTGGTACTCAAGAGGAAGCATGGAGAGTCACAGGGCAGGTGGAGGTTCATGTCGTCAGAGGAAGCAGCACACAGTGTCACCGGGAGACGAGGAGGGCCTGAATTACGGCAAAGGCTGCTCAAAGGAACGCTCACGGCGTTGGACGGTTCCCAATAGGGAACACGGCAGAATGGACCAGATTTCCTCACTGAAGGGGATGCTGGGGTTACTAGTGGCCACCATGAGTTTGACTTAGGGGATGGGGATGCATTTGTTGGGGGCCCAGGAGGAGGTGGAGGTAATCTGGGGGAGAGAAGTGACTTTGGTTCAGTATCTTTTGACTCAGGGATGCCGGTGGGACATTCCAAGAGACGGCATCCCAGTTGCCGCCTGACTTTTAGTTTTCTTTAGTTCTGCTCACAAAATCAGAGATCCTGTCAGGGGCTGTTGCTTCCCCTTTGGTCCCTCAGGCAAGAGAGGAGCCAGCAGCGCAGTCTGCTGGGGGCCGCAGGGCAGGCTCTTAACCCAGCAGGGCCCTTCAGATGTTCCGTCACTGACAATCCCAGGCCTACCGCCTGCCAGCATCTGTTCACGGAGACACAGCATCACAAACTCTCTGGACTGGAAGGGATTTTAGAGGTCATCCACTGCAGCCTCGGGGCTGACATTTTCAAACTGGTCTAAGAATTTGAGAGTCCCCCTTTCTATTATGCGGAAAGTGTGTCTTCTGACTTTCCCTTATCATGCTGTTAAAGATCACCCGTGGGCCTCCTTCGTAAGGAGAAGAGTGCTGGGGCTTGTGCTTGTGGGTCTAGCAGTGAGGGGCGTGACAAGGCCAGATTTGGGAACACAAATTCTTTTTGTCCTTCACACGACAGCTATGAGAATGGTCTCCATGGTTACGGCAGCTTCTTAGAGGTGTCTAGATTTTCATTTTCTATATTTCCCTAAATGTCTAATTTATGAATAATCTGTTTCGATAACCTGCTGGAAAGTTTCTGCAAGTATACGTACATCAAGGAATATATATTTATATATATTCACAACGACAACAAAAAGTAGGCTGATAGGCATTTTTGGAACATTTTTTTTTCTCCCACTAAAAACAGAAATTAGGATCGAATTAAAAAATTTCAAGTTAAACAAGATTCAATGAAACGAACACTGCCTTTATGTTCTTCAAAGGCACGTGTGCTGGAGAGGGGCTGGAGCTAACCTAATTATGTTTGCTTTAATGTGAAATAGCTATTTGCCTGACATTCTATTTGCATCTCACCATCACATTCAAATATCTGGGACATTGATTTTTTTTCCTAGCGTTCCCTTTGAACATCAAAGTGTTTTTTCCTGTTCTTTACCCCCCTTGTGAGAACAGTGATAAGCATGGATCGATAATTACATTGTTGGATAAAAATGAATATAAATTTTATTGAAAAACAACACGAGCAACAATGTGGGGGAAAGCATACTCAACAGCCAGTGGCCCACACAACTCAATGCACACGTTATGAAAACTAATCACCTCTTCAGAGCTCCAACTACTCATCCAAATGAAAAGAAATGATCGACCTCAGATAAACTGACGGGGACACAGATGCCGACAACCTCTGAATGCTTAGCCGACAGCAAAGGACGCGACCATACCATTCTGGTCCCCTGTTTGCTGTGGGTGATCGAGCGTATTTCAAGAATTAAACTGGTTTGGAAAGAACCTAGTCCTTCCGGTTAGTGTGGCATCAAAGACCCCAGACCACTGGGAAAACTTTTCTATTTTTCCCGTCCTTTAAGAAGAGGATTTCACAAACTTTCTTGGCAACTTGTCCCTCCTGCTTAACAACAGGAAATACTTTATGTCTAGCCTAAATCTTTCATGCTTCAGTTAATCTATTTATTTCCTTTTAATCTCAGCAGGCTGTGAGGGGTTCGCCCTGGTGGGACAATGTAACATATGGGGAACACACAATGATCACAATCAGATTGAAAACGGAGTCCAGCTGTGCTGGTGGCGCTTCCGAAACAAGCTGAAAAGAAGTTAATTGCGGTTGTGTTTGTAGCCCATTTGCCCCATCCTACTCCCCCCACCCTCCACGATCCTCCATGCCCTTCTGGGGACTTGCAGCAAAAGCTCTCTGAGTTCGATCAGTTCCAATCCTTCACTGGCGCAGGAATGAGTGTGGTCAAACTGTTCCATCCACTCCTACGGGAAGGGATTTCCGGGCAAAATACTCCCCAATCCTATTACATTCACGTCGTCTCACCATGCCAGGAAGGGCCCCAGTCTCGCCTCACTACTTGTGCGTGGCAACGACGTGCTCCATGTGTACACGAGGAAGCGCTGAGAAGCCACGAGAAAGCACTCAGTGAATTTAACATAAACATCTCAGCTGCATTTTTCAAATTCTGTGTAAAAACCCCGGTGATAGATTTCAGCCTCAAGGGGATTTGCAGCGCCCGCAGCTCCGCACATCGGGCACCAGGGGGCGCCCGTGCCATTCCGCTGGCCGCTGGAACGCCTCGACCGGGAAACAAAGATAGGGATTTGAATAAAAGACTTCGAAATGCAACCCCGAATTCTACCCTGAGCAGCGTGCGTGTAAAAATTCATGAAGATTGGATTTCATTTCATGTATTTTTACTTTAGTGGGAAGAAATGCACGTGTCGTCTGACTGTGCCTACAGCTGTCTTTACAAGGGGCGGGGGCGCCTGTTGAAATGAGCAGGGAGGGCCGCTGATGCTCCCCAGCGCTTTGAGAGGCTGGGCCTCCGTCTCCGTCTAGGGACAGCTCTTATTTTTCTGGGTGGCATCCTTTGTGTGCTCTAGAATGTATAGATTAATTGTATTGTTTTGTAAAGGATGCATGCTGTTCCCGGCAGGACTAGCAGCCAGCTCTGGGTCCAGGGAGTGACATGAGTCATAGAAGGCACTTATTATTTTGATGAAACACAGCACATTTCTTTCAGCCCATAAAATCAAAGGGGTGAGAAAAGGCTGTTTTCAGGGTGTAGGAACTCCCCTTGTTTCCCTGTTGTGGTGCACAACGGTTCTGCGTCTGCGGCCTTTGTGCATTTTCCAGACATGAGTGACACGGTGCTGAATGCCTGGGTGGCAGAGCCTATCAGAGGATGGCTGGACACAGGCCAGGGCAGCTTGGCCCTCCACGGTGTACTGCCCTTGAGTTCCAGGGCCCCCCGCCTGGTGGAGGATGGGCACCCCGTAGTGACATGTCTCTGGACCGGGTCCATACTGGGTGACAGTGGGGGTTTTCGGGGCAGAGATCCTAGGGGGATAATGGACTGAAGTGTTAGGAGCCTGGAACTTGAAACAGGCCTGGGCAAGAGAGGCTGCTGCCACCCACCCTGAGCTCTGGGATGGCAAGGGCAGGGCCCCTTGGTTTCCTCTGTAACCCCAGCATGAAAGGTCAACCGACGCCGTACCTGGTGCTTACTAAGTGCTCCACGAACATTTGTTGAATATACAAATGTGAGGATGAAGGCTCAGGAGGCTGTGAGGATCCCCGGGGGCCCTGGCTGTAGCTGAGTCCGGGCATGTGGAGCGACAGTGTGGGGAGGAGAGTGCTGGGCAGTGCTGGCTCTCAGGGGCTGAGGCACTGATAGGCAGGGGCTGCAGAGCTGGAGAAGCCAGGAGGGCAGGCGGAACCACCTCCAGTGTCTCCATGTGCTGGGATGGTGCTGCAGTGGCCACACAGGGCCTCTTGGGGCCTCTCCATCCTTCCCTTCCTGCTGCCCTTGCTGGAGCCAGCCTTTCTGCTGTTGCCATGGCAACGTTGGCCCGAGGTGTTGCTAAGGGCCGGCTGGGCAGCGATGCTTCTCAGGCCTGAGCAAGTAAGGGGCTCTGGACTGTCCCTACGGAAGGCGGGCCCTGGGGGGGTCTCTCTTGTCTGAGAAAGGGAGGAGGGAGCATAGGATAGCGTTCAGCACAGAAACTGCTCCCAAGACAGGTCGAGGTCCCCCCAGGTGTGGCTTTGGTGGTAGGGATCTTGGGGCTGGCAGGGCCCTGTTATCGTGGGGGCCCCTTGGCACTGCGGCATTCTCACTACTTCACCCAAAGTCTTTATTTAGGGTTATCTCCAGGGCTCCCCAAGGGCCCAGCAGCCTCCTGGGGCCTCCTGTGAAGGGTGCGGGGGGGGGGGGCTGAGAGGGCCTGGAGGGGCCGAGTGAATTGCTCCTAGACAGAGTGGACTGAATTACTCCCTGTGAGAGCAGAGTCGGAGGTCTTACATCCTTAGACTCAGGTGGCAGGGCTGCCATGTATCCCTGCACCTCCTGGCCCCTACCCAGGACACCAAGAGCGGGCACCGGCTGCTCTTGGCCTTGGAGTCTCCCATAACTTTTCTGTTGCCACATTCCCAGCACACACAGGGATTGTGGAGGCCCTCAGCCCCTAGTCAGCTGGGGGGCAGTTAGTTTCCTCTCCACACCTTCCTTCTCGGACCCTGGAACAACAAGTGGCATCGGGAATGCGGAAGGTGGTCAGGTCTGGGAAAAAGATGACAGTCCAGCCTCCCCTGGGGTCCAGGAGTTGGTGAGAAACACTGTGATGCTCCTTGAAAGGGGCTCTAGGATTCAGGATGACTCAGCCTCGTAGAGTACGCCCTCTTCTCTCTCCCCATCATGGGAAAAGCTTTCGGCCCGGGCAGCATCCCTGCTTTCCCACACCAGCCAGATAACAACGACAGCATCAGCACGAGAAGGGGCGTCTGGGCAGTGGTGTACAGTTTACAATACTTTAGATTTACATAGCACCTTTGTCTTCTAAAGGGCCTTTGCCTCTGTCCCCTCGGCCACCAGAACACAAACGTCACAGCTCCCGCGGCAGAGCAGCGAGACTGAGGCAGAGGCCTAGAAGGGATTCCATGCAGACTCAGGGGTGTCTGGGGCTCTCTGCACTGCCCAGAGCAGGGGTGGCGGGGCCCCAGCCCTCACTGGGCGTTCACCTTGTATTTCAGGATGTAGGAGTAGAAGTTGTGGTTGGCATTCTCCAGCACCATGACGTAGACCTCCTGGCAGCCGGCTGTGTTGCAGCTGCCCTCCCAGTAGCCCTCGCGGTTCAGGGTCAGGGGCCACGTGTCCTGCCCCTTCACCAGGGCTTTGGCGACACCGTGCAGCTTCAGTTTGAATGGGACGTTGTGGTTGGCGGGCAGCACGCCCGACAGGGGCTCCAATAGCTCATTGTCCTGCCCCCAGTTGCCGAAGCTCTCGGGGAACACGGGCCACTTCACCTTGCTGTTGGTGCAGCACAGGAGGTAATTGAAGACGAAGACGTAGTTGCCCGGTTCCTGCCTCTTCTTGACGAAGATCTTGAGCGCGAACTTGCCGGCGTGGGGCAACTGGACTTTCAGCTCCGTCCGCTTCTCCCACTGCAGCTGGAAGATGTAGCGCCGCTGTGTCTCCTCGGTGACGGGGCCATCGTCCCCGTGCAGTGATGCCAGGACGCTGATGCCCTCCTCCACGCCGAAGCTGATGGAGCAGCGCCCGTCGCTGGTGTAGATGACGGGCTCGGGGTGGGACGGCTTCGTGATGCCCATCTGCTCCGAGAACCAGCTGGGCCCCACGGGCTGGTGCAGCTCCGCGGGCAGCCGGACGTCGATGTCTGCGTAGTGGCACTTGAGTGTGTACTCCAGCACCGAGCTGTAGATCTCCGAGTTGCCCTTGGCGAAGATCTGCAGCTTGTGGGTGCCCACGGTCGGAGGGTACACGTCCAGCTTCATCCCGTTCTTCCTGAGGCTCAGCAGTCCATGCTCCTGCTTGCCGTTGAGCATGAACATGAACAGCGTCGGGGCGCAGCTCTCGATGGTGACTGTGACCTTCCCGTTCACTGTGGGGAGAGAGCCGGGGTCAGGTGAGAGGGGTCTGGCCTGTGCGGATGTGCTGGTAAATGTTTAACAACGGGATCTCTGGGGGGAAAGCGCTGACATATAGCGTCTGCCCATTTCCATGGTGTAAATACCTTCACCACGATAGTGTTTTTTTTTTTTTTTTTTGCAGTACGCGGGCCTCTCACTGTTGTGGCCTCTCCCGTTGCAGAGCACAGGCTCCGGACGCCCAGGCTCAGCGGCCATGGCTCGCGGGCCCAGTCGCTCCGCGGCATGTGGGATCTTCCCGGACCGGGGCAGGAACCCATGTCCCCTGCAACGGCAGGCGGACTCTCAACCACTGTGCCACCAGGGAAGCCCAACCACGATAGTTTTAAGTAACCAGTGTGATCTCACTGAACATGATATAAGCCAGAAGCAGCACACCTCTGGAAGGGCTCCCCTACCCCCTCTAGGTGGCTCTCTTTGAGAGCTGCAAGCTGGGTGGGAGGGTGTCTCAAGAAAAAAATCTGCCCCCAGCTGTATGTGCTCGCCTTGCCCATTTGATTCGTATCAGATGAGTGTTACACAGAGCCTTAACCTGATTCTAGGGCAGGGGAGAGGGCCGAGGGACAAGGAGGGCCCAAGACCCTGGTTGGAGAGCCTCCAACTCTCAAGTCTTGCTTTCACACTGCTCCCTCCAGCATCTGGGCGTTACCTTATCACAGCTGTCATGTCAACACATCACCTTAAAAACGGGTTGGAATGGCTTCCCTCCTGGAGGCTGTGCTCAAGGGGCAGGGCTGCTTCCTTGCGTGTCCCCCACTCTCCCTGAGCCCCCCCTGCCACCCCAGGCCACATGTCTCTAATGGGGTCAGTGAGTGCAAGGGAGGGTCTTCTGCACCCACCTTCCCCGCTCCTTGCCTCTCCCCTTGCCCTCCAGTGCTGTCTTCCTCTGTCCTGGTCATTGCTGTCGGGGAGAGGGGCCGAGTTCTCCGGTTATTGCAGCCCACCAGCACACCCCTACCTGGCCCTCCCTGCTTCGCAGGGCCACAGGGAGGGGGAGGGCTTCTCTGAGAGCCTTGCCTTCCTCTCAGAAGCTGATCTCCTGCTCCTCCCAGCTACCTCCCCGGTCCCGTGCGTGGATGAGCACAAAGGAAGGAGACAGACTAACGTCTGATCCATGCTCCCTAGTAGCCTTTCCCCAATCGGGGGTCCAGTGCTCTTGCTGGGTAGGCAGAAAGCCATGCCCAGGCTCTAGGACAAGTGTCCCTGAGACTTCCTGTCTAATCAGCCACAAGGTCCCCGACTCCAGGGTGCTCAGCGACTGCATTCAGTGCTACCTCCTCCATCTGGAAGACTTGCCCTGCCTTCCCAGGTACTGCCAACTCCTCACCTACCTTACTCTCCCAAACACCTGCCCACGGCAGTCCCCCTCCACCCAGTCAGCTCTCTGAAGTCTGGCCTCCGTTCCCATTCTCCAAGTGTTCAAGTGTTCTTGGATGAGCTGCGCCACTGGCCATGCCCTCCTGGAAGTCCTCTCCTCGCCTTGCATTCACCACCTTCTCCAGCCTGGCCCTCTCTCCACCCTCTGACCACCACCTGATCCCTTCCCTTTCCCATACACTAATTGTGGCATTCTTTGTGCTTATGTGCTATTTTCTTTGTCTACACTCTTTCTCCACTGCCACCAGCCACCATGGGACCTGGTGACCTCCAAAGGAAAGTGACCAAGAACAGCAAACTTGTTATCAACCTCTCTCGGTTGAATCCCTTCTCTCCCCTCACTTCCTAATCTAAGCCAGCTCAGAGGGGAGAAGCTGTCTCAGCCCTCAGCTGCTCATGGACCCTGTCCTGCTCCATCCTGCACCACAGTTGGTTGTGTGGTCCCCGTGCAATTCACCTTTGATGCATGGAGTACTCCCAGCATCTCCACATGGCAGCCCGAGGGCTCCTGAAAATATCCACCCGGTCACTCTGGGGCTCACTTCACCATCAAACCAGAGGCCAGTGGAGAGGCCTGTCCCCGCCTGCCTTGCCTGAGTCAGGACCGTCTTCGGGCCCGCACGGTATTCCCTCACATCCTCCCGGGGGACACCCCTTCACGTCCCAGGGCCCTCACACATGCTCTTCCCCATACCGTTGTCCCCCAAACCTGGATAAGACCTCAGTGTAACGTTCTGACTGCAAAGAAAGCTTTCCTGATGTCCTGGGGTGAGGCTGAGCTGTCTGGAAGCCTCTCTCCTGGCTCTGCATCTCCTCCAGGGAACTTAGCACTGTACTAATGAATTGGTTATGGGTAACGTCCGTCTGTCCTCCCTGAGGGTGCCACAGGGAAGGGTCCACCTGCCTCCTTTCCTGCCATGTCCCAGGCCTGGCCGGGGCGCCTGGCCCAGGGCGTTCTTGGCAAAGGTAAGTTGACTGGCTGGGAAGACTTGAAATCAAGGATTGGAGACACCTGGGGACCAAGCTGGAGCCTGTGACCACCTCTTCCTCTCACCCCTCCTTTGCCTCCTCTCACTCTCTCCTCCCTGCCTTTTGCCCACCTCAGTTTTCCTCTCAGCTTTCTTCCCATCCCCAATCTTAAGAAAACTAGCTCCAGCAAAGAAATGTTCTATAAATATGCTTCATGAATATGCAATCACATTTTAGGTTTACTATATATTAAGAAACCCAGTGTTTACATTTCTCTGTCTCTTGAAAAGGCAAACCCCTTGGGGGCACTGTTTTGACGCTGGTGTGACCTGGCCCATTCCTCCCTGTGGCCCCGTGGCCCATGACAGCTGGAGCAGGGCCCCATCTGACATACGTGTAGGAGCCGCACTCCTGAGACGGCAGCTTCACGACGTTATCTTAGCAGCGGGAGCTGCCAGGTATTTGTAGTGTTAGAAAAAGTATTCCCAAGCTCAGCAGCCTAGTTAAGGAGACTGTTGTGAGGTAGAAGGGACAAGTCAGCTGGGACTAATGTGGGTGCCCCTATATTCCTGAGTGTGGGGTGGGGGTCCCCCGAAGACCCTCCCACAGAGCCCGCTGTGCTCATACCAGGTGAGCTCAGGCCTTCTCTCCTGGGAGCACACAGGGCCCTGGGGGCAGAGATGGGGCCCGTAGGCAGTCCTTGGAGGAAGTGTGGGGGTGCACTGATCCTGCTGGGCTGAGCCCTGACTGTGGCTCGGGCACCCCTGGGCCCAGCCCCCCCATAGGCCTTGTAGTTCCCAAACACACACAGCTGGCTGCCCGTGGCCCCTGTGGGGAGGTGGGGAACAAAGGTCACTCCAGGCCAGCCTTGGGGACAGCTCGGCCGGGGGTCCTGCACGCCCAGCCCTGGGGAAGTCGGCTGAAGAGGCTGGTCCTGCCTTTAGGAGGGAAGGAAACAGGGCAGCGGGCAGAGCCGGCCGGCATCCAGGCGGCGAGGGGAGCTCTGAGAGGCCAGGCAGCGCCCCTGGAGCCCGGCCGTCGTCTGGGGTGCTTGAACTCAGACCTTGGAGGCCTTGCTGTGTCCTTCCTGGAGCACGTCCTTCCATGTCCCGTGATGCTTGCTCTCCTCCAGCTCCCAGCACCCAGCTCGGTGGCTACCTCCCTACTACAGCCCCCAGCGCTCTGTCCTGGGACACGCCCGCCGCTCGCCCACTAGCTGCTTAAGCCACTGACACACAGACCCTGGCTCAGCCGGGTCAACACACGTTCTCTGCCAGGAGTTTAGGAGCATCTGTCGGGCACCTGAGCTGGGAGGCAGGTGTAGCCAGGTCTGAGGCAGTCCTTTCCCTGCTGTGTGAGCTGAGAGAGACTCCCCCAGCTCGGGCCCACCAGCCCTGGTGCCCCGACCCCGGGCTGAGAACGCGGCCCTCAGGCCAGGGAAACCTCGGACCCCCTACGCATCCCTGTCTTGGTTTATGCTGGTGGGAGGGGCTTCTGTCCCCGCAAATGTGACCTGAGGCTGCGTCATGCCCTGATGGCCTGACGGCCCGGGCTGCCTCTGTCTCCCCTGCACAGCCCCCATATACAGCGTCCAGTGAGCTGGGCCCTGGCAGGGCAGCCCCACGGGCCCGGGTTACCTGTTTTGATGACGGAGGTCTGCGGGTGGGCGCTCAGCATCCCCTTGTTGTAGAACTCACTCTTGTGATACATGTTATTCTCAAACTGCCTCAGAGATTGAGGAGGCTTGAGCAGCTGCCAGTTCTTGTTGTCCGGGAAATGGTCCTCGATGAACAGTGCAGGGTGGGTGAGGAAGTAGAATTCATTGTAGCTGGAGGAGGAAAGCAGGTCAGTAGTCATGTGGGGGGAGCAGGCCCCGGCTGTGCAGAGGCGCAGGGGGGCCCACAGGGGGACTTTGGGGCCTTCTTTGGGCTAACGTATCCTAGGGGGGGTCCAAGCCACTACCCAGTGGGAAGAGGCACCATTTCCGACCCTAACGTGGGCGCTGCAGATGCCCCCTCAGTGGCCGCTTCCATGAATAGGAGGTGAGACAGGATCTGAGGCCCCTTTTAAGAGAAGGCCACCACCCAGGAGGGGCTGTGACCAGGCAGGGAATGGGCTGCCCCTGCTCTCAAAGCCAAAGAGATTTGAAGGGAGCAAAGCCGTGACCCGCAGAACAGGTGCCAGTGGAGTGGAGGGAGGGCAGGGAGGGAAAGCCTGGTGCACCGGCTCCGTCCACATGGTGACCTGATGGGAGTAGCTGTGCAGGTGGGAGGCCCTGATGTGGTCCCTGGGGCTGCCTAGACACGGCTCTCTGGTCAGTGATGCAGATCAGGAGAAGAACGGGGGACTCATCCGACATGGGCGAGCCTTCAGTGAGCAGCGCCCAGAGCTGAGGCAGCAAAGCAGGGGTGTGAGTGAACACGTCCTGCATGTACGGGCTCCGTGCACGCACTTGTAGCGGCCCCGCGTGCAGGACCACCAGGATTTTAGCTGCACAAATGGGGCCGTGCTCTCATTTCTCTGGATGAAAAGGCATCTGAGCTGCTGACGGCCATCAAGATCCAGCACGAATGTCAGGGCCTTAGCTTAAGGCTGGAGCCTCAGCAGACAGGTGTGCTCCAGCCCCCGCTGTGGCCATCGGGAACCTGCACACCCCAGCACCCCGTCCCGCACACCAGACCCCCCTTCTCAGAGGTGGGATTCAGCTGCATTCAGCCCAGAGAGCAGGAGGAGGAAGCCCGGTGTCTGCGAGAAGCAGTAGGAGACAACTCCGGCAACTGTAACACGGTCAGTGGCCAAAGGCCTGAGGGGAACCTACAGACACTTAGAGAAGCTTCTCAGCCCGGCCTTGCCTTGCACTTGGCCTGTGGGCAAACACTGTGCTTTTGGTACTTGGGTGGAGGGAGCGCTGGGGAGACAGAGGGGGGATTTAGACAGTGGAGAGTGAGGTGACAGGAAGGCCTGGGCCCTTATCTTGGCCTGGAGCTAGCTCACTCCCTCCACCAGAGGAAGGGTGGGAGCGGCCAGCAGCACACGGAGGAGGCCCCCCAGCCCTCCTTCCCCTTCCATCCAGCCTTCTCCACCTGCTGCCTCCTCCATCTCCACCCACCAGGCACCCCGCAGAACCGAGGTACTTACAGGAAGGTGAATTTGGAGGTGGTGGAATCCACCAGGCCGCTGCCCCAGGTGCTGTCCACCAGGTGCCATCTCCCCTCCAGGAACACGGCGTTCCAGGCGTGGTCAAACTCCCCGGAGAAGCTCTGCCCCGGCTGGTAGCCAAAGCCCTTGGAGTAGCCAGGCACCGTCATGCACTGCACGCCAGCGATCCTGGGGCGGGACAGGGCTCTGAGAGGCGGCTCCTGCTGGGGCTGCGTCCAGCACAAGTCTGTCTGTCTGTGGCCCCAAGCCTTAGGTGCATTTGCTGTCCGGAAGTCCCTCCGGGCCTCTCCTCTTCCCTGACTCTCGCCCAGTCACACACACACAGACTTTTGTCTGCAGAGCCGGAGGACAGGGGGACACAGGGCTGGCTGGTCCCTCTGGCACAGCCTGGCTGCGGTCCCCGCTGTCTGCTCCCCCTCCAGCCTCTACAGAGCACTTGGGAATGTCTCTCCCCAGAGCCTGCCTGAGGGCTCCGCCGGCAGCTGCAGGAGGACAGTGGTGCAATGGTGAGGGGCGCCTGGCGGACACGGAAACCAGGGGCATGCCAATGCTCTCGACTCGATTCACGTGGCTGGGGAGTTGGGTTGAGGTGCCACGGGTGGGGCGTCAGGCAGGGTGCTGCACGCGAGGGTTAGGGAGAAAGCTGAGCTCACCTCCACCGCCACGTCCTGCCCGCGGACACCTGTGCGGGGACCCCTGGGGCAGGCCAGCTGGGGTCCCCATCTTGACCTGGGGAGGACTGGCCCACTGCCAGGGCCACCACGGTGCATTAAGGCCATTTGCCGACTGATCGCCCTGGCCACGGTTTCAGAGTCCCCTGTAGCTGTTACTTCGGGAGTGGAAATGCTGAGCGGTCAGCTCGAGCTTTTATCAAGACCCCCTTGACAGTGTGTTCCCTCACTGCTCACAACCAAGCTGGCCTGGACGGTGGGGCGATGGGCGCTGGTCACCTCTGGGGACCAAATGGCAAGCTCTAATCTGGGCACTTGCAGCTGGAACACTGAGGCCCAGACCTGGGCTGTGGGCAGCACCGCACGGCCACGGCAAGCACCCTGAGAGTCTTGCCATGGCCAGCTGGTCCTCTCCTTCAGCAGCCCTGCCCCCACATGGCAGCTCTTCTGGTGCAGGGGACCCCTAGTGCCAGCCCTTCTGGGGCCTCTGTGTGAGCTAGAACAAGGTGCTCCTTCTTCAGGACACTTTCCTTTCACTGTGGAAGGTTGGTGTAATCAACGCCCAAACCCGTGATATCCAGGATGTTCGTGATGGCCCATCAGATGGGGCTCAGCACGAGCTGCCCGCTGACTCTGCCCTCCCCTTGCACGAACCGGGGCTGTGCTCCGGGTGTAGGCCCGGCCTGAATCAGGGAAGCGGCCTCGGGCAGCTGGGGTCCCTCCGGGAGCAGGTCTGCAGTCTCAGTTGCTCTGAACAAGAGGCCATGGAGCCTCAGGCTAATGGGGTGAAATGGCCATGCACACAGGATAGGAATGGGGAAATTTTCCGTATAAAAACGACCATTTAATTAACAATTAGTAGAATATTGGATTAAATACGACTTATCTCTATTTACATATCATTTGTTGAAAGACCTAGTGAGGCAAAATATGGAGCCTGCAAATTACCAGATTCCACCTTGCCATGGGGGCCGCTCACGTGCCCACGCGGCCTGAGCTCCCCTCTCCTGCCGGGGGGCAAGCCTGCTCTGCTGAGGCTCCTTATGGGCTGGGAAGTTTTGCAGCCCCCCACCCTTCTGCCTGCCAAAAGGACGTCCAGGCCTCCCAGGCTGCCTAAGAAATCCCATGGGAACAGACCAGCCGGGCCCGTGGGGAGGATTTCGGGACCCCTTGGGGGGCGGGAGCAGAGAACGAGAGAAACCAGATTCCCGTGGATGTCAGGATTCTGCTGGTAAAAGCCAACACGGACTCCCTGGAGCAGAAGGGCCGCCCAGAGCCTCGAGGCCTGGGAGGGGTGGGCCCAGGACCCCAGGGGAGGGAAGTGCAGCAGCATGCCTGGAGAGCCCCCTCCTCACTTAGCTGCAATGGGATGAGGCCCAGGGGGTTCTCAGCCTGTGTGATCTGAGTGAGTTTATAGTCTTAGAAGAAACAGCCAGCAGAGGGGAGAGGCAAGGGTCCCATGCCAGGCCAGAGGGCTGGGACTGAGGTACGTGGGAGGCATGGGGGCGCCTTCCATAGGAGGTAGGGCTCCCTATACTCAGAGAGTGGACGAGGAGAAGGAATGTTGTGAAAAACATTTAACGAGGTAGGAGATGTTCCTGACACGCTGTTAACTGACAAGAGCCTATAAACCCCTGCCATCAGCACAAGGGGGGGGTGTGTGTGTGTGTGCACGCGTGCGTGCGCGCATGCATGGAAAACAAGAGATGGGGGAGGGCAGAGTGAGAGAGACAGTCCAACAGTCATCTGGTCTCTTAGTGATGGGATTATGGGTGATTTTAATTTTCTTCTTTAAGCTTCTCTTTAATTTTAAAATTTTCAATAACGATTATGCGTTACTTTTCGAATTGGAAAAGAATCCATAAATACTACTTGAAAACGACACTTTTAGTGAGTTATTTTCCTTTCTTGCCCAGAACGTCGGTGCATATGAATTTCTAGGATGACGTGGAGGAGTGTGGAGTACTGGGACACCAGTATTTACACAAGGGGCTGCTTTGCAGGAAGGGAGGGGAGCTGCGGGCCTTGGGAGGGTGGCTGCTCAGCTCTGAGTGAAGTCAAGGGGGGAAGGAGAGGTGCTGAGCGCCCTTGCGGCCTCCAGATGCTGTGAGAAAGATGGGGCTGGGGCTGATGTGGGCAGATGGCTGACTCGAGCTCTGCCGGAGTGTCCTCCTGGGAGAAGCCGTGTCCCCGGGCAGAGGTATCCTCCCACCACGGGTGTGAAGTAGAGGTCAGAGTTGAGCACCAACTAGGGGAATAAGAGTGAACACCCCGCCCCAAGCCTGGAAAGGGCCGGAGGGGGGAGAAGCGAGTGGCCAGCTGTCCTCCCAGAGGGCTGGGGGCGGGGGCGGGCTGGAGGCGGCGGTGACTTGGCTGAGCCGGGAGGGCGGGGCTCACCCCAGTGTGACCTTGCCAGGCTCACTGTGGGCAACACAGAAGGTTGGCATTAAATGATCTCTAGGGGTTGATTCTCTTCTGACAGGCTGAGGAGAAGCTGGGAGGGCCGTGGGGAATGCCTAGGGCAGAGTAAAGATGAAAAAACCCCCTCAGCTGTAAGCTTCTGCCATGCTTGACTATGACATGAGGACGTTTTATTACCTGGCAGCCATGTGCTAGATGAATTGGACAAAGAAGTCATAATGTAAAGCATTATTGTTAATAATCCATAACTCTCATGCGAGGGTGTGGACCTAGTAATTCTAGCTGCTGGTTGCTAGACAGATGACCCACCACCATCTCAGGTCATCAAAAGATCACCAACGGTATACACTGCAAAGCACTGTACAAGGCGCAGGCACCAGGGGATAATATCACATATATCATTTCAAAATGTAATAAATAGCATAACATAATAAGTTGTAATATTCTAAACATAAAGGTCACTGGCCACCCTAGATGTGCTCATCGTCGGAAGGGGGCAGATATGTGAACCGTCACGAAAATGCTAGTGATAAGCACGGCCCTTTCAGGGAACCCAAAGGAGCAGGAATTTGCTGGAAAGCTCGGGGAGAGCACTGAATAAGCGGAGGACGAGAAACGTTTCCGCCTCTCAAAGAACCCCAACCAGCCATCCTAGAGCCCCAGATATCAGCCAGGGAGACATATCTAATAACCTCAGGCTGCAGAATCTTGGTTTTTACTTTTGACAGTTTTGAAAATCCCAACACCAGTGGTTTTACTGAGGAGGCTATGGATCCAGACTGTGACTCATTTTAAACAGAGCCGATCCGGGCCTCGGCAGCAGGGTGGCTAAGCGGCCTGGGGTGGGCGCTGTACCCTGCACGTATCAGCCCCTGACCATAGTGGGCCTCCTCACCTCGGACCACTTCTCCCAGGATGTCTGAGCCACACAGAAAAAACAGGGAGGGTGGGAAGGCTATAGGAGAGGCAGTGAGCCATGCTCTTTTTTCCCATCTTGATGAAAACATTGTGATTTCTAATAGTAAAATTAGGAAACATGGTTTCGTTAATGTTAAGCCCAAGGGCCAGTTTAACTGGGCAAATGTGTGAATTAGAATTTTTAGGGCCTTGCTGTTTCTGAAATGGTCCTCAAGAAGGTCGTAGAAAACAAATTTATGGTTACCAAAGGGAAGGTGGGGGAGGGATAAATTGGGAGTTTGGGATTAAAATATACACTCTACTATATATAAAACAGATAACCAACAAGGTCCTACTGTATAGCACAGGGAACTATACTCAATATCTTGAAATAACCAATAATGGAAGAGAATGTAAAAGGATATATATATGTATGTATAACTGAATCACTTTGCTGTACACCTGAAACTAACCCAACATTTCAAATCAATGTTTTTCAATAAAAACTAAAAAAGGTATATTATATAAATCCAAAAAAAGGTAAATTCTAAACTGGCAAAAAAATTGTGATTTCTATACTACAGCAGGACATGAATAACCATGATTTATGTTTCACAATTTATGTAGTTGATTTCTTGTAAATTTGACAGTGTCTTCATATTTCTGCTATATGGTCGGTCCCCTTACCCTTTTCTTATACCACCACCCTTACAGCAAGGTCAGTAACTGTAATCATGGTAATAATTTTCACTCCAAAGCCCTGTTTAGAGCCTTTTGAGGTTGACTTCAGTGGCTCCTCTCTGACAAGTGAGGAGTTGGCAGTTCAGAGAGGGAGGCTGACTTGCCTGGGGACACTCAGTAGTCCAGGGGCCAAAGCAGCGCCAGGACTCGTTTTTCCTGATGCACAGTTCAGTAGGCTCTGTAATTGCACCAGCCCTTTTGTACACCGAGATTTGTTTTAATCTATAAACTTCTGGGTGGTATACAGAGTGAAATTAAAGGCTGGTTTGCTATAGTGATGTATTTCATCTTCGTGAGCACTCTCCTTTGGTGTGTCTATAAGGATGGGAGAGTTTAGATGCCCCTTTCAGAGGCCGTATATGGTGAGGATCATTTAAGGTTATTTAATGTATCCAGGCTTCTGGGCCTTTGGAACCATGTGATGTTCTGGGATGGTCTGGGGCACGCAGCAGCACGCCACTGTGACAGCTGAAGGATGCATGGAAAACGCACCGACATCTGATTGGTGACAACGAGCCTCCTCACCACCAAAGTCTCAAACTGGCAATAAGCTCCCGGCCTTATCAGAAGTCCCCGGAAAATCTGCTAGCTGGTGGTGCCAGCGCAGTGATAACGGGGAGACATTGCACTGGAGGCTGACTTAGCGGCAGAATTCTGGGGAATTAAGCTTGACCCTTGCAAGGAAATGAAGCAAAATTCACGAAGGCTGTCGGGGAACTGAGGCAAAAGGAGAGACATCAATGCTGGACGAGAGAAGGTCAGAAAGAAACTGGTCCAGCAGTTACAAGCAACAGTGCTAACAAAAAAGGTATATTGGTTACTTGGGAAAGACGATGAAGAAATGAATGACATTGCAAAAATATCTGAATTCCCCACCAAATTACTTTATTATATCAGTCTTTAATGAGGCCACCGCAGGGAGGTGAAATGGACTGGCAGAAGTAATGACAGCCGTGTGGATACAACTCTTGCTAAGAGGCCACTTTGACAACTAAGCAGGGGTAAACCAGCAAGTGTGGATTACACGTCTTCAGTTATTAAGGAGTCCGGTAATGAATTTACCAAACCTTCAGCAGTTATTTTAAAGGTAAGGGGACTTAGGAAGGATGCATGGACAAGGTTACCGAACTTTAAAGCCAAAGTTAAAGGAATTCAGCGAACTGTGAGCTATTGTTAAATGTCCCAGGCAATGCAGAGAGTATTTCACATGGTAACTGCCAGGTTGGAACCTAGCTTTAAATGATGCAAAACGTTGGGATGTGTTTTAATGATCAGCTTCAGGCCAGAATACGGCCGTTGTTAAGCATCTGGACCAGGCCAAAAGAGCTGACAGTTCCACTCAAGGCCAATGTCAATTTTCTGAGCCTATGTGAGTCTATGTGTGTCTGTAGGAAAGTTCTACAGAGCAAAGATACTCCAGTACTGTGGGAAGACAGGGAGGATTAAAAAAAACAACAAGCCCCAAGTCAGGTTAGCAAACTGCAAACTGCATGTTCTCATTTAGTCCTGCAGTCCTGCCAGTAGGCAATAAAGTCCGCAGTATACAGGTAAGAAAACTGAGGCTCCCAGAGGCTTAGTGCCTTCCAAAAGGAACAAAACTAATAAGTGGTACATTAAGGACTGGAAATCAAGGACTGGTAAACTAACTGAGGCCTGGAAGTCTTTCTGCTATAAATCTGATACTCCTTCCATACCATGCTAAGAAGGCTTCTACTGGATAAATAAGGATATGTTCTATGACTTAAAACCCTGAGTGTTTTCAAATTTGCAAATTGAGATGAAAATGCTGAAAGGTGCTAGGCACAAATAGAGCTGAACACAGAGGGAGGGCTATTCCATTATTTAAAAAGAGAAGAAGGTCCATTTCATACAAGTCTGCTAGGAATATCCTGTCATTTCCTGTCATTGAGGACCTACTATGTGTAGGATTCTGAGATGTATATTCACAGGGAAAGCAGAAAGGGTCCGGGGAGACATATGAAGACACAGAAGACCTATAAGACCTATAAGAAGAAATGAGCACAGGCAAAGCCTACATGATAGAACAAAGTCCAGAAAGGAATATGACAAAATGTCAAGTGTCATCTCTAAGTGGTAGGATTCGGGTAACTTAATTTTCTTCTTTTTGCTTCTATGCACTTTATAAATCTATAGTTAAGTTTTATTTTAATTTACAGAAGTGAGTTAAAGAAAAGCCTAAGCAAGACCTGAGCTGGTGTACAGGTGTGCTGACGGCACCCCGGGAGGGGGAGGGGGGCCATCCTGCAGCGGGGCCCAAAGAGCATTAGGGAGAGGAGAGCAGAAAGGGCCTGAGGAGCTGGAAGTGGGGGGAGCGGCGGAGGCGGCAAGGCCAGGAGGGAGATGAGGCTGCAGTTGGGAGGACATCACGGGGCAGCGTAAGCCTTTAGTCTGGTTCAGGAACCCAGGGCCTCGGAGCCTGGGCAGGGAGCCGGTGAGGACCCCGGTTTCTGGAGAGGCCCAAAGGCATGTGGGGTGCCTGGGTCTAGGGTGGGGTGGGAATGTGGGGGTTGGGCGATGGGTTGCACCTCTGCACCCTGACCCGCCGTGGGCCCCTCTAAGAGCAAACGGTGAGCAGGAGGGGTGGAGAAGCATGTCTGCGCTTGCTGGGTGCGGGAGGCTGGACCACTGGGGGTCAGGCAGGGACTGGGATGCGTGTCCCCCAGGAGCAGGACATCCTGTGGCCGCTGTACAGCACCTACACACCACGCCCGCCCGCCCGTGGACTCTTAAGTGTCTGTTGCTACTCTTGGTTTGATGAATTGCCCCCTGCAGTCCTGGCTGGCTGATGTCTGGGTGCCTGAGAACCCCGGCTCCCAGAGGGCTGCAGGGGCAGTGGGCACAGTCTGTCTACACCCCTGGGGATGGGCTTTTCAGTGGTCCCCAGGGCTGGCTGACTGCTTCCCGGGGAACACGGCAGACCTCAGAGAGCAGGCACAGGAAGCTGTGCAGGTCGGCGGGGCTCCCCCAGCCTTGAGTCTGTCTCCAGGTCACCTAGAACCCGCAGTGAGGTCTCCAAACACAAATGAGAGCAGCCACTCGCCTGCTCTCACCCACCTGGGCAACCTGGCCAGGTGCTCGCTCCCGGAGCAATGGAAACGGAGCCCAAAGGCTCCAAGAGACAAGCTGCTTCCTAGTTATTCAGCTTTTCCAACTGACAAATCTTTTCGAGGGTGGAGCTTTTGTTTGCCCCAAGAGGGCCCCTGTGCCAGCCCTGAGGACAGCCTTTCACAGTCCTCTTGGCGCCCGCAGTCACTGTCCTTGCGTTCCCAGATCTGCCATTCTTCTAACCTTCAGCTGCACAGAGATGGGAGAAGGTGGAAAAAGGGCCTTTTATAACCAAATTATCTCTGTGCATTCATCTGCCATTATGTTAATGTATCCCAAAGCCCGACAGATGGTACAAAGTCAATTACGCTGGTGTTAAAAAGGGAGAAATTGACCTTTTCAGGACTCACTTGGATTCAGAGCAGAGTTTGCAAACTCGGGTTTCAGGCCTGGCACGTGGGTGAAGGCGCAGGGCACTTGGCAGGGGGAGGGTCAGGGTGGTCAGCCCGGGATACCTCTGTACCTGCACATTCTCTCAAAGAGCCCAGCGTAGCCATCACAGTTGGTCTTCTGGGTCTGCAGGATGGTGGTGGGTTTGAAGGCCTGGCGGTCCTTCTCCTGGGCGGCCTCGATGTCATACTCTGGAGGGCAAAGGAGGAGGCCGTGAGGAACCAGGTCCCTGGAGACGACCCGGCTGGTGCAGAGGAGAGAGGGGTCCACAATCTGTGGCGCTGCCCCTGCCCTCCACTGTACTTCCAGCATCACTTGGGCTGGCCTCCCTCAGGCCGGGGAGAAACTGCTATGGACTGAAGGGAACAGGGCCCCAGTCCAGGTGCTATCTGGCAAATGTCCCCTCTGTGTGGGTGAGGGCAGGAAGAGCAAGGCATTGGCTGAGGGGCCACTGGCTCCTTAGGCCTCGTAGGAGCGGCTGGGAGGGGAGGGACAAAGACAGCACTGGGCTGGGGTTTGCCTGCGTGTCCCCACCACAACACAGCTCTGCAGGCGGGGCCAGTGAGGCAGCTCACCCATCCCTGCGGCAGCCCCCAAGGCCAAAGCCTCACACTGACCTGCAGGGGGCGAACTGAGTTACTATTAAAACTTGTCCCAAACAGAGAAGACAGACTGTCACTTCAGTAACAGTAGAGCTTAAGGCATGGGGGAGGACCTGAGCCTGTGGCCTTTGAGGGCACAAAGGAGGTGTGTGTGTGTTGGGGGGAGCTGGGGGGTGGTGTGTGTGTGTGTGGTGGTGGTATGTGTATGTGTGTGCGTGTGTGTGTGCATGCGCACGTGTCTGTGTGCATGTGTGTGTGGGGCTGGTGGTGTGGTGTGTGTGTGGGCTGTGTGTGCGCGTGTGTGTGTGGTGTGTGTGTGCGTGTGTGCGTGTGCTGGGGTGGGTTGTGCGTGTGTGTGTGTGCTGGGGTGGGTTGTGCGTGTGTGTGCACGTGTGTGCACATGTGTGTGTGGCGCGGGTGGGGTGTGTGCGGGTGTGTGTCCGTGTGTGCATGTGTGGGGTGTGTGTATGCCTGTGTGGGTGTGTGTGTGATTGCGGTGTGTGTGTGTGCGCGTGTGTGGGGGTGGGTTGGGTTGTGTGTGGGGTGTGTGTGTGTGTGTGTGTGTCTGTGTATGTGTGTGTGTGGGTGTGCGTGTTTTTGATGTGTGTTTGTGCGAGTGCATGTGTGGTGTGTGTGTGTGCATGTGTGTGCGGGGTGGGGTGGGGTGTGTGCGTGTGTGTGGGGGTTGTGGGTGGGTGTGCGTGTTTTTGGTGTGTGCGTGTGGAGTGGGGTGGTTTGTGTGTGTGTGTGTGCGTGTGTGTTTGGTGTTTGTGGGTGGATGTGCGTGTTTTTGGTGTGTGTGTGTTTGTGCACGTGCGTCTGTGGGGTGGGGTGGGCTGTGTGTGGGTGTGTGTGGGGTGGGGTGGGGTGTGTGCGTGTGTGTATGTGTGTGGGTGCGTGTATTTGGTGTGTGCATGTGGGGTGTGTGTGTGGGGGGGTGTTGTGGGTGGGTGTGCATGTTTTTGGTGTGTGTGTGTGCGTGTGCATCTGTGGGGTGGGGTGGGCTGTGTGTGGGTTTGCGTGTGTGCGTAGGGTGTGTGTGTGTGTGTGTGTAGGGGGTGGGGTGGGGTGTGTGTGCTTGTGTGTGGGGTGTGTGTGTGTGGGTGTTGGTGGGTGTGCGTGTTTTGGGTGTGTGCATGTGGGGTGGGGTGGTTTGTGTGTGTATGCTTGTGTGTGTGTGTGGTCGTGTGTGTTTTTGGTGTGTGTGTGTTTGTGCGTGTGCATCTGTGGGGTGAGGTGGGCTGTGTGTGTGTGGGGTGTGTGTGTGTGCGTGCATGTGTGCATGTGGGGTGGGGTGGTTTGTGTGTGTGTGGGGTGTGTGTGTAGTTGTGGGTGTGTGTGTGTGTTTGGTGTGTGTGTGTTGTGTGTGTGCATCTGTGGAGTGGGGTGGGCTGTGTGTGTGTGGGGTGTGTGTGTGTGTGCGTGCATGTGTGCGTGTGGGGTGGGGTGGTTTGTGTGCGTGTGGGGTGGGGTGGTTTGTGTGTGTGTGTTTGTGTGTGTGTGCATGTGTGTGGGGTGTATGTGTGCACGTGTGTGTGTGTGTGGTTGTGGGGCGGTGTGGGTGTTTTGTGTGTGTGTGTGTGTGTGTTTGTGTGCGTGCATGTTGGGGGTGGGGTGGGCTGTGTGTGAGTGTGTGTGGTGTGTGTGGTGCATGTGTGTGGTGTGTGTTTGTGTGTGGTGTGTGTGGGGATGTGTGTGTGTGGTGTGTGTGGGGTTGTATGTGTGTGTGTGTGGGTGTGTGTGCGTGTGCATGTGTGTGTGTGGGGTGGGGTGGTTTGTCTGTGTGTGTGCATGTGTGTGTGTGCAGGGGTGTGTGTGGTGTGTGTGTGCACGCGTGTTTGGAGTATGCATGTGTGGGGTTTGTGTGCGTGCATGTGTGTGGGGGTGGGGTGTGTGGGGGGATGTATGTGTGTGTGTGTGCGTGCATGTGTGCATGTGGGGTGGGGTGTTTTGTATGTGTGGTGTGTGCACGTGGGTGTGCGTGTGTGTGGGTGTGTGTGCGTGTGTTTGGGATGTGCATGTGTGGGGTTTGTGTGTGTGCATGTGTGTGGATGTGTGTGTGTGTGTGCATGTGTGTGTGTGTGTGTGGGTGTGTGTGGGCGGTGCAGCAAAGTCCTGACGGATGTCCTGTTTCCCATCCTGCCCCCTTAAAGCCCAGGCTGAGTGCCAGGGCTGGAGTTGGAGGAGTGGCTCCTCAGGTCCTATGGCAGATGCCCTACCTGTGTCAGGTGAGTTCATCCTCTAAGCTGCATCCCTAACTGCTGCTCTGGGAGGACAAAGAGAAAGCCCAGTGGCAGCAGGTCAGGGAAGCCCTGCTGGTCTCTATGTCACAGGGAAGTCACTAGAAGTCCATCCCACCAGCCAGCTCCTCCATGGACTGCAGGGTGCAGCATCCAGCTTCCCCTTAGCAACCGCCTGTGGGATTGGCTTGAGCTGGTCAGACTCTCAAGGGTGTCCCATGCAGAGCTGTGGGCAGCTGCGCAGGCCCAGGTCCCCTGGGGTGGCTCTGAGAACCTGGAGACTGGGCTGAGAGCAGAAGCTGAGGCCCCCACTGTGGGAGCAGGCAGCCGGGAGAGGGGTGCCCACTCACCCACCACTCCCGGGTGTTTTGAGAAACCTCTGGTGTTATAGCAACTTTTCAAATAGCTATGGCTCATCCCCAGCCTCCTCCTTCTTGGAGATGACCTTCTGCCCTGGGTTCTCATCTCTGTGGAGCAGGTCGCCCAGGAAGGCAGGACTGAGGGGAGGCTGCCGCTGGGTGAGGGGTCTCAGCTCTGGCTGTGGGCAGAGGGCCACGTGGGATCCTTGCCCATGCACCCTTCATGGAGACTGCTAGCACACAGTGAGTTAACCTTGGTTATTGAACCCAGCCATCTAAGAGCCCCTCTCCTCCACCTTCCCTCTTCCTCCACACACATGGGTGATGGAGTCAAGCCCAGAGATGTTCCTCTGGGAACAGGGTCCCAGAGCCAGTGGCCCTACTGGCAGGCCTACCTATGTGGTGGCAGATCCAGATCCAGATGGCGCGGACCCTCTCCAGGTCACTGTGGGCCTCCTGGAGCAGGTCGCTCACCAGCGCGTCCAGGCCGCTCTTGACTGTCACCTGGGAAGTGGGAGGAGTGTGCTACGTCAGGGCCCAGACAAGGGCTGTGAGGAGCCCGGTGCCTTGCCACCTGCAGCCAGCACTGCCCTTCCTCTGGGCAGAGAAGGAGGAGAGGCCCAGAGGCTCAAAGACTGGGCTTAGGGCAACCTTGATGCGGTCTGGACGCAGTGGGAAGTGCTGACCAGCTGAACCACTGGCCCTAGAGCCATCACATCTCCCTGCAGCAGCTCCTGGGGCCAGTCAAGTGGCCATCCGGGCGCTGTAGCAGCCCCTAGTCATGGTCAACACTACCCAAAGCAATCGACAGATTTAGCACAATCCCTATAAAAGTCCAACAGCCTTTTTTGCAAAAACGAGAAAACCAGTCCTCAAATTCATATGGAATTCTAAGGGGCCTGGAATAGCCAAAACCATTTTGAAAAAAGATGAACAAAGTTGGAGGACACAGATTTCTGGATTTCAAACTTACTTAAAGTTACAGTAATCACAACAGTGTGATATCGACATAAGGGTTATATAGACTAATGAAACAGAATTGAGTCTAGAAATAAACTCGTACGTCTATGGCTAATTGACTTTTGACCAGGGTGCCAGGTCCATTCAATGGGGAAAGAATAGTCTCTTTAATAGATGGTACCTGACAACTGGATATCCATATGCAAAAGAAGGAAGTTGGACCCCTACATCATACCATATATAAAAATTAACTCAAAAATAATCAATGACCTAAATATAAGAACTTAAACCATAAAACTCTTAGAAGAAAACACAGGGGTAAATCGCGGTGACCTTGGAGTTGGCAATGGATTCTTAGATATGATACCAAAAGCACAGGATATAAAAGAAAAAATAGATTAATTTGGCTTCATAACAATAAAAATCTTCTGTGCATCAAAGGACAATATTAAGAAAGTGAAAAGATAATTTATAGAATGGAAGAAAATATTTGCAAATCATATACCTGATAAGGGTTTAATATCCAGAATATATAAAGAACCCTTATAATTCAACAACAAAATGACAACCTAATTTTAAAATGGGCTTGAATATACATTTCTCCAAAAATATATAAATGGCCAATAGACACATGAAAAGATGCTCAATGTCATTAGTCACTAGGGAAATGCAAATCAAAACCACAATGAAATACTACTCAATACCCACTAGGATGGCTATAGTAAAAAAAAAAAAAAAAAAGGCAATCATAAAAAAATTGGCAAAAATTTGAAGAAATTAGAACCCTTGTACATTGCTGATGGGAATGTAAAACGGTGCAGCTGCTGTGGGAAACAATTTGTCAGTTCCTCAAAAATTTCAACGTGGAATTACCATATGACCCAGCAATTCCACTCCTAGGTGTATATACAAAAAGAACTGCAGACAGATACTCAGATACCTGTTCACCAATGTTCATGGGGCAATATTCACAATAGCCAAAAGGTAGAAACAATGCAAGTGCCCATCACAGATGAATGGATAAACAAAATGTGGTATATCCGTGCAATGAAATATTACTCATCCATTAAAAGTAATGAAGTTCTCAGACATGTTACAACATGGATGAACCTTGAAAACACAGTGCTAAGTGAAACAAGTCAGACACAAAAGACACAGTGTATGATTCTTACTTATATGAAATACCTAGACTAGACAAATTCAGAGAGACAGTAAATAAATTAGAGGTTACCAGGGGCTGGGAGGAGGGAGAATGGGGAGTTATTGCTTAACGGGTACAAGGTTTCTGCTTGGGGTGATTTTGGAAGTAGACAGTGGTGACGGTTGTACAACACTGGGAATGTAATTGATGTCACTGAATCGTACACTTAAAAACGATTCCAATGGCAAATTATATGGCATATGTTTTACCATAATATATAAAAAAAGAGCAAGTTAGGTTTTCTGCATGGATCCTCAGGAGAAAACAGGGCTGGGGTTGCTGGAAAGGCAGCCCTGGCCATGCTCACTCTTTCTAGAGAAGTAGGGGCACCTGTGCACTTACCTCTGCAATGGTTGCCCGCGCCTCCGTCAGCTCCCACCCTAGGTCCTCCTGACCTAGGAGGTTCCGCCGCTCACACGGGAGCTCCAGGACCCACCCTCTGAGCACAGGGAGACCGCCAGGCCCCTCCGCGTGTCCCCTTGCCCAGCTGCTCCAACACCACAGTCCTGTCTTTGTCCCTCTCCCAGGGCCTAGAAGCACACGTTGCAGGCCCGCATTACAGCCTGGCTGACTCCTGACTTAATCCCCAGCTTCGGTTCTATGGTTTCTGGCCCTTTGGTCCCCACTCACTGCTCTCTGAGGCTGTCCAGCAGCCTGTCCATCCCTTCCGGCAGCCATGACAACATATCCCACCTTGCACAGACTCTGGACGTCCCCCTTCCCTTCCCTCACTCTCGCAGATGACCAGGCCTCAGACTCAACAAAGCCCAGTGAAGACTTCCTTACCAACGAGCCCTCCTCCTCCGCTGGGCTCTCTGCTGGCCTCGGAGCCAGGCCGCCTGCCTTGGCAAAGCTGCCCTTCCTTCCTCAGGCGCTGCCCTCGCTCCGCTGCGTCCTCACCTCCTCCTCCCGGCCCTGGCGGCCCCAGCCTCTCCTGTCTGCCGTGTCTCTTCAAAACACTCCCCAGTCTCTCTCTCAGGACTGCCCACATCTAGTCTCCCTTCCTTGCCAGGCTCCTGTGGGGTCTTCCCTCCACTCCCTCCCCCTTCAACCCCCATTTGCCCTTCAGCCTGCCGGAGCCTGGCCGAGGCCTTCAACCTCCTCTGAGCGGCCCCCCTGGAAGTACGAAGGGCCTCAGTGCTGAGCAGTGGAAGGGAGCCTGTCTAGCCTCGCCTGGCCAGAGTGAACCATGACCGCACCTTCTAGAACACTGACCCTTCCTGGTCTCGCCCGGCCTCAGGTGGCTCCTGGCCCTGCCTTCCCCAAGATGGCACCCTCCCTATGGCTTTAGCTCTTAGCTGAATCTGACGGCTCCCAAAGCAGGGTTTCCGGCCCAGACCTCTCCAGGCTAGATATAGCTCCGGGCTCGGCTACCCAGCTGCCCAGGGGTCACCTCCACAGGTGCTAGAGCCCACCGCACCCCACACAAACCATCACCCCCGACACGTGCTCCAGCTCCCTCACTCTGCGCGCCGAGAAGCTACCCTGCCTGCCCTCCACCGCTCAGCGCAGTGACTGGGCAAGCCCTGCCCCACCTTTACCTCACTGCACACACACTGGGGAGGGGTCCTTCCCCTCTGCTTCCAGCTCCTCTCCGTTCTCAGTGTCCCCGCTTCATCCAGGGATGCCTCCTCCTGCCAGGACAGCTGGACACCCCCTACTGATGCCCCTGCCTTGAATCAAACTCTCTGATCCAAGCTCCTATCATCACTCATCAGTTCAGCAAACAAGCTTCCTGAGTATCCACTACGTGCCAACCCCAGGGTGGTTTTTCTAGGACTGCAGACGATCTCCCGGCTTATCGGCCTAGGATTGCTCACTCTGACCTTAGCGACGGGTCCAGCTCCTTAGCTGCTCCAATCAGACTCTCTGTGGTATGGCTCCTGCCTGGCTCCCAGGACCCCCGTGGGTCTCTCGGGCATCAGCTCTTGTAGCTGCCCCTCCCCACACCTGCCCCAGATGTGCCCAGGCCCAGAGGTGTGGGAGCTCAGCCGCCCACGTGTTCAGGGGTGAGGACTGCTGTGGTCATGTGGGTGCTGGCCATTTGCATCTGTGGTCCTCCCCCCATCCTCACGTCCCTTCCTTCATGGGCTGGGGCTGGCAGGGCTCAGCAGCAGCAGTGCCCCAGTGGGCAGGGGAGGACGGGACAGGGCTGGCCGGAGGCGCCTGCCAACAGGGCGGCGCGGGGTGTGTAGCCTGGGGCGAAAGCATCAGGACCGTGGGTGGGGTGGGAGGGTGAAATGGCCTCTGTCCGGGGCCCTTCTGTCCCCCTCCCACATACTGTGGAAAGGCGCTCCGTACTATCCACCCAAGGGACTCAGGATACACTCAGGAGGGGTCTGGGGAGAGCCTTTGCCGCCCTGGTTTGGGAAACTCCAAGCCGCCTTGTGGGGGTGACCATCGCAGGCAGAGGGCCCGGCTCTCCTACCTGTGAGGCATAGGTGTCCAGTTTCTCAAACTGCCGCAGGTCCAGGGGCATGGATTTCAGGCTGGAGCGATCCCAGGGGTAGGCTGGAAACACAAGGAGGTTGGTCAGGGTCTGAGACTGGCCAACGGGACTGCCTGGCCCAGGGCTCCCTGTCTTTTTGAGGAGCTGTGACGGCCTGACCTTCAACATGATTCCGGGACTGAAACACTGCTCTCAAGAGCTAGATCTCTTAGAAGGGTTCCTCGGTCCAACTGGTTTGGGAACCATGGCAACTCCTCTAGTCCTCTGGGAGACCCACAGGGATAGTAAGCAGACCCCAGAAGCCAGCAGTAAAAGAAGTGATGGATCGCACCTCAGTGAATTCAGCAGCCCCAGACGGACTGATGACAGAATCCCTCCTCCCCACCCCACAGTTTCCTGCAGATTCCCTGCTAGCTTTGCCAGGAATGAATGCTCTGTGGGAAGCACCCAGGCAGCGCTGCTTGCCACTGATGTCCTGGCCATGGTGCCCAGGGTGGTCTGAAGGGCACCCGGGTGTGGGAGAGGGCAAGATGGTCCTGGGCCACCTGGACCTCTGTAGGGTGAGGTGCGTTTGGCACCCAGACAGGCTTCTTCCCTTGCCCATGGTCATCTGGAGACTGACCACTTGCACCCCAAGAAAGTTAAGAGTTCTGGCAACAGGTGCCCAAAGTACAGTGTGGGGGGGCCCTGAGGGAAGCTGGGCCTCAGAATCACTCTTCTATGCACAGCCTTTCTCAGAGGAAGCCAGGACACAGGACAGCCCCAGGCAGCTGCTGCAGGGTTGACTGACCAGTGGTCAGACCAACCCATGGATGGATGGGCAGCAAACCCCTGTCCCAGCCCAGAGAAGAGCCTGGGCTCTGGCTGGGTCTTTCTTATTCAAGGCCCTCTGAGCCAGGCTGACCAAAATCAGGCAAGCTGGATGGGAGGACAGGGCGGGGGTGAGAGGCGGATGGGGCCAAAGGGGCACTGATCCCCTGACTCCAGTGAATCAACTCTCAGCCTGCTATGTCAGGAACCTCTGGGTGCTGGGTGAGTCAGGGGTGCTGGTGGGACCCCAGGACATGACAGCAAGCCTGGGAAGAGCAGAGTAACATGGGAAAGTGCCTGGTGGGGCTGCACAAGGCCTGGGATCTAGTCTGGTGACCTCCCCCTCACTGGGCAGTGCTAAAGCCAGCAGCCCAGCCTCCGGCACAATCTATGGGGCACCTGGGAGAGTGAAAGAGACGGTGGATCACGTGGTAAGGTCAGCAGCACTCTTCTCCCTGGGAGGGTGCAGGGTGAGGGTCCTCTGCAGGCAAGCGCAGAGCAGGGGTGCGAAGCCGCTGTGCCCGGTGCGGGGCTGCGCCTGCATGTACCCACACAACCCTCGTGGACTGTGAGAGTCCTTTTTTTTTTCAGTTTAAAAAGAAAAGTAATTTATTAAATGTCTTCAAGTAACTGCGTGAGCTACAGGAAGACCAGAGCAGCAAGTGTAGAGGCTGCATAGCCAGAACCAGGGCTGTAGGTCAGACTGTGGAACTGCGGGGGACAGGATGCTGGAGAGTGTTGCCATTCCCACCGGGATGCATACAGTTGTTTCCTTGGTGCTATAGACTTGAGAGGTGTGGTAAGAGGGTGGGGACGCCACCAGCGCTGGCTGGAGCTGCTCCACGACCCTCCCTGGGCCAGCATTGCATGGCAGGCAGTGCCAGCGGGTCAGGGAGCTGGTCAACGTCTGGCCACAGAGGAGCTCCCAGCCTCCAGTCAAGTTCAGCCATCAGGAGCAGGCCACACGGGTCCTTCTGCACTTCCCCATTGCTGTGGGTCCCTTCCTGTTAGGACCCACACCTTCTCCCTTCTCAGCCTCAGACTGGATTTGGCCCCCTCTCCCTGCTCCCTCAGTCCCTGCTGACGCCCTGCAGGAGTCCTCATGGGGGGGGATGCGGGGGGGGGGAAGGAGGGTGTGGGGCGGGGCGAGGTGCTGGTCCCTGTGACCTCTGACACATCCAGGATCCGAGGCTGTTCCTCTCCTAAGAGGGGACAGGGTGCGTGGTGGGCAGGCAGGCTGTGCAAACTCTATGGTGAGGCTGTGGCCTCGCCCAGCAACCTAGCATTTTCTTTCTTCATTTTCTGCTCCTCTAATAAGCACCAAGACTCCCTGGACGTCCCCTGCCCCCAGCCCTCTGTCCTGTACAGTCTTACCCTGGAGCTCCCTAGAAGCCCAGCGCCATAGCGGCTCAGTGACTGCCTGGTGCCAGAGCTGGGATTTCTCGCCTCCCATCACTCAGATCACTTCAGGGCCTATCTCGGGTGGTCTACCATGCGGCCCTTGTCCTGCCAGACCCACAGAAGGGAGGGGGGACACAGCAGGAGACCCTGCTGAGCTTCCCCCCCTTCTTGGTGCCCTCTTCCCCCCACGGACTCTGGATCCTGCCATCCCCTGACAAGGGCCGTCACAGTGACCTAAGTGGATATGAAGTGGACTTACACATTTAACAAGCGTCAGCTCTGCAAATGAGGTCTCCCCACCCCCATTTCAAAGAAGGATGCTGTTTCTAAAATGGGACTGAAAAACCCTATTATTAAGAAAGTTTTACCCTTTCTTGGTTCCATTCTACAATATCTGAACATTAAGAATATCCATAATGATTTATGCCTCATTAAATTTACTTTCTGAGCAGATTATATATTTGAATATGATTTTGCATAAATACATTTTAAACACCAGTGGCATTAACTAAGTTATTCTAATTTTAAAGCAAAACAATGGGAAGAAGTACCAAACTGTACTAAACCTTAGATGTCATCTGGTCTGAGCCGAGGGGGAAACTGAGGCCCAGGGAAGGTGAGTGAGCGCCAAAAGCAGGATTTGAACCCAGGCCGTCTATTACCCATTCGGGATTTCTTCCTCTGCCCCACTCTGCTTATTCTCCTGCCTCCCTCCTTACAGATGCTTGGCATTCCATTTAAAGTTAATACAATTCTGAATTCTGTTTTTAATGTTTCCCATAATGGGCTGCCCTGTTATTGGTGGGGTTTATGCTTTAACTCTGGGATCACATCTAGTGTGTGAGCTTTTTACTTCTCTACCTGTGTCCGTGGCAGACGCTGCCAATCAATCATGATACTCCTGTCCCCTGAGCCCAGAGGTGGCCCAGACTCCCAGCACAGTGCTCCAGGGAGCCATTTCCAATTGAGCACAGATTGGCTCATGAGGCTAAACCAACTTACCGTCTCAGAGAATGGCTCCAAGGAAGGTACCACAACTTACCGTGGGCGTCTTTCCCTCCAGGCTGCCGGGCTCTTGTGTTTCCATTTTTATCGCCTTGTAAACCTACAATATCCCAAAGGTCAGAAGTAGAGACATTTCAGAAGAAATAGAAATGCAAGCACAGACGATTCTCTGTGTGGGTGTCCTTGTTTCTGACGCCTCCTCTTCACTCTCCCTCTCACAGCCTTCTTGGTCCCATTCCCACCCACCATGGAATTGCTGCTGGGATTGCCCCGGGCTTCCTGCTGAGGAATAGGGAGGACTGACAGCCAGGGACTGGATGACAAGAAAGAGAAGTGCAGTCTGTGAGCAGAGGGAGAATTTGCTTGGGCATCAAGCCTTGCGATTATTCAGTGGGCCTGCCTGGAGCTCCGTGTTCCTCCCTCCTCTGGACGCTCCTGCCATCTCGGACCACAGCTGGGGATCCTCAGAGCACCAGTAAATTCACTACCAGATGACCCCAGGACAAGAACTGACCATGGGCAGCTCATGAAAGGGGGGAGAGGGGAATTATTCCTCGGTAAGGTTCAAGGACAACCAAATCCTATAAATCCAGGACTGTTAAGGCAGAGTGGTCAGCAATTGTTATTAGACTCCACAGGCAACAGGAGAGCATTTCCTGCTGATCTGAAGCCAGGTCAGGAAGATGTGGGTCCCTGTTGGAACCAGAAGGAGCCAGAGGTGGGGAAGCCAAGGCAAGTTTTTCTCTGCCCTTGAAGGCCACTGTAGGCCTTCAAATGTACAGAAGGTTGCAAATGTACATAGGCCACTCTGAGAAACAGTGGACCTTGTCTTTCTTACAGCCACATTTTGTTTCCACCTACATTCTTTGGTAGAGTGATGGGGGTTCAAAAGAGTAGCCAGATTTTTTGTGTACTTACTACACCTGGCTTGTGCATTATTGACGATCTCATTTTAGCTCATGACAGTCCTATGAGGGATGTTGAATTATTTTCCTCCTTTTATACATGAGGAAATTGAGTCCAAAAGAGAGGTTAAGCCACTTGCCTGAGGTCACATAGCTGGGATCTGAACCCAGCCAGTCAACTCGCAGTGCCTGACCTCTCTACACCTGCCTGCCCTCCCGAGGCCCTGGCTGCTGAGGGCTGCAGGACCAGGCAGCCTTGGAGGAGTTGCCTCGGCCCCCGCCACGAGCAGACATGAAGGTTCACTTCATGAACCTCAGCCTTGGCTGTCCTGCAGCCTCCGTTCCTTGGCCGGCATTTCCCCAGGCCCCTGTTTACCCACAGGATGGAAAGATGCAGGGAGAAGACCAAGAAGGGAGCAGAGGAGACATCGTGGGCGTGGGTCTGGGCCTGTGCGCACAGCACAGAAGGCAGCCGGGTGCGGTGGTGAAGGGTACAGGCTTCATTAGGACCTGGGTTCTGATCTGCTTCCTAACTGGGTGACTGGCAGCTATTTCACCTCTCTGAGCCTTTGCTGATCTACAAGGTGGGGATAATACTGGTGCATACCAAAGAGTTAAAAACTCATTGAGTGTACAGTGCTTAGCACTGCGCATGCCACTTTTTAGGCAGTCAATAAACGGTGTCTAAAAACAACGGCACTCTTGTGATGAAATTCATCTTTAGCTAAATGCCTTGTGTTACCCACACCTAATGGCAGAGACTTAAGAACAGGGGTTGTTGAGTGTGGAGAAGAGAGTGCCCAGGATGAAGCTGTCGTGTCTCTGCCTCTTCCCAGTGTGTAGGCCCAGGTCACTCCTCTCCTCCCCCAAGAAGGTGTCCAGGCTGGGCTCTGGCCCTTCCAGCTACCCTCAATCCTCCCTGCCAGCCCTTCACACATGAGTAGCCCTGTACGTACGTACGTTTAGCCAAGGAGAACTTCTTGAGCAGCTGGGGCATGGCATCCTGAGGGTGGACCTCCACAGTCAGCTGTGTCCCTGTAGAGGAATAGGGGGTGATATTCTCAGCCAGACGCTGCCAGGAAAGGGTGCAATGTCTCATGACAGATGTTTGATCAATAAAACACAATTGGTTTTAGAGTTTTCTTTTGAATATGCAAATAATTTTTGTTTACAAAACCAAAAAACAAGAAATAAGCAGACAGTTTCCAGATCTGGGCAAGATGGAGTAAACAAATTCTACCTTGTCTCTCCCACCGAATGCAACTGTAGGCATTGGAAAGAATGCATGGGCTAACTCTTTGAGGACTCCGCAAAGTAAATGATAGGCAAATTGGGAAAGAAGATTAGAATTTAAAGCATCATCAAATTGGCAGAGTTGACCATTCCCCACCCCCAATTGTATTACCTAGACTGGACTCAAAGGCAGCCCTTAACCCAGCAGTACACAATGGATGCAGAGAAAAAGTGCTCTAAGAGAAGCCCTTTCTTTTGGCCTGTGGAGTGAGAAAGGGAAACTCCAAGAGTCAGAGTGTGGGAAATCCCCTGTTGTTTTTTTACCCCTTTTTTCCATTATCTCCTGACTCAGCCCCCAGGGAAGTTCTGCTGGTATCAGTGCAGCAGTGAGTTTGGTGGCCCGGCAGGCACCTAAGACTTTGAGGGGAGGTACCAGTGAAGCTATGATTCCCAAGAGTGTGGGAGAAAATACTCATTGATTTTTTTTCTCTCTTTGTTCTCTGCTGATTGGTTCCAGATGCAGGCAGAATTGTGAGAACTACCCAGAAGAGTGGGGAAACTAAAACCGCAGTTTTGGGGCCAGAGGACTGGGAAGTGGGTCATAAAGAGGAGGGAGCTCAAGAAAGCAATTCCATAAAGTTATGGATGAACTCCTGTGGTCACCTCTTCATGGATGGACCTCATTCATGTTGTGCAAGCTTTGATCGCATCCTAAGCATCATATCACAGTCTTTGAGAACTAAACTAGGGGGTAGACCAATGCCCAGACTGGCTGCTGGGTGGTGCATGTGCAGGGCAGATCTGTATAGCATTGCAAAGGCTACAATTCCAAATTACTCAGTATAGAGAAACCCTAGAAAATATCAACTTAAAAAGGAAAAGAAAATCAACAGATGCTAACCCCATGATGACACAGATTTTGGAATTATCAGACAAAGACTTTGAAAGAGCCATGATAACCATGCTCTGAAAAGTGAGGGCAAATAGTTTAAAATAAATGGAAAGATACAAAGTATCAGAAAAATGTAGAAGACATAAAGAAGAAAGAAATAAAAATTTTAGAACTGAAAACTATAGTTGTTTAAAAAATTATCTGGATATGCTCAATAGCAAAATAGAGATGACAGAGGAAAGAGTCAGTGAACTTGAACATAGATCAATAGGAATTATTAAGGAAAAACAGAGAGAAACAGTGAACAGAGCCTCAGGAACTTGTGTGACAATGCCTGAAGATCTAATGTTCATGTCACTGAGATCCCAGAAAGAGAGAAGAAATAGTGTGGTGCAGAAAAAAAAAAAATATTTGAAGAAATAATTATAGAATAATCAACAAAACCAAGAGCTGGTTCTTTGAAAAGATCAGTAAAATAGATAAAACTCTAACCAGAGTGACCAAATAAAAAAGAGGTAAGACACAAATCAGGAATCAAGACACCAATATCAGAAATGAAATGAGTGATATCACTACAGACCCCGTATATATTAAAATAATAATAAGGAAATAGTACACATAACTCTATGAAGAGAAATTCTGCAACTAAAATGAAGTGAACCAATTCCTTGAAAGTTACAAACTACCAAAACTCACCCAATGAGTAGATAACCTGAATTTTCCTATATGTATTTTTAAAACGAAATTTTTAGTTCAAAATTTTCCAAAAACAAACAAGCAAACAAAAACCAGACCCAGATGGTTTCACTGGCAAGTTCTAACAAAATTTAAAAAGAAATAACACCAATGACAATTTTTCACAAGATCCTTCAGAAAACAGAAGAGTATCGAATAATTTATATCCTTTTATGATACCAAAACCAGACAAAGACAGTATAAGAAAAGAATATTACAGACCAATATCCCTTATGGACATAAACATAAAAATCCTCAACAAAATATTAGAAAAATAAAATCCAGCAACATAGTAAAAGAATAACATACCACAACCAAGTGTGGTTTACTTTGGGAATGCAAGGCCAATTCAATATTTGAAAATCAATGAATGTAATTTACCATATTAGCAGGCTAAAGAAGAAAACCCACATGATCATATAAACTGATGCAGAAAAAGCATTTGACAAAATTTAACATCCATTCAACAAAACCTCCCAAGAAGCTAGGAATAGAAGGGAACTTCTTAATCTGAAAAAAGGGCATCTACCAAAAACTCAGAGCTAAGAGAATATTTACTAGTGAAAACTGGAATGCTCTCCCCCTAGGATTGGGAATAAGGCATGGATGGCCACTCTTACTGTTCCTAATAAACATTGTACTGAAAGTCCTACTCAGTGAAATAGGACAAGAGAAAGAAATAAAAGTCATATAGATCAGAAAGGAAGAAAAAAAAGTCTTCTATTCACAGATGACATGTCTGTCTACAAAGAAAAATCCCAAATAATCTACAAAAGAATTTTCTAGAACTAAAAAGTAAGTTTAGCATGGTCACAGGATACAAGGTCAGCACCCCAAAATCAATTATATTTGTATTGGCAATAAGTGATTAGAAATTGAATTTAAAATTACTATTTCTCATATCTCTAAAAATGAAATACTTAAGTATAAATCTAAAAAAAAGTGCAGGAACTCTAGGCTGAAAGCTAAAGAATATGATCACACAAATTAAAGAAGACTTAAATAAGTGGGGAAACATCATGTTCTGAACTGGAAGTCTCAATATTGTCAAGTTGGCAATTCTCCCTAAATTTATCTATAGATTTAATGCAATTTCAATCAAACTCCTTGCAGGAATTTTATAGATGGTACATATAGGCAAGATGATTCTAAAATTTAGATGGAAAGGTACAGCAACTAGAATAACCAAACTAATTTTGAAAAAAAATTAACAGAACTCCAGCTGATTTTAAAATGTACTATAGGACTTCTCTGGTGGCAAAGTGGATGAGAATCCGCCTGCCGATGCAGGGGACATGGGTTTGATCCCTGGTCTGGGAAGATTCCACACGCCACGGAGCAACTAAGCCCGTGCGCCACAACTGCTGAGCCTGTTCTCTGGAGCCCGTGAGCCACAACTACTGAGCCCATGTGCCACAACTACTGAAGCCTGCGCGCCTAGAGCCCGTGCTCTGCAACAAGAGAAGCCACTGCAATGAGAAGCCTGCGCGCCACAACGAAGAGTAGCCCCTGCTCGCCGCAACTAGCGAAAGCCGGTGCGCAGCAATGAAGACCCAATGCAGCCAAAAATAAATAAATTAATTAAAATCACTTAAAAAGAATAAAAGATGTACTATAAAGCTAGAGCAGGGCTTCCCTGGTGGCGCAGTGGTTGAGAGTCCGCCTGCTGATGCAGGGGACACGGGTTCGTGCCCTGGTCCGGGAAGATCCCACATGCCGCAGAGCGGCTGGGCCCGTGAGCCATGGCCGCTGAGCCTGCGCGTCCGGAGCCTGTGCTCCGCAATGGGAGAGACCACAACAGTGAGAGGCCCGCGTACCGCAAAAAAAAAAAAAAAAAAAAAAGCTAGAGTAATCACAACAGTGTGATATTGGCAAAGGGATAGATATATAGCTCAATGGAACATAACAGCGTTAAGAAATAGACCCATGCAAATATGGCAAATTGATTTTTTACAAAAGTGCAAGGACAATCCGATTAGAAAATGGGTAAAAGAATAGATATATCACCAAATAAGATGTTCAACATCTTGTTGTTGTTCAACATGATTAGCCATTAGGAAAATGCAAATTGAAAGCAGAATGAGATATCACACCTATTAGAAGACCAATAATAAAAAAAAATAGTGGCAATACTATATGCTGACAAGTATATGCAGGTGGGATTGTAAAATGATACCGCAGTTTGGCAGTTCCTTATAAAACAAAACATGTACTTAACATATGACTCAACAATTACACTTTTGGGCTTTTATCCCAGAGAAATGAAAACTCATGTTCACACAAAGACATATACACAAATGTTTATAGAAGTTCTATTCATAATCACCCCAAACTGGAAACAACCTAAATGTCCTTCGATGGGTGAATGGATAAACACTTTGTGGTACATCTATATCAAGCTGTACTTCTCAACAATTCTCTCAGGAATGAATGATGGGAGGATGTGACTACAAAGAGTCTGCACAAGAGACTTTTTGGGGTGACAGAACTTCCCTGTATTCTGATTGTGGTGGTGGTGATGTGAATCTGTGCATGTGTTAAAACTCATAGAACTCCACACCAGAAAAATCCAATTTTACTGTATGCTAGTTTAAATGAAGATAAAAATTTTAAAATACCAACCAACCCCAAAGTCAAAGCAGAATGAAAACAAAACAAAAACTTGTATGATACAGAAAGATGTAAAAATAGAAGGTGACCCTGAAAAGCAGGATTACAATAAACATGCTTTTTGTATCCTGCTTTCCTCACTTAAGTCTTTACATGTCAGTGAATATAAAGTCATCTTCACAAGTCATCATTTTAAATGGCTGCATAATACTCTGTTCTACAAATGGTTTATAATCATTATAAGCAATCCCTTTTCGTTGGATAGTTAACATTTCCCGTATGTTCTGCTATTTAAACAGTGATGTGATGAACGTTCTGATACACACTGCTTTACACACTCTTCACATCAATTCCTTCAAATACATTCTTAAACATGGATCAAAAGGTATGGAGATTTTTAAGGCTTTTGTTAGATACTGGCAAACTTTTCACATGAATGATTTTAAGTTTACGATCCTCTCAACAGTGCAAGAGAATGCCTACTTTGCTCATCCTTGCCGTGTTTGATGGCAAAATTGGCCACACTACTTTGTACTTCTTCCTAAGAAGAGGTCTTTTATTCCTTCCATCACATTTGGCCCAGCCTAATGATGTGATCTGGCCAGTTAGCATGTGGTAGAAGTGACGCTGTGCAAGCTCCGAGCCTAGGCCTAGAGCCTTTGCCGCTGCCACTTCCATTCTTGGGATTCCAGCCACAACTGCCAGGTGACTGCACCCAGGCTAGCCTCCTGGAGGATGACAGACCACATGGACAGAGCAGAGCCATCTCAGGTGAGGCCACCCTAGACCAGCTGCTCTCCAGCCAACCCTCCAACTGACCACACACATGAACGAGCCCAGCCAGGACCTGCAATCAGCCAGGTGTGGCTCAGACGAGAATATCCAGCCAACCTGTACACTTGTAAGCTGGTCATTGTTTTAAGCCACTGAGTCTTGGGGTGGTTGGTAATGTAAAAATAGAGTACCAATACACTCACTGACATTTGATTGTTATTAATCCTTTACATTTTTATCAATGAACAATGACATCTCATTGTTTTTGTGTATTTCTTTAATTTTCAGTGTAGTATTTTTCATATACTTATTTGCCATATTAAATCTTATTTAATGAATCACCTATTTGCCTATTGATGCGTTAATTTTTCCCTGTTGATTTTGTAAGAGCTCTTTTTACTAACCCTTTGCCTGTTAAATGTGTTTTCACAGAATAACAATACTGACTTTCCTGTGTAGCTCATGAACTTGCTCTGCCTGCCAAAGAGGGTAATTCTCAAACAATTTTAAAAGATACAATGTGGCCTCCCGAGGGATTACTTTAAAGGGGTTAATATTCATTTTGAGTGTAGTTTCTAGCACATTCACTGTCAAAGAACATCAGCCTGCGATTTGACAAGACGTTAAGCATTTCAGAGTTCAAAGCATCATTCAGGTCTGGTCACAGGATCGGGTACCATCGCCATGGGCAGCCAACTCTGCCTGTGTGTCTTCCCACGAGGCACGAGGCACAGCCTGCTCACCTCTGCCTTTGCACTTTCTCCCCCAGAGACACTCAGAGTCAGTTTTCAAAGTGGGTGCCAAGCTGTACTTGGCTGCCAGATTCCTTGTGAGAAAAATGCCCACTTTCTCCCCTTTTGTAGTTCGCAACACACAATGCTCTGAGAAGTCCTGCAGAAGTCTACTGGACCCAGTACTATTTTATCAAACAAAATCTGGGAAATGCTGAGCTGCAACGATCTCCAGAAGTGGAGGGAAGCTGCAAAACTGACCCACCTGTTGGTTTAGGGCTCAACAACAAACCTCTTCCCCAAACTTCTCCTAACGTCTGGGTACTTCCAACCACTCCAATCCAGCCACGTCGCTCTGTCAGAGAATGAGCAAGCCGAAAAACAAAATACTCTTTAAGCCCTTCCGGGGTGGTCTCACGCTGAGAACTCGCCCTGGCCGGAAGCTCCACCCATCACTGTTTCTCATCCCTTCCTGCTTCCTGCACTGCCTCTTCTCTCTCCCCTCTGACGCCCAGCATCCTCCTGAGGCCCACTCCTGGCCCTGTCCCAAAGTGGCGCTGCTGATTATCGCTCCCCTCCCCGCCTCCCTGATGGGTGTGGGAGTGTGATTCCCACTCTCATTCACCGCTGTGTAAGAGCCCTTCCGGGAGGCTCCTCTGCTCTACACAGGCCTGGGTCTGGGCATGCTGTCCCCAGGTGAGCAGGGTCACAGTACCCGTGCTTCCTAAAGGTGTGAAGTGCTAAGAGTTTGCTGACTACAACATTCCTGTATCAAATAAGACTCTTAATTTATGGAAAAAAATTAATTTGGCCAATGATAAAGAGTGGAGCATTATTGGAGCACCATTTAAAGTGAGATCTAAACCCTAAGTGCAGCCAGATACCATGACACTAATCTTAGTCACATCTAAACCCAAAGCAGCCCCTTCCAGGGATTTCGGGTCACCTGGCTGGCTCTCTCATGGCACCCCTCCCCACTTCTACCAGTTGTCACCCAAACAGCATTTTCTGAAGCTGAAACTTTGGCTGTCTTAGTAAAAGTGTATTAGCGATTATTTTCTGCTACATCTGAGAAGTGGTTCCCAGGCCCTTTTCCCAGATGCTACGGGCTCTGCTTCCGTCTCCCCACCCTCGCAGACGCGGAGATGCAGCAGGCAAGCCCAAGCCCGTCCACTGGCCTGCTGCCCTGGGCCTGCCTTCTACCCTGTCAGGAGAGTCCTCCCACGCGAGAGCTTATCTCCAGGTCTCTGCGGCTTTGAATCAGGCTTTGTCTAAAGGCCTAATTTGCTCAGAATTCCTAATGCAGAGATGGCAAACAGATTTCGTGTTGTTCATTAACTCTGACTGATTGGAAGTAGCTGCCTGGAGCGCTTATCAATTAGCAAAGATTGTCAGGTATGTGCGTGTGTATGTGAATGTGTGTGTGTGAGTGCACACACACACACACGTGGGTGCATATCAGTGTGTGGAGGCTGCAGGATTCACATCAGATGTTTGCCATCATTGACTTAAGGTGGTCCTTAATGCTCTCCGTAACCGGCTGCCTGCCACCTTTACAACCTGGCTCCTCTGCCTTGGAATTTTTTCCTGCAGTAGCTGAGAGTCAGAAACCCTCAGCTAAAGCATTTGTAATTATTAAAAAAATGACCCTTAAACAGCCCCTGGCTGGGTGTTCAACAGAGGTTTCTACCCAGGGTATGGCAGTCAGCTTTAGTGCCGGAAGCGTAAGCTCTGACATCCCAGGAACAGTGAGCTGCATGATGAGCCGGGACGGTCCATCTCTGTAGATCCCGCACTGGGTACTGCAGTGGCTCTAGTCGTGGGATGACAGAGAGTGTGCAGAGCTCAGGGCCAAGACCTCAGGGGCACCCGTCAGGGGGTGATGAAGGGCATCTCCTGCAGCCCTGACTGACCCTGGCTTCCACTGGGCTCTTGAAAACCCAGGGCCATTCATGATTCTTTCTGCAGAATGGAGCTCGACAGGGATGTCACAAGTCTGGAAACACGGCAGTTGGAGCCTAGTGCATGCGTGATCCAAGAAGGCACAGAGTGTCTGCGTGGGGATGAGGGTGGGTGACCTGGAAGGATGAGGCCTCAACCCAAATCTGATTCGTCACGAATAACTTTCGGGGCCTGAGGTCACTGGGGCTCCTGTGATCGTTCCCCTCTCATTCAACGCACACACCCATTGCAGATGAATCCTCCGAAGCCCTCTTCCGCACGAAGATCCAAGATTCCAGTGATCTTTCCGTCACCTGTCGCATGAAGTTACCACACCCGGTGTCCCTCTGCTGGGAGCTCTTACCCGGAGGCCGCATGACCCGCTGCTCCACCGCCCCCCCTTACTCAGATGTCACCTTCCCAGGGAGGCCTTTCTCAATCACTCTATTTTAAATCATTCCCTGTAGTAGCTGCATGATGGCCCTTAAAGCTATCCATGTCCTAATTCTGGAACCTGTGAAAGTTACCTTATATGGCAAAGGGGACTCTGCAGATGTGATTCGCTTAAGGATCTCGGGATAGGAAGGCAATCCTGGATTATCCGGGTGGGCCCAATGTCATCACCAGGATTCTTATAAAACAGAGGGGAATGTATCTACTTTACGGAGAGAAGGCAACGTGATAGTGGAAGTGGAGATTGGAGTGATGCAGCTACAAGTTGGCGAGTGCCAGCCGCCTCTAGAAGCCGGCAGAGTCAAGGAAAAGGTTCTTACCCAGAGCCTCCAAAAGGAAAGGAACCTGCCTGCCAACCGAGAGACTGATTAGCCCAGTGAGGCTGACTTGGGACTTGTAGTCTCAGAACTGTTAAAGAGAATACATCTGTGTTAAGCTACCAAGTTTGTGACAATGTGTTACAGCAGCCGTAGGAAACTAATACACACCCATGTGCACCCCCCCATCCCCCTTCCTGCTTTATTTTCTCCCCCAGCCTTATCTGACACCTTGCATTTTTCTTGTTAGGGTCATCTGTCTCCCTCGCTAGGTGTCAGCTCCGCGGGGACAGGAGCCTTTGTCTGTTGTGTTCTCTGATGGATCCCCAGTGCCGGCATCCAGAGCTGCTTTTTGTGGAATGGACGGATCAGCGTCAGTGTGGACTCTGGCTCAGCCCCAGAGCAGGGCAGCCTCTCCCTCACTGTGGTCCAGGCTCCCTTAAGACCTGGGGCGGCCCATCCTATCCCAACCTACGATGGACCCTCTCTTGTTTGTTGGATGCCAAGGCGACCCTCCTTCCTGCCCTCTGGAAGCCTCAGATACTGGGAGGTGGCACGTGAATGGCCCATGAGAGCCAGGGTATGGTGTGCCAGGTGAGGCTCTGGAGAGTGGCAGGCCCCATCCCACTAGTCCCACCCCACAGGTCTGGCAGGAGCACCCCGCTGGGGGACTACAGCATCTCCAGTCTCAGACTCCTCCTCTGTAAACAGGAATAACACCATGACCCCATCAGGGATGTGGCCAGAACTAAGCGAGAGAAGTGGTTGCTAATCCACTCTCACTCTAGTGAGGTATCACTTACTCTTATTTGGGGTGAGCTGTGCTGCTAGGTCCATTTCAGAGAAGCAGGGGGCCTGGGTTTGTCCTGCAGCCATAGTCCCAGGAATTCTGCCCTAAATGGATCCTGACCTAGATTGCAAGGACAGCTGGCCACCTCCTGCTGGGAACTTGAGCTGACAGGCCCTTCCTCACTACCTGCCAGTGCCTTTCCCTGGGGATGGTGGGTTAGCCGGTGTCTCAAACAGCGATTCCCCGAGGACCTCCGAATCCTCCAGGGCATCCTCCTTCCACACTGCACCCTGGACGTAACCCTTATAGATTAGGACATCAGTGCTGAGAGCACCAGTGGTGACATCTTGGGGCTGAGTCTACGAGAGCTCTCAGGCACCAGGCCCTGAGCAGAAAAACCGGGGTAGTAGGAGGGGAGGTTAGTGGCGGGGGGAGTGGAGGTCTCTAACCTGGCCTCTCCTCCAGCTGTAGCTGTGGAGCCATCCCATCTCTACCCCGCCGTGCTCTCAGATCCAGTCACCTGCAGAGTCCGCACGGGGCTGCCCTTGCCTGCCCTCCCTGAGCCCCCAGGACCCGTCCTGGCAAAGTGAGGATTCTTGAGGAAGGGCTCTCTCACTCCCCATTGCTGAGTTAAACTTGTCCCTGGGTGGAAGGGCCTGGAAGGCTCAGCCTCAGGAGGAGAGGCCAGGGAACCGCTGTGCCTCAGTGGGAGGGAAGGCTTGCACACAGCGAGCCAGTAGGGGGAGGCCAGTTTCTACGAGAAGCAGAGCTGTGAGAAGTGTAACAGCTGAGGCCTGGTGGTGGTTGGGGGGTGGGTGGGGCCGGTGGGGCAGGGAGGGGGTCAGGCGGCTCCCGCTCTGACTCTTGCTGGCCATGTGATCTTGGACGAAAGAAAACCTTTCTAAGCCTCAGCTCACTCATCTGCGAGATGAAGATAGTAAGAGCACCGATCAAATACGACTGTTGTGAGGCATAACCCACATGAGAATGACCATGTACGTGGTCTGGCAGGGTGCCTGCCATGAAGCTGGCACTCAGCAAATGTGAGGTACAGTGATGACAACCAGGGGGATGATGATGACAGCAGTGCATGCTGGAGCCCGAGGACTTGACTTCTCTGTTCCACGACACATGCAGCCTCTCACTGTTTTCCATGGCATGTGGGAGAGGAGAAGGGTGCTCCAGCATCCCCAGGACAGAGAGGCCCCTGCTCCCCACGGTCTGGGCTCTGCACCTGCTGTCTCTGGCCAGAACAGTGGATCCGGGCACACAGGAGCTGGGGGAGAGGTCACAGGCAGTGGCGGAACCTTACCTTGGTTGTCGTAGGAGGTGATGACCTGGGTCTGCTGGGCGTGCTGCTTCTCCACCAGGTTTCCTATTTAAGGAAGACAGAGGGAACTGCAGTGACCACTGGGCCCACGGTGGGGTGGATTTTTCCCCAGGCAGAGGAGAGAGCTGCCAGGCGTGGTCTAAACACGTGTGAATCAGCAGAGTCACACACCTGAACACAGGCAAGTGACCGGGAGCCCGTGTACGCACAGCCTCACGCTCTCGGCAGGTGCCGGCAGAGGCTGGGTTTTTCTAGAGAAGCTGGGGACGCCTCCCGTGGGCTAAGTGACCACAGCTCCTGACTTTGCTGCAGCCGGGCCCAGTTCCCAAGGTGCAGAGGGTTGCCCCGCTGATCTCCACACCTTTCTTTGGAATAGCCAGGGAGGCTCCTATCCTGATTACAGGCCTGAAGCTTCGACTGGTTAACTTTGCCAAAGACCCCACAGCCAGGTGAGACGCGGGACTTGAACCCAAGTCTCCAGCCTCCTGCCTCCCTCTGAGAGGAATGGGGGTGTGTGGGTACCCTGCCGCCTACTGTAGCCTAGGAGCTGGGGTGCTTGCAGTTTTGTTGTTTCACAGACATTTGCAGGGCACCTGTTCTGCAGGGTGAATGCTCTCCATGCACTGGCGATATTCATGTCCCAGGACACAGAGCTGTCCTCAGAGCCTAGTGGAGCCAGGCTGCTGTGGAGAGATGCTCAGCTGCTGCCACAGGCCATGGAGGGGTGGGGGAAGGGCCACTACCACCCTGGCCTGCCATCTTCTCCCCTGGTCTCCCACTGGGCTGCAGAAAGGCTGTTGGGCCTGTCACTGGAAGTGACCACTGGCACCTGTGCCTGGACCTGGTGCAAGCACTCAGGGGCACTGGCCTGACCTGGTTCCATTCATACGACATCCCTTGTGTACCCAACCAGATCTGTCACTCAGCGTTTCCCATGCCTGGGCTCAGGCAGAAGCCAGTCAGGGTGGATGGGTGGGTGGGTCACTGAGCTGGGCTGGACGTGCGATCCTCCTGGCTGGGAAGCACATCCTCTCCAGCCTTCTCTATAAGCAGGCCCAGCCAGGACCCTTAGCCCCCACCGGGCTGAGGTCGGTTGGTTGGCCAAGGGCCAGGACCGCTGTGTGTGCCAACCCAGGGTGATGCAGTATGCTGGGTTGGAGCTCCAGGCCAGACCCAGGCGAGGACAGGGCAGCTGCCTCCTGCGGGCACAGCTGGCCGCATCCCTGCTCTGCTGGCTGATGGAAGAAATAGGATCTGGGAAGGGAATCCTCAAGGAGGATGATTGGCTGGCATAGCTGCTGTGGGCTATTTATAGTCAGGGTTGCACAGTTGGTTTCCCTGTAGCTGTGGGGCGTTAGTCCCTGTGCTGCTAGGCAGACTTCGGCCAGGACCAAGGAAAGCAGCCAATCACAGCAGGGGAAGCCCGTTGCCGGGCAAGCTGGTGGCTCAGCCCAAACACCTGCTGCTTGGAAAAGTTTGGAGTACTCGGGCTCCCCCCACCCTGCCAACGCCCCAGCCCAAGGAGTGCACAGTGCAGAAAGAGGGGGGACATGTGCCCTTTTGGACCAACCCCACGTTCAGCCACATTTGTGCACACTCCACCAAGCATAAGCCATCAGCTGCTTCCTTCTCAGATGAAAGCCATCCAGTTACCAGGGCTGGGTGCCTTGGGCACCAGCAAGGCAAGCATGTACCCAGGACCTCACCATCAGAAAACACAGAAAGAAGCTGGAATTTTAACCTCTGCACGGATGCAAGCATGCCACTCGAAAAAATAAATAAAATTTGACTTAGTAAATTTTAAATTGCGTTATGTTGGTGGAGTGGTGGAACCATCATCTTTCCCAGGCTCAAGGCCTCTGTGTGGCCTCTCTCCAGCCCTGCACTTACCTGAAACTCTCAGTTCTTGGGTGGTATTGCAAGAACTATAATCATTCTCTTTATCGGCTGGTACATTGTACTAAGACCCACTTCATGTCTTAAGGAAGAGTCTTGTAAGAGTTATCACGTCTCCTTGTGTTTTGTTATATTTTTCCACTAAACTTCCCCCAAACCAGGAACCCCGAAGATGGTAAAAAGAGGATGAATTCAGTATATTTCAATCCTCTCCTGAGGACTGATAACATTAATAACATGCCCGAGAAGCCATAAGATGAATTTCCAACAACTCAGGCAAAGTAAGAGCTGCAACAAACACAGACGCAGTGTCTCTTTCCTCCCACGTGGCCCGCCTGCCCTCCACCCACCCGCACACTGGCCGAGCACGCCTCCCTGCATGGGCTGCTATGTGCTTCTGTGGCTGTCAGGTGTCTGGAGGTCTGATTCTTACTGTAATTCTCAAAAGCCCACAGCACAGTTTCGCTAACCTTGGCGTCTGCTTAGGTAGAGCTGGAACTGGTGCGTCTACCATCTGATGGCCCCGTATCAAGGTTTAGGAAGCCATCCCACCCATGCATGCCCATCAGCCAGGACTCAGAGGGTGGTCCCTGGTGGGGGGGGTGTCTTGAGGATAAGTTATCTCCATGCACAGTGCAGGGGACACAGGCAAGCTCTTCACCTCCAGGGTGCTGAGACTCGGCTGTGGTGAATGGCATTACGATGCAATCATTCTAACATGGCCCCAGGAAGGCAGGCACTCCCGACTGTCCCATTCACTGTTCCATCTCCAACAATTAGAACCCTTCCCGGCACAAAGTAATCACTGTCGACCTTTACTGAGGGAATGAATGCATGAACTTACTTTTAGAATTTCATCCTCCCCTTTTGTTACTGTCAGAAGGATGGCAGAGCATAGGTGCTCTGTTTTGTTCAATTGGGGTCCTGTTTCCCCATTTGTGGAGGGTCATGGGGGCGTGGATCCCTTCCTACTGGCATTTGATGAGTCAGTCATCCGATCCTGGGGCTCACACAGTCGGAATCTGACTGAATCCCCTACTGGGGCTCAGGGAATGGAGGTCTGATTCTTACTGGAATTCTCACATGCCCACAGTGCAGTTCCACAGTGTTTGTTCCTGGAGGCCGGGCTTACAAACCTCACAATAAGGGCACAGAATAAGGCCCAGTATAACGGTTCATGCATGGCCTGGTCAGAGAAATTCTGGGCCTGCAGGGGGAAAGACACCTGGCACCATAAAGAGGCTTGGGAAGCTGATTTCTTCAGATCTTATTGTATTCTGGATCCCAGGCCAGGAGCCACAGAACCCTTGAGTGGCATCTCCCGAGGCAGGCTGCTCTCTTCTCTGTTCAGAAATATTTTCAAAAGATGGGTTCCCCAAGATGCATGGGATGCATGACCTGGGAAGCCCCACCTCCCATGGGAACACACCCAAACCCACCATCCCATATGATGCCAAGTTCTTTATAGCTCAGTCAGCGAACAAGTGGGTGCTCAGGGTTATAGCATCGCTCCGCCTGCCTCCCCGCACACCCTCCAGGAAATTGGTGGACCTGTTGCCAAGGAAAATTTTCCAGGGTCACAGTGCCCCCAGAGGCCTGGCTGCATCACAAGCAGCCACTGTCTGAGTGGTTAGATGTCTAGACTAGTCCTCAAGCAAGTGAAACCCAATGCTTCCAGGCATTTTTCAGTATGTTGAATTCCAGAGATCGAAAAGAAAACAAAATGAAAATGAGAGAATTTACCATGTAGGTCATTTCTTTCTAATTTCTGCCATCTCCGGATTCCGTTTCCAACACCTTGAAGCCCTGTGAAGTAACAAGGACTGGCGTGAGGCTCTCTGCAGTGGGGAGACTCAGGTCAAGTGTGTGATGCACCAGTTGCAAACTGATCTGGGCTAAAGTGGGGCTGGTGGAGCTTGGCTCTCCCGGGATCCGAGGGAGGCTGCCCACGAATGAAGTGCACTTGAAGAAATGAATGCAAACCTCCACGTTCAAAACATTAAAAAAATATTACCACGGTAGTTTCCAAGGGTGACGGGTTGGTTATCAGGATCATTCAGGGAGAATTTTCACAATAGAGGTGCCCCTTTGTCACTCCCACATTTCCACTGCATAAATATGGAAGCATTATTGTGAAGACATTTGCCATTCATTTTTCCTGCCTACTTCTGTACGTGGTGAATCTCCCACTTTTAGAGTCTTGATGTGGGTGGCGGGTGGGCAAAGACGGAAACTGATGGATCCTTATGGGAACTGAACGTGATGGTTGCCTGCTCTCCCAGCCTCCCTTGCAGCTAGAGCATGGACCTGTGTGGCCAAGGCATCCACTGATATGAACCTGTGTCCCATTCTGTCTTGGGACCTAGTGAGGCAACAGGGAAGCGAATGGAACCGCTCTCTCTCTCTCTCTCTCTCTCTCTCTCTCTGTCTCTCTCTCTCTGGTGGTGGCTGGAAGTGATGGCTGCAAGGTCGAGTTCCTGGCACAGAACTGGCAAACGTTCTGGCAGTGCAAGCTGCTGCAATAATTTCAAGTTCCTGGCGCAGAAGGAGCGTCTAGGGCTCCTTGGTGGCAGCGGAGGCTTCCTCACCAAACCAGCCATTCCGCACAGCTTATGGTCGCGTTCCTGGAAGCTCAGCCTCCAGTCTGGGTCTCCAACCCTTTGCACCACTCTGAGCGCCCCCAGGCCTTTCTTGACACCCTTCTTTTCCGCAGAGCCCTCCATAGTCAGTGTCTGGGCCTGACCACTCAGAACCTTCACCGACACTTGGGGAGTGGAATGCACACATCCCATCCACTTTGGGGATAAAACCTAAGGCGTTGAAGCTTTTTCAGACCTGGTGTGGCAGCTTTAGGCTACCTCCTCCATGGCCAGGGGAATATACAATAGGAGTTGAGGGCTTCTAGGCATGTTTTGGAGAAGTGCGGCTCTAAGGAAACTGCTGGGGAAATGCTAGGGCCCTGCAAGAAAGGGGAGGGAGTATCTGCTGACTTGCAGCCCAAATTCCCAGTGCACACGCTCCCTGCCCCCTTGTCCCTCTGACTCTTTTCTGCCACAGGGACACAACAGAAAGCCACCTGGTCACACCCTTACTCAGTCCTCTGCATGTGAGAGTAACCAAGCTTTGCTCTTTTCTCAAAGCAGAGCTCAGGCCCTCCTTTGCAGAGCCGGGGAAGATTCCCTGTGCAGCCGGGGGCCTGGAGCAGGGAGGAGACTGGAGGAGACGCCTGGAAGTGGGGGAGGGGTGGGTTTTGGATCTCTGTGCACTAACAGGAGGCCTTGGAACAAGCTGGTCTTGTCCAGCATTTCCCCTCCTTAGCTTGTCCCAAGGAGTGGGCCCGCAGGCTGGCTTAGCCAGCGGTCTCCTGGACATTACTGCTGCCCAGCGGGCCTTGGAGGTCATGCATGCTCCCTCTTCCCTGCTCTGGTGCAGAGCTGTCTGATCATCAGTAAGTCACACGGGTCTCTCCGCTGCCATAGCACCTGGGAGAAATGTCTGTCAGGAAAATATTTGGAGAAAAATTTCAGCAGAGAGGGCTCAGCAAACAGCGGTCTTCTTTCCCTGAGTCATGGTCATGAGTGTGAAGTGCATCGGTCTGGCCTCATGTAGGCTTTATGCCGGGTGCTGGACACTTCTCTGAGCAGCCCCGATCTCTGGCATCTCTGAGCCTTCTCTGTGTTCTCTGCCCTCTCTTTCTAGTGTCAGAGCCTTTCGGAGAGATGTGATCAGGAGAGAGGGAGGAGGGGACTCATGCGCTAACCTGGAGCTGCACCTCGTGGGGGGCCTCTGGCCTTCCGGACCGCAGTCCGTGCAGTAAGGGCAGCCACATTTCTATCAAGGAAGGCCAACGGCCTCTGCCAATTTCCTCATTACAAATACCCCTGCGCGGGCCATCTCCCCTTCTCCCAGGGGCAGCTCTGAGAACTAAAGAACCATCTAACCCAAATAACTCCTGGGCCCCAAATCCCTCGGGAGACTGGGGCACCTGCCAACATTCTCAGCTCTCCAGAATCTCCATTCTTTCCCCTGTCTGCCTCCCCAGGAGGTCACCAGGAGCTATGGGGCAGCTGCAGCTTGTGGGGCTGGTGGGGGGCAAAGCCACCCACGGCACCGTTGCTTCAGCAGGGTAGGTGGAAGGTGCATGTTCAATGTGCATAGGGGCTGTGGGGACAGAAGAACTGGGGACCACCTTCAAGGAGCTCTGGAGCTGGAAGGGAGACAGGAGGCAGGTCATTTTACCTTGAGGGCTGTGAAGCTTTGCTCCCAAAAAACCAGGACACAGTGCGTCTAGTGCGCCCTCACACCAGCCTCCTCAAGGGCTCCTGAGGGCTTCCTCAGGGACTCGGGACCAGGGGGTTCCCAGATGTATGAGGGGCTGATTTAACTGCCATTGTTCTCCATCTCTACTCTCTTCACGTTGTGTCCTGTTCTCTGGAGAGTACAGAGGCCAGAGCCCTGCTTTCCACAATCACTCTATGAAAAGTCGCTTTATTTTACCAGTCTACTCTTCCCCAGAAAGTCTGTAGGACAAGTAGAATCAACAGAGAAGCCTAAGTGGGGAGAGCAGATTTCAAGTCTAAGCCTACCCAAGCTTGTGTGCCTTCTACACCTGGCATGCCTTCTGCTGTAGGAGGCTGGGAGAGGGCTCAAGAAAGGGGACAGTGAGGCCATGAACTGTGCAAGGACACCAAGGGAGGGTCCCACCTCAAAGCTGACTCAGCACACGAATCCCCCTGGGTCCCCTGTGCCCTGCAATGCGGCCTCGGGCACGCAGGAGTCAGGCCCGAGGTCCCTTTCCTCCAGGGCATCTTCCAACCTGATCTGCACCCTTCAAAGAGTGACCAGGAGGAAACCTGCTCCCGGGGGTGACGGAAGCACGGCAGGCCTGCACGGGGTGTCAACTGGGGCAATCGCGGAGCTGCGCGTTGCCACGGGATGCCAGAGGCGCAGCGCGGAGGCGCAGCCAGCCTTGGGGAGCGGGTCGGCCTCGGGGACCCCTTTCGGGGGGGCGCGTAGCGCGCCCCCCCAACAGGCGGGCCCTGGGGTGAGGAGGTCCAGGGGCTGGAGGCCGGGGCCCTGCCTGGGGGCGCATTACCTCCTCTGCGCTGCGGAGGCGCGCCCGGGTCCGCCTGGCGGTCCGAGTGCGCGCCCTGTGCGGCGTGCCGCTTCTCCGAGTGCACGATCAGCAGCATGTCGATGGATACGGCGTTGCTGTCCTTCTTCAGCTCCATGGTGCAGCCAGCTCCGGCCCGTGCGCGGCGGCCGCTCGCGAGGCTGCCTGAGCTGCAAATGGCTCGTACGCGCCGCTGCCCGGCGCGGGAGACGGCGAGGGTGCGGGAGAGGGCGCTCCTCGCCGCCCGGCAGCCGCGCCGCGTTTCGCTGACTCTGCCAAACTCGCCATTAGGGCCCGCCCGGGAGGGCGCTACCCTAATGAAGAGGTTCTAAGTCACCTTTGAAAGGAAATTCCCGTCCGGCCGCTCTCCGGAGCCTCCCTCCCCGCGCCCCCTGTCTCCCGCCCCTGCCGGCCGGGCGCTGCCCCATCCCGCGCTCCCCCGGGCCTTCCTGAGATGGCCAGCAGCAGATCTCCGAAAGCCGCGGCAAATACAGAAATTGTACAGTGCTGTCAACAGGGAGAATCAGTGCAGGGAAAGAGAAACGGCAAGGGGGCCCCAGATTCAATTCCAAAATGTGGAGAAATTGGCCAAGTTTTGGCCTGGGCTCCACTGCCTCCCCGGGTGGGCTTGGAGGTTGACAGCTCCCTTCCTCAGAGGGAGGTGTGTGGGGCGTTGGGGTCAGGACACCCCTCCCCCATTATGGCCCCATCAGAACTTGGAACTTGCCCACCGGGAGTCAGCCTAACAGCCCTGCCTGGTCTGAAGTGAAAGTCTTAACATCTCTGTACCTTCTAGAAGCCTGGCCCTAGCCCGCTGGGGAAGGGGGAGAGGGAGAGGAGGAGGCTGGGTGTAGGGAGCAGCCTGCCTCGGTTGGCAGCCAGGGAGCTGGACCTGAGGGCCCGTCTATTTTTAGTGAGGCCTGGCCTGCCCAGCCAGCGGCAGCAGAGCCTTTGGCTCTGGGACTCAGGAGTGTTTACAGCGCATCTGCTTGGCAGCCCTCGGCACCGCGGGCCTACCGGGCTGGGGTCAGTCCCTTAACTTGAGTTTCCACTGTTAAGAAATACCGTGGGCGTGGAGACCTTTTGCTCTGGGACCCTCCTTGCTGTGGAGTTAGGTGACCCTACCTTGCAGCGTGGCCGCTGAGACCTCCCGCTACCTCTTGGAGGCAGACCGTATGGCACAGGCCTGGGTTCCACACTTGCTACCCCTGTGACCTTGGACAAGCCACTTCCCCTCATTTTGTCACTCGTATCATGGGCATAATGCAGGTCCTGCTGTAACAGTGACATGCATGTGAGGTGCCTGGTGCATTGTAAGTGGTCTTCAAGTGGTACCTGTCATTCTTACCTGATTCTAAGGGCGAGGAAAGGGACAGGTGAAGTGACAAGTCAGTGATGGAGCTGGGGGTCACAAAGCTGAACTCTCAGATTCTGAAGATCTTTCCTCGCTGACTGTGGCTCACAGTTTAGTCGCATGTAAAGACCGCCACCCCATTGTATCACCGCCGCCCCATTGCCCACCGGGCATCCAATGAAAGGAGCGGTCACTGGCTTCCGGCAGTGTTGACTGGAGTCCTGAGAGAGCTGAGTGCAGGACCAGTAAAGATGATGACTTGCAAGGCAGTTTCTTCATGCAGCAAGCCCTGTCCTTCCCTGTCCTGTCTGCATGTGGGCATGTACACACACACACACACACACACACACACACACGCAGGGCTGGGAGGCTGGCTAAGCCTTGCTCTCTAGATGACTAGGGAAGTAAGAACTATGGATTATTCAATATCTGAAGCTGCTGGGGTCTTGGAGATTGCCCAGGCAGCTCTCTGTTCCTAGCATCACCTCACCACTGGGGCTAAGTCCTTTGAGGGTGCGGATCCCAACAGAAGCTCCTGTGCAGCACCTGAATGGGGCTGCGTGGGGAGGGCAGGGAGCTGAAGCCCCCTCAGCAGACATTTGCGTTCCATCCCCCATGCTTACTCCCCTGCTGGGAGTGTCATTTTAGGAACTCGCTTACCATGGCGTACCTTCCATAGCTGACTTTGGAGAAGGGGATGATGACCTGGGGCAGGGGGGAGGGTGGTGGTGCTAGCCTGAGCTCCAGGAAGATGGTCTGGGACCCCCTGCCTTTCCAGAGTACTTGAAAACAGATCTTTTGGGACAGGGCTTCTCCCCCACGGCACTATGGACATTTGAGGCCAGAGAGCTCTTTGCTGTAGGGGGACGTCCTGTGCACTGTAGGATATTTAGCAGCACCCCTGGCTTCTACCTAACTAGATGCCAGGAGCACCCACTTCCCAGTTGTGACAACCCAGAACAACTCCAGTTGTTGACGTATGTTTCTTGGGGGACAAAAATGCAGTCAGAACACTGCTTTGGAAAAAACCCGTAAATATAGGGGCCACGTTGCCTTGACTGCTTTGGGAGATGCTGCCGCTCCTGGATCCTGTTGCTGCCCAGAACCTGGACCCACTCTGGGGAGGCTCCCACCCACAGCCCTCAGTCTTTGGGCCTGCCAGAAGCATGAGCAGAAAGAAGAGATGCTTTCCTCACCCCCACCCTCCCCCATCCCCGGCCTCCGGTGACCCATACCCTCATCTAGAGCCTCATCGGTTCCGGGCTGAGAGGGAGACACCACGGGGAAGGTGATGTGGGTGAGGGCATGTGGGTGTATCAGGAAAGGGAAGGGGGAGCAGGACTGAAGACCGAGGCTACGAGGTACCCGTCAGAGGATCTATCCCTCTGCTTAAAATCCCTCTCCAGTTGTTCCTACAACCAGCGGGACAGAGAACAGACACTCAGCCTATGATTCACACCCTAGTCCAGCCTCCTTCTACAGACCCATGTCTTCCTCTTTCACTGCCAACTCACACACGCTGCAGCCACAGCCATGCCCACTGCTCCCCGAGCACATCTGGCCTTTCTGCTGCCAGGCTTTGCTCGGCACCCCCTAATAGGCCCTCTATCCTGCCACCATCCTGAACAACACGGGATTCAAGGACCTCAGTATTCTGACCCAGCTAATTAATCTACACCCTCGTCTGAGGATCTGACAAGCCAGGGGATATCTCCATGTTAGGGCAGAACTTTAATTATTTTAATCACAATGACTTGGAAATTTCAGGACACCGAGAGACAAAGAGCAGTCATATGGCTGTGTTGTCTCCTTTATCCTCTGCCACATCTAATACCCAGACACATCCAGCTGTCACCCACATTGCTTTCGCCCCTTTGCTTGAAGGGGGGATTTGTCAATTGAGTGGTTCTGAGCCCCGAGCCCACTTTGCTATTTTGGCGGTGGGGGGTGGTTGATGGGAGGAGGCTTGCCCTTGCCAGAAGGGGTTGTGTTCTGACTCACATTATTGTTTTTCCTCAGAAATAGTAGTTCCTCAGGGACCACCAGTCCTAACTCTTACTTCTCTAGAGATTCCAAGAGGCAAGTTTTCCCCTTTTCTATAGAGACCTAATAGGCAAGCCAACCCACGGAAGGCTCTTAGCCGGCAATCTGTAGACACAACGTGCTTTTCTCCATTGGTGCAGTGGGGAAGGGGTGCACAGAGAGGGGGGGCGACTCGGGGAAGGGCAGCAGACCGGGTCCCTGCCCCTTAATGCTCTCGCTTCCCCTGAGATGGGCAAACAGTTACACGGGGGACCAGACATCTTTCCCAGAAACCTATTTCACAACTGTTGTGGGCTTCTCCTGGAGTCATGACCAACCTGGCTTGGCTGGCTTCTACTTCTGAGTCTTTGTTATTGCTTTCACTTCTTCCTGGAAGACTTTTTAGATGTCCCTGGCAAGCACGGTCTAGCCATCCTTCAAGGCCTGACATGAGACCTCACCTCCACCCTGAAGCCTTCCTGGGCACCCTAGTTCCTGCAAGTCCTAGAGAATGCCAGCTCTCTGTGGTGCCTCTCTTTGGATCCATCCTGATAGTTAACAGGACTTGGAAGATTATCCCAACTCTGGTCCCACACTCATCAAATTTACAAAACCTGTCAATTCCCACTGAAGTAGTTATGCCAGGAAGATGTATGCTTCCAGATTCCCTCCTAGCGGGGTGACCTTGGGCAATGTACTTAATTAACCTCTCTGAGCTTCAGTTTCCCTCATCTGTCAAATGGGTGAGGGAGTTGAGATAAAGTGCTTAGCGATAGCTTAGTTAAAGCTATGGTGGTTTCCTGTATTCTGGTCAGACCCCTGGCTGTCCTGGTCTGAGGAGGTTCTCATGGATGTGGTTCCACAGTTGGGGAGGGTGGACAGAAGAAACTGGAGGCATCCTTGAACCCCTCCTGGAGCAGGAAGTTGCCTTCCCTCCTGTGTCACTGTCCTCTGTCGCTGTTCTGCCATTGCAGAGAAACTCAGTGAGCCACAGAATCCACTTCTTGCACAACTGACTTCAGATCTGTGCAGCGGAGTGTGGCTCAGCACAGCTCTTCTTCCCTCCCCCCATCCCCCCCCACCTATGCTCTGTGAACACGGTGTGCATTCAATGGGATGTGCCTCTGTATTATCTCCATTTTATGGATGAGAAAACTGAGACTCAGGGACCTAAGGAGACCTATACAAGGTCCCACAGTGTCTCATACATAGCACTGGTGCCCTAACCCTAGACACCATACCCTGTATGACCCCGAAGCTCATGTGCTGAACCACCCCCCACCCCCTGAGACCATCACATGCTTTTGAGATGCCTAGCGTCCCAGCCGAGGGGAAGAACAGCCGTCAGCCTGCAGGGGAGATGCTTTCAATGGTCATAAGGAACACACCTTGAGCCAGGAGCCCAAGACATCTGTTGAGGTTCCTGGGAAAATTCTCTGAGCTCAAGCCCTGAGTTGGGCCTTTGGGGACAGATTTCTTAGGCTCTGTGTCATCTCGGTGGGTGAGAACTGGTGGCAGTGGCAATAGACAAATATTGGTGGTCGGGAACATTCAGCAGCCTTTAGGAGCTGTGAGGGATGGAGAGGGAGGCAGAGTTCTGCCATTTGCAGAATCATTAGGAGGTGTGCTGCAGAGAGGATGGTTAATCTGTAAAGAAGCCTTGCTATTTCTGCTGGGTTTGTCTTGAGGATGCTTCCTGGCACCGGCTGCAACTTGTTCTTGAGACCCTACTGTGGGCAGTGCCATCATGATGAAATGACACAGTAAGCGCTCAGGGAGGCGGTACCTGTCCTCCTAAAGAGGAGGGTCCAGGAAGGCTATGAGGTGGGGCGGACATCCAGACAGTGTCCTTGGTGGTGAATGAGTCGGAAGAGCCCCAGAAGGGTGAGGACTTTCCAGGCTGAGGAACAGCCTGTGGGGGAGAGGGTGGGGGCAGGGAGAGTGCTGGAGGTGAGAGAAAAGATGACACGTTTCAGGAAGTGAAAGCAGGGTGGTCTGGTTGATGCCGCAGTACAGGGAGGAGGGCTCAGAGGGGAGCCCAAGAGCAGCAGGGGGTCAGCATGAGGGGAGGCCTGCAGTGGGTGGGGCTCCTGTTGCCACCCTGAGCCGTGATGGATGTTGTCAGCAGGGAAGGGAGAACAGGGAATGTTCACGAGGGCGAGGCCTGAGGGTACATACTGTGGGCTGGGCTTCTGGAGAGGCTGCTGGGTAAGGGGATGCTGGTGTGAAAAGATCGTCAGACACCACACTTGGGCTGTGTGATGAAGGGGCGTCTGGGAGTGTGGTGCGAACTGCCCAGGTGAGGTGGGGAGCTGGGCTCAGAGGAGGCAGGAGCACAGGCAGGCGCCAGGCGCTGGTGGAGCAGGCAGGTGACACGAGGGGCCTCCACTCCAGCTGGAGGGCAGACCCAGCTCAACCCTCAGACACAGGTGACCGTTCAGGGTGAGGGTGGGAACACCCCCAGCAGGGCTCCCTAGAGGGGTCTGTGAAACAAGCCGTCCTGCCAAACTCATGCTCATTATTGAAATGCAAGCGTTATATAGGGAAGAAAATAAAATCACCCAATCTCATCATCCAGGGATAATCACTTTTAAACATTTTGTTGTTTAGCATTTCCTTCAACTACAACATATAATTATTACAACATATATAATAAATGTGTGTGCGTATATACATATATACACACATATATATGTGTATATACTTATTTAAAAAATAAAACTGGGATCACATCATATAGAGCTTGGTCTCGTGATTTTTTAGTCTCAACACAGGTACTGACTAGTTTACTGAAAGGTATTCAAAACCTAATTTAAAAGGCTGCTTCATCACCCACTATACCGATGTACCTCAATCCATTTTTCTATTTTCTTGTTGTTGAACTTTTAGTTTGTTTTGCATTTTCCACTTTTATAAATAATATGTTGATAAATATCTGTGTGCTTATACCTTTGACCACATTTCTGATTATTTCTTTAGAAGTAGATTCCAGGTAGTGGAATTACTTGAGTCAAAGGTTATGACTATTTTAAGGCTTGAGATAGATATAATGTCCAATCACTTTCCAGAGAAATCGATATAATGTCCAATCACTTTCCAGAGAAATGATGCCTGTTTACAATCTCACTAGCTGTGTACGTCCGACTCCCTGTAGACCGTCACAAGTAATGAATACTGTCATTGTGTGAACCTTTGTCATAATATAATTGATACATGGTAACTCTTTCTAATTTTCATTTTAAACTTACCACTGAGATTGAACAATATTTTTTACATAAATTTACGTGTGTGGGTGTGTGTGTGTTAAATCATTAAACTTTAAATAGTTTGAATCCTTAGTTCCTTTTTCCTACTGGAATGGCACAAACATTTAAATATCAGTTTGAAAAATGAATACTCTTCCAAACTACCTAGAGCTTTCCTATTTCATAGCAAAGTCTATGGTGAGGTCATGGCCACGCTGGGATCACGTTAAGGTCTTTGAGGACCAACTCATGGTCTTCCTCATTCCTGAGTCCCCCTTCCTGTGCCTCCTATGTGTCTCGCACACAAGAGGTGCTCGATAAATGTTTGAATCAAATGGGGTGGAATGAGTGTTCCCAGCCAGCAAGACCTCTCCCTTTAGCTGAGAGAGGTACCAGCCGTCCAGAGACTGGTAGCACTTGCTCTTCTATGTCTCCCTCGGACCTTCAGGGGATAGAGGAGAAGAAGGTGAAATGAGGACAAGCAGCTCTAAAAGTGCCTCCCCCGCTCCTGGCAGAACCATCTGGAGCACGGATCTGGGGAGAGTTTGGTTCTGACAGTGTTGTTCAGTCCCACGCAGCCGCCCCACCTCACCGCAGCCGGGAGCCAGAGCTGTGACATTTCTGTTAAACACGGTTTCCGTTCTCAACCTTTCTGGTATGTCCCTCCCCGATAGCCCGTCAGCCGTTCCCTGTCAGTATTTCTGTCCATGACACCCTCATCACCAGTCCCTATTTTTCTGTCCATGGCTCATTCCGACCCCCTTTCTTGCATATAATGAGATGCACCTGTGGGAAGAACCACATCCAAGTTCCAGGTAGTTTAAATTTTGGAGTCTTTATACTCGCTGGCGTTCTTGGCCTTTTCCTGTGGATGGATATGATGAAAATCAATTTGTCTTTCATCATCACTTCCAAAATATCTCAGGCCATGCCAAGAGAGGTATCCAGTGGCACATGAAAGCCCATGGAGAGATTACCCCTTCAGCTTCACCAAGTGTTTATTGCCGAGCTATTGAAATGTCCCTTACATGTTCCTCGATCTGCTTCTCTCTCTGATGGAAGCAAGGCGTCCTCACACCTACTTCCTGCTTCAAAGTTCGTCCACCTGCCGTCACCTACTTCTGTGCAGAATTCTGCATTTTTACTTCCATGAACTCATGTCGTCCTCACTCTAACCCAAGGCTGGGCTGATGCCTTTTGTCTGTTTTATTGGCAGAGAAACAAGGAGCAAGAAATCTGTTCACACGGTTTCACCAGTGTACCAACTCTGGCTTCTAGATGGGCCCAGTGCTCACACACTTGCCGTCCTGCGTGTTTTAATAGAAAGGGCACAGATGTCTTTTCCGGGAGCAGGCTAAGACTTGGATGGGCCACTTGTGGGGCCCAGAGCTGTGCTCCTGGTCACGCGTGTCCCCTGGGGAAGAGCCCTCGTGCCTCATGGTGGGAGGCTGTCTGACGGGGTGGTGAGGAGACTCCCAGAAAATGACTTTGGAGTATCTGAACAAAAACACACATGAAGGGTTTCCCTGGTGGCGCAGTGGTTGAGAGTCTGCCTGCCAATGCAGGGGACACGGGTTCGAGCCCTGGTCTGGGAAGATCCCACATACAGCGGAGCAACTGGGCCCATGAGCCACAACTACAGAGCCTGCGCATCTGGAGCCTGTGCTCTGCAACAAGAGAGGCTGCGATAGTGAGGGGCCCGCGCACCGCGATGAAGAGCGGCCCCCGCTTGCCACAACTAGAGAAAGCCCTCGCACAGAAATGAAGACCCAACACAGTCAAAAATAAATAATAAATAAGTTTTAAAACACACACACACACACACACACACACACACACACACACACACACATGAAGTCAGAACAGCCTTTTGATCATTACTGGGGATCCCTGGGGACTGTCGGGAGGAAGCTGGTGCCCATCTGCCCCAAGCGGGACAGGCCCAGTGGCCTAGATCCCAGGGGGCACAAGGGAGCCGGTTTTCAGTGTCAGTGTGGGCTCCAGCCCTTCCTGTTCCTGGGCAGAGCCTCCAATAGGAGACATGGATATTTTTAGTCTCACGTGTGCAGGCACAGGACAAGGCGAGCTGGAAGGGAACAGCTAATAAACCATGGTCCTTATTAAGTTGGGAAGGATGAAATGAGGGGAGGGTGGGGAGCCCAGTGGAACTTTTTTGCACATGCCTCATTTTCAGAGAACTCTCCATAATTCACAGAGAAAGATTGAGGTCAGGGCGATCATGCATATCCCTAGTTACAGAAGCCTGAAAGTGGAGCAGGCTCACATCCTGCAGCCTGCTGGTCCCCTCCCCACGGACTCACTCTACCCCCTGGTGAGCAGGTGGGATGGATGTTCAGCTTTGGGGCTTGGCTATCAAGGCTCTCGTGGTGGCAGGGTCTTCAAAAGGACCCGATTAGAACCCATGCCCAACAGGATCCTCGCAGCCTCAGGGGATAGTTGAGTGGTATCAACTATTATCGTGATTTCACAGGATTTGGAAATGGAGGTTCAGAGACATGCAGGCACTTGGATAAGGCCACACAGTTGGGAAGTGGTAGAGCTGGGATTGAAACTCAGTGTCCTAGATCAAGTTTTACTGTTGTTTACCAATACATTCCACTTTTCCCCAAATGATAGTCAGTCGTGTGTAAGACTCATTATCTGTTTTATAAACCATAAAACTTTTTTTTTCTATGCCAACTCTTTGTCAGGAACTCTATCATTGGAATGAGGCAGTGATCAGTGACAAGGATACAGTTGTTGCTCTCAAGAGCTCTGGTCTTGTTGAGGGTAACATAGACCCATCCCCCTCATTCACCCACTCCTCCATCCCCATCCCATTAACAATTCCTTCATTCCATCTAGAACCAGACACTGCGTTCCAGGCCTTGAGTCTGGTGTGGTGGGCACACAGAGATGAATGAGGCTCTCTCTTGTAGTGGACCTAGAAAACAGTGTGCAGATCCACGTGTGAAGGAAACAGTGGAATTTAAGAGGATCCTGAGAGGAGCGACAGAAAGAATATTGCTGCAGGACAAACAGAAGAGAGGGGGCTGAAGGAGATCAATTAAGGTCCCTAGCTTCTGCTTTGGGGGGAAGATGAAAGAAAGAAAGAAAGAGAGAGAGAGGGAGGGAGGGAGGGAGGGAGAGGGAGGGACGGAGGGAGAAAAGAAGGAAGGAAGGAAGGAAGGAAGGAAGGAAGGAAGGAAGGAAGGAAGGAAGGAAGGAAGGAAGAGGGAGGGAGGGGGTAGGGAGGGAGGAAGGAAGGAAATATGCGTTGAATATCCACTGCATGCGAGACCCTGTGCTAAGTGCTTTCATTCATCTTAATTGTCTCAACAACATGCAGTTTGGAGATGAGGGACAGGGTCTCAGATAGGGCAACTGTTTAACATGAATAAAACCTGAAGAGCAGGGCTGGGTTGAGTATGCTTGCTATCACAAAGCATCAGAGCGAGAGCTTGAAGCGAATCGGTCTAGGACAATTGAAGAGCGTGCTATCTGACAGTTCACTTCGGGACTGTGGTGCCTGAAGTTGTGCCTGTGGACAGGAACCACGAAGTTGATCGGCTCCTGTGGTGCTCAGAAGGAGGTCATGGGGGCACGCACACCTGCTGGAGCTGGATGCCAGGTCGTATCTGTTTGACATGGAATTGGAGCCTCCCTTGGTGATTGCTCCAGATTCAGGGTCCTCCTGGAAGATTCCTGGCCCTGGACCCTCTCTGCAAGGATGTAGGCTCAGGCTAGACCTACTGAACTTCAGCCAGTTCAGTGTCCAGCTTTGCTTTGCTTTTCTGGTTCAAGTCCTCCCCCTAGGGGTAGGGTCTTGTGAGGACCCAATAGAGCCCCAGAGAGGAGAGTTCACCTTTACTTCCCACCTGTTAGGGCTTCAGCCAGGGCTCCATGAGCCCCAGCCCCAGGCGCCTCTGACACCCAGGATGTAGTTTTCTGCTGCTGACACATCATTCCTGGCACTTTCTGGATCCACATACAGTTCTCATTGTTAGATGTCACCAAATAGTTCCCTGACTTTTGTGATGAATCTCTAAGGACGACTGATTGTCAATATATGTCCCCAGGCTGGAGTGTCCCCAAATAGGTAGGTGGTCCAAGCAGCCGAGGACTCTGGAGACAGCTCAAGGCGAAGGGACCCTGTGGTTTCCCAGACGGATGCCTTCCAACAGGTGCAGAGCTGTGGGGTTAGGGAACAGCACGGAGGCTGGGTGGGGATGGCAGTGTTAATCAGAGATTCTAGTATTACAGAGGTCTCATTCAGTTGCGGCCTGCTGCTTCCTACAAACTAGTGGGTCTTCTCCCTGGTGTCAGTCCGTCTGTCTGTTGAGAGACTTCTCGCTGGGCCTTTGCCTGCCTGCCCTGGAGAGCAGGTTTGGGTAAAGGGAATGCAGGTGCCCAGGTATCAGTCCAGGGCCCAGTGGCTCGGGCCCAGCACCCAGGACTGGGAAGGGGCATGGGTGGGGAGAGTGGCTACTCTGGGTCCAGTTCCCTTGGCTGCCCTTCCCCCCCCAGCTCTCCCCTCCGCACGGCATGGCCACCTGCCAGCTCAGCTGTCCTTGCGCACCATGGAATCCCTGCCAGGAAGAGGGGGAACATGAGCCGGGCCTTCTCCTACTGCATCCTGCCATCCTGTCCTCCTTCTAGCCAGGAGGGACGGGACGGCTGCTGCAGCAGCGGCGGCCTCCTGAATGCACAAACCCCAGGAAACCAGGCCTTCCCTCCGGAGCCCGCGCATGCGCAGGGCCTGCTCTGGTTTCTGGCACCTGGACACCTGCTGGGCCCGTTCAGTCCAGGAGAGTCTCTCCTGCCTCCCCTTCGCTTCTTCCCTGGGTCTGGGGTGGGGAGCCCTGCTGGGTGCTTTTATTTCCATCTTAAGAAAACCACTTGGGACCCAGGGAGCTCAAAGTCCTGGCGTGGACAAGCAAGTCAGAGCCTCAGTCTCCCCATCTGTAAGCCAGCAGCCATCATGCCTGCCGCCCCGGCTGGAAGACAAAGTGCAGGCCGTGGCCCAGCACACGCTGGCGCGGGGTGGTGCCTGTGCACAAGCCGTGCAGGCTGGCCCTGAACCGGGACATGGCTGCTTCCCTCACTGTCAGGGGCGTCTCTGTACATTGCACGGGAGGAGCACCTCTCCATGGGACCCCAGGGACAGCAGGGTGGGGTGCAAGTACTGCATTCGTTGGGTGCTCTGCTGCCGGGGCTGTCTTTTGTTTGTGTTTTCCTAGAGCAGCTGCTTCCTGCACATGACCGGTGCTCCTTTCAGGCAGTTCTGAGTGTGTACGCATGTGTGTAACGAGGCCATTTGGGTCCCCCACTAGTGCTGTGGGACCTTGGAGCAGTCATGTCCCTTCTCTGGGCCTTGCTTTCCTCATCTGGACAATGGGTGTGCTGATTCCTGCCTGACGCAGCTGTTCTGGATTCTGCAGCGGGCCCCCTGCGTGGCACAGTGACCCCCCCCATCCAGTGCAGAGGTTTTCTCAGCTGCCTTAGCGTCTGCTCCAGGAAAGAAAGAGGGACTGGGGGGGACACTGCATGGGCAACAAGGGTGTGGGGGGCCCTGGCTTTTCACCAGACACTGACGCTCTCTGCAGACAGAGGCGGGCAGCACTGGCCTCAGGGCAGCAGCACAAGGCCACTTCTGGCCCCCCCCGCAGGTCTGGGAGATATTGGGCAGGGGGCTTTAGGGCATGCCACCCAGCCTGGCTTCTCCCTGTCTCCTGCTAAGGGAGGGGGCCAGAGTGGAGGCCTTGACCTTGCCTCTCAGTGAGAGATGGGGCTGGCCAGTTTCCATGGAGGACCGCGACCTTCGCGTGATGCTCTGGGGAAGAGCTGGGTTCTCCTGGGTTCAAGCCCCAGCCCCCGCCCTCCCCCCCCCCCCCCCCCCGCCCTCTCCTCGAGGCCGGGCCTCTGGCTCTAGAGCAGCTGTTGCGCAAGCAGAGCTGGGAGCTTGGCCTTGCACAGGGTTACCCGAGGCAGACTGGGCCCTGGGCTGGGCCAGGCCCTGGATCTCGGTGGTGACAGTGACCTGTTTGTGGCAGGACAGTTTGCACTCCCCAGGTGGTTGCTGAAAAGCCACCAAGGAGGGAGGAGCCTGTGTGATGAGACGGCCTCGGGCCAAGCCTGACAGCCATCTGCTCCACCACCAGCCTGCAGGCCTCCGGGGAGCGATGGGGCAGGGGAAGAAACAGAGGGAGAAGCAGAGGACAGAGAGGGACAGAGACCAGATACAGAGAGACAAAGAGACAGAGACAGAGGGACAGAGACAGAGAGAAACACTGAGAGACACAGAAACAAAGAGAGACAAAGAGACACTCAGAGACAAAGCGACAGAGAGAGGAAGGAGCCACAGAAAGGCAGAGAGACACTTAAGAGGGAAGGTACTCTGAGAGAAAGAGGCAGACAGAGGACGAGAGAAATGGAGGACAGATACAGAGACTAGGGAAGAGAAATAGGACAGAGAGAGAGACAAAGAGACACAGAAAGAGAACAATAGGAACAGAGGAACCAAGAGAGTGATGGAGGGACTTGGGGGGAGGGTGGTGGGGCGGAGAAGGGGGCAGGGGATAGAGACAGAGACAAGGAGGAACTAGAGAGACACAGGGAATCAGAGAGACAGGGGAAGACAGACATGGAGAGAGACAGAGAGACAAAGAAATGCCTGGAGACGGGTACAGAGAGGGTGCATGCTGGGGCAGCTGGAACTGGAGTCGGGGAGACGGGCAGATGCTTCTGGTCAGGCTCCTGGTGGAAGGAGCTTCTTCAGAAGCAAGAAGTCGCACTTGGCTGGGGGTCCTGGGTCCAGGGTCCTAACAGTGGTTCTCAGCACATCCAAGTTCAGGTGCCGGCTCCATCCCCAGTCTAATCCACTGGTCAAGGGGAGGCCTGGAATCTGCATCTCCAGCAGGCTCCCCAGGAGAGTCTATAGTGGGGTCACACCAATCACAGTCAGGATGCTGCACTAGAAGGGCCGAGGGGTGGGTCCCCCTCCCTCTCCCTCCCTCTCCCTCTCCCTCCCTCCCTCTCCCTCCCCCTCCCTCCCTCTCCCTCCCCACACTGCAGGGGGGCCCTAGGGGGGCAGGGCCAGGGCTGGGAGGGCTCTGAGGGAACCGTCTCCACAGAACTGGGGGCTTCCTACCTCTTGTTTCATCACCAGTGATCCCAAGAAGGGTTGGGGGCCTGCCTAGCCCTGGACGGGCAGTCTGGGAGGCACCTTAGAGCTCATGATTCAGCCCTGGCCACCCTGTGCAGTTGAGGAAGCTCCATGGCTGGACCAAGGCAATGGAGATAACATGAAATGTTAATTATCAGCCCCTGCCCAGGCTGTGTGCTCAATACTATTTCATTTCATCCTCTTGAATAAGGTAGGGGTCATCACTCACTCCACCTTAGAGGTGAAGAAATGAGGCCCAGAGGTGACAAGTAACATGCCCAAGGTCACAGAGTTAGCAAATGGCAGGGCAAATCCATGCGCACTCCAAACCTCTCCATTATTTCCGCTAATGGCTCTTTTGCCTCTCAGGTTGAGCTCCCAAACTCAGCTTACCTTGGTTCCTTCCACCTGTTCCCATCTGTTTGGGGTGCAAGGCCTGCCGATGCCATCCCACAATAGTTCTCTCATCATCACCATCTTCTCCCACTGTAATGTCTCTTCCCAAATTCAGCCTTCATATCTCTTGCGTATCTATCTGGACAGTAATCTTTCAATCCAATTTTTCCCCTAAACTTGTTACCTGTTCCACTGGAAGGGAGAGAGATGATTTTAGGCAGCTGTCTTTCCAGGTACCCTAGAAAACAGAGCCGGAGGCAAATTCCTACACTGACACTTTCTGAGAGGAGGGTGGTGGGTGGGACGCAACCCCAGGGCAGCAAGGGTGAGGGGGGATTGCTGGGAGGCAGTGAGAAGGGAGAGGACAGTCAGGAGGGCGTGTACCGAGCTGACCGCAGTCTCAAGAAGCAGAGCTCCTTTCCTCAGGCACATGGGCTGTTTCCAGAGAACAGCGCCTTCCCTTGAAACACTATGTGTCTGTGGTTGAAAGGGCCAGGGATTCCTCTCTCTGGTCCTTCTTGTCTTTTACTCCTTGCTCACCTCGAAAGGCAGTAATTAACTTCCCTGTACTTCCAGGCTGTTACCTGGCTCCTCCTGGGCAGCCGTGGGACACCCTGACTTGGCGCTGGAACTGTTGCACGCCCCACAGTGGAGGGTGTGACAGGCTGTGCCCCGGCCGGCCCTCACCCCCGGGAAGGCGGCAGTGTTAGGAGATGGCGTGAAGACACCAGGAGCTGGGCTCTCCTCTGAGCAGATGTGGAGTAAATTAGACAACAAAACATATACCAGTACGGTTAAGTTCACGTTGTATTTAGAAACAGGTGCGCTCGTGTCTGGAAGCGGCTCGCTATGTTTTCTTCCTTTCACACTACACCACACTTACAGCGCTCAAACCAGCGCCAGATGTGTGGCTTTTCCACCCCAGCAATTCTGACGCGAACAGCCTGGGGCTAGCGTAGACCCCGTGGGTTAGGAGCTCAGTCCCACAAGACTGACCCCACTCCAGACACCAATTAGAAGTCGTAGGTCCCCAGGTTACCCACTTCTATCTGACTTGACTGCAAATTGGAGATTCCCGGGACCCCTCCACAGGTTTAATAATTTGCTAGAGGGGCTCACAGAACCCAGGAAAACGGGTTACCAACTACTGAAAATTTATCACAAAGGATAATGTGTACAGATGAACAGTCAGATGAAGAGAAACACAGGGCGAGGTCTGGAAGGGGCCCAAGCCCAGGAGCTTCTATCCCCATGGAGTTGGGGTGCATCACCCTCCTAGCACCAATCTGGAAGCTCTCCAAACCCCACGCTTTGGGGATGTTTATGGAGGCTTCATCACATAGCCATGATCGATTAACTCATTTTCCAGCCCTTCTCCCCTCTCTGTAGGATGGAGGGTGGGCCTGAAAGTTCCAAGCTTCTAATCATGGCTTAGTCTTTCTGGTGACCAGCCCCATCCAGGAGCCCACGCAGACTCACCTCACTGGCGCACCTACCCTCCTATTACCCAGTACATCACAAGGGTTTGAAGAGTCTGTGTTGGGAACCAATCACTGGGGCAGAGACTAATATATATTTTATATTTATTATTTCACAACTTGACCATATGAAAAACCCAGTGAAACACACATGCGTCTGCTTTACAGACGCGTCTTCTTTACTGACACATCTGCCTCGTGACACTTCCTGGAAGGGGACTCCCTGGCTCAATTGTAGTGGCCAGCAAACTTCATGCTCCAGCCACTGGGGAAGGGCTTTCAGGGGGCTGCCCCCTGCCAGACCACAACCTCTGCCTGGACCCATCTGATGGAAGGGCCAGGGACCAGAAGTGTGGGCTGGGGCTGCACCATGAGATTGCCCGGCAAGGAGGGGTGTGAGACCCGTGAAAATGTGTACATCCAAGTCTGCACTTTGTGAACTCTTGGGGTGCTCTGACCTGCTGTTTCTCATGTGCCCCTGACCAGGTCATGGGTGCAAGGAAACCATGAAGCCCATGACCATGGTCTTCCTGTCTGCCCAGCCATCCACCTTGGTGTGAGGAGGAAGTTGAGGACTGAGAAATGCTGTCCAGGTGTGAGCCAGCCAGGAGGGGAGCTGCCAGCCCTTGGCTCCCAGGAGCTGGGCCTGCCCAAAGCCAGGAGCAGAAATAAGAGGTGGCATTATGAGGTCGCCACATCCTTGACCTTCAAGACAAGTCAAGAACAAGTCCTGGAGCTGCTGCTAATAGCGAAGAGGGCTTTCCACATCTTCTGAATGGCTTTCTGTCTGATCTGAGTGGTGTCCAGTTAATGCTCATGAGAAAATAATTTCTGTTTCTTCTTTTAACTGAACTCAATAGCTCTTTAGGTAGGTGGCTGCTCACATCATGTACATTTCCACACAGGTGGATGCACTCTCTACTTTTCCCTTGGACTGGTCCCTTCTTAATAAGGCACAACTTATTGCCACATTTCTATCAAGAGGTCACCAACTCCACCTCCACCACCATCATTATCTCCACCTCCACCTCCACCACCATTTTCACCTCCACCTTCACCGCCCTCGTCATCTCCACCTCTACCACTCCCCTACCACCATTGTCATCTCCATCTCCATCGTCATCTCCACCTCCACCACCATCGTCATCTCCACCTCCACCACCATCGTCATCTCCATCTCCACCACCATCGTCATCTCCACCTCCACCTCCACTGTCACCTCCACCTCCACCACCATCGTCATCTCCACCTCTACCACCCCCCCCCACCAGTATCTCCACCACCTCCACAGCCTTCACTCTCACTCTCATGCCCAAAAGAGTTTGTCCTACTCCTCAGAGACCCTCAATCTTCAAATTAGCCGCTGATGGAAGTGGGGCAGACTTCCATCAGAGGTGCACACACCATGGATGCAGAGCAGCAGCCCTTTCCCTCCTCTTTGTGAACCTGTTCTTGGGGTTCTGGTTAGAAACTGTGTTGGTGTCATATCCTGGCTTCCCCTTCTACTCACTCCTCCAGCCCTGAGGCTTGTGGCCCACATAATGCAAGAGTCTGGCAGTGCTGTAATGACAGGAGCTCTCTGGCTTTGCTTGCTCTTTACCTGGTTTTCATGGTCTGTCTGCACCAGGCTATTGACAGGTGCTATCTGATGGATTGATCAGCCTCTGTGTGGTACAGATCATTAAGTATTTTGCACAACATCAGTGCTGTCCAGGTTTACTGTGACTCAGTTCATGTTACTTATTGATGAGGCTGATGGTGATTTCAGTCATGATAAAGCTCTTTAGTCTTGTTCTGTAGTTTGGGGGGGACTAAAATGCCTGGGTAACTGGATCAAAGAATCTTAGGTAATAATAGAGCTAGCGCATGTTAAAAGATGGAATTTGGGGGGCTGGCAAATTATTTCTGAGCACAAGCAAATGTTTTCAACCATTACCAACTAGATAACCTAAATCAAATATGATTTTTGAGGCTCTCTGAGCTATGTTAGAGGACAGTTTTGCAAGTTGTTGCCCTCCAATGTGAACTCCTCCCAAATCCACACACAGCCCCTCTAAAATTTAAATTTGGGTGAAAAATCAATTCTAACTAAGGGGTATCTGATTTGATAGGAGCACTTGGGGAAATGCTCTGGAGGATCTTAGATGGCCACAGTCTGAGCTTACCAACGGGGAAAGTGCATCCATCACTGTAAGGTAGTTCCTTCAAGAGTCAGCATGGAAAGGAAACGATGCTGCTGAGAACAGCAGTGAATTCCCTCTTTCATGTTAGAGGATAGCGTGGTTGGCAACACCATGGTTTGCTCTGGGTAGATGGACTGCTCATAGCAGACTGGGGGGGAATATAAACTGTTACAATACTTTTAGAAAGCAATTTGGCAACGTCTAATAAAGTTGAAATATACATGCCTCATGACCCAGCTCATATCATTAGAGGTTGTTTATTATAGTAGCGTTTGTAAAACTTACAAGCTGGGAAGTGTCCATGGTCAGGAGGGTTGTACAAATCATGATGTCCTCTCACATTGAAAGTCTATATGGATGTTACCATGGATGAACTAGATCTCCATGGAACTGTATGGGTAAACATCTGCAACAAAAAACTGGGTGAATGAACTAGGGTTGGAATATTACAGCATGATATCACTTAGATGTAGTTTTAAAGCATCCAAAACAATATGTATTGTCCACACATGTATACATGTGTGGAAAAGGTTTAACGAATGAGTAACAGAACTGTTACTTGTGGATAGTGATTCCATTGTGGAGAGAGAGAATTGGGGAGGGATTCATATAGATCATCAATACATCTGTAATAGTTGACTTTCATTAAAAAAAGATCTGAAGCAAACATAGAAAAATGTTAGCCTTTATTCACTCCCAGTTGTGGACACGTGGGTATTTGTTATGTTATGGGTGTCAACAGTGCTTTTCTGTGTGTTTGAAATATTTCATAATGAAAATAATAGATGTGAAAGGAAAAGGAAAACCAGGAGTCCTGCATTTGTGGAAGCGTTTAAACAGAGGCTGTACAGCTGTCTGTGCGTACAGTGAGCCAATGCTTCTTGCATGAGGGGTGTTGGGGGCTTCAGCAATGCCCTATATATCAGATAAAAGGGTTTGAACATGATTTGTGGGATGTCACAAGTGGTGGGGTTGCCCCCATCTCTTTGAGCCAGTTTCCTCATCTAAGAAATGGAATGCTGTGAACTGAGGGAGGCTGTGTGTGGATGTAGATGGGGAGCATCATGCACAGTAAACATTATGACCTGGGCTGGCTCAAGGTCTCCCTTGGGAACCTCCAGTAACAGACAGCTTGTCAAGTTGAGTAATATTTAAACAAATGTGTAGGGTGGAGCCTTTAAATAGATTTTGAAAATGGTGTTCCATTTTCAAGGACCACAAAACCCATGCTGGGTAAAAAAGGGGTGCACTAATTCCATCATTGAGAGTTCAGAAAAAAATCCATACATCTATGACAATTGATTTTTGACATGGTTGTCAAGACAATTTAATGGGGAAAGAATAGTCTTCAACAAATGGTGCCGGGACAAGTGGATGTCTACATGCAAAAGAATGAAGTTGGATACCTGTCTCACCCCATAAATGAAAATTACATTAAGATGTATCATAGGCCTAAATGTAAGAGCTAAAACTGTTAAACTCTTAGAAGAAAACATAGGTATAAATCTTTATAACTTTGGGTTGAGTTTCTTAGATATGACACCAAAAACATGAGCAATCAAAGCAAAAAAATAGATAAAATGGACTTCCTCAAAACCAAAAATGTCTTGTCAAAGACACTAACAAGGAAGTGAATTTTTACAACTCACAATATGGTAGAAAATATTTTCAACTCATGTATCTCATAGGGACTTATATCTGGAATATATAAAGAATTCTTACAACTCAATAATAAAAAGAATGGCCCAATTAAATAATGGGCAAAGGATTTGAATATACATTTTTCCAAAAAAATACATGGTGATCAATAAGCATATGAAAAGACACTCAGCATCATTTGTCATTAGGGAAATGGAAATTAAAACTACAATTAGATATGACTCACACACATTAGGATGGCTATAAAAAAAGATAGATAATAATAATTGTTGGTGAGGATGTGGAGAACTTGGAACCCTCATTCATTGTCAGTGGCAATTTAAAATGGTGCAGCTGCTGTCGAAAACAATTAGGCAGTTACTCAAAAAGTTAAACACAGAGTTACCATATCACCCAGCAGTTTTACTGATAGTTACATATACAAGAGATTTAAAACCATATGTTCACAGGCCTCAGGAAGGGAGGTTGGCTAATATGGTGGAAAAGAAAGATGCTTAGCTCACCTCTTCTTATGGGCACACCAAAATTATAAATATTTGGCAAATTGGTACAGCCACTATGGAGAACAGTATGGAGGTTCCTTAAAAAACTAAAAACAGAGCTATCATATGGTCCAGCAATCTCACTCCTGGGCATATATCTGGAAAAAAACCCATAATTCGAAAAGATACATGCATCCCAGTGTTCACTGCAGCACTATTTACAATAGCCAGGACATGGAAGCAACCTAAAGGTCCATCAACGAATGAATGGATAAAGAAGATGTGGTATATAACATATAATGGAATATTACTCAGCCATAACAAAGAATGAAATAATGCCATTCACAGCAACATAGTTGGACCTAGAGATTGTCATACTGAGTGAAGTAAGTCAGGCAGAGAAAGACAAATATCATATGATATCACTTATACATGGAGTCTAAAAAAACGGTACAAATGAACTTATTTACAAAACAGAAATAGAGTCACAGATATAGAAAACAAACTTATGGTTACCAAGGGGGAAAGTGGGGGAGAGATAAATCGGGAGATTGGGACTGACATATACACACTGCTATATATAAAATAGATCACTAATAGGAATCTACTGTATAGCACAGGGAACCCTACTCAATACTCTGTAATGACCTATATGGGAAAAGAATCTAAAAGAGAGTGGATTATGTATATGTATAACTGATTCACTTTGCTGTACATTAGAAACTAACACAACATTGTAAATAAACTATACTCCAATAAAAATTAATTAAAAAAATTACAACTATTTGCAGAATAACCATTGATGAAAAAGATATAAAGAAGAAACTACAATGAGATGGGTAGGAGGGGTGGAGTCGAGATATAGTCAAGTCCCATGTTATCCCCAGGTAGCTGATCTACAAACAGGTGAATAATTACAACTGCAGAGGTTCTCCCAAAGGAGTGAGAGGTCTGAGGCCCACATTGGGAGTTCTGTCCAGCCCAAGAGTCCTGCACCAGGAAGGTGAACCCCCAGAGCATTTGGCTTTGAAAGCCAGTGGGGCTCACTTTTGGGAGTCCCACAGGGCTGGGGGAAATAGAGACTCAACTCTTAAAGGGCACATACAAAGTCTCACATGCTCTGTGACCCAGGGCAGAAGCAATAATTTGAAAGGAGCCTGGGTGAGACCTACCTGCTGATCTTGGACAGTCTCCCAGAGAGGCAGGTGGCAACTGTAGCTCACCTTGGGGACATAGACACTGGTGGCTGCCATTTGGGGGACCTCATTCTATCACATGGACACTAGTGCTGGCAAGTGCCATTTTGGAATCCTCCCTCTAGATTATTAGCCCCAGGACCCAGCCCTGCCTGACCCAACAGTCTATAGCTGCCAGGGCTGGGATGCCTCAGGCCAAGCAAATAACTGGGCATGGACATAGCCCCACCCATCAGCAGACAGGCTGCCTGAAGATCCCAGGAGACCAAAGCTGCCCCTGGACATGGTCCTGCTCACTAGAGAGCCCAGGACATAGCCCCATATATCAATATGCAGGCATAACAACCAGGAACTCCAGGACCCTGTAACCTGAGATGCTGGGACACTGCTCTACCTACCAGTGGGCAGGCACCAGCCCCAGAATCCCCTGGGCTCCACTCCCACCCACCAGCGAGTCTGCTCTATCTTTGGAACCTGCTTCACCCACCAGTGGGCAGACAACAACCTCAAGACAATTGCAGTCCTGCAGCCTGTAGACCTGGCCTACCCACCAGCAGGCCAGACCCTGCCCTGAGACTGGCTGAGCCCTGGTCCTGCCTGCTAGCAGGCCAACACAAGCTTTGGGACACCCTGGACCCTGCAGCCAACTGTGTCAGGAATCAGCCCCACGCACCAGCCATCTGACACCAGCTCTGAGACCCCTGGACCCTGCAACCAGACCCCAGGACACATCTCTGCCTGCCATTAGGCTGTCACTAGCCCCAGGATTTGGCTTTACCACCAGGGGGTGGGCAAGAGGCCTGGGGTCACTTGGACCCTGATTCCACCCACCAGTGAACTAGCACTAGCCCTGGGACCCCCTGGGGTTCTGCAGTCAGCCATCTCATGATCTGGCCTCACCAACCAGTGGCCTGCAGTCTCCACACAAGGCAGGACCTGGCAACCAACTGGACTAGGAACAGTAGTCAGCTCACCACAACAGAAGTACTCACACAGCATCTGCTGACAAGAAGACAGTACACTGCTGGGACACATAGGATGTCTCCTAAAAAAGGCGACTTCCTCAAGTTTGAGAAATGTAACCAACCTATCAGACACATAAAAATAAAAACAGCAACTTAAGTAAAATGAGGTGACAGAAGAACATGTTCCAAAGGAAGGAACAAGATAAAACCCCAGAAGAAGAACTAAGTGAAGTGGAGTTAGGCAACCTATCCAAGAAATAGTCCAAAGTAGTATTGTAAAGATGATCAAAGAACTTGGGAGAAGAATGATTGTACAGAGTGAGAAGTTAGAAGTTTTTAACAAAGGGTTAGAAAATATAAAGAACAACCGAACAGAGAAGAAGAATACAATAACTGAAATGAAAAATACACTAGAACGAATCTAAATGATAGAATAAATGATACTGAGGAATGGACGAGCAAGTGGAAAGAGCATCAGCGGAAATCACTGATGCTGAACAGGAAAAAGAAAAAAGAAATGAGGACAGTTTAAGAGACCTCTGAGACAACATCAAGCACACTAATATTTGAAGAAGAAAATAGGAACAAAAAAGACCTACAAAAACAACCCCCAAACAATTAACAAAATGACAATGAGAACATACATATCAATAATTACTTTAAATGTAAATGGACTAAATGCTCCAATCAAAAGACATAGATTGGCTGAATGGATACCAAAACAAGACTCATCTATATTCTGCTTATAAGAGACTTACTTCAGATCTAAAGACACATACTGAAAGTGAGGGGTTGGAAAAGGTATTCCATGCAAATGGAAACCAGAAGAAAGCCAGGGTAGCAATACTTATATCAGACAAAAAAGACTTTTAAACAAAGACTGTTACAAGAGATGAAGAAGGACGTTACATAATGATCAAGAGATCAATCCAAGAAGATACAATTGTAAACATATATGCACCCAACATAGGACCATCTAAATACATAAAGCAGATATTAACAGACATAAAGGGAGAAATTGGCAGTAACACAATAACAGTAGGGGGCTCTAACACTCCACTTATATCAATGGATAGATCTTCCAGACAGAAAATCAATAAGAAACACTGGCCTTAAATACATATTAGATCACATGGATTTAATAGATATATATAGAACATTCCATCCAAAAGCAGCAGAATACACATTCTTTTTTTTTTTCTCCCCCCAGCCTGATTTGTTTATTTATTTATTTATTTTTAAACATCTTTATTGGAGTATAATTGCTTTACAATGGTATGATAGTTTCAGCTTCACAACAAAATGAATCAGTTATATATATACATATGTTCCCATATCTCTTCCCGCTTGCGTCTCCCTCCCTCCCACCCTCCTTATCCCACCCCTCCAGGCGGTCACAAAGCATCGAGCTGATCTCCCCGTGCTATGCAGCTGCTTCCCACTAGCTATCTGCCTTACGTTTGGTAGTGTATATATGTCCATGCCTCTCTCTTGCTTTGTCAGAGTTTACCCTTCCCCCTCCCCATATCCTCAAGCCCATTCTCCAGTAAGTCTGTGTCTTTATTCCTGTTTTACCCCTAGGTTCTTCATGATAGTTTTTTTCTTAAATTCTATATATATGTGTTAGCATACGGTATTTGTCTCTCTCTATCTGACTTACTTCACTCTGTATGACAGACTCTAGGTCTATCCACCTCATTACAAATAACTCAATTTCGTTTCTTTTTATGGCTGAGTAATATTCCATTGTATATATGTGCCACATCTTCTTTATCTATTCATCCGATGATGGACACTTAGGTTGTTTCCATCTCTGGGCTATTGTAAATAGAGCTGCAATGAACATTTTGGTACATGATTCCTTTTGAATTATGGTTTTCTCAGGGTATATGCCCAGTAGTGGGATTGCTGGGTCATATGGTAGTTATGGAGGTTCCTTAAAAAAACTACACATTCTTTTCAAGAGCACATGGAGCATTCCCCAGGATAGATTGCATGCTAGGCCATGAAACACTTGGTGGGAATGTAAACTGGTGCAGCCAATGTGGAAAACAGTATGGAGGTTTCTCAAAAAGCTAAAAATAAACTACCATATGACCCAGCAATTCCACTCCTAGGTATATATCTGAAAAAAATGGAAACCCTAATTCAAAAAGGTACATGTACCACAATATTCATAGCAGCATTATTTATAATAGTGAAGATATGGAAGCAACCTACGCATCAGCAGATGAATGAATAAAGAAGTTGTGAGATATATATATATATATATATATATATATATATATATATATATATATGTTGTGATGTATATATATATAATGGAATATTACTCGGCCATAAAAAAAATAAAATTTTGCCATTTATAACAACATGGATGGACTTGGAAGGTATTATGCTTAGTGAAATAAGTCAGAGAAGGACAGATACTGTATAACATCACTTATATGTGAAATCTAAAAAATAAAGCAAACTAGTAAATATAACAAAAAAGGAACAGACTCACAGATATAGAGAACAAACTACTGGTTACCAGTGGTGGGAGGGAAAGAGGAGGGGGAAAATAGGGGTAGGGAATTAGGAGGTTCAAACTACTATGAATAAAATAAACTACAAGGATGCATTTTACAGTGCAGGGAATATAAACAATATTTTATAATAACTATAAATGGAATATAATTTATAAAAATATTGACTCACTATGTTGTATACTTGAAACTTGTATAATATTGTACATCAACTATACCTCAATTAAAGCATTTAAAAAACCAAAAACAAAAAAGTTCATATAAAAACTTATGCAAGGACTTTCATAGTAGCATTACTCATAATAGTCAAAAAATGGGAACAACTCAAATATCCACTAACTGATGAATAGATAAACAAGCTGTGGTATATCCATTACAATGGAATATTATTTAGGCATCAAAAGGAATGGAGTACTGATACACAAAACATGGGTGAAAAAATTATGATAAGTGAAAGAAGCCAGACACATCAGTCCACATATTGAGAAAGAGAGTAGATGAGTGGTTGCCAGGGGCTGAGGGTAGGGGGAAATGGGAAATGACTGCTGGTAGGGACAGGTTTTTGGTGATGAATGAGGAAAAAGTCCTAGAATTAAATAGTGGTGAGTGTTGCAAACCTTGTGAATAAGGTCAAAATGATTTTAAAGTATAATTGTCCACTTTTAAAGGGTGAATTTTATAAGTGAATTATATCCCCATTTTAAAAAAAAAGATTAAAAAAGGTGAATCTGTTTGGAAATGGGGTAGACGGTGAGGAAACAGGGACAGAAGCTGGAGGGGGAGAAACCAGATCCTGTGATACTGCTCGAAGCCCCATATCCGGTTATGCCAGAAGGCAGACTACCTTGGAATGTTTCAGTTATGTGAGCCGACAAATTCTCTGCTTCTTAGGTCAGGGTGGCTCAGGTTTTCTGTCACTAACACCCAAGGGTGCCCAGGCTGGCACTCATGCCCTCTGACTTCCTGGGGGCCTGGTCCCTCCAGCAGCACTTTTCCTTTTGTTTCTCCCCTCTGCCTCTATTGGCTTCTGCTTCATGCTTCTTCCATTTAAAAAGGAACTCTCCTCGAGTCCACTTCATACCTTTCTCTCTCCCCCATTTCACTCAGATCTCCCTAAGAGTGGCCTACGTTTGCTATTCTCTTCCCTCACAGTCCCTTTCCATCTTAACCTGGGGTCCCTGTCCCACACTCCCCGGTGGCTCTACTGCCCTCTTGTGGTCAGTCTCCCGCACGTCCTGCCCTCCATCGTCCTGGCCCTCCCTACATCTGGGAGGGCTCTGAGCTCTCTGGGCAGCCCTCTGACCTCTGCTCCTCGGCTTCCTGGTGGCCCCTGTCTGGTCTACTCACTCCTGGACTTTTGCGCCTCCCCTGACTTTGGGCGAGGCCTCTGCTCTGCTTCTTCTCCCTGGGCAGCGGTCTCCATGCTCCAGCCTCCCAGCTCGATTCCTCGCAACTGGATCCCCTGCTTGCGCTTGACCTTCTCTGACCCCCCTTCTCTTTTGGAAACACCCCTGTGGACCCAGCCACCTCTCCCCCTCTTCCTGCAGTCACTGAGTCACGCTGTGCCAGGTCCCCTCCTGAGCACTCCTGGCATCCCTGCTCTCTCTGTACCCCCATCACACTAGAAGCTAAGTCACCCAGCCAGCTACCCAGTTGGCTCCTGGGTGACTTAGCTTCTAGTGTTCTCCCCTCCGGTTCCACCTCTTGCTGTGCTCAGGTTTAAAACACACATCCAGATATGCCACTCCCTGCTCAAACCCACACGGGTTCAAGTCCAAGCCCTTGGTGTGGCACTGGGCCCCTGGAGCTGGCTCCCATCTGCTTCTCAGATGTGTTTCCTGTCATCTCTGCTTATACTTAAGCTCCTCCTACCCAGAACTGCCATGGGTTCCCACGGGGACCACACTGCCCCACTTCGCTCTGCACATGTCCCCTCCCACTGCTACCCCTTTCCCAAGACATTCTTGCTCTTGCTTTATGATTGGACCAGGTGACATGTTCTTAGAGATGCTTTTCTGGACACCCCATCCCTCCACCCCGACTCAGGCCAGGTCACGGGCTCTTCCTGGTTTCCATAACTTGTTGGGCTTTATCTCTGTGAGGCTATTTACAACATCGTTTAAACGGTTTTCACATCTATGCAGGCTGTGTGCGTCTGGAGGGCAAGGCTGTGTGTTCCCAGAGCCCAGCATAGTCCCGGCACCTACCAGGTGCTCAATCACAGTTTAATGAAAGAACAGGATGAACTAGAATGGCTATCGCTCCCGGGTTACTGACTACGTGCCAGGCACCACTCTAAGGACTCTTCTCATATGAACTCATTTAAACTCCACAACAACCTTATGTGGTGGGCACCACAATTGTCCCCATTTTACAGATGAGCATACTGAGGCACAAATGAGACTAAACAACTTGCCCAAAGTTATGCAGCTGAATTCAAGCCAGCTCTAGGGGCTGGCCTATAACCCATCACACTGTGCTGTTTCTACAGTCCAGCCCTCCCCAACTGCTGACTCTGTGCCACAACCCCTACACTGGGAATGTCGATGCCCCGTCACCTCCCCCACCTTGCTCAGGACCCAGCTCAAGGTCCCACTTGCACAAGTCATGCTCAGTCCACCCCAAGCTCCCTGGCCTAGCAGCGAATGAGCCCTTTACATGTACCGTTTATTGGAACAAAGCACTGCACCCCCAGAGCTCATTCTAGACCCAGAGGCCTTGTACCCTCTCAAAGAGAGCTGGTGACCTATGGGGCCATCAGACATGGGCCATTAAGAAACACCATCACTGATAGCCGTGCCTTTGAAAATGCCATCTTTTTGTGGGGGATGTGTTAGTTTACCTGAAAGGAAAAAGAGACATCGTTTTAATGACTTTCATTTATTTGGCATTGTTACAGTTCCCAATGTGCTGCCATTTCCTGGCTGTGTCTTGTTTGCTCTCCCCACTTCCCTGGGAAGAGTTCAGGGCAGGTTGGCTCCAATTCACTGAAGAGACAACTGAACGTCAGCTGCAGGCCCCGCAGCTCACTGGGACCTGGTTTGCTGGCTCTAAGCTTGCGCTTGCTCCCCATGATTCTAAGCACTCTCTGGCCACAAAATGACCCCAGGACAATGTCGTTCAGCTGGCAGATGGCTGAGAAAGCCCTGCACTTAGGTGTCTCAGCACAGACCAGGGTTTTGTCCCTGGGGGTTAGGACTTCAATGTATGAATTTTGGGGTGGGGGGAACAATTTGGTTCACAACAATATGTATGTGTGTTTGTTTCTTTTTTAAACATCTTTATTGGAGTATAATTGCTTTACGATGGTGTGTTAGTTTCTGCTTTATAACAAAGTGCAATATGTATGTTTTTAAAAGAGAAAACTGCCTTGGTAATTAGGAGCACAGTGGGATGCCCTCATGGGAGGTCAGTGCTGTTGACCCCTCAGATGTGACTGTACATGGAGATAGAATCTTTAAAGAGGTAGTTGAGGTAAAATGAGGCAATTATAGTGGGACCTAATCCAATAGGTTTGGTGTCCTCATAAGAGAGGAGGAGACACCAGGGATGCACCTGCACGGAGGAAAGGCCATGTGAGGACACAGCAGAAAGGCGGCCTCCTGCAACCCAAAGAGGGAAGCCTCAGGAGCACCCAACCCTGCCGACATTTTGATTTTGGCCTTTAGTCTCCAGAATGGTGAGAAAGTACATTTCCGTTGTTTATACCCCCAGTTTCTGGCGTTTTGTTCTGGCAGCCCTAGCAAACTAGCAAACTAATGCACACATATATTGTAAAGCTCTGTTGAATCCTGTGACCATTTATTTATGTGCAGTTTTTCAGTAGCCCTAGTTTTGTCAACACTGTTAAGTTTACCTAAATATTGAGGAACGGACTCCATAACTCATGTCGAAGTCACCCTTTGAAGGGCTGTGCACTGTCCTGCATACTGATGAGGCAAGAGCTCTGGGCAGCATCCAGCTTGGCCACTCACTCCCCGAGAGGTCTGGGGTAACAGGCAGACTTGACCCAGCCTCAGTGTCATCAACTGCACGATGAGTCTGTGGAGACATAGGATTCAGTTCCCTTCCAACCTCCAAATGCCATCAATTCCTGATGGGAGAGGGAAGGAGATTTCTGGCTCAGTGATGCTCTGAGATATTCATATTTCGGGTTGGGAGGGTCCACAGCCCCCCACCCATCCCTTTCTGTTGAAAGGCTTAAATACAAAAGGCCCTTTAGTTCCTTTGCAGGACTGGGGCTGGTGACATGACAAGGAGATTGCTCAAAGAGATCTGAAAGAGGCTGGAACTGCCAGCTCACAGGAGAGGTGGCTGGAGTTTTACAAGAACTTCAGCGAGTGCCTTTGAAACGTTCTGCTATTCAAGTCTGTTTAAAGCTTGCTTCTGAAGCCTGATATCTTTCAACTGGTTGACTTAATTCTTCCCTCCTGCCTCGGGGGCTGAGCCCAGAGGAGCCTTGCAGGACAGCGGCACTTGTGAGTGAAGCCCCAGGACAGGTGGCACTCGGGACAGGAGCCTGGGAGCATGCAGGGGCAGGCCTCATAGCGGGACGAGGTTCAAGGATGGGGAGAGCCGGGAGGAAGGGCGGGGAGGTGGACCCTCTCCGGGCCAAGTCCTGTAAGGGGCCCTCTGTGTTGAAGGCAAAGCTGAGAAAGCACGACTTTTGAGGCAGACACCATGAAAAGGGGGCTGAAGAAGGGGGTGAAATTAGTTTTCTGTGGCCGTTCAAATGAGAACATGTCATTTTGTTCTGTGGCACCTTGTAAACTGTGAAGTGAGGGACAGTTACCGTGCCCCTTTGGGGATGACTCGCTTAGACGTGGCCAACAGGAATGCTGGCCAAGCACAGACGTGAAGGCCAGAGGCTTCTGAAGGTCAGTTAAGGCAGAGACCTTCATCTCGGGGTACATGTAGCCCTAGGAGGCCCGTAGAGGGGCTTCATGGAATCTGAGTCACATGCAAAAGCATGGTCATTTTTACAGGGATAAGGACCATAGCTTTTGTTAGATTCGCAAATATGTATGGCCCTTAGAAGGTTCAGAAGCTTTAATTTGGGGTGAAATATGGTGAATGTTAAACTAGAACCTGCTCGAATGCTTTTCTGTGGGAGGGCTGCCATGACGTTATGGCAGGAGAAGGTGGAATCTGGGAAACGATATATTTAGAGTTTATCCATCACTCAGGAGTGAGAGTGATCCAGGGTTCAGGGACTGATACTGGCTCTGGGCCAGAAATATATCCTAAGAGAAGGAAGGACACTCAGAACAGTAGCCTTGGACCACTTGTTGGTGAGACAAGCATTTGACATGTATGATCTGTCAGTTCTCACAGCTACCTTGGTGTGAGCCCCATGGCCCTACTTTATAATTGAAGAAACTGAGGCTCAGAGAAGTTAGAAATTTGCCCAAAGTCACCCAGCTAGCAAACAAGTCTTGCTAGAGTAGCAGCCCAGCCCTACTGAACCCCTCAGCCTTCTCTCATTATACTCTGCAAGCCTCTTGGGGGGTTGACACCTCCTGATTGGCGGGCCCACTTTGTTCTAGTTCTGCAGCCAGCCAGCAGCCTTTTGGGGGCTCAGAGGGGGTATCGTCTGGGAGGGAGTTCTCGAAGCCATGCCCGAGACTAGGGCTCTGGTCTAATCTAATTCCTATTATGCTCAATAAATGGTCTTTCTGAGTCATCAGTTGGTTTCATTTAAGAGCATTTTAGGAGAATTGGTTCCCAAATCCTGTTACTTCTGAGCGCCCACAGGGAATTGAGTTCTGGGGTCAGCTGGTCACTCTGGGTATCTCTTAGCTAAAGCAGACATAATTGGGGAATGAGTCTGCACTTGTATCGGGAGCAGTTCATATTAGATACCCAGAAGAGCAAATTTATACTAGGAGGTGAAAATCATTATTAACTAGACATCGTGGGTCCTGAAAGCCAGTAGCAAAATCTCCAAAAAGAAGGGATTTGAGGGGGGCCTCAAGAGCGGGCAAGAATAGCAGGAAGGGGTGCGGGCTGTGTGATCTGTCTCTTCTGAATTGCTACTTTTACATCTCTAGAACACCATCATTAGTAAGTATTTACTGATAACCTGTGCAGTGTGAAATAGTTTTGAGTCCTTCACACTTTAACCATTTGTTCATCCAGCCAGCCATTCAAGCAACCATCCATCTGGCACCGAGGAGTCCATCCAGAAGAATGATGATGAAGATGAGAGTGAACATTTATACTGTGCATGCTGGGCACTGTTTACTCATTCAGTCCTTACAACAACACTTGGAGGAAGGTACTAGTATTATCCCCATTTTACAGATGAGGAAACTGAGGGGGCAGAAAGATTCAGTGATGTACCTAGGATGCTCAAGTAGGCAAGAGTGGGAGGAGGGATGAGAGCTAGTGGGCTGGTGTCCGACTTGGCATCTGGGTTGACAGAGTGTCACTGAAGGGCTTTGAGTCAGGACCCTAGAGTCTACAGACAAAGCAACTACAGCTCTGTTCTCCGAAGACTGTTAAACTGTTACACCTCTCTTACCTCTGAAAGAGTTTGTGGCTTAAAAGGCTGAGTGAGGGGCTTCCCTGGTGGTGCAGTAGTTAAGAATCTGCCCGCCAGTTCAGGGGATACAGGTTCGATCCATGGTCCAGGAAGATCCCACATGCTGCGGAGCAACTAAGCCCGTGTGCCACACCTACTGAGCTTGTGCTCTAGATCCTGCGAGCCACAACTACAGAGCCCACGCGCCACAACTACTGAAGCCTGTGTGCCTAGAGCCAGTGCTCCGCAACAAGAGGAGCCACCGCAATGAGAAGCCCGCGCACTGCAACGAAGAGTAGCCCCCGCTCGCCACAACTAGAGAAAGCCTGCACTCAGCAATGAAGACCCAACGCAGCCAAAAAAATAAAATAAATAAATTAAAAGTCTGAGTGAAATAGACTGTCTATAGCTACAGCTGGGTGGTACTCATTAGAAGTTGGAGGGAGAGTAGAAGTTTTCTGGCACCAGAAACTAGCAGATGACACATCTCTACTGTGATTGTGGTTCTATGTTTTGCTAAAGCAAAGAGATCTTACATGGTTTTCCTCATCGGAAATTTGATTCAACTTTTAAAACTTTTATTTTAATGTTTTGAATCCACATTTTTGAAGAAAAATGGTTTTGTGTCTAAATCTGAGTGTGAAGGTTGCTAAGAGACTGCTTGTAGAGCACAAATACTTGGCCTTATATAAATAAGAGGACCTGGGAGATCGGGTCCCATGCCTTATTTTCATGAGGACATGGATATGACTTGTTCAAGGTCAGACAGCAAGAATTTGATGTACATTAGAAATAACCTAGGTCTTTTACATATGGCCAAGAACTAAATAATAAGAAAGAAGGAAAATCATTCTTTTTTAAGGTTGAGATGTGTTATCAACCCAAACTCCGTTAGTTACAAGTGATAGAAAAACAAACTTAAGTGATCAAGCAAAAATAGAGAAGATACCCCTTGCTCATGGAAGTGAAAAGTCCTGGATTCCGGCTTTAGACACGGGGCTCAAATGATATAATCAGGTCTCAGTCTGTCTCTCAGCCCGCTTTCCTCTTTCTATCTTGGCTTCATTTTCAGGCAGGTTCTTCTCACAAGCCACCAAAATGATCCCAGTGCTTCCAAGATGGCTTACGTCCTTACAGGCTTAGCACATAGGGAACCCCTCCCCACTTCCCACCATCAACAGTTCCATCACATTAGCTTGGATTGGCTGGGTTGGGGTCACCTGCCCTCACTTGACTTACCGCCAGGAGGGAGTGCAGCGCTCTCATTGGCCAACATGCTCACCCTTGCATCAGGGGTGGGCTCAGACCCACTGCAAACCACACTGCCTCAGGGTCACGGCATTAGCAGACCCAGGAGAAATGAACGCAGGCAGGCAAAACAACAGATGTGTGATACAAGTTTTCATGAGAGCCAATTGCTCTAAGACAGTTTTCATTCTCATTTGGCTTTTGCCATGGAAGGAACTGTAGTGTTGACTGATGCCATGAGAAGAGTTAAGAACATCTTTTGGATTGAGAGAAAAGTAAACAGAGCACTCTCATCTATATCAGGGGCTGGAAGCAAGCCCCTGGAAGAAGACACAGCTGCCGGTAAGAGTTTTAGGTGCAAAGTTGCTCAGAGCACCTAGAAGTGTGGCCGTATTCTGGGAACATGAGCTCAGCCCTGGCTTGTGACTGTGGGCAGGTGATTGCATGTCCCCTCAGGGCCTCTTCTATGTGGCTCTCCCCTGCCCCCACTCTTCCTCCCTGAATAACTGGGGACCACGCTGTTCTAGGCTGGCTGTAAGTTCCAGCTACAGAGAAATCTCTCTCCATTTTAGCCATCCTTCTGCTTCAGGGGCTGTGGCCCAAGTCAAGTACTCCTTTTCATATTTTCCTATGACTCTCTGGTCAAATAATCCGTATGGGGAAGTGTCTTTAGTGCTTAATCACAGACTCCTTCATTAATCCCTTATTTTCTTCCACTATCTCTTCCCACTTTTGCCTCATTATGTCAAGAAAGTTCCCCCCTCTTCATTTATCTCTAGACACACCTCCAGCCTGCACGAGGATGCTTTCCTGCCTCAAGGAGTAGAAACCTCCCTCCAATTCAACAGAAATTCCTACAAAACAGGAATTCCAGAGGCGGGGCCACTGTGGCGGCAGTGAAGCCCAGGTTTGGTGTCCCTGGATTCTCTGGCCCTGAGCTCCTCTGCTGCTGCTCTGTTCTCAGCAGCCTCACTTGTGCTGGCGTAGTGGCTTCCAGAGGCAACTGGAACAGGTTCATGCTCAGCAAGAGAGCTGGGAAGCCTCTCTTACACCCACAGGATCAAGGACCGTTCCTTCAGTCCACCTGGACCAACGTAGGTCTCTCCCCACTCCCTGGACCAATGACAGTCACCAGAGGCATGCCAGGTGCTGACTGGATGCCTGAACACATGAGATGAGCTTAGCATGCTGGCTCCACTAACCAGGACCCTCACTGGAGCTAGAGCTGGTCCAGGGGCCTTGGTCACGTGGCTTGAGTGGAGGAGGGAAGAAGGCTTGGATGCAGGTAGACCTTATATTGTGTTTAACTGGGCTGTACATGTTTAACGGGTTCTAACATAAATATTTTTCATTAAAAAACAGTATTGCTGACATGTTATGATTTAAACAGACCTTTACAGATTTAAACTTATAACCTAAGCATCACGTATAAGATTGTTTGTTTGGAAAAAATATATAACCTCATGCCAAACATCTTATTTACAAATGCATTTATACCAATTTAAACTCTGTTGGGATGAAGCATTGATCAGAATAATTAGGTCTTTGTTTGGGGAACTGAGGTCACTCGGACACCTTCTAGAACTTTGGGGATGCCCTGTCCGCCCCACCACAGGACCCGTGTCAGGCACACGTACACACAGACGTGCTTCTCTCTGGGGAAGCTCGTCACACCCCCTCGTATGAAGATGCTCACCTGCGTTTATCCTTTGCCCTTTCTCCCAGAGTCTGGGTGTAGACAAGTGGTCTGTGGCCCTCTGTGTATTGATTAGAGTCTGTGTTTGGAACAAGGTAACTTGGGGTGTCATCTCTGGGTGCCCATCTTTAGCCCTTTCTGAAGAGTATTCTGGTTGGGGGGCAGAAGAGTTTGGGTAATAAGAAGCTGTAAATGATGCTACCCCCAGCTTAACTGGTGTTTCCCACCCTCTTCCAACTGGACCCCTGTGCCCGGGGGCTTCCTGCCCGCCAGTCTGTCCTCCAGCAGTTACAGGGTGCGGACAAACACGCAGGAGGTACTGCAAGTACACGCTGGGTGGGAGCACAAACTTGTCAGATGTCTTCAGATTCTGGCCAGATGGACTTCTCTGTCCTCATACTTAAAGAGGGGACACTGCTTCCTATAATCTATTTGGTTGCCGTACACTGAGGGCTTACCCTGTGCTGGGATCTGAGCTCCCAAGCTTCCCTACATCACCTCATCTAATTCCCCCAAACCACAGCAAGCAGATATTATCATCCATATTTTACCAATGAAAAAACTGAGGCTCCAGGAGGTTAACTGACTTCCTCAAGATCAAGATTCTGGGGCTCAGGGCCTGGTCTGACTGCAGTGCCTCTGCTCTTATGACTCACTCCCCCACCGGCTATAGACGTGGAGAAATGGGAAAGAGCACGGAAAGACAGTGGTCCAGGATCCACACCCATCCATGGGATGTTCACAAATGAGGCCGGGTTTTGCTGATGCCATAGTTGTTATGAAAAGCCAAGGTCCTGGACAATCCCCAGCATGACATCCGGCCCTGCAGAAGCTTGAGCTGGGCATGGTCTCCTTGAAAACTTGTTTATTGCCCATGTGGTTGTCTGAGGAAAGAGTTGCCTGCCTGCTCTCAATCTCTCAGGCTCTCAGAAGGTAGACTCAAGTTACTGAGCACATCCACCTGTTGTCCTGGGCCAGGAGGGGCTGGAGAGCTCAGGTGACACAGCACACGTCTGATCTGGGCTGGGGTCAGCAGTGTCCTTGGCAGGATGAGGGGCTGGCCTGCCGGGAGCCTTCCAGCTGGGGGTGGCAGCAGGATCTCATGGCCAGAGACCTGACGGGGGCAGTGGGGGCGGCTCTGGGCCCTCAAGCTTCCCCTTATGGCCTCCTGGCCCCCATGCCCACCCCAGACAGAGCACAGGCTTCTCCCCGAGGCAGCTCCACATCAGCAGCAGTGAGGGCAGCTCCCAGCCCCTGGGAAAGTTCAGAGAAATGCAAGGAACAGCAGCTACGAAAATTATCAACGCTGGTGAATGCTTCTTAGGCACCAGGATCCAGGCTCAGGGCTCCCTCTTCACTGTCTGATGTGACCTCCCAACACACTGAAATGAGTGAAGCACTGTCATGGGTATCACTTTAGGGCCGGAAAAACTGAAGCTGAGTGAGATGTGGTGACTTGCCTAACCGAACACAGCAGGCACAGTATGACTTGCTTGCTATGTCTAGCATGGAAGTTTACTTTCTTAACCATGATGCCGAAGTGTCTCCTCCAAAGCAAAAGATTGGGGCAAGGCTGTTTTATCTCACTTCCCCTCAGTAAACGTTGGCATAATGCCAAAGTTGGGAAAAGTGTCAACCACGAGCAACCAACCAGACGCCATTCTGGTACTCTCCTTATCACGAATCCTCACAAAGGTCCTGCAGACTACAGCTCAGAGAGGTCAGGTGACTCACCCCAGGTCACAGAGCTCGCTATGCTTTCATAGAACCAACTTTGGTCACCCAGGAGATGTTCTCAAAGTGCAGGAGGACACATTTTCTGATACCCTCCATCTTCATTAAATTTCTCAAAAATTTGGCCCTTCTCACCGCTTGATGTGATCCTCTGGTGAGACTCTAACTTTAACTCACCTGAGCCTGTGGCAGGTCTGGAAAGGTGAGCTGCAGCCTGAATGAATGTGCTGCTTGTCACCCAGGTGCCTGGAGAGCTGGGAGATGGCACCATCCTCCTTATTGCTGAAGGCATTTCCCTGTATTGTCTGCACTAAGAACAAATCCTGACCCACCTGATGTCTGCTGGTCTTATTCCAATAGGCGATGTCAGCTCCAGCTAGGGTCAGGAATGGGGCGCCATGGGAAGTATGAAATTCAAATGGGTGTTGTTGCAAGTGACAGAACCCCACGCAATCTCACTTAAGTTTTTTTTAAAAAAACATTGTATTGAAAAGACATGGGGGTAATATACAGACCCCAAAGGGAGTAGAATAATCAGGCCTCAAGAAAGGTAGGAATCCAAGGACCTGATGCAGGAGGAGAGGCAGCTTTCTCGGTGCACGGCCAAGGATGGGTCAGCCGCAGCTGTGGCCCGCCCTCACTTCATGTGGCTCAAGATTCAAATTCCCAACCCGCAAATGCCTATAATCAAAAAGGCAGACAACAACAAGTGTTGACAAGGGTGTGGAGCAACTGTAACTCTCCTACATTGCTAGTGGGAATGTAAAATGGTACAGCTACTTTGGAAAACAATTGGATACTTTCTCAAAAAGCTAAACATAAATTTACCATGTGACCCAGAAATTCCGCTCCTATGTGTTCACCCAATAGAAATGAAAATGTAAATCCATGCAAAGACTTGTACAAAAAGGTTCCTAGCGACCTTGATAGCCAAAAGGTGGAAACAACCAAACAGCTGTCAATTGGTGAATGGATAAACGAAATATGACATATCCACACAATTGAGTACAAGTTGGCTATAAAAAGGAATGAAGTACTGATGCATGCTGTGATGGATGAAACCCAAAAACATGATGTGTATTTTATGATTCCATTTATATGAAATGTCCAGAAATAGCAAATCTATAGACAGAAAGTAGAGCAATGGTTGCCTTGAGCATAGGGAGTGCCTGCACACGGGCACAAGGTTACTTTTCGGGTGATGGAAAGGTTTTAAAATTAGATTGTGGTGATGGTAGCACAACTCTATACATTTCTGAAAGTTAACCAAATTGTATCTTTAAACCAAGTGAATTTTATGGTATGCAAACTATACCTCAGTGAAACTGTTACAAGAAAAAGATTTGGATTTCTAGTAGAGAGTCTGCATCACTCGTGTGCTGCCCCTTGGCCACCTTACCCCCAAAAGACCCATCAAGGAAATGACAGGGAACTGGAGACAATCAGGCTGTTGCTCTATTAGCAGCTGAAGTGGGAAGAAGGGTTGCTGACAGGAACCTCAGACACCCCTTCCTGCCCTCAGGGTGGCAGGTGGTGGCTGGGACCAGCATTTTGGCTTCCTCAAGTGTCAGAGTCACTGGTCCTTGAACTGCACTCCTCTGCAGCTGAGGTTGGGCTTATGACACCCTCCCCCAGCATCCAGGTCCTCTTGACAAAGGTCTTCTTCTGCCAGGGGCTTAGCAACTGAGGCTGGGATTGGGTTCTGGCATGGAGATCTTGAGGATGGCTTCCAAGGACAAGTCTTAAGCCAGGAGCTCACAGAGGTGTGGTTTTGCTCACAAAAACAAAATAGGTATGTAGTGATTGCTGGGCAGGACGCAGTTATCTCCAGCTATACATACACGAAAGTGCACATGGACTGTGCACATGGACCCCCTGCCCCCATCTATTCAATCTCCTATTGGTTTCATTCTCTCTCTCTGTCTCTCTCTCTCAGGCTCCTTTCTACCTCACAAACAAGATAATGAGGAAGCCCAAACTAGAAAGAAAGAACAGCTGTAAGCTAGACAAAGTAGACAGAGGAGAGGGTACAGACTTTTTCAGACAGCAGGATGAGAATGGAAGTGACTTCCAGAAGGCAATTGAATCACATCAATGGCGGGGTCCAAGAGCAGAGCTTTGCAAACCCTGTGTTTGTGAATAATGTGAAGGACCATATTACTTTTAATGAACACTTAATAATGATTTTATGTAACTCACTAATGAGGATACCAGTGAGATGTTACAACAAGTTCAAAGGGAAATCCAAAGAACAGACATAATTAGAGTAGGAATATGGCAACGAATGAATAAATGGAGGCTAAACGGTCCTCAGCCGCAGTGAGGGAGGAAGCCAGTTGCATGACAGGAGTTTTGCGTGTCTATAGGCAGAAATTATTTTGTATTACTATTAGTTATCTGCAGTATATAAAATTGTAAAATAGCTCAGTGAAAGGCTACAATCAGGTAGGCAGGAAATGTGTGCTCTCAACCATGCACAGTTTGCCCTTGAAGTACAAAATTTTCTATGGAATACTTTGTCCCCTTTTTTGCTTGGATAACCAGTATTTATCCTTTAAGATTCATCTCAGGCATGAAAGGGCCATATTTTGAAAATTTCCAATGCATCATGGAATACTTTTGCCAAGTACAGTAAAAATAAATTTCTGGAAAAATAAAATGAAAGAGAGAGGACCTACAAAATACAAGCCCAGCTTTTCCTATTATTAGTTTCAATAGACGTAAAGCTACTCTATCAAATTGTTATGGAAGTTTCTAGAAGCTTCCCTCGATTTCTGTACTTATGTCAACAGTGACTAATGGTGAATAGTTCTCAGCCTGGCCCCTATCTGTGGAGCACATCTTGAGCAGCACTGCACTAGGATACTTATTCCTGTGGAGGCTCCCGGAGCTGCTGCCTTCTGACACCAGGGCCTCGAGGTCCAGCCTTCATCCTGTTCCCTCCCTACTGAATTCCCAGGAGAACCTTACTAGTCTCGTCTAGGACAACAGGTTTCCAACTCTTCTGTCTCAGGACCCCTTCATGCTCTTAACAATTATTGAGGATGCCAAAAATCTTTTTTAAAGTGTAGGTATGTTTATCAATATTTATCATATTAGAAATTAAGACCAAGGAATTAAAAAATCATTCATTCATTCATTTAAAAATAACTGTAATAAATCATTATATGTTAACATAACATATTTTTAAGGAAAATGACTCTATTCTTGAAAACAGAAGTAAATTTGTGAAGACATTTTGAGAAGAGTGGCATTCTTTTACATTTGTTGAAAATCTCCTTGGTGTCTGGTGTCTCTATTTCTTTCTAACAGAATAGAAGACGGTTGGATTCTCATATCTGCTTTTGCATCCAATCTGTTGCAGTATCACAGATAATATAACCTCTGGAAAGCTCCTCTGTATATCTGTGAGAGAAAGAGTGAAATAGGCAAATAACACTTTAATCTGCTGGAAAAATAGCCCGACCTCACAGATCCCGTAAAAGGTCTTGAGGACCTCCAGGGGTCCTTGGACAACATCTTAAGGAGCTCTTAAGGAGCACTGGGCTGGGATCTCTAGTCTAACAACACCCGGTTCACACACACATATATGTGTGCACATTCAAGGTGACCAGCTGTCCCTCTTTGCCTAGGACTGTCCCGGTTTTAACACTCAACATCCTGTGTGCTGGGCAAACTGTGTCTGTTGCCACCCTAGCACACATGCACACACACCTGGGCGTCGGCTCTAGGCTCTGGTTGTGGGCTCTGCCCCTTTCCCTTCTCTTCTCCTTCTCTCTTCCTCCTCCACCTCTCTCTAATCCATTTCCCAGAGCCTTCAATGAGTTGGCTGAGACAAGGGCAAACACAGAGCTGTGTGGTGGAGACCGCCAGGTGCCCACTCCACGGCCTTTCTTCCCTCCCTCCTTATTGTCAGAAATCCCATTTTGTTGGAATAGCAATGGGCCCAGGGGGGGAAAAAAAAGCAGCCTGCCTTGTGGATGGAATGGTCATGTGATATAGTTCTGGAATACAAGATGTTCAAGAAAATTGTCAGGTGGGGCCTCCAGAAAAAGTTATTTAAAACACAGTAGATTGATAACACATGTTTTGCCCTTGCCCTTTTTCATCTTCCTGCCTGGAACTCAGCTGGGATGGCTGGAGCTCCAGAGTCAGCTTGCAGATGTGAGGACCAGGGCAACACTTGGAAGCAGCAAGGCTGAGGGTCAGAAGGAGCCTGGCTCCCTAAACGGCTTCATGCAGCTGCTGAAAGAGCCTGGGGTTAATTATTCCCAGAGTCCTTTTGTAAGTGAAACTAACTAACTAGGTAACTAAAACCCCAATTGGGTTTAAGTCACTGTTTTCTAGATTTCTGTTGCCAAACACAATTCTTAAACAATGCAAGGTGTTGTTTTCTTTACAGGGTAGAAAGATTCTTTACATAAAATAGCAGGAAGCAGGAAAAACTGGGCTAAATAATGGCTAGTTTACAGCTGCACTTGGGACTCAGACATTCCTAGGAGGCAGGAGCCTCTGTGGAGAAACGATTCCTCATCTCTGGGCTGGATTCATTGGCTATTGATCTCTGCCCACAGTCAGCAGACTCCTGGAAGCTTCACCACTCAAGACCGGAGGGAAACTGAGCCGGCAGGACTAGGACCAGGGAGAGGATTCCCTTCTCGTGGCTCTCTGCAGGTGCTCTTGCCTCGCACAAACACCGGCCTGATTTCCAGGGCCCTGGAGCTGAGTTCATAGTCCTTGTGCTCGTGGCAGTGGGTCTGAAGCATCCCCCACCGATGGCTGCTAGCTGCTGTGTCCTGGAGGCAGGAGCTCAGGCTCAGGGCTCTGGGAGGAAGGCAACAGCACCCGGCAGGAATGTTGGCAGCCGCCCCTCAGACACATGGGTAGCACTCCTCGCCCAGGCCCAGAGGTTAACCTTCTCCATCTGTCCACTGGCTTCTGGCCCCCTCTCCAGGAGGCAAATCCCAGGCTCCTGAGCATGGCCATCGTGTGCTATGGGAGGCATGGGATTCTTGATGTCTCCCCGACGTGGCTGCGGTCAGGGTGGGCTCCATTCAGATGGCAGGCAGGTGCAGTTGTCCTGTGCACCCTGCCGCATCTGCACACCTGCCCTCCTGCTGCATGAGCAAGCCTGGGAGAACTGTGCAATCAGCCCCGCCCCGCCCAGTCCTCAGATTAGCTCCTCCTCTGGGTGCAGACGACCCTGATCCTTAGAGCTTCCGTCCCACTCAGCCAACACTGTTGTTCTGCAGATACTGACCCAAGTGAAGTAAAGTGGCACCCAGTCTCTGAGCGGAATCTGTCTTCCTGCTCCTCTTGTGTCTTCCTTCCTTCCTTCATCAACAAACATTTCCTGAGTGCCTGTTTGTGCCTGGACCTGTGCTAGGTGTGAGGGACACCCAGACGTGTGGCTGCCCCCAGGGCAGGATAGACACACAAGCCCACAAGGTGACGCACCTGCTTCCTCTGCTGCGCTATTTCTCACTGCGTCTCCCTCAAGGACTCCCTGAGTGTGGTCTCACTGTACTTTACTCTTGCATTTCCAGGCCCCGTCTCCGTTTCTTTCACTGGGGCTCCCCTGGGTTTTGGTACCTTGCGGTCTAGGCAGTGAACAATTTTTTTCCTTCTTACCATGTATAACAATTAGTACTTACCTGGGATGGTTTATCACAGGCAGAGAAGCAAGCACGTGCTGTGCGTGTGCACATGTGTGTGTGGGCATGTCTCATCATGCTGTGGAGTGGAAGGAGGCTGGACCAAATCACGGGCTTGTGGGACAATGATGTGAGGAAAGACCACAGAGCAGGTTCTTGCAAAGATGAGTTAGCCAAGCTCCTGACCAGGCAGCACAGGGCTCTGAGGCACCAGGATGCTCCGGGGCAGCCGGCCAGGACCTGCCTGAGCTGTAGGGGTGGGATGTGTTATTAGGTGGGAGAGGCTGGCCCCTTTGTGCTCCAGGTGTCCCTGCAAAGTCAAAAGCCACTAATACAAATAACCACCAGGGCATGATTTTTCATGCCCTGATTCCAATCACAGACCTTTCATCCAAGAAAAATATTGAAGGGGAAATTCCATTTCCTTTTGTTTTGCGGTACGCGAGCCTCTCACTGCTGTGGTCTCTCCCGTTGTGGAGCACAGGCTCCGGACACGCGGGCTCAGCGGCCATGGCTCACGGGCCCAGCCGCTCCGCGGCATGTGGGATCTTCCCAGACCAGGGCACAAACCTGTGTCCCCTGCATCAGCAGGCGGACTCTCAACCACTGCGCCACCAGGGAAGGCCCCCATTTCCTTTTAAACCAAATGTCCCCCACAGAAGCCAACGGCTTGTGGAAACAGCTCTGACTGGAAAGAGTTGAGCATACATTGGTCCGGCTTCTTGAGTGAGAGGTGGCAAAACTCATTGTTTACTGACAGTTGAGTTTATAGAGAGAGGGGTCCTGCTCACACGTGGAGGTGACCTTTCTTGCTTCCATGGACCAGACACTCAGCTCACAGGAGGAGGCTGGGGCCCATCTGGTCCTTGTGAACAGACGGACATGGATCCTGGCAGGTGGTGAATCTGGGCACAAGTTACTACACCGCAGAGGAGTCCTGAGGGAAAGAAGGGGCTCTGGACCCCTCCCAGAGAGCACTGCAGAGGCCAATGCACTTGTCCTTGTATTGTTGCACCTCGTCCACACATAGGGAATATTAAAGTATAGAGAAAGAGAAGGTGGCAGGCCTGATGGCCTGAGCACTTGACACAGGGTCAGGCGGCCCAGGTCTCCTCCCTGGTCTGCCACGTCTGACCTGCGACCACTGATGACTGATAGTTTCTGTGCTAAGCATTTCTGAGTATTAAACTCAGTGAATCCTCACAACAACCAGGGGACGGAGTTCTAGTACTATGCCCTTTTTTGTTTTTTTTTTTTTTTTTTTTGCGGCACGCGGGCCTCTCACTGCTGTGGCCTCTCCCGTTGCGGAGCACAGGCTCCGGACGCGCAGGCTCAGCGGCCATGGCTCACGGGCCCAGCCGCTTCGCGGCACGTGGGATCTTCCCGGACCAGGGCACGAACCCGTGTCCCCTGCATTGGCAGGCAGACTTTCAACCACTGTGCCATCAGGGAAGCCCATATGCCCATTTTACACTGGTAGAGGCTGAGGCTCAAAGAGGCTAAGAAACTTGCCTAAGGTCGCATAGCTAGTAAGTGCCTCTGGGACTTTTACTACCTCGCTGCTCTCCTCCCTGGCCCTCCTGGCATTGCTTTCCACCTTGTTCATATAGTAAGACAGTCACCAGCAAGCTCTTCATTGGCCCATCTTGGGTATACTTTTCTCCAAAGTGGATGATTCTATGCTCTAATGAGGCTGCACCGCATAGGAGAGGAACTGTTTAGGCCCCTCACCTCCCATGGAGGCTCAGTGGGCTTGCCTGGAGGTCTGGCCAGTGGGCTTGGGACCAGAATTCAGACTTGGGCAGGTAGGATTTTTTATCTGACAGGGCCCAGAGCAGGAAGTATCACAGGGGGGTGTGGGTCCCTCTGGGTAACAGCATTTGTCCTAATCACCCTTGTATCCACTGTGCCTAGCACCATTCCTGGCACTGGAAGCTTCAGAAACAGTTGTTAAGAGAATGGCTGGAGAACAGCCATCAGGCAAAGCTTGGGAGGGGGACTGCTGCACCCTGGAATGTGAGGTCTGGGGGCATCTGGATGGAGACAGCTGCACGTGCTACTGCATCAGAGCTGGGACTTGGACCCAGCCAGGTGCCAGAGCATGAGTTCTATTCCCAAATAAATATTTTTAACAGTTTTGTGCTCATTTTAAAGTTGCATGTGTACCAGAACATCAAACCTGGGGCTTTATCAAGCTTCCTTTTCAGGTACATTTATTTAATGAAAAACTTTCACTTTGAAAATATTAAGTAGACAATAGCAAAGGAGACACATGGATGTGGCAGTTGTGAGGGTGACATGTAAACGACAGACAATTGGGAATTCATGGAAGAGGAATAAAGGGGCAGAGTTTTGCATCTGAAGACCTCGACTTGAGTGCTAGGACCTGCCTCTGTCCCAACTATAAACACAAAACCAGGCAAGTACCTCAACTCTGGGAACCTGTTTCCCCATCTATAAAAGGGGATAACAAGAGTCCACACTGCTTAGAGGGTGGTACTGAGACCAGATGAGATAATGCACAAGTTAAAAGCACTAAGTAAATTGTGAAATGCTAGGCAAATCTAAGGGGTGATTCCAAGGAATACCATGTAGACCCAGTAGGGGTGGGGAATCCTACCCTGGCCCCGCTACCACCATCCCAACTTCGGCCTTGCAAACAGAACTCAGATTTTGTTGCGATATCAGATGGTTAAAAAAAAGAATGGCTCAAGCCCAGTCCCTGGAAAGCCGTGAGGGGCAAGACCAGAATCACTGCCTGGCTTGTGAGGTCCTGGGAAGCAGGGAGAGGCGCAGGCTGCAGGGGCGGTGGTGGCCTGGGGGTGGGAGGGAGCAGAATGGACAGTGAATAAAACAACAGCACAGGCGGGGAAGAGCATGGGCAATATGGAGTCCCAGGTGGTCACACAAGGGGCTGGCCTGAGGCAAGACAGAGGACAAAAAGCATTCTGGCCTCTTCGCAGCACCATTTCTGCGAAGGTTGTGGGTGTGAGGCATTCAGGACAGTGTCCTCTGCAAAGGCTCTCTTCTTGGTTTCTGGAAAATCAGCCTCTCCCAGGTTCCCTTCTACCTGCCCAGCAGCTCCTTCTCTGTCTACCCTGATGGTCCCTCTGCCCTTCCTTGTTACATGCCTGAATGTCTGCGACCTGGCCCCTCCTGTACTTTCACACAATTCTTTCTGGGTTCCCCCGTCCCAAACATGGCTTTAAGCACCATCTCTATGCTGAGGCATCCGAATTTCTCTCTCACACGTGACTGCCCCCAACTGCAGACTTGAACCGCTTGACAACTTTACTAGACCATGAATAGATGATTCAATCATGACTTGTCCAAAATAAAATGTTTTTAATTTCTGTCCTCCACTGTGACCCCTATGCTTTTGCCACTAATTTCTCCATGTAAGTAAATAGCACCAGAACCTGCCACGTCGAGGCTGGGATGAGGGTGGCGCCAGCACAGCTTTCCAGGGGCCCTGCTCTCAGGGCCCCACCTGCACCTGCATGGCCCCAAGCTCCAGGACCTCCTTGGATGTTGAACCCCTGGGGCTCGCAGGTCTCACCCTGTTCTCTACCCTGCCTGCACCAAGTCGCTCCAGCCACGTGCCTAGAAATTATATTTGGTTCCTCTCATTTTTTTACTGCCTATATTCAGTCCTTCAGGAAGTCCTGTGGACTCTGTCTCCGAAACTTTGTAAATGCATCCTGTTCTCTCCTCTTCAATTCCTGCCATGTCAGTCCTGGACATCATCATCTCTCTCCTGGACCACTTAATGGGTTTCCCTGCTGCCATTCTTGCCCTCCACCAATCTATTCTCCACACAGCAGCCAGAAATTCAATTTTATTTTTATAAAAGTAACACATAGACATAGTTTAAAAAGACAAATCATCCTATAAGGCTTATAATGAGAAACAGCGGGCTCCTGTCCCGTCCCTCTTCGGTCACAATTCACACTCCCCAGAGGTGACCACTTTCAACTCTTTTGGCAGTTTCCACCATCCTTAGGCTGCTGGCTTTTGAGTTTTAGCCTTTACTTATTTTCTACTGAATTTCAAACATGGAATAAAACTTATCCCTCTCATCTCCTGCCCCTCCACCCATCACACAAACATTTCCCGATAACATCTTTCCAATTTCTTTATATCACAAGTTGGGTTAAATCAGCAGTACATGTGCAGTTGCTGTTCACGTGGAGGGAAGGGGTATGGGGGTCTCACTCTCTCTTACACTGCTCTTCAACCCATTCTCCTGTGTTCAGCGTGCCTGCCCCCAAGACTTCAGAGCAGCCTCCCTTCTTGCAGTTCCAGATGGTAGAGCAGGAACCAGCTTGCCTCCTGGCTCGCTCCCTTCAGACAAGCATCCTTCACCCTCAGCTAGCCTGCCAACATGGTTGCCCTTGTCCATCGGCTTTCCACATTATGCTCTGTTGGTATCTTGTCTGTAGTCATCTGCCTTGTATTCTTTTTGTTTTTATTGGTTAATTCTGTTTTACCTCTTTTTTATTATTTTGCTGGGGTCTGGAGAGGACATGTGTATTCAATCCACCATGTCCAGCTGAAGCCAAAGTAGTACATTTGTGCTCCACATACAGTGCTCAATTTTTTTCTTTTCATAAAGCTATTTCTTTCTTGAATGATTGAGTGAAATACTACAGATATAAAAATTGTCATGATCTGTGCTGGTCTAGGGCCTTGTATAAAATTTTACAAATTATTGATACATCCAACAATATTTATTCAAAAATATTGAGCACCGACTACATGTTAAGCACTGCTTTAGGAGTTTGACATAAAGGGAAAAACACAAACTTGATGCCTACCCTCAGGAAATTCATCCATGTTGGGGGAGAAGTCAGATGCTAAACAGTTACTGTAATAAATGGGTAAATTATAGAATGTTTTAGAAGGTGATGAGACCTACAAAAAATGAAAAGTAAAGCTGGGTAAAGAGGATGCAGAGTGCCGGGGTAAGGGCAGCTTGCTTTACTCAATGGCGTAGGCAGGCAGGACTTCACAGGGAGGTGGCCTTTGAGCCGCGACCCACTGGAGGAGAAGGAGTAAGCATGCTGGTGGCCGGGACACCGGTGTCCCAGGGAGGGAGGGAGTTAGGGCAGTGGGAGGTGGTGAAGGCAGAGAAATGATGAGGGGCAGATGCCATAGAGACCTTACAAGCACCTGTAAGAACTTTGGATTTTACCCTGAGTGAGGTGGAGGCTCTGAACTGAGATGCGATCTTATGTGGTTGGCTCTTTAAGAGGCTATTGTGGGCAGCAGATAGATTGTAGGGGCGAGAGGAGAAACAGACACTTTCAACCACCCAGCGTGAGATGACAGGGGCTTAGATGAGGGTGGCAGCAGAGGGGTGGCGAGAAGTGTCAGATACTGGACATACACCGAAGCTAAAACCTGTAGAATTTTCTTCAGGTTTCAAGTAGAGTGTGAGAGAAATAGGAGAGTCAAGAATGACTCTAAGAGTTTTGGCCTGAGCCTTTTGCCAAAGGCTGAGGAGTAGAGGAATTTGGGGGGAGATTCATGAAGAGCCAGAGAAATGGAGCCAGGAAATCAAGCCTAAGGGTAGCAGGAAACACACAGAAGACCCAGAAGACCCTTTGGTGCAGTTTAAATCCCCAGTGACTTTCCATTGCAATTTCTTCCCACAAAGCTCCGTGTCAGAATGATGAAGAATCTACATACTGGCTTCCTCCCGCTTTCCCCGCCTCACTGTTCATCAGTCTCCCCAGCACCCAGGGCCCTCCAGCTGCACTAGCCTTCGGGACATTTGCTGGAGCTGTTCCTTCTGCCGGAAATGCTCTTAACCCAGATTTCCACAGGGCTGGCTCCTTCTTATCATTCAGATTTCAGTTTAAATGTCACCAACTCAGAGAAGCCTTCCCTGACCACCCAAATTACCACTTTATATTACATCATCCTGTTTTAGTTTCCTGCTTTTAATTTCCACTTATTAAGGTGCCTTTGATATATTAGAAGGTTATAGCTCTGTGAGCAGTAACCTTGCCTGTCTTGTTTACTGCTGTGTTCCCAGGCCTAGACCTGCACCTGGCACACAGTAGAGCTTTCCTGTTACTGAATGAATGAACATCACATAGAGCTTTCCCTCTGAAAGGGAATTTGCCTGCCCACTCCCCAACCTTTACTCCCAGCTCACTATTTGATTTTCATGTAAACTGGTTTGCTGACAAGATCTGGATTGGTTGTATGTGATAACTTCTGATCAGATAGAAACTTCTGGTTTCCAAGGAGGGTTGTAGATGGTGAAGAATCTCTGCTAACCTTCTGGGAACCAGTCAGAGAGGAGACAGTTGGCAGGCTGGCTTAGAGCCTGGACTCTTTCCCTCCCCTACCCAAGGAAAAGCCAGGAATCTGGGGAATCTTAAGGTTTTATTCCTTTTCTCTTCCTCCAGCTTCAGCCATCATTGAAGGGAAATGAAGAGACCTAGTTTGACGCTATGATGGGGATGCTTCTTCAAGATACTTCTGATCTTACTTAAATTCAGCTGAGTAAGGCTATACAGGGGAAAAGAAATGTGAATAAGGTCCCTTTTTCCTTAAGGGGGTGGAGAAGAATGCTTTGGGTGTTATTTGCACCTCACCCTGGCTGCTTTTAGATGATTTGAAAGATCTCTACTCTTCCCCTCAAGGTATTTTGACTTTAATTTTTGTTTCCAGCAATCCTGTACTCTGCAGGCAGAATGATCTTTTTCTCAGATAAATCTTTCTGTGCTTTACTTTGGATATTTTCTATTGAATTGTCTTTGGGTTCACTAATCCTTTCTTCAGCTGTGTCCACTTTAATGTATTAGACACAGCTATTTTAAAGTCTTCTAACTTATTTCCATTATTTGTTTTTCCTTTTATTATCAGTCACATTTTCTTGTTTCTTTGCATATCTAGTAATTTTTCATTACATGTTTGTCATTGTGTGTAACAGAACTGTAGAGGCTTTGGGTGATATCTTAAATCAGCCAGGATTCCCTCTTTTCTTTGTTAGGTAAGACTATCATCTAAATCCAACCAGGGATTGAGCTAGGTTAGAGATGGGTTGTAGTTTTAATAAGATTTAGCTCATCTTTCACCAGAGGGCAGACAGCAGAAGCAAGAAGAACTACAATCCTGCAGCCTGTAGAACAAAAACCACATTCACAGAAAGATAGACAAGATGAAAAGGCAGAGAGCTATCTACCAGATGAAGGAACAAGATAAACCCCCAGAAAAACAACTAAATGAAGTGGAGATAGGCAACCTCCCAGAAAAAGAATTCAGAATAATAAGAGTGAAGATGATCCAAGACCTTGGAAAAAGAATGGAGGCAAAGACTGAGAAGATGCGAGAAATGTTTAACAAAGACCTAGAAGAATTAAAGAACAAACAAACAGAGATGAACAATACAATAACTGAAGTGAAAACTACACTATAAGGGATTAATAACAGAATAACTGAGGCAGAAGAATGGTTAAGTGACCTGAGGGCAGAATGGTGGAATTCACTGCTGCAGAACAGAATAAAGAGAAAAGAATGAAAAGAAATGAAGACAGCCTCAGAGACCTCTGGGGCAACATTAAACACAACAACATTTGCATTGTAGGGGTCCCAGAAGGAGAAGAGAGAGAGAAAGGACCAGAGAAAATATTTGAAGAGATTATAGTTGAAAACTTCCCTAACATGGGAAAGGAAATAGCCACCCAAGTCCAGGAAGTGCAGAGAGTCCCATACAGGATAAACCCAAGGAGAAACATGCCAAGACACATAGTAATCAAACTGGCAAAAATTAAAGACAAAGAAAAATTATTGAAAGCAACGAGGGAAAAATGACAAGTAACATAAAAGGGAACTCCCATAGGGTTAACAGCTGATTTCTCAGCAGAAACTCTAAAAGCCAGAAGGGAGTGGCATACTATACTTAAAGTGATGAAAGGGAAGAATGTACAACCAAAATTACTCTACCTGGCAAGGATCTCATTCAGATTTGATGGAGAAATCAAAAGCTTTACAGACAAGCAAAAGCTAAGAGAATTCAGCACCACCAAACCAGCTCTACAACAAAGGCTAACAGAACTTCTCTAAGTGGGAAACACAAGAGAATAAAAGGACCTACAAAAACAAACCCAAAACAATTAAGAAAATGGTCATAGGAACATATATATCGATAATTACCTTAAACGTGAATGGATTAAACTTCCAACCAAAAGACACAGACTTACTGAATGGATACAAAAACAAGACCCATATATATGCTGTCTACAAGAGACCCACTTCAGACCTAGGGACACATACGGACTGAAAGTGAGGGGATAGAAAGAGATATTCCATGCAAATGGAAATTAAAAGAAAGCTGGAGTAGCAATACTCATATCAGATAAAATAGACTTTAAAATAAAGACTGTAACAAGAGACAAGGAAGGACACTACATAATGATCAAGGAATCAATCCAAGAAGATGATATAACAATTATAAATATATATGCACCCAATATAGGAGCATCTCAATATATAAGGCAACTGCTAACAGCTCTAAAAGAGGAAATCAACAGTAACACAATAATAGTGGGGGAATTTTAACACCCCACTAACACCAATGGACAGATCATCCAAAATGAAAATAAATAAGGAAACACAAGCTTTAAGTGACACAATAGACCAGATAGATTTAATTGATATTTATAGGACATTCCACCCAAAAACCGCAGATTACACTTTCTTCTCAAGTGCGCACAGAACATTCTCCAGGGTATTCTCCAGAACATCTTGGGTCACAAATCAAGCCTCCGTAAATTTAAGAAAATTGAATTCCTATCAAGCATCTTTTCTGACCACAACGCTAGGAGATTAGAAATGAATTACAGGGAAAAAAGTGTAAAAAACACAAACACATGGAGGCTAAACAATACGTTACTAAATAACCAAGAGATCACTGAAGAAATCAAAGAGGAAATCAAAAAATACCTAGAGACAAATAACAATGAAAACATGATGATCCAAAACCTATGCAGTGCAGCAAAAGCAGTTCTAAGAGGGAAGTTTATAGCTATACAAGCCTACCTCAAGAAACAAGAAAAATCTCAAATAAACAATCTAAACTTACACCTAAAGGAACTAGAGAAAGAAGAACAAACAAAACCCAAAGTTAGCAGAAGGAAAGAAATCATAAACATCAGAGCAGAAATAAATGACATAGAAACAAAGAAAACAATAGCAAAGATCAACAAAACTAAAAGCTGGTACTTTTAGAAGATAAACAAAATTGATAAACCATTAACCAGACTCATCAAGAAAAAGAGGGAGAGGACTCAAATCAATAAAATTAGAAATGGAAAAGGAGAAGTTACAACAGACACCTCAGAAATACAAAGCATCCTAAGAGACTACTAAAAGGATCTCTATGCCAATAAAATGGACAACCTGGAAGAAAAGGACAAATTCTTAGAAAGGTATAACCTTCCAAGACTAAACCAGGAAGAAATAGAAAATATGAACAGACCAATCACAAGTAATGAAATTGAAACTGTCATTAAAAATCTTCCAACAAACAGGACTGGGGGAAGACGGTGGAAGAGTAAGACACGGAGATGACCTTCCTCCCCACAGATACACCAGAAATACATCTACACGTGGAACAACTCCTACAGAACACCTACTGAACGCTGGCAGAAGACCTCAGACCTCCCAAAAGGCAAGAAACTCCCCACGTACCTGGGTAGGGCAAAAGAAAAAAGAAAAAAAAGAGACAAAAGAATAGGAACGGGACCTGCACCAGTGGGAGGGAGCTGTGAAGGAGGAAAGGTTTCCACACACTAGGAAGCCACTTCGTGGGAGGATACTGTGGGTGGCGGAGGTGGGGAGCTTCAGAGCCACAGAGGAGAGTGCAGCAACAGGGGTGTGGAGGCCAAAGTGGGGAGATTCCCGCACAGAGGATTGGTGCCAACAGGCACTCACCAGCCCGAGAGGCTTGTCTGCTCACCCGACGGGGGGGGCGGGGCTGGGAGCTGAGGCTCCGGCTTCGGTCGGATCACAGGGAGAGGACTGGGGTTGGTGGCGAGAACACAGCCTGCAGGGGGTTAGTACACCACGGCTGGCCAGGAGGGAGTCCGGGAAAAGTCTGGACCTGCCGAAGAGGCAAGATACTTTTTCTTCCCTCTGTTTCCTGGTGCGCGAGGAGAGGGGATTAAGAGCACTGCTTAAAGGAGCTCCAGAGACGGGCGCGAGACACGGCTAAGAGTGCGGACCCCAGAGACTGGCAGGAGACGCTAAGGCTGCTGCTGCCACCACCAAGAAGCCTGTGTGCGGGCACAGGTCACTATCCACACCTCCCTTCCGGGGAGCCTGTGCAGCCTGCTACTGCCAGGGTCCCGGGATCCAGGGACAACTTCCCTGGGGGAACGCACGGCGCGCCTCAGGCTGGTGCAACGTCACGCCGGCCTCTGCCGCAGCAGGCTCGCCCCGAACTCCGTGCCCCTCCCTCCCGACCTGAGTGAGCCAGAGCCCCCGAATCAGCGGCTCCTTTAACTCCGTCCTGTCTGAGCGAAAAACAGACGCCTTCCGGTGACCTACACGCAGAGGCGGGGCCAAATCCAAAGCTGAGCCCCTGGGAGCTGTTAGCACAAAGAAGAGAAAGGGAAATCTCTCCCAGGAGCCTCAGAAGCAGCGGATTAAAGCTCCACAATCAACATGATGTACCCTGCATCTGCGGACTACATGAATAGACAACGAATCATCCAAATTGAGGAGGTGGACTCTGAGAGCAAGATTTATGATTTTTTTCCCCTTTTCCTGTTTTTGTGAGTGTGTATGTGTATGCTTCTGTGTGAGATTTTGTCTGTATAGCTTTGCTTGCACCATTTGTCCTAGGGTTCTATCTGTCTGTACTTTTGTTTTTTAATTTTTTTCTTAATAATTATTTTTTATTTTAATAACTTTATTATATTTTACTTTATTTTCTTTCTTTTATTCTTTTTTCCTTCCTTCCCTCCTTCCTTCCTTCCTCCCTCCATCCCTCCTTCCCTTCCTCCTTTCTTTCTTTCCTTCTTTTCTTCTTTCTTTCATTCATTCTTTCTTTCTTTCTCTCTTTCTTTCTCTCTTTCTTCCTTCCTTCCTTTCTTTCTACTTCTACTAATTATTTCTTTCTGCTTTTTCTCCCTTTTATTCTGAGCCGTGTGGATGAAGGGCTCTTGGTGCTGCAGCCAGGAGTCAGTGCTGTGCCTCTGAGGTGGGAGAGCCAACTTCAGGACACTGGTCCACAAGAGACTTCCCCGCTCCACATAATATCAAATGGTGAAAATCTCCCAGAGATCTCCATCTCAATGCCAGCACCCAGCTTCACTCAACAACCAGCAAGCTACAGTGCTGGACACCCCATGCCAAACAACTAACAAAACAGGAACACACACCCACCCATTAGCTGAGAGGCTGCCTAAAATCATAATAAGTCCACAGACACCCCAAAACACAACACAAGACGTGCACCTGCCCACTAGAAAGACAAGATCCAGCCTCATTCACCAGAATACAGGCACTAGTCCCCTCCACCAGGAAGCCTACACAACCCACTGAACCAACCTTAGCCACTGGGGACTGACACCAAAAACAATGGGAACTACAAACCTGCAGCCTGCCAAAAGGAGACCCCAAACACAGTAAGATAAGCAAAATGAGAAGACAGAAAAACACACAGCAGATGAAGGAGCAAGATAAAAACCCACCAGACCTAACAAATGAAGAGGAAATAGGCAGTCTACCTGAAAAAGAATTCAGAATAATGATAGTAAAGATGATCCAAAATCTTGGAAACAGAATAGACAAAATGCAAGAAACAGTTAACAAAGACCTAGAAGAACTAAAGATGAAACAAACAATGATGAACAACACAATAAATGAAATGAAAAATACTCTAGAAGGGATCAATAGCAGAATAACTGAGGCAGAAGAACGGATAAGTGACCTGGAAGATAAAAGAGTGGAAATAACTACTGCAGAGCAGAATAAAGAAAAAAGAATGAAAAGAACTGAGGACAGTCTCAGAGATCTCTGGGACAACATTAAATGCACCAACATTTGAATTATAGGGGTTCCAGAAGAAGAAGAGAAAAAGAAAGGGACTGAGAAAATATTTGAAGAGATTGTAGTTGAAAACTTCCCTAATATGAGAAAGGAAATAGTTAATCAAGTCCAGGAAGCACAGAGAGTCCCATAGAGGATAAACCCATGGAGAAACATGCCAAGACACATATTAATCAAACTGTCAAAAATTAAATACAAAGAAAACATATTAAAAGCAGCAAGGGAAAAACAACAAGTAGCACACAAGGGAATCCCCATAAGGTTAACAGCTGATCTTTCAGCAGAAACTCTGCAAGCCAGAAGGGACTGGCAGGACATATTTAAAGTGTTGAAGGAGAAAAACCTGCAACCCAGATTACTCTACCCAGCAAGGATCTCATTCAGATTTGATGGAGAACTTAAAACCTTTACAGACAAGCAAGAGTTGACAGAGTTCAGCACCACCAAACCAGCTTTACAACAACTGCTAAAGGAACTTCTCTAGGCAAGAAACACAAGAGAAGGAAAAGACCTACAATAACGAACCAAAAACAATTAAGAAAATGGGACTAGGAACATACATATCAATAATTATCTTAAATGTAAATAGACTAAATGCTCCCACCAAAAGACAGAGATTGGCTGAATGGATACAGAAACAAGACCCATATATTTGCTGTCTACAAGAGACCCACTTCAGACCTAGAGAAACATACAGGCTGAAAGTAAGGGGATGGAAAAATATATTCCATGCAAATGGAAACCAAAAGAAAGCTGGAGTAACAATTCTCATATCAGACAAAATAGACTTTAAAATAAAGACTATTACAAGAGACAAAGAAGAACACTACATAATGATCAAGGGATAGATCCAAGAAGAAGATATAATAATTGTAAATATTTATACACCCACACACCCAGCACCTCAATACATAAGGCAAATACTAACAGCCATAAAAGGGGAAATCGACAGTAACACATTCATAGTAGGGGAATTTAACACCCCACTTTCACTAATGGACAGATCATCCAAAATGAAAATAAATATGGAAACACAAGCTTTAAATGATACATTAAACAAGATGGAGTTAATTGATATTTATAGGACATTCCATCCAAAAACAACAAAATACACATTTTTCTCAAGTGCTCATGGAACATTCTCCAGGATAGATTATATCTTGGGTCACAAATCAAGCCTTGGTAAATTTAAGAAAATTGAAATTGTATCAAGTATCTTTTCTGACCACAATGCTATGAGACTAGATATCAATTACAGGAAAAGATCTGTAAAAAATACAAACACATGGAGGCTAAACAATACACTACTTAATAATGAAGTGATCACTGAAGAAATCAAAGGGGAAATCAAAACATACCTAGAAACAAATGACAATGGAGACACGACGACCCAAAACCCATGGGATGCAGCAAAAGCAGTTCTAAGAGGGAAGTTTATAGCAATAAAAGCCCACCTTAAGAAACAGGAAACATCTCGAATAAGCAACCTAACCTTGCACCTAAAGCAATTAGAGAAAGAAGAACAAAAAAAACCCAAAGTTAACAGAAGGAAAGAAATCATAAAAATCAGATCAGAAATAAATGAAAAAGAAATGAAGGAAACGATAGCAAAGATCAATAAAACTAAAAGCAGGTTCTTTGAGAAGATAAAAAAAATAGATAAACCATTAGCCAGACTCATCAAGAAAAAAAGGGAGAAGACTCAAATTAATAGAATTAGAAATGAAAAAGGAGAAGTAATAACTGACACAGCAGAAATACAAAAGATCATGAGAGATTACTACAAGCAACTCTATGCCAATAAAATGGACAACCTGGAAGAAATGGACAAATTCGTACAAATGCACCACCTGCCAAGACTGGATCAGGAAGAAATAGAAAATATGAACAGACCAATCACAAGCACTGAAATTGAAACTGTGATTAAAAATCTTCCAACAAACAAAAGCCCAGGACCAGATGGCTTCACAGGCGAATTCTATCAAACATTTAGGGAAGAGCTAACACCTATCCCTCTCAAACTTTTCCAAAATATAGCAGAGGGAGGAACACTCCCAAATTCATTCTACGAGGCCACCATCACCTCGATACCAAAACCAGACAAGGATGTCACAAAGAAAGAAAACTACAGGCCAATATCACTGATGAACATAGATGCAAAACTCCTCAACAAAATACTAGCAAACAGAATCCAACAGCAGATTAAAAGGATGATACACCATGATCAAGTGGGGTTTATTCCAGGAATGCAAGGATTCTCCAATATACGCAATCAATCAATGTGATACATCCTATTAATAAATTGAAGGATAAAAACCATATGGTCATCTCAATAGATGCAGAGAAAGCTTTTGACAAAATTCAACACCCATTTATGATAAAAACCCTGCAGAAAGTAGGCATAGAGGGAACTTTCCTCAATATAATAAAGGCCATATATGACAAACCCACAGCCAACATCGTCCTCAATGGTGAAAAACTGAAACCGTTTCCACTAAGATCAGGAACAAGACAAGGTTGCTCACTCTCACCACTCTTATTCAACATAGTTTTGGAAGTTTTAGCCACGGCAATCAGACAAGAAAAAGAAATAAAAGGAATCCAAATCGGAAAAGAAGAAGTAAATCTGTCACTGTTTGCAGATGACATGATACTATACATAGAGAATCCTAAAGATGCTACCAGAAAACTACTAGAGCTAATTAACAAATTTGGTAAAGTTGCAGTATACAAAATTAATGCACAGAAATCTCTTGCATTCCTATACACTAATGATGAAAAATCTGAATGAGAAATTAGGGAAACGCTCCCATTTACCACTGCAACAAAAAGAATAAAATACCTAGGAATAAACATACCTAGGGAGACAAAAGACCTGTATGCAGAAAACTATAAGACACTGATGAAAGAAATTAAAGATGACACCAACAGATGGACAGATATACCATGTTCTTGGACATGGTATTTGTATGGAGACACAAAAGACCTTGAATAGCCAAAGCAGTCTTGAGGGAAAAGAAATGGAGCTGGAGGAATCAGACTCCTTGACTTCAGACTATACTACAAAGCTACAGTAATCAAGACAATATGGTACTGGCACAAAAACAGAAACATAGATCAATGTACCAAGATCGAAAGCTCAGAGGTAAACCCACGCACCTATGGTCAACTAACCTATGACAAAGGAGGCAAGGATATACAATGGAGAAATGACAGTCTCTTTAATAAGTGGTGCTGTGAAAACTGGACAGCTACATGTAAAAGAATGAAATTAGAACACTCCTTAACACCATGCACAAAAATAAACTCAAAATGGATTACACACCTAAGTGTAAGACCGGACACTGTAAAACTCTTAGAGGAAAACATAGGAAGAACACTCTTTGAGATAAATCACAGCAAGATCTTTTTTGATCCACCTCTTAGAGTAATGGAAATAAAAACAAAAATAAACAACTGGGATCTAATGAAACTTCAAAGCTTTTTCACAGCAAAGGAAACCATAAACAAGACGAAAAGATAGCTCTTAAAATGAGAGAAAATATTTGCAAATGAATCAACAGACAAAGGATTAATCTCCAAAATATATAAACAGCTCATGCAGCTCAATATTAAAAAAAACAAACAGCCCATCCAAAAATGGGCAGAAGACCTAAATAGACATTTCTCCAAAGAAGACATACAGATGGCCAAGAAGCACATGAAAAGCTGCTCAACATCACTAATTATTAGAGAAATGCAAATCAAAACTACAGTGAGGTATCACCTCACACCAGTTAGAATGGGCATCATCAGAAAATCTACAAACAACAAATGCTGGAGAGGGTGTGGAGAAAAGGGAGCCCTCTTACACTGTTGGTGGGAATGTAAATTGATACAGCCACTATGGAGAACAGTATAGAAAACCTAAAAATAGAATTACCATATGAAGGAGCAATCCCACTACTGGTCATATACCCAGAGAAAATCATAATTCAAAAAGACACATGCACCCCAATGTTCATTGCAGCACTCTTTACAATAGCCAGGTCATGGAAGCAACCTAAATGCCCATCGACAGACGAATGGATAAAGAAGATGTGGTACATATATACAATGGAATATTACTCAGCCATAAAAAGGAACGAAATTGCATCCTTTGCTGAGACGTGATGGATCTAGAGGCTGTCATACAGAGTGAAGTAAGTCAGAAAGAGAAAAACATATATCGTATATTAACGCATATATGTGGAACCTAGAAAAATGGTACAGATGAACTGGTTTGCAGGGCAGAAATTGAGACACAGATGTAGAGAACAAACCTATGGACACCAAGCGGGGAAAGCTGTGTGTGGGGGGTGGGGGTGTGATGAACTGGGCGATTGGGATTGACATGTATACACTGATGTGAATAAAATTGATGACTAATAAGAACCTGCTGTATAAAAAGAAAATGTGCCTTCTTGATAAAATGTTTTAAATAAATAAATAAATAAAAAGACTTAGCTCATCTTTAATTCCTTGGGTGAAATCTTTCTGAAGTTTTGATTAAGAGCTTGCAGGTTCTCTATCTCCTCAGGCCTGAAAGTTTTCCTGTTTGGAGGGTGTATCACAGGAACAGCACATGACAGCTCCCAGGCCAAATCTTGCCTGTTGCATGTTTTTGTGTGACCCACAAGCCAAGAATCGTTTTGCAAATGAAAATTTGAAATGTATTTGATGATTGGGAGCACTAACTTTGAATTGCTATTAAGTGAAATGTTATCTTGTCTGAAATAATTCTGTTTTTCTCATAAGTAGACTTGTATTACCAAAAAAAATTGTATTCAATTAATATTATTATGTTTTGAATTTATCAAAAAAATTGTGAAAATTTATTTTCTCTTTTTTAATTTAAGTACCTTTATAATATCCTCAGTTTGCATTTTAGTCTGCAAGGCAAGTATATAAATATTTAATATAAAAATTAATACATATAGTTATTTTAAAATGTTAAATAAAATATTTACATAAAACGTTTGCTGACCTCTGGTGTATCAGTTAGAGTTTGATCAGAGCAGCAGAACAAGTATGAATGACCTGGAATAATTATTATTTGGATTAGACCTTATGCAGTTGTGGCAGCTGGTGGGGAAGACCATGGAAGGCTGTTGCATTTGCGTCTAGCCATGGGTCTGAAGTTGCTATTCACTGGCATGGCAACACCTTGCTGTCTGCACTTTCCCAAACACTGCATACTCTTTCAGACCTGGGTGCTTTTGCCTCTTGGAGTGTCTTTGAAGTGTCCTTACCTGACATTCCACTTAACATCAATTAATCCTGCAAATTCCAACTCAAATGCTAAATTCTTTGCAGGTTTGCAAAGAATTTCTCCTGTGCTTCCATGCCACCATGTACTTCTGCATAGGTAGCTTTAAAATCTTCCTTTCCAGTCTGGGAACTCCTGGAAGAAGGATTGAGCTTTGTTCATGTCTGTGTCCCTGGCACCTGGGACCACACCTGACATCCGGTAGACATCTACACTTGTAGAATGAGAGGAGAATGAAAACAGAAAGAGAAAAAGAAGAAGACAGAAAGAATTACATAGAGAAAGAAAAAGAAAAACGAGAATAAAGAGAGAGAGAAAATGATGGAAGCTCAACTAAGAAGTGTGTTCCTGTTGAATCCACAGAACATCGTGATTATGAATCCTTCTAACCCAAACTCTGCCCATAGGAAGACATTTTTACTGGAAGCCTCTCTCCTCTGGAGCCAAGGCTAGTGCACACCTGCTATTTGCAGGCATCTGTTCCCAGTGCAACTGTCTGATGAGCCAATCTGCCATCATGGTCCTGATGTGCTTTATTTGGACGAGCTGGACAAGCTGGGACTTGTTGGTGAGCTGGAAACTTCTGCAAATAGTGTGTGGATCCCAGAATGGAAGGGCCATGGCTCGCTGGAGAGGTGGGGCCTGGCTGGAGTTTCTAGACTCTCTTTGGAGGGAGACAGCCCAGGGTCTGCCAGACACACAGAAACAGAGCAGAATCAGCTTGCTTCTCCTCTGACATCCTAGGTCTCATATCCAGTCTCTGAGGAGCAGGGGTCCCACACAACATCTCCAGGGTTTGCCTAACTTTTCAGACTCCTTTATATTTAACACTTTAGCCAGTGTATATGCAGCCCTGGAAAAGCAAATAAATTCAAACAAAAATAACCTCTCAGAGGCAGGGCCTCTCTCATTCCTTTTGGATCTACTGTGAGGCCTAAACGTGCAGGGTCTCATTGCACCCAGGGTTTATTTACAAGATTGATCCACTTTCTCTTCCCCTTGGAAGAGCCTGACCAGACTCCAACCCACCTCTTGCGGACCTGAGTCTCTAGAGCAGGTGGCTGCTCACCTGTGCCTGGGCCTGACCACTGATGGGCAGCTCACGATAGTCACACACGGTGGTTGACACTGCCCTGGAGGGGACATGAGCTGGAATAGATGGCTGTTCAGTCATCTTTTCACCATGGGCTGGAGCAGTGCTGAGGGCCCTCTGAGATGCTGCTGGTGAGGTCAGGTCCTCCTGGCACATGAAAAGGGCTGTCACAAGAGGACTGGCGGGGTCCCCCTGCTCTTTAGACCTCTTCATGGGCTCAAGGTCTTTCACTATCTGGAATAAGTCTTCCTTCCCTCAGGGACCATGCCAAAATGCAGACATGTACCCAGAGAGAAAGGGACAGGGTCACCTAGGGCAGCCACTGACACCTGGATGGCAGACAAGCAGCACTTATGATGCCCTTGTCCCTAGAGGGCTCAGGGCAGACATCCTGAATTGATCCCGGCACTCTTGCTCGCTGAGCTAAGCTCTGGCCACAGTCCTCATGAAATGAGCACTCTAGGTAGTGCTACCAATCAATCACGGTTGGCAGCAGAAATGAAATCCATTTGCCATCCTTGCATTAATCTTTTATCCGAGATTAATTTGCCCGATTGGTCAGGGATTTCCAACAACAACAAAGCTTGGCCTGCAGGGGCCCAGGCCCCAAGGGAATAGGTCACAAAAAGGGAGGTTTTCATTATCTTGATGGGTCATTGAGGGAATGATCAAGCAGTCTGGGGACTTTGAGGCTCAGTGTGAGTTAAGTGGGTGTGGAGAGCTGCATGAGTGAGACCGCTCCAGGCTTGGGGTGGCCCTCCTCTTTTCCCTGTTCGGCAATGTCTGGCTGGTTGAAAACTTTGTGCCTTTTACCCCATCACAGCGCAAAGTTCTGGCAAATCTCTCCCGTTTGTACATTTTACTCCCAGATGATCAGGTCCTATGCTCTATTACATAGCCATCAATTGCTAAATATATGTATCCCTTGAAATTTCAGGGCAGTGCTGTGAAATGTGGGGAGACACATGTCCTCCTGCTGCCTTCTGTCCCCAAATGATGAGGTTCAGGAGTGTTGGACCTTGACCATGGAAGGGTGCCCAGGCAGATGATCCAGGGTGGGCCGGTGGGTAGCTGTACGTGTGTGTGCATACGCGTGTGCTGGGGAGCCAGCCCACCGTAGGCCCTCAGCCATGTCAGCGTGTGCCTGGAAGAGTAGCTGAGGTGGGGTAGGCTATTTTCATGAGGGATTGGGGAGCCTCCTGGGAAGAGGGAGTCAGGCAGCAGTTAGGCTCAGGAACAAACCCTCTGTCTTTAGAGGAGCTGTCACTTGGATCTGGGCCCAGCATTGTCCCTGGGACACGTGTAAGACCCAGGGTACAGATGAAAGGAGATTTTTCAGTGGCGACCTTGAAAGACTTTGGGTTCAGGAGCAACCTTGCTTTGGCACCGAGTGGCAGAGTTTCCCACAGGAAGCGGGGCAGGGGAAGGAAAGCATCCTCTTGCTTCAGGCCTCAGCCTGGTGGCTCCAGAAGCCACAGCCCCATTTTGGCAGCTCAGGGCTCTGGAGCCTTCTTGCTGTGGTCGTGGAGGTAGTGCATGGTGAGGGTGGCTGTGATGTGGGCACTGGGGTGCCTGGAGATACCCGAGGCCTCAGCAGCACGTAGCCCTGGAAGAGAAGGGCTAGAGTGAAGGACAAGGACTGCTGTGAAACGGTCAGTCAGGGGACCCATCCAGAGGCACGCGACAGGTATCTGAGAGCTCCCAGAAATGGGAGTGGTGAAGGGGGGAAATGGGGGGTGAAGGGGGGAAACTCTCATCACAGAGCTGTGGCTATTTATTCTGGTGTCTTCCTCCCACTCTGGACTGTGCCCTTGCATAAACAATTCTCAAATTAACAAATGACATTTGTGTAGTGCTTTACTTGTTTATAGATACTCTCCCAGTGAGACTTTACACCCCTCCTGGGGACAAAATGTATCCCACCTCACTTATAGAGATAGTCTGGAATAACGGAAAGAATTCAGACTTTGGAGCCCACAGAGCTGAGTTACTATCTTGTGTGGCCTTGGTCGAGTCATTTAGCCTCCCTGACTAAGAAAGGTAAGGTATTTAGCATGTTGTACCAGCATTATTGGACTATGATTGGTGATCAATAGATGGCAGAGAAATAAATATTAGATACATCTAGTTGGGTTTGGGTATGAATTTGAACACGGGGTCTTTTCTGTCTAAATTCTTTTTTGTTCCACTCTACTGCCCCGGCTGCAGGTGATTCTGAGAAGTATGGTTGGGAGAAGAAGGCATGATGCTGAAACCCATGTAGTGGTGTGGTGAGGGGGTCTGGGGCTGGACGGGATGGTGGGAACCATGCCGTCTAGCATCAGTCTGAAGGCCCCAGAGCTGCTGTGAAGTCCTAGGATTGGCCTCACAACACTGGAGCCCGTCCCAATGGGCTCGCTGCTGCCATTGGTCTCAGGGATGCAGAAAATTCACACTGGAGGTTTGAGACCAACTCGGAAAACGGCTGGTTGGTTTCTCCCTGGACATTTTCAAAGGCTTAAGTCATGTTGTTTGTTAAAAATGAAGAGTTCTGTAGCAACCAATGTGAGGCCACGTGCTGTTTCTAACGAGGACACGTCCACTCTTGACCTGGAAATATGCAGGGTCACCGGCGGGGTCGCAGTGAGAAGCCCAGGCTGTGGGGCGTTCTCTTGGAGCAGGTGAGAATCATTTACATTTTCAAGACATTTTTGCAAAAATAACATGACCAGAGTTTAATAATAATTCAAACAGTGCAGTTAGGTTGATGTGGACAACAGTAGTGCCTGTCTTCCTCCTGACCACCCGGGTACCATTCTCAAGAGACCCTTTCACCTGTTTCTTCTGTTTATCTCCATCTCTCAGTGATACATAATTGTACTTCAGTTTCTTGATTCTCCAGCTTTAATATTATCTATTAACATGTTATTTCAAGGTTAGGATTTAGCCCTTTTACACACACACACACACACACACACACACACACACACACACACACTTTTACACCTCCCTTCTCCCAAACTGTTTATGCCACAAGATTTGATTAAATAAATGTTCAGCGTTTGCCATACTATGCCTATAAAAATAATTGCCCATTAAGCAGCCTATTATTCTAAGATTACATTTCCTTTCTTTAACAACTTATTGTTTATCGTTTTCCGTGAGGGTGGGGAAGTGGGTTAATTGCCTCATTTTTTAATTTGCTTTAACTTCATGTCTCTATCACTCAATTTCCCAGAGCTCTTTTCCAAACCAGCTGGTATCTACCAGCTTCACATTTGCTTGGGGACATCAAACCTGGCTTCTCCATCCTTCCTGGTTCCTCTCCAGACCTTCCGCATACCTGTGACTGTCACTCTATGACCTCCCTTCACTGTCATCCCAGCAGCTCCCAAGTCCTGGGTCCCATTTCTTTCTCTTTCTTAGTTTATTCCCTGGTTTGGTGAATCATGATCTCCTGTGGCTTCCTGACAAAGGGTGCATGATTCCAGGGCCTTGAATATTTGTTGAATTTCAGAAATGTCTTTATTGGCACCTGATTAATAATTTGACTATTTTTGGAGTTCTCATTTAAACATCATTTTTCCTCATCATTTTGAAGGAACTGCGCTCTTGTCTTCTGCTGCACTTAGAAGTTTCTCTTCGGAGGTCTGATGCCACTCTCATTTCTGATCATTTATATGTGACTTTGATTTGTTTCTGTCTGGAAATTTTTGCCCCAGTGTTAGGAACTTTCACGATCATGTGCCTTTTTTTTTCATCATTCCATTGTGGTGGATACTTGATGGGCCCTTTCTGTGGAGAAACTCATGTCCTTCAGTCCCAGGAAATTTTCTTGTGTTATTTCTTCGGTAATTCCCTCTCCTCTATTTCCTCTGATCTTTCTGCAACTCTTCTGTTGGACTTTGGAACTCCTGAATTGATTATTTTATTCCTTAACTGTTCTCCCTAATTGTCATCTTTCTAAAATTTCTAACTTTTGGTAAATTATCTTCTATTTTTTTAAATCAAGTTTTAAATTTCAACTTTTAAAAATTTCATAAAACTCTTATTCTCTCTTCCTTCTTCAAATATGTCATTATTTTCTCATATTCTTGTACTGTGTGAAGTATTTTCTCTTAACTCTCTAAATATTTATTTAAATTTTTTTTCTTCCCCCTGAATTCTGTTTCTCCCAAGTTTTTAAATCTTCTTTGTTGCTTAGTTTGTTTGTGGTTATTTGACCCCATCTTGACTTTTGCCATTCTGGGCATCCTTGGCTGTCTGCTCACATTTAAGAGGCTACAGAAGGCTTGGGGATTGGGCTTTACTCTAAGGAGGTCAGGCAGGGACTGGGATGTCTTGTTGGGGGAACTCAAATTATAGAGTGTTTTCTCTTGGGGCAGTTTTCCAGTTTCCACAATATTCTCCAGTTTCCTGCCTGGATATAACCTGGCCATCAGCAGCCTGTGAGGTAGGGAGAGGGCTGGGACTGTCAGAATGATGCCTCTCCCCTACTCATCATCACCCCTGGTGTCTTCTCATCCAAAGCATGTCTGATTCAATATCTCTGAAGCAAACACCTCTAGTTTCATGTCTGTGTAGCACAGGGAGGGATTTTGTGTCACTATCAGTCAGGGTAGGTTTTGGTAACAATACCAAAATCCCCTCTGGGGCTGCCTACTAGGAGAGTTCCTTCTCCCACAAGGTCCAGGCATGGGCTCCTGGGGAAGGACTTAGAGCAGCCATTCCTTTCTCTTCCCCTTTGTAGAGTCCCAGTTGTATTTGGGTGTCCACACCTGTACTGGGTAACTCAGGCATTCACCCACCTAAGCTGATCTCATCAAGTAATGCTCCTTTCCCCTTGCCAGCAGTTGGTTTAGGGATGGGCCTGTCACCTGTTTTCAGCTAATGAGACATGAGGGGAGGTCTGCTGGAAAAGGACTCCTCTCTCTGAAGTAGGAGATACCTGGAAGAAATAGCCCCTCTTCTTCTTGTCTGATCACGAAGCTAGGAACTACAGCTGTTAACTTGTGACCATGAGGCGAGGTGATCTCTGAGGAGAGAGGTATATGCTGAGAATGGCTGAGAGGAAAGAAGGAAAGGGCCTGGGTCCTTGATGTCACCATGGAACGGCTGCATTAACCCACCAGACAGCCACCTTACCTGGGAGCCCCTTTTTAGATGAAGTGATAGATTTTACCTGTTGTCTAGGGCCATTAATTTGTTCCTTTCATCCAGAAGCTTCCTAACTGACAAAGTGAGCATCCTTAGGGGTGAGTAAATTATAGCCCCAGCCTCCAGGTCCTGGATATGTAATTAAAACAGGGAGTAATGCTCAGGGTCCAAGCCGAGTACAGGCTTGATCTAGGGAGTGAGATGTCCTGGGCCACACAGTCAGAGCCAGATAAGGGACAGGAATGTAAGGTGGTGATGCCTAATGGTTAGGGCTCAGGCTCTGGAATCCCAGCTTTGCCACTTACTTGCTAGGTGAACTTGGTGAACTACTTCATGCCCCTAAACCTGGTTTCCTCATTTATGAAATGAAAGTGATCATAGTAACTTCCTTCTAAGGTTGTTGAGATTGTCAAATGAGATAATATCTATTATGAGCTCAGAACTGTGCCCATGACTGTCAGAGACTGGACCCCTTGAGTGAGGAGCCAGGGCACCATCGCATCCTCTGCATAAGGGATGCTGAGTCCCAGCTCCAGGGTGTAATTGGTGTGGGACCAAGAGGATGCCAGCTGTGGAGAGGATACCTTCTCCCAAAGGCAGTGGGAAGGGGTCTTCCAACGATTTGAAATACCACCACTGTGGAAGGCATGATTTTGAAGATTATGAATAAAATACATTAGCCCAGTGGTTCTCAAAAATGTGTATCAGAATCATCTAGAAGGCTTGTTAAGCATAGTTTGCCAGGCCCCACCCGAGTTTCTGATTCAGTAGGTTTGGGTGGGCTTGCATTTCTAGGAAGTCCCTGGATGATACCAGTACTGCTAGTCTGGGGACCACAGTCTGAGGACCAGTGTGTTAGAGGAGGTGGGGAGAGAGCAACAGCATGAGGGAAAATCATGTGAGGTTGATGTCTTTTTAAAATCTATTTTATTAAAAATTATGTTATTATGGAGAAATGAGAGTCGTATAGTGAGCCCTCATGTACCCATCACTCAGCTTCAACATATACTCGTGTCCCATCTTAAGTTCACAGATGTCTTTTGAATGGGCTCCCTTTCTCTCCCCACAGCACCAGCAGGGGCCTTGGCCCCATCTTGGCCTGCCTCCCAGGGCTCAGAAAGAGGCCGCATCTTTGGGGCCCAGCTGCATGGAGGGATGACTAAGTCAGATTGCCTCTGAGGAGAAATGCCGTGGCTGGGCATTTCTTGACATCCCCCTGTCACCGTCAAACGTTTTCCATCCCCACCACGGGTGGGCAGCTGAGGCGGTCCCCGAAGACGGTCCCCGGCCAGTGGCTCAGCTGGATGGCTAAGGCCTCAGGGGGCTGTAATCGCCAGTCTGAAGACTAGCTCTCCTCCGAAAACGCCGGTCCCCTGCCAATCATTCCATCCACCACACTGTGCCTGGTTCTGTTGGGTGCTTGGGAGGCTGCAGTGAACAGGACCCACTCCAGTGGGGAGAGGGGTCACTAAACTGGTGACCACAGACAACAGGCTAAGTGCCGGGGAAGAAGCCTCTGCAAAAAGTGTCCTGGGAGCACAGAAGAGGATGTCCCAACCCTATGGGGAGGCAGGAAATCTAGGGAGGCCCTCCTGACTTGCTGATGCTGGAGCAGGTCTTCAAGGGCTGTGGAGAAGGCCTGGCCACTCCGTTGGTGGGCTGTCTGTCTCTCGCTGTTAGAGTCAGCCCATGCTTCCTTCCTGTAATCTGTGTGCAAGCTCCAAGTCCAGCCGTGAGGGCGCCGGGGTCCTTCCCCCTCCACACGGAGCCTGAGCCCAGCTGCGGCCTCTCTCGTGTGAGCCCGTGTGGGGCTGGGGGAGTGCTCTGGGAGGCGTTAGAGGCAGCTGCTCTGGGATTAAGCAGCAGCACAACTCTCCATCCTGAATTTCCTCCCTATAAATCAGAGTCATCGGTGATGAATCACACTCCTTCAGCTCCAGGAGTTCCCCCTTCTCCTGGTTTATGTGTAGAACACGGGTGATCCTGGGATTGTCTGCTCTGTGTATGATAGACATGGGGCAGGGCTGCCCGTGTACATATTCAGCGTTGGTGTTGATGCCAGGAGGGCTGAGCAGCCAGGAAAGGGGGGTGTCTCTCTCTGGAGGGTATGGGAAACAGGCAGACCCCAGAGGTCCTTGGCCACTTAAAGGGGTCCTGGTACAGAATCCTGCAGGGAGCCCTGTGGGGATGGGTGGAAGGAAGCTCACAATCGATACTCTGCAAATTTCCTCTTTACAAAAATGTCTCTGTTTCCCAACCTATGATCCCACCAGGGCCCTCTGTTCAAGATCCCTCCTCCCATGATTAGATACAATCCCAGCAACGTATCATCATTTTTATATTTAATTAAATTGCTGTCCCCTATTTAATATTTTCAACTAAGCTCCTAAAGCCAGATCTTACTTATAGATCTAAGTTTTATATTGTAGGTTCTTTCAAAGGCTTTGTCATGGGACCTTTTTTTTTTTATTAGTATTAGTCCCCTATAATAAATAACATCAACTCTAATAATGCTACACTAGATACTTCCCCTGACTCCTATCTCCTTCCACATTTATTATTGACTCAGTTTATGTTCCTTTAAATCGGTTTCAGTCTGGGCGGCAATACTCTCATTTACTGATCCATCAATTTGAATTTGTTTTATAAGATTCCATTAATTACTGTGTCCAATTCCTTTGCAGTGTCTGCAACTCGCACATCCCTTCAGTCTCTTTGAATTCCCTCCAGGCTCTGTGGCTGCAGATTTTCATGGCAACGGTGTCTTCAGGTTAGGCTGGTGAGCCCTCAGATGCTTATGCTATCAGATGTTTTCAGCCTTATATCCGGCAAGGAGCAGGGGCTGAGTCACAGAGGGCCTTCCTGAAACCTTAGTCCTCTAGGTCTGGCCCCTCCCCTGGTGAATCCCCTGAAAACCCTGCATGGAAGGGGATGTGAGGCTCAGAGGAGGATCAGTCTCTGCGTAGGGGCACGTGGGACTCATGTGACAATTCCTTTTGTGCGTAGCTGGGATTTGCTAGGGTCGGTCCCGTCTGCCATCCATGTGGTCGCAGCCCTGCGTAGAGCACTGGCACACATGCAGGAGCCTACCTCCCCCTGCCATAAACCAGAGGTGGGGATGACACCTGAGCTTTAGCGAATTCCTTCCTTTTCCTTAATCTGAACCCATCTCCTGGCACTGTCATATGACACTGTCTTCAGAGCCATGGGCGATAGCCCCCAACCTCCTCTGCCTCTACCATTTGGAGAGACACTTATGCTGTTGCCTGATGGTCTGGTTGCTTTACATCCAGCTGGTCGCTTATTTATAGGAGAACATGAGGCTGGGCACCCAAATCTTCTCTGCGATACTCAGACATGACAAATTCGGGGTGTGGGTTAGATGAGTACAATGTCCCTAAGGTGCCTTCTGCAGACTTACTGAAAGCAGCCTGCCATGGCTGTGACTCCCCTCCTGGCTATGAGTATTTGGAAAACTGATGAGATTTAGCCAAGGGCTGGCCTATTGTCTGAGGCTAAATGAGAGCTGGTCCAGTGATTTTCCTCTTCCAGGACTCGAGAACGGACAGTGAAAGGTAAGTTGGTTGGTGGAGTGTGAAGATCTAAACACGTGGCCAGTGGCTAATCAGGTGAATATGGTGGAGAGCTGGGTGAAGCGGTGTGAACACTTGCTGCCCAAGTCCCCAGCCATCCTGATGGCCGGAACTCAGAAGGTTTCCAGCTTCTGTGAGGCCTGAGGGATGGCAGTGATTCCTGTCCCAGATGCCCCCGAGCACTGCCGTATCCTCACAATGTCAGTCCTGCTTCACACACACACACACACACACACACACACACCGTTCTTTAGTTAGCTCGAGTGATCTTATTTTCTTGCAAAACAAAATACTTCGCCTTGAATAAGGGGTGACTTGCCAAAGAGTACTGTCTATAGGAGACATGATAATGCGCCAATGTGTCCTTGGAAAGAGCATCTTTAATTAGGGCGAAGACAGAAGGCCAAGGCCAGTGACAGAGAGTGAGCATACATACAGGCTACAAGGTTTGTTTAGGCGGGAAGACAAAAGGAAATAAGTCTGTTTCCAAAAGAGCCTGAAAAAGTCTATGTGCTATGAATTAGAGACTTCTTTACGATGAAAGGTATTTTGAGGCAGAAGCGAGTACCCGAGAGCAAGAATGCATGCACTGGAGAACCACTGTCCTTGGAAGAGTGGTTGACTCCCATCCACTGCTCCCTACTGGGCAGGGGAGATGGGGGTCATTCAGCCTCTGCTTGAATGCCTCCAGAGGTGAGGAGCCCTCTCCCTCTGTCCTGCAGCCTCTAATCTGCAGGCAGTTTGTGGAAATCTGTTGGTTTCCCTGACAGACTTCTATTCTCCCTTCTGCAGGGAGCACTCAGGCTATTTTTCCTTTGGAGAACCACCCCTCCTCGAGTTTCAGTCCTTGTGGTTTGGGCAGGACTTAGCCCAGCTCTCAGTGTTAGTGGTGGGCAAATGATCCAAGCCTGGTGAATCATCCTGTTTCACACTATGACCATAATGTTTGTTTCAGAAATGAGCATGTGACCCAAGCTATCCGATGAACGTCAGCCCTGAGAGTTTTGATGGAGCCTTCAGGAAGGAGCTATATTCATTCTCTTGGTTGTTAAACTGATAGGATCTAAGTATGGTGCTTCTAGTGACCAATTTTGCCACCATTGAAAGAGAATATGTCCAAAAATTAAGCCAACATAGAGAAAAACAGTGTGGAATGATGGAGTGCCTGAAACCTATTTCTAGACTTTACGTTACATGAAAAATATACTTTCCATTTGGCTTAAGCCAATTTGTGTTTGGTTTCTGAGTCCTGAATGATATAGAAAGCTTTTAATTACTAGAATTTTATTACTTTTTAAATTTATTGGAGTGACTTCCCTACACTCTTCCTTTCTTAACCTTTGTTCTGCCCTCTGCATTACATAGAAAACATCCATTTCCTCTTTTAAACTAGCTCTTATTTAAAGATACTATAACTTGCCTGAATCTTTACTTCTGGAGTATAAACCTCATCAATCATTTTATCTATTGTCCTTATGACAAGTTTTTTAATCCCCTCGCTATGCAGGTTACCTTTCTCTAGACCAACTATGGCTTTCCAATGATCCTCTTAAATGTGGCTATCACATCTGAACCTGGGATTCCTGAGGTGGTCTGCCCTTTCCCTACTGGGATGGACCCTCTACTTCAATTAATTCAGTTTAAGACTCTGATCAGATTTTCAGTGGCTAGTTGTGGTTATAAAGCCTCTGACGGTATCTTACAACAGTTGGTGAGAAGCTGGGCCTAACCCACTCTTCACTTAACTACTAGTTATGGACTCTGCTCTCACACAAACTTGAATCCTGGCTTTCCCCATTTACTAGCTGTCTAACCCTGAGAAAACTTTTTTAACTACCTTAGGGTCTTGCTCTTCAAGGTGTGTTACAGGAAGCTTTTAGAAACATCGAATCTGAAGCTCTTTTCTAGACCTATGATTCAGAACCTGTATCTTGACAAATCCCCAGGGGAATTACATACACATTAAAGTATAAGAAGCACTTTTCTAGGATACAGATTTTTTTTCACCTGTGCAGTCAATTTTTTCAAAAAGAGCTTTATTGTGATATGTTACATATCACATAATTCACCCATCTGAGTGCACAATTCACTGCTTTTTAGTATATTCACAGGGTTGTGCAACAATTACCACAACATAATTTTAGACAACTTTTGTCCCCCCTTAATAAAAAAAGCCCCACACCTATTAACAGTCAATTTGCATTCCCCTCCTACGCCCAAGCCCTAGACCTGAGCAATGACTAACCTACTTTCTATGTATTTGCTTATTCTGGACATTTCCTATAAGTAGAATCATACAATATGTGGTCTTCTGTGTCTGACTTCTTTCACTTAGTGTAATGTTTTCAAAGTTCATCATGTTTTAGCACGTGTCAGCACTCCGTTCCTTCTTATTGCCAAATAATATTCCATTGTATGGAAGTATCATTCTTGTGTATCCATTCATCAGTTGACAAACATTTGGGTTGTTCTCATTTTTTAGGTATTATGAATAATGCTGCTATGAACATTTGTGTATGTCTTTTACATTTTATATTCTCACCAACAGTGTATGAGAGTTCCACTTTCTTCAGTTCCTCACAAACACAAATTGTCTGTCTTTTTAAATTATACCTTCTTAGTGGGTGTGACGTAGTATCTCACTATAGTTTTGATTTGCATTTTCCTAATGATTAATGATTTTGAACATCTTTTCATGTACCTATTGGCCATGTATCTTCTGTGGAGAAATGTCTATTCAAATCCTTGCCCATGTTTAAATTGGGTTATTTTTACTTATCTTTTTACCATTGAGTTCTAAGAACTCATTATTGATACAAGTCTCATATCAGATATATGATTTGAAAATATTTTCTTCCATTGTGCATTGTATTTTTACTTTATTGATAATATCCTTGAAAGGACAAAAGTTTTTAATTTTGCTAAAATCTGACTTATCTGTTTTCTCTTTTGTTGCTCATGCTTTTGGTATCATAGCTAAGAGTCTGTTGCCAAATCTTAGGTCATGAAGATTTACTCTTATGCTTTATTTTAAGAGTTTTATAGTTTTTGCTCATACATTTAAGCCTATGATCCATTTTTAATTAATTTCTGTCTGTGGAGTGAGGTGAGGTATGGGTATTCGTTGGTCCTAGCACTATTTATTGAAGAGACTCTTCTTTTCCCATTGAATGGACTTGGCACCCTTGTTAAAAATAAAAATCAACTGACCATAACCTAAGAGTTTATTTCTGGACTCTCAATTCTATTCCATTGATCTATATGTCTGTACTTATGCCAGTACCGCACAATATTTATTACTGTAGTATTGTAGTCAGTTTTGAAATTGGGAAGTGTGGGTCTTTCAACTTTGTTCTTTGTTTTTAAGATTGTTTTGACTATTCTGGATCTCTTAAATTTCTACATGATTTTTAGGATCAGTTCTTCAATTTATGCAGAAACTGGCAGCTGGCAATTTAATAGGGATTGCATCGAATCTGTAGATTAATTTGGGGGGTATTGCCATCTTAACAATATTAAGTCTTCCAAAAAATGAACATGATATGTCTTTCCATTTATTTAGCTCTTCTTTACTTTCTTTCAACAAGTTAAGTCTTGTATTTCTTTTGTTAAATTTATAACTATTTATTTTTTGATGCTATTGTAAATGGAATTGTTTTCTTAATTCCAGTTTTAAAATGTTTAATTTTGAATTGCTGGAGTATAAAAATACAGCTGATTTTTTTTTGTGTGTGTGTGGTATGTGGGCCTCTCACTGTTGTGGCCTCTCCCGTTGCGGAGCACAGGCTCTGGACGCACAGGCTCAGCGGCCATGGCTCACGGGCCCAGCTGCTACGCGGCATATGGGATCCTCAGGGACCGGGGCTCGAACACGCGTCCCCTGCATCGGCAGGTGGACCCTCAACCACCGTGCCACCAGGGAAGCCCACAGCTGATTTTTATATATTGATATTGTATCCTGCCACATTGCTGAATTCATTTATTAGTTCTAACAGTATTTTAGTGGATTCTTTAGCATTTCTGTAAACAAGACCATGGCTTCTGAAAATAGACTTTTACTTCTTCCCTTCCAATCTTCATGCCTTTTCTTTCTTCCTCTTATCTAATTGTCTTGACTAGAACCTCCTGTACATGTTTTAAAAAATTGGTGAGAATGGACACCCTTATCTTGTTCTTAATCTTAGGGGAAAGCATTTAGTCTTTCACCCTTTAGTATGATGCTAGTTGTGGGTTTTCCATAGATGCCCTTTAGCAGACAGAAAAAGTTCCCTTCTGTTCCTAGTTTGTTCAGTGCTTTTATCATGAAAGTGTAATGATTTTTGTCAGGTGCTTTTTCTGCATTTGTTGAAATGATCTTATGTTTTCTGTCTATATTCCATTAATATAGTATATTGTATTAATTGATTTTTGAAGGTTAAACCAACTTGGCATTCTTGGGACAATGCATTTTTTAATGGCATGTGCTTCTTTTTATATGTTGCTGGTTTTTGTTTGCTAGTATCTTGAGGATTTTTGTATCTTTAGTCATGAAATTCTGTAGGGATTTTGTGTGTGTGTGAGTGTGATGTCCTTATCTGGTTTTGATATCAGGGTAATACTGGCTTAATAAAATGAGTTGAGAAATATTTCCTCTCTTCTAATTTTCCTAAGAATTTGTGAAGGATTGGTATTAATTCTTTAATGTTTAGTACAATTCACCAGTGAATTCCTCTGGGCCTGATTTGCTTATCTTTACGGGAAAAATTCTTTAAAATATTTATTTATTTATTTGGCTGCGCCGGGTCTTAGTTGTGGCACGTGGGATCTTTTTGTTGTGGCATGCGGGATCTAGTTCCCTCACCAGAGATCAAACCTGGGCCCCCTGCATTGGGGGCTCAGAGTCTTAACCACTGGACCACCAGGGATGTCCCCTGGGAAATTTTTAAATTACTAGTTTGATCTTTTTATTTGTTATAGGCTTATTCAGATTTTCTGTTTCTTCTTGAGACAATTTTAGTAATTTTTGTCTTTCTAGAAATTTGTCCATTTCACCTAAGTTATCTAACTTGTTGATGTAAAGTTGTTTATAGTGTTCCCTTATAATACTTTTTATTTCTGTAAAGTCAGTAGTAATGTCCTCTCATTCATGATTTTAATGACTTAAGTCTTCTCCCTTTTTTCTTTGACCAGCCTAGCTAAACTTTTGTCAGTTTTGTTGATGTTTTAAAGAACCAACTTTGGTTTTGTTGATTTTTCTCTATTGTTTTTCTATTCTCTGTTTTATTAATTTCCATACTACTTTTTATTTCCTTCTTTTTGCTTGATTTGGATGTAGTTTGTTCTTCTTTTTCTAGGATATAGTTTTTTAATCTAAAAAAAAGCATAATATTTGCTTCAAAGTGTTGTTGAAGGATTAAATAAAACATGTGCCTGGCATACAGTAAGTGTTCAATAAATGTTAGTTCCCTTTTTTTAATTCATCCTTCTTGTTTTGGACCCATAAATCCAGCCTGTTAATACAAATTTGAATTTTGAAATTGCCATCAAAACATATTAGTCATGCTACTCAGCTGGATATCACTGGCAAATCTGGTAAAACACGATTCCAATGCCTATATCCAAGATGTAGATGAAAACAGTGGAGCAGGGCAGAAGCTAATGGTATGCCACTGCAAACCTCTTCCAGATGGACATCAATCCATTAGTCAATGCTCTTTGGGCACAGTGGTTCAGCAGTAAATCTACCCAGCTGTCCACGTTGGCCCCTGCCAAATGCCCTGCTAAAGCTGTGTTGCCTGTGGCACTCCCCGATTCTCTCATCTCTGCAGTGGGCTGCTGGCCTTGCCCATCTGTCATCTGTGCTCCTTTCTAGGTGTGGTGGATTGAATTATTGGCCCCAGTTTTCACCCCTCCCTGCATTCACACCCTTGCCTCAGCCTTAGGAGTTGAGTACCCTTTACATCCTGCACTTTGACTTTGACCATAGGATTTGCTTTGGCCAATGGCATGTGGATGAAAGCCACAGTGTGCCAGTTCCAAGCCTAAGTCTTAAGAGGCCTCACATGTTTCTGCTCATCATCTTTTACCTCTGCCATCACCTTGAGAAGAACATGCCTAGGCTAGTCCTCTGGCCCAAGGAGGATAAGAAATGTGTGGGACAAACCGAGGCTCACAATCCTATGGCAGGAAGCAGAGCCTCTCCAGCCAACCCACAGATCTCTGAGAATACATGATGGTTGTTTCAAGGCATAGGGTTTTGAGGTGGATGGTTACACAACATTGGCACAGTACCTGTCCAATACACTAAGAAAAATCCATCCGTGCGTGTAGTGCTTCAGCAGGTGTGACGAGGGATGGTAGAGCTACCTTAAAGCTGAGTCTCAGTGGAAAGAGCTTTGGGCTAAGGATGGTTCTGGAGGCATCTCATCCTAGTCCCAGCACCCTCGGGCAGCTTTTACGTCTGTCTACCTGCAACATAGGCCTCCCACCAGCACAGCAGTCCTCTGCCATTTTTCAGTCCCATTTTTCTATGGTGGGCAAGGCCATCTGTAAGATTTTGATAAAACTCTAAAAGATAGTTTTGGAGAAGTAAGTCACTTCAACGATTGACAAGCATCATGACAACTCATGGGAAGGCAGTAAATGGCACTCACACAAGGTTCTGGCTCAGGTCCCAGGGGCTGTGGGTGAAGCAAAAGTCCAGTGTCTCTACAGGTTACTTAACCTCTTTGTTTTCCATTGAAGAAAGTGGGAGAGTGAGGTTGTTATTATCCACCAGAGACCAATTTGCCTGTAAATGAGTGAAGCTTCGGACTTCAGGGCCCTCACTTTCCAGGCCCCTTTCAAGAATCCTGGGAGGGGCCTTCACAATGTATGTATATGGTTCTACATTTTTGTAAAATTTGCAAAGCTGAAGGGTTTGAACTGCAATAGTGAAACCACTATCACTGTCCATTCTCTCTTCTGCTCTGTTAAGCTTCTCTTTGTATCATTGGTGGCATTGAAGTGGCCAAGGACCTTTCTGGTATCTGTTACAGGGGTTTGAATTGGGATGTATTGAGTTTGGGTTTAGTGGAATGTACTTCTGTGGTTTGCATCAGTCTCATTGTTGACCATGCTGGTACAGGAATGACTTCCAAGAATGTGCCTACTGCCCATTCTGCAAACTCTCTCAGCATCATGACATGAATACACCCCAGGTATCCAGCTCCTAAAATATGTGAGTGATGCAGGAGACATGAGGCTTGAAATGTACAGAGGCTACGGTAGGATAATCTTCTGATTATTAGGCATATAAAATTGTAAGCAATGGATTCAATTCTCATCAATGCCTAGTCAAAACGGAAGTCCACTTATGCAAGAATGTACTCAATGAGGCAGAACAGACAAATATAGTTGTACTATATATCCTTTTTCCTTTTTTCAATGGGAATCATGTAAAATAGAACTGATTAGAATTGCTATGTTACGGGCACAGGCCTATAGCAGTAATTCACACCTCAAGTACAATTGCAGCAGCTCATATGTGAAAGAAATTTGATAAAAGTTTGCTTAAATTTGACAACAATCCTAAAATTTCATGCGACATTACCAATAACAAGTGGTGAAGCTAGAAGAAACTCTTCTAAACCATCAATAACTTAAACCAAATTTCAACAAACTGATCTAAGGGAAAGAGTAAATTTCTACTTATTGTCTCTAGAGAAAAAATTATACAATCATTTTCATATGGAGGCTTAATCAAAGAGTATGCAGCCAAAAACTATATAAAAAAGAGTATTATAGAGGTATGTCATGCTGTGAAGTATTACTTTTTAAAATTATATCATTTTTCTGGATCTTGTGGTGTGTGTGTATTGTCGTCACTGTGTAAGTTGTAATTGTCATCACTGATATTTGTCATCAAATTTGTAATTTGCTATCATTTCTTTTCTCATTCTAAATAAATATTTGTTTTGCATTTAACTTTGTATCTGTAATTTTGTATGTTTTTCTTAAAATACGCCCCCCAAATTTTACATGTTTTGGCCCCCAGGAAACCTGTTTGCACTCCTAGCTTCCAGAGGTCACACCCCAAATGCCTGCAAGGGACCAACAGTACTTTCACTGGGGAAGTGGTGTGCACACTCAGGAACTCACAGTGTCAGTTGAAGAGAGAGCCCTGCCCCCTGCTGAAGGGATGAGGACACTCAGCTCCCATTGAGGGCTGACACCAGCCCTGGGTTTTCCAAGAGAAGCTGATAATATGAATTTTTATGTGAATTCTTTAAAGTTAACACATACATACTATGTGAGCTGCTATTTTTCACCCTCTCCTGAGATAACTTTGCCCTTCTCTAATTTGCTTTTTAAAAAGTAAACCACTTGTAAATGCCAGAGCTTTACTCTTGCAACAATAACTTGCCATGGGCCTTGTGGTGGCACGGGTAGGTCAGGACACTGCAGCGGGCACAGGGCCTAGGGACTCTCTAGGGTCTTGCCGGTTCTGATGCTCCGGCGTCTCCCTCCAGCAGGTTCCCCACTACCTGGCATCGGTGCAGATGAGGAAAGACTGTGAACTGTGGTGGCCAGGATGCTCTCCAAGGCCCGGGCTGGCCAGGGGGCTCAGAGGAGCCAGGGCAGCAGAGACCACATCTACAGAGCTGGGGCTGTGTCCTCTGTGGCCCTGAAGGACAGGAGTTTGTGGAAGGGCAGGGGGAATCTAAGAGTTAATGTGATAATGTCTGTCGATTATTTTAAGCCACATGGAGGAAAAATAAATTATAAATAGCAAGGGCCATAACAGATTCAAAGGGTAAGTGTATTGATAGCTTTTTTCTCTTCCTAAGATTTCTGAGGTTTCAAAACAAGATTATTTTGGGACTGCATCTATTTTAATTCAAAAGATTTTTCTTTAAACACGTTTCAGTGTGAGAGAGCCTGTCTCCTCCCGTTCTCCCCTCGCTTTTTCCACGGAAAGCCAAAGCTCTGGTTTCACACACCTCGTGCCGGCCTCCAGCCTTTAGAAACCTTTCTGGGCACCACCCGGCCACCGTGCATGTTAGCAAAGACCTGGCTTTGGGTCGGGCTTGACATTCTAATCCCCAGAATCTGCCTTGTTTACCACTTGAAAGCAGGCTTCATTTTGAGGGCGGTGCTTTGTAACTTCCAGCTCCTGAAGCAAGAGCAACACACAGGCACACACACACGCACACACACACACACACACACACACACACACACACGCCTGCACACACTCATGCACATGCACAAGCATGTGCATACATACACAAGCACGTGCACACACAGCAAGAATGTTCCCTGATCTTGGGGGCAGGCTCCTCTCCCTACAGCACACCAGGCCAGGAGATGCGAAAGGGCTGGCACAGAACGAAATCTTGAGCCACATGCAAGCGCTGGTTTATAAAGGGCATTTAGACTTCTATGGAGCAGCCTCGGGATCCCGGCCATGGTGGGTCCGGCCTTGACAAGCTGGGATTTCTTCACTCCCACAGCATAACTTCCCCAGATCTACAGTCCCGGCCTCCAGCGCCAGATGCTGAAGTCAGGCTGGCGGCTCAGATTCCAGCGGCTCCTGTTGCTGTCACCGGGATTAGCACAGGGAACGGCAGGCCGGAGCACGGGGGTGAGTGGCCTTCTCCTCTTCCAGCCTGGCTGCAGTTCTGTCTTTGCAAGCACTTATTTTTTAAAAACGACTGTTGCTGTCTTGCAGCCATGCTCTCATGCTCTCTCTCCCTCTCCCCTTCCACCCTGCACACCTATAGTCCTCACATGTGAGGCAGCTTCCTTGGACTCTGATTTCTACAGATTTTTGCAGTTGGATAAAATGCTTCCAACAGAGGAAATAAAGATACTGCCACCATCTTGAGTTCTCCTTAAAACAGGAAGCCCAGTCTGCAGAGGGATTTGTTGCTTCCAGCCTGGCAAAGAAGCCGCCGTTTAGTGGGGAGGGGAGGGGATGAAACCGTGCACCTCAGACTGGGACTTGAACCCACGCAGCTGGGACTTGAACCCGGTCAAAACCCACAGTCTTCCAACCGAGATCACACACATGATTTCAGGACTTTATGAAGCTCAGGTTCTTGAGGTCTCATCGCAGAAAGAATTCGGTGAGAGACAAAGTGATAGGTAAAAAGTGGATTTATTTAGAGAGAAACACACTCCACAGACAGAGTGTGGGCCATCTCAGAAGGTGAGAAAGGCACCAGGGTATGGGGTTGTCAGTTTTTATAGGGGTGGGTAATTTCATAGACTAATGAGTGGGAGGAGTATTCCAGCTATTTCAGGAAGGGGTGGGGATTTCCAGGAATTGGGCCACTGCCCACTTTTTGATCCTTATTGTCGCCTTAGAACTGTCATGGCGCCTGTGGGTGTGTCATTTAGCTTGCCGATGTGTTACAGTGAACACATACTGAGGCTCAGTGTCTAGTGAAAGTCGACTTGTCCACCATCTTGGACCCATTTAGTTCTAATCCATTTATGTCATGTCCTCAGGCTATGTCATTCTTTCAAAGGTTGTGCCCTGCCCACTTCCCTCCTGTTTCAGGGAGAGGAATCAACCCATTTCCCCTCTCAACATGAGCTACTATTTAATGAAGATGAATTAAGATTTAACAGTGTTAATGCTGTTGAATTATGAGTTTGATTAAGGTGGGTGATTAGTTAGCAAACACTGAAGACGAGTTGTTTACATGCTCAGCAAATGCAAATCGATGGTTCTCTTCTCCTGCGGACCTGTGTGACTTTGACCTTGGCCATTCATTTGGCTAAGTGTGTGGCTGCAATATTTCATGATCTCCCATGGAGTACGTGCAGGTAGGCTGAAGAAGGACAAAGGCCATATTTTATGTAAAGAAAGAGTCAGTGAATTTGGAGAAACAACAGAGGGCAGGATTCTGAACTGTTATAAATAAATTCCTTACTGTGGAAGTCAATACGTGTACTTCTGAAATAGAAATACTCATATGGCAGCTTAAAAATGCTTTGGCTATTTATGGGTAAAATGCTGTGATGTCTAGGATTTGTCTAAAATACTCTAGGAAAAAAATGTTTTTCAAATGTCTGTATGTGTGTGTTGGCGAAGAAACATATAAACAGATAAAATTGTCAAAGTATTTAGAATTGTTGAAGTTGGGTGATGGGGACATGGGAGTTTATTGCACTGTTCTCTCTACTGTATGTATGTTGGAAATTTTCCACAATATAAATCTCCCCTAAACCCCTAAAAAATTCCCTGGAAACAATTAGGTAAACTTTGAGGCAAGAGACAAGCAGAGAGATTCACAATTTAAGAAGAGAAGATATAGAAGAAAAACATGAAGGCCCAAGCAGATAGATGGACAAAGTGTATGAGCCGGCAACTGGTTAAAAAAAAATCATGTCTAAGGAAATTTGAAAACCTTTTCAAACTCACTAAAACAATTGAAGAAATTTAAATGCAAGCAATAGGATGCCTTTTCTCTTCCCTTGCAATGAGCAAAGATTTCAGGAGTAGGAGCCTCTAATTTCAGTGAATGTCAGGGCCAGCTGCAGAGAGTGCATACTGGGACAACTCTTTGGAGGCAAATTAGCAGTGTGATTTCAACAACCTTAAGTTTTTCCTATCCATTGAGCCAGTAATTCCATTTCTAGGAATTCTGCCTAAGGAAACAAGTAAAGATATGCACAGTGATCTGTGATTCATGTATGCAGATGACTGTGCTAGCATTATTTAGAGGAGTGAAAACAATTGGTAATGACCCAAACATCCAACAATAAGTGACTCCTTAGATAACTTTGGATAATTAATTTCTGCATTTATTCAACAGATACTTATCAACATCCCTCTACAAGTCACACCGAGGGGACACAAAGATGAATAAGATACAGCCCTTGTCTTCAGGGAGTTGATAGGGCCATGGGAACATGGAAAAGTAAACAGGTGACAAAGGCCATTTATATAATGGACTATACTGCAGGTATTAAAAACAGAAGTTGCAGGCTTCCCTGGTGGCGCAGTGGTTGAGAGTCCGCCTGCCAATGCAGGGGACACGGCTTTGTGCCCCGGTCCGGGAAGGTCACACGTGCCGTGGAGCGGCTGGGCCCGTGAGCCATGGCTGCTGAGCCTGCGCGTCCGGAGCCTGTGCTCCGCAATGGGAGAGACCACAGCAGTGAGAGGCCTGCGTACCGCAAAAAAAAAAAAAAAAAAAAAAAAATTGTACATACTGCCCTATGTAAAAATATTTAAATAACAATATAAATATTGATAAACAATATGCAAAATATTAACAGATTTATCTCTGAGCATTGGGATAATGCATGATTATTTTTTCCTTAGACTTTTCTCTAACTTGCAAAATTTTCTCTATCAAAATACATAAGTCTATAATTAGAAAAAATAACAATAAAAAAGGAAGCATGCTACATTTAATGAATGCCTATTATATGCCATGTAAATTTCTGGGCACTACACACACACACACACATACATGCTACATACATGGTTTCATTTAACTGACAACTTTTAGTGGTAGACTTTATTTTTAATTTTTAAAAATGTTCAACTTCCTGTTTTTATTTTTGAATAAGTTCCAAATACAAATCACATGGTTCCAAAATGCAAAAAATATAAAATGATATATAGTGAAAAAATATCCCTGCCCTGAACCACTGTGTTTTGCACCACCGTTTTCATACCGGATTTAACTGGTGTGAAGATGGGTCTTCACACCGGATTTAACCACTTTTACTAAGTTCTGTGTATTATTTATGTAAAATAAGCAAATACAATAAACATATTTTTATATTCCTCCTTTCTTATACAAAACACAGCACGTTATACATACTATTTCCCATCTTGCTTTTCTCGCTAAAATAAAGTCTACCTGTTATTGTTGTGAGGATTAAAGAACTTCCTCATTTTTAATGCCTGCAAAATATTCCACTGTGTGGATACATTGAAATCTGACTAATTAGTTCTGCTGCAAATGAAGTTTGCATTTTTTCCTATTAATCTGTGTGCTTCTAAAAGGATAAGATCTAGTTCAAATGAGGAGTTTGCAAAATTTTCTTCCCTTATGAGTCTGAATGGTGTCTAATTTTGGGTTGGTCAAAAAGTGCCTTCAGTTTTTAAGTAAAAATAAAAGACACATTTTTCATTTTCACCCAGAACTTTATTGAACAACATATTCACCCTGTTGTTCCACTACCTTCTGCCATTTTTCAGGGAACTTCATAATTCCATCTTTCCAAAACTTTTTTTTTTAAAGATTTAATTTTGTTTTATTTTTGGATCCACTGGGTCTTCATTGCTGCGTGTGGGGTTTCTCTAGTTGTGGCGAGTGAGGGCTACTCTTCATTGAGGTGCATGGGCTTCTCATTGTGGTGGCTTCTCTGCGGGGGCTACTCTTGTTGCAGAGCATGGGCTGTAGGTGTGCAGGCTTCAGTAGTTGTGGCACATGGGCTCAGCAGTTGTGTCACGTGGGCTCTAGAGAGCAGATTCAGTAGTTATGGCACATGCGCTGAGTTGCTCCGAGACATGTGGGATCTTCCTGGACCAGGGATTGAACCTGTGTCCCCTGCACTGGCAGGTGGATTCCCAACCACTGTGCCACCAGGGAAGTCCCTTCCCAAAACTTTTTATCTTTTTGAGCAAAGAACTGTTCCAGGTGCCTTTTACAGTCTTCCAGGGAATTGAAATTTCTTCCATTAAAAGAATTAAAAGAATTTTAAGACCTAAATAAATGGAAATCCAAAGGTGCAATGTCTGGTGAATACGGCAGATGAATCAGAACTTACCAGCCAAGCTGTAACAGTTTTTGCCTGGTCATCAAAGTCTTGCGTTATCTTGATGGAAGATTATGCATTTTCTGTTGACAAATTCTGGATGCTTTTCATTGAGTGCTGCTTTCAGTTGGTCTAATTGGGAGCAGTACTTGTTGGAATTAATTGTTTGGTTTTTCAGAAGGAGCTCATAACAGAGGACTCCCTTCCAGTCTTACCATATACACAACATCACCTTTTTTGGATGAAGACTGACCTTTGGTGTGGTTGGTGGTGGTTCATTTTGCTTGCCCCACGATCTCTTCTGTTCCGCATTATTGTACATTATTCACTTTTCAGCGCCTGTCACAATTTGTTTTAAAAATGGAACGTTTTCATTACGTTTAAGTAGAGAATCGCATGTGGAAATACGGTCAAGAAGGTTTTTTTATCTTAACTTATGTGGAACCCAAGTATCAAAGCGATTAACATAACCAAGCTGGTGCAAATGATTTTCAGTGCTTGATTTGGATATTTTGAGTGTGTCGGCTATCTCCCACGTGGTATAATGTTGATTGTTCTCAATTAATGTCTCAATTTGATCGCTATCAACTTCAACTGTTCTACCCAACTGTGGAGCATCGTCCAGCGAGAAATCTCCAGCATGAAACTTCGCAAACCACTTTTGACACGTTTGATCAGTCACAGCACCTTCTCCTTACACGGCACAAATCTTTTTTTTTTTTTTTTTTGCGTTTTTACCTTTCTTGAAATAATGAAACATAATATGACAAAAATGTTGCTTTTTTCTTGCATCTTCAATAGTAAAATGTCCACACAAAAATTCACCAATTTTGATGTCTTTTTTTTAAATGCACGCTGATAGGACAGCTGTCACATACAATCTAACAGAATTGTTTCAAATGAAGTTAAAGACAACTAAGTGCTACTAGAGCCATCTTACAGAACAAGAAAACAAATGAACATTTTGGCCAACTCAACAGAGTAAGATTTTGTTCAGAGTCACTTGTCCTAGTCCCATTTTATAGATGAGGAATAGAAGCCTCAAAGAGGCTCAGTGAATTGGCCAAAGTTACAAGCTAGTAAATGAGTGATCTAGGCCTCAAACTCAAGCCTGTCAGGGTCAGAGCCCATGCTTTTTCAGTCAGAGCTGGACTGAGAACTAACCATCACAGATTTATTATAAGAATATACAGGGAACTTAGAATTTTGTATAAAAGGTCAATGATTAGCTTATTATAATTATTTAGGCATAGCAGAAGAAAGAGTGGAAACTTCTGAATAATTGTGAGCAGGAAAACTCATGGGTAAGGATTGGGGAGGGGATGATCAAAAGATCCAGGAGGACTTTGCAGTGATTTTGAGGGATCCATACCCATTGGAATCAAGAAATTTGTTGGTTTTCAATAAAGGAAGTTCTGAGTGGGCAATTGGTTAGTAGTCTTTGCTCGAGCTCGGGAGGATGCAGTGCCTGGCCATAATCCTTCAATGTGGGGTTTCCCTGGTCTGTTCTAGCTTCTGAGGTCTGACCTTGGCAAAAAGCTTGTGTGTGTGTATGTGTGTGGTGGGGCGGGTGTTGGAGTTGTTGGCGAGGGGTGAGATGGGAGTTCTAGCAAGCTGAAAACTAATGTTAGTAGTGTCCTTATTCCTTAGATTAAGTGCTAAAGGGGCCCCTGAAAGACTGCTAGCAAATAAGAGACAATGAGTCTGGGTGTCCGAATAGAGAGCAGACATTTCTAACTCTTCTTAGCTCTGTTCAGCAGAGACAGGTCATGGGCTTACAAAGAAGAGCCGTCTCGCTTTCCTCCACTCCCCAGTGTAATACATGGGTGAGGGTGACCCATAGGGTAGGGTTGCCAGATAAAATATAGGACACCTTGTTATATCTGACTATCAGATAAACATTGTGTAAATTTTTAGTATAAGTACATCCCATGTAAGGTTTTTATTTGCTAAATCTGGTAACCCCACCATAGGGGCTCAGCTCACACCTTTCTGACAGCATCCATTCTTTTTCTGCAGGTATTTACTAATCTCAGGTGAGACTATTTAGGGCAGGCAGTGTTGAAGAGATTCTGCCTTCAGATGACTTCCATTTTATGGCTGTTGATAAGTCTACCTGGTTGTAACAACACCATTTCCCTATAAAACAGACAAACAAACAAACAAATATTTTATTTATCTATCCATTTATGTATTAAGCTATACCTAAATAATTTTTGGATTACAAAAACAAGATATATTCATTGTAGGAAAATAGATATAAATAGATATGTGTGTATGTATACATATACACAAGTATGTAACAATACATTTAATTTTACTTGAATTTGACAGAAGAATATGAAGGTGTAAATGATAGAATTACTAAACTCTAGATAAATACGTTTTTTACAGAAAGATAAATCAGTTCCTTATAAAAACTCTAAATTAAAAAAAAAAGTAAAAGCAGGGTAAATATAAAAAATGAAATAACATAGGAAAATTATTTTACATGTCTATAATCATGATATAAATGTACCAGACTCTCTAGTTAAAATATAGAATTATCAGATTAAATTGAAAAATCCAAACATATTCTGCTTGCAAGAGCCACATGAAAGCAAAGGGACATGAAAAGGCTGAAAATAAAGGGATGGAAAATATATATTTGCCAAAACAAAGCTTGCATAGCTATATTAATATCAGATTTTTTAAAAAGATGAAGAGGGCCAGTCAAGGTATGCTGATTAAATCTTCAATTCATTATAAACTTAAATATACTTAATAACATAGTCTCAAAATATATAAAGCAAAATTTGACAGACCAATAAGGATGCATTGATAAGCACACATCACACTGGGAAATTTTTGATATACTTCTCTCAGTAATTAGTAGATCAAGCAGAAAACAAATCTTTCATGGTATTTGAACAATATAATTAACAAAATTGATCCGATGAATATATATATGTATATATATACCCCTATAGAAAGAAATTGGAGCATATACATTGTTCTCAAGAACATAAGGATCATGTATAATAACTAACCCAAAAGTAGGCTGTTAATTAGGTCTCTGTACATTTTAAAGAATTAATAACATAGAGACCACGTATCTAATTCCAGTGCAATTAAGGAAGAAACAAATAGATAAAAATAATTTAAAAATCCATACATTATGAAATTTAAAAACAAACTCTAAATAACTATAGATCAAAAGAGAAATAAAAGCAGACATTTACAATACTTGGAATGGTCTGAAAAATAATGGCAGCTTCCTGCATCTATTTAGTTCTATACATCATTTCCAAAATCAATTAAGTCAAGAGGAAGAGCAATAAAATCACCCCTGATCCACACCTTCACATCACTAGGATACAGAGACCACCACAAACTTTAAACTAACTACAAGTTGAGAAATAAACACCATGTTTCAACAGAGCTTCTGCTGCTGTTGCTGGTAGGAGAGTAGAGGCTTATGAGAATCTGTGAAAAAGGAAATTAGGAGAAGAGGGCATAGACAAAACCCGTACAAAATCACACCCAGTAAAAGAAAGTGCAACAGTAAGCGTCAAAATACTGAACACAGGTCTGGGACGTGGTAGCTCACAGCATCAACCAAAGGGAAAATGGCTTGAAAGTGAACAGGACTGGAATTGGCAGCCTCAGAAAAGCATAGCTTCTAGGAGATAATAAAATAAATAGAGATAAATTATGTCCTTTGTGGACTGACAGTGAAGGGAAAGTTGTAAGTAAGAGAGGAAAAATATTGATTCTGCAGAAATGAAAAAGGGATAAGATATGCCAATGCTTTTCATTCCCCTCATTGTCATCCATAAAAAAACTGCAGAAGAGGGTACTCTTAAACTATGAACTCTGTGCACACAGTGCTCAGGAATAGGAAAAATAAAAAATAAATCAAACCAAGTCCATATAAGACTAGTAGCTAATCAAAACTCTCCCCTAGCAAACATCCCCAAAATGGAAGAAACTGATAACACATGTTGCGATATGAATTGAATACACTTAAAAAAGCATTTGGAGATTAAAAAATTAGAATCAGAAATTAAAAATCTAAAAACAAAAATGAACAAAACATTTTGTTTTGAAATGCAGTGAGAAGAAATGCAATGAGAGTTGACCAAACTCAGGAAGGAAATTGAAGAAAAAGGCAAAACAATTTCAGAAATACAGAATAAATAACAAGCTGTACAAGGAGGAATATATTGAAGTGAAAATTTGAAAAGGAACACTGAAGAAAGACAGAAAACAATGAAACCAACAAAAGTAATAAAAATGAAAGAAGTAAAATGGTTCTGAAAATGGTTGAAATGGAAGATGGGCAAAGAAGGTTCAGCCTACATGTCCTTTTCATGTTGATTCTCTCAGCCCCAATATTCACGGGGGATGTGCAGAGGACTAGACAATATCTGCACCTACAGCGTAACAGGAGAGGTACTCTGAGTTTAGGGAACCTGAGTGTTTCATAATGGGTAGATAACATCCCTTCCTTTTGCTTTATTATGCTGAACACCAAGCATGTCTTCTTTTTGTCCTGGAGGACAAAACTATCTCTATCTTCTATCTCTATCTTCTGAGACTGTTTGCTATATAAGCTCCCTTAAAAATATAGTCTGGAACCAGACAATGAGTGTATATTCTGTATATACTGCATATACTAATATATATATATGTATATACTGTATACATATTCTGTATATATTTGCAATATATACAGAAATATGAGTGACTCAGAGAGTTGTCTCCCAACACATATACTTTGAAAATTGTCCCAGAATGCTCAAATCTGAGATGTAAACTACTAGACTTTAAAGACAAGAAAAATCCTCAGGGATTCCAAGCACAACTATGAAATTACTTAAATGCATAAGAAAATTAAGCTTGCATCAGTCTTCTCCAGAACAACATACAAAGGAAGGTAGCAATGGAATGATTTTTTTGCATGCAGGGGTGGAGAAAGAGTCATTGCAGATATAATTAGTAAAGTTAAGAAGATGTAATACTGGAGTACTATGACCAGTGTCCCTATAAGAAGACACACAGACACAGGAGGGAAGACCATCATGTGACAATGGAGGCAAATATTGAAGTGCTGCAGCTGTCAGCCGAGGAATGTCAAGGATTGTGAGCAAAGCACCAGAAGCTATCAAGAGGCAAGGACGTGTTCTCGCCTACAGGTTTCAGAGGGAGAGTGGCCCTGCTAACAATTTGATTTCAGGCTTCTAGCCTCCAGAACAAATTCTGTTGCTTGAAGCCAGCCAGTTTGTGGTACTTTGTCATAGCAGCCCTAGGAAACTAATACAGATGGATACGTCCTTAACATGACAAAATATATAAACCTCAAATCCTAAAGCCAGAGTCCTACCTGATGGGGAAACACTAGAGCTATTCTGACTAAGGCAAAGATGCTCATTATCTTTAGTATGCTTTAACGTTGCCTTTGAGGTATTAACCAATGCAATTGGATAAGAATAGACATTTAAAGGTATAAGAATTGGAAAAGAGGTAAAACTATCTCTATGTACACTTACCACAAGACTTAGCAATCACACTCCTGGACATTTATCTCAGAGAAATGAAAACTTATGTTCACGCAAAAACCTACATGTGGCTATTCATAGCAGCTTTATTTGTAATAGCCCCAAACTGGGAATGACCAAAACGTCCTTCAACAGGTGAATGATTGGACAATCACACTCAGGAAAATAGATTAAGCATTTAAACAAAATACTAGAAATTTGAATCCAACAGCAAGTAGGGAAAAAAACATATAATCAGGTTGTTGTTACCCTAGGAGTGCATGACTGACTTAATGTTATAAAACTATTTACAAAATCACTACATTAACAGATTAAGGGGGGAGCATATGATCATCATCCTCATATTACAAAAACCTATAAATATCTAATGCTTAGCTCTCCAAGTTACTCTCTAGGGGTCTCTAATCTCTTCGACCTTCTGGGCGCTGAGGGTGCACAGCCCAATGCCCCCTTGCAGAGACCAGTGTTTACCTTGCTTTCCCCTCTCTCCTGTATCTGTTTTCTTGAGAGGTCAGTGTGGATTACGCATTCTTACTCCCCTTTCCTGCCTTACATCTGGACCTTAGATCCTTACTACTCAACATGTGGTGTGTCGACCAGCAGCAGCCTGGAAGCCTGTGAGAAATGCAGAGGCTCAGCTCTACCCCAGAGCTACCAAACCAGAATCTTCCTTTTAACAAGACCCTAGGTAATTCCTTTGCACATGCAAGTTGAGTAACGGTGTCCTAGAGCACAAGCTGACACTTTGTCTCCTTTGTCCTCTGGTCCCTCCAAGCTAGCTCCCCTCAAGAGCTGATGGTTGGCCTTAGGGAAGAGGCCCAGCGGGTAGACCAGAGAACGGAAGGGGTGCATACATAATTTAACATTTGACATCACCTTCGTGGCACTTTTCATACCTTTCACCCAGGTTTTGGAGGACTCTGCTGAGGACCCACACTGGTTCCTATTTGGGTGTTACTCATCAACCGTCTCTGCTGGCTGGGGAAGAATGGTGGGGGGGCGTTGAATTGTGACTGGTTTCTTGAACACATTTTAATTCTGCAACATTGTTTACCTTGGTTCTGTAATCTGAAGTTTACCTTATTCCCCGGAGAAATGAGTGCATGATTACTATTGAATGACTTGTTTGGGAGGGGATGGGATGTTGGCAGAGTGGAGGGGAAACTCATTAAATGAACACCCTCATCACTCCCTTCTTGCTTCCCCACTTAGCCAGCCCTAAGCTCTTTCATCTCTCTGGCTGTTCAGCCACTGTCTCCACCACCAAGCTCACAAACTTTATATGCCTCTCCACCTACTCCTTTGAGAATATCTGTAAGATAAATTTGTGGGATAAAAGGCTGCGTCTGTTGAGAGCATTGGGTACCTGCTGTATACAGGCTACCAGAGCCCGGGTAATACAATGCTTTGCAAAAAAAAAAAAAAAAAAAAGAAAGGAGGTCAGTTCCCAGTTTCAGTTCACATATTGTAACATCAAAGACCTCTCAACTGATGTGTGGTAGCTGTGTGCTCCTGTGTCTCCCCTCAGTTTTAGAGGTCTCCACTTCTGCCCCCTGCCCTCCTTCACCCTCTCTGCCCTGCAGGTCAAGACTTTCTGTATCTCTAACCCAGAGGAAACAGGCCCTCAGTCTGGCCTGAAGATGTGTGCGGACAGTGTGTCCTACACATTGTTTCCTTCCCTCTCTGAAAATATAAAACAGGAGGTTTAATACTCAGTTCTGAGCCTCTGAAGATCTGACAGCTGGGTCCTCCTTTTCTCCCAGCCTCAGTTCACAGTGCTTGGGGAGGCAGGGGTACTCTGTCCCCTTTGGCTGGGACATTATCTCACCCCTTCTCCAGGGTGCTCCCTCACACACCTACACACGGCCCCTTCTCCTGCTTCCCTCCTTGCAGCCTAGCCTGGTGGACACTGGCACTGAGACTCTGATCCAATGGCCTTGGAAGACTTTCATCTCTTAGGAAAATGTGTCTCAGGTGTTGGTGGCTGTCACCATCCACACTTGCTAGTCCTCTGATTTTTTTAGGCCTCAGCTTCTTTGTCTGCAAAATGGGGATTAGAATCACTTTTCACTTAGTCAAATCTGACAATCATTTCCTTTATGGTTTCTGCCTTTGCTTGGAAAGCCTTCATCACCAAATGATTTTTTAAAAACATGTTTATTTTTTCCAGTTGTATCATGGTTTTTGTTTCCACTAAACCCATCTGGATGGGTTTTGGTGTGTCATGTGAGTATCTTTTTTCTAATTGTTTCAAGGCAGTTTATTAAATAGCCTATTATTTCCTCTATTGTTTTGGAACACAAACTTCATCATAAACTAAATACTTATGAGTGTTTGTGTCTATTTCTGGGACTGTTTGCTCCCTTCTGCCATGCATTCCCTAGACCCTTGGGGGCTTGGCCTCGCCTCTCTGAAGGGACCCTCAGGAAATCTGTGCTTCTGCCCAAGCATTTGGCTTGTAATGGGGACAAGCCAAATACTCCCAGGAGGGGTGGGGGACAGTGAGCACGTTGCCCGTGGAGAGTGCGTGTGTATGTGTGCCTGTGTGTGTGTGTATGTGTGCCTATGTGTGTGTTCTGAGGAGCTGTGGCCCATTGGGTTGCAGTTGCAGTTTTAACTTGATTCCATGTCCTACTTAACTTAGATCATGGGGCTTAAGACATGACCTCCTTCAACTTCCATCCTCTCCCTTCTCACCCATGAGCATGTCTCTCTCTGGCCGGTCAGTACCATGCTCTGTCCCCCACCTCCTCACCTCTCATCACCCGCTGGGTCTCCTTCTGTCTGCCATTGTCCCTCTCTCCTGCATCTCCACCTTCTCCCTGTCGCTTTGAATCCTGTCCTCCAAAGAAGATGGAAGGGTCAAGTACATAGGGTGGATGGCTACAAGTCCAGAGTGGCAGACATGTGGGGCTGGGTGGGTGGGAGATACCAGGAGATGCAACCAAGAGGTGGATGGGAGCCAGCAGGGACCAGTGAGCAGAGGGAAATGTGGGCACAATTGTTTTAGAAAATCCTCCCCGGGTAGCGTAGTGGAAAAGGCTGGCTGGGAGGGCCCAGGACTGGAGACAGAAATCTTGCTGCAGGAAACCAAGTGAGAGATGGGGTTGGGCCAGGCCATTGGACAGAGATAAGGGAGATGCTGGAGCTCCTAGAACGATCTGAGTTAGGATTCTCTCCACTGTGAGCACTATATACTGCTGGGCTTACTTCCTTGAGCCCCTGGGGAGGACCTGAGACTTCGCGTCCCACCTGGAGTGTCACAGGATGTGACAGCAGTTGGCAACAGGGTGCCAGCTATGACATTAGACCAGACCTCTTCCTTTACTCGCTCCTGACACACATCTCAAAAGCTGGGCATATCTGCCTCAGTAGGAACCTGGCGAAGGCTGCTTTCCCCATTACAACCTTGTCCTCCCAAACTCTCCTTTCCTCCTGACACACTTGCATCAACAATGCCAGCCGTAACGCAGCACGTTCTCCTTTTCCAGGGTCTAAGACTTTCTAAGATAAGCCCCTGCAGAGTCCTCTTGCAGAGCTTTATGTGGGCCATCCTGGGGGTCCTCGGGGAGTGTGATGGTCACCCCAGCTACCTGGGCTGACTTTACCTGGGCTTAGCATCCCAATGGGAAACAACCAGAGCCCTGTCCACATTGGAGATTCAGTTGCATACAGCTTGATGGCAGGTTGGGTGTGTGGAAGAGGAATGTATTGTGTAGACTGACACCAGGTTGTCAAGAAGGACCACAGGACCGAAGGGAAAAAAAAGATCACATTAATACAGATTGGTCTGGTGCAGTGTCCAGACTTAGCCTCAGGTCCCAAAGAGAAAGGGGAACCCTTTGAATACACCCCAGCATAGTCCCCTGGGGACACCCTTCCATTCTTGGGAGGAGGTGCTTATGAGCTCAAAGTGAAAGCACTGTGTCTTTAAGAACTGAAGCTATTCTGCTAGGGAAATGGGTGGTGAATGGAGAGGGAGGAATCATTCTGCAGGCCCCCTTCTCCTCACCCAGAGCAGAGCAGTGGGAAGGAAGAGGGGTGGGGAGTGGTCAGTGGAGGAGCCAGCAGGTCCAGCCTCCAGCTGGGAGCCTGAGAGGTCTGGAGCCAGACCTCTGAGGATGTGCTCTGAGCAGGATAGTGGGCAAGTGCAGAGGGCATCAAAGGATAGGGCTCTCAAAGGTGGTGACAGTGATCCAGGTGTGTCAGGGAAGCTTCAGGAGGGAGCCACCTGGGGCTTCTCTGGTGGAAGCAGTGGAATGTGGGGGACAAGTTTGAATCCCCCAGAGGAAACAGCCTGGCGTATGGCCTAGTGAACTAGGCATGCCCCTCCCATGACAACTGGCTCTGATCTGGATGGGAGAAGCGACTCATGTGAAATTTAGAAATCTGTTTTCAATCTGTGTTCCTGCTGGACAAAATTCTGAACACCCACTGGAAACTGGATTCAGATTTTAGACAAAGATTATTTGTCAAAAGGCAGAGAGATAAGGATCTTACCAGAAAGATACTGACTACTTATACACACTTTAATGAGTTTCTGCATGTGTTTTCCTAATGTAGATTATTCTCTATTACCTAGCAGAAATACTAGTCCTCTCATTTATTTTTTTTTTAAAAAACAGCTTTATCCAAGTATATAATTACATGCAATAAAATGGCATAAAGTGTACAATTTGTTAGGTTTTGGTATGTTTTCTATACACCTGTGAGATCGTCTCTGCAATCAAGATAGCGAACCTATCATCACCCCAACATACTTTCTCGTGCCCCTTTGTAATCTGTCCCTCCATCCTGTACCCCCCGACCCCTGCTTCCCAAGGCTGCTGGAAACTGTCTCTCAGCATTAAGCTGGGGCAGTCATAGGCTCACCTCATTCATTTCCTGTCTCTCAGGGATGAGCCTTCTCTTTTGCCCCATGCCCAATGTCTTGAGCACCATTGTTTAGTATGTTTTGTCTGGGCCTGTAGTAGTTTCAGGTCAGAGGGTAGACCTGGTCTCTGTTATTCCATCTTGAATAGAAAGGAATTCCAACCCACTCATATTGGATGATTCTCTGCAATTTGGTCAGAAAGCAGTGCATTCTCTCCCTCAGTTCAGAAGTCTGAGCAGTGCCATGGTGGATGGTCCTGAGTACCCATTATGTGAGGGGTGCTTCCGTTCATCCAGTCACTCAACAAATATTACTGAGGATGTGCTCTGTGCAGTGCTCTCACTTTGGCACTGGGGGTACAGTGATGGGCGAGACAGACATCATCCCTGCCCTCCAGGAAACCCTTGTCAAGGGAGGGACACAGACGGCTAAACAGGCCATCTCAGTTCAGAGCAACAGGGCCGCGTGAGAGACAGTCTCTGCAGATGGGGCAGGTGTGTTCACAGACCGGATCGAATGCTCTCAGGGCCCCTTGCGCATCCCCTTGGCCTACCTCTGCCTTCACCGGCAGCCGTGGTAGAAAGTTCCACATGAGCCAGTCCCACCTCTGTGCTTCTCTGCCTCCCGCCTTCCCTCAAGCTTCATAACCCACACAGCTGCAGACAGGATCACCTCAGCAACAGTATGGAAGAGGGAGGGCCTTGTCAGCCCTGAACCGTGGGACATGAGAGCTTTGCTAAATGACCCACTTCCTGTCCTCTGGATGGACTGTTCTGGGGGCACATTCTGTGTGCTCCTCAGAGGTCCCGACAGGATGAAGCCTCTCACCACCTGTGGCAATAGTTACATAGTGTTTCCTCTTTCCTTGCTCTTCCTAAATTTTCAAGCTCACTCTCTGGGATCACTTCCTAAATAAATTCCCTGCATCCAAGGCTTTGTCTCATACTCTGCTTTCACAGGGACTCAGATTTGGACATAGCGTGTCTAATTTTAATACAACAATCCCATTTTACAGATGAGAAGAATGAGTCTTGGAGCTTTTCCTGAGGTCATAGGGCTGGAAAGTGGCAGAGCCAGGGTACAAGCACAGCTTACTAGACCCCAGCTCCCTTGTTCTTCCCACACACTCTAGGTACCTCCAGAAGCTATGTTTCAAGAGCAGGGGGTCTGGGAGAGCTGCAGGGGGCTTGCTGTGCATCCTCCAGGAGCCCACCAACCCCTCTGTAGTTAATAGTAAACTCAATAGTAAATGAAATAACCATGACTCTGTGCCAACGTGTGTCCAGGGATCTTGTGACGACCCAGGGGACAGTACTTAAGTCGTGGCTTTGAATCAGGTGCCACATATGTGCAGGGTGCTGGGGTTCACGTGTGCCAAGGCATGGCCGTGCCCTCCAAGAGTTCCTAGTCTACGGAGGGTGACAGCAACAGGCTGTCAGCTAACGACAAGAGGGACGTAGGCTAGTCAGGGCCAGAGGGGACACCCCAAGAGGGAGTGGCAGTGTGCTCTGAGGGGAGGAGCCTACAGCACAGAGGCCTGGGACAGCGCTGCTCAGGGCACCATTGGCAGGCGAGAGGAGTTGAAGCAGGTGTGTCGGGAGGAGGCTGGACGCGGGAGAGGCAGAGAGCAGGTCCCAGAGGTCCTGCAGGCCGAGCCGAGGAATCCAGGCCCGGCAGCCGGAGCCACGGAGGGCTCTTAAGTAGGTCAGTGGTTTTCAGCTTTAGCAGGCATCATAATCACTTGGAGAGCTTGTTAAAACACAAATATATGAAAAAAAAAAAGGTCATAAAGAACCTAGGGGCAAGACGGGAATAAAGACACAGACCTACTAGAGAATGGACTTGAGGATATGGGGAGGGGGAAGGGTAAGCTGGGACGAAGTGAGAGAGTGGCATGGACATATATACACTACCAAACGTAAAATAGACAGCTAGTGGGAAGCAGCCGCATAGCACAGGGAGATCAGCTCGGTGCTTTGTGACCACCTAGAGGGGTGGGATAGGGAGGGTGGGAGGGAGATGCAAGAGGGAGGGGATATGGGGACATGTGTGTGCATATGGCTGATTCACTTTGTTGTAAAGCAGAAACTAACACACCTTTGTAAAGCAATTATACTCCAATAAAGATGTTAAAAAAAAAAACAACCCACAAAACGTTGGGCCCTGCACCGGAGTTGCTGAATCAGTGGGTCTGGGATGTGTCCTAAGAATTTGCATTTTTATCTAGTTCCCAGGGGATGCTGATGCTGGTGGTCTGGGAGCCACACTTTGAGAAGCACTGAAGTAGGGAAGTGAAGTGCTCAGATTTTCACTGAGATGGACTGCAGAGGGACTAGTTGGGCGAAGTGGGTTAGAAGGCTGTTGGCTGCTGCAGTGATTCAACAGGGAGCTGAAAGGGCCTGAGCCAGGCGTGTGGGGATGGAGACAGCAGGATGGGAAGCAGAAATGTTAAGAAGAATCAACAGAACTTCTGTGGTTTGGGGAAAGGATAATATAAAATCCAAGTGGATCTTATCACCATTTCAAAATCTCCAGACCAGGAGTCAGGGTGTCCAGCTGGGAAACTGTATAGAGAGGCAGACAGACCCTCCGTTCCCTTTATTTCTTCCACCTCCTTCCCCTCCTAGTTAGAAGAGCAACAGAAACTGTACAAAGAAAGGAAAAAAATGCCACAAGGAAGATAAAGTGGGATGATAAAACAAAAGGAGAGATGAGCAGCGAATCGATTGCCAGCTGCAAGCCAGAGACCAGGAGAGCCAGGCAGACGGAGGGGTGGAAGGGAGAGGATGGACAGACAGACCAGAGCTTCCAGCCCTGGGCCCCGCTGGAGGAGGGGTGTGTGCCCCGAGATACTAAGGTCAAGGTGCTCTGTGGCAGGTCCAGTCTCCCAGTGGTTCATTAAGCCCTTGCTCCCATTAGCTGCAGGACGCTAGCTTGGCATTGGAGGGAGGGGACACATAAGCAAGGGCTCCACTCAGCCAGATAACACTTTACTATCTCACCTGCTTTAGCTGGGTTGCTCTCCCCAGATCCTGCAGCTTGCAAGGCTCTGGAGACTAAATCACCATTAGCAGCCCCTGGATAGCAGTCCCACTGTGAGCTCTTCCGGGCACCTTCAAGCACAGCATTCTTATCCAAGACCAGGCCAGATATTGACCAAGGCTGTATGATGTGATGGGGTGGGGCCTCTGCTGTGGTTTTGGACAGAGCCCCTCCCTCTCTGCTAATAAATGTCCCCGCCCGTGTAGGCACCTCCTGGAGGAGTGGCCACACAGAGTCCATCCTTCCTGCTCCTGACCTGGGAACTTCCAGAGCAGGGCTACCCAGCAGTCCGGGTAGATGCTCCTGAGTCCAGGGCAGCAGGATTCCCCTGTTCCTGGCACAGAGCTCCTAAAACTTTTGGAATTTCCTTAGTGATGAGAGTGATAAACGTGTCTTTTGTTATATTAATGAGATGACTTTTGGAAAGCTCCTAGGTTACCTAAGGACCAGGGGACCCAACCACAGGATCAGAAGGTTGGAACTTTCAGTCTCACCCCCACCCCCCCACCTCTGGGGAGGGGAAAGGGACTAGAGGTTGAGTTCAATCACCAATGGCTAATAATTTAATCACTCATGCCTATATAAAGTAGCCTCCATAAAAACCCAAAACGAAGGGGTTCAGAGAGCTTCCAGGCTGGTGAATCAGAACTCTTCCACATGCCACTTTGCAAGACCCCAAACTCCATGGGGACAGAAGCTCCTTTGTTCGGGACCTCACCATATGTATCTCTTCCTCTGGCTATTGATTTTCACCCTTTGGTATCCTTTGGAATAAACTGTTAATCTAGTGAGTAAATTGGTTTCCTGAATTCCATGAGCCACCCTAGCAAATTAATCCAACCCAAGGAGGGAGTCATGGGAACATCTAATTTATAGCCAGTCGGTCAGAAGTACAAGTAACCCCCTGGACTTGCGATTGACATCTGAAGTGGAGGGCAGTCTGGTGGGACTGAGCCTTTAACCTGTGGAATCTGATCCTATCTCTGGGTAGATAGCATTAGAATTGATTTGAATTCTAGGACACCCAGCTGATGTCAGAGTATTGCACAGTGGAACAGGGGGAAAAACCCTCACATGTTGGAACTGAGTTAGAATCAGAGGAATCACACAATATATGACCTTCTGCGTCTGGTTTCTTTTACTTAGCATAGCTATTTCAAGGTTCATCCACATGGATCAGTACTTCTATGTTATGGCTGATTAGTTTTGCATTGTGTGGATATACCACATTTCATTTATCTATTCATCCATCGATGGACTTCTGGGTTGTTACCACATTTTGGCTATTGTGAATAGTGCTGCAACAAATATTTGGGTACAAAGACTTGTTTGAGTACCTGTTTTCAATTATTTGGGTATGTACCTATGAGTTGGATTGACTTATATGGGAATGGGTTATGTGATAATTCGTTGTTTAACTTTTGAGGAGCCGTATTTGTAGTTCAGGGGTTTTCCTACCTCATCTGGACCCATACCTCACAGTTCCTAGGATACTGGGATTGTTGTGGTGTGGGTGGGAGGTGGCTCCCAGGGTCTAGCTCGGGCAACTGGACCAATGGGTGAATGGTGGTGCCATCATTATGGGGAGCGCATTGTTGGAGGAGGTCATCAAGAGAACATGACTATTGCTGGTTGACCAGAGAGCTGGACCCAGACAACAAGAGGCTCCTTCTCCTTCCCCTGTCCTTGGGATGTATGTTCTGTCCACTGTTCCTACACTAGGGTGTGTTTCAAGGACACAACCCTCAGAGAGCAATGTGATGCTGAGACCATCTGGACTGAATACCCTTAGGGCCTCTACATAAACTTTTAAGATTCTGGCTGGAGGGTATGGTGATCTACTTGTCTACTGTCCAAGACAAGCCTCTTATGTGAGTTCCCTTGCTGGTTAAACCTGCTGCCTACAAAACTGGAGTGGCTGCCTCTTTCCTCTGTTTCTCCTTGCACTCCATGTATGGGGGCCAGTTTCAGATTTCACCTGGGGAACTCCTGAGATTGTGAACCAATGGTGGGAGATGAGTTCCACTGAGACCTGTTGGATTTGAACTGCCTGTTGGATGCCCACGTGGACATGCCTGGGGGAAGGGCTAAGTGTTCTCACCTGTATCCACAGGGAAAGGTCTAGGCTAGAGGCTGAAGCAGGCCTCATCAGCGTCTCAGGCCATCACATGCATCTTAACTTAACTTGTCATCTCCCTGGACACTGTTCTGAGCACTTTCCACTATTCCATCATCCCAACAACCCTCTGAGGTTCTATGAAAATCCTCATTATCCATATAAGGAAAAATGTGCTGGGCTCCCTTGACACATCTATATCCCCTAGGCACAAGGCTCCTTGATATTGTTGTTGCTTGTTTCTGGCCACTGTCCTGGAAGACTGGGCTCCTGAGGGCAGCGGTTGCTCTTCCTGCTCTGTTTCCCTGGGCCTGGCACAGGGCTTGGCACACTTGTCCAGTGGGTCCTGAGGGTGACAGACTCTGTGAGTGAGATGAGAAGAGGGCCCAGAGTGGTACCTGGGGAACATGACAATTAAGGGCAGGTGGAAAAATGGTAATCAAGAAAATAGATGAAGAAAATCGCTGAGAGGTAGGGAGGAACCAAAGGGAACCCACAAGGGAGGTATTTTAAGATGAGGCAATTCATCCCAAGAACACCTTGCCTGTGGACATTTGAGCACAAGTCCCTAGGGCAGAGGCCATATCAGATGTAACCATCACTGCAACCAGCCCTATGCTCAAGGTAAGTGCTCAACACATGGGGGGAGCAGAGTCAAGATGGCAGTGTGGAAAGACACAGAGTTCCCATCCCCCCACAACTAGGGCCCCTGCCGGATGCTGGTGGGGGTCCTCGATGCCCAAGGAGATGGGAGGAACCCCCAAGTAAACCGGTAGGACATGGGGGGACTGAGGCAGGAGGAGAAATAGAGGCCAGACAGGACTGGTGCATCTGAGGGGTGGCTTAGAGGGGGGAGGAGTTCCCATGCCTGGAGGGACCCTTGGGGGCTTGGATCAGAGGATAGCTTGCCCAGTGTTTCCCCTGACCAATCGGCTGGGGAAGTCTGCTAGGTCCTACACCCTCAGAGGCCCCCTCTGGGCCATGTTGGTCCTGGGGGCCTAGAAGGGAGGTGGAGGGAGAACAGGAGAGGCAAGCAAGAGGGGCTGTCCAGGACCGGAGGACCAGGAGAAGGAACGGAGAGCATTGGTCCCACCCACTTGGGCCCAGGAAGCCTGCTGAGCTCCCAATGGGGTCCCCTGTCTTCTGAGACCAGAGGCTGGAAGCATGCCTGGACCCCTTCTGTTCCATTGAGCTTAAGTCCCACTCCCCCACACCTCCCAGGGCCTTTTCCAGCCCTGTCCTAAGCATAGGTCCCACCCACCGCCCAAACCGTGCCCCTGCTTAGGGCCCACCCTCCACAGCCAAGGCCTTTTCCACTGTTTTTTTTTTTTCTCCTCCTCTTTTTTACTATTGTGGTTCTGTTTTACCTTCTAGTTGTTGTTTCATCTATATTTTAATTTTTATATTCTTTCTAACATACCTGTTAGTTTCCTAGTCTAATTTTATATTTTACGTTGTTATTGTTCTTTTCTTTTTTCCACCCCACATGGCTTGCAAGATCTTGGTTCATGAGCTGGAGGTCAGGCCACAGCTCCTGTGGTGGGAGCTCTGAGTCTGAACCACTGGACTAACAGAAACCCTCAGACCCCAGGGAATATTCATTGCAGTGAGGTCTCCTGGAAGTCCTCATCTCAGCACCAAGACCCAGGACTACCCAACAGCCTACCGGCTCCAGTATTGGAAGCCTCAGACCAAACAACGAGTAAGACAGGAACACAGTCCCACTCATTAAAATAAAATAAAATATATATATATATATATATATATATATATATATATATATGTCACAGATGAAGGAGAAAGGTAAAATCCTACAAAACCAAATAAATGAAGAGGAAATAGGCAATCTACTTGAAAAAGAATTCAGAGTAATGATAGTAAAGATGATCCAGAATCTCAGAAACAGAATGGAGGAACAGATTGAGAAAATTCAAGGAATGTTTAACAAAGATCTAGAAGAACTAAAGAACAAACAGAGATGAACAACACAATAACTGAAATGAAAAATATACTAGAAAGAATATATAACAGAATAACTGAGGCAGAAGAGTGAATAAGTGAGCTGGAAGACAGAATGGTGGAAATAACTGCTGAGGAGCAGAATAAAGAAAAAAGAATGAATATAATTGAAGACAATCTCAGAGACATCTGAGACAACACTAAATACACCAACATTTGAATTATAGGGGTCCCAGAAGAAGAAGAGAAAAAGAAAGGGTCTGAGAAAATATTTGAAGAGATTAGAGTGGAAAACTTCCCTAACATGGGAAAGGAAATAGTCACCCAAGTCCAGGAAACACAGAGAGTCCCATACACGATAAACCCTAGAAGAAACACACCAAGACACATATTAATGAAACTAACAAAAATTAAATTCAAAGAAAAAATATTAAAAGCAGCAAGGGAAAAAGAAAAAATAACATACAAAGGAATCCCCATAAGGTTATCAGCTGATTTTTCAGTAGAAACTCTTCAGGCCAGAAGGCAATGGCAAGATATACTTAAAGTGATGAAAGAGAAAAACCAGATTGCTCTATCCAGTAAGGATCTCATTCAGATTCGCTAGAGAAATCAAAAGTTTTTCAGACAAACAAAAGCCAAGAGAATTCAGCACCACCAAACCACCTTTGCAACAAATGCGAAAGAAGCTTCTTTAGGCAGGACACACAAGAGAAGAAAATGACCCACAAAAACAATCCCAAAACAATTAAGAAAATGGTAATAGGAACATACATATTGAAAATAACCTTGAATGTAAATGGATTAAATGCCCCAACCAAAAGACACAGACTGGCTGAATGGATTAAAAAACAAGGCCCATATATATGCTGTCTGCAAGAGACCATTTCAGAACAAGGGACACATACAGACTGAAAGTGAAGGGATGGAAAAAGATATTCCATGCAAATGGAAATCTAAAGAACGCTGGAGTAACAATACTCGTATCAGATAAAGTAGACTTTAAAATAAAGAATGTTAAAAGAGATAAGAAAGGACACTACATAATGATCAAGGGATCAATCCAAGAAGAAGATATAACAATTATAAATGTTTATGCACCCAACATAGGAGCACCTCAATACATAAGGCAAATGCTAACAACCATGAAAGGGGAAATCAACAACAACACAATAATAGTAGGGGACTTTAACATCCCACTTACACCAATGGACAGATCATCCAAACAGAAAATAAATAAGGAAACACAAGCTTTAAGTGACACAATAGACCATATAGATTTAACTCATATTTATAGAACATTCTACCTGAAAGTGTCAGCATACATTTTCTTCTCAAGTGCACACAGAACATTCTCCAGAATAGATCACATCTTGGGTCACAAATCAAACCTCAGAAAATTTAAGAAAATTGAAATTGCATCAAGCATCTTTTCTGACCACAATGCTGTGAGATTGGAAATCAATTACAGGAAAAAAAAAACTGAGAAAAACACAAATACATGGAGGCTAAACAGTGTGCTGCTAAATAACCAAGAGATCACTGAAGAAATCAAAGAAGAAATTAAAAAATACATAGAAACAAATGACAACGAAAATACAATGACCCAAATCCTATGGGATGCAGCAAAACCAGTTCTAAGAGGGAAGCCTACAGCAATTCAATTGCACCTCAAGAAACAAGAAAAATCTCAAATAAACAATCTAACCCTACACCTAAAGCAACTAGAGAAAGAAGAGCAAAGAAAACACAAAGTAAGCAGAAGGAAAGAAATCATAAAGATCAGAGCAGAAATAAATGAAATAGAAATGAAGAAATCAATAGCAACCAACTAAAAGCTGGTTCTTTGAGAAGATAAACAAAATTGGTAAACCTTTAACCAGACTCATCAAGAAAAAAAAGGGAGAAGACGCAAATCAATAAATTTAGAAATGAAAAAGGATAAATCACAACTGACACCACAGAAATACAAAGGATTATAAGAGACTACTACAAACAACTATACACCAATAAAATGGACAACCATGAAGAAATGGACAAATTCTTGGGAAGGTACAATTTTCCAAGACTGAATCAGGAAGAATTAGAAAATATAAACAGACCTATCACAAGAAATGAAATTGAAACTGTGATTAAAAATCTTCCAACAGGGCTTCCTTGGTGGCGCAGTAGTTGAGGGTCTGCCTACCAATGCAAGGGACACAGGTTCGTGTCCCGGTCCGGAAAGATCCCACATGCCACAGAGCGGCTGGGCCTGTGAGCATGGCTGCTGAGCCTGCATGTCCAGAGCCTGTGCTCCGCAACGGGAGAGGCCACAACAGTGATAGGCCCGTGTACCATAAAATAAAAATAAATAAAAAAAAAATCTTCCAACAAACAAAGGTCCAGGACCAGATGGCTTCACAGGTGAATTCTACGAAACATTTCGAGACAAGCTAACACCAATGCTTCTCAAACTCTTCCAAAAAACTGCAGAAGGAGGAACACTCCCAAATTCATTCTACAAAGCCACCAAAACCAGAAAAAGATATCACAAAAAAAGAAAATTATAGACCAATATCACTGAAGAACATAGATGCCAAAATCCCAAACAAAATACTAGCAAACAGAATCCAACAACATATTAAAAGGATCATACATCATGATCAAGTGGGATTTATCGCAGGGATGCAAAGATTCTTCAATATACACAAAAAAGTCAATGTGATACACCATATTAACAAACTGAAGGAGAAAAACCATATGATCATCTCAATAGATGCAGAAAAAGCTTTTGACAAAATTCAACACCAACTTATGATAAAAACTCTCCAGAAAATGGGCATAGAGGGAACCTACCCCAACATAATAAAGGTCATATATGACAAACCCACAGCAAACATCATACTCAATGGTGAAAAACTGAAAGCATTTCCTCTAAGATCAGGAACAAGACAAGGATGTCCACTCTTGCCACTCTTATTCAACATAGTTTTGGAAGTCCTAGCCATGACAATCAGACAAGAAAAAGAAATAAAATGAATACAAATTGGAAAAGAAGAAATAAAACAGTTACTGTTTGCAGCTGACATGATACTACATGATACTATACACAGAAGATCTTAAAGATGCCACCAGAAAACTACTAGAACTAATCAGTGAATTTGGTAAGGTTTCATATATGAAATTAATGCACAGAAATCTCTGGCATTCCTATACACTAACAATGAAAAATCAAAAAGAGAAATTAAGGAAACAATCCCATTTACCACAGCAACAAAAAATACCTAGGAATTAACCTACCTAATGAGGTGAAAGACTCAGAAAACTATAAAACACTGATGAAAGAATTCAAAGATGACATAATCAGATGGAGAGATATATCAGGTTCTTGGATTGGAAGAATCAATATTGTGAAAATGACAATACTACTCAAAGCGATCTACAGATTCAGTGCAATCCCTTTCGAACTACCAATGGCATTCTTCACAGAATTAGAACAAAAATTTTGACAATTCATATGGAAACACAAAAGTACCCAAATAGCCAAAGCAATCTTAAGAAAGAAAAACAGAGCTGGAGGAATCAGGCTCCCCAACTTCAAACTGCACTACAAAGCTACAGTAATCAAGACAGTATGGTACTGGAACAAAAACAGAAATATAGATCAATGGTACAGTATAGAAAGCCCAGAAATAGACCCACACACATATGGTCACCTAATTTACGACAAAAGAGGCAAGAACACACAATAGAGAAAAGACAGCCTCTACAATAAGTGGTGCTGGGAAAACTGGACAGCTACATATAAAAGAATGAAATTAGAACACTACATAACACCATACACAGAAACAAACTCCAAATGGATTAATGACCTAAATGTAAGACCAGACACTATAAAACTCTTAGAGGAAAACATAGGAAAACACTCTTTGACATAAACCACAGCAAGATCTTTTTTGACCCACCTCTTGAGGAATGAAAATAAAAACAAAAATAAACAAATGGCCAGTACCATAGTGTCTTGATTATTGTAGCTTTGTAGTATAGTCTGAAGTCAGGGAGCCTGATTCCTCCAGCTCCATTTTTCGTTCTCAAGATTGCTTTGGCTATTCAGGGTCTTTTGTGTTTCCATACAAATTGTGAATTTTTTTATTCTAGTTCGGTGAAAAATGCCAGTGGTAGTTTGATATGGATTGCATTGAATCTGTAGATTGCTTTGGGTAGTAGAGTCATTTTCACAATGTTGATTCTTCCAATCCAAGAACATGGTATATCTCTCCATCTATTTGTATCATCTTTAATTTCTTTCATCAGTGTCTTATAGTTTTCTGCATACAGGTCTTTTGTCTCCTTAGGTAGGTTTATTCCTAGATATTTTATTCTTTTTGTTGCAATGGTAAATGGGAGTGTTTTCTTGATTTCACTTTGATTTTTCATCATTAGTGTATAGGAATGCCAGAGATTTCTGTGCATTAATTTTGTATCCTGCTACTTTACCAAATTCATTGATTAGCTCTAGTAGTTTTCTGGTAGCATCTTTAGGATTCTCTATGTATAGTATCATGTCATCTGCAAACAGTGACAGCTTTACTTCTTCTTTTCTGATTAGGATTTCCTTTATTTCTTTTCCTTCTCTGATTGCTGTGGCTAAAACTTCCAAAACTCTGTTGAATAAGAGTGGTGAGAGTGGGCAACCTTGTCTTGTTCCTGATCTTAGTGGAAATGGTTTCAGCTTTTCACCATTTAAGACGATGTTGGCTGTGGATTTGTCATATATGGCCTTCATTATGTTGAGGAAAGTTCCCTCTATGCCTACTTTCTGCAGGGTTTTTATCATATATGGGTGTTGGATTTTGTCAAAAGCTTTCTCTGCATCTATTGAGATGATCATATGGTTCTTCTCCTTCATTTTGTTAATATGGTGATCTAGAAACACTAAATGCTGGAGAGGGTGTGGAGAAAAGGGAACACTCTTGCACTGTTGGTGGGAATGTAAATTGATACAGCCACTATGGAGAACAGTATGGAGGTTCCTTAAAAAACCAAAAATAGAACTACCATATGACCCAGCAATCCCACTACTGGGTATATACCCTGAGAAAACTGTAATTCAAAAAGAGTTATGTACCAAAATGTTCATTGCAGCTCTATTTACAATAGCCAGGACATGGAAGCAACCTAAGTGTCCATCGACAGGTGAATGGATAAAGAAGATGTGGCACATATATACAATGGAATATTACTCAGCCATAAAAAGAAACGAAATTGAGTTATTTGTAGTGAGGTGGATGGACCTAGAGTCTGTCATACAGAGTGAAGTAAGTCAGAAAGAGAAAAACAAATACCATATGCTGACACATATATATGGAATCTAAGAAAAAAAAAAAGGTCATGAAGTACCTAGGGGTAAGAGGGGAATAACGGGAATAAAGACAGAGACCTACTAGAGCATGGACTTGAGGATATGGGGCGGGGAAAGGGTAAGCTGTGACAAAGTGAGAGAGTGGCATGGATATATATACACTACAAAACGTAAAATAGATAGCTAGTGGGAAGCAGCTGCATAGCACAGGGAAATCAGCTCCATGCTTTGTGACCACCTAGAGGGGTGGGATAGGGAGGGTGGGAGGGAGGCTCAAGAGGGAGGGGATATGGGGACATGTGTATGCATATGGCTGATTCACTTTGTTATACAACAGAAACTAGCACAGTATTGTGAAGCAATTATGCTCCAATGAAGATCTATTACAAAAAACAAAACACATAGGGGCTGTAAGCCTGAGATGTGACCCATGTCCTCCCATCAAGGGGAGGGAAGCCTGAAGAAGGAAGGTGGATCCTGCCCAGCACCCTCTAACCTGGGATCTCCTGCTCTGCCCCGCAGGCATGGCCCGGCCCCTCCCTCCCCCCACATTCCATAGTGGTGGGACAGCAGCCACCTCCCCTTCTGGGCAAACTACTGGAGGGATGACAGATGATTAGGTACATGGACAGCATGTTCATTTATTTCCCTTGGAAAGAATTAATTACAGTCATAAAAAGAAGACAGAATTTCTGCCACACTCCTCCACAGAGTGGGTGAAGCTAGGACAGGGGAGAGGGGCAGCTTCACAGGGCCAGAACACATAGAAGGACGGCACCTTCTCAGGAGAGAAAATTGCAGGAGGTTTCATTAATGCCATTAAAATGCAGGACTGACAGTGAAGGTCCTTGGCGATTGCCTGTGGCTGCAGGAGCTGTTTCCTCCTGCTGCCTGGGCTCACCGGTGACCTGCGCTGCCCCCCTGCCGCCCGCCCCACAGGCTCTACCGCTGCCCAGGCACGACACGGGCCTGGTGGCCAGCGGCCTGGCAGGGACTCAGCTGCTGGGAGGGAAGGGCCTCTGGGGAGTCCAGGCACGAACTGGGCGCCAAGGTCACCAGCAGACAGGGCTCTGTGTTCCATCCTTTGTCCTCAGTCCTCAGCGGTGGGGTCTGGGCATACGTGATTACTGAAGCCTGTGATCCTAGATATCGGTCCTTCTGTCTGTCTGTCCTTCTGTCGGTGGGTCTCTGGCTGGCTGTCTCTGTGTGGTCTTCCTAAGCTGAGCTCTGTATACAGGCCCTCTCTGCTCGTTCCCTTTGCATCTGTCACTGCTCTATTTACAGTTTCTCTTTCTCTATATTTATCCCAGCTCTCTTTCCCCTCATTGTCTCCCTGCGGTCCGAGCTTCCCTCCATGGGGACTTATTAACAGCTGGGTCTTCCAGAAAAGCAGCTAGCAGGCTGAAAGTCCCCAAACTCCACCCCTCCGACAGTCCACAGGCTGTAAGTCTTCTGATGCTGGCTAGGGACCCTCATTCCCCATGGACCACAGGAGATGGAAAACTGCCCTAAAGCCAGTGATACCCGGTGGGCAGGGAGCCAGTCCTCTTGGCTTTGAGAGCACCCACTCAGCACTGTCATCCTGGATTCCCACACACAGCCGGCATCTCAGGGTTACGGGACGGATCTCAGGCCAGGGCTCTGTGGGCCAGTTCCCCATTCTGCCCGCAGAGTGAGCCCTGGGGGCAGATGGTTCTGACACATGTGCTTTTACAAATGAGAAAACAAAGGCTCAGAGAGGTAGGGTAACTGACCTGTGGACACAGAGCTAGACAGCAGCGCTCTTGGCCCAGGGTCCTCTCTCCCAACCACTTTGCAATACTGCCTCGGGGCACTGTGGTGTGAGCCACAAACGTGTGCAAACCTCACACTGGTGTGCACGCTCAGAGCTGAGTATCTGCAAGGTTGTATGTGCACACGTGTGGGGGGTGTTTTTATGTGTGCTGCTCATGCACCCCTTTTAGGCTTAACTGAAAATGTGACAAAATAGCACCTCTGAGCCCAAAGGACTTGCCAGGAGCAAGGCCCCTTCCGGGCTGGATCACACCCCTGCCTGCCTTGGCGTTCCGCACCACACTGCATGGAGACCGGGGCCGGGCCGGGTGGGCAACGTTGTGTCTTAGCCTCAAGGACTCCTCGAGGCCTGGTCCTCTGGTGTCCCGGGGCTGCCCCTGCTGGGCCTGTGACCCTGTGACCGCCACGGGAGAAGCGGGGCTCATGCGCAGAGACCCGGGGCCACCCATTTGGCCCATCGGGAATGTACTCAGAAGGTCAGAGTTTTCTTCCAGGGTTTTGGTGAAGGACACAGCTCATCTTGTCAACGGAAGGGCTGCCCCAGCGTGAGGAGGGTCTCCTCCTGCGTCCTAGCCCTTCCCCTCTATCTGGTCGCTCTCCCAGGTGCACCGACCTGGGGCTTCTGGCCATCCCGAGGCCTCGTGATGCCTAGCTTGGCCATTTTCAAACTGTATCCTCGAGACTTTTAGCCTCTGCATGAGGTGCTTCAGTGACTACTCAACTCGGGGGTGGAGGGTGGGGGATACTCAGGGGATGGGAGTCTGTTTATCCTCCTCTGCAGGGCAGCCCTGGTTTTATGTTCTGCAAACTGGGTTTCCTTCTAAGAGCTTGGCTAGGCAGCACACATTTTTATTTGTCTTCTTAAAAAAGGCTATAGGCCACCCTCCCCCTTGACTCTTAACTAGGGACAGGCAAGCTTTCAGCCCCTCAAATCCTCCCTGCCTGCCCTGTGGGTCTGGGGAAAGCAGACCTCGAGCGGGTTGTATGTGTGACTCTGACACTCCTCCCCAGATCTCCGCTGCACCCTGGCTCCCTCTTCACCGCGGGTATCATGGCCAGGACACACGGGGCCTGTTGGGCAGCTGGGTGTGAGGTCAGCTTATTCTGAGCTCAGAGGAAGGGTACTGGGCCATGTGGCCTGTGAGAGCTGATTTATGGAGGACCCAGCAGGTACAAAGGGGGAGGGGAGGGGAGTGCCTCATCCTCTACCAGCTGGGACCTCTGGTCAGCCCTGAGCCCAGGAGGCCCGACAGCTCCCAGAAAGGGCAGAGTCTAGCCCTCACCCAGGGCTGCCCTCTAGTGGAGAGTCTGTGAATGGAGGCCCTCAGGTGGTCAGCATCTCAGCTCCCAGAGGGCATCTCTAGGAGGCTGGAGACGAAGGGTAGTGTCCTCCGTAGTGTATGCACAGAACAATCTGGCTTGAGGGCAGCTGCAGGGCTGCTCCAAGCTGACTCGGCCTCTAAGCGGAGAGAGATTGCCCCTTTCTTCAGTCTCTGGTGCAGGCTGCTTGGGGCTGGGACCTCTCCACACGGCAGAGTTTCCCCCAGCCCCACTCGAGGTGCCTCTTCGGTGGCTGGGGCCACATCTCAGCTTCTGCCCCCTCCCCTCCTTCATCCTGGCTCCCTTTGTGGAGAAGATCCTGAGAGGAACCCCAGCTTTGGTAACTTCCCCGTACAGCCGATACTTGTGGCTAAGGAGATGTATGTTGAAAGCTCACCTGGCTGTCTGAGTTTTAGATGAGAACGGGGTTGGTGCTTCGCGTGTCCCCAAATGCAACGTTTAGAGAAATAGCACAAAGTGAGTTCCCGCTTTGCCTCTGAGGGACAGTGCAGGGGCAATTGCCCCTGCTCTGGAGGAAGGCTTGCACGTGTAGTCCACGGGTGGCCTGAGCCCCGTGCAGGGGCAGGATGGTCACCGAGCCCTTTGTGCTGGGGCACTTGCCTAGCCCAGTGGGACAGTCTCCACTTGGCAACCCTAGGACAGTTTCAAGTGTTCCTGGTCTGGGTGGCATCTCTTAGCAGTACTTTCTCACTTATACATTCCAGCTTTCCTGAGTTCAGGTTCAGATCAGAGGAGAAGAAGGCCCATTCTTCTGTGTGGAGAGCATTCCCAAGGGGACCATCCATGGACAGCTGGGGAATCCTCATCCCAGCACTGAACATATGGCAAAGTGTCGGGAGGCCCCTTATCAAGAGCCTTGCAAGGGAAGTCAAGTCCAACTGTGTGCAGGATGGAGGGCTGTGATGTCTGGTGCATTTCAGGGACCAGTATGGTGTGGGGTTTAGAAACCAGTCCTGTTCAGTTTCTGTTTATTTCCCAGGTTCTGAGCCTCTAACATAGGCCACTTTATTCCCATGGAGACATCAGCAAGAAGATGCCTTTCCTTTTGCATCTCTTGTATGGAGGACTGATTGCTTACTTGGCTGGTGAAAAGTCTGAGACTGGGAGGACCCCCAGGATGCAGCAGATGTCAGCGTAGGCCAGAACTGGCCACCCACAGAGAAGCTGGGTTTGTGGCCGAACATATCACCACCCAGGACAGGAGAGGTGCCCCTGGAGGGGAGCCGATGCAGTCTGCGGGACACCCGGAGTGGGTGCTGAGGACATGAAGACCCCTGGGGAGGGAAGGGAAGGAGGGAAGCAGGATGGTGACGTGAGCTGCAGGAGGGTCAGGGAAGGACCAGTTTCCAAGGCTGAGGAGAACTCGATAGAACTGTGGGCTTTGGTGGAGGAGTGAGAGGAAGCAGGGATTTGGGGTGCAAAAGTGAGCAGGGGGGGGGGCTTCCCTGGTGACGCAGTGGTTGAGAGTCCGCCTGCTGACACAGGGGATGTGGGTTCGTGCCCCGGTTTGGGAAGATTCCACATGCTGTGGAGCGGCTGGGCCTGTGAGCCATGGCCGCTGAGCCTGCGTGTCCGGAGCCTGTGCTCCACAACGGGAGAGGCCACAGCAGGGAGAGGCCCGCGTACCGCAAAAAAAAAAAAAAAAAAAGTGAGCAGAGGGACTGGGCGGGGGTAGGGGTGGCTCCGGTGGCCCCAACACTGGTGGGGGGAGGAGTTGGTGTGGTGGCTCCAGCCCTGGGCCCAGGTGAGGGGCCAGGAGAGTGGGGACTCAGTGCGCTGGGTCTGGGGGTGAACCTGGTTGTGAGCACCTGTGTGCCCCTCGTGTGTGACCGTGAGCTGGCAGAGGCTAAGCCTAAATGGGGTTGGCCAGGGGCATTGTGCAGAGATGAGATGAGAAATGGAAAAGCAATTCAAATCACACCTTGTTTGAGACAAAGTTTCCCCTGATCACAGCTGTTATGACGATTATCGACCATTTATGGACTGCTATAAAAAGATGTAACCCAAGGGTCAGCTGGGTGAGATGGGCTCAAGCCCACCCCACCTGCAAGGTCTGTGGGAGTCCAAAGGCTCTCCCGTCTGTCTGCAGACGTACGGACATGGGCTGTTCACGCCTTCTCTGCTCCCGACACTGCTGGTCTCTGCAACCACACAAAATAAGCCTCCCCGTGGGGCTCCTCAGAGACACCCCACGCCCCCTTCATCCACCCCCAGGCAGTGCAGGCTTCTCTGAAGGGTCGTAGAGGAGACGGGCTGGGCTGGGCATGCATCAGGGCAGCCAGCGGTCACCTCTTCTCTCACAGCATTCGTTGTCCCCCGAGGGCGTGTCACGCCCACCCGCTCCGTCTCTGGCCCCTCCTCAGCTCCTCCACTGGCCCCTACCTCTCCCCTCTTCCTCCTTTTCTGCCTTTTACAGTCTCCCCAGGCAGGTCCCCCTGCTCTGAAGCCTTGGCTCCGACAGACATGCAGCAAGCAACCTTTCCCCGAAAAGGGCAGCCTGTTCCATCAGAAGGTTACACGGAATACGTTTTTCACCACCCACTTATTATTCACGTTTTAGGTTTGCTTTAGTTTAGGCGGCCCTCCAGCTCTGCACTGAACTCCGATCACGTCTGTTCTCTACCATCACGGGCCTGACAACTCTCTGGGTGGTCACGTGGGCTCGACTCCCCAGACAGGACATAGCCATGCTTTCTAGCTGTCTACACAGAGGAGAGGCACCGGGCCAGGAGCCAAGCCCGGGCTTTAGCTGTGGCTGTACCACTGATCATCACGGGGGAGGTTCCTTTTCCCGGGGCCTTGTTTCCTCGCCTGTAAGGTGAAGCTGGTCCAGGAACCCTGACAGGGTATTTCTCCCCAGTGGCCGATCTGAACAGCAGCTCTAGGGGATGCCGACTGCCCCTTCCTGTCCTCGCTTCCTGGGCCTATCTCTGCCTGACTCTGGCCCCATCTCTGCCTGGCTCTGGCCCCGTTTGTCCCAGTGTAACCACACCCTAGTCCCCTAGGCACGGCCACCCTAGCCTCCCTGGTCGCTGTGAGCCAGCTCCCAAGGCTGGGACACTCCCTCAGCATTATTCTCTTACTGCTTTTTGTCACCCAAACTTTGGGCTGCCCCAGTCAATGGCAGCTCCATTTCCCTTGAATTGTCACCCACACCCAAACCCAGGGCTTTCCATGGTTTGTGTTCTTTTGACAGCGAAGGGATCACCCATTCCTCTGGGAGCTCAGCTTCAACTTTAGGACTGAGCTGGGGATGCCCTGGGGTCCCTCAGGCCCAAGGACCATCCCTGTACATACCTCCCCACAGAATGGGATTCTGGTAATTAAGGATCAGGCAAGTACCCCATTCATTAATTCATTTATCCAACACTTCCTTCCACAGTGGGTTAGTGATCTCCCAAAAGAGAGGGGGTCCTAACCCCCAGTATCTGTGATAGTGACCTTATTTATTAAAAGGGTTTTTGCAGATGTAATTGTTATGAATCTTGAGATGAGATCATTCTGGATTAACCAGGTAGGCCCTAAATCCAACGACAAATGTCCTCCTAAGAGACAGAAGAGGAAAGGACACAGGGAGAAGAAGGGAAGGCCATGTGAAGGTGAGTCAGAGGTTGGAGAGATTCTGCCACAAGCCAAGCAATGCCTGGAGCCACTAGCAGCTGGAAGAGGCAAGGGAAGAGACTCTTTCCTAGAACTTCCAGAAGGAATGCAGCCCTGCTGACACCTTCGTTGTAGACTTCTGACCTGCAGAACCATAAGATATAATCAATTTGTGTGCTTTTAAGCCGCTAAGTTTGTGGCCATTATTTACAGCAGCCATAGCAAACAAATACAGTCTGTGGCCAAATGGGTCTTTCTCCCCCTATATAGGAGCAGCCTGTCATGGCCACGGCCCAGGACTCCTAGGAATCAGGCCTTTACTTGCCTGCTCGTTGTCGTTTCCCACAAACTGGTCCTGTACAGAGGCCACAACTTCGCCTCTGGCATCATCACCCCCTGGATTTTCCTGACAAGGGAAACCTTCCCCTCCTTCCAGGCTGCCTACAGCAGACCATCCAGCAACCCCACAGCAGGAAATCAATCCAAATGAGCCGGAAACAGGTGGGTGCTGACTTTGACTCACAGCACCTGGATTTTAAAACTGGAAACCAGTAAAGCCTGACTTGTAGGGCTGTGGGTGGAAAGAACCTAGTTACAGAGGTGTCTGATAGGAAGAATGGAGACCAAGCCACTTTCCCCATAGGATAATTGGAAGGGTTAACAGTTATTGAGCAATTACTACATGCCTGCCAGGAATGGTGTTAATCCATTATCATGTGCACATTCAATCTCATAATAGTCCCATGAGGTAGAGACCAGAGAGGTTAAGGAACTTGTTTGAGGTCACACAGCTAATAGTCAGTGGTCACACAGCTAATAGCCAGTGGTCAAGCTAGAAACGCTCACATGCTCTTGCTGTGAGGGGAGCTCAGAGTCCAATGCAAACAGCTTCCTCACCATTACTTACAGAACTCGATGGGTCCCGGGTCCCGGGGTCTTTCTCATTGGAGGGCACTTCTGCAAGGTAACAAGGGATCATGCCTGCTTCGTTTCTCAGTGCCCACAGAATGCTTTCTCTGCACCGCTCCACTGAATTCTCGTACCGGGACCCTTCCAGGTATTTGGAGTTTTAATTCTTTGGAATGACTAAGCCCGTTGCTCAGAAGGCTGTTGTAAGATAAGGCTGAGGGGGGCTTTCCTGGTGGCGCAGTGGTTAAGAATCCACCTACCAATGCAGGGGACACTGGTTTGAGCCCTGGCCCGAGCCCTGGTCCGGGAAGATCCCACATGCCGCGGAGCAACTAAGCCCATGAGCCACAACTACTGAGCCTGGATGCCACAACTACTGAAGCCCACGCACCTAGAGCCTGTGCTCCACAACAAGAGAAGCCACCGCAATGAGAAGCCCGTGCACTGCAACAGAGTAACCCCCGCTCGTCGCGACTAGAGAAAGCCCGCACGCAACAAGGAAGATCCAACACAGCCCAAAATAAATAAGTAAAATAAATAAATTAAAAAAAAAAAGGCTGAGGGGTCTTTTTTGCTCTTAAAGTGCTTCAGATTTTTGCTGGGGTGACTCCTCAGCTCATCCACTGAGCTCTTTTGTTTAAATGCTCAGACAGACCCCGCCCAGAGCCTGCCAGCTTCCTTCGGCTGCCCACCAAGCTCTGCCATTCGTTCTCCAAATTGGCCCCCTAATCAAATCTTCAGGACTTTTAATTTCCATAAACGTGAATATGGAAAATGAAGGGGGCCGGGAGAGTTATGGAGAGAGGCCCACTGCTGCCCAGACGGGGAAGGTCAGGGCTCTTCCAGGTGAAAAGTGCCTGCCAGGGGGCCCCTGGACACCCCCTGGGCACCGGGCAGCCCTTGAGCTGAGCCTTCAGAGAGGATGGCTCTGAGGAGGTGTCCCCTGGATTCATTTTAAAGCTGAGCCAAGAAAAATTCATTTTGTCCAAAAAGGCCAAGGGGAAACTTCCTGCTGTGGCTGAGATGGCCTTTGGCGGAAGCAGCGTCTCCACCCTGGGCAGCAAGGTGGTGAGATGCTCGGGGCAGGGATCTGGCAGCCTTCTGGGCGTGCTGTCCACCCGGCCCTGATATTAGTGCTTCAGATTTGCCTAGGAGACTCAGAGCAGAATTTGCAATTCATGACTCTTTAGCTTTCTTATTTTCTCTATGTGTAACCCTTGAACGCACCTGAGCCCCTCACTTCTCCTCCTCTTCTATCCCTCATGTGGAGGGGCTCCCGGGGAGGCTCCTCCGAAGCTTCCAGTCACCCAACCTGAAAGCAAGCGGAAGGAGCCTGGGGATCCTCTCTCCACATTCTACATATGACGCTGAATTTCCTTTACCTCTCCAGCTGCTCCCGATTCCTCCTGCAGGAGGAGAACCTTCCAGCAGTTCTTCTCCTGAGATTTAACGGAGTTGCCACATTTTGTAGCTAGCTGAGCAGGAGGAGCGGTGAGAAACCTTGATACTGACCCCTTGGTTATATAGAGTTTCCCACATGTAAGGCCCGCAGATGCATGGCTGACACTGCAGCGAAGGTCCTTGTCTGAGGATGCCATGAAAATAGGCCTAGCCTATAGGTCCAGACTCTGAAAAGACTGGCAGGCCTACAGGAAGTCAGCCTGAGCCAGGCCCAGTGCACATCTGGCTGGTTACCTACCCCGGGTGGGCTCTGCGGAGGGTGATTATTATCAATACATCGATTTCTCCCCTGCACTGTGGAAACATGTCATGTTCTGGGGAACTGGACCAGGTGACTTTGCACTCACATCCCCCATTTGGCACAAGTGCATGTAAGCGGGGTTGTGGGTTGAACTGTGTCCCCCAACCAAATTCCTATGTTGAGTTTTACCCCCTAGTTCTCCAGAATGTGACCTTATTTGGAGACAGGGATTCATGGAGGTCATCAAGTGAACGTGAAGTGATCAGGGTGGTTCCTGATGCAACAGGACTGGCATCCTGAAAAGAGGAAGACAGCGTGAAAGCGCAGGGAGAAAATGGCCGACGACAGGCCGCGGAGCGAGGCCTGGGCAGATCCTTTCCTCACAGCCCCCAGCTGCATGTGAGATCCCGCCAGCACCTGGATTTCAGAGAACAGTGAGAACACATTCCCATTGATTAAGCACCCGGTTTGCTGTGGGCAGCTCTCGCAGTCTTGTACAGGGGGCTTTCCCAGCCAAAACAAAGCAGACATAAACAAAAAACACCTCTAGCTACAAATGCAGGACTTAGGGAATAAGAGGGTAAAAGAAGTTCCCCCATGGGGTCCCAGAAACTCACTATGCAACTTCTAGGGTCTGTGCTGGCGAATCTTCTCACTGTGAATAAGAAGGGAGAGACAGTTTGCAGAACCAAACGGAGACGGGTGTGCAGAGGTGGGGGGGAGGGGTAGGGCAGCAGCAGCTTCATCATGAATTTTTGAAAGTAATTTACAAGGCTCATTAAAAATCACGGCTTTTCTATAGTTCAGGGCTGTGTTATGGAGTCCCTTATCTGCTTTCCTTTGATGAACCAGGAGTCAGACAGACCAGGACTCCAAAATCTAGAAGTCTGAGATCAGTACCTCTAACATTTATTAGGTGTGTATGAGAGAAACTGTGAGATCTTGTTTTATTCTCCAAACAATCCTGCCTAGTAGATATTTTCATCCCTGTTTTTTTTAATTAAAGTATAGTTGACTTACAATGATTCAGGTGTTCAACAAATTGATTCAGTTCTACATAATATATGTGTGTATATATATATATATATTTTTTTCTTCAGATTCTTTTCCATTATAGATTGTTATAAGATGTTGGATGTAGTTCCCTGTGCTGTACCCCTGTTTTGAGATAACACTAAGAATCAGAAGGACTAAGTTACTTGCTCAAGCTCACACAGTTAGCTGTGTATTGGAGGAGTATTTACCTCCAAAACACATATTCTTTTCAAAACAATCAATTTCTTGTGGATCAAGTGTCTCCCTTAGGTTTTCTGAGATGATGACCTTGGTGTCCTTAGCCCTGAAATAATGCCCCATTCTTAGTAACCCAGTGAATGCTTTTCTAGCTCCATGTGGCAAATCTGGGGTCTCCACCACTCACTCCTCATTTCTTAGGGTCCCATGTCACAGGGTACTAGGTAGAGTGACAAGGGCTGCAGATTGAGAACCCCCCTTTGTATTCTCTGGATCATCAGGGTGGCCCAAGACCAGTTTCATTACTGTGTAGATTATATTCTGCACGCATGTGAAGACCATCTGAGAGCATACTGCACAGAGACGGGCCATCTAGAAGCATATGGTAGGACTTCAGCCTGCCGCAGGCACAGTTCAACAAGCAAGTCAGCTCTATTTCCAGTGACTTCAATGCCAAGTTTAAGTTGGCTTCAATGCATGAGTTCCCACATTCCTAGTCTTTAAAGGAAAATGAGCTCTTTCTGGTGGGCCTTCAGGGACAAGTTCAGGGACCCGAGATCTGGTTCCTCTTTCCAAAGCCTTCTGAGCCACCTTGGTCTGCTCTCCTCTTGAGCACAGCCCTGGCTCCTTTCACTTGCCCTTATAGTGAGTACATGATGATACCTGCATCACTGCATAGTACTAACTTACTTCTTTGGTCCAGGCTCTCTTCACCTCCCTGACCTCTGTTATGATCCCATTCCTGTCCTGGAGCCTCCTCCTGAGCCCCAAGGTGCCCACAGCCACCTGGTTGTCACTTCTGTGGCATTTGCCTTTTGCACCCGGGCTGTGTTTCATTTCTCACAAAGGGGCAGCACGTGGATTTGGAAAGGGCTTCCTCCCTGGAACCTGCCATGAATGGAACACCTCCCCCATCCCAATGCTCCTTACTTCAGCCACGAAATTAGCTTTCAGCTCTCCGGATATTCCTTGTTGTCACTTTTCTATTTAGCCTCCAAATTAGTCACCCGACAGAGAAACGATCTCCCCTCCAAACTCTTTTCATCTGCAGTGACACCTCCAACCCTGGAGTTATTGCTTCATACAGACCAATAACTTGGAGAATAAACTGACCTTGGCTGCTCCAAGGGTATAGCTCTGCTGACTGCAAACCACTCCCAAGCCTTGTGTCCAGCATCCTCTAAGCAGTGTTCACATACGGCTGACTTCATCGTACCTGAGAGTGCTACCACCTTCAGAATACTCTAGTGTTTCTACTCCTTTGAGGACTCATTATGTGATGGCAGTGGCTCTCAAACTTGAGGGAGCCACTTGGAGGCTTATTAAAACCAAATGACTGGGCCCCACCGCCAGATCTTCTGATGAACAGGTCTGGGGTGGGGCCTGAGAATTTATGCTTCTTTTTTTTTTTTTTTACATCTTTATTTGGGTATAATTGCTTTACAATGTTGTGTTAGTTTCTGCAGTACATCAAAGTGAATCAGCTATATATATACATATATCCCCCATCCCCTCCCTCTTGAGCCTCCCTCCCACCCTCCCTATCCCACCCCTCTAGGTCATCACAAAGCACCGAGCTGATCTCCCTGTGCCATGCAGCAGCTTCCCACTAGCTATCTAGTTTACATTTGGTAGTGTATATATGTCAATGCTACTCCCTCACTTCGTCCCAGCTTCCCCTTCCTCCCATGTGTCCTCAAGTCTGATCTCTACCTCTGCATCTTTATTCCTGCCCTGCCACTAGGTTCATCAGTACCACTTTTCTAGATTCCATATATATACATTAGCATACAGTATTTGTTTTTCTCTTTCTGACTTACTTCACTCTAGTTGACAGACCCTAGGTCCATCCACCTCACTACAAATTACTCAATTTTGTTTCTTTTTATGGCTGAGTAGTATTCCACTGTATATATGTGCCACATCTTCTTTATCCATTCATCTGTCGATGGACACTTAGGTTGCTTCCATGTCCTGGCTATTGTATATAGTGCTGCAATGAACATTGTGGTACATGTATTTTTTGAATTATGGTTTTCTCAGGGTATATACCCAGGACTGGGATTGCTGGGTCATACGGTAGTTCTATTTTTAGATTTTTAAGGAACCTCCGTACCATTCTCCATAGGGGCTGTATCAGTTTACATTCCCACTAACAGTGCAGGAGTGTTCCTTTTCTCCACACCCTCTCCAGCATTCTTGTTTCTAGATTTTTTGATGAATGGCCATTCTGACTGGCGTGAGGTGATGTCTCATTGTGGTTTTGATTTGTATTTCTCTAATGATTAGAGATGTTGAGCATATTTTCATGTGTTTGTTGGCAATCTGTATGTCTTCTTTGGAGAAATTACATTTCTTTTTTATTTTTCTTATTAAGGTATAGTTGATGTACAATATCGTATAAGTTTCAGATGTACAACATAGTAATTCACAGTTTTTAAAGGTTGTACCCCATTTATAGTTATTATAAAATACTGGCTGTATTCCTTGTGCTATACAATATATCCTTGTAGCTTATTTATTTTATACATAGTAGTTTATTCCTCTTAATCCCCTGCCCCTACTTGCCCCTCCTCCTTCCCTCTCCCCACTAATAACCACTAGTTTGTTCTCTATGTCTGTGAGTCTGCTTCTTTTTTCACTAGTTTGTTGTAGTTTTTAGATTCCACCTATAAGTAATATCATATGGTATTTGTCTTTCTCCATCTGACTTATTTCACTTACCATAATGCCCTCCAAGACCATCCATGTTGCTGCAAATGGCAAAATTTCATTCTTTGTATGACTGAGTAATATTCCATTGTGTGTGTGTGTGTGTGTGTGTGCGCGTATATATATATATATATATCTATCTATATATATATCTCACATCTTTATCCATTCATCTGTTGATGGACACTGGGGTTGCTTCTATATCTTGGCTGTTATAAATAATGCATCAGAACTGGTGTGTCTCATCCTTTGTGAGGACAGGAGTCAGAGCCATCCTAGTCACCATGTCATCCTCAAGGCCTGGCTAGTGACCAGTAGCCGCTCAGAAAATATTTGCTGAATGAATGAATGAACAACATGAACTTGATCATTGTCTTATTAGGATATTATCCTACATTTAAATCAGGCATGAGTTTAGTACCTTATGCATACACTACCACAGTGGTTCTCAAGGTATGATTCTTGGACTAGTAACACCAGCATCACCTGGGAACATCTTAGAAATGCAAAGTCTCTTTGCAGACCAGCTCTGATGATATGGTGGGCTCAGAATGACAGGAGGGGAGGTACAGGCTTCTCCTGAAGCTCGGAGCAGGAGTCCCAGACCAGTCTGATGTGTGAATGAGAGAATAAGGGAGAAGGGAGAACTCTTGTAAGGCTTCCTGAAAGAAGTGGCATCTAAGCTGGATCTTCAAACAGAAATAGGAGTGAGCCAGAGGAAGTCAGGAATGGGCTGTGTTCCAGGTAAAGGAGAGAGCAGGTATAAAGATCTGGGGAGAGTTATGGCATGGCATGATGTGGAACCTGAAAGTTCAGGTAGCGGGGAGGGTGTCTGTATGTGAGAGGAGGATGGGGAGTAGAGAGAGGGACTGGAGGCTGGAGCTGACCATGGTAACAGGTGATACTGGGGCAGGCGCTCTTCAAGTAGTCCTTGGACCAGCAGCATCTGCATCACTTGGGAACTTCTTGGAAATGCCAGTACTTGGGCCCCATATAGACCTACTGAGTCAGAAACTCTGGGCGTGGGGCCCAGCCATCTATGTTTCCACAAGCCCTCCAGGGAATCTGATGCAGCTCAAGTTTGAGAGTTACTTGACTAGAGAAGTGGGCAGAGGCTGGAGAGAGGCCATGCAGGTCCTAGTAGGGCATCTGGATTTGATCCCACAGCAACCACAGCGCAGAATCATTTCTCAGTAACACATATTTGCTGCTTGATTGAACAAGTGAAAGATTTTAAACAAAATGGTAACGTGGCTTACTTGCATTTTCAAGGGATCTCTTTGGCCAGTGTGGAGATTGTCTACCACATCATTTCTGTGCACACCTTTATTCTCAGGGTTAGTTATCTCTTCACTGAAGTAAGGCCTTGGGGTTATATTCACAGGGGTCAAAAGGTGGAGGTATTGGCTGAGCCTGGCTCCCCACAACTTTCAAATATATTTATTAATGTACCATACATCTACAATAGAATCAACTCAATCATTGTGTGGGAAGAAAGGATGTTCTGGTTTGTGAAATGTTCCTGAGAGCTGAGGTTGGACAGGCTCATACTATGAAAGTCCGTGGGCTCAGGGCCCTGCTCTGTGTGTGTGTGTGTGTGTGTGTGTGTGTGTGGTGTTAGGATCTGCCTCTCCCATGGTTTTCTGCTGTTGACTGCTCTCATGGTGGAGGCTCAGAGATGCAGATCTGAGCAGCCTCCGGGATCCAGCAGTGTCTCTGTGGCTCTGAGCCAGGTGTTGCTCTACCTTGTCCTGTACCCACTTCTGGTGCCTGCCTCCTGATTTGGGGACCCAGATTCTTAGGACCCTGCCTTCTCAGCACAAATGCCAGCCCAGTGCCCCCCTGTGCCCCTTGCCTGTCTGCCTGGATCTTTTACCACCAAGGCTACCCTCCAGGGAATGCTCTAACTAGAAAGGGCCCTTCCCACCTGCCCTGACCACACTCCCCCAGTGGAGGCTAAGTGGGCTAGTTGGAGGCTGTACCACAAGACCTGTAACCAGAGCCTCACCAGCTGGACCAAGGGTGATCGTCTGACCATCATTGCCTGCCTGGTCATCTGAGACTGTGCCTGGGCTAATGTCAGGCCAATTCAGACTCCTCCCTGTAGAATGCGGAAAATAGACCGGATCGAGCCGTGAGCATAGGGGCTAAAGGAGCAGAACCATGGTGCAGGGGGGATAAGACCAGGACAGGCTCGGGGGCTTGAACAGTCCAAGTCACGTGGGGACAGAAACCACCTGTTAACAGGTGCTGGTCGGAGGAGAGGGGAGTCCTGACAGTGCAGGGACGGGAAAGCAGAGGCACCCAGGGAGAAACTCATCCTCACAGCTTCCTTGCTCCCTGCCGCCTTTAAGTTCTAGTTTGTCCATGGCCTGGTGTCCCCCAGTTTCACTCCATGAGATCCAGCAAGAGCTCTGCTCCACGCCACCCAATGGCATTTTAAAAACTGGCTTGAAAGGTCTGTATTCTTTGTGGCTCTTTGACCTTCAGTGGGCCTCCCTGTCCCTGGCGGTGTGCCTGGGACTGACTGGTTCTGTCCAGAGGTTGCCCTCCCACGTGGATGCCCAGCACGCTCACTTACACTGTGCTGTGCTCTGGAGGACCATCTGATCTGCAGCCCAGTCCTCCCATTCGGCTTCAGCTTGCTACCCGGAGCCCTCTGGGCCCAGCGGTGGGAAGAGGCTGGCTGCGGACATGTGTGCATTGGTGTGACTTGGCCTTTGCAACTACTACGTGGAGAAATGGGCTGCAGGGTACTCAGGTCCCAGGCAGAGACACAGCCGTGCTTTATACCACATGGCCAGTGGTATCATGCAGGCGGTATCTCCCTCTTAGACAAAGAGGTCTCAACTGGAGGCTGAACCACAGCCCCCCTTCATAAGGACAAGTTCAGTAGGTTAACTTCATAGACACTTCGACTCAGGCCTGAGGATTTGGGGAAATGGAAGGTGAGTGTTCTGGCCTTGCTGCTTCCACACTTTTAGCCCATGTCAAGATTCCAGACTGGCAGACCTGACTAACAGGCATGTGAACTGTGAAGTCGCACAGGGCTCCATGCTCAGGAACATCCCATGCTCAGTTTAATGCTCTGTCATCTTGAGTTTCTTAATAACTGATTAACAAGGAACCCTGCATTTTCATTTCGCAAAGGGCCCTGTAGGTAAGAAGCAAGTCTGGTGGAATGGGCCCTCTTCTGGCCCTTTCCTGACTCCACACTGATTTTTTCTTCACATGCACAAATCTGGCTCTGATTGCTCTAAGTTCTTGCCACAGGTGTTGGTCTTGTTGCTTGTAAGCAAATATTTTTGAAAGCCCGTGCTGTGCCAGGCACCATGCATTGTTCAGGGAGCTCGCCATTCAGGCAGGAGATAGATGCATAGCTGGAAAATCGACATGCAGGGACAACTAATCTAACCTAGCCATGGAGAGGGAAGAGCCTTCCTGAAAGAGTAGTGAGTGATGGGGGATTAGAGATTAGTCAAACACTCTAGGCAGTTCAGTCTGAGCAAAGATCTGGAGAAGTGAAGGTCACACTATGTTCAGGGAGCTTGAAACACTTAGGGAGGACTCAGTGTGAGGCCAGGAGTGACAGGAGAAGAGGCTGAGGGACAGACAGGAACAAGACCAGAGGGCTTTTTATATACTCAAGGAACTTGGAATCTTTGGCATCAAATGGGGAGCCATGGAAGGATCAGGAACAGGCAGGAACACAATCAGATTTGCATGTGGGACAACCTTCAGGTGGCTGTGCTGTGGCCAGTGGATTAGACGAAGTGAGCCTGGAGGGTGTCTGAAACAAGCTGCCCCATTACCGAAGGTTATCTTTAGCTGGTCAGACTTGAGCTTCCTAGGAACAGGAATTCATTTGGCCCACTGCAGACTTTGCCTACAGATCTGAATTTTGCAAGCCCTGCTTAAAAGTTACTGGAGCTCTAATTAAGGCCATGAAAGGCTTTAACAGTGACCAGAGACATTTTTCCTTCTCTTCCTCTTCACACATGGTGCCAGAAGGAGCTGAGAACCCTTCTCTCTTCTCAGTTGGCACGGGCATCCCTTCCTAACTGTGGGCCAGCCCAGGTGCTGGAAACCCAGGGATTCTGGATGTCCAGGTGCCGACTATTTACATGGCTGAAACTAGGAAGTCATAGCTTCTCCAAGTGCCTGCTCATTGGAAAGCACTGCTAAACAGGTGGGGTGCTGTGGTGGGCAGGAGTCTAAAGATGTCTCTCAAAATCCCTGTCCCGGATTATTCAATCAAACACTAACTTAAGTGCTGCTGTGAGGGAACTTTGAGAGGCATTAAGGTTGCTACTCAGCTGGCTTTACGATGGCGTGGTTATCCCAGGTTATCCAGGCAGGCCCGTGGAATCACATGAGCTTTTAAAAGCAGAAGAGGGTCCCAGGAGAGATTCCCAGCAGGAGAAGGGTTTGATGTGCTGTTTCTGGCTCTAAGATATAGGGGCCAGGAGCAAGGACCAGAGAAGTTACGAGGCACTAGAGGAGCACCAGCTGACAGCCAGCAAAGGCACGGGGAGATCAGTCCTACAGCCTCAAGGAACTGGATTCTGGTAACACCCTGACTAAGCTTAGAAGCAGGTGTCCACCCCCCCACCCCAGCCTCCAATAGGAATGCAGCTGTCTGTGCCTTTCTAATCAAAACAGGCCCTAAAGGCAGGCCAGGGGCTTGGGCTTGGAGATGCACAGGTAGAAGAGTTTTGGGTGGCTCTGTGGTGAGGGAGGTATTACTTTAGGTGGGCTCTGAGGCTGGCTAAGAAACAGGCATGAGAACCTAGTTTCAATTGACTGGAAGTTTCATGCGATGCAGGCACTAAGTACCTCAGTAGCTCTTGAGTGCGGTCCTGGACTGGCAGGATCAGCATTACCTGGGAACTCAGAGAAAAGCAAATTCTTGGGCCCCACCTCAGACTTGCTGAATCAGAAAGTCTTGGGGTGAAGGTGGAAGTCTGTGTTGCACCAAGTGCTCCAGGTGGTCCTGATTCTGGCTCTTGTTTGAGGACCACAGGAGTAATGCTAGTACAGTGAGTCTGAAACTTGGCTGTGCATTAGGAACAGCTGGGATGCTCTCAGACTTACAGCTGCCTAGACCCTATGTCAAACCAATTTACTAAAAATTTCTGGGCTGGACATTTGTAATTAAGTTTCCCCTGCAACTCTAATGTACATTAAGAATTGCTACCCAGATGCCTGGCACATAATTGAAGCCTGGTAAATATTTCCTGACTGGATGGTTGGTTAATAATATACTTTGAAAAATCCTTGGTATTAGTGATTGTTTCACCAGAGAAGTAACCCCAAAGCCGGACTCTAAGTGCCTTGGGAGCTGTGGGGGAGGAAGTGACCAACAAGCCTCGGTCCTGGTTGCCATCTTCACTGAGCACTTTCCTGACTTCTAATCCATCCTACTTAAGTTTATCCAAAAAGAATAGAGATGAGATGCAGGTGTAGGATGTAGGATGAGAGCGTAGTTATTTCTATTCCCTCTTACATCCTCAGTCCTAGGCTGTGGAGTGTAAATGGGCTCATTTCTGAGCCATGGGGGAACCGTATTATGCCAGCTCCTCATAGCTTCCTCCCCGTCCATTCACTGATGTGGAGCCGGCAGATCAAGGCTACTTTTCTTCTCATGGAATTGCTTTCTCCATCAAGGTAAGCAAGTGTGCTTGCTTTTCAGTCCAAATAGTTAGTCTTCTCCAGCAGGTGGATAGCAGAAATACCAGATCATTCTCAAATCTGGTTGCCCATCAACATCTCCTGGAAAGTGATGATTCATACTGCTAGGTCCCATGTAGACCCACTGGATCACAAAGTTCAATAGTTGAGCTTTCATTAGAACCCCCAGGAGAGTCTGATGTTGTCAGGCCATGAGAGTTGGGGAATCACTGCATCCTAACATACTCTTTTCACAAAGCTATGTTCCTTCTATAAGAAGGTCTCAACATTGTTAAATATAAACTAACTTTAGGAAAAACATTGCATCGATAAAAGTATCAATACATTAGAGTAAAATTTTAAGAATTGCCAATATTTTGCAACAGTTACAATTCTTTCTACATATCTTCCTTTTCTTTTTCACCAACCTGATTCTTTTCTTGGGATTTACAGGTACTTCTCATTCTAACCTGATTTCTGAATTTCATCTTCCTCTTGTGATATTTTTTTTTGTTGTGCTATAATTGCTTTACAATGTTGTGTTAGTTTCTGCCACACAGCGAAGTGAATCAGCCATATGCATACACACATCCCCTCCCTCTTGGACCTCCCTCCCTCCCATCCCACCCAACTAGGCCATCACAGAGCTGAGCTCCCCGTGCCATCAAACTAGTTTGTCATCAAACACCATTCAGGATGCTTTTACTTCTCCCCCTTCCCAGCTGCAATCATTGGTTAACTGTATCATAATTGATCAGGGGTGATAGAATTTATCTCCCTAGCCACGGGGTCTTTGCCATTTTCCCTCTTAGCTTCCACCTTATTTTTGTCAAGCAGCAAAGGAAAACTATAAATAGTTAATAGCATCATCAGGCCCACTCCTGAGTTCTCCTCTTGTGTCTGTTTTGTCTTAATCATTAGTACATGGGCTAATTAGCTTCCAAGTCTTTCAAAGTTACAGATTGTATGGATGCTAATTTGGAAAACGGTGATAAGATTTACATACCAAACACTTTTCTCCTGATTCCCTTAGCAACCATCCCCAAACTCGGTGCAAAATTATCAACCCGTGTTGGCCAGAAGTTAACCATAAGAATGCATTGGAGAGATGCTAACAAGGGGAGTCCACATCCTCACTTCCACTCCTGGATGCTGACCCTCACAGAGGTGTCAGGTGCTGAAGTCAGAGTAACCCAGCCTCCCACTTCCACACCATCAACTCTGCCAGCTTCCTGAGTCCAGCCAAGAGAGGCTTTACTGTCCTTTCTCCAGGCTGAGTGAGGCGGGCAGACTGAAGGACCAGCGCAGAGCAATCTATGCCCATTTCCACCCTCAGAAGGCACCAGATCCAGGAGACCTCTTTTCTCTTCTAGTTCTTGTCCACTGACACTTGAGAAATAGCCAGAATGTTCTTAAAGCCATGAGCACTCTGGATCCCTGACTTAGGGGGAAGGATTTCAGGGATGAGGGGTTATTTGCAAAGGTGCTGGTGAGATTGAGTTGCAGATATCTTCACGGGGAAAGTGGATCCAGCCATCCAGGGTGGATGGGGCGGAAGCAGACATGGGGGCACAGTGCAGAGGCATCGCATCCTGACTAGCCCTGTCTGAAACGTCAGTCTTGGCCACCTGTTGCCTTCTCCCCAGAGGTGCTGCGGGCATTGTGCTCTTTTAGTGCCAGGAGAGGAGGTGGATGGGAGAAACCTGACCCTCTGATGCTAAACGCCCGGTGCTGGATCCTCTTGCCAGACTTGGCTAGCCTCCCTCTCTGTTTGAGGCAGCATTAAGAAGATTGATTTCTGTTAGCCAGCCATAATGGGAGACTGTAATGGCTGAGAGGGAGACACTTGGCTTCTGGACATCTTGTATGGATGCCAGTCGCTTCGGGAGAGAGCACTTGACCGAGAGCCAGACAAGGCTCCTCTTCAGCTTCTTGCTGTTCTGTTTTCTCCCCTCCCCCCTCCTCTTTTACCCTCCATTTCTTCCCCCTGTCCATTCCCCATGCTCTCCCTTGTGGTCTGGAAATGTTCCATGTGGGAAGGACTCAGAGCCACTCTTGGCTTTGCTTGCAGGGGGCTCGCCCACCTAGATTCGACAAGGGTACACCTGGGGTGGGGCCCCTGCGTTGTCACAGTGGCGGGCTCCCACCATTGCCCCATGATGTTCCCAGACAGCCCTCGGTCTCATCGGCAGAGTGTAAGCATTGCCTTGTGAAGTCTGACCGCTCCCAAGAGGGAACGGAGAGCTAGACCATCTCAGGCGCTGAAGGGTCATTTCCAGGACCTCAGCTTGCCTGTGACTCAGTTTATGCTCCTTGCAGCCTTCTGGGGTGAGGGGAAGGGAATTTGGCTTCTGGTGGGTGGAGACAGCTATCCAGGCTGGTGCTGCCAAGGCCCTGTGGTCAGTGAACCTCTCCTGGGAAGGGATCTCCAGATTCCAAAGCATGGGTGGCAGCTACTGCCTCCTCTTTCATATACCCTAGGGTCTGCCCAGAGGTGCCCAGAGCCCCTTGGAGTGTGATTACCAGTCCCAGTCTCCCACCAGTACCCATGCACTCGTAGAGACAGCAGGGCTTCAGGAAGCCATGGGCTGGCCGGGTGGAGAGACACTGTGCAGCTTCCTCGCTCTCCTCCCTGGCTGCAAGATCCTGTTCCTGTTTACTGCCACCTACACTCAGCGGTGAGACCAAGGCCTCAGAAAAGACAGGGGACCCAGACATCCCAGACAGATGGGCAGTCCGGGGGGCTCCCTTCCTGCAGGAGACAGTTACTCTTAGAGCAGGCAGAGCCCTCTCTACATGGCGTGGCTGGGAGCGACCTTTGGAGGCCACTTAAGCCACTCCCTTAGCCTAGGCAGCGGCACCCATAGAGTCCAAGTCTATTTTGATCATTAAATTCCAGGTGCTGCTGTTATCAGCCGGTAGGGGTGGGAGAAAAGCCAAGTGCACCCTGGTACCCCTGGTCGCAGGTGTATCCCTCAGCACACATCTCCATGAACGTGATACTTAAAATCGTAACTCAGAACAAACAGGGCTCCACATAAATGAACCCTGCCCATCTTCCCAACCTCATGCCCTACACTTTCAGCTATTGGGTCCTCTCCAGGCTTCAGCCCCACTGCCCTCCCTTGTCCCTGACATTTCTGTTTCCTTCCCCTAATTAAGTGTTATGTGCTCACAGATGCCCTTCCAAATGGCCCTGGGTGAAGCATGGTCCTCATCCCACCAAGAGTCACCCTCTGTCACAAGGTGTTTTACTTTCTACATGGTTCTTGGTTGACACCCTCTGAGATGATCTTATTGTATTTGCTTAGTTTTTTGAGGGGAGGGCCTGTCTCTTTTATAATTCCACACCCATGAGAACAGGGACTTTCTGTCCTGTCATTGTTTCCCCGGCACCCAGCCTGGTGCCCAGGATGCAACAGGTGCTCAGAAAATACATGCTGAGTACATCACTGACTGACAGCAGGAACAGAGAGCCTTGCCCTGCTGCTGCAGAGGCTTCCTGGGTCCAGGCGAGTAAACACTGTCCTCTGGGCACCAGAAGGAAGGAAACAGTTCCCACTGGCATAGCCTGGGGTATCATTTCCTGATTGACACCTCCTCCCTGCCATGTGGGTGTGTTGGTTCACAAACACCGGAGGGTAACACACTGCTGTCTCAAGACTGCATTCTTGAATGGCTGCTAGTGTGGGAACAGTGGGCAGAGCATACATTCCAAGGGCAGGGGATGAGGATGAGTAGCCTCTGACTGCCGGGGTCAGCTCAGGGGTCAGCCGGTGGTCACATCCTCTCGAGGACCTCCTACAACAGGCTGATGTTGTCTTCCTCACCTTTACTCTTGTTCTATTCTGCAGGCTGTCTGGGAGATGCCGGTATATGCGTTCCTGTTTCTTCCCTTGTGCTAGGTCACATAACCAAGAAATGACCGTAACAATTCACTCTCCAGTTTAGCACACAAACTTAAAACTTAATCCTTAACTTGAGGCAGTGTAATAACATGCCACAATACCAATGCAATAGAGAGGAAAATTACTGTATTAATCTACAAATACCTTGTCAGGAGAGTGAGTCCTATAAAATGAATAACTCTTTTGTTCCACTGAATCCCCTAAGAGGCTCTTGTCCACATGGATAGCCTAGAGCCAAGGCAGCAGTGAGGGTCCTGTGGGTGGGGCAGCTGAAGGACTTTGAAGAACAGGAATGTGTAATGTTGTCTGAGTCCATGTGCATTTCTGCAAAGTAAACATCCCCGTCAGTCCTCAGTGAAGTCTACCTCACACACACAAGCTGTGTGAGAGTGGTGAGTGTGTGTTTGAGTCAGTTTGGTGCCTGGTGGAGAGGCTGAGGACGTCCATGCATTGAACTCAGGAAGCAGAGACAAGTTTGGGACTAGTGTTGAAAACTCTTATGCCCAGACCACATTCCCTCAGCCCTAGCACTTCAGTCACAGTGGCCTGACTTCCAGCTACCAGCTTTGGGGCCCAAGGCCTTTCTCTGGAACTTGGAGGGCTGCCTGCCTGTATTGACACAGCTGGAAGCGCTGTGGAGTCGATGCTCTCCACCTTGGCAGCCTGAACAAATGTCTGCTGAGAATTGGTGTATAAATACCCCCACTTCCTTGCCCTTGGGTGGGATAACTCGTAGGCCTGTGTTCTATGCTGGCATCCAGAATTTCCCCACAGGGTTACTCTCCAGGCGCCCACTGGTAGTGCTGGCTTGGTAATACACCGTATGTCTGCTTCTCCTCTGTTATCTCACTTCCCCACTCACCTCTCCATGTTTCCTTCCCCTCGTCTCTAAATGAGGTCCCTAGAAGCAGAGCCTGAAGCAGGACTTAGGAGGAGGTGCTCTCAGGGAAGAGGCAAGAAGGCTGTCATGGGCCAGGGAAAAGAGCTGAGCAAAGCTGTGGTCTTGGCTGGAGACTGGCTTCAGCCTGATCCCTTGGGGAGCTCTGGAGCACAGACTCTACTGCAGAGTTCGTCCCTCCATGGAGTCAAGGGAACTGGCCTTTTGAACCTCCACTTCAGTTAGTTACTTCCTGAAGATCGCCCTGAATGGTGAGGGTGGGTAGGCATATCCTCCTAGCTGAGGCGGTGCCCATTTGGCCAAAGGCAATGCTCCAGAAAAGGGCCCACCCGTGAGCTGTTAGCAGCCAGTGATCACAGCTGGAGGAGGGGTGCACCGGCCAGTGGAGGGGAGCAGCCAGGGCACCTCCGTATAGGCTGGCGTTCTAATCTGTCTCAGGGTCTGATTCTGGGTATGGAATGAGAGACAGATTTACTGTGATCTCCAGAAGGGAGGCATCAAATCTCTTGATAGTGTATTCAAGTACCCATCAGTCCATCTGGTTCTGGAGGATACTTTGGATAATTTGTGGAGTTAATTAGACAGTGACCTCTTCTCTCTCCATCTTCATTCTGTGTGGAATTGTACCTCTCCTCCTGGAGTGACCTGGCCCCTCTTTTTCAGTCTTCTTCCTGTCATTCAGCTGTGAATGTGGGGCTTTCTGACTGCCCAAACCCCTCTTCTCTGCATCAGATCTACACCATGAGCACTAACAGCTGAAATGGCAAAAATACCAGGGATTACGGACGTGGCCAGCTGCTCAGCAAACCACCTCCCTGTCCATTTGTCTGTGGGTAGAGATATCTGTGGGTTGTAGGACTCCTCCCCTGTGTGGTAGCCTAGTCCCTCTGGATGCCCTGTACCACAACCCACCTCTGGGTGGCCTTGACACCCACCTAATCCTTGCTAACCTCTGGCCCTAGAGAGCCAGGTTCCATTTCCCATAGTTCCAGTCATCAGCTGGTTAAGATAGAAATATAATATAAGCTATGCATTTTCTAATAAACACATTAAAATGGTAAAAGGAACAGGTGAAATTCATTTTAATATAATTTAAGACAATATATCAAACAATTATTTCAACATGTAATTGATATAAAATTATGAGACATTTTACATTTTTTTATCCTTAATCCTTGAAAGATGGTATAAATTACAGTATATTTTATGCTGAAAGTACATTCAATTTGGACTAGCCACATACCAAGTGCTCAATAGCCACTTGTGGCTAATGGGTACCATACTGGAGAGACTGATTCTAGAGTGTCTCGTAGTAAGCCTGGCTTTGCTGAAATGGCCAAACTATGGTGTCTAGGCTGGACTAGGGGGCAAGTGAAGCCAGGAGGGCCTGATGCTCTTGATGGTGTGGTGCGGCTGGTTTGGGTTTGAGGTCTGAGATTCACGACGAAGATGAAGGGTAATGATGAGTGGGGGAAGAGGAGAGATGGTTCTGGAAGCCTGGGAAGTCCTGGTCTAAGAGGGGAATTTCCAGAGTTGGAGATGATGGAGGTGGGGCAGTGGCCAATGCTGATGGCTGTAAAGAGGAGGTGGAGATAGGGACCACTTGCTTGAGGTGCTGGAGGAACTTTCAGGCCAATGCTTTTAAGGTCTTTGAAACTATCCATAGCACTGCTAGCAAGAGGAGCAGATGGACAGGCTATGATGTCGATGCTGATGTTATTTGGGGCACCAGGACCACCTCATTCAGATGGGCTGAGGTCAGAGCCAACTGTGTGAATCTGAGGCTCATCTATTTCATGAGAAAAGTCAACTGTTCTTAGTTCTAATTTTTCAAAAGGAAGATTTCCAAAGGCGAGAAGTGACAAACACAAATTTAACCAGCTTGTTTTCTATTGCATTAGTGAGTCCTTGGTGTAGGTGTTAAAAAAGGCACACGTTTCACATTGACCTCCTTGAAAAATATGTGTGGATTTTATCATTAATAAGTTCCCTTTGGTTCTCACTCTCCAATTAATTGTGAGATCACCTAACAGTATTTTGATCTGGACTGTATTTCTTGTTATAATGATTAGCATTTCATACCTTAGACTCTGTGAAGAGCAGGATAAATTGCCTTCATTTCTTCTTCTTGATCAACCACAGAGAATGATCAGATTTTACACTCTCAAGTGTCTTTTAATTGACTTTTGAGCAGGATATATACTCACCTCAGTTTTTAGATGGGTAAACCGAGGCTTTGAACAATTACTGGACTTGTCCAATTGACTCACTTTAAAAAAAAAATTAAACCTGGAGAGTTTGCTTAATGAAAATACATGGAAATGATTAGTAATTGGGGTCTCTAAGTTTTACTTTTGGTGAGATTCAATCCTTCAAATGATTGAATTTTGCAAAGAAGGGACTTTGTAATTCACTGCTGTAGCCCAGATTCTGATGCACTGCGTGCACTCAATAAATATTTTTGAATGAATGGATGAGTTGCATCATCTCTTCACTTAGTTTTGTTTAGATGGTCAAGAATCTTTTATTGGTTTTAAAACATTTTTTAAACTTAATATTTTCAAATAGTTACTCATTCAGGCTTTTTATAAACAGCAAATTCTTTCTGGAGATAATTCAGAACAAATAAAAAATACATATACACACCCTTTTGGGAGATATAATACTGTTTTCTCTCACTTGTTTTGCAACTTGCCTTTTCACAAACACTGGGTCTTGAAGATCTATGTACATTAAGCACAGATAGCTCCACATCACTCTTTTAACTCTGGCATTAGTAGTATGACTGGATCATAGTCTACTTGGTCATTTCCTTAATTAACGGCATTTAGGTTATTCTTAATTTTTTCCTATTTTAAAATTTGATGCATCAAACATTTCAGCACATTGAGTCCTTATGTTCCTCCATGACTATTTCTCTACGTTAGTGTTGAGTAGTGAAACTGGAGTTCATAGAAACGCCCAGTTTAAGGCTTTTAGATACTGCCAAAATGCCCTAAAGAGTAAAACTTCAATTTATACTTTTACTGTCTATCTGCTCACACACCCTTGCCTACATTCAGTATAAACAAACACTGGTTTGTACCAGCCAGTGTTGGTAATATCTAGTTCATTTTGAGGAAGTAACTTTGTTATTATAAATACATACATATATACTTATATGTAATGAGTTATTATAAATACACACATATATACTTACATGTAATGAGTATATGTACATATGTGTGTATATGTGTATGCATACACATACAATTTAAATATTAATGCCTACCACTCAGCTGAATATTAATATTGCCTTTAGGAGCATCTTTTTAATTATGCAGCAGTAATTCATTCCTTTTTGCTCCTGTATATGAGTATACATAACTTTATCTTTCTGTGCTACAATGATGGACATTTGGGCTATTTCCTGATTTTTCCTACAGTGAATTGTGCATCTCTGAGCTTTCTTGCGTATGTCTCCTGGCTTATATGTGCGCCAGCTTTGCTAAGATATACCTAGCTATGAACTTGCTGAGTCCTAGGGTACAGTGGAGACTACCAGTTGTCCACCCAAATCCATTCTCCTCACTTTCACACAAGGTATCCAGCTAGACATCTTTCCCAGCTTCCCTTTTAGTTGGATGTAGCTATATGACTAAGTTTTCATGAATGCACTCTAAGCAACTTTCTATTTTGCTACTTTGGGGTCAAAGATTTAAGGCAATGGGTACACCTCTTCCATGCTCTTATCTCTCTTCCCAGTAGCCAAAATCCAAATGTGGTGATAACCCAACTTCAACTTTGTGGAAAAGGGCAGAATCCTAGAGGATGGAAGAGCAATGACCTGAAAAGGACCAAGGACCTAAATGATCATGAGATTCAGAGTTGTCCCACTGATCAGGACTGTAAACTCCAGGAACTATATGTGTGAGAAATATAAACTTATTTACCTTTAAGCCATTTTACTATTACTATTTTATTGTTAGTGTCTTTATTATGGCAGCCTGTATTTTAATTAATACATAAGGAAGCACATGTTAAACCTCACTGATGCCATACCCCTACCCAAAGGGTTTGAACCAATTGGTACTCCCATTAGCAATGTATGAAAGTTCCTGTTGCTCCACATCAAACCAACCCTGCTATTGTCTGACTGTATTATTTTTGCCTATTGGTGTGTGAGGAGTATTATCTTGGTGTTGTTTCACTTGCAAATGAGGTTGTTCATCTTTTTAGATATTGCTAGCTCATTCATATTTCCTTTTACCTGAAATGTTTATTCGAATTTTTTGCCCTCTTTAATATTGAGGGTTTTAAATATTATGGTCAGATATATATATAATTTGCATTTTAATCATTTTAAGTGTACAATTCAGTGGTGTTAATTACATTCACAATGTTGTGCAACCATCACCACTATTTCCAAAACCCTTTCATCACCTCAAACAGAAACTCTACCCATTAAACAATAACTCCCCACACCTCCTTCCTGTAGCCCCTGTTAGCCTTTAATTTACTTGCTGTCCTTATGAATTTGCCATTCTAGATATTTCATATAAATGGAATCATACAATATTTGCCCTTTTGTGTCTGGCTGAAAAATATGGAACAATTCATGAATTTTTGTTTCAAGGGCTATGCTAATTTCTGTTATCATTCCAATTTTAGTTCCAATATGCTGTCAAAGCAAGCACTTGGGCACTTTTAAATGTTTATTTTTGGTTTGTAGAAGTTCCTTATCTACTCTAGATATGAACACTTTCTTTCTTAATTAAATGGGTTGCAAATATTTTCTTCCAGTGTTGGCTTAACTATGTTTATGATGTCTTTTGCACTAATGTGTCTCATTTTATGTAGTCAAATGCATCTATATTCTCTTCTGTAATTAGTGGATTTTGTGTCTTGTTTATGAAACCCTACTCCACCCACTGTTCCTCATTAAGCTATTCTCCTATATTTTCTTCAAAAACATTTTTAGAGTTTTACCTTTCATATTTATTTATTTATTTTAACATCTTTATTGGAGTATAATTGCTTTACAATGGTGTGTTAGTTTCTGCTTTATAACAAAGTGAATCAGTTATATATATACATATATCCCCATTTCTCCTCCCTCTTGCATCTCCCTCCCATCCTCCCTATCCCACCCCTCTAGGTGGTCACAAAGCACCGAGCTGATCTCCCTGTGCTATGCGGCTGCTTCCCACTAGCTATCTATTTCACATTTGGAAGTGTATATATGTCCATGCCATTCTCTCACTTCGTTCCAGCTTATCCTTCCCCTTCTCCGTGTCCTCAAGTCCATTTTCTACAACTGCATCTTTATTCCTGTTCTGCCCTGAGGTTCTTCACAATGATTTTTTTTAAATTTCCATATATATGTGTTAGCATACGGTATTTATTTTTCTCTTTCTGACTTACTTCACTCTGGTTGACAGACCCTAGGTCCATCCACCTCACTACAAATAACTCAATTTCATTTCTTTTATGGCTGAGTAATATTCCATTGTATATATGTGCCACATCTTCTTTATCCATTCATCTGTCTATGGACACTTAGGTTACTTCCATGTCCTGGCTATTGTAAAGAGTGCTGCAACGAACATTGTGGTAGATGTCTCTTTTTGAATTATGATTTTCTCGGGGTATATGCCCAGTAGTGGGATTGCTGGGTCATATGGTAGTTCTATTTTTAGTTTTTTAAGGAACCTCCATACTGTTCTCCATAGTGGCTGTATCAATTTACATTCCTACCAACAGTGCAAGAGGGTTCCCTTTTCTCCACACCCTCTCCAGCATTTATTGTTTCTAGATTTTTGATGATGGCCATTCTGACTGGTGTGAGGTGATATCTCATTGTACTTTTCATTTGCATTTCTCTAATGATTAGTGATGTTGAGCATCCTTTCATGTGTTTGTTGTCAATCTGAATATCTTCTTTGGAGAAATGTCTATTTAGGTCTTCTGCCAATTTTGGATTGAGTTGTTTGTTTTTCTGATATTGAGCTTCATGAGATGTTTGTAAATTTTGGAGATTAGTCCTTTGTTAGTTGCTTCACTTGCAAATATTTTCTCCCTTTCTGAGGGTTGTATTTCATCTTGTTTATGGTTTCATTTGCTGTGCAAAGGCTTTTAAGTTTCATTAGATCACATTTGTTTACTTTTGTTTATATTACCATTTCTCTAGGAGGTGGGTCAAAAAGGATCCTGCTGTGATTTATGTCATAGAGTGTTCTGTCTATATTTTCCTCCAAGAGTTTTATAGTGTCTGGCCTTACATTTAGGTCTTTAATCCATTTTGAGTTTATTTTTGTGTATGGTGTTAGGGAGTGTTCTAATTTCATTCTTTCATATGTAGCTGTCCAGTTTTCCCAGCACCACTTATTGAAAAGGCTGTCTTTTCTCCATTATATATTCTTGCCTCCTTTATCAAAGATAAGGTGACCATATGTGCATGGGTTTATATCTGGGCTTTCTATCCTGTTCCATTGATCTATATTTCTGTTTTTGTGCCAGTACCATACTGTCTTGATTACTGTAGCTTTGTAATATAGTCTGAAGTTCAGGAACCTGATTCCTCCCACTCCATTTTTCTTTCTCAAGACTGATATGGCTATACAGGGTTTTTTGTGTTTCCATACAAATTGTGAAATTTTTTGTTCTAGTTCTGTGAAAAATGCCATTGGTACTTTGAGAGAGATTGCACCGAATCTGTAGATCGCTTTGGGAAGTATAGTCATTTTCACATTGTTGATTCTTCCAATCCAAGAACATGGTATATCTCTCCATTTGTTGGTATCATCTTTAATTTCTTTCATCAGTGTCTTATAGTTTTCTGCATACAGGTCGTTTGTCTCCTTAGGCAGGTATATTCCTAGGTATTTTATTCTTTTGTTGCAATGTTTAATGGGAGGGTTTCCTTAATTTCTCTTTCAGATTTTTCATCATTAGTGTGTAGGAACGCAAGAGATTTCTGTGCATTAATTTTGTATCCTGCTACTTTACCAAATTCATTGATTCACTCTAGTAGTTTTCTGGTAGCATCTTAAGGATTATCTCTATATAGTATCATATCGTCTGCAAACAGCGACAACTTTACTTCTTCTTTTCTGATTAGGATTCCCTTTATTTCTTTTCCTTCTCTGATTGCTGTGGCTAAAACTTCCAAAACTATGTTGAATAATAGTGGTGAGAGTGGAGACCCTTGTCTTGTTCCTGATCTTAGTGGAAATGGTTTCACTTATTCACCATTGAAAATGATCTTGGCTGTGAGTTTGTCATACATGGCTTTTATTATGTTGAGGTAAGTTCCCTCTATGCCTACTTTCTGAAGGATTATTTTTTTTATCATAAATGGATGTTGAATTGTGTTAAAAACTTTTTCTGCATCTATTGAGATGATCATATGGTTTTTCTCCTTCAATTTGTTAATATGGTTTATCACATTGATTAATTTGCGTATATTGAAGAATCCTTGCATTGCTGGGATAAACCCTACTTGATCATGGTGTATGATCCTTTTAATGTGCTTTTGAATTCCTTTTGCTGGGATTTTGTTGAGGATTTTTGCATCTATGTTCATCAGTGATATTGGTCTGTATTTTTCTTTTTTTGTGGCATCTTTGTCTGGTTTTGGTATCAGGATGATGCTGGCCTCGTAGAATGAGTTTGGGAGTGTTCCTCCCTCTGGTATATTTTGGAAGAGTTTTAGAAGGATAGGTGTTAGCTCTTCTCTAAATGTTTGATAGAAATCTCCTGTGAAGCCATCTGGTCCTGGGCCTTTGCTTGTTGGAAGATTTTTAATCACAGTCTCAGTTTCAGTGCTTGTAATTGGTCTGTTTATATTTTCTATTTCTTCTTGGTTCAGTCTCAGAAGGTTGTGCATTTCTAAGAATTTGTCCATTTCTTCCAGGTTGTCCATTTTATTGGCATAGAGTTGCTTGTAGTAATCCCTCAAGATCCTTTGTATTTCATCAGTGTCAGTTGTTACTTCTCCTTTTTCATTTCTAATTCTATTGATTTGAGTCTTCTCCCTTTTTTCTTAATGAGTCTGGCTAATGGTTTATCAATTTTGTTTATCTTCCCAAAGAACCAGCTTTTAGTTTTGTTGATCTTGCTACTGTTTCCTTCATTTCTTTTTCATTTATTTCTTATCTGATTTTTATGATTTCTTTCCTTCTGCTAACTTTAGGGTTTTGTGGGGTTTTTTTGGTTCTTTTTCTCTAATTGCTTTAGGTGTAAGGTTAGGTTGTTTCTTTGAGATGTTTCTTGTTTCTTGAGGTACAATTGTATTGCTATAAACTTCCCTCTTAGAACTGCTTTTGCTGCATCCCATAGGTTTTGGGACATCGAGTTTTCATTGTCATTTGTTTCTAGGTATTTTTTGATTTCCTCTTTGATTTCTTCAGTGATCTCCTGGTTATTAAGTAGTGTATTGTTTAGCTTCCATGTGTTTGTATTTTTTACAGATTTTTTCCGTAATTGATATCTAGTCTCATCATGTTGTGGTCAGAAAAGATACTTGATATGATTTCAAGGTCCTTAAATTTACCAAGGCTAGATTTGTGACCCAAGATATGATCTATCCTGGAGAATGTTCCATGAGCACTTGAGAAGAAAGTGTATTCTGTTGGCTTTGGATGGAATATCCTACAAATATCAATTAAGTCCATCTTGTTTAATGTATCATTTAAAGCGTGTGTTTCCTTATTTATTTTCATTTTGGATGATCTGTCCATTGGTGAAAATGGGGTGTTAAAGTCCCCTACTCTGGTAGTGTTACTGTCATTTTCCCCTTTTATGGCTGTTAGCATTTGCCTTATGTATTGAGGTGCTCATGTTGGGTGCATAAATATTTACAATTGTTATATCTTCTTCTTGGATTGATTCCTTGATCATTATGTACTGTCCTTCTTTGTCTCTCATAATAGCCTTTATTTTAAAGTCTATTTTGTCTGATGTGAGAATTGCTACTCCAGCTTTCTTTTGGTTTCCATTTGCATGGAATATATTTTTCCATTCCCTCCCTTTCAGTCTGTATGTGTCCCTAGGTCTGAAATTGGTCTCTTGTAGACAGCATATATACAGGTCTTGTTTTTGTATCCATTCAGCCAGTATATGGCTTTTGGTGGGAGCATTTAATCCATTTACATTGAAGGTAATTATCGATATGTATGTTCCTATTCCCATTTTATTAATTGTTTTGGGTTTGTTATTGTAGGTCTTTTCCTTCTCTTGTGTTTCCTGCCTAGAGGAGTTCCTTTAGCATTTGTTGTAAAGCTGGTTTGGTGGTGCTGAATTCTCTTAGCTGTTGCTTGTCTGTAAAGGTTTTAATTTCTCCATCGAATCTGCATAAGATCCTCACGGGGTAGAGTAATCTTGGTGGTAGGTTTTTCCCTTTCATCATTTTAAATATGTCCTGCAACTCCCTTCTGGATGCAGAGTTTCTGCTGAAAGATCAGCTGTTAACATTATGGGGATTCCCTTGTATGTTATTTGCTGTCTTTCCCTTGCTGCTTTTAATATTTTTACATTGTATTTAATTTTTGATAGTTTGATTAATATGTGTCTTGTCATGTTTCTCCTTGGATTTATCCTGTATGGGACTCTCTGTTGTTGCTGGACTTGATTCACTATTTCCTTTCCCTTATTAGGGAAGTTTTCAACTTTAATATCTTCAAATATTTTCTCAGTCCTTTGTTTTTCTCTTCTTCTTCTGGGACCACTATAATTTGAATGTTGGTTCGTTTTTTCTTTTTTAGTTTAATTTTATTGATTTTTTATACAGCAGGTTCTTATTAGTCATCCATTTTATATACATCAGCGTGTACATGTCAATCCCAATCCCTCAATTCATCACAGAACCACCACCACCACCCGCTGTTTTCCCCACTTGGTGTCCACATTTGTTTTCTACATCTGTGTCTCTGTTTCTGCCCTGCAAACCAGTTCATCTGTACAATTTTTCTAGGTTCCACATATACGCGTTAATATACAATATTTGTTTTTCTCTTTCTGACTTTCTTCACTCTGTATTACAGTCTCTAGTTTCATCCACATCTCTACAAATGACCCAGTTTCATTCCTTTTTATGGCTGAGTAATATTCCATTGTATATATGTACCACATCTTCTTTATCCATTGGTCTGTCGATGGGCATTTCGTTTGCTTCCATGACCTGGCTATTGTAAATAGTGCAGCAATGAACATTGGGGTGCATGTGTCTCTTTGAATTATGGTTTTCTCTGGGTATATGCCCAGTAGTGGGATTGCTGAGTCATATGGCAATTCTATTTTTAGTTTTTTAAGGGGCCTCCATACTGTTATCCATAGTGGCTGTATCAATTTACATTCCCACCAACAGTGCAAGAGAGTTCCCTTTTCTCCATACCCTCCCCAGCATTTGTTGTTTGTAGATTTTCTGATGATGCCCATTCTAACTGGTGTGAGGTGATACCTCATTGTAGTTTTGATTTGCTTTTCTCTAATAATTAGTGATGTTGAGCAGCTTTTCATGTGCATCTTGGCCATCTGTATGTCCCCTTTAGAGCAATGTCTATTTAGGTCTTCTGCCCATTTTTTGATTGGGTTCTGTATTCTTCTAATATTGAGCTGAATGAGCTGTTTATATATTTTGGAGATTAATCCTTTGTCCATTGATTCATTTGCAAATATTTTTTCCCATTCTGAGGGTTGTCTTTTCGTCTTGTTTGTAGTTTCCTTTGCTTTGCAAAAGCTTTTAAGTTTCATTCGGTTCCATTTGTTTATTTTTGTTTTTATTTCCATTACTCTAGGAGGTAGATCAAAAAAGATCTTGCTGTGATTTATGTCAAAGAGTGATCTTCCTAAGTTTTCTTCTAAGAGTTTTATAGTGCCCAGTCTTACATTTAGGTCTCTAATCCATTTTGAGTTTATTTTTCTTTATGGTGTTAGGGAGTGTTCTAATTTCATTCTTTTACATGTAGCTATCCAGTTTTCCCAGCACCACTTATTGAAGAGACTGTCTTTTCTCCATTGTATATCCTTGCCTCCTTTGTCATAGATTACTTGACCATATGTGCGTGTGTTTATCTCTGGGCTTTCTATCCTGTTCCATTGATCTATATTTCTGTTTTTGTGCCAGTATCATGTTGTCTTGATTACTGTAGCTTTGTAGTATATCTGAAGTCAGGGAGTATGATTCCTCCAGCTCCATTTTTTCCCTCAAGACTGCTTTGGCTATTCTGAGTCTTTTGTGTTTCCATACAAATTTTAAGACTTTTTTGTTCTAGTTCTGTAAAAAAATGCCATTGGTAATTTGATAGGGATTGCATTGAGTCTGTAGATTGCTTTGGGTAGTATAGTCATTTAAACAATATTGCTTATTCCAATCGAAGAAGATGGTATATCTCTCCATTTGTTGGTAACATCTTTAATTTCTTTCATCAGTGTCTTATAGTTTTCTGCATACAGGTCTTTTGTCTCCTGAGGTAGGTTTATTCCTAGGTATTTTATTCTTTTTGTTGCAATGGTAAATGGGAGTGTTTCCTTAATTTCCCTTTCAGATTTTTCATCATTAGTGTATAGGAATGCAAGAGATTTCTGTGCATTAATTTTGTATCCTGCAACTTTACCAAATTCATTGGTTAGCTCTAGCAGTTTTCTGGTAGTATCTTTAGGATTCTCTATGTATAGTATCATGTCAGCTGCAAACAGTGACAGCTTTAATTCTTCTTTTCCAATTTGTATTCCTTTTATTTCTTTTTCTTCTCTGATTGCCATGGCTAAGACTCCCAAAACTATGTTGAATAACAGTGGTGAGAGTGGACATGCTTTTCTTGTTCCTGATCTTAGAGGAAATGCTTTTAGTTTTTCACCATACAGTATGATGTTTGCTGTGGGTTTGTCATATATGGTGTTTATTATGTTATGGTAGGTTCCCTCTATGCCCACTTTCTGGTGAGTTTTATTATAAATCGGTGTTGAATTTTGTCAAAAGCTGTTTCTGCATCTATTGAGATGGTCATATAGTTTTTATTCTTCAATTTGTTAATATGGTGTATCACATTGATTGATTTGTGTATATTGAAAAATCTTTGCATCCCTGGGATAAATCCCACTTGATCATGGTGTATGATCCTTTTAATGTGTTGTTGGATTCTGTTTGCTAGTATTTTGTTGAGGATTTTTGCATCCATATTCATCAGTGATATTGGTCTGTAATTTTCTTTTCTTGTAGTATCTTTGTCTGGTTTTGGTATTAGTGTGATGGTGGCCCCATAGAATGAGCTTGGAATTGTTCCTTCCTCTGCAACTTTTTGGAAGAGTTTGAGAATGATGAGTGTTAGCTCTTCTTTAAATGTTTCATAGAATTCACCTGTGAAGGCATCTGGTCCTGGACTTTTGTTTCTTGGAAGATTTTTAACCACAGTTTCAATTTCATTACTTGTGAGTGGTCTGTTCATATTTTATATTTCTTCCTGGTTCAGTCTTGGAAGGTTATACCTTTCTGTGAATTTGTCCATTTCTTCCAGGTTGTCCATTTTATTGGCATATTGTTGTTTGTAGTAATGTTTTATAATCCTTTGTATTTCTGCAGTGTCAGTTGTGATTTCTTCTTTTTCACTTTTAATTTTATTGATTTGAGTCCTCTCCCTCTTTTTCTTGATGGGTCTGGCTAATGGTTTATCAATTTTGTTTATCTTCTCAAAGAACCACCTTTTAGTTTTATTGCTCTTTGCTATTGCTTTCTTTGCTACTATTTCATTTATTTCTGCTCTGAAGTTTATCATTTCTTTCCTTCTGCTAACTATAGGTTTTGTTTGTTTTTCTTTCTCTACTTCCCTTAGGTGTAACATTAGATTGTTTATTTGAGATTTTTCTTGTTTGTTGAGGTATGCTTGTATAGCTATAAACTTCCCTCTAAGAACTGCTTTTGCTGCATCCCATAGGTTTTTTTTTTTTTTTTTTTTTTTTTTTTTGCGGTACGCGGGCCTCTCCCTGCCGTGGCCCCTCCCGTCGCGGAGCACAGGCTCCGGACGCGCAGGCCCAGCGGCCATGGCCCACGGGCCCAGCCGCTCCGCGGCATGTGGGATCCTCCCAGACCCGGGCACGATCCCACGTCCCCTGCATTAGCAGGCGGACTCTCAACCACTGCGCCACCAGGGAAGCCCATCCCATAGGTTTTTGATCTTCGTATTTTCATTGTCATTTGTCTCTCAGTATTTTTTGATTTCCTCTTTGATGTCTGCAGTGATCTCTTGGTTATTTAGTAACGTATTGTTTAGCCTCCATATGTTTGTGCTTTTTACGTTTTTTTCCCTGTAATTGATTTCTAATCTCATAGCATTGTGGTCAGAAAAGATGCTTGATATGATTTCAATTTTCTTAAATTTACTGAGGCTTGATTTGTGACCCAGGATGTGCTCTATCCTTGAGTATGTTCTGTGCGCACTTGAGAAGAAAGTGTAATCTGTGGTGTTTGTGTGGAATGTCCCATAAATATCAATTAAATCTACCTGGTCTATTGTGTCATTTAAAGCTTGTGTTTCCTTATTAATTTTCTGGTTGAATGATCTGTCCATTGGTGTGGGTGAGGTGTTAAAGTCCCTCACTATTATTGTGTTACTGTTGATTTCCTCTTTTAGAGCTGTTAGCAGTTGCCTTTTGTATTGAGGTGCTCCTATGTTGGGTGCATATATATTTATAATTGTTATATCTTCTTCTTGGATTGATCCCTTGATCATTATGTAGTGTCTTCCTTGTCTCTTGTAACATTCTTTATTTTAAAGTCTATTTTATCTGATATGAGTATTGCTACTCCAGCTTTCTTTCTATTTCCATTTGCATGGAATATCTTTTTCTATTCTCTCACTTTCAGTCTGAATGATCTGAAGGTCTTAAGTGGTTCTCCTGTAGAGAGCATATATATGAGTCTTGTTTTTGTATCCATTCAGCATGCCTGTGTCTTTTGATTGGAGCATTTAATCCATTCATGTTTAAGGTAATTATGTATATGTATTTTCCTATGACTATTTTATTAATTGTTTTGGGTTTGTTTTTGCAGATCCTTTTCTTCTCTTGTGTTTCCCACTTAGAGAAGTTCCTTTAGCATTTGTTATAGAGCTGGCTTTGTGGAGCTGGTGCTGAATTCTCTTAGCTTTTGCTTGTCTGTAAAGCTTTTGATTTCTCCATTGAATCTGAATGAGATCCTTGCTGGGTAGGGTAGTCTTTGTTGTAGGTTCTTCCTTTTCATCACTTTAAGTATATCATGCCACTCCCTTCTGGCTTGTAGAGTTTCTGCAGAGACATCAGCTGTTAACTTTATGGGAGTTCCCTTGTATGTTATTTGCTGTTTTCCCCTTGCTGCTTTCAATAATTTTTCCTTGTCTTTAATTTTTGCCATTTTGCTTACTATGTGTCTCAGCGTGTTTCTCCTTGAGTTTATCCTTTGAGGGACTCTCTGCCCTTCCCGGACTTGGGTGTCTATTTCCTTTCCCATGTTAGGGAAGTTTTCGATTATAATCTCTTCAAATATTTTCTCTAGGCCTTCCTCTGTCTCTTCTCCTTCTGGGACCCCTATAATGTGAATGTTGCTGAATCTAATGTTGTCCCAGAGGTCTCTTAGGCTGTCTTCATTTCTTTTCATTCTTTTCTCTTTATTCTGTTCCTCAGCAGTGAATTCCACCATTCTGTCTTCCAGGACACTTATCCGTTCTACTGCCTCAGTTATGTGCTATTGATTCCTTCTAGTGTAGTTTTCATTTTAGTTATTTTGTTGTTCATCTCTGTTTGTTTGTTCTTTAATTCTTCTAGGTCTTTGTTAAACATTTCTTGCATCTTCTCAGTCCTTGCCTCCATTCTTTTTCTGAGGTCCTGGATCATCTTCACTATCATTCTGAATTCTTTTTCTGGGAGGTTGCCTATCTCCACTTCATTTAGTTGTTTTTCTGGGGGTTTATCTTGCTCCTTCATCTGGTACATAGATCTCTGCCTTTTCATCTTGTCTCTCTTTCTGTGAATGTGGTTTTTGTTCTACAGGCTGCAGGATTGTAGTTCTTCTTGCTTCTGCTGTCTGCCCTCTGGTGGATGAGGCTATCTAAGAGGCTTGTGCACATTTCCTGATGGAAGGGACTGGTCTGTTGGTGCATTTAATGTTGTCCCAGAGGTCTCTAAGACTGTCCTCAATTGTTTTCATTCTTTTTTCTTTATTCTGCTCTGTAGTAGTTATTTCTACTATTTTATCATCCAGGTCACTTATCCGTTCTTCTGCCTCAGTTATTCTGCTATTGATTCCTTCTAGAGAATTTTTAATTTCATTTATTTTGTTGTTCATCTTTGTTTGTTTGTTCTTTACTTCTTCTAGGTCATTGTTAAACTTTTCTTGTATTTTCTCCATTCTATTTCCAAGATTTGGGATCATGTTTACTATCATTACTCTGAATTCTTTTTCAGGTAGACTGCCTATTTCTTCTTCATTTGTTTGTTCTGGTGGGTTTTTACCTTGCCCCTTCATGTTCTGTGTGTTTCTCTGTCTTCTCATTTTGCTTAACTTACTGTGTTTGGAGTCTCTTTTTCGCAGGCTACAGGTTTGTAGTTTCCGTTGTTTTTGGTGTCTGCCCCCAGTGGCTAAGGTTGGTTCAGTGGGTTGTGTAGGCTTCCTGGTGGAGGGGACTGCTGCCTGTGTTCTGGTGAATGAGGCTAGATCTTGTCTTTCTGGTGGGCAGGACCACGTCTGGTGGTATGTTTTGGGGTGTCTGTGACCTTATTAAGATTTTAGGGACCCTCTCTTCTAATCGGTGGGGTTGTGTTCCTGTCTTGCTATTTGTTTGTCATAGGGTGTCCAGCACTGTATCTTGCTGGATTTTGAGTGAAGCTGGGTCTTGGCTTTGAGATGGAGATCTCTTGGAGAGTTTTTGCTGTTTCATATGTGGAGCTAGGAGGTCTCTGGTGGACCAATGTCCTGAACTCGGCTCTCCCACATCAGAGGCACAGGTCTGACACCTGACCAGAGCACCAAGACCCTGTCAGCCACACAGCCAGGTACATGGGGAGTTTCTTGCCTTTTGAGAGGTCTGAGGTCTCCTGCCAGCTTCCAGTAGGTGTTCTGTAGGAGTTGTTCCATATTTAGATGTATTTCTGATGTATTTGTGGGGAGGAAGGTGATCTCCACGTCTTACTCCTCTGCCATCTTGAAGGTCTCTCTCATATTTATTTTTAATCTACTTGGAATTGATTATATTTGGTGTGAGAAAAATATCTAATTTTATTTTTTTCAAATTGTCTCAGCAACATTTATTGCTTGATTTATCCCTTCCCAGTACTTTGTAATTCTTTTTTTGACATGGATTTTCCATCTATACATTGGTCCTAAACCACTACATCAATTCCATATTGTTTTATTTATGATAGCTTTATAATACGTATGGATAGCTGATCAGGCAAGGTCCTCCATTCTATTTGTTTTAAAAATTGTCTTGGTTGTTTTTGTCTTTGCCTGAATTCGGGGTCAAATTGTCAAATTCTTCAAAAATATTGTGGATACTTTTATTGTGTTTGTATTAAATTTATAGTTAAAATTGGGGATAATTGCCATCACTTTTCTCACCAATTAACGTGGTATATCTCCCCTGTTATTTAGGTTTTCTTTAATAGAGTTTTATACTTTTTTCCATACAGGCCTTTTAAAACTTTCTTTAGATTAGTTCCAAGATACTTCAATATTTGCTGCTATTAAAATGCTATACTATTAAAAATTACTTATTATTTTTTTGTTGATGTTTAGGAAAGCAGTAGAGTTTTATATATTGACTTTGTAACCAGCAAACTTGCTTATCTCGCATGTTTGGTCTAATGACTTGTCTGTACAGTCTCTTGGGTTTTCTGGATAGATAATCTTACTATTTATGACTCAATATGGTTTTCTTTCTTCCTTTCCATTCTTTATAGCTTTTATTTCTTTTTCATGTCTTATGAGTACTGGCTAGGACCTCCAGTAAAATGTCTATTAGAAACAAAGACAGCAGGCATCCTTTTCCCCACCTTCAAAGGGAATGCTTCTGATGTTTGACCATCTGATGTCTTATCGGCTCTGGGGTTTTGGTATATACCATGTCTCAAGCTTAGAAAGTTTCTTCCTATCCTCTTATTAAATACTTTTTAAATTGTGAAAAAGTTATGAATTTTTATCAAATATTTTATGTGTCTATGGAGATGAGTATGTACATTTTTCCTTTAATCAGTTAATGAAGTGAATAGATTTCTCTAAAATTAGACTATCCTTACAATCCTAGTACAATCCCAAATTGGTCCCCTTAAAAAAAAGGAAGGTATACAGTACATTGCTGGGTTCAGTTTGAATATATTTTGTTATATATTTGTGCATTTATTTGGTCCTTTATTTTCTTGTAAAGTTTCTCTCAGGTTTTGATATCAAGGTTAAATTAGCTTTCTAACATGATTTGGGAAACATATCCTTGAATGTTTGGAAGAGAACTCACTGGCAAAACCATCTGGACTTAATGTTGTTTCCTTTTTGGTGCATAGATTGTTAATTACTGATTCAAATTATTTCATGGTAATGAGTCTATTCAAATATTCTAATTTTTTATGAATTAGATTGTTTATGTTATATTTTTCTATTTCATTCAAGTGGTTCATAGTATTCTCTAAACTTTCAGAGTTTTATTCTATACCTATGTCCCTCTTTTCATCCCTAACACTTTGTCTCATTACAGATTTCTTGCAAACCAACTCAATCTTGTTAGAAGCTTTTTCCATTTTATTAGTTTCTTTTTTTCAGACAGTGAGTTTTGAGATGAGGTCTTGTTAATAATTTCTGTATTTTCCATTCCTGTATTTTTATGTATTTATCTTTATATTATATTGCTTTCCTTTGAATTATTCTCAGTTTTATTGCTCTTTTTAACTTAGTGATTTCTTCTATTCTTATAAACTTTCTAATATTCCAGTATAAGACACAAAATTACCTTTAAATATCATTTTAGCTGCATGTCAAAATTCTGAGAGGTTGAGTTTTAATTATTGTTCTATTTGAAATTTTTTTCATTTCCCATTAAGATTTTTTATTTAAAGGTTGTTAAAGTGTGTTTCAAAGTTTCTTTTGTTATTGATTTCTAATTGAATTACTTTGAGGTTAGATGCTGTGATTTGTATGACCAATTATTTGGACTTTGTTGAGACTTACTTTGTGGCCTGGTAAGTAGTCAATTTTTGCAATTGTTCTACATATACTTGAGAATAATAGGCAATCACTAGTGATTGGATAGGGCTCTGCATATACCTCTTAAATTAAGTAGGGTAGTTATGTTGTTACAGTCTTCCAGTACCAATTTTCATCTGCTTGATCTATAATAAACAAATGAGATATGTTAAAATCTCTCTCTATAATGGTAGATTTGTCAACTTCTGTTTGAAATTCTGCCCTTTTTTTTTTTCTTTATACATTTGAGTCCATGCCTTAGGTGCATAGAAATTCAGAATCCATGTGTCTTCCTAAAAACATTATTCATTTTATTATTGTGTATTGATTCTTTCAGTACTAATAATGCCTTTTCCTTAATTTTTTGTGTTAATCTAGCTATAACAGATTTCTAAAATCAATATTTTCCTGGCATTTTCTGGAATATATTTTTCGTGTCCATTTACTTTGAACATTTTTGAATCCTTATTTTTAAGTGTGTTTCTTCCAACAATATATAACTGGATTTTCTTCTTAACCAGTATGATGTTCACCTTTTAAAAAAAAAATATTTCGAAGTGAGGGGGAAGATGCAGGAAGAGTAAGACGCAGAGATCACCTTCCTCCCCACAGATACACCAGAAATACATCTACACGTGGAACAACTCCTACAGAACACCTACTGAATGCTGGCAGAAGACCTCAGACCTCCCAAAAGGCAAGAAACTCCCCACGTACCTGGGTACGGCAAAACAAAAAAGAATAAACAGAGACAAAGTATAAGGATGGGACCTGCACCGGTGGAAGGGAGCCGTGAGGAGGAAAGATTTCCACACACTAGAAGCCCCTTCGCGGGCAGAGACTGCAGGTGGTGGAGGGGGGAGCTTCAGAGCCGTGGAGGAGACCACAGCAAAAGGGGTGTGGAGGGCAAAGCGCACAGAGGATCGGTGCCGACCGGCACTCACCAGACCGAAAGGCTTGTCTGCTCACCCGCTGAGGCGGGCAGAGCTGGGAGCTGAGGCTTGGGCTTCGGTTGGAGCACAGGGAGAGGACTGGGGTTGGCGGTGTGAACACAGCCTGCAGGGGGTTAGTGCACCATGGCTAGCCAGGAGGGAGTCCGGGGAAAAGTTTGGACCTGCCGAAGAGGCAAGAGACTTTTTCTTCCCTCTTTGTTTCCTGGTGTGCGAGGAGAGGGGATTAAGAGCGCTGCTTAAAGGAGCTCCAGAGACGGGTGCGAGCCGTGGCTAACAGCGTGAAACTCAGAGACAGGCATGAGACGCTAAGGCTGCTGCTGTGGCCACCAAGAAGCCTGTGTGCAAGCACAGGTCACTATCCACACCTCCCTTCCGGGGAGCCTGTGCAGCCCACCACTGCCATGGTCCCAGGATCCAGGAACAACTTCCATGGGAGAACGCACGGCGCGTCTCAGGCTGGTGCAACGTCGCGCCGACCTCTGCCACCACAGGCTTGCCCCGAATCTGCACCCCTCCCTCCCCCAGACCTGAGTGAGCCAGAGCCCCCAAAGCAGCTGCTCCTTTAGCCCCGTCCTGTCTGAGCGAAGAGCAGAGACCCTCCGGTGACCTAAACGCAGAGGCGGGGAATCCAAAGCTGAACCCCGGGAGCTGTGCGAGCAAAGAAGAGAAAGGGAAATCTCTCCCAGCAGCCTCAGAAGCAGCGGATTAAAGCTCCACAATCAACTTGATGTACCCTGCATCTGTGGAATACCTGAATATACAACGAATCATCCCAAATTGAGGAGGTGGTCTTTGAGAGCAAGATTTATTATTTTTTCCCCGTTTCCTCTTTTTGTGAGTGTGTATGTGGATGCTTCTGTGAAAGATTTGTCTGTATAGCTTTGATTTCACCATTTGCTCTAGGGTTCTATCTATCCTTTTTTTTTTTTCTTAATAATTATTTTTTATTTTAATAACTTTTAAATAACTTTTATTTTAAGAATTATTTAAAAAATTTAATAATCCTTTTTTTTCTTAAAACAATTTTTTTCTTAATAATTATTTTTTATTTTAATAACTTTTAAATAACTTTTATTTTAATAACTTTTAAATAATTTTAATAATGGTGAAAATCTCACAGAGATCTCCATGTCAGCAGCAGCATCCAGCTTCACTCAACGACCAGCAAGTTTCAGTGGTAGACACCCTATGCCAAACAACTAGCAGAACAGGAACACAACCCCACACATTAACAGAGAGGCTGCCTAAATTTGTAATAAGTCCACAGACACCTCAAAACACACCACCAGACGTGGACCTGCTCACCAGAAAGACAAGATCCAGCCTCATCCACCAGAACACAGGCACTAGTCCCCTCTACCAGGAAGCCTACACAACCCACTGAACCAACTTTAGCCACTGGGGACAGACACCAAAAACAATGGGAACTATGAACCTGAAGCCTGCAAAAAGGAGACCCTGAAAACAGTAAGATAAGCAAAATGAGAAGACAGAAAAACACACAACAGATGAAGGAGCAAGATAAAAACCCACCAGACCTAACAAATGAAGAGGATATAGGCAGTCTACCTGAAAAAGAATTCAGAATAATGATAGTAAAGATGATCCAAAATCTTGGAAATAGAATAGAGAAAATGCAAGAAACATTTAACAAGAACCTAGAAGAACTAAAGATGAAACAAGCAATGATGAACAACACAATAAATGAAATTAAAAATACTCTAGATGGGATCAATAGCAGAATAACTGAGGCAAAAGGACAGATAAGTGACCTGGAAGATAAAATAGTGGAAATAACTACTGCAGAGCAGAATAAAGAAAAAAGAATGAAAAGAACTGAGGACAGTCTCAGACCTCTGGGACAACATTAAATGCACCAACATTTGAATTATAGGGGCTCCAGAAGAAGAAGAGAAAAAGAAAGGGACTGAGAAAATATTTGAAGAGATTATAGTTGAAAACTTCCCTAATATGGGAAAGGAAATAGTTAATCAAGTCCAGGAAGCACAGAGAGTCCCATACAGGATAAAGCCAAGGAGAAACATGCCAAGACACATGTTAATCAAACTGTCAAAAATTAAATACAAAGAAAACATATTAAAAGACGCAACAGGGAAGACATATGGGAACATATGTTTATGTATGACTGATTCACTTTGTTATAAAGCAGAAACTAACACACCATTGTAAAGCAATTATACCCCAATAAAGATGTTTAAAAAAAAAAAAAAAAAGAAGACCTAAAAAAAAAAAAAAAAGCAGCAAGGGAAAAACAACAAATAGCACACAAGGGAATCCTCATAAGGTTAACAGCTGATCTTTCAGCAGAAACTCTGCAAGCCAGAAGGGATTGGCAGGACATATTAAAGTGATGAAGGACAGAAACCTACAACCAAGAGTACTCTACCCAGCAAGGATCTCATTCAGATTTGGTGGAGAACTTAAAACCTTTACAGACAGGCAAAAGCTGAAAGAGTTCAGCACCACCAAACCAGCTTTACAACAAATGCTAAAGGAACTTCTCTAGGCAAGAAACACAAGAGAAGGAAAAGACCTACAATAACAAACCCAAAACAAGAAAATGGGAATAGGAACATACATATCGATAATTACCTTAAATGTAAATGGATTAAATGCTCTCACCAAAAGACACAGACTGGCTGAATGGATACAAAACAAGACACATATATATGCTGTCTACAAGAGACCCACGTCAGACCTAGAGACACATACAGACTGAAAGTAAGGCGATGGAAAAAGATTTTCCATGCAAATGGAAACCAAAAGAAAGCTGGAGTAGCAATTCTCATATCAGATAAAATAGACTTTAAAATAAAGACTATTACAAGAGACAAAGAAGGACACTATAATGATCAAGAGATTGATCCAAGAAGAAGATATAACAATTGTAAATATTTATGCACCCAAAATAGGAGCACCTCAATACATCAGGCAAATACTAACAGCCATAAAAGGGGAAATCGACAGTAACACATTCATAGTAGGGGACTTTAACATCCCACTTTCACCAATGGACAGATTACCCAAAATGAAAATAAATAAGGAAACACAAGCTTTAAATGATACATTAAACAAGATGGACTTAATTGATATTTATAGGACATTCCATCCAAAAACAACAGAATACACATTTTTCTCAAGTTCTCATGGAACATTCTCCAGGAGAGATCATATCTTGGGTCACAGGACAAGCCTTGCTAAATTTAAGAAAATTGAAATCGTATTAAGTATCTTTTCTGACCACAATGCTATGAGACTAGATATTAATTGCAGGAAAAGATCTGTAAAAAATATAAACACTTGGAGGCTAAACAATACAATACTTAATAACAAAGTGATCACTGAAGAAATAAAAGAGGAAATCAAAAAATACCTAGAAACAAATGACAATGGAGACATGACGACCCAAAACCTATGATATGCAGCAAAAGCAGTTCTAAGAGGGAAGTTTATAGCAATACAATCCTACCGTAAGAAACAGGAAACATCTCGAATAAACAACCTAACCTTGCACCTAAACCAATTAGAGAAAGAAGAACAAAAACACCCTAAAGTTAGCAGAAGGAAAGAAATCATAAAGATCAGATCAGAAATAAATGAAAAATAAATGAAGAAAACGATAGCAAAGATCAATAAAACTAAAATCCGGTTCTTTGAGAAGTTAAACAAAATTTATAAACCATTAGCCAGACACATCAAGAAAATAAGAGAGAAGACTCAAATCAATAGAATTAGAAATGAAAAAGGAGAAGTAACAACTGACACTACAGAAATACAAAAGATCATGAGTGATTACTAAAACAACTCTATGCCAATAAAATGGACAACTTGGAAGAAATGGACAAATTCTTAGAAATGCACAACCTGCCAAGACTGAGTCAGGAAGAAATAGAAAATATGAACAGACCAATCACAAGCACTGAAATTGAAAATGTGATTAAAAATCTTCCACCAAACAAAAGCCGAGGACCAGATGGTTTCACAGGTGAATTCTATCAAACATTTAGAGAACATCTAACACCTATCCTTCTCAAACTCTTCCAAAATATAGCAGAGGGAGGAACACTCTCAAACTCATTCTACGAGGCCACCATCACCCCGATACCAAAACCAAACAAGAATGTCACAAAGAAATAAAACTATAGGCCAATATCACTGATGAACATAGATGCAAAAATCCTCAACAAAATGCTAGCAGACAGAATCCACCAGCATATTAAAAGGATCATACATTATGGTTAAGTGGGGTTTATTCCAGGAATACAAGGATTCTTCAATATACGCAAATCAATCAACGTGATACACCATATTAACAAATTGAAGGAGAAAAACCACAGGATCTTCTCAATAGATGCAGAGAAAACTTTCGTAAAAATTCAACACCCATTTATGATAAAAACCCTGCAGAAAGTAGGCATAGAGGGACATTTCCTAAACATAATAAAGGCCATATATGACAAATCCACAGCAAACATCATCCTCAATGATGAAAAACTGAATGCATTTCCACTAAGGTCAGGAACGAGACAAGGTTGCCCACTCTCACCACTCTTATTCAATATAGTTTAGGAAGTTTTAGCCACAGCAATCAGAGAAGAAAAGGGAATAAAAGGAATACAAATCGGAAAAGAAGAAATAAACTGTCACTCTTTGCAGATGATATGATACTATACATAGAGAATCCTAAAGATACTACCAGAAAACTACTAGAGCTAGTCAATGAATTTGGTTAAGTAGCAGGATACAAAATTAATGCACAGAAATCTCTGGCATTCCTATACACTAATGATGAAAAATCTCAAAGTGAAATCAAGAAAACACTCCCATTTACCATTGCAACAAAAAGAATAAAATATCTAGGAATAAACCTACCTAAGGAGACAAAAGACCTGTATGTAGAAAATTATAAGACACTGATGAAAGAAATTAAAGATGATACAAATAGATGGAAAGATATACCATGTTCTTGGAATGGAAGAATCTACATTGTGAAAATGACTCTACAACCCAAAGCAATCTACAGATTCAATGCAATCCCTATCAAACTACCACTGGCATTTTTTACAGAACTAGATCAAAAATTTTCACAATTTGTATGGAAAACACAAAAGACCCTGAAGAAATAAAAGAGGAAATCAAAAAATACCTAAGCAAATAGCCAAAGCAATCTTGAGAACAAAAAGTGGAGCTGGAGGAATCAGGTTCCTGGACTTCAGACTATATTACAAAGCTACAGTAATCAAGACAGTATGGTACTGGCACAAAAACAGAAATATAGATCAATGGAACAGGATAGAAAGCCCAGATATAAACCCATGCACATATGGTCATCTTATCTTTGATAAAGGAGGCAAGAATATATAATGGAGAAAAGACAGCCTTTTCAATAAGTGGTACTGGGAAAACTGGACAGGTACATGCAAAAGTATGAGATTAGATCATGCCCTAACACCATACACCAAAATATGCTCAAAATGGATTAAATACGTAAATGTATGGCCAGAAACTATCAAACTCTTAGAGGAAAACATAGGCAGGACACTCTATGACATAAATCTCAGCAAGATCCTTTTTGACCCACCTCCTAGAGAAATGGAAATAAAAACAAAAATAAACAAATGGGACCTAATGAAACTTCAAAGCTTTTGCACAGCAAAGGAAACCATAAACAAGACCAAAAGACAACCCTCAGAATGGGAGAAAATATTTGCAAATGAAGCAACTGACAAAGGATTAATCTCCAAAATTTATAAGCAGCTCATGCAGCTCAATAACAAAAAGACAAACAACCTAATCGAAAAATGGGCAGAAGACCTAAATAGACATTTGTCCAAAGAAGATAAACAGACTGCCAACAAACACATGAAAGAATGCTCAACATCATTAATCATTAGAGAAATGCAAATCAAAACTACAATGACATATCATCTCACACCAGTCAGAATGGCCATCATCAAAAAACGTAGAAACAATAAATGCTGGAGAGGGTGTGGAGAAAAGGGAACACTCTTGCACTGCTGGTGGGAATGTGAATTGGTACAGCCACTATAGAGAACAGTGAAGGTTCCTTAAAAAACTAAAAATAAAACTACCATATGACCCAGCAATCCCACTACTGGGCATATACCCTGAGAAAGCCATAATCCAAAAAGAGTCATGTACCAAAATGTTAATTGCAGTTCTATTTACAATAGCCAGGACATGGAAGCAAAGTAAGTGTCCATCGACAAATGAGTGGATAACGATGTGGCACATATATACAATGGAATATTACTCAGCCATAAAAGAAATGAAATTGAGTTATTTGTAGTGAGGTGGGTGGACCTAGAGTCTGTCATACAGAGTGAAGTAAGTCAGAAAGAGAAAGACAAATACCATATGCTAACACATATATATGGAATATAAGAAAAGAAAATGTCATGAAGAACCTAGGGGTAAGACGGGAATGAAGACACAGACCTACTAGAGAATGGACTTGAGGATATGGGGATGGGGAAGGGTAAGCTGTGACAAAGTGAGAGAGTGGCATGGACATATATACACTACCAAACATAAAATAGCTAGTGGGAAGCAGCCGCATAGCACAGGGAGATGAGCTCGGTGCTTTGTGACCACCTGGATGGGTGGGATAGGGAGGGTGGGAGGGAGGGAGATGCAAGAGGGAGGAGATATGGGAACATATGTATATGTATAACTGATTCAGTTTGTTATAAAGCAGAAACTAACACACCATTGTAAAGCAATTATACTCCAATAAAGATCTAAGTAAAATAAAATAAAATTAAAAAAAATAATAACTTTATTTCGTTTATATTTACTATGTTGCAGATACATTTATTGTGATATCTAATATACTTGGATTTATTTCCATCGTCTTATTTTGTGCTTTGTGTATGTATGCTGTGCTTTTCTTTTCTTAGTGTTACTCCTTTCCTACTTACCATTGTATTGATAAAGTTTCATTATTCTCCTTTTCCCCCACTGCTTATCTGGGAAGTGGTTACCCTTAACATTTTAAAGCATGACTGACTAGATAGATAAGATCTAAATTTTTTCAATACCTCTGCCTTCCTCCAGAATGGCACCAGCATTTTTAAAAACATTTAGCTTTTTAACTCCTATCTTAGATGCTGTTCATATTCAGTATTTTATTGTTATTTAGTATTTAGTGCTTTTACAAATGCCAAAGATTTGCCCACATTATTGCCTCTTTCATCTTACTTTGTTCTTTTGATTTCATTTCTCTTATTCATGAATGATTTCTCTTAGTAGATCTCAGAGATAGTATCTTGGTGGTAAATGCCCTAAGTCTTCCTTGATAAAGCCTTTATTTTGCACTCAGTCCTGAATACAAATTTAGCTGGATATAGGATTTTAGGTTATACAAAATTTTAGATTCATAGTTATTTTCCTTCTGCACTTAACATTTTGCTGCTGGGAAGACTAATTTTCATTTCTTAAAAGTAACCATCATTTCTTTTCTTTCTATTTTTCTTTTTTTGAGTTTCATAGATTTTTAATATTTAATATTTTCCCCTTTTTACTTTTTATTTTATATTGGAGTATAGCTGATTAACAATGTTGTGATAGTCTCAGGTGCACAGCAAAGGGACTCAGCCATACATACACATGTATCCATTCTCCCCCAAACTCCCCTCCCATCCAGGCTGCCACATAACATTGAGCAGAGTTCCCTGTGCTACTGTCATTTATTTCTGATCACTTTTAAGGTTTTTTCTGTTTTTGGTGTCCTGAAGTTTCATTATGATTTGTCTAGGCATGAATATTTTTTGTTTATTCTGCTCAGGACTTCCTAAATCTGTGCTTCCTAAACCTGAACAATCCATTTCTTCCATCAGTTCTGGAAAACTTTCTGCTATTGTCTCTTAATATTGCTTAACCACCCCCAACTCCAATTACCTCAATTATTTCCTCTTAAGTATTTAAAAAAATTATGATAGCCTTCTCTTTGCATCACCCATATACCTCAATCTCTTTTAATGTTTTACATATCTATACTTTTCTGTGTTGCATTATAGCCAATTTTCTCAGATTTAACGTGAAATTCAGTAAACTTCTCTTTAAGCATATTTAATGTCTTAAGACTATCCATTTAGTTTTTAGTTTCAGTGTCTTTAAGTTTTTTCCTATTTTATGTTGTTCTCTCATAAATATTTAACTTTTTGTAGTGTCTTATTTTAAATATTGATATTTAAGTCTTTCTCTGATAGTTCTATTATAATGTGTCTACTCTGTTTAGTCTGCTGAATTTTGCTTATGGTGGATTTATTCATGTGTTCTGTGATTTTGGATTGTGAGTTCATATTTGGCAGGGCTTTATCTGTGGGAATCTTATGGGGGTGTGTGTCCTTTTTGCATTTCCTTCTACCAACCCATTTACAACAAATTATTTTCAATTGAGTTCTTGGCTTTGGAGATTTGAGATTAGTATAAATCTGAACTCAAGCCCGTGGTAAGTGAAGGCCTATCACAGGAGTTCTTTGGGGAGGTTACTGTCTCTCACACCCAAGTCAAGCCCAGGTTGAGATGCAAGCTTCCTAGTCCTCCTCTCTGACAGTGGGTAAACGTTTTTCTCAGTCCAGTATTTCAATGAAGATGTTGCAGTTTGAGGCCTCAACTTTATGCAGTGGTCTCAGTTCCAACTTTCTGTCTTGCATTCATTCAAAGCCTTGTTTCCAAGTGATATACATTAAAATTCAAGCCATTAGATTTCCGGACCAGGGACTAGTCCCTGCCCACACTGCAGCATAAGCTCCCACATTTATCATTCTGGATTTTAGTACTTTCTTTCTAGACTCTTAGGGATAATTATGGGCCCTGCAATGTATTGAAAAGAAGATACTTTACATATTATTGAGTTTTTCTCTGGATATGTTTAGCAAGAGTTTTGTGGCTTAACCTATAGTATTACCATGAATGAAAGTTATTCTTTTACTATTTATTTTCCCCTTTGTTTTAGGTATGATATGTAAAACGATAATACTTTTTAGCCAAAAAGTCTTCTTTATCAATATTCTGTTTATTCATTTTGTTATTGGAAGTGATTTCTGTCATTTCTTATGCATTCTTTTTGTTTAACAATGATTTATCTTCTGTTTAATAATTTTTCAATTCCTTTTAAAAAAATATACAAGTTATATTTTATTTTTATCTTCTCCAGTGTTTTCAACGGTATATATACTTCTTTAAATTGTATTTGTGGAAAGCTTCAACTATTTAAAACTGTTTTTAAACTAATTTTAACTATTTTAAACCAATTTCAGTATTTGTAAGAAAGAAGCATTTAAGAAAAAAAGCTTCTGAATCCCTCCTATGTGAACAAGGAATTTCACAAAGCTTTGTTCCTCCACCTAACATCCCCCTCCTCTTTGGTCTTAAAATAATTTGAGCTATTAGATTTAGGTTTTTGTAATATGAATTTTAACAACATGTATATTCTTTATTGAGACTACTTTTGATATTTTTATTCAATTTAAAAGTGGTTTACAAACATTTAGACTTCTATTTTAATTGATTTTACTCTTGTCACCAAACTTCATCTCTATCATTTGGATATATTTTCAAGTAACTTTATTTTTAAAACTGCTGCAAATTTTCTGAGACTGGAAAATTTAACTGAAAATGTCTGTTGCTTTTTAGCCTGCTCAAATATATTATTTGTGTCACAAATTTTTCACTCATCAAAGTCTACAGCTTGGGCTCCATTTTCTTTTGGAATTTAGTGTTATGAAGTTAATGATATTTAGTCTAACTGTAGGTAATCTAATATGTTTTTCTATGTGTCTGTTTGTGTGTGCCCTTGGGTAGATGTAAGATTTCTTTAAAATATCTTCAAAAACATCACCAAGATGGGACTATTAGGCCTTTACTCAGCTAAGTAAAGTGTTTTTTTTTTTTTTTTTAATATTGATAGCTTTGCCATTATTTCATGACATTTATACTGCTGCCTCTTTTAGGAACTCTAAACTCTTTCAGGAATGCTTCTGGGAATTCTTTGGAGTCCCCAGCCCCTGGCAAGCATGAACACAATTTTACGTATGTTGGTCCTCCATCTTGTGTCTTCCACATGTTCGTATTCTCTCTCAATGTTTTTCCTTTTCTGTCCATTTTGCATGCATTTTTGGAAAGATTCCCCAGCTTGTCTTCAACACCACTCATTCAATGCTCAGCAGCAACAAATCTGCTCTTTCCTGCCACACCAGTGTAGAGTTTAATTCTGCCCTGCATTTTTATTTCCTTAAAACCCTCTCTCTCTCTCTTTCTCCTCCCTTCTCTCATTCTGTTGCCTTTTCCTCTTAGCCTGTTTTCTTGTCAGCTTCTTCCTTTGTCATGGAATTTGTCTTTATGCATACCAAGAAGCTTGTTGAAAATGTCTCTTGACTGGGCACAGCATCATTTTTAAAGGGATGCTCCCCCTCAGGGTCTTGGAGGTACTGTCCCTGCTCTTTGTCTTGCAGTATTTCCAACAGGTCCCTGGACTCTCTTGACCCCTTTTCACTCCTTCTTGAGAAGGGAGGGACTCCTCATAGTCCTGTTTTATGCTAGGCAGGAGGAGTGGATTGGCCTTGGGCCCCCCATCTCCCTGCTTGCTTGATAGCTGAATCATCTTTTTAGATCTACAGCTGGAGGACCAGCCAGTGTAGCCTTCATCTAGTATATCTGCTCCACTGAGGTGGCGTCTTTCTCCAACTACCATGTTGATTCTCTGGTGCTCTGACCTGATGTGTCACAGGAAAAACTACACTCCGCAGTTGTACTGCTCCCACAATTATTACCATATCTGCTCCAGCCTCTTGACCTTTCTTCCCCTCCAGAATGCATTGTGTCTCCATTAGCCCATCATCTGTCCAGTTGTCTTGCTCATTTTCAGGCTCTTCTGGGTATAAGAAGACCTTGGGGAAGGGAGGAAGTTGACTTGGGGAAACTGTTCTTCATTTGGTTCAGAGTTGAAGCAATAATGGTGATGGATATTTACTCCATTCTCTGGTTAGTAGAGATCCTGGGTGTCTGAGTCAAGTATTGACAGAGTGGGAATTACCATGTATCTTCCTATTTCTTTAAAGCAAGTTCTCTTTATGGAAGAGAACTTGGCATATGTCACACATGTGTTTGATAGGATTTTCTCCATCCAGCTTCATCTGCCTTATAAGGGTTGTTAGTTCCTTCCACATCCTGGCAATTAGGTTGTCTGTCAGTGTTCATTCACCTTGTTACTCTGAGCCTTCATATTTGTCTGTATTTGCTGGGGTGTTTTCCTGAGAAATAGGGAGAGGCTTTGTTAGAAGCCTCTAGCCAGAAACCATTTTGTACAGAAAGTCCCACAATGCATTTCAGTGTCTGTCTTCCCAAGAAGACCTTGAGATCCTTAAAGGGAGGGTTTGGGTCACAGACATCACTGGGTCCCCAGTATTTTGCAGGCAACCAACACTGAATTTCTGATCAATAAACATTGAAAGAACAAAAGAGGGAGAGGAAGCTTTTGTTATTTGTCTATTATCCATTGTTAAAATGTTTTAAATAACTCATAAATGATCCACCTGCCTCTCCAAAAAGAACTGATGAAAATGTGTCTTGCAGCTTAAGAATCTAATTAAAGGTAGCTTGGGCCATGGAGTGTATGACTAAACCTTTCATTTATGCAGTTAAATAATGTTTAGAAAGAAAAAAGATGGGATAAGAGAGCAACTTAATATCTCAGGTACAAGACACCCATATGATCATCCTCAGGGTGGTTACTATTTGTCTATGCTCCCACTACTAAGTAGAATGAAGAAAACAGGCTTACACTACAACAAAAGGGATGCAGGTTAGCGGTGAGCAGGAACTTTCTAATAGAGTAGCTTCATAATGTGTAGAATGGAAGCTGGGCAATTGCTTTCACTAGAAATGCTTTTCAATCTTTTAGACACAAAACTGTTTAGAGGTGGGGGTGACCTGGTTAGCTGCCCCCAAACCTTCCAGCCAGAAGGGCCTCTGAGACCTAGAAAAAGGGTCAAGTCACCCTTGGGTGCCTGAGGGCCCTCAGGTGGTGGCTTGGAGGTAAGCATCTGTCACTTTGAAGGAATGATTTAGTGATATCCAATAGCTGGGTGATTAATCAAGAAAACAAGTGAGCATTTGACTTCAGAGAGAAGAAAAAGCAGCCAAGGAGTTGCTTTGGGGAAAATGGGCACCCAGGCTTGGAATCCCAAACCAATGGTGCTTTCAGGGATCTTTACAGAGCATAGATCATTGCAAGACAGAGATCAATCTGCTGCACGGCTAAATTAATATTTAACTTGCTCAGGATAAGTCAATCCCCTGGGTTATTAGAGAAATTAACAAAAGCCCTAAACTGATGCTATTCTTACCTGAGCCATCAGCATGGGCTAAAAGTCATCAGTGCCGTTCCCTCATACCCTTTCAAGCTGTTGTGCCCCGTCCCCAACCCGATCCAACTCCCTCCTCTAACCCCTCTAATTTTTTCCCTACCTCTTTCTCTTCTTGCCACAGAACACTTCCTTCAAACAAAACCTGATATAGTCAATAGAGTAAAATGAAAAGCTGACGGAACAGAAGTGAGGTCTGCAGCCCCATCCACTGACCACTTCCCTATCTGCATGTCCCCTGAGAGGACCTCAGAGAACAGTTTGAAACTCCTAGGCAGTGGCTCCAGAGCCTCACTGTGCAGCAGAATCCACTGGCGTGAGGACTATAAAACACAACTGTGGCCCTACCACATCCTTACCAACTTAAAATCCTCATGAGCCTTGGGTGAGCCTTGCAGGTCAGAAGATACTAAGTGGCTGATTCTTGTGTAATTTTCCTGGCACAGGTTCAGAGACCCTGGCAGAGCTCTTGGGACCCCTGTAATTGTGGTGTCCCAGGGTCCTCCCAGGAGTGAGGTTTGCAGTTGGATAATGCCTTCAGCCAAGTCTGGAACTGCTGCTCTGTACCCACACAAGGAGCTGTAGCACAAGACTGTGGGTGAGAGGGACCAGTTAAGGGACACCAAGGCTTCCTGGGAGAGATGGGCTATGGGTAGAAGTTGAGGGCAAGAAATTCAATTCATTTCATTTCAGTTTGCATGAAAACATCTGGTGCAGTGCTTGTATGCAGCAGGTGCGCAATAAACAGAAGTCATTCCCCTCGTGTCTCACTACCCACCATCATCCTTTAGCTGTTAACCTTGCTTATTTTCCAGTCCTTCCCATCACCTGACACCTATTTCCTGGTTATTGTCATCCTTCTCCACTACACCGTAAGCTGCCTCAGAGCAGGGTCTGTGTCTGCGTCTCCCCAGCCTCGAGCAAGCCCTGCCTGGCTCATAGTAGGTACCCCATAAATATTTGTGGAATAAATGGGTGAATGCATGGCTAGCCGGGTGCAAGGGAAGGAGAGCCTGGGTTGGGTGTGGGGATGGTGAGGGGATCAAGCTGGTTGAGCAGCCCAGCACAGAGGGAGGCTGGCAAAGTCTGGGTTGAGAAGGCATGTTCCAGGGAGCTTGTAGAGGAATCTGGATGCCACGCTGAAGTGGTTGGTCTTTCTTTAGCACACAATGAGGAGCCATTAGGTTTCTGTGCTGGGAAGAGATAAGATCAAGCTTGGCTTGAGGAGGATTGGTTTGGCAGCAGAGTGCCGAAGGATTGGAGACGGGAGGGGATGGAAGCTGGGTGACCCAAGCAGCGGGCTGGCACTGGGACAGGCTCACGGTCATGGGTCAAGGGCATCAGAAGCAAGCTGTGGCACAGGGGACTCTGCCTAATGTACCTCTCAAACGACTATGATGTTCATACAGTGGATTTTGTGTTTTGTATTCAATATGCATCAAAAACAGGACCACAGTCCTTCCTCCTTGTAAAGTAAGAAAATTTTATTTATGATGTGTGTAGTTTACTTACCCTGCCTCAAAAAAAAAGCAGGTTAAATATTACATTTTTTCCTTTAGGAAATGTAATTTGGGACAATTACCAACACCATTTTTTTGGTCCTTATTCCTATGGAAACTGTATACATTTTCTTCTTGGGTGCTCTTTATGACTTTTAAAAATATTTTAAAAAAGTAATTTAGAAGTAAGTTTTTCAAATAAAGCAATATTTCTTAAAAAAGAAAAAAGACTGTGATATAGCAAAGGACAGAAAGGAGTCTGAGACTCATCCATCTATCCATCCATGGGGGAAGGGCTGGAGGCAGAAGAGCAGGTGAAGCTGCTGAGGAATTGTCCATGGACCCAGTAAGAGTTGAAGAGGGAACAGTAAGAAGTGCTAAGATAGGTAGGAGGAGAGCGGGCACCATGGAAACTGAGGCAAGAGCTCCCTGATGTCAAGGGTGCTGAGGGCTTAGGAGGACTGTGGGTAACTGGGTCATCCCCGGGGTGATGGCTCCAGAGATGTTGGGATGTAGTTGGTGGGGTGAGGCAGGACAGAGGGCAGCTGGCATGCCGTAAAGAAGGAGGATGAGGGAATGAAGGCTGGTGCCGAGGCAGGGTGGGATGGAAGGTAGTGGGGAGGGAGGCAGCCTGAGTCAGAGTGCGGGAAGCAAAACAGTGTCAGGATGGGGAGAGGAGTCTGGCTATGACTGAGGCAAAGGAGAGACTAAACATTCAGGGTGGGAAGCTGATTTGGCAAAGCTGGAAGAGGAGGACGTAGAGCATGGGAGGGGTCATCACATCTGCCCACAGTTAAATCATTGACAAATCTGGGAAAGGCTTGGTGGGGAAGAGGTGACTGTTGGGGGGTTGACCTAACAGGTCCTCCCTGACCCTGTAGGACCAGACCATCATCAGGTCTGGGGTGGGAGTGATGGGATGAGGACATTTCTCCAGCATAGCTTTACAGACTCAAGGCAGATCTTGAATGCTCCGGCTATCCCTAGAGACAGGAAAAGAAAGCAGAGCTGGGGGTGCTGAGCCCGGGAGAATCGCTCCTGCCTCCAATGCCCTGTCCTCCTGTTGCTGTCTCTGCAAGTCCTTCCAGCCCCTCCCCCACAGTTTTGGTGCCTTCCCCCACCTGCCACCTTGCAGAGCTCTCGCTGCCCCTATTGCATTCTGCCCCTCTAAGGGGCTATGTGACCACTGGTCCCTCCCGCCTGACCTGTCCTCTGGGGTTGGGGCCCTCGGTGGATGGTCACAGAACACATGGGGAAGTGAAAATTAAAGGCAGCCAGAGATTTCTGGGGGACAAGAGCAGCAGGGAGCTGGACAGGAAGCATATCCAGTGCCCTGCACCCTGGGGCTACTGCCCCCAGATTCTCTGAACCTCATTCATTCAGTCAGCGGATACATGCCATCACCTTCTACGGGCCAGGCATTGTTCTAGGCACTGGCCATTCCGTAGTGAACAAAACACACACGAATCCCGTTCTGGTAAGGAGAGACCCACAATAAACAAAATTGATTAGTAAAAACCACAGTGTGTTAGGTGAAGTGCTACGGACAGGAGGGATAGGGTGTGCCATGGGGGCTGCACTAAATAGAGTAGTCAGGGTAGTCTCGCTGAGAAGATGAAAGAAGACAAATTTGATTATTTATAGTTCACCTAGTCCTGGTGGGCTGTAAGCGGAAGGGTCTTAGTCAGCCCCTTCCCTAGGCCCCCTAGGTTAGGGCATGGAGAGCTGGGGCTGGCCGGTGCGGTTCTCCGAGAGCACCACCAGGGGGAGCCCGGACCCCTCCTAGCGCCTTCCCAGCCCTCCCGCACAGCCTTGCAAGCAAAAGTTTTTCTTAAACTAACAATGCCAGTGTAAGGAGGTGCTCGCGCCTGATTGGACGGGGGAATTTTGCAGGTTTGATTCCTTGATTGGACAGGAGGTGTTAGGGGTGGGGAGAGAGCTGATGGTGGGGGATCCCGCACCCTCCCCCGTCAGTCTGGCCGGCTCAGTCCTCCAGTAGGCTCGGCTGTAGCTCGCAATGTGACACCAGGACGAACACGCACTCGCGCGCTCTCCCCGGCTCGCACTCCCTCGCCCGCTCTCTCACACACGCACGCACACACCCACCTCTCCCATAAACACACACACACACATGCACACCCACACCCACGCGCGCCCGCACCGCCCCACGCGCGCACAATCCCGCCCACGCCCACGCCGCGCTCCGGGGAGTCCGGTCCCAGCCAGAGCGCGAAAGGATACGGAGAAGCCACCGGCGGGGAGCGCAGCGGCACCCCGAGACGCGGTGCCCTCCCCCCGCGGCCGCCTCGGCTCGGGCTCGGCCTGGGGACCGCCGGCCGGCGATGGCCCTGGACTGCCTGCTGCTGCTCCTCCTGGCATCCGCAGTGGCCGCGATGGAAGGTAACGTACCCACCGCGGAGCAAGTTGGCGGCTGTATCCCCGGGGCTTCCGTGGCTGCTACGCGTCGCCTGCATCCCGCGACCCGAGAGCCAGGTTGTTGGGGAGCATCGGCCGCGGCCGAGCGCGGGGCTGGGGCGGCACCCACCCGCGCGCCCCCGGCTGGCTTTCGGCGCCCGCAGCTGGTTCGCGGAGCCCTCTGGCTTCCGCGCCCGGGCGCTCCTTAGCAGCCCCGGTCTCCCGCAGCTCGGCTCAGAGAGCACGGAGCCCGCTGCATTGCGGTGCAGGCTCCTTAGCTCCGGGGAGACCGGCGTTGGGGAGGAAGGGGCGTCTCGGGCGGTCCGGCCCCTGGAGTACGGGCGTCAGTCTGCTCGCTTCCTATCCCGGGCAAGGATGCTCTTAGGCAGCCGCGCGCCACCTCTCCTTTTCCTTCGCTCGGGATCCGCGGGCTCCAGGACTCGGCCCGGCGGGCTAGCGCTGCGCGCCGGGACCGGAGAAGCTCTGCCCCGGTACCTCGCAAGTGGCTGCCGAATGAGAGGAGCTGAGTTCATTGGCCCGACCCTCGGGGGACAGCTGGTGGTACCGGAGCCTGCGGGCTGCATCTTTCCCGGGTCGGTCGGGGCGGGGTGGACACGTTTGTCGCCTCTTGCTCCTGAAAACGGGGGTGGGGTGGGGTGCGTGATCAGTTCTGACGAAACTCGCCCAGTATCCCTCCGGCCTGGGAAGGTAGCCGACGCGCAGCGACGCTCTCCTTGCTACTTCAGCCTCGGCTGTGCCTCTGCCGCCGTGGCCCGGAAAGCGCGCTCCGCGGGCACAGCGCCTGGCGCAGCAGGGAGACCCGCGCTCGGCGGCGCCCGCGAATCCCTGTGGGAAATCCCTGCCCCTCTCCCGCCTCCCGCCCCCTTCCCCCGCCCCCTTCCCCGAAGCACAGCGGCGGCCGCAGCCCCCTCCCGAAACGCAGCCGGCCTAGAGCGGAGTTTAGTGTCGGGATGGAAGCAATTCTGGGGGGAGATACGCGCCTCAGCCCCGCAGCCCTGGTGTCCGGCGTGGGTGAAACTCCACCGAGGGACTCCGCACGCAGCCCCCGGCACCTGCGCCGCCTTCCGAGCTGGGAGCTCGCTCCGCTGGGCCGCCCAGGTCCTCGTCCAACTGCTACTGGTTGCCCAGTGGAACCCTCCGCCCGGCCCCAAACCCCGTGATTCAGCGCCCCGACCCCTCCGGAAAGTGCTGCCCTTCTCGAAGCGAAGCTGGGGCCTTGTGGCCCCGAGGCGGGGCTGAGATTACCCGGCCTGGTAGCGAAGACCACCATATCCCGCGTTCGTTCTGGTGGCGGCGCGGGGGTGCGGCGATTAATGCCTAGAAAGCTCGCTTTTGCTTTTCTGAAGGTGGCTTTTTGTCTGCCCTCCGCCTGCCGCTGCCCTCTCTGGCTGCTGGGTCTTTGTGCCGAGGGGGTTGCTTTTGGGAACGTACAGGGACTGGAACGTTGGGGAGCGCGATCAACACCCCGCAGAAGGGATGCTTGGATTTGGCTTATTGAGAGACAAGCGCGGGAGCGGTTGAATTAGGACAAGCCAGGCGAGGCACACCTCCAAACCAGTCGGGACGACCTGGGAGAGCGGGCATTTGCAATGGGCGAGGCCACACGGGACTTTCTAACGCTGGGGCGGAGCGTCCTGCCCGCCGATCTTCGCGCCCCTTGGAGAGTCAGCGGCTCGGTCTCGGAGAGCAGATAGGTGCCTACTTGGGAAGCCTGGTCTCGGCGTTGGGTCTCCATCGTTGAAGGAGGGCATATGCATTCGAGCGAAATTGGAGAGCAAATGTGTGGGAACTCACTGGGCGTCTGGCGGCGCGCGGTTTCTACCCTAGATCCCCTCTTGGCTAGCCCTCCCTGTCTTCTGGGCTGGAGAGGCCCCAGGGAGGGTGCCGTGGTGCGGGCGCCCAGCCGCGCGCGTACCGGTCCTGTCACCCAGGTCGTCCGGAGCCCTTCCCTCCTCGCAGCTCGGAAACTTTCCCGTTAGCCTGGCCAGAAGAGCCCGGCTTTCTGGGCTGAACTTCTGTCTCTCCAGTAAGGGTTAAAAGAAATGCCACGTTCAGCAGAATATTAAAGCAGCCCTGGCGTCCCTGCTCAGTGCACAGGGATAGTACACACCATTCACTCCTTCCTCTCCCCGATGAACACAGGCAGGCTCATTTTCTCCTCCTCACACGCGGAGCTGCCTTCCCGCCTGCCTGGCTGGGCTGGGGCCAGCGTCATTCGGTTTGCGATGAGTGAGGAATAATTATCAGAAAAGTGGATCAATGAGCTGCCTACACAGAGAGCAGATCCCTCTTACACTGCCGTGGCCAGGCGGCGCCTTCCCTTGCTGGTTTGGCCACTTTTGTGTCTGTCTGTCTTCTTTCTCTCGTGGGTCTCTGTTGGAATTTCAGAGGGCCCTTGTCACCCAGGGCAAGCAGCTCTAAGAGCAGTCAGGTCCTCAGCCCAGGCCAGGGCAGGGACAGAGGGATAACGGCAGCCGCGGGCCAGGTGGTGGGGACACTTAGCCAGAAGCAGGAGGGGCCCTAGGAGACCCTCTGCCTGGGTGGAAGGAGGGAAGGGGCTGGCTGACCTGGGGAGTGAGAGGCCCACACTGAAGGAGACGGCCCCTTCCCTCCCCGCTTACAGCCCACTCTGCTGTGTGGGGAGAGAGATGGCATGCAGGGCAGAGGCATGGGCTTTTAAAGGCTATTTTCAGAGGGGAGCAGGCAGGCTGGGAGGCAGGGATGCTGACATACTCTGGACTTCTATACACAGAACCAGGGCTCTTTTCTCTGTCTCCAGAAAAACAACTGCCTCTTCAAGTCCATGTCTTTTCACACTGGGCCTGAGAGCTTGTTGAGAACAGGCTGCTGGTGTCTGCGGGCTGCATTCTCTGAGCTGCCCTTTGGCCCATACCCTTTGTGTTGGGGTCTGGAGACCTGGGCTTCTCTTGAGGTGCTTCTCAGGTGTTGGGCTGGCCGCAGACAGTTCTCCCTCAGAGTGGAGTATTCCTGAGCTAAGAGTATTGGTCCTTCTGGGAGGCAGTGCCCTGGAATCACTGGCAGCTCATAGCATCCTTCCAGCCCGAGCACTCATGGGCGTCCACGAATGACCCTAGACATGCAGGTGGCCTCCGTGTTCCGCGCTCGCTGACCAGAGCACTCCCGGGAGAACTGCTCTTTGATGTGGCCCAGAGTGAAATCCTGGGCTTGCCACCCTTGTACGTGCACACGTTTGATTTGGTGGTAGGGCTTAACAAATAGTGAGTTCTCGAAGGAATGGCTGATGTATGAGTACATACACCCCTGAGTTACTGCACCCCTTCGTGGGGTGCCCCACCTGGACATGCAAGGGCACTGAATCTCACCGTTCACAGATTGTGGCGAAAAACCCCAACCTCAGCCTGTGTGCCTACAACAGGCCACCAGGCCAGGGGGTAATTGGCAGTTTCTGCATTTTCTGTTAATATTCGTTTGCTACATGTGCCTCTGTTTTGGGTACCCATGAGCGTGCATGAGCCGGCAAGCGGTAGCAGGCGCCAAAGATTGAAAAAAATGTCTGGGAGAGAAAAGTAAATTTGAGAGAATTCTATCCATTAGTTGATTATATTTTCTGTGTGTTATGAAACAGTTACCATTACTCAGTGTTTGTGGAGGGACCCCGAAGCCAGTGAGTGGAATGCTGGCGAGGAAAGGTAACTCAGCCCTAGGCCATTGCTTGAGAAAAGTCTTGGCAGTGTAGACAGCTACAGAGGTAGGACGCAGGCCTGAACCTTCTGGGTTGGTAAAGCAGAGCTGCCAGTAGCTGGTGATGCCCACCCATCCCAGCCTTAGAAGCTGGACAGGTAACATACGTTATGAGGATATCCCTGTACTGGTTTAAAAATAAAGTTGCTATTAAAGTCAAAGATGCATTCATATTATTAAACTAAAACAATCATCTTAGCTAATCCTCAAGAGTTCTTAGAAACCCTAAGGTTCAGGAGTGTAGGGTTTCCAGCGTGGGCAAAGGGTGGAGGCAGTTTTGGAAGTCAGTCATCTCAGGCAGGGATTTTTAGGCTTTAGGCAGCCTCATGGCACCTGGGCAATTTGCTATAGACTCCTGGACTCTTCCCACAAAAGTTCAGCAGGTCTGGATAGATCCTGAGAGTCTGCCTCCCAGAAAATCCTGTTGTAGGTGCTTCCTGAAATTCTGCCCAGGGGAATGGTTCTAAAATAGGCTGCGGTCACAAATCCTGGGCAGGTCTTGCTCCACTTTGCACTTACTGAAGGGCCTGGGATCTTCATTTTTAATAAAGGACCCCAGTGATTCAGATGCAGGCAGTCTGGCACCGGTATATTTGGGAACTGCTGATAATAGCTAACACTTAACGCTAGGTGCTTTACGTAAATTAATTCATTTAATCTTTAGACAACCCTATCAGGTAGGTATTATTATTAACCCTCCTCTCCCATTTTTCAGATGAGAAGACTGAGGTACAGGGTGGTTCAGTAATTTGATAAGGCCACATAGCTAGTGAGGGGCTTGCACTGGAACCTAGGCAGTCAGGTTCTGGGGTTTGTGTTCTTAACCACTCCACCTCACTGCAGCACTTTTGTAGGCTTTGCATGAAGAAAGGTTCAGATCCACCTGAATCCATGGGCGGGAAGAATTCTAATGCTGATTCAGCCACTGGCCGATGGGTACTCCATTGATTACTGGGGAATCCATGTTTTCTTGGTCATGGGAGAAGAGATGAGTGAAAGTTTCGGGTAATCCCAGCACTTCAGCTGAAGCAGCAGTTTCCTACCCCTTCTTTCCCACCTCCCACTCTAGTCCCATCTTGTGCACAGGCAGACGCAGGGCTAGGGACCTGTACCGTGGTGAGGCTTCTGATAAGGAATCTAGTAGAAAGACTGGGAGCATCTTTGTTCCTCTTCTTGCCCTGGCTGCTCTCCCAAGGAAGAAATGATTGCAGACAAAGGTCCCTAAAGGAGGTGGGCCTGGGCACGCTGTGCATCCTGGGGGCAGTGGAGGGAGCACACTGGATCCTTACCTGTTCCACCCCCCCCTCACCAATAGTCTAGAGCACATCCCTGTACCTGGATTCTAGGAGTCCACATTCCTTGGAAGAACTGCCTTTATGTCTCCCTCTTCGGCATTAACCACTTAAGCAACCTGAATATTTCCATCAGATTTCCATGTCACCACAGGTGGTGGAGAAACAGCATTGGATGCCTGCCCTTCTGAGGAAATTACTATAATAATAAAGTAATGCCCTGGGAGAGATTCCATATTTAAAAGCACAATTTTGCATGAGAAATTTCTCAGCCCCTTCTGTGGATTGCATTTCAATGGCAACAATAGTCAGGGTCCCCAGGTGTGTGTTTGTGCTCAGAAGGGAGGCATTGAGTGGCCAGGTCAGGGCCACCTGCTCCATCAAAGGCCCTCAAGCCTGACGTCTGAGTCACCTCACTGGCTTTTGTTGATCACTCCTCTGGGGGTTAGAGAGATGGGAACACACTGTGCAGGGAGGCCTGGAGGGTGGTGGGCTTCATTCTTCTTTGCTAATGGAACACTGCTTTCCACCTGACCTAAGACACAGGAAGCAACGGATGTACAGTTTGCTCTCTCCCTCCCTGTGCCCCAGGTTCCTCATTGTTGAAAGGCTAACGGAGGGGCCGTTATGATGGAGAGGGTAGCAGGGGCTTGGGCTGGGCGCAAACCCCAGGGTAGAAGCAGTGGTAGAAGTAGGAGGTTTGGGGGTGACAGCTGTGGGTAAAATGCAGTCTGGGGCATGGTGACCCTCTGACTAGTTGTGGGTGAGGTGTGGATCCTCTTCGGCTGGCAGGGGTTCTGCAGCAGCACCTCAGAGGTGAGTGAGGGTGAGCTGGGCCGACGTTAAGAAGGGTCTTAGCCTGGTGCGCTCCACGAGGAGACCTTGCTCCCGGGACCTCTTGTTGCCGACCTGGTCCAGCACTGGGGCCACAGTCTTCCCTGGTCTCACGCAGAATCATCCGCGAGGTGTCTCTCGGTGCAATTGGCTTTTACGTTTGCCACTAACTTTGTGAAAGAGAAGATTTCACTTCCACAGCCTAGGAAGAATATCTTAGCCACCTGCTCCCTCATTCCCCGGGCAGCATGGGAGCCGAACATCTGGGACCCTTCACGACATCATAACGACCCCCTTAATGGGGTCTTCAGGATGCTCATCTGCTAGAGAGGCTGAAAAAGTGATGAAAAAGGCCGTCTCCCACTCTGCCCCCAGCAGAGGTGTTCCTCCAGGGCAGGGAAACCCCAGCGCCTGCAGACAAACCATTAGCAGCTTCTGAAGGAGGCTGCTCTGTCCCCTCATGGAAGGCTCCCAGAACTCTCTGGAGCAGATCTGGGCCAACGTGGAAACATATAGGAAATTTCCTGAGAATTACCAGGACTCATTTCTGCCCACACGTTGCACCTGAGGCCTGGAGTCTCTCCTCTCGTCCCTCCCCGTTTCCTGGCAGCAAGTGACAAAATGACTGATTTGAATTTAACCTCCTTGTTCTGCTTCTCCATCCCCCCAGTGGAGGTGATAATGAACAGAGAAATGGGCAGAGGCAGGTGGCCAGGAGGGGAGGGGCAAGTGAGGGAACAGGGGCCCCAGGCTGCAGCCTAGCACTAGCTTCTGAAGTCCCTGGGACTGATCCTGGGGCCGCTTCAGCTCGTGGGGGCCAACAGGGAGTCAGGCTTGTTCCCGGGGCCCCGACATGTCAGGAGAAGGACTGGAGACAAGTTGTAGGGAAGGGAAGAGACTTTGCAGAGATCTTACAGCCTAGCAGCACTAGAGCCAGGACTAGACTAAGCTTCTCTTGCCCATTTACCATGTGCTGATCCCATGCCCTTAATATCCAAGCATGTGTTCTCCCGTTTTACAGGTGAGGAAGCTGAGGCACTACTGGCACAAGAGCTAAGATTCAAAGCCAAGTCTTGACAAATTGAAGTTGGACAGCTCCTCAGCCTCTGCCTCCCAGTTCAGTGCCTTTTCTATTGAACATTGCTTACTCATGAATGAAATCAGGGAGCACTTATTAAGCACCAGCTGTTTATTCACTGTTCTGCCAGGTGCTGTCAAAGGTACCAGACAATATCCTGGCCTCTGAGCCCAAGTCCCTGTGGCCAGGCTCCTGCTCTCTGGAACTGCCCCACCTGTGCCCCCAGCTGGAGGAAGAGCTTTTTCCTTCTCCGTTTGCATCTTCCTGTTTGCACGTGGCCTTTCCCATGTTGTCCCACCAGTCAGACCCCCACTGTGGTCATTAGTGGTTTTCTTTCTGCCACGTGTCCGTCTGGCTCTTGTCTTTGATGTGTTGCTTAGACGGTGGTGGCTCGGCATCGGGGCCGGGCTCGTGATGGTGGGGGTGTGTGGGGAGCAGGTTGCTGTGGGCCTCCTAGAGCTCCCACCACAGGCCCGCCTTCCAGAGGGAGGGCCAGTTGCCCGTGTTCTCCTTTGGGGACCGCCCTGACTTCTGCCGTGTGCACCCTGCCCTGCCCGGGGCCATGTTACTCCCAGAGCTCTGGCAGCTCCTGTCCGTTGGGACAGGTACAGACCCACAACATCAGGGGAGGACCCGGGGATTTAGCATCAGGTTTGAGTGTGGAAGGGCCCGTAGGAAGAGGGGGGAGAGAACCTCCCCAGCATCCTAGTGTCATTGGACAGTGCCCGGTCCCCCTGGGGCCGTGCCTGTGGACGGTGCTGAGCAGAAGGGCCCGCAATAAGGGCAGGCAGCTTCATCGACAGGGGCGGCAGAGAAAACGCCTTATCTGTGAGAAGCAGATGGGGCCTGCAGTTCATTGTTCTGTTGTTTTCCTCTTGCTATTTTTTCAGTACGTCAAGGTGGGACCTTTGCCCTTGGCTTTCTCATTGATGCTGAGGCTTGAGCTGTGTGGTAAGCTTGGAAGGGGCAAAAGAAGGGAGGACCCTCGCTCAGGAGGGCTGGGAAGGGAGCCCAAAGAGGGATGCTCTCAGGCCCTTCGGCAATGCATCAAAGAGGTCTGGATGCGTTGGGGATGGGGTGGAGTGCAGGTTGTACGCTTCAGGGTAAGGAAGAGGGTCTTAGTATCAGACCATCCACGGAGCTGTAGGTGGGTGCCCAGGGGCCTGTGTTGGGCACTGGTCAGACCATACTTTAGGTGTCAGACCACACTGTGCTACTTAGGTTTATCCTGGCTGGGGCGTGTGTGAATCTCTTCCAGCACCTTCAGGACTGATGCGAGACCCTTCACAATCTGGGTCCCCCTTTCCCCAACTCTGGTCCTGCCAGCAGCACCTTCTGCTGCTCCATCTTCCCCTGCTCCGCACGGGCACGGATGCACACACGCTGCACAGGTACACACCCCCCGGGCATCCCCTTTTCTTTTTCCCCATCTGTGCAGGGGCCCAACTGAGTGTTCTGTTGCCACGTGCCTCCGGGTCTGCACCTGCTTGCTCTGCCTGTGTTGCATTTGTCACTGAGCTTTCCTTGGCTAGCTCTAACTTAGTCTTTAGGATTTGCTATAGTGGTTGCCTCCTCTTGGAAGCCTTCCTCCTAGCCCCAGGCTGGACCAAGTGGCCTGCTGGTCCCCACCACAGCTGCTTCTGCCTCCCTCTGTGGGAGCACAGTCCACACTGGTCTGTAATTGTGTGTTTATTTCACTGGAGACTCCACAGCTCTGTGAGCGCTTGAAGGGTGGGGCTCTGTCTTAATTGTCATGGTATCCCCAGCATGTGACATATAGGTAGCGGCAATGTGTATGTTGTATTAATGAATACAAAGAAAGAAAAGGTCAGTAGAACACACAAAAACCTGAAATCATTTCTTCTGTGGTAGTTTAAAACATGTCTGCAAATTTTTTGATATTCTTTTCATCAAAATATGAAAGCTAGCTCTTCTCCATTTAAATATGGGCTGGCCTTCTGCTCACTCTGATGAATAGAACATGGCAGAAGTGATCTTGCCTAACTTTGGAGGTGAGATCAGAGAAGATACTACAGCTTCTGCCTGGCTCTCTCTCACAAGGGATGTGAGACCTTGTGACCCTGCCACCATATTGTGAGGAAGCCCGAGCAACTTGGAGAGACCACGTGGAGATGTTCTAGCCACAGCCCTAGCTTCAATCCCAGCCCACTGCCAGCACCAAATGCCAGACATCTGAGTGAGCCTTCAGATGGCTGCAGCCTCCATCTTTCCAGCCATGTCTGCTGACTCTAAGTGGGAAGAGACAGGATTTCCTCCCTGAGCCCTGTCCAAATTATAGATTTGTGAACAAAATAAATCTTGTCATAGTTGAAAACCACTAGGTTTTGGATTGGTCTGTTATGTAGCAATTGATAACCAAAATATCCTAGGAGAAGTAGTAGAAGTAAAATGGTTTAGAGAAGATTAGAGAGGACTTAAGGAGAGGCTGGGGAGAGGGAAGAGAAATGGTATCTCATTCATTCAACATCTAACAAATATTTGTCAACCTCCTACTGTGTGCCGGGCAGTATGTGCAAAACAGGGAGTGGTGGAAAGGGAGCTCAGCCTTTGGGAGCATCTTAGTGGTAGGACAGACAGTTATTAAGCAGACAAATAACGTAGAACATAATTTTAGGAAAGTACTATAAACGGAGTAAACAGGGTGATGTGATTGAGGGTGATGGGTGCAGGCTTGGGCACCTGAAAATGAGGGGAGAATGTGGGGAAGGGAACACCTCTCTCTGTGAATACATGAAGGGTCATTTTGCCAAGCAGGCTTAGCTTTACTCAGCATGGGAGATGGATTTTGGCATGATTATTAAATTCTTTCCAGACAAACTGAACCAAGCTGGGATAGGCTGCCTTGAGGGATGATACAGCCCCATTCCGGGGTATCCAAGGAGGGCTGAGTCACTCCCAGAGGTGAGAGCCCAAATTCTACAAAAGGCAAATGGGGAGTGGGAACAGAGGGGCAGAACTGACAGCTTGGCCTGGGAGCCGTCAGGTTCATGAATACTCATACAGAGCACATTTATTGAGCATCTACATGAGAAACTTTGTACTTGAAGCTGAAAACATGAAGGTCAGGAAGACACAGGCTTTCCTTCCAGGAGCTCACCGATTAACAGACTGGTGGGGGAGACAGAGCCATGCAAACTACAAGCTGTAACAGGATGTATGATGGCATATGCTAGCTGTGGGGTATAACAGTTACACATCAGCTGCTAGGAGAAACCAAAGGAGAGGGTCATACTTCCAGTGGGAAGGATTTGAAGCAAGAGTGTGTGTGCAAGAGAGAAAAACAGAGATAGAGACATGGGGAAAGCTCCTTGGAGGGTGGGTAGAAATTTGTCAGACAGAGATAGGAGTGGGTAGGGATGAGAAACCAAGACTGATAGTCATTCCTATTCTCTGTCTTATGAAGGTGGACTTCAGGAGCTCTCCATGAAGGGCTTTACCTATTTTATTAGCCATATCTTTGGTTGTAGGGACAGATGTACAGCTCAAGCTGGAGAAAAGCAAAGTGTAAGGAGTGATTACTGGCCCTTGTTGTTCCTGGACAGTTTGGGCCTTAGGTTGTGATTATATTTGGGGCACCAAGGCTGTCTTAGGACTCTGTCTCCCTTTCTTCATTCCTTAGCTTTATGTCTGTGTCAACCCATGTCCTGGCAGAAAACCTGTGGCATTCTCAAAGGGTTAATAGAGGAGAGTTTAGTGAAGAGACACTTTCCAGAGGTATGAACAGGGTTAAGGGAACCAAAAAGTGTGGGATGCACCCAGGGTCTGGCAATAGTGGGAAGCCATAGCTCCCCAAGGCCAGAAAGGGGAAGGGGAGGAACTGGTGCCACCAGGACCTGGCAAGAGCTGTACTTGGAGAGGGCTCCCTGATGGGAGCTGTAGACGTAGATAGAGGAATGCAGCTGCTGCCCAAACCGTGCATGGGGATGGGGGGAGGGGCATCATATTCTCTGAACTCTTTCTCCTCCACTATTTCATCACCTGCCAGTACCTCCTGTTGGGTGAACCCAACAGGAAGGCGGTGGACGTGGAAACCTGGTCCATGGAAGTCAGTTTCCTGAGGCTCAGAAGAGGGCAAAGATATGGGTCTGGAGGGACAACGGAGAATAATCAGCCCAGTCATTTACGTTGACTTCATCCCCCAGCAGGTTCTCCTGCCAGATCGGTCATGTGGCCAGTGACAGCTCAAACTCACATCCTCTTGAAATTTCATCAGAGAGATGAATTCTCACTCCCAGTGGCTCCAGCAAAAGCCCTGGAAGTTTTGTCTCCTTGGTTCCCTTGGGTTCTAAGCCTCTCCATGAGCCAGGCTCTGTCACCAGCATGTTGAGATGCACTCATTGGCCAGGCTTGGGACGCATGACTACCCATCCCCAGAGCTGGGAGAGGGGGGGTGAGAGTTAGCCCAGACCCACCTGAACCACCAGGCCTGAGATGGGGGATGGCTGACTCTCCACAGAAATATCAGGATGCTGTTACCGGAAGAAGCAGGAGTGGGTGCTGGACAGGGCAACAGTCTTCCACACCCATTCAACCTTCCTGCATCACTGGAACATTACAGAGGGCTAGTGTGCAGGAAAGGAAAGAACATGGACTCTGGGGGCAGCAGTAGGAGGCTGCGGCTGTGATGGTCCTGGATGAAGATGTGGGAAAAGCAGGGGAAAGTGAAGGTGATAGAAAAGTGAAAATCCAGGAAGGGAGACCTAGAGATGGCTGGGCAAACAGCTTCTTTCTTGAGAAAGATATTTTCTATATTCCTGAGCAGCATGATCAAACTCAAAGTGATGAACAGCAAGACAGCAGGGGTGTTTGGCTGAAGGCAAAATGATTTTAAGACTAGGGTATCTCAACTAGACTCTGAAAAAGGGAGGGTTCCTATTTGGGACAAGATGAAAAAACAATGAGTGAGGGGCTATGCTTCTCACTGTAACTCTCTCCAACACAGATACCACAACATCTTAACCTAACCATTGCATTTAAATTGGATGCTCAGAGGAGAGCAAGAATGAAAGAAATGCAAACTCATAGGTACAATGAGATGGCTTATTTCCTCTTATTGTCCCCCATTCTCAATCATGGCTTAGTCTCACCAGGAATTTCCATTGTGTGTCAGCAGAATATTTAGTCAGTTTTCTGTGTACTTTTTGTCTAGGTTTTGAGACTTGTATAAAGATGGCAGGTCTTCAATGTCCTCTGCAGACTTCTTTCTTCACACCTTAGATGTCTCTTTCTCTTTTGAGAGAGAGGCATCTAAAATCTGCTAACGTTCATCAGAGGAAGACTCCATTTGCCCTTTCAAGTTCCCTGCCCTTGGCTCCAACTTTCCTCTACTCCCAGCCAAGCAGAAAAAGAACAATTTTTTTTTTTAACACAGTAACACAATGCTGCCATTCTGCATGAAAACCCGTGGTTTTCTTTTTCCAATCAGAAGAAAGTTATTTTCCTTTCACTCACCTGACTAACTTGTTTAAAGCATCCCCTCCCCACCCTTGTCTGATATCTTGCTGCTAAGTATTTGCCAATTCATTTGCATCTCAATGGTTCCTTAGCAACTATCATACCCTCAGGATTAGGTACAAAGCTGCTCTCTGACACAGACTGCTGGGGCTACATCGCCCTCTTTTATGGTACCTGAGTTGCCAAACCGAGCCCTGCCCAGACACAAGGCACACTCACTGACAACGTCACACAGGTTCTGAATTACAATGCGGTTCCTCCTTACCCTATCTGAGCATGCAGACTTCTCAGAAAACCCTTGTTTTTGAAATGCTCCCAATAGCCTATTGGTGCCTGCAAACTGCCCTCTGATAATACATCTTCAGGAAGAGAATCACAGATCTCAGCATTGGAGGTGAGTCCTGTCTTCAGATGGGCAGTGGATTTGGTCCATTTTATAGATCTGGCAGCTGAGGCTTAGAGAAGTGAAATGGCAAGGTGGGGCCGGTACCATGACATGCCGAGGTAGGATGGGAGCTCAGGGCTCTGCTGTTTCCTAGTGCTTGCTCCACTCACATGCTGCATCCTGTTAAGAGTGACTTCCATCTGCCAACTATTGTGAATTTCAGGAATAAACTTAAAGAAAGGTGTTTTTGTTTTTTTTTTTTTAAACATAGGTATGCTACTCTTCTTCTGAGATCCTAGGAGATTTCTCTTCTCACCTAACCAGAGAGAGTAATTGCCCAAATGAATATGCCAAATATGTACATCACCTCGTTTCTCTGCTCTTGGTGGTTGGTATTCTTTCCATCCTTGGGCTTGTAGCTGTGGGTAGCACTGGAGGAGTGAGGGGAAGCCCGGTGTGTGCGTGTGTCTGTGAGTGTGTGCGCTCGTGTGTGTATTTATGCAGATGGTGAGGATAGACAGTGGCACAGAGACTGGTTAGGAAATTAGAATATTCCGCCCAGGGTAGGTGGTGCTACTTTTGTAGCAGCGCCAGGCCTCCACCACCAAGGCTCACTGACATGCAACAGCTGGCAAAGGGAAGACGCTATTCAGAAAAGGACAATAAGAACAAAGCTCGTTCTACAGTAGGGCTGACCTTCGCGACTCCCACTTCACGTTGTTATTAAATATCCAGAAGGGACTGAAAGAACAATTATAGTATTGTCATAACGTATAAGTGCACGAAGCAAGCCTTGCGCAGGGAGGCTGGGACTCGGCTGAGCTTGACAAAGCAGGGGACTCAGCGACAGCGCTTAATTTCTTCTCACTGGGAGGTTGTTTTCATTATTTCACACGGGCGGAAAACCACCAATGTGCTGCATGCGGTTCTACCATCAGGAGCTCCGGAAGCACAGGCGTCCAGAGGAGAGGGGTGGAAATCCTTGGATTTGTACTTGGCTCCCTGTAGAACTCCATGTGGAGCCCTGATTGTAGCCGTCCTGATGGCCTGGGCTTCAATGGGTGCTGGCCGCTGGGGTTCTAGTGACAGTTTGCTGAGTTGAGTTGGTTTAAAGCCTTTCATAGGATGGAGAGTGAGTGACTGGCTTTGCCATGACGGGGCGTCCTGTAAAGAAGGATCACAGGGGCTCATGTGGTCACTCCCTCCTTCACACATCCTCCGGCTCATGACGCCACCTCACTGTGGTAAGGATGGGGACCCATATCACAGGGAAAACGATCAGGTGGGAGTTGCACACGTGCACTGGGGGCTGGCTCTGCGGTGTCACGTCTCTCTCTGTTCTGCATCTAAACCAGTGTCTCTCAACCTTATTCTCATTGCCCCTCACCCCACCCCCCCACCTCCCAGGAGCCTTTGTAGACATTTTTCCTGACCACCCCCTACCACACCCTATGAAATGTTAATACCTGGATATACTGTACATCTCTTTATGGACTGAGGCCCTTTGGGGCCATAAACCATTGTAATATCTAAGATTTTTCACTCCCCACCTTCCCCCAAGAATCACCTTGCACCCCTGTGCAGAAAGCATGATCTAAATCAAATAAGTCTGGCAGCAAATTAGCACAGCTTGGCATCTTCTGTTTTTCCGTATAAGTTTTGCTAAGAGTGGCACCGGCTGGTTGAAAGGATGTCCACCTTAGCTAGTCCAGGATGTCCCCTGCAGGCTGGTACTAACCTTTAGTTGTCAGGTCCTGGGGTGGTCCAGGGAGTGGTGTCCATTGAAGGCCTGGGGCACAGGGGTGACCAGAAGCCTTGGGCAGCGGTGATTTACCAGTAAGTGCGGAAGGATTTCAGTATTTGAACAGCATGGCTGTGCCAGCCCATACTTAGTCAATGTCAGTCCTGAGTTCCCCAGATTTGGAAATAGTTTCTTGAGTCTGGGTCCATTTTTTAAATAAATAAGCTTTCTTGAGGTATACTTTCCATACAGTAACGTTCACCAAGTTTAACTGTACAATTCCATGAGACTTGACCAACGAATGTGGGTGTGTAGCCCCCATACAACATGATACAGAACGTTTTCATCACTCCCATGTCCCTTTGCTGCCACCCCCTGCCTCTATCCCTCTCCCCTTGACGTTTGGCAACCACTGATCTGATTTCTGCCTCTACAGTTTTGCCTTTTCTAGAAGTTCGTACAAATAGACTCACAGAGCATGTAGTCTTTCTGTTTGGCTCCTTTCACTCAGCACAATGCATTTCAGATTCATCCATGTCGTCCCACAATTGTGGATCCCTCCTTTTATTGCTGAGTAGTGTTCCATTGCATAGGCATACGCACGTGGTTTATCCATTCAACAGTTGATGGCCATTTCCTTCTAGTTTCTAGTTTTGGGCTTTCATGAATAAAGCTACTGTGAACATTTGAGTTATGTTTCTTCGTGAAGACACAGAACGAAAAATAGGTTTTTCTTAGGTACTGGGTAAATACCTAAGCGTGGCGTTGCTGGGTAATACGGTTAGTGTGAAGTTGTCTTTATAAGCAACTGCCAATTTGTTTTTCAAACATTTTGCATTCCCGTCAGCTGTGTGGGAGAGTCCCTGTGGCCCCACATCCTCACCAGCAATTGTTATCTTCAGTCTTTTTAGTTTTAGCCATTCTGGGGTGTGTATAAGGGCATCCCATGGTTTTCATTTGCATTAACAGTGTTGTCCTTATCATGTGCTTCTTAGCCATTCATACATAGTCTTTGATGAAATGGATGTTCAGATCTTTTGTCCAATTTTTTTTTAATTGGATTGTCTGTTCTGGGTCCATTTCCACTTGTACGGTTGTTTGGAGGTAACAGGGAAACCTCACCCCCACTCCTGCCTGTCTGTTGGGGTTGCTGTGTTGTGCTGAGAAGACCATAGGTTGGTACCTGCTGGGTCTCATTCCTGGAGGTGGGGTAGGGATGGGCCATGATCTCCTCAACAAGGATGGTTGTCAGTTATCAGGTAAGAAGTGCATCCCCAGATCGGAGCCAGAACCTTGGAAAGTGGGCTCTTGCTGTGGGAATGTGTGAGCCTCCGCAGGAAGCCATAATTCAGGTGATCCAGCATCGTGTCACCCTGTGTTTACTTCCCATGTGTTATCCCTAAGTTCCAAGCTCGTCTCCACCATACTCCTGGGTATGAAGGGAGGGCCTGTGCCCTGCCCCGGCCCAGCATTATGGGGGGAGCTGGGCCTCCATGGTGGTGGCAACAGAAATCAGGCAGAGATCCCCACATATCCTGCTTCTCCAGGTGGTCTTATTACAGGTATCTTTTGGTTTGGGGTTTCCTTCTTAAGGAGAAAAGTGATTCCTCTTCACAGGCTGCCCTCTGAAGGTTGGTCTGGCACTGCTCGGGATGCCTGGTCTCAGGCTGGGCCCATTTGATAGGGCGCCCAGGTGGCTTATCACCTTCCTGCTGCTCCGACTCCTGAGGGGTTTCCCAGCCCCACCAGTTTCTGCTGCATTGAAGCCGTGGAGAATGACTTTGGCTCATTTCTGAACTTCAGGTGACAGATGCAGGATTCCACAGGCTTCTCAACACCAGGGATGATGTAGGTGCTTCGACCACGTTTGCTGTTATTTGCACGATGATGATCAGTGATCATAGTGATCATGGGGGAGGTGACACATAACAAGCACGTGGAGGCCTGCCATGGTGTCATCAAGGATTGATGGGCTCAGCTGGGCCCTGCGTCACAGCTCACAAGGACTTCTTGTGCCCACAAGCAAAGATGCAGCTGACTCTGCATCACTTCTGGCTCTGGGCAGGGCAGGGCAGACACCCTAGCCAGAATCCACCCTGGCCCTAACCTGGACACAGAGGAGGTACTTGGTAAGTGATGGGTGCCCGGATGGATGGACTGGATCCCTATCACACTGCACAGGGTCACCCAGGGAGAAGCTGGCGCTGGGGCCACCATGGCATAAAACCAGGGACTCATATCAAACAAAACAGCAGCAGCATAGGAAACCCAGATCGAACTGTGAAGACAAGACCAACACACCTGGAGCTGGATGGAGAGACCTGAAGATGGTTCAGACCAGGAGACACCATTGAAAGGACCTGTTTTATGGGGAAGCTTAGGGGTAAACTGTACCTTGAACATGTGGAGATGGAGAGTGGCGGGGCACGTGTCATGGGAGAAGTAGCAGAAGCGGAAGTATGGCAATGGGAAAGGAAAGGCAAGCACGTGGAATAGCAATACAGTCAAGTGAGTGCTCAGTGGCTCAGCCAGGTGGCCGGGGCTGTAGGAGGTCAGAGGACGGAGAGACGGAATGGCCAGGGTATCCAGGATGGCTTCCTGAAGGAGGGGTACCTCTTGCACGAAATAGAGGGTTCTTGCTGGTAGAAGAGGCAGAGCATAGGATTCTCTTCCAGCGAAGCTTGCCCTGCCCTGGGCCAGAATCATCGGGGGTGGAGAACCTGCAGAGAAGCTTGTTTCTGTGACCTCTGCCCCTCTGTCTTGGATCTCCTGGCTCCGGAAAGCCCGGGAGGTGTTCCTGTGGGGCAGGGCTCGGCAGCACTGTTGCATCCTGAGTCCCAGGGTGCAGCTGACACTGCCAACATGGGTTCACCTAGAGGAAAGCAAGATGCTTTTTGCAATGGTCTGGACCAGCTCTCACAGCTGTTTTCTCTGGTCTCACACTCGGGGTGTGGTATGTGAGCCAGGGCCTGGGCTTTACCTGGGAGCTCGCCCAAAATGCAGAATCTCAGGCCCTGCCTCGCAATGACCGGATTCAGATCTGCCTTGATCAGGAGTCCCAGGCTCTAAAACTTTTGCATCAGGGACGTACCCTTTTTAAACAATTTAACAAACGTTTTTTGAGCATTTTTTTTAAAAAAGGAATTGCTCCAGATTAATGAAGACCAAAGAGACATGACAAGTAAATGTAACACATGCTCCTTTACTAGATCTTGTACTGGAAAAAAATTTGTTCTAAAGGACAGTATTTGGACAATTGACAATAAACACCCCCAATTAAGGGAAAGGGTCTCATTAGATGAAAGTATCATCACAATGTTAAAATTTCCAAATTTAACAACTTGTGGTCAAGTAAGAGAATCTCCTTGTTCTCTTAATGTATGCACTCTGTTCTCAGAGGTCTTGGGGAGGAAAAGAAGCGAACAAGTGTGTGCATATCCTATAATAAATGTATACATAATACACAAATGTATATGTATATTCTCTTATACGCTAAAATATACTTGTAGAAAGAGAGAATAAAAAAGCAAATGTGGCAAAATGTGAAAAATTGGTGACTCAGTGTAAGGGTATATGGTGTTTGTTTTGTTCTATTCACGCAACTTTCTTGTGTGATTGCTATTATTTTGAAAATAAAAAGTTTTAAAAAATGCGTCGTGTTTAAAAGTTTGATGGATGTTGTTACCATCCAAAAGTGGTGAACCAATTTATATTCTCACAACACTGTGGGAGGGTTGGTGCAGCTGTTTGATGTAGCTATTTTTATCTGGCTATTTTCATGCCAGGGACTTTTTTTGGATGGGGTCATAGATCAGTTTTGACCTGGGGATATTTTGCTTTTCCCCAATTTATTATGAATATTTCTAAAAGTAAAGAAAAATCATAGTGCCGCGAACATCCATAGCTGACCACCCAGATTCAAGAATTGTTCATATTTCACCCTGTTTATTTATCAGTATGCATTTTTCAGGGAAGGTTGGGAATTGAGGCACAGCAAAATTCAGTAACGGCCAGAGGTAAGTGATGGAGCCCACCACCATATCCTCTGTACCTGGTGCTTTATCTCCTGTCTCCCGGATTTTCCCGAATTGCTTCCTGAACAGATAGAATTGTATTTTTTTTTTTTCTGAAGCACTTTAGGAGAGTGTTGGAGTCAGATAAGCCTGAATTGGAACTCCATCTCTGACCTTGGGCTCCTTAACCTCTCTATGCCTCAGTTTATTCACCTGATAAGTGGGGATGGCACTACTTACCTCTTCAGATTGTAGTAAAAGATAAATGGGATAACCTGCTTAGCCATTATTCTTGTCATTTCTTCTGAATGTCTCTTTTCATTTAGCACAGACCTCCAGGCCATCTCCTCCAGGAAGGCTGATCCCCAAGTCTTTACCCTGCCTACCAAGACCTTGTCCAGACCTTACGTTGCTGGTGTGTGGTTCTGTTTTGTCTGCTCCAGTAGTCTCTGGAAAGTTGATACTCAGGCGTGTGTGCTGGGGTGACGCTTGGTAGCTGGACAGCATGACCAGGAATCCCAGACCGTGGGCCTCCCATGTCACTAACCCCCAGCTGTGCAGGTCAGGGTGAAGTCCCCACAGCCCTAGCAGAGTAAGGAGAGGGCCTGTGGCCCACTGCTCCCTTTCCCACCGTGTCTCCGGATTCTTCTCACTAGTCCAGGATTTAAGTTTGTGGGGACAGGGAAGCACAGGGCTGGGGCTAGGGTCAGAGGACTGAGGCACGCAAAATTTAAGGGGGCACCCCAAAACTCAGTAACCAAGATAAATATTTGAATGGAATATTAAAAAAAAATTCTTCAAACTCTAGCCTGTGGGCTGGCTGCCTGTTTTTGTAAACAGAAAATAGAGTTTTAAAATAAAGTTTGAGGGCCTCCATCTGCCCACACGCCCCTCTGCGGCCCCAGGAACTCTCCTGCACTTGCCGTCCTCAATGTGGAATATCCATCAGACCCATGACTCTGGAGTTTACACAGCTCTGTCATGCCCTAAAGGCCGGACGCCCTGATGCTCTTAGCACCTGTGTCCCCAGGCCCATGGCCAGCGGGGCTCAAGGCTCGGCTGGAGGAAACACTGGGCTGGAGGTGGATGTGTGTGGTGGGTTCACATGGTGCGGGTGGCACTGGTTTCCTTGTCGTGGTGGAGGGGTCCCCATGGGGCCCCTCCTTGGCCTTAAGCGGAAGGAGTGCCTCCATGGCAGAGGTGCAGTGCTGGGGTCAGAAGACTGGCTGCCGTGATCTTGGAAAGTCACCTGTCACCTATGTAATGGAGGTGATGGGGTCCAATCCCCTCCCCTCTGGGCTCTCCAGTAAGAGGTTGTTAAGTAGGAATTAGAGCTGCGGTGTGTGAGATGTCCCAGAGCTGGCCCTTGCTCTGGAGCTGTCAAGCCTCCTCTCCCGTAACGGTGAGTGCAGTTGATTCTGGTGGCTAAGTGGTCATCCCCATAGAGGATCCCCATAGAGGGGATCAAGTCTAAGACCCCACCACCCAGCCCAGAGTGGTGTTCAGCTCTGGGGTAACGAGATCGGAAGTCCCTGGCACCCTAAGAGTCTGACAGGCGACAGCCGGGTGGGGGGTAAGGTGCCTTTGGTTTCCGATATTTGACCTGGCTCTGGTGTGTCCCTACTCCTGGGGACAATAATATGCTCCCCTGGGAGCCTTCTGCACAGCTGGCCTCTCCTCTCACAGGACTGTGTTTTAGGGTGAACAGGTAGCCTGGCTGGCTGTCAGCTAATTGCCGTAACAACAGACTTCAAATCTGTTACCCGACGAGATAAAAGTTTATTTCCTCCTCATATCACAGTCCACGGAGGCCAGTGGCGATGACCCGTGCTGATGGAGAAGGCCGGCACTGCTACCTACCCCACCCTGGAGATGACACCCCACTTCCTCTCCTCTCGCGGTCCCGGCTAGACATGAGCTGGGAAATGGAGTGAGCATCCGTCTGGGAAGAGGGCGCAGGTTTAGAGAGCGGCTGGCAATGTCCCTGCTGCTGCACCACGGCCTCTCTGAGTCTGGGAACGGGGCAAATGCCTCCCTGTGGCCCAGGGAGGCCTGTCCGCCAGGAGGGCTCAGAACATTCCTCCCTCCCTTCCTGCCTTCCCCCCTTCCCCCTTCCTTTCCTTCCCTCCCTCCGTCTTTCCACGTTTACAGAGCAGCCCCTTAGACGAGAAACTGGCTGCCTTCATGCAGTGGAGGAAGAGATGCTTAGGGTAACTTTTCAGTTCATGAGGGCTGGGCTCTCGATCACAGGTAAATAATGATCCAGGTTATTCCACTTACCAAACGCTTCCTCAACAGCAAGTTCTTGGTAGTTGCTTTTTATTTATTTGGGTTTGTCTGACCACCTGCAGTGCGTGCTCCAGCTTCTCTCCCTTCGTGCTCCTGGCACTCCCCACGCTGCTGCCTTGGCTGGGAAAAAGGAGCAAAGGTCACATAAGCTTTAAGAGGGACAACTGCTTTTTAAAATGAAGAAAAAGTATTAGAATTAAGAGGATACGGACATTTAAAAATGCTAATAAAGTCATACAACCAGGGAACTAATTGCTTGAAAGAATTAGTGGAAGTGAAAAAGGTTTGAGTAAAGATAAAAGACAGGGACACAAGTTATGGTGAAAAGAGGGTGAAAGTCCAAAAGGGCAAGATGAAATGTGAAATCCAAACACCTAAAATACTGGAAGGCTAGATTACGTACCCCAAGAAGACTAAATTTGGAAGAAAGCAGACAGTCCCAAACCATAGGTGATGGGCGCACAGCCTGGCTCCGGGACCGTTTCTGTGCCTCTTTCTCTGAGGGTTCTTGGGTGTGAGAAGTTCTAACGTAAGTAGAAAGAAACAATGCTTCTCTTTATGAGAAAGAGGCTGGAGGCGGGGAGGGATGGTGGGGCTGGGGGCCTGGGGCGGCTGGTGCCATTTGTCTTGCCCACTGCCCACAGAAGACACCTCCCTTCTGGGAGCGTCCTCTTGCCCTTTTCTCCCTGTGTTTGGGACAGCTGGAGGCAAGGAGGTTGGGAGGTCAGAATTGGGGGCCACACGCGAAGAGCAGAGCGGCCCTTCCCAGGCAGCAACTCCAGGAGAACATTGGCTAAATGGAAAGGTAAAGACAGTGTTAAAATGGGGCAGGTAGGGGCTTAGAGGGTGTCACCAGGGGCCTTGTGCTGTCTGGGAACTGGTGTAGGAGCTGGGAGGTCTTCTGCTTTGCTGGGGAGTTGGGTCCCGGTATAAAGGATTGCTTCAGCTGGCAGAGACATCCCCTTTCCCTCCCACTGCCCTCCGGCCTAGAACCCAGCCTCTGGGCTCCACAGCTCTTCATCCCCACTGGCCGCATCACCACACAGGCGGCTTCAGGGCTGTCCCCAGACATGGGCAGACCCCACAGACACCCTCTAGCCGAGGCTTCCCAGACCACTGGCATCTCTGACCGCTGATGCTGGCCATCCTTCACTCCCACCTGGTTGCAGGTGAGCTGCGATGTCGCAGGCTGATGGTGTGTGCAGGCCGGTGAGGGTGGGGCGCTAACCAGCATGTGTGTTTTCCTTTCTCATTCCTCTTGCAAAAGAATTGGCCCCCTAAAGTCAGGGCCTTGCCCTGACACTCCAGGAATGCCCATGATTCTTATTTAAAATCGTAGGATATTATCCTGTACTGCCACCCTCTCCCGCCTTGCTCTAGTGAGCCATCCCTTGCCAAAGCACATTCCTTTTCCATTTTGTCTCATTTTGCAAAGGTGACAGGTCTAAGTTACATCAGGGACCCTTCTGCTTTTAAATAGCATACTTTTGCTGTTAAAAGATCTTTTTCCAATCACCTTGGAAGAAATTTGTGTCCTTCTCAGAAGCGTTGGCATAGTTTCTGGGAGTTGGCGTGCTGATAGGAGGGTTGGCTTGGCAAACATGCACCCAGACCGTCCAGCCTGGGATCAGACTCAGCAAGACGTGCACCCTGCACCCTGGCCTCAGATCCAGCCAAGGGGGAAGCAGAAGTGCCCTTGATGGGGTGCCCTGGACCGCCCCTCACCTGCAGCGGGACCACCCAGCTTACCAGTTCCCTGCACCCCCAAGCACCCAGCACTGGGTTGAAAGTCTCCACTGGCTTGCCCCTGGGCCTGTGGCCTCTCAGATAATTGCATTTGCCATTAAATCTCTCAGGAGAAGGTGTGGACTGTTGTAAGTGACTCACCTGCCTTCTGTTTTTTGTTCATGTATGTACTTTTTATTTTTATCCTACCTTATTCTGAAAAAGATTTGTAGAAGAAAAAGGAAAGAAACAGGAAATGTTCATTCTCTTTAGTAATCAAATAATTGAATTAAATTACAATTTTAATCACATTAAATTATAAAAAATCTTTTCTTAAAAAAACCTGGTATGAAGTACATATCCAGTTTGCAATTAATGGATATAATTTACAGTGCTAATGGTATTATAGTTGACAATCTTTTGGAAAGCAATATAATAGATAGCATGAACCATAAACGTAGGCATAACTACTGAATGAGTAGTAATTCTAACCATTATTAATATCATTTTAAAAAAGCAAAATAATATTTGATGGATTTTCATTGCAGTACAATCTTTAATTTCAACGAAGAGAACACTTCTTAATTTCTTATTTCTATTTAACTGTTTTTTAATCCAAAATAGTAGAAATGAGTTGGTAAATTTGAATAAATGAAATAATATTCTGAAGCTCCTCATAAAATAATTATTGAAACTATGGAAAAACATAAAAAATTATGAAACTACATCAAATATAACAGTATAAATTAGGATGTCTGCCTATTGCATTTCTTGAAAAATTATTCATTGCAAACATCACCTGCCTTCTTAATGGAGGAAGTAAATTCAGAGAGAGGCTTCCAGAAAACAACTACAGGCCAAGCTCTCCCAGAAGGGAGGTGTCTTCTGTGGGCAGTGGGTTTGATGAAGGGAGTGGGGCGGAGCTTGCACAGTGGAGAATCAAAAGGGAGCCGGAGGTCACCCTGGACTTGGGGCTTGGAAGGAGCACGGTGTCCTGGGGAAGAGCAAGCCGTTACTGCTGGCGCGCGAAGGAAGCCCCGTGCAAGAGCCTGCACCTCCATTCAGAGCCGCCAGCCGGTGGATTCTTCCCATGGGGCTACCCAGGCTGACAGATGAGTGCCCTGGGATGGTGGGAGGGAGATCTTTCTGGACGAACGGAGGGTCAGATCTTGGATTATGGAGTGTGGGAAGGAAGAAAGTGGGGAGCAAGGAAGAAAGTAGAGAGGAAGGGGAGCAGGTAGGTGGGGCTCAGGTTAAGTTTCTCCTGCTTCACTTGGCCCCTTCTGTGCAGAACCACCTGCAGAACCCAGGGGAAGCGGAGAGTGAGGACAGAGAAAGAACGGAGAGAGAGTGGGAGGGAACAAAGGGGCAGTGGGGTTGGTGGCATCCTGGTCCTCTGAGTAGCTCAGAATTTCCAGCTCCCATGGCCAGCCCCCTACCTCTGCCAGGTTCCCCACTGAATCAGGCTGCACAGGCTCTTTAAGTCAGAACTCTGGGGGTCTTGTTGCCTGTTGAGTGCCTGCCTTCCCGCAGGCTCTGTGACAGGTAACCCCAAAGGCCTTTCCATTTTACAGATAGGGAAACTAAGGCTCAGCTTGGCCCAGGTAACACCAGAGCTGCTTCTGGGCCCCAGACAGGGTTCTTTCTCCTATTCCCCTGAGGGAATCTGATGAATATTCTGGAAGTTGATGAATATTCTGGAAGCTGATGTTTCCCATCGACCATCAAGCTGAGGTCCTCTCAGGAAACTGTAAATACAAAGACATTTTATTGTCGACTCAGAAGTTGGTGATAGCATCAGTTTTCGTGACAACAGGCTATGATGTCACAGACAGTTGCCTGGCACAGCAGAGACACAAGCAGGCAGGAACATGGGGAACCATGGCAGAGAGGGTGTAAGACACAATACATTAGCATAGATGCTGAAAGCCTTCCACCCACCCTGTCCCAGCATCGGCTGCTGCTTTCTCAAAGGGAGACACACTGACATTTCGGAGCAAATACATGGGCTTGATGAACCATTGAATGCTTCTGCTTGCAAACTCACACAATTAATCAAAAACAAATATGATTTCCCTAAAAGTTTTCTTTGACTATTTCCTAAAAGGACAATACTTTTTTCTACTTTTTTCTTTCTTTTCTTTTCTTATTTTTTGTTTTGTTTTTGTACCCCTGGGATCTTGCAGTTGGCTAAGTGGTAGTTGGTTTCTTGTGTGCCCAGCAGGGGAAGCTATTAATTCCTGTCGACATGGCAGAGCAGGATGAGGATGACAGTGAGAAAGGGCCAGTAGGGGGTCAAGTACTGGGAAGCAAGTGAGTTTCTGGAAGGAGACTGGGAGGTTGAGCCCAGATGCTGAATATGCTGGGGCTGAAAGGCACTAGTTCTGGGGTTCTCACCGTGTGACATGGCAGCACTGGGTCCTCTTGCCAGTTGGAATCATTCTCATTGAAGTGCTCCATGTTGTTAAAAGCTGTGACTGATTATGTCGTTCAAAGAGGGCTACAACAACATCTTCCATCCCACACGCTCTTTGGCAAAGGGACTGTGCCAGCGTAGAATTGAATTCCCCTTCCTTGGAGCCTGGACTGGTCTTGGTGAATTGCTCCACCAATAAAATGTGGCAGAAGTGATGGGCCTTCCAAAGTTAGGTAATCAGTATCTCGCAGCTTCCACCTGGATGTCTGGGAACTCAGCTGTTAGGATGCTCATGCTGGGAACCCAGAGGCCATGTTGTAAGATGCCCAGGCCACGTGGAGATGCCACGTGGAGGGGCTCCAGGGACAACCCCTGGTGTGCTCCCAGCCATTTGGGCATCAAGCTTGCTAGAGGTTCCAGTGACTGCAGCCCCTGCCAACATCTGACTGCAGCCTCCTGAGTGACCCTCAGTGAGAACTACCCAGCTGAGCCCAGCCGACCGGCAGAACTGTGACATAAAATGAGACATCATCATCTCAAGCCGCTACATGTCCAGGGCGACTAACGGTAACAGGAACACAAGCAATGACTTGAAGTTGTTGTGTGAAACGAAACCCAGACAGGCCCAAGGTCAGAGACCACAGTCATGGCGGATTACTGACCGTGTGGTGGGCCCTGAGGTCCAAGGCCTCTGACCTTCAGAACCAGGAGACAGTCAGTGGCCTGCCTGTGGGTGAATCCTGCCGTAAGGAGGGCGTGTGGGAAGCGTGGGGATCAGCTGTCTGTCCGCTCCAGGAGCCTGGCTGTTGGTCTGCAGTTTGGCAACATAAATGCCAATCAGGCCAGATCTGCTCCAGCTCTGATGGGGTGGTTTGGAACCTCAGCGTGCAGGACCGTTCATTTTATCTGGTTGGTTTTGGCCGAGTCTCCCAGCAATTGAGATTGGATGAATGTCCCTTTGCAGAGTTTCATCCAAGCGGTTGATAAAAATGCCGGAGAGCGCCGAGCCTGTGAAATCTTACAGAAGATGCTGCTTCCACGGGGCCCTCTTTGGGTACTGTTATTCTGCCAGCTGTGAATCCACCAATTTGTACTTATCTCGGCCTATGCTCTTCCATCTGATCCACCATTTCATGAAGTGCTTTACTGAAATCTAGTACAGAATGATTTAGTGGCCTAGGAAAACTTCCAAGCAGGAAAGGAGTTCGAGTTGGTGGTTATTACTAACCCGTCATCCTCCCGGAGACTTCCGTGTTTCCTCTGTGTGTAAGTATCCTCTGGTCCCCGCCTTCCCCCATGGGTTGGCTCATGGGATACAGTGTTCACCATTTACACTTTTTTCCTTAAAGAAATATTACATTTGCCCTCTCAGCTTTCTCCCACTTTATCCATCCTCTCATTTCCTGAAGATGCCTTTCTTTGACCGTATCTGCATTGTCTTTCTATATTGTATTTCCCACCAGATAGTATTATACCATAAAAGGCAATGAAAACATTTTTAGATGTAGAGCTTAGAACCAGTATACATTTAGGAAGTTCTTCCTGTTGTCATCTTCCAATTTTTTTTTTATTGAAGTATAGTTGATTTACAATGTTGTGTTAATTTCTGCTGTACAGCAAAGCGAATCAGTTATACATACATATATACCTTCTGTTTTTATAGTCTTTTCCATTATGGTTTATCATAGGATACTGAATATAGTTCTCTGTGCTTTACAGTAGGACCTGTTGTTTATCCATTCTCTATATAAAAGCTTACATCTGCTGACCCCAACCTCCCACTCCATCCCTCCCCCAACCCCCTCCCCCTTGACAACCACCAGTCTGTTCTCTATGTCTATGAGTCTGTTTCTATTTCATAGATAAGTTCATTTGCATCATATTTTATTTTACTTATTTAATTTTTTAAAGATTTATTTATTATTTATTTATTTATATTTATTTTTTGGCTGTGTCAGGTCTTTAGTTGCAGCACGCAGGATCTTTGTTGAGGCATGTGGGATCTCATCTGTGGCACACGAGCTTCTCTCTAGTTGTGGCGTGTGAGCTTCAGGGCTCATGGGCTCTGTAGTTTGAGGCATGCGGGCTCTCTAGTTGGGACATGTGAGCTCAGTAGTTGGGGCGCGTGGGCTTAGTTGCCCCGTGGCAGGTGGGGTCTTAGCTCGCTGACCAGGGATTGAACCCGTGTCCCCTGCATTGTAAAGGCAGACTCTTTACCACTGGACCACCAGGGAAGTCCCTGCATCATATTTTAGACCCCACATACAAGCGATATCATATGGCATTTGTCTTTCTCTTTCTGACTTCACTTAGTATGATAATCTCTAGTTGCATCCATGTTTCTGCAAATGGTATTATTTCATTCTTTTTTATGGCTGAGTAGTATTCCACTGTATATATGTGCCACATCTTCTTTATCCATTCATCTGTCGATGGACATTTAGGTTGTTTCCATGTCTTGGCTATTGTGAACAATGCTGCTATGAACATAGGGTACACATATCTTTTTGAATTAAAGTTTTGTCTGGATATATGCCCAGGAGTGGGATTGCTGGATCATATGGTAATTCTAGTTTTAGTTTTCTGAGGAACCTCCATACTGTTCTCCATAGTGGCTGCACCAATATACATTCCCACCAATAGTATAGGAGGATTCCCTTTTCTCCACACCCTCTCAGCCTCCTGTAGTCACCTTGATGTCTAGCCCATGTCAGCTGGGGTGCAGTGCCATCTCTCTTCCCATTTCTTTCCCCCTCATCATGTAAGGGGAAGAATCAGGCCTCTCCTCAGCAGACCTGCTCTCCATATAATTGACGGTTCTTGCTGTGCCCCTCATCTGCCTTCTCTGCTTCTGGATAAATAATCCCCACTTCCTGTGTGTTTCTTCACTACCCCTGTTCTTCAGGGCCCTAATCATTTTTATTTCATTCTCCACTATAAATGATTTTAAAGTCCCTTGGAAATATAAAGGTTCTCTAAATAATGCATCATCATTTTGGCAAATGATACTGAGACATTCAGAGAGAGAAAATTAATCACCCCCTTAGAGCCACAGAGTGGCTTTCCACAGGGCGTACCAAGTAGTTTGTAGAGCTCATCGTTAATCCTCGACCCCTTCCTGGAGAAAGTGGGTAGGGACCATTTATTTTACTGGGAGAAAGGCCATGGAGGTGCAGGCGACTTCTTTGTTGGCACCTCTAGCCAGTGCAGTCCATGTGTAAAGAGGCCTCTGCTCTCAGCATCCGACACTGCACCTGTGGGTTGTGCTGTCTCTGCTCCACCATCACACGGTGGGCTTCCTGGGCCCATTCCCTCTGTACATCAGCCTGTACAGAGCCCAGGATAATGACCATAAAGCACTTTTTCCTTAGAGCAAATTCTCTGTCCAGACTGCTGCAGTGTCTCCCACTGCATCTAGTACAAACACCACAGATTCTACCAATATTCAAGGAGCATGCACTTTCACATACATCAGCTCATGAATTATTATGTCCATTTTGTAGATGAGGAAACTGTGGCTTGTGGACCCTCAGTGGCTTATTCAAACCCACACAGCTAGCATGTGGCAGTGCTGGGATCTGAGGCCAGGTTAATCTAACACCCTAGTCTGGTACTTTCTCCTCTCTAGCCTGAGCTTATGGCTACATCCATTCTAGTTATTTAGGTTTTGAGTGACAGTAAGCAAAATCTATACACGTGAACACACATACATACACCTTATTGGCCCATGTAATCCAAAGTACAGTGTGATGCTGGTTTCAGGCTTGGCTGGATGCAGTATGCTGTCGTGACTCAGTTTCTGTCTTGTGGCCCCACTTCCTGTGAGTTGGTCTGACGCTCTCCCATCATGGTCAGCAGGTCCGTTGTCCTGATACAATACAAACAGGGAGATTCACTTCTTGGCAGTTCCTGCACAAGGCCTGGGAGTCATGCTGGTTGATGCCAACCTAGGTCATGTGCTCATCCCTGAACCAGTCACCACGCCCAGGGGCTGGAATTCGCTGATGGGCCTAGATTACTGTTTCTTTTGGGCAACTGAGGGGGTGGGGGTTTGGGTACTCTAAAGGGTGGGTGAAATTGCAAACCAAGACCGTGGACAGTTATGATAAGGAGGATGAGTGGGCGCCGGCTGGCAGAAAATAGGTGCCTTCCCTGGGCACCCCCCCTGAGACCTCGTGCTCTGGCTGGGCTGCTCCTCAGATGGACATTGCCTGTCCCACCAGCATCTCTTTGCTAATTTTTGTTTCCTGGTCCTATTTTTCACCCTTCCCATGTGAATCCCCCGTACCCTTTGGTCTGTTTCATGCCTCCCTGGACCGAGGAAACCTTCTTGTCTGCTTGGCACCTGAAAGCTTCCTCCCTTGAGGACCTGTGATCTGGATTCCTGCTTTCTTTTCCTTGGTACCCCATTGAGGAAAGACATCTGCTCGCCACCTTGGACGGTTTGCGAGAAATAGATTATGTCCAAGTTGGAATAAATGTGCAAAATTCACATCTCCGTGCTATTTGGGACTTTTGGTGAATAGTTGGTGAAAATCACTACAGCCAAGGATGGAGGCAAAACCAAGTGTGTATGAATGGGAACAAAAAAGATCCTGGGGTCTTAATAGACCGAAGAAGACTCTGACTCTGAATACAGTGCCATAATGAAAAGTCTGGCAGGATCCTCCTGGGCACCAAATGGGATTCAAACAAATGGGGCATTTTGGCCCGGAAGGTCACGTCATCCTCTTGCTCTGTTCCTGGTCAGTTAGAACCTTCTCCGAGCCTCATCCCAAGTCGGGCCCATTATACCTGAAAACGTGTTAATTCCAAGCATCTGACTCAATCTGATCATTTTCTAGATCAGGAATCTGAGATCCTGAGAGGCTGAATTAATTCCCTAGGGTCATGCAGTGGGTTAGGGCATAGCTAGAAGTGGAGATTATTTCTGATGCCCCCTCTAGTGCTGTTTCCAGTCTCTGTGGTTTTCCAGGGTGGCTCAGCAAAGCATTTACGCTGGGGAATGACTCTGTGCGGGAGGCTTGGGGACTGCAGGCTGTGCCCAGACAGAAGGAGGCTGAGGGCCATGGACGGGGTCTGATGGTGCTTCCTGGAGACTGGTCAGCATAGTCCTGGGCACACATGGACACTGAGCCAGTGTGTGGGCACCGAATTGGCCGATTATACTTTTCAGGGTTGGGAAGATTCTGGTTAGGAAGGTACTGCCCCAATATTTTCTATACTGCAGAGGAATGTGCCTGTCAGGGCGACAGAATGCTGGGGTGGGCCACACAGGATGGCCACTGGGTCCCGTCTCTGGAGGTATTAGAGCAGGAGGTCTGAGTGGCTCAGACAGGAGCTGCCTGAGGCTGGCAAGGTGGGACCCTCCATCACCCAGCTTGTACTCTGTTTGGGGAGCACCTACCATCTCCCTTTCCTTCCCACAGTCAGCGAAGTATTGCAGTGGAGATGTGCCTTCTTAGACATGATTTGGATAAATGGAAAACTCTCATATGGGACGGTGCTATTTTTAAGAGATACTAGCTACGGAATAAAATTCTGTGAAACACACAATTATTTAGCTGTCTTCTGTTCAGCAACATTCTTCTAATTAACGGCCACTAGCATCTATTGAGATGTTGGGCAAGCATGCCTGCTATGTGCTTGTTTCGACGGGGAAAAAAATTAGTTTGTATCCTTGACCCCAGTCCTGAATGAGCCTCCCCTCCAAGGACCTGAGACAGTCACCTTGGGGGTGAGTAGTAGGGGGACACTGGGACTTGGGGAGATTGCCTCCCCAGGTGCCTCTTGGCAGTGGCCTCCCTGGGGGGCTGTTAGAACCCTGCGGCTCTGAGAGGGCCACTCAGTAATGCTGCCCTCCCCGGCCACACCCTCCCTTCAGTCCTTCTCAGAGCTCCTTTTCATTTATCTTAAAAAAAAAGAACTTATTTTGAAATGATTTCAGACCTATGGAAAAAATTTTTAGTACAAAGAATTCTATTATACTCTTGTATGGGTTGAACTATGTCCCCCACCCTCGCTGAAATCCTAACCCCCAATACCCCAGAGTGTGACCTTATTTGGAAATGGGTAGTTGCAGATATAATTAGTCAAATTATATATATGATGAGGTCATATTGGAGTAGGGTGGGGCTCTACTCCAATATGACTGGTGTCCTTATCAAGAGGGGAAATTTGTATGATACATGTGCACAGAGAGAGTGTCATGTGAACACAAGGGCAGGGATCAGGGTGACGCATCCATGAACCAAGCAATGCCAAAGATTGCCAGCAAACCACCAGAAGCTAGGAGAAAGGTATGGAAATACATCCTTTCTCCCTACTCACAGAAGTCAGCAAGGACTCAGCAAGAAGGCAGAGGCCGGGGGTGGGGGGGGCAGGGGCATAGATCCTCATAACGTCCATTAGCTCTCCCTGCTTTCTTGAAATGGAGAGTGATTTCCTGCTCTCATGTCAACTGCATGGCATCCCCAACCAGAGTATTGCTCTTAAACCCTTCTAATCGAGAAATTCCAGAGTGGCCTCTGGGGAGGAGACGTGTCATAAGAGGGCTCCTCATTGGGGTAATTGAGATCCAGTGTCCTGTCCAGGCAGATAGCTTTGCAGAGCTCTGAAAACACTGGCCAGCATGGCCTCCAATCTTCCTTGGAGCTTTCAAGAGCAGCTGGGAGGCCAAGAGTGGGCCCGCAGAGTTTTAGGCTCTAATGAGGGAAGCTCTGGCCTGTGGAGCTGGACCCTCGCCCCACAGTTCTAGACCAGCTGCCTGCCCCATAGCTGAGCAGATTCAGGATCCAGCAGACGCTCTGGGACCATGTCTTCCCACCGTGTCACGCCCTCCTTTTCTCCAGTTTTCCTTCCCCAAGTTTACAGACTTGCTCAGGTCCCTCCAAACAAGGAACAGAAGTTTGCTTCTGGCCTATCCTACCCCTCTGATGCTTCCACTTTCCCTTCCAGTGTCTCCAAAGTAGTTCCCACGGGCTGCTTCCACCTCTGTAAAGACTTTTCCCCTGCAGTTGAATTGACTCTTCATTCCTGTGCTTTCCTAAATGTTGCCTTTACACAAATGGAAAATCATCTCCCACCTTCCCCACCTTCAGGCCGCTGTGACTTGGCCCAGCGCTTTTTCACACTTTGTAACATTTATTGGCTTTTCCCCGATTTCAAAAGAAATGCATGCTCTGAGCTCTCCTCATTTTCCAAAGAGGACTTCCTGTAGTCTTCCTTGGTTCAACTGCATTGTGGGAGAACTTACCTCTTTGAATGCTCGTGCGATCTGCTTGGGAGAATTCGGGGCTGTTACTCTGAAAAGGAAAATGTCAAGTGATGCTTTGTGAAATTGTCCAATGTGCCAACATACTGTGAGGGCAGCATGCTGGCTGGGTAGGGTCACCAGATAAAATACAGGATGCCCAGTTAAATTTGGAGTCCAGAGAAACAGTACACCATTTTTAGTAATAATGTGTCCCAAATACTGTGGGACGTGCACTGACATATTGCATGTGACATTGGGGATATACTTAATACTAAAAATGATTTATTATTTATCTGGAATTCACGTTTAACTGGGTATCCTGCTGTTTGTTGGTTTGCTGAGGCTGGAACCCTATATGGACAGGTGGGATGGAGCTAGGCAACCTGTGGACGGCCTTCATCTGAGGTAAACAAGGACATTCGTGAATATAACATAAAACCCAGGCTGGGAGCAAACCAAGACAGAATGAAGCTGAAAGGAAATCTGGGACAGGTCGTGAGACAACTGAACTTCAGACCTTCAAGTGAAGTGTGAGTCATCGTAGCTCCCGAGAATTTGCCCTGTTAATCTGAGGCCCTCTTCTGTCCCCAGCTCCATACCTCTGAGATCACTGCCATGACTCCCCCCTCACGCCCTATGTGCTAGTAGAGACCTAATGTTTTCCCCTAAATCAATTCACTTAAAACTTTGAATGAATGTATTTCAAAAAGGAATACCATCGTTCTCAGGGGAAAAGCAGTCTCACTTTTCACCAAGTGCAGGTGACTTTCAATGTAAGGACAATGACATTGATGTTATTGAACTCTAACCTTTGACTCTGAGTCTGAAGCCTGCTCTTGATTCCTTAAGTGAACTTAGGGCTTCCCTGGTGGCGCAGTGGTTGAGAGTCCACCTGCCGATGCGGGGGACGCAGGTTCGTGGCCTGGTCCGGGAGGATCCCACGTGCTGCAGAGTGGCTGGGCCCGTGAAACGTGGCCGCTGGGCCTGCGTGTCCAGAGCCTGTGCTCTGCAATGGGAGAGGCCACAACAGTGAGAGGCCTGCGTACCACAAAAAAAAAAAAAAAAAATAGTGAACTTAGTAAGTGGTGGAGAGGTGCTAATGACACACCAGTCCCTGCTTGAAATTTTCTTCTTGACATAATCACAAGGGCCAAAGAAGAATTGCAGGGGACACAACTTTCTAACCCTGCAGGCCAGCATATTTAATGGTTAATGTGACTCTTGTTTCTAGAAAGTACTGGTGTTGGGTATGTCTTAGTAATGGCTGGTAATGCTAGTTTGCTTTGTTTTTTTAAAAAGTCCTTTATAAATGAATTTCTTCTTTCTGTGGAGAGAAGTTTGAATTTTTGCAAGTGGGAGTCAAGTTTCCACAGTGCATGCTTGTGGTGACCTGATCCCACATCCTCTGTGCTGGGGCCACCAGCCAACATCCAGCAGAAATCACCTTGGGGTCCTTTGGGGCTCTCATTCCATCGTGAGTGAGGCTACAGAGGTAAACACAACTAGACTCTCCAGCTTTGATCTGAAGAGGTCCCACTCTGCCCCTGTGACCCCCAGGCCCTCTGGTTTGATGGCAAGGCCAGGACAAGATAGAGTGTGCTGAATGGACCGATATCCTTGTCGTTGGGACTGTGAGTGGGCAAGCCTCGTCCCCGACAGGCCAGGCAGGACTTGGAACACAATTTTTCCATGGAAACAATGTACTAAAGGGTGGTTAGGTTTTATGGTATGATTGGTTCAGGATAGTAAATTTTCTTTGAGCTTCTAATATATTCCAGACACTGTGCTGGGACTACAAAATGTAGAAAGCACTGTTTTGGGCTAAATGGAGTTCAGTCCTGTGGGAGAGATGGGCAGAGAACAGACCAACGGGCATTGGCTGCTTGGGGCAATGGGTGCCACAGGACGGATGGAGGCCCAGTGTGCTGTCGGAGTCCAGCAATGGGCCCGGCTAAACCTGAGAGTGTCAGGAGGAGCTGCCCTGAAGCTGAGTCTTGAAGGGGGAGGAGGTATTTGATGGTGACGAGCAGGGATGTGGGGAATGCCCAACAGGGTGGACAGCTAGCAGTGGGGCCAGGGGGCTGACCTGCATGGTGTGTGCTGAGCTTCTCCCATCCGCTCATATTTCTAAAGTAAGTTGAGTTTGGAGGGATAAGCAGAGAGGTTTTATGGAGGCCCCCCCAGAGCCTGATAAGAAGTGTGGACTCTCAGTTTTAGTCAGGGGAGCCACTAAAGGATTTTGGTCAAGTTCACATTTAAGGAAGTTGCTCTGGCGGTTGTGTGGGTGATGGATGAGAGGATGCTAAGACAGAGGGAAAAGACCAATAGAATGCTTCTGTGTCATTCTAGGCAGGGATGAGAAGGCCTGGGCCGGGGGCTCGCTAGGCTCCCTAGAATGCAAGGCCCAGGAAGGCAGGGATCTTAATCTGTTTTGTTCAGACATATCCCAAACGCCTAGACGAGAGCCCGCTACATAGTAAGTGATAAATAAGTATGTGTTGAGTGAGAGGTTCAGAGTGAGGGGAGATTTAGGGGGTCCAGTTTCGTGGAGATGAAATGGGCATTTGATGTTTCAACCTGGATTCCTAAGTGTCCCCTCTAGCAGACCTCCAGAGACAAGGAGGTCTTTTTGTTTTTCTTACACAAAGCAAACTCCTGACCTATGGATGGTCTTTTGGGATGCGAGTTGTTTGGGAATCTCTGGGTGAGGTCATCTCTGGGGTCTTTTCTGCTGGACTCAGTTTGGCCAGCCCAGGCCTCTCTAGCTTGGTCCTTAGTGGAGACGGAATAATGCTTTGCCCTCGTTTTATGTTCAGAACATGTCACCTTCTAGCTTCTTCTTAGGGATAACCCTACCCTTTGAGCCTTTTTACTATGTAAACATCAAGTGGTCTTTCCAAATTCTCCCATTTGGAGGTTGCCTTATAATCTGTGAGCTGAGGACACCAGGGGAAGGTCTCCTGGCCATTGGGACAGTTTGGGATGTCACCTGGTGGAGGGACATGAACAGCCACACCATCAAAATCCGTGATTAATGGACATAATCTCCACCAGAGCATTAATTTGGGGCATAATCAAAGGCCGCTGAATTACTTCAGTGTCAGACCTTGACAGAGAAGTCAGCTTGGGATTAGCATTTTGATTTAAAGTTCAGGGGGTGGTATTTATCTTTATTTCTGTCACATACGACTGATTGACTGTCTGTCCTAGAAAATAAAAACAAATGCTACTTCCTCAGTCAAGTGAGCAGGGGGCAATTTAGAGGTGCTTTCTCACGGTTGGCTGGACACATACGGAATGGGTCGGCAGCCTCCCGTCTTGGCTTCCACAGGGTGTCTGGGCTTCAGGTTCTCGATTCTGTGAGAGGCCAGATGACTGTGGGAGAAGTCGTGCTAACATCTGTGCAGGGGTGTCGCTCCTGATGGCAGTGCCTTGGCAGAGCCCTTGCCTGAGCTGAGAGGAGCTGGCATGTGGTGTTGGGGACCCTGGAGAAACTAGGTCCATCCCCGTGGGACTGGGTTCAGAACATTGGAGACCCCTCCCCTTCCCCGGGCTGAACAGCACTGAATGGTGGTAGATTTCAGATTCCAGGCCCTGTGATTGCCGCTTGCAGCCCTGCAGAGGGGTTGCTCGGAGAACACCTGAATGTGTGCGTGAACTTGACATTATTGATGCAGACAGTGCAGACAGGCACTGGGCTGGTGTCTTTACCTTCATTGCCTTGAATCTTGACCACAACTCTTTATAGATGAGGACCTAGAGGCCCAGAGAGGTGAGACAACATGCCCAAGGTGAGTAGAAATGGCAGGAGCTGAGTCCAGCCCTGGACAGTCTGGCTTCAAAGCCTGGGTTCTTCCTGTCCCTGCACCTGATTCATCTAGCCAGGTGGGGCAGACCACGGGGCCAGAGGTGACGGGCCCCTGAGCCTTGAGCGTGGCTCTGTAAAGGGAAGGGCCCGACTGCGGAAGAAGGACGGCAAAGGTGCATCAGGGTTTCCCGGGCTCCTCAGGGCTCCACCCATTCTTAGCCCCACATCTTCACCCTTCTCATAAGAACCCTGAGGTTCCTGTCGCCTGTCCTGTGGGCTCTTTGGCCGCAAGTTGGAGGCTGTTGCCTGGTAGCTGTTTTGGTCCAAACTCAGAAGTGATCGGCACTCTGCCAAGAGTCAGCAAGCTCCTTTGCAAATAGGGTTTAGTGAAAGGTTGGGTCAGAGTCAGCAGTTTGGAGCTTCTGTGGACGTTTCATCTGAAGGCAGAAGCTGATGCAGAGGCTGTCTGGAGATGGGGAGGGTGCGTCCCCCCTCAGGGAGAGTGGTCCACGAGGCACCTGCCCTGCACAGCCATCCCAGTCCTTCTGGCCACACCAAGCACCCCCTAAAGCACAGACTCCCTTCATTCTCAGGGTTATCTGACAGCAATGGTCAATGCAAAGTATGATTTCGACATCTATTATACTCACTTTTTCAATTAAAAAGTAAATTTTAATAATGGATTTTAGCTCCTTATCTCTCATAACTCAGATGCAGTTTTTTCAAAACATGCATTTAAAGAATTACTTCATTTGTCTATTTTTAATTTTGCATCTGAAAATGTAGTCATCTTTCAGGAATTTCATCGAACACAAATCGAAGCAGATCTTTGTAAATTAAGAGGCAAACCATCTGCAATCTAACAGAGGTATGATATGTATTTGGTGAATTTTTTTAAATTATACTTTATTAGGCAAATAAAGTACAACTGAAATAACAGGCAGTGAAACTATTTTCTTTGATTAAAACTGTATATTTATATATTATGAATATTTATTTACATTCGACAAAAGCACATTTTAACAAAAACATGTACCATGCATTGTTCGTATTTTGGTTATAAATATGAAACATGGACTTTAAAAAAAAACTGTAAATATGAATCAGCCTAAGTTTAATCAAGATAAGAAAGTTAATGTCTTCATTATGCAGCCGCTTACCTTCTTCCTGTTAATTCATTGACCGAAAAAGAAATAGGAGCTCGCCTGCTTTTCCAATTCCCAAGTGACTAATCTCAAATAGATTTGTCTAAAGAAAGAAGACATTGTTTCTTCATCTGTGGAAGACGGTACGGTTATTAAAAGCTTGGTTTATCATTTTAATAGTCTGCTGAATGTAGGTAAACAACTTTATTTGAAATTACTCATCGGCAAATCTCTCTCTTAACGTGTCCACCCTTAGCTCCGTCTCATAAAGCTGATATTGCAAAAGGATGGTAGCTAGTTGTCCATGTGGCTGGATGCCAAGGTGTCCCTGCAAAGAAAGAGTGACCCCAGCCCACCTATGGGAATACTAGCAACCGGTGTGTCAGGGGCACATTGGGATTTATTTGTAAAATGTTTCTTTAAAAGATTAAAATAATCTATTCTCTCAAATACCCCATAACTAAAAGGTACATTATCTATTCCATGATTATGTCTTTGAGCTTTAGTATATCTTTTTGGCTATGGAAAGCAAATGACTGGGGTTAATTTCTTTCAAAAATAGATGTTTTAAACATCTGATTTACTTCTAAAGGATCTCTGATTCTCATCCTTCTTGGTTCACACGGATGCAGATGTTGTTGATAGAAACTCAAGGATGAACACCAAATGGTTCCCATGGCCTCAGGCTGCTTTGCAAAATGACTCCTGCTGTCCTGGGGCATGACAGGGGAGAGGGCAACCAGTCCTCTCCTGCAGACCTTGCCAGAGCTGGGAAGAGGTGGGGCTGGTGGGATGTGATGCCCACAGGGCTGGACCCTCATGGGGAACAGAGAGGGTATTTTGGCCTGGGGTTGCTTTAGGCCTTGCCAGCTTAAATCTATAAAAGCATGACTTTATCAAAGGAACAAAATACCAAAGAAAGCTCTCCTCTGGCCCCCAAAGGTTGAGAATTAGCCAATATGACTTAAGTATTTAGGGGTATTTGGTGGAATTTTTAAGTTTCCATACAAGGAAAATTTAGAAAATGGGGAACATGAGAGTAGCTCATTCACGCAATGGGGAGCACAGAATAGGGGCTTTGATTGACTGGGATTTCCCTTCAGGCTTTAGGGAATCTTTGGTCCTGGACCGTGCTTCTGCTCTGCTCTTTCTCCCAGAATCCTCATGCCTGATGGTCAGGTTTCTTATACCTTGGGAATGCCACTGGCCTCCTGACATTCTGGTCTGAGCTCTGTCTTCAGGTGGTGGGGGAATTGTTATCACCTTGGAGGCCCAGGCTTGGAACAGGGAGATGCTGCACAAAAAGGTGGAAGATTCATGGGGCCTGAGGTCCAGGGAGCCATAGGAGGTCATTTACTTGCTCATTTCCAGAGTTTTGAGAGAGTTAGAAGCAGACCCAAAAGGAAACTGTGGCTTCCTTCCTGCCCCAGCCTTTTTGCCCTCTCACAGTTCTCCTGGGCTTCTTTCAGCTCTGGGGAAGCCTCCTGGATGCCTCCTCCTCAGAGTCTCCTAGAAGTTTATGCTGAAATGTTGTTGCCCTGTTGGTCAATCAGTTCTTCCTAGTGTCTGTCATCTGTGTTGCCCAAAGTTAAAACCTTATCCTCTCATTGCTATACTTGAAATCATAAGAAAATAATTGCTTAGCGCTCTCCTCTAAAAGAAAATTCTTCACTTAATAGAATCTTCTAGGGGGTTGGCGGCGTGAACACAGCCTGCAGGGGGTTAGTGCACCACGGCTAGCCAGGAGGGAGTCCGGGGAAAAGTCTGGACCTGCCGAAGAGGCAAGAGACTTTTTCTTCCCTCTTTGTTTCCTGGTGCGCGAGGAGAGGGGATTAAGAGCGCTGCTTAAAGGAGCTCCAGAGACGGGGGCGAGCCGCGGCTAACAGCGCGGACCCCAGATACGGGCATGAGATGCTAAGGCTGCTGCTGCCGCCACCAAGAAGCCTGTGTGCGAGCACAGGTCACTATCCACATCTCCCCTCCGGGGAGCCTGTGCAGCCCACCACTGCCAGGGTCCCAGGATCCAGGGACAACTTCCCCAGGAGAATGCACGGTGCGCCTCAGGCTGGTGCAACGTCATGCCGGCCTCTGCCGCAGCAGGCTCGCCCCGAACTCCGTGCCCCTCCCTCCCCCCGGCCTGAGGGAGCCAGAGTCCCCGAATCAGCGGCTCCTTTAACCCCGTCCTGTCTGAGCAAAGAACAGACGCCCTCAGGCGACGTACACGCAGAGGCGGGGCCAAATCCAAAGCTGAACCCCTGGGAGCTGTGAGAACAAAGAAGAGAAAGGGAAACCTCTCCCAGCAGCCTCAGAAGCAGCGGATTAAAACTCCACAATCAACTTGATGTACCCTGCATCTGTGGAACACATGAATAGACAACGAATCATCCCAAATTGAGGAGGTGGACTTTGAGAGCAAGATTTATTATTTTTTCCCCTTTTCCTGTTTTTGTGAGTGTGTATGTGTATGTTTCTGTGTGAGATTTTGTCTGTATAGCTTTGCTTTCACCATTTGTCCTAGGGTTCTATCCGTACGTTTTTTTTTTGTTTGTTTTGTTTTTTTTTTCCTTTTTAAAAACATTTTATTCTGAATAATTATTTTTTATTTTAATAACTTTATTTTATTTTTCCTTACTTTATTTTATTTTTTTTTATCCTCTTTCTTTTTTTCTTTCTACTTTTTCTCCCTTTTATTCTGAGCCATGCAGATGAAAGGCTCTTGGTGCTGCAGCCAGGAGTCAGTGCTGTGCCTCTGAGGTGGGAGAGCCAATTTCAGGACACTGGTCCACAAGAGACCTCCAAGCTCCATGGACTATCAAACGGCAAAAATCTCCCAGAGATCTCCATCTCAACACCAACACCCAGCTTCACTCAATGACCAGCAAGCTACAGTGTTGGACACCCTATGCCAAACAACTAGCAAGACAGGAACACAACCCCACCCATTAGCAGAGAGGCTGCCTGAAATCATAAAAAGTCCACAGACACCCCAAAACACACCACCAGACGTGAACCTGCCCACCAGAAAGACAAGATCCAGCCTCATCCACCAGAACACAGGCACTAGTCCCCTCCACCAGGAAGCCTACATAACCCACTGAACCAACTTTAGCCACTGGGGACTGACACCAGAAACAATGGGAACTACGAACCTGAAGCCTGCAAAAACAAGACCCCAAACACAGTAAGATAAGCAAAATGAGAAGACAGAAAAACACACAGCAGATGAAGGAGCAAGATAAAAACCCACCAGACCTAACAAATGAAGAGGAAATAGGCAGTCTACCTGAAAAGAATTCAGAATAATGATAGTAAAGATGATCCAAAATCTTGGAAATAGAATAGAGAAAATGCAAGAAACATTTAACAGGGACCTAGAAGAACTAAAGAGGAAACAAGCAACGATGAACAACACAATAAATGAAATTAAAAATACTCTAGATGGGATCAATAGCAGAATAACTGAGGCAGAAGGACGGATAAGTGACCTGGAAGATAAAAGAGTGGAAATAACTACTGCAGAGCAGAATAAAGAAAAAAGAATGTAAAGAACTGAGGACAGTCTCAGAGACCTCTGGGACAACATTAAACGCACCAACATTCGAATTATAGGGGCTCCAGAAGAAGAAGAGAAAAAGAAAGGGACTGAGAAAATATTTGAAGAGATTATAGTTGAAAACTTCCCTAATATGGGAAAGGAAATAGTTAATCAAGTCCAGGAAGCACAGAGAGTCCCATACAGGATAAATCCAAGGAGAAACATGCCAAGACACATATTAATCAAACTGTCAAAAATTAAATACAAAGAAAACATATTAAAAGCAGCAAGGGAAAAACAACAAATAACACAAGGGAATGCCCATAAGATTAACCGCTGATCTTTCAGCAGAAACTCTGCAAGCCAGAAGGGACTGGCAGGACATATTTAAAGTGATGAAGGAGACAAACCTGCAACCAAGATTACTCTACCCAGCAAGGATCTCATTCAGATTTGATGGAGAAATTAAAACCTTTACAGACAAGCAAAAGCTGAAAGAGTTCAGCACCACCAAACCAGCTTTACAACAAATGCTAAAGGACCTTCTCTAGGCAAGAAACACAAGAGAAGGAAAAGACCTACAATAACAAACCCAAAACAATTAATAAAATGGGAATAGGAACATACATATCGATAATTACCTTAAATGTAAATGGATTAAGTGCTCCCACCAAAAGACACAGACTGGCTGAATGGATACAAAAACAAGACCCGTATATATGCTGTCTACAAGAGACCCACTTCAGACCTAGGGACACATACAGACTGAAAGTGAGGGGATGGAAAAAGATATTCCATGCAAGTGGAAATCAGAAGAAAGCTGGAGTAGCAATTCTCATATCAGACAAAATAGACTTTAAAATAAAGACTATTATAAGAGACAAAGAAGGACACTACATAATGATCAAGGCATCAATCCAAGAAGAAGATATAACAACTGTAAATATTTATGCACCCAACCTAGGAGCACCTCAATACATCAGGCAAATACTAACAGCCATAAAAGGGGAAATCGACAGTAACATATTCATAGCAGGGGACATTAACACCCCACTTTCACCAATGTACAGATCATCCAAAATGAAAATAAATAAGGAAACGCAAGCTTTAAATGATACATTAAACAAGATGGACTTAATTGATATTTATAGGACATTCCATCCAAAAACAACAGAATACACATTTTTCTCAAGTGCTCATGGAACATTCTCCAGGATAGATCATATCTTGGGTCACAAAACAAGCCTTGCTAAATTTAAGAAAATTGAAATTGTATCAAGTATCTTTTCTGACCACAACGCTATGAAACTAGATATCAATTATAGGAAAAGATCTGTAAAAAATACAGACACATGCAGGATAAACAATACACTACTTAATAACGAAGTGATCACTGAACAAATCAAAGAGGAAATAAAAAAAAAAACTAGAAACAAATGACAATGGAGACACGATGACCCAACACCTATGGGATGCAGCAAAAGCAGTTCTAAGAGGGAAGTTTATAGGCATACCATCCTACCTTAAGAAACAGGAAACATCTCAAAGAAACAACCTAACGTTGCACCTAAAGCAATTAGAGAAAGAAGAACAAAAAAACCCCCCAAAGTTAGCAAAACAAAAGAAATAATAAAGATCAGATCAGAAATAAATGAAAAAGAAATAAAGGAAATGATAGCAAAGATCAATAAAACTAAAAGCTGGTTCTTTGAGAAGTTAAACAAAATTGATAAACCATTAGCCAGACTCATCAAGAAAAAAAGGGAGAAGACCCAAATCAATAGAATTAGAAATGTAAAAGGAGAAGTAACAACTGACACTGCAGAAATACAAAAGATCATGAGAGATTACTGCAAGCAACTCTATGGCAATAAAATGGACAACCTGGAAGAAATGGACAAATTCTTAAAAATGCACAACCTGCCAAGACTGAGTCAGGAAGAAATAGAAAATACGAACAGACCAATCACAAGCACTGAAATTGAAACTGTGATTAAAAATCTTCCAACAAACAAAAGCCCAGGAACAGATGGCTGCACAGGAGAATTCTATCAAACATTTAGGGAAGAGCTAACACCTATCCCTCTCAAACTGTTCCAAAATATAGCAGAGGGAGAACACTCCCAAATTCATTCTACGAGGCCACCATCACCCTGATACAAAAACCACACAAGGGTGTCACAAAAAAGAAAACTACAGGCCAATATCACTGATGAACATAGATGCAAAAATCCTCAACAAAATACTAGCAAACAGAATCCAACAGCACATTAAGAGGATGATACACCATGATCAAGTGGGGTTTATTCCAGGCATGCAAGGATTCTTCAACATATGCAAATCAATCAACGTGATACACCATATTAACAAATTGATGGAGAAAAACTATATAGTCATCTCAATAGATGCAGAGAAAGCTTTTGACAAAATTCACCACCCATTTATGATAAAAATCCTGCAGAAAGTAGGCATAGAGGGAACTTTCCTCAACATAATAAAGGCCATATATGAAAAAATCAGCCAACATCGTCCTAATGGTGAAAAACTGAAAACATTTCCACTAAGATCAGGAACGAGACAAGGTTGCCCACTCTCACCACTCTTATTCAACATAGTTTTGGAAATTTTAGCCACAGCAATCAGAGAAGAAAAGGGAATAAAAGGAATCCAAACTGGAAAAGAAGAGGTAAAGCTGTCACTGTTTGCAGATGACATGATACTATGCATAGAGAATCCTAAAGATGCTACCAGAAAACTACTAGAGCTAATCAATGAATTTGATTAGGTAGCAGGATACAAAATTAATGCACAGAAATCTCTGGCATTCCTATACACTAATAATGAAGAATTTGAAAGGGAAATCAAGAAAACACTCCCATTTACCACTGCAGCAAAAAGAATAAAATATCTAGAAATAAACCTACCTAAGGAGACCAAAGACCTGTATGCAGAAAATTATAACACACTGATGAAAGAAATTAAAGATGATACAAATAGATGGAGAGATATACCATGTTCTTGGATTGGAAGATCAACATTATGAAAATGACTCTACTACCCAAAGCAATCTACAGATTCAATGCAATCCCTGTCAAACTACCACTGGCATTTTTCTCCGATCTAGAATAAAAAAATTCACAATTTGTATGGAAACACAAAAGACCCCGAATCACCAAAGCAATCTTGAGAACAAAAAACGGAGCTGGAGGAATCAGGCTCCCTGCCTTCAGACTATACTACAAAGCTACAGTAATCAAGACAGTATGGTACTGGCACAAAAACAGAAATATAGATCAATGGAACAGGATAGAAAGCCCAGAGATAAACCCACGCACATATGGTAACCTTATCTTTGATAAAGGAGGCAGGAATGTATAGTGGAGAAAGGACAGCCTCTTCAATAAGTGGTGCTGGGAAATCTGGACAGGTACATGTAAAAGTATGAGATTAGAACACTCCCTAACACCATACACAAAAATAAGCTCAAAATGGATTAAAGACCTAAATTTAAGGTCAGACACTATCAAACTCTTAGAGGAAAACATAGGCAGAACACTCTATGAGATAAATCACAGCAAGATCCTTTTTGATCCACCTTCTAGAGAAATGGAAATAAAAACAAAAATAAACAAATGAGACCTAATGAAACTTCAAAGATTTTGCACAGCAAAGGAAGCCATAAACAAGACCAAAAGACAACCCTCAGAATGGGAGAAAATATTTGCAAATGAAGCAATAAAAGATTAATCTCCAAATTTTACAAGCAGCTCATGCAGCTCAATAACAAAAAATAAACAACCCAATCCAAAAATGGACAGAAGACCTAAATAGACATTTCTCCAAAGAAGATATACAGACTGCCAACAAACACATGAAAGAATGCTCAACATCATTAAACATTAGAGAAATGCAAATCAAAACTACAATGAGATATCATCTCACACCAGTCAGAATGGCCATCATCAAAAAATCTAGGAACAATAAATGCTGGAGAGGGTGTGGAGAAAAGGGAACCCTCTTGCACTGTTGGTGGGAATGTAAATTGATACAGCCACTATGGAGAACAATATGGAGGTTCCTTAAAAAACTACAAATAGAACTACCATATGACCCAGCAATCCCACTACTGGGCATATACCCTGATAAAGCCATAATTCAAAAAGAGTCATGTAGCAAAATGTTCGTTGCAGCTCTATTTACAATAGCCAGGAGATGGAAACTACCTAAGTGTCCAACATCGGATGAATGGATAAAGAAGATGCAGCACATATATACAATGGAATATTACTCAGCCATAAAAAGAAACGAAATTGAGTTATTTGTAGTGCGGTGGATGGACCTAGAGTCTGTCATACAGAGTGAAGTAAGTCAGAAAGAGAAAGACAAATACCGTATGCTAACACATATATATGGAATCTAAGAAAAATAAAAATGTAATGTAGAACCCAGGGGTAAGACAGAAATAAAGACACAGACCTACTAGAGAATGGACTTGAGGATATGGGGAAGGGGAAGGGTAAGCTGTGACAAAGTGAGAGAGTGGCATGGACATATATACAATACCAAACGTAAAATAGATAGCTAGTGGGAAGCAGCCGCCTGGCATGGGGAGATCAGCTCGGTGCTTTGTGACCACCAGAGGGGTGGGATAGGGAGGGTGTGAGGGAGGGAGATGCGACGGGGAAAGGATATGGGAATATACGTGTGTGTGTGTGGCTGATTCACTTTGTTATGAAGCAGAAACTCGCACACCACTGTAAAGCAATTATACTCCACTAAAGATGTAAAAAAATAGAATCTACTAATCTATCATATGTAGCCTTTCTTGTTCTTTGAAAATTAATATATGGAAAATTCATGGTTGTAGCTGGATCTAAGGCAAATCAGGTGTCTTTCAGCTTGATGAGGAGCTCTGAGCAACCACTGCCACCTGGTGGCAATGTTGCCTAATTACAAGAGAAGTATATAAAAAGAGGGCAGCTTTCTTGTGTGGGACTTTGAAGCTAGAAAAAAAGCGAACATTGTACCCCTAGGCAGGCAGATTCTATTAAAAACAATAAGAGCAAAATAATTAGATGCAGTCTGGAACATGTTCAAGTAAATGAGTTCTTTTTTTTTTTTTTTTTTACTGCATATTCATCCATTAATTCATCAATTAATGTTTGGGTGAAAGAGAAGAAATATTTATGTAGTGCCTACTGTATGCCAGGCACTGTATTAAGTGCTTTACATATGTTACCTCATTTGCTTCTCAATATAAAACCCCAAAATATTATTCTTTTTTAATAGATGCCTTGAAGTTAACAGGCAAATCCACACACTCTGGAACTCACAGGGTTACGATGTGAACTCGATTTTTCAGGCCCAAGACCATACTTGTGTTCCTTGCCTCACTGATTCCTGATTCTGCAGCCTGCTGTGTGCTGATGGCATCAATGCTCAGTGGGCACATTCCTGCCCTCACCGTGTTGCTATTGGCTAGTGACTATTTCCCTGTTGTAGATATAATTACTGATTTGAGTTTCACCTAGCATTCTAGAGTCTGTTCCTTTGTTGTTGGCTGTTCTGGCTGTGTTACCAGCTTCTGCTGCTATGAGGCAGAAGTGGATGGGACTGAGTTCTGGGGATGTGACAGGTTCTAAGTTGTGCTAGGTTACAAGGCAGAGGGGCGGGGCGTGTCGTGAAAACGGCTCAGCCCGTGGACACCCAGGCACAAGTCTCAGGGCGCTTAATCCTGGGCCCCTGACTGAATTGTGACCTTATGCCAGGCTGGCCTGAGTAGGATGACCAATGCAGTGGGCAGCCCCAGAGGGAGAGGCTGTATCCTGGGATGGGGCCTGGCATAGGTGGGATGGTGATGAGTAATGGGATCCATCCGGTATTTTTCCATGTGGCGATGACCAGACACCACCCAAAAAGGGAGCTCAACTCCACCGATGGTGGGGCCTGTTTGCATGGGGGTGAAGAAGCTTCTAGATGAGTCTGCTGTATGTCTTGGGCCACCCTTTGGTGACCAAATAAGTGAAAGGTTGAATGTGCTTCTGCTTTGTTGAGGATTCACTTGGGGTGGGTTTGGACTGACAGCTCATTGGGGACCCCAGGGCATCCCACCAGGAGGTCCTGGGGCAATGGCAAGGAGTTCTATTTCTTTCTTTATTACTCCTCTGTCTCTCCCTAAGAAATCTCTTTATCTCCACTTGGTGCCTCCCTTATTGCTTGAAACTCATTCTTTTCTGTATCAGTTATTTCTGTGCGTCTGTGTGTCTGTCTCCCAGGCAGCATGAGTCACTAGGGCACAGGGACCAGGTCTTACTGTTTCCCCATGGTGCCTGGAACAGGGCTTTGCCTATCGTAGACTATGCCGTGAGTGTTTGTGGTTCATCTAAAATCAGGGACCCCAAATCCAGAAGCCAGCCGGGGACTTGCAGGGTTCAGAGCCAGCTGAGGTTGCCTGGTGGGGGCCATGTGAACAGAGGAGCCACGACCCATCTGACTATATGGCCATTGCCTTGTCTTCTGGATTTTCATGGGATAATCCCCAATTTTTAAATGTTGGCAAAAATGTACTTTTTTCTTTCTACATTGGTGTGCAGGCCAAATAAAATCAGTCTGGCTCTCAGAAGCGTTAAAAACCTCTAAATTAAAGCACCACAAAAAGACCTTGTCCTTTAAAAACTAGTTTCTCAGTGCTCATGCCTAATTAAATGGGCCTTGGCAATTGAACTTCTTTCTTTCAGGTGAGTGTGTAAGGGCATCCACTTCATGAGAAGGAAAAACTTTATGAAGTTGTTTGGGTCAGAACCATAACAATACCAATAAAATGTATTTTATGAAGTTGGTGAGAAAGTTGTAATCTGGATACTCTTTTACAGTGTGTAGAACTGATACACGTTGTAAATACCAGTTCCCTGACCGCCCCCTCGGCCACTCCTTTGGTGACAGATGTGAAGCCCCCTCCCTCCCTTTAAGAGCCCCCCTCAAAACTTCCGGCACAGGTATGGGCTTTAATGGCCCTGGTAGCTTACGGCCCTCAGGCCCACTTCTGATCAACTCATTGTGGTGACAGTCACCAGACTGGTGACTGCAGGTGTTATTAGGAAGACTGGGGGGTGGAGTTCAAACTGCAATGAGCTGCCCCATCTTGGGGCTCCCTCCAGGGCACAGGCCCCCTCCCTGATCTCCCATGCTCTCAGAGCCCCCTCCTCTGGCTGCATCTCCCTTCTCCTGGCCAGGAGAGGACGTGTGTGCCAAGAAGGGGCAGAACTCACCGGTGCTGCGGTGTGACTGGGGTTTCGGCCCCTCCTGGGGCCTTTTCATGGTTTCTGGGAAGATTTCTGATGCGAGCAGGGATCAGGATGTCTCTAAAACCCCATTAGGTGCTCTGCCACCTTGGCTGTGTTCAGATCCAGCCTGGCCACCTTGGAAGAGTGGGCGGCCCATCCCAGCAGCCTTCTCCTACTTGCTCCTATCACTGCTGGTCCCTCGGGCTGCCTTTTGATGGAGGCTGCTTTTTAGGCATATGTCAATGTGTGGGGGTGTGGCTGGGGGCGTGGCTGGGGGCAATGCTGAGCCCAGGTGTTTTACTTCCTAGGGAACCTGGACAGGCTTGCAGGCAGTGGGAGGAGATATTCCTGAAAGGAGGCAGGGGCAACTCTAGCTTAAAGAGCTCTCCTCTCCTTATTTCTCCATTTGATTCATTGAAGAAGCTGACTCTTTGGAGTGGGCACCTCCTCACTGGAAATAGTGACTGCGTCTGGGAGGAGCGTGTGTGGGGTGTTGGGCACTCGTGCATCTGAATCCTGCTCTGCTGCAAGCTTTCTGTGTGGCCTTGGGCCAATGAGTCCTCAGTCTCCTCCTCTATAACATGGGCTTAATAAAATCTTCTTTTTAGGCTTAAATGAGGGAATTTGAGATGCTTATCAGAGTGTCTGGCATTGTGTATGGATTGATTTAAATTCTCTTATTTGCGTATTTATTTGGGCTGTCCACCTCTCAGGGTCTCCTTCATTCTTTATACCTTACTGAGCTTATCTGCAGGGATTTTGAGACCTGGGGCGAGAATAAAATAAGAGGATGTCATGGACATCACCACATACCATTAGGGTGGGCTCCTAAGTGACCTCTGTGATCTGAGCCTCACTCTCCCACACCACACCATCCCGAGCCCACCCCATCATGGCTCACTCCATCCAGGACCCGCGCCACCTCTGTGCCAGAAGACCCTTCTGAAGGCACTGATTGGAAAGATCAGTTATTCTAATTTAAAAACAAAATCTGGGAGTTCCCTGGCAGTCCAGTGGTTAGGAATGGATACTTTTACTGCCGTGGCCTGAGTTCAATCCCCAGTCAGGGAACTAAGATCCCGCAAGCTGCTTGCTTTTCATGGGACTCCTTAGTTGTTACCTGCAGCTGACTCTTCCAACCTCACCCTCTAGGTCCTCCAGTCAGACAGCTGACTCTTCCTTAGACATGGCTTTCCTGGCTGCACACTTTTGGATGTTCAGTTCTCTCTGCCTGTAGGGCCTTCCTCACTGTCTCCACCTTTTACTATCCCACACACCCTTAACAGCCTGCTTGAAGTGGTGCCCTGATCCTCTCCTTTATGCTAATGTTGTATCTGTTATAGCTATAGATGTTATAAACTCAACAACACAGTGTTACAATGATTATATAATCTTATGCTTTTTAAAGATGCTAAGAGAAGACACAAGGAAAATATATTTATAGAGTCTTTTATATTAACCCACATATTTACCATTTCCAGTACTTTCTATGTTTTCTTCTGTTTCCATGTTACTTCTGGTGCCATTTCCTTCAATCCTGAATGACATCCTTTACTATTTTTTTGTGAGTCAGATTTTCCAGCAATGAATTCTCTCTGTCTTTGTCTGGGAATGTCTTTATTTTGCCTTTGATTTTTGTAGGATAGTTTGGCTGGATATAGAATTCTTACTTGACATTTTTTTTTTTTTTTTTTTTGGCCGGAGTGTGGGATCTTAGTTCCCCAACCAGGAATTAAACCCACAACCCCTGTTTTGGAAACACAGAGTCTTAACCCCTGGACCGCCAGGGAAGTCTGACAGTTTTTTTTTTTCCTTTTGACGCTTTGAATATATCATTCCACTGCCTTTGGGACTCCATTGTTTCAGAAAAGAATCAGGAGTTAACCATATCGATGTTCCTCTGTACGTGATAAATAATTTTTCTTTTGCTATATTCAAAATGTTCTTTTTGCCTTTTAAATGTTTGACTATGATGTATCTATATGTGTCTCTTTTTTTTTTTTTTTGCGGTATGCGGGCCTCTCACTGCTGCAGCCTCTCCCGTTGCGGAGCACAGGCTCCGGACATGCAGGCTCTGAAGCCATGGCTCACGGGCCCAGCCACTCCGCGGCATGTGGGATCTTCCCAGACCGGGGCACAAACCCGTGTCCCCTGCATCAGCAGGCGGACTCCCAACCACTGTGCCACCAGGGAAGTCCAATATATGTGAGTCTCTATACTTATCCTACTTTGGGTTCATTGAGCTTCCTGACTGTGTATAGATCGATGTTTTGCTTCAAATTCAAAAAGTTTTAAGCCATTATTTTTCAAATTTTTTCTGTTCTTTTTTCTCCTCTTCCTCTGGAATGCTCATCAAATGCATATTTGTGTGCTTGATGTTATCTAACAGATTTCTGAGGTTTTGTTGCTTTTTTACTTTAATCTTCTTTCTGTGTTCTTCAGATATTATAATTTCCACTGATCTATCTTCAAGTTCACTGATTTTCTTCCTTTTTCCAACTTGAAGAATCTTCTGTCAAGCTCCTCTAGGAAGTTTCTCATTTCAGTTATTACATTTTTCATCTCCAGAATTTCCATTTGATTCATTCTTTATAATTTCTGTCTCCTTAGTGAAAATACCTGTTTGTTGGTTCATTGTTTTCACACTTCTCTAAATGTTTAAACATGATTTCCTTTATTTTTGAACATATTTATAATAACTACTTTGAAGTCTTTGTCTGCTGAAGCCATTGGGGGACTACTTTTTTCTTGACTCTGGGTTACACTTTCCTATTTTTTTGGGATGTGTCATAATTTTTTTATTGAAAACTGGACATTTAAGATAATATATTGTAGTATCTCTGGTTCTTCTTTCTTTTCCCCTAAAGGCTGTTTTTGATTTTGTATTTGTTTTGTAACTTGCCTGGGTTAAATCTGTGAAATCTGTCTCCCCTGGGATGTGTGGCCACTGATGTGTTAGTTTAGTTTTTATTTTTAAATTTTTGTTTTTATGTTTATGTCTTGCTTCCTAGGCATAACCCCTCTGTCTGTGTAGCTTCGTGGTCTTCCAGTGATTAGACAGAAGTTGTGCTCAAATGCGTTGAGCCAGTCCGTCTTCCATTCTCTGCTGACTGATCTGTGTGTGGATAAAAATGCTCAAAGTTCAGGCCATTTTGAAACCTACTCCAGCTTTGAATTTTCAGTGGGACCTTTTGTTTCTCCTCTGAACAAGCACAGTCTTAGGGCTAGTGTGTAGATATCTTGGGTTCTCTCTGATCTCCACTGGACATGTGTGCAACCTAAGCCAGGGGTATGCTTGCCTCAACCATGACCACAGCCTTGCCTGCTGAGATCCTCACTTCTACTGACAATGGTGCTGGACCTGGGCATCACCAATCACCCCAAATCACAAGTCCTCTTTGACCCCACAGCTCTGCTCTTCTCATGTCATTTCCTCCCCTGGCAGAACCTCCTTATGAACCCAGCTGGGGGGAGGGTGGGAGAGGAGGGCGCAGCTCCAGGCAAGAATACCACCAAGTTCTTATCCAAAGTTCAGCCTCTGAGACATAAACACTTCTCAGGTTGTCTTTGGTAAATTTTCAGAGTGCTGAGATTGTTGTTTTTGTCACTTTTGCCCAGCTTTATAGTTTCTTTTTAAAAAAGAGGTTTTGCTGACCTCCTTTCTCTGCTCAGCCATGAGTCTCTACTGGGTTGCATATTTTTTAAAATGTAATCAGCTTTTTCCTGGCTTCAGAGTCACTGGAGAGCTTGGGTCACCTTCCCTGCTTACCCAAGAGCTCCATCTGAATCCACTTTGGATTCGTCTGTGGCTCCTCAATGGGTGGCATCATACCTGGCACACAGCAGGTGCCCGGCACATGTTTGTTGCTCTTACGATCCTAAAGATGGCTGATAGACGGGATGATCCATGTGAACGTTGGATGTGGACTCAGACAGACCTGGCTTTGGTTCTCAAGTAAGAAACTGAGAACTTTACTGCTCCTTAGTTTCTCATCTGTAAAATGTCAAAAATAAAACACTTCTTGTGGTAGTTGTGTGAATTAAATAAGAGAGAGTGTAGAAGTCATCTAGAACAATCCCAGCCTGGAGTAGTGCTTTGTGACTATTAATTTCATTTCTTCTCCTAAGATATGGGGTTGATGAAGATAATATGCCTTCAGTAATCTGGCTTATTCATCTATCCATCCATCCATTCATCCATCCAGCTGTCCATCCATCTTTCTACAGATGCAGAGATAAATGAGACAGGGGATGTGCTCTGGAGAAACACCTCTAATGGAGAAGACAGACACATAAATAGATAATCTACAATCCTGTGGACAAGAGCTAAGGCAGGTATGAGTGAAGAGCTTCAGGTAAAGAGGCCAAAGGAGTGACATTGGGGTGGCAGTCTCGTGTCCATGCCCTTTTGCTGTGGCTTTGAGGCTCTCTGGTTAGGGGCAGGGAGCTGAGGTGGGTAGAGACAAGACCACCTAGCACTTTCTTCATCCCATACCATCCCAAGGGAGATAACCCAGCAGACCTCAGGCTGCAGCAGTCTTATATATGCTCACACTGCCTCTGTAGGAGGTACAATTTTACTTTTCCTGCCAAGACACTCATCATTTCTATCCACTGTTTTACTGCAAACCACTAATGTATCATGGTTTTTCATGGAGTCCAGGAGTGCCTAGCAAGCTCTTACTCTTTTTGTCACAGAGGAGGCACCCTCGCCTCTGTTAGGTGAATGGGACTATTTCCCCCTCCCCCCCCCACCACAAGCATGCCCATACTTAGGAGATGGAGGCTTTTGTGCACAGGTCGGAGAGAAGACTGGTCATTTCACATCTGCAGAGGGTCTTCTGAGGTGGCCACATCCTTGGGGAAGTGGGACTGCCAACCTGTGCCCCAGACTAGCATTTCCTTCTCTGCTTCAGGCATTGCCTCTTCTCGGGGGCCCACAGGCAGGACGGCAAGGAGCAGTGGACAGGTTTTCCCTGGGTCTGTTCGCCAGGCACTGTGGCCCCTGCCATGTTAAGCCAGCAACAGTTTTTCTCTGCAAACACAGACCCGTTTTAGAAGCTCAGTGCTGAGTATTGCGTCTGAATAGAAGGCCATTATGAAGTGGTTCACTGCTTGCATGTCGCGACCTGCCAGGGCAGGGCTCCGGGGCCCCGTTCAGGGGAATGTTAGTGCAGCCCAGCGCTGCTCCGCCTGCCCATCACACTGCCTTTGAGAGCCCTCCCGAGCCCTGCACTGCTGCCTGCACGCACGGCATCGGGAGCATCGCCCCAGCGCTCCTTGCCGGCCCTGGGAACTTTATAGCCCATGTTTACTATTCATTCTTGTTTCCACAGTACATCTTGTGTGATGCGTGTTCAGTGAAAAATGGTTCTTTCCCTGTCTTCTCCATGTAGTTACTTCAAAACCTGCTCCTGGCTGAGGGCAGGGGCTTTCCTGTTTGTGGAGAGGATGCTTACCTTTGCGGGCGGTGTTTGGGGAAGGAAAGGTTAAGGGCAGACAGGGGAGGCAGGCTGAGGGCTCTGGGGGGCCACTCCCCAGTCCGTTTTGGAAGTTGAAACTGAAACCTCTGGGTATTTACCCAGCCAAGTCACCTGGATGAGGAATGGGCCAGGAGGGTCATGTGACGGGAGTTGAGGCGAGCACAAAAGAATCCATTTATTATCCTGGCAGGAAATTTGTTCTTTTGGATTCTGGAGCTGCAGACATAATGATTTCATTTCCTTCAGGGGAGGGAGATTAATGGCCCTTCCCGGGCCCGTGTGGATTGCTGTTTCCTGCATTTCCCCGGGTGTTGTCAGCTCCAGTTTGCTGGGGTCAGGGGGCATGTGCCAGTTCACGCTGATTAAGGGAACGTGGCCTTCCCTGTGGAAGGCTCCAGGATACCCGGAGGTGACCCAGGTTAAAACACACACATCATGGAAAAACACATACCAGACAGAGAGAGGCTGTCCCTGGAGCCTCTGTGAGCTGCCACCAGAAGTGGCAGGAGGCTGGGTCCCGTCCTGCTTTGGATGTAGCCACTCATCCTACGAGCGGGCTAGAGTGGTAACTGCCCAGGAGACAGCTGGGACCAGGACCCCACCAGCGCTGCCACTCGCCCGTTAGCTGTGTGACTGGGAGCAAGGTACCCAACCTCACCGAGCCCGGCTTCCTCATCTGTAAAATGTGGAGATTACACTTACATCACCAGGCCTTGCTTGGGAGGTTAAATGAGAGCTGTGCCAAAGTGCTTTAAAACCAGAGTCCTTTGCGGGAGGGGTGGCCTCCTGGGGCCCCTCTGGACTCCCGATGGCTGCAGGGAGGACCACTCCTGATGCCGAATCTGCCTTATCTAGAGGACGAGATGAGGTGGGTGGACCGAGGCTGGTGGTCTGCCCTGAGACGAGGAGGTTGAGTAGAAGGCAGGACGAGGGAACCAGAAGGACCTCGCCTGGGCGCTCCTCCCAGAGGTGTCCCCGGGTGACCCAGGTGGCCATTGCAACCTGGCCCCAGTGTTTCATATTGTGTGTAGCAGATATCCCATATGGGGAGTCAGATTCTGTGTCTGGATAAGGATCAGTGTTGTGTTTAAAAAAAAACAAACATTTTCCACTGTGGCCTGGAGACATCGTACCACACTGAGCAAAGATTGCTGTCAGGCTCTGACTTGTGAGGCATTGGGGCCCCTCCCACTGAGCTTAGCTGTTTGCTCGTTAAGTACCTTTCATTAAACGAAACTTTTGCTTTCCGGAGAGATGCAGAGGTGATTTATTTGGAGAAATTTGTGTTTTTTCCTTCCCTCAGTTTCCCATCTATGTCTGCACTCAACCCCAGTAGCACACCTGTCATGGAGAATAGTGAGTTTCTTCGTCTCTGCATAAAGAGATGTCAGATTGAATGACATGAAATTAAGCTGAGTTAAATTGACAGAGCTGTTGAACACAAGAATGTGTGACCAGGACGAGGGGTTGTCTGTTCCCAGGGGGCCTTGGGAACAGGATGAGTCTCCCAGCAGCGGGTGGTTCCTGGAAGTCTTCCTGAAGGCAGGGGCGTGTCTCGACAAAGCATTACTAAACGTAAGTTAAATATGGATAACAGAGCAAGTTTAATAAACATTTTCCTTTTTCTTGTAATATGTTTACACTGTTGTTAATTATCTCTCTAAGTGGAGAAAATAGAAACTGTAGCATATTGAACAAAGATTGCTGATTAGGATAATAAAGTGGAAATTTTAATCAAGACAATAACTTTAAGTCAAAGGAGGTTTTCTCCTAGGCTGCTGGAGCTTCCATCTTTATTAAACTCCCCATTTATCATCACCACTCCATTCATCACCAGCATTAGATTAATATTGACAATTTAAAACAGAAATAACTTTTTCTTGCCATTATGATGCTGATACGATAATGGTGCTGGAGACTTTGAGGAAAACGTCACAAGCTGTCATGCTTCCCCTCCCTGCTGCAGTCAGCTGCCACTCTCCAACCCAAACCTCAAGGCACCAGCCACTCGGCAGGGAGGCTTTTCTCGTGGAAAACTCCTCCACGATCCGTGACCCCCCAAGTCTTTTGAGTTCTTCCTTGAGAAAGCAGAAAGCCTTTGGTGGCTTGAGGTTGTCTCTTCATGGTAGAAGCGTGTCCAGGAGTCACAGGCCTCAATTTTTCAATCCAATGCGAGAGGTAGCTGTTGAATATCTATCTGCAAGGTACTGGGCAGAGGCCAAAAGAGGCGAGACTCAGCCCTGCCCTGTGGAGGCCACAACACGCACAAGGCTGGAAACGTGAGTCTCAGATGAACGGTGCAGACAGAAGCACCCAGAGGGTAAACAGAGCTGGCCTGATGACCACACTTGGAGAACCACTGATTTAGACTAAGACTGCTATGAACAAACCAGGAGGGCTTCATGGAGAAGGATCCTTTTGGCTTTTGCTGGAGGCCTAGAACCTCACCAAGCAGAAAGGAAGAGAAGTCCCGGAAGGTGACAGGGCCAGAGTCGGAGGTGGGAAGTTCGAGGGCAGCCGGCCCAGGAAGAAAGCTGTAGAGCCTTTGCAGTTGACATGGAGGTGGACAGCAGGTGCATCTGGGGGTTGGAGATGGAGAACTCTCTCTCTCCATCTCTGCAGAGGGGTAAGTGGTGCAGGGAGAGCTGTGAGAATGCAGGAGGACCATGAGGGCAGAGCTAGGAGATCTGGGGTCAGAAGCCATTCACGCCAGCTGGACAGCTCCCTCCTGCGATGCAGCCCAGCCAGACCACACCAAAGAGACCTGTGGTTCATGGCCCATCACCCCAGGCCTCCTGGTGGAGTTATTATTGCTGCCTTTGCTGGGTGGGGGAGGGGAAAGGGAGGGATGTGCCCCTGGAGCTCTGCTCCACGGAGCCCCTATTGTGGGGAAAAGGACCACCACCTTGGGAAGAGGCTGGCCACCTGCTGCATTAGGTCTGCTGGGCCCGGTTTTGGGCATCGCCCAGCAGCAGGGTGGCCTTGGCCTCTGGGGAGGCTGCTCCTGGTGGACTGTGCCCTGGGGTGCTGGGGAGGGGACAGGGCCGAGGACGCCAGTGTGGAGCCTCCCCTGTGGAACCACTTCATTCTTCCACCTTCCCAATCCTCTAGGGCTTCTTAAATGTGCTACATATTTCTTAAAAGGCCTCTTTCTTTGCCTTGATCGTAAAATTGCCAGGGAACAATGATGCTTATTTAAAACAGCAGCATTAAATCTCCTTCTCCCTAGTTGCCGTTGTCACCTCTGTTCCACATCAAAGTAGCGTGGAGCTCCCGGGAGAGCAGCAACGAGAGCCTGGCTTCCAGGGCCTCGGGGACCAGCTCTCTGGCTGAGACCTTCTTTTTAAGAGGGGTGCCCTCCACTTTGGCCCCTGGGGAGACCACCCCAGTTTGGGGCCTGGAGAAACGAGGCTGGGAGACCTCCAAGGGTGAGGGCTCCTCAATCCTCTTGGGGGTCCTCTGGGCTTGCCCTCACTGACCACTCTCCAGGGGTGGGAAGAGGGGAGTGTGGGGCAGGGAAAGGCTTGTGTCCCAGGCACAGAGGTGAGAAGGGCGATGGGGTCTGGAGGCTGACTGAGGAGTCAAGGAGTTGTGCCTGAGCAGGGAAGGGCCGCCCACATTGCTGTGCTCACACAGCTGGGATTCTTGACTTGTCTAATGGCGTTGGGGGTCATGATCCATCCCACTTCCCATTCCCTAGGTGCTCCCATGGCTGCCCTGTGGGCATGAGGGTGGCGCAGACAGTCTCCCTGTGGATGCAGCAGACCCTCTGGCTGGTTGGTGCAGAGCTAGGAGGGTGTTTGTGCCCTTCCTCCTGGGAAAGCCCAGCAGAAGCAGCTGGGAGGGAAATTGCATCACAGTGGAAGGATGGGCCTTGGCCTGTGCCTGGATCAGGAATCGTCTTTCTCCCTTCTTCCCTGTTGGATCATTGCCCTGTTTCCTCACGGTCAAAGGCCCAAATGTGTTTGTGAAGAAAGGTGCTGGTTCTGTGTCCTTCCACGGTCAGGCTGCGTCCAGCGAAGAGAGAAGTGGGTGCTGGGGCCCCCAGGGCTGGGCAGGCCTTGTCTGGAAGGGAGAATCCAGGCTTCAGGGAGACGGCCCAGCAGGGGCCACACATGGCTTCTTAAAGCAGCTTCTCAACGACAGGTTTCCAAGGGTGGTTAAGGTCTCTGGAGACACTCCCCTCCACTGTCCAGTCCTCACACCTGTTTCCCACAGGTCCCTGGTACCCTGCGTTCCTGCTTCTCCTCCTGGCACCCCCTTTCCTCTCCCTACTGCCCCTTTGCTCCCCTGAGCTTCCTTCTTCCCCCCACATTGGTTATTTCCTCTTCTCTCATTTCCCTTCCCTTTCTCTGCCCCTCCACCTTCTTCAGTCCCTCGGCACCTTCTCCTGTAAACCCCCTTTCTCCTGCCGACCGCATGCTCCCCTCCCTGCTGGAAGAACTCTGTGTACATTTGTTTGCATGGCAAGTTACACACCTGGTGACCCATGGGCACTGTGGTCACTTTTCCCTGCCTGACAAACGGTAGTTTGTTACGAATCTGATGTTTATTTACATGTTAAGCCTTACAAAGGAAGGTATAAATATTGAATCCCTTTGTTACACATTTAATGAATTATGTTGGCTGAAAATCATAAAATAGTGAAAATCTTGACAGTCTGAAAAACAAATTGTCGCCTTGTTTGCCTTTTGGTAGCTATGTCCATGCTCGGAGCTGAGCCATCGTCCTTTGCCAGGCTCTGGAGGCCTGACGTGCTTCTGTGGACCTCAGGATGAGCCTGAATCTTAACCATCTTTCTCTGTCCAATGTTTGTCTTGAAATTCTGCCGCAGGGTGGATTTTCAATAGAACCCCAGGGCTACAAGGGTCTGTCCAAGTTCAGATTATGCGCACGGCCTCCATGCTGCACGGGTGGCTGTGTACTTAACCTGCCTCGGGGGTGTTTTCCTACCCATTTTAAGGGCAGTGCACTGCCGTCTGGTGTCATCCACCTCCCCCCACCTCTTACCACTGTCCGCCTCAGCGGTCCCCTTGTTTTGGTGACCCCACCCCTCTGGCAGTCTGCCTCCACCCTAAATCTGCAGCCGTAGCGTGCACCCTGCCACTCCCACCCTGGCGAGCAGCATTTTCGCAGATGGCTCTGTTAAACCCGGATGGGCTCCGAAGACGTTATTTGACTTCTGCAGCCCTCTTGTGCGAGACCATGTGGGGCTACAGGAGAAGAGGGCAGAGGGTCAGAGGCACTTAATCTCCCACCCCCATCCCCTGTATGTCCTTTGGGCACCTTCTTCATGGCACTTTAGTCAGTCCTTTGTGGTGAAATGGTGGGATTTTGAAGAGGATTTTTGTAGGTACCTCCAAGTGCAACAGAACGCATCAGCCTCATCAGGAGGAGAACTGAAGGCCTGAAAAGCCACAGAGTAACATGTGGGGAGGCGGAAACCAGTCTCCTCGGAGACTGTGGGTGCAGGTGTCAGGATGTGCGGTAAATACGGAGAGAGAGACATACAAAGAGACATACCCAAGCACCCTGGTTATTGTTTTGTGTTGTGCAAAGGATGACCAGCCCTGTCTTTAGCCAGAGTCCTAGGCAAAGGGACAGGGACCAGGGGAATCAGTGAAATAGGGAGTGTGAGTGGGGCAGAGAGCTGGACTGGAGCCAGGACATCCGAGTCCTATAGGGCTGACCCTGTTGCCAGCCGCTCTGAAGATGTGGGCATGTGGCTCTACCATCTGAGCCCCACGTTCCCCCCCCATAAAGTGGGGAGGGCCAGTGAGGTCACTGCCACCTCTGATTTCCTATGACTGTCCCATCTGAAAAGGGGAAGAGAGTAGGGCTGGGGTGGGGTGGAGAGCGAGAGGGATGGAGAAGGAGGAAAGAGGGAGAGAAAGGAAAGAAATAGACAAAGCCAAGGAGTGGACGTGGATGAAGCAGAATCGAAGGTAACAGAGGCAAGAGGAGAGAAGGGGAGAGAAAGAACAGGTGAGCACTTACCTGAAAGCTGGCATTGTCAGAGGAAGAGAGAGGAAGGAAGCACATCACAGACCCCAGAGGCAGTGTGTTCTCGAGTCCCCATGTGACTCATGGCGCCAGCCTGAAAAAAACCGGGGGGGCCATAGTGCCCCTGAAGGACCCCCTGGACCTGTGATGGGCTTGGGCAGTCTCTCACAATGGAGCTAGACAAGAGAAGAAATGGCAGACATGTTTTGGTGATAAAATCACAGATTTTAGTGATGAGTTGGCTGTGGGAATTAGTGGGGGGAGACGTGGCCAAAGGCGGCATCCAGGTTTCTGGCTTTCACAGTCAACGGATGATGGGGCCACTTGTTGAGATGGGAAAGATGGGAAGCCGACCACATTTGGGGGACTTGGCTGTGCTGACTTGGAGATGCCCATAAGAATTCCAAGTGGACGTGGTGAAGGAGATTGGATGGATCTGGAGCTCCAAGGAGAGGTCGGTGGGCTGAGATGGAGGTAGAAAGTTGGTAGCCATGCGTATACAGGTGGTTAATTCCCCACCAGAAGCATCGTGGCCCAGCAGTGTTCTTGGACTCTTTTCGTAGGAGTAGAGAAAGAGAAGGCTTCGGGGAGGAAGAGAAGGCTTTGGACCCATGCCCCGCTCAGAGCTCAAGCAGGGTGGAGAGTATAAGACATGGGTTCCATGGAAAATATGAGACATGGATGGGTTCCTTACAAGAACGACAACACACCTCAGCAAAGCCTGTTCCCCTCGACCAGGACCCAGAACCCATCCATCACAGAGTTCTTCCTATGAGCCCATGCTCAGCCTCAGGATCCTTTCCTCCGGCGGCTCCTACCCGCTCTGAATCCTCTCCATATACAAGCGGGCACACCTGTTCCTCTCCTGCCCTGGAGGTTTACCCAAGGCTCCTGTTCACAGAAATGGTGCTTGTCTTGCTGCAAGCCCGGAGCTGATGTCAGGTGGGGCTGGCTTGGGGCTCCGGGTGTGTGATGGATCTGGGATTATTGGGAGGAATCGTGCAGTAGGAGTGCCCAGTAGGTGCTCAGTGAAGACGTGTGGGATAAACAAACGTCCAGCTGAGTGGGTGCCTGAAGCCTCCTGGGGGCAGAGGCGTAAGGAATCTGTCTGATGACCTCAGGACTGAGCTGAGCTAAGCCGAGTCTGGGAGGTGTTCCATGAACGGTGATCTGTGTACTCACTGTGATCTACTGACGTCTCCCTCCGTTCTCAGACCTACCATGAACCTGGCCTCTTGGTTCCTGCTCCTCGAGGAAGTGCCTTTACTGCAGTGCACTTTGGCGCGATGCTATCCGTCTGCACCGAGAGGCTTTGGAAGAACAGCCCTGGGAAGTCTTGGTGGTGTTTATCACGAGGGTGTCATTGGCAGTGTTCCTTGCGTTACACTGTGTCCTTGTGGGGGCCAGTGGGAGGCATTGGCTTCAGGCTTCCATATCCAAAACAGTGGGCTTTTCTGAGCAATCATTTTGTTTATGTCCTATGAACCCCATGACCCGTGTAACTGGTCAGGTTTTCGTCATCCATCTACTGCTAGAAAATCCAGCTTTAATGTGTGGCTTGGCCAAAGAAAATGAGTTGTTTCAGCCTCACCGTGGGCTCCAATTTATGCCTTTACTCTTGGTTTGGCTTTTTCTTCTCACCTATTTTTCTTTAGAGATTTTCTATTGCTTTTTTCTTAATATAAAACAAATATAGCTGCTCTACAAAAGTTAAGAAAACATAAAAAACTATGAAGAAGGAAACCAAGTCAGTTGTAATCCCAACCCGCTCTTTGTGGCAATCTGTTAAATTTTGTGTTCAGCTTACCTGTCTCTGTTTTATACACACATGAGCACATGACACATAGGTGCACAATATTCAGACAATTTCACCATATTATACCTAGTGTTTGGTAACTTTAAAAATAGTAATACATAATATGTAATACATAATATGTTTTTTACTTGGTTACTTATATATCTTAGAGTATTTTACATAATCCTTGTAAGCCATCTTAAAGCTTCTAAAATAGAGTGCGTTATAAATAAAATAAATGTAAGAGTTAAGGCAGAGACTTCCAGGGAAGCTTAGGCCTGAGGCAAGTCAAGTGCTCGGGGTGGAGGTGCTCCCCAGCAGCCGGAGGCTCTGGATGGGGGTGCGAGAGCTGCCCTGTGGGTGGAATTGCTCTGGGAAGGTTGCCTGAGTTCTTGATAGAATTTTGAACATACTGGAAGAAATTCACGTGTGCCCATTGGATCCCACAGTCAGACTGGAAGAAACTTACCTATGGAACCTGCAGACAGAATACTGGGGCTGCTATGAAGTGTTGGAATGGGGGGAAGGCACACCATCTGAATGCCCTACCACTCATCTGAGCAGAGACAGCAGACCTCACCTTAAAGCAACAGGATGTCTCCTGGTTACAGACTGGGCTGTAACCTGAGTGTACAGACTATGATGGTGCTGATATGTGGAGATAGCTCCTGATACGTTTTTCTGTATCAGCAGGCTGCTTTATTTCCCTGTAGCCTTTCCACCAGTGATGCTGGGGGAAGGAGAGAGGGAATATACCACAGAGTAGGGAAGAAGGAAGCCAGGACCTAGAGATGTTTCTGCTCCACTGGAATAACTCTTATTATTGAGCCCTGACCCGGTACCGGGCACTCTTCTGAGTGTTTTATGTGTGTTCGGCATTGAATCCACAAAGCAACTCGATGAGATGGTAGTAGTAGGATTATACCCATTTTACAGATGATGAAATAAGAGGAAGAGAGGAGTCAAGCAACTTACTCAAGGTCATGTAGCTACTAAGGGGTGGAGCCAGGTCCAAAGTCAAGGGGCCTGACTACGGATGTCACACTTAATGCACGAGGCTCCAGGGTCCACACAGGAATACATATAAGAACACCCTTCTGGTTCCTGGAGGAAGACAGAAAGCAGGAGAGGAAGGTGAGGGTGGAACTGAGAGCTGGTGCCCCAGCGCCCCACTTTGGGGTGAGGGTGCTGGTGGGGGGCACTGTGGGCTTGGAGACCCTTAGGCAGGTTTGGAGGAGGGGTGGATGTGTGGAGAGGACAAGCAGATGGGAGCAGGCCTGGAGAGGGGCTGCAGCACCATGGGAGTGACCCATGCAGGCACCCAGGGCCTCCACGATAAGCCAGGCAGTTCTGCCTTCCATCGGGGGACAGGCCGGGCGCTCGGTGTGGGTGGGGACAGGAGCAGATGGCCACATCTCATGCCCCTGTATGTGAGGATAGCTGAGCTTCCTGGCACCGCACCCCATTGTGGGATGGGGCAGATGAGCCTGAGTATATCTGAAAAGAGATTCTTTTAAGCTGGAAGAAGTGGAGTTTTCTTTAAGTTTACAGTGCATTTTTGTCTGCTGTCATCAGCACTTGGGGCTGATGAGCAAGAGATCAAATTTTAGACCTGTTTTGTTCGGTATGGTAGCTACTAACCACCTGTGGCTACTGAGCAGATGGAATGTGGCCAGTCCTTCCTGAGAGGTGCTATCAATCTCAAAGATACCCTGGATTTTGAAGACTTTGTATGACAGAAAGAATAAACTGTCTCACGAATTTGTGTATTGATAAGTTTAATGGTACTATTTTGGACATATTAGGGATAAGTAAATTATTAAAGTTAATTCTACTTTTATTAATGTGAAATTTAAAATTACATGTGTGACTTATTATATTTCTGCTGGATAGCACTGTTTTAGACAAGGTGGAAAATCGTAAAAAAAAAAAAAGGAAGGAAGTTTGTGATTTTTTGCACATTTTATGACACTGTGTACTTCTGTGGCATAAGATGCATCTGAAGAAGGAATGTACCCTTTCAGAGGTAGCGTTAGGTCAGGTTCCTGGGCAGAGTGCCTTAGTGGGATCTGATGACAGGAAACCAGGGGAAGCCCAGGGAGCCAGCCCTGGGAGGGTGGCAGAGGGGTGGTGAGCTCCAAGAGGGGGGCGGCTCCTGGGAGAGCCAGCAGCGGCTCTGAGTTTCCGGGCACCCGTCCCCTTGTCTGCTCCCTGCCGGCATATGTTCTCCCTCTTCTATCGGTACTTTGCCCTGCTTCCTCCGGGCTTGCCCAGACCTGCCTCCTGTCCGCCTCTCAGCCCCGGCTCCTCCTGATGCAGGCATTCTGGTCAGTGAGATTCACCTTTTCACACCAGGCCATGTCCTGGCCACTGACCACCTGAGGTTGTCAGTCCTGGGCTGGGTGCCGACCTCGATCCACTCAATGACTGCCTCTGTGTGGATGCCAACTTGACGTGTGTCCCTGAGCACAGGGCAGGGAAGTTGGGCCTGACAGGCACTATGACAACGGGGGTCAGTCAGGAGAACAGAAGCAAAGACCGGCAGTGTCCATCCCAGCACCACGCTTAGGGGCAGTGTCGGCCCCAAGCACCTGTCCAGGAGCAATGTCTGTACCTCCCCAGGTGGAGGTGAAGGCAGAGCCTGTGAGCTTGATGCTACTGAGTATTTAAGATCTATTATCAGTTCCTCTGTGCCTGTTGGATCATGTGACTCTCCATGTAGCTTGTCCACAGGCAGGAGTGCACTGGTGAACCATAATAGGTGCCCTGGCTACCTGGAGAGGTACTTATTTCATCTGAAAGCGACACATTGACATCCTGGTTATGCATTCCTCTCTGTGAAGCTGGTTGCATGAGTCAGCCCCCTGTTATCACAGTTATGGGTCTGACCTGGTGTGCCGTGATTTCACGAAAGATGGTACCACTTAGACAAACTTCCTGGAAGCCATCTAGGGGGCCTTAGCTTGTGCCATCCCTCCACCTAACTTTTACAGAATGGCTTCAGGCTGACAACTTTCTCTTGCTCTCAATGGCAAGCATTTGGTCCCATCAAAATTGTCATCATTGTTGGGCTCCCCTGGTGGCGCAGTGGTTGAGAATCTGCCTGCTAATACAGGGGACACGGGTTTGAGCCCTGGTCTGGGAAGATCCCACATGCCACGGAGCAACTAGGCCCGTGAGCCACAACTACTGAGCCTGCGCATCTGGAGCCTGTGCTCCGCAACAAGAGAGGCCGCGATAGTGAGAGGCCCGTGCACCGCGATGAAGAGTGGCCCCCACTCGCCACAACTAGAGAAAGCCCTCGCACAGAAACAAAGACCCAACACAGCCAAAATAAATAAATTAATTAATAATTAAAAAAAAATTGCATCATTGTTGTCATCACCAGGTCTCACTGTAGATGGGGTGACATGTTCTCCTTGCTTGGGACCCCTGAAACCTGTCCTGTTACCTTCCCAAATGCTTATTAGGTCCCCTGATGGGCCAGAATCAAAGACGATGCTTTGAGTGTGTTTATGTGAGCACTTGGGGTGGCATGTGGGAGGGCGACTGGGGCTCTCATAGCCGAGTAATTAAACAGGAGAATGTGTCTGATGTCCAGGTAATTACTGCTGAGCATCTGCTAAATACAGAGTTTCATTGATGGCTGGCGTTGTTAGGCACAAGAGGGCTGGTGTGTTTGCACTCCACATGGCAAAGGGATGATTTAAAATCTGTTCCCATCAGCGGCCCCTGAGCAGGCCCAACATAAATTAAGGAAGCCTGGAGCTTATGTAACCTGACCCAAAAATCACTTCCAGAAAGGGGCACAGGAAAGCTCCTCTGCTCCGGAAAGGCTGCTAGAAATAACAGCATGAAATGATCGACTCTTGACTGAGAAAGGACCCCTGGGAGTTGGTCAAGCTCACGCGTCTGACTGTTGAGGAAACTGAGGCAGCACAGGGAAGGGAAGGGACCACAGGGTCGGTGACAGAGCCAGGACCGGCTGGCCACCCCTTCCGCCCAGGACATCCCCCCATGGGGACCCCAAAGCCCAGCCTGCCCTGACAGATCCCTCGGAGGCACTTAATGGAAACCCTGGGCCCCTGCCCACCGGGCGAGTGGCAATCCTGGGGTGGCCTTCAGCTCATCCTGCCGCCTGGCCACGTAGGGGGCACGCTGCTCACCCCACGTCCTCCCTGCCGAATGGTCACATGGGCTGAGACCCACAGACGAAGGGCAAGAGGAATCTGGGGAGGTCTCCCGTCTGTTTTGGAGGGCTTTTTCTTTTTCCCGTCCACGCCTGAGGGCAGATCACCCTGGATCTCCTGGCTCTGGGGCCTCACTCTTCATTGACCACTAGTTAACTGTTTTAGGCTCTGCCCTGGGATGTGTGGTATAACATCTTCTCTCCACCCTCGCTCCCTAATCGCCCCTCCGTAGGCCTCATCAAACGGTGGGTGGTCGCCAACCAGCAGAGAAAATTCTATTCCAACACAGCCTCGCAGTGGTGGCAACTGGAAGGCGTAGCGGAAGCTCACCTTGGGCTGCACTCTCCACCCAGTCTTCCTGTGGGGAGTTAACTTGGAGGGTGGGAGGAGGTGTCCAGCCCATTCTAGGCCATTCTGGTCAAGGTGTATGGCAGGTCTGGGCCCTGATCTGGTCCAGTGGTCCCAGACTTGGGATCTCTAGAGGACCCATCCCAGGGTGCTGCTCTGGGAAGCCTGGTGCCCCCACCCCCCTGGCGGAGCCCCCACGGAGCCTTCTGCTAGAGGCTGCAGTGGCCATCACAGCTTTTAAAGCATCTTCCTCTGACCGTCAAGACCCTGACTTCGGTCTCCGTGGAGCCTGCCACCATTAGGACTTTAAATTTCTGCTACCCAAATGCAATCATTCATTCAATTAACAAGCATTTATTTGCAAACTTTCCCGTTTTTGAAATAATGCTTTATGTTACCAAAACACTGAGTACATTTTTTTTTTGGTGATACCTCTTCCAATCTGTGTCCAGAAGCATACAAATTTACTGTTTATCTTCCCTGCTTTACATAATCTCTATAATTGTCACTTTTCAATGGCTTTGTAAGAGTCTGTCAAATGGCTGTATAGTGTTTAATCATTCCCCTGCTTTGTGAAACTGGGAATAAGTAAGTCATGTATTTGTATTTTTAAATTTTTATTTTATATGGGAGTATAGTTGATTTACACTGTTGTGTTATTTTCAGGTGTACAGCAAAAGTATATTGTGTGTTTAGCTTTTTTATACTGCTTTTTTTTCCCCTTTGGTAAATTCTGAGGAGGGGATTATTTTGAACACTTTTAGCTGTTTAAAGTGCAGAGTTGAATCATATGCACATTTAAGTGACCAGACTTGAGCTCTAACAAAAGAGAAGGGGTGGAGACACACACACACACACACACACACACACACACACACAGCTCTGCTGACCCCTAAGCCAGCTTCCCTCCCTCAAGCCACCCATTCTGGTAGCCACACCCTCATTAAAGACTCTGATGTTAAAGATGCGTGGCTTTCGTGTTCTCTGGCACCTTAGGGTCCACCAACTGCTTCGTCTGGTACCCAGCCAGAGGAAGGGCCATCTGTTCCCGGGAAAGACGACGTGGCAGCGTCCAGCGTGGTGCCTTCCCTAGGGACTCTCAAGGGCAGTTTTGACTATATAGACTTTCAAACTCACCCTGGTGTAAGAAGCAAGCCCACTTAATACTTTCCAAAAGGTTGCTTGGCAGTGTCACTGTGAGTGACACTAGATCCTCTCACCAGTCATTGCACACCCCATGCATCCCAGCTCATTCCCAGATTAAATAAGTGAAAAGCAGTACTTCAGGGCTCGCTGCCCAATTTGCCTGTGTTTGCTCCGTGTTTCTTTTTACTTTTTGTGTTTCCCCAAGAGGCACTTCCCTGGCTATGGACAGGATGAGTAGGACAGTGCATGGAGGAAATTGGTGGCTTGGAAGGCCATGAGAGGGCCGGGCCAGGTTTGCAGATGTTGGAATTTTGGGGCTACAGGGAGTGAATGCGGTGGGGAATGGGGCAGAAGTGGGGGAGACACATACATGCAGAACCCATTAGGGTCCCAGGAGCAGAGGGAGCCCCTGAGACCAGGAAAAAGAAATAGAACAGAAGGATGATAATGTCATGCTAGACTTGTCGAGGGCCAGGGCGTTTAAGAAGAAAGCAGTCAAGTGGAGTGCGTGGGATGTGGCCAAGACAGCCAGCCAAGGGCATGGATAGAAGAGCAGACCTTGGCAAGCTTGCTTTCTGGCATAGTGGGAGGAACTCACGTGGGGGGGTAAGGAGGGGATGGGAGGTAGTGAGCCTCCAGGTATAGACCACTTACCTGAGAGTTTCAGCAACCAAGATTAGAGAACCTGTAATACCAGCTGGAAGAGGCAAGGAGATTTCAGAGTAAGGAGAGTCATGGCAGCTTCCAGAAAGGGAAGCTGCCCTGGAAAGAAGGTTTGTGAAAGAGTTAGGGAAGGGACGGGGGTGGAGGGAAATAAGAGGAGAAACCATCCTCCCAGAGGTAGGAAAGATGTATGCAAACCCTGTTGGGCTAAAAGAATAGCCCGTGTGTAATATAGTCCCTGGGCTCCTGCCCTGTGTGTAACTTGGGTGTTCGTTTTGGAGGAGTGAAGAAATATGAACTTGGCAGCCTCCCAGCCAGTCCTGGGGTGGGAGCTCCACTCTGCGGGGATTCTTTGGAGCGTCCATCGCGGCCTCACTGCTGCCCCGGCGCAGAGTCCATTCCCAGATTCTCAGCTTCCTCTGAGCAGCCTGGGTGAGGATGAGATGCTGCGGAGAGCAAGGAATCACGGGCCTTGCCCTGGGCCTTCCCTGCCTGCTGGGAGCATGAGGTCTAGTGCAGAAGGTGGTGGGGCTCATGGGCAAAGCCACCCTGGTGTCTAGCTTGGGGCTGATGTCCGGGAGAGGCACCTGGCTCTCTGGGGGAGGAGGGGTTGGTTCTGGATTGCAGGTGGGGGCAGCAGCGGGGGAGGGTTTTAAGTTGGGCCCAAAGAGGTCAGAGGTGTGTACTCCATGGATGTCCTTAGTCTGTCCCCCTGGAACCCTAAAACAGACTTAAACCTGTCTTGACCACAGTTCTTCCCCTGGGGATACTGGCCTGTTTGGTCTTAGATTTATTTTTGTGGACAAGCTCTTATTCTTTCTTTTGTTCAAACCTTGTGAACTCGAAAAAAAGACACCCAATTAGAATAAAACTTAAATTGAAACACCAATGAAAACATATCATCAATTAAAATAGAGCACTAATTAAAGTGCTTCCAACAGGCAGCAGCCAATAATGGCCCTGTGGCCTGGGAGCCCCAGCCTTGGTCATGGGACGGCTGGAGGGTCAGCCAGACATACTGCTGGTTTGGGGAGTAGGAAACGGAAGACTGACTTTGGGCCCTGGGAACAGGACATCCCTCTTGTTGAGTCCTTCTACCTGTGGCACAGTTGGTGACCCTGTTGCTCCTTTTCCTGGAGGCAGAGGGGCTCACAGCTGCTGCTGGCTCCATACGGAGTGGAGCAGAGCCTGTCCCCATGGGGCCCAGAGTAGGAAGGGCTGCAGGTCACACACAGGGCTTCACAGGCCACAACTGGCAGAGCCACCTGGACTCAAAGCCACATGCACATTTGCGGGTGCTCGTTTCCTTCCTCTTGGTAGTGAGGCTCTGAGAACCACTCTGTATGTGTAGCTTTGCTCCACGGGTCCCTGGAGCGCAGGTGGGGTGAACCCTAGGCTCTCCCTGACCTGGCAGGCCTGGCATTCATGGCCGTGTGCCACCTGGGCCCTCAGCCCTGTCTTCCTCATCTCCCACCGTGCCTGTGTGTACAGAGGACCTCTGTTCGGCCACTCTGGTCCCCTGGCTAACTGGCAAGCTGTTGGAAGTAATAAGGTGTTCCTCTAAAACTGTCCCTGGTTACCCTCTCCTCAAGGCCCAGTGAGACACGTCTTCTTGCTTCTCCTCTAAGTCGGTCTGTTGACCTTGACCGGCCTGTCTTGCATCATTATGTGCACATCCACCTCCATCCTTCTGTACAAGTCAGGGTATATGTTAATATATAGTATTAAGCTACATCTTTCTTGTATAGGAGACTGCGTGTTTTTAAGGGTAGCGATTGATCTTTGCTTAACTTTTTATTATCCACTAGTTTTTATAGGCATCAACTCAAACTTTTAGAATTTTATTTTACTCATCTAAGGAAGCATTCTAGTTTGACAGGAACAAAATGTCTGTGGAAAGGCCCCTCTGGTGTCTGGCCAGCCTGCCCCACCTACAGAGGCTGGACCACTGGGCCGTAACGCCACCTACCTGATGTGAGCTCACTTCAAGAGCAGGCGAGTTCTTAGGAGAAAATCAATAACCTCATGTGTGCTTGTCTTTTTTTTTTTTTTTTTTGTGCTTGTCTTTTAAGCCCAATGCTCTTAAGTGGCAGCAAGCTCTACCAGGAACAAAAGAAGGAAGAAATTAGGTAAAGGGAGAATCAATGTTTGTGTTGGGTTTTTAAAGACTTAACAGTCAGCTACTAGGCTTGGTTCCGGGGAACAGTAGCTGTTATTGCAGGGCTTCTGGAGCGAGCCTGGGGAAAGAAACTCCGTGTTTGGAATTTGCTCGTCTACCTCTGAGCCTGGAAATAGAACAGGTGTGGCAACCCCTGCAGAGCCCTGTTCCTTCTTTGTAGCGTTGTATGTTTTTACCCAGCTTCCTGTTTAAGGCAGAGATGAGGAGAAGCAGGCCCAAGTGTTGACAGCCTATCGTGTCCAGTGTCCCGATCCCCAGACCGCATCCCCGGAGAGGGAAAACAGATGATGGAAGTGGGCATCTCTGTTGCCTGCCCTTCTCCAGCCACATATCAGCTTTCATTGGGGAGGCAGCTGGTGGGGAGGTGGGGCTCAGGGACAGTACTGCAGGAGGTCACAGCATCTCTGCTGGGGACAGGATGAAGGCTTCCTCACTGGAGAGATGCTTTCAGGAAAGTGGTGCATCCTGGCCTCTGTTGTCTCAAGAACAGCAGAGAAGATGGGTCAGCTGTGACCTCGCGCCCCAGCCCTGGACCTTTTCGTGTCTATTCACCTCCACCTGGCCCTCTTCCGAGCCCTGCTGCAGCTAGTTGCTTTTGCATAAGGTTCCTTCACCTCCTCTTTTAAACCTCCTGATCTGTGGGTTCTGGACCGGGCTGGGCAGTCCTGGGGTCAGGAGAGGGCTTGCAAAGACCTGGGCCCTCATCCCCAGCTGTCAGTGTGGCTGGAGCTCCCACTTGCTCACCTTTCCTCAGGTTGTTTGGAGACCTGTGCACACATGCTCCTGTCCTGGAATGTCCCCCCCACCACCCTCCTTATTCCGCTGGCCTTTTCTAACCCTTGTCTCAGGCCCCCACTGATGGACCTCTCCTTTGACATAATTTGCCTTCTCGCACTTCTCTTCCCCACTCCCCTCTTCCTCTAATGTTCTATTTCTCTCCCGAGAGCCACAAGCTCAGAGTAAAAAAGAAATCAGTGGACTCAAAGGAGAGAAATCATTATCCTCTCTCTCTGTAACCCTTTCCCTCTCTTTTCATAAAACCAAAACAGCAGGTGAGGGACAGTATCACCATGGCTGAGAAAAAGAGGGAGTGGTGGAAGGCACATGGAGGGGATGTGTCAGGAAGAAGCATGGTTTGTTCATTTCTTCAGGGCAGCATGTGTTTTCAGAATACCTCGCTGCCAGAGGGGCTGCCCACGGGGGTGGGAAGACAACCCACTGGCCTGTTCTTGAGCGGCCCACAGTCATCAGCCCAGTATCTCCAGACCTGGGGTCCCTGCATGGGCCTCTGAGAGGTCAGAGATCAGAGATGTTGCGTGTGCAGGTGCATTTTTCTGGGAAGAGTTTCTACAGTTTTCCTCAGATTCCTGAAAAGGTTCAAGATCTAAGACTTTCAAAATTTTTTTGACCATGACCTGCAGTTAAAAAGACCCGTCTAGACCTTGTCTCACACATCTGTGTATGTGTGTGCGTGTGTCTATGTATGTGTGTGTGTATGAGAGAGAGAGAGAGAAAGAGAGAGTGTGTTAGTTTTGTGGGTGTCTATATCTATTTCTATATCCATGTCTATCTATATCATCTCTGAAACAAAATTTCCCCAAACACTACTTACCCTTCTACATGCAAATCAATGTGGTATTTTCTATTTTACTCTTCTTGATTCTATAATAAACTATTCTATTCTGTTTCATTAAAAAAAATACTGATTATAGCCCACGAAATTGATTTCATAACCCAGTAATGAGTCACAACCTGAACTTTGGAAAACACTGATCTAAAGGAAAGTGTTAAGGATCACTGATCCGGGAACTCCGGCACATTCTTGATGAGGGCGTTTTGGCAATATCAATGTACAAATACATTCACCCATTGACCCTGATGTTCCTACAGGGATGTTCTACTTCTAGGAATTTCTAGAAATCCCATTACTAGGAATTTCTCTTACAGATATACTCATGCACAATGATGTTCAAGATAATTCTTTGCTTTGTTGTTTATAATAGCAAAAGACTGGAGACAACTCAAATGTCCATCATGATGGGACCGGTTGAATAACTAATGGAACATCCACACAATGGAAGAATACTCTGCAGGTGTTAAAGAAGAAAGGGAAGCTCTCAATGACCTAAGTTGGAAAGATTGCCAAGATATATTAATTCAAACAACAAGGTGCAAAACAGCATGTTTAATCTGTTACCTCTGGAGTGAAAAAGGGGGCAATTAGATTCTATATTCATACCTGCTTATATTGGGTTGGACCATATGAAATTCCCCTTTTTTTTTTTTGCTGTACTCAGGCCTCTCACTGTTGTGGCCTCTCCCGTTGCGGAGCACAGGCTCTGGACACACAGGCTCAGGGCCCAGCCACTCCACGGCACGTGGGATCCTCCTGGACCGGGGCACGAACCCGTGTCCCCTGCATTGGCAGGCGGACTCTCAACCACTGCGCCACCAGGGAAGCCCTGAAATTCCAATTTTTTAAAGATCAAAATAATTGAATATTGGCAGTTTCACATGGTTCAATATAATGTGCATAAAGGAAGTATAAGGTAAGAACGTGTGGGAGAATTCTTGCTGGGACCTGTTAAAATAAGGAATCCCATTGGTTAATGGGACAGGAAAGGGGCTCACTCTGAGCTAAGGCAGAACTGAGGGCAGTCCCATGGCCAAGTGGAGAATAAGTAGAGGCCGCTGGTCCCTGTCCTCGTGCCCGAGACCGAGGCAAGACGAGCCCCAGACGGGGCAAGAGGCTGGGATGGAGTGGGCAGCTGGAGAATCCCTCTGTCTCCCTCCTTTATCCCTCCCTCTTTCTAGATATCAAGTGTGAATGGTATGGTGGGAATGAGATAGAAATTTAACTTTCAAAATTTTAAATTTTGAACGCAATTGCATGTGTCAAAAAAAGCATCACCCAAGGAATGTTGATACCTGCAGACCGGACCAAGTAGGACTTTTGACTTCTCAGGGCTGGGCTGGAGAGGGCTGAGGATTCAGGAGAGCTGCCCGCAGGCACAGAACATTTTTCTCATGCCCAGTACCTGCTGCCTGCTGCCCAGCCTGCTGCTCAAGCTCAGTGAGGTTTCTGGGACCCTAGGGTTATCTGGGCAGGTGTCTCGAGGGGTTGGACACTGTTGAGGTGGGGGTGGGGGTACAGTTGAGGATGGAGGTGGGACCTGGTCTGTTTACCTCAAAGCCCATGCTGATTCTGTTCAGGTTTCCGGGGCTAAGGAGGATTGCTGGGCAGCTGGCAAGGTATTCAGCTAGGACCTCGTAGGGCAACATTTACCTGGCACCTCACCACCATGATCTTAGTGCTACAGACTTGGGGGTTTGTTTTCATTAGCATGTGGATGCTGTTCAGGCTCTCAGAGACGCATATGTAGACCCTGCCCTGTGTGTTCATTACCCTGGGAACAGAACCACCAAGGGGAGTGGATACCCAGGCCCTCTGATCAGTATACCTTCTCCTTTAGGCAGCTCCAAAGGGGCAGAAAGCTATCATCAGAAGGCCTTTCGTAGGCAGGAATCTGAGCTATACAGGCCACCCCCGGGCTATGGAGCAGCAGCCCTGATGGACACCTGGGGACTGATCCTTTCCATTGAAAATGTATGAGGTGAATGTGCGTTAGGTACTGGCGTGGGAGGCAATGCTGGCAGGGCCATGGCTTAATCACCTCTTAGAAGTTTCTTTTTATTCTCTGTGTGTGAGGAGTCTCCCTTGTAGGGCACATTCCTTCATCAGCTTTATATACCTTTAATTCAATTATAGTTGATTCTATCTGGACAGATATCTTCGGTCCCCCTTGGAGGACTCCATGCCTGGACGTTTATCCAAGTTATATATGTATGTATGTATTTTGGCAGGAGAGGATCTTACGCTCCCTCTCATTTCCTGCCTACATTTTACCCAAAACGCCAGTGCTCAAATAACAGAAACAGCCTTGGACAGTGTTTAGTAGAGAGAATTGTGGGACCCCCGTGGGGGTCTGTGAAATTAATCAGGAAGTACCAGGCAGACAGAGTGAGCAGGGACTGGGCAGGGCCAGCTAGAAAGCTACTGCAGAAGCTCCAGTGAGCAGCCCAAGGAAGGGCCTGGGCTGGGAGGAGCAGGCAGGTGAAAACAGGAAGGTGAGTGGTACCGGTGGCCTTGGGAAGGCGAAGAAACAGGCTTTGGAAGCTGACTCAGTATCAGAGGTAAGAGGACAGACATGGCATGGCTCCTCTAGATCAAACCTGGGGGTGGGAAGTGTGATGGAGAGGAGTCCTTCGGGAAAGATGCTTAATTAGATGCTTAATTGGACTTTCAGATCTCAGTTGCTGATGGGGATGGAGAGTCCCATCTCCCTTGGCCCCGGTTCCCTGGTAGTTAATTTCAAGCTTGGGACTCAGTTCAAGATTTTGGCCTAAACTACATAGAAGTGAAAGGTGGTGACTCACTCACATGAAGGGATGAATGAAATCATTTAAGAGGGGGTACAGAGGATGTAGGTGACCAAAGACCAGCTCTTGGGGACTGCTCCACTGGGGAGTGCTGTACCATGTTGCTTCTCATTGGGTCCTGGGCTGAGAGTGATGGGGGTGGTGGGGAGAGTTGAATGGAGACGAGGCTGGTCTCCCAGGGCTTCTGAGGGAAATGCTGTGGGCAACACGTGTCGGAGGCCCCTTCCTGTGGGCTTTGTCCCCAACAGTCCCTTCAGCCTGTAGTGGAAATGGAACTGGGGGCACTGGCGCAGAATTGGAACCAGCAGAGGGTATACCCTGAGGACAGTAAGTAAAGACCTCATCTCTAAATGTGAAATTCAGGGAGATTTGAAGGAGGGGTTCTGCTTTAGCCAGGGGAGAAGAGTAGGGTTAGGCGAGTCATTGACTGATGAGTTAAGGTTTAATGAAAAGATATCAAATTGTACTTAAGTGCTTATCTTTCTGTGCCTCTTGTTCTTAAATTATTTATCAGATTTTTAAATGTGGACATGATTAATGCTATTAGGATCTCCGGCTTGGCTGTCTTAACAAAGACTTACATTTTAACTTAAAAACATAACTGAGTGGAGACTCTTACCATTTTTCGTCAATTAATCACCTGCGTGTGAAGCTCAGCTGTTCGGACCCTAAGGCCATATGCAAAGGCAGCCGTGCCCACTGGGTGGGTTCACCCTCATTACGGGGCAGAATATTTTGGAGAAAGTAAACTGACTCCTGAATGTTGCAGCAGTAATGTGAGATGAAGGTCACTAGGAATGCAGAGGTCGTGTGTTGCACCAGGAAGGGAAATGGATGTAGAGGGTGAGAGGGGAAGAGCACAGTGCTGATGCCAGGGCAGGGGCAGTCTCATCTCCAGACACACCAGGCAGAGTCCATGGAGACTTGGTCCTTGAAGGTCCTTGGTCCTTGGTCTACTGTTCAGAGCTTGGGAAGTGAAGTACCCAGGATGGGCCTGACTTGCACAGTTTAGTTCACTAGACATTTATTGACCACCTACTATGTGACAGGTTTTGGGGATACAAATAGGAATAGGATACATTCTTGGCTTTAAATATTTCCCAGGTAGTGAGGAAAATGGACTGCTAAACATTGGATGTGATAAACCTGTGGCTTGTTCAATAATAGACGTTTGTATCAGATCTCCTGGTGAGAAAATAATGAATCTGCGGTGCAGGCCTGCTGTCGTGCTGGACCCTCAGCCATCATGTGCCACTGGGTGGCCACTTGGTTCATTAGAGGCCATGGGCCTCCAGGGTTTGCTAAACTCTCACTGAAGGGATGATTACGTGGGTTCAGGTCTTGCCTCTGCCTCTTACAAGTTGTGTAGCCTTGAGTGAGTCACTTAACAACCCCCTGCCTCAGTTTCCTCACAGTGGTACTTACTTCACAGGGTTTTCAGAAGGATTAGATGTGTTACATAGTGTTAGCTTAATGATGGAGAAGTGGGAGGGGAGGTCTAGGAAGCAGATCTGGAAGGGCATTCTCAGAGGAGCAAAAGCTAAGCAGGTATAGAAATCCCAGCCCAGCTTGGCTTAAGTGAATCAGGAATTTATTGACTTTCTCAGTGGACCAGGAAGGTGAAGCAGTGCTGTGGACCTGGTTTCTCTCTCCCCTCATTGGCCATGCCCTCTGGGCTGATGTCATTCTCACAGGCTCTCAGCACAACCTTATCAAGTTGGTTGCAGGCAGCTGCTGGGATTATAGCCCTCCAGGATGAATTTAGTGGGAAGAAATAGCAAGAGTCTTTGTTCCTGCATTTCTAGCAAGAGCCCTTGGATGGACTCTGAGGGGGTTAAGCCTGTGCCCGACCTTGAACCGCTCGCTGAGATCGGCTGAGTGCTCAGAGACCGTTCCGCTCTCTCCATTTAAGATACACCCTTTGCAATGTCCAATTCTGGCTTCTTGTAACGGAACAAGAACTTTAAGACCCTAAAGCATGTTGAGTGCAGAATCTGCTAGATTGTTAGTGATATTCTGTTTCTGATCTTTTAACTTTGTGTTACCCTGTCCAAAAAATGAACTTTTTTAGCAACTCGTTGTGTCTTTCCAAAGCATTCAACGTAATGCCATAGAAGCGAAGCTCTTCTTCTTCACATTTATACTTCATAGATTTATTAATATTTGATTAAATTAAGTATTTATAACCACAGATACAGCTGGCAAACAGGTATGGGGACAAACACAGACTCTGGGCAAGCATTCTGGTTAACTCATGGGCACAAGTGCACAAGTCTCCTTGAGCTGTCACAGGACTGAGGGCATCGGGTCCATGCAGTTGACAGAGCGCATAGAAAGAGTAGGTAAAGCAGGCAATCACATAAGGTCATTAAAGAGAGTTTCCACTGCCCAGGTTTGCTCTTGGATGACTCCATGGCTGGGCCAGTTGCAGAGGATGTTGAGAAAGTGAGCTGAACCCACATGGGATGGGCAAGAGAGGAAGGGAGCTCTGGCCTCCCTAAGGAAAGCCAACGGTCCAGAGAGAGACATAATGACTTCAGTCACATGCAGACCTGATGTCCAGAGTCTGTGGGCATCCAATCTGAGCAAGGAAGATACCCAGGGCAGGGTTGGTGGGGGCAGGGAGGAGGTGTTAGGAGCATCCTGCCCACTCTAAGTGTATCCCCTCAGGGTGGTCCCAGGTGGCAGAGCAAAGCAGGGCGTAGCCTAGCTCACAGTCGGGAGTGTTCTCCTTGGGTCAGTTGAGGAGTATTCAGAAGGGGCTACCGGCCCAGGACGGCCAGGAGGGCACGGACCCTCTGCCAGGGAGTCACAACAAATTTCGAGTCCCACTGGATTCAGGCTCCTGGGCAGAGATTGGCATCATCTAATGCTGCCCTGGACAGCCTGACATCAGCTGCATTGTGCTAGGACGACCCAGCCTCAGAAAACCCCAGCCACACACAGAGCTGGTCTCGGGAGCCTCATCAATAAGATGGGGACAAGGGGACAGACCTCACAGATGGTGCGAGGATTAAATGAAATGAGAATCGCTGAGTTCCCAGTACAGAATAAGTACATAGTAAGTCTCAGTTACCCCTTAGCCATGTCTCCCTGGTTTTCCACTGTGGAAACTGATCTCACAGAAGTTATGCAACTTGCCTGGCTTATATGGTACAAGAGGGGCCAAGCAGGGGCCACCGAAGCTTCCTCTTTTCCCCCCAAACCATACGTGGTCCATACACCAGGCAGGCTGCTGCCTCTCTAATAGCTTGGACTCCCCGCTCCCGGCCCTGGGCTGGGTGGCCTTTATCATGGATTCCTGCAGAGTGAGAAGGACCTCAGCTTAATAATGTAACAGAGATTAGAAAAGCGTAGGCCAGAGGGAGGCCATAGAAATACCTAGTTACTAAAACAGTATCAGATAACGACCTTTCAAACCAGCTGCAGCTCAGAGAAGGAGCGGAGCAGAGTAATGATTACAGCTCCGGGCCTAAGGGGCCTAACAAGGAGCCCATCACTTATTTATAACACTGCCGCTTTCTGGCTGTTACTGCACGCGTGCCCCTGGGTCTAGGCAGGGGTTACCTTTCATAATCTGAGCAACAAATGAGTCAATTTGGCCAATTCTCTGGGCTGGGGGATTGGCTGGGATGAGGGGTGAGGAATTCAGCAGGTGAGGTCCTCACACACTGGTCCTGAGGTTAGGGGGCAGGGGTGCAAAGCTCTGCAGTTCTCAGAGTCTGTTGTTCAAAGTGGATTCATTTGCTGGGGACAAATCAAGTCGATGTAGGGTTGTTGATCTGCCACTTCGCCGTGTTCATTATTTATGATCATTATTATCATTGCCTTTATCGAGTGCACTGCACTTTGTAATCCAGGGCTCCCTAGGTGAGCTCAACCAAACCTGGGACTTTCAATACCACCTAGATGCTGACGACCCCCAACCTTATTTCCAGCCCAGTCTCTCTACTCACTGCAAACACATGATTCCCTCTGTCCCTGGATCTGTCCACTGGGATGTCTCACAGCCTCCTGAACCATAGCAAGTCCAAAATGGAACTGCTCCTCCACTAGCCTTTACACCCCAGCAAATGGCATTGTGATCTGTCTGGTTGTCATAGCCCCAAAGCATGGGTCCCCTTTAATCCCTCCTTTCCCTCATAGCCCTCAGCCGGTCACCCACATACCCTGCTGGTTCTCCTTCCAAAGTGCCTCCTGGATCTGTCCTCTTCTCTCCACCTGGTCCTAAGCCCCCAGCATCTTTTGCCTCCAGATTGCTTTGCCCCGGTTCTAAGTCTGAGTCAGGTGATCACCCTCTCCACCTCAAACCTCCTGGTGTGTTCCCAGCACACTTAGAATAAGACCCCAACTTGGTGCCATGGCCCTCAGGTCCCCACATGCTCTGACCCTTGCCCACCTCTGCAACCCCACCCCTTACTCGGAAATATTCCTCAGGCTGCAGTGACCTCTCTGGCCCTTTAACAGAGCAGGCTTGTTTCCATCTCGGGGTCTTTGCAGTTGCTGTTCCCTCTGCCTGGCATGGTTTCCCTCAGGGTTTCCTGGACTGGCTCTTTCTCTGGGCAGGTCCCAGAGAGGCCTTCCCAGCCCAGCTTAGTTTAATAATACCCCTCTTATCTTGCCATCTTGCTTCATCATATATGCAGCACTTGTAATTATCTGAAATAAGCTTACTTATTTGTTTACTAATTTACAGTCTGCATGCACTGGAGTCTGCATGCAATGGAGCAGGAAGCTTTGGTTGCGGGTTCTGCTCTGAACAGGGCCTAGTATAGGACGTGGGACATCATAGGCTCTCAATAAATATTTACCGAGTGAATTCACGAACAAGTGTTTTTCTAATTTCAATAATAACCTAGCAAAGTAGGTTTCATTTGCTCAGTTTTATAGGAAGCTGAAGTTCAAAGAAGTCACAAAGCTTGCCTAAGGTCATCCAAGCTTGTACGTGGCAGAGATGAAGTTCATGCCCAGTTTTGTCTGCCTTAACACTCTTCTCCAAAACCATACTACCTTTTGCCAAGGTGCTGCTCCCAAAAGAAAGTGTGAGGATCCCCTGGGAAGATGTTCCTGAGCGGGCTCATGATCGCTCCTACAGAGCTGTTACTGTATCTGGACCCTGGGGTCTTTGCAGTTACCATCCCCATCAGCCTAGAAGCTGCAGGTGAGACAGCAAGTATGAGTGTGTTCGGGGGAACGGGTGGAATGAGCAGTGGCTGCCCTAAAGCTCTGGGTTTTCCTCACAGGAACCACATCGGTGTGTCCCTTTGATGACCAGCAGCTGGCCTGCTGAGGGGAGTTAATACAGTTAATGGCACCAAGCTATTAATGCAGCCAAGGGCAGTATCTGCAAAAGGTCCAGACCAGAGTGGAGCTACGTGGGTGGCCATTGGACAGCAAGCGCTGGATGCTGTGTCACCACGGGGTGACACAGGGGCTGCCAAATTGCCCTTCCACTCAGCTCTGATGGCTGCATCTGCTCCTGTCCCCCATGTGGAGGTGACCCCCCTTCTGCTGCAAAATCCTTGACTTTCTGGTCCTTTCCCACCACTCTGTGTCTCCGTGGGTTCATTCTGTTTGTTCTGAGTCTCACCTGGTCCCATAGAATAAAGGACGACTTCTCACAACACATTGACAAAGGGTGGCTAGATCTGGGGTAACAGCTCTGCCTCCTCCAGGAGGGAACCGATGAATCCCCCACTGAGGGGGCTCTGGGATCCCTCCCAAAGGAGCCTTGACGTGGTTTACCTGGGCCCTTATAAGCACATCGGAAAGGTGATTCCCACTCGAGGGAGAGGCCTTGTGCTCACAGTGTCTTAGTTCTCTCTCCCATCGCCTCTTCTAATCCTTATAATTTGGATCCAGTACGATTAATCAGACTGTAAGAGTCCAGGAACATTAAGCGGAATTTGCCATTTTCATGCAGAGCTGAAAGATGTGGCTATTTCACATGCAGTGATTGGATGTTTTTATGGCCAACCTATCACATTACACACCACAGACTTCCAATAAATAAAGGAAAGCTAGAACAGGGCCTGCCGGTTGTATTACAATCCAGCTAACAATATCGTGGGCAGAGCAGTGCTTTCTTGACATCTAATTTGCTCAGTTACGCGAGTGATCGTGTCGCTCCCCGTTTAAGCTCCTTCAATGTCTTTCCATCAATTAGAGGGACGGTGAGGACCGCACAACTCCCCTCCATCCTGGCACCAGAGCATGATATGAGAATAGTCCATGGGCCTACTCCATCAGACTGGGTGTCCGTGAGGCAGGGACCACACTATTTTCCATATCCCAGCCTCCAGAGAGAGCCCAGCAGAGGTTGGCGGAGTGATGGATGACCGAATGACCCACCCGAGATACTGTGGACCTTGGCTGGTGGGGATGGATGGGGGGACATCTCACAGACCTGACATAGCTCGTGTTCAGCCATAATTCACAAAGTAACATTTCTGGATATTTGACACATCACCTGGAATTTTCTATCTCAGCCTAACCTGAACCATTAAGTTAGAATTCATGAGCCAACTGATGCCCTCTTGGAGAGAGAGGGAGAGGGAGAGAGATGAACGCATGCCCCAGAGTGAGTGGGGGCCAGGCAATGCTTTCTCCTCTCTCCTGGCTCCCTTGTGCTCCTTGTGACCCGACATCTTGCTGCTCTGAGTGTGATAAAGGATTTGGCCTTTAAACCTAATTCACCCCACTCTTACCCCAAGTCAGAGAAAACTGTTCTGGGGTGTATTTGCCACATCTGAGCCACTCAGATGGCTTGGGGATTCATACTGAATGTATCCGTATTCTAATAATCAACCACAGTAACTGTCTTTTCACTTAGTCTGCACTGCATCAATTAAGAGTGTATATATTTATTGAGGAATGGCAGTGGGGACTCATTACCTGCTGTTGTTAGTTCACAAGGTCTGCTCAGAGCTGCCTGTCCTGCACCCAGGAGATGGTCCTGCCCCATCCCCGCCTGCTGCCCTTCTGGAGAAACCGGACTGGCGTGGGGATGGCCGTTAAATGATGACCCTTTCATGCGTCTGGGCCAGCAGGTGGTGACAGACTGTGTCTCTTGACAGCCCTGACGAGGGCTGGTCGGGTGGGTTTAAGGGCACTGGCGGGGCCTCCAGTGTGGGCTGAAGAACAGAAGTAAACAAGAACAAGAAGGCAGTCTCTCAACCTCAGATCCCAGCTTTGGCAGGGTAGCCTTCCTTAGGACATCGGTGGGCAGTGGTTTGGCACTCAGCTTGGCCTGAGAGGTTTCAAGGGGAGACTGAGCAAGGAGAATGGTGCGCCCTCCTCTCCAGAGAAACTTTTCCTTTTTTTAACATCTTTATTGGAGTATAATTACTTTACAATGGTGTGTAGTTTCTGCTGTATAACAAAGTGAATCAGCTGTACATATACATATATCCCCATATCTCCTCCCTCTTGCATCTCCCTTCCACCTTCCCTATCCCACCCTCTAGGTGGTCACAAAGCACCGAGCTGATCTCCCTGTGCTATGAGGCTGCTTCCCACTAGCTACCTGTTTTACATTTGGTAGTGTATATATGTCCATGCCACTCTCTCACTTTGTCACAGCTTACCCTTCCCCCTCCCCATATCCTCAAGTTCATTCTCTAGTAGGTTTGCGTCTTTATTCCCATCCTGCCCCTAGCTTCTTCAGAACCATTTTTTCTTTTTTTTAGATTCCATATATATATGTGTTAGTATACGGTATTTGTCTTTCTCTTTCTGACTTACTTCACTCTGTATGACAGACTCTAGGTCCATACACATCACTACAAATAACTCAATTTTGTTTCTTTTTATGGCTGAGTAATACTCCATTGTATATATGTGCCACCTCTTCTTTATCCATTCACCTGTCGATGGACACTTAGGTTGCTTCCATGTCCTGGCTATTGTAAATAGAGCTGCAATGAACATTGTGGTACATGACTCTTTTTGAATTATGGTTTTCTCAGGGTATATGCCCAGTAGTGGGAATGCTGGGTCATGTGGTAGTTCTATTTGTAGTTTTTTAAGGAATCTCCATGCTGTTCTCCATAGTGGCTGTATCAATTTATATTCCCACCAACAGTGCAAGAGGGTTCCCTTTTCTCCACACGCTCTCCAGCATTTATTGTTTGTAGATTTTTTGATGATGGCCATTCTGACAGGTGTGAGGTGATACATCACTGTCGTCGTTTTTTTTTTGCAGTACGCCGGCCTCTCACTGTTGTGGCCTCTCCCATTGCTGAGCGCAGGCTCAGCGGCCATGGCTCACAGGCCTAGCCGCTCCGCGGCCTGTGGGATCTTCCCGGACCGGGGCACAAACCCATGTCCCCTGCATCAGCAGGTGGACTCTCAACCACTGCGCCACCAGGGAAGCCCGTCATTGTAGTTTTGATTTACATTTCTCAAATGATTAGTGATGTCAAGCATCTTTTCATGTGTTTGTTGACAATCTATATATCTTCATTGGAGAAATGTCTATTTAGGTCTTCTGCTCATTTTTAGATTGGGTTGTTTGTTTCCAGAGACACTTTGATCAGCGCAGAAATTCAGCTGCTTCCACGGGTTGGTTCTGGGTGGAAACCTTAACTCCGTGGGGCCTGGCCGGTGATGCTGGCAGGCACGTGGGCAGCCTGTGATGGCAGGCTCATTGCTCCAGCCCTGCCCTCGCCTGTGGCAGAGCAGGCATGGCCAGATCTTCACATGTTCTTTAATGCAATCCAGAAATTGGCATTTTTGTGTGAAAGTTGCACTTTTTAAACATTACCAACAGATTTTTAAAACACTATACACTGTTCCCCCCTCTCACCTTCCCAGAAGGTCTGTGGCCAGCGTAGTCGTTGGCTTCCGGAGGCAACAGACTGGCCCGGATGGCCTGGCGGCACTTGGTGTTGACTACCTCACGGGCCCGTGTGATTCTCCAAGCCCCATCTGAAAGCACAGACAGAAATACTCCTAATGTGGAGACACGTTCCTCCTTCTTCTTGCTGGAGAGTATCCAGAAGGAGGCCCCCAGCCTGGGGGCTGCGTTCATCATAGTGTTACCTGGTGGCCTATTTATAGAGCGTGGGCCCCCACTCTGCTGTCACCGGAGGCCCTTCCTTGCTCTGTTGCAGAGAGATGAGAATGCATCGATGCGCCCTCCTGAGAGCTTGGGGTCCCTGGAAGGGGGACAGTCCACTTCCCTCCATTTCCTCATTGTTGTCTGATCCGGGCAGCCAGCGGGCCAGGTTTTTGCATCATTTCTGGGGTCCTGCCCAGACCTTGGCTCCTGGCGTCCTTAGGAGCTCATCCCCAAAGGGATCGGCCTCCCATGGGGCTTGTGGCACCTGGACAGAGTTTTCGGGGGTGAAGGCCCTGCCTAGTTACAACAGGCGAGGAAGCAGGGCGGCTCAGCTCATCGGCTGGCAGGTGGCTCCTAGAAAGATGCCGGGCCTTGTCCTGATGCCTTTCAATCTGAATCGGCCGGGAACAGCTGACCTCCCCGCCTGGTCCTTCACCAGGGCTTGTGTTGGCGGGCAGAGGGGAGCAGAAGGCCGGCTGGGAGGGCGAGTTTGGGCAGATGGAGGTGCTGCCGGCAGTGGGGAGGGCGCACATGGGCAGTGTGGAGAGGCCTTGGCCCAGGTCTCACTTGCGGAGCTGCACGGAGTGTGGGGGGCTGGTGGCCTTCAGGGGACCCCGGGAGGCCCGGGTAGCACGGCCCTGCACGCCTGTTCTTCCCTGAGCCTTCAAGCTGCTGCTGCCACAGTCACAGGAAGTTCCTCAGCACCTCTGAGCTCTCGTTTCCACATCTATAAAGTGTGGATAATGACCGTTCTGATGAGCTAATGTTTGCGAGAGGGCTTGAAACACCATAGATCACTACACCTAAGTGAGATGATTATTATGTTTACCTATTTTTATTCCACTTCTCGAGTACTTATTTTTCGTCCAGGTCTTTAAAGCAAAAATTTTAAAGGCATCCAAATGGAACAGATCAGGGAAGTGGCCACAGGGCCTCTTTTGAGCCTTTGTCATCTCCTGCTGCAAAGGAGACTGTTGCCTCCGCCCCCTAACTTGCCTCCCAGCACCCCACCTGGCCTCCTCTGCTTCCTCCTACACACGGCCTGTGGAGGGAGCTTTTGGAAACTGCACCCCTGGTCTTGTCGTCTTCATACTCCACAAACTTCAGTTCATAACTCAGCTCTCACATAAGAGATGTACGCTGAGTTCTGTGCTAGGCAGAGAGCTGGGCGGGAGTGAGCTGCAGCACCGTCCTGTCTCCGGGCTCATGGCCTGGGGCTTCTCTGCCCCTGCTGGGTAAGAGTCCTGGCTCCCAAGGCTTCTGGCACTGTCCCCTGCCCACCTCTCCAACCCATCCTCCTTGCCCCCTCCTCCCAAGCCCCAGGTGAAACAGCCCCAGTGCTGTTCTCCGACACACCCAGGCTGGTGCTGGGCTCCTCGCCCTTTCTTCTTCCTCCTTTCCTCTTCATGTGCCAGTTACCTGCCCAGCCTTCACGACTCAGCCTTTGGAGTGTTGCAAGGGATGGAAATTCCACTCAAAATAGCTTCAAGGAAAAGGAAATTTATTGATTCACGGTGAAGAGTTACATGCTTTCCGGATGCAACATCAGGACCCGATCTCTCCCATCTCCTGGCTCTGCTGTCTTCCCTGGAAGCTTCATGCTTAGGCCCCCAAAGGGGTGGCAGAGATGACCAGCTGCCAGTTTAGGCTTAGAATGTGGGCAGTGTGCATCTCCATGGTGGTGCCAGAGAAGGCCCTGGGCAGAGGCTCACTTGGCTGGTATGGGTCATGTGGCTGGGGTAACGGGCTAAGATGGGGTGGATAGCTGGGGCAGGATGGGGAGTCCATGAATCCCACGGACTGAGAGTGGGAGGGAGTAGTTTACTGGAGCAGAATCAGGGACTCTTAGTAAAGAAGAGGGCGTAAATGCTGGGCGGCAGGCACAGAAGATCCCAGCATAACTCCCGTGACTGTTCCCACCACCCCGGGGGGTGTGTGCTGCCCATGTGCCTTGCTGCTGTCAATAGAGTGGGAGGAATTTTTGCGCCTGTTTCTCCCACTGCACTGTGAGCTGCCTGAGGCCAGGGCGTTTGTCCCCTTCAGCACTGACCCCTCACCATCTGACCCCGGGCCTGAACCCCATGGGGGTTTGGTACCTGTGAGTCCACTGAGGCCCAGCCTCAGGCTCACACACAAATTGGAGAAATCTGGAGTCAGATGGCAGAGCTGGGGTCATGGTCCTTGGTGTGGACCCTTGCCAAGCACACTGGTCCAGATCCTGTGGGTCCTGTGGTCTGATAAGAGCCACCCTTGGGGGCCATTCCTTCGTGAGCTGAGAATGCCCTGTCACGGACAGGATGCCTGGAGAACCTTAGCTTCGGATGGGGATGCTGCCCAGCACGAATGGAGATGAGCGGTGCAGCATCATCAGAGCTGGTCCTCTCCTTGTGGGGGAGGAACCCACCCAGCCGCCAGCACCATAACCCCCAGGGAGCAGTGCTGGCCCCGAAACTGTGCTCCTTCCTCATTGAGAACCTCTCCTAATCCTCCTCTGACCCTCAGGCCTTCACATCCCGCCAGCCCATTTGATGGTGGGCTGAGCACACCCAGGACGTTACCCTCCCAAAGGCACCAACTCCAGAAACAGGGTCGCCATCAGTCAGGAGATAGACCATAAGAAAATTGTAACTGATGACCAAAAACCCAAGTTTGTGAATAATCTGTTTGCTTCTTTAGCAAGTTGTAGGGGTCCAAGGTTCCTCCATGTAACAACATTCCCCTCACTCACGTGTGCTTTCCTGTGTGGAAGGGGAGGGTGGCTCCACTGTAGGGGGTTGGGGGCTGAGTGTCACCTGCAGCCTCTCATACCCATGGTGCAGCCCCCTTACCTGGGGACCCTGGGAAGGCTGTGCCCGGCCTGACAGTGTCTCCCAGCCAGGCAGGGGTTCAGGCAAGACCCACTGCTCTAGGCTTTCCTCCTTCCCTTCAGCAATAGGAGTGCCCCTCCCCCACTGCCTCAGCCCTCAGCACTGCCAGGTCAAGTTGGGGTGCAGTCGCCACGGGGCAGGGTGGCGGCTGAGGGAAGGCCAGCCCCCGCCACGCCCCTGCGTGGAGGTGCCCACCAGCCCTCCCAGCGAAGGTGATGGCGGCACTGAGTGTGTCAGCTCTTCGCATCCCAGCTGAGGTGGCCTGGGGAAGGCTGGGGCTTCCTGGAGAACCTTCTGGCTCTGTCTCCATTGATCTTTCTGAGGGATATTTGTATATCATGAATTAAGAAGGAGTTTCAGGCTGTTCTTCAACCAATTTCTTAAGCAAATGGCCCAGGTGAAATTAACTATTCTGGATAATTCATTTTCCTTCTTCCAAATTTAAATTTGCTCTTCCCTTAATGGTGAATCAGCTAGATGAGGGGCAGGGGTAATTGGTGGTTCGTATTAAAGTTATTAAAGAACAGAGAGAGGCTGGAAACCCTAGGAATTAAAAACCACTGTATCGGTAGAAGGAATTGCCCCTGGGGGTTGGCATGGTTATTCCTGGCCATCATGAGGCGGTCTGCTTGCCATGCACCAGGTGAGTCCACAGAGCTGGGGGGCTGAGCACTGTGGGGACAGGGCTCTCGCTGCTGTGACTTCCTCTGGCTTCCACAGAGCTGGTGGGAGGGGAGGATTTGGTCTCTTTGTGATGACTGTGATTACAGGGATGATTGGTTTCCCCAGTCAGGAGTCCAGATGCACAGGGCAGAAGGGACCCCCAGGGCCATTTGCCCAGCATTTCCTCCATTTCTGTTGTTCACACAATGACCACACTGATGAATTTTTGCCATGAGTTTACTATTGTTGATTCGCTATTGTACCATTGTTGATTCACTTTTCAAAAATCTAAGTGCATTCATTTGTAAAAGAAAGTTTAAATCAATCTAGTACATGGCAAATACGCAACCAATGGAAGACAACTGTCAAAATGAATCGAATGAAAAAAACATTAAGCTTTAGCTAAAACATAAGCCGGTTTTCTTGTTTTTGAGTATCAAGTTTTCAAGAGGTGTTAAAGAAAGGCCACACCCAAACTAAGACTTTCTTCCTTAGGGTAGTCAGAAGGATGGAAAGGAAGTCAGAAGGGGCATGCATTTCTCCCAAAGTCATGCAGTACGATTGAGCGTGGTGTCTGGCGCCACCCTGAAATTGCTTTGAGTGTCACAATGGTGCCTGCCTCTGCCTTCTCACTTAGAAAACCCTGCTCCCCCTCAATCCTCTCGCCCATTTTGCAGAAAGCTTTACTGAGGCTCATAAATAGAGTAATATATCCAAGGTGCCCAGAGCTGGCCAGAGAGCAGAGTCCAGGTCTCAAGACTGTCTGGGGAACTGGAATCTTTGGATCACTGCTAAGGCTGGAAAACCAACATCTGATCCCAGTTCCAAGCCAACAGCATTTACCAAGCACAGATTCCATCAAGAAGTGCAAAGGATGGAGATTCAATGAGGGAAATCGGTCCCATTTCCTGAGCTTTAGAGGAAGGGAATCGAGATTGGACAAAGCTGTGAAAGAGATAAGATAGGTCTGCCGAGTTGACCTAGCCTGATGCCATCATAACAGGCAAGATCAAATCCAAAATGGACATTGGTAGGGTACGATTGATAGGGAAGTGATATAAATGAGGCTGGAAAAAGTCAGCACACCCCAGAGGACGTCTCTGAGCGTCCTGGGCTCCTGTTCCTTTATATCCACCCCAAACACTGGGCCTTCCCTCACACCATGCTTCACTCTGTTCTCAGCATTTTGCAGCTGTGCCTTTTGCTGGAAGAGGCCTTGTGAGAGGAAACACTCTGCCTTGGTCTGAATTCGCCAGTGTGCAGCTGGCGAGAGAGTAAACACTGAAGCAAAGGTGACAAGGACGCTGCTGCCCTCCAGCCATTGAAGGACTAACTGGGAAAAGTGGAGGGGTTGGGTGGACAGACCCGGGCTGCTTTGCTCTGGGGCTTCTGTGGAAGCGTGCTTCTTCAAGACACCTCGGTGGCATTTTAGGATTGTGAACAGTCTCTTAGGCCAACAGGGGGGCTTTGGTAAGGAGGCCTGCAGGGCTGGTTTGTCCACTTGGCAACGGCCGTGGGCTGCGTGCTGCCCATGGGAGGTAAAGGCTGGTTCTGCTCTTTCTTCTTTGTCCATTCCTCTCACCACTGGCTTGAAAGTTTCCTGGGCAGGCCTACTGGTGGTGGCAACATGCGGTCCACCTATTCAGGTGTTCTTCCTGGAGACTGCAGTAGCCCTCCACACAGCCAGGAGATGGTCTCCATCACTTCAGAGGACACGGCATTGAGGGCCCATCACCAGGGACCACAAGGCCAGACAGCTAGCCCCACATCACTGCTCAGCCAAGATTCGTCTCCCTGGCCCCCCCTCAGAGTACCCAGCCAGCGCTTGGCAGGGCGAGGCTACAGGGATGAGCATCTGGGCTGCAGGGCCGAGTGGTGAGGCTCTCAACACTGATGAGAATCCCTGATGTGTGCTCTCAGGAAGGTTAGGCAGCTTGGAATTGGGCTTCTGGGTCCTTCTTTCAAGAAGGAAGAGATGTTATTGCTTTATCTGTGAGAGGAAGGGGTGGTGTGAGAATTACATGGCCAAGGGTTCTGAGAATTGTGGTGCAGTTAAGGGGAGTAAATTTGTTCATCATTGGAACAGCGCCATTTCTACGCTCATGTTGGCAGATCAAGGGTAGCAGAGGGGCCCTGGTCCAAACAGTCTGAGCACTCTGTTCTCGTGGGGGATTCTGGGTAGCCGAGACTTTGCTGGTTGTGGGAGTACCTGTGGTTAGCAGTGGCTCAGAGCCTTTGTACTAACATCCCTAATGCAGGAAATAGCATCTCCCAGGGAGGCAGAGGCCCCAAAGCCTCCATGGGAAGTGACGGGTGGGTGTGTGTTTCACATGTGCATGGGTGTATCGGGTGTGTAGCAAGTATATAGTAGTATGTTACAGTAGTATGTAGAATGTATGCTGTGTATGTTGTGGGATGGGACATATAGGTGTGTGCAGGCAGGTAGGGGCAGGGAATTGTCAGAAAGGAAAGCCCATCAAGAAGCAAAATACAGGGCTTCCCTGGTGGCGCAGTGGTTGAGAGTCCGCCTGCCGATGCAGGGGACACGGGTTCGTGCCCCGGTTGGGGAAGATCCCACATGCCGCGGAGCGGCTGGGCCCATGAGCCATGGCTGCTGAGCCTGCGCATCCGGAGCCTGTGCTCCGCAACGGGAGAGGCCACAACAGTGAGAGGCCCGCGTACCGCAAAAAAAAAAAAAAAAAAAAAGAAAAAAAGAAGCAAAATACAGACCCTAGGCTGACTTGAGATAAAGGTGTTTTGGTGGATGATGGATAAGATGCACCCCCCATTCCAGAGCAGGTTCACCTGGGGTCCCATCTGCCTCAGATCGATTAGGCCACTGGAGAGACCAGCTGGCAGAGACTGAGTGCCAGCCACCTGTGGGGCCAGGTCAGAAGGGACCTCTCTTTATAAACTAGGAAAGATCTACAGGGGCAGGAGGCCTGGTAAAGGACAATGACGGGTTCATGTCCACCAGCAGAGCTGCCTCAACAGACGACAGCACCAGAATGGTAAATAAATGAATAATTGAAATCAGCCCCCCAACACAGGCATAGATTTTATTTTTAATCCCTGGAATTCTGACTTTTTTGAAAAGAGCTTGACTTGGCAGGCAGCAGCAGAGAACGTGGGAGTGACTGCCTTAACGCCTGGCCATAGCCTAGCGCGGCTTCCCATCAAAGATGACTGAGTAAATGAAAAGAAGTGTTCACAGAGGGTTAATAAAGCTTTATTGAAAAAATCAAACAAAGAATTCATGGAATGAAATGATAATGGGGAGCTGTCCAACAATATTCTTTGGGATGTGTCCAAGACTGTAATCAGAGGCAAGCTAATGCAGTACTAATTTCAGGGAAAAAGATGGGGAAAAAATGGATAATTAGAGAAGAAAATGGGAACACTAGAGGAATCCTATAAACATAAATTAGGTCCCCAAATACTAGCACAATAAATTGCAGCCAGGGGAGAATCAAACCTCATCCTATCAAGAAGAACTGAAGATTTCAGTTCTGAAGAAGAACTGAAGAACTGAAAGTATACAGAAAAGGGATGAACCAAGAGGAATATAACCAGCCATAACTAAAACAAACAACCAAAAAAAGAACGCTTGTCAGAAATTAACAAGTGAAATGCAAGAGAGAAATAACATCTTCATTAACCCATGGGGATGAAAAGTAGACTCAGAAAATACAACAAATACTCATATTCCTCAAAGTCCCATCTCTTTCTATTGAAATTACAGGCATAACTTTCCAAAATCTTTCTATTTTTCCTCTCTCAGGAGCAGAATGATTCATTGTATATAAAAAGGAAAAGAGAACATAGGAAATAATTAAAGCTATAAAAAAATTCCCAATTATAATGCATCAGATTCCAGATGGCTGTGACACAGACTCACCATGAAGAATCAACTTGTGTGTGTGTGTGATCGGGGGGCATCTCTAACATGATAGAGTTGGAGACCTGGAGAAGGATGTGCTGTTAGAACTCTTCTTTCCCCCTGAAATTAGGACTTCTTAGGACTGGAAGGGAATATTCCACCATGACGGCTCTTCACTCAGAAGGAGGAGAAACACGCCATGGTCTGCTCTGAGGAGCAGACTCTGGAAATCTGTCGTGAGAAGAACCATCGAAGCAATGAGGACGGGCTGGAGAGGGGAAAATCTCAGAGGTAGATGTGAGAGTTGCTGCAAGGAAAAGGTACCCCTAACACAAAGTTTACACTGAGTGTCTGACTTGGGCCCTAGCTGTCTTAAAAAGAAATATCCTGCTTTGGAGGACAGTGAGCTCTCCATCCCAAGTTGAGGTTGTACAACCTCCTGTCAGAAATGTTGAGAGCGATTCAAGTACTGAGTTTGAAAGGGCCTTTTTATTCTTACGTTGTTTAATTCTGAGATTGCAAGCTGGACCAACTTTAAACTTTCCTAGAAAGGACAAGTGATAGGTTTAAGAGTTTGGGAGGAGGAGAGTGAGTGTTCCTTGGCTAGCTTTTAACAGCTGGCCATGAACCCTGAGTTACCCATGAAAAAATAAAGGGCGTTACTTCTCTCGTGGAGAGGAATTGGGTGGGGTGTGGACAAGGGGATCACTGCCTGTTCTGAGATTGGACCTTCCTGAGAAACCTCTGGTTACCATGGAGCCTCCATAGCAGCTCCCGTCTGGGCTGAGATGCTCATAGGGCAGGTGTTGCCCTGCCTTGGGGGATCAGGGCACGGGTCAGGGAGAGTAGCCCTTACGGACCTTCCCTGTGCTGGGCACTGTGCTAAATGCATTTTGTGCATCATCTCATGGCAACTCTATGAATCACAAACTGTTTCCCCTGGTTTAAGAGGTGGAGAAATGTAGTCTCCATGAATATAAAGGTTACACTGTTGGTAGGTGGTGGGAGGATGGGTTTTGAGCCCAGGTCTATCCATTCTAGAGTTGGGTGCACTGCCCTATGCTGCCTTCCATTTTGGCCTCTATCTGTCAGGCCCTGTGGCCACGGCAGGACTTCTGGGCCATGATATCTGAATGTCTGAGTGGTGTTCCATTGGCTGAACTCCACGCCTCAGAGGCTCTGGTCCCCCCCAGCATGTCGGAGAGCAGTGTTGGTGTTGAGAAGCCGAGAGCTGAAATTTCCTTTTTGGGTAGGGCACAGCTGGAAGAATTCTGAGTTCGTGAGCAATCACAATCCTGAAGCCTTAAAGAAACCTTTTGTATGCATAAGCTTATTATAAATAAATGAGTGTAAGCTTTCTTTCCACTCTAAAATACATGCTTGAAGCCAAAGCTGCTCAGATGTTGTTCCTGGGGATTCAGAAGTTCATTTGATCAGAAGGTGGTCTGTTCTTGCCAGAGCATACAGTGGGTTCTAATTAGCTCAGGTTCAAAGCCTGAGAGAGCACTGGCTACCGTTCTGTTAGTTAAAGACAATATCAAAAATCAGCATAAACAAGCAATAGGATGTGAGTTAATAATACCATTTTCTTTCAAAACACCCGAATGACCCAGACCATATTTCCTTTGGCTAATTTGAATCTTAGCATTTTAAGAGGCCAAGGTACTGGGGCACTGGAATAACATAAGTGAGAAAGCCTCTCAGTTTACTCTGCTGTGTGGGTTGAGCTGTGCGATACCCACAGCTGACATGTGCAGGCACAAGGGAGGCACTGAACCAATGACCAGAAATTGAGCAATCCATCTATTTAGACCTGATCTCTGGAACTGCAGTCAATCAATCAGCATGCATTTATTGAACACATATAAATAAAGGCATGCTGGAATTGACATCAGCCCTTGGAGGAAACACAAGGAGTGGATGCAATGATTCTCATGCTGCAGGTCTGAAAGGGTGACTTTGTTTGGTATTCCCCCAAGTTATTGAAGAAAAAGTTTGGATTCTAATGGTGCAGAGTTATCTCTGCTTTTGGAGGAGGTAGAGGAATACATGAGCATGATACAGAGAGACAAAGAAGATGTAAAAAATGTCCAAGTTGAACATCTAGAGATGAACATCCGAGATGAGAAATACACAGGATGGGATTGAAGGAAGATGAGGCACTGCAAGAAAGATTAGTGAACTTGAAGACAATCCAAGATGAAACACAGAGGGATAAATGATTGAAGAATAATGAACAGAGAATCAGTGAACTGGTATTAAAAAACCAAATGTAGTGCCATGTATAATGTTAGAAGATATAAACAACAGAAAAAGTGCAGAATGAAAGTGATAGCCTCTTGCTCCAATCTGCACTCCCGTGTCATTCTCCAGCAATAATCACTGGTAACAGTTTCTTGTGATTCCTTTCAGAAAAATAAATACACCCATAGCCACCTATTTGTATTTATACATCTGAGAAGCAGTCCCAGGTTTGAGGACAGTTAACTAGCCAGCAACAGGCAGATCATCTTCTCCAGTTCTGTACCTCTAGGACCCCCTAAACACGCTTACTTACATGCCTCCAGGGAATTTTGTGGAACATAATTGATAGTGTGAGAAAGGAGGGTTCCATGGCTTAGAAAGTTTGGGAAACCTTGGGGACAACAAAGTCAAGTGAGCAGGCCTAGCTATTGCTGACCTGGCAGAGCTTCAGACTCCTGGTGAAGGAGAGATTTTTTCTCAGTCTTGGATCCAGGAACTCATTCAGGGAAGGGTGTGTCCTAAGCATGACCTGGGTGCTTCAGGAATCTTTTGGGAGATGCTGCTCTGCCAACAAATGGGAGACGGTGGCTTGACTGGAAACCAACTGAATCTATGGGGTGGTTGTGTGTGGGTGGCATGAGAGAGACAAAAGTCACACAGCTTGGAAGTGATGCTCCTTTCCAAAAAGTGAGCTCACCTGGGAGGAGATTGGGAAATAGGAAAAAAAAAATTAGAGATACAGACTCATGGGGCAACAGACATAGGACAACAGTTATCCATTGTTGCACAGGAAACCACACCCCTCCCTGCCTCCATTCCCCCACATGTAATGGCTTAAGACACTAACAGTGAATGACTTCTCAGAGTTCTCAGGATCAGCTGGGTCCTTTCTCTTCTGGTTTTACCTGGGCTCACTCCTGCAGCTGACTTTGGCTGGAGGGTGGTGGGTTCTAAAGTGGCATCACTCTTGTGTCTGGAAGTTGGTGTAGGCTGTTGGCTGGCGGCCTCGTTCTCCTCCATGTGGCTTCTCATCTGGCTCCAACTGGGCTTCTTTGTGGCACGGTGGGCTTGGGGACAGTAGAGTGGAAGTTGTCAGACCTCCTGAGCTCCTGAACTCACACATCACTTCCACACATGCTGTCGGTCAGAGCAAGCCACGGAGACAACCTGACTTCAAGAAAGTGGAGAAACAGACGCCATCTGTTGAGGGAAGGTGTGGCCAAGTCACATTACAAGAGGCATGAACACAGGGAGGGAGGCAAGATTCACTGGGAACCATTATTATAAGTGTCTGCCACACTGGGTTTGGGACAAAGGGCGCCAGAAACAAGGAATGACATTTGCCTAGGAAAGAATAGGAAGTATTTATTTTTGTTTATGTCTTTTGATGTTAGCTCAAAGGCTACCAAAACAACTCTTTATCAACCTGAATAATGTAAAGAAGTTGTTTGGGGAGTGATGCCAATGGAAAATCAGGTTTTTGTTGTTTTAACTCTGCAGGATGATCCATTTTGTAAGTTAATAAAAAATTGAAGATTAATGAGACCATATCCATGGAGTATTTAGAACTCCTTTTAAGGAGAGTGGAAGATTCATCAAACAGCTGTCCAAAATGCCATTTAAGAGAGGACAGGTCATATTTTCCACCTGTAAGAGTTGGCATCTGACTTTCAGGGGCCTCCCTGCCTGGATTTGTGTTGACTTAGTTCACCTACTCCTCTTGGCAAAGGGTAGGGTGACTACTTTTCTAAGGAGAGGATTTGGGGCCAGGGGAGGACTCGAGCTCCTCTAGCTGGGAGCATTGGGTGGGGGAGGGGTAGTGTGGAAGGGCCCACCTCCAACGTGTCCTGGAGGACAGCCCTTCCCTGTGGACAGCCTGAGCACAGCCCACGGGGCAGCTGCTCAGCATGGGGAATCCTTTCTGGGGAGGGGAAGGAATTTCCTCCCCGTCCCCACAGACGGCATCCATGGTTTCACACAGGGGCAGCCAGCCAGAGCCCCAGGGGCCTTCCCATGACAGGACTGGACTAGGACAGTCTCAGCTCCACACCAACCTGGAAGGAAGGTCTCACCACCGAGCTCCATGCCAGGAGGGAGAGGGATTCTTTAGGGACCCTAAGGCCCTACGGTCAAAGCATTCTATGCTCTGATGTGGCCTATATCCCTAGTCCCTTCTAGGAAAAGATACCTCTTTTCTGGAAATAAAACGTATCTTCTGAGAGTGTCAGTCTTACCCACATGTAATTTGTTTATCCATCAAATATTCTGAGTGGCAGTGCATCCTGGGCAGTGTTCTAGGAAGGGAGACACAGCAATGAGCAAGGCAGACAAAATTGCTGCTCTCCTGGAGCTTCAAAGAATGTTCCAGAAGGGGAAGGAGGACAGTGCAAAGGTTCTGAGGGGAGGAGCCTGGCAGATTCCAGTAGCCGAGAGAAATGTTAGTTGGCAGGGACTGACTGTAGGGCCTGGATGCTCAGAGGTGGGCCAAGGTAGACCCCTTGAAAGCCATTCATAGGTCCTGGTGAGGAATTTAGAATTCTGCTGTTGCAGTGGGGTGCTGTGGAAGGGTTCTACGCAGGAGGGTGAATGGAGGTGGTACATGTTTAAAAGATCCCATGAGCTGTTGAGTAGGGAGGCAAGAGAGGAAACTGCGGGGAGGGGACCAGTGAGGGGCAGGTCCAGGAGGCCAGGCTTGAGGAGATGGTGGCCTGGGCTGGGGAATTATGCATAAGAATGTATTTTTGAGTAGATTGCAATTCTGCCTTTGCTGCAGCAATAAAGATTGAGCCTTCAAAGAAGTTTTGTCCCCATGGTGGGTCACTTTGGGCTGTGGTCCCAGACCCCCAAGTCCCTTGTTCACCACCATCCTATCATGAGGGATTCTTGGGTGAAAAACTGTGCAAAGGGGACTTCCCTGGTGGCGCAGTGGTTAAGAATCCGCCTGCCAATGCAGGAGACATGGGTTCGATCCCTGGTCCGGGAAGATCCCACATGCTGCAGAGCAACTAAGCCCGTGCGCCACAACTACTGAGCCCACGTACCTCAACTACTGAAGCCTGAGAGCCCTAGAGCCCATGCACTGCAACTGCTGAGCCCGCGAGCTGCATCTACAAAAGCCTGCATGCCCAGAGCCCGTGTTCCACAACGAGAGAAGCCACCACAGTGAGAAGCCTGTGCACTACAACGAAGAGTAGCCCCCACTCACCACAACTAGAGGAAGCCCGTGCACAACAATGAAGACCCAACACAGCGAAAAAAAAAAAAAAAAACTGTGCAAAGCATTACCACACAGAAACTATTGTGTTAGAACAAGTAGGTAGCCTTCTGGAAAAGGAAAGGCAGGGATATTTCGAAACTGTATTTTATTCCATTAATCTACCTGTTTTGATGCCAGTACCACACTGTTTTTACGGGCTATGGAATGATAATATGTTTTAATATCTGGTAGGACTGTTGCTTGTTCTTTTTTTTTTAACATCTTTATTGGAGTATAATTGCTTTACAATGGTGTGTTAGTTTCTGCTGTATAACAAAGTGAATCAGCTATACATATACATATATACCCATATCACCTCCCTCTTGCATCTCCCTCCCACCCTCCCTATCCCACCCCTCTAGGTGGTCACAAAGCACCGAGCTGATCTCCTTGTGCTATGTGGCTGCTTTCCACTAGCTATCTATTTTACATTTGGTAGTGTATATATGTCCATGCCACTCTCTCACTTCATCCCAGCTTACCCTTCCCCCACCTCATGTCCTCAAATCCATTCTCTACATCTGTCTGCATCTTTATTCCTATCCTGTGTATAGGTTCATCAGAACCATTTTTCTTAGATTGCATATATATATGTGTTAGCATATGGTATTTGTTTTTCATACTTCACTCTGTATGACAGACTCTAGGTCCATCCACCTCACTACAAATAGCTCAATTCCGTTTCTTTTTATGGCTGAGTAATATTCCACTGTATATATGTGCCACATCTTCTTTATCCATTTATCTGTTGGTGGACACTTAGGTTGCTTCCATGTCCTGGCTATTGTAAATAGAGCTGCAATGAACATTGTGGTACATGACTCTTTTTGAATTATGGTTTTCTCAGGGTATATGCCAAGTAGTGGGATTGCTGGGTCGTATGGTAGTTCAATTTTTAGTTTTTTAAGGAACCTCCAAGCTGTTCTCCATAGTGGCTGTATCAATTTACATTCCCACCAACAGCTGCAGATGACATGATACTATACATAGAGAATCCTAAAGATGCTACCAGAAAACTATTAGAGCTAATCAATGAATTTGGTAAAGTAGTGGGATACAAAATTGATGCACAGAAATGTCTTGCATCCCTATACACTAACAATGAAAAATCTGAAAGAGAAATTAAGGAAACACTCCCATTTACCATTGCAACAAAAAGAATAAAATACCTAGGAATAAACCTACTTAAGGAGACAAAAGACCTGTATGAAGAAAACTATAAGACACTGATGAAAGAAATTAAAGATGATACAAACAGATGGACAGATATACCATGTTCTTGGATTGGAAAAATCAACATTGTGAAAATTACTCTACTACCCAAAGCAATCTACAGATTCATTGCAATCCCTATCAAACTACCAATGGCATTTTTCACAGAACTATAACAAAAAATTTTACAACTTGTATGGAAACACAAAAGACCCCGAATAGCCAAAGCAATCTTGAGAAAGAAAAACGGAGCTGGAGGAATCAGGCTCCCTGACTTCAGCCTATATTACAAAGCTACAGTAATCAAGACAGTATGGTACTGGCAGAAAAGCTGAAATATAGATCAATGGAACAGGATAGAAAGCCCAGAGGTAAACCCACACACTTATGGTCACCTTATCTTTGATAAAGGAGGCAAGAATATACAATGGAGAAAAGACAGCCTCTTCAATAAGTGGTGCTGGGAAAACTGAACAGCCATGTAAAAGAATGAAATTAGAACACTTCTTGTTCTTTTATTAAAGTTTTCCTGGTTTTTCTTGTTTGTTTATCTTGTAGTAAAATGTTTTAAAAATGTTTCACATCTATAAAGAGTAGAAAGAATAATGCAACATTTAAAAAAAAAAAACTAAAAAGAAGAACATGTTCTAGACGCAGGTCTACTTACCACCTAGCTTCTGAAATCTCTTCCAATTTCCTCTACAAATGCAGAGAAACCCCATCCATCCCACCTCGGTCCCTGCCCCTCCTCCCACCAGGGTGGCCAATGAATTTGGTGGATTTTGGTCCCATGAATTTTATTCACTTTTAATGTCTATGTATGTGGGCCTAAATACAACAGTAATCTAGATGTTTCTAAATTTTATATAAACAGTATTATGCTTTGTGTCCTTCTGAATCATGCTTTTTTTCCCCCAACTCGACATTAAGCTTGAGAGACTCTTCCAAATTGAGATGATTTGCTCTAGCCCATTATTACCACAGCTGTGTGCTATTTTGTTGTATGAAAATGCCACAATTTATTCATTTTCCTGTTAATGGGCATTTAGCTTGTATACAATTTTATGCCATTATAAACAGTACTTCTACTGACATTCTTGTGCATTTCTAAGAATTTCCCATGGATCTTTTGCATCTATACTCAGGAATGGAATAACTTGTTCATCAGATATACACTTGTTCAGGCCTCCTAGATAGAGTCAAACTGATCTTTGAAGTGTGTGTACCTGTTGGTTTTCCTGTTTTAACTTTAGAATTAGCTCAACTATCTGCAAATGAGCATATAAATAAATAACAGTTTCAGTGGATTACATTTATAGATTAATTCAGGAATAATTAACATTTTATGATGTTTAGAATTCTTATCCAAGAATATGGAATTCATCTTTTTTCTTATTAAGTATATCTCCAGATATTTTGTCCTTTTTGGTCCTATTATACATGAGAATTTTCTCTCCTATTGTATCTTCCAGTTGGCTCTTGGTAAATATAAAAGCCATGGCTGTCTAGATATTACTTTGTCACCTGCCCTTTTACCATTTAGAGCAGAGTGCAAGTTGATTGTCTTGGGTTTGCCGGGCGTACAATCATAATATCTACTAACGTTGACTGTTTTTGTCTCCTCCTTTCCAATTTATACACCTGATTTCCTAATTAGGTATTAATTGTTTTGCCTACTGCTCCACAACACTGCTCAATAATATGGTAAATCTGGACATTTTGCCTTGCTTCTAATTTTCGTGGGGAAAATCTGTTGTTTTTCCGTTAAACATTTTGTGTTGAGAAAGACATATATCATCGTGGCAGAAAATATCCATCTATCTCTGTTTTCTTATGAGTTTTTTAAAAACCAAGAATGAGTGTTGAGTATTATTTATTGGCTCTTCAGTATCCATTGAGATGCTTAGATAATGTCTGGATCTAGTAAACTGGTTAAATTATTTTATGGATTCTCTAATATTGAATGATTCTTGTTTTGTAGTCAACCCCACTTAGTCCTTCAGGGTTTTGCTGGATTTTCAGCTAATAATTTATTTAGGACTTTTGCACTGCTATTCATAAGCAAGATTGATTTCAAAGGCCTGTCTGGATGGTGGGGAGCTGTGTGGGAAGCACCCTGCGGAATATGGGTGTTGGAGTCCCCCTTACAGCCTCAACATTTATACCATGAGCCAGTTCTCATGATTATTTGGGTCCCCAAATGTCCACGGACCTCCAGCCTTCTAGAGATGATCTCCTTCACAATCTTGTCACAGAGGAGGATGGCCTCTCAGGTAGGAGGGGTCTGTTCAGATTCCCACAGCCTCCTATTTCTGCTCGTATTATTCTCTCTCTAGTCTGGCTTTTTTCCATAGAAATGCATTTTGGGAACGAGGTGTAACTCATTGTCTAAGCAGATCTTCTCCCAGCCTTCTGTCCTCTCTGTTTACTGCTTCAGTAGAAGCACTTCGCAGTTTCCAAGCAGGTTCTTTTCTCAGAGTTGAACTTGTAAGGGAGACATTTAGATCTAGGAGTATACTTTCCCAGAGAAAGGATGTTTTAAGTTGTAGATGAACTACTACTTCTTCCTGGCCTTGAAGCCCACTTACTGCTTCTCGTCCCTACCAGGGGTGTCCCAGCTACAGCTGCTCACCAGTTGTCATATTCTGGGGACAGGAACGTGGGCTGAGTTCTGTGCTGGGACCCTCCCCAGAGGAACATCCTTTCCAACCTTGGCCCAGCAAGAGCATCTCCACCTCCAAAAGGCCAATTGCTTCTGGAGGATGCTTAGACTGGGCTGCCTACTTGCAACAGGAGTACCAGGAACAGGTTAACTCTGTTTTGAGAGAAGGTCCCTCTCTATCTGCATGAGAAAAGAGAACTCAGTACACTTTCTCCAGAGGAAGTAACTGCCCATCAATCACTCCCTAGGTGACCTCTTTGGAGAACAAAGGGCAGTTGGTTTTTTAAGTCAAGTGTTTCTAAGTTAGAGGTAACTAGCAAATGGGATCTCTCTTGGTAGGATGCTTTTACTTTTCTTTTTCTTTTTCTGCTGATGGACAAATTAGGCTCCATTTTTATTTCTTTCAGACTCCCTACATCCCTGTAGGTCTCTGTTCCCTGGTTTTCCCTCTCCCCTTCCTTTTTATACTCACTTTTTCCAATTGGCTACCACTCTACTCTGCCTTCCCTCCCTCCCTCTCTCCATTCTATCTCTTGGTGTATAATTCGTTTGCAGTCAGGTTGTCTCTTTGATTTACTGGGCCTCTTCTCAGCAGAAGTATAATAAATGGATTGCTTTGCTGCGCCCCGGCTGGCTCACCACCCTTGCGCAGCCTGGGTCAAGCCCCTTGCAAACAGAGGATGCTTGCGGCCTGCACAAAGGCACGTGCTCACACATACCATATCAGCCCCCTGTATCTTTTTCTAGCCAGATGTAATGAAAAATCTCAAGTCATCCATCTGAGACCCAATTAAGTTGCAAGACTATAGGAAGAGATGTCCCCGGGGTGGTCCACCTCCGCATAGTGTGGTCCTGGGTGCCGATGGTCTCAGGAGCCTAGAGATTGTCCTGATTACAGACTTAATTAGCTGTGTAATTAGCAAGTGTAGGCCTGTAAAATCTTTGTTGTTTGCATCCAGAATGCATATAAGGAGTGTAAACTTAAACTGTGTTGCCTGAAACGAGGAGCGAGGAAATCCATTCATGGGCTGCTTGGCCTCAAACACACTTCAGCGGTTTCTCCCGGCACTGAGAATACAGTAGAAAAACAAGCAAACAAACCATAAATCCAAACACAGAACATCTTAATGTGGCCTAGGAGGCCCAGCCTGCCCTGTCTCCCCCCAAATCTCTCTAATGCAAGTGCACACTCCCCCCACCCCGGCCACACGCACACCCATGCAGATGCCCACGGGAGCCTTTCACTTGCTCAGAAGTTCTGGACATGCAAGCACTTGCGAGGGCCCTGGACCCGCCCTTGCTCTGCCTGCTGCATCCTACCAGGCCCCAGCCCCGCCTCCTTCATCAGGCCCCTTCTAGCCATCCCTCTGTCTCAGTCTCAAAGCTGCTTCTTCCAGAAAATGTTCACATCCCCCAGCCCCCTATGTTGAGTGAGGTCCCCTTATCTACTCCACCCACTGGTGGCGTCCTCCGTGCCAGTCAGTGCAAAGGCCATGATATCAGTATTTGGGCCATTCCTTGCGGGATGTCTGTCTGTCCCCCTAGACCATAGACTGCCTGAGAGTTGGGCTCCTGCCTGTTACTTTCTGGGCTTTATCCGCAGACCAGGTGCTGCCCCCTAAGTACCTGTGGGTGAACTGAGGAGGGAAGGAAGCAAGCAAGGAAGGAAGAAAGGAAGGGAGGATGGAGGCGGGGAGGGTAGGAAGGAATGCCAAGAGTAACAGCATCTTTCTTCCCTCTACTGTTGGGAGATGTTGGCATTGAAGTGTGCATTTTCTCCTGTATGTGCTTCCTCTGCTTCCCACCCTCAGCCCACCCTCCTTTATTCCTGTTTTTCTCTGAGTTGAGCCCATGCTGGTTTCTCCCCACCAAAGCCAGCGCATTGGGGAGGAAGGGCTAAGCTTCCTCCCTAGTGGTACTCCTGCAGCCAGTGCACATGGGGTTCACTCTGTACTTGTTGAACTGTTTAGTAATTTCATCCAGAGGTGTCCCTTCCCGGGGTCGCCCCTTGTCACTATGTCCGAGATGAGCATGGTGTGGCTGGTGGAAGGAGGGAGGGACTGGCAGCGAGGCCCCAGCTTCAGGAGGACCCGACTCACTGTGCTGCCTTGAGACCACACTCCCGATCTCAGTTTCTTCATCTGAGGACTCTTCTATTTTTCTTTTTTAACACCTTTATTGGAGTATAATTGCTTTACAGTGGTGTGCTAGTTTCTGCTTTATAACAAAGTGAATCAGCTATACCTATACATATATCCCCATATCTCCTCCCTCTTGTGTCTCCCTCCCACCCTCCCTATCCCACCCCTCTAGGTGGTCACAAAGCACCGAGCTGATCTCCCCGTGCCATGCAGCTGCTTCCCACTAGCTATCTATTTTACGTTTGGTAGTGTATATATGTCCATGTCACTCTCTCACTTTGTCACAGCTTACCCATCCCCCTCCCCATGTCCTCAAGTCCATTCTCGAGTAGGTCTGTGTCTTTATTCCTGTCTTACCCCTAGGTTCTTCATGACATTTTTTTTTCCTTAAATTCCATATATATGTTAGCATATGGTATTTGTCTTTCTCTTTCTGACTTACTTCACTCTGTATGACAGACTCTAGGTCCATCCACCTCATTACAAATAGCTCAATTTCATTTCTTTTTATGGCTGAGTAATATTCCATTGTATATATATGTGCCACTTCTTCTTTATCCATTCATCCAATGATGGACACTTAGGTTGTTTCCATGTCCTGGCAATTGTAAATAGATCTGCAATGAATATTGTGGTACATGTCTCGTTTCGAATTATGGTTTTCTCAGGGTATATGACAAGTAGTGGGATTGCTGGGTCATACGATAGTTCTATTTTTAGTTTTTTAAGGAACCTCCATACTGTTTTCCATAGTGGCTGTACCAATTACATTCCCACCAACAGTGCAAGAGGGTTCCCTTTTCTCCACACCCTCTCCAGCATTTATTGTTTGTAGATTTTTGATGATGGCCATTCTGACAGGTGTGAGGTGATATGAGGACACTTCTATTAATACAGTTTGAACGTTTTGAAGCAGAAATGCAAAGACCAAAGCTTCTCAGCCTAGAAGCCTTCCAGGAGGCTGTCTAAGCCACTGCTAGCCTCCAGGAAAGCTAGCATTTCCTCTCTGAGGGTCTGTTTTTCTCTATTGTCCTTCTACCTGTCTACCTACCGTTTGTGAAGCCCAGGATTGTTGGTTTGGGTCTTTCCTTGGGTTTTGGCAAATGAAATAATGTTCTGGAAGAATGATGGAGAGTTCTGTTTGGAACGAGGGCTCTGATGTCAGAACAAGCAGCCTCTGTCCCCAAACCCTCTGCCCTGGGCTCTTGGAGACTCATGCCTTCGTTCAGCATTTGAGGATACACCAGTTGTAGAAGGGACATTTCCTCTTCCTTCTCCTGCGGTCACCTCCCATCTGCAGAGGTATGTTGACAAGCCAAGTGCTTTGTTCTTGGAAGATGTCCCCTTCTGATGGTTTTATTCCCCTAACTGGTATTTTTCTGTCTCGTTTTTTCATTTTCTCTTTGTCTCTGGGAATGAGGAACCGCAAAGGCCTCTCTTTTTCTTGTTCAAATCTCCAGCATCTGAAAGGAGTGACAGCCTCCAGCCTTGGGTTTCTGCAGGGGAAACAGGCTTTTCACTCCTTAACGTATAGCCAGATCTTCTGCGTTAATAATCACTCCCCTTTCTTCTGGGTATTTGCAGCTTAAAAGGTGTCATTTAAAATAAATTAATGCAAAATAGGGGTCTGTGTTGTGAGAGAGCCCTAACGCCCTCTGCTTGCCCTGCTCCCTCCCTGTGGCCCTGTGGGCTGCCTTGCTTTTCCTGCCAAGCTTGGCTCCCAGGAATCGACATCCACAGACATCAAAACTGCCTCTATCTTGCCTTCTCACTCTGCATTTGGTGGCTCGTTGGATGCCCGGTGAATTAAACCTTTTACCCAATGACAGAGAATCAGGGTTCAGATGGACAGAGGTGTGGCCTTGGTGCCCAGCGCAGAAGGGGTGTGTTGGAGAGTGAGGGCCTGTGATCACCCACGGGCAGAGGGGGAGCTTGGAGAGAATAATCTTTGTTACCAATGCATTTTTTTTCCACAAAGAAAATAAGAAAGCCACAGTTTTGAAGTGGAAATTTTCTAGGCTTGGAAGAAGCTGAAAAGTAAAATATGGTGCTCGGACCTTTTGTGTGCAGATACGGAATCCAAAAACACGCACTTTTCCTATCCAACATGCTCAAATATCTTTCTAGTTCTCTTGTAAGGAAACGTGAATTCACCGTTTTAAGCTCTAAGAGGAAAATCCACCGAATGCTAAGAAGGGCAGCTGAAGTTTCTTTTGAAGTTGAAACTGCTAGAGAAGATGGATGATAACAGAAAAGCACGCCACGTTTATCTTCTGCATTGTGAAACAGATGGGCTGGCCTGGGGACCTGGGTGCAGTTCAAACCCCAAATATAAGGCACACGGGTCTGTCCATAAGGTCACCCTCTACCTTTCGATTTTGGTCCCAAATTCTGCAGCCTTTGCCAACCATCTTCAAGAGAGGCAAACAAGGCTTGAAGATGAGGTGGGGTTGAGAACAAACAAGGAACTGGAATCTTCTCTCTGGCTCCTTTGCCAGCTTTCTTCCATGTCGCCAGTAACAGGGAGTTGTAGGCTTTCTGGAATCTTTCTGGGATCACTGGGGAGATGTGGAAAGAGCAGCATTTGAATGGCTCACCAGGTCAGGCACATGGCGTGTTGAGGCCGGGGAAGAAGCTCTGAGATGCCAGGCAGGGTGCCCAAACCTCAAAGGGTCCTCCATACCACCCCCTGCAGAGCTCATCTCAGAGATGCCCAGTCTGGGTTTGCTTGGCATCTGACGGATGCTGAGCTTCTTCCCCAACCAGTTCTCTTTAGTCCTGGCATTCTCCCTCCTGTAACCTGGCCCATTGGATGAGAGTTGTCTGTCAGTAAAGGGAGACAATCATAGAACCTACCTCAAAGTCATCAGGGACCAACAGAGGCGCTGAGACCATACCTGGTGCATCATAAGCACACAATAACAGTTGATGCTGTTGTGGTGGATATTATTATTATTTTTTTTTTTTGCGGTACGCGGGCCTCTCACTGTTGTGGGCTCTCCCATTGCGGAGCACAGGCTCCGGACGCGCAGGCTCAGCGGCCATGGCTCACGGGCCCAGCTGCTCCGCGGCATGTGGGATCTTCCCGGACCGGGGCACGAACCCGTGTCCCCTGCATCGGCAGGCGGACTCTCAACCACTGTGCCACCAGGGAAGTCCTGGATATTATTATTATTATTATTATTATTATAGACATTATTTCCACTCCCATTGCTCACTTTCCTGCCAGTTGACTTGCTGGTTTCCTCCTGTCAAAGCCTGTGCGGGCTGGTCTCCACTGTAGACCTTCGTGGGGTCGACCTCCTCCACCCCACACCCTCTTCCCTCAAGTGTTTTGAGTGCTTTGCTCGCTGGGAGTAATTCCCTGGGGTGTCAGTCTCAGAGGGAAGCCCCACTTGGGAAGACTTGCCAGAAGTAGAAAGCGCCATGGGTTTGGTGTTGACAGAGGGGGCAATCTGAGTGCAGGACCGTGTCCTGAGGGAGGCAGAGCCCCTGCTGTCCTGATTCAAGGGCGTGGAGGTGGGTGAAGGCTTAGCCCTGATGGGAAGCTCCCTCTGGGTGAATGTCACCTTCCTCCCCTGGCACCTCTTCCGTCCCCTGGGACACATCTGGGCTGTGCTAGACGGGACACGAGGAGGCCACCAGGGGGGTGGTGGGAGGAGGGCTCTGGCCCTTCGCTGAGATGGCTGTGCCCCGGAGAGCTTCCCTGAAAGGGTGAGGGCAGAGGTTCTCCCTGATCCTTTCTCACAACCAGGTTTGAGTGGGAGACCCAGGGCACACCCAGCCCCATCACCATATTTATCCCTAAAGAATAGTTTTCTTCTTGGTCAGTTCAGTTCATCAACCTTAGGAGTCTGAAAGGTCCCAACCTCTCTTTGGCCTGGGGAGTGGTGAGGGGCCGCACCGTCTTGAAGGGAAGGTGCCCCAATCCCAGCCACTCCCTAACCGCCTGGGACTCAGTCCAAGGGCAAAGGGAGGCGGGTCAGAGCAGCAGCAGTCCCACGGGAGAGCGTGGCCACCCTGGGAGTGCAGACCAGCAAAGCAGCACTTCCCGAGTGGTCCTCATTCACAGGGGTGCCAATCTTCGGGCACCGTCGGTTTCCTTGCCTGGAATTCCTTCCCCACCAGTCTCTTCAGGGCCACAACTCATCCAGAGCTCAGAGGGGCATTTCCTCTGGGCAGCCTCCCCTGACCACCTGCTCTGAAGTTTCCAGCGCTGATCCTTCTGTTGCACTGTTGACTGATGCACTGAGTGGTCGGCTGTGAAAGCCTGGTGCTGGTGTGGGCCCCAGCGCGAGTATGTGTGTGTCTGCACATCCTCCCTGGGGAGAAGCCTCTTTCTGCTCAGGCAGCTGGGTCTCAGTGCTGTGATGAAGGGAGGGGTTTTAGAGACCCTTCCACTGGCAGCTCCTCTTCTCATAGAGCCCAAACTGCATGTGGACCGTGGCCTGAGGCTGTGGCCCTCCTGTATGTCACCATTAAATGTCCCTCAGGGATTTGTGGCTTGGGGCTTCGCTGATGGATTAATCAGCGAAGGAATTAATTTGCCAAGAACGCAAATCGATGTTATCTCGTGTGCCAGCTGGCATCGAGTGGGGCGACAGCGGGGTGGGTGAGATGGGGGCTGACTTGGCGGATGAACGTGCCTGGGTCGCCGGCCATGCCTATCGTGGGTGAGAGGAGAGGTGTGGCTGCACACAGCCTGCATATTTGTCATCCCAGCTCATCAACTTCATGTCCAGCTCATCTCAGTTACACTTTACAGTCATCACCTCATGACTCCAAGCATCATCCTATAAGTGGGCTTCGTTCACAGCCCCATCTTCAGATGGGAGAAAATGACTTGATCACGTGGCAGCAGTGCTGATGGCAGGGCTGGGGGAGAAGCCGGGCTGGTGGAATTTGTAGCCCCACCTCTGCAGGTCCCCCCTTCCCCCTGGTCGATCTAACCATCAACCCCACTTAATGGCACTGGTTCAGCTCCTCTGTGTAGTTGGTGGGGGGACAGACCCTGATGCTCCGACTCCCAGGAGGCTTCAGACGAGCGACGGCGGAGCCTGCGTGTAGCAGGTGATATGGGGCTTCGGCACAATCTGCAGTTTGGAAGCAACTCTGTGTTTTCCAGGCGCCCATCTGTGGAGGAGAGCGGGGTCTGTGCGGGGTCTGCTTGCTTGTTGAGGAAACAACTGCCGCTCAGGGCTGGACGTGTCCGCCCCCTTATGTGTGCCATTTCGTTTCCAAGCTGAGAAGTCCCGGGCTTCTCTGGGGAGGGGCTCCGGCCCTCGGGAGCTCTGCCTGCAGGCCTGGGAGCACCTTGGTGATTCCCTTCCTTGCTGGAATGAACCTGTGCAGCACTGGGTATGCTGCACGTGGTCTAGGGGCTCAGACCTAGCCGTGCGCAGGATTCTGATTCGGGCCGGCACCCCGAGGGAGTGGGGCGGAGGGAGTACTGTGTGGGGCAGCGGTTTTCTTAATTTCCAGGGTGCTGGTCAGTGGAGTGGAGGACAAGAGGCGGGCCGTGTGTTCTTCACATCACCTGAGATGCATACAGGATGCTTCCCAGGGGTTAGGAGTAGAAAAGGCACTGCAGACCCGTGATGCATGAGTTCCATCACTCATCATCACCTTCTTCATCACCATTGTTACCATCATCCTCAGCCATGGGGGCCTAGGGATTATGGAACTTTAAAAAAATTATAGCATAGTTGATTTACAATGTTGTGTCAGTTTTAGGTGTACAGAAAAGTGATTCAGTTATACACACACACACACACACACACACATTCTTTTTCAGATTCTTTTTATGGAACATTTTTTGCTGGATGTTCTAGGCAGAGAGTAAAACTGCTCCTAACTGAGGTTGGCCTGGGGTGTTCATTCACTCTTGCCAATGTATCTGAGATTCTGTACTAAGCAGGTTGCTAACACTTCCCCCCAACCCCCGCCCAGCATTTCGCTGTTGAATGCTTCAGTGCCTTTGCCCTTGCTCTTCCCTTTTCCTAGAATGCCCTTACATGCTTCTTTGACTAGTATGTTCCTACTCATGCACTAAGCCCCAGCTTAAGCCCCGCTTCTGTCAGGCAGAATAAATATCTTTGCAGGGATAGTGTTGATCACATCCTAAAGTTCATCTCTTCCCTATTTTTCAACCATCCAAAGCACACACTAAGACTTTGAGCTCATTGAGGGGAAGGGCTTTCTAGGGAATGGCACAGCGGGACAATGGACCACACCTGGTGAGTTTGCGAGGTGGTGGGGAGACTGATGGCCCCGGGGCTTGGTGCCTCCAGGCCAGGAGTGGCAGGACCCGGGCTGGGTGGGTGGTGGAGGCGGTTGGTGTCTAAGCTGATGAAACCGTCCGAGGTGAATGGACTTGGGAGTTAGGACCTTGGTTGGAATTAGGTTCTGGGTGCAGTGTATTCTGAGGTTCCATCTCCTTTGAGCCTCAGTTCCTTTTTCTGTGGAAATGTGATGGTAGAGCCTATTGCAGAGGCTGCTGTGAGAATCATGTCGGGTGATGCAGGTAAAGGGCGAAGTAGGTGCTCAGACACGGTGGTCATAACTGAACTCATTCTGACTGAGAAGCTGAGGCCTTTGAGTGCAGGGGTGGTGCCTTTTCCGTCTTTAGATCTGCCAGTGGGCCTCGCACAGTGCAGGTGCTTACTGGCTGCTCACTTTTTAAAGCAGTCTGAGTGAAGATAATGCCCTGAGAAGGATTTTGAACCAGCGAGAGGCAGGGTGAAAGTGGTCGTTAAGGAAGACTTTGGCAGGGGTGTGTGTAGGGTGGGTTATAGGCAGCAGAGGTGTGTGGAGGGGAGCCTGAGAGATCAGGACCTTTCAAGCACACTCTGAAGTGACCTGGACTGAGCGCTTCCAGGAAGTCCTGGAGCCTCTTGAGGAAGAGCTTGGGCTCATGGGGCCCAGTGAGAGGTGGACTTGGGCAGAACATGTGCGAACGTGAGGGCGGGCGTGCTTGTGTGCGAGTAGAGGTGCTTGCCGGTGTGTGTAGGGGGTGGGGGATGTGTGTGCGTGTGTGTGTGTGCACTCACATGTGTCCACCCAACACTAACCAAAAGACACATATCCGCCCTCACAAAGCTTGTGACTGTAGTGACACAGGGAAGAAGGACTGTAATGACTTAATGAAATCATTACTCAAAAGTGTGATGACAGGTCTGATGGGAAATTTCCGGAATTCTTTGAAAGTTCATACAAGTACCTCATTCATAACTGGGGGCTTGGAAGACAATCTGCTTTTTAAAAAGCTTTCATCTTTTCCACTTATTTATCATAATTTTAATAAACATAATTTATATTTTACATAAATACGTGCACGTTTTCCTTGTGTAACATAACCACAGCACCATTATCACATCTGAAAACATCAGCACTGAGTCCTTAGTGATATCAAATAGCCGGTCGGTGTTCAGATTACCCTGCGTGTCTCATGAACGTTTTTACAGCTGGTTTATTCAAATCGGGATCCAAACAAGATCCACACGTTATGTCTGGTTGACTTGTCTCTCAAGCCTCTTCTAGTCCATAGCTTCCCCCACCCTTTTTATTTTCCCATGTAATGTATTTGTTGAGTGAACCAGGTTACATGTCCTGTAGAGTTCTGCAGAGTCTGGATTTTGCTGATCCAACCCCGTGGTGTTGGTTAGTATGTTCCTTGGTCCCCCGGACGTCCTGTAAGCTGAGAGTCAGACCTATTGATCTGAACAGGTTCAGGTTCGATTTGGTTCCCACACAGGCCTTTCCCGGGTAGTTTGGCAGCCACTGGTGGCTGTGGCCTCCCGGGGGAGCACATCTCATTGATTACAGCATCTAAGCTGAAGCCAGCTGGGCGAGAAGAGTCACCAGGAGAAGGGAAGGGAGGGGATCATGAATCGAGGCTTGGGCGTCTGAGAGGACGTGTCAGAATTGAGCAGCTCGGAGGAGCTGGGAGGTGGGCGGCAAGGTCAGCACCGTGGTAAAAGAGGGCTGGGCTGGAAGCAGAGGCAGAGCAGTGCTGTGGGAACTTGGGCGGTCTCTCAGCCTCTTTAAGCATCATCTGTAGAATGGACACAATTCCTGTGATTACCTCCTAAAGGGACTGTGGAGATTAAAAGAGACAGCAGATGAAAAACCTTTAGCACCAGCATCTGGCAAATAGAAAGGAATCAATGGATGCTGTTGGTGACGAGGATGATGAGGGTGACAGCCATGTGAAGAAGGAGGGAAGGGAGCTGGAACTTTTCCCTGAGATCCATGGGAAGTGATTGAAAGCTTCTGGGTCACAGTGATGTGATCAGATTTGCATTTCAGGAAGCCTGACTTGTCTGCAAGATGGAGAATGAATTTGGGAGGTGCAAGAAAAGGAGGGAGACAGCAGTTAGGGGCTGATGTAGTTGTCCAGAAGAGAGGGGGCTGGCCTGGGTGGGGTGATGGCAGTGGGAATGGACGTGAATGGACTTATTGGGAGGTATTCAGAGAATAAACACGGAAACGAGATGACAGACAACACAGGTGAGAGAGGGGAGCCCGGAGGGGGTCGGGGTTTCGGCTTGGGTCTCTAGCAGGAGGCTGATGCCACCCACTGAGACGGTGGGGAATCTCCACACCTTCAGGACCCCAGGCCAAACACCACCCCAGTACTTGTATATTTATGTGTTTAGTGAATGCGTGTGTGCTTATATATTCTGTGCATTTTAATATATTCAATAAAATAAAAATTATTAAAAATCAGATAAAGATGAAATAAGCAATATTTTAACCTATCTTACTATGATGAAAATGGCTTCTTAATCTCATTAGCTGGTACAGCAAGGCAAAATATACACTCAGGGAGAGATTCATCCTTCACAGTAGTAGATGTATATCCATATTTCAAATAGTCTTCCTGATTATTTGATGTTTTTGGCCAATTTCTTGTCAGATCTGATTAGACTGTCACGGCTTTTAGCTCTTCGTGTGGCTGATAAAGAGCTATTAGTAGGGGTGGGGTGAGCGTCAGCTCCCTCAGGCTCGTGGGCTTACGACCGCGTGCAGTGTTGGAATGGTTCAACTTGTGCGTTCTTTGCCAGAATCTTTTAAAACCACTTATTCCACCTTTGTAAGGATCATAGAAGCTCTAAGTGCTCTTTGCCAGTACATCACCCTGGAAATGAACAGAGTTAGGACACCTGGGCTCCCTTCCCTCGTGCTGCCTCCCATTCGGCTCCCAGGACACCTCGGAAGCTGCACCCGACATGGGACCATGACCATGGCCCAAGCGAGAGCATCAGGGTCCATCTGTATGTTCCGTAGGACTAAAGCTTAACTTTTTCTTTCATCTTCTTTTGTGTATTAAAAAAAAAAGAAATAGAAGTTCAGGCACCCCACTTGAGCTCTGGGCTGCTCTTTGCCAAGTTGGGGGAACGATATGCCTTGTGGGAGGTGCTTAAGGCAGGTGAGGCTCTGAGCAGCTGCCCGGGGCTCTAGTCTGGGCTCCTGCATCCCAGGTACACCTGCAGCTCATGGGTCTGGCTGTCGAGGTAGCTCCTATTGGTGCTGGAAGAGCTAGGACGGGTGTGTGGGGGAAGGGAGGGGTGGGGCTCCTTGTACCCCCTCTCTGGCTTCTTCATCCGTCAGGCCAGGGGAGAAGCCGCAGCTCACCCCAGGGCCTGGCGTGTGTCGGCATGCATGTTAATACTGGCACGTTTAGCAGCATCCCTTGCGCTTAAAAATGAATCTGCCTGGGACTATGCTGCCCTTTCTCAGAATCCCCTTCTCAGAAGGTCCTGGGGGCTGGAGGTCGGAGTCCTCCCACCGCTGCCCCTGGGCACTCCCCTCCCACCCAGCCCGGGCTGCACGCACCTGTACCAGGTTTATTTCTAGGGAGGAGGCTGATGAGGCCTCTGCAAGGGGAGGGGCCCGGGCACCCTCCAGAGATGGGAATCAGATAATAGATTAACCAGGTAGAGCTGACAGAAAAGAGATTTGTGGGGTTTTTAAAATTATCCGGTGTTCATGGGGGCTTCCCTGGTGGCGCAGTGGTTGAGAGTCCGCCTGCCGATGCAGGGGACACGGGTTCGTGCCCCGGTCCGGGAGGATCCCACATGCCGCGGAGCGGCTGGGCCCGTGAGCCATGGCCGCTGAGCCTGCGCATCCGGAGCCTGTGCTCCGCAACGGGAGAGGCCACAGAAGTCAGAGGCCCGCGTACAGCAAAAAAAAAAAAAAAAAAAAATTATCCGATGTTCTAAAGCCGGTTATCATTCTGTTGCTGTACATCCCGGGTTCTGAAGAATCCCCAGGAGACTGATGGGCTCACACGTTACACCTGTGCTGAGCAGTTCTGCCTCGACCCCAGGGCGGCCAGATGTGCCTGTGAAGGGAAAGTCCGGAGGACTGTGGGCCCTAATTGGCTGCCGCCGGACCATTTTTGATTGAGTGCAGAGGCAGTGCGAGCAGCTGCTCCTGCTTGAGCGAGGAGCCAGGCCAGTTCTCCAGAGAGGGGCCGCCCCCTGGGCCATTTTCAGGAGGGCGTGTCCACCCGTAGTGGGATGGGCCGCCGCTGGAAGGAGCCTCTGCTACGTCCCAGCGTTCCCCCCGCTACCTCCACGCCCCGTGGAGAGGAAGAATCCCAGCGTGGGAAGAGAGACCGCTGGGCTCTGACCCATTAGGAGACCTACTGCCTGGCGCCTTCATCCTCTGACTATCACTGCCTTCTTCGGCGGGATTCTGCCCTCTGATTGTCGCAGTGCATGGTCTGTTTGGTTTTTCTCGGTTTACCTCCCACAGTTATTTCGTCCATGAATGGGTGCAATGAAACCCGTTTAATTTGCTGTTAATTCTCTGTTCAGAATATTCCCTTCTGTTTCAGGGACGCAGGCAGCTGCGGGGGTGGGGAGGGGGCGGGGAGGGCGGAGTCTTCAGGAAGTGGGTGAGCTCCGCGGGGAAGACATCCTCCTCTCAGAACCTGTGGGGAGGAGGGTCCGGGGTTGTCGGGCCCTTACACTTGCGGAGCTAGGGGTTGGTCGGACTCTCTTTGCAGGGGGTGGGGGGTAGGGGGGAGTTCAGGGTTGGAGAAATTCCTCCAGATGGAGGGGCTGGAGGGGCTTTGGCAGGGAGATTTGAGGGTGCAAACCGAAGCTCGTGTCTGTGGGTCCCCAGCGTGGGAGTGAGGAAATGAATTCTGTGGCTGATCGCCAGTTGTGAGGTAGTCAGGGAAGACATCGGATGTGATTTAGGGAACACAAACTTGAAAAATTGCCTCAAAGCGTCTAAATATAGTGTTTGTACAATTTTCTCGAGCTTAGCTGGTCTGAAGGAGATTTATTTTTGACAGAAAGTTGCTTGTTTTGGTTAACTGAGCCTCTCTTTCGCACCTCTGTGTTTTGACCCGGGCCTTTGGAGGGAGGGAGGGGCTTTGCACCTGGTGGCAGATGCTGGATCCCCAGTCACAGGGCTGCATTTTGAGAGACAGATGATGTCTACAGCAGCTGAATCTGCAAAAGCAATGTCGGGGTGAGGGGGCAGCAGCTGTGTCTCTTGGTCACCAGGCCGTCCCTCAGGCCACGTGGAGGTGGGTGGAGGCGGCTGGGTGGTGGATGGGTGAGGCCGGTCCATCAGAAGGGTCTGCCTCGCCCTCCAATAACTGCAGAAAAACCCCTCCCTCGGCAGCGTACCTTTTCAGATACTCTGGTAAGTTGCAGATGGGAGGTTCAGATGTCGCCCGGGGTCAGCCTCCTCCTTGGAGCCATGCAAAGTGCTGGTGGAAGGGGCCCAGGAGCCTCTCTGGAAGGCAACACTTTTGATCTGTGAGTTTGCACCATCTGCGGGCTTCCCAGACTGACTGTGCCCATGGCAGGCACCGCCCTGCCTCACCTCCACACGGCCATCCAGTCGCCCTCTGTGGTGTCTAACATTCCTGTTGTCACCCTGGGGTTCCTGACTACCCAGCCACTGTGGACCTAGGTAGGAGGGTGAAGTTCTGCTTTGGAAAGCACACAAGCTTTATCCATCAGTTCAGCACATCTGTAGAGACCGCCTGCTGGGTAAAAATGCTAGGTGGGTGCAAAGGGAAGGGAGCAGGACAAAGGCAGAGTGTGGTGGGTGGCTTTACAGGACCAGTCAGTATGGCCTGGGGGCACTCTGCTGTGTACTGCTTGGGGCACTGCCCAGGCTAGGAGCAGGGAGAGAATTCCAGAGACCAGGGATGCTGGGAGGCAGGGATCTTGGGAGCAGGTGCCGCCTGAGAATGGGGTGAAGGGATGAGCTGGGTTGGGCTGGGCTCAGGGGTAGTGAAGGGGCTACCCCAGGCACGAGGCTGCTTCCCACCGTCTCCACTTCCCGCTGCCCCTTCTTGAAATGAGCACCATTTGGGGAACTGGGGCAGGGATTCCTACCCAGGAGTGAGCTGCGAATGAACCAAATCAGGATCGATGTGCTGTTCAGGGGCACTGTAGTTCTACCAAAGTGGAACATTGTCGTTAAGTTCATCATAAAGGATATAAAATGAAGATAAACACAGTCTGTGCCCTTCATCTTGCCTTCTTTTTTAATTAGGAAGTTTTCCTCCTCACTAGAAAAGATGGAGTTGCTTGTGTTCATGTGGGAGGGGACCTTTGCCCACCAGGTTCTTATCAGAGATGCCTCCACCCCAGATGTGGATCCCCCTCACCTCCGGCGTCACGCCCAGCTCCTGACTGATGTGGAAGGATGGCTGAGGGTGGTGAGGATGGTCCAACCAGCTGACACCAGCCTGGCCTGCTATGGCCACACTCCCCCGCCCATTTACCGTCCCTCTTCTTGGCAGCCAGAGAGCTTGTCCAGTGGCAGCTACTGAGAACTGTCTTTTTCCCTGGAGCCCCACTTCTCAGCTCACCCCTTCACCCTCACTCTGAAGAGTCTTGCAGTAACGACACTGGCTTAACTAACTTCCCTAACTGATTTGACCGACTACTTATTTCCCCCTTGAAACACATGTTCTCTTTCCCCAGTTCCACAAATTACCCTTTGGGAAACACTGCTCCAAACCCTCCAACCTCTCATTTCTCTTCTCACACAAATCCTTTGCATAATCCAAGCTATGCCTATTGTCTGCCTCTTGCAGGAAGCCTTCCCTGACCACCCCAGGCTCTTCTCTCCTCCCCCGAGCCCTGGTAGTCTATACCAGTTGGCTCCAAGGATTCTTTTGGACACTGCAGTGATGAGGGCATTCCTCAGGACAGTCTCAAGCCCTGGGGTCATGGCTTGCCAAGAACCCAGCTTCTGCTTCCAGCGGACCCTTGAACCCCTGCCGCACTTCCTCACTCCACTGCCCCAGTGCCCCTGAGCTCAGGACCTCCTGAGCCAAGCCAGAGAAGCCCACAGCCTTCAGGCCAGTGCCTCGGCCAGCTGACCACGCACTTCTTGTCTCACCCTCAGGCCCAGGGACCACCTGTCAGCCAGCTCAGGGCCTCAGGTGGTCCTGACTATCCAAGCCCAGAGCAGGCGGTATATTTACAATGGGCCTGGGGCTGAGGACAGAGGGCAGACAAGACAGACCATGCCCCTGGGATCATGGAAGGGACACGCCATTCCCAGCTGAATTAGCTTCCTAGGGTTGCTGTGAAAGAAAAAACAAACAAACATACAAAAGCCACCACCACACATTGGGGGCTTAAAACAACAGACATTTATTCTCTCGCTGTTCTGGAGACCAGAAGTCTGGAACCAAGGTGTCAGCAGGGTGCTTCCTTCTTCAGGTTCTGAGGGAGAAGCCGTCACGCCCCCAGCTTCTGGTGGTACTGATGCTTGGTGTTCCTTAGTTATAAGTGCAGAAATTCAGTGTCTGCATCTGTCCTCATGCGGCCTTCCCCTCTGTGCATCTCTGTGTGTCAGATCTCTTTCTCTCTTTGCTCTTCTAAGAGCACCTGTCATCGGATATAAGGCCCACCCTAAATCCAGGCTGATCTCAGCTCGAGGTCCTCAAAGGTCCCATTCACAGGTCCGTGGGAAAGGACCCGGGCTCATCTTTCGGGGGACACACAACTCAACTCACCATGCTGGCCCTTGCTTCTCGCCGCTGGAGGTGTGGTGGGTTCCAGCCCCCTCACCCAGGAGCCCCAGCCATCACCCATTACAGCCATGCACGGTAACACGAGCCAGGTCTGGAGAGGGCTCGCCCTCGGCCTCACCATCTCTCTGGCTGTTGTCTGGGCTTCGTGGACCCACCGGTCTCCCCTTCACTGTGGGAGGAGTTTTGGAGACGGCCACGGGAACCTGCCATCACAGCGCTGCTTAGAGCTGTCTCTCATGCTGGAGGCTCCGCGGAGTAACCCTGTTGACCCCAGCCCTCCTTTGCTTGTGAGGTCTGGCCAAACCTGGACTGAGCCTCAGCTACGTTTTCTGCCGGGTGGTGACAGGGGCCTTGGGGTGTCCGTTTCCCCCAGCTGCCCTCTAGGCTGAGGGAGGCGGACAGAGCCCTGCCATCTCCCCATCGTTCCTGGGCAGGTCTTGGCCTGTAACGAGTGAGCCTCTTGCTGTTGGCTTCCCTTCTGGAGCCCTCTTGGCCTGTCTGCTCCCTTCTCTGCTTCTGCCACCTGGTTTGGCTGTGCCGCATTTTCTCCCATCTCCTTCATCATGCCTCTGATTGTGGTCCCAGCAGATCAGAGGGGACTCTTCCCTGAGCCCAGGGCCCTTCTGAGTGACCCTGTGATGACACATTTCCATTATGTGCCAGGTCCACAGACTCCCCGCTGACAAACACCCTAATTGTACATGTTCCTCTGCAAATTCGTTAGTGGTGAATGAGGCTTATGCTCCCCATGATTTTCCTGTTTCCTTTCAGATCCTCTAGGAAGGACTCAAATTCCCTCCCAAATCTGGGAGAAACAAGTTGCCCCAAGAGGACAGCATCACAGGCTAGAATTGGGCCAGTTGTCTTCTGTAGGTACACTTTGTTAAGATTACCTGTGAATATAAACCTTATTTAAGCTTGTTTTCTTTCACAAATATTCCCATGGTTCCCGCTGGTGTCTTTCTGGTGTTCTGCAGGTCACAAAGGCTTCTGCGGAAGTCTGTAGTTATAGTAATGGCTAGAAAGATATGTTAGTATTGTATGCTAAAATAATGAGTTAGTTGATCAAAAATTACAAGAAAACATTGAAATATCGCTGAACAAATTTTGTCAGCACATTTGTCCATGCCAGAACCCTCGCCTGTCTGGACAAGGGATGCTCAAACAGTGGCCTGCAGGCTGTTTTCAGGCTGCAGTGGCAATGGCAAAGTTGAATAGCTGCAACAGAGACCTTATAGCCCACAAATCCTAAAATAATTACTATCTGGACCTTTATAGAAAGTTGGCCAGCTGCCAGCGTAGGTGATTGTAGTGCACATCCTAGCAGCCCAGCTCCTGAGGGCCAGTGGTAAACTAAGACCACCCGGGAGGGTGTACTCCTGGGCTGGGCTGGAGGACTTCCCCTAGAGCTATGTTTCTCCCCAGCCAAGACGGCGTATCACCTGTATAGATCTGGGGGAATGCAAGCTAAGACCCATTCAACTGATGGTATTATGTCCAGTTTGTGTAATAAGATCTCAAGCTGGGGCTCAGAGAGTTTGTGTAGGGCTAATGCTTATGTCATAATGGTCTTCTGAAATGTGATCATGTTTGTGAAGACATTTATAGATTCTAAGGGCTAGAAAAGGACTATTTATAAAAAGCATACGTTGGCACTCCCCAAAATGAAATAGTTATGTATAAATCTAACAAAATATGTACAAGAACTATAGAAGGAAAAACTATAAAACTGATGAATGAAGTCAAAGAAGAACTAAATAAATGGAGAGATGTTCCGTGTTCATGGATAGGAAGACTCAATATTGCCAAGATGTCTGTTCTTCCCAACTTGATCATAGATTCAATGTAATCCCAATCCAAATCCCAGCAAGTACTTTGTGGATATTGACAAACAGATGCTAATATGTATATGGAGAGGCAAAACACCCAGAATAGCCAACACAATGTTGAAGGAGAAGAACAAAATTGGAGGGTTGACATTACCCAACTTCAAGACTTACTATAAAGCTACAGTAATCGAGACAGTGTGATATTGACAAAAAGAATAGAGACATAGATCAATGGAACATAACAGAGAGCCCAGGAATAGACCCACATAAAGATAGTCAACTGATCTTTGATAAAGGAACAAAGGTAATAAAATGGAGCACAGATAGTCTCTTCAAAACATGATGCTGGAAAAACCAGACATCCACATGCCAAAAAAAAAAAAAAATAGTCTAGACATAGACCTACACCCTTCATAAAAAGCATAATTTTTTAATCCAACTGTTTAGAAATAATAATAGATAATATTGATGAGTTGTTATTATGAGCTAGGAATAGTAATAGACACTCTACAAATAGCATTTCATTTGATCTTCATATTTCCTTAAGAAGCAGGTATATTGCACCCATGTTACCTGTGAAAAATCTGGGGCTCAGCGAGTTTGTGTGGGTTGCCCAGGCCACACTGCTCTTATGTACACAGCCTAGTTAGAACCCATGTCTTGCGACTTCAACTCCAGTGCTCTCCTAGCTACAGCATGGCTGACAAGGTCGGGGTCCTCTGAAGGAGGCAGGTGTGTGTTTACCTCTGCGGGTAAGTAAAGCTGGGCATCGTTTTTCTAAAGGAAGGGTAGGCGGGCCCAAGGACCTTAGTGAAACATAAAGAAAACACAGCTCATTGTCTCTGACCATTCCCAAATTTAACACTGAGTTTTGACTGTTGTAGAAGTTCCGTGTCATTTTGCTGAGATGTGAACTTGACCAGGGGACCTGCCGGGAGGGACACAGCTTGCTTTGCTATTTGCCATTTATCATCATTATATTGTGTATGTCCATTAGAGTAACTCTTATGAAGTGGGGAAAAGGTGGCACCCTCCTTCCCAAGAAAGCCAGCCAGTAGTACTAATGAGAAGGTAAAGAGAATAGACATTTTACAAGAAAGATTATACCCTTGGTTGTATTATTCAATTTGAAAATTAATAGAAGTCTTGGAACCTGTCCACATTTCACCAGTTGGGAAAGCGAAGAATGGTCGTCATCCATGCCCACACCTACCTCACCTGTGCTCTCCCCTCCCGTGTGCCAGAATTTGGCCTCCTTCTGCAGGCATCCAACATGTTGCTGCCCTTAAAGTCAGGGTCTCCCCCTCCAGAGTTAGGGACCAGTGTGTTCCAGATAAGCTGAGATGCTGTAGGCCATCTCCCCTGAGATGCTGTAGGCCAGAGCCGGTGGCCCCACTAGGGTCTCGTTCCCTCACTGATTTGGTCGCTGATCCATTCCGCCGTCCTCACAGCGGACACAAAGGGGCCCGTGTGCGGTGTCTGACCCTCCAGGCACATTTCCCACCCTTAGGAAGCCTGGAGTGTCTTCCTGTTGGCAAGCCCTCATCTCTCAGAATCTAAACACAGGATGTGGGGTCTTCTGTATACCCATCCAGAGGCCCCAGTGTGTCAGGGATGGAGGTGCTGATACCCCCAGTGACTGCGTGAGGCGGGGACCACATCAAGCCCCTGGGACTCTGCAGCTCTGTGACCTCCGACCCTTCCCATCGGCTCTCTCAGGCCCAGGGCCCAGGGCTCCAGCCTCTATGCTCAGGACTCCCAGGCCCCCACAGCATCCCATGTGGGCAGCACGCAGGGCAGGGGTTTCTGTGCCTGTCACTCTGCACTACGTGGAGGGCTTTTGTGAGTTCTCAAGTGAATCCACTGACCCATTGTCTGGGCCCAGTTCTCCCTAGACTTCCACCAGCTCCGTGAGGACAAGGGCGGGGCTGGGAAAGGCCAGATGTATTCCCAGCCAGAGCTGAACACAGTATCATCCCAGAGATACCCTGTTAAGCAGGAACAACAGCACAAAGAGGGAGGAGGGGGGACAGGGCAGGGAGGAAGGGGAGCTGACGATGGATTCAGAGCTCTGAGGAGCCTCCTTTCTCCCAGGGAGACCCTGGCATGCTTGGTGGGATTCTTAAGGGGATCTACAGGGAGATGAGGAGAGAAGTAGAATGTGCCCACTGGGGCGGTGACAGCCCCCTTCTCTCTCCTGTGATGCTGGGAAACCGTCAGAGGAGGTAGGGCTGGAAGGACAGCTAATGGAGCCAGGAGTGTGGGACTGGAAGTGCTGCCGTGGAGAAAGGGGAGCAGTTGGTTCTGTGGGGACCCTTTCGGGGCACAGCAAGGGCCAAAGAAGGAAATCCCAGGAGCCAAGCCTCTGACAGTTTGGACTACCTGACAAGAAAACGGCCCATCTGGACAGGTAGTGAGTGCCTCGTCTTGGGTGGTATGCAAGCAGACATTGAATGGCCGATTGGTGAGGGTGCTGGATCAGCGGCTGAAGCTTGGGGAGGAGGAGTGCACCAAGTCTCTGCAGCTTTTTACCCCTTGAGAGGTTCTGAATTGAGAGCAGTGCCCGGATTTGGACCCAGTCCCTGACTGCGTTTGGATAGGCAGGAAGTGGTGTGGGTAGATGAGGTCTGGACTGGTCATCAGGTCCAAGCTGGAGGGCAGGGAACAGAGCTCCAGATCCCGGGCCACTGAACTTAATCTTTTCTCAGTTCAAAAGGAGGAGAAATGCAGGCCTGATTTTTCTAGAAGTCTGTTCTCTTGGCCAGAAAACCACAATGGAGAGTCTTGAGGTTCCAGCCCCTCAAGGAAACTTTTGCCCCACCCCAGCGGGGAGAATGCAAGGCCAGGTCCACGAGCGACCCTTCCCATGAGCTTCTAGCCCCTAACAGGAGGAGGAGATTTCCAGGGGCCCCGACTGCCTGTTGTCAGAGACCGGGAGCTGTGCTTCTGCTTCCTCTCACACAAGAGCCTCTGATAGAGAATCTATTCTCATCACACCCGACCCTCCACCCCACCACATCCCTCCAGCTCTCTGAGGCCCGGCCACAGTCCCTCTCATCCTCTCGGGAAGCCTGCCTGGCCGCACAGCCCTTGCTCTCCTCCTGCACCCGAGGACGTAGGCCACCCCTCACTGGCGCTCCAGCTCTGTAGGGCCTGAGCTCTGGGCTGCTCCTCTGGTGGTTCCCTGGCCGCAGTGGCTTGTAGGCTGTGTGAATGACGTCAGTCTCCTCCGTGGATCCTCTCTGCCTCGCCTGTGGCCACAGACAGATAGGGAACCCACTGATGTGGCCAGCCCTGCTATGTGAATCAGGCTCAGATTCAAAGGCTGCAGGCTGCGAGGCGGAGGCCCCATCACTCCTCCTCCAGGAGCCTGCCTGCTGGTTGAAGCCACCCATTCTATCCCATGCCTCACCTTGTTCCCTCAGGGCAGCCTCAGTCACTCTCTGCCTTTCGTCCTTCCCCCTGTTCTGTGGGGTGGATGTTGAACTGCTTGTGATGGCCTGTCTGTCCTGGCTCTGATCCTGCCCTCCTGTATCCCATGACCGCTGTCATCTGCATGGTGGTAGAGGGAGCGAACAGGCCTCTGGTAGCAGAGCCCATGAGAGGAACCTGCCAGGGGAATGGCTCCCTCCTGTCTGCGAGGTCACAGTTCTGGCCTCCTCTAGCTGAGCGGTGGTGGTGGCCAATGGCGTGATGCCCAAGGCCCCTCCAGTGCAGCTCTTGTAACTCCATGGATGCCTCCTACCCCAGGAATGGACCTTTGGCCATTGTGCCTCTCCTTGTCAGGGCCAGCCTGTCATTCCTGCTCCTGAGAATGCTCCAGCATCACCAAGACACCTGGAGAGCGCCCCGGGAAGACTTCTATTTGTGTTTCCCAATCAGTAGCACTGACTGGCTCCTGGCATCCTGCGTTTCCTAGGACCCCAGACCACCTCGATGCCATTAGTGTCCTCCCCAAGCCTGGCAAACACCTGCAATGCATGCCTTTGTGCAGAAATGTCTCCAGAGATATTGAGGCCCCAAGCAAAGCTCCCTTGTTGGCCTTCGAGGGGTCCTGCTGGGTTTCCACAGCTGGGGGCTGGCAGGCCTGGTGGCCGCAGAGTCCTGCTTCCCTCCCGCCCTGGCCGGGAGTACCTCACCTGCCCTCTGCCACAGAAAGGGAGGGCAGGGGGCCGTCTGGTGCCTAAAAGCCCCCAGGGCTGGAACTGTCACACTCCCAGAGCTGTGAGGCTCTGGGGGCTGGATAAATGCCACATCACAACCCAGAAGCCACCCATCCACACCAAGCCCTAGGACAGCACCCTCAGCTACAGAGGAGACATTTTATGCAATTGTTGCCACTTAACAAGCAGCTAAAGTGAGACGTGGAGAAGGGAGGCTGTCTCCACGTAAGCTTGTCAGAGGGAACAGACCAGGAGACGGCGGACCTGGGGAGTAGGCCTGGCTCTGCCATCAGCATGTGATGTGAGCCTGGACCCTCTCTGCCCGGTCTCCTTGGGTGGACAATGATGGGGTGGCTGGCTGATCACTCTGGGCCTTTCTGGATGGCGCCTGGTTCTCTGGAGGGGGTGGGGGGGCGCTGGGCATGAAGGCTGGATGCCAGGAGAACCTTGCCATGAGACAGCAGCAGCCTCCGCAGGGCCGTGCCGAGGATTGCACACCCCTGGAAGGAGATGTCCGTGCATCTGGTGGGAGGTGCGCTGCGGAGCGGGTCCAAGGGGTCGTTTCAGCTCTGGTGGCCCCTTGGGACTCAGCAGCCCCAGTCTGGTCCAGGATGTGTCCACGAGAAGGCCAGGGCCTGCCTGCTAGCCGCTGCTCCTTCCTGCTCTGGCTGGTTGCCCCGCCCCTTTGCACATCCTCAAGCCCCTACCACAGCCCTCCCCCGGGGGCCCCCTGGCTCTGTGGCTGCTGCTGGTGCCTGCAGGGGCCCTAGGCGCAGAGACATCTGAGAGTCACTGTGCCACAGATCAATCCAGGATGCGGGCGCAGGAGGGCCTGGCGGCGGGGCGCGGGGGGGTGGGGGTGGGCAGGCGGCAGCGTGCTTCCTCTGATTAACGAGCCCGGGTGGCCATCCATCGCCGGCCTTCATTAGGGCTGCAGAGAGTCATTTTGCATGGGCGTGCGGCCTCTCCTCCCCGCTGTTCTCCAGGGTGATTGATGCCCCTTGGGTGCCGGCATCCCCCGGAAAGTGAGAGGCTCTCTCTCCTCGCGCCCATGAGGATCAGAGCGCCGCGCTTACTGTGCATGATTCTTACCTGTGTGCCACTGGCGCCAACTCACAGGTCTGTCAGAGTGGGCGGGGCAAAAGGATTTAATCTCCCTTAGAATTCACGGTGCTGGGAGACGGGAAAATGCCAGACGCCTCAATCTTAACGGGTCTTTGACTCTCTCCACAAAAATGCAAATAGGTGGAGCACGGAGCAGTGGGGTCCCGGCCAGGCCTGCGTCATCAGCGCGCCGGGACGATGATTTAAAGGATGTCCCTGGACCAGAGCACTCCTGTGCGGTTCTCTTTTCTCTCCTTGCTGCTAGATGGTGTTGGGGAAGAAGCTGGGTCAGGAGGAGGTGAGGGCTTTGGGCAAAAGCTCTGCTGCAGGGCTGGTTGAGGGCCCCCCTGATGCCTGATGGCCTGGGCGTAGCCGGTGCTGCCGGAGGTCATGCCTGGGCTGGAGGGCAGCCTCGGAGGCCCGCCTTGCCTGTGCCCACCAACACGATCTGGCCGGTTTGGCTTCTGCCTTCAGGTGTTCGGTGCTGGAGAGGACCGGAGATCCCCAGCCAGGAGTGGTGAGACTCACTTTTCTTCTTGGCTCTCTGGCTGTGTGGTACTTTCAGACGTAAGAGGGGTGCACTTGGATTTGAGAGGGTGTCTGGTCATCTTGAAGGATCAGGGAATACAGGTATCAGAATGGGAAAGGGAGCTGAGGTAGAAGGCAGACGAAGGAATCAGGCAGAAGAAAGACAGGCTGTTTGGCATTTAGGGCCTGAAATGAAGGCTTTCAGTCTCTCGTTTTCCTGGCTCCTGTGTTTAGTCTCACTTGCTCAGGGCTTCTCCTTTGTTGGAGAACAGCTATCAGCCCTTGCACCCCAGGCCCCCTCCTCCATCGAGGAGCCCTATGGAGGCGGGAAGCCGTGCAGGGGCGTGAGGGGGTGGGCGAAGAGTAGTTGAGCTGCTTGCTGGTCTCTTCCCAAAGTTCTCTGGGTGCAAGGAGAGACTCTTGCCTTCAGTTCTTGGTGACCTCCCAAGGTGGCACCTATGACAGTAGGTGGGCAAGAAAACCACTGCCTAGCACCATCATTCTCAAACCAGTGATTCTTCAACCATAGTTTTGAAGAAGGAATCCACGAAGCACCTGACTGAGGGGACCCATGCTCTCTGGAGCCAGGGCTGCTGGAGCTCACTGCCTCACGAACAAGACAGGCCATGGGGCGTGTGTGATGTATAAATCCACTACTCTCTCCCACCCGCCCTCCACAGGCCATGATGGGTCCCTATCCCAATCCAGGGCCCTTACACGGACATTCATCTTTGGTTAATCCAGAATGTTTCTGCGTCCAGCCCAAGAGAGAGGCTGTGGTCCCCCAAGCCTGGCTGCTGGAGGCTGCAGACAACCAGCTGACCTCTGGCTGCAGAGCCCATGCCCCACCTTGGGATGGGGAGCTGTGTGCAGAACAGGGCAGTGTCGGGGGCACTGGGTCTGGAGTGTGGCCCGTTCACCAGAGCAGAACCGTGGATGGAGCCCGCACACTCCAGCCTCGCCAGTTCTGCACGAACACCAGGGCGCTGGGGCCCTGGTCTTCAGAGGCAGCCTGCGGGAGCGGCATTGGGCGCCAGGTCCCCCGTGCCAGGGGTCCGTGGGGTGAAGCAGACTGCAGCAAGTGTCCGTGGGTGGCTGGGTGGGGGCCTGAGGAGGAATTAGAGTGTGGCTGGAGGGCCGAGGCTTTTCAATGAACCAAGGCTGCCACGGTGGGCCGGGGTGAGGGGGGACCAAAACCCACCCTTCAGCGTGGGCCTCAGGGTCCGAGATCCAGTAGCTGGACCATCTCATAGGGCACAGCTAGGGACCTTAGGCCTCTGAGAGAGTCTACTGCCCACACCAGGACCAGACACGGGGCATGACAGTGCCTACTGCTAGCGGACCAACTTCTGCTTGTCAAGCACTTGTGCAGTACGTGTCTGGTGACACTTACTTCCCTGGCTCCGCCGACTGCCTTGTGACGTGCGCATTACTACCCTTGTTTAATGAGGGTAGCTGAGCATGGGGTTTAGGGGTCTAGGTGACTTGCTCAAGGTCGTACAGCTGGAGAGCGTGGGGCTGGGACTCACACCCAGGTCGGTCTGATCCGAGCTCAGTGCGGTCAGGACAGGCCAGGCTGGCGGGTGGCTGCTTCCCGTGTGCGACGCGGGGAGGGCACAGGAGACGAGGTGCTGCCAACCGGGGGCTACGGACCGAGGCCCTGCGTATCCCCAGGGACCTGGAGAAACAGATGTGACGCAGTCCAAAGAGGTGATGGGTGGAGATGAACGAGGGGACTGTTTGCAAAGGTTTGCACAGAGTTAAAGAAAGGCGACAGGATGACAAAACACTTAGGGACTCGCAGCAGTGGGGAGCTTGTACCAGGCTAGGCCTGAAGGATGAGTGGAGGGGCCCTGTGAACAAGATCAGGCAGTAGGAGAGGACCAGCCCCCTCTGCAGCTCAGCAGGGGGCAGCTGGGGATACTGCACCCCCCCGAAGCCTTTCCCTCCCACCCTACCCAGGCTCCATGGCCGGGGGCCCAGTCCATGTGTCTATGAAGGCCTGCCTCCAGGTAAGCAGTGGGGGGTGGGTGAGCGGACCTGGAGCAGCTAATGAAGACCTCCCATCGCCTGCTAGAACGGGATCTTTGAAGGAGGCACCTGGCCTTCTTTGTGTCTGAGTCTCCTAAGCTCCCAGCGCAAGGCCGGGTATTTGCTGGAGGAAACCCGACAGCCGTATTTCCTGGCATCCTACCCTCCTGTTATGGGTTCACTTGTGTCCCCTCAGAAAAAAAGATCTCCTGAGGCCCTAACCCCCAGTGCCTTACCATATGACCTTACATGGAAATAGGGTCATTGTGGATATAATTAGTTAAGATGAGGTCATACATACTGAAGCAGGGTGGACCCCTAACCCCATAGGACGGATGTCTTATAAGATGGCCATGTGAAGACAGAGACACACGGGGGACACCCTGTGACCCTGAAGGCACAGATTGGACTGATGCATCTGCAAGGCAAGGAACGCCAAAGATCGCCATTAGGACCCCAGAAACTAGAAGAGGCAAGGAAGGATTCTCCCCTACAGGCTCCAGAGGGAGCATGGCCCTGCCGACACCCTGATTTTGGACTCAGCCTCCAGACCTGTGAGACAAAACATTTCTGTTTCCGAAGCCACCCAAATTGTGTACTTTTGCTATAGCAGCGCTAGGAAACTAATACACCTCCTGAAGCAATTTTTATATTTTATTAGTGAAAAGCATTTGCAGGGGACAGGTGTATGCACTGCTAAGTCACCAAAAGACCAAGCCAGACCTGGGGATTCAGGAGGCAGAGGGGTCCACCCAGGCTCCAGAGGTTCATTTCGGTTTCTTGCCATGTTTCTTAGAGATCACCCTAGGGACAGGGGGCCAGAAGTGACCCGCTGAGGCCAGAGAGGACAGGAACCCTCCCAAGGCAGGTACCAAGTCTGAGCTGGGCTGGGCAGAGAAAGAAGCCCTTCTGAGGCTTGTCCCCAGCCCCTTCCAGCTCCCTAGCTGAACAGACCGTGTCACGTCTCCATGCTGTAGTCTGCTCCCCGGGAGCCTCGCTCGCCCGAGCCCTGGGAGGGAGAGAAAGCAGGGCTGTGCGTCTGGGCCTTGCAGGCTTGCTCGTGGGCTCTGCCATGTGGGAACTGGAGCCCCTGCCCTCCTGGAAGCATATTTCTGTGCTGTGATCCATCTAAGCTGTGGCTTCTTTCTATTTATGATAATGAACTGCACCTTGGAAAATAAAAGCAACAGAAGGAAAAGGGTGTGGTGGGGAGGACTGGGCTAATGTGTGTTCTTTAAAAGAGCAAATTTCACAGTTTGTATTTATAATTTAAGTGCCTGTTCCTACTCATTCAATCAGTCAGTCATTCAGCAGATGGGCTGGACTGGCTCATTCATTTACTCAGGCTTGTTGCTCTTCCTTGCTGGCCACTATTACACGTGAGTCGATGGAGACTTATGTAATAACAGCTTCTCTTGACCTAGCATTTTACACTTGGCATAGACAGTAAATAAATGTTATTCCAATCAGTGTTCTTAAGAAGATACAGAGCATCTTTCTGGGTCTGGTCTCCCTGGCTCGTGGATGCAGGGGAGACGCCCCTCTCCGTGAAAATCAGACTTTGATGCTCAGAGGTGACTTGATTTGCTTGTCAGTCCTGGAGCTGGGACTTGAACCCAGGTCTCCAGAGCTGATGGAGCATTTCTGCTGTATGAGACATCTGATCAAACTCTGTGGGATATAAGTCACAGCTCTACCTTCTCACGGTACTTACAAAGTACTTGGGGAGGAAAGATGCAAACCAGATTTCAGGTAGAGAAGATTTCCAGGCAGGAGGACCTGCCTGAGCGCAAGTGCAGGGATGAGAGGTGATGGGTCTCCTTTGGGAAATTGAAGATCAATTTGGAAAAGACGGGCTTGGAACAGAAGGTTCATGGAGGCCAGAAGTTTGTGGCATATCTTGGAATAGTGGAGAGATTTTGAAAATCATAAAGGAGGGGAGTGAGGTGGGATGAAAGAGGTATTTTTAGAAGGTGGGTTAAATTTCTATTTCTGAACATGTGTCTTCTAAAACAGCACAGTAGTAGTAAGGATGTAAGTAATAGTAAAACCGACATCCCTGACCCATCAGCCCTTGTACTTTGCTTTCTGGTCTTTGTACTCATGGTGTCATTTTACTCTATTGAAGCACTGTTTCCAGAGTTGCATCTGTGGTGCAGACACAGCTCTGTGTTTAATTGCCGGCATCCTGATGCTGTGACATTATCCTCATAACACTCCAGGAGCATGAATATGAGCACGCCATCCTTCCCTTCCTTCCCCTATGCTGCTTCTAGTGTTCTCATATTCTAAATAATGCTGTAATGAACATCTTCACGAAACAGAACCTTTTGTTTTCTTTTCCTTTGGAATTATTTCCTTTGGACTAATTCTTGGGGGTGACATCACTGGGTGATCAGAGGACCTGAGATTCTCTAGGCCCTTGCTTAGCGTGGCCATATTGCCTTTGAACCATTTACACTGACAGCAAGAGCTGAACTGGGCAGCTGTGTGGAAAGTGGTGCAGCTGGGGGCTTCTGCTGAGACACCAGCTAGGAGGTGGTTGCTGTGGTCCCACTGTGCAGGGCTGATGCCCTAGACTCAGATACGGTGCCGAGACTGGAAAGGAATACACAGTGAAGAAGGTGCAAGAGTCACTGTGGCATGGTGAGTGATTTGATGATGGACTGAGGGAGAACAAGGAATCAAAGCTAAATGCCTCTGAGGTTTCACATATGGGCTCCAGGGAAGGGTAGTGGGAAAGCGTGGAGGGGGGCAAGTGTGAAGAAGCTTTGGATGGGTGGACACATGGGATGGGATGTGAAAGGCTTGCTTGGAATACTTTATCACTTCAGTCTTTCATAGCTGTGCAGGGCCTGGGGCCCAATTGTGCCAGAACATAAGCCCCTGAGGCTAGCTGGTGCCCTTCACACTCAACCAGAATCATCCCCAGACCCAGAGCCAGCAAGGCTTTCCCTCCTCTGGTCCAGGGAGGTGATTTGAGGCCTATTCAGAAGGATGGGGCTGAGATTACAGGGAGGCTGGCCTGAACTGGCAGTAGGAGGTCTGGGCAGGTGTGAAGTTGGGGCTTAGCAGCTATTGGTTCTGGGACCCTGTGTCAGGGGCTGAAGATTGCGGGGGCAGCAGACCACCTGAGGAGTCTGTGCCCAGTGAGCGGGGCGTGTGAAGACAGGACACAGCCCCAGGGAAGGTCTGGGGAAAGAGCCCCACGAGGCCTCTGCAGCAAGGCTGGGCTGGAGTCCTTGGCAGGCTGTGGTGATGGATGGAGCAGGGCCAGGAGTGGGGGCCACTGAGAAGCCTGGGGTGGTAGCTGGAGGATGTGAGCTCCAAGAAATGCTCAGGTTCTCTGTGATGAGTCCAGGTCTAGAGGGCAGCATGGGGATCCCATGGAAAGGCTGAGTACCACACCATGGTCAGGGCTGCTCAGAACATCGTGGGTACCGGCACGCTCTGGATTTGGGGTGGGGGAGACTACCAACTACATGTCCTATTCCTGCAAGTATGAGCTCAATCCTGGGACAGGAGTGTGCATGTGTGCGTGAGCGTGTGTGTGTGTGTGTGTGTGTGTGTGTGTGTGTGTGTACATGCGTGTAAAGCAGGCAGTCCCTGTGCTTCCGTCAGCCGGGGGCTGGGGAAGGAAGGAGGAAGCGCCAGCTGTGTGCCAGGCTCCATACACCTGTCATTTTATTCAGTCTTCACAACTGTCCCTGGGATCACTCTTCCTGCCATTCACCAAGGCTGTAATTGCAGGTTTGGCTGTGTGCTTACTGGATTAATTTCTGTTTTCCCACTTGCCTGCAAGCTCCCTGGGGTGTCTGTCTTTCTCTGCTTTGTCTCTAGTGCCCACACAGTGCCCACCTGGCCTGTGGGAGTGACTTGGACAACCTTTGTTGAATGGGTACCAGCACCCCTTTATGCCACTGCGTTTCAGCCCTCTTCCAATGATCCCGACTGCACTGTGAAGGCGAGGGAGAGGGTGGGCTGCAGGGGGCTGACACCCAACTTCTGGCATTTACCTGATAGGACCTGGACTCATGAAGCAACTCTGTGCTGTGGCTCCTGGGTTTCAGGAGCTCTGTGGGTCACGGAGGGCTGAACAGGGCAATGACAGAACAGCTGCGCTGGTCCTTCCCTGCTTGGAAGGTCCATGGATTTGCCTTATCAAATACACGTGAGGCACTGCTCAGAGAAGGCCTGGAAGCCCCCATTCCATCTGTGTATGTTGTTGTGTATTGTGACCACCATGGAAGGATGTTGTAAATATTTTCAGCTGAATGTCTGATTAATGTCTCTCCAAAAACAGTGACAGAACGGTAAGGAGAGGATTCATTTAGCTCTCTTTCACCGTGATGGACATCTAATTCACCCCAAATGTCAATACATCCCAACGTGCCAATCCACACAGAAACAGGAGCCATCTGAGAGTCGGGCAGCAGCTGCCTCTTCCCCCTAGCAGGGGGCTCAGACCTGCCCCCTCCACCTGGACCCTTGGGCGGCGGCCCCGTGTGGTTGGTTTCCATATTGAGACCCCTGTAGGGAAATCGTTCCCTGGGAAAATGGGGTCTCTCTGCCAGGCTGCTTGTGTGCCCCAGCCTTTCCGGCGTCTTGCCAATCTGGCCGGCTCTTGCCAGAGACCCCCTTCTGTCTCCCCACGGGGCCTCCCCTCCCCTCTGGCTCAGTCTTCCTCACCCCCGCCCCTTAGGCTTGGGACGGCTCCCACTTCGTTCCAATTGACCTGTCTCTGCTCCCTCCTGGTTGCTCTGGCAGTCACTCTGCCATCTCTGCCCAGGCGCCAGGTGGACCTCTCCATTCTTGCCTCCCACCATGGCCCACCCTTATCCAGGAGACCACAGCATTGCTTTTGCCCATACACAGTGTGAGTCTCCCTTTTGGGACGGGTCCACTGACTCCCCACATGGAGAAGAATTGTGTCCATTCTCTTGAGTTTCTCAGTCTTCTTCTCATGGCCTCAGCCAGAATAGGATGTCTAGTGGAAATTTGTTTCTTATCTCTCCCTGAACTGGGCCATGAGTCCCTCTAGGGGATCCACTGCTCTGATTCACTGCTGTATCCTCCACGTGTCACTCCTTGGTCTTTACAAGGAAGGAGGTAGATGAGATATCTGTAGATATCCACGATCGTTGATTCTTCCATATATCTTATACGTATTTTACAGGTAACGATCCTTAGATTCTTTTCATAGCTAAGACACAGAAGCTTGGAGTGATTAAGTTATAACAATAAAAGCATTTGTTTTGCGGTGCTTTGTGTCATGTAGTCCATCCATGGTCCTGAGCACTAACTGGCCCTAGCCCCGTTCTGCAGGTGAGGATGGAGGTAGGAGGAGAGAGAGAGGGAGGGGGAGAGAGAGATGGCCACTAAGTGGTGGAAGTGGGACCCGGACCCTGTCTGTCTGCCCATACCAGCGCCCTCTCTGCCTTCTGTGTGCCCTCCCCAGCTTTCCTCCCGTGGGCAGTGAGCACGCGCTCCCAGAGAGCAGAGGCTGGCGGTGGGTGGGAGTCCCAGAGTCATGTCCCCTGAAGGCATCGGATCTGACAGCAGCACGTGCACCTCCAGCTGGTTTGGTCCCCATGCCACTGTTTGAGAGTAGAAGTGATGGTAAATATTTAATTGTGCTTCCATCATAACTTTCTGCCAGAACCCTCAATATGCTTTATAAATGCAAATGAGTACTCTCTTCTTCTCCAGGGAGATGTAAACCTCCTCAAATCACTTTAATTCAGCCCCACCAGAGTGTAATGCCATAATCAGGAGCGCTCTGTGCCAGAAAGGAAACTGCCCTTAATCACATCAAGTGGATGGTTTACGGTTTTGTGGTCTTTTGTCTCCACGTGGGCAGGATGCAGAGAAATGGATTCCTCTTGCTGCAACTTCTGTCCAAGAGGGTGGATGGAAAACATTATTTAGAAACAGATTCAATTACAGCCCTTGAGCAGGTAACTATGAATATCATGAACTCTTAGATTGTATTCCTGGGGTTAACAGAACAAACCTGTCCTTGGAAGATTGAGGAGTGAAGGAGGATTCTTACTTTTGATTCTGGACTCTAGTTTCCGCCCCGCCCATGTCCTCTGCCTGTTTACTGCACTCCAACATGATCCTGAGTTTGGGGAGTGCCATGATATACATTATTATCGCATTATGCCTTATCCTGGGGGCTTTTGGGGCTTCTTGGCTTTACGAGCAAGGACTTCCATTCCAGGGCCACAGCAGAGCCACTGGACGCCCAGGTCTGCCTGGTGAGCAGCAAGCTGAGATTTGGGGCTGTCGGCATCAGGATGGGAGGCTGTGTGACCCAGCAGGAGGCACTGCACCTTTCTGTGCCCTAGTCCCCAGCCCTGCCAAATGGGTTCAGTGACTCCTGCTTCAGGCCCACCTGGCGAAGACATTTTAATCATGGAGATGAATTTCTACAGGGCATCATGGAGTGCCTTCTGAGAAGTGTATTATGTAAATTTGGTGTGTCATTATGATCATTATTAGTGCTGTGAAGTGGAGAGAGGGAGGGCTGCTCCATGCAGGGATCTGCCTCCCCAGCTGTTGGAAGAATCGGAGGAGAGATCAAACTGGAGAAGTCTGCTACAGTGCTTCCCTTCCTTCAGATATGCACGGGGCATGGCTCTCAATCCAGTTCCAAACTCAAATGGGCAAGAAAATCCAGCTCACTTTATTTGCTTTACCCGCCTCCATTTGCAGTGTGAGACCCCTTTCCACTGGGGTGGCAGAAAAGCTGTCTAGGTTGCAGGCGGGCTGTGCAGCGTCAGGTTGTGCGGGAGGTGCCTCACTGACCTGTTAGCGCCCATCCACCCCGGCATGCATTGGGACACCCTGGACTCCATCTGACCCTTGTGTATAGTCTAGGCAGGTCACCACTGGGTGGTTCTGGGCTCCCTTCATTAGACCCGTTCTGGCTCAAAGGCTTCCTCTGCGCCGTCTGTGTCATGTCAGCCTGGTGGGGTCACTCCAGGCTGGGATGCTGGGTGTCCAAGGCCCTGTCACCTGGACAGACTTCCTCTATCCCTTTTCTGGGATTGGGCACTTGGAGACGAGAGTGTAGGGGACCCTTTTGCTCAGCACAGCTCCTCGTTTATCACTCTATTTTCACCCCTTCCATCCTGCCCATAGGGTGGGTTTCTTCCCAAACCTTTGGTTTATGCCAGGAGTCCTTCTATTTTCCAAGGGGCCCAACCAAGACTCTGCCTTCTGCCTTCGTACCTCCCATCTCCTGCCTGAAGCACTGAGCAGTGAATGGATGTTCACAGCGGGAAGGATGTTCAGGAGAAAAGGAAACAGAAGAGGGAGAAACCAAAACAACCCGTCATGTCTATTTCCTGTGCCTGTGTTTGTTGAGCACCTGTGCAGCTAGGGCGTGCTGTGCCTGGTCCTTTGATACATGCCCTGGGAAATTCAAGTGCATAAGACACCTCCACTAGCCTAAACAGCCCCATTGTGTGATTTTAAAAGGTGCCCCTCTGGAACACTGGATACCCATGTGAAAAGAAAAAAAAAATGTATATTTGACTCAGAGCTCCCACCTTATGCAAAAATTAACTCAAAATAGATCATAGACCTAAGTAGGAGAAAAGTCTTTGTGGTCTTGGGTTAGGCAAAGATTTCTTAGATATGACACCAAACCATAAAAGAGAAAATTGAAAAATTAGACTTCTCCAAAATTGAAAACTTCTGCTTTTTGAAAGACGCTGTTAAAGGGACAAAAAGATAAGCCATAGAGTGGGAGAAAATATTTGCAGAGCGTACATCTGATAAAGGACTTGTATCCAGAAGATATAAAGAAGTTACCAGGCATTCCCTGGTGGTCCAGTGGTTAAGAATCTGCCTTCCAATGCAAGTGACGCGGGTTCGATCCCTGGCCGGGGAACTAAGATCCCACATGCTGCGGGGCAACTAAGACCACGCACCACAACAAAGAGCCCGCCTGCTGCAGTGAGAGATCCTGCATGCTGCAACGAAGATCCCATGTGCCACAACTAAGACTCGAGGTAGCCAAATAAATTAAAAAAAAAAAAAAGTTACCAAACTCAACAATAAGGAAACAAGCAACCCAATTTAAAAATGGAAAGATTAAACAGATGCTTCACTAAGAAAGACATACAGATGACAAAAAAAAATCATGTGAAAAGCTGCTTAATATCATTCTTTATTAAGGAAATGAAAATTAAAACCACAATGAGATACCACTGCACATCTGTTAAAATGGCCAAAATTAAAAATGACTGACACTGCCAAGTGTTGGTGAGGATGTGGAGGAACTGGAACTCTCATGTAATAGCCCTAAACTGGAAATGACAGGTGAACAGTAGACAAAATGCAGTCTCTCCATACAATGGAATATTACTCGGTGATAAAAAAGAATGAACTATTGTTACACACAAACATGATGAATCTTAAAAACAACTGTGCTGAGTGAAAGAAGCCAGGTTAAGAAAACAGTATATACTATATGATTCCATTGATGTAAAATTCTAGAGAACGCCAGTTAACCTATAGTGACAGAAAGCGGATCAGTCATTGCCCGGGCACAGTGACAGGGTGGGGCAGGGGTAGGAGGGAAGGAGGGATTACAGAGGGACAGGAAACTTCTGGGAATGACAGATACATTTATTATCTTGATTGTGGTGATGGTTATAAATATATGTGTCAAAACTTACAAATTGTATGCTTTAGTTATGCGCAGTTTATTGCATGTGATTTCTACCTCGATAAAACTGTTAAAAAAACAAAACAAACAAAACAAAGGGGCTTTTGGATTTGCTGATCAGAGCTCTTATCAGCCTTTGGGGAGGTGTTTCCCTTGAGAGGTAGGGCTGACAGAAGTCAATAATAGATTGAAAAGGAAAGAGAGGAAAAAGAAAAAGCTGCCCCGTTTTCGGGACACTTTACTACTAACTGCCAGAAAACAGGTCTAATAAACACCAGCTCTGTGATCACTACATGGTGCCTGGTGATCTCAGCGTGTGTACTGCAGCCACCCTGGTGGCCCCTGGGAGCTCACAGCCAAGCCAGGGTGTCTGTCTTTCCCTTACTGGCCAGAGGGATTGGTGACCAGGAAGCAGGCCCTTGGGGTCTGAGATGTGCATTTATGTTTGGGGTAAGGGCTTTGCCAAAGCTGTGTGAGCCCGCAGCAGAGTCTTGGGAAAGGCGCTGGCCATGTATCTGGGCCCAGGGGCAAAGGGACCTGCAGGAGGGCTGAGTGTTGGGGCCAGAGGGGTTGAAGGGAAATCGGCCAAGAGTGTCAACACGGAGGCCTGAGGGGAGACGGAGAAGAAGGGTGGGGAGAAAGGAGGGCAGGCAGATGAGGTTGGAGGGTGGGGAAGGAGCACGGAGGAAGAGGGAAGAAGGAGGTGGCCGGGGAAGGCTTGAGGAAGGGATTAGGTTGGCTACTGGGTCAACATGGCCTGGGAAGACCCTGGAGGTAGAGTGCTATGGGAAGAAGCTGCGTCTCAGGGTTAAAGTGATGAGTAGGCAGATGACTTCACCCCACCCAGGTGGCTTGGGGTCATTCAGGTAGAGACTTAGCATCAGGACACCTGAGGTCTGCGCCTAGCTCTGCCACGAGCTGCGTCCTCCTAGCAGACCTCTTCCTTCTCCAAGCCGTGGGCTTGGCAAAGGAGCCCCGGGCTCCTATCACTGATATTTACAGTCATAAGTAACTTCAAGAACATAAGGGCCACTGTCCAGTCACCCTTCTGATTCACCATTTTTTTCTTTTTTTGACCTGCAGAAACTTTAATGGACACCAGGACGGCTACCGCAGAGCTGGGCTGGACCGCCAATCCCGCATCAGGGGTGAGTTTCAGACCATCCATCCTTCAGTCCTGATGAGTAGTCGTGGGAGCAGAGCCTGACTTGCCCGTTTGGGACGTGGAGTATAGGCGTGAATGGCTGTGTCCATGGTCCATCCACAGAGAGGCAGGAGCAGGGCCTTCAGACCTGAGCTGCTCCCTGGTGTGGAGTTGCAGACCATCAGGTGACCAGGGCCTGTGTGGGACTAGGGCCAGTGGCTGCCAATAGCTGGGCTCTCAAGCCAGTGGTGATGGGGCAGACATCCGTGCCACCCATGGGGCTGCAGAAAGGCAAGGGCATGAGGGGGAGCTGGAGTTCAGAAGGGCCGAGGTTCTCTTTCACCTGACATTTCCTTAGAGAGATGTTCTGTATTCATTTGTTCAGTGCTCATGCAGCTGGCCAGACCCTGTAGCTACAAAGATGAAACAGCCTTGAGGAGCTCATGGCCTCCTGTGGGATCCACCATGTTCATGAATGAGCTGAAATGCATGTCTCCTTTGTGGCAGTGGAGAGGTCGACAGGCAGCTGTGGGCACAGCGCTGGGAGTGAGGCACTTCAGAGGGAGACGTGAAGCCTTTATAGAGAAGGTGCACGCGAGCTGGGTTTTGGAGAGGGAGTAGGAGTTCGACAGGTAGTGAATGGGGAACTGGAAAGATATTCTAAGTACGAGGAACAGCTGGTTAAAAGGGATGGGGTCACGAAAAGATGTAAGAGCAAGAGTCTGTGTGTCTGGACCAGGCAGGGTGTGGGCAGTGCTGAGGTTGGGCTGGGATGTGGATTGGCTGGGGCACAGGGTGGGGAACTGGGACTGCCGTGCTGAGCTAGCAGTTTGCATTTATCCTATAGGTAATGGACGGATCTTGTCATGCTTGCTGACAGGATTGTAGGGAACAGTTGAGAGAAAGACCTTTAAGAGGTTCTTTGAGCTGTCTCAGATGGGTTGGAAGCGTCAGATCAAAACGGGATACTTAGGACAGTTGGAGCAAAGCTAAGCAGGAGGTATTGGCAGCGTTTGGCAATGGATGGACTGCGGAGAAGAGAGGCAGAGAGAAGAGTAGGGAGGAGATTCGCATCCCTGGCTTCAGTGATGGGCTCTCTGAGGGGCCTAATCACGAAGGGAGAAGGCAGGAGGAGTGCGTGAACACTTCATCCCAGCAAGGGGGTGAAGCTGGCAGGGGTGGGGTGGGCTAGGCCCCCTTAGCTGCCCCACACCTCCTCTCTCCTCCCTGCCTTTGGTCACCTCCAGCCCAGGGCCTCTCTGCACCCTGGGGTGCACGTCACAGCCAGTCTTAACACACCCACTTCTGCCTTAGGGACACTGGGATTCGGGCCCGAGACAGGCTGTGGCTTCACCCGCACCCTCTCCCCTGGTTTCTCACTTTCACTGCCCTAGGTGCAGGCATCAAGCCTTGGGGCAGGAGGGCAAAGTCTGGCGTGAACTGTGTTTCCCAAAGCAGGGGTGGGAGCAGGGGCACATCTTGCCCACTCTGACGAAGTCCAAATCCTGCTGGGAACACTGTGGGCCACTGGGGAACACTTCCCGCTCCCAGTAGGGACTTTATGCAAAGCCGACGAGGTGGCAGCTCTTCAGGTGGCCTGGACATTAAGAACTTGCCACTCTTTTACAAGTGATGTTGTTGCTTGAAGGTTTGCATGTTTTCTCACGAGGCAATGATGTGATTTATGGTTCATTTTTCCCTTGATTTTTGTACACACCACCTGTCTTCTTTAAACTTCTCATCTCCTTTCCCAAGGAAGATCGTCCTTTAGGGAAACATTCAAAGTCAAGAGATGCCTTGTAGAGACAGCAGCTGGCTGGGCTGCTCTCTGCTTACCCTTCCCTGGTTACCAGCCATGCTCGCCGGCCTTGACCTTATTGCTCTCCTCCCAGGGACACACATCCAGATAGTTCTCCTGGCACCCTGAGCAGCTTCTGAGCCTGTCTGGTTTAGGGCGAGGAGCCGGAGGGTCAGGCAGGCCCTTGGCCTGGGCGAGAGGGTGGATCGAGGGCTACACTTCCACCCAAGCTCTTGCCCTGCCTCCCTGTGTTCTCGTCCCTGGAGAGTTGCCTCTGATTCCGTGAACACACCAGTGACTCCCAAGTTTGTCCCTGGCCCAGCTCACATATCCACCTGCCCTGTCTTTCATTGGCTGCTCAGCGTGGCCCGAGCAGAATTCACCATCCTTTCCTTCCCCCACTGGCACACGCGGGCGCCGTCTTAGCGCAGTGTGAAGGCCAGAAACCAGAGCCATTCTTGACTTTCCTCTTTCATCTTCAGGCCTCAGCTCACTCGGCCCATCCTCGGGATACCTTCCCTGCATCCCCCAGCCATGTTAGGTCCTCCATCACAGGTCGTCTCAGGGCCGGGGAGCTTTACTTCACAGCCCTTTTCACAGCTGCAAATTTTACATCTCTCTGTGTTAGTATTGGACCCATCTCCGCCCTTCCCCCACTTTGGCCATAGTGTGGTCTCCATGGTGGCCTGGACTCTATTCGTTCACCATTGGACACTGGCGCCTAGTTCACTACGTATATTTCAATGTATTATTTGTTGACAGTTCTTGACTTGGGCGAGTGGGGGGCTGATGGTGTCGTTCTTGGAGATGAGGACAAAGGAAGAGGGGCACGCTTGGTGGAAGGAGGCCGAGCTCATGAATCTGAAGTGCCCCTGGGCACCCCTGGGGAGGGGTCCATTAGCATGTGACTCCAGGGCAGGGGAATGAGAATGCAGCCTCACGTGTGGGAGGCTAGCCCAGGGGGTGGCTGCAGTCTCCCAGGGAGAGTGTCTGGAGGGAGAAGAGGTGAGAACTTGGGATGGGTGACCTGACTGAAGTGTGAAATAGAGAAAGAGGAGCCTGAAAAGGGCATGAGAAGGAGTGGCCTGGGAGGCAGGAGAAAACCAAGAGGTGGTCTTCTCACGGGAGGAGGCATCAAGGAGGAAGTGGGGCAAAAGTGCTGCTAGGTGTTGAAAGTTTCCACTGGGCTTGGTTACAGGGACCCTATTGGTGACCTGTGCTGATGGCTTCAGAGGGGACCGGAGTCAGAAGCCAGAAATCAGGGTGTTGAAGGGTCAGGGGGAGGTGAGGATATGGAAGCAGCAGCTCATGAGGAGAGAGAATACAGAGCGTGGGGGGCGGAGGGAACGGGGGGCTGTGGGCGTGGGTGCCTTTCAGGGCCCGGGACTCCTTTGCTGTTGAAATGGCAGTGCAGTGACCGGGTGCCTTCAGAGATGGGCATGCTCAGGATTGGAGACAGAAGCCATCAAAGGGAAAAGTCTTTCAACTTCCTATCTTCTCTCTGAGGTTGGAGGGGAGGTTTGGAGAGTGGAGGTGGGGAGTCTTTTTATTTTCTTTTTCTTCTTTTTTCATTTTTATTATCAACAAGCATTGGCCAGAAATTTTAAACAATGTGTGTGATAAAATACTTTCCCCTGCCCACATGCCACTACCACTACAGAGTGGATTGAGAGCCAGGGAGTCGGAGAAGGGAGAATGCTTAAATCCAGAGTAGGACAGCCAGGCTTGAATCCCAGCTCTGATGTTTACTAGCTGTGTGATGTTGGGTGAGTTACTCCACTTCACTGAACCTTCGTTTTCCCACTTGTGAACTGAGTACCATACAAGTTCAGGCATTGTTGATAGCTTTACGCAAGTTATGAGGCAGGGAGTCTTGAGTAGCAGGTTTTAGGAGGGAGGAAAAGGTGTGAAGTAAGTGCCACTGCTGGTGACTTGGAGAGAGGCTGGCCTTGTCTGGAAGGAAGGTGGCTGGAATAAGGGCCTAGCTGAGGTTGAGGCCGTGTGTCTGTGACGGCCCTGATCAGGTATACCTGGCGGCGGAGTCATCCTGAGTTATGTTTGTGCAAGAATGGTGGGTCCGGGGCTTCCCTGGTGGCGCAGTGGTTGAGACTCCGCCTGCCGATGCAGGGGACACGGGTTCATGCCCCGGTCTGGGAAGATCCCACATGCTGCGGAGCGGCTGGGCCCGTGAGCCATGGCCGCTGAGCCTGCGCGTCCGGAGCCTGTGCTCCGCAATGGGAGAGGCCACAACAGTGAGAGACCCGCGTACCGCAAAAAAAAAAAAAAGAATGGTGGGTCCGGAGGGTCAGGAGCTGAGGACGTTGGCAGCAGGGGGTGGGCTCTTGCAATGTGGCATCGACCCCACGAGAAGAGTGAAGCCAGGACGGACTGACCATGTAACAAAGTATGGGGGGCCCAGTTGAAGGTCTTGGTGAGACTGGAGGAGGACCAGAGGCTGTGGCCTTGAGTCAGGGCTTAGATTTAAGACAAACAGAGTACTTCTGGGTGATGAAGGGGTCCAGAGAGTGGGTCCAGGGCCGGGCATTTGAGAAGCCAGGAGGGTGGGCGGGTGGTCCACATCTTCTTGGGATCCAGTGGGGAAGGAAATCGCCCCCCCCGCAACCCCAGAAAGGGGACAAAGGCCTCAGATGGTCCCTGCAGTCAGGATACCATGCATGCGTAAGATGTTGAAGGGTGGGCGGACATTGTTCTGGTAGCCTGTGGGTCTCCAGGGAACTGGGTTGGCCTCATCCAGAAGAGGCACCATGATTCTGCCAGGGGGCACAGCTAGCATTTCAATGAACCCTATCCACAGTGCACTGTCTGTTAGGTGGGCTCCCCAGAGGGAGACCAAGAGACTTCCTTTTATGGGGTCAGTAGGTATCTTCACCCCTGTACTTGAGGACTGCTAGATGTGGGAAGGAGTTGGACTGCCCACCCACACATAGCCCGCAAATTGTTTTCAGCTATATTGCTGGAAAGTGGATTATAATATTACGTGTCAAAAGCAGAAAGTATTTCTGCTCAAATGGCAAAATGTTGCTTTATAATCTAATTGCAGCTTTAATTTAAAGCCTTTAGTTTTAACCGGAATCAGAGGCCACCTGGTGAGCAGAGGGAGAAAGTAACAAATACATTTCTAAAGTAACAAATGCCAGGGAGGGGCTGAGGTACCATCAAAGGGCATCCTGGGACCCTTACCCATGACCCTGCTGACCTCACCCTCCTCCCTCAGGCTGCCTTCAGTTACCTCTCCCAAACCCTTGTTTCCAGCCCTGCTCCAGAAGGGTCCTGACCTTCAATTTCAGGAGCTCTGGGCAGTGGGGGAGCTCCGAGAGGTCCCGTGGTCAAGCACTCGGTGCTGTGCTCAGCCACCGGCAGAGCTCAGTAAGTGCTAGTCTCCGTGCTTGCATGGTCCATCTTAGCAGTCCGCGCCAGTTCCTAGATGCTGCCTGGCCCTCTCCCCATTTTCCTTTTCCACTGCCCTCCCTCCTTGCATCACTCTCTGTCCCTCAAGTGTCAGCTCCGTTCTCCTCCCCTCAGGGAGCCCTCCTGGACGCCCCTCCCCACCAGGACTCTGTGGTAGGGGCCCTCTTCTTAAAGCAGAGGGCTTGGTGCTGACTTCTAATGTACTGTCCATAAACCTGTGTTGATGTGTGCTTTCTCCCACCGGCCAGAGAATGGAGTGGCTTCATCTCTGTCCCCGGTGCCCAGCACTGGTCCAGCAGAGGACAGACTCCAGTAAATGTCTGTTGGCCAAATAAATGAGGAAGGACTGAAGCATTCATGATACTTCCCTGCATCTTCAACCCAGGGTTCTGAATTTAGGAGATGCTCAATTTAGGTTTATTGTAGCCCAATAAAATGCTTGTTGTAGGCCTCTCAATACCCAATTGATTGTCCATATCTTTTTAAAGACGTTAGTTAGTGATGCAGATGGAGCCACCTCTCCTGAGATGAGCATGAGAGAGGAGACGAGGACACCCACCAGAAGGTCCCAGTTGCTTTCAGACACTGGCTGTGATGGATTAGGAAGGTGAGCCTGGGTCCCTCTGATAGTGAGGCTTCTTCAGCTTGCTTGCTGGAAATCCAAGCAAGCACTTTTACTTTCACAGTTTTGCCAGGGCTCACTGGCTATTTGCATGTGGGCGGCCAGTGGCCTCTGCATGTGTAGGTTTCTGTGTCTGTGGGATGTGTGGCCCCCGTGTGACCATCTACAGATCATGAGTTATCTTCAAACAACACTCCACGGGCTTTCAGAATCCAACTCCATCTGTGCTGCCCTTTGAAACCACCTTCCCGGCCCATGACATGCTCTGTTCTCTACTTTAATATTGGCAAAGGAGGACAGTCAATGGGAAGCGGGGGAGGTTGATAGAAGAAAGATGGAAAAGGAATCTGGAGCCAAGCCTGATGAGCCTTCAGGACGAGCAGGCTGGGTGTGTGCGTGCCTGTGCTCCATGTGTGTGTGCATGTGTGTATAGGTATGTGTCTGTGCATCTGTGTGTATATATATATATATGATATATGTGTTTGCACATGTGTGTATCCAGGTACATGTACGTATATATGTGTGTATGTGTATATATGTGCTTCTGAGTATTTCTATGTGATATACGTGTGTATTTCTATGTGACGTGATGTGTGTGTGTGTGTGTGTGTGTGTGTATGAAGTTAAATGAGCTTATTTCACCTTATGCCTCTGCAAGCAGTTCCCAGAGTTCCAGAAAAATCTTAAATGATGGGAGGATTATTGGACTAAGTAGAGAGCTTCCAGGGAGGCCAGTGTGAAGGGAACAACCTTCATTTGAATGCCTGTGTTTGATAAATTAACTCCCCACACAGGATGCATGCCCATGAGAGCGGTGCATTGGGATCTTCCTCCCTCACAGCCCTCCTTGTTCACGTGGGGACCCTCCTGGCAGCCTCCCGTCTCCTTGTCTGTCAGATCCAGGCACCCTCACCAGCTGCCCACATCCTGGGAATAAGGACAGCACGCACTGGAGAGAAATCCACCCTAATAACATCCCATTCGTTCCAAGGCCAAGCAAAATCAGTTGAAACTTAGCTGGTCTGATGGGTGGGAAGTTTATGGAGCAGCAGTGAAGGCATCAGGCCTTGACATCAAATAATCCGGCTCCCCTTCCCGCTCGGCAGCTCCCTGGCTGTGTGATCTTGGGCCCGTCATGCAGACTCCTTCAGTCCTGGTTTCCTCCTCTGCTCAGCAGAGTGAGGATGGGAAATGTTCCATATATGAAACCATGTCGGTAAAAAGTTTTCCTGGGTAAACACTCAGGAAGTGTTAGCATAGTACGCACCCTCTGGAGGTTTGGATTTTCTCTTTTCTTCCTCTGATGACTCAATCATGCTAATTAAGACAGAAAAGTCTGAGCTAAATTAGGCAAATCCAAGAGACATTTAACTCTGGGCAAAATGATTCTGTGAATGGAGTTGTACGGTTTTTGAATTTCCAGCCATGCCGGTGGCAGGCAGGCAGAGCGGGACAGAGTTGGTCATCCTTTCTCAGACTGGTACCCCTGCCTGGGACTTGGGGGTGTTGGACCTGGTTGCTGACTGCTGAGAGCCACTTTTGTGTCAGTCAGGGCTTCCTGGTGGCCAGGGACAGCAAAGAGTAAGTCAGTCTTAAGGAAGGTATCTTGGCTCATGTAAATGAATGGTCCAGTGGCTGATGTGGCTTCATGGGTGGCTGGTCCACTTCCTTAGATCAATCTCTCTCTCTCTTCCCACCCACTTTTTCCTCTCTCTACTCCCCTGGTGTTGGCTCCATGCTGGGCCTCCTCTTGGTAATAAGAAGTCTGCAGAGGCTCCCGCCCCTACAACCACATCCATCCATGTCCCCTGGGGAAGCGCAAGCACTTCCTCCTGGTCCCCCCAGCAGAAGCCCTGGAATTAGCCCTGAATGGGCCTGACTGGATCAGTTTGACTCCCGTGCCTGCCCTGATCCAGTCCCTTCATTCAGGAAGTACTGAGTGGTACTCCCAGGTCCTGTGTTCCAACCCCGTGTTGTGCTGAGCCCACCGGAAGCCTTGGACTGACAGGCTGGCGGGAGTAATTCCCCAGAAGGAATCGGGATGTGGGTACCCGAGAAGTGGGTAGGTGCTCAGCAGAGAAAGAGGAAACCTAACACTGTATCACAGGCCCCATGCGCTTTACAGCCAGGCGTGCATTAATCGTCACAACATCCCCGTTTTACAGATGAGGAGACTGAGGCACAGAACAGCTGTTAAATTGCCTCTGGTCACATGGCTAGAAAGCGCCAGTGCTAATAACATCCAGCCTGCTCTCCTGCTGACAACCAGGCTGTACCCTCTTTCCCAGTGAAATGCTACAGTGTCTCCAGAGGGTGGCTTCCAAAGGAACTCCCAGCTCGAGTTGCTGGGGGTTCCTTGAATTCAGGTTCAGTATCCAAAAGGTTTTTCTCACAGTTCGGGACATGGGTGGTATCCTTTCCCTGAGCTGTTACCCAGGAATTAGTACTGCTTTCTCCTCTGGGAGGGGCCCTGCCTCCCAGCAGGTGGGCCTCTGCCCTCCCTACTCCCTCTCCCCTTCCCACCCCTCCCCTGCCCTCTTCAGGTAACCCCCTGAGATAAGTCAGAGCTCCCACCCTGGGCCTCCCACCCACTCTTTATCTTTTTCTCTCGCTACCAAAAGGCCTGTAATTAGGAAACATTAGCAGGCTCAAAACAGCTTTCATACCTGAAACGTCCTCTGTAATTGCACTCAGCAGTGCTCTTCTCTGGCTATTAATGTCACTTTTATGAAACAATGAGGAACAAAACACCCCAAGGCACTTAAAACATTTTTTTTTTATATAATATGTGTCTTTTAGGAATGGAAGTTTAAAATCACCTGCTTGACAGAGAGAGTGATAGAAAAGGCCTGGGGGCTCAGGACAGAGCCACGGGGGCGGGACCCTGGGGAGGTGGAAGGTGCTCCACGGGGTTCAGACGCTGCTCTGGGAAGTGTGACAGCCCTGGGGTGGGTTGGCCGAGGCTGGTGGATCCCAGGGGAGGAGAGGTGGGCTGGACAAGGGCACAGTTCTGCTCTGTTTCATCTTGTGTGGTTGCTGTCTGTCACAGGGCTTTTATAGGAGCTCTTTTCTGTGGGCACGTGTGTGCCTTTGACAGAGAGGTGACTAGAATGTTACAGATGACCAGTGTCATTGGTTAGAATATGAATGATTACATTGAGTAGAATATTAATCATTGCAACTGGTTGCAGAAATGCTAGGGAACCGTTGACCGAAACTGCCTGCCTTGGCCAGGCATGATGATAATTTGGGAGGGGCCAAAAGGAGGGAGGAGACGCCAGTCCCTATGTCGTGCTCTAACCTCACAGAATCCTTCGCTTTGGAATCTATCTTGTCTGAGAGATGCGCGCACCAGGGGAAGGACACTGAGTCAGACCAAATATGGGCCAAGCAAGATGCCTGGCCAGAGACAAGCTGGAAACTAACCGCATTACCATAGAACTGGAGACAGCCAGCCACGTGGCAGAGCAGTTCTGGCTTCCCTTACCCTGCTGCTCTCCGCCCAGGCGCCCCTTCCCAATAAAGTCTTTTGCATTGTCAGTACGTGTGTCTCCTTGGACAATTCATTTACGAGTGTTAGACAAGAGCCCACTCTTGGGCCCTGGAAGGGGTCCCCCTTCCTGCAACAGAAATCCATCGGATATGACTGCGTATATGTGTGTGTGGGTGGAGTGGAGAGAGAGACTGACTGAGGGAGAGATGCTTCTCCAACTTGCTGTGTTAAAGAACTTCGGGAGTTGTGGTGGTTTACCAGAACCTTACTGTCTGGCAGATTGATTTTCTTGCTCTTGGAAATGCCTTGCAGACTCATTCACCAGCAGAGCAGGAGATATCTCTGTCCGCAAACTCTGGGAGGGAACCACAGAGGTCACCCAGCCCCCCTCCCCCTCTCAGAGGCAGGCTTAACCCTCATTTGTCCGGACAGATAGGGGTCTTTTCTCTAAAACCTTCCCTAGAACGGCAAATCCCTGGCACACCCCTTGTCCCAACCCTGGAAACCTTTCTCCCACCAACATGTGAGGCTTAGGACCAGCTGCCTGGTGACAGCTTTTCTCAGGTTGAAGGCTGGAGCAGCCCTCAGGGCCCTGGAAGGAAACGGGGCTCCTGACACAGGCACTAGGATGCAGCTGAAGGGGTTCCGCAGGGGCTCATTGCCCTGACAGCCTGAACTCGCAGCTCCTCACTGGTCTCATAGGTGAAGGAAAGAAATATATTACAGGGGAGGATGAAGCATTAGAAGGAAGGTGAGGCAGAGTTAAGAGGCCTGGAGAAGATGGACAGGAGGAAAACGGATGGAGAAGGGACGTCAGGGTGGGCAAAAGACATGGATCTTCTGGCTCTGGAAGGACAAGCCGAGCTTATGCGGGAACAGGGAAGCCCTGGGGGTGCACCCTTGGCCTTACCTCCAGCTACGGCCCGAGGGAGAAGAATCCTTTGGCCTGAATCCCACTGTACTTCCCGTAGCATCAAGGAGCAAACCCAGGATTTGCAATCTAATATTCTGGGTTTATTTCCATTTTCCTCTGAGTTCTTTCACTCCTCTGAGCCCATCTTCCCCCTCTGTCACATGGGTAATGTAAGATCTTATTTACAGAGTGGTTGACAGTATAAATTGGCTTTACCTTCTTTGGAAACACCAAAGCTTAGTCAGTACCACTTGCCCTGACTAGTGCTAGTGGTCTCAGTGATTCTTGTCTGAGGGACTTAACTTGCATGGGATGAGGGTAGGAATTGATGGGTGAGGGGGCCCTGAGATGCAAGATCAGATTTCCAGCCTTTCTGTCAGGTTGTGGCTGTTGTGAGAATACCATCAGAGGGTGCACCCTGTTATTACTCATAGCACTTTTATTAGGAATAGTGATAACTACTGCTACCACTAGTTACTGTGAATTAACTACCAGCTGTGTACCAGGCACTGAACATCACTTGTATCACTTCGCTGAATTCTCACCAGGACCCCGCAAGCCAGGGGGGTATTTCTCCCATTTTACAGAGCAGACACTGAGGCTCGGGGCAATGGTCCAAAGTCACAGGACTGCTTAGGGGTTTTGCCGAGACTGACCCCAGGCCTGTCTGGCCACAGAGCTCACTCCTGTACTTGTACTTCTGCCCCTGGATGAGAGTGAGGAAGGGTGAGTCATACATTGTTGAGAAACCAGAGAACAGGGGGGCAAGGAGAGGAAAAGTTTCCCAGTTTTCTACAAAGGGAAAGGGTAGGTTTGAGAGTGAAACGTACACATGTTAAACACCCATGAATCGCTTTTTAAGGCAAGCTGTTTGGGGAGGGGTGGCGCAAGCGCTGTGTGATGTGTGGGGTTTGGGGGTAGAGTAGCAAGTCCAGGAAGAGCCTTGAGGGAGCAGCCCTGTTCCCAGGGCAGGTGAGGCCTGGCCAGGGAGCCAGAGGAGGACACAGGTGGTCCCTGGGGATGGCTGGTTCCAGATAGTGATGGAGGAGCGTGTGGTCAGCTCCCGCCCCCAGGCCTTGGCAAATGCTCAGGAAGTGAGGACTCCTGGGAAGGGAGAGAGGTGAGGGGTCTCCGTGAGCTGCTGTTTCCCATCCAGTGGCCCCCGTGTCAGTTCAGCTGAACCAGCCCCTCCTGCATTTGAGGTGCTCCTCTGCTAATAGAATGGGGGGGCGTCTAGTCGTGGCACACCGTCATCTCCATACGTACTGTCCTACTCACCACTCTTCCTGGTGGAGAGAGGCATGCCCAACACATTTCCCAGTGTCACAAAGGACAACCACATGAAAGATGTCACAGTCAAGATTCAGCCTTATCTTCTCAGTGAGAGCTCTGTCTTCAAACTGACATGGTCAGTGGTAATGGTCCACACTTGCGTTTAGGTGTAAATGGGCCACTGTGAGAAACAAGCCAGGGGTGACCCAGGTGGGCAGTGCCTCATGTGGTGGGAACTTCCGTGTGGCTGGCCACATATTCATAGGGACTGACTGCAAGACGCGGGTGCAGGAAAGGCAGCTGCAAGTCACAGGTGATGGTGGTCCCATTGTATGCTGTGCCGGCCTGAGGACATCTTCAGAAATGGGCTTATTCTGGGAGCAGAGTTTTGAAAGGGACAATGGACCCGAAGTGGTGCCTAGTCGGGGGTGGTGCCGAGTGGGGGGTGATACCTAGTGGGGGATCCTATTGGGGGTATGGCCTAGAGGAGGGTGGTACCTAGTGGGGGGTGATGCCTAGTGGGGGGTGACCAGTGATCGTGTCATTCAGAGAATGTTGGTGGACCTGGGAACCTCAGCCCAGAAGCAGTCTGAAGCAAAGTCCAGAAGGCAGAAGCACGAGATCAAAGTCCTCCCCAGGCTTCCCAGGACCAAGCTCCAGCAGCCACAGTCCCTCAAAGTGGATCACACACAGTGACCACATTCCCAGAGTTGGGGAGGGGACAGGATGGAGGGGAGTGTGTCCCCTTCCCAGGTCAGATTTGATTTTCCTGCACCCTGAGAATGGGAATGATGCCAGGAGCTCCTCCAGGAAGGCCAGTCTCTTCCTCCCCCGTGGCTTGCTGCCTTGTCTCCAGGACAGCTCCAGCTTGCTATGGCCAGCCTGCCCACACTCAGTCAAAACTCTCTGCACTCATGGAATGAGGAGCCCATCTCCCTGGCCTGTAACCCAGCGTGCTGGCCTTGGCTACGCGTGCTGAGCGGAAATCCCTCCAGGCTGAAGGAAAATGCCATCAGTCTCTCCCAGGGGTAACTGCTCTTCATCAATGGAGCCCAGGCCCGGCAGAGCAGTTCCAGGCCACTAGGGCCTGGGGCCCGCATCTCCCGCCCCTGCCTTGTTCGACAAGGCCTTGTTGGACAGCAGTGGGGACCGCATTCAACCGACAGCTTAAGATAATCACATGTGTGAGGCGCTGGGATAATGACAGCTGAATACCCTGCCACCGTTGCCATAGTGACCAGCCAAGCACTGGTTCCCTCCTTTTTTTTTCTTTCTTATTTTCTGGGCCTCCTTGTTATAGTGCTGGCTGGTGGGCGGGGGGGGGTGAGTTTGGGAAATGGGAAAGAGGAGGAAAGGGGGAGGGGAGACCCAAGAGGGGCAGCCCATTATATGCTCTTTAAATACCCCAGCTGGAGGTGTTTTAAATCTCAACAGAGACAGAGAGAAACAGTGTCTTAATCCCCAGCTCCCTGTGAATTATTTAAAAGGGATCTTGTCAGAAGGATGAATTTGTCACTGTTTCAGTGTCAACAGCAGCAGCAGCTGTCATAATGGCCGAGGACCCCACTCCAGGCAGGGCCTGGTACCAAATGCTGCTTCCTGCTGGAAGTTACAGCGGCCCCGGTGCTGTGGACAGGGAGCCCCCACCCGAGGCACAAGCCTTCAGTGTTTCTCCTGGCGTGCTGACAGAGACTGGGCTGTGAAATGTGTCAGGATGCCGAGATGCAAGCCATCTGGACCTCAGGCCGGCTGGCCTTGCCCTCTGTTAGTGCGGCTCCCATGACCCATAGCCATGGCGTCTCTGTGTAGCGAGGGGCGCTCCCTGCCTGGGAGTGGGCTGACCCACTCACTCACAAATGCTTATACGGCATTTGATGGGTGGGCCTATACCCGAGGGAGGGCACACGGGCCCCACCTGGGCCACAGCCAGCACCCCCAACTACACACACACACACATGCACACCCAGGCATGCATGCACACATGTACATATGCATGCACACATATGCACCCGAGCATATGCCAGAGACGATGCCCAGGTGCAGACAACTAGACAGACAGGAGAGAGTCAGAGTTCATACACATCACGGAGGGAGAGCAAGACTTTCAAGGAAAAATGCCTGGTGCTGAGAGAGGTGCTCCGAGGGCTGACAGCCACGACTCGCAGGGGCCTCTTATTCAGGCTGAAGTATTTCGGGCGCATCACCACGTTTAATTCTCACAGCCATCTGGTGAGGTGGGTACCCTGAGTATCCCTGTGTTAGAGAAGGAAACCGAGGCTCAGGGAGGTTTAAAGACATGTCCATGGTCACGGGGCTGGGTCTGGCTGACTCCAGAGTCTGTGCACTGAACTCCTGAGCTAAAAGCCAGGGGTCACCATGACCTCTGGGGTTCAGGGTTAGGCAGGGTGACAGCAGTGCTTCTTCATCCCAACCCTTTGTTGCTCAGCACAAAAATCTCCTTCCGAGCAACCTGGGTATGTTATGCTTGGGGCCATTTCTCTCACTCCCACCTCGACACCGTATTTCTTGCATTTTTCCACCATCCAAGTTTCCAGAAGGATTTTGTGGAGATTTATAGAGACTGCCTTGGGAAATAATAAGTATGTTTTCCATACTCTAATTCTTTCCATATTCTAATTGCGTCTGCCACCCCTATCCCCTGCTCTTCTGCACCTTACGCACCCTTTGGAAAATGCATCGCTTTGTGCCCTTTCAAGGCTCTGGGCTCTCAGAAGCAGTGGCTGCCCCAAGCCAGGGGCCCAGCTCCTGGGCTTACCGCATAGGGCCATGGTAATGAACAGCGGCCAACGGGTCCTCCCAGCCCAGTCCATCAGGGAGGTAAATGAAGCATGTCGGGAGGTGAGCTGGGGCTCGCGGCCCTCGGGGGAGCCACTGACTACATGGCTGCCTTGCTTGGTTGGTGTACTAAATGGTAGATCCCTCTGGGCTTGTAGGAATTTATGCCCCACGGACCACATTTTACATTTTAATTAGCCCTCAAGCTTGTCTAATATCCAAACTCTTTCAGGCTTAGTTTACTGTCTACACTGGAGCTGTGTTCTTGGGATCCAGGTTGATTGGAGGTGGTGGCTCCAGCCCTGCCTGAGCCATCTGCTGTCCTGAAGAACCTCTGGCTTCCTGTGGGCTCTGTGAAGTCGCGTGTGGCTCAGGCCTCAGTGGGCTTCTCTTCCTGTTCAGAGAGCAGCCATCTCTTACTGGGAGCCTGAAAGCAGGTCTTTGGACTTCCCCTGATTGAGCAGTGCCATGGGAGTCAGGGTCCTAACAGGGTGTGGTGATGGCAACTGTTTGCAGAATAGCAGGTTCCTCCAAACAAAGGTTTGCGCCCAAATGCAAGCTGAATGGGAGCAAAGCCTGTGATGTGTGTCCAATTTTGTCTCCTTGTGGTCTGGTGGCTGACAGTGGCCCAGGGATTGCCTGGCTGAGGGAAGGGGGCCCATGCTGAAACCTGCCCAGAGGCAGCCCTGGAGATTCCGGGAGGCATGGGGAGAAGGCTGCTGGCTGTCCCTCTGGGTCCGTAAAGAGACCGAGTTCAGCCCTTTAGTCCCTGCATTTTCTGCTGACGGAAGGGTAGGATTATTTATCTAAAATGGAGGAGATGATTTCCACACCCTGATGCTCAGGTTAACATAACAGCGATGCTGCTGCGGATAGTAATGATAATAGTTGGTACTTAGTGAATGGTAGTTACTTGCAGGCTCAGTGCTAGGTGATTTCTTACCTAGGTGATGATCTTTGAGTCCTCGTGACACCCTGCAGGGTAAAGAGTGTTTTGCAGATGAGGAAACTGAAGCTCAGAAAGCTGTGTGTGGTTGCAGAGCTGTAACTGGCAAGGGTGGGGTCTGCCTGCGCCCGGCAACCTCTCCTGCCTCCCCTCCTCCCACTTTCCCCCTGCCCTATGCCACTTGACAGCCACCCCGGCACCCTGGCTTTCTCGGCAACATGCCGGCAACACTCTTGCTCCAGAGAAGTCTGTTCTTCTTCCCTGAGCCTGAGGTGCTGCTCCCACATGTGCCCTCCAGGCTGGGGGCCCCTGAGTGTCATTCCCATCTCTACCCAAAAGGAGACCTCTGATGATCCCACTGCCAGCTGTCACTCGCTAACCCCTTACCTGCTCCGCAGTAGTATTTAACACTGTTCAACTTTATGTTATTAATTTGTTTGCTTGTTCATCTACTGGTTTGTTCCCTTAGGTTATCAGGCCCATGGGAGCAGGGCTTTGTCTCTTAGTCACTGCTGTGTCACCAACACCTAAGACCACTACTTGGGGATGTAGTAGGTGCTCAATTCTTTATTTTAAAAATGAGTTAAATAAACTGGGTTGGAAACAAATCAGAATAGCCTCTTGTTAGACTAATAGAGGCCAAAATGCCAATTTTGATGATTTCTGTCCTCATCTTAAATAGCAGTGTCCACAGGAGCACCCCTTCCTGGACGGGCCCTGTAGAGGTGGCTTATTCTCGGCAATTGCTATGATGCAGCACCACAGCAGCCACTGGGCACTCTGGGGGGCGGGGCAGGGCCGGCCCAGGGAGGTGCAGCCGTCCAAGGAAGGGCCAGCGATCATAGATCTTTGCAGAACTCCATGCTTGGAACTGTCTTCAGAGGCATAAGTAGCATCAGCTCCCTCTTCTTAACTTCATTTTATAGTGGTTCTTCATTTTCGACCAAGAACTAGTGTTTCTTAGCTTGCTCATCCATCTGACTCATCAGATTGGGCTCCAGAGGACCTTTGCCTGTTTCTGAAATCCAAACCCACTCTTGGAGGATAAAGAATGTGTTAGTGTTTCTGAAGGTTGTTCTAGAAGGGCAGTGTCGATGGACCAGTGGGTAGAGTTCATGGCAGTGGTTTTGAAGGAGAACAGTGTGTTCTATACACACATATGCACACAATCAGCCAGACAGCAAATGCCAGCAGGCACTCGGGGGCTACTCCGGAGCAACAGACCTGCAGGTTCTGACTCCAACAAGCCAGTCTGAGAAACCGAGATCTTGGAGGAACCTACAGGGGTCTTTATCATACATCAAAGTCCTGATCTGAAAGCCTGAACAAGTACTTTCTAGTGGGTGTCATTGTTTTCTTCATTATGTTTATCTCAAGGACAGGTGGTCCATTGGCATCAATAATAATGCCCTTTCAGAGGTTGTTAATATTCTGCTGGTTGTGCAAGGCTGCTTTGCTTCTTCTTCTCCCAGGGACAAGTTAGCCTGGTGGCACCTGCTATAAGTCCCCAGGCAAGGACCAGGGGCTGAGGAACAGACCAGGAACTTGCTCATTCCCTCAATTTGTCAGTATGTATGGAGGGTTAGGCACTGGGTATATCAGGAGGTCCCTAACACAGTCCAGCCTTCCAGGGGACAAGTCCACATTGGGGAGGGTGGGTGGAGGTTGGATTTTTGAGACTGCAGCAGGACTGCAGAGAGCAAGGAGGTGAGTTCCAGGAGGTTACCAGGAGATATCCAGCAGGCAGCTGGATAAGCAAGTCTGGGCACTGGGAAGAGGTCGGTGATGTAGCGCATGGTGGTTGCGGCCTTGTGTGTGGCTGAGATCACCCAGGATAAAAGGTGAGAGGAGAAGGGAGTAAGGGTAGAGCCCCAAGAAACCTGTGGATTTCACTGGTCCCAGACATCGCTGAATAACAGCGTCATCATGTAATACCAGTGTTGCAAAGCTAACTGCACGGAATTATTTCGCTGTCGACAGAACTAATAACTTAGTCAGAACATAATTCCCTGTCCTCAAGGAGCTCACATCCTGTAGCGGAAACGAAAGCAATTAATGAATCGTGCAAAGCAGTGTATTATCAAATGCTAAATTGTGTGGAATAGCTCAACCATACTCTAAGCATTTGGGAAGATGGTAGCTGAGTATAAGCTGGGTAGGCCTCATGGGAGAAATAAGACTTGAGGCCCCTCAAAGGAAAGGCTGCCGAGAGAGCTAGGCTCTGCCACCCACCAGCTGCCTGACTCCGGGCCACTCTTGTGTCTCTGGGCCTCAGTATGCCCATTTGTCAACAGAAGGTCTCGGTCAACACGACCTAGAGTGGTTTCCAGCCAGGCTGTTATTCTCCGGTTCTGTGTCATGGAGGAGTTGAGATGGGATGAGGATGGGGTAGAAGAAAAGCTTCAGAACATTAGCAACATTATCAGGAGACAAAAATGGGCACCGTCTCTGAGTGATGGGAGAGGATGTGGCCCTAGCTTGAGCCCTGGCTGTCTCTTGCCTGGTCTGCTGTCATTACTCTTTGACCAAACAGCAAGCCAGGGCATGAATCCAGGCGTGAGGTAATGCTAGCCCTCGGGCATGGCCACGGAAAGCAAGAAAGAAGCCAGATAGGAAGAACTTTGTTCTGGAAGAAATGGCAAATTGTGGTGACAAATTGGGCATGAAGTTGCCAGGGGCATACTGTTTGTGGATAATAGAGACCAGGCCAGCATTGTTGGGTGTTGAGGTGTAGGCTGGACCAGAAAACAAAGAGTGTTTTTCAGAAAAAAGCTATGTTAGTTATTAGTTACATGTCATAAAATTTACTCATTTTAAGGGTACAATTCAGTGATTTTCAGTACATTTACAGAATTGTGTAATTATCACCACAATCCCATTTTAGAACATTTCCATCACCCCCAAAAAGATTTTTCATGCCCATTTGCAATCACTCTCCTTTCCCATCCACGGTCTCAGGGAAATACTAACACTTTTCTGTCTATAGATTTGCCTTTTCGGGACATTTCATGTAAATGGGACCCTGCAATATGCGGTCTTTTGTGTCTGGTTTCTTTCACTGGGCATCACGTTTTAGAGGTTGTTGCATGTACCAGTGCTTCCTTCTTTTTTTATTTCCAAATAGTACTCCATCGTATGGCTACATCACATCATTTCTGTCATGCCAATTAAAAATGTATGGAGCTGAATTGATCAATATGTTCATTTATGGCTCCTGAGTTTCATGTCATAATTACTGTGCTTACATTGTCTCCATAGTTTCTTTTAGTATTTTTATGGTTTCATTTTTAATGTTTAAATCTTTGATTCACTGAGAATTCTTTTCTGGAGTAAGGTGGGAAATATGGATGAAAATTATGTGTTCTTTTCCAGATGGCTACCCAGCTATTACAACGATTTTAAAAAATGATTCACCTTTTCCCCACTGATTTGAGTTGTGGCCAACCTTTTAAATGTTGAGAGAAACTATTGATTTGACATCTAAAAAATTCCGCCAGTTACACTGCCACCAATAGGCTTGGGAGTGGCCTTTTCTCTTCATTCTTACGGAGACTTGATATTTTATCTTTTTAATTTTGTGCCAATCTGATAAGCAAATTACTGTGTTTTGTTGTTTTACTGGGAGGAGATAATTATAGAAAGGAACACAGGAGGCAGTGTGTCAAATGCCTAGAAGTGGAGGCTGAGAAGCTGCCACTGAACGGAGACCTTTAGTAGGAAATTAGCTTTGGAGCAGGCGGTGAGAATGCGTCACAGAGACTGGAGCCAGCACAGGTCTTGGGTAGAAGAAATTGGGTCTGAATATCACTGGGGTCATATATCCATTACTGGTGAAACTCCCCCTTTTTAAGGATCTGGGAAGCGGTGTGCCCGGGGACACAGGGTACCTCAAAGCCTGGCTGAGGAGGCAGGCCTGATGCATGAAAGGGTGTTAAGGGAACACACTGCCCGTTGGGTCTGGTTAAAGCAGCCTCTCTCTGTCCCTCCGCCCCCACCCCCACCCTGCCCACCTCGGCTGATGAGAGCCTAGAGCTTCTGCTACACCAAGATATATTTTCAGTGTCCACTGGTCTGGTCTAACCCACCATCATCTCTCACCTGGACTAGGACAGTGATGTACATGTCCCGTCGTACACTCGTCCAACCCAGTCTCTACTTTGCATCAGAGAAATCTTTTAAAAACTCAGCTCTGATCACCTGATTTTCCTCCTTAAAACTCATCAATACCTTCTAGTTACCCTCAGGATGAAATTCGAAGTTCTCTACCAGACTCATCCTCTCCCCAGTCTTCTTCCTGCCACCTCCAGCTTTTTATGACTCTTCATTCCTCAATGGTGCCAGGACACTTTTCCCCACCACAGGGCCTTTGCACTTGCTCTTCCTGGGCCTCGATGCTCTGCCCCTTCTCTGCCCCTCTCTGCCCCCAGCAGATGCACACTTTTCCTGGCTAACTTCTATCCATCCATCCCTCTCAGCTTGGAGGGTCTTCTCTGCCAGACCTCTGTATATCAAGTACACCCCCCCTCACTTGCCATCCTGAAATTTTTCCTCACAGCAGTTAGCACAATTGTAATAATTTAGTTATTTTAATAACCATTTGTCTAATTTCTGTTTCTCTCACTAGATTATAAGCTTCATATTTCTGCATCCCCAGTGGCTAACAGAATGTCTGGCATAAAGTTGGCATTCAGTAATTATTTTTTCATTGATGGATGAATAAGGTAGAACTATAAAGCAATGACACTGATTCTAAGTATCATAAACAAATAATAATGTCTGTCCTCGCTGCTGGGAATGCTATTCTACCCTCATCTCGATTTCCCCAAACCTTCTCTTTCCAGGCCCCCAATCCTAATTGCCACTAACTTGGAGAGCATTTGTGCCTCCTCCACCCCCTCTGATTGCTATATTTCCAACCCCCGTACCACCCGCGGGCAGGAGAAGAATGAAAAAAGGAAAGAAAAAGACTCCGTCATGGCCTTTTCTGGAACAACGAGGAGTTATTTTCCCTTCTCTCAATTTCTCTCTACTCTTTCCCTTTGAATATACAGCTGTATTCCCCCTAATTTGCTTTGATCGCTCCCTTGGGAGTTGTCATGGAATCAATTAGACCCGTAGATTTTTATGACTCCAGGTCACCCAGTATGATTCCTCATTTTACAGATGAGAAAACTGAGGCTCAGAGAGGTTAATGTTTGAAACAGTTACTTCTGTTGGGTCTTAAAATACCAATCAGTGTCATTTTCTAAGACAAATGTTCTCAATATCCCAGCTCCACAGGAGCGTAAATCCTCATTCTGTCTGTTTAAGGGTGTACTGGTGGTGATAGTCTCAGTGCTAAGGTGAGCCCCCAAAGGTGGGCTTCCTGTCCTGCTCCCACACAGCAAAGCTGCATTAGTCTTGGGTGGGTCAAGGTCCCCATCCTAATTGGAGCCTCAAGCTTCACCTGTGCTTTGACAAAGGAGCCCCATGTTTGTGCTGAGACCTCATACAGCCCAATGAAATGATGGATCGTGAGTTTAAACAGTTGCAGAACAGCAAAAGAAAAATCCTTTCCTTCCCTCAGAAGTCATGTAGGGTCAACTGGGAAAATGTAATTTCAAAACAGCCATGGGAGAGAGGCCTGAAAATTTGAACTGAAACAACTGTCAGCAATGACTTCTCCCTAATGTATTTGCTTTCTGGTTCCAAAAAACCAGGCAAGCAGAACATAACTATAATGAACACGTTTAAATAGAACATAACACAATCTAAAGAAGGAATAAAAAGCAGTTCCTCAACATCTAGAGATTCAATAAGAAATGAAGCAAGATCTAGGTGCAGTTGGCTGTGTGCGAGGATTCCCAGAAGGAGCCCACCAGCTAGAGAGGGAATGGGGCCCCCTGAGAGTGTGGAAGGGGCCTGGGGAGAAGGAGTGGCCATGGGGGTCACTGTACAGGCCTGGGTGGGTGGGGCCCGCTCTCCACGTACCCATCTTTCCTCTGCACCATGCCTAGTCATCAGAAGCCCTGGTACAAGTTTAAAGGACAGCCTTGCTTTGCCCTCCTGCTCCTACAGATAATTAATTCTGTGCAAGAAGAAATTCTGGTATATTTCCCATGTACACTTGATTAGCTTTTAGCTCTTTTTTTTTTTTTTTGCTGTACGCGGACCTCTCACTGTTGTGGCCTCTCCCGTTGCGGAGCACAGGCTCCAGACGCGCAGGCCCAGCGTCCATGGCTCACGGTCCCAGCCGCTCCGCGGCACGCGGGATCTTCCCGGACCGGGGCACGAATCTGCATCCCCTGCATCGGCAGGCGGACTCTCAACCACTGCGCCACCAGGGAAGCCCAGCTTTTAGCTCTTTTAATAAAGAATTCTAATTTATATATTTCAAGTCCACACTGTGAATAATAAGCAATTAATACAATATTTAAAGAAATGGCAGTTGTTTGGGTTTTTTTTGTCACCACTGCTAAATAGTCAAGGACCTTGATCTATTTTCTCTTTTCACTTTAGAAGTTGAATTTCTGCTACCCCTTATTTACTTCTTTAGCAAACACATTGGAACCTCCTGGGAAGACCCCCAGTTCTAGAGGTCAGCGTCCTGAGAGCTCCTCAGTATGGGCAGCTGCTTCCTCTCCTGGCATAAGGAAGAAAGAATGACCCAGCGACTCTTCTTTGACCCCTGCCCCAGAGTGGCTCATTAAGGAAGCTGTGTCTTTATGGATCCCCTCCCCTTATTGCCTGTTACTGAAATAAGTTACTAGGTGAATTTCTTTGGCCATTCAAAGCACTTGTTTCTATTTCCTCTCTTTCCCATCTCCTTTATGGCCATGGGACCATGGATGAATTGCATGATGTCTTTTCACCTGTAAATTGAGGATGATAATCTAGTTGTATGGGGAACTGTTGAGACTATTGAGAGACATCACTTACTAAATGCATTTTTCCTCCTCTCCTTCCAATCTACAGGACTGCTAAAAGTGAGAGCTCTCTTTTCCAACATGAATCACAATAGTCTCTCCCTTATTAAGAAGCTTTCCTTATTCCCTAAGTAACCCCCTCCAACATTCTCTTCCATCACATCTTTGTTTGACGTGTGTGCAAATGATGCTTAATTTGCTTCATTAAGTATCTCTCTTAGTATCTCTACTCTTATCCACTTCAGTCTAACTTTTTCAGAGATTGATGTTATAAAACAAAAGTTTATGCGAATCTAAGTTTATTGAACAATTCTGAAAAGCTTTATACTCATATGCTTTTTGGAGATATAAAAGAGTTTCACCACAATAAAGAAATTAGGTTCAGAAATGAGAATTTCCCAGGTGGGGGTGTCATGTGGTCAGACCCGTAATACACAGAGTGACTGCTGAGAGCAGAGGCAGTGGCATTGAAGATGAAAGTGCCTACCATTGCATGGGGCTAAGAGCTGCAGGTGGTCCCTTGGATGTGATGAGTCATTGTCACAATGAGAGCTGTGGGTTAGATGAAGGGAGGCTTTCTAGGGTGAAGTCTGTTATATTTTGGGATGGGCTGCAGAAAAGTCTTCCGAAGTCTGCTTATAAGGAGACCTTTAAAAGCAAGTTCAAATTAGGTGCGTTCATTCCTCAAGTCAAGCAGCCAGACTGGTGAGCTCGTAAGGCCCCCTCCAGTGCCAGGCTTCTCCTCTGCTCTGCCTCTCCTTGTCTTCTTACTCTCTATTTTGTGTTTTTCATGTGTGTGCCTGGCCTGCTTGGTACAGTGGGAAGAAGTCAGTGGCTATGATGAAAACCTGAACACCATCCGAACCTACCAGGTGTGCAATGTCTTCGAGCCCAACCAGAACAACTGGCTGCTCACCACCTTCATCAACCGGCGGGGGGCCCATCGCATCTACACGGAGATGCGCTTCACTGTGAGGGACTGCAGCAGCCTCCCCAACGTTCCAGGCTCCTGCAAGGAGACCTTCAACTTGTACTACTACGAGACTGACTCTGTCATTGCCACCAAGAAGTCGGCCTTCTGGTCCGAAGCCCCTTACCTCAAAGTGGACACCATTGCTGCAGATGAGAGCTTCTCCCAGGTGGACTTTGGGGGAAGGTTGATGAAGGTCAACACAGAAGTCAGGAGCTTTGGGCCTCTTACGCGGAATGGTTTTTATCTTGCTTTCCAGGATTATGGAGCCTGTATGTCTCTCCTTTCTGTCCGTGTCTTCTTCAAAAAGTGTCCTAGCATTGTGCAAAATTTTGCAGTGTTCCCAGAGACCATGACTGGGGCGGAAAGCACATCTTTGGTGATTGCTCGGGGCATATGCATCCCCAATGCAGAGGAAGTGGACGTGCCCATCAAACTCTACTGCAACGGGGACGGGGAGTGGATGGTGCCCATCGGGCGCTGCACCTGTAAGCCTGGCTATGAGCCTGAGAACAGCGTGGCCTGCAAGGGTAAGCCCTGAGGCTCTTGAGGCCTCTACTTCCTGCCCTTCTGGGGCAGGGCCGAGTCAGCAAAGGTCCCTTCCTCCAGCTTGGGATCATAAAGGAACAGAAGAGCCTAATGGCTTCTTCTAAATTTCTGGGGGGAACCTCCATCTCCAGTGCTAGGCCTGATGATTTTCCAGTTGTGTTCAACTGGATATCCGTATTATGGTGGGGGGAAGAGATGGGGAGAATTCCAAACGGTGGATAATAACTTAACAACCACTCAGGTATATTTAGTTTTGGGGACACTGGCACTCATATTCTCCTTCTCTCTCTCTTTCTCCCTCTTTCAGACACACACACACACACAGAGACCCACACACCTGCATCCAGTCCAGCCCCGTGCTCTGAGGTGTGGACTATTTGGGTTGTCATAGACAAGTCACTCAAGGATAACTGAGAAATGACTGAAGTTGGAAAATATTTTTGTTCATTTCAGTCCAGCTCCCACAGCACTCAGCGTGGTACCGAACCCATGTAGCTCATTAACTCAAAACACCCTGGCTTGGCTGTCTTCCTCCAGGGTCTCAGTGCCAGGCCCTGGGGTAGGAATGGGGTCTAGCATTATTAGGTCCTGAAAGGAGGTGAAGCTGTTGGAATCGGGATGGGACAGTACTGTGTGTTCTACTACCTGTGCTTTGGGATGATACAGAGTGATGGTGACTGTGCAGATGGGGGCATCAGGGTACCCTGTGCTCACACTGACCCTCCTCAGTCCAGGAGAGCACGTGTGCAATACATGGCAATAAACGTGCTGAACTGGCTTGAGACTCGATCTTCTCTGGGAGTTAATAGAGGGGTCTAGAGGGTCCATGGCTCATCTGTTGCCTGAGTACATGGAAGCTGAACAGGAGGGAATCCAAAGTTGGGGAAGAGAAGACTGTTTTCCTTTATCTTTTGCTTGTGGCTTTCAAAGTTTCAGATTCTTTCAAGAGCAAGGCTTCCCATATGGACCTCAGAAACCACCTTGACCCTAACTCCTTACTAGGGTTGCCCCAGTCCTTTGGGGACAAGTTGGAGGTGGGGGGGGCGGGCTGTGGTTGCTCCTTTTCTCCATCATGAGCTTCATTCCAGCTGTCCCCCGTCATCATCCCCACCCTGCCTGAGCGTCAGAACATCCCTTGCGTGTCTCCTTCCCCACTTAGCTTGCTCACCAAACACCTGCAGGCAAAGCACCAGGCACAGGATTGCTGATGCCCACCTGCTCTGCGATCCTCTGGACTCAGCTAATTGCCTGGGCTGGGGCACTCACACAGCCTTTCTGAGGCCTGCTGAGAGCAGAGAACTGTGCCTTTGTGTCTTTATTGGGTTTCTTGGTTATGGTACCCGTGATGGATGATGTGGAAACTGGAGGGAGAGAGTGCCAGATCAAGTGATGAATCAACGCAGACAGGTTTAAAACCAACCCAGCCTGGTCCCACAGCGCTCCTCTTTGTCCCATTGTTTGGGGGTGGGAAGGAGGTGCCCTCTTGGGCATGTGTCAGGGTCTGAGTGGAGACCCAGGCCCCAGGCTGAGTTCTTAAAGGCGCAAGTGCGGCAGCTGCCAGGCATGCTTGCAATAGCACGGGTGATTTCTCCAGGCTTCAAAGGGTGGCCACACTGCACTTGCTGGCTGGGGCCCTCTTGTTTCCCATTATTTCCTGAGCAGAACGGCAGGAACCAGAGCAAGCATTGATTGGTTCTGATTTAATTGGGACTCTGGGAACAGGCTCTCATTTCTCTGGGCTAACTGGAAATTTTCTCTTTCGGGGGGTTCTTGTGTCCCTGTTGCTTGTCCGTCACCTCCTGTGGTTGTCCTGGGAGGGCCTATGGAGACAAATATGTAAATCCAAGTGGTTACTTTCCATCCTCCCTACTCAGCCCCACCCTCCTCCTGACTTTTGGTGGATGTTCCTGATCTAGAGCTGTCATGAACCTGACCTGACTTCACAAACTACTTGTTGCAAACTCACTAGAAGCTGGAGGAGATGGGGAGACCAGGACATCATCACTTTGCCATTTCAGAGGCACAGGCAGCCACATTTTGGTGACATTTCTAAGAGCAGAGAGTGACAAGCCAGGTGGCATCATGGGTCCTGCAGCCCAGCGGCCTGGCTGAGCTCAGTGCCCTAGAAAGGCAGAAAAGCACCTATCCTTCTGTCTCAAGAACTTTAAGCTGAATCTTCCAAATTCTTTGACCTTGGCTCTGCTAGTAACCCGGGCTTGATGGCTGAGCCTGACCTCCCTTCCCAGGGCTCATAGCAAGGGGCTGCCCGGGGAGGTGAAGGGGCCTGGGGCATAGATGGTGATCTTAGGAGGATTCTGCACCCTTTGGATAGGGATGGGCAGTGCATGGAAGGGTACTTGTAACTAGTCCTTGGGGTGTTTCTTCAAGAGAAGGTGCTCAATTCATTTTGGATGCTCATGCTGGGGGGGTGTCAGGTGGGCACTGTGGCCCTTCACAGCAGTTCTGGGGTGGCCTGCCTGGTACAGGCAATTCTCCTGAGGCAAGAAGCATGGAGATTGGTGGATGCAATAGAGACCTGTAGGTGAGAAAGTCTTGCGAGTCTCCATCAGCTGTCCCGGTAGGACTGGAGAATGAAGGCAAGCTGCTCTCTCAATACAGCCCTGAGAACTGATGCCTTGGATCCCGGCTGGGAGAAACCTGGATGGTTCTGTGATTCACGGTTATGTTGATCTGATTAACTTTCTCTTCCAGATATTTGAATCTGAGCCTCTGCATGTGTCGAATCTATGGGCTGACAGAAAGAATATCTTTTATATTGTTTTTCTAGCAGTTCAGACTTTCTTCACAGGCAAGAATCTTATTCTGACTTTTGCCTTTGCATCTGCTAAACCCTCTCCTGTCAAAGACATGGTGACCAATTTCTTGGTTTTGCAGAAGCATTTGGGGACCAATTAGGTAGCTCAACCAGCAAAGAGTGGTCCTGGCCTAGAGCTGTTCCTGTTGTGAGGAGGGAGGGTGCTGGAAGGAAGGGGTGGCAAGCAGAGGAAGCCGTGGGAGGAGCTTGCACATCAGGCTGTGCAGCGAGCGGCTCACACACTTTCTAGAGGTCCCCATGGCCCAAGGCCTGTTCCGGACTCATCCTTTCTGCACGCGTAGGTTGGATTGATCAGGCAGAATCACAGCAGCCTGTTGACCCCACCAGTGACTCTGACCCCATCATGCATTTATCTCTGTGAAATTGTTAATTACTAGGAAAATGACCTATATGCCCCACTTTCAAGTTTTATGCTCTTAGTTTAGCAGATTAATGAGAAATCATGGCTTTGTCTTTCCCCACCTGCATGCCTTCCCTGCTCAGGTTGATGGCTAAGTCCATTCTCTTTGTGAGTCCCTGTAGCCTAACTGTCCCTGGGCCAGGGAGGCCAAGAGCTGGTGCTTGGCAAGCTCCCTCTGTGCTGTGACGCCTAAAATGTTGCATCAGCTAAAGTTGGTCTCAGGGGTCAGCTAAGATCATTCCAGCTCTGGACGTTAGCAGGACCTTGGCAGCTCCTGAGGAAGAGCAGAGCTGTTCTCAGCTGTTCTCTGTCCCTCGTTTTGTGTCTCTTCTGCTCCTTAGCATCCATCAAAGGCCTGCCTTGGGCCCTACAACCTCATGGGCACTGTCTGTGCAGCCCTTCGCCCCCGCCCCCCGCCGCCCCGCTCCTCCCCCAGGTCTCTTCTTCCCTCCTTCCCTCCCTCCAAACGGGGACTGTTTTCCTTGGTAATTTTCCACCTACATGTAAATTCCTTCATGCCTGGAAACCCAAGGGACATTTTGAAGCTTTCAACAGTTTCGGCACCTTTGTCAACCTGAGCAGCCGAGATGAGCCAATCTATAAGCCTGGGGGAGTCGAGACAAAAAATCTGCAGGATTCGAAGGGGGAGAAAAATGTGTTTAATTTAGCTCCTCTTGGAAAAAAGAAGTTTCTGGGACCTATTTCCACCTCCCTTCATCCTGGATGTTGAAAGAGAAACTGGGGGCCTGACAGAGCGTGCGTGTTTGTGTGTGTGTGTGTGTATGGTGCTGTGCTGGTGGCTGCATTCAGGGGCACTGAGGAACCTTTTCTGCTCTGCTCTCTGGCCCATCAGCTGTTGGCTGGTGACTGAGAGGAAGGCCACAACCTAGACGCCTCCTCTCAAGCCCCAGGGAGACCTGCTCTGCGGAGGCCAGGGTCATTAACACCGCAGCCTGGTAAGATGAGCTTCATGATAGGATTGCCCAACGGGCTACTTCATTGAGAAACCTCTCGGGCCTCCACGGTGGCCCTGCCCAGCGCCCTCCAGAGAGGCCTCCTATGTAATTGGCTAGATGTAATGGACACCAGCATGAGCAACAGGAAACAGAGCTGGAAGGATGCCCCCTGCCTCACCGACTCCAGCACGCTGGGCAGGGGTGCATGGTCCCAGACTCTGGTGGTGGCAGGGGACAGCAAGGAGAACAGGGGAGAGGGGCAGCTCTGGGTTCCAAACCCCCTTGTGCTCTGCATCGCCCCTTCTGCCTTTGAAGGACAGGGGTAGAAGCACCCAATACAAACAATCATGATTCTTCCAGGTCAGTGCTAGTGTAAAGAGAATGTTCTGGGCATGATAGCTGTCCTGGGTAGAAGTCCATGACTTAGTAAATATTATCAAAGATGATGACGAAGGCACCATACGGTCATTATTGAGTCGGTGTGGGCAGTGGAGACATCATGGGGTGAGCAGTTGAGCTGGGGCTCTGGGCCCACCACTATTGCACCATGAAGAACCATTGAGCCTGAAACAGCCCAAGCGGGTGGGTGGCGGTGAGGGTGGGGGTGGGAGTGGGCAGGATATGGAGAGACCATCTATTCTGACTGCCTCATTTATCCATGGAGAGAGGGCGGCCATAGAGCATCTCTGGATACCAATCCAGGGAGCCCTGTTGGGTAATGTCAGAGCTGGGATCAGGACCCAGGTCTGGGAGGCCACCATCGGCCTCTGCTTCTGAGTCTGGTTTTTGTTGAAATTAACCGTCCTTGGACACACAACATCTGTTTTCAGGAATATCCACCCCCTCTCAGCTGTTTTCCCATGAACACTTTCTCTGTGTCTGTGTTGTCCCTTGTTTTATGTTGGGTCCAGGCGCTCCGTGGAGCTGTGCTCTACAGTCATACATTTCCGCACCACACAGCACAGGGCTCCACGTTGACTACCCCCATCTTCTTTTTAAGCTTTCTGGGAGCAGTACCATCCCTCCAGATGTTCTGACATGTTGACGTGCCTGTGAGCCATCCAGAGGGACATGGCATCTGGGCGGGGGTGGGGTGGGGGGGTGGTGACACCAAGCTCCCTGAAAAAGGTGAGGTCTAAGGCTTTGTGCTTTCAGAAGAGGACAGGGGGAATGGCAGGGCTGTGGGCTGGAGGCCTGATTGTGGCTCTGTAATCGGCATCAAGGAACAGCATGGGCCCCGAGAGCTGAACCCGGGCTCAGGCAGGGCTGGGGTCAGACTTACCCCCTTTGCTTCCTGTCCCCAACTCTCTCTCTGGAGCCGGACAGCCCCTGTATATGCAGAACCTGAGCACACCCATCTGCACAAACTTCCTTGCCTGGAGGGTGAATCACCACTTTTGAGTTTGAAGCATGGAGATGAAAACTCCCACTGGATCTGAGCTTGCCTGGAGCTGGGACCCTCCGTTCTGGACCACAGGAGCTCTGATGATCTGAGCTCTGTTTCCACTGCTTTGGCCCATTGACAAGCTGTGCTGACAGTGCCCTGATGCTTCTGGGCCTCAGTTCTCTCTCAAGGCAGCGGGGTGAAGATCCCGAGAAGAGTCAGCTCAGGGCAGCTGCAAATGGTGAAGGAATGCATCCTGTTTGCACACCGCCAGGAGCAAGCCTTATTTTGCCAACAGGGCCATGGCAGGGACACTGAGAGAGGGACACCCTGGCCTTTCCCTAGGGGTGGGGTCTCTGTCTGCAGATGTCCTGTCTGTACTGTCCTTGCTGGCTAAGAGCTGGAGTACCAGTTACCTGGTCAGGCAGCTGCAGCTGAGCCTTCCACTTTTGTTTTAACGGTCAGTTAATGAGGCAGGGCAGGAAAACCCCAGGGAGATGTGGCTTAGGACAGAGGAGTATGTCTCGATCTGCCTGGGGCCCCGAGAGCTATCCTGTATGACAGAGAGCATCTTGCCTTCTAGTGTGCCCACCCAGCCTGCCGCACGAGGAGTCTGTGCAGCTGCAGGTGTACTGGGTTCACCCTCTCGTGTGTGTTTGTGTGTTTGTGTGTGGGTGCGCGCGGGCACACTCACGGCCCAAGAGGTCGGGAGGAAATCAGCTCGGCTGCGTCAGGCCCTGGAGAGGTTGGTGAGGGTTAGGAGGCACTGTGGGAAACCTCAGGAGGCTTCTTGGAATCACAGGACAGAAATTTAGGGCCAGGCAGGGCCAGGAGCAGCTCTGACAAGGGTTTTTATTGAGGGTGGGACCGGTTCAGGAGGAGGGCTGGACCAGGCCCTTCAGTTTCTAGCTTGTCCCTGGCGTCTGTCTGGAATAGCCCACCAACGCCGTGGGCACATAGTGCCCCTAGTGGGGGCTGGAGTTACTTGGTCTTCAGGTATGACCCTCGGGGCCTGCTCGGGTCACCTCCTTGCAGGCCTTGGCACTTCTGGCCTCCCATTCCTCAGTCTAGCTGGATTCCACTTGTGAGTTCCCGTGGATGGAGTGTCTCTATGCTCATTCTTTCTCTAGGTTCTTATTGGACACCGACTGTTGCCAGGCCCTTTACACTTATACACTCAGATGAAGCGATTATGCTTCTGAGAATCTGCTAGATTCTTAGCTCTTAGAAAGCACTTGCAATAACCAGAGGGCAAGGGAACCACAAGTGGCCTATGGAGGGTGGCCCCTCCCAGCTAGGTAAGGCCTCTAAGCCCACCAGATGACACATACTTTGCTTTCCCACAGTGGTCCCCCAGCCTGCTCTTAGACACCACCAGGGATGGGACACTCTGACTTCCTGAGGCAGCCTGGTTCATCACGGAGCCCTTCTTTCTAGGACTGAAATGAATTAGGGGCCCACTGCTGTTGTTCCTGGGTTGGAACTTTTAAGCAAATCTCCCTTATCCCAAGTTACCTTTTGTTGTTGTTATTTTTTAAATGCTTTGAACAGGTAGGACATATGAAATGAAGTTTCCCTTTGACTCTGGTCCTGATCAGGTCCCTCACTGTTTTTAGTTTCTGGTATTCTCTTGCCAATAGGGTCCATGCATTTGCACACCCAGAATGTAGACAAGCCCTTTCCTCATCTACACAGAGCTTACTGCACAGGGTTTTTCACCTAGTTCCACACCCCCCCGCTTTCTTGCTTAACAAGGAAAGTTAGCAGTAGTTTGGTTGGTTGTGTTACCTAGAAATCTGGCCTTTTTCCTTCCAATGATTGTGTAATATTCCACTGGATGGTTGTACCTTTATTTAATTGGTCCTTCATTTACATACATGTAGGTTGCATCTTGTGTTTTGCTATTTCTAAACAATGTTTCAGCAAACATCCTTGTGCTTCGTCTTTGCACTTAGGAGTGGGCATATCGGTGAGATTAATTAATTAATTTATTTATTCAATGAATATTTATTGAAGACTTTCTGGTGTGCCACGGACTTTTCTAAGAGCTAAGATGTAGCAAGTTCTTAGAAGTAAAATTGCTGAATCAGAATATAAATTTTTAATTTTGATAGATATTCCCAAATAGTCCTCCAAAAAAACGACATTTGCTTCCAACTTTTGCTCCCACCAACAATGTATGAGGGTTCCTCTTCCCCATACCTTTGCCAAGATAATAAAATATCAATTGTTTTTAGCTTTGCCAATCTGATAGATGAAAATTGGCCTCCCACTGTGCTTTCAGTTTCCATTTGTCTTGCCATGAGGGGCACTGAACATGGCAAAGATCCATAAATTGCCCTGTTTGTGGGTCGAGACGCAAGTGTTCCTATGTAACGCATCATTACATTAGGTGGGTTTGCACTTGGCAGTCCGTTTGGAGTGTGCTCACTCCACGATGTAGTCTACCCTTCACTCTCCTCTGGTCCCTTCCCTCCTGCCCTTCATCCCACCCTTCATGCATTCTTCACCCATCTCTAGCCTCAGGACATTTGGGCACGTGCTGTGCACCTATTTCAGTGTTTCCGACTGTGGTAGGGGAAAGGAGAACAGGTGGGACAGGACAAGAGCCGGTGCTGTTGCAAAAGGGCCATGCCACCCTTCTGGCCAGTCTCAGGAAGGCTGGCCAAGCCCGGTTTGGGGGGAAACACACCTCGTTTTTCCCATCCTTCTCCTGCCCAGGGCCTGTTCTGGGCTCCCTGCTCCCCTCCTTGCAGTCCTGCTCTGCCCCACACATCCCTCACCCTTTGCCCAGTGCCTCCACCTGGCATCGCTTCCTTTTACTCTCTCAGCTTACCTCTGGGGCCTTGGGGCTCAGCTCACCCTGGTGACTCCCACTCCACTGCCCCTTCCTAAATCACGAGCCCTCAGCCGGTGCCTCCTCCAGCCTCCTCTACATTTCTTCTGCAGCCTCTCACCCTCACTAAACCTGCCACCCCTTCCGCGGCAGCCCTGAATCTGGCTCAGTCCCATCCCTGACCAGGTGTCCTTGCCCAGCCTGCAGAAGCCCCAGGCCTACTTCTGCCAGTGGGCGTTGTCTTAGCCCTGGCCTGCGGCTCACTGCCTCATTCTCTTGTTGGTTTTGTCTTCAACTCTGCAGCAGTTCTTTCTCTCTGGGGCCATGGACTTCCCACCTCTCTTACTAGCCTCAGCCTCCCTCTCCCCTCTCCTCTCCTCTCCACTCCTCTCCCCTCTCCCCCTCCTTTCCATCTTCCTCCCTCCCTTCCTTCCTCACTACTTTTCTGTTTAAATATATTCAGGTTAAAAGGTGAGTCAGCTTAAAGAAAAATAATAAGTTAAATAATAAATTTTAAAATCTGGCATGTAGATATGGCAAAAAGCAATCAAGATAATATGCAAGTGACTGATGTTTAAAAAACTGCTGACTTGGGCTTCCCTGGTGGCGCAGTGGTTGAGAGTCCGCCTGCCGATGCAGGGGACATGGGTTCGTGCCCCGTTCCGGGAAGATCCCACATGCCACGGAGCGGCTGGGCCTGTGAGCCATAGCCGCTAAGTCTGCGCGTCCGGAGCCTGTGCTCCGCAACGGGAGAGGCCACAACAGTGAGTGGCCCGCCTACCGCAAAAAAACAAAAACGAAAACAACAACAACAAAAAAACTGCTGACTTGCCCCGTTTACCTAGGTTAAGAAAGCAGCCTGTATGCTCTGCAGGGCAGTCCCACACTCCATTGTCAGATCATGCTGACGGCTCTGATTCGGGTACAGAGCAAACTTCTCTGGACTGGCTTTCAGCTTGCATTGAGGCACTAGTGCAGCGTGGCTATCCTTTATAGAGCACTCATATGTACCGGCTGCTCTGCCAAATTCCTCTCCTGCATTATCTCTTAAATCCTCACTGTAGCCCTATGAAGCACATACAATCATCATGCTCGCTTTTCAGTTGAAGATACTGAGGCACAGAGAAGCTAAGTAGCTTTGCCGAGGTCATGCAACGTAGGACTCTGAGGCCTGGCTGATAACTCTTATTCTGTATTCCTCTGACAGCTGGAGAAGGGCAAGATTTGCTTAGGGGCAGACCTGTGTTTTGTGAGGGGAGCTAGGGCTTCAGTGTCCCACGTGGACTGAGATATAAGCCTTCCCTAAGGTACCCAAAGAAAAGCCATCAGAGTTTGATCAGCATTTTCCATTGGCTAGGGATGAACCAGGAGGTTCATGGAGGGACCATGCTCATGGCAAGAATGAATCAAAGACACACCCCTCCGGCTCCATGGTCAGCCCAGCTCTCACCCTTCTCCTCCCCAAGCTCCCTACGGGCAGGGCCACCCCTGATGAGCCTCTGTGTCCCAAATGCCTACACTGTGCCATCTGTGAAATGAGAACCAAACAAAACACATTGAAAACAAAATTGGTGGAAACAGGATGTGAGCTGAGGAGGAAGAAAAGCTTTGCAAGTAAGTCAGACAGAGAAAGACAAATATCATATGATAGCGCTTATATGTGGAATCTAAAAAAAAAAAAGTGATACAAATGAACTTCTTTACAAAACAAAAGCAGACTCACAGACTTAGAAAACAAACGTATGGATACAAAGGGGAAAGATACTGGGCGGAGTGGGCAGAGATAAATTGGGAGTTTGGGATTGACATGTACACACTACTACATTTAAAAGAGATAACCAACAAGGACCTACTGTATAGCACAGGGCTCAATATTGTGTAAGAACCTAAATGGGAAAAGAACTTGAAAAAGAATAGATACATGTATATGTATAACTGAATCACTTTGCTGGACGCTGAAACTAACACAACATTGTTAATCGACTCTACTCCAATATAAAATAAAAATTAAAAAAAAAAAAGATGTTTAAGGAAACATCTCAGCTGAACCAGGCAGTGTAAACTCCGAACAAACCAGGCAGGAATAGAGCGCGAGTCCGATGACAAGGCGTGCACTCGGAGAGGTGACGATGGCAGAACCAGATGGAGGAAGTAACCAGTGATGACAGAGGCCTTGTCTGTTGTCCAATAGAGTGACACGTTGTACACACAGGCACACACAGAAGAAAATCAACAGAGCGGTTGCAAGCCCATACGTCATGAAACCCTTTTGCTAAAAGTTGGTGATAATGTGTCAGTTTGACAGAGGACATAAGGTCAGTGTAACGTGTGTGCTTCAAGCAGAAAATGACAATCTGCTCTTTGCACAAGATGGATACAGCTTCTCATTGAAATTGTATGGAATATGCAAGAACTCTGCCAAATCATGAACTTGGCAAAAATGTACCTGTTCTGCGAATTAGGCAATTGGAGGGTTTCTGTTGGGTTTTTGGGTCTGTCACACACATGCCTGTGTTGATCTGAATGTGGAGGCCCTTGTGGCTTGGGCTTCTCTTCTCTCACTGGTTCTGTTTGTCTTCCCCTCTGCATCTTTGGCCAAATTTGTCTCTCCTCTGTTTTCCTTTTTTTTTTTCCTCCATTTATTCTATTCTTTTGTCTGTCTTCTCTCTGGAGTTGATTCGAAAAGAGAGAAAAGAGAAAACACATTCCACTGGTAGAATTTTAATGAATGGATGGCTAATTCCATTCATTTTATTTTTTTTTCCTCTAGGAAACTGTTTAGATGCAAATTGCAAGGACAAATGCATTTTTTCACATAGGAAAATATAGGAAATCAATGTTCATCAGTGAAATCAATTGCAAATATTACGAGTAACTTTTTTCTCAAAATTATTAATATGTAATCACACGTGTTGATAATAAGGTTATTTTTTAAAAAGAGCATAGCTTTTAAAAAAATGTCTTTGTAGAATGCCCTGCTTCTCCATGCTCATTTCTTTATTTTTCTGGAACATACTCTACTGCTTTCAGCTTCTTCAGCCCCATTCTTGATTATTCCTGGCTTATGAGAATTCTTTCAAACTTCCTTTTTTTCCTAACATCTTTCAAATCTTTCAGTCCAGCTACTAGTTAAGAACCAGTTACCACAGACGTTTGTGTTTTTTTTTTTAACATCTTTATTGGGGTATAATTGCTTTACAATGGTGTGTTAGTTTCTGCTTTACAACAAAATGAATCAGTTATATATATACATATGTTCCCATAACTCTTCCCTCTTGCGTACCCGATCAGAGTGACAGATGCAAACTTTCAGGCTGACAGCTGCCCCTCCCCTCTTGTAGGTAGCTCTAACCCGCTTACCTAGCCCACTTACCTCAGAATTTCCTCATGCAAACTCAGTTATTTGGGAGAGTGTTTCATCTTTGGGGATTGGACTTTCCACTCCCCTTTGCTCTGAACCCCATCAGGGGGCACTTACCGCCCCTCCTTGCGCATTTGTAGAGTCTAAATGTGAACTCACAGTCCCAACGCGGGCAGCAGCCCCCTCCCATCTGAGGACTTGCTGCAGCCTTGGAGGCAATGGACGTCTCCCCAGAGAGCTGACAGCATCAGCACACTAGCCAGTTGGACATCCACACCCCCACGTCTTCCTGACCAGGAGGAGGTAGAGGTGGCCGGACATCCTGACCCCCCGGGTCCTCTCCCTGCCCTGGCTCCCCCTGATGGCCAGGTCTCTTCTGGCCATCACCACCCCCCCCATGCCCCCAGTCTCCTTTCCCGCCCGTAGCTGTGTGCCGGCCCTTCCTTCTGGGCCACAAAAGCTCTCTAGACAGACATTGTGTGCTGTTTGCCAACACGGGGGCCCGGGTACACAGAGGGGGCGAGGGAGAGGCCAGCTGCTCTCTCTTTTCACACAGACCTTTGCTTTCTCCCTTTCAGTCTCCCCCTGGCTCTCTGTCTTTGAACGTGCATACAAAAATAAAAAAAGCAGTTGCTAATTAGAGCCAGAGAATGAGAGCGAGCCTGGAAGAGGGAGGTAGTGGAGGGGCCAGCTCCCGTGCAAATCAACCAGGGAGGAAGGGCAGAGGGGCCCCTGTGGGGCTTGGGAGGGATAGTTGGTCAAAATAAGCAACAATGCTTCTTCGGAATGGCAAAGAGGGATCTTGTCTTAACCTCCTGTCCTAAAAGGGGAGGAAAGCAGAAATGACAGAGTTTCTTGTCAACTCCCACTGCTGGTGTCCATCTACCTTCTCATCTTTGTCCCTCTCTCAGTAGCCCCGTAAACAATAGTATCTATTTGGGGGACACTTAAGTGTATCCTTTTATTGGTCATTTTTGTTCTGGCTGATAGAGAATGCAGGATCACTGGCTGAGAGGGGAGCCCCCTTACGGAGGAGCCGCTGAGGCATCAGGAAGTGCCGCTTGGAAAACATCCTCTGACAAATCAAGGCTCTCCGTCAGGGCTTTTTTCTCACCCAGTCCTATTCTTGGTTCACCAGGCAATTTCTTTTCCCAACCCCATGTCATTAAGTTCGCCAAAAGCAAAAGCAGCCCTGATGCCCGGGGCTGAAGGGCTGGAGGCCCGGTGGATGGCTGGGGAACAGCAGCCAGTGTCAGGACAGGAACCGACTCCGACCGGAGATCTTTGAACCCATTGCAGGCTCACAGAAGGTTCCAGATACCACAGCAGTCAGGGCCTGGGGGCACCTACCTGGCAGTTATGTGGCTTAGAATGACCCCGTGCTTCATGGGGCCAGGATCACTCTGAAGGCTGGGAGGTGCCCGGGGGCACTGGCTTTGGAGAGCTGGCAGTCACAGGGAGGAAGGGTTACCTGGTGACTCGGCCTGTCTAGAGATGCAGTTTCTCCAGGCATATGGTGAATGAACTGATGATGCAGATCTATAAAGGTTTTGACGTCAGTGCCCTGTGTGTTGAAAAAAAATGAGGTAGTTTTCTGAAAAGGAGAACAGTGGAAGCCTCATCGTGATACACATTGGTACTAACTAGTCAGGAAGGAAGAAAGGAAAAGGAAGTAGAACCTGGAAAGCAAAGACTATAACTAGCTCATTTTCTTCCACTGGTGGCTGTTTCAGGTGATGGCTACGTGTGAGAAGAGAGACCCCACTGGAATCTATTGGGAACATCCTCCAGTTCTGGGATGAGGTCTCAAAATGAGCTTTTCCGGAGTCCATACACAGTGGACTGTCTGTAGCACACAGCTCAGTGTAGCTCGTCTTAACCCTGCCCAAGGACTCCTCTGGAAAATAAGGGCTTGAATCCATATCCCGTGCAACTAGCCAGACCACAAAGCTGTTGAGAAAACAGCCATCGATGGATAGTTGTCAAGAGCAGGCGGCAGGAAAGCTTGGGTTGTTCTGTCCTGGCTCTGTGTTTATGGGCAGAATGACCTCTCTGGGCTCAGTATCGTGTTAAGTGGTTTTATAACACTGTGTTAAGTGGTCTTATAACACTGGGCTCGGGCTGGCAGTGAAGACACCATGAGAATCTCTGCCTGGGTAGAGTTCAGCCAAGATCTTGGCATGTTGCAAGGGTTCAGAAACGGATGCTGATTATTATCAACATTTTATTATTAAATAAGCCAGAGGATAATTTTCTATCTATCTGTGGGGTTGGTTCTCTTGAGGGGTATGAGAATTGTGGAAAGGATGTGGTACATTTACAGAGATCTGGTAAATATTAAGAAGGCTTAGATAACATGATCTGGGGTACATAAACGAGTTTAGAGTCTCTGGAGATAGTGGAAGCCACCCATCTAGTCATAAGTGGACATGAGTTTGTCCAGTTTCTCATTGCAAAATTAATTTTTTTAAATTCTTTTTTTCATTTTTCAGTAACTTTAAATTTTATTTAAAAAAATTATCATACAGAAAAGTTAACTTATTTTGGTGGACCGTTTTATGAACTTTAACACATGTTTAGATTTGTGTAACCTCCATAAAAATTAGGTAACAGAAGAGCTGCCTTATGCTTTCCCTTTATCTCCATTGCCTCCTCCCATCCCCCACCCCTGGCAATCAGTGATCTGTTCTTAATCACCATTATTTTGCCTTTTAAAATGGAATGATACACTGTACCAACTTTTTTAGACTGGCGTCTTTCACTCAGCATAACGCCTGTGAGATTCATCTTAGCTGCTGTTTGTGTCGGTAATTTGTTCCTTTTCATTGCTGAGTAATAGCCCATTTTATGGATGCACCATAGTTTTGTGTACCTATTCACCTGCTGAAGAGCATTTGGATTGTTTCCAATTTTTGGTGATTACATATAGTTGCTATAAACGTTCAGGTACACGTTTTTGTGTAGACATACATTTTCATTTCTCTAAGGTTAATACCCAGGAGAGGGATTATTAGGTCATATTAAAATGGGATGTTTTACTGCCAGGCCGATTTTCAGAGTGGCTGTACCATTCTGCATTACCAACAACAATTGCTCTGCATCCTTGTCAGCTCTTGGTATTATCAGTATTTTTTATTTTAGTCATTCTAATTGGTATGTCATGGTTATTTCATGGTGGTTTTAATTTTCATTTCTCTAGTGAATAATGATGTTGAATATCTGTCATGTGCTTATTCGCGATCTCGTTATACTCTTTGGTGAAGTGTCTATTCAACATTTTTGCCCAAGTTTTAATTAGGTTATTTGTTTTCTTACTATTGAGTTTTGAGGTTTCTTTGTATATTTTGGGTACAAGTAGTTCTGTTGAAAGTGCCATTTAAAAATATTTTCTAGTTTGTAACTTGTCTCTTCTTTCTCTTAACAATGTCTTTTACAAAGCAAACATTTTTAATATTGATGAAATCCAATTTATCCATTAAATTTTTTTTATTAAAGATTGTATTTTTAGAGCAATTTTAGTTTCAGAGCAAAATTGAGAGAAAGGTACAGGTTTTTCCCATATACCCCCTGCCCCACATGGGCATAGCCTCCCCCATTATCAACATCCCCCGACAGAGTGGCATATTTGTTACAACTGATGAATCTACACGAACACATCATACTTATTCAAAGTCCATAGTTTACATTAAAATTCACTCTTGGTGTTGTACATTCTGTGGATTTGGACAAATGTATAATGACATGTCCATCATCATAGTATCATACAGAGTACTTTCACTGCCCTAAAAATCATCTGTGCTCTGCCTGTTCATCCCTCCCCACATCCATCCCCTGGCAACCTCTGATCATTTTACTGTCTCCATAATTTCGCCTTTTCCAGAATGTCATACAGTTGTAATCATGCAGTATATAGCCTTTTTTAATTGTCTTCTTTCACTTAGTAATATACATTTAAGTTTTCTCCAGGTCCTTTTCATGGTTTGACAGCTCATTTCTTTTGAGAGCTGAGTGATACTCCATTGTCTGGAGAATTTATCCCTTTTTTTCCAATTTATCCAACCAATTATTTTTTCAATTGTTCCAGGACAAGAATCATATTTTTGGTGTCATGTCCTGTAATTCTTTGCCCAACCCCAATTCACAAAGGTTTTCTCCAAATGTTATCTTCTGAAAGTTTTATAGTTTTGTGTTTTTAGGTCTATGATCTGTTTTGAGTTAGCATTTGTTGGAAGTATTTGTTGGAGGTTCAGGTTGAAGGTCATTTTATTATTACTTTGCCTGTGCTGTCTAGTTGTTCCAGTACCAGAGATGACTCCTTCACCTCCTCCAAGGCTTTACTTGAATATTATCTTCTCAGTGCCCCCCACCCTGACCACCCTACTCACAGTGTAGACCACCCTCAGCAGCCCTTCTGTCTCTCCTACCTCACACTCATCATCTCTAAATAGTGTATAACTTATTGTTTATGTGTATTATCTGTCTCTCCTCAGTAGAACGTGGGCCACATGAGGGCAGGGATACTTTGAGGGTGTGTGAAGGTCTGCTTGTTAACTGATGTGTCCTGAGTGCTTAATAAGAACTGGATGCACGGAGAGGCTGGGCTCCCTCAGGGCACACGGCTGCAGAGGGTGAAGGAGCAGAGGTGGCTGGTGGAAGCTCCCAGGCCAGGTCAGATCTCAAGTGAGCTGTCCGGAGCCCTGCCTCCCATGTTCATCAGGCAAAACAGGTTTGTCAAACACTCCATGCTGAGCTCTCCTCTCACCCACCCGCCCACTGTATTATTTGAGGCCAGCAAGAACTTAAGCAATTAAACCATTTTTTTCTATGTCTTAAAGTATTTGTTCCTTGAAACTTAAGCTTTATCCCTTTTTCACCCTTATACCCCTTGAAAAAAAGAAAGTGCTCTAATGCCCTGGGAAAGTGATCTTAAATTCTAATCAGCCCTCAATCCTGGGGGTTGGAAGCCACTCAGCGATGAGGCGTTGGCAGGGCAGGGGTGCACGGGGAAAGCTATATAGGAGGCAGAGTCGGCTAAGGTGCAGGTTTCACCTGGCCGGACAGTCTTCCGTTCCAGCGAAGAGGCTTAACTTATCAAGGCAGAGGCCCAGGGAATCCGAGAAGCAAACAGTACAAAGATATGGAGATGGCAGAAGAAAAGAGGGCAGCTTAGATGAACTGGGGTGGGGGACTTAATGGGTTCCTGTCCTCCGTAATGGAGCCCCTCTCCATGCTGTCCTCACCTTGAGTCCCAGCATCACTCACTCTCTCCACTGGCAGGTGGAAGGAGTGTATGATGCTGTGTCTCCCTGGGGTCGGCTCTGGAATTTCTATATAGGAGGGGTTTGGGGCCATGGCTTGGTTGGATGGGAGGGGAGGGAGCTGGCTGGGCACTTGAAGGCTGCGTTTGTACAGCAGTCTCACTGTTCTTAAAGGGAATGTTAATTTGGAGTGCAGGATGCTGATGGGAACAGGAAGGGAGGGAGCGTCTGTGGGGACCTGGCTGCAGAAGGAGCTGGTCCTTGCCTCACTGCAGAGGAATCTGCCCCATAGATACCACCCATCTCCCGCCCCAAGGTGGAACCCTGCTCTCTGATGATCTCTGAACAGCTAAGGCTCCTGGCCTGTTTAGAATCTGGTCACATACTATATTTGTTCCCAGAAAAGCAAACCCACGTTGTCTCCTATTTCTGTCTCATTTCCACCACTGGAGACACCAAGTCGGCTAATTTTCCCTTTTGATAAATTTGCTTTAGTTCAGTGGGAGGCGCTGCTGCTTTTGAGTCATCAGACCTATGAGGATGGGGGAACCCTACTTGTAATATTTCTTAAATTACACTTTAATGAGGACGCCCACTAACACTTGTAATAATTCACAGAAAAGAAGCTCAAGCAGATCTGGTTGAAATGTCTTCCTTTGTGGTTTTTGTTTTTAAAGAAGTGTAACCAGCTTAAACAGAGGTCTTAATTACAGATCAGAAACAAAAACTTGCAGTGTCTGAGACTTGCTTCTCGCCTGTTCCCTTGGCCACACCTGTCTCCCGTGGCTCCTCAGGGGGAAGACCCACCCAGGAGAGGCTGCTTCTCCCCCTTGGGCCCCCTTCCCTTCCTCCCCCTTTGAAGCATCCTTGCTGTGAGCCAGCACTGGGTGCAGGGCTTCTTAGCTGTATAGAGAGTGCCTGGATCTTTGGTCTTTCTCTGAGAATCTATGTGTGGTAATGCCAAAACAGGGTTACAAAAATTGTGGTATGATTTAAGTGTTTGCATTCAACAAATAAATGCTTTGAACACAAAAATTGCGATACTTGGTGTTATGCTACAAGAAGATACTTGCAGGGTTTATGAGATGTGTACACGTGCAGCCCCTTAGAGGCAGGCTGGTTGGATAATGTGATGTGTTTGAAGTTGTGATGGACTCCTCATCACAGTCCTGTGACTCTCTCATCAAGTGTGAATTTGAGGCCTTTCCCAAACGGGAGTGAGGCCAGGTGGCCCTCCTACCTTGCTCATGACAGCCCGGCTTGGCCCCTGAGTCTGGGGGATGGGCAGCTCTGACAGAGATGGGTCCCTTGCCCACCTGTGCATCCCAGCCGGTCCTCAGCAGCATCCTCGTCTCTGGGAGTCTGACCCCTATTCTTCCTCCCTCTACAGCCCCGCTGGGGGCTCCATGGACAGAACCATTTGGAGTCTGATTCAGAGGACAGGTAAATCTGACGGCTGACCAAGCTGGGGGTTGCCGGTGCAGTCACTCTCCTTCCTTGGATGTGGGGCACGCATCATCCTGCAGGAGCCCCGCCCTGTGGCTCCCCCTGTGGTCTAGATGTATGTGGGCATCTGTGTGCCCTGACACCCAGGTCTGCAGCCCGTTCCAAGGGCAGGTGCCCAAAGGGACTGCTTCTCTGGCTATCTTGATGGGCCCTCTGTCTTTCCTGGGGAGCCAGGCAGGGGAGCCTGATGGGAATGCTCCCTGCTTCTTTATTCTGGGGGATCCCACTGTAGGTCTGGCAGTAGGGGAAAAGCCAAGAAGAAGCTCTCCTTGTCTGTATTCTGGTCTTTCAAAAGGAATCAACTAAGTAGAATTAAAATGCCCAGGAATGATGGGGTGGGTTGGTGTAGGGGTGGTCAAAGGACCTGGGGAGAAAACATTTGTGGAATGCTTAATCTTAGAGGAAAACACTGAGGCTGGTTCCTGGCTCCAAGGCCTGAGTGGAAGGGTGTGCCTTATCTCTGCAGGGCGACCCTGAGAAGTGTTATCTGACCTGGAACAACACAGAGACACATGTCTGCAGGAGGGATGATCCCAAGGCCAGTGGGAAGTTGGTGATTTGGCTGAGGGGATAGTCTTCAGAGAGTACGGTGGAGTGATTTAGAGCTGCCCCTGGGATGGAGGGTGTATCCCAATCCTCTGCCTTCTTGTTGGAGACCCTGCCTAATGCAATGGCCTCTAACCAAACCCTGCCCCAGTACTCCACGTTCACCCCATCTCCAGATTCATCTTCCTAAATCCCAGACTGGCTGTCATCCATCTGCTCACAAACTCTTACAGCTCCTCATTGCTCTAAGAGCACGTCTCAGGCAAGCGTTCAAGTGCACACATACCCACAAATACTGCAGGCCCCAAAGCCTGGTTAAGAGTGTAGACTCTGGGATCAGACTGCCTGGCTTAACTCTGTCTCCACCACCTACTAGCTGTATGACCTTGGGTAGGTTACTTTACTTCTCCATGCCTTGGTTTTCTCAGCTGTAAAATGGGCATAATAGTAACCTACTTCCTAGGGTGGCTCTCAGAGAGCATTCAGTATATATGAATCATTGTTATTGTTTTCCAACTCTCACAGGTAGCCTGCTGGCACCCCTCCCCATTCAATTCCAAGAGTTCACATTTTAAATCTCATCAACCCCCCCAAGGCCTGACTGAACTTCTGCCTCTTCTTAAACAGTTTTTGATTTCTTGCTCCAATTGTCAGCTGGACATAATAATTGACTTTTCTGTCCATACGTATCTGCCAGCACATTGCCTATTTGCCCCTTTGTCCCCCAAGTGCCAGAGGCAGACTGTAAGCCCCTGAGGGGTCCCGTTTCTTGTCCTCATGTCCCTGTTTCTTGCAGGGGACGGGCTCTCACTGCTTCTTCTGGCTGAGCTGCTTCAGCACTGGCACCTCCTTGCCCGTCTTCCTCCTCTCCCCGGACCCCACCCACCTCCCTCTGTTTCTTTTAGTCCTCCCCTCTTGCCATCTCTTCCTTCTTGATTCTCCTTGTTTCTCTGACCTCCCGCACCTCTCTCTTAATGAGAACTTTCACACGTCATATTGATTTGGAGTTTTAAAAAGCCAGCTTCGATTTTCCTGGGGCACTTTTCATGATCTTACTTTTAAATGTAGGAAGAAAGCTATTTCAAAAGCCATTGACTTTGTTCTGTTGAGTTAGGAGTTGAGGTTGGAAACTCTTTTCTGGAGACTCTGAGAACTCGGGGACCTCAGACGCCACATCTCATGAGCTGGGGCCCGAGTCTGGGGGCAGAGAGCCTTGGGCAGGGAGGCCTTGCACACTGGCCTGGACTTGAGGATAAGGGTAAAGGGCAGGTGTAGAGCTGGATGAAGACCAAGCCGACGGACTGTCGGCCGCTGGGGTGAGGGCGGAGGAGAGGGGGACCGTGGTGGGGATTCGTTGGTGAAGCCCCCGGCTCCCACTGCTTTGGCATCAGAGACAGGCTGGTTTCATCTCTTCCCACACAAAGCATGCAGTGATCCAGCCCCTGTGCTGAGGGCCCCCACCTGCCTCATCCCATCTAATCCTTCAGTAACCTTAGGGGCAGGTCACATTATTTACATCTTGCTTTATGGGTAAGACGACATTACAGGAATAAAGCTAGGGAAGGGCAGTGGGTTCGAAAACACGATCTGTAAAGATGAAGTAATCGAAACAGCTAAGTGGGCTGTGAGGGGGGGAATGGCAGCATCCTACCTCCTGGCGGACGTGTATGTTCACACATGCAGGCTGCAATACATCTTTTTGGGAATGACGCTGTATATATATATATATATATATATATATATATATATATATATACACACACACATATATATATATACATATATATTATATATATACATATATATATATAATATATATGTATATATATATACAAACAGAATCAAGAGAATAGTGAAGATATTGGATGAAGGGAAAATAAAGGCAGGGAAGGAAGATGATCTGTAGCTGAAAGTCCTGATGCCCATGGTCAGAGGTGGGTCCTCTGGATGGACTGCTTGCTTGTCACCAGATTTGCGCTGCTTCTCCCTCCTATCCCCTGGCTTGGGTTCTGCAGCCATGAGCTGTGACCACCCCTCCCCATGTGACTTCAAAGCTCTATGGAAGCAGCCAGAAGAGCAGTAGCCTAACCACATCTCATCTGACCCGGGCTCCTGGGCAGGCGCAGGGAGGAAGGGTCAAGGGCATGGCCGGGTCCATGCAACAGCCCCTCTGGGCACTGCAGCCTGGCAGCCCCTGGCAAACGCAGAACAGCTTCCCCACCTGGCTCAGTAAACATGGCACAGGAACAATTCACAGGGACGTTGAAAGGTGATCAAATCATCCTGAGATGATACAGAATTTTAGCCTGTTTGCCAACTTTTAGATATTGTCTAGATTTCGTTGTGGAACAATTTTGCCCTTTTTTTCACCAGGCTAACTTCTCCCCAGGTTTTGGATTTCAGCTTAGGGGTCACTTTATCCAGAATTCGTGCCATCTCCTCCCGGATGCCTAGGATACTCTCCATGGCCCAGGCATTCTTCTGTAACGCAGCACATAATTCCCTAAATTTGCACCCTACAGTGCCATGGCTTCTGGGGAAAGAAAGGCTGGGGCTTGTCCTTCAACATGTTGGAACTCTGTAGCCAAAGCCCTAAGGAAACAGCAGCCCAGGTAAATCTCTTCCTCCCCATAGGTAGAGGCTTTGTAGCCTTGAAGGCTGGCGCCCTGCCTTCTTCTTGGAAATGTAGGTCCCTGGAGGATGTTCACTTCTAGCTGAGACCCAATTTGTCAAAATTAAAAATCGGAAGCTTCCTTGTGGGTGTTTCAAGACAGACAGCCATGTCTTCGAGGCTGTTGCATCTGCATTCCCACCTTCATGGCTTAACGGAGGGCAGGAGGGGAGGTGCTTGAAGCCACTAAACGGCCACAACTTACACTAAAGGAAGCACGTGTGTAGACTTTCAGCTTGTGCCAAGTGTCACAGGCACTGCCACATAGTGGTCTGGGGTGTGGAGGAGAGAGACTCAGAAAATCCCCAGCTCCTGGACAGGAGGAGGGGCGGGAGCTGCTGGAAATTCATCCTGGGCCCAGCGGATGCCCGGGGTCCGTGTCCTGTCCATCATCCCTCCGGGGCCCATACCATGCTGACACCCCCAAATACCTGTTCCTTCATTTTTAGGCTTTCCTTTCAAGGAAGATAGTGAGGCTCAAAATCTCTCCCTCTGTGACCAGACACCCTCTGGTCCCTTTCCCTCCTATGTCCCCCACCTCAGTTTCTCATCATCACCCTTGGCACATTCAGTCTTCCTAGAGTTAGAGGCCCCCAATTTGCTCTTGGGGTGAGATGCCCTGGTTTGTTTAGAGTCGGGGGTGCTCCCCACCAGAGTCATTCTCTGTGACTCCCCCTGCTCGCTCTACACCCCCCAACTTCACCTCAGCTGCTTCCCCTCCCATCCCCACCATGGGCGGGATGAGTTTTCCACTCTCCCAAGATGCTCCCTGGGTCATCCACAGGAGGTGTAAGGATAGAGGCCTAACCCCAGTGAACACGGGAAATCTTCAGGGCGGGAACCGAGCCTCTGGCCTCCCCAGGGCAGGCTGGTGGGAAGGCTTTACTTGTGGAGAAAGGAATCAAAAGAGACTTTCCCACATCTTCTCCATCCTCCGTTTTACTTTCTGCAGTGTCCAGGCCTGTTTAGACGATCCGCAGACAGTGTGATGGATAATGAAGGAAACTGGTGTCTCTGCCATACTTACACATTGGCCCGTGGCTGACTTAAACCCCCTCTGAGGAGGCAGGGGCTTGCTTCTAGAACTTCAAAAATTGGAGGTCCAAGCTTTTCCCTCCTCCTCCCACAGAATCTTCCCATCTCCCCAAGCCATTGAGTTACCAAGTTCTGTCCATTCTACTACTAAAGCTCTCTGGAACCTTCCCTTTCCGTCTGTTGCTCCTATTCTACTGCATTTGGGCCCTCTCTGCTCATCCTGACTCTTGTCCTGGCCCCTTAGTGCATCTTCCACACAGCTGCCCCAAGGGTCTTCCCAAAAGGTAAAGCTGGTCTTGACCACCTATGCAAAACTCTTTAGATCTCTCCATGACTTCTGTTGGATAAAATCTGATGCACCCCAACCCCTTAGCACCTGGGCATTTAGTAATTTGACCCCTGACTTATCTCCAGACTATCTCCCGTGACCCCACCTCAAGCTTCTGGCCGAACAGTGCTCAGGGGTGCCCAGCATTGAGTCTGGTTTTCAGTGTAACTTACATGCTCTTTCTTCTTCCTGGATTTCCCTTCTCTCTCTTCGATTGGTACAGCTTAAGTCTGCTCAGATGGCTCCTCCTTAGTAAGCCTCCCCTGTCTCCCCCACAAAAGCTTGTCAGCAGCTCTTGCTTCTGTGTCCCCAGTGCGTTGTAAGCATTGACTCTGGTGGCATGCATCACATGGTACCACAGCGTGTGCTCTCTCCTGGTCCTCCCAGGAGATTGTGAGCTCCCTGAGGGCAGGACAACCTCCAGGTCACTTCTGTGGCTCCTCACCTGGCCCAGTTCAGGTATTATAAGGACTCATTGTACATGTGTTGAATGAGTGCATGAATGAATGAATGAGAGAATAGTGTGGGATCTACACAGTGATGTGCCGGTTGGTGGATGCCGCTGCCACCTGGCTTCGGAGGAGTAAAATAGAACCAGCCTTCTTGGGCTTCCTCCCACAATGTGCTGTCCCCATGGAGGGCAGGGCTGTGGGCCTTGGTCATGGGATCTGGAAGCTAGACAAACACTCAGGATTTCTGGCCCCACGATGTAACTTGTTGAAGCCACCAAGGAAACAAAATCAAGATGTTGGAGGATTTTTCCTTAGGGAAATAAATATTCTCAACTTATATTTAGAATGGTACAGTATCTTCTGCATGATGATTTGACTGACAGAAGAAGTGTGTTTAAAGGTATTTTTAACCTGGAATCTGAAGAAGAAATCTAGTGATTAGATCTTTGGAAGCTATTGTATAATTTTAAAACTTTGGTAAAGGAGTATGTTTAAAAAAGAGAGAGAAAAAAAACAAAAAAACAAAAAAACAACCCAACCAGATTGATGTGGTTTAGTTCTCTCCGTAACTTTAGACTTTTGTTTGAAAGGCATCCATTTTCTTCAGAAAGGGGCAACTAGCAGTGTGTGAGTGTGTGTGTGTGTGTGTGTGTGTGTGTGTGTGTGTGTGTGTGTATTCACATCATTCTCCATAAATAGCTTAAGATTACATTCTTCCCTCAAGAAAACATTTTAGAAGGGGCCTTTTTCACTTTGTTAACAGCAACAGTGAGTGCTTGTGAAGAGGTTATTACTGTGATCATTATTATTCCCATTTTGTAGAAGGAAAAAGGTGCAAACAAGGGTGTTTGAATGACCCACACGAGACCATTCTGTCAACACATGGTTATAGATGGTGTTTGAGCCCAGACCCTCTTTCCCTAAATCATGTATTTTTTCACAGTTATTTTGATGTCTGAATGCAGAAGTTATTTGGGTTATCCCCACATTGCATTGCTGGAAACTTAATGTGCAGAATTTTGTTTTGCTTACATCTTACTACATAACTAACCAACCTCAATGGTTGGGTAAAACAGTGACCAATTTTATTATGTTCTCAGATCCTCTGGATCGGAAATGTGGACAGAGCACAACAGGGATGGGTTGCCTCTGCTCCACCATGGCTGGGGCCTCAGCTGGGAGACTTGAGCAGCTGAGAGATGGAATCTTCTAGAGGCTTCTTCACTCACATGTCTGGCACCTGGGCTGGGGTGACTAAAAGGCAGAACTCAGCTTCTAGAACTGGACTGGACCCTTACAGGTGCCCTCTCCATATGGCTTGGGCTTCCTCATAGCATGGCGACCTCAAGGCAATTAGACATTTTACAAGGTGGTTCAAGGTTATTAGAGAGAGTATTTGAGTGAAGAAGGCAGAAGCTCCTTGGCTTTCAGGACCTAGTCTCAGGAGTCACACATCATTGCTTCTGCTCTACCCCACTGGTCAAAGAAGTGGTACGCTCACCCAGATGTAAGAAGAGGCAACATAGATCCCAATGAATGTAGATCTCAGTGGGAGGGTTGTCAAGAATTCACAGCCATGTTTTTAAAACCATAACAGATCATTTCTCTTCTGCCTGAATTGATCTGGATTCAGTGTTATCTGGAAGGAAGGGGAGGAAGAAGGTCGCCTCTAGAGAGACTTGCTAGCAGTGGACCTTTAGTGATACCTTAGATTTCTCCAACCACATGAGAAGACAGGCCTTCCAGATTGTCCCAGTTAGTTCTCCTGGGCAGGACCAGGCCAGAGAAGAGGTGGACCCTGCCACACTCTGCTGGGATAGATGCTCAGTGCATGTCAGGTGGATCACTGGGCACCATGCTAGGCCAGGGGCTTAAGTATTGTGTGGTTTGTGGTTTTTCTGCCTGCTGCTGCTAAGCCATAACCCTGTATCATCTTGGAGGGAAGATATTTCATCTGGCAAAGTCCTCGGGGGTGAAGGGATTGAGAACCTTTCAAAGAGAGGAGCAGACAAAGAGATGGCTTCCTGGAAATTCAAAGCACTTTATCCATGAGCTCCAAGGGTTCCCCCCCTCAACACTGGAGCAAGGAGATAAGCACAGGACCTGCAGGATATGGGACCTCACAGGGTCATCCTTGTCCTGCCGAGGCATGCCCAGCACATTAGGGTTTCCTGGAACACATGTTGACCAACTGCTTCATTCTTGGTAGTCAAAGGTGGGCCCAAGTGAGCCTTCTTACCTTATTTCCCACATGGTGGTCCCCTCACCAGCACTCCAGTCACACCAGATTTTGCATTAAATTTTCAGGAGCCATCATGCCTGTACCAGTCAGCATAGGCTGGGTTATATTGCAGTAACAAATACCACCCCCCCCAAGTCTTAGTGGCTTAAAACAACACCTGTTTATTCCCCCTTCATAGTGTGTGTTCATCATGGGTTTGCAAGGGCTGTGTTTCATGCCATCAAAAGTCATCTGTGAGAGGGAAAGGGGACTCTGGTGGGTCTTGCATTGACAATCATGCCCTGGCTTAGAAGTGACACACGTCACTTCCATTTACAACTCAGTGACCAGAACTACATCCATGGCCTCACCACCACCACTCTGCCCCCAAAAGGGCCAGGAAGCACAATCTTACCATGTACCTGCAACACAGGGAGCTGGAAAACATGGCAAATTGCATTGATTGCAACGTAAATACAACAATGGTCTCCTCAAATCATTATCTTTGCTCTCTCTTCACAATATCCTTTCCCTCTTCTTCACATTTGCATTCATGCCTACATTCCTGCATGCAGCCATCCATCTGCCCATCTAATGTTTAGTGAGCACCTGTCCTGTGCCAGCTATGGCTCTAAGCATATGGAGATGAAAAGGTTCCCTGGAGAAGTTCCTAGTCTTAACTGGGGTTGTTCAAAATCTATCCAACTTTTTCAGGCTGTAGCAGAGTTGAGGTTTAAATCTGGGCCAAGTCCAAATTCTTACTCTTTGATGGCTACATCACACTTATTTTTAATGCTCATGCAATCTTTTTCTCTGAATCAGAGACCTGGAAACAACAAAGATTATTTTCCTGCCGTTGTACTAGGAGCACTTAAAAAGGATCATTTCCAGTGATTTCTGATCATTCGAGTCCTTTTTGATGAACGAATGAAGGAGGGAGAAAGAGAGGGAGGGAAAGAAGAAAGGAAGGGAAGAAGGAAAGAGGGAAGAAAGGAACAAAGGAGGGGGAGGAGGGAGAGGGGTTGATGCTCTTGACATAGAGTGAAAGTCTTGCCTGTGAGGTGGCGTGGCTCTCCAGGCTGCAGGCAGGCGAGGGCAGCACGGACCCTTTCGGAAGGTGTCCTGTAAGTCGGCAGTGCTGCTTTTATAACCGGATCATCACTGATCAACAGCTCTGTCCATCAGCCTCCCAGTTCCGTGCCTTGGCGCGTCTCATTACCGCTGAAGAGGATCATCTGTCTACTACGTCTAAACTGACTACAATTAAATACACAGATGTATCCCTCCTCACTCGGATCCTGAAAAGGAAATATTTTTGAAAAATATGAAACTCAGTATCACAGCTTGGAGAAACTGGAGGAAGGAAGAAAAGGCTACAAAGGAGGCATTAAACAGAATTTTTAAAGGTCACTCTGATTTTGTGTGTTACTTTCCAAAGCGATATTTTGAGATTAAAAAAGAAAAACAAACCTGCGACTATAACAATATGGCTCTCCTCCATCCTCTGCAGTTAAATAATAGTTTACATGGGAATCAACAGCGGTTGGTGAGGCCTGAAAGCATCGGCCTTTCTGCAGCTTGGCACTGTGTGCTAGGTCCAATTTGTTTTCCACGATTGCTCAGGCGTTATCAAAAGAACAATCTGCAGTCCTGGGCTGCTCTCATCTGGTGCCGGAGCCTTAGACTGTGTCCTATATATCGATACAAGGCTTGAGTTAACCTAGATTTTTCTAATGCAGCTTGTTGGCATTTAATAAAAAGGCCCCCCTTAGTGTCTTTCAGACTCCAACCTCGAGGGTCAGATTTCTTTCTTCTGTGTTCACTCCTTCGTGTGTGTGTACCCCTGTGCATGTGGGTGTGCCCCTGTATAAGTGTGTGCACCCCTTTATATACTGTGTGTGTGCACGCACGCCCATGTGTGACCATGCATACACTAGTGACTACTGTGTTGGCAGCTTGTGGCTTGGAGATGATGTGTAGGCACTAATTTCATTTGCTCTTTAGCAATTAACCACTTGCAGGTGCAACTAGTTATGAGCACAGTTCTGTGTGTGTGACTAATTGCAGGTGTCAAGTGCTCACCTCTTGAGTTCCCTTCATGGCTCAGTCGGGCTCAGCGCTAAATCCCCCTCACCATCTGGGTTCAGGCACCTCCTCTGGCCAGAGCATCTCCTTGGGAGAGGGGCCCAAGGGGAGAGGTGGGAGAGCTGCTTCAGAGCAAGAAGGGGAAGGGAGGTGAAGGGCAGAGTTCCTGGGAGCCTCTGCAGGGAGTCGGAAGCTTAGCCGGTGAGCTGCTTCTCTGCCGTGCCACCCATACCACGCAGAGGATTAACTCTGTCTGGATGGCAGAACCTCCACAACCAGGGCCTTGCATCTCCTCTGTGAAGGACTTTGGTTTTCTGAATGGCCTGCAGAGGGTGGCTCCCTCTCCTGGACCCAGGCAGTGACCCAAACCCTCAGGGACAGAGGTGGTGGGTGGAAGTCTGGACAAGTGTTCCGGAAGCTGGGGCCCTTCCACAGTATCACCCCCCGCACTGTGTGACAGCTGCACCCTTGGCCTTAGCAGCTCATCTGCAAAGTGGGAGTGACCCCCTCCCTCACCTTCCTGTTGGGCCCCCAGGGTGTCCTGAGGGTTAGGCGACTGTGATTTCAGTTGTGGACTTGCCTGGTGAAGAATACATTCTGTGCCCTGCAAGGGAGCAGGTGACTCTTGGGTGGCCATGGGCAGTTTCTTACCTGTAATGTGTTCATGGTAAAAATCTCCAAAGGGGTCAAGGGGCTGAAGAAGCAGGAGTGAGAGCAGAACTCTTGGCCCTGAGCTCTCCGCCCTGCATCTGAGCCCCTGTCTCACCACCAGTTGAAAGTGAGGGCCTGAGAGCAGCCTGAGATGACCCTCCTCAGGACATGGGTGGTCCTCCCAGTGGGGGCCCTGTGAGCGCCCTGCAGCTGGGCCTCCTTCCCCTACCCACCGAGGCACACCTACCTTGATGACAGTGGCCCTGACCATGGCCTTCAGAGAGCTCCTCTGCACAGCTCAGGCCTGGGTGGCATGGGGCTTCAGGGAGTGGAGAAATGGGATGAGGCAGAGCCCCAGGGAAGAATGAAGGCCAGGAGGTGGCCAGGACAGTGCCATGTGGCGAGCAAGCACAAGGTGGAGTATTAAGCTCTCCAAGAGGACTCTCTGGAAAGTCTGGGGGGATTGGCTGATTGGATTGGAGAGGGAAGAGCCGTCGCCCTGGGAGCTCCAGAGAGTTCGGAGTGCCCAGCCTAAGGGCGTGCATGGAGCCCCTCTTGCCATGTTAAGGTCCAGACATGCATTCCTGGGGTGAAGGGACTCAGGGAGTCGTGGGGAGAAAGCCTCAGAGAGTGACAGCTCAGTGTCCTACGGGGTGAGATGTGCTAGAAGAGGCCAAAGAGGAGTGTGCAAGGGTGGGGCCTGAGGCCAGGGGAGATGGGGTGGCACAGGGCGAGAACAGTCATGTCATACTCTACCTTGTGGCCAGGGTCGGGGAGCTAGGGTGGCCTCAACGGAAGAGCATGGAGCCTGGCAGAGACCTCGTGGAATTTGTGATTCCCAGAGTTTACTCCACAGGGAAGCTGGACCAGGGGGACCATCACCCTGGTGTCACATTTTCAGTTGAGTCCTTTTTTTTTTTTTTTTTTTTTTTGCGGTATGCGGGCCTCTCACTGTTGTGGCCTCTCCCGTTGCGGAGCACAGGCTCCAGACGCGCAGGCTCAGCGGCCATGGCTCACGGGCCCAGCTGATCCGCGGCATGTGGGATCTTCCTAGACCGGGGCACGAACCCGTGTCCCCTGCATCGGCAGGCGGACTCTTAACCACTGCACCACCAGGGAAGCCCCAGCTGAGTCCTTTTTATTGCAGGATTAAACCTGGCTTCCCAGTCCTGAGCCTTGGGTTTCCACTCTGGGCCACTTTTAGTAACTACCCTACAGGACTTAGCTCGACCCTGCGACCCTCGGCCTGCCCCTTGGAGGGATTCAATGGTGTGCGCTGGAGCAATTAAAGATGGCTTTCAGTTGGGATTGAGTTGACTGGTTCGTTTTGCCTTATTTCTGCAGAGATTCTGATTCCTTGGAACAGAGATGAGGACTTTTCCATCTACTTTACCACTTGCTACTTGTGCCTCAGATTTCTTGTCTATAAAATGTGATAATATATATTTTTTTTAATTTTTATTTTATATTGGAGCATAGTTGATTAACAAGTCATGTTAGTTTCAGGTGTCCAGCAAAGTGATTCAGTTATACATATACATGTATCTATTCTTTTTCAAATTCTTCTCCCATTTAGGTTATTACAGAATATCGAGCAGAGTTCCCTGTGCTATACAGTAGGTCCTTGCTGGTTATCTATTTTAAATATAGTAGTGTGTACATGTCAATCCCAATCTCCTAATTTATCCCTCCCCCCAACTTTCCCCTTCGGTTACCTTAAATTTGTTTTCTATGTCTGTGAGCCTGTTTCTATTTTGTAAATAAGTTCATTTGTTTCATTTTTTTTTCAGATTCCACATATAAGCAGTATCATATGTTATTTGTCTTTCTCTGACTGACTTACTTCACTTAGTATGATCATCTCCAGGTCCATCCATGTTGCTGCAAATGGCACTATTTCATTCTTAAAATGGGATAATATTAGAACCTATTTGTTAGGGTTGTAGGGAGGATTAAATGAGATGAGTAAAATGTTCATTTTAGGTAGAACAGAGCAAACCCACACTAAATGTTAGTACTCAGGTTACTCACGTTGTTATTACTGTTCTTATTTTTACTTTACTGAGACTACTTCCTTCCCAGAACACCTGCCCCTCACCCAGGATGGCTTAGTCAGTGTTGCCTGTTGGCTTTGGCTGCCAAGACCCCATAATTCTGAGATCAGTGTGGTCTGAGCCTGAGTTATTGGCCCAGTCATGAGAGCCAATGGCCGTGTGGTCGCTGGGCAATGTCTGGCTAGGAGTCATGAATGGTTCCAGCCAAGAAGAAGATGTGCTCGCCCAGATCATGGCCCTTGGACAAGGGATTTCGTCTGCAACAACTCGGGGGTGAGGCACAAATAAAGATTTTATTTCACCCATTGCTTTAGATCATAAACTCAAACTTAACACAATCAGTTCAGGATGTGATCATTCAAATGCCGACTCCTCAGCTTCATCCCAAGATCCTGGGGAGTGACCGTATTCTAGATAATTAAAGAATGTGAGTGCTGGGAGGATCCTGCATGATTATTCCACAAATCCATCTTTTTCCTTTGAGAAAAGTGGTGACAGAGTGTTCAGTAAATTTAGCCAGAGTTCAGCTGACTTGGGGTGCTTTATCTTTCAGTTGGTTCCTTTTAACTCATTCCTGTCAGATGCAGTGCAGCTTAAATGAGGCTTTCTTAATTGCCAGTACTCACCAAGAAGCATGTGCATTGATAAGTGTCTGTGTGCCTGGCAGTTATCATCCTGGCCAATGTGGGGCTGATTCTGGACGTTAGCCTGAGGGGCCGGCTGAGGTTCAGCATCAGCCAGGGCACTTGGAAACCAAGTGAGGTCATGATCCAACTTATCCATCTGGAAAGTGGGGGCCTGGGACAGAGAGCTCTGATTTTTCAGTTCATGTTGTACCACAGTCCAGTCCATGGATTCCAGACTTTTGGACCAAAAATGATCCCCAAAATACAGGTTACTAATATAAGCTCCCCATTAAGGATATTAAAACACACACGCGCACACACACACACACACACACACACTGCCTGAACAAAAGCAAGAGAGCCACTTTCCATCACAGGAGCATCATTTCTTAAAGAAGGTCAGTTTAACACCAGAAAAGGGATAAAAAGGGATCCCTTTCTTTTCAGCATAATGTGTTTGTCATCACAGTCCTGGAACAGTGTAATTATATGTTTTCCAAAAAGGGGAGGGGGACATAATCTCAGAATTTAAACACTTAAGAATTTAATCTTTATGAAAATTTCATCTTTGTGAAAATCTCACTACATTACATTTATCTCTCTCATGTTCACACAGCTCTTTCACCTTTGCCTGATCCAGGTGTGGGAATAACTGATCTAATCTGCTCTAAAGGTGAAGGACATTCCCCTTCTTATCTTGTACAACTCATCAAGACACTCACCTAGAGAGAACTGTGAAAGATTGGACACTCACTATTTTTCAAACATTAGTCTATGATGACTCAATCTTTTGATAACTATATCAATAATAATTGCTAACATTTATTAAGCATGTAGTACATACAGGCACTGTCCTACCTAAGTGCTTCACATGCATTAACTCATCTAATCATCCCCACAACTGTTAGGGACTGGATTGTATCCCCACAAAATTCTAGTGTTGAAGCTCTAACCTCCATTGTGACAGTATTTGGAGGAAGGGCCTTTAACAAGGTGAGGAAGGTTAAATAAGTCATAAGGGTGGGGCTCTCAAAAGAAGAGGAAGGAACACCAGAGCTCTCGCTCCACATATGCACAGAGAAAAGGCCGCCTGAGGACACAGTACGAAGGTGCCATTGGCAAGCTGAGCTCTCACCAGAAACCAGCCCTGCTGGCACCTTAACTTAGACTTCCAGCCTCCAGAACTGTGAGAGATCAAATGTTTGATGTTTAGGTGACCAGTCTGTGGTATTCTGTTATGTCAGCCCAGGCACACGAATACAACAGCAACCCTTTGGGGTATGTACTTTTGTCAGCTCCTTTTTGCCAAGGAAGACCTTAAATCCCGGAATTGTGACCAGCTTGTCCAAGGTGGAGCAGAAATTGTGGCGCTTGGCCTTGTTCCAGAGTCCAAGCTGGTATCCATTAAGGCACCTGTCTTACACTGAGAATGGAGGGAGGCCCAAGTCGCTGCTCTTCAATCTAAACCAGTCAGTCTGTCCCTCTGAGCCAGGGCACAAGGGTCTGTGTTGAGAAATGCCCGACAGCCCAGTGGGGCTGTTATGGTAGAAAGAGAATGAATATAAAGTCCTGGGCTCAGCTCTGGGCACAAAGTAGGCAAGAGCTCAAGAGATGCTAATGGGATCTGATGAACAAACACACAAAGAGTACATTGGCATCTCTTTGTCTTCAGCTTAATGTGTGTAACCATGTTCCTAGAACAGCTTAAGTATATTTTTTTTCAAAGAGGAGCAGTTAGCCTAATCAAATGAGTAAACATGAGCAGAATGAATCACTGTGAGTTTCTATAAATTGTGTCTTGAAGTGCTAACAGCCCTAACAAGAGCAACCACAGTAAATGAATGTGCCATTAGGCTGAAAACAGAACTGTTCATACCAGAAGACGCCTGCCCCCACCCCCCTTATTGCTAATGGATACTGGCTGGGGTGACCATGACAGATATGTGGTACAAGGGGTCAGGTGTCCAGATTCATGTGATTTGTACTTTACAGGGTTTTGTGTGTACAATAATCCCTCCCCAAACACAGATTCTCTTTTTATGGAATTCTGGTATCCCTGGATTTACTTCTGTATACTTTGAGAATTTCTGTTCCAGGCTACTCAGGTTTTGAGTCACTGCTGTTGGGAATACTTTAGAAATAGAGGAATTGGCGGTAGGAGAAAAGAGGCTGAGTGCAAGGCAGAGCAGTGGGCAGTGCTCACAAAGCTGTCTTGGAGGCAGACCTGGGTGCCCTCCTATGTCCCAGTCTGCTCTGGGAAGGGTATTGTGATGTGCCTTCCCTTGGATCAGAGTTTGAGGCCGGGGGCTGAGGAGCTCTGGCTGTCTCTCCCACCATGTTTGCAGGCAGGCTGAGGAATTAGACACCTACGGAGGTCTTCTGAGTCAGGGTCCAAGTAGCAGGTGACATAAATCACATAAATCAGAAAGGCTCTGAATATTTGATTAGAGGACAAGATAGGGCCATAAAAGTGAATCAGTGTGTGCATTTACTGCCCCAGAGTGAGAAAATTACAAATGCCTTTTCAAAACTGTGGAGAGGGAGATTCTGAAAGTGTTTTTAGCAAATGGGAGCTAGTAAATGGGAATTACTAACATGGAAATCATAAATTATTACTTTAATTTATACAGCAGGTTATTGATATTCTTTCTGTGTCTGACATTTTTATTTTAAGAAAAGTGACTTTTTGTTTTTATTAAAGGTACACATTTCTACTAACATTTCACAGAAGAAAAAAAAGTATAATGAGGAAAGAAAAAATGACTCAAAAAAGTCAGAAACTATAATTGCTAACGTTAGGTCAACAGCACTTTAGACATACCTCTATAATCTATCTTCACTATAGCTAGAAAGATAGATGAAGAGTCAGAACTAATTTTAGAAAAATGTGATAATGGTAATCTTGAAAACATTAATTTTGTTTAAATGTAACTGAAGAAAAAGAAACTCATGTAAAATGGAGGAAATTGCTACATTTGATAAATGTTTCTTCACCAGAAAATATATTTCCTGAAATATTCTCTTAAGATCAAGAAAGAATATTATCAAAAAAATGTGATTTGACTCATTATTCTAAACTTCATATTTCAATTTTAAATAGTAACTATTAACCTCGTTCTGTTATAAGGTTGGTATATATATTGTATATATAGTATTTCTTTCCCTTTCCCTACCTCCTAATTTTCATTAATTAATTTTTTTTTTAATATTAGGGTTTATAACAACTTCAGAATGTTTTCATTTTATTTCTATATTTAAAAGACTATAACAACTCCCAGTTGCTTCATCACAATTACTCTGTACTGAATTTATCATTTTGGTTTATCTCTTGGTTGATCGAATTTCATTATCAAGTAGCTTTTCCCCCTAGAAGGACTCTCTGTTACCTGAGGTTCTACATCTCTGAGAACATCTGCCTGCAAATGGAAGGTCGCTATAGACAGGCCTGGGGCTCACCTAGGCCTCCCCTGAGAGGTGACCTGCTGAGCATTTCCTTCCCTTTGAAGTTCAGCAACTTCACCAGACTATGCCTTTGACTCTGCTGATAATTCCTTCACTTTTAGGAAATTTCTTTCTGTTGGGTCTCTGAACACTGAATACCTTTTTCTTTTTTTCTTTTTTTTTGTCTCAGGCTTCTAATTTAGGAATACCAATTATCCTCCATAGATTATTTTGAGCCTTTTTTTTGCTCAGCACTTATTTTTTATGTATTTACTCTGTCAGTAGTTCAGTCTTAAACTATATCAGTTCTGTAGCCTTTTCTGCTTTATTTATTTGCTTTATAATGTTACTTTCATCCATAACTTGTGTCTTTCATTCTGCCATCTCCCTTTCTAATTGTTTTCAGTTGTTTTATCGTCTGGTTTTGAGCTTTGTGTTACTGAGTTCTTCTGGAAATGAATCCTTATGGATACTTTTCTTCTAGTTCTTGGACTGTATTTTCTTCCATATTGAGTTCTATTCCTGTTTTCTTTTCATGCTGTGTTTCTATATTTATTTCGTATTTTTTATACAGTTGGTAATGAGTTTGCATATTTGCCTTGCCCTTCATTTCTTTTCATATTGTTCACAGTCCCCAAGGGCAGCTCTGGGCGGACCTCCTGTTTCTCTTCCCCACTTGACTTTCTGCGCCCTTGGCCTTAGGCCTGTTTGTCTTCACACCTGAGCCACAGTTTAAGTGCCTGGTTATTCCTCCCTCCACCTTTCTGTCCCTGTGGGAGGAGGAAAGCTCAGCCAGGTCTGTGCACCATCTTTGATAGAGGCACAATATCTACTCTCTATCAGTGCTTCTAACTAGGGTTGGTCTTCCTCAGCTTTGGGGTGGTGGGTAGAGCCTTGGCACCCTGTTTCAGGGTGGAGCCCTGAAGTTTCTCCTTCTGTAAGGGTATAAGCCCTGAAAAGAAAAAAAAAATTAAATACCCTTTTAGACTGTTCCTTTCCAACTCTACACATGAGGAGGTCTGGAGAGAATTCTCAGAACTCTGACTCACCAGTTGTACTGAACTGGCCCCAGAGACCTGCGTGGTCTGCCTGACTCACCCCTCACCCCTGTGCAAACCAACTTCACCCTTGCCGACCACCCCTCCTGCTGGCCTGCTTTTGTTCCTTGCCCTGCCTCATTCTCTAAGTCAGACCTCAGCTCAGATGTCCCAACCTCAAGGAGCCCTCAGGGACCTCTCACACAGGCCATGCTCCTGCTGTTCACACAGCTCTCCATTCCCATTGGTGAGAATCCCTCTTCTTCTCTGAGTCAAGATGTGAGGTTAAACTCCCTCAGGACTTCTACTGGTGGGTAAGTCTGGAAGCTGGCCCCTTTCCAGGGCTGTTTATCTTAGTTATCCATTTCTCCCCATGATTCCCTCAGCCTCCACTTTTTCTAGCTGCATTTTGGAAACTTTAATCTCAGGTCACCTGTGAGAGAAAACCGCCTGTCCTTTTTCATTTGTTTTTTTTAAAGGTCACACAATAAATGAGCTCAATGTTGGGACCTCACATGAGATACTGTGGCTTTAGAAGCCTGTGATTTATGGTGCCGGGACATTAGCGCAGCACCAGAGGGCTGGTCTGGGGGATGAGGGGCGGCCCCGCAGTGAAAATGAAGGTTGGAAGCTGCTCTCGGGCCCGGGCTCCACGGAATCTCTCTTTTTGAGCTGTAAGCTTGTGGGAGCTTGGTAATGCCTTTGAGAGAGGCAGCCCCATGAAGCACGCTGGGCTCCAAACTTCCCTCTGGTTCCAGGACTACGTTGCCCAAACTTCTGACCAGTGTTCTGGATGAAAGTTTGTTTGTGTTCTTAGTTAAATCAAGACAGACATCCCTCAAGTGTTGACTGAGCATCTACTTGGTGCCAGGCAGTGTCTGAGGCTTTGAGCACAAGCACAGAATGGTCCTGCCCCAGTGGAGGGATCTTTAGTCGCACTAGGGCTGCCAAGTAAATGCCCTCCGCAGTCGCTTCCTATAGGAAACAGTGTCTAGGGTCAGGTGGGGACAACGTGGAGCCTTGTCCCTCCCTGTCTGCACTGGGAGCTCCTGGAGGAAAGACCTGTCTTTTCACCCCCACCTGCAAGGAGACAGCGGATGGAAGGGAATCTCACAGAGCTTCTTCTTCCCTTCTCTTCCCCGAACACTCCAATCCCATCCCTCCTCACCTACATCACCCTGGCCCTGCTGTTGTGGCCCCTGAGTACCACTGTTGAGAGGTGTGCTTCCGGCCCTATCTGGGGATTTCTGCCTCTTGTTTCTCACCCGGATTTGGAGCTGACCGGTGGGGTCCCCCCTCCCTTGTTCCCCTAGCCCTTGGCCCCATGTCCTTTCCTGAAAGCCTTTCCCCAGATTGTACTTGTTCCTGACAGGCATCTCGAGGTCCAGAACGATGCCTGCCTGGCCAGAAGGGTGCTGTCCCCTGCCCTCCACAGCCAGGGTGCCTATCTGCAGTTCTTGCTCTGACTCTTTGGAAGCTACAGCAGCATAGGCTACTGGCTGCCCTTGCTGCCAAAGCACTTGCTGGAAAGCCATCCAGCCTCATCCGGATGCCCGAGTAAGACCTGAGGAAACAGATAGATCTAATCCTGGCCTGGGAGGGGACAGCTAAATTGTCAAGCAGCACACTAATGGGGACTGCTGACTGCACAGGTATCTCTGGGTTATAAATGCCCATCACCAGAGAGCCTCCTAAGTCACACAGAGGACAACTTTATGATCCAGAAAATAAAGAACTAGGACAAGATCAGCTCGTGACAGGGAGCAATTGATTGGGAATGGGAGAGAGCTTGGCCTGGGAGCTTGGAACTCCATAAACCACGGAGCTCAGTGCTTCCCGAGGGGACGTGCACTGACCACAGCACAGGGGGCCTGGGGAGCTGTGAGAGGGCTCTGAAGGGCTGTGTGGTGGGAACCTAGAGCACAGATGGGGCTGGGTTCCCTGCATCGCCCCAGTTGATTTCCCTCATTGCTCACAGCGTGATCTCCCTCCAGCTAAGTTCTGATCATGAGACTGTCCTGTAAAATAAAAGACTTCAGGGACTCCTCCACACCCCGCCGTTCAGGGTGCTGTGAGATCCTGGGTTTGATTAGCTTTCCAGCCACATTTGATGTCTTGGGTCCTCCCAGCTGTGACACACATTTTCATCTCTGGGCCTTTGTACAAGCCATTGATTCCTTTTACCTTGAAGGCCATCCTTCCCCACCTTCTGCTCATTTGGATTTCTGTCACTGATGCTTCAGGTTTTAGTCCAGATGCCACCTCTTCCATGAAGCCCTCCAGGTTTAGGTGGCCCTTCCATATGCAGTCTGTGCATACTCTGTCATAGGACTTTTCAAAGAATAACGTTTTTGCATTTTTCTCTGTTTGCTTGTCCATATCCCCACCAAAACCTTGGCTGGGGGTGGGGGGGTTGGACAAGGATAGTTTCTTATTTATCATTTTATCCCTAGGGCATGGTGCAGTGTCTAGCACATGGAGGATATTTGTTGAACAAATGAATGAATTAATAAATAAATGAAAGATATACAAATAAATGAAATAACATGACAAAGGGGGGAAAAATGTTGGCCCTCCTGGGACATCCTCTCTCCCTGTCTGCCCTGCTTCTTACGCCTCTACAGCAGGCTTCTGAGGCTTCAGAGATACGGTCATCACAGGATCTTAAGCTGCATCTTCAACTACTGTTGTTTCATGCCTGGGAATGTGCTTGCTGCTTACAGTCCTTTCAGACTTCTCAGTCACCTTCCTCCAGGAAGGCCTCGCTGAATCTCTCGTGGGCCTCCCCCAACCTCTGGTGTTCACATTGCTCTTTGCATAGTTCTGTCTTAGCCTGTATCTTGTTGCATTTTCATATATTTTTTGTCCCATATTTAATTTTTTTTTAATTTTGAGATAATTACAGATTCTTATGCACTTGTAAGAAATGATACAGAGAGACCCATGTGCCCTTCATCCAGTTCCGCCAAGTGGTATAGTCATCGTATAGTTATATGGTATAGTTATGGTATAGTTATATGTTATAGTTATGGTATAGTTATATGCATAACTATAGTGCAATATCACAATGAGGAGGTCGACACTGATACAGTCCATTGACCTTATTCAGATTTCACCAGTTTTACACGCACTCACTGTGTGTGTGTGTGTGTGTGTGTGTGTGTGTGTGTGTGTGTGTGATTAGATCTATTCATTTTAATCACACGTATAGAATTGTATGACCATCACCATAGTCAATATGTGGATAGTTTATCACAGGCGTCCCTAGAGATATCCTTTTGGAACCGTAGCCAACTCCTTTTCTCTTCTTCCTGCATCATTGGCAACCAACCTGTTCTCCATCCTTATAATTTTGTCTTTTCAAGAATGCCATATAAATGGAATTATGTAGTATGTAACCTTTAGAGACTGGCTTTTTTTTCACTCAGCATTATTCCATTGAGATTCATCCAAGTTTTGTGTATCAGATATTTCTTTTTATTGCTGATTAGTGTTCCATGGTGTTGATGTACAGTCAGCTCTCCGTATCTATGGATTCCACATATGCAGGTTCAACCAATTATGGATCAAAAATATTTGGAAAAAAATTCCAGGAAGTTCCCAAAAGAAAAACTTGAATTTTCCATGTACCAGAAACTATTTACATAACATTTACATCGTATTAGGTATTATAAGTAACTAGAGATAATTTAAAGTATATAAGAGGATGTATGTAGGTTATATGCAAATACTAGGCCATTTTATATAAGGGACTTGAGCATCCACACATTTTTCTATCCTTGGGGGTCCTGGAACCAATCCTCTGAGGGTTGACCACACTGTAGTTTGTTTAACCATTCACCCATTGAGAGAGATCTGGGTTTTTTCCAGTTTGGGGCAATTATGAATAAAGCTGCTGTGAACATTCATGTACAGGTTTTTGTGTAACCATAAGTTTTCATTTTTCTACAGATGGCTGACAAGCACATGAAAAGGTGTTTGACATCATTAGCCATTAGGGACGTACCAATAAAAACCACAATGAGATACCACTATACACCTCTCAAAATGGCTAAAATAAAAAAATAGTGACAACACCAAATGCTGGCAAGGACGTGGAGAAACTGCATCATACATTGCCAGTGGGAATGTAAAATGGTACAGTCACTCTGGCAAAGAATATCACAGGTTCTTACAAAACTGTGCATGTGCTTATCATATGACCCAGCAATTGCACTCTTGGGCATTTTAACTGTATATTAAAGCAAGTTTGAAAAAATACATAATTCATATCCATAATAAAAAAAGTAGAAATATGAATAAACATAAAGGAAATAATCTCCTGTAATCTTGCCGTAACTACTTGACATATCTACTGATAATATTTTGATGTACTCTGTGTATGTGTGTAGTTCTTTCATCAAAAATGGTGGTGTACACTTTTCTGACTTCGTTTTTTTTTTTTTTTTAACAATATAGTGTTTCCCCCCCCGCATATCAATGGATGCCTATGTTATCATGTTAACACTTGCCTTATATTAAGTTTGGTGACTTATTTCACTAAACTGAGACATCTAGGTTATTTTAATTTTTTTCTCCTGCTGTTATAAACAATACCTAATGAAATTCCTTATTCACATATTTTTGATAACTTAATAGATGATATTCTCAAGATAAGTTTCAATATGTAGAATTTTTGGATCAAACTTTTTCCCATTTTTAAGTGTTTTTTTTTTTTTTTGAGGTATGCGGGTCTCTCACTGTTGTGGCCTCTCCCGCTGTGGAGCACAGACTTCAGACGCGCAGGCTCAGCGGTCATGGCTCACGGGCTCAGCCGCTCTGTGGCATGTAGGATCTTCCCAGACGGGTGCACGAACCCGTGTCCCCTGCATCAGCAGGCGGACTCTCAACCACTGAGCCACCAGGGAAGCCCTAAGGTTTTTGATAAAATTCCCAACTGCCATTCAGGCAGGTTGCACTGATGCACCCTTCATATCCTAGCTGCTCATGAGTGAGCCCTGACTGTCTCCAGCAACGGCCATTGTAATTTTTCTTATTCTATGTTAGTCTGACAGCTGAAAATGATGTCTTAGCTATTTTATTTTAGATTTTTAAATTTGACTGCCAGAAGGACTAAATTTTTGTTTAGATTTCTTCTATTGTGAATCGCCCGCTTTTATTTTTTATCCATTTATCTATTGATTGGAAGGATATGACCTTGGTCATCTGTATTTCATTTTTCCTAAATTTGTAATTAGATTTAGAACAGTATTTTTTCAGCAAACCTTAAAAATTTTATGTAGTTCAGTCTATCAGTTTTTCTTCTAAGTGCTTTTCCCTTCGGTTCCTTCTTTGAAAGTTCTTCCTCACTCTAAAGTTATATAAATATTCATCTGTGCTTTACCAAATCACTTTTATGGCTCATTTTTTTTTTTTTTTTTTTCAGTACGTGGGCCTCTCACTGTTGTGGCTTCTTCCGTTGCAGAGCACAGGCTCCGGATGCGTAGGCTCAGTGGCCATGGCTCATGGGCCCAGCCGCTCCACGGCACGTGGGATCTTCCCAGACCGTGGCACGAACCCGTGTCCCCTGCATCAGCAGGTGGACTCTCAACCACTGCGCCACCAGGGAAGCCCTATGGCTCAATTTTTCATTTAAATATTGAATCCAGCAGGGATTCATTTGGAGGATTTGGTATAAAGTAGGGATTTAACTTGTTTTCCTGTAGCTAACTTGTGTCTCTGCCTGGTTCCCTGAGTAATTCACTCTTTCCCCCAACTGAAAAGGTCATCTTCATCATGGCCCACATCCTTCTCTGCCCTCAGGTCTGTTCTGTGTCACCAAGATGTCTGAAGCCACCTTATTCAACCTGCGAGCAACCTCTCTTCAACATTATCTTTATTATTTTCCATGATGCATCTAGGGTCTCTTTTTGCTGACTTTACCTGTTGAGCCCATCGGTCTGTACACACAGGTCTTTATCTTCAGCTTGGTAACATTTTATTGCATTATATCTTTCATTTCTCTTCTGCGTCATTTGTTGTGGATTCTATTTTAAGAATCCTCATTATCTACATGTGTTCTTCATTTTCTATTTGCCAAATCTTTCACCTTCGGCCATATTGTCTGAATTTCTTTCACATTTGTTTTCTGTGTTATTGACTTGATATCCTGAAGCTTGACTGCTACTCTTCCCTGCCTACAAAGTGGCTGTGTTTCCGCTATTGCATTTTCAGTTTCCTTGCTATCCTCTCATTTTGAATGCATCCTCCTTTTCATCTCATCGTGCTGATAGCCCCGTCTTGTGACTTTCTGTTCCTCTGTCTTAGAAGCCAAGCTTCTTGTACACTCCTGAAAAAAGTAAACAGTTTCCTGAACTTTTCTTCTGAATTCTGCAGTATCTCACTTTTAGAGGCATGCTCTTCCTCTGGCTGCACAGAATGATATTCCCATTCTTGTGGTATGTGGTGTTTTCCCTTGTAATTGAAAGCATGATAGACTTTGGTGAAACTTGGTGAGGTTCCACAAACTGGGTGAGAGGCCTGTCCTGAAAACCTATATCCATTCGATTCTGGGGGAGGCCTGCTCTGGGACTCCATGTCTGCCCACTTCCAGGGTGACTTCATTCCCCTCTCAGCACCAGCTGGGGAGATGGATGTGTCCACTTTCTCACATCTAAAATGCTTCCATGATGCATTTCCCCCCTGCTCAGCTGGCACATTCCTTTGGCCTGCAGCATCTGGTTCTTTGGTTGTTCTAGTCTGATGTGATAGGTGAAAAGTATGATTTCCTGCCTGCATCGCTTCTGGGCATTACTCTCCTTACCCTTTCCCCAAAGTGCTCTTCCCCTCAGACCACAGCACTCAGATGCATGATGTTACTTGTAGACCTTGGATAGGTATGTTGTATCTGGCTGTTTTCTGGGAAGGGAAGAGTGTGGGGAGCAGGGTGGTGAAATGGAAACTTCCTTGACTCCCAGCATAGCCCAGTTCCTCACCGGTAGTAAGTAGCCTTGGATCTCTGGGGCAGGGACAGCGTGTGGATCTTATTACTTTTTTTCTCAGGCAGTCCTCTGTTTCAAGCAGCAGAGTCAGGGTGTGCCTGTCCCAAGCCCCAGCGCATTTTCTCAACCCAGCCCTGATGCAGAGCCTCCCTTCCCCCATCCTGACACCGGATTATCTGATTATCTGTCAGTATTAGAATGAAGAAAGGTTGTTGTGAGCTTTCAACATTCCTCTGACATGATAATAATTTTACTGAAAAATTGGGCATGCCTTGGGCTGCTCTCCCCATTTTGAACCAGAACGTCTTCTTAATATAGTGTGTTCAATCATTTATTTATCTGTCTACACCTTCCTCCCCTCATTTGTCTGTCAGCTTTTGGTAAGAATTATAATTCACCACTACATCAACAGTATCTAACAGAGTCTTGTGCGTAGTGTTTAATAGAATTTTTTTTTGAATTAAACTGGGATATGATTGCCAAGGAAGAGACTGGGGAGAGAGACAACACTGGCCTTTGAGAGACAAGGCAGCAGCAGGGGGAAGATACACCAGCAAGGGAGACAGCAGAGCAGGCAGGAGTGTGGGTGGGAGGGGGCTGGGCAGGTGGACTGGTCAGGGCTGACGGGGTCGGCTGTGTGGCTGAGAAGGGCGATGAGTGAAGAGGTGATGCCCGGTCAGTCTCTGGTGACCTTTAGTTTCAGAAACGTGATGGAGACAATCCCTTCCCTAGTTGAAAGGCTGTGTAGGTTGAGGAAGGAGTTCAGAACAGATTTTAAAAGAAAAAGTGAAACAGAGAAAAAAGAGGTCTTGAGGGGAAATCGGCATGCCAGAAGGGATTTTTGTTTTGGTTACTGCTGTTGCTGTTGTTGGAATGGGGAAGATCTGATCAGCTTAATATCCAGAGGGAAGGAGATTGTGACTAGAAAGAGCAATTTGCAAGACAGAGGAGGAATATGGGCCAAAGACAGTCTGAGTCTGATCTGAGGAGGAAGGAATCAAAGGAGTGAACGAGTGGAGGGAAGGCTGGTCTGAGAACTGGATGATGAGGGCTGAGCTCCCTGTGCAGGAGGTCCCTGGGCGAGGGAGGTGCGGGGCTTGTTGGGTGGGGAAGGCAGCCCAGGGTGGTGGTGGAGATACCTTAGGTGGCAAGGACAGAGGGGAGGGGCGCCTTCTTCTCCCTGCTCCTAGTACAAGGGTAGGGGTTGGGCGGGGGAGGGGAGGACGAGAGACACAGAAGGCCTGGTGTAGCAAAATGCGGAAAGATGAAAGGGTTACCCGGCAGCCTGCAGGCCCAGCCTAGGGGCAGAAGAAGCCTCTAGATCTGATGTTGGGTGGCACCACAAGAGACCTGAAAGCCTCTCGCTGCAGGTGGCCTTGTGCACTGTGCTAACATTGATTGCCTTTCTAGGAGGTTTGAGGAAAGGTTTTAGGAAGTGGCTTCAAGCCAGCAGGGAGGCACTCCCTGGACTACAGCCCTTTTTTCCTCACCTTTCAGATGTTTTGGGGGATTGCTTCATACTTGTCTCCAGAGATATGAAATACATGGGCTGAGGACACACAGTAAACCTCTGTAGAGATGTCCCTGTCCTGGATCCTCTGATCTCCAGACACCGGCAGTGGCTCCCCTCACACCCTCTGTGCCCCTGCCCACCCCCTCTCTGCTAATTTACCTCTCCGAGGACTAACCTGAGCCCCTCAAGTGGTCTGGCTTAGCACTGTCAGCTGGGCCAGAAAGCTGGTTGTGAAATACGCAGCTCTGAACTTATGCTTAAGATAGCCTTCTTGGGTTGAAAAACAAGATCTCAATTAACGAATTAATCAATTAATAAATAAAACATGTCCAAGAACCTTGTGTACATCTGATACCCTAGAGGCAATCAGGCCATCATCCATGCCCATGAGAGTGTACACGTACCTCAATGAAAGAAAGTCACAGAAATAAAAGCCTTTAAACTAAGGGGGACAATTCATCTGAGGTCTGAGGGGTAGACAGTCCATTTAAAGGAGAGGCAGAGGGGTGGATGAAGTGAGTCTGGAGTCCTGTCTCAACCAAACCGTTTCATTTTAAAGCAGGACTTGCAAATTAACTTTTCCTTTTGGTATTCTTCAACACCCTTTGAAACAAATAATTAGCCATGCAAAAATTCTAGAACTCAATTCCTAGTACTACTCTCCAGAGCACTTGAACCGTGCCCCAAAGCTGGCATTGTTACAAGGAACTCTTGATGAGAATAATGCCTGATACTGTGCAATTGTGTGCGGCTGGCCTTCCTTGCGTGGTTCTGTGTACGCACATCAATTACATGCATTCAGGATAATTTGTCTTTTTAAAATCACACCTTCTATTTCACCCCAAGAAGATAAATGGATCCTGCCTCAGTCCCAGTTCCATTGATTTTCCTGTGGTCCTATGGTGAGGCTATTACCAACACTAATCTCAAACCCTGCTAGGAGCCAGGAAGGCCTTAGAATTCAGAGCGCCAATTTCGGCAACTTTCACCTTAATTTTCTTTTCACGGGCTTTTGTTCTGACTCCCCTCCTCACATCTCATTTTCAAGTATGATTTGATTATTATCCTGTGAGGTGTGTTCCGCTGGCTCTGAGCAGACACCTTTTCGCCATATGCAGCTTGCAGGAGGGGGACAGGGACCTCTCTTGGTGAGGGTGACCCTCCTCAGGGCAGGGTGTCCCTGCAGCTTTGAAGCCTCACCCCATGGCCTCCCCTTCTGGCCGGGTGAGCCCACAACCTTCACCTTGTAGCTCTCAAAGTTACTTTTCTAGGGAGAGGAGGAAGAAAAGAAGAAACGGGGAGTGGAATTGAGAGGCTACAGGCACTGGGGAGGGTTTTGATAGTGAGCTCAGTGTTGGAAGTTAGGGCAGCTGCCGCCCATGTTCCCAGGGTTTGAAGTGATAGATGTCAGGTGGCCCTTTCCTTCCATTTCCCAGGGCTGTTCTGCAGCCTCCCGGCTGTCACACATCCCCACCTTCTGCTGGACCCAGGACCACACTCAGGATCTGAAGAGATCACACACCAATTAAAAAACGTACTGATTAATTTTCAGAAGGCAAACCATTCAGTTCATTAAGATATTTCTAACAGGACCGAGGGCATATAAGAAAGAGTAAGTCTTCCTTCACTGTTAACCCTGGGCCCAGTGGCCTCCCAGAGTACTGCTCTTAGTGGCTCCGTGGAACCTTCCAGGGACAGTCTATAAATAAGGCATGCCCTCAATTCCTCCTGCCACGTCACTGTCCACGCTTCTGCTGTCCTTTTCTGCTTCATTTCCCTTCCTCCTCTTCCTCTCTCTCCTCCCTCTCCTTCCCCCCCACTTCTTTTCCTTCTTTGATATAGTAATTTATCTTGTAGATGGTTCCATACCAAGACTCATAAACCTGCCTCATTCTAAAGGGTTGCATAGTATTCTACCATGTGGAAATATAATAAGTTATTTATCTAATCCCCTAGTAATAGTTATTTTGGTTGTTTCCACTCATTTTTTTTTAACCATTAAAAAGAATGCTGCACAAAAGAATTGAAAGCAGGGACTCAAAGTGATATTTTTATGAAGATGTTTATAGCAGTATTGTTCACGGCCACAGTAGCTAAAAAGCAGAAACAACCCAACTGTCCATCAGGAGACGAATGGATAAACAAAATGTGGTATATCCATACAATAGACTATTATCCAGGCACAGAAAGGAATGAAATGCTGATCTATAGGACAACATGAAAACAGTATGCCAAGTGAAAGGAGTAGCACACAGAAGGACAAATGTTTATGATTCTACTTATATGTATGAGGTACATAGAATAGGCAAATTCATGGAGATAAAAGTAAATGGAGGTTTTGAGGTGGAGGTGAAGGGGAATGGGGAGTTATTGTTTAATGGATACAAAGTTTTATGTTGGGGATGATGAAAATGTTTTAGGTATAGATAGTAGTGATGGTTGTGCAATATTGCAAAGGTATTTGTTTTCTTTTTGTGCGTGTGAATGTATTTAATGTCACTGAATTATAAACTTGCAAATAGTTAAAAGTGAAAATTATCATGCCGTGTACATTTTATCACAATATAAAGAAATGACGATAGAAAGATAGGAAAGATAATAATATGCTGCTGAAGCCTTAGAAAGAAAAGAATGCTGCAGGGAACATCCTTGTACAATAGGGCGCTCTGTAGGAACACAAGTGTATCTGTATGATGCATTCCCAGAAATGGAGAAGGAGTGTGTACATTTTAAATTTTGATATACAATGCCAAATTTTCTTCAGAATATTGGATTAGGTAATGCTCTGACTCATGAGATATGAGGTTGGTTTGATACCAACCACAGTCTGACATCAAACAGTTTGATCTTTGCCACCCTGACAGCTGAAACATGGACCCCTTGTCGATTTAATTCACATTTCTCTGAGGGGGTTAAGCCATATATGTGGTGAGTGTCACAGACTTCCCTGATCAGGAGTCACCTTGGGGCCAGGTCAAGATGGAAATAGGTCAGGAGCAGCCTGGAGGCACAAGGGCGGGCTGGCTGGCTGGGCGTGAAAGAAGAATTTCTGGCTCCTTTACCCCCTCTGCAGCCTCCCTCTACTTGCTGCCTCAGCTTTATTATGTGGTTCATGGAACCGCAGAATGGCACCTTGGAAGAGGACCTAACAGGTCCAGATGCCCAGCACAGCGAGTCCTTGGTGTGCTCCCTTCCCAGCTTTGAGAGTCTCTGCGCACTGCTCGTGACAGCAACCTCACTTCTTCCTGATTCCTAGGAAGGTTATTCTCCATCAAATGTACCTCCTCCTGGTTTTCCACCCCATGATCGTAGACTCTCTGAAGAACCAGAACAAGTGTAGTCCTTCTCTGAGCAGCTCTTGGGCCAGTCACTTGCAAAGATAAAGCCTGAAATAAATGATGGTGAATGGATCCCTGAATACATGCATTATCTGCAAATTTCAATCACTAATATTATTATCCTGCAGCTTCCATAACAGTATAGAGTTCTTAGAAAGGAACTTCCTCAATTCAGAGGACAGTGGGCTGGCCCTGTCTGGGGTACAGCCTGCGCTGAGTCAATGCAGGAAGCATGTAGCCACCTGGCATGCTTTGGCCTTCTTCACATAGTGAGCTACAGAGCCAAGGCACCTTGATTTATAATGTACATGTCTCCTGTCTAAGGACCACCTTCTCTTGGCTTCAATCCAGAATTCCAAACCCCCATGATCAGTCTGAGTGAATCTTAACTCACTCACCAGCATTTTAGTAATTTCTTCCAGCTTTTTGTCACTTCCTGATTTGATATATATTCCGTTAAATATTCTTCTTCCACTCTATGGATTACAATGTTGATTAGGTCAGGACCAAGGGCAGTGTCAGGTAACGACATCCCATTTCTCAAGCCTGACGGGATACAGTTATTTAACAGAACTATTCCTAATGGGATGGCTGAGGTCTCAGCCAACTATCACGTTTATGGTGAAATCATGAGGGGCTCAGACGCTCTGCTGATATCAGGATGCTGGGGACAGTGGGAAGAGGTGGGAGACAAAACAGGAAAGTTACTGTTAGTGCTTGAGTTCTGACTACCAAGGAACAAGCAGGTTGTGCTGTGGAAGCGAGGGTGGGGTGGGGGCAGGGAACTTGGACCAGATCATTGGCTTGGTATGTGGACCTGCGGGAGGAGAGTAGGGTGCTTGCATTCAGACGCATAGGTATAATTCGGGCCTCGGAATAACAAATCTATACGTAGGGCTTACTGTGTGTCAGACGCTGTCCTATGCACATACGAACTCATTTCATTCTTACACATCCTAGGAGGCAGGTGCAGTCATTATCTCCATTTTACAGATGAGGACACGGAAGCACAGAGAATGGTTAAATAATTTACCCTGAATCATACCTGCAGGGTTTAAAGCCAAGCCTGCTGGCTCCAGGGTGTGTGCTCTTAACCACTTCACTCTATGGCCTTGGAAAGCTCAGCCTCCATCATATTACTGATGGATTTCAGAGTCTGCTGGCATGTTCAGCTTCTAGAAAGAGGATGTGGCTAACCCCAGGGACTCCAGACCTCAGGGCAGTCTCTCCAGGGCCAGCAGTCCCTGAGGAATCTTCTCTCAACCAAGTGGGAGAGGTGAAAGTGACTGCTGTGAGGAGTTGTTAAATAATCTGCCTCAAAAGATGTCTTATCATCTTCTGAATGTGCGGTGGCATTTCCTAGCTGAGTGGGAATGGTACAGGGCCAGTGGGAGAAGGTCTGGGTCAAGGTAGGGCTTTGCCATCACCTGACTCCTTGGTCCCCAGTTGTCTCTTCTGTGAATAAACAAAGCTGAGCTAAAAGATAACTTTAGTGTAGTTACTTTCTTATGTAAAAGTTTAGTATGTCTTAAGATGGGGGAACTTTAGTTATATACCTGGATGAGTGCATTCAGTGCAGGCAGCCTCTTCACTGGACAGGTGTGGTCAACACAGGGATAGACTTGCCTTCTGTCACGCTCGGAAGTGACAGAGTCCTGTGTTGCCTGGGGAAGGGAAGCAGAATAAACCCACATCCTTCATTAGATCCCAGAACAGATGTGAGGGCAGTGGTTCTCAGCCCTGGCTGCCGTTGGATCACCTACAGAGATGCTGAAGCACACATGGGAGCCGTGAGGGAGGATAGAGCCCAGGCTGTTACATTTTTACCAAGTTTTCCTGGACGGATTCTGATCATCATCAAAATTTGAGAACTAGTGGTCTGGGGTGTGGCTCACAGTCATTGCTTAAAGTCCTGGGTGTTCTATTGTGCAGGTAAGGTGATACAGTCTGTGGGATCTCCTGTATTTGGCTGTGAGAGGTGCAGAGAGCAGCAGAGGACAGGAAAGCAAAGGCAGGCCTCAGTGAGCTCAATCAGGGACTGGTGACACCAGGACAGGCCACAGCTGAAGCTGCAGGCACCGGCGTGGCATGGAGGGACAGAGCCCTGGAGAGGGACAGAGCCCTGGAGAGATCCAGTGCATTTGCAAACTGCCGGAGAAGCTTCTTAAAACAGAAAGCACTGCAAGGTTTTTCTAACGTCCTGGAACATAATGGAAAAACAGTGTTTAGTGGACCTAGGGTAATTAAATTTTTAGCCAGCTTATCTCCCAATTTGACTTCTTTTAGCCTCATTTTGATTATTTTCCCTTAGGATTTATACAAGTTCTAATTAGAACATCACATAAATCTGTTATTTAAAACAAAGACAGATCTTTCTGATCATGTTTTTTAAGAATTTTTTTTTTGTGAAATTGATACAAACCCATTATTTGTTTTTTCAATCAACTAATATACAAAAGTACCCAAAAAGAGAAACAGAAGAAATTACTTCAAATTCTGCCATGGAGAAGAAATTAACATTTGGTGAACATTATCACAGCTCTCTCTCTCTGATAGAGTGATAGCTAATTAGGTAAATTGAAACACTTTTACAAAAATAGAATCTTACTGTACACATTTTTAAATTAAAAGCATTATGTTTAGTTTGATTCAAATTTAATAGCCAAATAAATTAAAATGAAACTTCAAAAATTGCTGAAGTTCCTTCCAAGTTATTTCAATTTCGGAAAGAATTTTCTGAAGTTATTTATTTTGGGGAAGGAAGAAGAGTTTTAGTCCCAGTTTTAAAATGGCAGTGACTCCTGCCACTTTCCACCATCCCTCCAACTCTGGATTTCTCTTGCTACTATTTTTACATCAACAAGGTTTGCAGCATTTGCATTCTGTTGTCTGCTGTCACGCCCAGGTGTTTACCGTACTCCCCTCTGCTCACCTGCTGTTTGCCTGACCTTCACCAGCACTTCTGTATTCCAGGGCAATGATTCTCAAACTTTAAAGTGTATATGAATCACTCGGGGATCTGGTTAAAATGCGGATTTTGGTGCCCTAGGTCTGAGGTGGGGGTCTGTATTTCTTACAGGCTCCCTTACGATACTCACGTTGCTGCTGCAAGAACCACACTTTGATGACAGGTTCTAAAATGTTTTACTTCTTAGATGATCAGACTCTATCCTCTGACCCCTACCCACCCACCCCTCTCCCCATAGCTCATTGGTGCTGTGTTCCCTGAAATGTGGCATTCTTTAGAATGCTTGGATCTTCTTGCCTGTTTGTATGCATGGGGTGGGGAGCAACCTGCCTGGCTTTAAAATACCTGGGTGACATACATTCCTTTGCTCAGAATTGTGGACATTTTTCAGTGTCTTCTGGCATTGAACATTGCTGTGGTCAGTTTAGGACAAGCCTGATTTTTACCTTTTTAAGATGATTTGCCTTTTTCCACTTGGATAGCCAGAGGATTCCTTCTTTATCCTTGAGGTTTGGTAATTCACAAGGATGTGTCTTGATTTGATCTTGGGATGTATTTTGACTTTTTCAGAGGGCAGTGTCAAGCCTTTAATTCAGGAAGCCTTTGCCCCATCTGCCCTCGAACCGTCTGCACTGTGCTTCTGGAGTCTTACGCAGAACACTGATGAAGCACTGTCGGTGGATGCACCAGGGTGTGCCGTTTGTCACTGGGGCTGTGGGCTGGGACCCACTGAGGCTGTTTCCCTGCCTCCTCCACACTCTCTCTGGAAGCTGCTCTCGGCCAGGAATCCTTGTCCTGGTAGCGCTGGAGATGGGGACAGGAAGAGGCAGAGACACAGGAGAGAGAGAGGAACACCCTCAGGCTATTTCACAGATTCCCACACCTCCCCTGCACCTTGGCTCTCATATCGCTGGAGGGCCTTTCAGGATGCAACATTTCCTTTGGAGAAATACAAATCTTGCCCAAAGTCTGAGGAGATTTGGGCCAGCTTTCAATATTCTTCCAAATTTCTCTGCATTTTCTACTATGCAGTTTGTAGTAGTGGCTGTTTCTTTTAGTAAAGGTTGGTCTTTCTTCCCTTCCTACAAGAAAAAACCCTTTTCCTTTGTGCATTTAGCTAGAGATACATGGGAGGAGATAGAAGGCTTCAGCTTTCCAACTTTGCTTTCCTCCACCTTTCTAAGCCAAGGCCAGGATGAGGTTCAACCTGTTTCACATTTAACTGGGTTTTTTCTTCTCCTTTTTTTGTTTTTTGCTTTTTTTGCAATTGGATCTTGCAATGGCTAATGGCGGGACACCTGACCAACAGGGGCCTGGCCCTCTGTCCCTGCTGCCTGGGTTCCTGCCTCTGAAGCTGCTCAGTGCTGGGGCAGCCCCAAGCCAACTCCCTCTCAAGGGGAATAAACTTCAGCCCAGGTGTATCCTCAACTCTTTTCTCTGCAAGGCCTGTTTTTTTTTTGTTTTTTTGTTTTTTTTGGTACGTGGGCCTCTCACTGCTGTGGCCTCTCCCGTTGCGGAGCACAGGCTCTGGACGCGCAGGCTCAGCGTCCATGGCTCACAGGCCCAGCCGCTCCGTGGCATGTGGGATCTTCCCGGACCGGGTCACGAACCCGTGTCCCCTGCATCGGCAGGCGGAATCTCAACCACTGAGCCACCAGGGAAGCCCTGCAAGGCCTGTTTTATTGGCAAATGGTGAACCAGGAGAAAGTCTGAAACCACCGAACCCACTGACCCAGCTCCTTGGTTGAAAGACACTTGCACCATCATTACTTGTGCTATTATTTGCATATCTAGGCTTTACTGGGAAACAGGGAAGGCTGACTGGAGGTACTTCAGGGTGACCAAAACCTAGTAGATGTGGCACCTGACCACTTCAGAGTGAAGGCCATGCAGTCTCTCAAATCATCCCCACCTTTACCCATTTAGGATGGTGCCAAGCAGGAGGGCCATCATCTCCACTTTCGAGAAAGGAAAGTTGAGGGAACAGAAGTGGGAGTCACAGACCCAACCTTGTTTCTACCTAAAACAATGAAACAGATGACGATAGCCCCCCACCTCAGGACCTTAGTGACAGTTATTAGGGAATTGAGGAAGGTGCAAAAGTTTACCCCTGATGCAAATTCACGTGTGGTCCATTCCTGTGGTTCCCCCACTGCTCCCACACCTAGGGATGCTCACCCTCCTTATTGGGACAGCTGAGAAGTCAGCTGCCTTCGGGGAGGATGGACAACGAAGCAGATTGCAGGCACTGGGAGGGGCAGCCCGACCCGCTGCCTCACCACAGCATGCCATGTGTCAGAGGACACATCTGGGAGAGCTGGCAGCGGATGGAGAGATGCTTTTAGGGTAAGATCGGGCAGGGGAAAAGGAGGAGGTGTCAGCCGTCAGGCTGAAAATCCTGGGGCTAAGCTCCACTAAGAGAGAAAAGTAGTTTTGTTCAGACCTCTGCTTCCTGCCAAGGTTGCGACCCCTCCTCCCCCCCAGCCCCAGCCCATAGCTTGAAAACAACCTAGTTCTCTAAGGGAACATTATCTTCTTCCCAAGTGTCTACCCCAGACAGTGTTCCGAGCCTCCTTTTGTAACCAGAGGCTAAAGTTACAACTGCCACCTTTTCCCCGTGGCTGTGGCTTAAGCGTGTTGTAAACACTAGATTGTAAAACTGAGTCCATTACACATCAAGCAAGAGAGCTGCTTCAATTCAGCTAGTTTTAAAAGTCTGCTGGAATGAAGTCATTCTGGAAATTGAAGATGGGATTCCATGTTGTAGTGGACACATGTCTGGTGGGCTAGGGGCACCACTTAGAACACTCCTTCCTGCTTGAACGGGGTTGGGGGCGTCTACCTGGAAAGCCTCAGGAGCTCTGGGGGGCCCAGATGGTATTCCTCCCACCTCAGGGAGCTAGGGCCTGGGCACTGGGCCTCGGCTCAGACACCTGGATGCGCCTCACTAAGGCTTTGACTTTTTTGTTTGTTTGTTTTTGCGGTACGTGGACCTCTCACTGTTGTGGCCTCTCCCGTTGCGGAGCACAGGCCCTGGATGCACAGGCTCAGCGGCCATGGCTCACGGGCCTAGCCACTCCGCGGCATGTGGGATCTTCCCGGACCAGGGCACGAACCCGTGTCCCCTGCATCGGCAGGTGGACTCTCAACCACTGCGCCACCAGGGAAGCCCAGGCTTTGACTTTTGAGGGAGCGACTCGAAGGTTTAGGAGACTTGGGACATTTGCAGCAGCATTAAGTCCCAGCAGCTGCATCTGCATTGGGTGTTTGGAGGGTGGGCAGGGCGGAGGGGCCATCAGGAGTGTCTAGGCAGGTCCAGACCCTCTAGGGTCTAGGTGCAGCCCAGGCTGCTTTGTCTGCTACCCAGCTTCTCCAATGATTCTGAGCACTGCTCCATTGCTTTCCAAAAGGCTGCCTCCCTTTTCTGTTTCTTTCGTTTAACCACAGTCAATTTCCATTGCTTGAAACCAGGAATCCTCACTGATACAAGAGTGGTGCCGAGTTTTGAGTTTGCCAGTTATTTCTTAGAGGAAGGCTGCGCCTAGCAGGAAGACCGTACCTGTGGAGGAGGTGCAGGAATGCCCATTCCTAATTTAGTAAAGGGCTATCGAGTGGGTGCCGGTGGCAGGCACTGTGCTCAACAGTAGGAAGCATGCCTTCATGGAGCTTTCGCATGAGTGGAGGAGACGTGCCTGTCCAGCTTCCGGATCACGGCCCCAGGTGGGCCCCGTCTGGAAGGCTGCCTGCCTGGTGGGAGGCTGTGCCATCCACTCGCACAGCAGGTGCCCAGCAGGCCTGTGTGGAGGGTCAGGTAAGGTCCTGGCGTTCATCCGTGGCAAGTCGCCTAGAGCCCAGTGTTCATGCACGCACAAATCGCCCAGTCTTTCATGGGTTGTTATAGCTATTTCTTCTAGTTTTTCTTTCTGGTTTTATTTTTCTTTCTTCTTATTTAGACTTCAAGAGGGAGAGAATTACTGGTCACAACCAATCCAGATTTACCCTCTGTCTTTAGGGTTGAAGGGACACTGGACTACCAGGTGCTTATATGTTTGGGGGTGTTAGGAGCTCCCATGCGGCACCCCAGGCTCCGGTCCTGACTCTTCCTTTGCACAGCCATCCCATTTGGGCCCAGAGCCTGACTGCAGCCTTCTGCAAGCAGGGCCGTGGCTCCCGTCCGCCAGTTTCTATGCTGTTCTTGCTGCTGCCCTCTGCCTGCTTCCTCATTCCTGGAGTCACTGGGCATCTCAGTGCCCATCAGCTGGAGCCTTGGACTTCTGGCTGCTCACCACTGACCCAGTGGCCTTTGCATACCTCCAAGGGCAGGTAGCACACCTCCCTAAGCGCTGATCCAGGGCTTCTTAACCTGGCTGAACTTAAGAAAGGCCTGGGGAACTTTTAAAGCAACACTGATACCAGCCCCTGCCCCTCCCCTACCATCTGAGCCCCCATGGGGATGGGCTGTAGTATCTTTAAAATCTTCCCAGGTGATTCCATGTGGTGCCAGTGTTTAAAAGCACTGTTCGAGGTCTTTTGTTCTGGGATAAGCCTTCAAGGGGGAACCAAGCCCAGTCCTGCCCTGCCCAGGGTCTGGCAGCCAGGCGGGGGCCCTGCCCTCCCGCTCAGGCCCAGACCCAGAATCCTGGGGGGGCAGTGTCCTCCCTTCCAGGAAAACTAAGAGATTTTCTCCTCTTCTCTCAAGATTAGAATAGGAACTTCACCAGAGAAGCATGGCCGTCATCCCATCCACTTGATGTGTTTCCCTTCAGAATGTCTGCCGTGCTTACTTCTCAGGACGCTGGCCAGGAGTGTGTTCTCACTGCAGAGATGCCCAGACGGCCCTCCCCGGCCTGGGCTGTGGCCAGCACACGACTCTCTTCCCTCCTCTCCAAGCGGCGGCCGAAGGCCTGGAGCCTGAGGGGGCAGAGGATGCAGAATTGGCAGACATTTTCCTCAGGCAGGCTGGGAAAGATTGTTTAAATTTAGGCCCTCTCCTCCCAGAATGAAAATAAGTTATTTTTATGTGAGTAAGTATTTGTTATTGAATTAAATATAAGTCCAGGGCACTTCTCCTAATTTACGGCTGTGGGTACAGAGCTGAGGTGGCCTGCGTCACTGGGTGCCCCCTTTATGGCCACGCTGCCTTCACAGCATCTTTCCCACCCCCTACCATTGCTCATCCGTTTCGGTGTCTCTCCCAACTTTGTCAAATGTAACGTGAAAGTAAAAGGAAACAAAAGAGAGGTTTTCCAAGAGGAGAAATCAGATTTATCCTGAGGTAATTAAATGTGTAGAAAACCCAGAACAAAGGATTGCAAATAGTGTGCACGTGTGTCTGTGTGTAAGAGTAAGAGAACGAATCATTATTTCCCAGACAGCCAGAGCCTTCTGATTCATCTTAGGTTCAGGCGCCTCTGAGGTGGCGTCAGCCAGAGAGGCCACCCGCTCAGGTGTCCCAGCACCTGCACAGACGCCGTCAGCGCCCCGGGGCACCCCACAGCACCTCAGGTGGAAAACCAGCCACTGCCTTTCCTGGCAGCCTTCTGCTCTCACTGTCCTGCAGAACTGACCTTCCCTGCCTGAGCTCAGGGACCTTGGACTTTTCTCTTGTCTGTGTCATCTACTAGAAGCTGAATAGTTTGGGGTCAAAGACTGAGTCTTTCATGGTCTTTTATTTGTGGCATTCCCAGGAGTCCACTGCAGGGCCTGGCTTACTGTGGTCAGTCTGTATGTGTTTGTTGAATGAATAAATGAATGAATGGATGACTGGGCACAGAAGGGACCTGCAGACATTTCAGACACATTGAGGTCATCTCGCTGCCATCTTTGACAGGTGCATCCACCGTGCCTGAGCTGTGAGGTGGGGTGTGACGGGACTCCCGGGGGGGACAGAGGAGGGAGGAGAAGCTATGAGGTAGGAGGTGGTGCTTAAACTGGGCCTGGACAGATGGACAGGTTCTGTGAAGCCCCCATCATAAGGGATGCTGGTACTTCCAGGCAAGCAGCAGTCTCCCTCATCCTCCCCACACTCTGCTCAACTTAGACCCGTGGACATGGGTCCTCTGAGAAACAGTGCTGGTGAGTGGCCAGCAAGGCCTTTCAGCTGCTTTGATGGAATGCTGAGCAAGGACCAACCTCCTGGGGAGGCTCACTGGGGGTGTAGTCTACATAGGCCATCTGACACGCCTCCCACCTAGGGGACCTTGCTGATGCTGTGAGTTCCCTCTGTTGTGGCCTTCTTCCCCTTCTTCAATGAGCAGCTCAGGTGTCACCTTCTTCCCCTCAGTAGATTCTTGAAACCTCTGCTTACACTGTGACCACTGTCAGCCCTGTGTCTTGGCTGCTGCCGCGCTATCTTTTCCTATGACGTGCCCGTCCACGCACTGCACAGGACACGAATCGCATCCCGTTCAGTTGGCTTGGTAGCTGCTGAATAAATGCAGGGCTTGTTTCCTTGACGGACCAATTTCCTAATGCGTTTTGAGTGACACTGTATGACAGGGATTATCCATGGGCTTTGGTGATGCTCTCATTTCCTCCTCAACACTGAGCAGGAGTGAGTCTTGCCAGCTGACGGGGACCGAGGGATAGAAATTCCGGGCTGGGGCTGTGCCTTGGAGAGGACTATGGGGACAGGGGGACCGAGACCGTTTGGGGTAAAGTCTGCCTGAGAACCTGTGTGTTCAGAGTGCTCTTGCCTTTCTACCAAGGTTTAACCACAACAGACGGCCCAGCCGAGCTCTGTGTGCCATGCTGCAAAATACCTAGAGGCCCCATCTGGCGTGCCCCGTGCTCCAGCCTTCGGCTCCAGCATGGGAGGGGCTGCCCACAGCTACAGCCTTGGGGGCTGAGTGGAGACTCTTCCTCATCTCTTCCACAGGCCCGAGTTTCCACCATGAGACATCCTTTGGATAAACTGTGGTAAAATATTGAAACACATCTTACTGTCTAAACCATTTTGAAGTATAAAGTTCATTGGTACTAAGTTCATTCATATTGTGGTGCAGCCATCACCACCCTCCATCTCCAGGACTCTTTTCATTTTGCACAGTTAACATCTTGCCGGTTGAGCAATAGCTCCCCATGAACCCCTGCCCCCAGCTGCTGGCAACTGCCATCTTACTTTTATCTTTTATCTCCCTATTTCCCCCATACCTCAGCCTCTGGTGACTACCATTCTACTCTCTGTTACTATGAGTTTGGCTTTTAATCTATATTCCACTTATATGTAAGTGAGATTATTCACCCTTTGTCTTTCTGTGTCTGGCTTACTTCACTTAGCACAATGTCCTCCAGGTTCATCCATGTTGTCCCAAATGGCAGAATTTCCTTCTTTTTTAAGGCTGAATAATATTCCATTATATGATAGAATATATATATACACACACACACACACACACACACACACACACACACACACACTCATGTATACACACATATCACAGTACACAATGGAATATATACATATATATGAGTACATATATACCACATTTTATTCACTCATGAGACATACTTTTCACTGAGTTTTAAAGGTTCTTTAGCCTTTAATATGTTCTTTGTTAGAATAAATACTACTTTGGGGGAAAAGACCTTTAGATGCATCAATATTGCCAGCTTTATTATTCTCTGAGGTTCTCAGCTCCCAGAGATAAGAGCCTAGGTGAGCTGGAGCATAGGAGTGCTTCACAGTCAGTGCTGTGGTCTGAATGTTTGTGTCCCCCCCACCCCAACCAAGTTCATATGTTGAAATCCTAACCCCTAAGGGGATGGAATTAGGAGGTGGGGCCTTTGGGAGGTGATTAGATCACAAGGGTGGGACCCTCACCAATGGGATTAGTGGCTTTATAAAAGTGGGTCCAGAAAGTTCCTTTGCCCTTTTGGCCATGTGAGCATACACTGAGAAGTCTGCAACCTGGAAGAGGGCTTTTACCCGACCATGCTGGCACCCTAATCTCAGAATTCTAGGCTCCAGAACTGTGACAAATAAATTTCTGTTGTTTATAAGCCACTCAGTGTGTGGCATTTTGTTATAGCAGCCTGTATAGTCTAAGACGGCCAGGCAGGTCTAGCAGGATGGAGCTGCCCCCAGGAGAGTAGGTGGGCCTTTAAAACGGACTCCACCCCAGGACTCTGGGAGGAGGGAGGGCAGCCGGGGGCGGGGGGCATGCAAAGCAGGTACCAGATTTCAAAGAAATTGGTTTTTCATACTTCTGGCCAAATACTTGTCTGTAGATGAATATTCCAGAAAAATATCAATTTTTTGTTTTTGAATTACAGTAATAAAATATGCCTATTGTAGGAAATGTGGCAGATATGGGAAATAAAAAGAAAAATGAAAATCACCCAGAATACCATCTAGAGATCATTTCTGCAGCCTTTTGGTGTATTTCATCCCAGCATTTTGTGTGTATGGGGTCATATTGTAAGCAATTTTATATCTTTCATCCACTGAACATTACACTGTGATCATTTTCCCTGTCATTAAATTTATTTGAAAACATTATTTTTAATGGCTGCATAATATTCAGTCTTGTGGCTGATACATAATTTATTTAACCATTTCTCCCTTTTTTTTCCTGAACACTTATGCTCATTCTAATTTGTGGATATTATGAATACCCACAAAATAATGATGCTGTGAACATCCTCATACATGAATCCTTGGACACTCTGTGCTTAAGGACGGAGGACAGAATTCTAGACATGGAATAAAAGGTGTGTGATTTGGTGATGGGTCTGGGTGCTTACTTACAAGTTGCTTTCCAGCAAGGTCTCCAGATGAAGGCTTTGCCACAATAGATGAGAATGTCCTTGCTCTGGCACCTTCTTCTGCATTGAGCATTACTGTTCCTCAAATCTCTGCTAACTTGATGGAATAGATGCATTGGTTTCTTAGTCATTTACCATCATTGATTTTGCCCAGTTTTCCAATAGGGTGTCAGTCTTTTACTTATTAAAGAGTCCCCCATATATTATCTCAAGATTATTAATCTTTTCTCAAATATATTACAAATCTTTCTCCCAGTTGGTTATTTGCCATTACATTTTTCATAACATCTTTACTGAGATACAATTCACATACCACATAATTCACCCCATTAAAGTGTACAATTCACTGGTCTTTAGAATATTCATAGAATTGTGCAACCATCACCACGATCAATTTTAGAACATTTTTAACATCCTAAAAAGAAACCCTATACCCACCAGCAGTCACTCCCTATTTCACCTCCCCTCCCCTTGCCCCCAGCTCCTGGCGACCACTAATCTACTTTCTGTTTCTATGGATTTGCCTATTTTGGACATTCCATATAATGGGAAGCATACAATACATGGGCTTTTGTAACCAGCTTCTTTCATTTAACAGGATGTTTTCAAGGTTGCATCATGTCTCAGTACCTCAATGTGCCATTAAATTTTGCTTATGATTTTTAATAGTAGAAGTTCTAAATTTTTATGTAGTGAATGTTTTGAGCTTTCTTTCTGTGATCTACCTTCTCTCTCTCAAGGCTTTTATGCTTAAAATGTCCTTCAGTTAAATTTACAACTGTATTTTCTGTTAGTTTTTTTTTTTTTTTTAACTGCTTCATTAAAACATTAGAATGAGGGCTTCCCTGGTGGCACGGTGGTTGAGAGTCCACCTGCCGATGCAGGGGACACTGGTTTGTGCCCCGGTCCGGGAAGATCTCACATGCTGCAGGGCGCTGGGCCCGTGAGCCATGGCCGCTGAGCCTGCGCGTCCAGAGCCTGTGCTCCGCAACGGGAGAGGCCACAATGGTGAGAGGCCTGCGTACCGCAAAAACAAACAAACAAAAAAAAAACACATTAGAATGATTAATCTCAACGTAATACACGGATATAGCCCTGTTTTAAATGGCTTTAATTTTTATATGCACTCTTCAATCCACCTGGCATGTATTTTAGTAAATAGTAATAGGGTGAGAGTCTAATTTAATTTTTTTTTCCAATAGTCAATTGTCCCAGTGCATTTCTACCCCATTTACTTGTGCTGCTTCCTTTGTAATTTATTAAGTTCTCAAATGTACTTTGGTTTATTTTAGTACTGTGGCAGTGCTCTGTTTATCCACCACTGCACCAGAGCTGGGCTTTCTAATTCTAACAGTTGTAAAATAAAGTACAGTCTGGTTAGACTTGTACACCTCTCTTTATTCTTCTTTTTACGGACTTTCTTAATTCCTTTGCCCATTCATTTCACCCAAAGATCTGAGAATTTTTTTGGTCAAATTTCCTTCCCTTCTCTGGAACAATGCCTTCTCCCCACCAAACAGCTGCTGGTAATTTCATTGGTCATGCTTTAAACTTCCATGTTATTTTGAGAATTGATTATATTCAGTCTTTTATCCAGGAGCATGTCTCCCCATTTTGTCGAATCTTATTTTATATATTTTAGTAATGCTTTTAATTTTCCTCATTTTGGTGTCACAATTTAGGGCTATTCTGATCTCTTTGATTGCTTTTGATATTTTTTATTGCTCTTGTGAGTGGATTTTTAAAACTGGTTATTTCTTTTATTAAAGGAGGCTCTTTTTTCCCCCTGTTTGTAATGGTCTACTTTTCTGAACTCTCTTTTCTAATTATAGGATATTTTCCAGTTGTTTCTTTTGCAATTTCTCTGTCTCTAATCATACTGTCCAAAGCCACGATGGTTTCTTTCTTCCTTTCTAATAGTTACATCTCTATTTCTGTTTCATTTCTTATTGTCTTGGCTTGATCTTCCAGAAAAGTGTAAAGCATTAGTGAGAGGGAACAAGCTCATTTTCTTTACTGGAACTGACTTTAGTTGTTTCATTATTAAAATAGTGTAGGTTTAAAGTAGAAAGCTAGGGAGAAAAATAGAGTACATTTATTTGAAAAAATAATAAAGAATATAGTCAGTATGTTTTGAGATAAGCATATTGTTTTCTCTCTTGCTCAGTTGACATGAGGTTTTGATTAATATTAATAAAAATATATAAAACTATATTTTCATTTTTTAAAATAAAACTTAGTTGACCATGGTGAATGTTGTATTTGATTTATAGTGCTTTTATTTGGATGCTCGCATCTGTATTCATAAGTGAATTATTCTTTATTTTTTTTAGTTATATTGGCACATTTGGATACAAGGTTTTACTAACTTCATAAAATGAGCTAGATAGAGCTTTATATATTTTTAATGCATGGGGCAGGTAATACAGCATGCAGTTATCTTTTTCTTAAAAGTTTGAAAGAACCCCCCCCTTGTAAAAGTATTTAGTCTTGGAATATTTCTCTGATGTAAACATTGGTAGTTTTTTCATTCTACCCTGATAACTAACCGATCGCTTAAGGTTTTTATTTTTTCCTGTATCATATTTTGATAATTAACATTTTTCAGGAAAATTATTCAATTCGTTGAGATTTTTCAATTCATTAGCACAGTGCTATACACAGATTTTTTTGAACTACAAGAAACCACTGTGTCTGTCCCTTATTAGTTATGCTATTTGTTTCCTCTCATTCTCATTTACAATAATAATATACAGAAGTTTACATTTGAATGGGTTTATCGCTTACTTCCAGCTTTCCCATTCTTGAATTCTTCATTTTGATTCATCACTCAGTCGGGTGAAGTGTATTTTCAAGTAATATTTTCTTTTCTACACAATACATGTTAAAATTTCAGAGTTCATGCTTTATCTTGAAATGTCTGTTGCTCCACATTTAGACAATGTATTGGTTGAGTATAAAATTTCATGGTCACAACCATTTTCTGCAAAACTCAATGGGTGTTGTTGTCTGAAGTCTTCTGTTCTTGCCTTTGTGATATTGCAGAGGTGATCTGAGGCTAGTCCTTTATTGTTATTTCATTTTTGTTTTGTTTTGTTTTGCTTTTTCTCCTGCCTGAATACTTGTATATTTTTAAAAAGTCCTTTTAGATAACAATATTAGGGGCTTCAAGCCTAATGTATTATGGTGTATTGTGAGAGAGAGAGAGAGAGAGAGAGAGAGAGTGTGAGCATGTGTGTGTGTGTGTGTGTATGTGTGTGTGTGTGTGTGTGTGTGTTATGATGGGAAAATAGATATTCTCATTGCCTTAAAATATATACCCCACATGGGTATTCCCTGGTGGTACAGTGGTTAAGACTTGTTGCTTTCACTGCCGTGGGCCCGGGTTCCATCCCTGGTCGGGGAACTAAGATCCCACAAGCCGTGTGGTGCTACCAAAAACATATATATATATATATATATATATATATATACACTCCACAAGGTACAGCAGTTTTTCTCATCATTGAAACTACTGACATTGTGGTTCAGATCATTGTTTGGGGAGCCATCTGTAAGATGTTGAGCAGCCTTCTTGGCCTCTGCCCACTAGAGGCCAGGAGCATCCCCTCTCTTCAAGTTGCAACAGCTCCAAATGTCCCCAAACGTTGTGAAATGTTTCCTAGGGGGCAAAGTCACCCCTGTGGAGAATCTCTGGAGAGAGGGTGGCATGAACTTGTGTTTTGAACTTGGGTTCAGGAACAGAACGTCTTCCCCATCTTACTTTAATTGGTCTGTAAGTCAAGCAAATATATATATATTGTGTTTGTGTTTTTCAGTCCTGCTCCCATGGCTTTATAATTGGTGGAAATCCCTCAAGGTTTTAGCACCAGATCAAATGTAGTTTATGTAGTGGCTTTTGAGTTTTTACTTGTCTAGTTTTTACCGGTGTTTTAGTGGGAATTTGAGAGAAACTGTCAGGCATTTCTGGCCAGTGACTATTTAACACCATTCTCCCTTGTGAATTTTCTCACTCTGCATTTTTATACTCAGACTTCAAAAAATAATTTTTGTTTCTTAGAGGAATTGTTTTGAATACATATGTTGGTGTTTCGGGTGACTATGCCACTGGTTCAGGTTGTAATTTGGGATGCCCAGTGAAGTCGTTTATTCTGGGCCACACTGAAAAACAGCCCCTCTGCAAGCTTCAGACCTCGATCAGCGATTCCAGACCCGCAGACAGCTTGGTTCAGACCACACGTGCTGGCTGGGATTGCTGGGCTGAGCTATCAGCTTGCGGTCTACACCTAGTCGGTTCTGAAACCAGGCAGTGATGAAAATCCCCTCTAAATGCAAAGATGTGTGAGACTCAGTCGAGGCTTGGTGTGAAAATAGTTTGGCTGCGCCCCCTCTGCCCAGCTTCATCTCAAGAGACTCGGGAGAAACACAGAAGCACCTCCTTTCCAGGATTGTTTATTTTCATGTCACACACTGTGCGGTGGAATGAAAACAGTGCCCTAGTGTGGCTCTAGTTGTGAAAATTCGAGTTTTACTTCTATTTTAATCCCGCAAAGGGAAAATTCCAACTAATCTGCTAAAGCCACCTTCTTTGAAACCTTTCAACTCATGGTTTAGAAACAAAGCTGGATGTCACCAGAATTTAAGAAGAGTGTCAGTCCCATTCAGAGTGGAACACGTGTTTCGGGGACTCCCTTGTCATTTGCCCCCTCCCTACCCCACACCAGGGGGGGGACCAGCACCTTCTCCCCCTCGTTGTAGTGGGCCCACCTGTGGAAAAAGCAGCTTTTCATTTTTTCAATTAATTTTAATTTTTATCAAAGTAAATGGATTAAAAAGTTCAATTAGTACCAAAGCGAAAAAATATCAGTTTCCTGACCATCTACCTCCCCCGCACCCCATCCTGTTCCCTAACACTTTGATCTGTTTCTTATATTTACTTCCATTTTTTGAATTATATACTCCTAATGCTATTTATTGATATCAGTTTAGACATTGTCTTTTGACTCCTCCCCATGGTTGCTGAGGATTTACCTCTCCTATTTCGTCCTTCTCCACAGCCCTCCTCTTCCCTCAGTTTGTTAATATCCATCACTTTTATCGCTTATATATAATTATATAATGTTTTGGTTATATATATCTGACTTTGGGATACCCACCTGTGTGTAATGCAGAATATGTTTATATATTTTGTTAATTTATACTGATAACTTTTTGGTTAAATCCATATCACGTTTACATTATTATATCTATGCAACCATTTTTCAGTGCTGAGTCGAGTTACATGGTTATTTTCTTTCTTGTATTCTTTTTATAAAATTTGGAATTAATAAAAGTTAATAATTTTTCACTTATTTAATTTTCTATATAGTATCTATGTTTTTCACAAAATCAAATCGATCCAATAATAATCAATATTATTTTCCCAAAGCTCAGAAAATTCAAATGATCTCCCAAGTCCTTCCTGAAATCCTCTATCAACCTGCTTAAACCTTGCTCTCCAGTCCTGCTGCCCACTTGGCATTTTAGGACTTTTCTTTGCTACTTTCATACATTGCTTCTTGTGTTTCCTGAGTCTTATGTCTTCACCTGTATTGGTTTACTCTCTTGTTTCGCTTGAGCGCATCTTTCGTAAATTTTGTTAAAAAAAAAGTGTGCTTGGGAGATAAATGTTTTGTATTCTCACCATGTCTGAGAAGATTATTTTACTCTTGTACTTGATTGATTGGCTGGGTATGAATTCTAGGTTAAAAAATCATTTGAAGACACTTAATTGGCTTCTTCTACATGTCAGTGCTGCTGTTGGGATGTCCAGTGACATTCTGATTTTCCTTATTTTATATTTGGTATTTTGTTTGCTTTTCTTCATTGGAAGTTTTTAATATCTTCTTGTATCCTTGGGATTCTGACATTTCAACCTTTTTTTTTTTATTTTGTAAACACTCATTGCCGGGCACTCCATGAATATTTTAATCTGGAGTCTGCTGCTTTTTGTTCTGGTAAAATTTATGCTACTATTTTTTAAAAATCATTTCTTTCTGTCCATTTTATCAGTTATCTTTTTCCTAAACTCTCATTAGTCAGATATGAATGAGACCTCCTAGCTTGATTTTTTTTTCTAAATCTTTTTCCTATTTTTCATCTCTAATTTTTTTGTTCTCCTGTGTAGGTGATTTCCTTAATTTCATCATGCCATCATTTTACTGATTTTTTTCTTTTACTTTTATTTTCTAAGACCTGTTTCTTTTCATAGCATCCTATTCTTTTTTCATGAGTGTAATACCTTTCCATCTCTCTGAGGATATTTACATTAATCTTAGGCATTTTCTTCAATTCTCTGCTTTCCTTCTTTTTCTTCTGGATGCACTTTCTGTTTGTAGGTTTTGCTTTCTCATGTTGCAGGCTTAAAAATCATATCTGAGTATTCAGGCAATCTGTTCGTATTTTAATGTATGGCACTGAAAGATGGTCAGACATTCCACATGAGTGGCTGGGGCTTGTTGGTGGATGGATAAAACTGTCAGGTAGTCAGATGGCAAAGGTGACCAATTCACTGGGGTCAGTATCCAGAGATCTTTTCCCAGATGCCCTCCAATTTCTCAAGAGATGGTTTCTCCAGTACCCTGATCTGTTATTTATCTGTTTGTTTGCAGCAGAGACATCTCTGTCTGCATGTCCCACTCCTACCCTCTGAGGCCTGTGCCTCTGAGGAGTTCCAATGACCCAATAGCTCATATGGCCCCACTCGAGGCCTGGACACTGTGGCCATTCCTCAAAGTCAGTGTCAACTCCTCTCTTCAAAAATATACACAGTCCTGGACTTCCCTGGTGGCGCAGTGGTTGAGAGTCCGCCTGCCGATGCAGGGGACACGGGTTCGTGCCCTGGTCTGGGAAGATCCCACATGCCGCGGAGTGGCTGGGCCTGTAAACCATGGCCGCTGAGCCTGCGTGTCCTGAGCCTGTGCTCTGCAAAACCAGAGGCCACAACAGTGAGAGGCCCGCGTACTGCAAAAAATTAAAAAAAAATTAAAATTAAAAAAAGAAATACACAGACCTTTGTGTGCTGAGTCTCCCTGTTCTTTGGGAGTTTACACATTTTCTACTGTTTATTGTCATTTCCCGGATTGCAAGAGGTAGCAAAGAGAAGCATGTGTTTAAATTAGAGGTTTGACTGTGGATGACATTAGTAGTAAAGTCCATGTGACTGTCTAGCACAATGGGGCAGGGAAGAAGAACCTGAAGAGATCACCAGGCGGGAATAAGAGCCCCTGGGCTTTGATACAGGATTCAGTCTGTGTTGGGATAGGGTATTGCAGGGGAATTCCTTTCCTGCAATGTGACAATCAGGGTAGATTCTGGAATTGTTTACTGTTGATTTAGCTTAAATCGTTTACTGTCTTTAGCTTAAAGACAGAGGGATAGACTCAGAGAACTCAAGGCCAAAGCTCATCTTGAGGACAAGGCAGCATGTGTCCTGCAGGGAAGGTCAGCTCCCCTTGGGACCTTCCATTGTTACAGCCACTGGAGTCCCTAAAATCAAGGCCAACCTAAGCCTGCAGGAATCACACAGGACAGCTGCTCTCTCTGTTACATTGACTCACTAGGCCTCCTCCCTCCTGACTCTAAAGTGAGGAGATTGTTTCTAACCTCCTGGGGCATGTGGCTGTGAAATCACAATCTACACAAGGGTCTGGAGGCTCTAGGAAGGGAACCACCATTGATTGAGAGCTTGCTTTACACCAGAGCCAGCATTAGGGATTTCACACACGTCCTCCTAGGAAGATGGAAGATAGCTAGAGTCGGGGTAGTATCCTTAAAAAAACAAGAAATCGCTGTTTCTGAATAAATTGTTTGCAAATATGTTGAGAATGGGAATCAGGATATGAAGGTGAATAAATCACCAACCCTCTCCTGTTGCATCAGGAAGGTTCTATCCAAGTCCAGTGTGCTCTGCCTTGGCCCCCTGAGTGCGCTCAATAATGTGTCACAGATTCAGAGAGTTAAGTTGCTGGAAGGGGCCTGAAAGGTTCTAGCAAAACGCTTCCCTTTTGTAGATCCTGCTGCGGCAAAGCTGTTGTGCTGCACGCTCTCCCTCACACCATTAGTGTCAAACCCTCGTCAATATTTAAACATTCATTATTCAGAATTTCATTTCTCTGCTCCTCATTTTTTTTTTTTAATTTGGAGAAGGAAAGAAAAACAAGGTTAGCAGCTATATCCTGTATTTCTGCAGGAAAGAAATGAGCCACTTCAAAGCTGAGTTGATTTACTGGATAAATATATATTTAGGCATTTGGGAACTTTAAATGTATATGCTTTACCAGAGAAATAGGGGGCATCTTTCAGAATCCATTATGCAAAGACATACTGACACAATTTCCACTGTATGGTTATGTCTTTGATAAATCAGCCTGCCACCTGCAGACCTTCATGGTCCACTGGACATAAAATATGCACCTCCTGTCTGGGGAGGGGCAGGGGGCAGGCAGGCTGGGAAGTACGGCCACGTCTGCCTGGAAGGGTCTCACACAGCAGGCTCCTGTGTGTCCCAGAAGCTCAGCCTGGGAATCCTGTGTGTGTGGTGGTTGGGGGGCTGGTGTTGGCCGCAGGCTCCTGACTGTGCGTTTGCAGCCAGGTCGGGGGCCGTGAGAGGCAGGCACTGTCTGCTTAGGGGAGAGCTGGAGGCTGGAACCCCATGTGGGACCCTGGTGGAGGTGGGCTGTGCTGAAGTGATAGCTCTACTGCCTGGACAAGGCTCGGCCCCAGTCACAGCCACGGAGGCCCTGGGCAGGTCCTGCCAGGTGGCTTTCCCCAGAAAATCCCTGCATGTGAGCTCAGGTGATCCTGTCAAAGCAGCTGTCGGAGGTCCTGACAGCGGGCGCTTTTGAAGGTCACTAGAGGGGGCTGGTGACTATTTAAGCAGGTGGGGGACCCCAGCCCTGTAGCTGGTGTGTAAGTGCAACCTCTCGTCGCCTGGGAGCCTTCGGAACCCCTCCTGCAGGGAGCCCTGCAGGATGGACCCTGCCTGGAGGACCTGAGTAGGACGTAGAGCCAGAAGGAAGGGGGACAACGGACGGGGAGGCTGCCGAGTGGAGCTGAGGAGGGACAGAGAGGCCCCCTGCATATCGGAGGCTGAGGAGGCCAAGCGCTCACACACTCTTCAGGCTGGAGCAATCTTCCGCGGGCACACGCCCGCCTGCTGCCGGCTCACAACCATTGCCATGGCCACGTTCGGAGCTCATTCTTCTAATCCCACTGGGGTTTGGAGCCACGTGGCCTGAGCCCTAGGCTTCTGCTGCTCACATGGAGTGGGCATGCGCTGTGCCAACAGCCCCGATTGCATCTAGTCCCTGCCCTCCTGCATCCATCTCCCCTCGGGGAGGCTGCAGAGATACCCGCCGTCATCCTTGGCAGGGGTCTCTTATCCACAGGCCTTGTCTGCTGCCCTTTCCCACTGACAGGGCCTGGCTTCTTACCCACCAAGTGGGAATTTTGCCACCCAGTTCCACAGGTGCTGAAGCTAGAATCGCACAGGGAAAAACTAACTTTCTTATTCCAGGCTACTATTTACAATAATTACACGCAGTGATAAATGGAATTGGGAAAAGTGAATTAGCTTTAATTAGAGGGTCTTTTATTCTTAAAGTGCATCCTAGAGAGCACTTCCTTGGGTAATTAGAGAAGGAGGTTGAAATCCAGCAGGTTCTGTGTTTGGGGCATGGCCTCACCGCTCAGGACAACCCCGCCACTCACCAGCACAACCCCTCTCACACCATTTGCATGGATCTGGTTCCTATTGCTGGGGGAAGCTGGGCTGGCTGGAGACCTGGAGTCTGTTGGCCTTGAGTCACTATTTCAGCGTCTCCTGCCACCACAGACATCCTTGCCTGATGCATGAGGCATAGGCCCATCCAAAGCTTTTGAGCCTGTGGCAGGTGTCAGATGACTGGCCCATTGGACGCCTGTGTGTAATATGCCAGCCGTCTGCTGTACCACCAAGAAGAGAAGATTGGTCCCTAGGGAGGTCGGCTCATGGGACTTGTCAAAGTTTCTGTTCTGGGCAGGTCCACAGGTATGAGTAAAGGAGGGGCATGAGGGCTTGGGAATCCCTTTAGGTGCTAACGTTCATTTACTTCTCCCTCCATCCATCCTCCCTTCCATCCACCCATGTCTCCACCCATTCACTGATGCCACGTACACCCACAGAGTGGCTGCCAGGCTCTGGGCTAAAGGCTGAGGACAGGTGAGAAGCTACTTCTGATCCCTGGGAGTCCATGGTTTTGTGGGGAAGGCTGACAAGGTCAACAGCATAAACAGCACGGCAAGGCTGATGCAGCACGGCCTCTGGAGGACCAGAGCCTCAGACTCACATCATACCTAAAGGGGACAGGTAGTTCAAGGGAGGGCTGGGGCCAGTCTGACCAAGATGCTAGACTGTGCTTGAATTGGACAGGGAGAGACTTCATCAAGGCAGTGGTGGAATTGGCACACACCTGTCCAAACTGGCCAGGATGCAGGGGGCAGGCCTCGATGGGTCAGAAGGCCCGTCACTACTTTACTGTTCTGTGCTGTCTCTACCACATGGGGACCCTGCAGTGCACAGATTACCACATCCTGAGATGGAGAGAGGTGTGTGCCCTACAGCCTTTCACAGCGCTATCTTCACCATTCTTTTCACCTTCAGACCTATGTGGGGTCCTTTCAGCTCAGCCACCGTGACAGTGTAACTGGGGGGGTGTCCCAGCCCTCACCTTACCCTGAAGAGCTGTCTGAACTTGGGATTGGTGCCTTCACCTCTCTGGTCAGTAGGGTCCTTGTGCCTATTTAGGAAACTTCTAAAATAGCAGGTTGTGTAGACGACAAGCAGCCAGGTTAGGAAACCAAAATTTGGAAGCCACAGTTAGGATCTACCCAGCAATGGGCTGGAGTGGCCAGGATCCAGGGCTGTAGAGGTTTACAGGGTGAGCATTGGGGCTTGACAAGCAGTAACCATAAGGACAGCGTTCTGCTGCCCTGGTTGATTTGGGGAGTGGAACGTCAGGTGAAGTGGGCGGGACCAGGGCTCTGGGTTGGTAACTGGACCACGGAGAAATGAATGGGTTGCTATTCTGGAATCAGACTTTCTGAGACGTGGGCAGCATCCTGACCTAGGATGCTGCTACCGTCACACCAGGCCTGGTAACAAGAGAATTAGCGTGTGCCGAGGACCCCAAGTCGCTGCTCAGGTCCGGAAGCGAGATGAGGGTTTTCAGTGCAGGGAATCACTCCGAACTCAATCAATCTCCTCACCCCAGATGCACACTGCAAATGAAAAGTCTACTCTTTGTTTCAAATCTCCATGAGACAGAAGTCCTAATGGGATGAGTCTCTGGCCTCTGGGAAGGATTTGATAGAATTTTCTGTGGTCTTGGCCTTGAAAACTGGAGAGAGTTCAAACCCTCAGGGTGGTGTCCCTTGAGGATAAATGTTCTGTGAAGAAAAGCACTCGTTAGGTATGTGAGGGAGAAAATGACTAGTTTTGCGTGGATTTGGCTTTTAAAAGTCATTGGCAGTAGTTCCCGACATAAAAATATTGGAAGAGATTTAGAAATCAAGTAGACCAAGTCCCTTTTACATAAGGGGAGACTGAGGTTCAGAGAGCTTAGGTGACTTGCCTGTGGCCAGGGACAGCATCTATTTCTATTCTATCCCCAACCCCCATCTAAAATAGCAGGGGGCGAGGGGGTGGGTGTTGCAAAAAGAGTGAATGAACAAGCTAAAAATTTGCATTGTACCTCAGGTCCATTTGGGATAACAGTCTCATTACAGAGCAAGCCAAGAGGTACAAAGTTGCAGTGTGGATTTCATATGTCCTGGAGGTTCCACCATGTCTGCCTGGAGTGGGTACTAATTCATCTGTGTTGCTTGAATGGTGGATTTCATCAGGCCACATGTGCTCTGCCTCCTTGGCCTTTGACTATTGCAGTGATTTATGAAGAAAAGTTACAGGAATTCTGCAGTTAGTGTTAGAATACTTTTCTGGTATGCCCTTTGTCAGTCCCTATCCTTCTTTTTTTTTTTTAAATTATGATCATTGTTTACACCCAGCAGCCTAAGATCCCCCAGCCTACAAGCCCCAGAACCGTTGCTCCTGCCACAGGGCTCTGGTGTCCCCCTGGCTGCAAGCATGCTACTCCCAACACCTTTAGCAGAATAAGGTGTGAGGGGCAAGTTGGCCATGTGTAGCTCCAGTGGGGCAGCCTGGCCAAGTCTATCTGTGGGTTTACTTATCCCCTGCGGGGGAATAGAGATGACAGCAAATTCTTTGACACTCATCCCATGGAGAGATGGGATCCATTTACTCTCCCCCGAATCTGCTCTGGCCTGTGATTACTTTGACAAACAGAGTGTGGTAAGAGTGACACTTTGCCACTTCCAGGCCTTGCCTATAAGCATGTGTGCTGCTCTTTCCCTGGTCTCTTGGTGCCCTGCTAGAGAGAGGACACTGCAGGGTGAGGGTGAGGGAGATGGGCCCAGCTCAGCCCCGCTGGCCCTGCCATGGTTCCAGGCAGGTAAGTGAGGCCATCTTGGACCCTCTTGCCCAGTTCAGCCACCAACTGAGGGACACAGCTTAATGCCACTTGGAGCCCGAGAATTACCCCATCAACCTCTGATTGAATTCCTGACCCACACAAACTCTACAGATAATAAAAATATGAGTTTGGAGTCTGACTTCCTAGGCTTGAATCCCAGTTCTGCCAGTTTCTGGCTGTGTGACTAGAAGCAAATACTGATCCTCTCTGAAACCTTAGTTCCAGTACCTATAAAATTGGATAACACTACTTTCCTTTCAGAGGAATAGTATACACCATAGTATGGTGTGAAGGGCTTGGCATATAGTAGGTGTACAATAAGTCCAAGCTATCCTTTGAACATTTTGTCAGCAAATCAGAATTCCCTCAGGCAGTGGGATCTTGGGAATAGCTCCCCACATGCAGTGTGATGTCCCAAGAGCTTCCCTGCTTGTCCTCTTGGGGACCTGAGGTATTGATAGGGAAGGGCCACCCAAAGATGCTGAGCCCTGGGTCTGGGGCCATTTGGTGAGCTGGAGGCCCATGTCCCAACTTGCCAGGAATGCAGGAGTTGGGTTTATGGTTGAGACACACCTGTATCTACAAGGCATGTCTATGTGCCTGTGCACACATGTGCGTGTGTCAAAGGGGAGAAGGAACTGAGGTTGAAGGTTTTCAGTCCAGTAAGCGTGGCCGTGAGAACCGCTGAAGCAGGAGCTGCGAAGGCTCAGAGCAAATGTCCCAGCCCGGGAGGGTCACCGGTCTGCTTGGCTCAAAGACAATGCACGGAAAGCTCTTCCTAAACTGTAAAGCGCTGTCTGTGCACAAGGCACTATTCTTAATAACATGACAAGGAGGAAGAGAAGTTAGAAGAAGTGGACAAGTAGAAATCCACCTGTGTCCTCCTGATAACAATTTTACATTGGAATTTTATGGGATTAGTGAGCATCCAGCTGAAGAAGGGCCGAAGCCTCTTAGGAAAGGCTCAGCTAGGACTTTATTTAATGAATCCCCTCAGAAGAGATTTTCTATTGTGTAGATATATTCCCTGCTGGTAAGGGATGTTTTCCACAGCCTGGGGCCCGTTCCTTGGGTCTCTGTAATCCAGGAGGGCAGGGATGAGCCCACTCTCCAGGATGTAGTGGTGGGTGCGTTGGTTGAACTACTTAGAACTCCATAGCCATTCTAATTTCCTCCCTCCTTGTCTCTGCCCTGGAGAGAATAGCTCCCAGACCTATCATTCCTCATTCCCCACACACCATAATGTGGTCCCCCTGGAGTTTACTTGTGTGGGCCAGAACTGCTGGCTTGTTCCCACGAAATGCCTGGGGAGACTTCTGTGGCTGCAGAAGTGCTAGCTGTGATGCTGGGGTTCTTGGCCTTCCTGTAGAGCTACTTCCTCAAGTGGGGTTTCTCAAATGCATTCCAACTAGTCTTTCATAAGGAATCCTATGGTCTTATCCCCCCCACCATGATAGCCCGAGCAGGCCTATGACCTGAAAAGATAAAGAAAGGTCCACAGTCCCTGGGCAAGGAGGTGAAAATGTGAAGCCCAAGATTTGAGACCATGAGGATGGGGTGGCCAGATAAAATATAGAAGGCCCAGTTAAGTTGGAATTTCAGAGAAACAGTAAATAACTTTTTAGTATGCCCCAAATGGACTTCTCACAAAGAATGAATTTTCAGTATAAGTATATCCCATGCAATATTTGGGACCCACTTATGCTAAAAGAAAATGACTTGTTGTTTGTCTGAAATTCAGAGCCAGCTGGGTGGGCATCTTGCGTTTCATTTGCTAAATCCCCCGAGCCTGCCTCAGGAGGCTGCTCTCCTGCGGTGGTGGTTGGGTCTTGCGTACTGAGCTGAGTCTTTGCTGAGTTCGCTGAGTTTGCAAGGCAGCCTCAGCTGATTATTTCCTCTCAAGGAATTCACTTGCTCCGAGGTCGGTGGCCCCAAGTAGGCAAGATGCTGCCTTGTTATCTGGTCTGTCCAAACAGCAAGTACATCCTTCAGCTGATCTAGAGAGACCTCATGACTCATCCCCTCATGCCCCTTCTTTAAGCATATGACCATCTCCCCACGCCAAACAGCAAATGGTAGACCATTGAATTAAAGAGGGTAACTGCTAGGAATTTACATTCTTGTTTACCTCCTATTCTCGTATCAAAAATAACGTGGAGTATCTGAGCCCCTAAACTTTTCTCTCTAATCTTTTAACTGTTAGTCAACCAGGTTCAGGCTTAATCAAGGTGAGAACGGGGCTGTCTTGTGCCCAAATATCCATCTCAGAATGTAAACCCCTCCATGAGGCCAAAGCTGGGAGTAAAGACTCTCCCCAGCAACAGTTCTCCCATCGTCCCTCCCCTCCGCCTCCCCCTCCCCCTCCACACCAGTTCCCCTGACTTGCCTGTTAGGAGAGGGTCTCGCTGACCTCCCCGTCAGGGGAGGCATCTTTTCCATGTCCCGTGTCCGCCTCCCTGCCCTCTCCCATGTAAGGTCCTGCTCCTGCTCCCTACTAGGAATTCCCAAGATGCATTCCTTGGGTGGAAGCCTTTTGCATCCATAGAGATACAGCTACTTCCGGCGCCCATGGTGCCTTGAGGCTGATTGGTCCCTAATACCTCAGATTGTGCTACACAGGTCCTTTCCTGAGTTAGTGCCTGGGGAAGAAGAAGTGGGAGAAGCTGACCTGCATAAGTCCCCAAAGCCGGTGGTGGGAGGGGGCCAGTGAGGAGGGAGCATCGAGGACGTGGCTTGTCGGCTGGCCGCCTGATGATACCACTCCACCTCTGCTCTGGAGTCTCCCCAGCACTCCACTCTTCCCAGGCTGACTGTCAGGGCTGGGCTTGTCCTAGAGCAGGTAGGACAGTCACAGATTCACAAGGTAGATTGTAAAATGAATGTCCTGAGTAGTGAATTTATCAGGAAATGGATTCTAATTAAAACGGAATCTATCTCACTTTCAAACCACTAATTTTTTTTTAAAAAAGGGTGTTCTGCCTATAGTTATGGCCGCTCCCCAGGATGTCGGGGAGGGGGTGGATGTTTCTGTATATGTCACAAGTATGTGTGGGCAGTTTGGTGCTGCCATGGCCACTGTAATGAAGACGATGGAAATGATGGGAAGGCAAGACCACACCTCTTGAAGGTTTGCAAATGTGGCAGAGACACGCTCTCCTGGAGGACAGCAGCTGTGCCTGCATCTGCCCTGAGGGACAAGTCCCCATGGATGCAGGTCAGCATCGAGCCCTCGGCAAGCAGCAGAGTAACGTCAGTCCAGCCTATGGGCAGCCATGCTCAAGGTGCTGCAGAGCAGAGAGGCTGAGACCACCAGCTTCCTGGTCAGACGGAACCAAGTTTGTGATCACAGTTCTGCTTACTTCTTTACTGTTCTTTAATATGGGGCACATTACTTCACCTCTCTGAGTCTTAGTTTCCTGGCCTGTAGATGGAGGTAATTATATTTGTTATATAGGTTGTTGGAAAGAGCAAACAAGATAACATAGGCAAAAGTCTCAGCACAATGTCTATCCCTTAGTAAATGGTACTGATTATTATTAGAAAACATATTAATTAGGTCTGTAGTATCTTAACACATTTGGTTGTTTTTAAAGTGATGCCTTTTAAGCTAAATTAAGCTGCCTGCTTAATTCAACTATATTAGCTCATGCACTGCAGTAGAGACTATTAACTTTCCTGAAATGTTTCCTCCTTACATTTTCACCTTTTGTGTTTTCTTTTCTTGATGTGTCTAATCTCTTAAGCCATCTCAGAAGCAAGGCTGAGTATGAACTGGATAGGTAGTTGTTCAGGAGGTGCCTCAGAAATGGAATTTAGTGCTACTGTAGCACAGGGGTCCTTAATGTGTGCTCCATGGACCCCTGAGTGTTCCTTTTATGGGGTCTTCAAGGTCAGAACTGTTTTCATAATAAAACTTATATGCCATTTGCCTATTTCCCTGTGTTGATATTTGCACAGATGGTGGGTAAAACTTGGATCTACCTGACTTTGAAGCTGGTATTCTTAATTCTTACCTTATCTAAGATTAAAGCAGTAGCACCAAAGTGTACTAGTTGTCATTCTGTCCTTTACTAAGAGTCAAAAAAACAAACAGAATATGTCATTTTCACTTAAGAATGTCCTTGATGAAGCAGCACAAGTTAACAATATTTTTAAAAGTCTTGATCCTTGAGTACATGTCCTTTTAACATGTGATGAAATGCCAGGTTCAGATAAAAAACTTCTGCTGCACGCTGACGTGTCATGGTTGTCTCAAGGAAAAGCACGCTTGTGATTGTTTGAGTTGCAAGCTGAACTAGCCATTTTTTAAATGGAACATCATTTTTTACTTGAAAGAACAGCAGACATACAAATTATGGCTACTCAGACTTGGATATTTGGCCGATGTTTTCTTGAAAATACAAGGAGTGAGCTTATCATTTGAAGGAAAACACCTGAAAATTTTGGTTGCTAATGATGATGATAAAATGTGAGGTTTCAAGTGAAAATTAGAGCTTTGGGACACTTGAAAGTTTCCCATTATTTTAGAGATTATATTTTAATGAATATTGGGTTTTTTTGCTACTGTATGATGTGCCAACATCTGGAAGTCCTGCCTAACTCATTTTATTGATATTTGCCACACGACCTCTGCATGATGTGACTAAATCAAACATAAGTAAAAGTTCCATGAAAAATTCAAAATAGATGAATACATTTGTAAAGCAACATGAATGCAAAATTTTCATTGTTTAGGTTTAAGTTTCCACGTTGCAACCAAGTCTACTGAGTTTTGGTGTAGTATTAGAGAAGAATAGCCTCAGTCATCTGAAAAGGCTACTACAATGCCTTTCTCTTTTCCAACTACATATCTGCGTGAGATGGCTTTTCTTCGTATACTTCAACCAAAGTAACACATAGCATCTGGTTGAATGCAGAAGCACAAGTGTGGGTCCATTTGTCTTGTATTGAACCAAATATAAAGAGATTTGAAAAACTGTAAAGCAATGCTAATATCGCTTTTGTTGAACGTATAGTTATTTTTCATAAAATATGGTATTTGTGTTTACAATGTAACGATTCTATTATTGGCGTTCTCAATAATTTTTAAGATTATAAACGGACACCAAGACCAAAAAATTTAAGGACTGCTGCTCTAGCAAATGCTTTGTACTTTCTGAACCATAGCTCTACTGGCATTTTATTGTAATTATTGGTGTGTGTGCCTCTCTCTCCCTCAATGGAGGTATAAGCTCACGGAGAACAACTTACTATTTTTGTTTGCATCCCCAGCAACTAGCGCATGGCAGATGTTTGGTAAATATTTAAAGAGTGGGATAATGGCTGTTGGATTGTCTCTCCATCTATAAAAATGGGATCTGTTGGTCCACAGAGTTACCTGAAGTGATGTCAAGTTATGACTTCAGACTCTACTATCCAAGAGACCTGGTTCCCATCCATACCTGCCGCCTCGGCACCTGTGTAGTAACTTGAGTAAGTTACTTGGTTTCTAGTCTAAGGCATTCATACTCTAGTTGAGAAATACAAATTCCCTGGCCCCAGTCCAGACCTACTGAATAGAAACTCTGGAAATAGGGCCCAGCCATCTGGGTTTTAACAGGCCCTCCAGGTGATTCTGATGTACCTTAAAATTTGAGGACTTCTAAACACCTTTTATTTTCCTGTAAAATGGAGACAAGGAGTCTCACTCCTGGGGGTTGCTGACAGAGTCCATGAGGTGATAGTCATAAGACTCTTAGCAGCAATGCCTAGATACTCGATAAGCAGGACCTAGTCTCATTTTTTTTTAATCATCCTGGGATTCCTTTTTATTGTATTCCTGGGCTATATCCACTTTTTCGTGCATCCATGTCTTCCATTTCCATGGACTTTATTATTATTATTGTTAAACTTTTTATTTTAAGATAATTATAGATTTATATGCAGTTATAAGAAATAAGCCAGAGAGATCCCAGGTAACTTTTACCCCAATGGTAACATCTTGCAAAACTGCAATGCAATATCACAACCAGCATATTGACATTGAAACAATTAAGATACAAAACATTTCCATCATCACAAGGAACCCTTATGCTGCCCTTTATAGCCACATTCACTTCTCTCCCACCTTAACCCCTAACAACCAATAATCTGTTCTCTATTTCAATAATCTTGTCATTTCAATCATGTTCAACAAATGGAACATGGGACTGGCTTTCTACCAAATATATAAAGAAGAATCCTAAACAATCTCTTCCAAGAGATATAGGATGTAACACTTCTCAATTTACTTTATGAAGCTAGTGTTACACTGACACAAAAACCAAAAACAGTACAAAAATAAACTAGAGATCAATATCCATAATGAATATACATGCAGAAATCCCTAACAAAATTTAACACATAAATTCAGCAGTCTATAAGAAGAATGATCACTACAATAAAAATTAATTAAAAAAAAGAGTGACCACATAGGGTTTATTCCAGGAATGCATCAAAAAGGAACAAACTGTATTATATATTCTATCTATCTGTCTATCTATCTATCATCTATCTTTAGAGAGAGACTTGGATGAATCTTCAGAGAATTACAGTGAGTGAAAAAAAGGACTTATTCTCATTTTAAAGGCCAAAGATGGGGCTTCCCTGGTGGCGCAGTGGTTAAGAATCTGCCTGCCAATGGAGGGGACACGGGTTCAATCCCTGGCCCGGGAAGATCCCACATGCTGCGGATCAACTAAGCCCGTGCGCCACAACCACTGAGCCTGTGCTCTAGAGCCCGTGCTCCGCAACAAGAGAAGCCATGACAATGAGAGACCTGTGCACCGCATGAAGAGTAGCCACTGCTTGCCTCAACTAGAGAAAGCCCATGCACAGCAATGAAGACCCAACACAGCCAAAAAAAAAAGAATAAATAAATGTATTAAAAAAACAAAGGGCTTCCCTGGTGGCGCAGTGGTTGAGAGTCCACCTGCCGATGCAGGGGACACGGGTTCGTGCCCTGGTCCGGGAAGATCCCACATGCCGTGGAGCGGCTGGGCCCGTGAGCCATGGCTGCTGAGCCTGCGCGTCCGGAGCCTGTGCTCCACAATGGCAGAGGCCACAACAGTGAGAGGCCCGTGTAACGCAAAAAAAAAAACAAAACAAAAAAACCAAAAAAAACCCAAAAAAGGCCAAGGATGCCTAGACTATTTTATACCCTACTGGACTGTTTCCTTGCCCACAGCCCAGCCCTCGCTCACATTCTGGGGCCCCGAGCTCGGGGTAAGGATAAGGAGGGTGGCTGAGTTGGAGAGCGAGAAGAGAGGCCCAGGAGGCTGAGGAAGGATGGCATGCAGCCCGGCCCCTGAGCCCTCTGTCTCCTTCTCCTTCCTGATGAAAGTGTGCCGACTTTTAACCCTGCAATGAGGGACAGCACACAGCAGTCCAGGGAACCGCAAAAGAGGCCCTGATGGAGGGAGAGAAGTGACAGCTCAGAGAGAGGTTAAGGGAGGAGAAATGCCAGGCAAATTAGAGCAGGTAACCTTTGCAGATGGCAGTTGGGGAAGCAGAAGGTGAGAAGCTGTCATTCCAAACTACAGCTTGACAAAGGGATGAATCAGCTCCTCGGCAGACAGGTACCTGAGCTTCCCGTGTCACTCTCTGAATTCAGCCTGGCTTATCAGAGGCCCCATTCCTGTGGCCCTATTAAAGCCATTGGCATCTGCAAGTCTTCTCGTTAATTGAAAACGCATTGAACTGCATAGCCAGCAAAAGCCCATTGAGGATGCAGGGCCTCAGTAGGACCCGCTGACTCTTTAACTCTTCTCTGCCTACAGCTCTCAGCTTTCTGTACCCAGGACTCTCCAGGGGCAGAATGCTTCCTCTCCAGTACACTGATTCACTAACTCATTCATTCATTCATTCATTTCTCTTGTTCCTTCCCTTAACAAACATTTATTCACACCCTTCTGCCAGCCCCTCTTTACTCTAGACTCAGGGGTTCTTAAACAGAAGAGGCATTTTTTCCCCCTCTTCCCTTCTGTAGAATATTTGGCTTTTGACTTTCAAAGCTGGAGGGTGTATTGGACAAACAGTAGGTAAAGATGATGCTGTAATGCACAGGGCAGCTCCCCGCACAAAAAAGAATTATTTGGCACCCCATGTCCATAGTGCTGAGATGGAGAACCCTGTGCTAGATGGAAGATGAATATTTGAGGGTTATCCAGGGAGTGAACAGGCAATGGAGAGAGCAGATAGCAACCACGTTGTCAAGGTGAAGAATGAGACTGTGGAGTGATGGCTTGAAGAGGGAGCCTGGGGAAGCTGAAGATTTTTCTCTCTAAATGGGTCAGTAGAGGACAAGGGCAAGGGTGCTGGGCAGAGTGGCATGACTATAGATTGAGGTCTCAGGGAGGGAGGGAAAGAAGCCTCCTTTAGTCTGTCCTCTGAGTCTCAGCAAGTCTCTCCTCTTGCCAAGGGCCCATGACCTTAGGTTTGAAGCTGGTGTCATGGAACATAGGGGAGCAGAGTAGCTAAGCTGTCACCGCATCCAACACTCCCTGCACACAGAGGAGGCTAGTCACACCTGCTGGACAGCAAACACTGTGTTTCTGCACACCTGGGCCTCCACACCAGGACTGCAGGGCTCTTGAACATGAGGCCACTGTTGCTTCTGCTCCTTCCAACTTTGTGTCTCCTCACATGAGTGTCTGTCTCAGGAGATGGTAGAATAGCTCAAATGCCCAACCAATAGCCAGTTCATTCCTGCTTCCTTCCTCTGTGGGCTTGGTTGCTAAGCACACATTTCTAGAAGGTGTGGGGACCAGTCAAGCTAGAGTTCCAGCCCTGTGGATGCATCCTTACAGGCTCGGAAGTGGGCCATCTTCTACTACTCTGGAGAAGGTGCCTCTGGCCATCGTGGTCCACTGGCTCTTCTGGCATCTAAATGGAGCAGTCTGATCTCTAAGCACCACCTTCTGGCTCCTCCTGCTCCACCACTGGACTGCACTCAGCTTTCAGCAGCTGAGCGAGAGAGGATCCTCCTCACTGATATCTTTGCATATCTTGAAAAGTATCTCCTTGCTTAAGTATTTGGCTCAGACTACATCTTTAAGCCACTTAATGTGGTTTTGTCTATTGTGTAACAAATGTATTGGCTAAAAACAACAACAACCATTTTACTACCATTTCTCACAGTTCTAAGACTTTGCTGGGCTTAGCTGGGCACATCTTCCTCATCTTCTCTTGTGCATTTGCAATCAGATGATGCTGGGCTGGGATCATTGAAAAGGCTTCTGCTCTTACAGGTTTGATGGTTGATGGTAGCTGTCACTGAGAACTCATCTGCAGCTGTGGTCCAGAAAACATCTTTCCTCCTCATGTGCCTTGGGCTTCCACACAGCATGGTGGCTGGGTTCTAAGAGGGAGTGTCCCAAGAGATAGGAATTGAAAGCTGCCAGGAGTTTCTTAATGTCTCTGCATGGAAACTGGCAGAGCTTCCATCATTGTCAACTCCTCAAACAGTCACAAGAGTCCAGATTTAAGGGTGGAGACATAGACCCCACCTCTGAATCAGAGGAGTGTCAGGTACTTTGGGGACCATGTTTTAAAACCCTTCACAGCGTGTGATTAGAGAGGAGTGAATAGGCTCTTCATGCATTCATTCACTGACCAAATGGTCCTGAGCGCCAGCTTTGTGCCAAGTTCTCTGTGGGGAAAGAGGCAAGCCATGCCTCCTGCCTGTGAGGAATTCAGGGCTCTCGGGCTTAACTTCTGGACCTTTGAACTCTGTGCTCTGAGTGTTCTTCCTGCTTGGTAACCTGAGATGGGACAAAAGCTGGCTGGTCCCTGAGTTCACAATGTCTTTCTTCTGTGAGCTTCCATTGGTCTCCCAGGAGAAGCACTCCAAGGAGACTCACCTCGGGGAGTGAAGCCTGCTTCCCTCTTCCATTTTAACCTTCACAGCCAGTGTGTTCCCTTTGGAGTTTAAGCTCATGTGCAATGGGTATTCTGTTACTTGCATTCAAACTGATATAGAGCATTGACTAAGAATGAATTAGGGGGAATGATACAGGGATGCATGCATGCCATCAAGTATGTATGACTGCCATGCAAGGCTAATGGAGAGGCTTTTTGGGGATTAGACTTTAAGGCTTTTGTCTTATGTGCTGACTTTATAGCCTAACCTTTGAGTTGGTATGCGCTTCTTCTGTGAAACCACCGAAAATGTAATGACCACCTACAGCCATTGTTAATTCTGTAAAAGAGAAGACACCTTAAGCCAACCCCCAAAGTAGCAAACACATAATAATAAAGGGCAGTGCTTTCAATTAAATTGAATTTATCTTTATGAAAGCATATTGCATTTTTCATATTTTTGTCATCATACTGCAGATTAATAATCAATGTTGTGGGCGCTGTCTTCCTGGGGCCCATCCTTTCTGCATGGGAAAGTGAGTGACTTTTGATTACTAGGCATGGTTTCTGCTTCTTGTAGCTTTGGGCCTCACCTCATTCATGAGTATTTGCCTCAGAAGCTCTGATCCACTTGCAGTTGCTGATGGAATAACTCCAACCTCCAACCACCAGTCATAGTTGGGCCTTTTTATCCTTGATTTTCTGGGCCTTTGTTAACTTTGAGAATGGACAAAAGGACAGGAAATAAGAAATCCAACAAACTAGAGTGTGTATGTGGAAGTTTATTTTATTCTAGCCCACCCTTACTCTGGGCTTGGATACTAACCACCTTTACTTCTTCCCAAAGTTAATTTATTTTGCTTTGAAAACTAAGATAGACAAAGGCACCGAGGTGGTTATTCTCTAACAATAACTGCCCACCTCCACCACCAGCCTCTTTTCTATCATTCCATTAATGACTTAGTCCCTTGGAGGATTCCTCTTGGAAATTTAGGAATGGCTCGAGCAAAAGCCTTCATCTTTCTAAATCATTTCTGATCAGAGCTTCAAGATTGATTAGCACCTGCTCTCCTATTTCTCCCCACCTGCAGGCATTTTTGAGAGCAACACACTGAAAAGACAACAACGGTAGGGACCTACGTAATTCATAAATGGCTTTGACTGCGTGGGTTTTGATGAGGCAATATGGAAAATGATTGCATTAAGCACTGCTATTTATTTACTTGACTTTGTACAGGACAATCAATTTGTTCACATTCTGTGCCTCCTGTCAGGAAGTTAAACAGCAGAGAAGGCAGGCTGGATGCATTACCTCATTGCTCTAAGAGATGCTGTCACTTCGTAAATCACTTTAGATTGTTTTTAATAACAGCATCTTTCATTCCGGTCCATGGAGGGAGTGGAGATTCTCTCTTCACAGAGAACAGGATGCTGAGGAAGGTGAGGTCCGACCAGGAAAAAATGAGCTCATTTTTCCTTGAACTCCATGAAAATGCTGTTTCCTAGGTCAAATATCAGCAATTTCCTAAGGATCGACCTAATAGTTTAACACATGCCTTTGCCAGGATAGAGTTCATCTGTACTGGGAAGGGAAGAATAGGTTTTATGTGAGCATTTAGGAAAAAATTCCCAATCCTTGCCGAGAGAGCTGATCAGTATTTAGCCCTGGTCACAGCAGACATCAAATTGAGGTTATGTAAAAAGATGGTAGGTCAGAGGCTGAATTGGACCCACGGGATGAGCCCAATTGGACAGTGCATGCATCTCTGGTGTGTGCTGATTGAATATTTTTGGAAGTTCTGGAAAATTGATCAGAATGATAGTACCTTTAAGATGGCCTCTGAGTTTGAATAAGCTCTGGAAATCAGGCTTCTGGGTTTAAGGAAAAGGCTGAATAGAAAATAGCAAAGGAAAAAAAATATGTTTGCTATTGATTTAAGAGGTGTAGAGTGGAGGAGGGAAGTTGCATAGACACCAGATTGACTATGAGTTTAAGCTCTGTCAGCTCTGTGGCCAAGTCATGGTGTCTCCAAGGATTGGCTTTTTTCTCATCTATAAAACTATAAGATTAGTGTGATGGCTAATTTACTATGTCAACTTGGCTGGGCCATGGTATCCAGATAGTTGGTCAAACAGTATTCGAGATGTCTCTGTGAAGATTTGTTTTAGATGAGATTAACATGTAAATCGGTAGACTTTGAGTACGGCAGATTACTCTCCACACATGGGTAGGCCTCATCTAATCAGCTGAAGGCCTACATTAAAAAAAAGAAAAAAAAAAGATGGACATCCCCCAAGAAAGAGGGAATTTTGCCAGTAGACTCCCTTGGACTTGAACTGTAGCTCCTCCCTGGGTGCTCAGACAGCTGGCCTAAAATATGACCTGCATAATTTGGACTTGCCAGATCCTGTAGTTGTGTCAGCCAATTCCTTAAAATCTCTGTCTTTCTCTCTCTCTCTCCAAACACACACACACACACACACACACACACACACACCTCTTATTTGTTCTGTTTCTCTGGACAACTCTGACTAGTACAGTGGATAAAATTATTTTTAAGTTATCCCACTTACTCATTCAAGGCTTGAGGCATCTACTCTGGGTCTGACCCAGCACAAGGTACCTTGACAATAATTGAACCTCTAGGAGACCACAACTGACTCATTCACCTCTAGGCTCCAAGTTCCCTGCACAGCACTTAGCACACAATGTATTCCTATCAAATGATCATTCTTTTTCTTTTTGGGCCCTTAAATTTGGGGTCTGTTCCAGAGGAGTGGGGCTTGGCTTGGAACTGGAGCAGAAGAAAGTGGATTGAAAGATGGGATACAACGTCTTCAGAGCCCTGGGAAGCCAGGTGCAGAGAGGAAAATTCAGGGAGCTCCGGGTAGATGCTAGAAAGGGTCTGGACGGGCGTGCTATATGCTGCACGTCTTGCTTTACCCTGTCCTGGAGGGCATCAGATGGCATCCCACACAGGTGAGGGAGGGCGACGGCCTCAGAGCATAGCCAGCTAAACCCACCATTGTTGTACCAAGGCCCCCAGTCGTCTGTGGGGAGCCTGAGACTTCTCACAGTGCTAGCTGGCATGGACATTAGCTCAACGGATCTTCACAGATTTATTATAAAAGATTTACATTATATACATATTTATTGTTCTTTTTTCCAACCACAACACAATTTCCACAAACACTGCATGTTTATTCCTTATAAACTCGAATTTATGATAGATTCAATTTTCTTTTTCTCGGCATGGGTTTCATCCTTCCCTTTCTGGGTGTTTTCCTGATTTTAGAGCTGCTTCTTCCAAAAGCGTCCATTTGTCCTGATGCATCTCATTCCCTTATGCCTCTTGATGCCTTACATCCTACATTATATTCCTCTGGCTCTCATTTTTCATTTTTGTTCAAGTAAATTAAATATTTTAATACACAGTTGGCCCTTTGTATCTGCAGGTTCCGCATCCATGGATTCAATCAACCATGGATCAAAAATATCCAGAAAAAAAAATTCCAGAAAGTTTCAAAAGGCAAAACTTGAATTTGCCACGCACTGGCAGATATTTACATAGCATTTACATTGTATTTACAACTATTTACATAGAATTTGCATTGTATTTACATAGCATTTACATTGTACTAAGTGTTACATGTAATCTGGAGATGATTTAAACTGTATGGGAAGATGTGCGTTGGTTATATGTGAATACTACATCATTTTATATAAGGAACTTGAAAATCTGAAGATTTTAGATTCTGCAGGGGGAACCAATCCCTTGCAGATACTGAAGGATGACTATATAATTAACAGATGCCTACTGTCAAAAAGTGGAGAAGTTGAACATAATAAAGAAGTAGGCAACACAGTACCCATAATTCTATTAATATTTTGGTATGTTTACTTTAACTTGTAGCCTCATTACCTGCTTTATTATCATTTGGTACCTAACAGTCTAGTCCAAATATTTGATATAAAACATCATGAACCTCCTTTTTAATGGCTGTCCATTTGGCTGTCTACCTTTAGGTATAATATCATCTAGAAAACAATTCCTATAATGTTGGATATTTGGTTTGTATCTGCTTTTCATAAAATGATGATGCATAACACTTCAAAGAACATATTGTACCTAGCTCTCTGTCTTTGGGGGTACATATTTAGGGAAGATCCCATCATACTGCTGGCTCCCACCTACCGTGCACTCCTGCGGGTGCTGCCTGGTTGCTTGTGAAGCAGCCTTATGGAATTGCTACCACTACTCCCATTTTTTAAGGAGGAGAACACCAAAGTATAAGGAGATGAGGTGACTGGGACTTGTCCACGATCACTGCTCAGTCAGCAAGCGGCAGAGCCCCCTTTGAAGGTGAATGGGGTCATGCAGCCAAGGCCTGGCACCAGCCCACACTTGGTCGGTGCCCAGAGGGATGGCTGCGTCATCTCTATGGCGAGACCTCCACAGCATAGGTCTATGAATGGGCCCTTCTTCCCCACCTGTGGGGAGGCTCCTACTCTCTCCATCCATGCATCTTCCTGACCTGTGGCCTAAAAGACAGGGAAGCAGGAAACACAGCATTCCCCCAGAGCTCTTCCACCCGGGGTCTCCCTGGACAGCACTCTTCCCTGTGTCCTGTGTCCTAGCACTGATAGCCCACCCGTCAGATGCTCATTCCCTGGAGAAAGAGTGCTCTTCACATCCAAGCCCTGGCCTGGTGGCCGTGGTACCCGGAAACCTGCACATCACTGTGGAGCATTGGTCTGGAGCCTTCTGCCTCTAAAGCTCATACAGGGCACACTGAACACAGTAGGGGCAAGGCTCTGTCCTGCAGGGATGCTCACCCCCAGGCTGCAGAGACTCCGCAGACATTTCACACACCCCTCCTTCTCTTTAGATGGAGCAGCCCTGCTAGGAGCCCTGCTCTTCCCAGAATGTACCGCGTCAGCAGGCTTATGGACTCCCTGGAGTCTCTGGAAGGGCCTGTCATAGGCAGAGCCAATTTGATACTCTGTGTTCTACCCCAGAAGCAGCAGATTTCCCCAGAAGGGCCAGAGCTGTCATGGAGACTAACTCAGGTGTGCTGATGGTATCCCAGGGCGCTTCTGAACAAAGGCAGGGCCACATCCAGGGACACATGAGATGACAACATCAAATCCAGGACTGGAAGAGAGAAGTTAAATTCTGTTTTTCTATTATCCTCTGGTCTCATTAGTTTCCCAACAGATTTCATGCTTCCAAATGCATTTGCCACACAGAGGTGCTTGAGGTTTCTCGGAGGCTTTGCAGACAGGCAGGTGGGGAGGGAGGAAGCTCGGCCCCAGGGGCAGGGCTGCTGACAAGCAGGGGGCCTGAGGAGTATGGGCGGGGCTAGAGGACATGAGCCCCAAGAGCTGTGACCAGGGTGGGAGAAGATTCCTGCCAAAGTCACTCAGGGTGACCTACCCCTCCTGCATGGGCTGAGAGGACATCCATGTATGCAGAGCGCTGAGATTGGGAGTCCCCTCTGGGACGGCTCAGTGACCCCCAGGATAGCAGTTACTGGGTACCCTGGAGAAACCATCAGACCCCACGCACATCACAGCCACATCCCTCCTGCTGCCTCTGATCCAGGAGCAGGTGAGGCAGGGGTGGGGGAACGATCAGACACAGGCTCAGAGGTGTCCTGCCTACACAGACGGGCTCCAGGGACCACATGCCACCCAGGTTATCTTGGGAGAGCCCTTCCCGGCAGGAGTCCCTGGATAAGGAAGGCTTATATGAGAGGGGGGCCAAAAAGCAAGAAGTCACAGGCTGGAGGGCTTTGGGGGCAGATGAAAGGGATGGAGAACAGGAAACGTAGGGGCTGCCTGTGAACCCCTAGCGTCCAGTGCTGAGGCCACTGGGCTCATTCCCATCCTGCCCCGGGGACAGTACCACTTGTCTCTCCCGTCCTCTTCCTCTGTTCCTTCTCTTCCCGCTCTATTATTCTCTTCCCCTTTGGGCAGGTTCTTGTATGGCCTACTAATGGGGTTATCAATTCCTCCAGACCCCAAATCCCCCAAACCCCAGCCCCACGCGTTCCTTAAACCACCCTCCTGGACCCACGGAGGACTGCGGTCCTTGCTGTGTCATTCCATCCGTGATGCTTACCAGCGCCCCCTGTCCTGCCTTCTGTCCACAGGACTGGGCAGTCTGGGCATGGGCTGGATCCCTTGTCCAGCTCTTCAGAGGTGTTCTGCTCCCAACTTCCCAAGGCTTTGGTCACTCTTTCTTCCTTGCAGGTTTTCTGAGTGTAGTGACCACATTTTCCAATCTAATCAGACTCCTTGACATATGTACACCATGTCATACGTATGCGTGTGTCTGTACACACACACATACTGTATTTGTCAGTATACACATGTCGGTAGGGATGCTCCAAATCCTGTGCTTTTCTGCCTTTACTGAAAGCCCGGGACAGGCTTGGCTGTGGTGCTGAGCCCCTACCTGCTCGGGCGTTGTGCTCGGGCTTTGTCTTTCAGGTTGCTTCACTTATAGCTCCCTTGCTTTAGTGGGTTTATTTTTCTCTCTCAACTGGAAAATCACATCCAATCAGCTGTAGAGAGCAATCAGATACCGAAACATTGGGATTTTGCCCAGGAGGTGGCTCCTCCAAAGCTGGTATGCATTCTCTGGGGTGAGACGGGACTCATGGGAAATACACCCAAGCTTCAGGAACAGGGAGTCAGGCAGACGGCGGATGGGTGCAGACTGGGAGAGACAGAAATGAAGCAGCCAAAAAGCTATACTGTGCTGAGCTCTGGAGCCCCAAGCTTCTGAGTTTGGGCTGGTGCCTTCTGTCAGCCTCGCTCTCGCTCTCATGCTCTGCTCTTAATCTCACTTGATGAACGTGACAAAAGGTGAATGAAGTGACTTCGTGGCAGCACCTATGTCCACTCCTCTGCTGCTGGGACATTCCGTGCATGGGAATGGTGGGGTGGCCACCTGGCAAGACAGTGGGCTCAGCCCTCCTCTGCTCCCCACCCCTTCCCCCGCTGCCTGTGGCCACTCCATGCCCCGGAGAGGAAGAGGGCCAGCCACAATAGGGGCTTCCTTGCAGGCCTGTCTTCACCGCTGTTCCAGATCTCGTGGGCAAAGCTCTCCTGCTGATGTATAAACATAGTCCGAGCAGCATCTCTGGGCATCTGCCCGCATAAAGCTTCTGGAGGAATCCATCAGTCCATAGTCCTCACACCAACCCACTCATCCCATCCTTAGTATCAACCCAGGCTCCAAAACACCTTACTTGCTTCTGCTGCTCGCCCATTCCCAGCATCGGAAGCTCAACCTGCTCCTTCAGCCCTGGCTGTCCTGCAGCATCCTTGGCTCAGCCATGACATCTCCTACCTACGTCCACAGAGCTCCTGTTCCTTCAGCTAACATGGGGGTCTGTGGAAAAGGGTCCACGGTCAGAAGGATGCGGGGCACATGGGAGGGCTCTTTTCTGCAGACCCCCTAGATCTTTCATATTCTGGGGTGCTTCTTAAGACTCCACAGGGAGATATAGTATGAATCTTCTACTAAACTTATTTGAGCACAGGAAACTTCTCTTCTCAGAACACCTCATGATACCTCCCAGAATACAGTTTGGGAGAAGCAATTTATTTTTAAAGTTGACTCCTCGTTCAAGTTCCTGAAGTGATCCTTAATGGATAGTATCAAAAAATCATATCAACAAAGATTTTTCATGCCCCTTCTACGTGCATGTATCAAGTTGGTCCCTACAGCAGCAGATTCTTCTGTCCAAATTCCATTCTGTGATAAAACTGGGGGGCTTAGGCTCAGCTTCTCTACAAGGTTTACTTCTGAAGCAGGAAAAATTGTATTACAGAAGGAGCCCTCTCGGAGCGAACACAATCATTTTCTGCTTCACAGCTCCTAATTTGACATTTAGAATTCAGGTGTCACCCGAGAGTGTCTGAACTAGCAGGTTATCTAGATGTTATGACATGGGTCACTCTTCCTCTATAGGCTGATCCTTGACAGCTCACCCCATTACAGGGAGGTCTTCCAATTTGCCATTACTTGAGGCGCGAACTCCCACCTGCTTGAAACGACTCGAAAAGGGGGGCGGAGAGGGGAGGAAAGGTGGAGGTTTGTGGCAGAGAAGGAGGTGAGGCCCAGCCAGTGGGGGTTTTGGGGGAGCAAAAGTTGCCGAGCCTCCCGGATTCACTGTCAGTGTCTGTTATGTGAGAGGCATGGGGTTTTCATCTGTTTTAGGTGTGATGGATATTTGCTTCCTAATGGGAGTGGATGGGGGTGGTGATAACATAGACATAAAAAAGCAAAGCATATATTTTACTCCAAATAGCATCCCACAAGGCCTCCAATTCCTAGGGCAGCTGAGTAGGTCCTTAGAGGCTCTGAGGTATGGGGACATGGGCTCTGGTTCCAGCTCCGCCACTGCTAACATGTGACCTTGGACAGGTCCCTGTGGCCTAAGTATGCTCATGCATAAGATGAGAATCATTTTGGGCCACAGTTCCCAGAGGCAGTGTCTAGAAGGGCCAATCCAGGGACAAGGCCACAGGCAGGGACGGGAGCGCCAGTGTGTTCTCTCTCTCTCTTTCAATATTGAGATAGTTCCCGTATCATAAAATTCACCCTTTAAAATGGCTTTTAGTATATTCACAAAGTTGTGCAACCATCACCACTATCTTATTCCATAGGATTTTCATCACCCTAGAAATAAGTCCATCAGGAGTGAGGCAACCACTCATCTACTTGCTATCTCTGTGGGTTTGCCTATTCTGGACATTTCATGTGAATGGAATCATGTAATATGTGGTCTTTTGTAACTGGCTTATTTCACTCAGCTTAATGTTTTCAAAGTTCTCCAGCTTGTATCTTCCCTCTTTATGACTGAATAATATACCATTGTATAGATATCCCACATTTTTTTTCTCTATTCATCAGTTGATGAACATTGGATTGTTTCTACTTTTAGCTATTATGAATAATAATAAGATTTGTGTACAAGCTTTTGCATGGACATATGTTTTCGATTCTCCTGGGTTTGGGATTAGAAATTCTGGATCATATGCTAACTCTATGTTTAACTTTTTGAAGAACTGCAGAACTGTTTTACAAAGTAGCTGCACCATTTTACGTTCCCACCAACAACGTGTGAGCATTCCAACTTCCCCGCGTCCTCGCCAATACTTGTTATTGCCCATCTTTTTGACTATAGCCATCCTAGAGGGTATGAAGTGGTACCTCATTGTAGTTTTAATTTGCATTTCCCTAATGACTAGTGTTGTTGAGTACCTTTTCATATGCTCATTGGGGCCATTGGTACATTTTCAGACAAATGTCTGTTCAACCCATTTGCCCATTTTTAAATTGAGTTATTTGCCTTTTTATTGTTGAGTCGTAAGAGTTTTTATATATTCTGGATACTAGTCCCTTCTCAGATATATGATTTGCAAATACTTCCTCCCATTCTGTTGGTTGTCCTTTACTTTTCTAATAGTATCCTTTGAAGCACAAAAGTTTAATTTTGGTGAAATTCAGTTTCCCTATTATTTCTTTTTTGCTGCTTGTGTGTTTGGTGTCACAGTTAAGAAACCATTACCTAAATTCAAGATCATAAAGATTTATATCTATGCTTTCTTCTAAGAATTTTATAGTTTTAGCTCTTAATTTAGGTCTTTTATTCATTTGAGTTAATTTTTGTAGCACCCTCTTTTAAGACAATCTATGCAATTGAAAACAAACAAAACCTTCTTGTGTTTTGTTGGGCCAAGCCAAGCCTTCCTGTGGGTCACTAGTTTTGCAAGTTCTGAGCAAGGGTTTTCTAAGGGATCTCTGCTACTTCTCTGTCAGGCTGCCCTCCTTTAATGAGTTACTGGGGAAGAACCTAGAACCCCAGGGAAGACAGTTTAGAGCAGGATCTCCAGCAACAGTAGAGGCCAATGGGGCCGTCCTGGGACAGGGAAGTGTATAGGGTCTTCTGACGAGGAAGGCCAGATGGACACAGATGTGCTGGTCAGCGGGCCCCAGAGCTGGGTAAGGCCTTGCCAGGTTAGATTGAGGCTGACCCAATGTCCGTTGGCTTAGGCCTGGTGTGCTTGCTTATACGTGTCCTCACAGAGCTCAAGCACTGGCCTGGTTTCTGGAGCTCTGGGTCCCCTTACTATTTCTCCTACAACCTGCTGCATGTTCCTAGGCCACTCACTGAACCACTCTGAGCCTCCAGTTTTTGCTTGAAACATGATATTGGCGACCTTGTATTAAAGATTCTGATGGCTGCTTGAGTCCCACTGACATATGATGTTTTCAAAACAGAAAGGTTTGATCGTGTAGATGCTGAGTAGCGTTTCCTGAAGGGCATACCATAGAAATGTGAGAGACAATGGCTGTGTGCACAAATGACTGAGAAACACTAACTTAAACACAAATAAGTCTCTTTACTATGGCACTTTCCAGAGTTTTTCTGGGAACATCGAGCCTGAATCTGTAGGAGGGAGGTGTGCCATGCAGGATTTCCCAAATTAGTTTAACTATGAAAAGGCTATTGAAAAAAAGTGAACGCTGCCTGTTTCACATCATGTAAATGAAACGACAGTCATGGAGCTGGACGTCTGCCTGTATGTGATGCTGTTGGGTCAGGTGCCACTCTGTCCAACCTAGCACAGCGTATTTTTGCCACCCAGAGTACGCTTTCCCCTCTGGGGTACCGAAAACAATCCATCAAGCTGGACTGGTTATGGAAAGGGACTCTGGGTAGCCTGTAAAGGCTGGTCTTCACTCCCAGCTGGTCTGACATTCAGGGCTGCCTGCATTCCTCTTGGAATTGGCAGCCAAGGAACCCCATAATTCACCTGAGCTGTCCTGGACCAGTGAGGCTTTGACCTTTGATCGTGTCCGAGATGGAAAGCCAGGTGTCTTGGGCTCATCCACAAACATTACTGGCAGTAGAACTGGCCAGGCCACCAAGACGCTGAGCCCTAGAATTTGGGAAAGAGTCCCAGGCCCAGGGAGGAGAAGAAGGGTCTGACAAGGCCAATGTCCCAGGTGACTTCCCTCTTTTCATCAGCCCAGGTCATTTGCTTATTATTACTGTGAGGAGTTTGGGGTGGGGTGGGTGGAGATAGTAATGAAGGAAAAACTCTATACAGGAATGTAATTGATTAATTTATTCAATAATAATTTGATGTTAGATCCTTTTTGTATTCAATTTAACTCCATGGTTTTGCAGTTTTAGACAAATGTTTGCATTATTTTGCACACCTAAAGTACACATTGAGAGTTGCAGGATGGATGGCAGGGTGGGAGGTGGGATTGGGACATGGGAGAGGGAGTTCTACACCTGAGACAGGTAGACAGGGACACCAGGCTGTAAGCTCTGATTCTGCACGTAATCAAAAATGACACACGTGGCCAGGTGTTCATTGTATCCCAGCAGAAGTGTGGCCTGTAGGGTCAGAGGGTGGTGTGTCTGGTCCATGTGTTCTTTCCTTCCACACAGCTGGGAGCTTGGGGAGTGAGCAAGGCCACTTCCTTGTATATAGTCCTCCTCAAGGGCCAAGGAGACCTGCTCCCAGCTGCACTTCCTCTGTTGACCTGACCTGGCTCTGCCTTGGCACAAGATTTTGTAAACCTTCAACAATAGATGATCCTTCACTGAAAGAACCACTAAGGAGACCCTGGTTCCAAACATCCATCCACTTTGTGCTGGATGCATAGGTGAGGCTGACACAGCCTCTGCTCCTGGGGACATCACAGTCTGTCTGAGGCTGACTGTGCCCACATATTCACAGTACTAGGCTGACAGCAGGCAATCTCAGAGAAAGGCAGATGCAGGTCAATGGGAGTCAGAGAAAGAAAGATCATTTCCACCCAGCCTGAGGGACAGGAAGCCTTCATGAGAATAACATGACTTTTTAAGAGTCCTCAAAGAGGGTTGGAGTTGCATATGCCGAGTCAGAGGAAGGGTTTTTGTGGCTTCCTCCAAGAGTTCATGCAGAGGAACTACACGGATACGAAGAGAGAATGTGCTGGACCAGAATGTGTGGAGTCTTACATGCTGGGCTCTGGAGGTTGACAATTTAAAGCTGTTTGACCCCTCTTTCTCTTCCAGCACCATTTCATTTGAAGTTAGAGATGTCTTGGGAAATGAAGTGGGGCCTCCCCTTAGTGTTTTATTTTGGTAATGAGTGCAAAAGCTCATAGCTCTAAATACCATCTATATGCTAATGACTCCAAAATTTACATCTCCAGCCAGACCTGAGCTCCAGAGTCATATATTCACCTGCTGACTTGACATCTCCCCCTGGATGGCTAATAGGCATTTCAAACTCAATGCCACCCACACAGAACTCCCGTGTTTCTCTTTCACATCAGTTGCTCCCCACTTTTCAACATCTCAATAAATGGCATGAGCACAGATCCAGCTGTTGAATTGAATAAGTTAGGACATTCTTGATTCTGCTTCTCAGAATCTTTCCCAACCCTGCTTGCAGTCCACCAGTAAGTTCTATCAGCTCTACCTCGAGGATATGTTCCAGCCTTTGCTTCATCTCAGCTGTAGAGTCCAGCCCAGACTGCCATTGTCTTTCCTTTAATAAAACCATCATTGTCTTTCTCAATAAAACTAAATTCCTTACCAGTCTTCTGTGACCTGACCCCTCTCTACTCTCTGACATGTCTCCTTCCGCCCCACCCAGGTCCACTGAGATGCAGCCACGTCAGACCCAAACAGCCCATGGTCATTCTGAGGCTTTTGGTACTTGCCACTTCTGCCTAGAAAGTTACTTCCCTGATCTTGTGTGTGGCTGACTCTGACCTTCCCTGACTTTAAAGTCTAAGAGATCCTTCATGCCCCATCCCTATCACTCACATTTTCCCTGTTCTATTGTCTTCAAGGCATTTATCATTGTATGACCTTGTCTTATGCATTAGTTTATTTATTATCTGTCTCTTCCTCCTGCTCTACCCTCAGTAGAATGGAAGCCCCATGAGTGCCATGAGAATGTTTATATTTCCCGTCTAATTCACTGTTGCATCCTCTGCACTGTCACCTAGAAGCTCAAAGATATATTTTTAACTTATTTATAATGAAAAGTTTCCTACATGCACAAAAGTAGAGAGAATAGGATAATGAACCCACTTCTCATCACTCAGCTTCAACAATTATCAGCCCAAGGCCAATCTGTTTTCATCTATCCCCCTATATTGAAGCAAATCCAAGATATCATGTAAGTTCATCTATAAATATTTCAGTGCATATCTCCAAAAGATAAGGGTTCTTCAGAAAAAAAAATGCCATTATCATATCTACACAAATTTACAATAATCCCTTAATATCATCAAATATCCAGTGAATTTTCAAAGTTCTCTGAATGTCTCACTTTTTTTTTTTACAGGTTGTTGTTGTTTGAATTAGGCTCTAAAGAAGGTCTTTAAATTGCAATTGTTTATAATGTCTTTCAGTCTGTTTTAATCCCTCCAACTCTCTTGCTTTGTTCTTGCAATCTATTTATTGAAGAAACTAGATAATTTGTCCAGCAGAGTATCCCATAATCTAGGTTTGCTAATTGCATTCCAGTGATGTTGTTTAACACGGTTCCTCTGTTCCCTGCATTTTCTGTAAATTGGACTTAAGAGGCTTGATAAGATTCAGGTTTGTTTCTTTGGAAAGAATGCTTCTGCCTCATATTCTTCCATCAGGAGGCACATCATGTCTGCTTGTCTCCCGGTGATGTCAGAGGGGTTGGTTATCATTGCCCAGATCCAGTATTTCATTAGACTTGACAAAATGTTAATATTCTTCTGTCTTTCCTTCTACATATATTAGCTGAAATACTTTTATAAGGAGAAACTTACCCTGATTATGATTTGGTTACCTTGAGATATAGTTTATATAGGAAAGGCAGATAAATGCTTGATTCTCTCTCTTTGTCCATTTCCAAAATAATGAGTTGGTCCCTACACCCTCCAAAGTTTACCAGTGAGGATTTTCATTTTAAGTATCATCATGAGTTCATAAACTTAAACAAAAGTGATGCATTTCAATCAATAGATATTTGTTGAATTGATGCATGAATAATTGAGCAAATGCAAGTTTAGAACTTTCTATAGGCTTTCAGTTCTTTCTTTCCAGACTTTATAGTCCCAGATTTTACATGCAAAGCCACTGGGTGATTTTCCTTTAGGGTTAATTCTGTTCCTTAACTATTTACTTAGTCCTCTAGGGTTTAATTGAGTAGGTACCACACAGTCCCTGTTTTTAGAAATATGTTGATCCATCTGCTACTAGACAAAATGCCTTCAGTTAGATCCTGAATCAGTTCATTATCAAGACTCACTGATATGCTTCCCACTTGGGAAAGTACTGGTCACTGACCCAGAGGCAGTGGCACTGATCAGGCCTGGTCCAGGCTCCTCTGCTGTGGGCTTGGACCAATCACCTCCCCTTTGGGTCTCAGCTTCTGCATCAGAACATGTAGGGAAGGTACCAAGTCATTACCAAGGCCCCTCCTCCTCAGTGTGTGTGACCTCTTGGTAGAGGCCATGTGAATGGCGTCAGATGGGGTGAGCGAGGCAGCAGTGGAGTGGGGGTGGGGAGGGAGGAATGGGACCCACCGGCCAGGAGGGAGAGCCTCCCACACACAATTCAACCAGCGGCTTAGAAGGCGCCATGGCTGAAATACATGTGCAATTCTGCGTGCTGTCTTTAAAAGCTTTCTGGCATGTGGTGGGAGCAGCAGGTGCCTACCAGGTTAGGAAAGATTTCTGGAAGTGTTTGGTGGCCTCTGGAGGAAGAGAAGCTAGGTGCTGGATGCAGAAAGCTGTTTTCATAGTATGGTCCCTGGAGCACGGGATCTGAGGCCTGAGCCATCCCCCTGCTCCGCCCCACATTTCCTGCTGGAGCTGCTCCAAACCCTCAGCCCATCTCCCGCTGTCCCTGCCGCCCTCCTGGAGGCAGAGGCAGCCTTGCCAGCTGCCCTGGCAGCTCTGCCCGTCTGGGAATTCAGACATTTGGAGTGCCAGAGGGTCTGCTGGCATTTTCCTTTTGTCTGCCACAGGTTTGCGTTGCGTGGGCCTCGATAGCCTGCATTCTGGGAGCTTTCTGAGGAGCAGGCCTGCTGCTCAGTTGTTGTCTGTGTCCCCACCCTCCAATCACAGGGCCCACATTTCCCCATCTCCATCAGCGATGTGCAACACAGGCCCCCATAGAGATCAGTTTATCTGATGCTCACATGGACCCGACAAGGTATCTAGAGATGATGGACTGTCTCTCTCTCCTGCTTCCTGACACTAGCTGCAATAGCCAGGGGCTGGTGAGGGTTTTTTTTATTAACCAAGGACAAACATTTGGCTGATAAGGGCATATGGTGGCTTCCTGCCCTCTGTGGTAGGAAGGCTGCTATCCTGCCCCCGCCCCCATCACCTTCACAGTTCTCCTCCATCACTGCCATCAGCCTGAGTGTAAACAGTGGGCAGGTCACCCTAACAGGGGAGAGGTAAGCTCTGCACTCTGCAAGGATGAGCCCCTGGGCCTTTCTCCTCAGCACCTTGTAGGCAGTGTTACTTTCCATTTGAGGCATCTGGGGATGACTGGATGGTCAGAGTCACATTGGTGGCTGGAAAGCATCCCAAGAGGTGGGTTCCTGGTGTTCGTTTAGAAAGAAGGCACAGTGGTTGGGACAGTTGGGTATCCATACTCAAGAGAAACAAACACAGACTCTTAAATCACCCCATACACAAACATCAACTCAAAATGCATCATAGACCTAAATGGATAAACCAAAAGTATAAAACTTCTAGGAAAATATTTTGTGACCTTAGGGCAAATATTTCTTTGATATGATTCTAAAAACACAATCCATAGGAGAGAAAATCGATAAATTGGATTTCATCAAAATTCAAACTTTTGCTCTTCAGAAGATACCATTAAGAAAATTAGGAGACATGGCACAGACTGGGAGAAAATATATGTATATCATATGTCTGATAAGGGACTTATATTCAGAATATATAGAACTCTTAAAACTCAATAGTAAAGAGTAAAGCAACTCAGTTAAAAATGAGCAGAAGATTTGAATAGGCATTTCAGCAAAAAAAGATATAAAAATGACTAATATGTACATGAAAATATGCCCAACGTCATCAGTCAGCAGGGAAATACAAATCAAAACCACAGTGAGGGGCTTCCCTGGTGACGCAGTGGTTGAGAGTCCGCCTGCCTATGCAGGGGACACGGGTTCGTGCCCCGGTCCGGGAGGATCCCACGTGCCATGGAGCGCCTGGGCCCGTGAGCCATGGCCGCTGAGCCTGCGCGTGCGGAGCCTGTGCTCCGCAACGGGAGAGGCCACAACAGTGAGAGGCCCACGTACCGCAAAAAAAAAAACAAAAAACCCACAATGGGCTACCACTTCACGCCCACTAGCATGGCTATAATTCTAAAATTTAAATTTAAAGAATGTGTCCCTTGTACATTACAGATGGTGGAAATACAAATTACACAGCCCCTTTGGAGAACAATTTCATCATTCTCTTAAGTTAAACGTAAATTTACCATACGACCCCAAAATTCCATTCCTAGGTTTCTACCCAAGAGAATGGAAACATATGTCCACACAATGACTTGTATATACATGTTCACAGCAGCATTATTTATAACAGCCAAAAAGTGGAAATTATACAAATATCTATTAACTGGTGAGTGGGTAAACAAAATGTGATATATCCATACAGTGGAATATTATTCATCAATAAAAGGGAATGAAGTACTCACATATGCTACAATATGGATGAAATTCAAAACCATTATGCTAAGTGAAAGAAGCCAGATCCAAAGAAAATATAGAACAAGTCCATGAAGTATCTGGAAAAGGGAATCTGTAGACAGAAAGTAGATCAGTGGTTGCCTGGGATTGGGGGGTGACAGCAGTTATTGACTATAGGGCATGAGGGAACTTTCAGGGGGTGATGGACATGTTGTAAAATTGGATTGGGGTAATTGTTGCACAACTCTATAAATTCACTAAAAATCATTGAAATGTACACTTACAATTAATTTTTTATGTTATGTTAATTATACCTCCATAAAATTGCTTAAGGAAAAAAAAAGGAAGAAGGGAGAGAGGTAGACTCCAAAATGTGCTTTGCCAAAGGGACCACCTCATCCAGGAAGAGAAGGGGAGAGTGGGTGCAGGACCTCATAAACAAGCCCCAGCCTCCAGGTAGGGTGCAGACCCCACCCGGTCCAGCCCACTGAGCTGAGTCCTGAGGACCTTCTACTGCCCCCTGCAGGAGGGGCAGCCATTGGCGGCTCTGCAGCTCAACCGTGAGGCCTCAGCTCACCACCCCGTCTCCCAAGCTTGTTCTCCCTTCCTCCAGCAGACAGCATGGGTGCCTTCCTGCTCTCTGCACCCGCTCAGCCATCACGGCCTGCCCCGTCCCACTTCTGGAGTCTGCCATTCCTCCCACCTTCTCCATTGTCCTGCAAAAAGTTTCCTCTAACGGGCATGCTTGTTTTCTAGTGTACGTCACTGGGTCATGAGATGGCTGGGTGTAGACTTGCTGGGAAATGGTCCCAAATCTAGGGAAGGGGAAGACATAGTAGAAGAAGCAGACTGGATTGAGAGGGAGCTGAAGGAACATCGCATGGGATGTGGGCAAACATAAAGAGCATCGGATGTCTGCACACAGGAGGGGCGGGACAACTCGAGGTAGGATGCTTTGGAGCAGCTAAGGCCTTCTGGGGTTGACTTTGCTGAATTTCAAGAATTGAGGCCCCCCCTGGAAGGTCAGCCCTTGCCACTGGTTTAGTCACTTACTTCAGAGTATGAACCAGCCCCTCAGAACTTTGAGCCCAGTTTTGGAGCCCTTAATACCTGGTAGATTCTACTGAAAGTATGTAGTCAGCATCAATTTATTTAATCCTCACAAACCTCTTTGAAGTAGGTGCTATTATTATCACTCCATTTTGCAGATGAATGGAACTGAGGTCCAAGCTTTGGAAAGCAATGAGCAGCAGAGCCTGGATTGGAGCCCAAACAATGGGTCTTTAATTCCTGCATCCCACCAGGTTCCTGCCAAGAGTGGGTTTGATGGGGTAAGAAGCCAGACTCTTAAAGGCCCAGTATGAGAAGGCTGGAGGCCTTCAGGACAAGTTCATCTACTGGGCCCAGCAAGACAGGGAAGAAGGAAAGAAGTAAGAGAAGAAGCTGACATACTCTGGGTTGGAGGATAGCATGGGTCCCCCCAGGGAGGTGTCCTGGGAACCCAAGGGGTCTGAGGCTGCCTGTCTCCTGGGGGAAGAGGAGCTGGTTGGGCAAGGCACCCTAAGCCCAGCTCCCTGGCTCAAGGTGGCAGGAAAGACCAGCCACACACAAGACCAGCTCTTACATCTGTAAGGTACAGAAAAGTAGAACCCTGTGGCCTGGGCACCGCAAAACCAGCACCTTCTCTGGCCACAGCCAGCTGAGGTCTTCCAAAAGAGCAGCCCATAAGGCCAGTGTGGGCAGAGATGGCACTGCCTGCACGAGAGGAAGGCAGAGGGAAGCAGAGGGAGTTTGGGGAGCTGGGATGTGTTGTGCCAAGAGAAACCTGATCTTGCATCTTTCTTAGGGAGAGTAGGGGCTCATAGCAGCAAGGGGCTAAGCCTCGAAGAACCCAGTGACAGAAGAGTCTTGAAATTCAAGAGAATTTTTACCTTCTCCTAGCGTGGCTTCTAGGAGATTCAACCTAGATTGAATCTAAGTACATGTTGAATCGTGGCTTCTAGATTCAACCTGTACTTTCTGAGCACTTACTATGTGCTTGGCTTCTAGGATAGAGGCCTTCTCATAGATCTGGGCAGGCTCATTCCCTTCTTTGCATCCTTTTTCCTTTTCTTTGACTTCTGTACTCACAGAGAAGGTCCTTGGGGTAACAGTATTTGTGAGCAGGTGCCACAGATATCCAGCATCCAACACCACAATGCTGAGCCCAAAACAGTGCCTGGGTTAGGAAGTGGGTGGGGAGCTATAGACATAAATTTAAAAACTAACCAACCAACCAACCACTAAAGACTTACCCTCCACAACATCTTCTTAGAAAATCGATGCCTCTCTTGGGCTTGGGCTCAGAAGGCTAGAATGAGTTGATCATAGAGCTCTCAGCCTACAGAACAATGGTAACCTGCATATGGGCCCATGCCTCCAACCAGCTGGGACCTTTCCCTCCATCCAACTGGGACTCATGCCTCCATTCAAATGAAACTCATGCCCTCCATCCAACTGGGACCCATACTTCCATGGGACCCAGGCCTCCATCCATTTGCGACCCATGCTTCCATCCAATCGGAACCCATGCCTCTGTCCAAATGAAACTCATGCCCCTCCAACCAGTTGGGACCCATGCCTCCATCCACTTGGGATCCATGCCTCCATCCAAATGAAACTCATGCTCCTCCGTTCAGTTGGCACCCAAACTTCCATCCCAAAGCCTATGCCTCTCTCCAAAGGGCACCCATGTGTCCATCATAATGGGCCTGGGCCTCCAATTAATCGGTGCTAGGTGAGACTTCTGTCTGCTGCTGCTGCTGCTGCCACAAATTCCCTGATTCCATTAGAGCAAGTACTCCACAAAGCCCATGAGAGAGAGCAGGCCTCAATCTGCTTCTCGACTCCTGGAGCCCAGCCATTCATTTAGATAGTAATGCTGGGGAGCTGGGCAGGGAGGCCCTTGGCAGAGCAGTCCTGAGCTCCCTCAGGGCGGTTCTTCTTCCCTTTCCCTTCACTTTGATTGTTATCCAAAGGCCTCGTTACAGAAATTACAAAATAATGGTTCTGCAATTTGTGCCTGTGTGGCTATGTGCACAGTAATTGCCATCCCTGTGTACCCTCTCTAGGAGGCACTGCAGCGGCAACCGACGCGAATCACTCTTCACTACAGCTTTGCCTCCCACTCCTGTCATCTGTCACCCCAGCTATCTCCTTTCTCCAGGGTGCCGGGATAAAGTGAGTGTCTGGGTAGAAATGGCCGCCCCAAGCCCACCTACATATATCTAAAGGGGTCCAGGGCACACAAGGGTTGTAGAGATGCCTCCTGGCTTCAAGATCTATGAAGTATGCCCACTGTTTTAACAGAGATCCTGTTGATTTGGGGGTGACTCTGGGGGGCTGGTAGAGATAATGAGGCACACTGTCCCTTGGCACTGTCACTGTAGCAGCCCCGCCTCCTGGTTTGCACGATCCTTGCAGGTTGGGAAGTTACTTGCAGGGTTGGGAAAGGGAAGGGTGGGAGAGAGGAAGCTCATGGCAGATGGGGGTGTTACTGCAAATCCTGGTCCAGGCGTGGTGCCCTGAGCAGGAGAGATCTTGGGCTCAGAGGAGGCTTCATGGAGGAGGAGTGGCCCTCAGTTGGATTTCAGAAGGGCAAGCTAGGGCCAAGGAAGAGAGCAGAGAGGGCGGCAGGGCGAGAGGTGAGCAGAAACAACCTGCCCCAAACCCCAAGCTCCTGTTGCTTGTACTTACAAGCTTAATCAGATTCTTTCTAAAGGAAATTCTCTCTTTGCAAGAAAAGGTAAATTGCTTTCATCAAATTACCCCTGGGAACACTTGGCCTGGGGCAGAGCCTTCAGAACACCCACCCTGCTTGAACTGTTTGAGGAGAGTGTGGTTCTGGGGAAGGGGAAGGGGCAGCAAGTGTGAGAAGGACTCAAAGAGGTGAGCACTGGCAGGACAACTTGGCATCTCTAGGATTCGAGGGCCAGTGAAAATGGCTGTAGGTCGTGGTCTGAAGCTTCAAATTTCACCTTGCCTCAACTTCAATCAGGTGCAGGAGTGACACAGACCTGGGTTGAATTTTGATTCTGTCTCTTGCAGCTGTAGGACCTGGGTGGAGCTACTTAATCTCTCTGTACCTTGGTTTCCACATCTATTAAAAGGTGTAATGACAGCACCTCTTTTGTGAGCTGGGGGGAGAAGTGAACATGACAAGGTAGCTGAGCCCTGAGTGCAACACTCTCCCAGAGGGAGTCCTTGCCTGCAATGGCCATTTGCTGTTGTTATTGTGCATGGTGGTTGTGCTGTTTTGAGGATTAACTGTCATAATTATGTAATTTCTGTACAGCATCAGCACAGTGCCTGGTACGTAACCACTGTTTATTGTGTTGACTATTGCCTTTACATCCAACCTCTTTCAGTTCAGTCAGACATCTCCCGCTCCAAATCTCCATCCTCTCTCCCTCCAGAGAAGTGAGGGGAAGTATCAGGTGGAGGGGAGAGGGGCGGGGGAGTGCCCAGGGTTCCGCCCCACCCCCTCCTCCATCATCAGCAAAGCACACGAAGTCCTTGAGGAATTTCATATTCCTGGTACCTTTGAATACCTTCTCACAAGTTCTCAGAGTGTGTAGCATAAAACTAGGGCTTTGGGAAGAATTATTTCAGCATATTTTAGAAAAAAAAGCTGTGTATGGAGAGGAGAAGGGAGTTGATATAGAAATATCCCAGTATTTCAAGTGGAATCAGATTAGGTATATTCCTATACTAGATATAGGAACTTAGATGCCTACAAAACCCTTGAAAGAGACAGGAGACAGAGGTCAGTCAGGCCCCTGAGCGCTCTCAGATTGGACACTAATATCCAGGGGCTCAGTAGCCGGAAGGTGGTGTTCCAATGGTCATAGCTGCCCCCAGCACAGAGGCAAATGCAGGGACAACACGTGGAGGTCACTGTGACGCTTCACATCTGCCTAAACAAAGGGTGGCTGCTTCCCACGCCTGCCCAAGAGGCATCCCAGCTGCTGCCTCCTGTCCCCCTCCCCCTCTGGTGGGAGGGCCTCTCCTTGGTGGGCTCTAGGCCAGACCCCACAGGACAGCATTCTGGGAAATGTAGTTCTCCTGCTTCCAGCCCCTGAGGGGAGCCTGAGGGGAGCAGAAAAGGTAGGAGGTGGATGGGGGCTGATTGTCTAACAGACAATGCGTTGAGAAGGCAGCGGTCACATGTGCAGAGGTGGGACCCACATCGGGGAGGCAGGAGAGCACAGAAGGCACCAACAGGGTGGGTGTGCGCAGAGAGCTCAGAGCTGCACAACTTCTGGGGGAGGGAGGGGAAGGAGAGGTGAGGCCTGGGCGCCTCCCCGTGAGGCAGATGAAGCAGCAGCAGGAGTGGGGTGATCGGAGCAGGATGCCCAGTCTAGGAGGTGCTAAATTAAGGCTCTCCCTAGCACAGGTGATGGGCAGTGTAGGAGGGATAAACTCAGAGCTACAGCAAATCCTGTATCGCCCCAGAGGCCCCCTAAAACTGGGTCAGGGCCAAGACAAGAGCTTGGGGAAAGCCAGGGGTTTCCGTGGAAAGACTGCAGGACCACCGTGGACAAACACGAGAGCACAAGAGCCAATGGGGATATAAGGACAGTATTGTAGTGAATTTAATTCAACAAGTACCTGAAGCCACCGTCTGGGCTTTACAGGACTTTGACATAGAAGGGTACAAACGTGACCTGGATACAGCCTCAGCAATGTACTGTTTCGTGAAAGAGGCCGAACGATGATGGTGACGGTGGTGGTGAAGATTCTGGTGAGGTTGATGGTGATGAGCTAACTAACTAACTACCTGTTGACTGCTTAGTATACAAACAGTTGTTTTACATGGATTGTCACATCTACTCTCCAACAGTACAGGTAGGCACTATTAATGTTACGCACTGTCCTTATGTACTATTATTCTTCTAGCAGGTAGGAACTACTGTATTCCTAGTTTACAGGTGGGGAGCCTCAGGCTTCGAGAAGCTAGTGACTCTGGTCACACAGCTTATAGGAGGTGGGGCCACTTTCCCTCCCTGGGCCCCCTGACTCCATAGGCTGCACTGTAACGCAGGCAGACAGGACACAAATGCATGGGCAGTGTGCTAAGGGGGAATTCAGGGAGGAGACATTCTCACCAGCCGGGAAGTGAGGGGCACTGGCATGGGTAGGGTGGCATGAGCTAAGCTGGAGGGAATGGGCACATTTCAGGTGCAGAGCTGGGTGAGAAGGGCCTGCAGAGAGTGGGATTCATGTTAGCGACGTCTTGGAAGGTGACAAGTCATATAGTACGGAAAAGTAAACAAGAGGTCTGAGCTCTTCAATGTTTATCTGGCTTGTACCCATTCTTTTGCCCATTCAACATGAGTACGTGAGTGCTGGCAGAGGCGCACAGGGTACTGGGAGCAGCTTAGGGGGGAGGCAGGCCGGTAAACAGTCACACCCGGTGTGGGCACACAGAAGTCTAGAACAGGTACAGAAGCCGCAGTGCCTCCAGGATGAGGGGGCCCTGAGCGGTTCTGACACATGGATGGAGCGCCTCAGGCAGCCGGGCATGGGTGTTTAGGGGCAGGGAGAGGCTGATGAAGAGGCTGGAAGGGTGAGTAGGACCACTGATCCCAAGGGGCTTGGAAAAGACACAAACCAGGCATAGGACTTCATTGCCAAGTCAGAGGCGCCTTCGGAGCCTTTAGACAGGAAAGTGGCATCGATTCAGATCCCTGTTATTGGAAGATTTCTCTGGCAGGTGTACAGGGGAGGCAAGAAGCAGTCAGGGAAATCAGGGAGCTGGTGACAAGACAAGGGCCTGAACCAAGGTAGAGACAGAAATCAGGAGATTTGACAACAGCGCGGACAGATGACAGGATGTGGAGACAAGTGGATGCGGGGAGTGGGGGGGAGGTTAGGGAAGTAACAGATGTTGGACATCTGCTGGTGGACCATCCACAGGATGCGTCCTAGAGGCAGAGGCCGAAAATACAGAAGAGAGGATGAGACCATTAGGACAAGGCTCCAATCCCAGCAGAAATGGGGCTGAGAGTGAGTGGGGGTGGCGTGGGGTTCATCTCCATCACAAGGAACATCTTCTCTGGAGCCTGGGGAGGGGCAGGGGGGAGGTGGTGAGCCTCTCTCCTGCTGTTCTCCTGTGTCTCTAACTGGAGATTTTTTTTTACATCTTTATTGGAGTATAATTGCTTTACAGTGGTGTTAGTTTCTGCTTTATAACAAAGTGAATCAGTTAAACATATACATATGTTCCCATATCTCTTCCCTCTTGTGTCTCCCTCCCTCCCACCCTCCCTATCACACCCCTCTAGGCGGTCACAAAGCACAGAGCTGATCTCCCTGTGCTATGCAGCTTCTTCCCACTAGCTATCTATTTTATGTTTGGTAGTGTATATATGTCCATGCCACTCTCTCACTTTGTCACAGCTTACCCTTCCCCCTCCCCATATCCTCAAGTCCATTCTCTAGTAGGTCTGTGTCTTTTTCCCTGTCTTACCCCTAGGTTCTTCATGACATTTTTTTTCTTTAATTCCATATATATGTGTTAGCATATGGTATTTGTCTTTCTCTCGCTGACTTACTTCACTCTGTATGACAGACTCTAGGTCCATCCACCTCATTGCAAATAGCTCAATTTCGTTTCTTTTTATGGCTGAGTAATATTCCATTGTATATATGTGCCAAAAAAAAAAAAAAGAGAGAAGGAATCTAACTGGAGCTTTTAATTGTGTGTAGTAGGCAAGTTAGTGCTGTGTGGGTCAACTTAATTAAAGCCTGCACATTGAAAAATGAGAAATGATAATAAAGGCCAAGTGCGTTCATCACATCTGTCCCGCTGGCTCCATCCCCAGCTTCCTGGGAAGCCTGGAGTAGCCCGTGTAGACCTGGTCTCCATGGTCCCCAGTCCCATCCTGGGGCCCCTCACCTCTGAAGAGCAGGTGATGATAGCAGTTCAATGAGCACCTGCACAGGGCACGTTTGTGGCAGCAGAACCGTGAAATAGTGAATCTAGGAGGTGAGTAAAATCTTTGCTGGATTTTACTCTCTCCTTTTCAGGACAGATTTTTCCCTTTCTTTCTTTCTTTCTTTCTTCCTTCCTTCCTCCCTTCCTTCCTCCCTTCTTCCTTCCTTCCTTCCTTCCTTCCTTCCTTCCTCCCTCCCTCCCTCTCTCTCTCTCTCTTTCTTTCTTTCTTTCTTTCTTTTTTAGCTCAGAGATATGCCAAGAAAATGAAATAAAGTAAAGGAGGGAGAGAGAGACCAAAGTGCTTTCAATTTGAATAGCTTTTTCCCATGTGAAAAAGCAACAGTTCATTGCAAAATATTTATCTTCATCACGGCTGGTATCGTTATTGATGGAGAAGCCCTACAGACTAGTGGGGAAATCTCTGTAGGAGGCCTGAATCCAGATGAGCTGAGTCTTCACCTTGCCTTCAACATTCTGGCTGAGCACGACCTTTAATTTCTGGGTGCCCCCAGCTGACCCACGGGTACAGCCGGAAAGGACAGTGCTCGTGGTTGGGTTAGCCGCATGGAAGTGGGAGAGGTCCTCCATATCAGGGAGTGAGCTCCTTGTGGCTGGGACTGCTTCTTGCTTGCCTTTGTATTATGCGGGGCCCCTGCTTAGTAAAGGTGTGTACTGAATGGCTGGAGGATGGATGGATGACCGTGAGAGCGAGCGTGTGCTAAAGGGATAGGCGGGTCACTGAATCCAGTTCAACCATTCATTTCACCAAAGGGGTCAGCGTGGTCCAGAGAGGGGGCTCACACCCATCAGCGGCACAGCTGAACTGAGGTTGAGCCCCTTCCTTCCCAGGGACTTCTCTGTCCCTGTCCCTTCTGCTGAGAGATGTTGTAAGATATAAATGAGAACGTGCTCTTGCAGCTATTTTTGCTACTCAGAATAAAAGGAGTTTACAACAATCAAAGTGTCATTTACCATGACGGATGTCTCAGAGGCTCAGGTTAGCAACTGTGGGAGCTGTAATTCACATGAAAATCAAGCCTTGTGTGCGTCCACCAGTCAACAGCAAAGGTGCAGAACTGGTCTTACTCCCCCCATTCCCATCTCACAGATGAGCCCACTATGGCTCAGAGAGGCGACAATGGGTCTTACCCAGGACCTCACAGGCAGCAAAGGTTTAGGAACTGGTTCTGGAGCCCCGGCGTTTGGAATCAACACTCAGGGTGAATTTTGCTCGCCCGTTGCCACGTCCTGTGACACCCTGGGCCACGTGTTGAATGTGCAGCCATGAGCAGTCGGGGCCAGGGCTCAGCTGGGTTTTCTGGCGGCTGAGCCGGTTGATTAGCACAGGAGGTGCTGAGAACAGCCCTGACTTTGAGGAATTCCTCGAGGGGAGCTGACTGCATCTTCCCAAGCTTATTACCTGGTCTCAGAACTTTACAGCCACACCTCATAAATTGCTACAGTGTAACATGTGGCTGTTTCCAGGGAAGAGATGGCAGGGTGATTTAGAGCTCCTGCATGCGGGTTTCTATGCTGTGTCAGCGCACGGAAAGCTTCTGGAGGACGGAGGCCTTTATGAATTGTTTTTTGCCTTCACGCTCAGCCACTTTCAGGCCCAGGTTTACTGCTCTGAGGTTGTAAAGATGCCGAGGAAGGGAGCCTGGGCCTGATTTTGCCCGCGACTGCCTCAGAAGGCACCTGCTGGCCTGGACAAAGATAGCATCACGGATGCCTGACAGGGGACAGGGCTCGCCCTGTCCTGAGGGCGTGGGTCAGAGGTCCCCAGTACATCCCTCCCAGCAGCAGAAACAAGGCATCCAGGCACTGCCTTCCTGCATCCGTCTCCCCCAGGCAACCGGCCTCCCCTCTCACGCGTCCATCTCTGTGCTTTACCGACACCTCCTCTGCCTCATGCCGCTTCCCTTCCCCCAGGGAGTGCTATGGGTTTGAAATGATGGTCTTTAATCATTTCTTAAGTGACCAGCCCAGAAATCATTTCTTAGTGCCATACACACAAATTAAATCATAAATCCACACGGGGCCCTGCCTGAGAAGGACAGAAGTACAGCCTGATTTGGAGCAGGGAGGAGGCCTCCGTAGGAGACAGGAATCAGCCTGCGCCTGGAGGGAAGGCCAGGGCCTGGGAGAAAAGGAAGACACGTCCTACCATCTGAGCGGGAACTGCTCTAACAAAATACCCCAGACTGAGGGAACTGCTCTAACAAAATACCCCAGACTGAGGGGTTTAAACAACACACATGTATTTCTCTCAGTTCTGGAGGCTGGGAAGTCCAAGATCAAGGCGCCAGCAGATTCGGTGTCTGGTGAGGGCCCGCTTCCTGGCTTGTAGGCCGTTTTCCCATTAAATCCTCACATGCCCTTTCTTTGTTGCTTGTGGGGGTGGGGTGGGAGGTGGGTCTCATGTCTCTTTTTTTTAAAATAAGGGCATGAATCCCATCATGGGGGCCCCACTCTCATGATGTAGTCTAACCCCCATTACCTCTGAAAGGCACCACCTCCAAATACCTATCACATTGGCGGTTAGGACTTCAACATATGAATTTGATGGGGTAGGTGAGGGACAAACATTCAGTCCATTGCCCTGTCCTGAGGGCGTGGGTCTACCTACTAACTCTCCTTCTTCAGAAGGGCCCTTTTGTACTTCTGTTATTCTGCTCTGGACAAAAGAGGTCTGAGAGAATGCAGACAAGTGGGTTCAGGGCATTAGAAATGTGCTTATCTCAGGGTTAGGAAGGCTGGGCAGCCCCATCCAGGGCTGAGACACCCATATCCTGCTATTCGGAATCAGCCAGGTCCAAGAGTTTCTTTAATTAGCTCTGGGAGGTTGGAAGGAGGTGGGAGAGTGAGGCAGGCGCTCATCAAGAGAGACTCAGCCTTGGGGGATGCAAGTGTGTGTTCCTGAAACATCCATGATTCCTACTTATTTCAAGACTCAGTGCAACATTCTGCCTCCATTCAAGACTAATTCCAGCCTATTTGAAACAGCTGATATCTCTCCCCATGAAGACAAAGTCTTCTCCTTGATTAGGTTGGTGATGGGCTTACAGCAAGGACACTAGCAAACTACTAAACATCCTTGACTCTTTCCCAATCACCATGCCTTTGCACATGCCATTTTCTTTGCCTGAATGCCTTCCTTCATTTTATCTACTTAGTAAACTCCTATTCATGCTTCAAAACCCAGATCAGCTGTCTTCTCCAAGAGACTTCTCCTCTCTCCCAACTAATACAGAGAGGGGATTGCCTCTTTTCTCCCCACTCTTATACATGCTTCTCTTTTCCCATAAATCATGCTATTTTATAATTACTGTTAGTATTTTGTTCTTTCATGAGGCCTGTGTTCCTTGAGAATGGGGACCTTAGCTTACTCTGCTCTGTATCTCCGGCTGCCTGCCTAGCGCCTGGATCCAAGGAATGATATTTCTTAAGCTGTGATGTCAAGTGATTGGAGCCCCAAATTGAAAGAGCTGCTGCCTATCTTTCCTTTGCCTCCAATATGCTTTGTTTATGTAAGTCACTCAGCTTCTGAGTTGAAAATCCAAGTTTCTTTCTCTGCAAAATGGGAGGAATAAAACCAGTGCCTTCACTATTTCAGAAGTCTGCAAAGAAGATGAATCTGAGAGCGGGTTGGTGGGGAATGTGTCGAAACCCTTTAGCTTGAAAAAATCCATTAAGAAGTCAAGGTGTTCGTATTGCAATTATTATTTGATTCCCAAATGGTGAGAGTGCTTCCAGAGATGTGCTTTGCTTGATGAACCAATACATTCTCAGCCCCCACTGATGAATTTGGGAATCGAATACCTGTCATCTTGAAATAATTGACACATCTTGGTGAAGCGCTTATATTCCTCTGATGAAATTCTGGAATCTTATTGAGAGCAAGGAGAAAGACATGTTACACGGGAGCAATATTGTTTTATGGACCTTTATCTTGGTTATTAACAAATGAGTGTTACGTGTAGAAATGGTGAAGGGGGAATTCAGTAATGAAGTTTCATAGGATTATAATGATTATTAGTCTGATGACGAGGAAATCCAGACTTCAATGCACGTGGTTTCCTTGGCCCTCACTGCTCTGTGCCCCCGATGCTGGAGGACAGCAGGCTGTCCTCTGTTCCATTCTGAAGTTATCTGGGAAGTTGGCATAAAGGTAATAGCCTCTTTTGGCATATTTGGACTGAGATGTAGTAAACAATAATAATTCAAGTGCCCATATGTCATGTCTATAGCAAACATCTTATGTTCTAGGAAGCTGGCACCCACTGGAGGTGGGAGCAGTGACTGCCAGTGAATACTCAGCCCCCACCTGCTGCTGGGCTGCCCACGTGTCCTCTGGAAAATCAGCCTGTCTCACCATTGACGCTGCCTTCCTTTCCCTCTGCCCACCGGAAGCCACAGGGAGGATGAATTTGCCTTTCAGAGCAGGCCTCTGCAGAATGCCCAGCAACCAGACATCACCTTTTTACACGTGGTCAGGAGTCCAGGCAGGCAGGGGGACTCAGAGGGCTCAGAGCCAGTATATGACATAGACCATAGCTGGTTTTCCTCCCTCCCCTTGGAAGCAGGGAAAGTAGGGCAAGATGACTTCAGTGAGCAGGAAAGCAATACATCTTGTCCCTTTCCCAAGCCTCTCATCCAAACTCATGTGCATTTGAACACGTCACTCTCAAGCCTAAGTGCACAGGCCCATAAATACAGAATGCTGCCACCCCCATGAATAAGTTATCTTAGTAAATATAACCGGGAAGGGTATCAGCTTTGAAGCCAAGCAGATCTGGTTTTGAATTCTGCCTCTGCCACAGATTAGCTGTGAAATACCAGGCAAGTTGTTTTACCTCTCTGAGCCTTAATGTCATTGCCAGTGAAATGGGAATGATACTATCTTTCTTACAAAGTTTCATTGAAAAGAAATGGTATGTTAGGATTACAGTTGTCTATGAGAAAGGGAAAACATGTAAGATAATTCGGTTTTTAAAATATAGAGATTTGTTTTCTGTCATGGAAAATATATACAGGCTGGTAGAGCACTCCATAGCCTGGTGTTAGAGACCCAAGTATATTCAAACTTGTTGCTCTGATATCTTCACAGCCCAAGATGGCTGCCTGAGTGTCAGCCATCATGTCTACTTTCCAGCTAGCTTTCTCTCTTGACAGTCACTGCCCAGAAGTCACATATGCTTCTGTTTACATCCCTAAATCTTAGCAATTCAAGCCGAGGCTCATGCATTATTAAACCTTGATGAGAATGTTCCATGTCGTGGGACAAATGTTGACTATAAAAAATGTAGAACATTAGCAAGGTGATAACACACTGCCTATAGTGAACACATTACAATTTTATAACAGAATAATATTAACAGCTACTTTTAATTGAGTAGTTAATACATGCCAGGAACTGCACCCAACATTTTATATTTATTATCTCATTCAATGATCAAAACAACTCTTATTAGATAGGGACAGTTATTCCATTTTTACAGATGAGGAAACCAAGGCTCAAAAAGATGACAGAACTTGCTTCCTATGGCTCTGGAGTAGTGGAGTCTGTAACTCAGAAGCTGGTATTCCTTCCCCATGAAGTTATGTTGGCATAGTTTGCATTTAACATGATATACACTAGTTTTTATTGGTTGCAAGGAAATTTATTTGATTTTAAAACATTCCAACCAATGAGTCAGGCAGGCTGTGTTCAATTCCTGGCTCCACCACTGGCTGTGGAGCCTCAGACAAGCTGCTGATCTTGTTTGAGCCTCAGTTTCCTGATGTGCAAAATGGGAATAATTGTAGCATATGCCTCTTAGGGCTGTTATGAGTATGAAGTGAGGTCATGCTGAGCACACGAGTACCTGGCCCTTGATAAGTGCTATTTAAATACTGATTGTTATTATTAATAATATTGACACAATTTTGTAACCAATTTTAGCCAGTGGAGGTCAGCTTGGCAACCCACAGACCTTGCCTTCGAAGGCTCCTGAGGGTGGGAGGAGAGGGCCCAGCATTACGCCCCAACTGTGCTCTGCAGGAAAGGCTAGTCTCTCATTTAATAAGAGGCCTCTGCTGGCCTGACCCAAAGGCTGGCGGGGAGTGGGTGGGCAAGGAAAAGCAGGCCCCTTCCTCTGCAGTGGAGGGTTAGGGTAGTAGGCTCCTGTGAGCCCTTCAGCCCCAGACTTGTTTTGTTTGGGGAGGTACTCTCCCAAGCTGCCCAGGAGGGCCTGTGCCCGCTCTCCCCACTCCTTCCTCCTGGCTCTCCCGGAGGTCGGCACCTGCCACTCCTTCCTTAGGCCCTCCTGCATGTGGTGTCTTCAGAGGGATGGTTCTCTCGGCCTCCCCTAGGTATGCACCAAGATCTAAGTGCTAAGTGCACCCTTCACACCTCTGATCTTTGCTGGAAGCTTCCCCCTTAATCATGTTTAACTGACAAATCTGAAGGCAGCCGGTGATGCTAATGTATATCCAGGAACTGCAAATAGGGAGGACACAGAGCACTTTGGAAATTACCTCTCAGCACCTGGGAATAAATGGTCACTCGAGAGAATACAACTGTTCAACCCTTTTCTGCCCTTCCTGCAGCAGGAGCCCTCTCCCAACTGCTCTGATTTACAGCTGCTGGGCCACTCACACGGCCTCCAGGGGTCCAGTGCCTTGGGCGGCCCTGCTCAGCTGCGCCCAAGGATGGCATCCTCTCTATTCCAGAATCCATGAGCCCTGTTTCCCTGTTCAGATTTGGTGAGGTTCCTAAGCAAAGTCATGGGTCAGACAAAACATATTCCTCCAACTTTGTCGTCCTTCAGCCTTTTGGATAAATGTCATGTTCACTCCTACTTGGAGAATCTTTTGGGATGAGTATAACCTTATTATTTCAATACTGATTATTACTCACAGCTATTTCCTGTTTTTTGGAGTTGACACTGGGACTTGCTGAGTGGTACACCCACTGCCACTGCAGTTTAGGAGCTGAGACAGGGCCCAACACACCCTCCTGGCAAGGAACCCAACTGATTCCTCTGTGACCTTGGACAGGCCCCTTTTCTCTGACACTCTGCAGGAGGGCCCATGCCACACTCTTTGTGCCCCCAGGCCAGGCCAGGGCAGCATGAGGGAAGGATTCCTGTCCTTTATCTGTCAAGACAGCTCTGGTAATCCAGCTTGAGAATCTCAGCCTCAATGCTTTTGCTTTGTCATTACCAAAAAATAAAAATCATCTATTTTGCTCACTTATCCCACTTGAATGGTGTGTAACAGTGCCATAGATTGATGGTGTTTATGACTTTGTGACCTAGGGAGAAGCTGGAAATTCCACTGTGCCCATTTCTACTCCTGGGTTTCTGTAAAGGTCACAGTGAAATTATTTTATCAAGTACACCGCAGAAGGGGAAAATCTTAATCTTATATTATACATATGCAACACTTGACCTTCTCTTGAGATGTGGCACCTCTTAGCTACACTTACTTAAACATAATGCAGCTCTTCCCCGGATGCACACAGAGAGAATAATTAGGTGCCGTGGCATTCCGGCTGGAGAGGAGTCTGTACTGTGGGGCTGACCTCAAAGACGAAAAGGAAAAGGAGTCGAGGTAGGTAGGGACAGGGATGAAGAGAGCACCCCAGGGCTGCAGCGGGCTTGTCCTGATGAGGCAAGTGGAGCGGACTCTGTGGCTTCTTCTGGTTCCCCCACTGACTGCATCTCTGGCCAAGATATTCATTGCCTTCTCTGGTCGTTAGTTTCCCCATCATAGATCTGGGATGTGCCAACTTTGATCTGTGGGTAGTGGCTGCCTGGGACATTGTGTTAAAAGTTCTAAGCTCTGGTCTGGGTTGAGTGGGAATGAGTGCCATGATTGATTAGTGATGTCAGTCATGGGCAGCGTTGGGGCTTGGTGATCATATCTACATGGGCTAACCCTGTTCTAGCGTGTTTCTAAGGTCTTTTTGCAGCCTGACTGCATGTGATTTGTGGACTCACCAAAGCCCTGGGGTGAGGAAGCTTAGAAAAGGGGAAACAATAACAACCTTCCCTGAGAGAAGAGTACTATTTGCCTTGTCAGGTTTTGGAGCGGAAATGATATTTGTGTGATACATCCAAACACGGTTCTTTTTTTAGTATTTTTCACATCGGCTCTGTGAGAAGCGGAGAGACTAGGGGACAGCAGTGCTTTCTCTGGGTGTGATGACTCCCCAGACCTGGCTGTCTATGTGCGTGCAGGTGGCCGGCCCTGCCCCGGCCACAGGAAAGAGCGAGGAGCCCTGGGTGGCTTTTCATCATTGTCTAGCCTTGAGAAATGCAGTAAGAAGTCACCTTCGTTTATCTTAAAGACTTGCTATAAACTATATTTTAAAGGGAATCCATCAAGGTCTGTGTCAGGGGAATACTTAAAAATAAGGCTTTTCTCAAAGGGTAAAATAAGCACTTCAGTTCGAAAATGTGGGAAGCAGCCTGACTGCCAGCATATGTCCCCTTGCCTGCTGCCCAGAGCTACCAGATTGACGGCGCTTTTAGAACGCTGGCAGCCGGGCTCTGACGTGGGTGGAGACAGGGCCTGGGGAGGGGACATGTGGGGATTCCCTGCCCTCCCCTTCCCCTGGCATAGCAGCAGGGGGTCTAGGCCCGGCAGCCCTGTGGCCTAATGGATCGGATCAAGATAGAGAACCTTGGGGCCCTTTGGAGTAGCCAAAGCGATCTGACCCTCACTTCCTCTTTGCTGAGTCCCAGGGTCCCCGGGAAGCATCTTTCTGGTGGTGGAGAAGAAAACGGGAAGCCCATATTCCCTTAAAGGAATCTGTCCTGCTGCTGGCAGGGTGCTTCTGCTCTCTTCTCAAGGACAGACCCCCTCCCGCCCTGTCCCCCCAGCATGGGTTCACCCACCTCCTTCACCACCTGGCTGTGACATCAGCTCTTCTCCAGGAGGCTTTCCTCTGCCCCTGGAGCCCCACATCTAAAGAATTCCACCCTCCCTGGCCAACTGCTCCCTCTGGATTGAGGGCTCCTCCAGGCCCCCTTCCACTTCTGATTCCCTGCACATCTGCCCTCACTCCTCAACAATAGCCTTCTTCTTTCCCAAGGTAAAGAAAGTGACTGTCTTATATCGAACTCAGGGCACGTAGGAAATGCTCCCCAAATAAGACAAGTGTATAAAAGGAAAAGGGCTCTCCTGGGCTAAAGGTTAGGAAGCGGCTCCAAGGCTGTCCAGGTGGCCCGCTGGGAAGGCGCCCTGGTAGCACTGCACCTCCAAGGTCCAGTGACCTCAAGCAGATGTCGGGGGTGGGTCTCAGCTAGAGGCCCCTCCCCTACCAAAGTCCCGAAGGGTTCCTGAGTCTGAAGGACCCTCCTCGGTGGGTGGGCTCCTCCAGCCCCATTTGCAGGCTGGTGGGGAGGGGGCAGACTTGGGGAGCAGACCTAGCCATTTCCCAGAGGAGCCGCCCCCCACCTTCCCTACTCTCCCCTCTCCTAATGTCACTCTCAACCCCCTCAAAGTCATCGGGACAGTGAACCCACTGCCAGGGTATAGGATTTTTAAAAGAGAGCTCCAGGAAGTGGAAAATGCCTGGCCCAAGTGGTTGAAGTGTGGAGGGAGGGATTTCTGGCATTGGTAGGAAAGTAGGGGTACAAGCCAGACAAGGGGTCACCTGGCCCAGTGCCTGGCACCCAGTAGGGGCTCTGCTGAATGAATGAGTGATCCCCAGTAATCACCAGATCCTCTTCTTCTAAATGACTCTGGACTGTTCCCACTACCCTGGTGATTATCACTCTTTCTGGACTCCTGTGTCTCCCCCTAGCTGTCCCCACTCCTCTGCTCCCTTGTCTTCCCAGAAGCCAGTGTGATCTTTCAGACACAAAAATCTGATGCGTGTGTTTTCCCCATGTTAAACCCAACTGTGGCTTTCATGACCTAAGGATAAAGTCCAGGGGCTGCCATGAGCTCAGGTTACCTCTCCAGACTCAGCCTCCCCCTTGCCAACTGACCCCTGCCCAGCCCACGAACAACTGTCTGCCTGAGCCCGTGGCACTCACACTACACATTGATCGATCATGGAAACGCTGCTCTCAGTTTATTGACTGAGTCGTACTTTTTCTCCAGGGCCTTTGCACATGCTTCTCTCTCCACGTGGAGGGTTCTCTGTTTCCCCTCACTCACCCACCTTACCTCTGCCAACCCATGTGGCCCCTATTCATTCTGTATGACTTGACTTAGACCTCACTTGCCCAAGACGCTCCCAGACTCAGAGAGGTCCCTGAGCCGGCCTCCTACACTGATTACCTCTGTTGGAATTTCCAGTTTAGAGTCTGTCTTCCTCCACTAGGATGTCAGCTCCATGGGGGAGAGCTCTTTGCGTGTTTCATCCATTGGTGGATCCCAGTGCCGAGCACAGCTCCAAGTTGACATTAAGTGGCCAATTTAAATACTTTAAAATGAATAATTGATGAAAACATTCAGCCTGGCTCCTTGCGGGAAACGCCCAGCTGCTATTTACTGAGGAGATGCTACATTCCAGAAAGTTTGCACTGACCTTCACAAAGCAATAAGAAGGAAGTTACCCTAGTACCCCTTTTTACAGAGGAGGTGGCTGAGGTTGAGGGTTAAGTAACTTTCATAAGATCACATAACCAGTAAGTGGCAGTTTTCACGGACACCAAGGCCAGGGTGTTTCCTCTCTACCTGGAGGTCTAGAGCAGCGGTTCTCAAACTGGAGCTGCATCAGAATCCCCTGGAGGGCTTGCAGACACTCAGATTTCTGGGCCTCACCCCAGAGTTTCTGGTTCAGTAGGTTTGGAGTGGGGTCTCAGATTCTGAGTTTCTACAACTTCCCAGGTGATGCTGCTTCTGCTGTCGGTCTGGAGACCACAGTTTGAGAATCTCTGGCGTAGGTCACAGAAAACCTCTGGGTTTGCTTTATGCTACCCCACTACCCAACCACACTGACCTTGGGCCAGGATTGCAGGATGCAGCCCTGAATTCCCTGCTGAGAGGCTCTGATGCCCAGCCCAGCCTCCCTCCCTGAACCTGGCCTTGGCTGTGCTGTGCCCGGCTGTTCCCTAGGGACAGGCGCCATCAGGACTTAAGGGCCTGCCCCTCCCCCTTGGGACACTGCCCTTCTGTTTGTCGTGTTTCAGTCCTGACCAGTGATCTCCCCATTCCACCAAGGCTAAGTGCCCCTGACCCTGACCCCACGTCTTTAACAACTTCCATGCTGATTGATGCATGCTAGGCTCACTGCTGCTGCTGCCGGAGCAGCTTAATAGCACGGGAAGTTACAGTCTCGTCTGTGTCAAGGTGCCTGCAGCATTCGTCAATTTCAGCAAGCGTCACCGAGAGTGATACGAGTGTATGACACAGCTAAGTGTTCCCTCTGCGCAGGCCATTACAGCTGGAGGTGGGCCCATGGAGACAGGGACTGGAGACCAATTTGGCCTCGTGTGTGCAGGCTGACATAGACACGAGCGCCGCAGGTCACCTCCTGCTGTGGCCCCTTGAATGCTGTGTGTGCCTGGCAGTCTCTACTGCCAGGTTCCCTCTCCCTACAGGTTCCCTCTCCCTACGGGCAAGTGCGGGTCCTGTTCTCTCTGATGCTTGGGGCACTCTTTTCCCTTGGCCTCACCCTCTCATTTCTGCATCAACTTTTACCTGTCCTTCAAGGCCTGTGCATGTGCCACCATCTCCAGGCAGCTTTCCCAGCTCTCCTTTACTTTCCCCTTCCTCCAAAGACCTCTGGCACAGGGCAGCTCCGCCTCTGGTGTAGAGCTTTCCTCGGTAAGTAGCCCACTCTGACCTGCCCTGCTCATCGCAGCTCCTTGGGGTTGGAGGTTGCTGTCCATACTTTTGTGTCCTCGGGCAAATTTAAAAATGTAGTGATTGAGATTTTCTTTGATTACTCGAGTCCTGTGTATACAATGCAAAACACTGGGAAATTATGGAAAAGCACAAAATCATCACCATTGCTACCACTCCCAGTTTTTATTTTACTGCTTATGGTTTATATATATATATGTTTGCATATATATGTATATGCTTGTGTGTGTATGTATAACGATGTTCATACTCTATAGTTTAAAATGACTTAAAAAATTTTTCCATGACATCATTTTAATGACTGTGTAGTATCACACTATACAGATGTTCCATAATTTATTTAGTGAATACCCTATTATTTGACTTTTAAGTTCTTTTTTTTTCCCTTCCTTCCTTTCTTCTGCATTATAAATAGCAGTGATGTAAGCATCCGTTAACATAAATCTTTTTCCACATCTCCTTGCTTTTTCTTCAGAAGTAGAATTGTTGGATCAAAACTCTGGACATTTTGAAGGTCTTAATGGAGAAAAGTTTTAAGAATCCACACTTTGTAGGAGAGTGCCAGTCACCTCTTACCCTGTAATGTTAAGATCTTGTCATTATTGTTGTTGTTATTATTTTTTTAATCGCAGCTTTTATCTTTGGGTCTTATCACAGCAGGCCTTCAGTGAACTTACAATTCACCCAGGCGCAGAATGCATGTGCCTACATGTAAGGCCTGTGCTCAGTACCAGGGAGAGGACAATACAAAGATGGCGACACCTAGCATCAGCCTTCAGAGAACTTTCAATCTAGTGCAGTAGTTGGAGTGCTGGCTGGCTGGCTGGCTGGATGCCTGGGAACTACTTCTGTGCTAGTGGTTTTCTCAACACATTGCCCTGACTATAAGGGGAAATGGGGGTTTCACCAGATCCTGGGTCCCACTGGGATGGCCTGGGGTTCTTCAGGGAGACCCATTTCTGGGAAACGCAAAGACTGTTTATAAGCATAGACAAGGAACCCCGGCACACATCCTTCCCTGGAGTTTCACACCTGGAGTTCCAGAGTCAAGAACCCCTGGGGTCAGCCCCCATAATGTGAAGATGAGGGAGGCATTGAGCTGCAGGTGTGATTCTAAATACTGTACGGGGCTCAATGAGAGGCCACAAGACCTGTGAGTAGAGCCGTGCAGAGCTGTGCGCATGCTCTGCAGGAAGCTCTTGTCCCCATCCCCTGCCCCACCTGCCACGCCCATCCCAGGGATCTCAGCGTCTGCCCAGAGCGGCTGGCTCTTTGCTTGTCTTCCAGAGCAGCAGCAGAGCCTGGAGACCAAGGGGAGCTTGAGAGGCAGTGAGCCCAGGGCTGTTTACCTCTTTCTTCCCCACCAGGAACACGAGCCTTGCCCCTCTCACTGTCACCTCTCGAGGCAGGCACGCCGCCCGAGCCAGCTGCTAGGCTGCACCTGCCTTGAGAAAAAGGCACCCGGTTCTTAAGCAGGGGATGAATATTCATTGGCATGAACCTTTGCAAACTCATTTGGGGAAAAAAAATTAGATCAGGAGCAGTAATCAGATTATTAAAAAGAAAAAGCAAGGACAGAAGACAGCGGTGGAGGGAAGCATCACATTTAAAATGCAAGGAGAGACTTCCTTCCTGCAGAGAAGCTGGGACCCACCCCTGGACCATGCACCGGGAATAGTTAAGCGCTCCCACATTCCTGCTGCATAAAAATGTTTTGCGAGGCTTCTGTGGAGGGGGCAGGGGCAGAGGCAGTGTGCACCCTCCACGTACAAAAATTATAAAATAATGTTATGAGGTTTTCATTTTATCTTCCTTGGATATCAGGAAAAATTGTGAGAGCTAAAGAGGCTCTGGCGAGTGCTGAGTGACAGGTTAAAGGGCTCCAATAAAGATTAGATGGTCCACTATCTCCTGAGGAAATTGCATAAAAGTGGTTATTCCCTCTTGCTTCTATTAATTTCCTCTTCCTGGCTGCTTGGAAATGCTTCATAACCTGATGTTGCAGATGGGGACGAGAGGTGCTTTCCATTATCTCAATCACTGCACTGTTTATGAGACACTTAATCTGTTTCTTTATAAAGTAATAGTACTGTAGGTGATGGATTTAGTGTCACTGGAAGGCTGTGTGCAGGGATGGCAGGGGACGGGGTTCTCAAGAGCACCGTAAACACTAGGTAATTTGTTACATCTCGAGACTCTGAGAAGTTGGGTGGGCGTTTCAAGGTGATCTTCTGGATATCAGCTGGAGGTCACGCATACCAGTCCCTTCTTGCTTGAAGGGGGAGGGAAGTGCTGCATGTTTTGCTTGGGGAATGGAAAATGCACACATGCTTAGGGACCTCACGTCTTATCTCTTCCTCTCTGCCAAAGTCAGAGGCGGGGAAAGAGGTGTGTATGTGGGGTGCCACTTAAAAGCTGCATCTATCACCTTGTCAGAACTGTGATCCCCTACAATGGAGGGAAGTCAACCCCCTTTTCTTAAGGAAACGAAGCCATCCGGGCTGCGCTGGTGTCAGAAATGTACAGCCCTCCACCTCACAGGTGTTCCATGGACAAAGGTCTTGTGGGAATACACAGCGACTCTTCCTTTCCCACCCACCTCCTGGAACAGTGATGAAACCCTCCTGGCTGAGATGGAGCTGAGCACTGTCTGACCTAATTCCCCTTCCTACCTCTCCTGTTCTTCCACCTCTTTCTTTCTAGCTTTGTCTTTGCCTCTCTTGAATCTCACCTCGTAGTCCCCACAAGAAAATGCTTTTTCTGGTCCTCGTCTCATAGCGATGGATCCTCCAAGTCAGCCACTTCCTGCCTGACGGGTCCCCCACCCCAGCCCTGTGCACACATAAGCATAACACAGACGACGCTGTGTGGGAATCAGCCAGCGTTCCATCGTCTGCCTCCTTCCTCACCCCCCAAGGAAGGCGGGCACTTCCCAGGGTCTGTCCCCCACCCTCTGTGCTCTGCTCTTTTCCTCTAGCAAGGTGCCAAGCTCACCTAGATCTTCTGTAAAATTTAGTTGAATGAGAGGTTCATGACTGTAGTGACAATGCTGACCATAATTTTAAATCAAGAGAAAGGCAACCCCTGAGTTTGGAAATGATATTAAAGCAAGTAGCTGTGCTATCCACTTCGAAATTTCTTGACAGTGTGGATACGTGCCTGATTAGATGATCACAGTATTTAATTGTTATTTTTTGAGCCTGCAGGCAGATGTGAGGTCTGCAGGCTGCTGGGGTCCCCACCATTCTCCGCTGTGTTACTCCCAACCACTTTATATATTCAGGTGATTTCTCTGGGCTGAGGTGATTGCTTTTACCTCCCTTGGTCTAAATATTCTTTGTTACACTCTACCCAGCAGCTCCACGTATCACCTCTAATTAAAGCTGCTTTTCCTCAAGGAGCAGCACAATTTTCTTATTTATTTTTCTATGTAAATTTGTAGTAAAATAACAATCTTATTCACTTCTATTTCTCATTAGTGGCGTCTGGTACAAGGTGAGTTAAAAAAGGCTTTGTGGACTTGCCTGGCACTTTAAGCATTATTTAAAGCATTAATTCTATGAGAAAATATAGTCCAGGTGTGCTTACAACTTACAGTCCACTTTGTCACTCTCTCACTTTGTCACAGCTTCCCCTTCCCCCTCCCCACATCCTCAAGTCCATTCTCTAGTCGGGTCTGTGTCTTTATTCCCATCTTGCCCCTATGTTTTTCATGACCTTTTTTTTTTTCCCTTAAATTCCATATATATGTGTGAGCATACGGTATTTGTTTTTCTCTTTCTGACTTACTTCACTCTGTATGACAGACTCTGGGTACATCCACCTCACTACAAATAACTCAATTTCATTTCTTTTTATGGCTGAGTAATATTCCATTGTATATATGTGCCACAAAGCGAGAGAGTGGCATGGACATATATACACTACCAAACGTAAAATAGATAGCTAGTGGGAAGCAGCCGCATAGCACAGGGAGATCAGCTCGGTGCTTTGTGACCACCTAGAGGGGTGGGAAAGGGAGGGTGGGAGGGAGGGAGACGCAAGAGGGAGGAGATATGGGAACATATGTATGTGTATAACTGATTCACTTTATTATAAAGCAGAAATTAAAACACCATTGTAAAGCAATTATACTCCAATAAAGATGTTAAAAAAAAGTTATAGGCCAAATGTTCAATAAATGAACCTAGGCATACTGTTTCTTTATAAATTAGGGAATGCCTACACATAGATTTTAATAAAATATTAACTTATGAAATGTGAATATTAATGAGTTTCATCCATTTTTTAATTATCGATCAAATATATTTTACAGATATAATGATCCTCCCATTATACAAAACAAAAATAATCTGTGCAGAAACACATTCTTCCATTTGGTTCCAGGATTTATTTGCTGACTTTGGGACTCTAAGTTTATATTCTAACCCTCAATTCTAAAAGTTTGTTGAAAGAAAACTTGTTTTTCAAAAGGGACTGGATAAATGGAGGTAAAGAGGAATTAGCACTATTTAACACTTACTGCGCATAGGTAAATTTTCATATTTGAGTTTAATAAATTCTAATGACCTGTGGGAGTTGTTGTGAGAAGTGTTAAATTTCTTTTTTATGGATACTTTATACAGATGAGGAAGTGAGGATTACATAGCTTGCCAGTGATCACCCAGCTAGGATCCAGCAGAGCCAGGAATTGGACCCGGGACTGTTTGATCACTACCTGGTGCTCACTGCCCTGGGGAAGATGGAGTCATACCCCCTCCCAGGGCCTTTCACCCTAACCCTTCTCTGAGCTTCTCTCTCTTAAAGCTCAGCTTGGCCTCCCTCTCCTTCATTTCCTCCCTCTGTGGCTGTCAGAGTCTAGAGCCACCCAGTTCTGCCTTCCTTCATCAGAAATCTCAGAGGAAGACACTTTCTAAATCCCTCTGCTACTTGTGGACATCAGGATGGTTGTTTATGCTGTTAACTTATTAAATGTAAAGCAAGGAGGCTTTTAAATGTTGGAAAGAAAGTGAAAACACCTTGTGTCTCTTGGATTGATACATTAAGAAAATTACATGTGGCAGGGCTCCAGTGAATGCATGAGTCTCCACATTCCTCTCCCCCACTTTCCAGGGAAAGAGCTTCCACTGGGTTTGGGCAGCACAGGCCTGGGCTTTCTCTGTGTTCTCCAGCTCCAGAACTGAATGGGGTGCAGAAACGCTGGGAGATTTACAATAGAAAGGGCCAAGTGCTTCTCATGGGTGATAAGGAAGAGATGTGGAAAGAAGAAAGGGAGAGAGGAGGAAAGAAATAGGGGGAGAGACTTCACTGAGTGGGCTTGGAAAGATAGATCAGCAAGCCAAATTCTAGGATACTAGGTGTACCATTCAGAGTTTTCCTTTTGGTGTTTTATTTGTTGAGCCTTTCGTAGAGATTGAATTTTTTTTCTTTCTACTAAGAAGTTTATTTGAATGTACTGAGATGGGTAGCAAGTGGCCCATTTTTACATGGGTTACAACAGAAATCCTTAAGAACCTTATTGTAGCACCTAGACAACATTTACCTCAGTACGTTCCGTGGAACTTGAATCCCAGGAGATGCTCTACAGTATAGGGCTTCTTGGTGAGAAAACACAGCATTCTGTATCCCATTTGGGGAAATTCTGAAAAATTCTGTAATAAAAGATGAGATGAACTTTTTAAATCCACAGATTCAAAATATCTGACCACAGACCCCTTTTGTAAGTAACAGGTGTTAACAATCCTAAGGACATGGACTCCGTTGAACACTCTTGGGTTATGCCATTCCAGAACATTCCATTTCAGAAATTCCCTCCCATTCAAGATGAGCTTCTGCCCCGGGGCACTTCCAGAGTGACTGAAACCCGATACCTCACGTCAAGTGAGCAAAGGAGTGAGAAAACTTACCCAGCATAGGAAACGGTTCTTCTTTCTTGTCTTGGTAGAAAAGCTGTGGATATTATTCACATAGTTTATATGTATATCATCGCTATTACTTCTCCCACTGTGTGATTCTGGGCAACTCTTTTAACCTTTCAGTGTCCCAAAATGGAGCTAATCATAGCTACCCCATAGAGGAATGCATGCAAAGCACTTAACAAGAATGTTAACAGATGGTGGCTACTGCTCCTGTTAAAGAATACTCTGCACTTTCCAGGAGGGAACAGTATATTTGGGAAGATGAGCTTTGTATAAGTAGAAACCTTTATAATGGTACATCTACTATGGCAACGATCACATTGTATTGCAACTGTATGACCTCATTGGATCAAGAACTCCTTGAGGGCAGGCTCTGTTCTCAAAATTCCCTGGATCAGGTTCTCAGCAGGGTCACAGTAAATGTCTGTTGAATGAATTAGTGAAGTATGTAAGAAAGCCAAATGAGTTGACCATGAAATTAGTTTTACCTGGTCTCAAAGGAGGATAAGCCAGAGCAGGTTTCTTGGAAGAAAAGAGTCAGGAGAGTCAGGAGCTGAGATAGCGAGGAAGGGCCTCAGGGAAGCAGGGCAGGCAGGGGCAATTTTCTGTGGAATCAGCAAGGCAGAGACCAGATGTCTGGAGTCAAAGGTCTCTGTAGATGAGGCATGGTAAAAGCTTGAGGGATGGCCTAGAGCCAGACATTTTGGGGCATGGCTTTTCACAGGCTGACCCATGGAGCAAGGAGAATAAGTGCCTCATATCTGAGCAAAGCTCCAGTGGGCATCAGGCTATACCAGGTGTTCCCAATCTTCCCCACTGACATGCACATGATAGATGACACCAAGTGCATGACACATTCCCTGGTGCACTGCCTACAAAGGCATCCTGCTTTGCCCCCCCCCCCAAAGCATTTCAAAATGCAATTAAGGGAGAATGTTGTTGTTAAGCCAGTAACCTTGAAATCACTTTCAAGGTTTTTCAAGGAATTTCAAGGAATTTCAGCCCTTTACCACCATTCATAATAAGTGTTAACACAACTCACAGTTTCCCTCATGTGTGTTGAAACATGGGATTTAAGAACCATGGGTCCAGTTCATTGTAAACCAGGACCTCTTTCCATCCGAGGCCCAGGTGAAATTTCTTCACTGAGTGAATCAGGGTAAGGACATGACTGTTAACAGGTGGAAGAGGGAGGGAATAACCATTTATAGAGCACTTATGCCTCAGACACTACGCTACACATTAAATCATTTTCTCAATTAAATCTCTTGACGCACCTGAAAGGGAAGAATCATTATTCATATTGTTCAAGTGAGAGAAGCCATTGGTACCAGGAAGGTATATTTCACTAAGGATGTTTGAAGACTTGGAAGTGTTAAGTAGGGGTTGCCTCAATCCGAAATGCTCACTTTTTTTTTTTTTTTTTTTGGCGGTACGCGGGCCTCTCGCTGCCGTGGCCTCTCCCGCTGCGGAGCACAGGCTCCGGACGCGCAGGCTCAGCGGCCATGGCCCATGGGCGCAGCCGCTCCACGGCATGTGGGATCCTCCCGGACCGGGGCACGAACCCGTGTCCCCTGCATCGGCAGGCAGACTCCCAACCACTGCGCCACCAGGGAAGCCCAATGTCCTTTTTAAGGTGACAGAATGTTTCATTTTCAAGTTCCAGGGAAGGGCCTCTGACTGCCACTCTTCCATTAATTCTAAGATGGTCTCTTTGTGTTACAGCCTGCCCTGCCGGGATGTTCAAGGCCAACCAGGAAGCTGAGGGCTGCTCCCACTGTCCCTCCAACAGCAGATCCCCTTCAGAGGCATCTCCCATCTGCACCTGCCGGACTGGCTATTACCGGGCAGATTTTGACCCCCCAGAAGTGGCATGCACTAGTAAGTATCTAGCAGGGGCTCTGGGGTGGGGAGTTTGGTTGTCTGATAGTGCAAGTGGTGGGCCTAGGGCAGGGAAGACTTAAGACAGCATCCTCCAATTGCATAGTACAAAGCGGAGACGTTGGCTGTGGTGCTGAAACGGACAGCTCCTCGCTGGGCAAGCAGCGCCCCTCTTTCAGTAGTACCGGGTCAAGACTTTTTTCTTGGCCCCCTCCTCTCAGATGGGAGGGCCTTCCTCCCACCCAAAGAAGACAACTTATGCCCACCAGATGGTTAAAAAATGTCAACTGGAGAGTTCTTTGAGTGCAAAATCAAGATGCACCAGGATGTTGCAACAATTCCTAGTAACTCTTCCAGTCACCTCCTCCAAGAATCCCCCTTGGTCTTGACAGATGAGAATATCCTCTCTTTTCACTGGGCTTCCTGTATCCCTGTGACCAGGCTCCCTCAAAACTCTCCTGATTTCATTACTTGTCCAATCATTCTGCACTTGCCTTCTTGGTTACCCAATGAAGGTCCTTGTGTGCCAGCTCCATGTATTCATCTCCCTGTGTCCCTTCCAGTGCCTAGTGTGGTGCATCCATGCCTCTGCCAAATGACAAGACCAGAGTCCTGGCCTGTGTGCACTGAGGCAGAACTTCTAGGGGCTGGGTCCAGAGCGTGAGCTCCACCACTCTCCCACTCTCTGCTGTAGAGGGAAGGGCAGTCATCCTGCCCAAAGTGGAGGCAGCAACTCCACTCCCCGAGGAGGGATGGATGAGGGGAGAATTTCCTCACAATCTTCTCCCGTATGATCCACAATCGTGGGGAGTCAGGAAGCACTACTCTCCCTGCACAACACTTTCAAGAACTTGTTCCTCCTCTCCTAAGTGTAGCAGCCCTGAAATAGGGACACTTCTTCTTCTCAGTATTCCTGTTGCATTCAGAAGTCAGTGCTCCAGGTTAATCTCTAATTATGCTAGAACTTTCTTCTGGGTTGGATGCTGTTGCCTGGATCCCTCTGAGCAAGAATCTTCCCTTCGCCTCCTCTGACCAAACTCCTTCCACCCATCCCCAGCATAGAAAGACACAGACAGAGCATTTCATGCCTATTTGCAGTTTGATGAACAGAAAAGATATGACTGAGCTCCAAGTAGAATAATTTCTTAATTCTGGCCTTGCAGTTTACATAATCTTGGCTGGATAAAAAAGAAGAATGAAAGTGTCTTCTAGATCAAGGTCCTAAGGTCAATCAATGCTTAGAGATTTGAACTGAGGAAAAGTGCATCATCTTATAAACTGATTTTTCCCCAGACCTCCCTGGGTTGGTATGAACAAAAATGATTCCATTTCTGCTGACTGGAGTCCCTGTCTTTCTGCTGTGTTATCCCATCTACTGATTTCGGAGGGTCCCCTGTGTGTCTCTGTAGGCTTGAGAAGCATTGTTTAATGTACTTCTTTAGAAGCCACTTAAGGATGCTGAATCTCTGCTGCCTGGATGTCCAGACCAAGGACCAGTCCCCATGATTGCCAAAGCCCAGGTCTCACAGCTTCCCTTCTGGAAACATTCCCCTCCACTCTGCTCATGGACCCTCTCTGATTGGCCAGGCTCCTTCTGCAGATAAATTCATGCAAATAAAATTCTGGGTCCCCAGCTTCCCACCTAGGGAAGTTCAGCAGACACACCCTGTAAACGCATCCAGCCCCTGGACAAGGTCACCTAGAGAGAAGGTAGACCAATAACCAGAGGCAGAATACTGACGTGGAGCTCCTTGCTATACAACGCCTCTCCCATCTACCTCTCACCTGACATCTCCCATCTACCTTCTATCACCTGACTTGATGTGCTTGAACCAACAGGACTTATTCCTGGTATAAACAGGAACATCCCAGAGCCTTCACTCTGCACATTGCAGACCCTTACTCTGTGCTGCTTACCCATATTCTGAGTCCAGCTCATTAAAATCAGACCTCCCAGGCTTTTCTCTCCTGTCCTGGCCCAGCCAACTCTGAGTTAGGGACACCTTCCCACCCACTATGTCCCACCAAAATCTCCGCATCTTTCCCAGAGTGGGGGTGAATGCTGGACATGCCTGGGGGTGTCACCACATGCTGTACACAGCCCTGTGCTCTTTTCCCCCCAAAGGAGAGCTCTAGGGTCAGACCAGAAATCACCAAATCAGAGCCACACTTGCCTGTGAAGGTCAGGCCAAGAGCTGCTCAGGGACACATTGTCTGGCTCCCTGCCCTGGCCAGCAGGGGCCAGTACTGGGTGAGAGGACACAGAGGCCAGGCTGGGCAGCAGCACAATGCTAGGCAAAACAAGTGTAAACAAACCTATTACTTTATTGAGACTCATTATATATTTGATTTATTGTGTGCCAGGGAAGTACTGTATGAAAAAGTCAATTTGTTGGCTTTTATAATCTCATTAGGCTTTCCTTTTAAAGCATTCTATTTGGAGGTGCCATCTGTTCTCTTAAAAAGGCATCACACATCACCACAGTAAATAATTTTTCAGATACAAGGAGCATATCTGGAGCTGTGGAGGTCAGGCACAGCCCTGCACCATGGCCTGGGGCCCAGTTGGTTCTGCAGGTGGAGCAAGGTGGCCAGCATGGGCCTAGCCATCTGACAGAGGGTGGGAGGGGGGGCAGAAAGGGCCCAGGTGCTTGCTCACATTGCAAGTGCATCCCTCTCTCCATCCAAGCAGGAGACGGTGATGGGCCGGTCGGACACTGGGAGGACCCAGACAAAGGTCTGTTCTAAAATGTACAGGACAGCGGGCATCTACAGTGTTCAGGTCCCATGGGTGTCAGGAAAAGGGGACACAGTGTCAGAAGCTTCCGAGATCCTAGGCCTCAGGTGTCACCTGTTGCCACCATCTTTAAATGAGGTTGTATCAAGAGTCATTCACTGACAATATTGAAAAGGTTACAGAGAATCCTACGATTTAAAATGTACTCTTTTAGAAGGCTAAAAATATCTATAGTGTGCTAAAAATGAATGTTTTTAATGAATCATGTTAATCTCATGAAATGAGCACATATATATTCATTGTATTTTTTTATTGTGTTCAAAGTGTTAATTTATTCTAAATTAATCTAAACATTTAGAATGCATGACAACTTTTGTAGCCCTGTGTGGACATTTCTTCATTTTCTTTTTAATCTCCTGGGAGAGCCTGTCATTTCCTTGACCTCTGAGAGGCTCTGGCATCCCTGTGTGTCCAGCCTTATCCTTGACAATGTTCATAGATTCAGCAGGGATTTGAGCACACCCCAAGCTAAGGTGTCAAAAGGGCTGTTGTGGGCTTCAAATGAAGTGAGACGAGGGGCCTTAGGGAACACGGAGAATGAGTCTGTGATGATGTATTTCTGCTGGTCTTGGACCCCCAGCTCCCTTCTTCTTCCTTCCTCATCCTCCTTGCACCTCTGCCAGGCCTGGCATTCTGGATCTGTTGCATCAGTATCTGGCCGACTGCCTCCTGGTACAGCCATGGCCCCATGTGCTCATGTTCAGGAGGAGGCCTTGTCTCTGACAGGCTCTGGAGGGAGGGAAGGTAGTACCGGGAGGCTGATGTCAGGGTTTAGGGTGCACGCTGCATCATGTCAGGGCTGCCCTCAGAGACAGAGGGACAACCTAAGCCATGGATGGGATGAGATGGGAGCTTGGGGGATGGCTAGAGGCAGGTCACAGGTGACCTCACCCCTCCCCGCTAGCAAAACCCTCTGAAAGAAGCCAGGCTACGCAGAGTGGACAGTGGGGACCAGGTTTAATGAGGAGTTACCAAAGGGCCACTTACAGCAGGGGGCAGGGGGAGACGTCAAGGGGAAGGTGCAGCCCCACCCGCCAGAGGGGTTGCAGAGGTTGTAGGCTGGGGAGCTGAGACCCTGAAGGTTTTCTGAGCTTCAGCTGAGGAAGTTGCAGCTTTCTTCCTCCTGCTGTCTCCCTGGGCCACTGTGCAAGAGGCCCTGAGGTCCCCTGGGGAGTCCTGGCACCCCAAACAGCCCCAACTTTGAGTGGGTCCTAGGAAAGCGTATTGAATCATCGATTTGCACATAGCACTGGGAAGGTAGGCTTGGCACTTCACAGACAAAAGTTTGAATCCTGACTCTGTCTCTTACCATCTCTGTGACCTTGAGCTAATGTCTTAACTTTTTTACATTCTGTCATTTTCTTCTCATGACCTCATAATAATGTATGCCTTTCTGGTTGTTATGAGGATTAAGCAAAATCATATTATGGAGTCTTTGGCGCAGTGCCTGGTGCATAGTAAACTCTCAGTCAGTGGTAGAACTTGCTTTGGTTATATCCCTGGAAAGTGTGAAGATTGCAGCAGATATGGAAGCTTCCAGCATGATAGGAGATCTAAAAATAAAAGTGACGTCCTTAGGGAGAGTACAGGTTTGACGCCAGCCCCACGTGTCACAGCAGAATCCATCGTGTGGCTCAGATCACAGTCACTATTCACCTTAGCCTGGAGATCCTGATGAAAACCAGCCAGAAGGTGACAGCCACTGGGAGCTGACGGGCTGTAGGAGGGGGGGAGGTGCAGATAGAGCATCAGAGAACTGCAGACACTGCTGAGCCCTCTCCTCCACGACTGAGATGTGCTGAGAAGCTGGGCAGGAGTGGCCACTGAGGAGATGGGCTCTCAGTTCTCAGGGAGCAGGGGCTCAGTGACTCCTCAGGCTTAGACCCGCTTCTTTCACAGGAGGGTCTGATGGCCCTGGAAGCGTGACGGGCGGGACATCAGGAGAGAGGTGGCAGCCAGGAACATATGAGGAAGTGCATGACAATGTGAAACCAAGCACTGAAATGCATGTCTTCAGTTTTAAGTAATTTCTATTTACGGGAGGAAGAAATGGAAAGGAGGAATTTATGAAGCAGGTGAAAATAGATAATTATGCCTTATAAAATTGCTGTCTGTGAAAAACTATGCAAAAGGACTGGTGTAAAAATAATTACCTTGTTATGTTTCCGACCACAGAAACCCTTTTTTCTGCATCCACATGGGAGAAACTTTGACGATCACAGAGACAAGCTAGTGCTTGTCTTGTTTCTTTATTTCTTCTTCAAATACAATGGGTTTCCCTCTGCAGTTTTGATTATAGAGGTGGAGTGAAAAGGGGCTCCAGAGATCATTGTCTTGTCCCCTGGCCCCGCCTGCCATCCCCTCCCATGGGGGGCACATTGGCGGCCAGCCCTCCAGGGTCCCCCAGAGACCACCCCTGACCTCCCTGCTGACTCAGAGAAGTGGCTGGGAAGCTAAGCAGCAAGGCAGGCACTTTGGGTGTGGATCCCAAAGGTGTGTGACCTGGGGCATGGGACGGCCTCTGTGAGCAGGGGCTTCTCATCGGCAGAATTGGGCATGATGGAACTCAAATTAGGAGGTCGTGGGAATTAAATGACAGGATGTCAGGCAAGCCCCAGGATGGAAACTCAGGTCTGTCTGCTTCCAATGCCACGACCTCATACACAGTTAGAGCTACAGTTTGGTAGCTCTTAGGAGCATGTTGTAGATGGTCATGGCAGGGATAGGGATTTGCTGTTACTCTCACTCTTGAATCTGTACCTCCAACAGAGAAGGATAAGAATCCAAGCTTCCCTCCCCCATCTCTGCCTACTCCCGTTTCTCTCTTTTAAGCTCATGTTTCATCCTTTATGGGGCTGGCAGCTGTTTCCCTATTTCATCCCAACTGCCCCAGGGCAGCAGGGTGGTCCCTATGATGCAGGGAACATACTCCTTGGATGGACTGCCCAGGAGTGTGGCACTGCCCAGACCCTGGTCTTTGCAGGCAGGGTGGGTGGAATGGAGAAGAGGGTACTGGGGCCCAGAAGATGGAAAGAAACTTGGGATGACAGAAAAAGAAGGGAGTCCTCTGCAGCCACGTCTCATGGCCTTCGTGATGTTGTGAAAAGTCTGTAAGGACATCAGATCATAACCTCCTCCTGCCAGTCCTGGGTCCTGATGGCTTATGCTTGACAAGTTGGCCAGTGATGGTTTCCTTTGCAGCAGTGGTTTTTAGATGCAGTGCTTGGACGAACAGCCTCAGTGTCACCAGGGAACTTGGTGGGAATACAAATTCTCAGCCCCTCCCTAGACCTCCTGGATGACGTACTCTGGGGATGGGGAGTGGGGAGGGGAGGGGGCAGAGATCTGAGTTTTAACAAAACCTCCAGATGATTCTGAAGCTCGCTAAAGTTTGAGAACGTTGCTTTAGAATTAGGTCATATTTCTCTGTCCTTTGCCTTATGACTCCTGGGGAGAAAGGCCATTGAGTGAATTCCTGCAGACTGGGACCACAGGCCTGCCCCTCCCCATCAATGTCTTGTGTAGCAGGCTGGAGAGACAGAGAGAGAGAGACAGAGAGGGAGAGAGGGAGAGAGAGAGAGAGAGAGAGGATATGAATACATGCCTGAGGACGAAGAGAAGAGGGGTATGTTGTGATGTGAGTGTGTGTCTGTGTTTGAGTGTTTCAGGGAGGCTCTCACTAGTTCTCAGAACCACCCATCTTCTCTGGCCCAGTTTCCATTTCATTCTCAGTCTTGGGTGGTGGGAGCAGTGGTGGGAGAGAGAGTGGAGACCATGGAGCACGACCTGGCTGGAGTGGGCTCAGGGAGAGCTGAGGGGGAAACTAAAGCAGAAGCAAAGTGACTGGTGGGGACCGTTGTCCTGAGCTCAGATGGAGGATCAGGTGGGCAGGGTGATGGGTGATGGGCCTCACCCCTCAGGTGACCTCTGGGGGCCACTGCTTCAGGGAGGGGCCCTTCAGTCCAGTAGGGCAGGAAGGTCCCCCAAGGCGACAAACACTCCAAAGGACACAGGAATCCAGTGTTATAAATTGAGGACTGTTTGCTCGTTAGTCTACATGCCTTCACATTAGGGATGATTTTAAATACTTTTCAAAACCCAGCCTTTTCAAAAGCACTTACCTCCTCATCTAGGAGTTGCAACCTATTAAAAGAGGTCTGCTTTAGTCAAGGTTAGTTTCACTCATTCATTGCTGATCAGGGTTTTAGTAAAACGTCCACCATGTGCCCCTTTCTATAGGCAAAGGTGCTGCTTGATTTTACCCTGGTTTGTGATCCACACTGCATATAAAAATACATCATTTGTGTTTTTGAGGGGGGAGGTAATCTGTGTGTTCCTTGAGATGAAATTCCAACAGGGGTCACAGATAAGCAAGAGTCGTAGGGTAAGCTGCTTCTTGGAGCGCCTGGATCTGGGTAGTGTATACATGTAGATGCAGAATTGAGGGAGCGTGACAGCAATCTGAAAGCTATTTATAACTGTCAGTGCTGTTTCAAGAAGGGTCAGCATTACCTGTGTACCTGGACTTTCACACTTCTATCATCTACAATTTCTTTTCACAGTTGTTGGACCCAAGTGGGTATAACTCTTAGGAGGCATCCTATAGCTCTAAGTTTTAAGCTAATAGCCGGGCACAGGCTCTGCTGTTTCTGCTTCAGCTCTTCCTCTTAAGAGCATTTCATCTAATGGGCATTTGGAGTCACAGATTATTAACACTCTGAGCAGCCTTCTAGGTCTTGCCACCCAAACTCCTCCCGAGTGCCAGCCTTGTCTCTCCAACAACCCTGAGAGGTAGTCGTTCCAGTTTTAGTTTTCTGAATATTTGTGATGACGGACAGCTGATATATTTTGCAGGGCAGCTCCACTCCACTGTTAGGCACCCATCACCCATCACTGTAAGAGAGGTTTTCTGGACCTTGGATCAGGCACTGCCTTCCTCCCAGCCTCACCATTGGTCCACCATTGAGGACCAAAGTCCTGCAGGTGGAGCCAGTGGTTCCAGTGCTTACGAAGAATTTCCCTATCCTTCCTTAATCACCTACTGTAGGCAAAGCATTGGTTAAGTTATCTACTCCCCAACACGTATGATCTCCTGAACCCCAGTGTCCTGGCAGCCTTTTCTGAATCTCACATTTATCAATACAACTCTGAAAACATGGCAGCCAGATTGAAACATATGACCCTCGCTCCCGAAAATGCAGTGGAAACTTGGTGGATTTTCTCCTGTGACTGGGATACTGGTGATTGTTCACTTTGGTTGCAGCCTCTCGCATCGTGGGCTCCGACCGTACTTTTTGACCACTGAACATTCAAAGTTTTTGTTTGTCCCTTTAGGAAATGCTGCCCATTTGGGTCTCCCCTTTTCTGCACTTACACATGTAACTTCAGACATTTTGCCTTGTGGATTTGGGCACCATGCTCTTTCAAGTGTAGACCATTTTGAAAACTGATTTCAATGGACAAGTATTAACATAATTGTTAGGAGTGTGCGCTCTGGTGTCTGGGTTCAAACACTGCTCTGACGTTTGCCAGCTGTGTGATGAGGGGCAAGTGACAGGGCTATGTGTCTCTACCTTCTCATTCAAAAAGTGGGTATAGTATTAATGTCTGCCTCACTGTGTCGTCAAGGGTCTAAATGGAGTAATGCTATTTAGAACAGTGTTTGGCATTGTTCAAACAGGAAGCATTCAATGAAAGTAAGATATTTTATTTTACTACTATTATTGGAGTTGCTTACCCTACTTTTGTGCTATTTTCAAAGCAGCTAAAATCCAAGCGCTGGAATTAACATTTTGCTAACATTTCTTCCTTCAGTACACAAGTATCTGTGTACTTTTTTCAGTTTCCATTCTTAAAACCTAGGTATACTCTTTATATTCTTTTTCTCTAAAAGCTCATACATTTTAAAAAGAAACAGTGTCATGTGGCCATATTTAGAGACCCATGCTGGTTTTTGTCATTGTTTCCTTGAGGCTCACCATGCACTGATTTAACTATGAAGTTTCAGAAGTAGGAGGGGATTGAGGTAAAATTTATTTATTTAATCTACTTTCTTCTCTATTTTGAAAATCGGAACAAAACTGTCTACCCCATGGCTCTAGGACCCTCTGTTGTCCTGAATGTTCCTTGCTGGCCTTCAGGCAATGGCTCTGATGTCTAATTTGCAGGCTCTGATCCCAGGTGGGGCTGGTCTCGGAGGGATGCTGGAATTTGATGGCAGCTGTAGCTCAGGGTCCTTAAATCTTCTCTGCTCCAATTCTCCTCCTCAAAGGAGGAGACAGTCGGAGGCAGGTGGCTGTGCAACCTCTGTGTTCTGCCAGCATCTTACCTCATCCCCAGGAAAGGAGATGCACGCTCTGAATATTCTATTCAGATCTATTCAGGTGTAGGGCTTTCTCTGTCCACTGGACTGGAAGCTGTTGACACACTGATTTGATTTTTTATCCCCTCTGTGGCCTTACGTGGTAGGTGCCCAACATAGCCAGGTGGTAAGAGCCCTGCTCTTGGACCAGACTGGATTCTTGGCTCCTTTGCCATGGTTACTTAACCTCTCTGAACCTCTGTTCTTTTCCATAAAATGAGGATACTGTTTATTATTGTGCCAAGTTGTGATGATGTGTATACCTAACTCACTGTCAGACGTATGGTAAGGGCTCAAAAATTGTCTTTGTTTTGGTTGTTATGAATAAGGTTTGAGTCATATCTGAATTGCACGGTCCAAAATAAGAACAGAAAAAAAAGTGTGGGGAAAATGGGCATTTTAGGGCAGTTGCTTCTGGAGAGTCATCCTAGGTTGGCGGGAATCTTACACCATCACCCCTATCTCCACCCCATCACGATGTGATCACTAATCTGTGTGTTACGTGTGCAGACCACCTTGGTCCCCAGCTCCTCATAGGTGGTCCCCAGCTGTGACTAAGGTCTTGGTTCCCCAAGTCCGCCTTCTTCCATCCATGTAACCCAGAATCAGATCCTGATCCAGTTCTGACACCAGAGGCCAAGCCCAAGTCCCATGGGGAGGGGGTCAGGTCTGGGACTCCCTCCTAGACCTCCAACCAGTTTCTTCTTTGCAATCACCTTTCAAAGTCACCACTGCCAATCAGTCCTGGAACAAATATGGACCCACTGCACCCCTCTGTTACGGATCATTGACCTTGTCCAGGGACTGAGTTCAGAACCTACCCTCCAACTACATTACACTGGGTGGAATCACTGGCTCCACCCCTGTTTTCATTCTCTGGACCTCCAGCTGCCATATTGGAAACGTGGCACTAGCCAACCCTTTCCCAGACCAGGACTGTGATCTTCTGTATGCCCCAGTTGGCTAAAACATGTGAATGCAGCAAGGCAGTTAGAGCCAGAGACCCACAGATGTCCCTGATGGCTTCACTTGGGTGTGACAAAGACCAAGAGCCCCAGGTATCTTTGACTCTCATCAGAGATTTAGAAGGAAGCCACTTTCAACTTAGTCTAAGGGTAGATTCTGAACACCGTCCAAGAGAGTGAAGCCCCCTGAGTGATTAGTGATCTACTCCCAACTGGAAGTATACAAAGAGGTACTGGTGATGCCTTCTGAATTGTGCGGGAGGTTGGGTGAAGTGGAAAGAAATGAGTCTCATAGTCAGTGTTGGGCATGTCCATGCTGTCTGAATTATGTGTGGCATCGGACCAGGACAATAACATTTTATTTAATTAATTAATTAATTTATTTTTCCGGTACGCGGGGCTCCCGCTGCTGTGGCCTCTCCCGTTGCGGAGCACAGGCTCCAGACGCGCAGGCTCAGTGGCCATGGCTCACGGGCCCAGCCGCTCTGCGGCATGTGTGTTCTTCCCAGACCGGGGCACGAACCCGTGTCCCCTGCATCGGCAGGCGGACTCTCAACCACTGCGCCACCAGGGAAGCCCCAGGACAATAGCATTTTAGAGTAATTTATTTTGAAACTCTGTGTTGGTCTTCTGAGAAACTTTCCACACAATTGACTGTAAAGTGTCCAGCTGGAGCCAGACAACTGAGAACTGTTATGACAGGGGGTTGGCTGTGGGCTTAAAGTCTGGACTCCCCAATGGGTAAAAGATCACGGATGACTTTGCAGAGAGAGAGCAGGCTGCAGTCTGAAGTCAACTGTGGAAGGACCAGGATTCCCTCCAGCTTGTGCCAGAGACCACCTCTGCCCCACTCAATCAAGGTGCTCTGACTCTGAAACCACATTAAGAAGGGGGGCTTGTCTCAGGGGTTGATGGGTAGAGGGCCAGAAGCCACTTGGACACAGAGGTGGCTCTGTCCTCCATCCCCATTCTGTGGAGAGAAGGTTGGGGCAATGGTAGTCTTGGTGTGTGTCTTCCCACCCACCTCTCGTGACTGTGGGCTTAGACTTGCCAAGAGATGCCCAAGGTGGCCTTTTGAGCAGCCCCTCTGGGGCTCATCTCACAAGCTCTGTTCATCTTGGAAATGGCAATAAAGGAAGCTCCACATTGCAGCGTGAAGTGAGGCCAGCATGACAGCTGTGCAGTGAGATGCGCCTTGGTGCAGGCTGTCTCTGTTGGTGGGTGATTGGGGGCCGGGGGGGCAGGTGGGCCATGGAAAGCCATGATCACCACCAAGCCCTACCAGTGCTCAGTGAGCAGAGATGGAGAGCAACTCTGTTACTCCAGAGAGGGTGCTGTTTGCTGGCCAGCACAGGGGAACTTGCTTATGAGGTGAGAATTCACTCTCCCTGTGAGCAAAGGGCAGGCTTTGTGCCAGTGCCTGTCAACTGTGGAAGGACAAGGGCTTCCTGGTCCTTCCAGGGCTGTAGGCAGCTCTGATGAAGTTAGCCATGCCCGTACCTGTACCCCTGCATGGGGAAGGCTGTGCACCACCACGGCCTAGGGCAGAGGCCTCTTCCGAGTGAACCCCAAGTGCTGTGTGCCTGGTGCTCCCCGACACAGCCCACAACCGACTGGAACAGGAACATAAGCGCCTAACATAATAGCTGATGCTGATTAAGCCCCTGACATGGAGTTTCTCAATTAACCTCACAGAATATAAGATAGCTACCTCTGTTATTCCTAATTTATAGATGAGAGAACTGAGGCCTGGCAGGGCTAGTACCCTAGCTCACACATTCGAGAGTGTCAGGGCCCGATTTCTGCCCAGAACTGACGGGTTCAGGGCTCCCTACCCGCAGTGCTGGACTGTATCCCTCAGGAAGGAGTACGGTTGCCTCTGAGCTGGCCCGACAGCACAGTAATGCTGATGTCTGCTTGAGACAGTGAAGGATTGCATTTCATTGGTCAAGATTCCTCATGTGATCTCTGTGGAAGTGGTTGGGAAATGTGTCTTCAGTGAGACTGGGGAAGAGATGAGAGTTGGTGTGGTGGTGGAGGGGAGATGGCAGAGGGGGGGAGCAGGGGGATGGGGGGAGGGAGGGGAAGAGCAACCTCTGCTGTGTTATACAGTTCCCCATAGGTGGGCATTTGGGCCAACACAGTGTTTCACTAATACGAACAATACTGCCATGAAAACGCTCAGACATACCTTGGGGGCACATAAGCCTGTATTTGTGGAGGAAATTCACCTAGAAATAGAGTTGCTGGGTTACTGGGCACATACACTCAGAAAGCCAATCAATACCACCAAAGTGCTTCCCCAGAAGACTGGACCAAGTGACACGCCTACCAGTGGTGTACATCTTGCTTCCCCACTGGCAGGCCAAGCTGGATGTTATCAAGACTTCTGGCTTTTGCCAATTTGACTGACCTCCTAGTAATTTTGATGGTATTTCCCTCATTATAAATTAGTGTTTTTCATATATTGACCAATTTATTTTGTCTTCTGGGAATTGACTGTTCATAACATTTGCCCTTTTTCTATTTTTAAAAATTGATTTCTAGATGCCTATTAATTATATGTGACATCTTGCCCCCCGGCCCTGTACTTATTTTTAACTCTATTTATAAGTGTATTTGTTGGCATTATCGAGGTTTTTAATTTTTGAGCTCATACCTGACCATCTTTCTCTTTCTGGTTTTGAGGATTTGTGTCTTGACTTTTTGCCTGGGTTTTGTATATGTCTTCCCCACTCTAAGGTATAAAAACACTCTCATATTTTATTTTAAATCTTTATATAGAGTTTATTTTTAGCCCCTTCCTCCATCTAAAATTTATTTTTGTGTAAGATGTGATATTGGTATTCTTATTTCTCTTATTAAAAATAACATCCCGGGGCTTCCCTGGTGGTGCAGTGGTTAAGAATCTGCCTGCCAATGCAGGGGACATGGGTTTGAGCCCTGGTCTGGGAAGATCCCACATGCCATGGAGTAACTAAGCCCATGCACCACAACTACTGAGCCTGTGCTCTAGAGCCTGTGAGCCACAACTACTGACCCCACGTGCGTCAACTACTGAAGCCTGTGTGCCTAGGGCCTGTGTTCCGCAACAAGAGAAGCCACCGCAATGAGAAGCCTGCACACAACGAAGAGTAGCCCCCACTCACCACAACTAGAGAAAGTCCACACACAGCAATGAAGACCCAGTGCAGCCAAAAATAAATAAATAAATTTATTAAAAAATTAACATCCTGTGAGCTCCATCTGAATTGTCCAAAATGTTAGTGAGATAACTCTTTTATTACCTACTAAGTGACTGTACAGACTTATCTTTATTCTTTCCCATTGATTGTTTAGTCTTTCCTGGCACCAGTTCTAAGCTGTTCTAAAGATAGTAGCTTTATTGTATGTTTCAATAACTGGTAAACCAAGTCTGTACATATTATTCATTGTCAAAATATCTTGCCAATTCTGAAACATTTTTATCTTCAAGATGAGCTTTGAAATCAGCTTGGCACAGCTCATTAATCAATCCTACTACATTGGGATTGGGATAGCATTGACTAGAGAGATTACTTTGGAGATGACTATCATATTTATGATGTGCATCTCTTCATCCAGGAGCATGTGTTCGAGTCTTCTTTTGTGCCCTTAAGTAAAGTTTTATAGTTGTCTCCATACAAGTGTTATGCAGGTCTGGTGAGATTTAATTCTACATATTTTATGGGTTTTGTGGTATTGAGAATAGGTAACTTTTTTCATTGTATTTTCAAAGAGGTTATGATTATTGTTAGCAGATGACTTCCTGGTGGTGGGAGTAGTGAGCTTCCCATCACTGGAGGAATCAAACAGAGGCTGGCCAACCAGGTAGGGACTGTAGAGGGCATTCACCACCAGGGACACACTCTGACCTCCAAGGTTCCTTCCCATGCCAAGAATGAGTGTGTCTATGAAGTGTCAGAATCAGGACTTGCTTTTGATGACCCAAACCTTTCTGGGAGGTATACCTGCCTTTTCAATTTCTCTTTTTGTTCCCTTAACCTTAAATTGTTATCTTTGTATTCTGGGCCTTTTCTGTACACCTGGAAAAAGACAGTACAAGTCTCTTTTAGAACCACATACAGCAGTGCTGGGAGACTCTTCTGTGTATTCCCAGGGAAAATTAAATGAATAATCCATGACTATGTAACCCATAGTCTCTTCCCAGCTGTTTTCTTGATGCCATTCTGTTATACAGCCTCTAAAAAAGATGGAGAATTATAACAACTGGAAAAATTCTGCCACACGGTGAGGGGCTTTTTGTCATTTGTGAAGAACTGTGGAGATGCAGGAGTCCTTTATGGGCACCACACGCTCTCTGTGGATGGTGGAGAGAGCTACTGCTTATCCTGCAGTAGCCTTGAGGCCTTATCCCAGCTACCACCCCTGCATGCTGTAGGGGCTTCTCCAGTCTGGCCCAGATGGTTATTTTCTTTTAAAAACTACCTTGGAAGATCCTTGCCCTTCTCTCTTTAGTACCTAGTATCTGAGAGTTCAGAGTAGGCTCTGTGCCGAGAGGAGTTCAGAGGAGTTGAGATGCTTTACCTGCAAAGCTTCCATCAAGTGTGTGACCCTCATCCTTGACAGGCCTTGGCCTAGTGACTGCCAACTGTACCTCAAGACACATAGGATCAGTTTCCTTGTTCTAGATTTCTTTCCTGATTTCAGTCTCCACACTGGCACCAGCCTGGGGGAAATTACCAAGCTCTGGGTTGAGTCAGGACATGCTAAATCAAATGAGTTGTTTGGGGTGATTCAGCGTTTGAGTTTGCATCAAGTAAGAATGATATTCCAAAACAAGGTGCTCTGTGGGAGACCCTGCCCAAGAACGGTCTATCCTTCTGTTGTGCCAAAGACTGAAGTGTGTCCCAAAGTCCTTTGACTTCAAGAAGAATCTGACTGGCTTATACTGTTGCCTCTGGTGGCAGCAAACACCTTACAGCCTTCCTGGCAGGTTGTGACCTAGTGTATGGATCTTTCAGCAGGATGATCTATGGGGATTCTTTCTCTCAGGGACTACCTGAATCCCGCAGAGAAAGAATCCCAGTCTGGGGTGGGAGCCCTGTGTAGAAGCCTGGTAGATCCCATAGAGAAGATCTGCCTGGGGCCTCAAAAGCCTTAGGCAGGAAGATGTGGTCAGAGGGCCTTCAGGTCAAATGTTCTGGACAGCGTCTTTTATTCACTGTACAGGTGTGCACGTGGTCACTCTTTCTCTGCTGGAAGGTGCATGGATGGGCAGGGATTCCTGGGTAACTATACTGAATAGTCTTTAATGCATGTGGAGCATACTAAGATACACTATGGCTTCAACGTATATTCTGCCATTTGATTCTCCCATAAGTAGGAAGAAGGCAGGGACCCTGCATGTCCCTGCAGCATGGTGCCTGGCCTGCTCAGGGCCTGGGGATGCGTCTCTACCAGTCTTGTCAGTCAGTGGCTTGTGTGACAGCTGTGCAGGTGCCCACCTCCCCTGCAGACTTTGAGCTCCTCAGGGTAGACGCCAGGGAATTTTTCATACCATAATCTTACATACGGGGCTTAGCACACTGTAGGGTCTCAGCAACACAGATGGATTGATCAGTCAAGAATCCATGAAAGATTAGGCTCAGAGAGCATGAGTGACCTGCCTAAAGTCACAAAGCTGGCACTCAGCCCGATTTTCTTTGTGAGTCCAGTGGATCTTTCACCACTTCTGAAAGCCCTGGAGGCCACATTTCAGGGCCAGGAAGGAGGTCTTGATGGGCAGGTCTTTAAGAGGACATGACCTCTAGCTTTCCTTGACTTGGAGTGTCCCCAAGGAATCTGCAGGGGGTGTCATGTCCAAGCTCCCCTCTCTCTGGCCTCACTTTGGGCCACAAATAGAAGATTCCACCTTCTATCCCTCCCTCACACAGACAGTGATGCAAGATGGCTGTCAGCCATTCCTGCTGAGATACACTGCCTCTTGGGGTGCAGGGCCCTCAGCCATCCTCCAAGGGCTCCTGCAGCCCTGGGGAAACCTACATGCTCAGGCTTTGGCTTAGGCCAGGTGGAGGGGCTGTCTCTTTTCCCACAAAGTGAAACTCACCCCCTTCTCTCCCAGGCAATTAGCTCCATAGAAGCAGGAGAAACAAGAATTATTTTCTACAAACATTGGTGTTTGGTGAAATGTGTAACACTGGGTTCTTTGATGCTCCTGAAATCCCTCTCAGCGGGGTCTCTCCTTGTTTTGACTAGTCATTTCTTCTTATTACTAACTCTTATAATTAGGAGAATTGCCTGAGTACAGGACCAGTGTTTCCAAGACCCTAAAGAGCAACAGACTCAGACGTGCTCAGCAAGGCCCTGGAACCACGGTTGCCCTGTTCCTATAGGGAAACTACTGAAACGGTTCAGGAACAAGAGCTTCCTGCCTCCACAAGGGACCTACCCCCTACCCCCCAGCACCTGGCTACATTTGCATTACACTTGCACCTTGCACCCTTAGGTGCCTCCACCCTAGGGGGAAGAGTAATTAAGAGTGCACTTTGGAACCATTCAAGCCTGTACTCAAGTCTTGATTCCAGCATTCACCCACCACATGATTTAGGCAAGTTATTTAATGGCTCTGAGCTACAGTTTCCTTATATGTAAAATGGGGATAATAGTTCCTACACCATGGGATATTGGGAAAATGGGATTTCATTAAGTTATGTAACAAAATGCCTATGATAGTACTTTGCATAGAGGGTTTGTTGTTAAAATGAAATTCACAATTCCATGTAGAACTCCACTGAAAAGGAAACCACAGCCATCTCTCCGATCTTTTAGATGATCTTTGTAGAAATCTATTCTAGGCAAACTACCAAAATTACTCACTCACTCAGTGGCATGAAGCAAATGAGTTCCACCCAATCAAAGCCTTGTCCTCCTGACATCCATGCAGATGGCACAGGTGTCTACCCCCAGGAAGACTATGTCCCTGGGGTTCATTTTAAACTGGTTCAAAAGGTGACATAAAGTTGTCTCTGGGAACATTGAGATCTGAGGGCAGTTAGGAAAAGTAAAGCAACATGACTGCTCCAGGTTTCAATGTCCTCTCTTCCTTTCTCCAGCGGGGACAGCCTACATTTTGAGAGGAGTAACCGGCGTACCTGAGCTTACAAAGGGACAGACATGACTCAGTTTTCCGGTCCTGTGCCTCAGGCCCCCAGCACAGCTCCTTCTTTGGAAAAGACACCTCAGGACTTCAGACACTACCATTTTCACATTGAGCAAAACAGTGTTCTAATTGTCTGGTGCTCATCCCTCACAAATTATAGATAATCCTTGATCAGTTTTTCCCAAAGATCCCAAGCCCCTCTCAGCTTCCACTATTGAATGGAGGGTGCCTCAGCGGTCTGTTCATTTGATGCCGCTGCTCTCCACCAGGTCCCTAATAACTTACTCTTTGTTTCCTGATATGGCAAGTAGTCATACACCCCACCCCCTTAATGACAAAACTTTACAACCCCTGTTGTCAAAGACCCTTGTTATTGTGGTGTTATTGGTGCCTGACAGAGAAGCTTTGGGAACTGCCCACTGCCATCCAGGGAACCCCAGTGAAAGTGGGGGTGCTCAGGCTCATATGCTCCTCTCCAAGGTGCTGAACCTGCACGACACACCACGTCACAAACCTTTCCTCTAGCATAGCGGTCACTCTTGTCCAATCTCTCCCAGGAAGTCTACAGCAAGTGAAGGAATGGTGGAAGAGGAATTGGTGTCTCAGGAGGGAAAGAGAAATGGAGAGAGAGAGAGAGAGAGAGAGAGAGAGAGAGAGCTGAACTTAGTCTGAAGAGTGTCAAAGCTACACGTGGCAGCCAGAGAGAATAAAGAGATGTTCTTTGTTTTGACATTGTTTTCAATAAACAAGTTACCAAAGAAGGAACCACAGCTGAACATGAAGTTGACCTCATGTTTATTTGGTAACTCTACAGCCTTTCTGACATTCACAAACTTTCCCCTTTTTGGCTTATGTTACCCTCCAACCCATCCTGCTTTCAGCCCTGTATGCTGTATTGAGGGCAAAGGCGTAACCACCAGCCTGACTTAGTTTCCTGCATACTTTGCCTATATATAAAACCTCTTCAGACCTTCATAGCCCCCATTTCCATGTCTGCCTCTTCTCCCTGATTCCTATCTATTTCTCTATAAAATCTCAAAGACCTTTATTCTTCCCTAGGAAGACTTCCAATCACTCAGACATGGTTCCTTAAAGTAGCTATGTCACAGTGAGCAGTGAGTAAAGAGATGTCCTGATAGTACTATCACTTTTGATAACCAGTCCTGGACCACTCCTCACATGTCTTCCTTGCCCCTCACAACACACTTTTTTTTGCCATATCTATCCCTGATATTATTTTCTGATCTCCCTTTCTCTCCTTTCTTAATCCTCAGCCCACATTAAAATATGCAAACCACATATTTCCAAACTAAAACCTTGACTCTTCTCAGCCATGAGAACACTGTTTCTGCATTCAAGAGTCTTGAGTATCAAATGTCCTTTTTGGCTCATTCACAAATCCTATCTCAACCCTTTCTCCTAAAGGAAGATTGCGTAGAGAACACAGTTTGCTGTAGGAGTATAAAGGTGGGGTTTCCCTGCCAGGAGGAAGGAGAATAAGCAAGACCAGATACTGGTCAAAGCCAGACAGCCTCTCAGAAGGCCAGAAAGCAGGTGTATAGATGTACACAGAGGTTCTGAGCCCAGGAGGTAAAAAGAGCTGGAACCATTCTGGAGACACAGCCCTATACTCAAGACTAGGGCTCTACCTAGGATGTGCTTGCAAGGGTTAGGTGTCCCAGAGGGTATAGACTAGAGCAGAAAGCCTTCAGGGTGTTTCTCCCCAAGTACAACTCCAATCTTGTAGGCAGGATGCCCAGATACCATCTCTAAAAATTTTTTTCTTCATTGATCTTGTCATTCCTCAAACATCCGTTTGTAACTCTTTGTGTCTGTATCACTTGCTTTGACACTTAACTGTATGTGCCCACAATTCCCAGTACTCTGTAGGTAAGGGTTCTTGCCTCATTAATAAACATATGGGTTCCCCTTATCTTCATGGATGTCAGCATAGGTCTGGGCAGCAGGGTTTCTGCTCAAGGAACAAGTGGTTGAATTAGATTAATCTTAGTTCAACGAGTGGGTCAACCAGATCATCCAATAATGACAATACTAATAATAATAGCAGCTGACATTAACTGAGTTTTTCTGGGTACCAACCATATAGCTAAACTCCTTGGACTTACTATCTCATTAAATCCTCAAAACTACCATTTTTCAGATGAGAAAATTAAGGCTTAGAAGTTCACATCCCTAAGTTTTGCCAACAAGAGAATATTTTTTTAACTTTGTTGCTGTGAACACTTAGGAGGTTTGTTGGTTGGTTTCAGAGACCTCTCAGAGTCTCTGGAAACAAGTATATGTTCAAGTACATGTTCATTTTTCTCAGGAAAATCTTCGTTGCTCTCATCAGATTCTTCAATGGGTCATGCACACAAAAGGGATGGCCTCATCTGTGGCCTTATGCAGAGCAGTTCAATTCCAGCCTGCACGAGGAGCCTCCCAGGAGAGCATTGCCTTGCTGTGATTGTCACCCTCACCTGCTCCCCATGGGGAGGGGTACAAGGACACAGACCCTGGCAGCAGCAATGCACAGTTAGCTGGACACTGCCTGCTCTATACCTCGGACCAGCCAGAAATTCACATCTAAATTCTCAAACCAGGATGTTGGCTTTATTAAGATTCCTAATAAAGAAATTGGCTTCCGGGGCTTCCCTGTCTTCAGCAGATTTTCCCTTTGATTACTCAAGAGTGCTCTTATTTCCAGCTTTATGCCTACAAATAAACTCAACTACTCTCTCCCACCCACCCTGTCTCTCGATTCTTTAAAAAAAATCATCTGGCCCAAAGCACATTAAGAAGCAGGAGATTCTATCTCAATGTGACAACACTTGGGCTAGCCCTATGGCTCTAGAAGGATCATTTCTGCTTAACTCTTTGAAGTCCCAACGCCATCCATGCTCCATGCAGTCTGAGCCAACCTCTCAGGCACATCCTGGAAGACCCTGGAGACCCATCCCTACAACCCAGAATCCACCCTGTTCCTTCCACCCAGACAGAGGATCACAGCTCAGCAGTTTTCCCATCCTTTAAAAGGACTGAGTTTTCCTAGCCCTTTCATCAGGAAGCTTTCATCAGTAGTAACCGTGGCAACAGATCAGAGAGGCTTCAAAAAGCCTGTCTGTATGTAATTAAGAAAAACGAGGACACGGACGAGAGAGCAGGGAGTTTAGACAAGGAGACCCTGGCTCTGAGCCCTGCCAGTGTACTTCCCGAGGGCTTCTGAGGACGGAGAAAGCAGATTTTCTTCTCCCTCTGGCCTCCCTCTCCACTCCCCCTTTAAAGTTTTGGTTTGCTGGTCTCAATTGGCCTCCTTCCTGAGGATGTTGCTGGGGACCCCAGTGCTGGCCAAACACTCTCTGCAGAGGGAGGGCCCCAAACCCAGGGGATGCAGCCTAGATGGGTAGGAAATGGCCCTAGCACTTCCTCTAGGGGGATTTATTTGGAGGCCAGATCTGCTCTCTGGTTAGACTCTTTGTTCAGGCACAGGAGAGACTAGGCTGCCTACTTGCAGCAATGCATCCTTGTCATCAGGACAATGGAGCACAAACTTGAGGACAATCATTGTTTTAGCTGCCCAGACACTGGGCCTGGCTTGCCTGGCCTGGAAGAAGCCTCGTGGGAAAAGGGACAGGAGCAAGCATTGTGGGGAGGCAATCTGAGCCTGGGGATGGCTTTATTTCCTGACACTTATTCTCATCTGGAACCATCTCCTTTATCTCTGTGTTTCCTTTTTTCCTGTCAGTTTTTTCTCTCCATGTAAGCTCCATGGGAGTAGGAGCTTGTCTGGCTTGCTTTTTCCTATTTCCCAAGTGCCCAGAACAGTGCAAGAGTATTTATTAAAAGAGTGAGTGAGTGAACAAATGAATAATGAATTGGGTTCTAGCCATCGTTTGTGGCCCAGACTTGGGTCACTTCCACAAGTATGTGCTGGGAGCCCAGGCACCGTGCAGGTTCTCCGAGCTCTCTGAGTCTGCTCTCCAGGGAAGGCTCTTAATGTCTGTTCCTGCTCCTTGGAAGGAAAGGATTCAGATTTATGCAGCCTTGGACTCGGCAACCACGGCTCCCACAGAGCCCTGTTCATGCCCCACAGATGCATTTGCTCTGGAGTGCAGCCATGAATGAGGGGTGGTTGCTTCATATGAAGGCTGTTTTTAAATAAACTTGAAAAATTCTTCTTGGAAACCCACTGCTTTTCTTCTTGAGTGGGAAGCAAATGAACAGACATGGAGAAAGTATTGACCAGGGTTGTTCTCACCCAGCTGCCATGGGCACCAATGGATCAGGGACGGGGCAGCTCCTTACCTGCCACTTTATCTCACCAAAGCCTTTACCATTCAGGGGCACAAGCGGGGTCCTCCCTGCTGCTGCTGCTGCATCCTGTCTCAGCCCCACCACAGGGCATCATGTCTCATGCTGGAGAGGGGTGCACACGTGTGACCTGAAGCCTTGCACACTGCGTAGAGGTTGAAAACTGGTGGAATGGGGCCTCTTCCAGGCAAAATGCTGAGCGTAAGAATCATGGAGACTAACCAGCCACAAGCCCCTGCTCACCAGGAGGCCACAGCATGGTGAGGACATATAAGAAGAGCCCATCACAGTGCAATGGTGGATTCTGAGTTAGGCATCCAGAAATGGGCTTATGGAAGCCCAGCGCGGAGATGCATGACTCCTGGTGGAATGTGCTGGATCTGGAGGGTGAGCAGGAGTTCTTCAAGTAGATAGAAGGAAAAGAATTCCAGACAGAGGAGAAAGCACAGTGCAAAGGCTTGGCAGAAGTAAAGAGAGCTTAGTGTGCACAGGACATCACAGGAATCTTCCTGTTCGTTACAATATGAGGGTTAAGGTCCAAGGGGCCAGAGATGAGATCAAAAGCAGCAAGACCACATGGCGACCTGAAGGACTTGGAAAGGAGGGTGAACTTTTGAATAATTGGGGTTTGAGTAGAAAACAGTATGAGCGCATGTACGTTTGGAACTTACACCCTGGCAGGAGAGAATGGATAGGAGAGATGGAAAGTGATGTTAGAGAATTGTTAGGAGTCTTTGCAATAGGGCAGGAAAATTGACGAGGCCCATCACTGTGAGGCAGTGGAGATACAGAGGAAGGGAAAGCTCAGAGGAAAAGAGATAAGCGGACAGACTGTGTGTTGGGCTCCCACATGTGGTGACCACACAGGGAGTTGTCAGGAAGGTAAGGACTGAATTGTGTTCCCTGGATTTTTCAAGTAGGGGCCCCCCTGCCAAAAAAGGCAGGCATGGTGGTGGGGTGGGAGAGCAACCAGGCTGCAGCTGGCTGAGCAGGGAGAGAGGGAGGCCCAAAAGGGTGACTCCGCTTTGGGAAAGATTGGCTGGAGAGTAGATAGAGGACATGTAATATAGAGAAAGAAACGCCAGGTGACCATATTTTGGTTTTAAAATGGCAATGACTGGGCTTCCCTGGTGGCGCAGTGGTTGAGAGTCTGCCTGCCAGTGCAGGGGACGTGGGTTCGTGCCCCGGTCCGGGAAGATCCCACATGCCGCAGAGTGGCTGGGCCCGTGAGCCATGGCCGCTGGGCCTGCGCGTCCGGAGCCTGTGCTCCGCAACGGGAGAGGCCACAACAGTGAGAGGCCCGCGTACCACAAAAAAAAAAAAAAATGGCAATGACTTATTCACATTTAAGGGGATAAGGTGGAGTTAGGGGAGAGGGTGAAGTTGAAGTTCAAGGGAGAGAGGAGGTAACTGAAGTGGGGAGGTCTCCAAAGGGTGGCAGGGGTGGGTGGTCACTCTCCCTGTCGGTACCTGTCTCTGCTCCTCCGCCCAAGGCTGCTTTCTGAGTGATAGCCTCAAGATATCCTAAGGATGCAGCAAGATAACATGGTTAAAGGATTTACCCCATGCCTGGCATAGAGCATGCGCTTGGTGAACGTAATTATTATGATCATGAGAAACAGCGGCCTGTGGCTGAAGCTAGGCTGTCTGCTGTAACAATGAGACAGGCAGGGATGGCACTGACCACTGGGAGCTTGTGGTCTGAGTGTCATCAGTGTAAGCAAACAGACACGTCTAAGACAGGCACCCGCCGATATGACCATTTAGTGACTAGTGCAGTATGAGGTGAGGCTGGCCACGACCTGTAGAAGCCCACCTAGCGTGGTCCCAACTGCCCGCCCAGTACTAGTTGTGTGCTGATTCCCAAAGAGGTGGATGTTCATCCCTGGGCACATGGGTGGGGAATTCTTGGACACTATTTGCAAGACTTTAGTAAAAATGCTTCATGAATCCTGCCCTGTCACAAGCATGCATGACAGTCGTGCTTTAGCTCAGGCCTAATGGGCTTTATATAGTACAGTACTGATTTTCTTTCATGTTTTCATACAATCCGATTTAATATTTGCTTTCTGCTCTAGCTGCTTGCTGTTGACTGATTCAACACAGAATCCTTCCCTGGTGCCCCCCGACCTTGTTGTTATTCCCTCATTCTGTGTGTTGGCATTTGATTCCTGTCTCCAGCATGAATTGCCCTACACGTCTTCGTTCAGCTGGCGACAGTCACGTGCGTGAATTCTGAAAGCATTACTATCCAGAGCGGTGGCTCCAGCCGGCCCACCATTCGGGGGGGGCGGTGCTTCCAGGAGGGATCCATTTCCATCAGGTGGATACTGAAGATAAGAAGAGCTCAACCTGGGAGCCAGAGGCTGTGATCTGCTCTGTTCTTGGGCAGGAGGTTCTCCAACTTAATCTCCAAATGCTCAGGACTGCGGCCGGCCATTAATTCGGCAGCATTTTTGCCCTCCTACTAGGGACCAGGCTTTCTAGAGTTTTGCAACAAGGCATTTCAGCCTTTGCCAGAGTGTGACCAGCAGCCATGGGCAGAACTTTCCAGAGGGAAGAGGCTGCCCTCCTTGAGTCCCTGTGAGCCAGGCTGATTTGTAGGAGAGGCAGTCTGTTCAAATGTCCTGTTGTCCGTTCATAGATTTGACTGCCAACTCTTGGAGTGTCATATCAGAGTAAGGCCAGCTCTTCCCTTAGTAGGAAAAGATAGTTTCACTAACAGGCAGCACAGGGCTATAGCTAAGAACGTGAGCTTTGGAATCAGGCAAATGTGGTGTCCATGCCAATTTTAGTTCTCATAGACAAAATGATCTATAGCCAGTCCCCATTCTCAGCATCAGTTTCCCTTTCAATAAAATTGAATTAATTATTGTACCTTCCCAATAGCGTTCTTGGGGTGGGGGGGGGGAGGCGTGTTAAATGCATGCAAAGTAGCTAGCAGAGTGTCTGGGACAAACCCCTGTGTTCTTCTAGTGTCATGGGGTCAAAAATGGTGGCTGCGTGAATTTCCTGACTTCATGCACCTAAACTTGTGCAATGTGAATATTCATCTCTCCAGGTCTTCTGGCAGCCCATCCTACAGAAAAACACTCCCAATGCCATGCACACACCACATAGATCCCAGATTGTATGAGATTTTATGCAGGATGCCTGGATATGTTGGGTCTTATGAGGGGTCACTCCTATCCCTCAACCCTTGAGCTCTACACCAATTAAGAAAAGACAAGGAATCCAATAAGAGTCCAATATACATACATGTTATTGATACTAAAGTTGCCTGGAGGATGCAGCTTGGTCTTTCGAACAGAAGGGCTTGTACCCAAGTCCTCCATCCTCCTCTCCCTTGGCACACATGATTCAAAGAAGGAAAACCCCAGTGGGGATGACTAAAAGGGGAGTGGGAGACAGGTTGTCATCTCTGTCATTTTTTCTCAGAATGGATTGAGGCATGGAGATTTGGGGCTGAGGGAGGAGAAGGGATGTGTGTATGTGATGAGAGTAGGAACACACCAAAGACAAATGGAGAGATGCTGGGGAAACTTCTATCCAACCTCACTGTCCTTTCGTTGTCTCCCTATAGGTGTGCCATCAGGTCCCCGCAATGTCATATCCATCGTCAATGAGACATCCATCATTTTGGAGTGGCACCCTCCTCGGGAGACGGGTGGGCGGGATGATGTCACCTACAACATCATCTGTAAGAAGTGCCGGGCAGACCGCCGGAGCTGCTCCCGCTGCGATGACAACGTAGAGTTCGTGCCCAGGCAGCTGGGCCTGACTGAGTGCCGTGTCTCCATCAGCAGCCTGTGGGCCCACACCCCCTACACCTTTGACATCCAGGCCGTCAATGGGGTCTCCAGCAAAAGTCCCTTCCCCCCACAGCACGTCTCCGTCAACATCACCACAAACCAAGCTGGTAAGTCTGGAGGCATCTGTGCTCCTGTCTGTCTGTCTGCGGGGCTGGCTCTTTGCCACTTCTGTGCAGGAACAAAGCTTCGGCCACACATATCCCGTTTGTCTGCCCTCAGGCCTCCTCCCAGGAGTGAAAGTATTAGGCGATGGGCATTTGTGGCCATGGAGGAAAAGGCTGTAGTGTTTCACCTCTGAGAATGAACTGCATTCTGAGGGGTTTTCTTGTGCCCAGTTCAAAAGCAAAGATGTACATCCAAGCCAGAGTACGACCCAGTGCTCTGCAACCAGCTGGGGCTCAACGAATGTCCTTGGAAGGGTGGATGGACAGATGGATGGTTGGGTAGGTGGGTGGATGGGCAGAAACACTGCACGATCTTGAGAACACCAGTGCGGCTTTATTAGCCAGCCCAGCGAAAGAAACTTCCCAGAAATCATGTGATAGTCAGTGCTGCCTTCATAGATTATTTTTCAATTAAACCCATGTAATTCAGCAGTACGTTCTCCTTTACAACTTGGTCAGATGAATGCTAAACTGTTATACAGACTTCAGATAGTTGGCAGTAGATCACTCCTGATGGCTGGTACATCCCTGTGGCATGCATAGCTCAGAACACATTTTCTTCTCTTCTCTTTATTTCTGTATCTTTTGCTCTTCTGACCTTTTCCTTTTATTACTTTTCACACCCCTTGCAACAATCCATTTCTTTTTATATCCATTTAACCAGTCCATTCATGCACTCACTCATTTGTTTATTTATTCACTCAATTATTGAGACAGTTATTCAGCATTTACTGTGTGCCAAGCTATGGATTAGACACTGTGAGGGATACAATGATACTCGGACACCATCGTTCCTCCCGTGAAACTCAATCACTGAAGAATTTCCAGGACATAGACACAAAGTACAGAGCTAAGTATTGTGTGCTGTAAACATGCAGTAAATACCAAAGGAGCTAGAGAGAAATGAGCAATCTCCCCCTTGAAGGGAAGGTGCAAGGCTGCAGAGGGGACATGAAGATCACGTCTACAGGCAACGATGGGGGTCGTGGGCAGTGGACCATGATCTTCCTTGGAATTATGGATTTTTCTCAATCAACAAATTCTAAAAGGACAGCTTGTTAGCGGAATAGCAGGACCCGAGCATTTCTTTTTGCTCCCTCTCCCTCCACATAGCCCCCAATTCTTGACCTCTTCTATTCTTCTCCATCTTTTCCTACTCCTCCTCTCCCCATCTCGAGACTCATTCTACCTCTTTTAACACCAGGCATCTTTGATGACAGATGATTCTTGGGTTTAAGCTGTCAGAACTGAGAAGAAAAAAAGGTGTCGTCAGAGAGCATGGCTATCCAGATGGCTGCGTTGTTGCTGTGAGCGTGTGTGTGTTCGTGTGTGCGTGTTTGTATGTATGCGTATGGTCACGTGTTTACATGCATACGTGTGTAGTGAGAAAATAAGAGTGGAAGTGTGGAAGCCTCCAGCTGGTGACCACAGCCCCAGTGCCATGGAGACAAAGGTTGTGACAGCCCGTCTTACTCAAAGAGAAGAGAACGGTAATTTCTGCATCATGATGAGCACATAACATGAGCAGCCTTTGTTAGCAGTATTTCCCTTGGAGAGTTTAAGGCAGAAAACTGGCTGAAATATTTTAGTGTCCCAGCTTCTGGGAATAATAATCCTTCCAGTCTGTCATGTTACGCTGGGCTTGGCTGTCTTTTCCCTCTCTCTAAGCATGTGTGAACAAACCTGCCACTTATATTGGTTTGCTTTGATTTCTGCCCCTCCCTTCCCTTCCCCTGCTATTCCCGAACCTGCCCATCTGCTTGTCTTGCCATCTGCACCTTCTCAGGCTGCCGTGGAGCTGAGGGACCAGGGCTTCTACAAGGGACCCTGCGTTACCAATATTCAAAATATTTATTTCTGTCGTTACCCGTTGGCCCCTCCAGGAACATTTCTCATGCCCTTTGTTCGCCCTCTCATGGGCCCTTTATTTTTAACCTTCCCTGATTTTGTAGTCCCAGCCCCATTGTCACTGTCCAATCTATGATTTCTCTTTGGAAATTCTGGAATTTGGGTGTCAGAAAAGTTTACAATCAACAAGGTAAGGTTGCAAGTGCTTCTTGGTGGCATATGGTTATTATAAAATAAAGGTCAAGTTAACCAGTGGTTTCTCATCCGTGGGCTGTGGGGCTCTGAGGAGCACGGTGCTGTTTGGTGAGTCCACATGTGAATGCAAGTTACTTTCCACAAACAGATATTTGTTTAAAAAGATGAGAAGTTTCAAAATAAACACTTGAGCCTGTACCTCTGCAAGAAGAGTTTAGAAACATGAATGGAAGCCCCAGATTTTATAAGGGATGAAAGAGAGACTAAATAACAGGCATCATAAAATCCCTAGTGACTCACTCAGATCCATTAAGAGACAAGGTGAATGAACCCCTGTATCACCAAGAAGTCATGATATGCCTGTCCCCTTTCCAGAGCAGCCCTGGGGTCTTCCACTCTGGGCAAGATCCAGGTCAGCCTTCCCCCTTGGACCTCCAGGTATGGTGCGACCCTTGTCAGTACCTGTGGCCACATTTGTCCTACTGTTTGGGTCATGAGTAGGTAGACGGCAGGTAAAGAAGTTGACCAAGAGCCGTCCTGGAATCAATCATTAAATCAACTGTTAAGTGTTTACTGCGTATATATTCCCTGCCTGGAACAGCCCAAACTGAAATGGTGGGGGGACTATTGAGTGGGTCCTGATTGAGTAATAGTTATTATTCATAGTTTGTGTCTCTTTTGAGTTGACAAACAATTTTGGAATATACAGACTCATTTGATCTTCATAATTACCCTGTGACTTGTACATTATTGTTCCCATTTTTCCTATAAGGAAGCAGAGACTTGAAGGGCTTGGGAAATCTGGGATTAGAAGGAGGGTCGGCAGGGCATCCATTCTTTTTCTCTCTTCTGTTTCCTGCCCTAAAAGGTGGGCAGTCCCTCTGGGCTCCCCATATCATAGCCTCCAAGCACAGAGGGGTTCTTCAGAGACAGCCAGTGCCATCCGGCTGAGTGGATAGCATCTCAGTGTGCAGGCTGATTACCCTTCCACAATTTTCTCTGTGACGCTGAGCCATGAAAGGCTTCCCCCTGCCTCTGGGTGGAAATGGGAGATAGCCGTGTGTTTGTTGAGGGGTACAAGTTGTTCCAAGGTGAACTGGATCCTGACAATGGATATCAGGGTCACATGAGAGAAGGGTTTGGACAAGTTGTCTGCCAAGGGTTTGGGGCTTGATCTGAATGTGAGAATCTATTTTGGGAGGCTGCTCACTGCTCTGGGCTGGTTCCTCCTTTGTTTAGGAGGTATGGACAGCATCTGTGGCTGGGTGTGCCATTCTTACTGTCCAGTAGAGGCAGGATTGTCATGCTCTCCTTCCTTGGGGCTGCCCAGATGTGCCACGTTGGTGCTGCATCGTGTTGCTCTCATGAGCCCTGCCCAGCGGAGGCAGGCAGCTCATCTTAGCTGATTTAGCTACCTGACAAAAAGAGTCATGGTTGGTATCAGTCTATCAGAGAAAGTCACAAGTAGGCTTCTCTTTCTTTTTTTTTTTTAACATCTTTATTGGGGTACAATTGCTCCACAATGGTGTGTTATTTTCTGCTTTATAACAAAGTGAATCAGCTATACATATACATATATCCCCATATCCCCTCCCTCTTGCATTTCCCTCCCACCCTCCCTGTCCCAGACCTCTAGGTGGTCACAAAGCCAGTAGGCTTCTCTTGACCCTAGGGTTTTGATCTAAGGAGATTTTGTAGTCATCTTTTGGTCCATTGGATACATATTAGGTACAGTTCTTCCCTCGGAACCAGCATGACTGGGGGACACCACAGGGTCTATGGCATCCTGAGATCCAACAAGCCTTCATTTCCTTCTGTGATGACCCCAGTCAAGTATATATACTCAAGGATCTTGTATCGCTCGGAGAGTATCAGGATGGGATTCTCATGCAGCCCATAGGCTGAGGCAGAGGACTACCATTTTTGAGCACCTCCAGTGTGCCAAGCCCCTACCAAGTTCTTTACAAAACTGATGTGGGTCATATGAAGAAACTGAGGTCAGAATGCTTTTGGAATTTGCTCAGCATCTCACAGCCAGCAAATGATGTTTCTGGGTTTCATACTCAGGTTTGTGGCCATTTTATCCTCAGACTGATCAAAAGTTGCATTATGGTGAGCTGTGTAGCTTGTAAGCTCCCTCTAAGCTATGACCACGTAGCTGGGCCACTTTAGGTGTCAAAAAAATGTCCATCACCTTTGGTCAGGGTTGGTCATGAATTATGCAAGCTCAGATTTACGTGAGGTCTTTAGGGATGCAGCCTGGAGCTGAATACAGCTGCCTTGAGTTTAAACTAGGCCAGATCAGGTGGAACTCTCTCTGTTCCAGTGGCCAAGCGATCTGCAGAGAGGTTGTTATCACCAGTAACTTCTGCGATCACTCTCCGGCACCTGGCCCCAGGTTCAGACTGATGGCCGGATCACCTGGCTGTCAGAGAGAATTAAAGTGAATGACAAACTTGACTTCTCCTTTCTGCCAACTAGACTCTGACTGTCAGAGCTGGGGAAGACAACCTCAGAGGAAATCTTGGAAAAAATACATAAGTCAAATCAGACCAGCACATCTATAAAATCAACTTGTAGTGTGGTCAAATGAAGTCAGTAAATTTGGGAGCATCTGAGCCAGAGAGAACACACTCAAAGACCCATGAGGCCAGACAGGTAATGGCAGGAGCGACACGGAGCCAGGAGTCACACGAGAGGGTGCGGTGGGGACTATATAGGGAGTTGAAGAGAAGAACAGGGGCAGCCCCTACTCAGCTCCAGCAAGTGGCATCATACCCAGCGCTGCCAGATGTTATAAGCTGAAAATCCAGATTAAAAATGTTGACAACTAATTAGAAAATTTTAAAACACTTGAGAGGCAAACAAATCCAATTCTGGATTTGGCCTTTTGGCTGTGGCTTGCAGCCTCTGATTCAGAGGGCTAATCTGACTTACCCAGGCTTGAAGGGTGAGTGTGCTGTGTGGTACCACCTCATCCCCCCTCGGGGCAGTCACCTTCCCTGACTCCTGGGCTCATGGTGGCAGCCGTGCAGTGGGGAGGGGAGACGTGGGGTTGGCCCCTCTCTCTGCTCCTCACATGACTCATGCAAGTTCATTGAATTGCCGTGATCCCTCCTTTCTCCACAGTAAGATGGGAGGACTGGCACCTGCTTCCTAGTGCTGTGTGACAAGCAAATGAGACAGAGGAGAGAAAATCACTTTGCAAACCGTGTGATGGACTGGGAGATGAGCATAATTTCTGAGAATATGTCCTGAGCCAGACAGAAATTTGCTGGGCTTTTTTTTTCCCCCCTAGGCTGTTTCCTTCCAAGGCCCCTGGTCCCTTTGTTTGGGACTGATGTCATCTAGATCAGATAAATGACAGATATTGGTTTGGCCACTCTTCAAGGAAGGAGTAGGCACCAGAAAGGGGAGCAGTGAAATCTGTGTTCCAGGGGGTTAATGAAGACGGCAGGGAAGGAACAGAACCTGTATACCCGAAATAGGCTCAACCTGCCGCTCAGAGGAGCCTGACTGTCTTTCCTCATCATGTGTTTGGAGATGCAGCACTTTTCCCTTCCCTGTATGATGCATCAGCAGCATTTATATTGCGCACAGTTCATGTATGGCCTGTGGTGCCAACTGCATGTGAAACACTAACATATACACTGTGCCCACAACACAGACACAAGCCGTTACTTAATTTTATTTAAAAAATACTACACTACTCTGTCAGTCATCACAAGCCCCTATAGTTTGCCCATTTTTAAGGCATTTTCAAAGTTCCTAGACAATTAAACTCACTCAGAGATGCTACTTTTCCCACACATGAATTACGCAGCCCACCAATTCCTCTGAACACATCACCTAATTTGCATTATTCCTTGGTTAAGTATAGTATTTGCATGCATAAAGAATAATCTTTGAATATGAAAAGGACTTTTATGATATTGCAATATATTGAGCTCTTTGGAGGGAAGATATTATGTAAATCTCAAAATTAAATATTAAAACAATATTACACTGCTGCCTGTAAAAATTTAGAGTGTTAAGGTCCATATGCTGAATCTAGTCCATTTTTAAGGGCTGGTTTCACTGGAAATTAACAGGTGAAATTTGTTCCAGAGCAGAGAAAAAGATTGAGTCAGAACATCAAAAAGATGGGAATGACTTTAAGGAAAACTTTCACTGAACTTAATAAGGAAAAGTTAAAAACAAACTTAAGTCAATGACAATTTCACTGTTCTTAATTCAATTTCGTAGTTCATTTTATTGCTTTCTTCTCATTGTTAATCTCCAAAAGGCTGTTTTTATTGTTTCTTAAGTCCTGGCATTGAGGAGGAACTTCCAAGTGGCCTCAGAAAGGTCCTGCCATCTGCAAACAGGGGTTGTTGTCTCTTGAGTGGAACAGGTCACCACATAGCATTGCCCTTGACCAAAGTCATGGCCTTCCACTCCCAGCAGGCTTGGGTTCTCCGCTAGGTGGTGAGGTCTGCAGAGAATCAGACTTTCCAACCTACCCCACTGTCATGAGGGAGGGACCCACAGCACTAGGCATAGAACCTTGATAAATATTTGCCAGGCTCCTTTAATCCCTACATATAAGCTTTGGTATATAAATGTTTGGTTGATGTGTAGTGATCAGAATATATCCTGGTGGTCCACGGGTGGGCAGGTGCTCCCTCCATGTCAGCCAGGGGACAAGGTATCTTCCTCTCCTTTGGCTCTTAGAAGGAAAACTTAAGGGGATGACCTTAGGATGTTACCAGAAGCCCTGATGTACTCAGAGGAAAACAGTGAGATTCAAAGGGGGGTTTGTTTAAGCGCATTAACTTTGGAAATGCATTCATTCATTCACCACAATCTTTGTGACTGCCTTCCACATGCTGACTCCTTGGCTTCTGCTTCTAGGGGCTCCCATTCACTTACTCAACGGATATTTATTGATGTCTTCTGTGTGTCATTCACGGCTCCAGGCCTGAGGAACACAGGAGCAAACAGCACAGACAAGCGTCTGTGCCTTGGGGAGCTCCCATTCTGATCCCCAGCACTCATTGAGACTGGGCTCAGATGCCTAGAAAGTCACCAAGGGGGATCTCAGCCAGGCTATGGGTACCACAGCCCACTGAGGTGCTAGCTCTCACTTTGCAAAAGTTAGGATATGATCACATGCCATTGCTAGAAAGCATTTCAATCCGAGGAGGTTGTTGCTATACAGTGACAGTACAGGGTGGGATATCTTATTACTTACTATCTGACCAATTTGAACTTCTTGCGGACAGATTTCACATGCTGGGCCACGCGGTGGTTGGGCGTAGGAAAGCTCCCTGTTCCAGGTCCTGAGCAGTGCCTAAGATGCTGCTAAAAGCTGGAGAACCGCTGTGTGGCTCTGAGGATGACTAGAGGGCCCCACGGGCCCCAGGGACCTATTTGCTCATTTTACTACCTCTTGGGCACTCTAAATACACGGCTTGTTCAGTGAAAATGGGACTGCCAGGCAGTGAGATGTAGTAAGTTCCTTCCCCTGTTCAAAGTCCAAATGAGATTGTCATCACCTCATTACAGAGGGAGCCTCTAGTTGGATTACGAGATAGTTTCTGTTCGCCTTGTGGCCAAGGCACAGGGGGCAGGAGGGAGGAGGAGACTGGTGATGAGTCTGTCCTCGCTCCTCTGGCAAATGTCAGTTCCAGGAGAGCATGCCCTCTATCCACCTGAGTGGCTACTGTTCCCCAGTGTCTAGCTAGGTGCTATTATTCCTCTAATGACAGCATTTGAGAAATGTTCATTGAATGATTTAATAAATTATCAAATAAATGTATGAATGGATGCCTCGATCCTTCTTAAACTCATCTCAGACATCAGCAAATGGTGTGGCTTTAGCTTTCTCTGTGATCTTTCCTTCCTCCGGCATCTCTGTGCGGGCACTGTGATTGCAGTTAAGACCCCACATTCTCCCAGATGTTGGTGAGACCTGGACTTCCCGGGTGCACTGTCCTCCCAAGACACGGCCCTGCGGGAGACACTCTGCTATGCCCAGGCTGGGCTGCCCCCTCCCGCATAGGCAGGGCCCCAGCTGCTCCAGCAGGCACCAGTGGGGGTGTCGGGTTGGCAATTCCGACGCTGCTGTCCATCCACCTGCATGCCAACTCTGCGCCTATCATTTTCACAGCACCATCCATGTTAAACAGGCAGGAGCACCAGGGGTTTTTGAATGCAGCAATTAACAAAACAGTAATCAAGCTAAGTGTTTAATTTCAGAAAATTAACATCTTCTCTGAGCGGATGTGAAAGATGAGGAAAAAAGGCACATTAAATGTTCTGGGTAAATAAATGCAAAGCCGGACTACAAATATTTTCCAGTGCAAGAGGGACTTTTTGCCAACCCTCCAGGCCCTGGGATCAGTTTCCTTCTGAAAGCCGAGCTGCAGCACAACCTCAGCTATAGAAATGAGCCCTGGGAATTTGAAGCGTGTGTGTCTCTCTTTTGCTTCCTTTCTTTTTCTTTTCTTTTCTTTTCTTTTCTTTTCTTTTCTTTCCTTTTCTTTCTTCTCTTTTCTTTCCTTTTCTTTTCTTTCTTCCTTTCCTTCCTTCCTTCCTTCCTTCCTTCCTTCCTTCCTTCTTTCTTTCTTTCTTTCTTTCTTTCTTTCTTTCTGGACAGAACAAATGCTTTATGTATCCAGAAGACCTCAGGGGAAGAAGCATGCCTCTGTGAGCCCGTCTGCCCCATAGAAACCCCTGATGTGTTTCTTGTCCTTCTCTGAGTGGTACTAGTTATAAGGATGGTGCATGAGTTCTTGAATGTGTAGGAGTTTTTTGTGTGCATGGGCCACATGTCTCCTGATAGACTGAGGGCTCCCGAGGGAAAACACCAGGTCTCACTGCTCCAGTAACCCTTGCACCTCAGTGCGGTGTCCTATGTGTCCCAGGAAGTCCTGTTAGGCCTGACATAATGTTCACAGTCTGGTGGCACCTCATAACCCAGTGGGCTGGCATTTGTTCGCAGGAACGGGTTTGCATGTGGGTAGGGAAGCTTGTGAGGAGGTGTGTATGTGGAGGGCTGGTTGGAAACAGGGCCTCCTGGTGTCTGTTGTCTCACCTGATGCCCTAGAAGGAGTGAGGACGAGGGCAAGGAAGGAGGCTTTGCAGGAGGGTCGTCGAGGTTTGAGGCCCAAATAGGCAGCCCCAAGGCTCCTGAGGAGGAGCTGCAGCTCAGCGGGGAGGTGGGCTCGGGAGGCTGAGTGGGTGCTGCCTCAGGGAGCACAGGGGAACCGTGTCCCCACAGGCCCACAGCTCCCCAGGGAGGGCCCTGGAAGTCTGGCTCAGGGAGCAGGTTTCCCAGGGGGCTCTTGCAGGCAGCCGACATGGAAAACAAAGAAACCAAAGCAGGAGAATAAGCGGATGGTTTGCAGATACGTGGGAGATGTGCCGCGGGCTCCCAGAAGTGCGCAGGGACCGTGGGTTCGGTTTTGCGCGTGCGCAATTTGAGGAGACTTTGAGTACCCGAGCCGTGATATTATTGATGCAGTTGGACGTTCAGGCATCTATTTTCTCTGTAGGTGGGTGGTAAGCTTGGTTGCTGAGAGTGAAAGAGGAGACACTGGGGTTGAAGGGTTAAGGAGAATGTAAAAAGTTAGGCAGTCCACTCCAGAGAATGGGAGATGGAATTGACCAGAGAAATTCAGCATTTCCAGAAAGTGTTTTGAAGGCTTATTTGAAGTTGGTGATCCTTTATTTACAAAGCTGCCCATTTGTCCTGTTTTGTGGCTTTCTCAGCAGTGCCTGGCTGCTCAGAGCAGACCCTACAGGAAGAGGATGGTGGGTCTCTCGCGGGTTGAGTTTTGCTGCTTGTATCCTATGGAAAGATAAAGGCAACTCACACCTGAGGCTTAGGGGAGTATCGTCAATTACACTATTGCAAAATGGAACCCAAGCCGGATGATGCGGGATATGAATTGGGAGAGGGCTACGCAGAGACAAAGGCGGAGAGAGCCAGATGAGGCTGCAGCGGCTGGGGGCAGTTATCAGAGGTTGCCCCAGGCAGGATGCTTGCATTCAAGAATACTTGAACGTGTGGCTTTGAAACTGGAGCACCTTCAGATGAGGCCAAGTCCAACTGTCCGGTGGGGAGGGTCAGACATGGAGGAGTAGTGGGGCCGTGAGCGTGTGCTGTTCAGGTGGGTGTCAGAGTCACCCACAGGAGGGTGAGGCTGGGATTGAGAAGAAGATAGAGATGGAAGCCCAAGGCTTCAGTGAGTCAGTGAGTGATGTGGGAAGGAGTGCCCCGCGGTCCCAGGCTCAGGGAGCAGCGGCCCGGCCGGCATGTGGACAGAGGGGGAGGTGGTGAGCAACAGTGGAGAACACAGCCCGCCTCCTGACCCTGAGATGTGCCGGGCGTAAAGTCATACACTGCCACACTGGAGAGAGCTGCAGGGCGGAGAGCGTGGAGGGAGTGTTCTGGGAAGAGCCAGGTGGAGGCCATGGGGGAGTTTTGGGCTCCTGAGCAGCCGTTTTGGAGGGTCTGGGGCAGCGGTGTGTGGAGTGGTGGAGGAGGAAGGAGGCCCCGGACATAGTGGGGACGGGGGTTCAGGGAGGGCTCCAGCTGGGCAGTGCCCTGCAGGAGGCGGGCTCTCGTCCCTGAGGCCAGAAGACTTTGACCTCCGGGCCCAGGGAGGACAGTCACAGTGGCTGCAGGCGCGGCTCCCCTGCCTGGTGGCAGTGGCAGTGATGTCAGGCTTTAGGTGGTGGTGGGTGCCCTACTGAACCCCTGTGGGTGAGAGCCAGGAGTAATGGGGCACACAGGGTGTCCTCTCCTCACTCCTGTGGCTTCCCCAGTACTGCCTTCTGTGCTCAAACACTCAATAAACCAGAGCTGCCATTGCTCTGGTCCCACACAAGGAAGTCTGACGGGCCTGCCCCAGGCACCCTCAAAGCCACTCTGGGGTGCCTGCCTAGGACTGGCATCACCTGACAAGAATTCCTGTCTCTCACACACCCCTGCATAGCCTCCTGCTGCCACAGGGCACAGCATTCAGGTTTGCTCCCTCTAATTGGCGCACCTTCTGGTTTCCCCAGGAAGAAGAAGGAACAGAGGAAAAGTGCCAGGCAGGGGTGACCCGGGGGCAGAGCGGCCCTAAGAACACACTACTGAGGATGCCTCATCCTCCTGGCACAGGGCTCTGCTCACATCCACCTCTGCTGGGACCCCTGATCTCTCCAAGGGATCAAGGGTCCCAGAGGGCAGCACCCACCTGTGAACGATGTGACCCTGACCACACCCCTCCACATGCTGGGCATCCTCCAGGAGCTCTGAAAATGCGGGGTGCTTGAGTGTAGGGGGAAGGGAGAGAGAGCCAGCGTCTGTCTCAGGGACAGGAGCCCGGTTGATTTGGGCTCTGCTCTAGCCTGCTGGGGACATAGGGAAACAGCTTCTCTCTCTTACCCTCAGTACTGTAATCCATAGATGGTAAGAACTGAATAACAGAATAAAGAAAACTGAATAACATCAGATGTCCTTTTAAAATGTAACATTCTGGACTTCCCTGGTGGCGCAGTGGTTAAGAATCCACCTGCCAATGCAGGGGACACGGGTTCGAGCCTTGGTCTGGGAAGATCCCACATGCCGCAGAGCGACTAAGCCCACGAGCCACAACGACTGAACCCGCATACCACAACTACTGAAGCCCACGCGCCTAGAACCTGTGCTCCGCAACAAGAGAAGCCACCGCAGTGAGAAGCCCACGCACCACTATGAAGAGTAGCCCCCAATCACCGCACCTAGAGAAAGCCTGCATGCAGCAACGAAATTAAAAAGAAATAAAAATTTATAAAAAAAGAAATAAAATTAATTAAATAAAATTAAATTAAAAAATAAAATGTAACATTCTGATTTCTAGATTTCTAGACAAAGTTTTCAAACTTGAACTTGCCTCAGAATCCCCTGGAGGGCTTGTTAAAACTCAGATGGTTGGGCCACACCTCCAGGGTTTCTGATTCAGTAGATCTGAGATGGGGCTCAAGGTAGTGGGAAGGTTCTGCATTTCTTATCAGTTCTCAGGTGATGTGTATCTGGGAGTATGTTTTAAGAACTAGCAGCGTCAGATAGATGATCCCAAGAAAGAACCCACCCCCAATCAGAGGCAATATCAAAAACAAGGGCCTCTGCTGTAAACCCACAAATCCAGAGCAGCCCCCAGCCCCCAACACCCAATGTCACAGGCTCCCTTGGCTTTTAGAACAAAACCCTTAGTGGATGGACCAGTGAGGGAGGAGCCCCTCTGGGGGGGTGGGGTTGACTCAACCACCCAGGCTGGAAGCCCTCACTTTCTCTCCCACTCACACTTGGTTGAGCCCGTGACGAGACTCAGCCAATATTCTACAACAGCATCGAACTGATGCCGCCCACCCAGAGCAGTCCTCTGTCCCCAGGGGACTCAAGGTAGAGAAGGAGATTGGAAAGGGTTGTCAGGGCCATCTCAAGGCACAGCCCAGAGCAAAAGCAAAGAAGCCAATGTCCACACTAGGGGAAAACAATTAGAAAAATAATGAATTCTGCTTTTGTAGTCATACCCAGTCTCCAAACTAATTACTTATTTGTTTAATCTACTTTGACCAGAAGTGTTACTGCACCAAAAATATTTAATGAGTCAGGCTTCCTGATGTAAAATTCAAGCGTATTTGTGCAATGAAATGAGTTTCCATCAACAGAGGCGGAACCTGTTATCTAAGCAGTACCTTCTCAACAAAGTTCTCTCCTAGAATACGGATGTCAGAAGAGACAAGATTCTTCTATGCACAGTTCATCATTTGCACAATTCATCTGTGTGCAAATTATTCTTCTTTGTCATCAGTACTATTGGGCCTGATGTCTTTACCTGACATTTAAATACAGATTTTAGTTTTTTCCTAAGGGTGTATTTCATATAAGGAAAAAGATAACCCACAACCCTTAACTTCTCATATCCAACCTCGAGACCCATGCCTTTTAGGAACTCATGTAATTTAATCTGAGGTCTCAAGGGGACTTTTGGAGGCTGCCTAGCGGTTTTGGATTTTTCCATGAAACCTTCAGAGTCTGGGCTGGGGAGATAGGAAATGGACCAGCCTCGGGGCTCTGGGACCCCTGCTTCTGATTCACCCAGAGCAACATTGCATTGTTCTGCTTCACACTTTATACTTCAGGGAATCTTTTCTTGGTAGAAAGGATTTTACGGCTTAAAAAGAAAAGTTAGAAAACCACTCACGTTAAGGTAACCTTTCAGTTGAAACATCTCAGTGAGATGGGAATGGCCCCAGCCTCCCCAGTTTCTGTCTCTGCTATGTAGAAGCACTCCTGTCTCCACTGCCCTGGGACCGCTGTGTTCAGACCCACTCCATGTTCCTTCCCAGGTACAGGCTGCAGAATCACAACCCTGCCTCCCCTCCCCCAACATCCTTCTCCTTTAAAGGCCTATGTCCATGTTTGGTGCAACTGTGTAATTTTCCGACCCCTCTTACTTCCAGCGCCTTTGGGGACGAGCCCACAGCCATTCCAGTAAAGGCAAATTTTTACTGAACATCGATTAGGGGCTAACGCAGTGTGAAGAAGCTAAAAATAGGACTTGTGCCCTAAAGAGTTTATTCCAGTGATGGAGACCAGAGATGATCACCTGGAAAGTTAGATCCCAGGGCGCTGTGTCCCAAGGTGGTAAATACAGCCCCATGAGAGTTATTAAAAGTAAGGACTTTGAGTTGGGAGGAGAGAAGGGACACTTCGGTGGGCATGGTCTGGCGTGGCTAAACCAGGGAAGTGTGTGGACTGATCAGGACCTTTGAAGGCTGGTGGGGTTATGAAGAGAGGTGGCCGTAGTGGGAGATCCCTGAAGCTGAGTTCTGCTGAGACTCAATGAGTGGAACAGTGAGATGAGAGCAGCGGGCTCCTTAGAGGGAACCGTGGGAGGCACCTGGACTGGCCAGCAGCTGCCACATTGTAAAATGTTAGGGAAGGAGTTGAGATTTTTTTTCCAATGGGGATGCCATTTTTGAGCATCAGAGGAAGTGAGTAAAATGAGCTTTGGGACAGTTAATCTGGCTGCATTATACTTTAAACTGAAGAAGCCCAGAGGTGGACAAGGGATCTGGGACAGGATATTAGGTGTAAGGCAATGCCAGTGACCAGACCAAGAGAAAGGTGGGCACAGAGCCGAGGGAACATTGTGACTCCTGGACCTGAGTCACACCATGGGATGGGTGGGCCATGCCTCAGCCCCTCCCCACAGTCACAAGCTTTCCTTGTCCTCAAGGACAAGGCACCCCATTGTTTACTTCCTAGATTACGTCCCAGAGAAACTTCAGGTCATCTCCAGATGTTACAGGCAACCATCTTCCTTCTGGAGCATTTATCACACCCACCTCCGGGGAACCCGCTGTGAGCCTTCCCTTTCTCCAAGCCCATTCTTATTCATCACTCCACTCTGACTGGGTTGACATGTTTATTTATCTCCTCAAAGCTATTTATCATACGAATACCCAAGGCTTGTCACTGGATTGTGCTCCTCACATTTACCTGGGGGAACGATGCCCAGGGATTGATTTGCATCTGTGAACACTGGTGGACCCAGAAGGAGACTTTGGGCTGGTTGCCAAGTCCCCTGGGCTAGCAGACTGGATCTAGTTGGAAGAAACAATGGACCACACAGGGCATATCCTCAGAACATTTGAAAACCTCATGACATCAGGGTTAATATTCTTGTTTTACAGTTGAAGAATTTGAGGCCCAAAGTAGTTAAGTAACCTTAACCCAAGATCACAGAGTAAGCAGACAGCAGAGCCAGAATAGGAGCCCTCCTCTCTCTGCAACATCTCTAGAGCCCTGAGCACAGTCCGTCTATTTTTGCTAATTTCTACTTCCCTAGACTGGGGCCCTTGGCTCCTTACTATTCCTTACCACCCCCCTTGTTTTCCTCACAGCTGGGATCTATGGTGTAGATTGCAGGTGGTTAGTCCAAGGATGATTTAGCTGGGAAATGCTATTCTAGAAAGAGTAGGAGAGGTTAGCATTACCATATGATCCAGCAATTCCACTCCTCAGTATATACCCAAGAGAAATGCAAATATAGGTCCATGCAGAAACTTGTACATGAATGTTCTTAGCCGCATTATTCACAATAGTCAAAATGTGGAAACATCCCAAATGTTCATCAAATGATGGATGTTTGCCCGAGAAACAGCAATGCCCCAGATGGCTGAAGTGACGATAACACTCAGATGCTCACTGTTCTGGCTGGGGCAGCTGTATCACTCTGAGGGGTCACTGTGGGGACCTCCCCCCACCCCACAAACCTTTCCCCATGGAAGGACAGGGGAAAGCTCCCCAACCCGACCCAGCATGAATTATTGTGAGGGAGGCAGTGGGCTGCCCTTTCCATGGACCTCCTTGGGAAGTTCAGACAGGAAAGCTTCCTAAGTGGAGACACCGTTTGTCTTCCAGGACACTTGCTAGGCTTGTTACCTGAGCCCAGGCAGAGGGGACTCAGCTGTGACCCTCACCCCTGCTCTAGGTCAGGTAAGGGGTAGCCTCACAGCAAGACTGTCCCTGGCATGATTTCCACCTGCAGAAGCAACACTCTTTTCCCCTTTAGATGAGATTTACTGAACTCTGAAAATCCAAGTTCCATATTTTTATAGCCTCTTCAAACTTTTTTCTCCAATAGGTCAACTTAAGTTTGAATGTATGTGTGTTTTGCTATTATTTTTCTTCAAAACTACTGATAATACTTTTGACGTCTTAAATAAAATATTTTAACATCATTTATTATATCCCAAAATGGATTATGGTGATAACTGTTGAAAGAATTCTTTTGACACAAAAATCAACGAAGACATTAGGAAGTAATTTTTAATAAGCAAAGATAATGCTTTAGAACTTAGTAATTGTCCTAGGAAAAAAGCATCAGTTCGTTCTCACATTTTGGAATCTGAGATGCTTAATCATTGGGGGAAAATGCCCCTATCAGATAAGGAAAACAAAATGAGTAAGAGAAAACTTTGAATATGCCTGAGTCAGTAACTAAATTAAAGGGTCAAGGAATGTCATAAACATAAACTGTATGGTCCAGGAGAACCTGAGATAGGAAATCAAGGCTCCACACATTAAGAGCCAGGGTCCAGATTTGGGGTTATTAACTTGCAGACAGATTCATGCCACCCTCCCAAGACCCAGCCTGACTCTGACAGGAGTGCAGACCCTATGATCTCTTTTGGAGCCCTTCTTACAGAGGGCTGGTGGTGGTCCACCAGGCTGCATCCGTGATGCCACTGGCAGTGACCTGTGACTAGTTTGGGCTGATACTTGTCCCATGTCACCGGTGAGTTGTTTCATAACTTACAGCTGGGGCCATCCCGTCCCTGCAATTTATCCACATCTCCCTTGTCAGTTCAGACAAGAACGTTCTGTACACTCTCGCTGCTGTATGTGATATACTATCTTAGATCTGTCTGCTTCAAAACAATGGACTTGAGGATATGGGGAGGGGGAAGGGTAAGATGGGACAAAGTGAGAGAGTGGCATGGACATATATACACTACCAAACGTAAGGTAGATCGTTAGTGGGAAGCAGCCGCATAGCACAGGGAGATCAGCTCGGTGCTTTGTGACCACCTAGAGGGGTGGGATAGGGAAGGTGGGAGGGAGGGAGACGCAAGAGGGAAGAGATATGGGAACATATGTATATATATAACTGATTCACTTTGTTATAAAGCAGAAGTTAACACACCATTGTAAAGCAATTATACTCCAATAAAGATGTTAAAAAAAAAAAAAAAAAAGCACTTTGGGAGGAAGTTCTCCCCAAAGTCTTCCTTGGTAAAAACAGAGACAAAGGACTCACTCCACCTGCATTTGCAGTTTCTTCATCCCTAAGCCCTTTGACCAATGGCGTTTAAGTCTCTTTCTGCTTCTGACACATTTAAAGGGCTTCTTATTATTGGCTGTGAACAATACAGGTGTGTGACTTTTACACACTCCTGGTTTTGATTCTGGTTGAACGCTCAAACAGATTTTCCTCAGTGCCTGACAGGACACTTGTCATTGCTTCTCCACTGTCCTCTTTGGATTCTGGCTTCCTGTTGGGCCAGCCTCTTTATTTTGCTGAAAAGAAGTGCAGGGCAATTTTGATTATGTTTGGATTTTTTGAGCACCGCCTCTTTAGGCCAAACAAATCTTTCTTTCTTTCATTTTAAAAAGTTTTTGAAGTACAGTTGATTTACAATGTTGCGTTAATTTCTGCTGTACAGCAAAGTGACTCAGTTATACATATATATATTATTTTCATATATATTCTTTCATATTCATATATATATTTCTTACATATTCTTTTCATATATATATTCTTTTTCATATTCTTTTCCATTATGGTTTATCAAAGGATATTAAATATAGTTGCCCTGTGCTATACAGTAGAACCTCGTTGTTTATCCATCCTATGTGAATACTTTGCTAATCCCAAACTCCCAGTCCAACCCTCCCCTCCCCTCCCTCCCCCTTGGCAACCACCAGTGTGGTCTCTATGTCTGCAAACACATCTTTCTTGATCCTTCAGTACCTTCTTTCCAAATAGCCCCTAAACTAATCCTTTGTCCGTACTTTTTCTAAAGAAAGGTCTATATTTGCTTATTTGCTAAAGTTTAATAATTTTCATTTCCTTCTCTCTGTAAAATGTTTAATTTAGTCAAAAACATTCTGTGTGCTTGTGAGGGAGAGACTCTTTCAAGCATTCAGTGAAACTGTCCCTTCATCTTAGGACGCAAGTTGGTTTATGGAGAAAAGACAGCTGGCCAGGACATACTGTTCAAACTACTGTATTCAGGGGTCCCAGGGGCTGCTGCTTTGAATTAATTTTCCCTTCCTGTCTTAGTCTGCCTTAGTTTTGCTAAAAGAAGTTGGTGTTTGAGTGGATACCTGAGCTCTTTTTTATTTTGTTTTGTCTGAAGGTTTTATTGCATGTGAAACACCAGATTTAGAGGTGGCATTTGCACTTGGAGAAGGAAAAAAGCATTTGTCACCGTAGGTGATCACTGATGGCAGAGTACCAAATGTAAGCTGTTCTGATCTTCAGGGAGGAGGCGTGATACTTTCTTACTTTCTCCCCTGTGCAAAATCCCATCTCAGTTAAAAGCTAAGACATTTAGAGTGACCTGTATGAGAATAGATGGCCTGCCAGGGGGCCCGTGACGGTGGTATCATCACCATAAATCTGAGAAATGCTGGCGGAGGTGACTGTCACCCTCCGGCAGCTTCTCCTGTATCTGTGTGCTGCTGCTGGCCTGCTGGGAGGTCCTTGCCACCTGTATAACAGGGACACTCCTCTCAGTGGATTTGACTATCCATTGCGTCTGGATCACCTTACCTCTTTGCCATTTGACCCCAAATGGGACCTTCAAGCAGGGCTGTGCCTTTCTTACTTGTCCTTCTGTCTTGAGTGATTAGATCAGGGGCATGACACAATGGTTGGCATATATGCTGAGTTTTGAATGATGGCTTTCCAGGGATTAGAAGGAAAATAAAGAACCAAGCCCATCAAAAATCCTCAGGCCATTGGGATTCAATTTTCTAATTTTTAATACATGATGCTTCAGCTTTTGAGGCAGAAGGATCCTGAAAACCTATATGACACTGACATGATAAAAAACATGTCAACTGAATCGTGTTTCCACAGAGGCCTGAAAGGGCAGCCCTTTCAGTGTGGTGGGCGGTGGCCGGGGATAGTGTAGAGAGGGGAAGATTAATAGGGGCCGCTCCCATCCATCCTGGTGGGCCCAGCAGGATCCCAAACCATCCAGACTGACTCCAGAACACTGTCTCACTTTCCTGAAGCTCCTTCATCCTCTCTTGGGGCTCTGCACAGTGCACACAGGCCTTGGGAAGAAAAATTCCAAGCACCCCGTTAACCATTCACCCTGAACTAAATCCACACTCGCTGCCTAGTTTCACTATGGTGACTCGGCAGTGGCATCTCACACATGCTGTCCTCCGGGGAAGGCTGACTGCCACTTGATTTCTAGGTGATCACACTCTCTGGTTCTCCTTCCACATCACTGGTCTTCTTTCTCAGGCCCCTTGGTGGCTCTCCCATCACCTCCTGAATCTTAGACTATATATCCTCTTCTGCTCCTTCTCTTGGTGATTTCTGTCAATTCCAGTGCTTTCAATATCTTTGAAATATGATGACTTCACATTTATAACTTCAGTCTGGACCTCTTCGACATGCATTTGCCTACTCAGCATCTCCTCTGGGACATCCTGGATGTCTTAAAGCCAGCAGGTCCGAAGTGGATCACCTGTGCTTTCCTCCCAAACTGTTTGTACCCATGTCGTCCCTGATCTCAGTCGATGACTACCCCACTTTTCCAGCTGCTCAGACCAGAAACACAGCCATTGAGATATATTCTAAATATATTCAGAATCTGACCATCTCCTCTCTCACCACCTCCACCACTCCAAGCCTGGTCCAAGTCACCATGATCTTCCAGCTGGATTATTCTTTCAGCTTTCACATGGCCCCTGCACTCCATTAGCAATAGAGCACAGGGTGATACTGGTAACATGTAACTCACATGATGTCATTCCCCTGTTTGCGACCCTCCCATGGGTCCCCATGTCTCTCAGTAGAAGCCAACATCCGCTTTTAGTGTCTCTGGGGGCCCTACCATCTGTAACCTCATTTCTGCATCAGTCTTTTCTGTTTCCCTGAAACACCAGGATGCTCCCAGATCAGAAACTTTGCCCTGGCCTCTCCCTCTCACATGCTCTTCTCCCAGGCATCCGCCTGGCTCCCTCTTTGTCCTCTTTCATCTCTGTGCTCCTGCGTCTACTTCTCAGACAAGGCCTGGCCGAACACAAGATTCAGAATTGCAGTCTTCCCCTGGCCGACCTCCTATATTTTGGCATTCTGTATCCCTTCTCCTCTGCTCCATTTTTTCCCATTGTACTTAATATTTTTAACATACCTTGTAATGTATTTATTTATTATGTCTAGTCTCTGAATCCCTCCACTAGAAAAGAAGCTCTATGAAGGCAAGAAATGTTAATTTGTTCACTAGGGAATCTCTACAACCTAGAACGATTACTGGCACAAGACAGATGCTCAATAAATATGTGTTTAAATAGCTGATTAATGTATCTGGGCCATGATCCTAAGTTGGAAGAGAAGATGCATTTGATGGTTGAGTCAGGATCAAAAATTATTTCAACTTACCAGACTCATAGGCCAAATTAGCACCATAAAGGCACATGTAAATCCCTGTAGTCAAAGCTAAAAGCCAACTCTACAGACAAAAGGTGAGGAGCATACCATGGGAAAACCTAAAGGTTATACTGCCTGTGGTTTCAAAATCAAGTAGCAGGGGCCTCCCTGGTGGCGCAGTGGTTGAGAGTCCGCCTGCCGATGCAGGGGACGTGGGTTCGTGCCCCGGTCTGGGAAGATTCCACATGCCGCGGAGCGGCTGGACCCATGAGCCATGGCCGCTGAGGCTGCGCGTCCGGAGCCTGTGCTCTGCAGTGGGAGAGGCCACGGCAGTGAGAGGCCCGCATACAGCAAAAAAAAAAAAAAATCAAATAGCAGGAACATGTTTTTGAAGCAAAGGCTAATGGTAATATTAATAGATGTATACAGATCATGGTGGATATTAGTTTTACTCTAATCTTTGCTGCTCAAACAGCAGTGAGAGAACTGGGTTCACCTCTGGGCCTTATGCCTAAAGAGATTTCGGTAACATGAGCCCCGTGTGGAAAAAAGCCACCTCAGGTGCCGGCATATCATGGGAGAAATGTTCATAGCATCTGGCCATTCTTTTCAGCAGGGAAAACTCAGGGGAGACCTCAATAGTTTCTTTCGCTATTTAACAAGCCATTCTGTGGAAGAGGGAACATTCTATATTACTTCACTTGGCAGAACTGAGACCGGTAGGAAGAAGACATATTTCAGATAAGAATAAGGAAGATATGCAAATTGGTGAGAGGTATCCAGGTATGGAGTGGCAGCTTCTGGAGTCAGTGAGCTTCCCATCCCTGGGAACGCAGCAGGGCGGGGCAGGGAATACTTGATAGGGGGATTCAGGACTGCATCAACTCAGGTCCTCCACGAAGCAGACACCAAAATGGGATCGGATGGGATCAGATTTACTAGGGAAATGGGGTGGAGGCCAGAGGAGGCTGGGAGAGCTATCAGACCACAATGAAGGTCTGATCCCTCTGAAGGAGAGAGAGAAGGAAGGAGGATTGAGTGGGAAGAGTCTTAGACTGCCGCGAGTTACAGGGAAGTGTTGGGATATCCAGTGGGCAGTATTTGCCCATCAGAAGAGGGCAGAAGAGGGCATATCCAGTGGGCAGAAGTTGCCCATCAGAAGAGTCAGGAACGGACCTGCCTTAGCATCCCCGCCATTCTCAGTCATTGGCTGGGAGCAGCATGTGGGAAGTGGGCTCTGCGTGGATGCAGTGATGGATCGCAGAATGCAGCAGCTGGGGTCATTAGGCAATTATGCTCCCAGGGGTAGGAGCTCTGAGCGGCACATTTTCACGGCCATGATGAGGTCTCTAATGGGAACTGGGCAAAGTCCCAGGCAGACACTGCAATTCTAAGGGCTCATCACAGCACCTCTCACTCTGTGCTCTCCTTACGGCTCCCCTGGACCGTGGGTATCTTCACAGCTCTGCGTCTCCACCCCGGCCCAGGGGCCTCACGCAATAGGTTCTCACTGAGAGTCCGTGGATCTTGGAGAATGAGGAACCGCCTGTGACCCAGTACCCGTGCTCTGTAATTTCAGGTCTTGCAGGGGAATCTGTTAACTTAAATCCAGGATAGTAAATGTCACTCAGCCATGGTCCCCAGAGAAAGCCTTGTAAAGTGGAGTTCGTGTGAGGAAGCGACCTTCATCACTGCAGAAGTGCCAGGACTAAATGGAACAGCCCCTGAGCAGAGCACAGACCGCAGCCTCATCCATCACCTGCCTCTTCTCCTAGACAGACGACCCTCATTTATTATCTCCAGACTGTTTTCATTTTACTTACACTGTGTGAAAAATGTTGAATTGGGAAATAAATATTATTCTTTTTAAAGAGAGATTTTGGAAGCACTTCACAGATTTTGGAATTATTATTCTGTTTCCAAATGTTTGGTTTGTGTATCATTTCTTCATTTATATTTGTGAGCTCTCAACAGCAAATGTCCTCATTTGGAAAACTCTGACAGAAGTCTACAAGAACTCTGTTTTTGGTCTGTGTTCATGTCTTCTTGAGAGATGCCACCTCTCTTCCTTTGGAAATGCAGCAAAATCTTCCATGCAGTCTCAGAAGGAGATGTTTGCTAGAATGTTCCTTTTCACTGCACAGCAATTCTGTACTGATCAGCTCGACTCTCTCTCTGTCAGTTCTTGCCTCTAGATCCTCTTCTCTGTGATGGCTCAGCCCATTCCTGCAAGACTGAGGTTCCTTCAACACCATCTGCTCAAAGACATTCCATCGCGCCTCTTGTCCCACTGCCTGAAGCCTGGACTTGTCCTGCTGGTCACATCCTCCATGCCTGTCTCCAACTTTCACCACCCACACTGTTTTCCTGTGATTTCTCCAGCCATCTCTTGTTTTGGTCAAACCTTTTTTCTTCCTGTCCACTCTGTTCCCTACCCTCACACATGTTCTCCTGTCCTAAATTGTCACCTGTTCTCTCCTTTGGTACCCAAACTCCATTTGTTCTGCAAAACCCACAGAAAGTTCTATAGATCCAGCTTAGTTGAAGAGAAATGTCCAATGACATTTCTCTGCCTCTTTGTCTCTGAAAGACAGCACTTCTCGTATAATCGAGGGTCTGTTCATCTGCCCTGTCTCTTCCTCTCTCTGCAGCCCCTTCCACTGTCCCCATCATGCACCAGGTCAGTGCCACCATGAGGAGCATCACCTTGTCATGGCCGCAGCCGGAGCAGCCCAATGGCATCATCCTGGACTATGAGATCCGGTACTATGAGAAGGTGAGCCAGCCCTGCCTGCAGGCTTGCAAGACCCAGGGCCAGCCACTTTTCCATGGGTGGTGGTCAGCTGAGGTCCCAGGGAGACAGGCTGGAGGGAGTCCTGAGTGGGGGAGGAATCTGGTGACGCAGATCAGAGGCTCCCTGAGAGTGCTCCCAGCTCTGCCCCAGAAAAGGCCTCCAAAGCCCAGGCACTTTCTATACTAACTCAGGAGAGAACCTTCCAACCCCACTGTCTGCACCACTCACTGGGCTGTCATGGATGGGCAGGACCAATCCCATTCTCCCAGTCACATGCTTGCTATACTAATGCAGATGCTACACACCCACCAGGTGTCCCTTGAACTTTCTGAAGATTCTGTGGTTTTGAAAACTAGTCTTTTTCTTTTTCTTTTATGGCCGTGCCACACGGCTTGCAGGATCTTAGTTCCCCAACCAGGGATTGAACCTGGGCCCATGGCAGTGAAAGCACGGAGTCCTAACCAATGTACCACCAGGAAATTACCTAAACTGGTGTTTTTTAAAGTTTTTCATCATATACCTCCAATATAAGATTATTTATTTATAAATTATGTGCAGATACTACTGTGCTGAGCTATGTATGGAGGTTTCAAATATTTAAATGGAAATGTAAAAGGATAGATAGAAATTTCAAATAAATTTTGAATAATATGTTATTTCCCTTGACTGCTCTCTCACAGCTGCTGCTGGGGGCTACAGCAGGGCCTGCCCTGCCAAGAGGGAAATGGTGCCTTGTGGAGTTGACCCCTGGCCTATCTGTGGGGGAAGCAGGGCTTTCCTTCCACCATGGTGATCTATAGCATTTGCAAAATCCCAGGAAAATAAAGTGCTTTCTATACTGACCCAACACAATATTTTTGCAAATACCAGATTTATTCCTTTATTATTCGGCAAGTATTTATTGAATGCCTGCTATTTGGCAGTTACTATTCTAAGATACATTCGTGATCAAAACAAGGATTCCTGCCCTCAAGAAGCTTACTTTCCAACAGAAAGAGAGAGACAATGAATAATGAATATAACAAATAAAGATCTCATATAGTGTGTTAGAAAATGAGTGTAAATTGGGGGGGAAGCAGATCAAGGTAAATGGGGTCAGGAGGGTCAGGTTTGGAGGAGGAGTAGGTTGCAGAAATAAACAGAATGGTAAAGGTGGACCTCTTGGAGAAGGTAAGTTCTAAGTAAAGACCTGCAGGAGATAAGGGTGTTGTGAAGCAGGCATCTGGGGAATAGAGAGCCTGTGCAAAGCCCCTGAGGTGAGAACATGACTGTTGGTTCAAGGAGCAGGAAGGAGACTGGCATGACTGGAGTCATACGAGCAATGGGAAAATGGTAGTCAGGGGAGAGGTAATTAGAGGAGGTGCTCATGTTAGGCCTTAAGAACTTGAGCCTTTCCGCTGAATAAGATGGGAATCCATAGCAGGGTTTGGTGCAGAGGAGAAACAAAATCTGACTTACATTTTAAAAGGGTCATTCAGGCTTTTCCACTGAAAATAGACCTGTTAGATTACAATCATCTAAGACAAGGATGATGGTGGCTTGAATCAAAGTGAAAGCAGATGGCTGATGAAACATAGTTGATTTCCAGGGATATAAACTAAAGACAAACCAATGGGATTTCCAACAGGTTGGGTTTGGGATGTGGGAGGGTTTGGGTCTGAGTCACTAGAAAAATGACAACACCAGTGGCTGAGAAGAGGATCACTGTAGGCAGAGCCTGTCTGGGGTGAGGGAAGGGACCAAAGTTCAGCTCCGTGTCTAAAATTCCCCTGAGATAGCCAAGTGTAGATGTGGAGCAGGCAGCTAGATGTGCACATCTGGAGTTCAGGGGAGAGGACGGGCTGGAGATGACCATTTGGAAGTTGCCAGTGTGTGGATGGTATGGGTGAGATCATCCAGTGCGTCAGTGGGGATACGAAGAGGAACAGGGATGAAGACCTGCAGCCTCCAACATGGAGGCAGTGTTGAAAGTGGAGCATGACTGCACTGGGAAGGGAGCCCTGGATTCCAGGGCCGTCCATAACTGACAGACACACAGCCATGGTCCCATTACTGAACCATTTACTCTAGGTCAGTTTTCACACTTGTAAAATGGTACCAATTTACCTCCCTGAAAGCAGAAGCTCAGGTGGATCACCAGTCTAGCCTGCAAGGAGGTGTGCCCTTCAGCCATTACAGCCGAACTTGCAAGCAAGGTGAGGGTTAGGCGGCTTTCTACTCATTTAGAGGAAACTGGGTTTTGTAGACAGTTGATTCTGATAATTCAGGGAATTGGGGGTAACTCAAATGGTATGGATTCATAAGCAGCCATTATATCCATTCAACTTTGAATTGGGGACCCTTATTTACTATATATTTTTTATCATTTAGTAAAGTAAATGTTGGACCAATCCAAAAATGTTTTGGACCTATTTGGACCTATTGATTACATGGCCTCGTTTCATCACCAAAGTTGACCTAGACCTAGTTCTATTGACCAAGTCCAGTAGGATATTATGCTTGGCCATATATGGTGTGATGTCAGAGTCACCAGTAAGGTCCCACCCAGCCCCCCTTCCCACACACACATGAACTTGAGCCTTATGGCTCATCTCAGATAAATAATAATACTTTCTCCCTAACATGCCCCTGTTGGGTGTCAGTGGCTTTCTAAACATCATCTCCTCTCCCCTTTCACAACTCAGTGTAGTAAATCTTAGTATCGTTGTTTTGGGTAAAAGAAACAAATGCACAAAGAAGTTGAAAAAAAAAAAGCCCAGTTGCTCAGGTCACCCAGCTAGAAAGGGAGTCTATAGCCTGAGTTCTTTGCCCTGCAGCCCGGGGCGGTGCTGGGAAGGGGCTGGACGCATGGGAAACCACCGGCCCTTCTCCTCACCTGCCGTGTCAAGGGCATTCACCCTGGGACGGGGGTGAAAGGCGCAGAACCGAAACCATGAAGCTCATGCCTGTGTCCCCTGACTCCTCATTCCCCAGCCCACACCCGAGTCCTCCATGGCCTTTCCCTGTACAAACTGTAGTTGACCTCAACTTCTTGCTGGACAAACTGTAGTTGACCTCAACTTCTGACACTATGAAGGAAGATTATTCTCCCATCTTAGGCCCTGTCCCTACTTCTCAGTAATTTATACCAATTATTAACAGAACACATGCACAGTAGCTCAAGACCTGAGGAGGCTTCCACACCTCAGTGAAGGATGTCATTGTCCCAGAAGATAGAATGCTTTTTTTAGGAACGCAGAAGATTCTTCACCTAAGCACTGGTTGCCATTTGGTATATTATGATAGAACTCTTCCTCACTTATAAAGTGCTTGACTATAAAATACATTACATGCCTTGACCATTTCTAATATGTCTAAAGGAAGGACATTGCCTTGTGAGGGTATTTTGAAATAATAGCCCCAATGTTAATAATTCATCATATGTTGAGTGCCTATTATATGCCAAATATATTACTTCTGATCCTTAAAAGAAATAAAAGAAAGATACTTGAAAGCCAGGTATAACCAATTTATGGATGATGGAACTAAGTCACAGAAAGGTTAAATGACTCACCCATGACCTCACAGGTCGCAGCTAGAGAACCACAGAACTAGAACTATAGATATTTTTACTATATTTCAGTATATTTCTGAGCTCAGTGTAGGACTGGATGCAATTGTGCTGTTGCTGAGGATCTGAAAATTAGCATGGCCCCCTGAAATAAGAGATTGTATCTTAATTTTCAATCCAAATGCTTGTAGCCAGAATGGTCTCCCTCCCTGCTCCACAAGGCTGTGGAATCCTGGTCTTAAGAAGATGCAAACACAAGTAGAACTCAGCCCAGTACATGTCCTGGGTTCAGTCCAAAGAAACTGAACTCATCATTCCTCCAACCTGCACTACTTCTTCTAAACCAGGAATCAGCACCATTTTTCTGTGAGAACCAGGTAGTAAATATTTTAGGCTTGTGGGCCATAGAGTCTCTAGCCCGACTACTCAACTCTGCCTTTGTAACAGGAAAGCAGCCATGGGCAATAGATGTCAATAGATGGGCATGGCTGGGATCCAATAAAACTTTATTTACAAAAACAGGTAGCTGGCCATAGGCTGTAGTTCTCCAAGCCCAGATCTCCTGCTCCATATCACACTCATGGTTTGTGCTTGGTACACCTTTCAATCTCAGTGCTGTGAGTAGAATCAATGAGGTTTTTATCTCCTGCAACAGCTTGTTAATAGAGAGCTCAGATGCCATCGAGCTGATGACACTTCCAGGGTCTCTCCCATGTTCATCTTCTTCCCCATTTTAATACGTTTCCATTCATCATTCCCTCTTGTTTACTGTCTTGTAGCACTTTTCACTCCTGGCATCAGCATTTGTAGGCAAACCAAGGGAGGAGCATCTACAGCTGCCCTCGGCTGTCTTAATGACTAAGTGTGTAGACATGTACTCGCCCTTCATATTAACTGTCTAGGTGAGAAGGGGCTGCTTTAGGCCTTGGGAATTTCTACCCTTCAAATTTAGGATCATTTTCTCATAGGAACTCTTTCAGACTCTGGCAATGTCTTGTGCTCCATCGACAGGTTAAAATGACTGGTCCAAAGTGTGCTGTTTATTCCTTCATTTAGCACTGAGGTGTTGGGCACCCAGGCAGGGCAAGCCCTGTGCTATGCATTGGGGATGGAGAAAGATGTGGTCTCTGCCCTCAACAGCTGCAGCCTCTGTCTCCCATACACTTGTGAAATCAGTCATAAGCAACCAAAAAAAAAAAAAAAAGAAAGAAAAACAACAACAAAAAGCAACCCTGCTCTTCACTCTCACTTGTTTGCCTGAGGTTGATTAATGGTTCTGAGAGAACAAGGACTGATACTCATTTTAATCATTGAACTTCTTGAAGGATGCATAGACGATAAAGTGATTATGGGTTAGTGTTTGGTCCTCACAATCCAAATGCCAATATACCAGAATAACATTTTTCAGTAAAAGAGTTGCCCAGCCAATGCTTCACTTATTTTCAGCAGTGCACACTTGCATCTGCTTCCAGTAAAACCAGAGAATTCAGGCAGTCACCTGGATTTTGTAGCTATGGGATTTTGTCCTAATTCGTAAGGTGAACTAAGATTTTCATAGTTTCAGATCTCCAGCGTGTCAAGATAGTAATGACCAAAGTTCTAGATGGCATCCCTTCTAGAGTGGATGACCTTCTTTCTGCTGAATCCCTGATTGGTGGGGGCTGGATTGGGGGGGGCATCCACCTACTTTTTAAGTAGATCAAATGATGGACAGGTGGTCCCTCCCCATGCTGTCTCTCCCAGAGGCCAATGGATATCACCTCACTTAGTGTGAGCGTGGGCCTCTTTGTAACGTTCACATGTCTCTTTGCTCTGGCCTCTAACCTGGAGTCCCTTACAACTGCTCCCAAGCCACTCAGCACCACCCCCATGCCACTTATGCTCCAGAGATGCCCACTCACTTGCAGGCTCCTGAAGCCCTTTAGGGCTTTTTTTTTCAATCCTGTTTTATCCTGTTCTCAGGGGATATTCTACTCAGTTCTCACTCTCCTCACTCATCCATGGGGCTAATTTCTTTCCTCTTCCATGACTCACTCATGTCACCCTTTCTCGGAGCCCCTCTCAACCGCCTTGTCACTCTAGGCTGGGGGACCTCCTGAGCTGCCCTCTGCCAAGTCACTCACTCAGCACTGCTGTCGTCTCCTGTTTGCTTTTGGCCCCACACCACACGATGTCGCATACCCAAGGGCAGGGACCATGCCTTGGTTCCTGCAGCCCTTGTATTGTGCCCAGCACATGGTAGTGTGTCCTCAATATGACCGCCTGGCCAAATGAATGAATGATTACACATCCAGTCATCTCTGCCTCTGCAAAGTAGAATTTCTTCATATTTTAAGACCACGGTAATTTCTTATCATGGGGCTGTATTCTTTTGTCCTGGTTCAACTCTCCATGTTTCTTCTGTCCTTTGACTAAGGATGTGGCTTACAGACCTCTGGTCATCAGCTTTCCTCTCATTTGTCATCATGCCTCTTGGACTGCTGTGCCTAGAACTCGTCACAGTGCCCTACATCTGTATGTGGGACTCGGGACCTCCTTCTCAGTGACCCAAGATCTTCATTTTCACTAATGTTGCCATTTTGCTCTAAGATTCATGGTGCAAAACAGGGGCAGACCCAGACTCTAGACTTCTGTGCCTGCACACTGGAGGATAAGCCACCATCTTCACAATGCTCACGTGGGAATGATTAGAGACCAGGAATGGTGTTCACGAAAGTGCTGAGGGTTAGGTGGAAGGATGAAGGGCAGCAGTGAAGAGAGTCCATGGGCTGGAATAGTGAAGGGTGCTTTCCTAGGAGAGGAGGACTTGAGGGGTGTAGGCGTAAGGAACCTGGAGACTGCAGAGGAGGCCTGGAGAGAGGCATTTCAAACTGGGAAAACAGCCTAAGCGAAGGCCTCGGGGCCAGGGCTGTGGTACCTGGAGGGGCAGCAAGGCGGCGATTTAGGGGGATGTGAGAGATTGGAATTGACTTTGTTATGAAAGGCCCGTGGACTGAGATTGAGGAGTTTTGTCTTTATCTGATAATAGCTTTAGGGAGTCAGAGATCTTTTTTTCTTTTTTTGTTTTTTTAATTAATGTGTATCCCTTAGAGTTTTTTTTTTAGATGTTGGGGGTAGGAGTTTATTAATTAATTAATTTATTTTTGCTGTGTTGGGTCTTTGTTTCTGTGTGAGGGCTTTCTCCAGTTGTGGCAAGCGGGGGCCACTCTTCATCGCCGTGAGTGGGCCTCTCACTATTGCGGCCTCCCTTGTTGCGGAGCACAGGCTCCAGATGCGCAGGCTCAGTAGTTGTGGCTCACGGGCCTAGTTGCTCTGAGGCATGTGGGATCCTCCCAGACCAGGGCTCGAACCCATGTCCCCTGCATTGGCAGGCAAATTCTCAACCACTGTGCCACCAGGGAAGCCCCCAGAGATCTTTTTTACAAACGAAGTTTAGTTTGGGTAGGGAGGGAGTGGCAGAAAAGATGGGAGGCTACAAAAGTCCAGGTGCAAACCATATATTACACAAGATCAGCAGCAAGGAGAACAAAAGCAAGGACCCTTTAAGGGCACTCACGGTGGATGGGAGGGTCAGAAGGAAGAGACCCAAGCAAGGTCTGTGCATGCCAGAGGACACACGTGTGCAGGTAACAGGGACTGCAGAGGGCAGGGCAGAAGGTGCTGGAGACAGTGACACACAGGAGGATGGGGCTGACCCCCTGGATAGTGGGAGAGGTGAGGACACAGGCCCTGCTCTCCAGGAGAAGGGGCATGTCCTCCCTAGATGCTGGTGGAGAGGAACTCAGACTATGGGGACCCAGACGGACACACACCAAAGCGAAGGCAGAAGCAGGTAGTCCAGAACGGCCTCAAGTTTTCAGTGGAGTGAGTGGACACAAAGCCATTTGTCTAAGGACTTGAGGGCCCTTACGGAGTGATCTAGAATAGCCACTGTGCAGGGTGACCGAGAAGATCTTGAGTGAGGAGAGGAAAGACCAGGACTCAGCAGAAGCAACACAGAGAGAGGCAGGTAGGGTGTGAACGTGACTCAGTTTGCTTTGGCTGAGGTCAGAGACCAGAGTGGGTTTGCAAACCTGGATGTGCTTTGTGATTCTGTCTCTGAACCCCAGAGGGGAAGGAGTAGAAAATGACTGTGTCCCCCTTGCCAGTCCATGAGAGTTCAGCCATTTGCTCAGACCCCTCTCTTCAGAGCATCACCACCACATGGTCCAGAGCTGATTTGGCATTCTTTAGGTCCAGGCCAGCCTGTCCCTGTTTCGAGGGATGGCTTGGGGCTGGGGACAACTTCTAGCAGGTCTGCAGGACCAAGAACTGAGGGGCCTGCATGCTTAGGAGCAGGCTGCCCACCTCTTCCCCTTGCTTTTCTGCAGGAACACAACGAGTTCAACTCCTCCATGGCCAGGAGCCAGACCAACACTGCACGGATCGATGGCCTGCGGCCCGGCATGGTGTACGTGGTCCAGGTGCGCGCCCGCACCGTGGCCGGCTATGGCAAGTTCAGCGGCAAGATGTGCTTCCAGACTCTGACGGATGGTAAGAAGCAGGCCGGTGACCTGGGTACAGGGCAGGCCGCTGGAGGAGGGAAGAGCCCCCCGCAAGGCTGTACTCGCAGCCAAAATGCCAACTGCTAACCGGATTCCAGTGGAATTCCCAAGGAAGTGTTTGTCCCCAGTAGGGCCGTGTAGACTCCTCGATTCACTAGGCAGGGCAGCTGTCTGAAGTCTGGCCCGTTTCTCAGTATCTAGTGGATTTGCCTTGGAAATGTCTATGTACCCCACATGCGCAGAGGCCCCCACGTGTTGGCTTGTGTTTGCACAGCAGTGAGACACACACAGAACTCAAAAATATGCCTCTGTTGGTGCCTGTGTTGTTTCACCCTCACTCCCACTTCACTCCTCTGTTCTGGAGGCTGGGAGCTGAACGCGCAGCCCCATTGTATGAGGTGAGGACTCCAGAAAGAAAACAGAGGGACACAATTTGGGAAGTGGCTGTCCCACGTGTCTCAGAACATTTGAAGCAGCTTCATGTGTGACCCTCAGTAGGTCCTGCTGAGGCGTCTCCAGAGAGCATGGCCACTGGTTTCCGAAATGTCCCCAAGGCCACACAATCTGTCACCAAAAATACTTTCACCTTTGAGCTTTATTAGTTCTCTGTTTTAACAATCGCCCCTAGTCCTCTGAGATGTCCTCATTTAATTGTTATGAAAATCCAATTCCCTGTAACCTCAGCCTTGTGTATGGGTGTCTGTCTCTACATTAGCCACTTACTGTAGTGTATGTATTCATTTATCTATCTACTATCTCTCCACCTATCTCTCTATATTTATTTATTCACTGATGAGCTGTTTCCTGATAGTTTCCCAGGTGTCACTCTATTCCCAGCGTCACAAATTGAAAGCCTTTAATTTTTCCTTCATTACTTAAATTATATAGAAAACACTCTGCCCTTACATAACATTTTATTTTAGGCCAGCACTCTCTGATGAGGCCCTTAAGAGGGCTTGAGGTTTTCTACTGACCCATATTATATTTTGAAACAATTTAAAGAGTCATCAGAAATATTTAAAAATCAAATGATTTTATATAAAAATTATACTATCCATTTTCTTATGAAAAATTGTAAGAGAAGCCAATGCTGGTGGGCATCCTAGTGTGAGGACTCTGCCTTGAGCTGGGGGCTTTCCCCCCCACTTCCCAGTGATCTGTACTTGGATGCTTTGATGTGAGCTGTCTGGCCTTTGTAGGATGAGAGTTTGCAGCCAGCTCTGAGTTTATTTTAGGTGAGTTTTGGTTCATATTTTGAGGATAGTGAGCTAGGGTAGAAAGGTGAGCCACTTTATCCAGATGAATAATACTGCTGGTATGAAAGAACACAGGCTGTCTTCAGTTCCTTAAGGATTCTGTTCCCCTCTTTGCACCTCACTTACCATCTAGATTTATGGGCACTTTGGCATCAGGAGGTACACAGGATTAAAAGCCCAAACTCAAAATGCTCTGAGTACTGGTCTCTTGGCAGTTCTGCTAGACAAATCAAGAAGTAAAAATTTCTCCCAAGAAGGCTATTCCTTTTACATTTGGCAGTTAAGTTTTGTAAACCCAACAGAGGTTGGATGTAGGAGAGTTCTGGTAAGTGGCCAAATTCGAGAGTATTTATCGTAATGACTGAGGTTCACACATCGGTAGTAATTATGTTCACTGAGGCTTCAGGCCTCCCTGCAGCACAAAGGTGAGTCTGAAGGTTGTCAGTGATAGGGTCACTGGGGCGGGCAGGACCTGTGGGATCCCGGCCAGGGTCAGTGACCCTGCTTTGGGCAGGTGATGTCCACGTGGGGCAGAGCCGCTGTGGTCCTGGCTGCTCTTAGCTACAGCCTGCTAACTTTTTACTTGCTCACCTCATTTTTTTTTTTAAACCCATTTATACAACAGGGTATCTACATGTTTACCACGTATTCTGGGTGATTCTTATGCACCCCAGTGTTTGAGAACCATCCTTCAACTCTGTGAGTGGCGAAGGAGACTTCTAAACCCAAGGATATTGGTTCTCGAAGCCTCTGACTCTCTAGAAATTAGTGGGAAAGGGTGAAGGTCACATGGCTTAGGAATTTTTTAATTAACATGAATTTTATTTTATTTTTTGCCAAATTATTTTTTCTTTAAACACACATATTACAAAAAGCTCGCAGCAGAGGGAAACTGAAACTCTACCTTCAGTCTTTTAAATTGATTTCTAGAGAGTGGGAGACTTCAAGAACAACATCCTTGTCTTTTTTTTTTTTTTTTTTTTAGGGTACGCAGGCCTCTCACTGTTATGGCCTCTCCCATTGTGGAGCACAGGCTCCAGACGCGCAGGCCCAGTGGCCATGGCTCACGGGCCCAGCCGCTCCGCGGCATGTGGGATCTTCCCAGACCAGGGCACGAACCCGTGTCCCCTGCATCGGCAGGCGGACTCTCAACCACTGAGCCACCAGGGAAGCCCCATCCTTGTCTTTTGAAATCTCATCCTCCACCCGCAGAGTTGAAGCATGGTTCCCAAACGTCAGGGTTCATAAGAACCACCAGGAGTGCTTGGTAAACACGCAGATACCCTGCCTTTCACTCACAGGTTCTGATTCAGTAGGTCTGAGGGGCCTGGAAATAGGTCTAACAGTCGGGCTCGGGTGATTCTGATGCAGGGCCTGAGAACCTCACTTCAAGAGGAATTATTGTTAGGGGGGCCAGATAAAATACAGGATGGTCAGTTAAATGTTGTGAATTTCAGATAAACAACAAATAATGTTTTAGTCTAAGTATCTCCCATGTAATATTTGGGTCATACTTAGACTAAAACATTATTTGTTGTTTATCTGAAATTCACATTTAACCGGCCAGCGCATACTTTTATTCACTATATCCGCCTACCCTACTTGTAATAGCACATACTTAGCTTGACCTCCGTCTGCCTCAGTCCCGAACATTCGATAATGGTTCCTTGACACCAAGTGAGAGAATAACCACAATAATAATAACAGCCCACTGGGCTAAGTGGTCTATATGGATTAAGGAAAAGAGAATTCGTATTAAGGACATCTGTGATAGATCACACACTGTGAAATATGTCACATGATCTGATTAAAAAATTTATTTTAACAGATAAGAAGTCTGAGGGTCAGAGAGGCTAAATGCTTTGTCCGAGATCACCAAGCTTCCCCGTGGTAAAGCCAGGGTTTGGGCGAGCTCTGTCTGTCTCTGTGACTGGCAGGCAACCGCTCCCCCGCGTGATACAGCCTGGTTCTAACACCAGCGGAAGCCTGGACCCATTCTCTTGAGTGTGAGCTTGAGAGTGTTGGGCTGTTTTCTTGGCATTTCCTCCATCCTCTGCAGTACTGGGTGCGGTGCTGGCTGGCTGCAGATACTCTTAAATCTCTGCTCAGCGAAGCTGTTGACTGGGCTGCATCTCAGCGACTTTGTGTTTTAGAAGGTGCTTCAGCAGTGCTTCCCATTCCCCCCATTAGACGTACCCTTAAGGTGGCTGACAGACCTTTGAGAGACCTTCCGAATGAGGGCATGTAGATCGGAGTCACCTCTGCTCTGGGACCAGTGTCATCAATTTAGTTCTGAGGTCCTCTGTCACTGCTGTTTTGCCTTTATTGTTGCCACTGTGATTTGGTTTTCGTTGTTTTTGTTTATTTGGGATAAAGATTACTCTTGGTTTGGGTCAGGCTTACAGCTCTGAAGCATAGAACCTATCATCTATCTATCTATCTATCTATCTATCTATCTATCATCTAATGTCTTTGTTGTCATCACTGAGTACCAGCCCTATGCAAAGGGCATACAGGAAGCTTCTAATGCCTCTTTCTCACCTAGACGACTACAAGTCTGAGCTGCGTGAGCAGCTGCCCCTGATCGCTGGCTCGGCGGCAGCTGGGGTCGTGTTCGTCGTGTCCTTGGTGGCCATCTCCATCGTCTGCAGCAGGTAGGCCCCCCGCTCCTGCCCCCACCTGCTCTCCTTAGACCCAGGAAGCCCCGCTTGTGGACCCCTCCCATGCCATGCAGACTGGACAGGGCCAAACTCACCACAGTCATCATCCCATCTCCATCCACAGGCAGCCTAGAATTCTCCAGATTATTTATTTTCTCTGTGCCTGGGATAAAATCTTCTGTTAAGAGCTGGGCCAGCCTCTGAGCATTCATCCTCAAACCTCATTTTAGCCAAGACGCTTAGCCCACCTACACACACGGTTTTCCTGGAGTGACAGTTACAAAATCGCACTTGACCCACTGGAGCATCACACCGTGTGCAGCAGCCCATCCTCTGGCTACAGAGCTATAGGGCCCTCGGCACAGGGCACAGTGGGGCAGTAGGGGAGCCAAGGAGGAAACGAGGAGCTCTGTGTCCTTCAGGAGGGCAGGCCCTGAAGCCCTTGTGAATTTTTAATACTGTTGCTGCTGCCTTGGGTGGTTAGCCCAGCCAGATTCAGCTGGCCCCTCCCGAGAAGTTCTGCAGTGCGGCCAGAGTGCTAATAGGCGTCATCCAGAGCCTCTGCTCCAAGCTCTGATAGAGACGCACAGCCCTGCCCGGCCTCTGACAGACGTTGACTTGAAAGACCTCCACCCAGCTGCCCAAGGTGGTGGTCAAGCCAGAATGCTGGCCACGACAGGAGCTCCACTTAAAGTGAGAGTTGCAGTACCCAATCCCACGAGATGGCTGGGTGAGCCCCCATCAGGACAGGAGGCCCGGGAGCAGGGTGGTCGGGGTGCACCCCAGCTGAGAGCGCTCCTCTCCCTTGTGTCCACAGGAAACGGGCTTACAGCAAAGAAGCTGTGTACAGTGATAAGCTCCAGCATTACAGCACAGGCCGAGGTGAGTAGAAAGTAGACACTTACCACCTGAGCCCCGGAAAACCACTGAGTCGAACAGGCGAGTGCTTGGAGGGCTCCTTATAGCCAGACTGGCCGGTCCCAATCACAAGCCCCCTCCCGGCCCCCAGCGCCCAGCGGCTGGGTCCCCAGGGACTGAGGCTGCCCACCCCATCTGTGTCCACCCTTTGTGGGCACTCATTGGATGCCTGGTGGGTAGATTATCTTCTGCATTGATAAGCCCATGGAGGACATGGGATGCAGGGAGAAGATTGGGTTTAGCAAGCCAGTGAATCCTGAAATCAGACCCAGTGGGAAAAGACAGAGGGTTCTCTATTAACATCTTCTGCCTTATCTTATCCAATGGAGCGGCTGGGGAATGTGTTAACCAAATTCACAGATAAGTCAGAGAACACGAATGTAGGGAATTAAAAAGATAGCAGAGCCCAAGAGGCCAAAGTGTTGGGATATCTCCCAAGTGTTTTCTTTTAAGCAGTGCCTTTAAAAGTTTTTCTCACTCATTATCTACTCTCTTTTTTTTCAAAACCTAAATGTAATATTTTATAACTAAAATTTCCCCTCGCCAGCGTGCAACGTAAAGGCCTGTGTCAGGATTATTCTTTGATCTGTGTAATGACAACGTTGCAGGATCTGCACAGGTCCCACTCAGTCCAGAAAGCAGAACACTTAGATCTTTACAGCAGACAAGCTCTGATTCTAAATAACTCCTTTTGAATTCCACGGACGCCCTCAGAAACCTGCCCCAGCACTGTGTGCTGTGCACTCTCTGTCCCAGGCTTCCGCCGTGAGCTGCATCTCACCTGAGTGCTGCTGGGCAGTGAGCATGCAAAACAGGCTCCGTCTACACACATCCTAAGCTGGCTTTCACTGGGCGGTTCTGGGAGTGGAAATGGGCTCCAAGGCAAAAGTTTTCACCTGAGGTCACCCAAGGCAGGAGAGTGATGCCAGGTTGCTCCCATGGCAGCTTCACTGCCGAGGGGCTCGTGTTCGGGTGTGGCCAAGGTTGATGCTGGCTGGAGCTGCACAAAGGCCACTCTGGAGATATGGCTTTGTTTCCCAGGGGGCTTTCAATCCAAGAACAAGAACCTGCCAAGGGTCTGTAGAGGACCAAACCCCTGGCAGCTGGGCTGCTGTTCCACAGTCATGGCTGGGAGAGGTCTGTGGGCTGGGCACCGGCTGAGGCTCCCACGGTGGTCCAGGCAGCCCCCATGATCAGGAGCACAAATGGGGAGTGAGGGCTTGGGAGAGCAGCCCCCTTCTAAGGCGATAGGCACAGCTCCTGCAACACTCAGAGTCCCATTTACTCCTCTTTCTTTCCCCCAGCAGGCCAGTTGGGCCTCCATTTTAACCAGACATCACTGGTTTTAGAGGGGAAACTAGAATGTGTTCTCTCTCCTTTCCTCACATCCTGACTCTGCACCTCACGGCAAAATCTACAGATGATTTTTCTTATAGTAACCGGGGCATTTCCCTTCCAAGAAGGGCCTTACCTTCCTAAGAACAGAGACTTTGACTTATCTGTGATTCTTAAGTGAAGGTGCCCCCTTCCAGGGTGCCTCAGAATTACCTGGAGGGCTTTCTCCACTGCCCTGCCTCCCTGCCTCTGCCTCTCGGGATTCTGACATTGCCCCGCCTCCCTGCTCTGGGCTGACTCCTGGCCATGTTGAGAGCCACTATAAAGTCTATTTCAGATTTGGCATCCTTTGAACTCTGGATGAAACATTTAAAGATGGCCATGTGGGCTTGAAAGCAGAGGACACAAAATTGGGTTCAAAAGGAAGAGTGCCATTTTGAAGACTAGAGACGCCCAAAGGTGAGAATGTCCCTTTTTAAAGGCATGTAAGTTAAGCCTTGTCACCACCCCTTAGTCGGGGTACAGAAAGTCCCTAAGCATCAAGCTGGGGTGCATCTTGCTGCCTTTTTGGGCACTTCAACCTCAGACCTGACCATTCTGCTCTGAAGTGGCCGGCCTGGCTGGGCCGCCACATGGCACCCACATGCACAGAGGTCTGCTCCCAAAGTGCTCACAGCCCGCTTCTGGGGAACTCTGTCCCCTCTAAGACCAACAGAAGGAGGCTTCCCTGGTTCTCAGGGTCCACATAAAACCCACCACCCAGTCTGCAGTAGCAGAGGCCTTGCTGCAACCCGTGAGGGTGGGACCCGGGAACGCAGAGTTCTTCACGGACCAGAGTTCGCTCCCTCCTTGGCCTTAGAAGTCTGTCTTCTTTTAAAATCCATTCTCCTTTTTATAAATGCTCTTTCCTCCTATTCATAACTGTTCTCTTTTTACCCAGTCCCTGACACCTGGCTCCTCTTTGCACTCTGGTTCTCTAAACTCATAGCCTCATGCTTTGAGCTGCATTAGTGCATTTTCTCCCACGGACATCCATCATTCTGACTAAAGCTATTACTGTTGGATAATGACAGTCTAAGAGCTGTGGAGCTGGGAGAAAACTCAGCACACATATAGCAGAAGAGGAAACTCAAGGCTCTGGTGGAGAATAGGCCTGGCCCGAGACGGGGGAGGGTAGGAGTAATTAGTTATGGAAAGCCTACTCGGTGCATTGGGAACTTTATGCTGGAGGCTCGTGTCCATCCCTCTGACTCTGACAACCACTCTAGGTGGCAGACATTAATGACATGACTTTGCCTGGTCTCACCACTCATGGGTGGCCAAGGTGGACTGCACACCCTCTAAACCTGGCTGCAGAGCCCATGATCTTATCATATTGCAGAGGCGCAAGGCGGCTGGAGGTCAGAAGCAAGTCAAAATGGGGTGAGGACTAATCTCAGAAGCCCTGGTTGGTGGTTTGTTGGTCCTCTCTGTGGGTCCCACTGCAGGAGGCAGAAAGGTGGACACACCTGATGTGAATGTGTGCACATAACCATTCCTGGGCCATCCACATGCATGTACCTCACTGTGGGACGTGGATGGTAACCCGGACATCTAAGTGCTTCCTGCCCTGAGAGGGACAGAAAACCTGCAGCAGTTCCCCAGCCTCACTCATCAGTACCCGAGATGGCCCCTGCCTCTCTTCCCCACAGGCAGGGAGGGCATAGGGCCACATACAGAGGTCAGCGGCCCCTGCCCTCCCAGACCTACCTTTCAAGCTGATGCAAAGGCTGAAGGAGACATAACAGAAATGTTGGCAAACATAATACCTTCTCTAGTCCGTGAAGCCCTGGCAGATCTGGTCAATTTGAGAATGCCAAGTGCTCCCTAAGGCACTGGCTTATATCCCCGCTCTGAGCCTGCAGCACAGAGAACAGACTTGTAAGGGGGGATTTGATTTGGGTGAAAGAGACTAGAGGGAAGGCAGGTAGGGAAGTGAAAGTGCATGGATGCTGGACTGAAGAGCCTGGGAACCTGTGGTTCATGTTCAAGGGTGGGTGGGAGTGTGGGTTTCCCATGTCGGGGAAGAGGCAGACAGACGGAGTGTTCTCGTGGTTTCCGTGGGCCAGTCCGCAGAAGGTGCTGGCTGCCTAAAAGTTGCCTGGATGGGATGATCCAAGTGGGCTAGGGTAGGCTGGGTAATCTATCTTTAGAAAACTTCCAGCTGATGCTACATTTTGGAAGTGTTACCAGGTACTTATGGGGCTTGGATGGACAACTATACACTCGATGGTGATTGACACTGCACTGATTTCTGAGATGGATGGAGTGTGCAGGGGTGGGGAGAGAAGAAGGTAAGGGCTTTGTAAGGGGTCAAGGGCTTTCAGAAAGCAACCCTAACAGAATCATCTCCTTGTTACAGGCAACTGCAGATATAATCACCGAGCTACTTTTGTTAAGCTTTGAGAAAAGCAAAAACAGATAAGATATGTGTCTAAAGACCATAAGACTGGCAAACACACTAATTTTCACACAGGACAAGAGGACAGAACACAGGGACCACAGAACAGGAGGGTGAGCTTGATCCCTGCCAAATGCTCCAGAGACTGGGAAGCAGATGGGTTCTAAAACTAAATCATTGGGAACGAACACAGGATTGTTAAGAAAAGTTAAGGGGACCTCATCTCATTTACTAGGGTTACACATTTAGTAAATTCAAGAGGAATGGTATTCATAGTGGATTTTTATTTTGGCAAAAATATCTTATGATCTCCCATGGGAAAGCATTGTAAAGTGGGTACAGAGCTGGTCATCATACGAAAAGATAGTGGGTTAGTGAGTCTGTCAGCCAGGAAGGAAGTCACCAGTTTTATTCTAGTTCTCGTCCAATTCAATCTCTTGTTCGTTTGATTGTTTTTTAAATTCATGAGTCAGGTGCAAGCCTAGGGATGCTTATCAAGTCTGTAGGTAACAGTCGGGTGGCTCAAGGAACTCCACAGAAGACAGAATCAAAATTCAGAACTATACAACAGCTTTGAACGCTAATTTGAAATCTGCAAGACAAAATGTTAGAGGGATAAATCTAGAAGCTAGTGTTGGTTAAAACAAAAATAAAGCACTACAAAAAGGAGGAGACCTGACTTGCTATCTGTTTGTATGGAAAAGTTTCAGTACTTAGTTGATCACATGCCTAATAGGAGTGAGAAAAAGCTAATAAAAAAGGCTAAGCACTGTTACTAATGCAGAATACTACTACTAAAAGCCTCCAATTTGAGCACTTACTATGTTGAGCACAGTAACTTTAAATTAACTAATTTCAGCCTCATAACCGTCCCATGAGGTAGATTTGGCATGTGAAGAAACAGAGCCTCAGAGAAGTCAAGTAGCCTGTCCAGAGTTTTATGCCTCTGTGGTCACAATTAAAGTTGGGATCAGAGGAGGTGATACACAGAAATGCTGTCCTCTGTGCTGGTGAGAACACATCTAGAAGGACGTTCTTGGTTCTGGGGGCCCCATGTGTCAAGAAGGACTTTGTCAACAAAGCAGCTGACCCATGGAGGGTGCCAAGTCCTGACCTGTCACCTCAGAGACACCAACCGATTTGGTGCTGGAGAAGTGCAGGCAGGAACCTGGGGGTCAAAAGCATGACACTATCACAGCAAAAGAAAGGTGATACTGTTGTGCTCTGTTGTCTTAAATGGAACCATCGGTGAGAGATCCAAGTAGGCAGACTTTGATTCAATATATGAACAGCCCCCCAAACTGGAAGTGTACACACAGAGCCAGGCTGCTTTGTGGGGAGGGAGGTAAGCTCTCTGGTCTTGCAGAGACAGATATCAGTAAAGGCTGCTGTAGAGGATGTTGTAGAGAGGATTCCTGCTTTAGGTAGGACACTGGACTTGATTCGACCCAAGATTCTGCACCCAGCTTTCTTGACTCTGGGTGGGAGGGACGTATCTGAACCGTTCAGGACCCAGCATCCAGCGCACTGGAAATCACCTTTGGACACCAGGGTGAAGGTCAGGTGTAGCTGGAGGAGGGACACAGACCGTGGATATTTTGGCTGCCTCTCTTGAAGCTAACAGGAGCATTAGCACCTGAACATGAGTAAATGAGGGCCTATGGGAAGAGGAGGAAAGGCCCCCAGGTGCAAAAGGTGGCTGAGTGTTCAGTGAGTGTTTATTAAATGTCAAATAAATTTAACGAGCTAGCTTCACCCATTTGTCTGCTGCTGGCTCAAAGCCAGAGCCTCTAGAAACCAGGGTAACCCTTTGAGTCCCCAGCTCCTGGGCTGTTGCCCTCAGGTTCCTGGCAGGACTTCAGTGGCCCAGAGACAGTGGGCCTTGCCTGGAAGGACCTGCCTGTCCTGGTCATTGATACCCAAGAAGCAGGGAGATGTTTTTTTCCTGAAACTATTTTTCCTGAAATACCTTCCTCAATAGCAAGTAGCCTGTGGTCCACTTTCCTTCTCTTGGAGACACATATTAGGCAATAACTGTGGTTTTAAGAACAAATCTTGAAATGTGGTGAAACCCCCAAACAGAAGGTGGAAGGAAGAGCTTCCTCAGATTCGGTGCTTTTCCACCAGCCTTGTTGCCCACCCTGGGGCTCCCTCTCTTGGATTCTCCCTCTAGCCTTGGGTGGACACCCATGACCTCCACTCTTTCAGGGAAAAAGACAACCACCCATCATCCTGGTCTTGACCCCAAGCAGGCGGAGCAAAGTGTTTCTAGTGTCCATCAACCTTTCCTGGTAGATTTGCTCTGAGAAACTACCCGTTCTCAGCCTTTCACATCAACAGCTTCCACTGTGTGAAGCTCTGGGTAACTCATGTGTCCACCACATCCACCACTCCACATCTAGCCTTTCAGCTCTGTTTCCATTCTGAGTTTTCTGACTGACTTCTAGGCCTTGCATATTTCATCCATGCATTCAAAGTCTAAAGCCACGTGTGCAAACTTCCCTAACAATAGGGTTTCCTTCCCAAAGTCCATCACCTGGTTAATAGGACCACTTGATTCTGGAAGCCTTGGCATTGATTCGCATTCTTCTGGTCCTTCCTTCCTTCCTCATCTTTAATTGCTCACCAAGTGCTGTCAGTTATTCCTTTGAAATTTCTTTTGCCTCTTCTGCTGTTGTCATTGCGATGCTCTGCTTAAAAACTGTTATCTTGTACCGTAATTATAGCAGCAACCTCAGAGCTGTTTTCTCAGCCTCCAGCCCCTTCCCTGCAACAATGCAAGGGAATGCTGCGGGCTGTCAGCAAAGTGAACTCCCTGATGCCTTGCTCTCAGTACATCCCTTCCCTGCTGCTGGTACAGTTGTCAGCTCTGTGTGTCCAATGGCAGCAATCCAGATGCCTTTGATGGTAGTCAAGGCCCTCCCACTAGTGCATTAACACTGTTCCGCCTCCGACACCCCCTTCCTTCCACACTCAAGCTGACCACACTGTCCCTGCTCACGCAATGGCAGGTCTCTCTCTGAGCTGTGCCTCATGACACTTCAAGCTTCTCCCTCTTCAGTGAAGGACCACATGACCTGTCCTTCTAGAACTCTGACCTTGAAGGCTAGCATCCACAGTCCTCCACCTTCTCTGGTTTCTGCAGCACTTACAGCTTGTTTCCGGGTGTGGGATCCTGATTTTAGACTCTCTGGCACTGCTCCCCAGTTTGTTCACATCTCAGTGACCTGAGAACTCCACGAGCTCTGTTTTCCCTGTAGATCCCACAGTCCCTGGCACAGGGCTAGTTGCGTGTCTGGTCAGCATTGAGAAAAAGAGGGGTGATCAACGTTCTGAGGCAGAGGACTGGACGAGGTCCCTCCCAGGAACCGGAGTTTACGTGCAGATCCCTAAACAGCTTCCCTCTTGTGCTTAGATATCTGGACCAAATTTAGGTGAGTCATGAATATGACAAAAGTCTGCCTTGGATCCAGAATGGGGAATGAGGAGGCAGATGTTCCCCTTTCCTATGGCTCCATCAAACCTGCTGGAACACAAGATATCAACGACTGAAAACAACCTAATTTATGCACTAGCTTTCCGGACTCTACTGTGGGATTCTAGGAATCCTCCACTAGCAGGAGGGCACTGGGCTCTTCCTGGCACCCTGAAGCCTCCCTCATGGGACCCGCAAGCTGTCCGTGGTACTGATTTTGTCCTTTCTGAATGCGCAAGAGGGCTGAATGGCAGTATTCCATCTTCTTCTTCCACTTTTAATACCTAAATGTCACTTACTGTTTAGAACTGGCCCTTTACCAGCCCACGCTATCCTGCCCTGAGACCCTGGCAGTTGTAAACACGTCGAGCTGACTTTTTAGCTACACCCCACAATCTGCCAGCATCCCCCAAATTTATCCCAGCCTCTTCCCTTTTGAGAGCACACTAATCTCCTGCTACAGGATCTCCAACAATACTCAGGAGTTTCTTGTGCTTCAAGGACTGCTCCCTGCCATGCAGGAAGGCTCTGGATAATGGCAAAATCATTTCTCCCCAAAGTTAATATCTTTAAAGCCTTGGTTTATGTTTGAGATTTTGCAGATCTCCTGGGACTATGGTCCTTTAAAGCTTTAACAGTCCAGGCTGTGACCCCACTCATAGCATAAATGGGTTTTGAGATCAAAGAATAAACATATCTGCAAATCAGATCTTTAATAGAGATTAGTAAACTAGAAGATCATAAAATTGAAGTTTTTCTTTTCTCTCTCTCGGCACCATCAACCAGTTTAGGTCTGTACATACCACTTTTGTGCCAAAGGTATGTAACCTATGTTAAAAATGATGAAAATAATCAGAAACTATAAGATATTATAAATATTAACACTAACAATAATATGAAGCATTGGACAGAGCATTCTAAAATGTCTTACATTATAGAGCTATATTACATCTGATATTATTATAACTGCCATTAATAATATTTCCTCAACAGTCACCATCTGAGAATATTTTCTGAGCCCTGTCTCTAAACGTTTGGCCGTGCCCGACTCCACAGCTGACTCGAATTCCTTGTTCACTGTCTGGTGATTCATTGCACTAAATACCATTTCCCTGATAATTAAAAACTGCTCACTGGCAAGTGGGAGCAGAAACAGGCTGATGCAGGATTTATGCAGAAACACAGAATGAGCCAAAAGACAAATGACCGGTTCTGCCTAGCTGAAGACATTTTACTTTTCCTCATCATCTTCTGGGACTAGAAAAATGTTAGCTGTGATGCGGGAACGAGGTCTGGAGAGATGTGTCATCCCGAGACGAGGTGGATGCCGGGAGAGCCATTAGTGCACGTGTTCCGCCAAAGCACTCTTCAGACTTAGGACCTAGGGACCCTGCCCACAGCCATTCCTAGACTGGCCCTATCTGACCCTCATCAGAGGAAAAGCACTGAGTTTGAACCATTTGTTAGACTTCTGATTTCAGTTTTCCTTCTTCAGTCTAACAAAGGTATCCTCAATTGCAGGGAAAACAAGAACTGATTCCTACCCTGCATAGGTGCAGGATGCTGTAAATTGACATTGCATCACCAGGTCTAGGCTCCGTGCCACCTCCTCGGCTTCTTGTGAAAAGCTTCAATGATGACCAAAACCTCTGCCTGGCCCAGAGCAGCAGCTGAGACATAGTGTGTGCTCACACACGCACATACTCATACACACGCACATTTGTACACTCACACACACTCACATACACACATACGCACTCACACACACACACTCCTTAATTCCACAAGCCCGTGCGGTAGCACAGCTGCCTGTGAATAAACCACACAGTGATTAGAATGTGAACTTTCTCCCATGCAGATGCCCTTGCTTGGACGCCACTGGCCTAAATGAATCCTGGCACCATCAAGAGATGAGCTCTACCTTCTGGGAATAGCTCCTTCCCAGAACTGATTGGGGCCAGTATCTGTGGAGCTCATTAACTCATAACCCTCTCTCATTCATCCTTACATATGTCTTTACTTGCAAACCATTCATTACAGCACATTCTAGATTATTTAATTAGTTTCCATGGAAGAGTTCCTGTAGGACAGCTTAGCATACATCGTTTAAAAGCCCTTGATCCAAAATAACAAGGTGGTATTTTTAAAGTAACTAATATAACCCTAAGAGGTTTACAGCCCCCCAATGCTCAGCTCCCATGCCTGCCCCCACCCCCGCTTCCTCTTCCTACCGCCCCAAACACTTCCTAGAACAATTTACTGATAATAATCACGAGCATATCAGCTTGTGAGCCCTCCCTGTACATCAGGCACCGTGTTAGGCATATCACTTGCAACATGGTCCTTAATATCACAGCAGCCCCAGGAGGAAGGTGTTCCCTCCTCCGTCAGCAGAGGAAAACGACGTTATAAGAGATGTATGTGGTCTTGGCTCAGAATGCCCAGCTAGTGAGAGGCTTTGGTGTTGTGACCTCACCTCTAGATCCCAGCTTCTGGGCTCTGAGCCTTCTCTCATTTCAGCCCAGAACTGGGAAGAAGTCACAGGTTGTTGACACTGGCCTGCTGCCCCTGTGGCATTTTGAGTGGGTCTTTTGTGGTGACCTCGTCTCCTGAGCTCACCCCTCCAGCGCACACTAGCCAGCTTCCACCTGAAGCATCTGTGTTTCTTCACCTAAGCGCCTCTCAGGCCCTGGAGTCTCCCCGCCCACCTGCCCAGCAGGGCAGCCAGCCCTCAACCAATGACTGATGGGAGTCCTGTGGAGCTTCGCCAGCTCCCTCCACCCTAGGGTGGGCCAACTCTGAAGCATATGGTCTCAGAGATTCCTAGGGGCTGGGGAGTTAAGCCTGTGTCAGTTACTCACAGTCCCAAAGTAGTAAGTGCCTTGAGAGCACACCTTTCATAGGCTGCCTTCCTTTCCTACCTACCTGTCACACTTGCCTGCGGCTACTTCTTCGGATCACCTCCCAGATGAGCCACTTGCTTTCAAAACCTTGTCTCAAGTTGTTGCTTCTGGAGAAACCCAAAGTGAGACTGCCTGTAGATACTGGTCTCGGTTGTTAGACTTTCTATGTGGTTTCAATCCTTCCTGCACTTCACTTGTTCTCCACACCAAAGGAGAAAGGGATGAACCTCCAATTCTGTTTTCCCCTTTGTCCACTGTTATTAAAGTAAACTCTCCCTCTCTCTCTCTCTCTCTCTCTCTCTCTCTCTCCCCCTCTCTCCCTCCCTCCATCCCCCCAGGGATCAGAACATTCTATTATAAAGATGAGGATTTGCTTTGTCCAAAGTTCAATCAGCAGATTCCAAAGTCAATGTTGTCATCCCCAAGTTTTCAAAGAGCATTCTAGAGTGACGTCGACCACCCTAAAGCAAGCCACCTAGCGTGCTTGGAGTGCTTTCATTTCATGACTGGGAATAACCCAGCTTTCAAAAGAAGCAATTCCTCTGGTCAGAGCACCTGGTTCTCTTTGGCTTTCAAAACATATCCCCCTTTAATTGTTTGCTGCATCTTCCTCCTCCCTCTGGATTGTATTCTGGCCTGAACTGGTGATCAGGGCAACATTAATCTGGGGGATCTGTAGAGTCACCAGAAGTTTTTTGGATGAAAGATGTCAAAATTAGACCACGCGCTCAGGGCTGGGACTCACTGAGAAGAAGCCACGGTGGCCGGGTGGGAAGTGTGCGCTGAGAGGAGCTCAGCTCGGGGAACCTGAGATCCAGCCTCCACCGCGGGCACAGCACTTGGGCTTTTGCACACCTGCCTGCCCTGCTGACCTGACTCTTCCACGAACCAGACAGCAGCGACGGGCAGGGAAAATGGCTGCTCTTCCCAAGAATGCGATGCCAGACCGTGCTGAGCAGCTTTCGAAGCTCAGCTCCCACTACATCACCGCCAGGAAAACCATCTCCATTCTTGCCTAATGACACATCCAACACGGTGAAAAACGACATTGTGATGAATCCATTTGTTTTTGGATTCCATTTCCTTTCTTTTGTCCCCTCTCCTCCACTTTTTGAATGTATATTTTCTGCAATGACGATTCTCTATTTTGTCCCCGTGCACACCTATTTATCTTGCCACTGTAAACATCAGTGACAAAGTCCATATTCCTTTATGTATTTCTCATTCACCATTTTATTCACTTTTCATACTTCACTGTGTCTGACGGCATGGGGGTTCAATCACCATTTTTCTTTCATTCTACCTCATTTTTTTTCTATGTAGACTTTGCTCTTTCCTCTCCCAGTGTTTTCTATGCTTTTCTCTTCCCATTTTCTCTTCTGGTATACTGGCTTAGCACTCCTATCTTGAGGTTTTTCTAATAGCAATTTCTTTCTTTTTTTTTTTTTAAATCCATCCTCATCCCTCTTCCAGCCCTGGACACAGCCGTCAGTTATAACCTTAATGGTGGCCTCCACTCAGGAAAGTTGTCAAGTTGATAATATTGATATCTGCCCTACCATTTTACCACCACTTTTCTGCTAATGCATTTGGTTGGCATCCATCAGCTTCTTTGCCTTCTGTGAGTGCCCGGTGTGGGAACTGGTCCCAATCTGTCATTTATAAGTAATCTGCTCCACATTTCATCAAGAGCTCAAAAACAGAAGAAAATACAGAGGAGAAGTAGAGGACAGAGAACCAGGCTAGCATGGCCCAGAGGGAAGGGAGATGGGGAGGCCCAGCAAGGAAAAGAGAGGCAGCCCTATATGTAGGAGAGACACCCCTGCCCCGGTCATACCCTTACAGCTGGGGACATCAGCCAGTGCTTAATGACCACCATGTCCTCTTTGGGATGTTAACCCTGCTTATCTCCTCTAAAAAGGCTCCCCAGGGATGAAGATCTACATTGACCCCTTCACTTATGAGGACCCCAACGAAGCTGTTCGGGAGTTTGCCAAGGAGATTGATGTCTCTTTTGTGAAAATCGAAGAGGTCATCGGAGCAGGTATGGCTCTCCCCTCCCCTCCTTTCTGTTCTCTTGGTGTCCAAACAACCTCTTCCCACCGCTCTGGGTGTTCTCTACCATCTTTTTCCCCAGAAGATACGTCTAAGCCATCTACAATGTGAGTCTAAGAATCGTTTGGGGAGCTTGTTCGTGGTGTCCAAGCTTATTTGGTATTGCAGAGAAGTCAACTCTAGTCTAAAAAGGTTCAGAAATAGCTTTGGAAATGGACCACCAAATGCAGATAAAGAGAGAGAAATAGGATAACCAACTGAGAAATATACATTTCTAGAAGCTGGACCTAGTATCCCCTTCACTGACTCTCATATCTCCATGGCTTTGGGCCAAGATTTCTTCCCACACTTTCAGTTCTCCTTTTCTGATGTACATGGATTTGGAGGCAGACCATGATAAACTGAAGAGGGACCACTATTTCCAGAAGAACGCTCACCCATGTCCATATTTTTAAACAAAAGATCTATGATATGGATGGTAATACAAGACACATTTCTGTCCCCAAAACGTGTGCTCTCATCCATCTCCCTGCATTGGAATAGAAACCCAGCCCAGCAGAGAACTAACTGCCTGAGATGCTCTTAGGAAATTCTACCTAAAGACTGATCTAAAATTTTCATCTTCCTTTAATGGATCAGTAGTTGAGTCAGTTGGGCAATGGATACAGCCTTATTGATGTAAATGAGTAAAATATCCCAAAATATCATTCCTTTGGAAGTAATTTCTTTACTGCCCCCTCTGCTATCTTTTCTGAATCTTCTCAAAGATGTGTTTGCTTTGTGTCCTCTTTCCTACTTTTGTTTCTACAACATTCTTTGTCTTCTCTTCTTCTTTAAATTGTATTAGCCACTATTCAATCTCTCTTCACTCATATGTTGTATTCTTCTTTGTAGTTCATATGTATGGAAGTGCTTTTTTTCACGTCAGTATTTGGAGAGCCATGGGGTTGTCTCTCCGAATAATATTTTAAACTCCATAAAATATGTTTAGTCAAAGTCTTCCAGACAGCCACTCCATATATTGTCTTTAGGGGGAAAGTCACACTCTTTCCATTCATTGCCTCTCTTAATGCACTGAGGGTTCAAAAATCCATCTGTGAAATTGAAAGTCACATTTGAAAGCTTGCCCCATTAAGCCACCATCCTCATGCTCTGATTTCCCTCTTAAAGAGCTCCAAACTCATGGCATCCCTGTGGTGGGTGCTGGGACTCTCCCTATCAGGACACACAACTCTCTTCCTACCAACCCCTCACATGTTCCAGCCAGCTGACCATAATCTGATCCACATGAGTCTGTACATATTTCCCATTGACTTTCATTAAATACTGAACCACGACATTCACTTCTGTGCAGATAATTTTCTGTTCCCCCTTAGACACTGACAGACCTAAGGATCATGCCTTGGAAGGCTGGATCCCAGCTAAATTTGATGACTCATAGGGGCTCAGACTTCTCCAGTAAACTTGAAAGAGCGTTGGGCAGGGTGGGAGGGCGTTCAGTCTGGCATGCTATTCCTCCACGTTGTTCATTGTTGTTATGTCATGTGGCAATGGTGATAGCAATTTTAATGTTGTTATTTATGTCATGTGCTTAGAGCAATGTGTTCTGGACTGCATTTCATCCCAGAGAGCACACGTCAGCCCCCCTCCCGACTTTGTCAGGGGAGGAGTAAAGAGCCTTCTTACTTTATGACCCTGCTGGGGAGTGGCAACTTGGAGTGAGCCCACCAACTGCTGGATGCTGGGTAGCATTTGCTGATGCTGCCGTTTTTGTGCATTCTGCTCAAAGAAGGCTCAGTCCCCACCATGGCTCACCTGATCCCAGGGAGGGTTGATACATGCAGCAATTTATAAGATGGCCAGCAGCTTGGGATAAAGACTTCCACCCAGGTGCTGCTGACCGCCCTGTACCTGACACCCATCTGCTCACGATTCAGAAATCACAGAGCTAATCCCTGCGGATATGAATTCACTATGTGTAACTTGATGCAGTTTCAACAGGAGACACTCCTGGCTGGTGTCAACCTCTCTCCACTCTCCGGTTCTTTCTCTCTGTCACCACCCCTGCTTCTCCCACGCCCTGCCTTACTGAGACTGACTTCACATTGTGCTAAAAGAGCTGGTGTGAAAGTTGAGTTTAAAAAAAAAAATTGTAAGGTAACATTTATGCAGTGTAATTGGCAATATTTCCCTTAGCCACCTGGCAGATTCGGCTCGGGGGACCAAATCTGGGATGCAAAATGGTAACACAACATGAGAAGAAGAATCAGAAATCATTTCTCCTTCCTTCCTTCTATTCCTTCCCACCTTCCCTCAATAAGCTCTTATTGAATAATTTTTGCATGTGGGTGTGGAGAAGAACAGACACTCTCCTCTTCAGAGGTCTGACAGTCTTGGGGAGAAACAGGCCAGTAACATGCTCACTATTTCACACAACCCACAACACAGGTATGTGCAAAGGTTGTGACCAACATAGAGCAGTGTTTAGCTCCCTGTTCTGGGAGTGAGTTGGGGCATCAGGAAGACTTCACAAAGGAGATCACCTGTGGCCTGAGCTTTCAAGCATGGAAGCTAGTAGAGAAAGTAAGTTTCTGTGAAACTCATGAGAGGATGAGACAGAAGAGGTAAATTAAATGGCAAAAGGAGGGGAATGACCATGACTTTCCAGCAGTGGTGTGCTGGAGCCAGCTTGCACTACTTCGCAGGAGCCAATTGTGTGCATCCTTTTCCAGCCCTTTGTTCGGTGGCATCATGTTGGTAGTTTGACATTAGCCATGGGAGGAGTATTTACACCGTGAGAATTAGTAAATGCTACAAATCAGGGGTCTTTGTTTCTTCGTTTTCTGGAGAGCTGGTAGTTGAATGCTTACCAGCACACTCCGGCCTTCCAGAAGGTGCAAGATAATTTCAAAGAGGTTGCAGAAAAACTGGCCCATTCCTGCTGAGAACAGATCCAGAGGAGAGGGCTATGTTTGTTGCAGGAGGGATTAGGTTGAGAATTCAAAAGATCACAGCCTGTGACTGTGGTGGATTCTGGAAAACACACTCAGTGCCTAATAATCCCAGCTGATATGTTAGTGTCTAACACAGTCCCACTCCACGAGAGGAGGGGAGGAGACTGAGAGCTAAGACAAGGGACCAGAGAACACGCAGCCCCGGAGGTGGGAGGAGGAGAGGCTTGATGGCCGGAGAGGACTCAGGGAAGAGTCCCCCGAGGGCTTGGAGGCTGTGGATGGGCTGACACTCTGTGCGGCACATTCTGAGAACAAGGCTGAGAGGAGGCTGCTAGGGAGGGGGTTCCTGAAGGTAGGAATCAAGCATTAAGTCTGGAATCAGGCTGAGGCTTAGCAATCCAGAGACTGCAGTATGGATTTTATCCTGTAGAAAATGGCGAGTGGGCTGCTTTCTGAGCAGGGTGGGTGGTAGGAGTGAGGGGGGAGAAGAACCTGATGAACCTGTGTTTCGATTGGACTGGAAGGGGTGCTGAGAAATGGTAGGTAAGGACTCAGAGGCATGCAGACCAGTTATGGGGCTTGGAAACGTGGAGAAGTTTTGAGATGGCCGATGCTGGGATCAAGGGTGGTAAGGAAGGCTGCTTTGCAGTGAGTAAACTCATCTAAACCGGAATGTACCCACACATGGCAAACGGAGTGACCAGTGGGCTTGGTGGCATGGAGGTTGTGACCAGAAGCGAGGGCCATCAGGTTAAACACCTTGAAGGAGAGGGGGGCTGCCTGGCCTCCAGGGTGTGGGACTGGAGGTTGTGCTTGTGAGTAAAGGCCAATAGAGTAAAATCTAAAAACTATAAGGTTGAAGAATGGCACCAACCTCCAAAGTTTCTTCTACAGTTGTTGAGGATATTGAACAAAGGAATAAATAACAAATCACTGTGAGCCAGGTGTGACACCAATCAAGAGGACTGAATTACATTTGACCCTAGAACAACACAGAGGTTAGGTGCATCGACCCCCATGAGCTGTTGAAAATCTGCGTGTATAACTTGACAGGCAGCCCTCTGTATCCATGGGTCCACATCCCTGGAATCAACCAGCTGTGGATAGCGTAGTACTGTAGTACCTATTGAAAAGAATTCTGCGTATAAGTGGACCTGTGCAGTTCAAACCCATGTTGCTCAAGGGCCAACTGTATAATTAGCTCATTAATCATTATGTAATTATTTGTTTAGTGACCCTCTTTTATCACCGTGCTTAAAGTTCCATGGGAGTGATGAAACTTAAGTACTTCTGTGAGTCCCATGCTTGGCCTGGTGTGGCACTCAGGTACTCAGTTAAATATTTGTTGTGTAGGGTTCAATGTCTTTGGGGGAAAACCATAACAGGGATAAGAATTTGGAGAACTGGGTGGAGTTTGGGAGAATGCAGAGAGACTAGAGAGAGGTTGAGTGAGGTTATGAGTCGTTCAGTGCTCTGAAAGAAGCCTACTGGAATGAGGAAGGCTGATCCTTCCTCCTTTCCCTGCAGATGATGGGAATGATTGAAGTCCCTTTAGAGAGGGCAGACGGCCATCTGATATCTTTGGAGAATGTCAGCTTTTTATAACCATGAATCTGACTCATAGGAGTCACTCACAGGTCAGCTTCAATTGACCTGTGGAGTTCTGATCCAATGCTTAATTCATTTTGTTTGTTTGTTTTTTTGCGGTACGCAAGCCTCTCACTGTTGTGGCCTCTCCCGTTGCACAGGCTCCGGACGTGCAGGCTCAGCGGCCATGGCTCATGGGCCCAGCCGCGGGTGGGATCCTCCCGGACCGGGGCACGAACCCGCGTCCCCTGAATCGGCAGGCGGACTCCCAACCACTGCACCACCAGGGAAGCCCCAATGCTTAATTCTGATCGGTTTGATCTGCAGACATGCCCAGAGCGTAAAGCAGAGCTGCCATGTCTAATTGGGCTCTACAGCATGAATGGTGCTCCTGGGTCATGCCGTGTGCAACCTACATAACTGTATGTAGCAGCCCTGAGCATGACAAATGCATGAAAATAGAGGTGTCACCATAAGGGGTCATCCAAGGGGAGACATGCCAGTTGTATTTTAATTAATAAACACATCCTCCCCTGATGCAGCAGCTGCTGATCCAGCATGTCCATGGATGGCTTACTGTGAAGGAGAAAGAGGCTTGAGGTGAGAGGGCTGGGTAAGGAGAGCTGGGGAGAGGGAATTTGTGATGTATATGGGTGGAATGGGGCCAGCAAGGCCCACCATTTCTCTTTGAAGAAGAGGATGTGTTTCTTGAGGATGATTTGATAGAAAGTCACCTGCCAGCCTGACTCTCTTGGGCTCACTCAGACCGAGGATGGGCAGGATGAGGGTAGCCTCATACTGGATAAGAATCACAGCAGGAAGGGTTTCCAGAGGAGCAGATCAAATAGATATTGCCTGTAAGTATGATTAATATAACTGGCATGCACTCAACATGTACATACTTTACAAGCATTGTCTCATTCAACTCTCATAATGGCCCTGTTAGCCCTGTGTGTTAGTTTGTGTGTGTGTGTGTGTGTGTGTGTGTGTGCGTGCGTGCACATCTGTGTGCGTGCGTGCATTTGTAGGCTGGTAAGGATATCCACATTCAGTAAACAGCTTGCCAAAGGCCATGCTACTGGTTGGACTGAGTTAACGGTAGAGCAAAAACTGAAACCCAGATAAGGTTGATCTTAGTCTGGTGAACGTAACTCCCACACTACCTGCTACTTTTGTCACTGTTCTGGAAAATGGCAGCTAAGTATAGAGACATTGTTTCTGATGGCAAACTCTAGCTAGCAGTTTGGAATACCCAAGCCTCTTGGATGGAAATGACGGGACTCTCCTAGAATTCAGTATTCCCATATGGTGGTGCCACAAAGATGCCCTGGGGAGAGCATGTTCTTCCTAGAATACCCTTGTCCCATCCTCTGGTCCTCCTATTCTAGTATGATCAGTTATTTCCTTAAGAAGGATAACAATGAGGGCCAAGATATTTACCATTTTTAATTATGTGTGCTTGCTTATATTAAGAAAATAAGTAATATCTAGGTATGTGGTTGTCAAATGAATACAAGAAGCTATGAGAAAAGAGAAAGCTAGGTTTACTCTCGCCATCTACATATTAGGTATTGTGGGCACCGTGGCTATTAATTAGATTCCATCTCATTTGCCAACCCCAGTAGCCTGGCAATGGGTACCTGGGGAACTCTGCTGAGGAGAAATAGGGTTGTGATCAATTAGTAATGTCTGTCCTGGGTGCAAGGACAGGAGGTGGTGGAATGCCTGTCATGGTTTTACTATCCCTGGTTTAGCATAACCTATCTTGCACAGGACAGTGTGAAAACTTGCTGGAAATCATACTTTAAAAACCTAGTTTAAATTAATTCTTCAAAAGTTTCTTTTCCGGTGGAAGCTTGAACTTGTAGTGAGAAGCTCTGCTTTCCTTTTTCCCTCCCTAAGGCAGTGTGACTTCACAATGCTGCTAAAAAAAAAAAAAAAGACTGAAATTGTGTGTGGATCCACGCGGCACATAGCCAACAGCTAGTGCTTGAAATGTCTGCTGGCAGGTTGGATGTTTCATTTTCAAAAATTGAAAATTCTTTCCTTCTGATTTTACATATAATAGTTGAGGCATTTAACGCTGCTGAGCCACTTTTTCTCTCTTCCTCACTTTGTCAAGGAGCTGAAACTTGTAGGGAATAATTTCAGCAGCTGTCTGGGAGGGCAGTGACAGGAACTGGCAAAATGACACTCAGCTGACAGCCCTGAGGGCCACGGTTCTCAAACCGGAGCCAGGCATCAGAATCACCTGGAGGCAAGTTGAAACCCAAGTCACAGGGCCCTGTACTGAACTTTTGATCCCGTTGGATATAAATGGGGCTTGAAAATCTGCATTTCCTAACAGGTTTCCAGGTGATGCTGATGCTGTTGGACAGGAGCCACACTTTGAGAACAACTGCTAAGAATCACTGGCACGAAGCTGGAGCTAGTTTAGTGCCAGTCCTAGCCAAGAGGTTGTTTGGCTGTGGGAGAGGGTCCAAGGTCAGCTGCAAAGATGTGTGCCAATCAGAGTCCAGCCAGACCAAAGTTAGGTTGGCTGCAATTACTATCAGTCAGCAAGCTGTACAGAAAGAACTAACCATAACCACTACCCAGTCATTTCCTGTAAGTATCTATTTTAAATATAATGCTGGGGCGTTCTCTAGTGGTCCAGTCGTTAGGACTCAGTGCTTTTACTGTCGTGGCCCCGGGTTCAATCCCCGGTTGGGGAACTAAGATCCCACAAGCCTCACAGTGCGGCCAAAATAAAAATAAATAAATATAATACTAATGCTTCATTTGTTGAAAATATTTTTTAGGCATTAAGAATTTTTCTTGAAAAGATGGAAAATGGATGGCCATGTTTTGGAGCTCATATGAAAGCAAGCTCTATAGAGTTCAGATCATGGCAAATCGAAGCACCACAGACCTCAAGTTCTGGCCCTAATGACAGGAAAGGTGTCCCAAAAGCAAAAATAGTTCCCTGAGCAAAGTGTGTGAACCTGAAGTCAAAGATCACAGGTGACAGCAGTCAGATTGCAAGTGACACAAGGTCTTGGTTTTCTGTTTGCTACTAAAAAGGGCCCGTCGACTCCCACTCCCTAGGAGTCTGTGGCGGTGCTAGGGGGCCAGAGACCCCAGACTTTAACGCCCCGGGCTTACCTGAAGACACCCTCCATGCCCAGATACCTGGCAGGGGGACTTCCCAGCACCCCTGGCAAGATGCTCTGCTGTGTCTTGGATCAGCCTCCTTCAAGTTCCGCTAGGCTACAGAAACCTATGTTTGCTACCTTTTCTCTTCCACTACCCATCCCCACTCCCTACCCCATGACCCTACCCTCACTTCCCACCCCACTCTCTACCCCTGGATTGTCTTTTCCTGTGTCTCCAACAGTGTGTAGTTTACAAAGCACTTTTTCAGAGCCCCCACGCCCTGTTAGGAAGGCCCCACAGTTGATCAGGTCCTTTTGTCCAACAGAGCTGAGAAAGCTGAGGCTGAACAAGGGAAGCACCCTGCCCCAGGTCCAGTGGGCGGGGAAGGAAGGGAGGATGGTGTAGACTCAAGCTTCTTCCCCCAGAGTTTCTTCTTCTGGCCAGAGTTTGCCCCAGCTGCAATGAGGGCCACTTAATTACAGGGTGGAGCACAGCCTCTGCGTAAGGACTGTGGATTAAGTGACTTCCTTTGCAGTTGGTGGTTGGAAAACCTCCGGGCTTGGGGAATATGAAGTCATTTCTTTGTCAGACACAGAAAAAGAGCTATTTTTACAGAATCACCATCCTTTAAGCCGCTGCTTTCCAGTGATTATAGAGCAGATTTCCAAGAGCAGTAACGATACAGAACCCATCTCTCCCAACCCAAGGAGAGCACTTTCTTTTTTTAAAAAGACTTTATGGGCTTCCCTGGTGGCGCAGTGGTTGAGAGTTCGCCTGCCGATGCAGGGGACACGGGTTCGTGCCCCGGTCCGGGAAGATCCCACATGCCACGGAGCGGCTGGGCCCGTGAGCCATGGCTGCTGAGCCTGCGCGTCCGGAGCCTGTGCTCCACAATGGGAGAGGCCACAACAGTGAGAGGCCCGTGTACCGCAAAAAAAAAAAAAAAGACTTTATTTTCTGGAGCAGTTTTAGGTTCACAGCAAAATTGAGTGGAAGGTACAGAGATTTCCCATATATGCCCTGCCCCACACATGCATAGCCTCTTACATTATCAACATCTCCCCGCAGAGTGGTACATTGGTTACAATTGATAAACCTACACTGATACATCATTATCACCCAAGGTCCACAGTGAAGGTTCACTCTTTTTTTGTTTTTTTTTTTTTTTTTTTGCGGTATGCGGGCCTCTCACTGTTGTGGCCTCTCCCGTTGTGGAGCACAGGCTCCGGACGCGCAGGCTTAGCGGCCATGGCTCACGGGCCCAGCCGCTCCGTGGCATGTGGGATCTTCCCGGACCGGGGCACGAACCCGTGTCCCCTGCATCGGCAGGCGGACTCTCAACCGCTGCGCCACCAGGGAAGCCCAAGGTTCACTCTTGATGTTGTACATTCTATGGATTTAAACAAATGTATAATGACGTGTATCCACCATTTAATTTCATATAGAGTAATTTCACTGCCCTAAAAATCCTCTCAGGAGAGCACGTTTTTATTTTATAATTTCAAAAATCTATATGATGAGACCCCTACAGAGGATATAATTTGGAGCTAAAGTATTAGGAACACTGAACCTGAAGACCAGTCAGCCACAAAGATTAAACAATGACATGACATTTGTCAATTAGGAAACGAATATACGTAGCCCATACTGCTCTATACAGATAGGACTTTGCAAAGCCACACCTTCATTGATTTCTTGCTTCCTTCTCTTCTTTCTCTCCGCTCACAGCTACAAAGCCCACACTATGTGTCAGGCCTTGTGCAGTGAAAGGCAGCTTGTAGGCAAGCACTGCTTTCAAATGAATTCAAAGGTGTAGGGATGAATTCCAGGTACTCCAGGGCCTTTAGCAGTTCCCTAATCCGTTTGAAACACGCTTGGGTGGTTTAGACCCCTGGCTCTCAACGTTGGCTGTTCTTCAGAACCACCTGGGCAGCTAGGCCTGGTTTCATGGGACCTGTGTGGTCGCACGGAGTCCCATGCTCAGCAGGGCCCACACTTAGTTTAATGCTCTGCTGTCACCGTGTTGAACTTCTTAATAAATTTTGAACAGGGAGTCCTGCATTTTCATTTTGTACCAGGCCCTGCAAATTACGTAGCTGCTCCTGCGAGCAGCTTTTAACTATGTCCGTGCCCAGGCTGCACCCAGACCAACTAAACAGAATTCCTGGAGGTGGGACCCAGGCCTCTGTGCTTTGTAAGCTTCCCAGGGGATTGCAGTGGGCAGCCAACTTTGGGAACGCTGGTATATAACAGAAGTCCTCAACTGGGGAGTTTATGTGTATGTTGTGGGGAATAGCAGATTCACCTGGGGCACTTTTACACACTCCCCAGACTGATGTGTAGAAATTCATAAATATTCTGATTCCTAAATATTCTGATCTCATCTGACTAGCCGGGCAGGAACTTTCCATGAATATGATATTTGTCTATAAGGTAGTCCTGATGCCAACCAGGGTTCTTGGCCTTCCCCAATCAATAAAAATTGACTAGAGGCCAGACGAGAAATTCAGGCAAGGCTTTACTGTGACCCTTGCTACAGCAGAGGGGAGTGGGAACAAACAACAGTTTCCCTGCTTGCTAGCTCCCTCAGGAGGGGCGAGCTTGCTCCTTATACGGTGTGTGTGCAGGGGTCAGTCTGGAGGGGTGGCTTTGGTGTTTTGCCCACCCCTTAGGAGGTGTGGTGTGCAGGGGGCATGCGCAGTGCCCTGTTTTTGCTCCCGACTCCTTGCTCTTGCTCCGGGCTCTGCAAAAGTGGCAGTTGGGTTTCTTGGTCTCTTTGTATCTTTTGTCCATAATTTTGCCCAAACTGCGCATGCATGCAGTTATTTTTAGTCCCATACAGTTTCTTTGTATTTTGTTGCTTGAGGAGAGGTGTGTCCAGGTGCAAGCACTGCAGCACTGCAGCAAAGGGTCCCAGATCCCAGCCTGTCTCAGTCACACTGTGTTTGCTGTTCCCTGGTTACTGAGTCACTATAACAGTAACTGCATATGAATGGTTAGGACTTGCACAGTTGGAGCACAGTGGGCCCTGCATTGTGACTTCACATCCACCCAGCTCTCTTCCCTGTGGCACTGCTAACCGAACACACCTTCTGAGAGGCGGTATGGCAGGAAAAGGGATAGGCCCAGGGAGTATCCCTGGCTCTGCCTCACAGATGTGGGGTTTGAGGCATGTTTTCGTCATGCCTCAGTTTCCTTATTAGTAAAATGGGCATAATAATACCCAGCTCATGAAGGTGCTGTGAGGATTAAGACATGCAAAGAGCCCAGCACGGTACCTGGCACAGAGCAGGTAGTCAAGACATTTTGGTGTACTATCTCCCCCAAGAAGAAATATTAGCATACTTTCCCCTCACTCTCAACCGTGTCTTTTTACTAAAAGAAAATAGAAGTCATTAGTATGACAACAGGGAAGAAATACTGATATTCTTCAATTAGTATGCTTATTAAATATGCAAGCTGTATTCATTCAGCTCATAGTTATTGAATAACTACTAGGTGCAGGTGTCAGAGAGATGGATTCCATATATCTCTATACACAGACACATATATATACATACAAAAATATATAGAGACACATCCATATATACAATATATGCACAAATGCATACAGACACATACATATATGCACATATATACACAAGTTTGTATACATACATACATATACATACTCTACACAAATATATATACATAGAGAAGCACACATATATGACAGGTGGTTGTTATTCAGTACTCTTCTTCAAATTTTACTCATTTGAACTGCAAAGACAATGCTTATTGTAACAATTTAAACGAAAAAGTAACTGAAGTTTACTAACCCATACTTCCCCACTCCTATTCCCACCATTCTAGTGTAACCAATTTTTAAAATAATTTGAAGTTGAAAGTAAATTTGCTATGAATTTTTTCCATAATGTTTTTTTTGGCATTCACCACCCCCCTACAGGCATATTCTACAGACCACATTCTATTAATATAACTTTCTCTTCTTTTCTGCTTCACTTAGCAATGTAATGCAGATATTTTTGAAGCCAATACATCTCACTCCTCTATTAGTTTTCAGAAGCTCATAGCATTCTGCAGGATGGCTGTCCCTTTCCAGCCATCCCCCTGGTTATGGTCATATGGTATTTGGCTGTTGAAGGAGATGCTGCCATAAACAGCCTTTTGTAAAAATGTAAATACTGGTACCTCCACTTCTTTTGGAGCCTCCAGCAGTTTGTAACCCAAGAATGGGCAAAGCCAAACAAATAATAATAAATAAGATACCCCAACTTTTATTGGCATACCTACCACGTACCAGACACCTCAGTGGTGTGTACAAGTTACGGACATGAATGAGACTTGGTCTGACCTCAAACAGTTGTGATCTCATGTCAAAACCAGTATTACACATGCTGTCTATCTTAGGTCCATGCTGAAACCTTCCTAATGGTGCTTAAGCCAACCTCTACTCCAGCCTTAGATTCTAACAAGTTCCATAGACTCTGGAGCAGTTCTGCATCCACAGGTCTTTCATGCAGCTTCCTTCCAACCTATGCAGCAGAAAATATAAGAAGTTCCCAACTAAATCACAGATGTTAACTTGCTTTTCTAATTCGGCCAGTAACGTATCTGATTGCTCACAGTTTGCTCCATCATCGCCTTGCAGAAGCTGAAAGTGAGAAAGAAAGTTTTCCCAGCAGAAATCCATGTTTCTCCTATCAGGCCTTTGACACCCGTTTCTGCAATGCACTTACAAGTAGATTCTAAATTGCTTCACATGAAAGAACTGAAGTTACAAAACCAAGTTAAATCATAAGATAACTTTTGAAAGCACGTTGAATGGGATTCAACAGATTTTTTAAGCAGCTGTGAAATAGTGTCACCAGAATTGTTTTTACTCTTGGTGATTTTACTGCAAAAATGTTTAAATGCTGTGGCACCCATGGAGGTGTGCAGCTCGTGTCTGCTTGAAAAAGCCACTGTTCAGCTGCCAGGAGTGCAGGTAGCTGCCAGCCTCCTGCTGCAGCGCCTTCAAGATCTGCCTCGGCTTTCTCGCAGGGACCCAGTTCTTTCTGGCAGCCCCAGTCAGTGACTGAGCACAGTGGGATGCTAGGGCCTGGGCCTTTCTGGAATGGGCACTCTTTATTCTGAAGCTCCTCATTGGGTTAGATGAGACTGTCAGGTCTGCATCAACCAGGTCTGTGCTGCAATCTGGGCCTCTCTTTGCCCACTCCCGCTTCCCCCTTCTTTTCATAAAGTCAGGTCTGCACCATGATCTGGGACTCTGGCAATCCTACTTCTCTCCCCTTTATCCTGCAGTGTCTGCTAACTTACCTTCCTTACTCCTCAGTTTCTGTTTTCCGAGGGACCCAATAGACACAAACACTTTCAGGGCAATGTAGGAACATAAACGCTATACATCTCATTCAGAGGACTAAAGTACTTGAACGTATCCCATAACCCCTGGACATTCTTGCACTAGGCTCTGCTAAAAATGAATTATGATTCTGCCACAGTGAAACTGACCATTTCATTTCAATTGTTCATCTGGGATGCAAATGAAAAAACAAATGAGGAAAAACAAACCCATATAGAGTCTGAAATTTCACTTTAGTTACCCAAGAGATCCGAGGTAAAGAACATATTTGGGTATTCCTTCTGTGTTTGCCGTGAACTGCATAGTGCTGGGACGTCACAATTACAGTGAGAGGACACTATTTCCTTTCTGCCACCTTAATCACCGTTCCACCTGGAGCACCATTGTTCTTGATAAGCTGCCTCCCCTCATGGTTCCACAGACAGAAGGAAGTGAGTAATAATTGCATTCTTGTTGCAGGAGAGTTTGGAGAGGTGTACAAGGGGCGTTTGAAACTTCCAGGCAAGAGGGAAATCAATGTGGCCATCAAGACACTGAAGGCTGGGTACTCGGAGAAGCAGCGACGGGACTTTCTGAGCGAGGCGAGCATCATGGGCCAGTTCGACCATCCCAACATCATTCGCCTGGAGGGCGTGGTCACCAAGAGTCGGCCGGTCATGATCATCACGGAGTTCATGGAGAATGGCGCTTTGGATTCTTTCCTCAGGGTAAGAGCAGCTCAGCTCACCTTTACTCCTCAGGGCAAAAGCATGGATGATGCTGGCGCTGGTGGACGCTGGCAGACCGTCGTGGGCTGGGGAGAAGTGTCCGTGTGAGGACAGCCTGTCGCTCAGGAATCCCTGATGAAATGCGGGTGGGCGTTGAAGATGTTAGCGAGGTTAACAGATTTGCTGCTGAAAGGAAAGAACAAAGCAGAGCATGTGGACCCCTCTGTAGGAGGACAGCATCGAGCCAGGCCTGGATAAGTGCTTGCTGGATGAGTAAGAGTGAATAGAGGAGGACGGAGAATGGCCGTCGGTGTCACTGAAGAGACTGAAGAGACTTCCAGCCGCTATGCTGTCCTGCGTGATTCACGCAGATGCCAGTGGCTATCTCTGCCTCTTCCCCAGCATAGCCGCCCTCCCAGACAGCTCCCTTTGTTCACAGTTCAGAGATAAAACAGGTTGCCCTTTTCTGATGCCTGGGCATCCCGGCCTCTGAGGAGGCGCTTCTGGGCAGGTCAGGGGAAGAGTGTGTTGCAGGCGTCCACAAGTCTTTCCTGGAGTTGATGGAGAACTGTGGCTCCCAACCACCTGCAGCAGAGGTGCGGGTCCCTGAAGGCCTATGGCCAGGAGATCTGCAAAGGACCGTTGTCAGAGCATGCCCATGCAGCCACAAAAGAAGCATTTTCACTACTGTGGGGTATTCCAGAGCTATTCAGAGAAGGGGCGAGTGAGCATGGCCGAGGTGCTCATGTCTGGAGGGTAGAAGCTGTCTGACCACAGGCCACGGAGCAAGGCCTGCCTCGGACCAAAGGGACAGCTGGGCAGCCTGGGAGCAAGAGAGTGCAGGGAGTGGCATCAAAGAATGGGGCAGGACCTTCTGAGCAAGGGCTTCAGAGTAATACTAAGTAGCCAGCTATGCATGTCACCAAAGCTACCAAACAGTAGCTATGGCTGAAGATCAAAGAACCATTCGTAGAGTCTCATTGAAACAGTCATGAGGTGCCCTGTGCTGGGATGAGAGAGACATTGCTCTAATGCTGTGGAACAAATCACCCCAAGATTTTAGTGACTTAGCCCAACAACAATTTGGTTTGCTCACAAATCTGCAATTTGGGTAGGCCTCGGTGGAGACCTCTCTGTTTCATGTGTTGTCAGCAGGAGAAGCTCAGGGTTAAGGCCTGGAATCGTCAGAAGCCTCATTCATTCATCTGTCCCAGGGTTGATGCTGGGTATCAGCTGGCATCTCTCCACCTGGCTGACTAGGGCTTCCTCACAGCAAGCTGGGTCCCAAGAACAAGCAACCCAAGAGTAGAAGGCAGAGGCTGTATCAGTTTTGAAACCTAGCCTGAAATGTCACAAAGCATCCTTCAACCACATTGATGGACCCACCCAGATTCAAGGGGAAGAAACATGTCCCACATCTTGATGGGGGACAGCAGCCTTCTTACACATAAGGGATGGGAGGTCCTGTTATATCCATTTTAGAGAATACAACCTGCGTAAATGCCTCTGACCCCCCAGGACCTTAGTGCCCAAAGCTTCCAGCAATCATCTGCCTGGATTATACTTTTTGTTTCTGTACATGAAGTACAGGGGTATCACATAAAGAAGAACTGAAACCTTCCTGAGGAAGCCAGGGAAGGCTTCAAGGAAGAGAGAGAATTTCTCTGATATGGGAGAAGGAGGAATTTGCCAGACAGGTCAGGAATGGGCAGGTAGGCTCACAGAACAGTGGAGCTGTGTGTTCATAGGTCAAAGTCAGCGTGGCCTATTTGGTAATCTGTCATCAGCGGCCTGGTGGTTCCAAAGCTCAGAAGCAGAGCTTAGGGGCTGCAGTGTGGAAAGGGAGCTGAGGACTTGTCTAGAAGCTGCATTTGTACATACTGAACCTACCTTTGCAGGGGGAGCACACACTTTATGCCTTGTCTGAGTCATTAGGCAGTAGTGGCTTTTGTTTGGTGGGGTGGGGGACAGCTGATGTAGGTGATGGGCCCCACGTACTTTGCCTGGTACAGCCTCCTTGAGGGTGTGGGTTATGCTTTGTATTTTGAAACCCCAGCGCCTAGCACACTGAGCACCGGGTCGAGGCTAGTTGAATGAAGAACAGTTTCTGGAGCAAAAGAGTTTGGTCAGGAGAGATGGAGCTTGCTGAGTGTACACGGTCTCTTGTCCTTGTAGCCAGACCTCTCGTGTCAGCCAAAGAAACGTGAATAGGAGGTAATGTTAGGAGAAAAAGTATTTTCCGGAACCAGCCTCTGGACCTATCAGGAGTCATTTACTTCCTGCAAGTCACCTGTCTGTGCTTCACAGAGACTCTCAACGCGATCTGGAGACTGTGATGAGACTCTTTCCCTGGAACGCACAGGCGAACAGGAAGATTCCTTCTCAGGAGCCTGCGGAAAATCAGAACCCTGCACCACTGCTCTGCACACACCTGTTCCATTTTGGGGGCGCAGGACATGGGGGCAGGTTGGATGCCAGTTATTTTTCATGACAATGTGGCCCAGGCAGTGGGAGAAAAGCTAGGGGCGAGAGAGGAGCACAGGGAAAAAGAGGGGAAAGGATGGCCAGAAGGGAGCGGCCAGAGCAGGCGGTGCTGGGAGCTGCGGGAAATGAAGCATGTCCAACTCCCCACCCGGCACAGAGACAGGTAATCTATAAATCTAATTTCAGCCTCACTACCAAACCCTGGAGCATAGCAGCATTAATTGATGTATTTGCTGCTTGATAAAATTGAATAGTGGGTCATCAGTTCCGTCCTGCAGGGTCCATCTTCTGGGAGGTAGTATACTTTTAAGATCACCATTCAGAGAAGAAAGGAAAAGGGTTAGTCTTCAATTTGTGCACCTGCTTCCTCCCCAACCCCCCACTGGTCCTTTCATACCAGACGTGGTGGCTTTGGAGAGTGACCACAACTCCAGCTCTGGATGGGTGTCTCAGAGGCTCTGGGCATCGAGGGTCCAGGGAGCACATCGGAAAGGGCTTCTCACAGTCTGCTCACTGCTCCCCACTCATTTCAGGACTCAGGATTCTTCACATTCTGGAGGGATTAGAAACACCATTATTCTTTAACCACACATTCTGTAGGTTCATAATTATCCATTTTTAAAAAAAATGTCTGTGCCATGGGTTAGGTAGACTGCAAATCCATAATTAAATATTTCCTTCTTGGCACTCAGATTCAGGGGATTCAACCTGGTAGCTCTTCCATAATCTTAGGCACAAGCCCTGAAGCCCTCCTCAATGCCTCATGCCTCAGCCAAGAGGGTCGACCTGCTCCATACGGCCTTCGTGGCTAAAGCTTGGCCTTGTGGTTACTGCTGGTTCATTCACAGATGGTTGTAACTGGAAGACTCTTGGAAGTCACTGAGCAATGTCAAATGGGGACATTTATCATTCATGGGGTGCTCATTCATGGCCTGGAGCTAGAGGACAGCAAGCCAGTTGTCAGAAAGGGAACACCAGGTTGCAAGTTCTGAGACTGAGGTCCAGCTTTGGGCTCTGCTATGAGTCACCCTGTGGCCTTGAGCAAATCTGTTAACTCAATTTCCCAATCTATAAACTAAAGGCATTGAGCTGGATGATCTTGAAAGGGCTCTTTCAGGTTAAAAAAAAAAAATCTATGATTCATTTTCTTCAAACAAATCAAATAAAGGTTTCATTTCCTGAAGTGGGTTTGTCAATGTAAGTTGAAATACCTAAATCCTTCCTGGCTAATAAAAGGGCCAGCAAGTGGCTTCAGTGAATTTGCAGAAAAGCAATTTCAGCAGAAAGCACTTCATGAAAGGAAGAAAGTTTAAATCACTTCACCCAGCCTGTATTTCTATTACAAACTGTGTTTTTACCATGTGCTCAGCACAGAATCACATCTTTCCCAAAGTTCTAAGAAATCTGTTTTTCTTTTTCTGTGTTGTTTATCTTTGTATGCTGATGCTCATATCTCTGAAAGTTCTTTTTTGGGAGTTTATATCAATGAAGTGAACATAAAACAGCTGGACATGTCAGAAAATCTTAATATGTTTATGTCTCTAAGTTTCCAAGATTATGGACACAACAGGTATGACTGTCTTATCATGATACCTGATTCTCCTGCAGATTCTAAAGAAAATGTGTGTAGAGTCAGCATTTTCCAGTGGAAAAGGCACTGGACGGGAATTGTAAAAGATTCAGATAAAGTAGCATATTTGTGGTACATGTTTCTACTTTCTCTTTCTATGGCCACGGCAGACATCATTAATCAATCACAGATCTTCTTCCTACAAAGCTTATACACAGACTTCTCCACACAACATTGGAGGCAGCCATTACCAACTGATAAAAGATGAAATGTAAATGGAGAAGCAATTTGCTGTTTGGACTTAGATTCTTGTTATAAGTCAAAATCACACAGAGTGATTTAAGGCTGATCACTTAAACTTTCTGGACTTCCTTTATCTTCTCTATAAAAACAGTGTAATATTGCCTGCCTTGCCTACTCCACAGGACTGGAGTTAAGGATGAAAACATATTCCATGAAGTATGACTTGCCATTCAAAGGCCAAGAAGGGAAGAAATCAGAGTTTGTAGATTAATTGATCCTAATTTCAGGCCTACATTATTAGTTCCTACTACAGTTAGGGTGGGGATGATTATTACAGATGCCAAACTGCTGAGCTCAGAATGCGCTGTGAACTAGGCTCTCTGAGGGCACTGATCCTAGGATGTCTGCCCCACACGCCCAGGAAGCCAGAAGGAACCTGCAGTCCTCATCCAAGGTGTCCTCAGTCTCTCTCACCAGGCATCTGGGGGTCATGGGAGAGAGGATTTGTGAGATATTATGGCCTTGCTGATAATTCCAGCAGTCATTGCTGCTGTCTTAGTATTCATGGGGCACTGAGCTGAGCCCTCCACATGTATTGTCTCATTTAACCTTGAATCTCAAATCTCAGGAAGAATGGGCACTCTGTTCTTATTTTACAGATGTGGGAATCACTGCTCTGGAGGTTAAATAACTTGCCCAAGAGCATGCAGCCAGTGAGAGAGAGAGCCCGGACCCACCATGGTCTGTCTGGCTCCAAAGCCTGAACTTTTAATCACTTTTTGCCCTTTGTCAACACCAGAATCTATAAGATGACTGATCTAAACATTTAAACAAATCAGAAAATGAAGCAGCTCAGTGAAGTCTTTAATGACTTAAAGTAGAAACATAGACACAAATCTGCAAAAGATTTCAACACTGCTCTTGGCAAAGCTGCTTCCAACCAGCACCGGTGCCCTTCCCAACATCTGTCTACAAGTGGGCTTCTGTAGGGAGACATTTATTTTTAACCACATTGTTGTCTCCACTTACAGAGGAGAAGAAACAAACTGAATTGAAAAAATCTGACCCTTGGGACTTGTGGCTGAAATATATTTTCTAATATGCGGAAGTCGCATGACAACTTTCTGGAGAGGCAGATCCCCAGAGACCTACTTAGAGAAATGATGGTGCTGGGGAAATCTGGGCTAGCTTCTCAAGGAAGTGTGGAGTGAAGTTCATTAGTGAGCAAGATTTGCATCACTCACGGCACATCCAGCTCTGGCAGATGGGCACCATGTGCTGAAAACCAATCAGTTTCCAAAAAGCAGCTCTGCACTTTATTTTGGAGTTGGTTAGAAGCAAATATTGCAGAGGAAGCATTCTGGGCAGATTGGGAGGTGGTTAAGGTTTGAGTGAGAACTTGGAACTTGGAGTATGTCAAACTCAGTGTGTTTGGGGGGTCCTCCTTCTGGTGGGGGTTGGGGGCTCAGGAAGGAGTGCAAGGAGTGCCAGTTTGCTCCAGTCCTTCAACTGAGCGAGGGGTATAACCAACCCTCGGGCTTGCAATCTCTCATGAGGAACAAAGTCTTCAACAATTCATGCTACCGTTGTTAGACTTTTCAATTGTTGGAATATTTTCCCTAATAAATAGTGTATTTTTACAACAGCTCTTTTATTTTTCTTTACTTATTTTTGCATAGAAAATTACTTTTGCAGGAGCTCATGCATAAATGATGTGTCCATACATATTAGTGAGATAATGCATGTGAGTGCATTGGGCACCGTCTCACAGACAGTAGGTGCTCAATAAATGGGAACTCCTCACACTCTTTATGCTTCCTGCCTTTCACAGGAGGATCCTGGGGCAGAGGGAGGGACTGCCTTGCCCAAGGTCTGTGTTCAGCAGTAACTGGACTAGCCCAGGGTGCCCCGCCTCCTCCTCCCTCTCCCCCACTCAGAGCATCTCAATGCCTGGGCCATGCTCTGCTTACACAATACAACTCATAACCCTTTAGGGAGCAGCTGGGGCTGGACTAGTTGGGAAAATGTGTTCTTGGCAGCATGGCCCAAGGTCCACTGATGTAACCAGTGTGTGCAGAGCCCAGACTCAGGGGCTTTGGGGAGGTGGAGGAAGGCATACATTCACTCACAGAAGAGCCTGTCCTCTAACCATGGAGGAGGGAGGCCACCCAGGTAAGAAACTGTGATTGGAGAGAAGGCAGCACTTCAGGTTGGCAGGAGGAGGGGCAGCAACAGTTCCCATTCACTGGGAGAGTCCACGAGCCAGACACGGTGTGTGTGCTCCTCCTGACCATCCAGCCCTCTGAGGCAGGTGTGTTATCCACTGTCGACCAAGACACCATAAACATTTAATTCTGGAGACAAGAAGAGATGTACCAGCCATTCATTCAGCATATGTTTATCGAGCTACATCTGTCTACTCAAACGTTCTCAGCACTGGGAATGCTATGGTGACTGCAAGAGGGAGGGTTCTTGTCTCAAAGAGCTTAGAGTCAAGTAGCAGAGACAGACAGACAGGCACACACACACACACACACAACTAAACCTTGTGATACATGCTAAGAAGGAAAATAAGAGCATACACTGAAGGATAGTAGTAAGAAAGTGCTACTTATGTGTGGGGGAGGGGACTGGCTAGAGAGACATCCTCTCTGAGGGAGTGACATTTAAGTGGAGACCTGAAGCAAGTAGGTGTTGATTGTGGGGAAAAGACAGAGGGAACAGCATGTGTAAGGGCCCTGAGGCAGGAAGGGCTTGGCCAGGGAGAGGATTGAAAAGTCACCAGTCACTCTGTCTTTAGCACAGGAGTGCAGGACAAAGTGACATAAGGTGAGGCAGTAGCTGATCCCATGGGGCCCCGTGGGCCACGCTGAAGAGTTTGGCACTTTCCCTTAACACAGTGGGAGACCATTAGAGCGCTTCGGTGACGTGACCTGATTTCTGTCTTACGAGGATGGCTCTAGCTGCCCTTAGAGAATGGATTGGGACGGGGGAAGGTGTAGGGAGGCTGTTACAGGTGATGGATGATGATGAGTTGGTTAGAATGGTGTCAGTGAAGGTGGAGAGGACTGGATGGCTCTGAGATGTAATTTGAAGATGAAATCCGCAAGACGGCAAGGAGAAGGCAGAGTGTTCAAGGAGAGGGAGGAGAATGGGAGTCGGAAGGGAGAAGGCAGTGGGGCCCTGGCACCTCAGCTTCTGCTTGACCACTGAAGCCCATCTTGATCTGGTTGCCCTTGGTGTCTTATTACAGCAAAATGATGGACAGTTCACCGTGATCCAGCTGGTGGGGATGCTGAGGGGCATTGCCGCCGGCATGAAGTACCTGGCCGAGATGAACTACGTGCACCGGGATCTGGCTGCGAGGAACATTCTGGTCAACAGTAACCTGGTGTGCAAGGTGTCTGACTTTGGCCTTTCCCGCTACCTCCAGGACGACACCTCAGACCCCACCTACACCAGCTCCTTGGTGAGTCCTTCTGTGTCTTCTCAGGTCAAAGTACGACAGGGGTGAAAGGTGGCTGCTCATGGCAGGGACCCATGACGGACCATACTGGGAGGGACTGGGACCAGAACTCATCTATCCACTGAGGGGAGCCAGGTGCTGGGCGAACCATTCAACCAGGAGAAATTACAGTAGCTGTTTGTCCAGGCAAGCATTGGGGCATAGGCTGTGAGAAAGGGTCGGTGTCTCCTCTGAAGCCATGCTGTTCCTGGCCCATGAAGAGGACATTTTGGAAAGGACGATTTGAGGGAATCCAAACATTTGGACAGTGGCATTGGAGACAGCTGTCAGCAGGGAGTGGGCTGCAGTTGTGTTGAGCACTGTGATACCAGGTAGACTCCTGGCCCTCTTCTCTTTCCCTATCACTTCCAGAAAGCCTTAAGTACCATCTACATGACGAGTACTCTCAAATTTGTATTTCTTGCTCAGCCTCCCTCTCTACAGCCCAAGCAGCTTAATCATCTGTGTCCAGCTGCCTAGTTCACACAATTCCCTTTAGAACTTTCACAGGTCCAAAATAGAGCTCTTGATTTACTCTCTAATTTCCCCTCCCCCATCTCTTCAACTCAGTGGTTGCACCATTCAACTAATGACTGAAACCTAGGAATCAGTCTTGAGTTCTCTCTGTGCCTTCCCATCCGTGTCCAATCCCTCAGCTACTCCTATAGGTTTCTATAAAGTCTGTCCCTTTCTTCCCACCTTTGCTGTGTACCCACCCTGTTTCTAAGCACCATTCTCTTTCACCTGGACTGTTACACTGGCTTCCTAGTTAGTCTCCCTGGTTTCCTTTTGTCTTCTTACATCTATTCCCAACAACATCCAAAGTGATAGATCTTCCTACTTAACTACCTACCTATATTCCTTAAGCTTGCAGAAGCAATACATAATTATCATAAAAATCAAAACAAGACAGAGGAGAGGAAAGACTAACTCAGAACCTACAATTTCCTTGAAGCAAGAGTTGGTAAATTTTTCCTAAAGGGCCATATAGTAAATATTTTAGACTTTGCTGGCCAAGAGGCCAAATGAGTATATTATGCACACGATTATATAACCATTTAAAATGTAACCCTTTAAAAATGTATGAACACCACCTTTAGCCCATGGGCTGTAAGAAACCGGGTGACCTGCCAGATTTGGTACTTAGGCCATAGTTTACCAAGCCCTGTCCTGAAGCATCAGTTCCAACAATTAGGTGTGCCTGCTTTCACACTTTTCTCTTTGTTCAAAAATTTGAAAATTTTTATTTTATAAAAATGGGATCATACTATGCCTATTTCTCTGTGTCTTGTTTGTCTCTTGGGGATTCTTACAACAGGTTGCTGCTTTGAAAGTCTGTAAACATTCACACTCCATTAGGGATATACAGTGCCCCTCTTCCAACATCCTCACCAGCATTGAAAGTAATCAATATTTTAAAATTTGCTAATCCAAAGGTGAAAAATCATACCTCATTTTGTTTTAATTTGCATTTTCAACTGACTGCTGGAGATATTACTGTCTTTTTGCACAGTTACTGGGATTCATGTTTCTTCTTTTGTTAATTATCTGTACATGTATTTACCTATTTTTTTATTGGGTTATTTTCTTGTTTCTTAGAAATTTATAGGAATTCTTTTTATGTAAGAGATGTTAACCCTTTTTCTGCCATATATGATACAATTAGTTCCTTCACCTTCTTCTGTACAAAAAAATACAATTCTTTTTTTTTTATTCAAAAGAATACAATTGTCCTTTTGATAGTGTTTATGATATCCTTTGGCTTGCAAAAGTGGTTCATATTCATTTAGTCAAAAATTTCGATCTTTTCCTCTACTAATTGGATTTTCTGGTTTATTCTTAAAGTTCTCAGGGTTATAAAATGCCTTTTGAAGTGGGTTGTCCTATATCTAAATAGTTAGTACACCTGAAATGTATTTATTTTTCCCAAGTTTTTAGTTTGAAAAATTTCAAGTGTACAGAGAACTTGATAGAATTTTGCAAAAGACAGCCATATTCTCACCACATAGATTCTAGAATTATTATCTTGCTATGTTTGCTTTATCATATAACTATTTAATCCATCCCTCTGTCTATTCATCACTCCATCCTATTTTGTTGATGTATTTCCAGATAAGTTGCAGATATTAGTACACATCACCCCTAAATGCTTCAGCATACACATCTTTAATAAGATTTAAATATTTGTTTATAGTTCTTTCCTTAATTAGGGTAAAATCTGCATATAAAGAAGTGCACAAATCGTAAGTGTACACTTACAGAGTTTTAACAAATGCATGCAACTGTGTGACCCCAAATCCTATCAAGATAAAGAACATTGTCATCATACCAGGAAGTTCCCTCATGTCCCTCCCCTGCCCCACACCCAGAGGCACCCACTGTTCTGATTTTTTTTCTACCATAGGTTTGTTTTGCCTGTTCTTGAACTTCACATAAGTGGAATCAGGATGTTCTTTGTGTCTGGCTGCTTTCTCTTAGCATTCTGTGTGTACGATTCATTCCTATTGTTGTGTGCAGAAGTAGTTTGTTCTTATTTACTGTAGCATTCCACTGTTTATTTATCCATTCTCTTGTTGATAGACACCAGGGCTATTCTCAAATATGTTTCTGAATATGTGTTAGGACGTATATTCTTACCCTGTTTTCATACAGGTGAATAGATAATTATACCAACACCATTTATTGAAGATATTTTCCATATTTTATTGAATCACATGTCATCCTTGTCATATGTTAAGTTCCTTACATAAACTATGTTTTGATTCTCAAATCTGCTCCATTAATCAACTTAAATTCTTATTCCCAACCATATTGTTCTAATTATAGTAACTTTATCAGAAGTTTTACTATATGATTACAAGAATTTTAGCAAGAGTTTTACTGTTTGGATAAAGTAAGTTATTCTTCATTCTTCTTTTAATAAAAATTCTTGGCTCTTTTCAAATATCTTTTTTTTTTTTCAATTTAAGATCACTCTGTCTGGTTCCAAAACATGCAGTGATACATATACACTCACATATGGATTTTGAATGCAATTCTACTCTACATTTGGAAGGACTAACATTTTAATGACCCTGAGTCACCTAAATTATAATGTGAGTCAAACATACAATCTCTATATGTCTTACATTGAAAGTTTCTTAAGTGAAATATTCTCCACATTACTTTCCTACACACATTATTTAGATCATTTGCTGTGATTTTGTGTTTCTTCTAAATGATGAAGCTTATAAACTAAACCTAACAGCTTTCAGGATCCTTCACATTTTATCATATTATTCTTCCATGTTTTGCCTTTTATTCAAAATAGAGAAAATTATCATGTTTGCTGATTAAACTATTGATATTTCTAAAATTTCTAAATATGCAATTTATTCACATGAAAAATATTTATTGATCATCTGCTATGTGCCAATCCTGGGCTACAAGCTAGAGGCACAATTAGGATTGAAAAGAGGCAGCATTACTACTCTCACATTCGAATGAGGAAAAGGAAGATTAATCAGACACATACACAAATAAGTGCATAATTGCCAGTTGAGATAAGAGCCACTGTGTTCTGTGAGAGCATGAAGAAAATAATAAATAAGAAAAATACCCTGACTAGATCTAGGGGAATTAAGGGCTTCCAGAGGAGGAGATGGTGCTCCAGCAGAGATTTGAAGAATAAGTCACCCAAATGAACGGGGCAGGTTAGAGCACTGAGAAACATAAGCAGCACATACAAAGGCTCTGTGTCAAGAGGGAAGGTGGAATTTTAGAGGAGCTGAGAGAGGAGTCCTGTGCTTGGCATTTGGAGAAAGAAGGGAAAGTGACCAAGGAGGTCAGCAGTAGTTACATAGGACAGGACCTCCTAGATGCTTTTGATGGAATTTACCTCCTTAGAGCAATGAGAATTCATTCAAGGGCTCTGTGTGGGGTGGGGGTGGGTGGTAGGAGGGGTGTACACAGATGCACACACATGACCCAAAGGTGATGAATTTGCATTTTAGAAAAATAACCTGGTTTTTCTCTTGCTTTTCCTTTCCAATATTTTCCCTCCCTTCTTTATAAACAAAACAAACAAAAAAACTTTCTTGGCTTTCTTCCTTCTTTCTTTCATCCAAAAGTCATTTAGCAAGCCCAGTCAAGGTAGATGTCCTGATCTAGAGAGGCAAGCCCTAGCAGGGATCAGGACCCACGGGTGAGGGGGCTGGAAGGCCAGCACTATTGGAAGATTAGCTATAGACAGGGATATTGAGAAATATATTGGAGACAATGGGACCTTTTGGTAAAGGAGGTACAAATATGGAAAGCATGAAAGCTAGAATGAATTATGTGATGTTGAATTGGAATTGGAGGTATCTGTGAGAACTTGTGGTTTTCAATATATAAGGAGATAGAGAAATAAATAAGAGCTGAGAGTGCCTGTACACAATGGTACCTGTGTAGCAAAAAGTACACCTGGCACTCATATCTTGGATTCTGTATTCTCTTCTATACTAAAAGCACCAAGGACTCATTAGAGAAATGGCCCCTTCCAATGGCCTGGGTAGGAGTATTAGATGAGCCCAGTACATATTTATGTGCCAGAAAGTAAGAAAGTACTCAAAGAATGATGGGAATATGTCAAAAGTACACAATACCATACCCAGCTTAAAGGGCTTCAATGTCCAAATATAGTATAAAATGAACTTCAAAATATATACTGATGGTAACAGATTATAACCTATTGAATAAGATAGTAACTATGGAGTCCACACTGATATGAATATGAATGAGTAAATAAGAGAAGATAAAGCTTTTCCCAATAGTGGAAAGAATGGTGTTATTAGAAAAATCACTATTTGGTGACCATAAGATTAATAGTTAAGAAACATGTTGATACATGGAGTGAAACAAGAGAGAATGGGGACTTTACATAGCCTCAAAGTATTTCCCCCCAAATATTAATAACATAAAGGGAGAAAGTAAGTTTACAGAGAAGTCTGGTAATACCATCTGAATCAAAGATTAGAGTTCACACCTCCAATAACAGACATTGTGTGCCACTGAGAGTATGCAGTGAAAGAACATAGCATTTCAGATACTCTGTTCAAAATGTATAACTTGGATCTTATCATGAGGAAAACTCAGACTAATTAAAATTGAGATACATTCTATTAAATGCCTAACCTATGATCTTAAAATTTCAAGGTCATGAAAGTTAAGCAGACTACCAACTGTTCCAGATTGAAGGGCATTAGAGAGGCATGATAAGCAGGTAATATTTACATATGATCCCTAAGAGGGCATTTCTGTGACAGTTGTTAAGAATTTGAATGGAGTATCTGGATGAGGAGTGTATAGGCATTCTTTGTAGTATTCTTGAAACTTTTCTAGACATTGAAACTGTCTCAGAATAAAATATTTTTTAAAAACATTTACCCTGGCTGAAGTGTAGAGGACAGATGGGGGAGGCAACAGTAGAAGCAAGATGGTCAGTGGAGTGAATGAAGCCCAGGGAGATCAGGGGAGAAACATGGAAAAGGCTTGAGAGTGGGTGATGCTTAGGGGTGAGGGTAACAGAGGTCCAAGGATGACACCTGGTATCTGGACTGTGTCTTTGGATGGATGATGGTGCCATTCCCTGAGAATGGGGATTCTGGAAAGGAACTGGTTGGAGGAATAGAAGGATTGAGAGTAAATTGAGGGTTTAGTTTAAAGCAGAGTCTCTCAAATTTTGGTGAGTATCAGGTTTACCTGGAGAGCTAATAAGGAAAACAGAGGAACAGACTCATGAAGTTGAATAGAGTCTGGGCCTTGGCATTTTCACCAATATTTCCCACATGATTCTGTTACAAAATTTGTAAGACACTTGTTTAGAATATTTTGACTTTTATGTGCTGGTAGGATATCTAAGTAGAGTTGCTGAACAGGCAGCTGGAAATCTGTGTCTGGAGCATGGAGGAGAAGTCCAAATGACGATGTGCATTTAGGAGTCATCAGCATAAAGACAAGAATCAAAACAGGGGGTGTAAATGCACTTGACTTGGAAGAGATAGAGTGGGCAAAGGACCTCATTCTGAGCATGAAGAAGCCCAACATTGACCAATACAGATGTCTGTAAAGCAGGAAGCATGGATGTCTAACTGTCCCTTTCCTCCAGAGAGGCAATTACTAAGAATTTGCTGTAAATCCTACCCTCTCACTTTGCAGAGGAGAAATTGAGGCCCAGAGTGGTCAAATGAGTTACTCAGTCACATAGGTTGTCAGTGCAGCTTTGGCCCTTCAGTTCAGGTTTCTGGACTCTGAATCCAGTGCTTGGGACACCATGGCTTCCTCTCTGGCCCCACAGTGTGCCAGACTCCCTGCTCAACTTGGGTCATTTGTGATATCCCAGAAAGCCTATTTCTCTTTCTTTCTTTCCCCTTTTCTTCCCAAAAATCCAGCAAAGGATTGTCATCTTTGCCAAATGGCTCTGCTGGCCTTTGGGCAATACACACAGAGGTCAGGCCATATTGCATTGCCCCCACCCCACCTTCAGGCAGAGGTGGGCGTCTGTTAACTTTCATTTACCTATTGATTTCTTTTCAGCTCTACTTCTTTACATTTTTTTATGGTTACTCTAGGATTTATATATATAAACACAAATATAAATATAAATAGTGACTTTTTCTATGTTTGCTTTCAAGATTTTCTCATTATCTTTGGTTTTTAGCTTGACTATGGTCAAGCTGGTCATACTTTTCTCCCCTAATTTATCTTGTTTGAGATCCTATCAGCTTCTTAAATCTGTAAATTTATGTCTTTTACTATTATTGGGGAATTTTTCAGCCACAATTCTTCAAATATTATTTCCTGTCCCCTTTTCCCTCCTTCTAGGACTACAATTACTTATGTGTAAAACTTGTGAAATTGTCCCACAGGTTCCTGAGGCTCTGTTCATTACTTTCCCCATTTTTTCTTCTCCCTTTCTCAGATCTATCTTTAAATTAATTGATTCTTTCATTTGCTATCTCCATTCTTCTAAGAAAAGTCCCTCAAGAGACTTTTTTTTTGATATTGTATTTTTTAGCTCTATACTTTCTTATGAATCTTTCTTTTATACTTTCCAATTCTCAGCTGAGATGTCTTATTTTTTTTATTCATCATAAGCATATTTTTCTTTACCCCGTTGATCATAGCCATAATAGCTGCTCTTGTAAGTCTGGGTCATCCTGGGATTGGCATCTTTTTTTCCAATGAAAATGGATCACATTTCTCTGGCTCTTTGTATGTCTAGTAGTTTTGGATTACATGTGTTGTGAGTGTTGTATATGTGATGTAGAGACTCTGAGTTCTATTACACTGATCCAAAGAGTGTTGCTCTCTTTGATTTAGCAGGAAATTAACATGTTATACTCAACCTGCAGACTCTGTCATGTCTGCAGTGGGCAACAGCTCAGATTTCAGTTCCTGTGGTTTTCAATCTGTATTATACTTGCATGGTTTAGGAGTCAGCCAGAGAACTGGCAAAAGTTTATACCCAGAATTTGGAATCCCATTTCCCTGGTTCTCTTGTGTCCAGGGATTCTTTCCCAACTCTCTAACATCCCTGATTATCCAGGACTCCTTCACTTGGTTTCTCCAGCCAGAAAGATGGTAGGTTTTTCCACTAGAGTTTTAGCCATTGGGTGGACAGCTGCCCCCAGGGCAAAACTGCAAAAAGTAAAACTCACCTCATGCTGCTCAGTTTCTGGAACCTTCAGGTAGCTTTTCCTTTCTTTTCTTTCTTCTTTCCTTTTCTCTTCTCTTGTACTTTGTTGTTATTTGCTGGAGAGTCTGTTTGTTAGAAGAATACTCCTCCACATCAAAAGTGGAACCTTCAGCTTATTACCATAATCAGCAGGTCTGTAAGACAGCCCTTAAGCCTGCTTTACTCTATCTTAAGTTCCTTATTCATACAGTTCTTTCAAGATCTTTTAAACATCGTCACCTTCTAATACATCTTGTTTTACTTTATAGGTGGAGACCTCAGTCGTAGCTATTAAAGTTTTCTAGTTTTTCCTACTAGACCCTCAGTTTTCATCTCTTATTCTGTCTTAATTCTCCAACATGCTTCCCCCAGGTCTTCCTTCTCTATTTTAAATTGCTATTTCTAGCCCCAAGAGCATTTCCTTTCCATCAGGCTCCTGGAATAATGAACAGATAGAATTTGCTCCTTTGTGCTTTTCTATGACTGGAATAAACCCACTAAAATAAGGAGGAGTTCTGTACTGCTCCTAACATTCCAGAGAGACAGATCAGTGAGCTGGGCTGGGCTCTAATACCTGTACAATTTATATAACTTTCTTTTTGGCAGGTGTATTTCTGAATACTGTTATGGGTGTTCAAAATAACATTTCTACGTGTCTTAGTCTGCTCAGGCTGCTCTAACAAAATATCATAGGCTACGTGGCTTAAGTAACAGACATTTCTTTCTCACAGTTCTGGAGAAACTGGAGGCTGGGAGTCCAAGATCAATGTGCTGGCAAATTTAGTTCCTGGTTGGAGCCCTCTTACTGGCTTGCAGATGGTCGCCTTCTTGTTGGGTGCTCACATGGCAGAGAGAGTTAGAGACAGAGAGAGAGGCAGAGACAGAAACAGAGAGAGCAACAGCTCTGGTCTCTTTTCCTCTTCCTGTAAAGACACTAATCCCATCACGGGGGCCCCACCCTCATGACCTCCTCTAAACCCAATTACCTCCCAAAAGGCCCAACCTCCAAACTGGGGGTTAGGGCTTCAAAATATGAATTTTGAAAGGACACACTCATTCAATCCATAACACCGTGCTTGTGTTAAAGACCAATGCTCAGTGTTTGACTTCACAGGTAACATTCTGGTTATTACTGGTCCTGTCTCCTGTTACCAAGGGAAAAAAAGGCACGCATATCAGGGAAAGTGCCACATCTTTGTTTAACTCTGCATTTGGGGCTCACATACACATTCACAAAACTGACCTTAGCCCTTTCTCAGCTCACACTGGTGGAGAGAGCCCCAACAGGGTCCCACAAACCCTCTCTGCATGGCAGCTTTCTGCTGGTTAAGTCAAATGCTCTGCTCCAGCATGCCTTGCTTTCTTTTCTGATCAGTAGGAAGAGGCCCCATCCGGTCCCTTTGTGAGCAAAATCTTTGCTTCTTCGTATTCAGCCAGGTTCCTTCTGCTAAAGTAGTGTTAACTTTCCCGTCCTTCAAAGCCCCAGGCTGTCTCTCTGAGAAGTCTCTGGCCTTGCCCATGCCTTCCCTCAACGCTGCTCCCGGCAGACCTCTGTATTTTATCCTGAAGTGCACTCTGTCTTCAAGGCGCCTCTGATCTCCCCCAGCCCCTTCCCCTTTGCTCCTCCTGACTCTCAGCCCTCCTTTCTCAGTCCCCGGCTCCTCCCACACCCGGTGTTTTTGCACTTCTGAGGCTCCCTTCCTTCCAAGCCTGCCAGTGCCTCCCTCCTCTTTGCTTTCTCTGTTCTAATGTCTGCTGATGTTCCCTGCCCCCTCTGTCCCCCTCTGGGGAACCTCAAATAGAGCTGCTTCTTGGGCATCTGCCCCTCCTGGTGGGAAGCAGAAGCCATTTTCTCAGGCGATTCGCCAGCCGCTCCTTGTCCTGCCTTGATCTCCGTGCCTGCCCAGCTCTCCCTCACATACTGCCCTCACTTCCCTCAATGACTGCCTGGACTGGCTCCAGGAGAGCTCAGCTGGTCTTTCCTCTAGAAGCTGCCCCATCTGCATTAGACTCATTTCTTGAGCTGCCCCAGGGGCACTGGACACGGAGGGTCCACCCTCCCCATGGGACAAGGGTCAGACTGTCCCGCAGGGACATCTCTGCGAGCACCTGTCCCACTGGCTCGTCCTGAACCTGCCGGGGAAACCAGGCCTGCCCCACACGTGCTCTACAGAGGTTCTTGTTCCCCTGTGATGAATTTCAGTCACCCTGTCACCATGGAGGCAGGACCCTGTCTCATCCTCCCCCATTATTCCCATGAATTATTGTCTCAGCTGCAGCCTCCAATTTCACCATGTTTCTGGGAGGGAGCATCCATTCTAGCCACAATCCATTTCCTGCTGAAGTCTCCAGGGCCTTTCCTTTCACAAAAAAATTGACCTTTATTCCATGATATTATGCTGCCCATGTCTTCAACAATGTGGGCTGGGAAGGTGGCAAAAGATCCCTTCTAGAAGTCTCTCCCACTCTGGGGTAGCAAAATAGTTCTATGGTAGGAAGATGCAGGATTTAGTTTCAAACTATGCTCTATAAATTTGGCCTTTGGTCTCCTCATCCATAAGATGGGATTTGGAAAAATTGTCAGATTCATATGACCCCCTGTGATAAACTGGCCACCACCCCTAATGTAGGTCCTGCCCTGGTTGCAGCGTCTGTGATTATTGTGGGTGCTGCCACCAGTGCATCCCGGGCTCTCAGAATCCATACCCCATGGCGACAGACACCCAGGTATACATTTTCACGGCTAACTGATAAAAAAGATTGTGACTTTCCCTCTTCCTACTCACTCCAAAACAGAAAACAATAAAGCAGAGAGCTTCCAGAAGCCCAGGATATTTTGTGAATATTTTGATATTCACAAAGGAGAACAGGGCCCTCGTGACAGGATCCCCATGGAAGAATTTTGAGGAAGACTTCTCAGGAGAGAAGAGGGGAAAAGGCAGTTAAGATTATTGTGTCTAGGGAATTCCCTGGTGGTCCAGTGGTTAAGATTCAGTGCTTTCACTGCAGTGGGTCGGGTTCGATCCCTGGACCAGGGAACTAAGATCCCACAAGCTGCAAGGCGCAGACAAAAAAATAAAATAAAAGATTATTGTGTCCACTGAAACCCGTGGTTCTCACACTTCCCTGTGCCCCAGGATCCCCTGGAGCGCTAGGAAAGTGGAGGTTTCTGGGCCCTGCCCTCAGAGTTTCTGATCAGTAGGTCTAAGGTGGGGCCCAGGAATATGCATTTCATACAAGAACCCAGATAATGCTGATAGCACTAGTGCTGGACTGCACTTTTAGCATGACTGCATTGAAACTATTTTAGGGAGCATAAATTCACTCACAAACCTGCATTGCAAGAAAGGTCAGTTATTTTTCAAAAATCAAAGTAAATCTGACACTGAGTCCCCATCCTGTCAGACTAGAAAGGAAAATGGATTTTCAGGCATCCTGGAGCGTTTCCTCTCTCCCCAAGCCCGAGGGATTATGCAGGTCCTGGGGCCACACTGGGGCACCATGTCTTTGCAGGGACTAGAGCCCCTCCGCCTCTGGCCCAGCATCACCTGTGTCTGATGAGGCGGGGAGGGCACAGCGCCCATAGGTGTCCCCACCACAGAGCCCCAAACCAGCATCTGTCTCCAGGTCTTGGAACCTCCATCTGACCCTGCCACTTAACTCCCCCAATAACCCATTTCTCAGAATCTGAATCCCCGTCCTGCCCCATTCATCAGCTCTTTTGGAAAAAGAAAAAAAAAAAAAAAAAAGCAAAGTTGATTAAATCAGCCCTGAAGATCCCGGGGTTGTTTTTTGAGGAGCTGGGGACGTATTGATGATCATCCTCAGTCTTGAGGTCCTTCAGTGCCATAGCACCAAACACACATGAATTAACACCTCAGTCATTTTCATTGACATGGTTACCAGTGAAGTGGCTGCCCAGTAAACTGGAGTTCAACTCAGAGAGGGTATCTGGCATTGTGTTTGTCTACCCTCCATCTTCTATACGTAAATAAGGGCTTAAGGAAGGAAGGTCGTCCAGGGTGCCGGAGGGGCTCACCCATGTTTGGGATGGAGAATCTTTTTTCTCCAGGAACTTTTACTTGGGTGACTCAAAGAGGGGATCCACCGAGAAAAGACCAAGAGAGTCAAAGCCTCAGCCTTAGGGGCCCTCCCCCTTCCCCGTGCCAGGTCCTGAGCCCGACCTGCACAGGAGAAGTGGGTGCCCCAGTCTGAGAACCCCTTTGCTTTGACACGTCTCGGAGGAGTGGCCGACCTGCATCCCTGTTCTCTGAACCAGCTGGGGACCGAGGGCAGAGCAGGGAGCGTAACAATCTCCCCGTCCAGGCTGCCCAGACTTTCTGTTCCACCAGGAGCCAGCAATGCTGTCCCTAGCCCTTGTGGGTGACAGATGGTTAGGGGGACTCTGTGATGAAGGTAGGAAGCCTCTGTGAACTTCCTTTAAAGCCTGTGGTGAGTGGCTCCCACCAGCATCACACACGTGGCATGCACGGGCATACACACAGGTACAGTGCAGTACACACACGTGGATACCCAAGCACAGAGACAGACAGAGAAACACACAGGCACCCGGGACTACCTTGAGACAGGCATGTGCCTTTCCAGTTGCTGTGGGGCAAGGGCTAGGCTTTTCCCTTCCTTACCACTGAGAAGTGAGTTCGACTGCTAGAGCTCTGTTTTTTTGTTTTGTTTTGTTTTGTTTTTCTTATAATGTACTTAATGCTTAAAAGGTGCAAAGAAAGCAGAACATTATCTGAGATAATCCTTCCTGCAAGCCTTTGGGAAAAAGCCCCCTCTGTCTGCACTTTGCAGAAGTCGCTGCTGAGAAGGTTCATCCCTCTGCTTGATGGTTTGGGCTCAGGCTCGGAACTTGGTCCTTCCAAATGAGAAAGGTTTGCTGGCTTTCTGTCCAGTGACCCCAGGCCCAGTTTCACTTCTCCCCACCATTCTTGGCGGTTTTTACGTTTAAAGCATACTTCTCCTCCCGGTCTGATTCCTGGCTTCCCTCAGGAGGCCGTTTTCAAATTGTGATTTCTCACTCTTCTTTCAGTCACTGAGCTAGGGTGACAGGTTCTCTCTTGGGTGGATGGGAAAGTTTAGAGGGGTGAAGACAAGCAAAGAAAAGAGGGGAGCCCCTTTAACTGCAGCTGGAATAAAACCGAGGCCCAGTCCCCCGGACATTCTCCCCCAGCATTAATTAAGCTGAGGGCAGAATCACTCAAATTCCACTCCAGTCACCCCACTCTGCCACTCACATCACTCTTCTTCAGGCAGCCCTGCCCTCCCCTTCCACCGATATCTCTCCCTGGATCACTTTGTCACCAGATGCTCAGTTAGGGATATCAAGCCCTGACTGAAACGCCCTTTTGAAAAAGACTCAGCATAATTATGATTAGTGAGGCCAGTGTATTATTAGCATGAATAGGATCGGATGGGATTTCAGAGCCTGAGCTAGCTCGTACCCTGGTGACTGGCACAAGATCAGGGTCAGTTTTCCCGGCCAGCTCATCTCTCTGCTCTGAGTGTGGTGTGTGGGGTCAGCCAGGCAAAGCCCTCCTCCGTGTGTGCCTGTCATCATGCAGGAGGGACCAGCCACCTGCAGGAGCATGCAGGTGCATGCAATGCCTCTACCAGCCATTCTCAGCCAATGCATATTTATTAAGCACCTACTGTGTGCAAAGCCCACCTACTGTGTGCAAAGCCCAGCCCAAAAACAAAACAGATGTTTCCTGAGCTCTTTGAAGTTCCTTCCTAGCAAAAAAGATGGACATTAAACAGCTGATGCAATTAACTATGTAATTACAGTTGTTAGGTGCTATAATTACAATTGTTAGATGCCATGGAGAAGCATATATCAAGCAGGTATTGCATACCCTGAGGAAGGAACATCTGGGCCGAAACTCAGAGGTGTTCATTAGGGCAAGAGTACAGCCAGGAATCCATGGGAAGAGTCCCAGAGCTGGAGGCAGACTCTGCTTCCTCAGCAAGGACAGGGCGTGGAGGAGAGGAGGGTGCTGGGGACACTTGTGCACAAGCACAGATTGGGGAGAAGCAGCTGCCCAGTGGAAAAGGCTTTCAAAAGAGATGTTGCAGGAAATGGCGAGTAGAGATGAGTCAGGATCATGGGGTAGGACTGTGTGAGCAGCCCACGTGGGCTCACAGTAGCTTTGCTCCAAGCTGTGAGCTTCGAGGGCGGGGCGGGAGGGGGCTGTTGGCCAGGGGAGGTAGGAAAAGAGGAAGAACCGGAAATGAGACCCTGACCCAGGTCCTCAGGGAGTAGGCCTGGGAGCCCTGTGCAGACATGGAGGCTTGAACTGTGAGGGCACCTGGATTGAAGCACACCCAGCAGATGGTGGAGAGATTTTACCTTCTCAGCTGAGGTCCCAAAGAGTCAGTCAAGAAGTCAGTGAACCAATCAATCAAGGATCATTGATTCCTTGCAAGACCTCTGCTAGAGAAGGTCGTTATTTAATATGTTGATTGGCAGTAGTATCTGTAAATCACTCACTAAGATTTAAGCTCACTTTCCTGATTGGGTGCTTAGTAAATAAAAGTTTGGAGCCATGGCTTAGAGAAAAGAGAGATGGCTTTCAGCTGAGATGAGAGAAGGGGGTGGAGTAGATTCCCAGATGAATTGGAGGTGAACTAGGCAGTAAAACTGGGCACAGTAAAGGTACTCAGTAACGTTTATAGGATGGATGGGTAAATGAATAAGGTTATAAGGGCTCAGAGGTTGAGGGTTTTCCGGAAAGAGGTAACATCAGGATGGAACAGGTCAGGAGGTCAGAAAGTAGTGTGCTTGCTGCTGCACTCCCAGCTTGTAAACAGGCTCATCTGGCTGGTTTTGGGAAGAGGGTGTGCAGGCTGATAAAATCAAGGTGTGCTAGCCCTTGAAGGGCCCTGTTATCGGCTGCATCGTGTTCCCCCCAAAAAAGTTACTTGAAGTTCTAACCCCTGTATCTGTGAGTGTGTCCTCATTTGGAAATAGGGTCTTTGCAGATATAATTCAGGTTAAGATGAGGTGGATTAAGGTGGGCCCTAAATCCAATGACTGGTGTCCTTTTAAGAAGGAGATCCTGGAGTCTTTGCAAATCTCCCTCTAGTTCTGCGGGCCTCCTCTGCATCATTAGAGAAGTTGGTACCAGAGGGTGGAGGTGCTCATCCCCTGCACCTAGCTTAATAGGGCCTTAAAGACCTGATAGGGCTTGACCTGTGAGCCCTGCACAGGGCTGAGCCTCTTCACGAAAAGAGGCCTCTGGGTCTAGCAAATCTCTAGAAGGCAAGGTGTTTATCCAAGGAAGCGACGCCAGGCCCTTCTATCCAGTCCTCCGAGAGCACACGGAAACAAAAGCGACTTTTTAAAGACCCCAGTAGCTCAAAACCGGCCCTATTGAGGCTGAGCATATTACACCTCCTCTGGGAAAGCTGAATTTAAAAATGTGAAGGCAGCCAAGAAAGTCTCTTCCAGTGTAGTTTACAGATCCAGAGGTAAAAGAAAGAGTCAGAGTGTAAGCAAGAGAGAAAGAGAGAGCAGAGTGAGGCAGGGGGAGAGCTGATCAAAGGCCACTCTGCTCCCACTCGTTCTGCAGATACTCTAGCTGCTTGGGGCGGGGGGGATATGTGGGGAGGACTTTAGAGGGGAAGGTTTTATTTTAATCCTCCCACAAAAGCATTCAAGTAAACCCTTTCCCTGTGAGAAAGCGAGAGAGTATAAAACAGGAAGAGAAGATTCTCAGTGAAAAGATCCATGTAGACTTCTACTAATACTGCTCACTTAGAGAACACATGCCATCTGGGTGCTTGATAAAAAGAAAAAAAAAGGCATAAAGAAAAGTTCAAAGCCCATGGATTCAGCTTGTGAGTTGCAAGCTGCTCGCCTCTCCTCCTGGCAGATACTTTTTTGTCTTGGTCAGCAATGACTAGCTTTTCAAAGTGACCTGTCAGATCTTCGTTCCTTTCTTCTCTTGTCGGCCAAGGAGCTGAGCAGTGGGGAGAAGCGAGAGGAGGTGACCCAGGTGACAAGAGCAAGGCTGACCTTCTATTCATTAACCTTCTGAGAATTTTCTATTGAAATACAAAGCCTCAGCCCACTTGTGCCTGGGCCTGACCCAGCAGCTTCACATCTTGCTACTCCATGCCAGATGGGACAAGACACCTGCCTCGATCCATGCACAATTTTTTACTTCTTGTCTGTTAGAGGTGTATATTTTGGGAACATGCCCCAGGGCTCTGGTCCATGACTTAGCCAGGAGTGGCCATGGGACCTTGATTTTAGGCCCCATCATTTTTTAAAACTTCTCCTTTGGAAGGGAATTTGGCATCCTCCAGGGATCGCAGAGGATGACAGAAAATCCGGGGAGGCTCCGTCTCCAGTTACCAAGCAATGTAAGTTCATACGCTTTTAAACCAACATCACTGATAAAACGGTATGAAGCAGCTTTGTAGTTAGATATTCTACCTGGAGAAATTAGAAGGGCAAAGGTTTTGTCAGGAAATGCTGTGGCAGGAGGGGGTAGAATGGGGTGAAAGTTTGGGGGCAAAAGCCTGGACAAGGAGAGGGGCTGGTTCCTTAGCATCACCTTAAGATAGTTTATGTTCCTCCTAAATTACTTTTCTTCCTATTACACAAGCTATAGCTCTATTATTCTAAAATAATGATTAGTATTCTACAATAGCTGTCTATTAGAAAATTATTTTAGTTAATAAGACATCATTTAGGGCTTCCCTGGTGGTGCAGTGATTGGGAGTCCGCCTGCCGATGCAGGGGACGCGGGTTCGTGCCCCGATGCGGGGGGGGATCCCGCATGCCGCGGGGCGGCTGGGCCCGTGGGCCATGGCCGCTGGGCCTGCGTGTCCGGGACCTGTGCTCCACGGCGGGAGAGGCCACAGCAGTGAGAGGCCCACATACCGCAAAAAAAAAAAAAAAAAAAAAAAAAAAAAAAAGACATCATTTAAAACCCATTATTCAATTTGTTGTTGTTTATTTGTATTGGCTTTTGATATGCATTATTCTACCAGTAATCATTATCTTCAATGACAAACACACTAAACTCATTCTTTCCTTCCTTTATTTTTCAATGTTTTCATCATATTTCAAAAAATGTAGCAAACTCGGTCCAATAGCTCTAATGACAAACAATTCAATGCATAGAACTTCACAGTAGATAATTCTGAAGGGTGGTCCCCTCAGCATTTATAAGGACAAGGCTGGATTTTCAGCCAGAAAACATGACTTGAGTCCTGGCCAATTATTAACTTAGGGTGAAAGTCACTTTACCTCTCTGAGGCTCCATTCCATTATTCGTCAAATGGGAATAGGATATTATACTCGGTCTGTATCACATGACTATTGTAGAGATCAAAGGAAAAATATTGTCTTGAAAGTGCTTTAATAAATTTCTGAAGTCCTGTAAAATGTAACAAAATAAAAGTTACTATAAAAACTGATGCAATAGAATAAATTATTCTGGATCTTAGTGAAATACTTTTACCTGATTTGGGGGGAAAGATCTGTTCCAATACAGTTCCATTCAGTTAATAATGCAAGTGGTAGGATCTTGCTTTAAACTCTAACCAATGTAATATAAAGAGTACAAACTTGGATGGCAATGAGACTGAACTACAAACCCTGGCTCTGCTACTAATACATTATGTAAACCGGGTGAGGTCTTTACTTTGTGAGCCTCACTTTTCTAACCTGTAAAACAGGGATAAGAACCTACCTCTTAGTATGACTGTGAAAATTAGGTGATATTAAATATGTCAAGTGCCCAGCAGAGCAGCTGGCACCCAGTGATCCTTGATAAATGTCCATTTGCTCTAGCCTTCTCTGAGATTCCTCATAAAAATGGGAATGGAAATAGAGCCTGTTCTCTTACAGTGCCTACTTCTTCAAGGTGAACTCACTCAATATGTGGTTGATAAATTGGGGAATGACATTGGTATAATGGTTCTCATATAACATTTTTCTGGGATATTTATGTCCTAAAGCAATAAGGGGCAAGATTTCTTACAATTAAAGAGAAAGTCTTAGCATCATAAGAAGACCTTAAGGAAAAAGTTGGAATTGACAGAAAAGCCTTTCTTTAGTGCATGCAAGTAGTGGCTAGTTTAGTGGTTTCCAGAACCACTATATTTTTCCACTCTGTCACCTGGTAAAGCTGAGATAAAAAATAGAGGAGACTATGAAAGCATGTCCTTTATGTTAAATTATAATTTTTTGGACAAAGAAGTCTATACTCTGCGTCAGATTTTTAATTTTAATGAATCTGATCTCTGTGAGATGGGAATGCCGCCCCCTCTGACCCCCACCCAGGACCTATTTCTCCAAGGAGGAAGCACAAAATCCAGGGTTTTGGTTGCAAAGGATTGACTGACTTACGTAAAGGCAGGTTTTAATTTACCTGTGTTGCTATTTTTATTAGGATTGTTGTGTTTTTGTTACATTTTGAGTGGTCTTCTCCAAAAGCAATTTTGTCCCTTAGTCTCTGTTATTTTATTGTGCAATTTTGCAGAATGTGAGGTTTTAAAAATATATAGCATTATAGCAGAAAGCCTGTATTAGGAAATTAGAGTCCATTCAGTCACCTACAGGAAGCATATGCTCCATTTAGGTATAATAAATAGTTGAACCATCACTAGGCCTAACCATTTGAGACAGGGAATATTTTTAGAATTTTTAATAAGATCAAAATGAAAGCAATTATGTTAGAATATATATGTGAGTCAAAGGAAAGGAAAAAATGTGAGTCACTAGAATGCCTTTCAACTCATGTGATTGATAACGTCAGCTTCACATCCCAGAGTTTATAGGAGCTGGGTCAGGGCCCTGCTGGGGTGATGGGGAAACCCAGCCAGGCTCCAGACCACCACCCAGCTTCAATCACAGAAGCTCCTCTCTTCTCTGTTTTAGATTGAACTTACACTGAGATTTCCTTTCAGACAAGGGTTTTTGAAGACTATAAGTCATTAAATGTGATGACAATGGGTCATTTGCGGTCAATATTTCTGTCCCACCAATGGTCCTTTATCCAGGCCTAGAAGAGACTCTACAGATCATGACCAATGTTGGTCTTTAAGGAAGATTCAGAAAAATTTTATTACATTTCAAGAACTTCAAAGCTAGGATATTGTCCATATTGCACTTTCTTCACTGCCTGCATTTGAAGTTATGGTAAAAATGCTTTCCAAAAAAAAAAAAAAAAATGCTTGGGGCACTCCTCTCCTCACTGGCTTCTCTGTAAGAACAGCTTCAAAAGGAAATGCCATTGCTTGGTCAGAGAATTCCTTTAGATACCTGACCATTTGAAAAGGAGATTTTTAAGAACTTTTTATTTGGATAAAATTTCCCCCCCAAATTTTAATGAAGACATTTACACTATGGTAAGATTTTTAATTTTGTCCAAACCAATCTATAGGAGGAGTGACTGCCTTCCAGGACCTGCGGTCCAGGGTCTAGTCTTAATCCTCATGTCTCTTCAGTCTCCTTCAGTCTGGAATATTTCCACTGTCTTTCTTTGTCTTTGATGACATTCACATTTTTTTTTTTAAGAGTACATTTTTTTTTCATTAATAGAACATTCTTCCTTTGAGGTTTTCTGGTATTCTTCATAATTAGATTCAGGTTCTACATTCTTGGCCACAGTCTTTCGTTAAATGATATGTGTCCTTCCTAAGGTATCATATCTCAAGACACAGGATGTCCAAATGCCCCCTCAATGGACGTACTGATCTTGATCACCCAATCAAGGTTTGCTCCAACTTCTCCAATGTATATTTACACGTAATATATATTACATCTTGTTTTCTCTTGTAACTGATAAGCAGTCTCTGAGAAGACAGTTAGGCTATGTAAATATCCTGTTCTTCATCAAAATCCCTCCTCCCCCTTCCCCAGTTTTAGCATCCACTGATGATTCTTATCTGAACCAGTCAGTACTACCATGGCTGCCAAATGACCTTTTCTAACTCCAGCCAGCAGGCCAGCACTTGTCATTGACAAGAGAATATTTTGGATGGTAGTTCCATAACCCAATAAAATGGTTTTTTGTCTTGCTTGGAAATTCAACCTAATAACATTCTGAAGATCACACTCTCTATGATTTTTATCTGAGAACTTTTGGAATGACCTTTGGCTAAAAACATTAAGATTCTCATCTGTCCCCAGGTTGCCAATTCCTGTTTTAGGTTATGACCTTTCAGACTGGTCTTGTCCCATCACTGTGCCCACACCTTTGATCTAAATAGTCTGATTTACTTGAAGGGAGGTCAGATGAGGAAGTTAGGCAGACAAGCTCCAATCTGTCGCACAGATATGCTGGCTCATTAATTCCTGGTTCTCTGCCTCGTGGCTGCTCTGCTCCAGAGCTAGGATGCCCTGCCCTCTACCTCCTCGTGTCCTAACCTCACCCATCCTTTGCCACAGGTAGTAAAATACAGACCTGGAGGGCTCAGAAACGTGAAAGTCTGAGAGGCCTCAAGAGATACTGAAATGTTCCTACAGGATATAGAGCCCCTGGGAGGCTCTCCAGCAAGCCCAGATGAGCAGTCTCTGCTTACCATGTGCAGAGGCCACAGATCTTGGGAAGTTGTGAGAGCTTCTCTTGACTTGTGGTTGAGGATTATCACCCGAAACTTTTAGGCTCCTATAAAACACTGGGTTCCCAGGCCTTGGGAGACCATGGATCTGGTGGAAATGGGAATTATTTTGGAGGGGCTCACAGTTCACCAGCCCCAGATAAAATGGGTTCTGAACTCTCTGAAGAGAGAGTCTTAGACTTCAGCAGGGGATGCTTCCATGACTCTCACAATTCCAGAAAATTCTGGAACAGAGGCCTGGCAGTTCTAGACAGAGCTTCAAGGCTATGGTGAGATTAGGAAGGCCCTAGTGAGCGGGGCTGGTGATAACAGCCACTAAGTGCCACAGCAAAAAAGTCACGTTCAGGGTTGGAGGAGCAGACACTGATGGGTCTCTCCTTCCCACTGTGAAGAACCCAGCTGCCTTTGGGACCGCCATATGGTCAGCCCATCTCTGGGCTCCCATGGGCCCAAGCAGGTCAGGCAGGGAGGCAGACCAGGGGTTTAGACCCACCAAGTTGGGAGAAAGCTAAGTCTGGGAATGCAGGGGGATCTCCAGGAGTTGGTTTTTCTAAAGAATGGGAAAACAGCATAAATTCTAAAGTAGATCAGAAAATAGATTAGTCAAGAGAAGGAACAGATAAGATGCAAGCAGCATTGGCTAAAGTCTAAATCAAGCTGGGGTCCCAGTACACCCCAAGCAAGTTCTGTAGTGCAGGCCGAGGTAGGACAACAGAATCCGAGGCCAAAAGAATGAGAGTTTGGGAACAACCTTGGGCAGCTCAGCCCACGGTCCAGCCCCCGCCGTGCTCTCAATGCTACTCGTACAGCCTGTACCAGCTTTCACATCAGTGCCCTTGTCCAGGCTGTTCAGTGGCTCTTCAAAGCCTCTGCCACATGCCTCGTGGTGTCACCCAGCCCTGCATCCTTCTCTCCCAGCAGCTGGTTTGGCTTCCTCTTTCATCACAGCATCCCCGAGCTTTCGTGTGCTGCTCAGTAAGTGTTCGTGGAGTGAATTAAGAAATTAATTAATGAGTGACACACATATGCCTGGAGATCTGAGATACCAAGCAGGAGACTGGTCAGTGTTGACTAGAGCAGAAGCCTGTGTACCCAGGGAGAGAGATGGCTGTCCCAAGACAGCTGGGCTCTACACAGCGGGAAGAAGATACCCTTCAGTTCCTGCTCTTCGAGGCTGGACTTGACGCTTCCCCAGAGGCTCTTAGTGGCTGTTATCACTGGCCCCCCTCACCAGACTTACGCCTGTCATAACCCCCACTCCCTCTCCCCACATCTGGGGAGGACTGATCCCAGACCAGGCAGGGAGAAGGGACTCATTGGTCCAACTTGAAACGTCAGCCCATCTGAAGAAAGGGACCCAAAGAAGTCTCTAGAATGCTGTATTTTAAAATATTATGGTTTTATTTTTAAAAGCAATGCTTAAAAACATCAAAAGAAAAAGTATATTTAAAGTAAAAAGTGAAAAAGACTTTCCCTTCCCAATCCCCAGAAGTCAGTCATGAATAGTTTGGTGTGTTTCCTTCCCAGCTTGTGTGTGTGTGTGTGTGTGTGTGTGTGTGTGTGTGTGTGTGTGTGTGTGTGTACTTATATTTTTAATGGTCTCAAAAATGGTCTCAATATACATACCAATCCATTCATCACCTTGCTTTGTCACTTAACAATGCATCATGAACATGAACTTTTCCCCTCTTAGTACCTTACTTCCCACCTTTGGAAACATTTTGCTGCTGCTCCTGTAGGTTTCTTAGATTCTTTCTCAGGCATCCTTTTTATGAATGAGCTGTAGAAACTATTTAACAAGCTCTCTTTTTAAACAAGCTCTCTTTGACAGCCATCTAGGTAGCTTCTGATGTATTATTTCAAACAATACTTCAGTGAATATTCTTAAGGAGATGCCTCTGCACACTTATATAGATAGTTCTATAAAATTAATTTCAAGAAAAAAATTACTGGGCCAAAGAATTTGCACATTTAAAAGAATTTAAAGTAACGTCAAACTTAAAGAAAAGTTCCAAGAATAATACAAACAATACCCACATAACCTTTGCCCAGATTCTTTACCTATTCTTATCATTTCACACCATTTCTTTGTTATTTGCCTGCTCCTGACCAATTTTTTTTTTCCTAAACTCTTGGAAGACACGCTACATGCATCATGGCTTTTATCCCCATAAGGTAACACATACTTCAGTGTGTATTTCTGTACTTCCTAAGAAAAAGGATATTCTCTTAATAACTGTAATAGTACAGTTGTCAACTTAATTTAATTTAACATGGATAAAATACTTTTTATCAAATCTACTGTCTGTATTCTAATACTGTTAACTGACCCCCAAAAGTCCTTTTTAGCACTTTTTCCTCCTAGTACAAGATCCAGTCCAGGATCAGATATTGCATTTCGTTGTCATGTTGTTAAAGCCTCTTTTAATCTGGAACATTTTCACAGCCTTGCTTTATTTTTTATGATATTGACATTGTTAAAGAATACTGCCCCTATTTGTAATAGTAGCTTCCTCTTTGGGGGTTTGTCTGATCTCTCCTCAGGATTAGACCCAGGCTCTGCATCATGCATTACATAAATGATGGTGTGTGCTTCTCAGGGTACCACATCTAAGCACGTGATGTTCATTGGCTCCTCATGGTGATGTTAAGAACTGCATATTTTAAATTCTGGTAGGAAAAAAGTTCATTTCCCAAAACGTTTTTCCCCGTGTATACTCCTGCCACAGTTTGTGAGATTTCTGCACAACCCTATCCCTTTCCTTACGCAGGCACCACCACCAGTCTTCTCAACATATGCCCGGTCAGTACACTGTGCTTGTTAATGCTTTATTTTAAAAAGAAAGCAATACATTTTTTTTTCTCATTTCATTTTGAGATACTCTTTAGTATTCTTATGCCTCAACAAAGGTTCCCCAAACATCAGAAATGCAGTAGACTCCCATGGTCTTTTGTAGCCCCAAACTCACTGGGACTTGGACAGTGTGAGTGTGATGACGGCACAGGCGGGATGGGACCCTTGGCTGAGAGTTTGGGGCTCCACACTCTGTAAAAGCAAAACAGAAACGAGTCTTTTTATCCCCCACTTTGGGAGAGAAAAGATGCCCCTGCCCTCCATATGCAGGGACATTTATCTCCATTTATGCTTCCATCTTCTTTCCTATTATCTGCTATGAGGAAAAGGAAGCATGGGATTGGGAGTTGAAGGATCGGTTTCAAGTGTCCCCTCCACTTTCTATCAGGTGTGGACTCATGGCCACCCTCCTCGCCTCCCCCGGTTCACATACCTGATGAGTAAGGGACTCAGGAGGAGCTGGCCTCCCCGAATGGTCTTTGGGGCTGGCCCTGCCCTCCCTGGCCTCCCTCACTGCCACCAGAGAGGACAGGCAGCCCGGGGAACAGGGCTCCTGCCGGGAGACAGGCGGAGCAGCCTCACTCACGCATCTCACACGCTGCCAGCATCAGCCAGCAGCACCTCGTATGCCCCTCTGAGATAATTAAGCATTATTATCCCTATTGGCAGGTGGAGACAGTGAGACAGTGGTTCAGTGACTTGGTTATAACTGCCGGGATTGTTTGAGGGAGAAGCCGTGCCAAGAAGGGAGTGCAGTTCAGGAAGCTAGAAGAACTTAAGCTATTTAATGTGACTGATGATTTTAAAATAGCTGCTGGAGGGTGGGGGCCGGAAGAGGGGCTAGAGGCATGGCCAGTGGACGTCGGGGAGGCACCAGAAATTACCCTGCGGACGAGGAATAGACCTAGTATACCTGAGAAAATGGGTTGCCACAGTCTGTCAGATGCTTACAGAAGAGGAGGGAAAACACTGAAGGCTTAGTCAGCTCTGTGAGGACAAGGAATAAACCCCTCAGCTTCCCACAGAGCTGGACAGAGGTCCCCAGGATGGGCGTGTAGACAGAGCATCCACCCTACCAGCGCCCTCCCCTCACGGCTCAGCGTCTGGAGCGCTGCCGCGTTGCCCTAGGAGGTATAGCACTACCTCAGAGTGGCAGGAAGCCCCGAGTGTCTCCATACACAGAGGTGGGAATAGAATGGGAGAAGAGTGGGTGCCTGCCTGAGGGTCACAGGGGAGACACTTGGGACAAAGGTGGGGAAGCCATCACGGCCTGTTGACAGAGACAGGAGCCACAGAGACCTGGTGCCAGGTGTCACTAGTGAGGCAAACAGATGCACTAGAAAAGGAGAGGAGAACTGTGGTCTCTAAGGGCGAGGCAGACAGGCAGCAGTGAAGCTGTGGCGATGGCAGCTCCAGGGAAAAGCACAATTCCTTCCATGTTCAGAAAAGCAGCCAATACACCCTGGACCAGCCCGGGTGGGGAAGGGTAGAGAGCACGGTGACTGGCCACCCTCGTCCTCAAGCCTGACCATCCCGTTTGCTGGCCCTCCCCGCCAACCTGGCCATTCCGAGGTCACATAGAGGTTCACCCTCCCACCCCACCCTCTTGGGGCCCAGGCTTGGGGGTTGCACCAGGGGAGACTAAGCCCCATCATCCCTGCCAGTTACCACTGTGGAATTCCCCACACAGTGCCCTCCTCAGGGCAGAAGTGGTTTTGTTCTCTTTCCCTCTACTGACCCTGACCTTGCCCGGAGAGGCTTGTGGAATGAATGAAGGCAGCATGTGAATTTTTAGCCCTTGTCTCTCCACCCTTTCTTTTTAATTATAACCTCGAGAAATGCTGTGTGATAAAAAAAATATATAGTGAAATGCCCACATCTCAGCCATCGGGGGCTATTTTGGGGGTGGATAGTAAGAGACAGCTGTTTGCCCTGACAGTATAGTACAGAGAAACAACGTCTGTTTGGTTGAAGAACAGGGTTTTTTTATTATTTTTTTTTTCCAGCTGGGAAACGTCACCAAGTGGCCTTTCTGTTCTTCACACATGAAACACACACTATCATCCGCATATTTTTAGTTAATTTATGTCCAAATAGGCCTTTCTCTCGCTGCTGGAAAATGATGTTTGGGCTGCAATTACCTTTCCAGCATCTCACAGAAGGGTTTCAGCGCTCACAAAGCTCAGCGGAGAGGCAGCACGTACCCCACCGACTGTAAATCTCTCCATTTGTAGCTATTCAAATCACATATTTTATTACGAGTACAAAATACGTTGTGTCATTCATTTTGGAGGAGCAGCTAATGCTTCAAGAAAAGCTTTGAAAAACATTCTATTTAGAAACAATTTTGTCTGCAGCCAATGCATTGTGTCTTTTGGGGTTGTCTTTTCTCCCAGCCCTTTTCTCTGTTCTGTGTGCCACTTGCATGACAAATGAGATCATCTTCTCTCCAAAAGCTCACCTGTCCATGCAGCCGGTTTCCCACCTAAAGTTCTAATTCTCTGTATGTTGCATCATAATCCTTAGCATGGTAATAAATTACAGTGTCACCATCAAGATCGTGGCTTCTGGAAAGAAATAAGCAGTGGGGCCAGATGAACTCTCTCAGAAGACTGAGAGACTGTTTTCATGCAAATTCCTGGCATCCTGGGGAACTAGAAACAGCCTCTTTATTATATAGACTCAGTTGCAATCCAGCAGCCAGAAGCCATTTCCACTGGCTCTTAGAAGCCGGTAATGCTAGAGAAAGATAACCTTTTTGGCAGAAACTTCTTTTTCTTCTTGGCTGATACGGGTCTTATCTGGAAACATCACTTTGCTCATTAGGTTGGGCATAATGGGTCAGTGTACTTTCCAGAGTGCTTTTAAATAGAGACGTTCATTCTAAAATACCTTCTTAATTTAACACTTAGAATCACGTTAGATCTCTGGGTCCAAAGCAGTGGACGGTGACTGGGGAGCAGCGCACAGTGACTGCAGGGCAGGAGGAGTGCGTGTCCCATGGATGCACCCTAGGGCAGGGCCATCTGTGTCTGAACTGTCTACAGAGGGCTGCACAGAGCCAAGGCTGATCAGCCACATGGTCAGGATGGTCACCGCTTCAAGGGGGAGTGTTCAACCTGCCACTCCAGAGGGCCACTTGCTCTATGTGATGTGAACTTCACCCCAGTTCACCCTCCATTCCCCTTGAGTCATAGATACACTGGACAGAAACTTTGAGGAAGCCAGCTCATTGCCTTTTTCCCCATCATTTTAAGATCTTTTGCAGTTCAGTGCAGTAAGGCAAATACTTGCCAAATATAGGCTACTTATTCTCTCACCTGTAGCAGGCATCACTCATTAGTCATGGCAGCATTCCATGCTGAGCCCAGATGAAGCCTCAGAATCCTTCTCAACCCAGCCATTAACAACGACCAGAGTTGGTATATGAGATGAGACTTCACTCAGTCCATGACTTATGCTGGATTGATCTATGCCAGTGGTTCTTAAAGTATAGGAACCACACTGAGAATTTGTTAGAAATGTAAATTCTCAAAGCCAATCCCAGGACTAGTACATTTGAAAGTCCAGGTTAGGGCCCTTGTGATGTGTGTTTTAACAAGGCTTCCAGGAGAGTCTGATGCACACTCAAGTTTGAGAACCACTGCTGCAGGCCAGTGCTTGTGACTAATGACTGCTCATTAGAATCACCTGGAGCATGTTACAACTTACCAACGCTTGAGCACCACTCCCAGAGATTCTGAAGAAATTAGAACACCCACTGGCATTAAATAATAATAATAATAATAACCTTCCCCAGAGTGATTCCCAATGGGTAACCAAGCTTGAGAAGCACACGCTAGTATTTATGGGTATGTCAGGAAAAGGGATATTGACATGGCCTTCAGCTACTGTTGTGCAATTAAGATAAAGCTCCCCAGGCCTGGAGTGGCCACCTGGGTCTGTGGACACTGCTGGTGGAGTGAGGGTGGTTCTCCCTCAGGCATGTCACGCCTCTCCAGTGAGTAGGGGTAGTGATGTGGCTCCAGCACTGCCTTCTGACTGTTGTCCCCATTTCCACATCAGTGGAGATGCCAAGGATCTGTCCCTTGAAGCCCTCACCCCACAGCACTCACATTGCTCAGCAAAGGGCAGTCCTTCAAGGAGTAGACTGGCCGGGTCTGAGCAACAGCGCTGAGGAAGTATTACAGAGGACCCTGTGGTCCTCTGGGCTTCCACCTAAATGTTAGAGGTTTCCCTCACCCCCAATAGTAGCCCATGGTGGATCTGCCACCTGGGAATTTAACAACAGTATTTTTAAACTAGTGCCTGGTAAAATGGTGTATACTCAATGTATTCATTCCTAGGGCTGCTGTAACAAAGTACCACAAATTGGGTGACTTTAAGCAGCAGGATTTTTTTTTTCTCTCCCAGTTCTGGAGCCTAGAAGTCCAAAATCAAGGTGTTGCCTGGGTCGTATTCCCTCCAAAGTCTCCAGGGAGGAGTCTGGTCCCTGCCTCTCTCTCCTCGTTTCTGGTGGTTGCTGTTACTATCAATCTTTGCAGTTGCTTGGCTTGTAGTTGCATCACTCCCACCACTGCCTCCATCTTCACTTGGTATTCTCTCCTACATCTCTGTGTTTTCACATGGCCTCCTTATAAGGACACCACTGGCTGGATTTAGGGACCACTCGAATCTGGTATGACCTCATCTTTTACTTTATGTTACCGATCAAAGGGCTTGCTGCCTGACACGCATAGAAGCCAATACCATGGAACCAGCCTTTGAGAAAAGAAAAGGCTTTATTGTGAGGTTGATCAGCAAGGAGACAGGAGGCAAGGCTCTCAAATCTGTCTCCCTGATCCAGGGTTGGGTCACAGTTCTTCAAATTAGGGGAGAATGGTTGGTAAACGGAAGCACTGGTGGGGCAGGTTTTGATTGGAGGGCTTTTGAACTTGGCCATTTATGGTAAGGTATGGTAAAGGGCCTTCAGCACCGGTCTTCATGGACAGCGCACCCTTAGTATCTGAAAGGGTTCCAGCATTCAGGTTCCAGTCATGTCCCAGTTCTTTGGTTCTGTGGGGTGGAGAAACTTCGGTTCCGGGTGTTATTTGAGATCGAAAATTTCTCCTCTGTGTATGCTTCAGCTGCACAAGTTGCAGTTTTGTTCTGTTGTCTCTGAAAAACAACTCAGTATATTGCTAGAAACAGAATGGGGCCAGTTTGGGGCTGGTTCTTTGGTTACAGTTACATCCCCAAAGACCAGATTTCCAAATAAAGTCAGGAGTTTAAAAGTTGAACGTATCTTTGTTAGGGGTGGTGCATAAATCTACTCACAACACTCAATAAATTCTTGTTTAATGGTAACAATAATATACTGGGTGATTTACGTATATATAATGTTGGATCTTCACAACAACCCTAATATGTTTTATATATTACAAACCTATTCAAGAGTGAGCATTGTGAAATTCAGGACCATTGTGTGATGATCTCGGTCATAAACCTATCACTCCAAGGGGATTCCTCATGAGACACGATTCCAATGATTCCATGATCATGATACTCAATATGCATGAGTGTCTGGATTCCTGTTATATCCCTGCTGAGACTTCCTCTCACACATGATGGGGGAGAAAAGTACTGTAGCAACGCCCAGACACACAGAAGCATTACCCTTATGGGCATCTCTAGGATAAGTAACTAGCAAGGGAAATCAGTCCTATGCTCAGACTTTAGCCTGGAAAACTCCACAATTAGGTGGGTTCTAGAAACGAAAGCTACGAGCTGTGCCTAATGTCACTGTGGCAAGGCAGCGAGCTGTCTGGGTGGCACTGGAGATATCCTTCACTCCTTGAGAGTAGGGTTGAGTCTCGTCACTGCCAGGTTCCCAGCTGGGTGCCAGGCAGAGTGGGTGCTGCATAGATGCTTGTTGCAGGCTGGCTGAGGCTGAGGGACTAAAGTACCTCTATGCTGGAACCTTCTACCTGTTGGCGTCACTCCTGGTGGCAGGTGTAGATGTAAGTTATCAGCAGGTGCCCCTGCAGATGGCTAGGTTAAAATTCATCTGCTGTCAGACATCATCTCCTACTTTATCAAATCACACACACACAAAACACACACAAAACACACACACGATCTTTATAGTTTGTCTCATACCTGAATTAAGGCATGATTATCCTGAAGCAAACTTTTAGAGATGTTAAACTTTTGAAGAATTTCTGGGCAGCACAACCATTCAATGCCAAGCTTTACCTGGAAGGTCAGTGTAGGAAGTACACTGATAGCGGTGAGATGCCTCTCCCTCCACGCCTCTTCTCCCTCCCCCACATGCCAACAGTGCCCCCCTGATGCAGCTCTGGGGGAACCAGGTCCCTGCCGAATGCACACCTGCGACTTCAGCATCCCTGGGGGCATCGAGTCATCTGGTGCTTTGAGGAACCTCTGCAGGGGACAATGCTCTCTGCAAGCTCGGTGTTGTCCCCTCTTGCCCACGTGGGCACAGATTCCTTCCAGAGAGTCTCGCCTGTTCTCCATCCCCTGAGAATTCTTCCCTCATGCTTCTTCCCATCCAACAGAGCAAACCACTCCTTCCTCATGCTCCTTCCTCATGCCTGCATTGGTAATAACTGGGACCCTCAGAGAACTTTGCAGTCACAGGAATGCCTTGGCCTTGGACTTTCCAGTCCAGACTCCTCTTCAGGCAAGAAGACTTCCCTCACTAACAGAAGACCTGGTGGCTGCAACACTATTCCACTTCCTTTTCTCCTAGTCCCCTGCATGGAGCTGGTCACCATCATCTACATTAATAGATTTCCTTTCATGTCATTGAAGATAGGTTAAATAATCATCACCATAATTACCTCTGAGCATCAGAAGGCAACGCTGATGACATGATGTTTGAAAGGCTGAGAGGAAATCGAAAACTCCCAGAAGGAAAACACCCATCCCCATGCTCCCCTGGCTGCCTTGGAGGTCAGCGCCCCCTGCTCTCGTGGCAGAGGGCCGGGGTGACAAGCTGTCACCTGCCTGTCCGGCCACTCTTCTCAAAGCCTCTGCCACCTGCTGGGATGGGGGCGGGGTAGTGACAGGCCAAACTCCGTGTTCAGTGAGGCCCAACAGCGCAAGATGGCAGGAGGGCTGAGGCGCGTCAGTGGGCCTGGCACTGCTACTTGACATGCAGGAGGGAGGGCTCAACAGCTGTCACTGGTGGCCCCTGGGGTCTGCTCCAGACTCGGGAGAGAGGATACCTTCAGACTCCCACATTTCCTCTTTGAAGTTCAGAAGAATCACACTTTCGTCTCCCCTCCCTCCTCTCTCTGACACAAACAGATGCATAAAAGATAAGCCCTAACTCTCTTTTACCCACAGACCTACACGGCCAAGTTTTCTCTCTGTCTCTCTGTCACACACACTGGTAAGTTCTCACTCACAGAGTCTCATTCCCTCTCTCTCCCTCTCTCTCTCTCTCTCTCTCTCTCTCACACACACACACACACACACACACACTCACACTCACACTGCTCTCTCCTACCTCAAGTAACCCAGGTGTATTGAGAGACCAGAAACTGCTCCCCTCTGGGGGAGCCCCAGGCGCCCTCCAGGTGTGGCAATACCACCTCCCCTAATGGGGACACACAGCATGGGGTCCCTGCGCTGTCAGACACCTGCCTCAGGTGTCTGACAACTCCCTGTTCGCTGGCTGAGTTTTCTACCTCTCTTCCCAGCCATGGTACCGAGGAGATAAAGCCAGTAAATTCATTCATGTTTTGGGGAATGGTGAGAACAGAGCCTCCTGTTGCCTCGCAGCCCAAGCCTGCCCTCCAGGCATTTGTCACGTTGCTGGCATTTGAGCTGAGAATGTCTCCCACCACAAAAGCCTGCCATCTCCTGGGGGAAATCACGGCTGTCTTCTTGGCAGAAAGCTGGATGTGTGCCTGGGGAGGTCGGGGCCAGACAGCCTTTATTCCTCCCAGACCCCGGGTAGGAAACCAGGTAAAAATATACTTTGCAGTTTGCTCCTTTTTCTCTCACTTGTGCTCAGATTAACCACTTATACATTTTTTTTTTTTTTTTTTTTTTTGCGGTATGCGGGCCTCTCACTGTTGTGGCCTCTCCTGTTGCGGAGCACAGGCTCCGGACGCGCAGGCTCAGCGGCCATGGCTCAGGGACCCAGCCGCTCCGCGGCATGTGGGATCTTCCCAGACTGGGGCACGAACCCGTGTCCCCTGCATTGGCAGGCAGACTCTCAACCACTGCGCCACCAGGGAAGCCCTCCACTTATACATTTTTAAGGTATTTTTGCTAAAGTCCAACACATGTTTCTGGTGATTTGAACAGATCGTGGGAATGGTCAGTATAAAAATAACCTCCTTCAGCCGAGGCAGGAGGCAGATGAGAAGGGGGAGGAGATAGGGAGCTTCAGGTCTCATAGCCCAGGCATCGCAACGGGGCCGTGGGAGTGAAGTCCAATATTTGGCCTGGAGAATTGAAAATGAGGACCATTTGCTCTAGAGAATGATGAACTCCACCCTCGTAAGTGGTATCAGTGCCCTACAGAGCTGCTCTGCTCTCTGCTCCCCTCTATTTCCCCCGTGAGAGTTCCGTGCTCTAGCCATCCTGCATTGCTGGCAGTTACCATCTTCTCTGTTACCCCAGCATCTGCACAGGCTGCTCTCTGCCTGGACTTCCCTCCTCCCCACACTCTGCCTGATTAACTAGTTACCACGTGTATAGCGTGGACCCTCTATGCCAGGCCCTGCCCCAGCACTAGATGGAGCGTAATCCACTTATCCTCACGATGACCTGACTGTGTAAGTGTGATCACTACCCCCATTTTGGCAATGAGATACAGAGGCACAGAGAGGTTAGGTAACTTGCCCTAGGTGACACAGGTAGAAAGGGACAATACTGGTATCCACACCTGGCCAAAGGCTTCAGGAAACTGCCCTTCTGACTGCTCCTGTCCACCTTCCCTGACCCCTTCCTATGTTAGGGAGTTTCCTCTGGTTCTCAGAACACCCCGTATCTGCCTCGGCCTCACCCTCATCACTTTCCACCTTGTTAACAATATGTATTAAGTTTCTGTTTTCTTGTCTGCCTCCCCATGCTTGCCCAGCTTGAGGGCAGGGCCCCTGGCTGGCTCAGCCCTGGGACACCAGCTCCTCAGAAAGGGCCTGGCACAAAGCAGTGCTTCTTGCCTATTTGTTGACGGGGTGCATGGATGGATGGATAGCAACGCCTTAGGTAAACAAAACAGGCCAAGTTCTGGCGGACAAACCAAGGGCCAAGCAGAGAGCCGAAGTGGAAACTCCCAGGGTGGGATCGGAGGGTAAAATGGAGAAACAAACCTAAGGGTGGCCCTTTAGAACAATGTGTCTGCAGCTCTGCATGTCGACCTGCACAGAAGGGCAGGGAGGAGAGCCAGCATCTATCCGCTCTGGGCCTGGTAAACCCAGTGCAGCTGGGGCTGCCTGCAGGCTGCAGAGTGAGGAAAACCTGTCCCCCAGGGCTGGAGCACAAGGCAAGTGGGGCAGAGGGGCGGCGCAGCGTGATCTTGTAGTCAGGGGTGTCCCAGGAGGTATTACCAATCACTGCCTTCGTGTTTGCTTGTTTTGCTTCCTTCTGGCCCAAGTGTTGTGACTCATACATGCTGCGGGACAGCAGAGCATCACCTGCCTGTCACGGCACGGTGCCCACTTTATTCTCACGCACCTTCAGCTAGGAACCCTATGGTTGGGCTGACCAGGTTTCTCCTTCCCACAGGGAGGCAAGATCCCCGTGAGATGGACGGCTCCAGAGGCCATCGCCTACCGCAAGTTCACGTCTGCCAGCGACGTCTGGAGCTACGGGATTGTCATGTGGGAAGTCATGTCGTTTGGAGAGAGACCCTATTGGGATATGTCCAACCAAGATGTGAGTGTCAGTGGCACCTGGCTGCTACAACCCTTACCCCAGGGGTCCCACAGGCCATGGCATGCCAAGCCCACCTATCTGTTTTCTGCTTGGGGCCTCAGAACGTGAACGTGAGGTGTCCAGGGCAGGGGATATTGGATCCCCTTGGCACCAATATTTGAACTAATCAAAGAGCCCAGCATGACCCCAAAGTCTGTAAAGATGCCCAGGGCAATGCAGGAGACAATGGGCTGGTTCCGAATGGCCAGGAACCATGAATAGATCAGGCCCAAAGTGAATCAGGAAATTCTACCCCACTTCAGACCTCCATCATCACGTGTAAAGGAAGGGAAGCCGTGCTGGTGGCAGGGCGGGCCTGGCTTCCAGGCTGCTCTGCTCTGACAGATGTGCTGTGTTGAGCCAGCTGCAGCTTCTGTCTGGGACTCACACCTCTCCGCTTTAAAGAGAGGAATTAATCGTAAAAGCCCTTCTTTCCTGAGAATCCGCTCTTCTGGGAGTCTGTGTCACCTGTCAGTGAAGGAGGTGCTGAGTGAGAGTCCCAAGGCTGGTCAGCTTCAGATGGGCCTCAGGAGGGGACCTGTCTGAGTGGAGGTCAGCAACAACCTTCCAGGCCACTCACAAGGGACAGGGGGAAAGGAAAGGGCCATCTGAGATGCTTTAAGCAGAGGCATTTTGGGGAGGTGTTCCAGAGGGGACCCTTTGCTACATAATTACTAAAAGGTAGGAAGACTTTGAGGATGATTTGCTTTGGTAAGGTCCCAGTCAAAATCCTACCTGGATTCCCCCACTGCCTTGGACCCTGAGCTGTTCCCCAGGACCACTCCTCCTTTGTGTTCTGAATACATGCCCTCCCCTTGGAGAGTCTGCAGTGTCAGTGTTACCTCTGTTCTCTGCTTGCTCTTCCCATCACCTCGGGGGACAGTTATTATCTTTCCCAACTTCCAAGCAAGAAGAGGCAGAGCTGGCCCAGTCCAGATGGGGAAACCAGCCACCCCATAAGCACCTACAGAGTGGGTAGGCTCTTCGTTACTCGTAAACTGGAGAAGTCTGCCCCCAGCCAGCCCTCTATCCAGACAGACGTTCCGAGCCATGGCTGTCGCTCATAAGGTTGAGAAAGGTGGCCATCTGGGAGTCCAGGAAACACTTTCCAATGAGCCAAAATGGGAGCTGGGTGCTGCCGTGACAGTGGGTAGAGTGGCTTCAGCCCAGAGCAGGTGAAATGGCTGCGTCCTTAACCAGGTCCTGCTGCCGACCATGTGTGGCATCTAGGTCCTCTATTATCTCTGATTATCCATGCTTTGTCTCTGCTCCTGTAGCATGTCAAATCGGTAAGTGTTGGAATTGATGCCAAGGCTGCTTTCATGAAATCAAGTGCACCCTGGTTTTGTCCATACTGTCAGCTAGATGAGTAATAAACGTTAGCCGGAAAACGCAGACCCATTTTGTCCTGCCCGGAGACTGTAATCCGATTAAGCTCAATTCAGCACGCATGGAACGGATTATGAAACTCTGACAGGCAAGATTTGACATTCAAGATATTCTCAGCAAATGCATTCACCTCTGCTGAAAACAAGTGAAGTTTCTGATATTAGACTTCCAGAATTCCCAAATCATTCATTCAACGAACACTCAGGGTATGCTAACTGTGACTAAGCATTGTGCTTGTCGGCTCTGTTCTTGGGGGGGTTTATAGCCCAGTGGCACATACACAGGGCTGTGGGAACATTTTGGGGGGAGGTAAGGAAGGTTTCCAGATATTTGACACTTGAGCTGGGCCTCAAAGGGAATAAGGACATCTGCAAAGTAGCTGTTTATTCTAATTTTATTGTATTTCTCCAAAATAAAGCCTCTCAGCATTGTTCCAAGTACCATTCCACTCTCTGTGGAAGGCGGAGGGTGACTTTTGCCCATTCAGAAGGTATCTTCTGACCCAGCCTGGGAGAGAGGCAGGAGGGGCTCCCAGCAGCTCGGGCTGCAGCCCGACTCATCAGAAACCACTGAGGTGGTGGCAATAAAGGATTTTACAGATGACAATTGAAAGGCTTTACGAAAGAGAATTGCAGAGGCAAGTCAGAGTGCTGGTAATTGGGCTTCCGGAGCCCAGGAAGGTCTTTGAACATGTACAGAGTTTGTCAGCCAGAGAGAGAACTTGGAAGTTCTACGGCTTGGATCTGATTGACAGAGATAATGAGAGTGGCAGTGTCTGTGGGGAGAAGCTGTGGTTTTACTGAAACATCAGAGCTCATCTTAACCCCCTCTGCCCTGGATCCTCCACTGCTCTGAGCTCCTCCACTTTTCTCCCTCCGCATGGAAGGTCGAGGAAGCCCGCCCACCGCCCAACTTCACTAATGAAAAGTGCACGTCTGGGGGCAGCCAGGAGCCCCTCTGGGGACAGGAGAGCAAGGGGAGGGGCCCTGCTCCTTTCCCAGAGGAGCTCCAGCCCTGGTCCCCAGTCCAGACCACCTGTCCCTGGTCCCCACCTAATACCCGCACCTGCCATCTCGGGGTACAGGTGAGCAAAGGCAGCCCTTGCCCCATCCCGTTGCTGCAGACCATTCAAAGCAAGTCAGCCCTGCTCCGTGACAGCTGCCGAGACTGGTTCTCGCTGCCACACTCGCCATCACCTTCTGTCTGGAGACGCCATCTGATCTCATTTCAATCTCCAGTCTTTTCAGCATCCATTTATCTCATCCTGTTGTGGACCAAGGAAAGGGGCCCAGGACTCGCTCTGATTTTTCTATTCTGCTCAGCAGGACCCCCTCTGCCCCCAAGCTTGGGCCATATCTTTCTTCACAATGCAGACGCAGTCACTGGCGTTTGGACTGAAAGTGGTTCTCCTGCCTCCTACCTGTTTTCTCCATACCTGCCAGTGAAGCAGGCATGACAGGGAGTGATCCCAAAGCCCCATTAGAGGACTACAATTCCTTTTTCAAAATAACGATGTTTTAATTCGATTGTAAGTTATATGTATTTGGAAAATTTAGAAAACACCCAGATCCTTAAAAAGAACAAAAATCTCCAAAGGCATAGTGCTTCAGAGAAAGACTTGACTAGATAAATATTACCCATACAGCAATTAATGACGTAGTACTTTTTCTTTGGAGTGGAGGGTAAAGCTTTTATTTTTTTCATATGTGCAAGAAGCGTCAATGCTCCCAGAGCATCTATTCGAGTAATAACAACAAAGTTATCTAGAAGAAATAGCAAATAGGAATTCCCTGGTGGTCCAGTGGTTAGGACTCTGTGCTTTCCGATTTTTCACTCCCAAGGGCATGGGTTCGATCCCTGGTCAGGAACTAACATCCCTCAAGCTGCGAGGCGGGGCCAAACATTAAAAAAAAAAAAAAAAAGCAAATGGAATAAAGTCCCATTTGTAAACAAGAGCATGGGAAGGGGGCTCCTCTATCCTCTGTCCTGAAAGGTGAGATACAGAGAGGGAGGTGGCATTTACCAAGTCCCCACTACATGCTTGGTGCTTCCCAAACACCATCTTCCTGGACCTCCAGTTGGCCGGCAGCAGAACAGCAACCCTCTTTGAAGAGAAGACCTCCACTGTAATAGACGTGGCTGCAGTGACAGCCTCCATGTGATGATGGGATTCTTTCTACTCATATGTGTGGTGCTCAATGCTTATCACCTCACTGTGTCATTTAATCCTTCTCACACCCCCATCTGTGCAGTTTCAGGAAGTCAACTGACTCTCCCAAGTTTCTGGAGCTAATAAGAAATGGAACTAGGATCTGAACCCAGACCTCCAAGGTCTATGCCCCTGATGGCAATGCCACACCATCACTAACACAGTGCGTGGGGCTACACTCCTGTGGACCTGCAGGGAGAAGGAATCAGTGACTCTCTGATGTCCTCTTAAAAGGAAAGTCAGCACATCAAACAAACAGAGGAAGTACAGAAACACACGCCAGGATGGTGTTCCAAAAATTCCAACGAGGTGGCCTGCAGAAGAGCTGGGGGAAAAGCAGCTTAGTGGTGTCCAGTCGAAAGCTCACAGACGGAAGAGTCAGCACGTGCCTGGGTCCCCAGTCTCTCGATGCTCTGCCAGGAGTGCTCGGGTCAGCTGGTCACACCCCTGAGTTGCGCCCCCTTAGAGGGCTCCTTCCTCTTACGGGCAGATGGGAGAGTAATCTTGTTGGGGGGAACATTTGTGTTTGGGAATCTGGTCATCAAATAATTTGGGCAGCAATGCCAGTGGTTTAAGGGGAACAGGAGCTGCCCTACACTGGAAGACTTTGGGGGCCCCTAACCCCCAAAAGAAGTTGAATTTGGACCAGCCCCTCCTGCTGGTCCCACCTAGCTTGTCCTTAGGCAGCCCAGAAAGAGCTCGTGGGGCCATTCAGTGGGTAATCCCACTTGTCCCCTTGGTGAGTGGGGACTCTGTGACAGGGCCCCTTAATCTGGCTGCTTGGAAGGAGCTGGAAAGGATGCCAGTTTTAAGCAAGGCTATTCATCCTCATGGATTACTTGGTTTAGCTCCATACCCCTGTTTCCTACCGTGAAGACATCAAATAGCTCCAAGGACTGTTTTCCAGGCTGAGATTCCTGTGGCATCCCCACAGAGCCTAGGAAGAGTGGGTTTCAAGGTATTCAGAACTTAAACTCAGGGACTTCCCTGGTGGTCCAGTGGGTAAGACTCCACGCTCCCAATGCAAGGGGCCCAGGTTCGATCCCTGGTCGGGGAACTAGATCCCACATGCATACTGCAACTAAGACTCGGCACAGATAAATAAATAAATAAATATTAAAAAAAAAATTAAACTCAGATACCCCTGTGATTTTTTCCCAACCCTATCCCTTAGTAGCTTCGTGCCCTCAGGCAAATGACTTCCCTGTTTGTGCATTCATTTCCTCATGGGGAAAATAGGGCTAAAATGCCCTCCTCAGAGGATAACAGGTAATTTGACTGACAACAGTCTGGCTAAGATAAACATTTGTTAGTGGTATAAAATATTATTCAAAAGTGCATATTCCCAGTTGCTGTTTTTTTATAAAGTGGTCACATTGGTGTGGCTTGTATGCTTGTTTGTTTTTCTGTCACATCGAATAGAAGGAATAATACACCTTGATTATCTCTAATGACTTCAGGTTATTATATTATCTCATGCCCCATCTCATGCCCTGTATCCTGTGCATAGAATTTGTAAAACTATAAACTGATTGAGAATGTTCACTTTCTGACCAATTTACAAAGTAAAAAAAAAAGAATAATCAGTTGAAATGAATCTGACATTTTTTAAAGTAGAGGCAAAAATACCTGAAAATCCCTGAACTCCAAATTATTCCCTATGTTGTTAAAGGTGCTTTAACTGTTTATATTAATGTAAAGTCAATGCCTAATTATTATAGAAAATAAACGTACAAAGAAACAAAAAGAAAAACACAAAGGGCATTCATGTTTCTGCCTGCCCAGAGGCAACCACCGTTAGTTCCATGATACAGATCCTTCCAAGGACTTTTCTATGCATGTGTGTAATTATTAGTTTTTGTTTTGTTTTGATTCTTGCTTTTTTACAAAAGCAAGCTTATACCATACCTGCTTTATACCATACCTGCACTTACGCAGCCTGCTGTTTTGCCTAATATTACAATGTGAGTATATTTCCATTTCAATAGGCACATTTTTGTAACATCTTAAGGCCTGCATTGTATTCCTGGCCTTCCATTGTGTTATAATAAATTACAGAGCAGGCATAATTGTTTTAAATGAATTAGAAATTAAGAAGTAAAGGGTGAAAAACACAACAATCTGAAGAACAGAAAAAGGACTTAAAGATCCTAAAATCTTTGCAAAACTGTCCCCTGGAGTCTGCGAAAATTAACAAAACCTGATTGGAGATATTCATGTTGGATCACCTTGTTATTTCCACTGTTGTCATTGTACCGAACCAATTTGTTTAACTAGATTATCTTCTACCCAATTCCTGTCGCTGCCTCATGAAGGTTAAGGCAGAAGGTGCCTAGGAAGCATCTAGAGGGTCCCTGGCATGGAGTAGGCCCTCCATCAAATTGTGATCCCTTCTCCCACTTTCTTTTCCCGTAGCAGTGAAAGGATGAGGTCACGATGGGCTTTGGTGGGTGTCCTTTGCAAATAGTTGGCACGTTTCCCATGTGCCATTGTTTCATCTGCCCTGGTGCCACCAGCTGCCAATAAGGCAGAATTGGGCCTGACGTCCTCTCAGGGAGAAGCTCAAACCATTCTTCAGTAAACATTTACAGCCATCTAGTGCGTGTCAGGCCCTGTGCCAGGTGCTGGGGACACAAAGGCACAAGAAGAGGTGGGCCCTGCTTTCTGGGAACTCACAGTGTAGGGGGAAAAGCCAAGTACATGTAAAATCTCTTACTGCGGGAGGTATAGGAGCACAGAAGGCGGGGCACCTGGGGTAAGGAGGCTCCATCCTCGGAAGCTAATTTGTGAATGACTGGCTGGTGGCTCATCCCCAATCACACCTGTTCCCATGTGTGTCACTGCAGGTCATCAATGCCATTGAGCAGGACTACAGGCTGCCCCCACCCATGGACTGCCCAGCTGCTCTACACCAGCTCATGCTGGACTGCTGGCAAAAAGACCGTAACAGCCGGCCCCGATTTGCAGAGATTGTCAACACCCTGGACAAGATGATCCGGAACCCAGCAAGTCTCAAGACTGTGGCAACCATCACCGCCGTGTGAGTCTAGTGGAGCCGGGTGGCTCCTAGGGGTGAGTGGTCTCACAGTCAGGCAGGGCCCAGAGCGAGGCTCCTAGCCTTCAGTCTACTGAGAGCAAGGGGGAGACAGCTGAGCTTATCCACGGATGGAAGAAGTTCCAACACTCTTCCCTTCCTTTTTCTCTTCCATCTCTCTGAAATATCCCCTGCCTCCAGCATGGGCTGTAGACAGATGAAAAGATAACATATCTGTATCTCTACCTTCCATTGGCCTCAGATGGGCTGGGCACTGGGCTCTGTAGTAGTTGAGTGTATCTGGTCTGACTGGTATGAGACCCCACTTGTGGGCAATCCTGTTTCAGGAAGGCACCCTTTCTGTTAACCACACCAGCGCATGAGGCAGGTGGAGCTGCAGACTTGGAACCTTGGCCAACCTATTAACAGGTAAAGGCCCTGACTGATGTGGGACAAAGAAATTCAGAGCAGTTGGATTTGTTATAAGCAAATGCACAGAACTGTCAGCTGTCAGCCACAGTCAGCTGTACATCACTCCTTTACATTTGCAGAGTGAACTCATTTGTTAATTCATCCTTTCGACCAGAGTTTATTGGGTGCTTATGTGCTAAGCACTGTGCCCTTGCTGACTGTATAGAATAAGCAAGATAGACATGCCCTCATGGAGCTTAGAATCATTTAGGAGCAGCGAACATTAATCAGATGATTGCCCAAAGAAATACAAACTGAGACTTCACTGGCCAGTGCGGCAGGGAAGTGCCTGATGCTTGGAGAGCATACACCTTGGTCTGGCGTCAGGGAGGCGACCCTGATGCCTGTTATTTTGGTTGCGAGCTGAGGAGGGAGGGTGCGTTAACTGAATGAAAGGAAGATGGGAGTAGAGAGTCAGGGTTCCAGATCAAGGGTACAGCATGTGCAGAGGCCCGAGTGTGCGAAGGACAGGGCCAGCGTGTTGGGAGTGCAGTTTGTGGGGGGACCAGGTGGGGACTGGGGCTGGTGAGGTGGGCGAGAGACAGACACTCAGAGCCTTTAGGCCCTGCTAAGACTTCGGAGCTTGGTTTTCAGAGCAATGATCACCCACTGAAGGGTTTGACATGAATCAGGTCAGGAGTTGGGTTATTGTCAGGATCACATCTCCATATTTTAAAGAGCACCAGGCTATAACATGGACCTGTTGTTGAGGGGACCATGAAGACAGAGTTGGTAGGAGGTCATGGCAGTAGTAACCATGGTAGAGAAGAGAGCATCTTAAGTCAGGCTAATGGTGTGGAAAGAAACGTTGAGTTTGAGAGATTTTGAAGGTCAAATCTTTATGACTTGGTGAAGGGTTGGGCACGGGTGCTGAAAGTGAGGGCGATGTGAAGATGGTACCCTGATTTCTGGACTGGGTACCTGGGGTGGGGGGTTCTGCTTTGAGAACATGCCCGAGAAGATCAGTGGTGGGCTGCTCTGTTCCATTTCTTTCTGTTAGCTGAGGACGGAACCCGGAGGAAAAAATGTTACCGATAGATTTGGAGAGGTTGCAGTGAACTTTATATATTTGTTAAAGGAGCATATCTTTGGTTGGTGAAGCTCTTAGATTTCAGTTTACAAAGGAGTTGTGGTCCTTCTCTTCCTTTCAGACTGCCTGCTGTGCCAGTCTGCCCGTCTGGGCTGACCGGCTGGGACAGAGCCCAGAGCCAGGGGGACTGGCCACCTGGCCTTGAGAAACCATGCAAGCTCAGGATTGTGTAGGGAAGGAAGGGTCAGCCTGGGTTTCCTGCATAATCCTCATCCCACCAGGGGTGCTGAACCTCCATGAAGTCTGCCGTCCGCCCAGAGTGTGCCTCTGCCCATGCGCCCCTGCAGCTGTGGGGTCACCTACTCCCCTCTGTCTTCCAGGCCTTCCCAGCCCCTGCTCGACCGTTCCATCCCAGACTTCACTGCCTTTACCACCGTGGATGACTGGCTCAGTGCCATCAAAATGGTCCAGTACAGGGACAGCTTCCTCACCGCCGGCTTCACCTCCCTCCAGCTGGTCACCCAGATGACGTCGGAGTGAGTGACGGGAATCACCTCTGTCCGGCCCATGGGTGGGGTCAAGGCTCCCTGCCTGCAATCACCCGTGGTGCAAGTCATGCCTTCTGGCCTCATCCTCAGGGCTCCACCTCAGCGCAGAATCGGACCTGGTGGGGAAGCGCCTTGGGAAGACGGAGGGCTGGGGTGGGGAGGCCCAGATCTATTCTGGGTCCCAAATGAGAGTTCTTCAAAGTCACAGCCATATGTCATTTGCCTAATCACTGAGAGTCTCTCCTCTGTTTAAGTTTTTAAACTCAGCCCATCAAAGAGAGCATCCAGCTGGAAAGAACACAGCCAGCCAGCACTTTAAACAGCATAGCAGGAAGAGGCAGAGCCTGATTCAGCAGCAATCTCCGATGTACTGGGAGCCTGTCTTCGTGCTTAGACAGCGCTTGTAAATAAGCCGACGTTTCCATCCCCCACTAGTTATTTTCTAGGCTGCAACCCCCATAAGAGTGTGGAAGAATACAAAAACTAAAATTATTCAAATCAGATGATAGCCAGAAAGGGTCTTAAAGGCCCACGTAGTCCATCATTTCCCCAAGAATGTTCTGAGCGGTACCCGCTCTGGGAAATGTTAATAGGTTCTCCTTGGAAAAAAGGTCCCATGGTCAAATAAATTTGGGAAATACTGAGCACTTTAGCACTCTCTTGGAGAGTCACTCCACATATTAGCATTGTAAAGGCCGTAAGAAATCCCGAAGTAAAGAAACCCACATAAAATTATTAAATACCATGGAAGCGTATTTCAGAGGGGTGGGGTTTTCTGGGCCTGCATTTTGGGAAATCTCTATTTAGTTCCACCCCTTCTATTCAGCGATTCAGAAAGGAGGTGATGTTAGTGCCTGAAGACTCGGCCATCAGGAGTGACAAAGCGGGAACAGAAGCCTGCTTTCCTGACTGCCGGGTCCATATGTTCCAGCCTGTCCATCCAGGGCCACATGGGGCCATACTTGGCTATACACACCCTGGAGTCGCCTGGGCGTCTTTAACTACTGACGTCTGATTCCTACACCCAATGTAGATCTTCTGATTCATTTGGTACATGGTGAGACCTGGGCATCAGGATGTTAAAACTCCCCAGGTGATTCTAATGTGCAGCAAAGCTTGGGAACCACTGGATAGAGTGGGCAAGTCGAATTTTGAATACATACACACACACGCACACGCACACGCACACGCACACACACACACACACACACAGAGCAGGGACCTTACCAGCTGCCCAGCTGTGACGTGTACTAACGGCACCAGGGTTGGTAGCCTATGACACACATTTTCCCTGACAGAGGATAAATCAGTCCGCCAGGCAGTTGACAAACACTTATTGATCACCTGTTCTGTGTCAGGTTCAGTGCTGGGTGCTGGGATTCCCTGCTGGGGCAGGCCAGTTGCTGAGTCCCAGGGGAGAGGCAGGGGTCATCCATCCTGAGTAGTTGAGCCCCAGGGGGATGGCTTATTGAAAGTCAGCCTTCCAACCCAGATTCTGGCTCTGCAGTCAGTCTTCATAGAGTCCAGCTTCATGTCTCTCAAGTTTATTCTTGCCTGAAATGATGGAACCTCCAGTTTCTCCCAGGAAATGACTTGGATGTGCCTCTAGCCTTGGATCCACTCAACACCAGAATTCACTTTTTCAAACCTGAGTTCATTTCCTGGTGATGCCTAAAAACGTCCTTACCATTATGAGTTATCGTCAGACACCAAAAATAAACACTAACCCCTTCCCAGTGGAGAACCAGCTTTCCCAGCCCACAGAGCTGAAAAGCATGCCGGGGCTCAGGGGCAGAGTGGGCGTCCATGAAGGCAGGGCTGCGCCTGCTTTCCCACTGTCATGGGGCTGCGTACGGGGACCATCATCACCCGATCCCCCACAAACTGAAGGAGTCAAATGGAGTAATTCCCTCAGTCTGGGAATAGCCACATGAAAAAAGAGCTAGAGGAAAAATAAAAGGAAAGTGAAACTGAAAAGTAAGGGATTTACTTCAAAGTAAAAAATGTCCACACACTATTGGAGCACTCTCGTTTGCTACTTGAGAGAAAAAAGGCAGGAAAAGAATATGTGTACGTAAATAAAGTAGATTGAGGGACCATTTGTGAATTCAAAATCCAAGCATACCTCTCAAACTTGTGTGCTGAAAAGACGTGGGCAATTTGACAATCTAGACCAGTGACAGCCCTCGGGGGACTGAGAGCCAGCTGAAAGGAGGGGTCAGGAGAGCGCAGGCATTGTGGACAGGGGCCCAGCACAGGGGCCTCCTCATACACCTTGTGCACAGTGCACAGAGCGATCTGCTCGGCTGCGGCAGGGGGGGTCCTCAGGGAATACAGTCAGGACGTTAGAAGAATTCTGAGAGCAGCCCTGCAGGGTGGCTGAGAGCCAGGCCATCCTGAATTTGAAGCCCAGCTCCTCCACTGCTTACCTGCTGTGTGATCTTGAGCATGTTACTTAACTTCTCTGAGCCCTACTCTAGAAAGGGGCAAATAATAATAGTGCCCACCTCTTGGTTTGTGCTAAGAGGTAAGTGGAATAGTACATACAAGGCAACTGGCCTATTGTCTGCCTGCAGGACACACATGAGAAATGATGGCTGGTAAATTATTATCATTGACTCTGAGTGGTTTGACAGTTTTTATGAAATGCTTCCATAGGTATAAATAAGTTAGTACATGGCACATGGGAAGCACTCAAGTACTGTAATATTATTAACTAAAAAAAGATGTATGGGTCTCCCCAAAGACAAGTATAAGCCATGAACTTGTTCATATTAAGATTCACAGTTCAGAGATGAATCCAGTGCAAATCCCTACCCTAAACATCTTCCTTGGATTCCTGCTCGGGCAGATATTTGAAAGTTATTTTGAGATCACCCTTCTTAAAAATTCATGACGTTAAAATTCAAACAGAGGCAGAAAATGGAAACTCAGGGGAAAACATCAGAAAACCAGGCAAGCCTCACATCTTTTCAATCACAGTGGGTGATCACTAATTTAGGCAGAAACCTCACAGAATAACTGAAGCCCCATACAGTGTGTGCTTGCATTGTTAAAAAAAAAATAGCAGAGGAAAGTTCTAGCCCACCTAGGGTCATGGACACAAGGAAGGGCTGCTCCAGAACCCGCAGGCAAGCAACAAGGCACAGCACTTCCAGGGTCATCTAAGTTGGAGGGGGCATTGGAGGTGGGGGCCACTGCTTGGAGGAAGTGAGATAGAGCAAGAGAATATCTAGTTAGGTGTTTTTCAGACTCGGGTAAACTTGGGCTCATTAGAGTTTAAACACTTTTATTTGCCTACCCCACTATTATCAGGAGCTTGCCTTCTGTGACGAGTTTTGATCTGTGAAAAGCACTAACGTGCCTTCTTTTGTGGCTTTTTCCCACCTAGAGACCTCCTGAGAATAGGCGTCACCTTGGCAGGTCATCAGAAGAAGATCCTGAACAGCATCCTGTCTATGAGGGTCCAGATGAGTCAATCACCAACGGCAATGGCATGAGAACTCTCGTTTTCTGCGGGGAGGAGAGGAAGGAAAAGGACCAGGCTCGGGGGGGAACCAGAGGTTGACCACTGTGGAATGTCCTGGAGAGACTGGCTTTTCAGCTGAGAAATGCATTCTCATCAACGAAGAATAAACTGGACCTATTCCTAATAGGCAACCTTCATTTCTCAGTGACAGACGCAGGTTTAAGATGACGTGGGAAACCAAATATGTAAGAATAAAAATACACAAAGGTGATGTTTGACGGAAGTGAAGACAAAACAATATGTGTCTGGGGCACCAAGCGTGAACACAGCTCCCACCCTGGGTGGGCTGGAGTCATCCATCTACAAGAAGAAAGGGAAGGAGGTAGAGGGAAGAAACAGAAGCAATTTCCCATTTTCTTCCTCACCAATGACATTCTTTTCTTTTCTCCTTTTGTCCTCCTCCCTGAGTCCTCACCCTCCCCCCACATCCATCTCCCTTTGCTCATGACTCGTGTAGGGAAGTTTCTTCAAACAAACCCCAGCTCCTGAGTCTCCAGATGTTCTGTCAGTTGCCAAAGGACCTTGCTGACCACTGCATGGGGAATCCAACCAATTCAATTAATGTCTTCATATTGAAGAAGAGATGTACCTTCAATTGAAACCTTGTTTTTCTTTTGTTTGCATTTTCTGCAAAAAGGAAAAAAGAAACCACAAATTGGAAAAAGAAAAAAAAAAAGAAAAACCTGTTTCCGTGTTCAAGGGCACGCCTATGTATGTCTGTGTTATAAAATGACCACTTGTTCGTAACAGATGCAAACAAGAAAGAACTGGGAAGTCTTCGACCCTGGAAGATCCAAAGGGGCCAGGGCATGCTGTTGGTCTGGTTTTCTGATTGGCTCCATTGGCCTATTGGCTCAATGAGGAGACAGGGTAGGGAGAAAAATAAAATGAAAAGCGGGAAAAAAACTCCAGAGGGCTTGCAAATTCAGACAGGAAACAGGTGAGTGGGTTTGAATTGGATGCAGTGTGGGACATTTGAGAATGAGACTGACTGATTCACTATTCTTGGTGACATCTGAAGAGAAGGAGAAGGAAGGTGTTTCTGGAGAACGTTCTTCCACATCCCTGGAATCTACAATTCAAGATGGCGAGGGCAAGTCCTTCTTCTCTCGTCTGGGGACTGGCTTAAGCTGTGTGACATCCGAGGAATGTTTCAGATGTGTCTGTGTTTCTCTGTATTCCTTCCTGTACCACAGTGTTCAATTCACTTTTGTAAATTCCACCTAACATTTAAATATTTTTAATTTCTCCTTCTACCTTAATCTCCTTGCTAATTTTATCTGTCTAATTAAAATGAGCAGAAGCATGTCTGGGTTTACATAGAATGGTGTCGGAGTGTGTGTTCCCAGACGCCACGTTGTAGGAGAATCCTTTATAACTGCCCTTCTTCCCCTAATAGGGGAGGGAGGGAGGGAAACACAGACTGGACCCAGGGACTCCCGAGAAACAGAGTTTGTGAGAATCACTCTCACGGGAGTGACCCAAAGGAAGAACTAAATAAATAGGAGGCTCTGAAGCCTCAAATATGCAGCGTGAGAAGTCACTGGCAAATAAACATAAACAATCACCGATAACGCACGATCTGCCCTGAGCTCGGTTTACACACTGCATTTGAGAAGTTCACATCCAGGCCAAATCTGTAAAAGCCACTGAAGACTATTCCAGACTGCTTCCTTGTGGGGTCCGTGAATGTACAGTTACGGGGGGTGGGGGAATGCGGCAGCGAAAGAAACTAGGTTTCCCACGTAGCTTGTTTCAAACATATTTAAGGTGAGATGAGCCTTTTTCCCTATTCCGAGGTAACTTTGTACTTGGAGAGATCCTTACCTTCTGAGGCCCTTTCAAAGAGGCTCTTAGGCCTGGGGGTACAGCTCTGATGCAGAGAAGCCCCATCTTAAAGCTCCACCCTTTGCTTAGTGGGCTGGGAGAAGATGGAGAGAACTGTCTCAGCAGATTGGCATATGGCTGCAAGGGGCCCCCATCCAGCCATATAGCCAGTAGAAGAGAAAACTTTCCTTATTAATAGCTTACCAATTCCATGCACAATTTGCTAATTACCCCCACGACCTCAGTCCATGCCATGTTTTACAAGCCTAAGCAATTCAGCTAATCTACTCTCAGTTCTCCACAGGAATGAATTCTAATTTGTCACCAAATTCCTCAGGCAGCCTCCTGAGCCTGAAATCCTCACTGTGCTTCCACCAAGGCCAGCCCATCTCCTGGCTGTGGACAAAGCAAGGTCAAGGTGAAGGTCATGTCATGCCCTTTAGTAAGTTTTGTCTGTAAGATTCCACAAAAAGAGAAAGAGAAAGAACCCAACATACACAAGGGGAAAGCATGAGGGGTCAGCAGAGCCAAGGCCTGGGCACCTCAAGGCATAGTTCCCAGTGGCAAGAATGTCACCAAGTCTGGACACGGCCCCTCCCTGTAGATGCCCAGCACGGCTTCACAGGCCAAGATCGCCCCCTCCATAGCCCGAAAGGCAGTGTCTCTCCGGAAAGTGAAACCCTGTGTACTCCCTCTGGGCAAGGGCAGGTCTCTAACCTCTCTGACATCAGTTTCGTCAGGTGCATAGTCAGCTGGTGATAACTACCTTGGAGGAAGCCTAGCTAACACTCCGGGGCAGGCCCTCCGTGCCAGGCATGTTTCTAAGGACTTTACATGTATTAACTCTCAGCAGATGCTTTATTGTTCCCCATTTTCAGGTGAGGACACTGAAATACAAAGACCTATCTTATATCACACAATAGTGGAGCCAGGATGTGGCTCAGGCTGTCTGACTCCGTGCTCTTACTCTCCATCCCAGCAGGGTTTACCCCTAAGTCTGCATCAGCGTCACCTGGAGGGTGTGTTAAATAAAACACAAGTCACTGGGCCCCACCTCCGAGTTTTCTGATTCGGTAGATCTCAGAAGGGAAACCCAAGAATGTGCATTTCTCACAAGTTGTCAGGTGGTACTGATGCTGCTGGTCCAGGGATCACACTTGGAGAAGCACTGCACTGCACAAACCTACCTTCCTAACAATTAGTAATAATAGACATAAAGCCCTTGACTCAGGCAATGATAGGCATCGAGGTTCTTGGGCTGCCCAGGAAGAGGGAAATGAACCCTCACACTCTTGGGCGTGAGGGATGGGAGAGGCTGGTCTCCTGCACCAGATGTCAGTGCCCACCTGCACTTTAGCACCAAGGGACTTTACTCACACCATGAAAAGAATTCCCTGGGGAGAAGGCTAGTGGCAGCAAGACCCCAGTCCTCTGAATTTCAGTTAGACAGGCTGCCTCACCATGTGGTAGAGAATTAATTCTAATTCAGATCCTTTCTTAAAAACACACTTTGCACAGTGGTCAGTGGCCTGTGGCCCTGAGAGCCAGGTTAGAAATGGAACCTACAGCCATGCAGTGCTGCCCAGGGTATGGCTCCCAGGGGAACCACCTGCAGCCACCAGGAGTCACAGGGGCAGGGATGACATAGGAGGCAGGTGGGAGATGCTTAATTAATGTTCCTGGGTCAGGAGTTACGGGAATGGAGGCGATTTGTGGGAAAGCCTTGGAGATTATGACTCACCTCCTTGTGGCCCCTCCCTGCCCCTCTCTAACACTCGAAGATAGGAATGAAGAATAGAGTAGATAAATCTACAGACACGTGTTTATTGCATCATCTGAAAAGCATTGAAGTTCTTAGATGTTGAATAGGTATACGTACTTCTAAGATCATATGTCTCCTTCCACCTCCCTGTAACCCCCTCCCCAAGTTATGTGTAGAACCAGGTCACTGGGCTCACACCGAGGACCCCTAGGATAATTTAAATCCAATGAGGATTAGAAGTTACCCTTGACCATCCATTTGTGAAGAGGAACAGAAACCAGTGAGGACTGAAGCCTATAGGACTCCAAGAACACTGGAGGGCAGGAAGGATGAGACAGGAAGGAAGGTGAGAATCTTCAATGCATCAGTTAACAAAGATGCCACCAGCTATGTTTCATTCCAGGAAAGCCTTTGTGGGCTGGCCTGGAAATTTCATTATCATTTCTGAAACAATAGTGGCTCTGGCACCAACTGATTAAGCATGATGAGTTCCTCCCCCAGAAAGTGAAGCAAGGGAGAAGCACAGCGTGATGGGGTACCAGCAGCAGACAGGCACCATCCAGGGTTCACTGCCACCAGGAAGGCTCAAAGGACACTTAAGATCCCTCAGAGTGAGCTCCGTGTTCATGGCCACACCTTGCAGTTCATATAGAAGTCACAGGGTCATTTTCAAAAGTAGCCAGAGGTTTTGTATTGTCCAAATTATCAATGGGCCTGAGGGCTGCGGGCTGTACAGGGCAGTCACTGAGGTCACAGAAAGGTTATCAAATGGAGGAAGGTCATTCAAGCTGATTGGGGTCAAAAGGTGAATTATTCACCACTGGGAGTCTTTTGAGATCAGCAATTTCCAATTGAGAATAGAACAGGAGCACAGAGGTCTGAGAACAAACTCTCTGTCCCTCTCAGAGAGCAACAGTCCTGGGGGTGGGGGTAAGGATGGGGGACAATGCACTCTGCAGACCCCACTTCAGGGTGGATGGGCTGGACAGACCCACGGGCAGTGGTAGATGGACCTGTATCACCCACCTGAGAGAAAAGAAGAGCCCTCCACGCCTTTCCCTCCATGCTTGCATCCCTCCTGGGCTGACCATGTTATCACAGGCCCTTGATGGGTCTCATGTTGCTGGGAGTCATGATTGGCACACAGCGTTCCCAGACATAACCTTCTGGTGATCCCCAGAGTGAGAGTGGACACAGGGCACATCCTATTCACTTCTGTACCTGGCATACCGCCTCCCACAAGGAAGGTGCTCCATACATATTTGGTGGCTTAAACAAGTTTGAGTTGAGAGAGTCTAACATGTCCTACAACACCTGCATTGGTCCATGACCTTAACAACAGGCTTTTAAAGAAGTGAATCCCTAGGTATTTGGTTGGAATCTTTCTCATTACTCTTAACTACAATCAATTGTAGGCTATTCTAATTTTAGTTTTGTGAAGTTAAACACACTCCTTTTCAACCCTGCATCTTTGATACAATGTCATGAACTTCCCCAGAGCACCAGCCTGGGAAAGCAGCCTCCCACTGAGTGTCAGTCACTGTGCAAAGTTCCTGAGAGGCAGAAATGAAATCGGCACCATCCCTGGGACAATAGAGGCAAACTGGAAGGGCAATTAAGCACAGTGAGTGGCCCAGCCTTCTGAAAGCAGAACCAGGCCCTTGTCCCTCCAGGAAGATGTCCAGCTGGGCAAAGAGGATAGGCAGGACTTTCCTGGCCAGGGAAACTTTATTTGCATCTTTGCCACTCCCTGTCCAGTAAGACTTTCTTCTAAGAGTTGTTTTACCTTTCTAAAGACACCCTTACTCCTGTAGATTTCCTGTAGCCACACATTCACCAGAAGAAGTTAAAATAAGCAAACAAAATGATGGGCAAATAAGCCACTTCTAAGCTACTGAGATGCTGAGCCCATGCTATGCTGTTCTCCTAAAAGAGAGAGGTTCTCTTCACTCCAATAAGACTTCAATTTCCTTTTCTGATCTTTAAATTCATATTGGCAAGTACATTATGAACAAATGTAGCTCTGGAAATGGCTTTCAGACACAGAATACGATGGCAAGTCTCAGCTACCTTCTTTATTGCACAACTCAACTTCGTAAATAACTTCAATGGGGAAATAAACATGTCCATAGGAGCCAGAGAAGGGCACTGTCATTGTCCTAGGGGGTCAAAGAAGGCATTCTGGAGGGAGTTCACTGAGGAGTGAAAGGACTTATCAAATTGGGACGAGGGAGATGTTAGTGATGGAACTTGTATTGTAGGAGGAGGACGCAGCAGCATGGATAAAAGTTCAAAAGCCATAGAGTAGGTGGCATGTGTGTGGGATCATGGGCTGTTCAGCAAGGCTGTAAAATAAGATTCTGGATATGGGTACCTGGAGGGGGAGGCAGTGGCTAGATCATGAAGGGTCTTATATGGCATAAGTAATCTGGATACTATTCTGAATGCAACTGGTGGAAAGTGGGTTGAAGCAAGGGAATTATATTTTCTATAAATCACTCTGGCCGCAAAATTGAAAATGGAGCGGAGGAACTAGACTCAAGTCTGGGAGCCTGGTTAAAAGGCTAGTAGGCCATAAAGTAGGCAAGAGATGATGGTGGCCTGGGTGGGGGTGTGAAGTAACATTGGGAATGGAGAAAAGTGGACCCATTCAAGAAACATGAAGGAGGTAAGACCAGCAGAAGGCAGAGGTGGATTAGCTGACAGGGGTGAGGGAGGGAGGAGTTGAGGATGACACTCCATTTCTGGCTTGGGCAACTGAGTGGGTTTTGATACCATTCACTGAAAAAAAGGGATACAAAAGGAGGAAGAAATGGCGGAGGGGGGTAACAATATGAATTTGATTTGCCCATGGCCCATTGGACACAGAAGTTCATAATTCAGCAAAAAGATTTGGGCTGATGATATAGATTTGGGAGCCATCTTTTTCGTCATGACACTCTTCCACTTCCGTGGTCATCAAAGCCACGGGAGTGGAAGAGTGTCCTGCATGAGAATGTGAGGGTGGAGAGAGGACCCAGAATCCTGAGAACAGCCATATTTAAAAGATGCCCCAGCAAAGGGAGGCCCACAGAAGAGTGGGGATGGGGCCACTGCAGGGAACAAGGAAAAGCCAGAGTGTGCTGTGTCTGTGGAGCCAAAGGAAAGCCTTTCAGGGAGAGAGCAGCAGCACCAGGGTTCAGTGCCACCAAGCAGGGCTAATACGAGGCAAGGGTTGAAAACTGCCCATGGGCTTGGCCATAGGAGGCCATGGGTGACCTTGGTAAGGGCAGTTTCAGCAGAACTGGTAGCAGAAGACACTGGCTGGATTGACGACAGGGAGGCCATCACAATCTTTCAAGAAGCTCGACTTCGAAGGGAAGAAGAAAAAGAAGGAAGTAGCTGGATGAGTCTTCCTTTGGTTGTTATTTTTTAGTGGGAAAGACTTGAGCATGTTAAAAGCCGATGAAAAGGAATCGGGACTTCCCTGGCGGTCCAGTGGTTAAGACTCCCCGCTTCCACTGCAGGGGGCATGGGTTTGATCCCTGGTCAGAGAACTAAGATCTCACATCTTAGTTCAGTGTTGCCAGAAAAAAAAAAAAGGCCAGTGTAAAGGAGTCCATGGGGAGAGAAGTAGAGAAGGAGGCTCATGGAGAGGGTCAAGCCCTGAGAAGGCAGGGGGTGTGGCCGGATGGGTTCTATGGCTGAAAATGCAATCACTGTAATTTGGTTTGGAGGGTGAAACGAAGAATGACAGGAGTTCCTAGCAGAACCCTTGAGCTCACCTTCCCACCTCCTCCCAACTTAATCACATGGCTCCCGCAGCCCCTTGTGCAGACCTCCAGAGCCGTGACTGAACCCATGGGCCTCGCCACTGCAATGCTAGAGCAACAGGTAAGCAGGCCCGTTTGTGATGAAATGGATAAGCGGACAGTGAGAGGATGGTGAGGAATGCATGTGGAGCCTCCCAGGCCCCTCTCCCACTCCGATTCAGTGGCCACTCACCACCAAAGGTATAAAGTCCAAACTTCCCACCACAGCACCTGCTGCCTGCCTTGCCCTTTCCACCTCTGTTTCTGTACTCATGGCTGTCCTTGTGCTAGGATCCCTTCCACTTCCTTGCCTGTAAGCCCACCAGGCCCCAGCTCAAACATCACAGGTCTTGTGAGGGTGGCCCCATCTTCCTGGTCACTAGCCTCCTTCTCATCTCCTATGGCTCACCTTCTAGTCTGTGATCTCCCTGAGGGCAGGGAATGGACTGTATTCATCTGTGTGTCTCCAGCATCCTGCCCAGGGACCACGTATAATAAATACTTATGGGAGGAGAGGCATGGCCAGGCTCAGGGAAACTAAGCCCAGAAGGAAGGGGCTGTCTGGGTGCCCTGGGGTGAAGAAATAGATAACCTCTGGGCATTGGACAAGAGAGCATCAGACACAGAGAATGGAAGGGGAACAGGCCTAGGGGAACAGGGGAACTGTCCAGGGGAACAGGCTCAGCTAGGATGGTAGTAAGAGGCCACAGGTGGTCACTCTGGCACATCGGGGTCAGGACTCGGAAGTCCAGGAGAAGTTCATGGACATCCTAATGAGTGGAAGGGCTGAACAACAGGCAGGCAGTGGGGTTGGGCTATCTATGCTTCAGGGTTAGACGGTCTTCACCAGAGGGCAGAGTCCAGGGTCAGGACCCCAGACTTCCAGGAACTAGGGTGGGGGGGGTTGGAGAGTAGAACCTGGTAATAGCAAAGCAAGGATTCTGCTCATTTATTCAACCAACATGCATGAGACTGCTGCTGGACTCTGGGGGCTTTGCAGAGTGGTGGGTGGATACCATGAAGTCATAAAGTTAGCATAGCCTTGTGAGCTATGTAAAGGGAAAACTATAGCTCAGGGCAAGGAGAAGCCTGCTTGGGGACCAAGGCTTCAGCCACAGGGAGAGCCAGGCAGCCAGCAGCCAAGGGAAGGTAGGAGACAGCACTGCCCATCCACAGACAGGCCAGGACCTCAGGTCAGACGGATCGGGGAGGACCCTTGGCTTTTTCGCTTAAGCTTGGTGTGTGTTTGGGCAGGTCACCAGCCTCAACTGTGGCTTCCCCAGCGCTCACACAGGAGGAACACAACAAAACTGGGGGGGCGGGGTGGGGCGGGGCTGTTCTCCCAGGAGCTTTACTGCTGCCGAACACAATCATGAGTGTGCACAGTGATGTCTCCCTGTCCAGGTGCTGTGGTTTCTGTTGAATGAACAGGTGGGCGGTGACGTGTGAGCTCAGGGCTCTATCTGCCCATGTCAGGGGCGGGGGCAGGAAATGAAGACCTGTCCAGTGTCTAAGCTGTACAAATAGAAGATGCTGCTTCCAAGTCCAACCGAGCACTTAGCCCACCTTTGCTGGATTGCTGTGGTTCTGTGTTGACAGAGTCCCCTCCATGCTGCTGGGGCAATAGGACTTGGTGACAGCCAAGTCCTATTAGGAGAGGCATTAGGAGAGGTCTGGGAGTAGAGTGTACAGCATTTAAGGCTGGTGGGGTTTGGCGCACCAACTGGGCTTTCTGTGTGACCACAGACGTCTCCAGGACCTCTGATCACAGCCAAGAGATTTTCCAAGGCAGATAAGCTAATTAGGGCTCCTATACCAGGTTTCGGTCTGAATAAGATCTAGGAGTATGCTACATTTAGAATTTAAAGTGAGTCTTTCTATCAGCTAATTAGAGGAGGTATTCCTGGGGTGAGGCCGGAATTATGGCCACTTGAGAAGTTCTCAAAAATAATAATCACAAATTCAATTATATAATTGGTAATAGCAATTCCTACTTTTTTTTTTTTTGAGCACTTGCTATGAGCCAGGCACGCCGAGTATTTATACAGCTGGTATTAGTATACCCATTTCACAAATGAATTAACTAGCGAGGCTCAAGTTCAAGAAGCTTGTTCTAGATCAAGTGAAGAGTGAGGATTTGAACCCAGCTTGTTTGTCTGAAGTGTGTTCCCTGAATCACCAAGTATACTGTCACTAGAACGAGGAATCTCGCAGGAATTTCTGCTGGCCATCCCAGTCCTGTCACTCAGCACTGGTGACATTATTAACACTCCAAGGCTTTGTGTCTGTAAAATGGGGATAATACTATCTACCCCACGAGGTTTTCGTGAGGGGAAAAGAGGGGCCCTTATATATCACCCAGGCTAGTTTCTGTTTTATAGGGAGTGCTCCATAAATGTTGCCTGGTATCAGTTAGTTTATTTTGCTTCTAGAGATTTGGAAACATGACCTAAAAATAGAAGGCTAATCAGTGCCCGGGGTTTGCTGTAAAAAGCCTTCTTGCATCTGATAAGGTCAATCCTTAACATCTGTGGATGTGGGGTTTGTGTGAACTTCACAGTTGCGTGTTATCTGTCATCTTGATCATTTCTGCCTTCACCTTGCCTGTTTGCCGAGGTTGGAACTGAGCTTTGCCTTGCTCCAGAGTGGGTTCCCAGGCTGCCTGTCATCCTGGACCAAGGGTTGGATTCTGGAAACGTCTTCAATATGCTGCCTAGGCATGCTGCCTGCTCTCGTCCTTTCTGGTGCTAAACCAAACCTCTTCATTGGATTAAAACCCAATTTCTGGGCCTATTGGTCCATATGAGGGGCTTTCTTCAGCTAATAACTATTCCGAGATTTTCTTGTGACTGAAATGCCGTCCTTGGGGTCAACCTGCTGGGTTTCCAAGAATGCATCAATTGGCAAGAGGGTTTTAGGATGTACATGTCCAAATTCTTTAAAGCCATAAGTTATACATTTATCTTAATGTATAATAGAGAAAAAAATATATAGTGCATAAAATACATACTACAGGGAGTTGAGGAAGATGGCGGAAGAGTAAGACGCGGAGATCACCTTCCTCCCTGCAGATACACCAGAAATACATCTACACATGGATCTGCTCCTATAGAACACCCACTGAACGCTGGCATAAGACCTCAGACCTCCCAAAAGGCAAGAAACTCCCCACGTACCTGGGTAGAGCAAAAGAAAAACAATAAACAGAGACAAAAGGATAGGGACGGGACCTACACCAGTGGGAGGCAGCTGTGAAGGAGGAAAGGTTTCCACACACTAGGAAGCCCCTTGGCAGGCGGAGACTGCGGGTGGTGGAGGGGAAAAGCTTCAGAGCTGTGGAGGAGAGCACAGCAACAGGGGTGCGGAAGGCAAAGCAGAGAGATTCCCGCACAGAGGATCGGTGCTGACCGGCACTCACCAGCCCAAGAGGCTTGTCTGCTCACCCGCCGGGGCAGGCAGGGCTGGGAGCTGAGGCTTGGGTTTCGGTCGGAGCGCAGGGAGAGGACTGGGGTTGGCGGCATGAACACAGCCTGCAGAGGGTGAGTGCACCAAGGCTAGCCGGGAGGGAGTCCGGGAAAAAGTCTGGAGCTGCCGAAGAGGCAAGAGACTTTTTCTTGCCTCCTTGTTTCCTGGTGCGCGAGGAGAGGGGGTTAAGAGCGCACCGCTTAAAGGAGCTCCAGAGACGGCGCGAGCCGCGGCTAAAAGCACAGACCCCAGAGAAGGGCGTGAGACGCTAAGGCTGCTGCTGCCGCCACCAAGAAGCCTGTGTGCGAGCACAGGTCACTATCCACACCCCCCTTCCAGGAAGCCTGTGCAGCCCGCCACTGCCAGGGTCACGGGATCCAGGGACAACTTCCCCGGGAGAACGCACGACACGCCTAGGGCTGGTGCAATGTCATGCCGGCCTCTGCCGCCACAGGCTCACCCCGCACGCCGTGCCCCTCCCTACCCCCAGGCTGAGTGAGCCAGAGCCCCTGAATCAGCTGCTCCTTTAACCCCATCCTGAGCGAAGAACAGACGCCCTCAGGAGACCTATATGCAGAGGCGGGGCCAAATCCAAAGCTGAACCCCAGGAGCTGTGCGAACAAAGAGGAGAAAGGGAAATCTCTCCCAGCAACCTCAGGAGCAGTGGATTAAATCTCCACAATCAACTTGATGTACCCTGCATCTGTGGAATACATGAATAGACAACGAATGATCCCAAATTGAGGACGTGGACTTTGAGAGCAAGACATATTATTTTTTCCCCTTTTCCTCTTTTTGTGAGTGTGTATGTGTATGCTTCTGTGTGAGATTCTGTCTGTATAGCTTTGCTTTCACCATTTGTCCTAGGGTTCTGTCCGTCCGTTTTCTTTGTTTGTTTTTTACTTTTTAAAAAGCTTTTTCTTAATAATTATTTTTTATTTTAACTTTATTATATTTTATCTTACTTTATCTTATTTTAGCCTCTTTCTTTCTTTCCTTCCTTCCTTCCTTCTTTCTTTCTTTCTCTTCCTTCCTTCCTTCCTCTCTCTCTCTCTCTCTTTCTTTCTTTCTTTCTTTCTTTCTTTCTTTCTTTCTTTCTTTCTTTCTTTCTTTCTTTCTTTCTTTCTTTCTTTCTTGTTTTTCTCCCTTTAATTCTGAGCCATGTGGATGAAAGGCTCTTGGTGCTCCAGCCAGAGTCAGTGCTGTGCCTCTGAGGTAGGAGAGCCAACTTCAGGACACTGGTGCACAAGAGACCTCCCAACTCCATGTAATATCAAATGGCAAAAATCTCCCACAGATCTCCATCTCAACAACAACATCTTCACTCAATGACCAGCAAGCTACAGTGCTCGACACCCTATGCCAAACAGCTAGCAAGACAGGAACACAACACCACCCACTAGAAGAGAGGCTGCCTAAAATCATAATAAGGCCACAGACACCCCAAAACACACCACCAGACGTGGACCTGCCCAACAGAGAGACAAGCTCCAGCCTCATCCACCAGAACACAGGCACTAGTCCCCTCCACCAGGAAGCCTACACAACCCACGGAACCAACTTTAGCCACTGGGGACAGACACCAAAAACAACAGGAACTACGAACCTGCAGCCTGCAAAAAGGAGACCCCAAACACAGTAAGATAAGCAAAATTAGAAGACAGAAAAACACACAGCAGATGAAGGAGCAAGGTAAAAACCCAGCAGACCTAGGACAGACAAAGGAGGAGGAAATAGGCATCTACCTGAAAAATAATTCAGAATAATGATAGTAAAGATGATCCAAAATCTTGGAAATAGAATAGAGAAAATGCAAGAAACATTTAACAAGGAACTAGAAGAACTAAAGGGGAAATAAGCAACGAGGAACAACACAATAAATGAAATTAAAAATACTCTAGAAAGGATCAATAGCAGAATAATTGAGGCAGAAGAATGGATAAGTGGCCTGGAAGATAAAATAGTGGAAATAACTACTGGAGAGCAGAATAAAGAAAAAAGAATGAAAAGAACTGAGGACAGTCTCAGAGACCTCTGGGACAACATTAAATGCACCAACATTCGAATTATAGGGGTCCCAGAAGAAGAAGAGGAAAGAAAGGGACTGAGAAAATATTTGAAGAGATTATAGTTGAAAAATTCCCTAATATGGGAAAGGAAATATCTAATCAAGTCCAGGAAGCACAGAGAGTCCCATACAGGATAAATCCAAGGAGAAACATGCCAAAACACATATTAATCAAACTATCAAAAATTAAATACGAAGAAAACATATTAAAAGCAGCAAGGGAAAAACAACAAAAAACACACAAGGGAATCCCCATAAGGTTAACAGGTGATCTTTCAGCAGAAACTCTGCAAGCCAGAAGGGACTGGCAAGACATATTTAAAATGATGAAGGAGAAAAACCTACAACCAAGATTACTCTACCCAGCAAGGATCTCATTCAGATTTGATGGAGAAATTAAAACCTTCACAGACAAGCAAAAGCAGAGAGAGTTGAGCACCACCAAACCAGCTTTACAACAAATGCTAAAGGAACTTCTCTAGGCAAGAAACACAAGAGAAGGAAAAGACCTACAATAACAAACCCAAAACAATTAAGAAAATGGGAATAGGAACATACATATCAATAGTTACCTTAAATGTAAATGGATTAAATGCTCCCACCAAAAGACACAGACTGACTGAGTGGATACAAAAACAAGACCCATATATATGCTGTCTACAAGAGACCCATTACAGACCTAGGGACACATACAGACTGAAAGTGAGGGGATGCAAAAAGATATTCCATGCAAATGGAAATCAAAAGAAAGCTGGAGTAGCAATCCACATATCAGACAAAATAGACTTTAAAATAAAGACTATTACAAGAGACAAAGAAGGACGCTACATAATGATCAAGGGATTGATCCAAGAAGAAGATATAACAATTGTAAATATTTATGCACCCAACATAGGAGCACCTCAATACATAAGGCAAATACTAACAACCATAAAAGGGGAAATTGACAGTAATACAATCATAGTAGGGGACTTTAACACCCCACTTTAGCCAATGGACAGATCATCTAAAATGAAAATAAATAAGGAACACAAGCTTTAAATGACCCATTAAACAAGATGGACTTAATTGATATTTATAGGACATTCCATCCAAAAACAACAGAATATATATTTTTCTCAAGTGCTCATGGAACATTCTCCAGGATAGATCATATCTTGGGTCACAAATAAAGCCTTGATAAATTTAAGAAAATTGAAATTGTACCAAGTATCTTTTCCGACCACAACGCTATGAGACTAGATATCAATTACAGGAAAAGACCTGTAAAAAATACAAACACATGGAGGCTAAAAAATACACTATTTAATAATGAAGTGATCACTGAAGAAATCAAAGAAGAAATAAAAAAATACCTAGAAACGAATGACAATGGAGACCGATGACCCAAAACCTACGGGATGCAGCAAAAGCAGCTCTAAGAGGGAAGTTTATAGCAATACAATCCTGCTTAAGAAACAGGAAACATCTCGAATAAACAACCTAGCATTGCACCTAATGCAATTAAGAAGAACAAAGAAACCCCAAAGTTAGCAGAAGGAAAGAAATCATAAACATCAGATCAGAAATAAATGAAAAAGGAATGAAGGAAATGATAGCAAAGATCAATAAAACTAAAAGCTGGTTCTTTGAGAAGATAAACAAAATTGATAAACATTAGCCAGACTCATCAAGAAAAAAAGAGAGAAGGCTCAAATCAATAGATTTAGAAATGAAAAAGGAGAAGTAACAACTGACACTGCAGAAATACAAAGGATCATGAGACATTACTACAAGCAACTCTATGCCAATAAAATGGACAACCCGGAAGAAATGAATAAATTTTTAGAAATGCACAACCTGCTGAGACTGAGTCAGGAAGAAATAAAAAATATGAACAGACCAATCACAAGCACTGAAATTAAAATTGTGATTATAAATCTTGCAACAAACAAAAGCCCAGGACCAGGTGGCTTCACAGGCGAATTCTATCAAACATTTAGAGAAGAGCTAACACCTATCCTTCTCAAACTCTTCCAAAATATAACAGAGGGAGGAACACTCCCAAACTCATTCTACAAAGCCACCATCACCCTGATTCCAAAACCAGACAAAGATGTCACAAAGGAAGAAAACTACAGACCAATATCACTGATGAACATAGATGCAAAAATCCTCAACAAAATACTAGCAAAGAGAAGCCAACAGCACATTAAAAGGATCATACACCATGATCAAGTGGGTTTTTTTTCCAGGAATGCAAGGATTCTTCAATATACGCAAACAATCATCGTGATAGACCATATTAACAGACTGAAGGAGAAAAACCATATGATCATCTCAATAGATGCAGAGAAAGCTTTCGACAAAATTCAACACCCATTTATGATAAAAACCCTGCAGAAAGTAGGCATAGAGGGAACTTTCCTCAACATAATAAAAACTATATATGACAAACCCACAGCCAACATCATCCTCAATGGTGAAAAACTGAAACCATTTCCACTAAGATCAGGAAGAATACAAGGTTGCCCACTCTCACCACTCTTATTCAACATAGTTTTGGAAGTTTTAGCCACAGCAATCAGAGAAGAAAAAGAAATAAAAGGAATCCAAACTGGAAAAGAAGAAGTAAAGCTGTCACTGTTTGCAGATGACATGATACTATACATAGAGCATCCCAAAGATGCTACCAGAAAACTACTAGAGCTAATCAATGAATTTGGTAAAGTAGCAGGATACAAAATTAATGCACAGAAATCTCTGGCATTCCTCTACACTAATGATGAAAAATCTGAAAATGAAATTAAGAAAACACTCCCATTTACCATTGCAATGAAAAGAATAAAATATCTAGGAATAAACCTACCTAAGTAGACAAAAGACCTGTATGCAGGAAATTATGACACTGATGAAAGAAATTAAAGATGATACAAATAGATGGAGAGATATATCATGTTCTTTGAGTGGAAGAATCAACATTCTGAAAATGACTCTACTACCAAAGCAAACTACAGATTCAATGCAATCCCTATCAAACTACCGCTGGCATTTTTCACAGAACTAGAACAAAAAATTTCACAATTTGTATGGAAACGCAAAAGACCCCGAATAGCCAAAACAATCTTGAGTACGAAAAATGGAGCTGGAGGAATCAGGCTCCCGGTCTTCAGACTATACTACAAAGCTACAGTAATAAAGACAGTATGGCACTGGCACAAAAACAGAAATATAGATCAATGGAACATGATAGAAAGCCCAGAGATAAACCCATGCACATATGGTCATCTTATCTTTGATAAAGGAGGCAAGAATATACAGTGGAGAAAAGACAGACTCTGCAATAAGTGGTGCTGGGAAAACTGGACAGGTACATGTAAGAGTATGAGATTAGAACTCTCCCTAACATCATACAGAAAAATAAGCTCAAAATGGATTAAAGACATAAATGTAAGGCCAGACACTATAAAACTCTTAGAGAAAAACATAGGCAGAACACTCTATGACATAAATCATAGCAAGATCCTTTTTGACCCACCTCCTAGAGGAATGGAAACAAAAACAAAAATAAACAATGGGACCTAATGAAACTTAAAAGCTTTTGCACAGCAAAGGAATCCATAAACAAGACAAAAAGACAACCCTCAGAATGGGAAAAAATATTTGCAAATGAAGAAACTGACAAAGGATTAATCTCCAAAATTTACAAGCAGCTCATGCAGCTCAATAACAAAATAACAAACAACCCAATCCAAAAATGGGCAGAAGTCCTAAATAGACATTTCTTGAAAGAAGATATACAGATTGCCAGCAAACACATGAAAGAATGCTCAACATCATTAATCATTAGACAAATGCAAATCAAAACTACAATGAGATATCATCTCACACCAGTCAGAATGGCCATCATCAAAAAATCTACAAACAGTAAATGCTGGAGAGGTTGTGGAGAAAAGGGAACCCTCTTGCACTGCTGGTGGGAATGTAAATTCATACAGTCACTATGGAAAACAGTATGGAGGTTCGTTAAAAAACTACAAATAGAACTACCATATGACCCAACAATCCCACTACTGGGCATATACCCTGAGAAAACCATAATTCAAAAAGAGTCATGTACCATTATGTTCATTGCAGCTCTATTTACAATAGCCAGGAGATGGAAGCAACCTAAGTGTCCATCAACAGATGAGTGGATAAAGAAGATGTGGTACATATATACAATGGAATATTTTTCAGCCATAAAAAGAAACGAAATTGAGTTATTTGTGATGAGGTGGATGGACCTAGAGTCTGTCATACAGAGTGAAGTAAGTCAGAAAGAGAAAGACAAATACCTTATGCTATCACATATATAAGGAATCTAAGGAAAAGAAAAGAAAAAAAAAGGGTCACAAAGAACCTAGGGGTAAGATGGGAATAAAGACACAGACCTACTAGAGAATGGACTTGAGGATATGGGGAGGGGGAAGGGTAAGCTGGGATGAAGTGAGAGAGAGGCATGGACATATATACACTACCAAACGTAAAATAGATAGCTAGTGCGAAGCAGCCGCATAGCACAGGGAGATCAGCTCTGTGCTTTGTGACCATCTAGAGGGGTGGGATAGGGAATGGGGGCGGGAGGGAGATGCAAGAGGGAAGAGATATGGGAACATATGTATATGTATAACTGATTCACTTTGTTATAAAGCAGAAACTAACACACCATTGTAAAGCAATTATACTCCAATAAAGATGTTAAAAAAATACATACTACATTGTTTCACAGATATCATGAAGTTTCCTTCTAAAATAATTTTATTCAAGGAAAACAGGGCCTTGGTTTGAAGAAGAAAGAGTAACTAAATGATAGTATAGTTAATATGTGGATATGGCAAAAAACTTAATGGAGGGAATTGAAAAATGGAAGTTCTGAAACCTATGAATCCTCCTCACTTTTTTGTGTTTTCCAACCCCCGCTCTGGCACCTCCCATGACATTCACTTTCCCTGATACCCATGGCCTTGCCTTCTGTCCTGGGATTCCAAGCTGGAGCAATGCCCTGGCCCACCTCTTCTCACCAGAAGGCTGCTTCCCGGCTCTGCCATGAGCCTCAACTCCACTTGAAGGCATCCCGGAGCCCTCCCATCCGGTCAACTGCTTCTCCTCTGGGGCCCCTCAGCTCCCTGTGCTTCTCACCATCATAATGCTCATTCTCTGTATTATAATGATCTGTATCCAACCCTCCCAGACTGGGAGCTTAGCCAAACTGGGGAGCATGTCTTATTCATGGCTGAATCTGCAGGCCTGGGGCACAGTCATCACACAGTAAATCTGCTGAATAAATGAACTAGTAATTGAATCCATGTACCTCTGACAACAGTTGCTTCCAACCGAGGAAACCAAAGGACCAACAATACTCATTGATTACACTGATTCTTCTTGAAGTTACTTCACTACAGGCTCAAGACTGGGCCACGTTTACTATAACTCTTTAGAACCGTGTTTACACCGCCTTGCTCACATGGTTTTATTTGTGCTTTCTCTAAAGGAAAATGCAGCAGCTGAGCAGGGCACCTGGTGATGGGTCTCTCTGCAGAACAGAGCAGGTGGCACCAAGCCTCGCATCCACTTTGCCCAGTGGGGGAAGGGCTCCTTTGTCTTACTGGCTACCTCCAGCCTTATTCACAATCATACTTTCCAAAGGCAAACTGCCTACTGCAACTTGGAAAGATATTCTCTCTGACAACCAATTTAACAATTAACGATGTTTTTATTGCTTTTTTTTTTCCACCATGGGGCTTAACTCCTGCTGGGATGTTTCACAGAGAGGGCAGTTTGCCAAGCATTAAGTTGTCTGGCCCAGAGGGCATAACTGTAAGGTGGATTTCATCTGAGTGAACATCATTCCTTTGGTCTTATTTGAAAACTGTCATATAGTGCTGAGATTTAGTTAACCACTTGTGGTTCTGAGTCTTGCAGATAGCCAGAGAGCAAGACTATCCAGCATCTCTTCTAGAATCTAGAGCAGCAGATGTAATCCAGGGGACGATAGAACTTTTCTGTTAAGTGCCTGAGAATAAATATTTGAGACTCATGAGCCATATGGTGTCTGCCACAACTATTCAACTCTGCTGTTGTAGCATGAAAGCAGACAGGAGTGATATTTAGATGAGTGGGCATGGCTGTGTTCCAATAAAACTTTATTTACAAAAACAGGTAGAGGGCTACATAAAGTACACAGGTATTACCTTGCCGAGCCTGGTCTAACTAGTGGTTAAGAGTTCCCTGCTCTGGAGTCAGGCCAACCTGGATACAACCTGCCTCAGATGGATGAATGGGCAGTGCCTAGAATCAGGGAGACTGTGGCATAGTTCAGAAATCCAAAACACTTATAAAAGCCTCCCCAACTAAATCCCGATCCTGGGATGGTCTCATCAGTGGTCTCTCACAGTCATCCTTGAAAGCCCATTTTAGAAGAATCTTACTGGACTCTAACCCTGCTTATTACCACCCATCATACAGAAAGGTGGAAACAAAGCACTTTTCTCAGAATATTGCTGTGAGTGGTGAAAAGTAGATGCTCATGGTCAGTGTTAAAATGATCATGGTCCTGAACTAAAGCACCAGGAAAGGGAACAGTCAGCCCCATGGACTCTGTCTCCTTAGGGATTAGGGCGAATGATGAGATCTTCTCCAGGCAACCAGCAGGGGTCAGGGGAAAGTAGAGACTCAGGAGACTCCAAGCAGGTGACTCAGGAGGGAGTGGTAGCAGTCAAGATCAAAGAGAGTGGGCTTCCCTGGTGGAGCAGTGGTTGAGAGTCTGCCTGCCGATTCAGGGGACACGGGTTCGTGCCCCGGTCCGGGAAGATCCCGCATGCCACGGAGCAGCTGGGCCCGTGAGCCATGGCTGCTGAGCCTGCGCATCCGGAGCCTGTGCTCCACAACGGGAGAGGCCACAACAGTGAGGGGCCCGCGTACTGCAAAAAATAAATAAATAAAAAGATCAAACATAGTCTCTAGGAGGTAAAACATAAATTTATTTATGTACTCATGCAGTCATTGACTCACACCTCTTTACTGAATCCCTATAAATGCCAGGCACACTCTTTGCTCTAATGGCACTCAACAGTCAAATCAGGGAGTAGAGAAAAATGATATGAGAGGCGCTGCCATAAGGGCAGGAGTCCTGAAGGAGGCAAAGGAGGCCGATTTCTGAAGGTCTGGCCTCCTGGCTGAGAGATCTGTTAGAAGACATTGTGGCCATTTCCATACACGAAGGGAGCAGCAGACATGCTCCAGAGAGAGGCCGGCTCGAGAAGCTTAGCCCCCAGCTGCGTGCCCCTCCCCCTGGCTCTCAGAGCCATCAGCGCACCTCTGCGGTCTCTGGGGCCCCTGAGAGCGCTCCGGAGGCCTCGCTAAGACTTGCACTCTCCAGACGCCACACGGAAATTGTCCCTTTCCCAGCCCCCGCAGAGCAGCAAGCATAACCAGCTGCCTCACACGTGTAATTAGGAGAAATAAGAGCAATGAGCGAAAATTGGTTAAATAAGCTCAAAATGACTTTTTTTTTTAAAAAAATGAAGGAATAAACCTCAGGGAAAAGAAGCGAAATTAAGGCAGTGTGTTCCCTTTTGCCACACCTCAGTTCTTTAGAAGGAATCCCAAGGTCCCCTGGCCGACACCGGGCTCTGCCTCACCCACACCAGAAGGCTAGTGGGCGGTCCCACTGCTGGCTGAGGGCGGAGAGCATCCGGACGGTCCCTGTGGCATGGCTACATTTCTGCAGACCCTGTGTTGTTTGTGTCTCTTGCTCTAGGACTACATTCTGATGTCAGCCCTGCCCTCTGGCAGGATCTGCGCTCCTAGGCGGGGACCTCTCTCCATATCTTCTTTCCTCCAAACACATATTATACAACTGCCTATCGATCAGCTGCTCCTCTCGCCCCATTCATCACCCTCCCCTCCTTCTCCTTTGCACTGCAGAAGCTTCTCAGTTGTCAGTTCCATTTCTATGGCAACCACAACCCCCAGCCTCATTGCCTTTCCCCCCCTCCTGCTTTTCTCCCCATCCCCTCCTCCTTTTGTAAGTAGGATTTGCAGGGAAGCTGCTGACAGGCTGGTCTAGTAATTTCCCTCATAAAACAAACAGCTGAGGAGAGGGAGTTGGGAGGCGGGGCTGCAGGGTGGGCAGGGGGGAACAAGCTCCTCGGAAGACAGAAGGGGACAGAGAAACACGAGAGAGTGGTGTGCACGCAAAGAAAGAGTCCGGGGCACAGTGAGTGACAGCAGTATGAAGTCGGGGCCACCCCATCCTGGGGGGCTGAGCGAGATGTGGAAGACTCCCTCCAGACGTGCAGGGATGATGGGCCAAGTGCCAGCCTGACTGTTGGCCATCCCACCGGCCCCCAGGGGAGGCATGCCTGCCTGACTGCTGTGATACAGACCAGGGCGAGTGAGGACACAAGCTGCAGCCCACAGGGGACATTATCCCAAATATCCTCATTATCGAGGCAAGTGTCTCTGAACCCATCAGTGTTTAACAGCCGCAAGTGCCCTCACCCTGGAAGACAGGGCCATTTCACCAACTCTAATGGCAATTTTCCTCCATCCCAGTCGTTTGCGAGTCACAGGCTCCTCTGGGTGCTGGAGGCCACCAGGCAGGTGTCAGGCACAGAGCAGGTGTGTGGATGCAAAGTCCACCAGGGGGCACGTTGCTGGGGGCCAAGGTGAGGCAGGAGGTTTAAGTTGGAGTGAGTCAGCAGGCCAGAGCTTGGGAGGAGAGTAAATATTAATAGCTTTATTACATGTCTTTTTTATAAATAAAAGAAAAATATTTTTGGCTGCTAATGACCTTCAAATTAGCAGCTCTTTCAAAAAGCACTTATGTATTTTTAATTCCAAATGTAGCTGAGTGTCAGTTGCAGCAGCAATGGAAGCAGTAGGGCAGCTGGGTAGTTTTAAATAAGAGGAAATCCAGATCATTATTTTTGAAACTGTCAGCTTTTACGCCTTTTAATGGATTCACTTTCTCTCATCTCTTCCCCCACTTCTGTGCTTTTTGAAGATTCCCAGGCATTCTCCGTGGGAGAAAGGAACAGAGGCACAGGTCTGCCATATGGAAGGACCTGGGCTTTAGTTCCTACCTGGGCATGCAGGGTGTCACAGTCCCCGGCAGGGAGGCTTTGGCACAAGGGCTTGTGAAGAGCATCAGAGAGAAGAGGAGAGAGAGAGTTTCAGCCTGGGATGCAGGGTGCTGGGTAATGGGACCTGGGGCTTCCTTCTTGACCCCGCTCCTGATTCTAAGTAACCAAAAGAGAAATCAGTGACCTCAGAGCAGCAGACAGAGAGATTAGCAGGGACGTAGAAGATAAACCAATACAATGAGAGAGAGGACACGGAGGCAGAAGTAGATAGAGAATCAGTGAGAAGCTGAGTAGGGAGGAAACTAGTAATAGAGCAGGGCTTCTCGGCGTGTGGACCCCAGACCGGAAGCTGCAGCATCGCCTGGGAACTTGTTAGAATTGCAAGCTCTCGGGCTCCAGCCCAGAAGCAATGGATCAGAAGCTCTAAGGGATGGGCCCCACCACCTGTGTTTTCATAAGTCTTCCAAGTAGTTCTGATGCTCACTAATGTGTGAGGACCACTGATCTAGAGCAGAGGAACCCAGGCAGAGGAAGGAAGGCAGGAGGGCAGTGAAGGGAGGCGAGAAGGTAGGAAGAGGTCTTGATGGTGGCAAAGGAGGAGGAAGAGGCACCTAAGAGAGAAGAGAAATGCGGGTGTGAGTCTATCCCTCCACTCATACACTCCTTGTCATTTTCGAATAGCCCACAGATGACTGTTCCACGGATGCCACAGACACCTGCGCTCACACCTGGGACCTCTCTTTCCCAGTGGGTTTCTTAGTTGAGCTGACCTCCAAGTCGCCAGTAACCTGCAGCTGTACCAGGCTTCTTCCGACACTGGGGAGGATGCTGTGTCATTTCGCTGATCTGAAAAATGGGGGTGGTGTTCCTCCTTTGCTCTTGTGGGCTCCTGACAATCCTTTCCAATGGGCACTCCATTTTCATCTCAGCTTCCAGAAGGACCAGCTTCCAGGCTGAATTTTACATAAAACTGAGCTTTTCTCCAAGTGTCAGGCTGATGGACAACGGGCAAGGATATTTCTCGTTTGGTCATGGAGATCTTGGTGCTTAAGGCATAAATGTCCGCATGTTCAAAGTTAGCAAACGCATGCCGTCTCCAAATCCAGCCAATAGACATTTATTAAATGCCTACTCCATACAAAGGTGACTCTGCCTAGCTAAACCCCCACCCCCAAGGACCTCTGATCTCCTAGATAGTGATTGATAATAAGGACCCCGACCCCACACAGACCTCAGCCTGGTGTTTGTCTTCTCCAAAGACTTACTTTCTCAAGCATTCATTCTGGCACTGTGAAAAATGGGGCTCTCAGGACTACTCTGATTTTAGCAGTGCTAAGTGTAACTATTAATTCAACAAATGTTTATTTAGTAGGGACTTCAAGCCATCTGGAAACAGGCACTCTTTCCAAGTGCTTAGGATCCATCAGTAGACAAAACACAGATCTGGGTCTTCAACAGGATCTAGGAAGGGGAGACAGAGAAGTAACAATAAACATAAACATAAATAAAATTTCTAACATCTTTGAAGGTAAAAGTGCTGTGGAAAAAGGAAAAGTTGGAGAGTAGGAGAGTAGTTTGCAATTTTAATTATGGTGATGGGGCAGAACTCATTGAGAAGGTGGGACTTGGGCAAATACTTGAAGGAGGTAAGGGAGTGAGCCAGGATGGGAGTCCTGCAGGCAAACGCCACTGGAGCTATGGTCTGGTATGTTTAAACAACAGCCTGACATCTTCAAAGAACAGTAAACAGACTTTCCATATGCTATCTCACTATGCCTTAATGCACCAGCTATTGCTATTAGCATTTCACTGATGTAAAAACTTAGATGTAAAAACAGAGGTTTAGGAAGTCTGCATGGTTTGGCTAAGGTACTGGGTTTCAGAGCAGAGATTCCAATCCTGATTGAAATGATCCTAAAACACACATTGTTTTCTACAACTTACCTTGCTTCCCTGTGTGTAAAAGTGGATGTGGGGATGTGGATCACAAATTGACACAGAGCCAAGCCATGAAGACAAGGGAACTGCCACAAAGTATGGCCCATCTTCCAAACAGGGCACATGCATCTTTGTGTAAGACACAAAGGAAAATGGTCTTACACTAGAAAAGGGAAAACTCAGGGCCAACAGAAGATGCAAGTCCTCAACAGTAACAGAAGAGTCAAGATCAGCCATTTTAAGTGATTTCAAATCTCCCAGCTGGTTGACTGATGTCACAGGACTCTACCAGGAGTTGTCTGATGGTAAGAAGTCAAGGCAATCTGGGTGCCCATTGCTGAGGAAGTCAATAGTCAAAATGTGCTGGATGCACACCAGGAGTGCTTGTGTTCCAGGTAATGGACTGTTAGATTTTTTTCACATTAACAGTTGCATAGAGTTTAAGATAGGGCTCAATAGGCAAAGCAAGAATTAGGTTGGATATGTAATATAACACCTATTCTACAAGAACATACATAACCAAATTATCTGCATTGAACACAGTAGAATGGTTGCCTATGGTTGGGGATAATGGAGATAAGCTACCATTTCCCATTTATTTCTCTTGCTGCCTTTAAACTAGATCAATACACTTATGTGTGTGTATATATATATATGTATGTGTATATATATATATGTATACATACATATCTGTTTCTGGACATATGAGATGCTTCATGAATCTGCCAACTCTTATTCTAAGACAGCACTATCTTAATTATCACAGCCTCATTACACATTTTAATGTTGTGTAACATGGGTCATCCATCCTTATTCACTTTCATAATTCTCATGACTATTTTCACCTGTATATTTTTCCAATTGAATTATGAGATAATTTTGTAAAGTTCCAAAATACTGGTATTTTTATTGATATAGCTCTAACTATTAAATTAATATGGGAGAATGGAAATCTTTATACCAGATATATCTTCTAATTTACAAATATGGACATTTCTCTCTGTTTCATCAAGTAGTCTTTTGTACTCCTCAGCAAAGTGTTGTACTTTTCTTACGGATGCTGTGTATTTTTTGCTAAAAATGCTTATAATTCAAGTTTGGCTGTAGTCAAGGGAATCTTCTTTTTCATTACACTTTCTAATGATTTTTTCAGTGATAATGAGTGCTTTATTTATTTTTAACATCTTTATTGGAGTATAATTGCTTTACATTGTTGTGTTAGTTTCTGGTGTATAACAAAGTGAATCAGTTATACATATACATATATCCCCATATCTCCTCCCTCTTGCATCTCCCTCCCTCCCACCCTCCCTATCCCACCCGTCTAGGTGGTCACAAAGCACCGAGCTGATCTCCCTGTGCTATGCGGCTGCTTCCCACTAGCTAGCTATTTTACATTTGATAGTGTATATATGTCCATGCCGCTCTCTCACTTCGTCCCAGCTTACTTTTCCCGCTACCCGTGTCCTCAGTTCCATTCTCTACGTCTGCGTCTTTATTCCTGTCCTGCCCCTAGGTTCTTCAGAACCTTTTTTTTTAGATTCCATATATATGTGTTAGCATACGGTATTTGTTTCTCTCTTTCTGACTTACTTCACTCTGTATGACAGACTCTAGGTCCATCCACCTCACTACAAATAACTCAATTTCATTTCTTTTTATGGCTGAGTAATATTCCATAGTATATATGTGCCACATCTTCTTTATCCATTCATCTGTCGATGGACACTTAGGTTGCTTCCATGTCCTGGCTATTGTATATAGTGCTTCAATGAACATTGTGTTACATGACTCTGTGTGTGTGTGTGTGTGTGTGTGTGTGTGCACGTGTGTGTGAGACATCAAAAGCTGGGACACACCCAAGGAAAGAGATGAAGTTACTGATCTGAAATTATTTTTCTTTTTCAAGTGTAAATATTTACTGTTATAAATTTCCTTCTAAGCATTGCTTTTTATGCTTTCTGTTGTTCAGTGGAGTGTCCTACAAGTATCAATAAGATAAACTGGTTGATAGTGTTGTACAGGTCAGCTATATTCCTGCTGATTTCTGACTACTTATTTATTAAGGATTAAGCTCTGGAAGTGTTGCTGTAGATTTGTCTACTTTTGCTTTCAGATTTTTTTCTTTAATGTTTATTATTTATTTATTTATTTTTCTTATTAGTCATCCATTTTATGCACATCAGTGTATACATGTCAATCCCAATTGCCCAATTCATCACACCGCCACCCCCACCCCCTGCCATTTTCCCCCCTTGGTGTCCATACGTTAGTTCTCTACATCTGTGTCTCAATTTCTTCTCGGCAAACTGGTTCATCTGTACAGTTTTCTAGGTTCCACATATATGTGTTAATATACGATATTTGTTTTTCTCTTTCTGACTTACCTCAGTCTGTATGACAGTCTCTAGATCCAACCACATCTCTACAAATGACCCAATATCGTTCCTTTTTCTGGCTGAGTAATATTCCATTGTATATATGTACCACATCTTCCATATCCATTCGTCTGTCGATGGGCATTTAGGTTGCTTCCATGACCTGGCTATTGTAAATACAGCTGCAATGAACATTGGGGGTGCATGTGTCTTTTTGATATGGTTTTCTCTGGGTATATGCCCAGTAGTGGGATAACTGGGTCATATGGTAATTCTATTTTTAGTTCTTTAAGGAACCCCCATACTGTTCTCCATAGTGGCTGTATCAATTTACATTCCCACCAACAGTGCAAGAGGGTTCCCTTTTCTCCACACCCTCTCCAGCATTTGTTGTTTGTAGATTTTCTGATGATGTCCATTTTGTCTTGTGTGAGGTGATACCACATTGTAGTTTCGACTTGCATTTCTCTAATGATTAGTGATGTTGAGCAGCTTTTCATATGCTTCTTGGCCATCTGTATGTTTTCTTTGGGGAAATGTCTATTTAGGTCTTCTGCCCATTTTGGAATTGGGTTGTTTGTTTTTATAATATTGAGCTACATGAGCTGCTTGTAAATTTTGGAGATTAATCCTATGTCAGTTGCTTCATTTGCAAATATCTTCTCCCATTCTGAGGGTTGTCTTTTCGTCTTGTTTATGGTTTCCTTTGCTGTGCAAAAGCTTTTAAGTTTCGTTAGGTCCCATTTGTTTATTTTTGTTTTTATTTCCATTACTCTACGAGGTGGGTCAAAAAAGATCATGCTGTGATTTATGTCATAGAGTGTTCTGCCTATGTTTTCCTCTAAGAGTTTGATAGTGTTCAGTCTTACATTTAGGTCTTTAATCCATTTTGAGTTTATTTTTGTGTATGGTGTTAGGGAGTGTTCAATTTCATTCTTTTACATGTAGCTGTCCAGTTTTCCCAGCACCACTTATTGAAGAGACTGTCTTTTCTCCATTGTATATCCTTGCCTCCTTTGTCATAGATTAGTTGACCATATGTGTGTGGGTTTATCTCTGGGCTTTCTATCCTGTTCCATTGATCTATATTTCTGTTTTTTGTGCCAGTACCATATTGTCTTGATTACTGTAGCTTTGTAGTATAGTCTGAAGTCAGGGAGTCTGATTCTTCCAGCTCCATTTTTTTCCCTCAAGACTGATTTGGCTATTCGGGGTCTTTTGTGTTTCCATACAAATTGTGATTTTTTTTGTTCTAGTTCTGTGAAAAATGCCATTGGTAATTTGATAGGGATTGCATTGAATCTGTAGATTGCTTTGGGTAGTATAGTCATTTTCACAATATTGATTCTTCCAATCCAAGAACATGGTATATCTCTCCATCTGTTTGTATCATCTTTAATTTCTTTCATCAGTGTCTTATAGTTTTCTGCATACAGATCTTTTGTCTCCTGAGGTAGGTTTATTCCTAGGTATTTTATTCTTTTTGTTGGAGTAGTAAATGCGAGTGTTTCCTTAATTTCTCTTTCAGATTTTTCATCATTAGTGTATAGGAATGCAAAAGATTTTTGTGCATTAATTTTGTATCCTGCAGCATTACCAAATTAATTGATTAGCTCTTGTAGTTTTCTGGTGTCATCTTTAGGATTCTCTATGTATAGTATCATGTCATCTGCAAACACTGACAGTTTTACTTCTTCTTTTCCCATTTGTATTCCTTTTATTTCCTTTTCCTCTCTGAATGCCATGGCTAGGACTCCCAAAACTACGTTGAATAATAGTGGTGAGAGTGGACCTCCTTGTCTTGTTCCTGATCTTAGAGGAAATGCTTTCAGTTTTTCACCATTGAGAATGATGTTTGCTGTGGGTTTGTTGTATATGGCCTTTATTATGTTGAAGTAGGTTCCCTCTATGCCCACTTTCTGGAGAGTTTTTATCATAAATGGCTGTTGAATTTTCTCAAAAGCTTGTTCTGCAACTATTGAGATGACCATATGGTTTTTCTTCTTCAATTTTTAATATGGTGTATCACATTGATTGATTTATGTATGTTGAAGAATCCTTGCATCCCTGGGATAAATCCCACTTGATCATGGTGTATGATCCTTTTAATGTGTTGTTGGATTGAGTTTGCTAGTATTTTGTTGAGGATTTTTCTATCTATATTCATCAGTGATATTGGTCTGTAATTTTCTTTTTTTGTAGTATCTTTGTCTGGTTTTGGTATCAGGGTGATAGTGACCTCATAGAATAAGTTTGGGAGTGTTCCTTCCTCTGCAATTTTTTGGAAGAGTTTCAGAAGGATGGGTGTTATCTCTTCTCTAAATGTTTGATAGAATTCACCTGTGAAGTCTTCTGGTCCCAGACTTTTGTTTGCTGGAAGATTTTTAATGACAGCTTCAAATTCATTATTTTTTATTTGTCTGTTCATATTTTCTATTTCTTCCTGTTCAGACTTGGAAGGTTTTATCTTTCTAAGAATTTGTCCATTTCTTCCAGGTTGTCCATTTTATTGGCATAGAGTCTCTTAGGCTGCTTTGTATTTCTGTGATGTCGTTTGTAACTTCTCATTTTTTTAAATTTCTAATTTTATTGATTTGAGTCCTCTCCCTCTTTTGCTTCATGAGCCTGGTTAAAGGTTATCAACTTAGTTTATCTTCTCAAAGAACAAGATTTTACTTTCAGTGATTTTTGCTAATGTTTTCTTCATCCCTGTTTCATTTATTCCTCTCTGGTCTTTAAGATTTCTTTCCTTCTGCTAACTTTGGGTTTTGCTTTTTCTTCTTTCTCTACTTCCTTTAGGTGTAAGGTTAGATTATTTATTTGAGATTTTTCTTGTTTCTTGAGGTAGGCTTGTATAGCTATAAACTTCCCTCTTAGAACTGCTTTTGCTGCATCCCATAGGCTTTGGATCATCGTGTTTTCATTGTCATTTGTCTTTAGGTATTTTTTGATTTCCTCTTTGAATTCTTCAGTGATCTCTTGTTTATTTAGTAACATATTGTTTAGTCTCCATGTCTTTGTGTATTTTAAGTTTTTTTTTCTCTGTAATTGATTTCTAATCTCATACCATTGTGATCAGAAAAGATGCTTGATATGATTTCAATGTTCTTAAATTTACTGAGGCTTGATTTGTGACCTAGGATGTGATCTATCCTGGAGAATGTTCCATGCACACTTGAGAGGAAAATGTAATTGGATGGAATGTCCTATAAATATCAATTAAATCTATCTGGTCTATTGTGTCATTTAAAACTTGTGTTTCCTTATTAATTTTCTATTTGGATGATCTGTCCTTTGGTGTAAGTAAGGTGTTAAAGTCCCCCACTACTATTGTGTTACTGTCGATTTCCTCTTTTAGAGCTGTTAGCAGTTGCCTTATGTATTGAAGTGCTCCTATGTTGGGTGTATATATATTTATAATTGTTATATTTTCTTCTTGGATTGATCCCTTGATCATTACGTAGTGTCTTTCCTTGTCTCCTGTAATATTCTTTATTTTAAAGTCTATTTTATCTGATATGAGTATTGCTACTCCAGCTTTCTTTTGATTTCCATTTGCATGGAATATCTTTTTCCATCCCTCTCTTTCAGTCTGTATGTGTCCCTATGTGTGAAATGAGTCTCTTGCAGACAGCAAGAAAAGTGGGTGTTGTTTTTGTATCCATTCAGCAAGCCTGTGTCTTTTGGTTGGAGCATTTAATCCATACACGTTTAAGGTGATTATCGATATGTGTGTTCCTATGACCATTTTCTTAATTGTTTTGGGTTTGTTTTTGTAGGTCCTTTTCTTCTATTGTGTTTCCCACTTAGAGAAGTTCCTTTAGCACTTGTTGTAGAGCTTGTTTGGTGGTGCTGAATTTTCTTAGCTTTTCCTTGCCTGTAAAACTTTTGATTTCTCTATCGAATGTGAATAAGATCCTTGCCGGCTAGAGTAATCTTGGTTGTAGGTTCTTCCCTTTCAACACTTTAAGTATATCATGACACTCCCTTCTGGCTTGTAGAGTTTCTGCTGAGAAATCAGCTGTTAACCTTATGGGAGTTCCCTTGTAGGTTATTTGTCATTTTTCCCTTGCTGCTTTCAATAATTTTTCTTTGTCTTTAGTTTTTGCCAGTTTGATTACTATGTGTCTCAGTGTGTTTCTCCTCAGGACTCTCTGCTCTTCCTTGACTTGCATGGCTATTTCCTTTCCCATGTTAGGGAAGTTTTCCACTATAATCTCTTCAAATATTTACTTGGGTCCTTTATCTCTTTTCTCCTTTTGGGACCCCTGTAATGCAAATGTTGTTGCTTTTAGTGTTGTCCCAGTGGTCTCTTAGGCTGTCTTCATTTCTTTTCATTCTTTTTTCTTCATTCTGTTCCACAGCAGTGAACTCCACCATTCTGTCTTCCAGGTCACTTATCCGTTCTTCTGCCACAGATATTCTGCTATTGATTCCTTCTAGTGTATTTTTCATTTAAATTATAGTATTGTTCATCTCTGTTTGTTTGTTCTTTAATTCTCCTAGATCTTTGTTAAACATTTCTTGCATCTTCTCGATCTTTGCCTCCATTCTTTTTCCGAGGTCCTGGATCATTTTCACTACCATTATTCTGAATTCTTTTTCTGGATTGTTGCCTATCTCCATTTCATTTAGTTGTTTTCCTGGGGTTTTATCTTGTTCCTTCATCTGGTACATAGCCCTCTGCCTTTTCATCTTGTTTATCTTTCTGTGAATGTGGTTTTTGTTCCACAGGCTGCAGGATTATAGTTCTTCATGCTTCTGCTCTGTGGTGCATGACTCTTTTTGAATTATGGTTTTCTCAGGGTACATGCCCAGTAGTCAGGTTGATGGGTCAAATGGTAGTTCTATTTTTAAGGAAACTCCACACTATTCTCCATAATGGCTGTATCAGTTTACATTCCCACCAACAGTGCAAGAGGGTTTCCTTTTCTCCACACCCTCTCCAGCATTTATTGTTTGTAGATTTTTCGATGATGGCCCTTCTGACCAGTGTGAGGTGATACCTCATTGTAGTTTTGATTTGCATTTCTCTAATGATTAGTGATGTTAAGCATCCCTTCATGTGTTTGTTGGCCATCTGTATGTCTTCTTTGGAGAACTGTCGATTTAGGTCTTCTGCCCATTTTTAGATTGGGTTGTTTGTTTTTTTGATATTGAACTGCATGAGCTGCTTGTGTATTTTGGAGATTAATCCTTTGTCAGTTGCTTCGTTTGCAAATATTTTCTCCCATTCTGAGGGTTGTCTTTTTGTTTTGTTTATGGTTTCCTTTTCTGTGCAAAAGCTTTAAAGTTTCGTTAGGTCCCATTTATTTACTTTTGTTTTTATTTCCATTTCTCTAGGAGGTGGGTTAAAAACGATCTTGCTGTGATTTATGTCATAGAGCGTCCTGCCTATGTTTTCCTCTAAGAGTTTTATAAAGTCTGGCCTTACATTTAGGTCTTTAATCCATTTTGAGTTTATTTTTGTGTGTGGTGTTTGGGACTGTTTTCTGCATAAAGATTTTTTTCTCCTTAGGTAGGTTTATTCCTAGGTATTTTATTCTTTTGGTTGCAATGGTAAATAGTAGTGTTTCCTTAATTTCTCTTTCAGATTTTTCATTGTTAGTGTATAGGACTGCAAGAGATTTCTGTGCATTAATTTTATAACCTGCTACTTTACCAGATTCATTGATTAGTTCTAGTAGTTTTCTGGTAGCATCTTTAGGATTCTCTATGTATAGTATCATGTCATCTGCAAACAATGACAGTTTTACTTCTTTTCTGATTTGGATTGTTTTTATTTCTTTTCTGTCTCTGGTTGATGTGGCTAAAACTTTGAAAACTCTGTTGAATAATAGTGGTGAGAGTGGGCAACCTTGTCTTTTTCCTGATCTTACTGGAAATGGTTTCAGTTTTTCACCATTGAGGATGATGTTGGCTGTGGGTTTGTCATATATGGCCGTTATTATGTTGAGGTAAGTTCCCTCTAGGCCTACTTTTTGGAGAGTTTTTATCATAAATTGGTGTTGAATTTTCTCAGAAGTTTTTTCTGCATCTATTGAGATGATCATATGGTTTTTCTCTTTCAATTTGTTAATATGGTGTATCACATTGATTGATTTGCATATACTGAAGAATTCTTGCTTTCCTGGGTTAAACCCCACTTGATCATGGTGTGTGATCCTTTTAATATGCTGTTGGATTCTGTTTGCTAGTATTTTGTTCAGGTTTTTCGCATTTATGTTCATCAGTGATATTGGCCTGTAGTTTTCTTTTTGGGAGCCATTTTTGTCTGGTTTTGGTATCAGGATGATGGTGGCCTCATACAATGAGTTTGGGCGTGTTCCTCCCTCTGCTATATTTTGGAAGAGTTTGAGAAGGATAGATATTAGCTCTTCTCTAAATGTTTGATAGAATTCGCCTGTGAAACCATCTGGTCCTGGGCTTTTGGAAGATTTTTAATCACAATTTCAATTTCAGTGCTTGCGATTAGTCTGTTTATATTTTCTATTTTTTCCTGGTTCAGTTGCAGAAGATTGGGCTTTTCTAAGAATTTATCCATTTCTTCCAGGTTGTCCATTTTATTGGCATATAGTAGCTTGTAGTAACCTCTTGTGATCCTTTGTATTTCAGTAGTATCAGTTGTTGCTTCTTTTTTTTCTTTTTTAATTCTGTTGATTTGAGTCTCCTCCCTTTTTTTCTTGATGAGTCTGGCTAATGATTTATCAATTTTGTTTATCTTCTTAAAGAACCAGCTTTTAGTTTTATTGATCTTTGCCATTGTTTCCTTCATTTCCTTTTCATTTATTTCTGATCTGATCTTTATGATTTCTTTCCTTCTGGTAACTTTGGGTTTTTTTTTTTTTTTGGTTCTTCTTTCTCTAATTGCTTTAGGTGTAAGTTTAGGTTGTTTATTTGAGATTTTTCTTGTTACTTGAGGTAGGATTGTATTGCTATAAACCTCCCTCTTAGAACTGCTTTTGCTACATCCCATAGGTTTTGCATCGTCATGTTTTCATTGTCATTTGTTTCTAGGTATTTTTTTATTTCCTCTTTGATTTCTTCAGTGATCTCTTTGTTTTTTAGTAGTGTATTGTTTAGCCCCAAGTGTTCATATTTTTTACAGATTTTTTCCTCTAATTGATATCTAGTCTCATAGCATTGTGGTTGGAAAAGATACTTGATACGATTTCAATTTTCTTAAATTTACCAAGGCTTGATTTGTGACCAAAGATATGATCTATCCTGGAGAATGTTCCAGGAGCACTTGAGAAGAAAGTGTATTCTGTTGTTTTTGGATAGAATGTCCTATAAATATCAATTAAGTCCATCTTTTTAATGTGTCAATTAAACCTTGTGTTTCCTTATTTGTTTTCATTTTGGTTGATCTGTCCATTGGTGAAATTGGGATATTAAAGTCCCCTACTATGATTGTGTTACTGTTGATTTCCCCTTTTATGGCTGTTAGCATCTGCCTTATGTAGTGAGGTGTTCCTAGGTTGGGTGCATAAATATTTAAAATTGTTATATCTTCTTCTTGGATTGATCCCTTGATCATTATGTAGTGTCCTTCTTTGTCTCTTGTAATAGTCTTTATTTTAAAGTCTCTTTTGTCTGATATGAGAATTGCTGCTCCAGCTTTCTTTTGATTTCAATTTACATGGAATATCTTTTTCCATCCCCTCACTTTCAGTCTGTATGTGTCCCCAGGTCTGAAGTGGGTCTCTTGTAGACAGCATATATACGGTCTTGTTTTTGGATCCATTCAGCTAGTCTATGTATTTTGTTGGAGCATTTAATCCATTTCCATTTAAGGTAATTATTGATATGTATGTTCCTATTACTATTTTCTTAATTGTGTTGGGTTTGTTTTTGTAGGACTTTTCCTTCTGTTGTGTTTCCTGCCTTGAGAATTTCTTGTAGCATTTGTTGTAAAGGTGGTTTTAGTGGTGCTGAATTCTCTTAGCTTTTGCTTGTCTGTAAAGCTTTTAATTTCTCTGTCAAATATGAATGAGATCCTTGCTTTGTAGTGTAATATTTTTTTTTTCGATACATGTGCCTCTCACTGTTGTGGCCTCTCGCATTGTGGAGCACAGGCTCCAGACACACGGGCTCAGCGACCATGGCTCACAGGCCTAGCCACTCCACAGCATGTGGGATCTTCCCGGAACAGGGCACCAACCCATGTTCCCTGCATCGGCAGGTGGACTCTCAACCACTATGCCACCAGGGAAGCCCATAGCATAATCTTGGTTGTAGGTTTTTCCCTTTCATGACTTTAAATATGTCCTGCCACTCCCCTCTAGCTTGCAGAGTTTCTGCTGAAAGATCAGCTGTTAACCTTATGGGAATTCCCTTGTATATTATTTGTTGCTGATTTTAATATTTTTTTCTTTGTGTTTAATTTTTAATAGTTTTATTAATATGTGTCTTGGCATGTTTCTCCTAGGATTTATCCTGTATGGGATTCTCTGCACTTCCTGGATTTGATTGATTATTTCCTTTCCCCTATTAGGGAAGTTTTCAACTATAATCCTTCAAATATTTTCTCAGTCCATTATTTTTCTCTTCTTCTTCTGGGACCCATATAATTTGAATGTTTTTGCATTTAATGTTGTCCCAGAGGTCTCTGAGACTGTCCTCAATTCTTTTCATTCTTTTTCTCTATTCTGCTCTGTGGTAGTTATATGCACTATTTTATTTTCCAGGACACTTATCTGTTCTTCTGCCTAGTTATTCTGTTATTGATTCCTTCTAGAGATTTTTTAATATCACTTATCTTGTTGTTCATCATTGTTTGGTTGCTCTTTAGTTCTTCTAGGTCCTTGTTAACAGTTTCTTGTATTTTCTCCATTCTATATCCAAGATTTTGGATATATTTATTCTCATTACTTTGAATTCTTTTTCAGGTAGACTACCTCTTTCCTCTTCATTTGTTTGGTCTGGTGGGTTTTTACCTTGCTCCTTCATCTGCAGCATATTTCTCTGTCTTTTTGTTTTTCTTAACTTACTGTGTTTGGGGTCTCCTTTTTGCAGGCTGCAGGTTTATAGTTCCCCTTGTTTTTGGTGTCTGCCCCCAGTGGCTAAGGTTGGTTCAGGGGGTTGTGTAGGCTTTCTGGTGGAGGGGACTAGTGCCTGTGTTCTGGTGGATGAGGCTGCATCTTGTCTTTCTGGTGGGCAGGTCCATGTCTGGTGGTGTGTTTTGGGGTTTCTGTAGACTTATTATGATTTTAGGCAGCCTCTCTGGTAATGGGTGGGATTGTGTTCCTCTCTTGCTAGTTGTTTGCTATGGGGTGTCCAGCACTGGAACTTGCTGGTCATTGAGTGGTGCTGGGTCTTAGCATTGAGATGGATATCTCTGGGAGAGCTCTTGCCGATTGATATTACGTGGGGCTGGGAGGTCTCTGGTGGTCCAGTGTCCTAAACTTGGATCTCCCACCTCCGAGACCCAGGCCCAACACCCCTCCGGAGAGCTAAGACCCAGTCAGCCACACAGCTCAGAAGAAAAGGGAGAGGGAAAAAAAGAAATAAAATAAAATAAAATAAAAATTATTATAATAAAATTTTTTAATATTATTAAAGTTAAAAATAATAGAAAAAAAAAGAGCACAATAAAACCAATAAACAAATCCACCTATTATAAGAAGTGCTAAAACTTAAACTAAGATAAACATATAAATCAGAAACTAGTCAGTCACATACAGCAAACCCCAAGCCTACTGTTTCTCACAAAATCCACCACCTCAATTTTGGAATGATTCATTGTCTATTCAGGTATTCCACATATGCAAGGTACATCAAGTTGATTGTGTAGATTTAACCCACTGTTCCTGAGGCTGCTGGAGTAATTTCCCTTTCTCTTCTTTTTTCGCACAGCTCCTGGGGTTCAGCTTTGGGTTTGACACTGCCTCTGCATATAGGTTGCCCTCTGGCATCTGTTCTCCACCCAGATAGAAGGGAGTTAAAGGAGCAGCAGATTAGGTGGCTCTGGCTCACTCAGGCCGGGGAGAGGGAGGGGTATGGAATGCGGGGTGAGCCTGTGGTGACAGAGGCCAGCGTGATGTCACAACAGCCTGAGCCATGTCATATGTTCTCCTGGGGAAGTTGTCCCTGGATCACAGGACCCTGGCACTGGTGGATCACACAGCCTCCCAGGAGGGAAGGTATGGATGGTGACCTGTGCTTGCACACAGGATCCTTGGTTGCTGCAGCAGCAGCGTTAGCATTTCATAACCGTCTCTGCAGTCCACGTTGATAGCCATGGCTCACGCCCATTTCTGAAGCTCAATTAGGTGGTGCTCTGAATCTCCTCTCCTCACACACCCCGAAGCAATGGTTTCTTCTTTCTTAGGCAGGTCCAGAGTTTTTCCCAGACTCCCTCCCAGCTAGCTGTGGTGTACTAGCCTGCTTCAGGCTGTGTTCACACAACCAAGCTCAGTCCTCTCTCTGGGATCTGACCTCCGAAGCCTGAGCCTCAGCTCCCAACTCCCACCCACCCCAGCGGGTGAGCAGACAAGCTTCTCAGGCTGGTGAGTGCTGGTCGGCACTGAATCTCTGTGCAGAAATCTCTCTGCTTTGCCCTCTGCACCCCTGTTGCTGCGCTCTCCTCTGTGGCTCCAAGCTTCCCCAACCCGCAGACCCCCCATCTCTGCCAGTGAAGAAGATTCGTAGTGTGTGGAAACTTTTCCTCCTTCACGTCTCCCTCCAAAAGGTGCAGGTCCTGTCCCTATTCTTTTGCCTCTGTTTGTTCTTTTTTCTTTTGCCTTACCCAGGTACATGAGGAGTTTCTTGCCTTTTTGGAAGTCTGAGGTCTTCTGCCAGCATTCAGTAGGTGTTCTGTAAGAGTTGTTCCACATGTAGATGTATTTTTGATGTATTTGTTGGGAGGAAGGTGATCTCCATGTCTAACTCCTCCATCATCTTGAAGGTCCTCTACACTTTCTAATTTTTAATGTATATTTTATAAATATCAAACACGCTGAGCATTATTATTTAAATTTTCTTCAACGGAATTTATTATTTCATTTGTTCGTCTTTTATTCAGGCACATAATATCACAGTCTATAATACAAGAAAATATTAATTTCAAGTTATCCATATTTTTAATTTGTTTTCCTACCTTACTGCATTGTCTGGAACTTCTAGAAAAATATTCAATAATATATTGGCAGAAGTATTTCTCTTTCTTCTCATTTAGGTGGAAATGCCTTTATTTTTTCACAATGAAGTGTGCTATTCATTGTTGCTGTTATATGAATATTCAAATAAGGGAGTTCCTATCCTTGTTTTACTAAGAATTATTATTTTAAATAGATACTTTATTTTTTTCAAATGCATTTTAACATCTACAGATAAGAGAATATATTGAACCAGACTTGAATTCCTGAAGTAAACTCTACTTCATCATGGCATGTTTTGTTTTTAATTTACTGGTGGATCTGATATGCTATAATTTTACTTAGGATTCTTGCTTCCATATTAATAAATATGATTAGGGTGTAGTTTTCTTGTTTGCATATTTGTTAGCATTTTATTTTCAATGGCCCTGAGTATTTAATTTTCACTTTTATGAAAGTATAATATAGAAGAAAAACTGTCCAAATTATATCAACAGCCTGATGAATTTTCATAAAGCAAACTTACCCATGTAACCACCACCTACATCAGGAAATAAGAAAGCCACTAGCATCAAGTTCCCTCCCAGTCACTATTCCCCCAGCTTTGCAAAAGTAAACAGGTAGCCATCTCCTGACTTCTAAAACCAAAGACTGTTTTGCATTATTTTGGACTTTATATAAATGGAATAATAGTGTTTATTATTCTGTGTCTGATTTGTTTTGCTCAAATCATATTTGTGAAATTCATGTCCTTATAATTTAATTCATTCATCTGAGTAGCTGTATGATATTCATTTGTATGAATATACCACAATTTGCTTATTTACTCCATTGTCATACATTTGAGCTATTTCCAGTTTTTGATTGTTATAATTGTACTATGAATATTCTCACACATGTCTTTTGATGTACATGTCTTTCAATAAACACATGTCTGCATTTCTGTTAGTATATATCTAGAAGTGAAATTGCTGGGTCCTGGAATATCTATAGGTACTGTTTTAATAGGTACTTTCAAGTAGTTTTCTAAAGTCATAGAATAGGAGATGAAGTTTCTCCCAAAGAGATAGCTTCCACTTTTTCATGAAAAACCAAGGTGCTGTTGGGCCAACTTGGCTAAGGACTTGAATATAAAATTTCCATTTGACAGGTGAGGCTCATTGGACACTCCCCAATTTGTTAAATCATTGATCCTGGGTCACAAGGACTTCATGATCAGGCATTTACTTTCCACAAGAGAAAACTAATAGATGCTTTTCAGAAGGGATGTACTTGAACACTGTGAATCCATCCACATAGTCCCATAGACTCAGAAAGCAGGATTTGAATTTTATCAGAGTTTATCGGCCACCCCAGAGGCATGATCACATTACAGTCAGAAACACAGAGACCCAAGCTTCTGACTTGCCAACCAACAGGACATCATTTATGTAGGAAAGCATTGGACATCAGGAAGTAGAAACACTCTTGCTAAAATCTGATTCATTCACCACTGGCAAATCACAGTACAGTTTAAGCACCCATGGGGAAATGTTAAGCATTCAGTGAGCACTTCTCTTCTGATCAAGAGACCCTCCTTTGCACTTTATGAGCATTCACAATGCATGCATGTAAAACATCAATATCAATTACACATTCAGCTGTGAAAGCCACAACCATAGTACATTTAATTGTCCTGAAGGGTCCCAACCACAAAATTACATTAACTCCCTTCCCCTTCTCTGAACCTTGTCTAAACACCCATTAACTACATCTGCTTTTTTATTTCCTGATCTGGGTGGTGGTTACATGGGTGAGTTTGTTTTATGAAAATTCATCAGGCTTTTGACTTATCATTTGGACAATTTTTATTTTATATTATAGTTTCATAATGGTGAATATTAAATTATCAGGCAATGGGCACAATGGTGACTTGGGCAACTGTGTCCAACAGAGCCACAAAATTTGAATCTCTTCCCTCCCTGAAGTTCCCTAGCACACACAGACAGGTGCATATTGCCTTCAGTACTTCTGAACAGGAGGAGATCTCAGCCCCAAGTCTAATCATCTTTCTCCTTAAAGAAACTGAGAGAGTGAGGGAAAGATGAATCGAGGGGACTGGAGAGAAAGTAGCTTCATACCGTAAGTAAGGCACATTTACCTTCCATTTCGAGCAGTGCAGCAACTACTCTCAGCTCAAACAAACAAAATTCCATTGTTTCAGCCTATCTAATACTATATGGAATGGTGATGTCCTCATGGCTAACACCCTCTGTTTCATCCTTGGGAATCTCTTGACTCAGCAATCACAGCCACATTGATTTCCAGCTGGGGTCACGGGGTGTGTGCCATCTGGCTGGCTTGGGCTTGGCTCCCACAGCAGTAACTTTCTTTGAGGAACCCATATTAATCTGGGCCCTCATTTCCCATTAAGAAGATAACATTTCCTAAGTTCTTACTTGATCTCCACATAAGCGCTAGGGGAATTTTCCAGGGTGTCAGGGTTGACAGCAAGCATTTATCTAGATTTCTTTGGGTCAGTTTCTCATTCTACAGTGGGTCACTTTCATCATTATAGTAAACCCAGTTCAGAGCAGTAAGACCCTGAATACTAGTCAACACCTCATTTATGGTTTCCCAGAGGAGTTTGTCTGTTTTAGGGAAAACTCCTTTATTGCAGCCAGTACCTACTGCAAAAAAAAAAATCTCTAAACCTATTATTGTCAGCTCCAAATGGACCTGCAGTTGTCATGACAGACTGACAGAACACTAAGATGAACCAGCTGTTCCCATTCATCCTTAACAAGCATCATGCATCCCACCCCCTTCATCTCCCAAGTGAATCGGCCAAAGGTCTATAGATTCTCCTGTTTTCTGCACATTGTGGTAACAAATTTCCCTCCTTTCATTATCTGTGTATGTGAGTGTTTTTGTAACTGTTATTTCACAGAGACAGAACCTTTAACCAGCTACCCTCAAGAGAAATCTTCATATCAGTTATAGGGTCAACTTGAAGTTGACCACTGGACTGGCGAAGTGGAGAGTTACAATATCCAAGGCCCAGTTCAGGCAGCTGTTTTTGAACCTATTTCCTGGTATTTGATCTACAATTTCTCCCCAATTCCTTGTCATTAACAGGCAATGAAGTAGAGGACAATTTATTGCCTGGTTGAACATATATTTTGGTCAACATGTTTGCTGAAAGTGTCAAAACTGTGAAGGGTCAGAGATTTTACCCTACTTTCAAGCTAACAAGTTACCCTGCCATTGTTTCATGAATGCTGTTCTACCAGACTCCTGGGTCAGAGATGAAGGACAGTTTATTACCACAGAAATAATAGTAACCAGAATATCATAACTTTTGGACCGTTCCCTGAGTCCCAGTTCCCACAGGGTGTCATGACATGGGCCAAAGGACACCTGCACGTGCAGTGTGTTGCATTGCAGAAGAGGAACCCTGAACTTACTCAACAGTAAGTTTTCTTTTTGACCCAGAGAGAGAGACTTTGTTTACTATACTTGACTAAGTATGCCTGTGCTTTGCTCCAGACAGTGTCTCCCAAGGCTATTTGCTATGCAAACATTCTTGAAAAAATAGTCCAGAACAAAGGGTAAGCATTGCCTTACCCACAGGACATGCAAGATATCTAATTTACATAAAGTTCACCCTTTTGAGGTGTACAGTCCTCTGAGTTTTGAAAAACATATACAGTCATGTAATCACTAGCACAATCAATATAGAATATTTTATCATCCCCAAGAGTTCACTTGTGTTCCTTTGTTGTCAGTTTCTTCCCTCCACCCACAATCCCTGGCAACCACTGATCAGATTTTGAGCTCTATTGTTTTCCTTTTCCAGAGTGTTATATAAATGGAATCATAAAAAATATAACCATTTATGTCTGGCTTCTTTCACTTAGTGCAATGCTTTTGAGATTTGTCCATGTATTTTTAATGCTGAGTAGTATTCCATTGTATGTACAACGATTTCTTTATCAATTCACCAGTTGATGGAAATTTGGATTGTTTCCAGTTTTTTACTATTATGAATAAATATGCTATAAACATCCACATACAGGCTTTTGGGTGAACCTATGTTTTCATTTCTTTTGAATAATTAGTTTGAAATAGATGCTTGGGCCATATAGTAAGTTCATGTTTAACTTTTTAAAAAAACTGACTGCGGTTTTCCTAAGTGATTTGTATCGTTCACTTGTAGCAGCAATGGATGAAAACGTTACTTCACATCCTCGCACTTGACATGGAATTGTTTTTAATTCCAACCATTCTAATAAGTGTTTAGTTATACTTTTCATTTACATTTCTCTAATGATTAATGATGCCAAGCACCTTTTCATGTCCTTATTGTTTTGTATGTCTTATTTGGTGAAGCAGCTATTCAAGTCTTCTTTCCATTTTTTAATTTTTTTTTTTCTTATTGAGTTTGGAGAATTCTTTACATATTCTGGATAGACATTTTTTTTTATCAGACTTTCTTTTTTTTTTTACCCCAGATTTTTTCTTCCAGTCTATGGCTTTTTATTTTCTTAACGTTCAAAGAACCTAAGTTTTACATTTTAATTAAATTCAATTTATCTTTTTTTTAATCTCATGGTTTGTATTTTTGTGTCTTCTCTGATAAATCTTTGCTTAACTGAAAGTAAAAAACATTCTCCTTTATGTTTTCTTTGTTATGCTTTACAGTTTTCTGTTTTCTTTTCATTTTTTTTTTTTTTTTTTTTTTTTTTTTTTTTACTTTTTAAATTTTTTTGGCCACTCTGAAAAGATTGTGAGATCTTAGTTCCCCAACCACGGATTGAACTGGGGACCCTGCAGTAGAAGCACAGAGTCCTAACCGCTAGAACACCAGGGAATCCCCAGTTTTTCATATTATATTTAGGTTTGTGGTCCGTTTTCAGTTGTTTTTGTTGAAGTTTTGTTTTGTTTTGTTTTTCTTTTTACATGTGGGTATCCAACTCTTCCATCAATATTTGCTGAAAAGACTGTCTTTCATCTATTAAATTACATTGGGAACTTTAGTGAAAATCAATTGATTACATAGGTTTGAACCTATTTCTGCTATCTTTATTCTGTTCCATTTATCAGTATGTCTAAACTTTCACAAATATTACAGTGTTAATTATTGTATTTTATGGTAAGTGTGTAAATGATGTGGTCATGTCCTCTGTGGTCTTTAAAAAATTGTTTTAGCTATTCTAAATAATTTCTTAACTTTTCCATGTAGATTTTAGAATCAGCTTTCTGATTTATACAAAAAGGTCTGCTGGTATTTTGAATGGAGTTGCAATGAATTTATAGTATAACTCTCCATTTATTTAGTCCTTCTTTGATAGCTTTCATTAATATTTTGTAGTTTCAGGATGCAAATACTGGAATATATTTTGTTAATATTTTGTGTTTATGATGCTATTATAAGTGAAACTAGTTTATATTTTAAATAAATGAACTATTTATTTTATTTTATATTTAAGTGATCATCTCTACTATGTAGAAATGCAATTATTTTTTAATCTTGACCTTGTTAAATTTACTTATTAATTCTAGGAGCTTGTTTGTACATCCTTTAGGATTTTCTACATAGACACTCATGTTATCAGCAAATAAATACAGCTTTATTCCTTCCTTTCTAAACTAGATGTCTTTCTTTCTTTTTTGTCTTCCTTGTTGGCCTGGCTAGAAACTCCAGTAAAATGTTGGATAAAAGTGATATATATATATATATATATATATATATATATATATATATATATATATATATATATATATATATATATATATATAAATGAGAGCAGACAAACCTGCCTTATTCCTTAGGGGGAAAGTTTTCAGTCTTTCACACTAAATATGGTGTTAAATGTAGGTTTTTCTAGATGCCCCTTTTTAGACTGAGGGAGTTCACTTCTTTTCCTAGTTTGATAAACATATTTCATCATGAATAGATACAGAATTTTGTCAAATGCTTTTTCTGCATCTATTGAGATGATCATGTTTTTCTCTTTTTTAGCTTGTAATATGGCTAATTGAATCAATTAATATGCTAGTGTTAACCCAGCCTCACATTCCTGACATAAGCCCAGTTTGGTCATGGTGTATTATCCTTTTTATGCATTCAGGTTGCTAAAGTTTGGTTAAAGATTTTTTTTTTTTTTCAGTATGTGGGCCTTTCACTGTTGTGGCCTCTCCCGTTGCATAGCACAGGCTCCGGACGCACAGGCCCAGCGGCCATGGCTCATGGGCCCAGCCGCTCCGCGACATGTGGGATCCTCCTGGACTGGGGCACGAACCTGTGTCCCCTGCATCAGCAGGCGGACTCTGAACCACTGCGCCACCAAGGAAGCCCTGGTTAAAGATTTTTGCATCGATGTTCATGAGGGATATTAGTCTACTGTTTACTTTTCTTGTAATGTCTTTGTCTGGTTTGGTATCAGTGTAATGCTGGCCACATAGAATTCCTTGGGAAGTTTTCCTTCCTCTTAAATTTTCAGAAAGAGTTTGTGCAGAGTTGGTATTTTTCCTCCTTGTATGTTTGGTGGAACTCCACACTGATGTGAACTATTCCTGGGGTTCTTTGTGAGAAGGGATTTAGTTACATATTCAATTTCTTTAATAATAAAGGGCTATTTAAATTATCTGCTTCTTAAGAAAGCTTTGACGGTTTGTGCATTTCAAGGAAATATACCATTTCATCTAAGATTTTAAAATTCTATTGCTATAAAATTCTCTATGTTTTCTTAAAATTTTTTATAGCTATAGAATCTGTTTTGCTGCATATTTCTTTCTTTTAATTAATTTTTTATTGAAATATAGTTGAATTACAATGTTGTGTTAATAACTGCTGTACAATAAAGTGCCTCAGTTTTATATATATATATGTATATATATATATATATACATATATATATATATATATACATTCTTTTTCATATTCTTTTTCATTATGGTTTATCACAGGATATTGAATATAATTCCCAGTGCTATAGAGTTGGACCTTGTTGTTTACCCTTTCTATATATACCAGCTTGCATCTCTTAATCCCAAGCTCCCAATCCAACCCCCTCCTCCTTGGCAACCACCAGTCTGTTCTCTATGTCCCTGAGTCTGTTTCTGTTTCATAGATAGGTTCATTTGTGTCACATTTTATATTCTACATATAAGTGATATCATATGGTATTTGTCTTTCTCTTCCTGACTTACTTCACTTAGTATGATAATCTCTAGTTGCATCCATGTTGCTGCAAATGGCATTATTTCATTCTTTTTTATGGCTGAGTAGTATTCCATTGTATATATGTATACAATATTTACACATCTCCTTTACCCATCCATCTGTCTTGCTGCGTATTTCATTGCTGACATTGATAACTAGTGTCTTCTCTCTCTTTCTCATAATCTGTCTGGCTAAAGTCTATCAATTTTTTGATCTTCTGAAAAAACTTTTGTTTTTATTGACTTTGTTTTCCTGTTTTCTCTTTCATTGTCTTCCACTTTGATCTTTATTGTTTTCTTTTTTTCTACTTACTTGAACTTATTTTACACTTCTTTATCTAGTTTCTAGAGATGGAAGCTGATTTGGGATATTTTTTTTTCTTTTTTTGTTTTTTAGTTCCAAATATTTTCTAACTTCCCTTTTGATTTTTCTCTTTGATGCATGAGTTATTTGAAAGCATGTTATTTACTTTCAAGTATTTAGGAATTTTCTAGATATTGTTTTTTTACTGATTTCTGATGTAATTTTGGTTTTGGTCAAAGGGTAAACTTTTAATCATTTCAATTCTTTCAAATTTATTGAGCTTTATTTTATGGTCCATAATATGGTCTATCCTTGTAAACAGTTCATGTGCATTTGAAAAAAGCTGTATTACACTGCTGTTGGGTGAGTGTACTATGCATGTCATGTAGCCCAGGTTGGTTGACAGTGTTGTGCAAGTCTTCCATATCTAGTTTTCTGTCTTCTCATTCTGTCAATTATTAAGAGAACAGTATTGACATTTCTAAAAATGATTGTTTGATTTATCTATTTCTTTTTGTAGTTTGTCAGTTTTTGTGTATTTTCAAACTCTGTTGTTTAAAGCATAAACATTTAGGGTTGTTACATTCTCCTGATACATTGATATCTTTATTATCATGATATGCCCTTCTTTATCCCTGGTAATATTTTTTACTCTGATTAATGTTAGCATGCTGTATCATTTTCCATCCTTTCATTTTTAATCTACTTATGTCTTTATATTTAAAGTGCATTTCTTCTAGGCAGCAAGCACTTGGGCCTTATTTCTTATCCAATCTACAATCCCACTGTGCAGTTAGAGTGGTGACACCATTTTCATTTAATGTAATTACTGAATAACATTGTTATAAGGGTAACTTTTAAAATACTATTGAGAGACACAAAATAAGTTTTTAATAATGGAAAGGCTATTGTATTATTGGATAGAAAAAATCAGTATTATAAAGAGTTCACTTGGTCTTAACTTAATATCTACATTTAATTTTGATCCCTATAAAATCAATAGGTTATTTTTGAAGCAGAATAAATTGAATCATATATTGTTAGAAAACTAACCACATATGTATCTCTAAGAAAATTCTGAAAAATAAAAATAATGAGGAAAAAATCAGTCTTACAAATACTAAAATATTTTATAAATATAGAGTAAATAGTGTACTGTTGACATTACTGGAATATCTATGAGTGGAACAGAAAAGGGAATGGAGAAATAGACACAACATTCATGTAAAAATTTTGTATATGAGGAATCTGGATCAAGATGGTAGAGTAGGAAGATCCTGAACTCACCTCACATGGACACAACAAAACTACAACTATATATAGAACAAACATCTGAGAATGACCTGAAGACAAGCAGAACAGATATTTTGCAACTAAGAATACAAAGTAAAGGTCACTTTGAGACAGGTATGTAGGGGCAGAGATGTAGTCTTATCAGAACTTTCACCCCGGTATGGGGGCCCACAGGCAGGAGGGTTATAACGATTGCAGAATTTCCCCCTGAGGAGCCAGGATTCCAAGCCCCACATAATGGTCCCCAGCCTGGGGGACCTGCAGCAGGAAGAGAGTCCCCATAACATCTAGCTTTGAAAACCTGTGGGACTTACATCTGGGAGAACCAGAAGGCTGTGGGAAAACCAAGACTCCACTCTTGAAGGGTTCACACACAAGTACTCTCTCCAAGTCCCAGCACAGAAACAGAGAATTGAAAAGCACCTGGATCATATGGGAAGGAGATTCATTGACTAATTTTAAGGTATATGCCAGAGGGGGCAAGGGATTAGGTGGAAGTTTCACCAGGGACAGAAGTGCTGGAAGCCCCCCTTTTTTTTTTTTATCTTTTTCTTTGGTGAAATTATTGTGTATGATACTGTGTTGTATACTGGCTTGACTTGATTTCAAATCCACTTGTTTATTATTTAAAAACATAGTTTTAATCCATTTGTTTATGAGAAAGACAAAAAAAGTTGTTTTTAGCAATAAAGTTGTTTTGATATAAAAATAAAATAAATTGTGTCAAGATTTCATCATGTCATCTGTTGTCATTGATAAGCACTTAGTAGCTTTACTGCTGAGGGCTCCCACTGGGGGTTTATCAATAAAACAGATAAAGAAACAACTATGGAATGGGGACACTTAAATGATAAATATTGAGAGTATGTAAGGAATACCCTAGAGTTTCGATCAGAGGAAAGTTACCCTTTGCTGACCTGCTCTCTCAAGATCTTGAGACACTTGCTCCTGCCATAGCCAAGCGACTCTTTTTCAGTCGGCAGTGGTGTTAAATAGTGCAGCAGTCTCAGGAAGAGAAGGGACATTTGCCTCCACCCTAATAAAGGAGACTGCTTTATTGGCAGTGGTGGCAAACTTTGCAACAGCCTGAAAAGATCAGGCAGCCAGTCAACACCATTGTTCCCTAGCAATGCGCTCTAGCAACAAGGGACTTTTATTTTTGTGCTGGCAGCTGAACTTCAGCAAAGCCTCTCTCCAGAGAAACTCTACAAAAGGTAAACCTCCACTTAATTTGAACTTTATTCCTTTCATTTTACCTTGCTTGGAACAATAGAGTAATAAAGCTATCATTTGTTTGGAGTATGTTATTTATTGGCTTATTAAGAAACATTATTCTGTATGCTATTGGCTTGCAAAATTATTATAATTCCCACTGTGAATCTGTGTTAAATAAAATATTGGCAAAGACAATTTCAGTCTCTGAGCATAATTTGCCACCCCCCAAAACAAAACACACTGTAATTGTAGCTGTATGACACTATACAATTGCCAACCCTGTAGAACTTTAAAGCACAAAGAGTAAACCTTAACATCTGCAAATTTTAAAAACTCATTTAGGAAATTGTGAGAGCACCCTAGGATGGAAAGTAGAATGTGACAGAAGAATCTAACTGTATTACAAATGTATGGAACAACCTCACTGAAGAGGATGAGGGAAAAATTGCTAATCTAAGTACTTTGGAAGTGAGTAGAATCTGTAAGACTAAAAGCAAAGGGACATGTACTTCAACGCTGTACTCTAATTGATAAAGTTGTTTTCCAAGGAGTACAGGTTAACAATTCTGAAAACACTATACATGTATACTGGAATTGAGCAATTAAGTAAGTGCATGACAGATGGTAGGAGCCAGGGTTCTCAATGTTAGAGTAGGATTTTACTGATAGGCAAGGAAGGAAGCTAGAAAGAACATGTGGTGCTGGATTATAGTTGAAGACATCGATAAGAACTCGTGTTTAGCTTAGTATACGTTCAGATGGTTGTATAGAAATATTTATAGATATGTGTATATACACGGGCTATTATACACACATATATTCCTTGTTCTGTCAGCTGAGAGGGCCTAGAAGCAATGACATTCCAATTAAAATGAGCACACCTAGCACCCATACCTTGGTTTGTAATATCATTCTCCAGTGAAAGGAATAGGGCTCCTTAGAGAAATGGTTGATTCTAGGACTGGGACAGGAAATATAAAGATGAGCCTGGAGCATCTTGCAGTAAGGAAGTACTTAAGAAGACACACATTCACAGTGATGGGAGTATGCCAAAGGGACACAGGGTCCAGCTAAAGACCTCCCAATGGCCAAAGCAAAACAATTGGAGCAACAAAATAAATAAAGTGGTATTGGATTATAAACCAAATTATAAAATAAATATTCATGAGTCCATACTGACATAAATAAATCATTGACTAAATAAATAAACAAATATGTACATACCTACATAACTTATAAATAGTGGGAGAACAGACAAATCTGCCATGCAGAATTCTCAATAATTCATGAAGATACTCTGCTTCAAGAAAGTGGAGCATAAGTCCCCACTCCTTAGATGTGAGCTGCACATAGCAACTTCCTTCCAAAGAGTAAAGTGTAGAAAGGGGGAAAAACAGAGTGACTTTATAGTGGAGAAACCTGACTACCTCAGCCAGGTAATCAAGGTTAACATCAACAGTAATTTAGTCATGTGTATAGTATGTTTGTTTTACATGATGTGATGAGAATGGTACTTTACCTTTGTGGTCTTCCTCCCAGTCTAATCATGAGAAAAACATCAGACAAAGCCTAACTGAAGGACACTATACAAAGTACCCAACCAGTGCTCCTCAAAATTGTCAAGGTCATCAGAAACAAGGGAAATCTGAAAAACTGACTAAGAGGAATCTAAGGAGATGTGATGACTAAATGTGATGTGATAAGATCCTGGAACAGGAAAAGGACATTAGATAAAAACTAAGGAAAATCTGAACAATAAAGTATGGACTTTAGTTAATAATAATGTGTTAATATTGATTTATTAATTGCTTCTGTTGAATCATACTAATCTAAGATGTTAATAATAGGAGAATCTGGGATGGGGTATATAGAAACTGTACTTCGCAATTTAAAAGAAAAATTTGAAACTATTCTAAATTTTTTTTCAATAAAAAGTTTGTTGGAAATTTAAGATGGAAAAAACTCCATAAATAGTATCTAAATAAATGTTTTTAACTCACATGATAGCAAAATACTAATTTCTGTAACCCATAAAGAATTCCCATAAAACTTTAAAAATAGCAATAACTTAATAGATATGTGGTCCAGGTTTAACTAAATAGTTAACAGAAATTAAATTGCAAAAGACTTTTGAACGTATAAAAATTTGATTTATAGCACTCATAAAAAGAAAAATGCAAATTAAACTATACTAAAATACCATTTTTCACTGATGAAGGTGGTCAAGTCTGACAGCATACTTTGTTGAAGAAGGGGTAGGACACAGAACTCTCTTCACTCTGTGGGATTGTAAATAGTGACTCAGTGGATGAAGATTTGACAATACCTATCAAAATGAGCAGTGCATATACACTTCAACTTAGCACTTTTTGTTTATTTATTTAGTGTGCTGTTTAGGTGCCAACTCTTTTTTTTTAATTGAAATATAACTGACATAACATTATATTCATTTCTGGTGTACAATGTAATGATTTGATATTCGTATATATTGCAAAATGATCATCACATTAAATCCAGTTATCATCCATCACCGCACATAGTTACAACAATTTTTTTTCTTGTGATGAGAAGATCTTGTGATTTCAAGATCCACTCTCCCAGCTACTTTCAAATATGCAATATAAATTATTAACTATAATCATCATGCTGTACATGCTATACTTCAGCACTTTTTACAACTATGAATTTATTCCACTGAAATAATAACCTATATGCACAAAGATATTCATACAAGGAGAATAATTGCAAAATTGTGAGTGTAATATCATTTCTATATTTTAAAGCCAGATATCATTAAGACACTTGTTAAAGAGTTACACATATGTAAAATATAAAATGAGATACAATGTTGCTATTAAGAATTGAAATAACCTCATGGGTGCTGACATACAATTGCCAAAATAAACTGTCAGGTGAAAAAAAGCAAAGTTCAGAATATTGTGTTCCTAATAATAATTCATATTAGTATACATAACAACAATTTAAGAGAAAATATATCCCTAGAAGAAGAATTAGATCATTTAAAAAGTATCATCAGAAAAAAAAAGTGTTCTAAGTAATAAAATATGATTGCAAAAATAAAAAAATTAAATTGCATTCTGAATAATAAGTGCACAGCTGAAGACAAAGTTGATCCTTGGCAAATAAAGTTATGTTAATGTCTCAAAACAGAATAAAGTGAAAACTATAATTGAAAGCTCGGGCACTGTAAGACAGGTGTAGCCATTCTAATATTCATACAGAAGAGATTTAAAAGAGAAAACTGAGGGGGAAAAATGATAATAACAAATTATCAAGGAAGTATTAAAAGAAAATGTCCTGAAGCTAAAGAAGAGATTCTTCCAATGGAAAGATGTGACCAAATTCCAACCAGGATTAACACAAAAAAAGCTCACATTGAGAGAAATCTTACTGACATTTCTGAACTCCAAACAGAGAGATAAATCCTAAAACTTCCTAGAGAGAAACAAAGAGATGACCTCAAAAGAAGAAAAATCAAACTGATCCAGACTTCTTATATGCAACAATGGGTTCTAGAAGACAAAGGAGAAATGCCTTCAAAATTCTGAGGGAAATCATTTGAATCCAGAATTCCATGTCAGTCTGAATGGTCAATCAAGTGTGAGGCTAATTGAAGACATTTCAGGCATTCCAAAATTCTTAAAGTTTAAATTCCATTCACATATATTGATATTTTCTGAACAAAAACTCAAGGATGTATCCCAGATACCTGAATAAAAGAGGAAAACATGGACTTCCAAAATAACATTAAGTGCTGTATAGCCGTCCTAGAACAGAACTGGTCACATAAAAACAGCATAGAGGATTTCTGTGAAGACTGTTAGGGTAAAAAAAGGGGGATTTCATTCAATCAGCAGCATGATTAGGCACTTAAAGATCTTCAAATGTGAAAAGGATCTCAGTTACAATGTCTAGGAGGCTACCCAAGAAAAACACTGTTCTTTATTTAAAAGCAAGTTAGAAATGAGGCATGGTTATGTGCTAAAAGGGGTGTAAGGAAAGAGAAAAAGCACTTGGCTTTTACATTCTTACCAATCTTCCTTAATAATGAAGGAGAATATACATTTTTGAGAGGAAAAATCTCAGTATTGGAAATGGCATTGAACAAGTGTTACATATTCATAATATTTTAAGAGATATTTATTTACTTTTGGAATTAACTTATGGATAAGTGCTTAGAGGACTAAATTAAGTTTACAGAATAAAAATAAATGTTACAAACTTTGACCATGTAAAAGGTACAGGGGAGAAATGAATGTCAATTTCTTCTCCATACATTGTAGGGAGTAGATAATGTCTAAAGTTGAAAATAAAAAAATAGAACCTAACATTAATGCTGTCTGAAGTTTGAACAATTACAAGAGGATGGCAGGTTATTTAGCAACACAGTGATAAATGACCATCAGACATGCTAAGTACAGGAGAGGTGATGAGTGGTTAACCCAGGGGAGTGGGACTTGTGTGTTTGGGCTGAAGGAAGACAATGAGGGTTATCAGTTTCCATAGCAGGCTCTACTGTACAATTTGAAATTGTTTAGCAATGTGCATGTTTGCTTCCATGATAAAAAGTGTGAAATAAATTATTAAACCAATGATCAGGGAAAATTAGAAAGTAAAACTGTAATCAGTTAGAGCCTTCATAGATATATTTATTATTATTATTTTTTAATCTCCTTGATGCGGTCTTATGAAAACCATAGTGGAAAACCAGTATTCTAGTCCTGGGTTTGCTGAGAACTCATTCCTTCTGAGTCGTTTCCTCTTTCAGGCCTCAGGTTCCTCCAATAAAATGGAGGCTTGAGCTTGACAATGTCTAGGTTCTTTTCAGCTCTAAATTTCTAACATTCTAATATGAACTTTATTTCACATTTGATAAGCTCACTAGCTTGGCCGATTAAGGGCATCCCACAGATCCTTGTATTTTGAGTCTGTCAGGTTTGGGCTGTCTGGTTGATCTATTCATGATGAGCCATGTGGTTGATGAAGTGCTGGGATGGAAGGCAGGCCAGCTTGTGGTACAACAGTCGCTTCTAATGAGTAGGGTTCTGGGCTTATGGCTACTTGGAAGGCAGGCAGGGTACATAGCCCTGTCTTTATTGACAAGGTTATCAATGCATCCACATGGGACCTGCAGAGTGGTACTTAGGGTTCATTTTGCAGAAAGACAGTCACCACAAGCACAATGGAAGAGTTTGCGGCAATAGATGCTAGAGTCCGGCATTGAGTCCATGAGTGGAAGGAGTGGGGTGTGGGGTGAGGGTGGCTTTGGCACGGCATCACGTGTTCAGAAAGGACTGGTTCTGAAGGAGGAGGAGAGGGGAGAGAACATCTCACCTGCTCACTCACACTCAAGGTCAGCCGGCCCCAGCTGCTGCGGGCAGGGAGCAGTAGTGCAGAGTTGTACCTCCAGAGGCACTGAAAGGACAGAAAAACCTTGGCTGTGATGTGATATTGTGATTTATAATAAGAAATATATATTTGGTCATTATTCCCATTCCTGGCACAGAGCTCCTAAACTCTTGTAATTTCCAGTGATAAGAGCACTAAATGTATCTTTTGCTATGTTAATGAGGTGACTTTCAGAAAACACCTAAGGATGGGGGCTGGTTGCCAGGAGAACCAACCATGGGATTAGAGGGTTGGAACTTTCAGTCCCATCTCCCTGACCTCTGGGAAGGGGAGAGAGGCTGGAGGTTGAATCAATCACCAATGGCCAATGATTAAGTCAATCATGTCTGTGTAATGGAGCCTCCATAAAAACCAAAAAGATGGGGTTTGGAGAGCTTCCATGTTGGTGAACACATGGATGTGCTGGGAGAGTTGCAAGCTTTGAAAGAACATGGAAGCTCCAAGCTCTTTCCCCACACATTGCTCTATGCGTCTCGTTCATCTGGCTGTTCCTAAGATGTATCCTTTTATAATAAACTACTAATCTAGTAAGTAAAATGTTTCTCTGAGTTCTGTGAGCTGCTCTAGCAAATTAAGAGAATGCAAGGAGGGGGCTATTGATACCTCCCATCTATGGTCTGTCCTTCAGAAGCACAGTTGACAACCTGGGCTTGAGATTACCATCTGAAGTTGGGGGAAGCAGTCTTGTAAGGTGAGCCCTTAACCTGTGGAATCTGACACTATCTCCAGTAGGTAGTGTCAGAGCTGAGTTGAACTGTAGGACACCCAGCTGGTGTCAGAGAATTGCTTAGTGTAGGGAAAACACCCACACATTGTAATTGCAGAACCTGAGGTGGCCTCAGCTATTAGTTTCCTGGCACTGCCATAAGAAAGTACTCCTCAAACTGGGTGGCTTAAACAATAGAAATGTATTGTTTCAAACTGCTGGAGGCTGGGAGTCTGAGATCACGGCGTCTGCGGGGCTGCTTCCTTCGGAGGCTGTGAGGAAGAATCTGTTTCATGCTTCCCTCCTAGCTCCTGATGGTCTGCTGGCAATGTTTGTCATTCCTTAGCTTTTAGAAGCATCACCCTGATCTCTGCCTTCAGGTTCACGTGGGTGTTCTCCCTGTGTGTGTGTCTGTCTCCGTGTCCAAATTCTCTTTCTTTAATGGACACTACTCACAATGGATCAGGGGCCTGCCCTACTCCACTATGACCTCATCTTAACTAATCACATCTGCAATGACCCTATTTTCAAATAAGGTCACATTCTGAGGTGCTGGGGGTTAGGACTTCAGCAAGTGAATTTGGAAGGGACACAATTCAACTCACAACAACTCATAATTAAGCTGTAGACCAGAGCCCTTTCTACTGCACAGAACAGGAATGTTTGGGGAAAAGAATGTTAGGACTAGCCAGGAAGTGTGGCTTCCACTCCCTTACCTGCCATGTAGGTGATGGTGGGAAGCAAGTGACTCAAGGGCAGGAGTCAGTGAGCGTAACTGCAGTGGCTGGGGGTGAAGCACAAAGCAAGGAGAGGGTAACTACAATAGCTGGAGAAGGGTGGGTGACTATTGTCAGGACACACTGGTCAGCATGGGAGGAGCTGACTCTCCCTTCTAGTCAGTTATTACTGTAATTATGCTACTATTTTAAAAACTCCCCTGATTACGTTTATTTTTCTCAATCAGGTTTCCGTGGGTTGATGGGGGAATGGGGATTTCTGCCTTGGGCTATGGACCAGGGTGACATCTGCTCGAAGGGCTCTCAATTCTGGGACCAACGGCTACCTGGGGCACACCTTTCTCTTGGTGGATGGTGGGCTGAAGAAGCACAAGGGGCCAATCAGACCACACAAACAAGCTGATGCCTCTGCTCACATCACACCAGGTAATATCATACTGTCCATAGCAAGTCACATGGTCAAACCCTAAACCCAAAGTCAATAGATCAGGCACGAACACAGTGCTTACTCTACTGGGAGCCAGTACAAAGTGTCCCAGCAAAAGGAATGGGTGTATCATCTCTTTCAGGAAGACAATGAAGAGGTGGAAACAATATCCAATCAGTAAAATTCCTGCTTTTATTTCTTTTTTAAAAATGACAAAATTAACCCATGCTCATCGTTAAGCATTTGGAAAATATAGAAAAATACCCATCATCTGGAAATAGCCACTGCTGACATTTGGTGCATTTTTGGTATATTTCATTGTTAATACACTGACCCTCATAAACCATCCCTATACCCTCTTCACGCCAGCCCTGCAGTTGCCCCTTTAGGCCTTGGAAAATAAGGGTATACTTATTAGACTTATGAAGGAGAAAGCTTCTAGGCTTTCGATTCAGAAGTAAAAAAAGATTTAATTCGCTGGAATGCTAGAACACAACCAGCTACATGAAACTCAGTAAGAAGATATAAAATATCCTACATTTAGGTGACAAAAAAAACTATACAAGATGGAGAGATGAAAACTTAATAACACTTCATGTGCGAAAGATATGGTTGTTCCAATTCATCATAAATAAAACAGGAGCCAATCGCAAGACTGTTTAACAGATGTAGCCAAGCTAAGAGTGGATCGTGTGTGTGTTATATATGTACCTATGTGTGTATATGTGTGTGTGTTCATTACTTTAAATGAAGAACACATTTTTTGAAAGACATACAAGAAACTGCTAACAGTGATGATCTCAAAGTGGAGCAGGGCTACTGGAGAGGGAGCTCTTTACTTTTTATTTTATATCCTTTTGTGTGTATGATTTTTTTTTTACCATGAATGTATATTATACATGTATTGTAAACATGGTTTAATTCGAAAGAAAATGTAATGAGGTGGTAGAAACACTGTTGGAGCTGGATAAAGCTGTGTTCTCTTTGGGGCATGCTGCTTTTTTATTATTTTTATTACAATAGCACAATTTGACAGCATTAGAGCATATGCAGTATATATCCTCATAGCTGCAGTTATGGCTTATATAGAGTTCTGTATCTGTGGCTTTATCATTTTAACAGTGGTCAGGCACAGTTACTCTCAAACTAAACTGCCTGGACTCTAGCTGTATGACTGTGGGCAAGTTACTCAGCCTCTCTGGGCCTCTTTCACTGCTTTTAAAATGGGAATAACAGTGTTATCTAGCTTGTGATTCAAGGAGGTAATCACTAATATACTGTGGACAGAGTCTGAGGTGTAGTCAATGCTCTCTTTAATGTTATTGTCATGAGTACTTCCTTAGGTTTCTATGTAGTTGCTACATAGTTTCTATGCGTAATATCTCATAGCCTAAATATGTCATAATGTAATTAATCTTTCTCCTATTGTTTGGCATAGAGGTTACATTTGAACGTGTGTGTTGCTATGAAGATGCTATAAGCCAATGCTTCCGGTATTTCTCGAAGTTTACCATGTATGTAAATCACCTAGAGAACCTGTTAAAAGGCGGATTCTAATTCAGGAGTTCTAGGATGTGACTTAAGATTCTGCATGTCTAAGAGGCTTCCAGGGGATGCGAAATCTGTTGGTCTGTGGACCGCACTTTGAGTAGCAAGTTATGAACATCCAGTGAAAATAGGAGGATTAAGAGGGGTTTAGAAACAGTCCCTGGAGAAACAAGGGGTCACTTGCCTGGATCCTATGGGTGCTGTGACTCTTGAATGCCTTTAAATACTGGGAAGACTGTCACACAAAGGAGAAGCCTGATTTTTGGAACTTCAGAATTCAGACTAATGGGTAGAAATTGTAGGGAGGAAAAATTTCCATCAGTACAAGGAAGAACTTTCTTATGGGTCCCCTGATCTCCACAGCTCTAGAGGTATGGGAACTAGCACGGCTCAGCTAGTGACCACGGTGACACAGCTGGCACCCTGCATCAAAACGAGGAAGTGGCAGGGATGAATGACCCCACATACAGTGACAGCTCGAAGGGAGGAGATGAGCCTCCAAATGTGCTCACAAAGGAGCCCTGGAGTCCCCACCGTATTCTTCGTGCCCCTCTAGATTTTGCCAGTCCTTCCTCTGCCCTGAGCGGCTGTCGTGAGACCCCGTCTGGTGGCTGGATGGCTCTGCCTGCAAGTTCTTCCTGTGCCAGACTCTTTGAGGCTGCCTGCAGCCACGCTGCTCACTAACTCATTTCCTGGCTCTTGGTCTCTCCATGAACTTGCAGCCCGGAGACTGCCAAGACAGCAGACTTCAGTGACAGATTTTTGCTCACCACGTGGCCAGGAAGGATCTGGGCATGTCCTTCAGTGGGATGTAGGCATCTCATCGTCCCGCTGGCAGAAGTCAGTGGCACCTAAGTTCTCTCCTCTCTTGAAGTGGTGGGCCTGGCTCTCCACCCGCTGAGCAGGAACAGCTGTGCCTCTGCAGGAGCGGACGAGCACCAGATTTCCTGTCCCTGTTCTGCCTGGAAGCAGAGTACCGTTAGGGTCCTAGGTGACTTCTGAAGGGCAAAGGAAAGGGGGGAAGGGTGTGCAGGCGATAAGCAGGGCAGCCCAAGCTCTAACTGGAGCTGGCCCCAGAAGCCAAGAGGGGTGGAGGTGTTCTAGAGTCATAGAGTCTGGCCTGGGGAGGGGTTGTCATAGGAGAGGCTCCCTGTCAGTGATGTCCTACAGTGGGACCACTTCTGTCCCGAGAGACAGCTCTCATTCCAATGCAAATTCATCTCCTTTCATCTCAACACAGAACAAAACTTGCCCGGCAGAGCCTTTTCTTCTGTCAGTAATGTTTGCTACGAGACAAACGGGGTACAAGGTAAGTGAGATGTTTTGCAGTATTAGAACTCAAGCCTAAAGTCCTTCCTAAGATGCTGGAATGAGAAGAGGGTGTCAGGAAAGCAAAAGACCACACTACTATTAATAGTAGTTCACAGATGCTGCTGTGAATGATGGAGAAACAGGAAAGCTGGAAGCGAGCACCCCATACCATCCGCCTTGCCCTGGGGTGGGGTGGGCAAGGTGGCCTATCTCTCACGTGTTTATCTTCTGGTGCTGACTCAGAGCAGACATTTGATATTTATCTGTTTGTCTTGCATCCCCAGTGTGTGGTTCCAGCCCCACACTGAGAGCTGATTCTCAGTAAAATCTTGTTGAGTGACTGTGTCTCTGGCTGAAAGGGGAGGGAAGGAAGGGCCAAGAAAGAGATGAGAATAGCAGTGTGAACTCCCCAGCACAGTGCCTGGCACGTGGTGTGTACCCAACACTCGTAACAGAAGATGGGCCTTCTTTTTTCATAACCATCTGAGAAATGATGATCATTTTTCTCAAGGCCAAAGACAGGAACATTAAGTAAATCAACGGAAGGTATTTCTTGAGCACAACTTGTATTCTCCCCGGTGCTCAGTATGGTTAAAATATACAAAGCCCTCCACTCAAAGTTACTCACCTTGACATAACCAATATCTTTAGAACAGAGGAGGCTTCTGATGAACATTTGTTAATGAATGAATATGAAGCATCAATAACAATGGGACATAACATGGAAACCTTCTATTCAGTTTATTTCAAAGGGGAAGGAGAAGGATGTGAGGAGAAGAGAAAAAAGAGAGGAGAGTGATCCCTAATTCAGCCTGAAGGAATTCAGAGCTGAGCTTGTGTGTTGAGTGGCCAGGTGGAATTCTAGCTTGAATCTTGGTGGTGGACACACACCAATGGGAGATGGGGTCGGGTGGGGGGCCACCAGCTCACCGTTGCATGTACTCATGCATTGTCAGGTTCTCCATTCTCCCAGGCCTTGCTCTAATCTCCCTCTTTTTGATTATCTTATAAACACCCTTATTAGACAATTAAATGCTTAAGTTGGATAAAAGAAGAGAGGGTGTGAAAACGTTAGTTCACATGCACACCTAATTACTACTGAGTGGGACAGATTGCATAAGGCCCAACTTGGATGCATAAAGAGAACTAAGCTGGAGCTGCAAAACCAAACTCTTTGTTGAAATGCGGAGGGAGATGGGTGTCAGCCTGATCTTCCCACTGTTTGCCAGTGACATTACTTTATTGTCTCCCCACCCCTCTCAACCCACACCTTCACTTTATATTATTGTTTTCTTTAACAGGAAGCGTACAAAGCTCTTTAGGTCACTTGACTGTGATGGTAGAGTTCAAATGCATTATCAAGACATCTTCAAGGTATAGAGAGCATAAAAGGAAGCTCTTTCACACTCTGCATGCATGGTTTGTTCTCTGGCACCTTCCAGAGCTGGGGCCTAGCAGGTGGAGGGAACTGCCAAACAGTGGGTTGGCCTGGACCCAGAGACTGGATCTGTCCTCAGGCCCTAGGAAAGGTGCAGGTCCAAGCATCAGGCAACAGAAGATTGACCAAGCAAGATAGTAAAAGGAACTTGCCTCCTTCCTGAATAAAAAAAAAACCCAATCACCCAAGGCTGGAAACGTATTAAATTTGATAGACACCATTTATTGAGAACTTACTATGTTCCAGGCCCTATGCTGGATATATTATATACAGCATATATTATCTCAATTAATTCCTATAATCCAAGTATTAGAGTTTTTACTTTATAAGTGAGAAAAGTAAGGAACAGAGAGTTTAGGTAAATTGTCCAAATTGTAAATATAGTGGGTGATGGAGGTGTGTCTGTAACCCAGGACCATCTGCATTCAAAATCCATACTTGTAAGTACTCCACCACCACCAGCCTCCTAGGGATGGTGGGTCTCCAACAGGAGGGCTAATGAAACCAGTTCACTCAGATTCTCACCCCCAAGGTTCTGATTCCCTTTGAGATCTTACTGATAGTTGATGCCACCTTCACCTGGTTTCAGGTGATCTGATTTGTGATTTCATATTCCAGCCCAAACAGAAACCCTGAACCCTACCTCATGTGGCTAAAAACATGTTGCAAGATTGGAATGAGGCTCAATATTTCATACTCAGGATACCACCACACACCTCCCTGTAGTCAGGATGGTCTTGTTTGCTTTTAATGCAGTATGTACTCTATAAATGTTTGTAACATGACATCAGGTAATTGATTACAAAATAGAGTCAATTTTCAAGGGCCAATTGCTCCAGCCCTTCCTACTGGATGGTCTGCACCCTTCTGGTGGATACCATCAAAGCACCCTTTACAACCAAGAAGCACATGCTTAGCTCTCTTAGCATAAAATATGGTCCCTCTTGGTACCTTCAGAGAGGCAACTGGTGTCACCTATCCAGCTGGCCTGAGTATGAAGCTGGCATCTGAGTAATTGTCCAGAGGGATGGCCTTACCCTTCAGAGCCAACCCATAGACACAGGGCACAGCACAAGCCCAGTAGATCGTGGGATCAATGAAGGCAGCATTGGGTGGGAGGAGGTCTTGCCGATATCTTCCAGCAAGCAGGACAGTGACAAGAGGTCAGAAGGTAGCACTAAACCCACCCAGTAGGAGCTGGGAACCTAGACCACGAGGGCAGGGAGATAAGCATACGTCCAGAGGGTATGGCATCCTAAGATGTAGTCTGGGCAGACATTTAACAGGAGGATGGGGCACAGGTGTTCAAGTCTGGAGCAAAAAGGGACTCTGGTGGGTGTGTAAGGCATGTAGGGGTATTAATGGCTAGGTCCAGGGATGGGATAGAACCTGTGGGTGGGGGTCAGAGGAAGGCAAAGGCTGAGAATAAGACAAAGTCTGAGTAATATCAGGGTCCCAGACACAGACTCAGGGCAGGACCAATCTCTGGAAGACTTGAGGTCAATCAGGACCTGTCATAGGTCAGGAGGAGCTGGAACCCAGAGATGCAAATTCACTGTAGAGGATAAGTCTGGGTCAAAAGAAGATAAAAAGAAAGGCTGATCCTAGAAAAGGGGTGAATGCCTTGGTTCTGTAATCCAGGACACTTGACATGGTACCACAACCAGGCTGATGGAATCCCAAGTCAACAAGTCACAGAGCCCAGGCTCCTTACAGAACACCTGCCTGAAGCTGGATGTGGTCTCTGAGACTGGAATGGTTGCAGCTTCCTGTGAGGGTTAAATGGTCAAGTTACAGGGGAGGGCTGTGGGAGCCAGGATCTGAACAGGCAAGCTATCTCATCACTTTCCTTCTGTCTGGTGTGATATCAACTGCAGATCAGCCATCTGTGGAAATCCAATAGACATATAACATGGACATGTCAAGTAAATCAGTCTCCAATTGACCTGGACCAGACGTTTCTGCTTCTTGCCCTGAGTGGGTGCCACTCAGGAGCTGGCTGACAGCTCAGACCACAATGTCATGACCTTCCTGCAGGATGCCCGGGGCTCCACATTCACTGTACCAGGCTCCTCTCCCTGGGACTGGAGGGGCTTCAAGGAGTGTGTATGGTCTGACAGCAGTCCGAGCCTTACAAAGGGAACCTTCAGGATGGAAAACACTCCCCAGGCCTTATCATGCTAGTGTCCTTAGCAGGCTCAGAGAACAATTACCTCACTACCAAGAGGAAGCAACCCAGCATTTGGCCATCAGGAGTCAAGCCACCAATCCAGAAATCTCTGCTCCTTCCTCAAAAATCTCTAATGGCTCCCCATCCCCTGGGCCCCCAGCACTGGTCCTGAGGCTGCCCTCCTCCACCCTGCCTGGCTTTGGGCTAATCCCAATTTAGCCATCCAAGAACAGAGAAGCCCCCTTTCCTACCATGAGTTGGAATCCCTGGCTGGAACATGAGGCCTTATTCCCATCAGTCCCTTCCCCAGGGTCAGGGTTCTGTTGTGATAAAAAAAGGAGACTGTGGTTCAGGAAGACAAGACATATTCATAGTCATAAGTGTAGTGAGGGCCTGGCACTGAGGAGGGGTCCCACAGGTAGAGGGGTAAACTAATGAACAGATGAAGAAGCACAGAATCACACCAATGGGAATCATCCTTATCCATGAAAGGGTTTGCTAAGAAGATGTGTACAGAGGAGACGGTATTTTTTTTTTTTTGCTTCCACTACCCAGACCTTGATAGAGTATAAGTGTGCCCTGATGACGGAAAGGCAGGTGTAGAAGATGGCGGAGTAGGAAAACCCTGAGCTCACCTTCCCTCATAGGCACGACCACAGTATAACGATTTACGGAGCAACTGTCTATGAGAACAATCTGAGGACGAGCAGAAAAGATTTTCCACAACTGAAGACAGATATGGGTAAGAAGGTTGGTGACTCAGTATAGTCAAGACCCACCCCCCCAGGTAGGTGCCCACAAATGGGAGGTTTATCATAATAGCAGAGGTTCACCACAAGGATCGAGGGTCCAAGCCCCACATATCGGGTTCCCTAGCCCCGGGAGCTCTGCATCAGGAAGAGTGCCCCCCAAAACATCCTTCTTTGAAGGCCAGTGGGGCAGGTGCATGGGAAAGCTAGAGGGCAGTGGAAACAGAGACTCCTTTCTCCAACGGCACATGCAGAATCTCACACACTCTAACCACCCACCCCATTCCACAGCCACTGTCAGAAATTGTGCGGATCCTTAACCTCAGCTTGTCTACACGTCCAGGCTGAACTGGTCTTCCGGGAGGAGTTCCCTTCTCCAGTGGTGGTTCAAGCCATCTCTGAGAGGAGATGCATTCACTTCTTGGTGGGACTGACAGCTGCTGTTGGAACCACCCGAGGGTCAACCTCTCATTTTTTCTCATTGTTGTGTAAAGGCCTCAGAGAATGTTCCCATAGTGTCACAGGTGCTGTGTGATAAGCAGGTGAATAGGGTGGTAGTCAGAATTAGTTTTTTTCCCCAATTATTTTCATCTCTCCACTTTTAAGTACACAGTCGACTGTGTTTCCTGGCTTCCTATTGGTTGGGTGGGCCTGTGTGACTACTTCTACCCAATGAGAAATCATATGTGTCCCTCCTTTGAGGCTGAGTGTGAGGCCCGCTCCCCAGATCTCCCTCTCCTGGGTGTGACCCACAACATTTGAGATAGTGTCTACTTCATCCCCTTGGGCCTATATATAACCATGAGGACCACAGCCCTCCCCAGTCCCCTCCTCTGAGTAACCCTCAGTGGAAAATGGTATTGAGTGAGAGGGATTTACATCTTTGTTATCTTAAGTAAGTAACATTGCAGTAGCTGTTTGTTACTGCACCATGACCTAGCCTGAGCTGAGTGATACAGACTCTGAGGTGGTCACAGTCTCTGGGGCACATGACTGTTTGATCACAGCTAGTTATTGCTAGGTGTAAGACCCTTCACTGAGTCCCAACCACACTTATAAAACTGTCTGAGAACCAAAACTGCTTTGCTTCTAGCTGTGCCCTGGACCATATCATTCTAAGATTCTTCCATCCCCAAGGATACCAAGGGCCCATTTTGAGTGAGCCCCATCCACTATATTCTTGCCCAGAGGGCACTATCAGTAGAGTATTTTTAAAAGATCCTGACATTTCCCTTACCATCTCTTCCTCAAGGCAAGGGAAATAGAAGAGTCTTTGGGGGCCCTGTCAAGGGATGAGCAAGAGAGTAAGTTTCCGAATTTCCTTCTCTGCATTGCTGCAGAGCTTTCTGGCCATTTGGTTCCACCCAGCATGGGCCAGTTTTTAGGAGAAATGTTCATTAATGAAAGCATCCAATTGTTGGAACCCAGCTGACTGTCCAAGCAGGCACACAGCAGGTACAGCAACTGACGGGCTCACCTATGACAATAGATTCTGCCTCATTTAAAATTTTATTTCAACTTCATTAGTTAACTCTCAAAATGTATGCCTCCAAGTTACCCCAGGTGATGGAGCTATAATTATTTCCAGGCACATCATTTTCTTTTGTATCCTGATTATCCATTTTACCTCCAGGCCATGTCGACTCCAACTCTTGCTTATTCAGAGAGGAACAGTGAGGAGGGGTATCAGACTGTCAGCCCCTTTGACAGGCAAGAGAGGGGTACAGTGGGTGTGTGTTTCAGAGGGGTTTGGAGAAGGAGGGTCCTCAAGTCCTCCCATGCTCAGAGGTCCCCATGCCAGTATCATGAGCTCCCTTCTCCACACCCCTGGGTCATGAGGTTGTGAATTAAGGAGTGCTGTCATTCAGAAACTGGAAGACTCAATCTTTGGAATTTTTATTTATTTATTTATTTTTTTTTTTTTTTACATCTTTATTGGAGTATAATTGCTTTACAATGGTGTGTTAGTTTCTGCTTTATAATAAAGTGAATCAGTTATACATATACATATGTTCCCATATCTCTTCCCTCTTGCGTCTCCCTCCCTCCCACCCTCCCTATCCCACCCCTCCAGGCGGTCACAAAGCACCGAGCTGATCTCCCTGTGCTATGCGGAATTTTTAAAGGTGCATCAGCCCAACAGCCACAGATAGGAAAATCTACTTTAAGGAGAGATTTTTGATTGAGCTGAGGTTAGGGCACTTGCTTATGCTATCGGATGCTCTGCCAAGGACCCACCATGCCCACGGCTCGCCCCTTACGTGCTCTGTGGCAGGGCTGCTGGTCCCCAGCACTGCACCCTCATTGGACTAGTGGAGTCTCAGGTGAGCACAACAGGTAACCAGTCGCTGCTCCTTCTCTGTCTATTCACACATTCCATCTGGGCCCACGAGCAATTCCACACACCCCGAGGGCCTGCTGACAACCACTTATTTCTGGAACCAATTTCTATATCAGCCAAGATTTTGCTGCAACAACAGAAACCAGTTCTGACCGACTTAAGCAGGGGAAAAAAACTGCGAGGAAAGAAGGGGGTTTGTGTGTGTGATTAATTGGAAGGAACCCGAGGTAGCTCGCAGAACTGAGGAGTGAAAAGTTGGCCTCGGAACCTGGGATCTCAGGAACGGGACTGTTCCACGCATCTCAGCAGCAGCAGGAACCAGGAGTCTTTCTCAGGTGATATATGTGACCCTTTATCTTCCTTTGCCCCACAATTATATTTTCCAGGATAGAATATGAGATTGGTCCAGCTTGATCACGTGTGCAGTCCTGGGAAGAGTCAAACTCTGCTACCAGCAGTAGGGGAAGAAATAGGAGTCCATGTAGAAATGCCTTGACCCCTTCACCCATCCCGAGGTCACGCAGCCCTTTCTCCTGAGCACCTTTCCTACCAAGAAAGCAATATGGGGGGATACGTGGCACAGCTGCCTGCCAATGAGCAGCCTCTCCTTGTCTAGTGGAGAGGTTGGTGTCTCTGAGACCCTAGACACAGGGACCCCTGGGTCACTCTCCAGACCCCGCCCAGAAGGAATTCCTCTGAACTTCTCTTCATCAGCCTCCCAGATCTGCCTGCTTTTGCTACAGAACATGTTTCTCAAGCATCACAGGAGCCTGGAGAAGAGACACAGACCCAGTGGGACTCTTCCCCTAGATGCAGGGGTACACATTCTTTTACTCTTTTCCATCCCTGCTAGGAGGTAGTAGTCAGGAAAGATACCATTCTCTACTTCCACTGAGTGGAATTAGCACGACCTTAGGTGAACCCCCTTAGCACACTTGGCAAAAGGGCGGGTTTCACTCAAGAAATCCTTTCAACACCTTACCAGCAGCAGGCTCTCTTGAGAAGACTGATCCCCACGTGAGTTCACTGACAGTATGAAATCTCCTCCCTGCGAGTGTGAAAGCTCACTTCACTGAAAATATGCGCCCCCCCACCCCTGACAGCACAGGGAGGACTGGGCTGTAGGGAGAGCTATAGTTTGGAAGGCAAATGCCCATACGTCTCCATATCCCAGCCTGAAAGAGCATTGGCAACGGGCCCGTGAGTTTCCAGAGGTCTGTTTGTATGACCAGAAGCCACATCCCATCATGACCAAATGCCCACCTTACCACAGGGCAGGGCCTGATTCTCACATTAACCCAGCTTCTTACAAGGGGTGATGCTGACAGGAAACAGGTCAGGTACTTGTCCAGGAATTTGTGGCTAGGCATTTACTTCTTGTCATGAGTTGACTCTAGGATAGCCTCTTCCCTGCTAAAGCCCCACCATGCTCCTTCCTGCCTGGTCCCTGTCTACACTTAAGTTCTTTCTCCCCTTCACACTTGACTCCCACGCCATCTACTATTTACCTTCCAAACTCATCTTCTTTGGATCCCTCCTGACCACATGCTCAGCCCCTCTCTCCGGGATAACTGGCTACTTTCCTGTGCCCCCGTGTCTCCCGTATTTCTGTTAGAGCACCTTAGCAATTGTGTGCAATTATTTGCTTAACCTCCTTCCTTCTCCTGTAAACTAGGAGCTCCTCCTGGGCAAACACCACACGTCTTTCTATCTGAGAGCCCAGCAGAGTGCTTAGCGTGAAAACCATTCCAAGCAAGTATCAGACAAATGGGTGCATGGGTGCAGCAGCCCGTGCCCTGTGTGCTCAGGACAACGTTAGGATCCAGGCACCTGCACAAGCCCTTCTTCAGCCTAACTGGCTCCACACTCAGCTTTCTAGAGCCTCCTCTTATTCACGCCCCCGATGCCACTTTGTAGCGCTTCAAATAGTATCAAGGCTTTAACTCTCCACCAGCAGCCTTTTCACACTGTCTCTGCTGACAGAGAAGAGCAAGTTGGGAGAAGAGTTATGAAATACATCTTTCCATTTTTAGTAAATTCCAATTTTGTTAAAGCCAGGTATGAGAACAAGTTGGGAAGCAATATCAGCTGACAAGGAGAGGCAAGCGGACTGGCCTGGGTCTTTCCTACTTGTTCTACACCTCCCCTCCATGGTCATGGGTTTTTCCATCTATGAAAGAAGCAATCCCTCCACAGAGGCTTAATGTGAATTGTAATGGAGTAAAATAGGTTAAGCACTTAGCAGTGTTTGGCTTATGCTAAGCATTGACTATCCCTAGTTTGAGCAATAAAATAGCTGGTTAAATGAGAATTTCCAGGAAGCATCTAAAAATATATATAAAATCTAGGAAAATCAACAACATGGAATCTGAACAGGAGCTTGCATGAAGATTCCATGAACTCATTATACTTTGTATCAGAAGCTCTTTCTCCCCTGCAAAAGCCAGAGACCCTACTGCTTTCAGAGGAAGACCCAGCCTGAGGTACCGAGGGCTAACAGTGCCTATCGATTCTGAGAAAGTAGCTTGTGTCTACTAAAACTGTACATACACATACTGCATGATACAGCAATTTCATCCAACAGAAACACATCCTAAATTCATCAAAATCATGTACATTACTACTATTCATAGCAACTCTGTGCATGACAGCCTAAAACTTGAAACTACCTACATGACCATTAACAAAGAATGGATAGCAATGGTGTATACATTCAATGGAATACTGAACATCAATGAGGATGAATGAACTACAACCACATGTGTTGACATGGGTGAATCCCACCTTGTAATATTGAGTGAAAGAAGCCAGGCACAAAGGAAGACACGCTCTATGATTCTATTTACATAAATTTCAAAAGCAGGTGAATCACATATATGCTGTTAAAAGTCAAGAGAATGTCCATCGACAGAAGAATGGATAAAGAAAATGAGGTATCTATATATACAATGAACTCAGCCATAAAAAAGAAGGAAATCCTGCCCTTGTGACAACATAGCTGGACCTTGAGGGCATTATGCTAAGTGAAATAAATCAGAGAAAGATGAATACTATGTGATCTCATTTATATATGGAATGTAAAAAAAAAAACTAATGGAAACAGAGATCAGATTGGTGGTTGTCAGAGGCAGGAAGTAGGTGGTGGGGGAATTGGATGAAAGGGGTCAAAAGGTACACACTTCCAGGTACAAGATAAATAAGTTCTGGGGATGTAATGTACAGCATGGTGACTATAGTTAACACTACTGTTTTATGTATTTGAAAATTGCTAAGAGAGTAGATCTTAAAAGTTCTCATCATAAGGAAAAAAATTGTTACTATGTGAGGTGATGGATGTTAATGAAACTTACTGTGGTGATTCTTTTGCAATATACATATATAAAATCATTATGTTGTACACGTTAAACTTACACTGTGTTATACATCAATTATATCTCAATAAATATTGAAAAAAAATCAAGAGAGTTGTCACTTTTGGAAGAGGAATTATTAACAGGAAGGGGTGCTAGTAATGTTTTGCTTCTTGATCTGGGTGCAGGTTACAAGCAAATGTCCAGATGATAAAAAAATCCATCAAACTGGACATTTATCATTTGTGATTCTTTTCTTTCTTTCTTTCTTTTAACATCTTTATTGGAATATAATTGCTTTACAATGGTGTGTTAGTGTCTGCTGTTTAACAAAGTGAATCAGCTATACATATACATACATCCCCATATCTCCTCCCTCTTGCATCTCCCTCCCATCCTATCCCACCCCTCTAGGTGGTCACAAAGCATGGAGCTGATCTCCCCGTGCTATGCGGCTGCTTCCCACTAGCTATCTATTTTACGTTTGGTAGTGTATATATGTCAAATATGTCAATGCCACTCTCTCACTTCTTCCCAGCTTACCCTTCCCCCTCCCTGTGTCCTCAAGTCCATTCTCTACATCTGTGTCTTTATTCCTGTCCTGCCCCTAGATTCTTCAGAAGCTTTTTTTTTTTTTTTACTTTCCATATAAATGTGTTAGCATATGGTATTTGTTTTTCTCTTTCTGACTTACTTCACTCTGTATGACAGACTCTAGGTCCATCCACCTCACTACAAATAACTCAGTTTCATTTCCTTTTATGGCTGAGTAATATTCCATTGTATATATGTGCCACATATTCTTTATCCATTCATCTGTCGATTGACACTTAGGTTGCTTCCATGTCCTGGCTATTGTAAATAGAGCTACAATGAACATTTTGGTACATTACTCTTTTGGAATTATGGTTGTCTCAGGGTATATGCCCAGTAGTGGGATTGCTGGGTCGTATGGTAGCTCTATTTTTAGTTTTTTAAGGAACCTCCATACTGTTCTCCATAGTGGCTATATCAATTTACATTCCCACCAACAGTGCAAGAGGGTTCTGTTTTCTCCACACTCTCTCCAGAATTTATTGTTTGTAGATTTTTTGATGATGGCAATTCTGAGTGTTGTCAGGTGATACCTCACTGTAGTTTTGATTTGCATTTCTCTAATGATTAGTGATGTTGAGCATCCTTTCATGTGTTTGTTGGCAATCTGTATATCTTCTTTGGAGAAATGTCTATTTAGGTCTTCTCCCCATTTGGGGATTGGGTTTTTTGTTTTCTTTTTGATATTGAGCTGCTTATAAATTTTGGAGATTAGTTCTTTGTCAGTTGCTTCATTTGCAAATATTTTCTCCCATTCTGAGTGTTGTCTTTTCATTTTGTCTATGGTTTCCTTTGTTGCACAAAATCTTTAAAGTTTCATTAGGTCCCATTTGTTTATTTTTGTTTTTATTTCCATTTCTCTAGGAGGTGGGTCAAAAAGAATCTTACTATGATTTATGCCATAGAGTGTTCTGCCTATGTTTTCCTCTAAGAGTTTTATAGTGTCTGGCCTTACATTTAGGTCTCTAATCCATTTTGAGTTTATTTTTGTGTATGGTGTTAGGGAGTGTTCTAATTTCATACTTTTACATACAGCTGTCCAGTTTTCCCAGCACCACTTATTGAAGAGGCTGTCTTTTCTCCACTGTATATTCTTGCCTCCTTTATTAAAGATAAGGTGACCATATGTGCATGGGTTTATCTCTGGGCTTTCTATACTGTGCCCTTGATCTATATTTCTGTTTTTGTGCCAGTACCATATTGTCTTGATTACTGTGGCTTTGTAGTATAGTCTGAAGTCAGGGAGCCTGATTCTTCCAGCTCTGTTTTTCTTTCTCAAGATTGCTTTGGCTATTCGGGGTCTTTTGTGTTTCTGATTTTTTTTCTATATGTATGTTATACTCTAATTTTTTTAATTACTAAAATCTTACTACACATGCACACAAAAAATGTGGCCTATGGCAAGGCCTCTGAAGAAGTGGTCACGTTGGATGTCTGGGTGAGCCATGGTTCCTACATCTGTGGGAATGTGATACCCACTCCATGCCAAATGGGATACAGAATTTTTCCAGTGATGACACAACATCTGATGAACTGCCTGGAGCCAAAGAAGAGAGCTTTTAAGATGAATTCTGATTCTAGGGTTCCCTTAAAACTGTGCTGGGTTGTGGACTATGATTCTTACAAAACACTTTACTCCAAATAATTGGGCAGGTTTGCCCCAAAGTCTATTTAATGACTCTAAAGAAGGTAATCCTTGGCTTCCCCAAATTTTAGCTACGTCAGCCCATTGAATGTTCCTTCAATTTGGTGCCAGCTCTATCTTAGATAAACAACCTAGGTACTTCAATTGGAAATACTCTGTGTGGTCTGTTTTCCTCTAATTGGAAACACAAGTAAAGATAACCTAAGACCTGGAAGCATGTATTGATCTTGTCATCAACTATTTACACCACAGACAGAAATCAAACCTGGCCTAAGCTGTACAACCTCATTATTGACCCAAGCCTATTTAACTCTCTTTCAGAGACTTTAATGCAAGAATCAGACTGTAAGAAATGGCCTTATCCCTCACAAAATTACCAATATCATAAAAAAAATTTGTGCCCTATACCCATTCTGATAGTTTCCAGATTATTTGAATTTATTTTTGTCTGCTGAAGCAGAAAACGATGGCCAGCTTCTTTTGTCTAAAGATAGTGTAGCATTCTGAGGAGGGGTCTCACGAGGCAGCTTCCGTCACCAAGAGCGGTTGATGACTAGTTGTGCCTGTGGCAGACACTGCTGGTTGGTGTACCCTCCAGCCATTCCCATTCCCCTCCCCCCTTGCCACTTGTCATTGCAAGAATATGAAGAGCTAAATACTTTGCCATCATCTGCCACAACTAGAGGTATTCATACTACACAGTTACAGCCAAGGAGACTTCAGCAGAAGTTTTCCAGAAGGTTGTTTTGTTGATTAATGAGAAAGCCAGCTGGCATTTCCTTTATCATTTCTTCCTGCATTGACTATGAGTGATGTCTGGAAGTTCAGCTGCCATCTTGTCACTGTACCATGTAAGTCAACCTGCTAAGGATGGTGGAGAGGAAAAACAGAAAGATCATGGAATGCCTACTTCCAAACAAGAAGGGACACTGCGGAGATAAAAAACAGAATATTTGGTAGAACCATAATATATCTAGACAGTAAAATTGTAGCAATGTATTTCCTATGGTTGCCAGCATATCATGAAGAACTATCTATAAACTAGGCCTAAGTTTAGGGAGCCAATTGTCACACAGGAATATGTGTACGGAGGGAGAGAGGCAATGCAGCTCTATAAGGAAGGAGTCTGAGTCACTGGTGAATTTGACTTGCTTGGGCCTGCAGGACCTGCGTGAGGCTGATCATTTGTATCATTTATATTTTTACTTGATAGTAAGTTGCCACAGTGATTCTTGCCAGAAGACACGAAGAGCTTCAGAAACTATGTGACATTGGCTCTGCTAGGTCATAGGGAACAAACATCAGAGTCTCTTGCCCTGAAGCCTGGATTCTTGCAGAGCCTCTCTTTCTCTGAGACCCATTTAAAACTTTCAGTTCACTTGATAAATAGGTCTGAACATCACATTCAAAGGTGCTGTATGTCACCTCCAATATTCAAAGAAGTTCGAAAAATGTTGTTCCATCTTCTGCGGTACATGGTACAAGGTGCAGGCACTTTCGTTCACATTGAAGACTATATCCCATATGATCCAGATCATAGGAACCCTAGACTTGTCACTGACATTTTAGGCCCTTGAAATTTTATGGGATTTATCTCCAGTCCTCTGGCACCAATGTGTCTTACTAAAACTTCTAAGGTACCTGATACTTTCAGATTTTCAGGGCCAGCAGTGATCAGTGTGATATTCTATAGAATATAGAATGTCAAGATGACTAATATCTCTGGATAAGATGGCAAAGAGTAAGAGAGTTGGCGTAGCCTGAGAGCAACCAGGAAGGTGTATTGAAGCCCCAGCCAGGTGAAAGAAAACCACTTCTTGTAGCGCTTGTAAACTGATATAGTGCTAAAGCATTTGCTATACAAATAGCTGTGTAATAGGTTCCAGGGGCTGTGTCATTTTGCTCCAGGAGAGAGTCCACATCTGGAACAGCTGCTGTAATTCGCATCAGCACATAATTAAGTTTACAATACTCTGCAGTTATTCCCCAAGTTCCATTCACCTCCTGCACAAGCCCAGGAGACCAAATTCAATGGGATCTGAGAAAAATTACCCCCCTTGCTCCTTTCAAGTCTTTAATGGTAGCACTAATCTTTGCAGTTTCCCCTGAGGTATGGTTTTGCCTTGGGCTTACTATCCTAATAGGAACAATAAGTTCCAGAGGCTTCTGCTTGGCCTTTCCTGCTATAAGAGTCCTATTTCTTAAATCAGGCAGCCAATGTGGGAGTCCTACTTGTGGCTGAGTATGTCTATTCTAATTGTATGTTAAAAAAACAGGAAAATACACACAAAGAGGACATATAGAGCAGCAGATGGGACAGAATCGGGCCCAATTTATCACCAACAATCTGTGGCATTTTGGGTCCTCAAGGATTAACATTAAATCAGAGCCAGTGTTTGGCTAATTCCTGAAAGGCCTTGATATTACCCATTAGCCTGTGTACAATCGTCCTAGTAAATGTCTTCCTACACCTTTGCAGAATTTGCGGAGGCAGACATGGAGGTGGTGTTGCAGGGACTTGTCTCAAGAGAACTCAGTCTTCCCAGCCATCAAGGGCTCTGCGTCTGTGACCTGATTTAGGCTTTGAAGCTGGGAGAGAGACCAGTATCCTCCATTCTGGCGTCTCTCTCCAGGTTTTGGACAAGCAGACTGTAGTTTTTCCTGTTATATCAATTAAGATAACAGTCTAAGAGGCTGTTTACATATTTTATTCCTTGGGACATTGTGATCAACTAGCCAACTGCCAAAAATACCTGCAGGTTAAAACTGCTCAAATGACGAGTATCACTTTGTCCTTGCTGCTCATTATGGTCATTCTACCCACCTTGTCTCTGATAGTTTGGTGTTATCACTTGGTTTCTGCTACTTCAGAATTCTATCAACCTCACTGAAATCAGGAAACCATATCACAGACAGCATCTCCCAGCCTACAGATGGCCACAACACAGCTATTAAGATTTCAGGTGTTCCTTCACTAATGCTCTTCTCAATACCTTAATTAAGGAAATGTACCCTGGGCCTTATGGTGGACTTAGTGGGGCTGAGGAACTGTGGAGTCTGCACAAGATAAATCCACCTCAACGTTTTTATTTTCTTCCGCATTTTGACTTTCCTCTCTATTATGCCAGAGAAGTTTGAGTATCTCAGCATCACTAAGCTTGGGTTTCAGTCGACTACCCAAGAACCATATAGATAAATTCAGCCTGATTCACTATTATAGACAACCCTTCTTGCTCTATCACCTTATAAATCATCCCCAGACTATTTTCCAGGTCTCTGCTTATGTAAATTAGCAAAATCTTGCAGATATTTGGGCCTCTCAGCTCTTTTCCTCTGAGACAGACTTTGCACCTGTCCTCTGGAACATGTAATCTACCTCTGGGTATATGTCCAGAAATAAGGAAGGCGAAGAACTAGAGGCAATAGCTCAGGCAAGAATGGTTCTGGAAGGCCCAAAAGAAGCTGGGGCTGGAGCCAACCTTCTGCTGTTATTGGAAGGAAGATGAAGAAAACATGAAAACTGAAATAAATTCCCCTTTTTCCTCTTCTCTTTTCTAGTCTTCCTCTAGTGCCTCCCATTGGTAAAATTTAATAGAAATCTTGCTGACAAGGGAGCCTGGGGAGTGGAGATTGCAGGATCTCCACCCCAGCATCACAGAGCAAAGTATGAAGGAGTGGTCTTGAGGGTGAGATACAATAGGTGAATAGCTGATCCTTGTATGGCCCCAGCATTTTTTCATTTATCCCTTTTGCCACACAGCATCCATCCACTTTCTCCTGGACAAAAGCAATATCATCAAATTTTTTTGGAACCCATTTTTCTCAGTCTCAATCCTTGCAAATTAGGTAAAATGATTCACCCCCAGCTCCAGGGGTGAGGCTTAAATGGGTGTAAGCCAATCAGAGCACCACATCACACTGATCATCATGAAGAGGAACTAAAAGGCAATATGACAAAATTCAGCCAGAGTGAATGTGGTGCATGGAGACCACCCTGCGATTTCTGGAACAAGGGCAGAAAGAAGATTAAGGCTGACCTGAACATTTTTAGACTGAAGCTCCTACCAGTATCTTGCTGGAACTTGAGTCTATGCATAAAGTCAACACATGGAGGAAGGTAGAGCTGAGACAAGACAATCCATGCCCTGGTGACATTGTATAAGCCCCAATCAAGCTTTGCCTGAAACCAGCATTATCTCTGAACATTTCCATGTTATCAACCATATCCTCCCTTTTTGCTGGGCCAGGGCACCATTTCTTTTGGTATCTACTTGACACAATACTCCAGAGAACTGCCAGCGAACAGTAGGATCTGTTACAAGATGAATGGCTATTTCTATAGGAGACCACCTACCACATTACATTTACAGATTGTGAATCCGTAGGCTGGATTGCAAGTTTATGGGAAAAGACCAGGGCATAGGTCAGCTCTCCACAGAGGGATAAAATCCAGGTGCTCAACCTTATTAACATGGTGCTGATAACCAAATAAATTGACTTAGTAAAACTATTATAGACTTAAATCTGCCAGCTTCAAGAGTGTATTTGAGATGGGTATAAAACATAAACACATACAAAGTAGAATGATGCAAAATGAAAACAAAGAGACATCTGAAAAAAGGGGACAGAAGAATAGATGCTGGCAGTGAGCTCTGAGTTTCCTGGCAGAAAAGAAGGAAAGAGAAAGACGCTGATTTATACCATCCTCACACTAAGATGAAATGAAGCCCACAGATTTGTTTGCAGAAAGAAGAAGGCATCAATGTTCATTTAGCACCTACTGTGTGGCAAACACTCTCCATGTATTATTTCATTCACCTCTCTAACTCAGTGGAATGAATGTTAGTCTCCAAGATTTAGAGATAAAAGAACAGTGGTTCAAATAAATTAAATAAATACCTGGCCCATGGTTTCAGCTGTAGAAAGTGGTGGAGCCAGGATGTGAGCTCAGATCTGGCACCTGGTTCCAAGCGCATATCCATCCACCACCTCCTAGAATTAAAGGTTATGTGTAAATCATGAGCAGTTACAAGATGCTTATTTAGTACCCAAAGGATCCAAGGATCATCACACATGTGGCCACAGTCGACCTTCCCAACAGCCCAGAAAGGTAATTACATGAGGCCATATCACAAATAAGAAAGCCGTGTTGGATGTTTTTCTTGATGCTGAAGGAAACAAAGTTCTAAAAGGGAGGCTCCTAATAAGGGAGGGTTACTGTGGGATTATATGAAATCATGTGTGTGAAACTTTTGAAAGTTGTAAAGCACTATAGAATCATTTAAAGATCATAGAATCTTTAAAGAATTTTAAAGCATTGTAGAATAATTTAAAGATCATCTTTCATTCAATTAAAAAAAAGATGTGAGAAAAAAATTCGAATAAAGGTAAAATTTAAAATAAATAAATAAAATAAAAGAGAGGCTCCTCAGATAAGAGATATTGATTACTTGATAGTAATTACTTGATGTCTTTAACCTCAGTTTGAGAAAAACGCAGAGCATTTTTCCAGGTGGATGGTTCTTGTATAAATGAAATATCATTAAATGCCAGGTCTGCAATGGCATGCCTGTGGGGGAACTAAAACGGCCCAGGCCAAGCATTTTGTTTTCTGATGACCTTGCTAGGTAAAAGTACAGAGCTTAGGGGGTCCAGGAAAATGGGGAACTAGTGTGCTGTTCTGACTGTCTCTTTCAAATCACCTATGACTGAAGAAGACCTGAGGGAAGGGTTGGATTTCTGTATATCTGTGCTGAATTCTCTAGACTGCAACTAGAATGATCTTTCTAAAATGCAAATCTAAGCATGACATTATCTTGCTTAAAAAACCGTATTAAAGCTACACATTATATATACACTACCAAACGTAAAATAGATAGCTAGTGGGAAGCAGCCGCATAGCACGGGGAGATCAGCTCGGTGCTTTGTGACCACCTAGAGGGGTGGGATAGGGAGGGTGAGAGGGAGATGCAAGAGGGAAGAGATATTGGAACATATGTATATGTATAACTGATTCACTTTGTTATAAAGCAGAAACTAACACACCATTGTAAAGCAATTATACTCCAATAAAGAATTTTTTTAAAAAAGCTACACATTAAAAAAAAAAAAAAAGCTACACATGGACTTTGGGATAAAATCCAAGACCCTTAATGTGTTCCTTTATGACTAAGCCCTCACACTCTGGACTCATGTACTCAAGTCACACTGCACCCTCCCCTCACCTCCTGGCATTTCTCTGTGCTGCTTCTTCCTCCAAGAATGTCCTCTCTGACTATTCCCTCCTTTTGCCCTTTCCCAAGCCATCTTTGCCTGCCTTATATTTACTCACATTTCAGGAGCCAGATCAGGCCTTTCCTTCCCTGAGAAGCCTTCTCTGACCCCCAGTTCTGGACTGAGATGATACAGCACCTGGGCTCATGCCCATCCTGGCATTCCCACCCCAAAACGTCATTGCCTCTTTTTGCATCGGACTCACTCATTTCTCTGCCAAGTCTCAGGGGAAGCACTAAGTATACGGTGCTTGCTGGAAGAAACAGTTGATGAAATTCACAAAAAGAGTCTTGAGTATGAAGTGTCTACACTGAAAGAAATTTTCCTAAGTTTCAGTTCCTGGATGTATAGGTAAAAGAGATGACCACTTGCCATGGAAGCTTGATTTCTGAGTTAAATTCTGCTCTAGACATAACAATCAAGCTGTGGACAAAAATGAATAATGTACTGGAGTGGGTTCAAAATGAGCTGAAGTTCAGTCACTGAAAGACGATGTCACTACGGACTAGTTGGACCAGCAGCTTCTGAGCCAGAGCATCTGATGTTCCTGCCCCCAGGGCCAGGCCTGGGCTGAGTCCAGAGGTGGGGGAAGAAGTAGCCACAGCTGTGGGAATTTATGGACCATGGGAGCTCGGGACGAGATCTGCCAATGGTCAGCTTTATTTCTAACTTAAGCTTGCTCCATTGTAGCCAGGGAAATCTTAATGGGGTCGATTCCTACACAGTCTCCAGAACAGGGCACAGAAAGCCTCAGGGAGCACATACATCTCCTACATTGGACAGAGCCAATATCAAATATCTCAATCACCCCAGCTTCTCAATCCCTGGTCCCTCAAACACCAACAGGGCAAGGCAATGCAGTGTGGCAGAAAGAGCACTGATGTAGCCATCAAAGGCTTGACACTAGTCCAGTCTCCTCAAGTTTGGGGGTTGTTGTCACCTTGGGACAAATCTCCATCTCTCTGAGCCCTAGATTTCTCATCTGTAAAATGGGGATAAAGATACCTTCCCTGCCCATCTCAGGGGTTGTCATGAGGATCAAATAAGAAAACGGCTTTGAAAGAGCTTTGAAAACTGTAAAGTGCCGTGGAAATGCCAGAGAGTGTGATTAATAGACAGCGGCTGCCCCCACGCTTACTTCAAAGGGGAGAAACAGGGTGGAGAAGGCTGACATGCCCTGCTTTTGAAGTGCACAAGAGCAGCTCTCAGCAGAGAGAAAACAGTGTTGCTGCTTAAAAGGCAACTTTCAAAACAACCATTTTCTGTCTGAAGGGAGAATATAGTTGGGAGTACTTCAAAGGCTGGGGAAAATTTCCAGAAAAAAAAAATGACGTTCTCAATCCAACTTTTAGTCAAGTCAGAGTTATTTAAAAAACCTTCAGAACTCGTCACTTGTTTAAAAAGGATTTTAATGCATTGAAAAGTTAGAAACCGTTAACAGGGGCAGATGAAGGCACTGTTTTCCCCTTTCCTGAGGATCACACTGCAGAAGGCGGATATCTGGGCAGAAGTCTGCCCGTCGTTCATCGCTCACCACTTCCTCTGATTAAACGTTCTCTCCAAGGCTTTTCTCGCTGTCCTGATGCATTTCATACCAAGAATAAGTCACCAGGAATAGACCTTTATCTCCCTCTCTGACACCTAGCCATCAAGCATGGTGAGATTATTTATTCGGTTTTTCTTTCTCCTTCCTTTAAATATGGCAGCCTACCAAAGATCAACTTGAAAAAGCCAGAGCAGAATTACTATATCCTACTTAGAGGGAAAAAGACATCTCCACCTCCAAGCAAAGAGAGACCCCTCTTTTAAAACAACTAAATACAAAAATCAATAAACCCGGTCTTAATTCTAGTGGGCAGTGAATAGCGATGGAGAAGAAGTGCCTGGCCATGATGCCCGGGAGGTCAGCCAACTGGAACTTGGCCAGACTTATATTGAAATGTGACCATGCCCCCCTCCCAGCCCCCTGTCCCTTCATGTTCCCAGTATTGTGCTGAGGAAGCAGCTTGAGACTGAGGTCCCCAAGGTCCTGAAGAAACAAGCTTTCCCCTCAACTCTGTCCTGAAAGGACTGACTCTTCAAGCCTCTGTGGACATGATGGCATTATGGTTGCTGGAAGACCCGGGTTATTTTCCCCACAGGTGTTAACCCTGTCTATAGGATATGAGCAAATGAGATACCTCTTAGACAACATGCAACGCTCAATTGGACAGTCACATTTCCTACTCTTATTACGCACAACCAGACAGGAGTAGGGGGTGAACAGGAGAGGGTACAAAAAGACTTCCCTCTTCCCAAAGGGGCAACCCACAGAGAGGAAGCTTTTTCTGCCTCCACTCCCCACTAGATTTGGCCTCAGAGTTTATTTTTGTGAAGGGCTTTGAAAGCAGAAATTAAAGAAATCTCAATGGTCTGAAGTCAGAGAACGGCAGCTGCCAAGGGGAGATTAGTCCAGAGGAGAGGAGAAAGGAAGGCTGCAAGTCGGGTGATGTCATAGGAGAGAAGAGGCTCTCTGAGCCCCAGCGCTCCTGCCACACTTTTAAGCAACCTCGTTTAATTAAAGTTGTGCCTTGCCCTGGCATGAGAGCAATGGAAGTGTCAGTGTGCTTGTCAGGAGCTCCTTTGCCCAGAGCACAGATCGGTATACCCATGGCTGAGTGCCAGGCTTCATCTCCAGCACAGATGGGAAGGCCAGAGGTAATAGCCCCACCTTGGCCAGTAGCCTTCCTGGGTAAAATCACAGAAAATTAGGAGACAGCAGCTCCATCTGATTCTTAGTCAGCATCATTTCCAGGGAAGGAATGAAGACAATCAAGCACGACATTCTGATTTGGGCAGGAAGGCAGCCCTGAATCTCTCCATACCATGGACCAATTTGTAGGAAAGTTAAGTCAGAGACACGGGCATGCTGTGAACTGGCCCCTCGGTGGTCCACTCTGGCACCCGGCTCCACAAATGGAACCAGCTAATTGAACCGTCTGAACTCTGCAGGACACATACCTGAAGGGGTCTTCCTCCAATATCTGTCTCCAGTTGTGCTTTGTCCAATCTCCCCTTCCCATCTTTCAAGTATTTCTTGGACTATTTTGGGCTTTCTAGTCATCTCCAGTCTAGATTGCTACTTTAGATTTCCCCTTCCTCATTGTAGGCCTGGGGGGACAGGGAGTGGGGAGGAGAGGGCACCGTCCATCCTCCCACTTGCCCCCACATTTCTCACCTGCATTGAAGAGGGTGCGACCTGCCTCTAGGGCACATCATCCAGTGGCCCATGTGCCCAATGCCCTTCCTTGCACATGTTCACTAGGCAGTGTTCCCTTGGTGTCCACCTTTATAGCTGCAGAGCCCATGCCTCTTCCTCATTCTCTCCATGTTCCAAAAAGGCTATCAAGGACCACGTCTATGTCCTCTGGAGACCACTGGCAAATGAGGACCACTGCCCCATCTACTTTTGGGACAGACCATCCATAGTTCCTCCCTGCAGACACCTTTGAAAAGCCCTTTCCTCCAACCAGGGGAAAAGCTCTATGATGCCGCCCTCCTTGCATGCACAACCGCCTATTTTGTAGGTTAGGAAACTTGGATTGAGTAAGCACAGGAGACCTGGGGGTCATGAAGAAAAGTCTACAGGAGAGGGGCTCAGGATGCTTTGCTGAGTGTGCAATTTGTCTGAAGTTGGTGCTGATACACAGTAGAGGACACTACATGTAGCTCTGAGGTTATTGGGAAACCTGGTTCTGTGCCAACACAATGACCAGGACCAGCGTGTGGCTGACAAAGTGTGAACGTGACCTTGAGCTTGCATTAATTGTGATGAGGACAAGAAGAAGAAAAATAACAAAGATTTATCGAGCACTGTGTATCGGACAATTCTTGCAACCACCTTTATTCAAGTGTAACCCGATAACACCTTGCTTCTGCTGCATCTCGTCCCTGTTGCTTTTGAAGATTCTCAGATTCCTCAGTGTGGGACATTTTGGGAACCTGCTGGCACTTCCATATGCAGTCAGAAAGTATGAGGAAGTCAACACCCAAGAAGGCAATCTTTGGCCAGGGGGCAACAATAAATTCTCTTCTCTTCCAGAGAGACAAATACCATATCATATCACTTATTTGAGGAGTCCAAAATATGACACAAATTAACTTGTCTATGAAAGAGAAACAGACTCACAGACAGAGAACAGCCTTGTGGTTGCCAAGGGAGAGGGGGGATGGTGGAGGGACTGGAAGTTTGGGGTTAGTAGATGCATACTATTAAGTAGAGAATGGATAAACAACAAGGTCCTACTGTATAGCACAGAGAACTATATTCAATACCCTAGGATAAATCATAATGGAAAAGAATATATATATGTGTGTGTGTGTGTGTGTGTGTGTGTGTGTGTGTGTGTGTGTGTGTGTGTATAGCTGAGTCACTTTGCTATACAGCAGAAATTAACACAACATTGTAAATCAACTATACTTCAATAAAAAATATGTAAATTAAAAAAAAATTCCCCTCTCTTCCATACCTCAGGTGGACAATTCCAAGATATGCTGCTTTGCAGAGGATCCCAGCAGGATTGAGCCCCAGCTGGCAACAGTGGTGACCAGCTCAAGGACACGGGTATGTATTGGCCTTACCTCCCTCTTTTCTCACTTTTCCTAGGACTGTATGTGGCCCTCCCATCCCCCATTCCTATTCCCTGCCACCTTCTTCCAAAATAAATTCTCTGCCTACAAATCTTTGTCTCAGACTCCAGAGGTGACCCAGCTAAGTTCATAAACCATGTTTAGTCAGTGTGTAAGGTGATTTACATAGATTATCTGCTTTAACCTCAAATGACCTTATGAGGTTAGTACCATTTTTGTCCTCCTTTGATAGATCAGGAAAGTGGGATGCCGAGAGATGAAATAACACAATTAGAATGTCTGCCTTGTGTGGTGGGGCAGGAGCGGGGTCAATGACCCCATTGAACTCAAGTGAGAACATTTCCCCAACCTGGGGTGCTGGGTTTAGCTCTGAGCTCTGACCCCATCACAGGGAGTATGGCCATAGGTAGACCAAGGATGATAAGGGAAAGTAAAACCAAGCCTTAGGAGGGAGAATAGGAAGAAATGGGTGGCTGAGCCCAGGAAACATCCAGAAGGCACCTGAGAGCAGTCTTCTCCTCAGGACTACCTGCAGAAGAGGGGGTGGTTTGCTCTGAGTCAGCTGGGAAGACGGAATGATCACCATACAGGGAGGCAAGTCTGCACTCAATATAAGGCAGAACTTTATGACAGAACTGCCCAAGCACAGAATGAGCAACCTGGCAGAGAGCAAACCTGATATTGCAGGAGCGAGAGCTGAGGGTGCATGGCCAGCCATTTCTTGGAAATGTGAGGAGAATCCTATGGGGGAATTCTATCAGATTAGGGTAGGAGCCTAATTTTGGGCTGACAAAGATTTGCCTCTTCATTGACCAGCCCAAGACAGCCTTGTCTGCCCTTAGGGTACCTGCGAATCCTTACTGCTGGGAGAGCCACCAAGAGGTAAGAGTTCACTGGGGCATAGGACATTGCCAGATGCCTTTCTAAGCAGGAAATAACCTGCTGTTTGCTGAACGAATAAGGTGCTTATTCTCTTAGGTAAAGTGTAAAGGTAAGGACCTACCTTGAGATTGATTTCTATTCTCTACAGTACTTGGAGCTGAGATGCACACAAAGAAGATGCCCAGTAAATACTTGGTATGCAAACGGAGTATGCCAATGAGTTGAGCATCCTCCTGACTTTAAAAGTCACTTCCCTTAAAACAGTGAATTCCCTTCTTCCCAGAGAAGAAGCCTGGAGCTAGAAACGGAGCGATGCAGGACTGGGCTCAAGAAATGGGTCTGTGGGCCTGGTGAGTAGATTGTCCATGGACTTTGGAGGGCTCTGAGGGCTGAATGGATAAAAAGCTTCCCGCTCAGAGCTGGGTAGTCAAGACTGTGCTCCACCCGCAGACACACGAGGCAGAAGGGCTGTTGCCCCAGACTTTGCCCTTAATGTATGTGTTACACATGCATGGAAGGGGGCTGGAAGGGGCCATTACTTCTATCCGTTCCTCAGAGAGAAAAGGAAATGGTCTGGAAAACAGGCATTTTAGGGAGGAATTTAAGGAAATGAGTGAATCAGGGTCCAGGCTTCCCACTGCCTCAAAAACCATCCAAGTTACTGGAGACACCATCCTCGTCAGACTCTCTCTGTTTCTCTCCCCTAAGTCCACTTTGATACAATCAGTGTAAGTGGCCTCTGGCTCTGGGTGAATTTTGCCCAGTTTCTGGAAGAAGAGGCCCAGAGAGTCAGGAAGCTCCAAGGAAGGAGAAATGAATCATAAGTGTTTCAGGACCACGAGCTACCCCAGCTCCAGCCCAGCAGCTCTCAGGCTGAGGAGAAAAGAGCTCAACAATCAAGGAGAGAAGTTGTCTTAGACTAAGAGGATGCCCAGGAGTTTGGGCCCTACCCATCCTCACTAGGCCAAGGGGGAAAGGAAACGTACTTGGACTTTGCCCTGTTCTCTCCATCCCCACTGGCACCTCCTGGCATAGATGCAACAGCCTCCCCTGGGTCTCCCTTTCTCCTCATGTGACCCAGTCCAATCCCTCTCCACACAGCAGCCAGCAAGAATCTTTCTTCTGCCCAGATGTGTATTCATCAGACTGCCTCAGCTAGTATCTCTGGTAGTTTGGATGTCTTTGGAGGCAGTTAGAGGTCTCTGAAGGGTGTTAAGCAGAGTGAGGGGAGTCATCAGTTTACTGTTTAAAAAGATCACTATGATTGCCCAGTGGAAAATGTGTTGGATTTGGGGAAACGATTTAAGAGGAAGTCCCAGTGAGAAATGATAATGGCTTAGATGTTGGTGATTGCAACTCAGACGGAGAGAAGTGGACAGATTAAATTTGTCTTTGAAGGAAGAACGATCAGAGCTTGGTGGCTGGATGTGGTGCTTGAGAGAGAGCTATGATCAGGAATAACTTCCAGGTATCTGACTTGAGCAATGGCAGATAGAGACAACATTTACTGTGATGACAGCAGCGAGGGTGGAACAGGTACGGTTCTGTTCACAAGGGAAACATTCTTATTTTTTCCTTGGACCTATTTTTCCCTTCCCTGTAATACCTTTTATCTACATGAGGAACCTATTATCTGTCACTTATGTATCTATTTATTATTTATTTGTCATCTATCAATCATGTCTTGAAATTTAAATTATAGTGTATATAATCACGCTGTGAATTCACTTTCCTATTGTTCACTGCTACTACATAGACATTCATTTGCATTCTGTATTGATTTTTTTTTTTACATCTTTATTGGAGTATAATTGCTTTACAATGCTCTGTTAGTTTCTGCTTTATAACAAAGTGAATCAGTTATACATATGCATATGTTCCCATATCTCTTCCCTCTTGTGCCTCCCTCCCTCCCACCCTCCCTATCCCACCCCTCTAGGTGGTCACAAAGCACCGAGTTGATCTCCCTGTGCTATGCGGCTGCTTCCCACTAGCTATCTACCCTACGTTTGGTAGTGTATATATGTCCATGCCTCTCTCTCGCTTTGTCACAGCTTACCCTTCCCCCTCCCCATATCCTCAAGTCCATTCTCTAGTAGGTCTGTGTCTTTGTTCCTCTCTTACCCCTAGGTTTTTCACGACATTTTTTTTCTTAGATTCCACATATATGTGTTAGCATACAGTATTTGTCTTTCTCTTTCTGACTTACTTCATTCTGTATGACAGACTCTAGGTCCATCCACCTCACTACAAATAACTCAATTTCATTTCTTTTTATAGCTGAGTAATATTCCATTGTATATATGTGCCACATCTTCTTTATCCATTCATCCGATGATGGACACTTAGATTGTTTCCATCTCCTGGTTATTGTAAATAGAGCTGCAATGAACATTTTGGTACATGACTCTTTTTGAATTATGGTTTTCTCAGGGTATATGCCCAGTAGTGGGATTGCTGGGTCATATGGTAGTTCTATTTTTAGTTTTTTAAGGAACCTCCATACTGTTCTCCATAGTGGCTGTATCAATTTACATTCCTACCAACAGTGCAAGAGGGTTCCCTTTTCTCCACACCCTCTCCAGCATTTATTGTTTGTAGATTTTTTGATTATGGCCATTCTGACTGGTGTGAGGTGATATCTCATTGTACTTTTCATTTGCATTTCTCTAATGATTAGTGATGTTGAGCATCTTTTCATGTGTTTGTTGTCAATGTGAATAACTTATTTGGAGAAATGTCTATTTAGGTCTTCTGCCCATTTTTGGATTGGTTCGTTTTTCTTTTTTTGTTATTGAGCTGCATGAGTTGCTTGTAAATTTTGGAGATTAATCCTTTGTCAGTTGCTTCATTTGCAAATATTTTCTCCCATTCTGAGGGTTGTCTTTTGGTCTTGTTTATGGTTTCCTTTGCTGTGCAAAAGCTTTTAAGTTTCATTAGGTCCCATTTGTTTATTTTTGTTTTTATTTCTGTTTCTCTAGGAGGTGGGTCAAAAAGGATCTTGCTATGATTTATGTCATAGAGTGTTCTGCCTATGTTTACCTCTAAGAGTTTGATAGTGTTCAGTCTTACTTTTAGGTCTTTAATCCATTTTGAGCTTATTTTTGTGTATGGTGTTAGGGAGGGCTCTAATCTCATACTTTTACATGTACCTGTCCAGTTTTCCCAGCACCACTTATTGAAGAGACTGTCCTTTCTCCACTGTACATTCCTGCCTCCTTTATCAAAGATAAGGTGACCATATGTGTGTGGGTTTATCTCTGGGCTTTCTATACTGTTCCATTGATCTATCTTTTTGTTTTTGTGCCAGTACCATACTGTCTTGATTACTGTAGCTTTGTAATATAGTCTGAAGTCAGGGAGCCTGATTCCTCCAGCTCCGTTTTTTGTTCTCAAGATTGCTTTGGCTATTTGGGGTCTTTTGTGTTTCCATACAAACTGTGAAATTTTTTGTTCTAGTTCAGTGAAAAATGCCAGTGGTAGTTTGATAGGGATTGCATTGAATCTGTAGATTGCTTTGCGTAGTAGATTCATTTTCACAATGTTGATTCTTCCAATCCAAGAACATGGTATATCGCTCCAACTATTTGTATCATCTTTCATTTCTTTCATCAGTGTCATAATTTTCTGCATACAGTTCTTTTGTATGCTTAGGTAGGTTTATTCCTAGATACTTTATTCTTTTTGTTGCAATGGTAAATATGAGTGTTTTCTTGATTTCACTTTCAGATTTTTCATCATTAGTGTATAGGAATGCCAGAGATTTCTGTGCATTAATTTTGTATCCTGCTACTTTACCAAATTCATTGATTAGCTCTAGTAGTTTTCTGGTAGCATCTTTAGGATTCTCTATGTATAGTATCATGTCATCTGCAAACAGTGACAGCTTTACTTCTTCTTTTCCAATTTGGATTCCTTTTATTTCCTTTTCTTCTCTGATTGTTGTGGCTAAAACTTCCAAAACTATGTTGAATAAGAGTGGTGAGAGTGGGCAACCTTGTCTTGTTCCTGATCTTAGTGGAAATGTTTTCAGTTTTTCACCATTAGGACGATGTCGGCTGTGGGTTTGTCATATATGGCCTCTATTATTATTGAGGAAAGTTCCCTCAATGTCTACTTTCAGGAGGGTTTTTATCATCAATGGGTGTTGAATTTTGTCAAAAGCTTTCTCTTCATCTATTGAGATGACCATATGGTTTTTCTTCTTCAATTTGTTAATATGGTGTATCACGTTGATTGATTTGAGTATATTGAAGAATCCTTGCATGCCTGGAATAAACCCCACTTGATCATGGTGTATGATCCTCTTAATGTGCTGTTGGATTCTGTTTGTTAGTATCTTGTTGAGGATTTTTGCATCTATGTTCATCAGTGATATTGGCCTGTAGTTTTCTTTCTTTGTGACATCTTTGTCTGGTTTTGGTATCAGGGTGATGGTGGCCTCATAGAATGAGTTTGGGAGTGTTCCTCCCTCTGCTATATTTTGGAAGAGTTTGAGAAGGATAGGTATTAGCTTTTCTCTAAATGTTTGATAGAATTCCCCTGTGAAGCCATCTGTTCCTGGGCTTTTGTTTGTTGGAAGATTTTTAATCACAGTTTCAATTTCAGTGCTTGTGGTTGGTCTGTTCATATTTTCTATTTCTTCCTGACTCAGTCTAGGCAGGTTGTGCATTTCTAAGAATTTGTCCATTTCTTCCAGGTTGTCCATTTTATTGCCATAGATTTGCTTGCAGTAATCTCTCGTGATCTTTTGTATTTCCGCAGTGCCAGTTGTTACTTCTCCTTTTACATTTCTAATTCTATTGATTTGAGTCTTCTCCCTTTTTTTCGTGATGAGTCTGGCTAATGGTTTATCAATTTTGTCTATCTTCTCAAAGAACCAGCTTTTAGTTTTATTGATCTTTGCTATAATTTCATTTATTTCTTTTTCATTTACTTCTGATCTGATCTTTATGATTTCTTTTCTTTTGCTAACTTTGGGAATTTTTGTTCTTCTTTCTCTAATTGCTTTAGGTGCAAGGTTAGGTTTTTATTCGAGATGCTTCCTGTTTCTTAAGGTAGGATTGTATTGCTATAAACTTCCCTCTTAGAACTGCTTTTGCTGCATCCCATAGGTTTTGAGTCATTGTGTCTCCATTGTCATTTGTTTCTAGGTATTTTTTTGATTTCCTCTTTGATTTCTTCAGTAACCACTTCGTTATTAAGTAGTGTATTGTTTAGCCTCCATGTGTTTGTATTTTTTACAGATCTTTTCCTGTAATGATATCTAGTCTCATAGCGTTGTGGTCAGAAAAGATACTTGATACAATTTCAATTTTCTTAAATTTACCAAGGCTTGATTTGTGACCCAAGATATGATCAATCCTGAAGAATGTTCCATGAGCACTTGAGAAAAATTTGTATTCTGTTGTTTTTGGATGGAATGTCCTACAAATTTCAATGAAGTCCATCTTGTTTAAGGTATCATTTAAAGCTTGTGTTTCCTTATTTATTTTCATTTTGGATGATCTGTCCATTGGTGAAAGTAGGGTGTTAAAGTCCCCTACTATGAATGTGTTACTGTCTATTTTCCCTTTTATGGCTGTTAGTATTTGCCTTATGTATTGAGGTGCTCCTATGTTGGGTGCATAAATATTTACAATTGTTATATCTTCTTCTCGGATCGATCCCTTGATCGTTATGTACTGTCCTTCTTTGTCTGTTGTAATAATCTTTGTTTTAAAGTCTATTTTGTGTGATTTGAGTATTGCTACAGCAGCTGTCTTTTGGTTTCCATTTGCATGGAATATCCTTTTCCATCCCCTCACTTTCAGTCTGTATGTGTCCCTAGGTCTGAAGTGGGTCTCTTGTAGACAGCATATATATGGGTCTTGTTTTTGTATACACTCAGCCAGTCTGTGTCTTTTGGTGGGAGCATTTAATCCATTTACATTTAAGGTAATTTTCGATATGTATGTTCCTATTCCCATTTCCTTAATTGTTTTCCGTTTGTTATTGTAGGTCTTTTCCTTCTCTTGTGTTTCTTGCCTAGAGAAGATCTTTTGGCATTTATTGTAAAACTGGTTTGGTGGTGTTGAACTGTCTCAGCTTTTGCTTGTCTGTAAAGGTTTTAATTTCTCCATCAAATCTGAATGTGATCCTTGCTGGGTAGGGTAATCTTGGTTGTAGCTTTTTCTCCTTCATCACTTTAAATATGCCCTGCCAGTCCCTTCTGGCTTGCAGAGTTTCTGCTGAAAGATCAGCTGTTACCCTTATGGGGATTCCCTTGTGTGTTATTTGTTATTTTCCCTTGCTGCTTTTAATATGTTTTCTTTGTATTTAATTTTTGACAGCTTGATTAATATGTGTCTTGGCGTGTTTCTCCTTGGATTTATCCTGTATGGGACTCTCTGTGCTTCCTGGACTTGATTAGATATTTCCTTTCCCATATTAGGGAAGTTTTCAACTATAATTTCTTCAAATATTTTCTCAGTCCTTTTCTTTTTCTCTTCTTCTTCTGGAACCCCTATAATTCGAACGTTGGTGTGTTTAATTTTGTCCCAGAGGTCTCTGAGACAGTTCTCAGTTCTTTTCATTCTTTTATCTTTATTCTGCTCTCCAGTAGTTATTTCCACTATTTTATCTTCCAAGTCACTTATCTATTCTTCTGCCTCAGTTATTCTGCTATTGATCTTTTCTAGAGTATTTTTAATTTCATTTATTGTGCTGTTCATCGTTGCTTGTTTCATCTTTACTTCTTCTTGGTCCTTGTTAAATGGTTCTTGCACTTTCTCTATTCTATTTCCAAGATTTTGGATCATCTTTACTATCATTATTCTGAATTCTTGTTCTGGTAGACTGCCTGTTTCCTCTTCATTTATTAGGTCTGGTGGGTTTTTATCTTGCTCCTTCATCTGCTGTGTGTTTTTCTGTCTTCTAATTTTGCTTATCTTACTGTGTTTGGGGTCTCCTTTTTGCAGGCTGCAGGTTCGTAATTCCCGTTGTTTTTGGTGTCTGTCCCCAGTGGCTAAGGTTGGTTCAGTGGGTTGTGTAAGCTTCCTGGTGGAGGGGACTAGTGCCTGTGTTCTGGTGGATGAGGCTGGATCTTGTCTTTCTGGTGGGCAGGTCCACGTCTGGTGGTGTGTTTTGGGGTGTCTGTGGAGTTATTATGATTTTAGGCAGCCTCTCTACTAATGGGTGGGGTTGTGTTCCTGTCTTGCTAGTTGTTTGGCATAGGGTGTCCAGCACTGTAGCTTGCTGGTTGTTGAGTGAAGCTGGGTGCTGGTTTTGAGATAGAGATCTCTGGGAGATTTTCACCATCTGTTATTACATGGAGCTGGGAGGTCTATTGTGGACCAGTGTCCTGAAGTTGGTTCTCCCACCTCAGAGGCACAGCACTGACTCCTGGCTGGAGCACCAAGAGCCTTTCATACACACGGCTCAGAATAAAAGGGAGAAAAATAAGAAAGAAAGAAAGAAAGAAAGAAAGAAAGAAAGAAAGAAAGAAAGAAAGAAAGAAAGAAAGAAAGAGGATAAAATAAAGTAAGATAAAATAAAATAAAGTTATTAAAATAAAAAAATAATTATTAAGAAAAAAAATTTTTTTAAGTAAAAAACCAAACAAAAAAACGGATGGATAGAACCCTCGGACAAATGGTGAAAGCAAAGCTATACAGACAAAATCTGACACAGAAGCATACACACACACTCACAAAAAGACGAAAAGGGGAAAAAATAATAAATCTTGCTCTCAAAGTCCACCTCCTCAATTTGGGATAACTCGTTGTCTATTCAGGTATTCCACAGATGCAGGGCACATCAAGTTGATTGTGGAGATTTAATCCGCGGCTCCTGAGGCTGCTGGGAGAGATTTCCCTTTCTCTTCTTTGTTCGCACAGCTCCTGGGGTTCTGCTTTGGATCCAGCCCCGCCTCTCTGTCTAGGTCGCCGGAGGGGCTTCTGTTCTTCGCTCAGACAAGACGGGGTTAAAGGATCCGCTGATTTGGGGGCTCTGGCTCACTCAGGCCAGCGGGAGGGAGCTGTATTGACTTTATATTTTGTCCTTTGTCAGTTTCATAAACTAAATCCTGTAGGTTTTCTTGGTGTGTGAATTCCTTAAAGTTTTCTACGTGAACAATAACATTGACTGTGGAAAAGGACAGTTTTACTTCTTTGCTCACATCTTTGTAACTTTATTTCTATATATTGCCTTATGACAACGGCTAGAACCTCCAATAAATTGTTGAATAGAAGTGATGAGAATGACCATCCTTGCCTTGACACCAATCTTAGCCGGAAAGTGTTGAATACTTCAACATCAAGTACAATGTTTAGCTGTAGGATATATTTTTTTTATAGGCTCTTCATCAGATTGGGACAATTTTCTTCTTAGTTTCTGAGAATATTTATCATGAAAATTTGTTGAATTTTGTCAAATATTTTTTCTCTATCTATGGAAATAATCACATTTCCCCCTTTATTTTGTTAATGTGGTAAATTACAATGTTTTTGAAATGTTAAGCCAACTTGCCTGGGATAAGTCTCACTTGGCTAAAGTGTATTACTTTTTTCATATAGTGCTGGATTCAATTTGCTAATATTTTGTTAAGGATCTTTTGTGCTTTTGTTAATGTCTATTTTTTTGTTTATTACAATGTGTGTGACTTTTGTAGCTAAGATATGGCCTTTTGGGGGTTTCTTGAATAGTCCAGAGGTATAATAAACACTCTTCACTCTGACTCAATTGAAATCAAATGTCTCTGTTCAGCTGTTGTCCTGCAACATCTGTTCCCTGCTGGGCATGTCAGGTCTCTGTGTGCTCATAGCCATCCCTCTAAGCCATGTCAGCAGATTCAAACCTCCATATCTTCCTCCTCAGTTCAGTGAGACAATGGTCCCTCCAGCTCTCTGCACTATCTTAAGGAAAGTGGCCCCAGACAGAAAGCCGGTGAACTTGCGGCCAGCTCTTGTTGTTTCCCTTCTATATTTTTTTCATTTGACAGAAAAAATGATGGCTTGATACCTAAGACTAGAACTGGTAGCCCACAGTTACCAATGGGAAGCAAGCATGCCAAGTTTTCCAAATATATGCAGTGTTAAGATGAATATAAACCTTTTTCCCAAACTCCACATCAGTAGACTAAGAAAGCAAGCCTTAAATTTGAAGGTATGATAAAAATGAACGTCTACCCACTGTAGATGGAGAGCATAGGAAACTCATTAACACATGAACTGGTACAGGCTATTGATTTACATACAGTTGTTTTCCCAAATGATCAGAAAAACCTTGAGAAGCAAAGCCGTAGTAGATCCCATAAGGCAGCAGCATTTGGGACCCATTCAGGAGCCCATCTATCTCTATGATAGCCCTTGCCTCCTGTGCTCACCCACATTATGAGCTTAATACCCCCAAATCCCCTCTCTGGCTCTTGGTCACAGCTACCTCCACTCAGACCCAGCAGGAAGATGCTTTTTCATCATTACGACCGATTGATGGAAAAAGCATCCCTCCCTGTGTCTAGTTTAAATTATTTAGGACTCTGTGGCTAGCTATGTTCTCAGCTGCAGCCCTCAGACTCTATTCACTTGGGACAGTAACTACAGTAGCCATCAGCTATTTCCAGAAGCCTTGAGGAGACAGTATTTCTCTAAGACCTTCTTTCCTGAGAAAGTGAACACCCTCCCCATGATCTGCAACCCTCAGAAGGTGGGAAAGGAACTTAGTACAAATGACTATCATATCAAGGTGTCTGTGCCTCCTGATTTGGAAGGTAGGTCTCCCCCTGGTGCTGGGCCCCGGGCACTACAACCTACCTCATCCCCACAGGTGCTTGCACCCAGCCTCTGGAACATCATTCTCTCCAGGACACAAGCCTGACAACCACACCCTGTCTGCCTCCAGCCTCCAGAAATCCACAGACAGTCCTGCGCTTCCCGTTAACCCTCAGAGAACAGCAGTAAATATAGAAAGGGCTGGACAGAGGGCATTATCAGATAACATTTTCTCCTGCAGGTTGAGAGATTTCAATTTGATTCTGTCTTCAGCGCTGCATTATGATACAGCAATGTCATGATCACTTCACAGCCATAGAAGGAATTATTTTCACTGGCATCTTTCATTTCTGATCCTCTCATCCTCATGTGTCTGCCTGCTTACAAACCAGAGCTGTCAGAGCCACCTGTCACTGTGGGGGGAAAAATACCTTTTTGACAACTGTATCTTCCTCTAGAAGATACTTTTTGTACCTGATGTCTGCTTCCCAACCTGTATTTGTGACACTTCTGTTATTTCAAAGGGTTTCATGAAATTCTCCAAAAAGGAATCTCAAATCCAATTAATTTAAATTCATTTTTGTGTTGAAGGTGCAACATGACATATTTAGGAGGGAGTGTGTGCAACATAAAGTTAAGCAATAGGACGGCCTTGTTGTAAAGAACCAGACTCCCTCATTAAAAGCAAATCCAGGAGCCTCGAAGCACCTAAGCAGTGAAGGGCACCAGGAAGTGGCACGTTGCAGTCGGCGTAGGGTGAGTGGGGAATGCTTGGCTCTAATTCTAATTCTCTACCATGCTGGTAGAGATTTTTCTAGGTGGAAAGAAATAGTCATTTCTATTTCCCTTTAAATAACACCACCCAATGATAATAACAACCTGCCCTTCATCCTGCCAGTCTCACCTTCCCCTTGGACAACCTGCAAAAGCCACGTTGGTCCCCAGAAGTCCCCTACTGCATTACAAAATCTAAACTTGCATGCTCTATCCCCTGATTCCTGAATCTGGCTGCTTTTGTTCATTTGTTGACTTTTTTTTAATAAAGACCAACAGAAAATAAAAAGAAAGTAGTCTTTATAGAGAAGACATTCAGTGGAGAATTTCTTGTTCTCCACGTTCAATAGCAACATTTTGGCTTTAGATTTGAGGTGGTGGCCAATACATATGCATTGTCCCCACCTCCTGCAGGACTCCACAGAAGTGTCAAAGACATTTGGCAAAAAAAGAATAAATCCATTGCAGTCTTAAATACATGGAAGAGTGTCATTGATGGAACAGGAATGATAAAAAATTTATGGACAGTGGAATATAGATGTGACTGGATTATTGCAACTCAAAGCCATGAGGGAGAAAGCTCTAGCAGTAGTAAGTACAGTACTTCCCAGGGGAGCCCCAGAGGATCTCCCTGTTTGAGTTTGGCTGTGAAGTGAAAATCAGAATCATTTGTTGGAGGACTATCTACAGAAGTGGTTTCCAAATTATTTTGAGTCACATACTCTAACACTTAAAAAAATTAAGCACATGTCCACAGTTTATGTAAATTTATTTATTGATAAACTACATATATATATTATACTTATTAGCAAATATCTCAACAGAATTTATATTTAGGTGAGATTAATCATTAACGATCATGAGAGACTACATCTTCCAAGTAGTCTTCATGATAGTTTGAACTTTAGGGACCAAATTCCCATCAGATCTCATAAAATCATCATTATTTTCATCACATAATGCAGTCAATAAAAGTTAGACGTTGCTATTCTCAAGGTGTTTACTAGTATTGGCATTTTCAAATTCTCTTTGATTCACATTTCCTTTGCCAGAATTTTTAATCACTTAACCATTTTGAAAGAATTAGATTTTTTTAATGGAATATATTATCCATAAATCTCCTTAACCAAGAAGATATGAACTGCAATTCAACACAAGACAATCAAACAAGCAAATAAGTGGATTAAGGAACTCTTGGACTTACTGGAATGACAATCTATATGTTAAAATTAGTGTATTATTGTCTTTCTTATTTGAGATAAAATTCATGTCAGTAAAAGTTCTAAGCATTTCTTTGCACACCCAGTGGATCCACATGCACAACCCTCAGCCCCCCCACCCCCACCACTAGCACCCATGGTGTGTTATCCGGGCTAATTGGCCCTATGCCTTCCTGATTCACAAAGATGTTGGCTGCAACATGTGTACATGGCTGGCCCTGAGGCCACAGTGTGGGTATTGGAGGAAGTAGAGAGGAGAGACTGGACATCCCCCAACCTCCTCAGCAGACAAACAGAAATGGAGGCAGAGTAAAATACAGTGAAGTGCTATGACAAAAGTCAAGAATAATGTATTTAGGCAGTGATGGGAATCATGAACCTGCTCGTCTGCCCACGCTCAACACCAATACTCCCCCCCACCAAGGCCTTGCACACAGTGGCAAAGGGTCCCTTGTGTGCCTTTTGTACCAAACAGCCTTGTCTTTCACTCATAAATGTGAGAAGTCAGCCATGGATCACAAGGCCTTTAAGGACTTTAAGGAAAATCAACAGCATGAAAGAGGAGCCAAAATGAACCACAACAACAACGTATGAAAGAAATCAAGGAAAAGAAAGTGATTTAAAAACTGTACTTCTTACTTGAATACTTAGGGTCATTTGGGAAAATATTTAAAAAGAGTAATCAGAAGGGAAGAGAACTGTTGAAAATCAGAATTTTGAAAATTGAAATTAAAATTAAATAGCAGGGCAGAAAAAAAAAAAGAATGAATAAAATGAAAACCAAAATTGTGGATGGGAAGATAAGGAAATCTTCCATAGGAAAAAGGCAGAGATGGAAAATTTTTAAAGTAAAGATTTCTTAAAGTGAAGGAAGAAAACAGAGTCCAAAGTACATTTAATAGGAATTCTAGTAGGAGAGATCAAAGTCAATGAAGATGAGGAAATCGTCAAAGAAAAATGGTGGAGTTCCATCCAGATATGATGGTGTAAGCCTGTTTTTCCTGTCTCCTCCATGCTAAGCATAACCCTGGAAATAGAGCAAGAGACAACCAGAGAAGAACTCTAAAATGTGGTAAGAGAAAAGTGAATTGGTTTGGGACCTCAAGACTAGAGCAACAACACAGAGGCAGACATCTTGCCTCCCCCCAACCAACACAAGAAGGCTATCCAGACCAGTCCCCAACCTCACAGTAGAAGGCAGCCCAGGTAGGTTCTTTCTTCCCCCAGATCCAATAGGAGCCCCTCTGGCAACGTCAGGTGAGCCCAACACAACAGGCAAGGGGAATTCATCAGGAGCCAGGAGAGGCATTCTCTTTCCTCCCCAGGCCCAAGATTCCTCTTTTTCACAAAGATATATAAGAAGTGGGCAGGAGAAGCCAGCAGGAGAGACACAGTTACAGCAGGCAGCCTGATCTAAGAAGAATCTTTGTCTCCATGAGTCCAAGACTTTCCTTCCCCACCCAGAGACACCTGGGGATGGGACATAAGTGAGGAAGTGAAGGTTGAGTGGGCTCTGGTAGGGGGATCCCATTATATGCCCCTGCACCTGGAGCCACCCGGGAATCCCACCTGGGGAGTCTCCTTCTACCCCTAAAGGCAGCACCAGCAAGGACCAGTGAGAACCCCAGTGGCACCAGATACACTCTGCAGACCAAAATAACACTGTAAAGGCTTTGATTAATTAGTCTGCCTTTTGAACAACAGCCCACAAAAGTAAGCCAAGACCAGCATGTTAAACCTAAACAAGGTGACTGCTACCCCAGGTGTAGAGGAGAGAGGAGCTGAAAGAGTCTTTGAAGAAATCATGGCTGAAAACTTTCCAAATTTGGTGAAAGACACAAACTTATAGAAACAAGACACTAAGTAAACCTCAAAAAGAATAAACCCATGCCAAGACACATCATAATTAAAAATTTTTAAGTAAAAATAAAGAAAAAATACCTTGAAAATAGTCAGAGGGAAAGAACACATTACCTGTAGGAGAACACCCATTTGAATGACAGTAGATTTTTCATATGAAACCATGGAGGTCAGACAGAAGTGGTGCAATACTTTTGAAGTACTGAAGAAAAAGAATTGTAAACTGCAAATGTAATATCTGTTGAAACTATCCCTTCAGAAATAAAGCGTAAATAAAAACTTTCTCAGACAAAGGAAAATTTTTAAAATTTGTCATTATCAAACATCCTTAAAGTGTTGCTAAAGAAATTTCTTCAAAGGGAAAGAAAACAAGAAAAGGAGGAATCTTGGAGTTTCAGGAAAGAAGAACAAAGGAAGGAGCAGAAATACAGCTACATCCAAAAGATATTTTCCTCATGAGTTTTATAAATTGTAATCGATGTTTAAAACAAAAATTATAACATTTCATGTCCAAGACAATGATATTTAAAAGTGGATAAGGTAAAGCAATCTAAATGGTAATGAGGTTACCACATTTCAATGGAAGTGGTAAAATGTTGATACCAGTTGTGGTAGGTTAAATAATGGCCCCCAGTCATGCTCTTCTAATCCCCAGAACCTGTGAATTTGTCACTTTACATAGTAAAAGGGACTCTGTAGATGTGATTACATTGAGGATCTTGAGATGGAGAGATTATCTTGGATTATCTAGGTGGACCCAGTGTGATCACAAGGGTTCTCATTCTAAGGAAAGAGGGTGATCATAGTCAGAGAGAGAAGAAGTAAGGATAGAAGTAGAGGCCAGAGGAGAGAGAAGCTGCTATACTGCTGGCTTTGAATGTGGAGGAAGGTTCCAGACCAAGGACTGTAGGCACCTTTATGGGTAAATCTTTTACAACCATGGATTTGGCAATGATTTATTAGATATGATACCAAAAGAACAAGCAACAAAATAAAAAAATTAATAAATTGAACATCACTAAAATTTAAAATTTTATGCCTCAAAAGACACTGTCAAGAAAATGAAAAGCACCTACAGAATAGGAGAGCCTATTTTCAAATCATACATCTGACAAGTATGTACTATCTAACATATATAAAGAACTCAACAACAAAAAGACAAATAACTCGACTAAGAAATGGGCAAATGACTTGAATTAGACATCTCATCTCTCCAAAAAAGATATACAAATGGCCAACCAGCACACAAAAGGGTCCTCAACATCATTAGTGATTAGGGAAATGCAAATCAATACAATGAGATACCACCTCATACCCACTAAAATGGCTATAATCAAAAGCAGAAAATAACAGGTGCTGGTGAAGATGTAGAAAATTTAGAATGCTTGTGTATTGCTGGTGGGAATGGTGCAGCAGCTAAGAAAAATAATTTTACATTTCCTCAAAAACGTAAACATAGTGTCATCATATGACCCTGTAATTCCAAACAGGTATATACCCAAAAGAATTGAAGACAGGTATTCAAACAAAAACTTGCACAGGAATGTTCATAAGCAGCACTTTTCACAATAACCAAAAGGTGGAAATAACCCAAATATCTATCAACTGATAAATGGATAAACAAAAATGTGGTCTATCCATACAATGAAAACAGTATTCAGCCATTAAAAGGAATGAAGTACTGATACGTGCTACCTCATGAATGAACTTCAACATTATGCTAAGTGAAAGAGGCCATATACAAAATGTCACATATTATATGACTTCATTTATACAGAATATCCAGAATAGGTAAATCCATAGAGACATAAAGCAGATTATTGGTTGCCAGGGGCTCTGGGGAAGGGCTTTGGGGAAGGACTGCTTAATAGGTTTGAGTTTCCTTTTGGAATAATGAAAGTGTTTTGAACTTAATAGAGGTGACGGTTGCACACTGAGAATGTAGTAAGTACAACTGGATCGTGCACTTTAAAATAGTTAATTTTACGTTATGTGAGTGTTACTTTAAGGAAAAAGCCAATTTCATACTTACGGTTACATACAGTACTATTCTGTTCACATGACATTTTTGAAATCACAAAATTTTAGAAATGGAGGATAGATTACAGGTTGTAGAGGGAGGGGTATAGATGGGAAACAGGTAGTTATTAAAAGGCTACAGAATTGGTAGCCCTGTGGCATTGGAACCATTTAGTATCTCAGCTGTGGTGGGTAGATACAGAAGCTTACACAGAGGATAAAGTTGTATTGAACTTAATTCACATGTACGCATACTCACACACATGAGTACAAGTAAAACCAGGGAACTCTGAATAAAATTGGTAGATTGTATCAATGTCAATACTTTGGGTGTGATATAAGCCTATAGTTCTGCAAAATGTTAGAGAAAACTGGGCAAAGCATATAAAAGATCTCTCTGTATTACTTAAAACTGCAAATGAATCTATGAAAACTTCAATTGTAGGTACTGATATATATATATATATATATATATATATATATATATATTCTTGTGGTGAGAGGATACAGATGATAAACAATGAACAAATAAACACATATAATATGTAAATGAAAGATATGGGGACTACTATTTTTTTTAAATTAGTGAAGGCCTATCCAATGACAGCATTTAATCAAGTTATAAACAAAAGAAAGCTAATGTGGCAGTAGTCATTTCACTCAAGATATTATATATGGCAACATAATAGGAGTAAAGAATAATTACACAAAATGATAAAAGGAACAATCTAGAAATAAGATACAACAATCATGAACTATCAACAGAGATCCTGTTACAAAACTTGTATGATTAAGAACATGAAATTCTGTAATGGTTAAATGAAGGCAGACCCATCATCCACTAATTAAAAAAAAAAAAAAAGAAATTCTAAACAAGAGAGTAGCCAGTTTTAGAAATTCTTCTTTCTCAACTATAGCAGCTCGCTATAGTATAGTATATACCAACAGAAACCATGTTTGAATTGGGGAAGTAAGCCAAGAGGTGAGGGGGACAGCAGACTTGCAGTGTTTTTGTGAAGATTAAATGAGGTCATATTACTTACTATGTGTTTAATTTACTGTTTAATACATAGTAGACATTTGTGTTTGTCAGGATAGTATAAGCGATACTGCAGTAACAAATAAACTCCAAAATTTCAGGGCCTTAACATGAAAAGACTTACTTATTCCTCAGATAAATTATAATGCAGGTCTAGTAGCCCTCGTCTATCATGCAGCTAAAACACATGGAATACGTGATCTCAAGGTCAATGCATCAAGGAAAGAAAGGTTGGGAGGATTTTGTAGAATGTTTGTAAGCGCAAGCTGGGAACCAGCTCGTAACATCATTTCCACCTGCATCCCACTGGTCACAATTCTGTCACGTGGCTCTAAACTAACTGAAGAGGAAGCTGGGGCATGTGGTCTTCTGGTGTGTCCAAGATGACAGAATGGTATGGAGACCACAGATCACTACGGTGCCACAGCATTCAATAAATGGACACCCTGCTCTCCTGCTACAGCTGCTATTTCCACTGCCATTACTTCTAAAGCCCCCAAAATACAACAGCAACACCCAACCCTTGTTGCCAGGCACTGACTGCTTTTTATTGTTTCAGTTTGCAAAACAACCCTACCAAATGAGTTTATAATTTATTATTATAAATCAAGATACAGAGATGCAGAAATTGCCTGAAGTTACAAGCTAGTACATAGTTGTCTTATTACCAGTACTTCTCCTACTAAAAAGAAAGAGTGACCTCCACAGGGCTGGGCAGCTCCAGTGCAGACTCATGGCAGACACCAGCCTTCTCAGCTCTAAGCGACCTGCCTGGAACATAACCATTGGCACATCTGTAGAAAGCTTCCTTCCGTGGTAATTTTTTCTTTGATTTACTGGCTGTGTTAAAAATGTTCTGTAATGGTCAATTCTGGAGGATGTTACACTTAAAGAGAAAACTGCCCTAAATAAAAACAAATGATACTAGAATCCCTTCTCTCCCAGTGAAATGACTCTCCTGCATTTTGTTCTCCTTGTGAGCACACCAAAAAAGCTTCTTCGGTCTATTATTTCCCAATTACCTCCTCTAGTGTTAGCTGAGAGCAGAGAAGGAAGATGGGATCATGAGGCTCATAACATTTGATCTTTTCCAGGCTTCAGCAAACCTGTGAATCACTTTCATAAGCTCAATCAATATCAGGTGTCACCTGGTGGCAGGTAAGGGCAATTCCATGGCTTTTCTAATACCTTGCAGGCATTGATTTCCCCACATATCAGGAGAGAGGAGACTGAATAGAGTGTGGAGAAACAGGAAAAGGCAGAGTGGCCATGCAGCTCAGCGGGTCAGCCCCGAGATCCCAGAGCTAGCATCTGCCCTGACTGCATGATGATTTCCCAGACTCTCCAGACTCTCCCAGCCAGGCCCACTGCCCTCAGAGCCTGCCCAAGACCACCAGCCAGGAGCACATGGCTTAGCATCCATGTGCGAAAATCCACCGGGATCCCGCATTCACAGGCTGAGATAAGGCAGTTCTTCTGCTTTCTCTGTTTTAAAGGGCTGAGCAACCCAAATGGTGTGACTCAAAATTGCTCTCAGAAGATGAAAGGCAGAAAACATGGTTCTTGAAATCTGGTCCCCAACCAGCAGCATCAGCATCACCTGGAAACTGGTTTGAAACCAGAGCCTCAGGCCCCACCCCAGACCTACAGGATCAGAGTCTCTCTCTGGGGGTGGGGCCCGGCCACCTGTGTTTTAACAAGCCCAAGAAGATTCGGATACAGCTACAGTTGGAGAATCACTGTACTAAAAGACATTGTTAGAGGCTGAGCTCCCTGTTTCCCTGAAATAAAAAGCAGGGCTCAGGGCAAGGGAGAGTTACGGCACATGAGGATGGGAACCCAGTTTCCGTCAGGAAGCTTAGATTGGTTAATTTGGCACTGCCCTTTGCTGCTTCCTCTAGGTAGCTGACCAGGCATCCTGAAGCTGGGAAGGGTGATCCTCCAAACTGCAGACTGGCAGCTGTGATGCAGAGCTGAAGCCCAGAGAATAAGAGCAAAACAACAGCCATGGCTGGGAAATGCCATTGGGGGGCCCTGGTGAGAGTCACAAGGGCCTGGCAGCAGGAGGCACTTCTCAGCTGAGAGTAACCCACTGCTCCAAGAGAGAGTGGGCTGAGGGCCTTTAAAGTCCCACCAGTGGAGTCATTGCTGAACTGAATCCCAAAGGAGCCCAGCTCAACACAGGCGGGCTTACTACTTGGGCATGCTTCTTCCCTAAGAAAAGGTAAAGGCAAAGGGGGTGTGCTCATCCTTTGTTCTGGATCCCCAGATTCTTTCCTGCTTCCCTGCCCCCCAGGCCTGGCTACCTCTCTCCTGGTCCAGTACAGGAGTTTTCTACAGAATTGCCTCCTCCATTGTCACTGTCCTCCAGCCATTCTCCATCCAGAGATGGGGAGAGGTATCTCTCATCTGACCATGCCTCTCCCGTGCTTAAAATCTTTCCCCGGCCTCCCAGTGCTTCAGAACGAAATCTACCTCCCTTGTTGGCATACTCAGCCCTCGATACCTGACCCCTGGCCCTCTCCAGCATCCCCTCCTACCACTTCCCTGCCAGGGCCCTTGCCTGGCAGGAGAAAACATTTGCAGTACCAGGGATGCTGCTTCCTCACACTCTTGTCACTTAATTCCCACTTCTTTCAAATATTCAGATTGAGGTCCTTTCATCCAAAGAGTCAGAACCCCTTGCCCCATCAGCACTCTCACAACAGCTGGACACACATCTAACTCAGCCCAGATCATGGAATATATCTGTCTGCCTCCCCCACCAAACAGTGAAAGACTGAGTGTAAAATAAATTCCCTGATGATGCTGTCCTGAAACCATTAGCGTTTATGTGTGTCCACACTGTACATTCACCAGATATTTTTAAACACTTGGGTTATTGCCCAACTCATCTTCTTTGAGCGCCACCCCAGGAGGAAAGAGGAAAGGCATGGAAGTTCAAATTCTGATGGTTTCTTGATTTTTATCCTAATTATTCATTCAGGCTGTAAGATCCCTTGAGAGGTCATCTCATCCAGCCCCTATCACTGAGCAAGACTAAAGGAGGCTTTTGGGCTCCTTTTTACAATAATTCTCAGTACATCTAAGTCAGACTGGAAAAGATACAGATCAGATGCAGAGGGGTGGTATCCACACTGCACAAGACCCGTTCTCCGAACGTTCCACTGTCAGTGGGCAGAATATGAAGCCCTCTGGGCGGGGTGAGACCCAGCATAGAGTATTTACCCAGAGACACCATTTGAAATACATTAAGTGTCACTGAAAATAAAAATTAACATGTCTTCTTGCTTTTATCTAAATTTAACCCCATTACTTTTCCTATCTTGGTAATAAAGCAGATTGAAGTGTGTAGTTGAAGAAGTTTGAAAAAAGAAGATTGCTTTCCTCTTTTTTTTAAATTTTTGTTTATATCCAACTTTGGTTTAAAAAAAAAATGAGGCACTCAGGGAGGATTATAAATCCTCACAAGGCTCCCCGTCTTACAGATGGAGAGATGCTCAAAACAGTCTCTTGTTCATTTGGTTGTTTGAGGCCCAGATCATGTTTCCTATAAGTAGAGGTTTCCCAGAGCAACATCAGGTGAGCTGCAGCAGGAAAGGGAAAGTTTAACCTTGAGCTTGCCTTGGGCCCTGGGGGTCATCCGAGGATGACCAGGAAAGCAAGTGAGGCTACCTGATTGGTAGACGTTTCACCAAGGAGTCCTGGACCTATACAACCAAGAAGGAGGGGAAACAAGCTATGCCATCCTTAGGACACACATACCAGAAGGGGACATCTGGGTGCATCCTCCAGCTTCCTTGGAGGCACCTCAACACAGACTGGCTTGAGTGCTGGGCCAAAGTGCAAAGGATAGGACCTGGTGATAGGTCACCAGGGAAGACAAGTCTGTCAGGTCTGCCTGGAGACCTTGGGTTCTCCTGGGATTGCTTTAACCACACTTCATTCAGCCTGTTCCTCAACATGGCATGAGTCATTACATCTGTGCCTCCAGAGTCTAGCTGCTCTTTATCGCCTGAAATAGCCTGAGAGCCACATGGCTGGTTATTCTTAGGTATCAGAACGAGAGAGAAGTGTTCTTGAGATGGGTGTATATCAGTAGATCCTCTCACTTGTTTTCATACCACCAATCCCCATATTGCTCCTCCAGGAACCCTTCTTTTCCTCAGGTCAAAGTGGCCCCATGGGAACTCCCCAGAGAGTGAAATTGGGCTAGCTCTAATCACTATTGTGTTAGTCAGGATAGAGCAGGTTTTGCTACACCAACAAAAAATTTCAAAATCTCAGTGATGTAACACAACACAAGTATCTTAGGCCGATAGGAGGGTGCTGCTGAGATTAGACACTCAGGGACACAGGGTGACAGAGGTTTTACCTTGACATGTGCTTCTATGACCACTGAGGACGTCTGGCTCTTTAAGTCTTCCACCTGTAAGGGACACAGTTCATACCTGTACATATTTCATTGGCCAAAATTAATCACACAGCCCCATAAAAAAGATGTACAGAAGCACATGTAGCCCCAGATAGAGGCCCTCAAAGAAGGACAGCAGCATGGTCCTACTATGTGCTTGGAAGGTAGATGGCGAACTGGAAATATTTAGTGAACACATGCAACCAGCATCTCACGGAGCCAGACAGTACACCTTCCCAAGCATGACAAGGCTATAGGTCCCTCCTGCAATGTATGCCAAGAGCTACGCAGACCATGCTGATGCCTCCAGATACAAACCCAGTCTGTTCAGAGACCACATGCTCTCCCATTCCTCTTAGGTGAGCTTTAATTATAGCAAACAGCCCTACCATCTCTGTCACAAGAATCCCAGGATATCAGGGAGAGTGAAAGGAATCTCTGCATCACACAGTCTGCTCTGCAACCTCCCTGAAGTAGACTAGTGCTTTTTAAGAAAATTATAAAAAGAAGAAAAACCCCAGAGCCTCCTCCCCTCACCCATTCTAGGGCTAAATAATTATGACCTTTCCATTCCTCCTTTCCTGACTTTTGAAAGCACTTGGAAAGCAAAATAGTGAAAAACAAAACAAAAAACAGTTAACAAACATTAAATATTGAAAGAAGATATCACAGTGTGTGTGTGTGTGTGTGTGTGTGTGTGTGTGTGAATAAAATAGATCTCCCCCTGCCCACGTACTCTCCCTCAGAAAGGCTGTCTAAGAGACATACCCAGTTGGACTGCAGGCTATGATATAATTAGAAAAATATTGCCCAATTGCATAGACATGTGCCTGTTTGCATGAAATGGAAGCATCTGCTGAAATTATTTGAGGTGTCCCATCACTAATTAAAAGAGCTTTCATTTATAGAGAATGCACCATATGGATGCTGTTGCTGGATGTGAATGAGTGCTAAGGGAGCTGTTAGGGCAGGTGTATAGTGAGGAATATCTGGGAAAATATGATTTAGCCTTCCAAAAATTCTCCTTACAAGGAGGTGGGGGTGGGGGAGGTGCTGCTGGAAGTTGTAGTGAGACACGGAAAGGTGACACAACAACCCAAATTGCACCTGGCTGTGTCTGTGACCACTGAGGAGCTTTGACCCTGGAGTCTTGCTATGCCCCTTTTATTTGCTAAGTCACTACTTTGTCTTCAATGGGCTTTCCAGGTAAACAAGATCAGCTAAAGAATTTGGGCAGCTCTGTGAAAAATGAAAATATGGGGCCTCTTGCTAAAAATTATTAAGAATTTCCAGACAGTGACAGCAGAGCATTAAACCATGTGCAGGCCATTCTGAGTGTGGGGTCCTGTGCAACTGGAAGGATCACATACTCATGAAGCCAGCCCTGAAAGTAAGAAAAAAGGAAGAGCTGCTAGAGAAATAGAGGTCAAGGGGTGGGGCAGTTAAAGCAGAGAGGAATGCCAGAAAACATTCACCCCAGCACATTATAGCCCATAAGGGACTTTCACAACCACACTCTGCCCTGTGGGCCTCATTGCCCATGCTCTTGGCAAGACTGACTCAGGGAGAAGAAAGGACTTGTTCTCACATCTCCTTACTGTGTAGACCTGTAATAAAACCCAGAAGCTAACTTCTGTCCCTACTTGTCTTCTCCTTCTTTATACCTTACCTACTCAGCAAGTTCTGCTGCCTATGGACTCTACTCTGCGTCATTCTCTCCCAGCACATACCTACTCTAGCAGCCATGTACATCCCACTTAGCACAGTGAACTAGTCCAAATAGGTATCAGGAAAATTAATGTCAGTCCCAGCTGAGCTGGAGACATGCATCCAGGAGACACTAGTAAAGTTGATTCTTATAATTCTTCCCAGTTAGAAGAGAGGTATCAGATTATTCAAGATGTGATTTCCAACCAACTTGGGCTTAGAGGTTCAATAACTGTAACATACTTGAAACAATTATAGAATTATTTCTCTCAGAGAAGATATTGGGGGCAAGGAAATAATGGCTACTGATCTAAGGCTTCTGGTCTAGGACTAGCATTCTTTTTTCAAGTTCAAGTGAGTAGTCCCATTGCAAAATCGCTTTGGGGTCCAGTTATATCCTTGTTTCAGATTCCAGTTTTTAAGAAGGGTCTTAAGAGACAGGAGACCTGTAACATCCAATGGATACAATGATCTTTTTGAAAAACAACAGACACACAACACATCAAAATTTGTCACATGTAGTAAAGCTTTACTTGGAAAGAAAGACTTAACATCAATTCCCCAGAGTTTCAACTTAAGAAACTAGAAAACGAAGAGCAAAGTAAACTCAAAGTTAGTAGAAAGAAGGGAATAAAGGCTTAGAGCAGAAATTAATGCAATAAAGTGCAGGCAGAAAGTAAAGAAAGTTAACACAGCAAAAAGCTCATTCTTCAAAAAGTTCAACAAAATGGACAAGCTACGTAGATCAAGCAAAAAAGAGAAAGAACACGTATCACCAATTTAGTAATGAAAAGGATTGATCACCATAGATCCTACATACATGAAAAGAATAACAAGAGAATTCTATGAACAAATTTAAGCCAATAAATCTGACAATTTAGGTGAAACAGAGAATTTTCTTTAAAAATACAACTTACCAAAATTGACAAAAGAAGAAACAGAAAAGCTGAATAGTGCTATACCTATTAGAGAAATTGAAAAAAAAAATTAAATCCATCTCACAAAGAAAACTCCAGCCTGAGATGGTATGGTAGGCAGAACAATGGCTTTCCAAAGATGTCTACATCTTAATCTCTGGAATTTGTGACTGTGTTATAGCAAAAGAAATTAAGATAGCAAATGGAATTACTGTTTCTAACCAGCTGACCTTAAGGTAGAGAGAGTATCCTAGATTAGCCAGATGGGCCCAATGTAACCATAGGGTCCTTAAATGTGAATGAGGAAAGCAGAAGTGGGAGTGTCAGAGATATTCAATCGGAGAAAGACTCAACTGGCCACTGTGGACTTTGAAAATGGAAGGGGCCATGAGCCAAAGAAAGCAGGCAGCATCTAGAAGCTGGAAAAGGCAAGAAAACAGATTATTCCCTAGAATCTTTCTTCAGAAAGGAATAGAGTCCTGCTCATGCGATGAATTTAACCCATTTCAGGCTTCTGGCCTCCAGAATTGTAAGAAAATAGATTTATATTATTTAAGCCACAAATTTTGTTGGCATTTACTACAGCAGCAATAAGAAAGTAATGCACACAGTTTCGCTGGTGAATTCTATAAAACAATGAAGAAAAAAGTAACACTAATATTACACAGGTTTTTCAAAAAGTAGAGGAAGAAGAATCAATGCCTAACTCATCTTCTGAGGTCAGAATAGCTTCAATTCCAAAACCTAACAAAGATGTAGCAAAGAAAAAAAATTGCAAACCAATATTTCTTATGACTATAGATGCGAAAATCCTTAACAAAATAGTAGCAAGCTGACCCCAACAATATATAAAAAAAGGAAAAATACATCATAACCAAGTAGGGCTTATCCCAAGAATGCAAGTTTAGTTTAACATGTGCAAATTAATCAACACAATCTAACATGTCAATAAAATTAAAGGAGAGAAATGCAATATTAATTTATTATATGTGAAAAATAATTTGACAAAATTAAACACCTATTCATAATTATTTTTTAATCTCTCATCAAACTAGGACTAGAAGAGCACTTTTTCAACCTAGGCATCTATATCTAAAAACAAAACAAAAACAAACAAACAAAACAAAACAAACAAAAAAACAGCTAACACCATACTTAATGGTGAGAGACTGAATGTTTTACCTCCTAAGCTAGGGACAAGGCAAGAATGCTCACCTTCACCAAATCTATTCACATTTTTCTGGAGGTACCTGTACTAAGGCAAGAAAATAAAATCAATACTGGAAAAACTGGAAAGAAAGAAATAGAACTCTCCCTATTTGCAGATAATATGATTGTTCATGTAGAAAATTCCAGAGAAGCTACAAAAATCAGTATTAAAATTAATGAATTTAGCAAGGTTGTAGGTTATAAGGTTAATGTGCAAAAACAATTTTATTTTTAGATACATACAGCAACCAAGTAGAAAGTGAAATTTAAAAAATCCATTTAGAGTGGTACAAAAATATGAATATGTAGGAATAAGTATAATAAAGAGGTCCAAGACCTCTATACTGAAACTATAAAATATTGCTAACAGAAATTAAGAGACCTAAATAAACGGAAAAAATATTGTTTTAGTCTGTGAATTGGAAGATTCAATATCATTATGTGACAGTTCTCTCCATATTCAATGCAATCTCAGTCAAAATTCCAACAGCCATTTGGTAGAAGTTGGCAAGCTAAAATGTATATGGAAATTCTATATAAATTCATATAAACTCTAAAATTTGCATGGAAATGGAAAATACCTAGAATAACCAAAGCAATTTTTTAAAAGAACAAAGTTGGAGGACTTACCATACCTGATTTCAGTAATCAAGACAGTTTGATATTGGTGGAAATATAGACATATAGATCAAAGGAACAGCACAGATAGTCCAGAAATATACTACATATATTTGATCAATTGATTTATGACAAAGAGGTTGAGGCAATTCAACTGGGAAAGGAAAGTGTTTTGGAAATGATGTCCAGATAGCTACGTGGTAAAAAGTAATAAGCATTGATCTTTCCCTCACACCATACAAAATAATTAATTCAAGATGGATCATAGACCCAAGTGTAAAGCTCAAAAGTACAAAATTTCTAGAAGAAAATATAGTATATCTTTGTGATCTTGGGATATGCAAATGATCCTTAGAGGACAAAAATCATGACCCATAAAAGAAAAAATGACAAATCGGACTACATCAGAACGAAAACTTTCTGCTCTTTGAAAGAAATCATTAAGAAAACAAAAAGGCAGGTCACATACTGGGAGAAAATGCTCACAACACACATAACAAAGAACTTGAATCCAGATTAGATAAAGTGCGAACAGTCACTTCAACGAAGAAGTCATCCAAATGGCCAATATTCACATGAAAAGATGCTCAACATCATTAGTCACCTGGAAAATGCAAATTAAACCACAATTAAATACCACTAGATACCGTTAGAAGGGCTAAAATTGAAAGACTGACCATGCCAGTGTTGGACAGGATGTGGAGGAAATGAAACTCTCATGTACTGTGAATGGGAATAAAATAGTTTGTCAGTTTCTTACAAAGTTAAAGGTACACCTACCGTATGACCCAGCCATTCTATCCCTAGGTATTTACCCAAGAGCAACGAAAACATACATATACTTATATACAAATGTTCATAGCAGCTTTATTTGAAATAACCAAAAAACTGGAAACAACCTAAATGTTTATCCACAGATAAGTGGTTAAACAAATGTGGTACATCCACACAATGAAATACTATTCAGCAATAAAAACTAACTTGTTGATATACACAACAACAGGGATGAATCTCAAAACAATTATGCTGAATGAAAGAAGCCAGATTAAAAGAGTATAATGTGTGATTTCATTTATATAAAATCCTAGAAAATGCAAAATAATCTACATATAGTGATGTGAAACAGATTTGTGGTTGCCTGGGGAATGAGAGTAGAGGGAGAAATAGATTACAAGGAAGGGGAAAATAATTTTGGGGAGTGATGCAAAGTTTGTTGTTTTAATTGTGGCGACGATTTAACAGGTGAAGGCAACTGGCTCTCAGAGCACTGCAGCTACCAGGAAAGGGTGCCCAGGGATCCAGAGACAGGTCTGTCTCCCCCCTCCCAGTCTACAGCCCATTACCTGCACCACCACACCTCTAAAAAGAGGGATTCTTCTAAAACTTATGGGCATGGAAATCTCTAAGACACATCAACACATTGAAACAGACCTTTGCGAGGCTCGTTCAAAGAGATCTGAATTGGTTTCATGAGAGTGAGAGGAAAACCAGTGTCTGCATACTAGCAGATTGGGTCCCAGTTACCTTCCAGCAATAATTTCTATCTTTTGGGTTCTCTGTTCTTAGCACCATTTTTTTAAATTAATTAACTTATTTATTTATTTTTGGCTGTGTTGGGTCTTCGTTTCTGTGCGAGGACTTTCTCTAGTTGCGGCGAGCGGAGGCCACTCTTCATCGTGGTGCGCGGGCCTCTCGCTGTCGTGGCCTCTCTTGTTGTGGAGCACAAGCTCCAGGCACGCAGGCTCAGTAGTTGTGGATCACGGGCCTAGTTGCTCCGCGGCATGTGGGATCTTCCCAGACCAGGGCTCGAACCCATGTCCCCTGCATTGGCAGGCAGATTCTCAACCACTGCACCACCAGGGAAGCCCCAAGCACCATTTTTTGATTGCTTACTAGGAAGTGAAGGTATGTATAAAAACATTGCCAATTTCAAACAGAAAATCCATGGCAGAATCAGGATTCAAAGGCCGGCAGCCTGACCTTAGGGCTTGAGTGCTTAACTGGGATGTTATCCTGCCTCCTTTCCTCTGCCCTGAGCAGTCTCTCCCCTAGGGTGCCCAGTTGTGTTTCGTTGGCATCTTATCCAGATCATCAGTTCTGGTTTTCCAAGGTGATGGATGTGTGGAGTCGCACCCTCACTCATCCATTTATACAAAGACAGTAACAATATAATTGCAGCAAAGCAGACAGTCCTCTCATTTGATGGCCATGGTGGTTCAACATATAGAACCAACCTCCTTGAATTGAGTCCCTTCAACAAGGACCATCTCCTATTAGTGTAAATGTCAATGAACAAATGGTCATGGATGGGCCTGTGGACCACTTCCTGGGTAACTAGATGGGATAGAGATTCTAAGACCTCAAGGAGTTTGTAAGTGGGTTGGGGTAATGTGATTAACATACAGGAAAAAATGAGAGCCAATATAGGAAGAGTAGCTGAAAATGCTTGTAGGAGGCTCAAACAGAATTCAGCTGATGGGAACTGGGTTGGAGAGGTGTCAGAGGCCATGAGGAGAAAATGATATAGTCGGAAAACTTTAGGCTTGATAAATAAAATGACAAACTTGTGATGCATCCTCATCTTCTTCCTGGATCCTCTGTTTATCTGGAAGATGGTTTCTGATCATCCTTCCAGTGGATCTTCAAAGGATTTGCCAGAAAGCTCTACCTTGGGCTTCTTCAAACTCCTTGGCCCTGAAATGCTGGAGAGAAACAAAACAGCACCATTTGTGTGCCTTGAGTCTGAAAAAGAAGCAAATCAAGCAGCTGGGAGATCCAGATTTTGCTGAATAACCATCTTCAGAGAAGACAACAAAGAATCTGTTTAAATGCAAGATAGGAAAATGATTGTTTTAACCAATGTAATTTTGTATATTTTTGAATTGAAATAATTATGTTTCTGAATCAATCAAAATTTCCAATACAATCAACCTCCTTGATAAAATTACCCAGACTTATTTAAAGAAAACAAGGAGCACTTCCCTCTTTCAATTGAAAACTATCAGGAATCAATTTCCAATTTGTCCTCAAGGAAGATTTCCCAGTTGGCTCAAGCTATTCTCAGTGCATTAGCACTTCCTTGGAGCCATCCTCCTCATCAACAGATGTGTCAGCTTAGGACAAAACAGCATCTGCACTCCCTCCCTATGAGCCCACTATCCTGCAACACACATACACACACACACACACACACACACACACACACACTCTCTCTCTCTGTCTCTCTCTCTCTGCCCACAGAGGGAGGTTAGAAGACAAGATCAAAGTGGCAGATGCTAAGAGGGCTTTCAGCCACAGGGAAGATGCTAACTGATCAAGAGTTTTGTAGGGCACCAGTCAGGGAGACATGCAGCCTTGAGGTTGGGGAGACAAAAAAAAAAAAAAAAAAAAAACACAACAGAAATTGTTGAAAAGAATTAGCAGGACAGGCCAACTATTTGTTGGGAAAGCAAAAGGCAGAGGCAGATCCAAAGTGACAACGAATATCCTTCCTAAAAGATGGGAGAGGTGACTGCTCAACCACCACAGTGGAGAAATCAGGATCAGGGAGAAGACAGCTGAGCCTCTCTGTTGTCCTGTGCTAGTGTGGGGACCTCAGTGTGGGCAATCAATGGCATGACTATCAGGTCCAGATAGGAAACCTGTAGGAAAGAGCAAATGCCTATTCCTGAGTCTGGATGAGACACATTCCTCTGCAGCAGGAAGCTTGGTCCTGCTGTGTCTTTGCAAGACAAAGGGAATTTTTAAGGACAGCAGGCTGCCTGTGAGTCTCTGTGGTTTCCAGAATAAAGCACAGTCTCCCCAGCCTGGCCCTTGAGATCCTCTGTATTCTGATAATTGGGGTGATCTTCCACTGACCAATAAAAATTGGTCACTGGCCATAGTGCTAGAGCAGGCTGGCCCTGGAGGGCCCCTGTAGTGATCAGCATTAATCTTTAGTTCTGGGTTTGAGAAACTTCCTGGGTTGTCCCAGGTTGATGACAGTATGTGGGCAGATTTCAGTACTCTAATGACCAGTATGGTCTCACTGCAGGCGCCACCTGAATCTCTGCCCAATCCACAATGTTACTACAGCAACCCCTTAAGATGAAACCTTCATTTCTAGCCAGATTGGTCTCCTCATATACAAACACACACCCCAACTTATCACACTAGGCCAAGCCCCTCTGACTTTGCTTCTTATGTCCTCTTACCTGAAATGACCTCACGTCATCCTGGATTGTTGCTTAGAGCAGAGGGTATATCCTGCCCCTGCTCTCTCCTTGCCTGAGCTAGTGCAATACCAAGTGTCTATAACAGGTAAGAACACACTGCATAAAGTGTCTTCTTTCAGATGGAGAGCTCCCTGGAGGTAGAAATGATGCCTCATACTCCTTGCTCTTACTGTGGGTCTTCTACAGAATCTTGCACACTGCTTGGCACACAGCTGGCCCTCCTTAAATGCTTTCTGCAAGGACTGAACTGACATAAAGGGATGTTATTCAAATGGTGAGAGAAATCAGAGACGAAGAAGTGAGAATCACCATCCCCTTCTCTCCCACCCCTGCCTCTGTGGAGCTACTTTTTGGCTTACTGCACTTGATCCCTGTATTATCAATAACATCTGATGAGTATTCAGCATTTATTAGCTTCTAAGTGCTATGTACATGTATTTTATCTTTACAACAAACCCATGTATTAGTTATTGTAATTATTTCCATTTCACAAGTGAGGTATCTGACACAGAACAAAGCAAGATGTCTTGTCCATGGTGACTCCAGAATCCAGTCACTTTGCTGTATCAGCTCTGTCAGGTGAGTGAGGCTCTCTCCAGCATAGCTTGTTTCTTGGGTTTTCTTTACAGCTATTTTGAGATTGATCCTTCTGTACCTCCTCCATTCCAAGATGATGCTGATTTCTTCCTGGCAGCACTGTAATGGAAGACAAGCCAGCACTCACATAAGATCAATTTCTGAACCAATAGAATGTATCTAAATTTGTTGTGGATCATTGGAGTCCTGTTCTACAAACCCATGAGGGAAACAGGATATAGATCAAACCCTTTTTCTGAAAATTCCAGACCATTGTCCACATGATGATTGTGTTGATGACTCATTGGAAGATGTAAGCTGCCTGTTGCAACTTAGCAATGTTTTGATATTAATATTAATGGATATTTTTGGACACTTACTATGGATCAAGTGTTGCCCTAAGAGATGTACATGCATTCTCCCATTTAATCCTCCCCAAAATCTGATGAGATAGGTGTAGTTATTTTTTCCACTTTAAAGTTGAAGAAACAAAGGCACAGCCAAGTCTAAGTTGTACAAACTCTCATAGGTAGTTGGTAATGGAGCCATGATTCAAACCTTGGCATGCTTGAACTCAAGCACTGTTCTGTGCTCAATAGGATGTCCTGATCAGGATATATGTCCATCTCCTTCTTGTTGTTTAAAATTTTTCATTGGAGCTGGGTTTGATGCCACACACTAAAATGTGATGTGCGGGGAAGCATGCTTAACTGAGGATCAAACACCATTCAGAATCCCGAACCAGATAATCTCTTAGGGGTCCCCCAGTTCCAAGTCTGTATGAGCTTATGGTTCTTTACCTCAGCTGGTAACACGGTACGAGGTATAGGCATACCTTGAACATATTACAGGTTTGGTTCCAGACCACTGCAATAAAGTGAATAATGCAATAAAGCAAGTGACATGAATTTTTCAGTTTCCCAGTGCATATAAAAGCTATGTTTACACTATACTGTAGTTATTTTGTGTGCAACAGCATTATGTTTTAACAAAAAAAAAACAATGTACACAGCTTAATTAAAAAAATGCTTTATTGCTAAAAAATATGCCAACCATCACCTGACTCTTCAATGAGTTGTAATCTTTTGCTGGTGGAGGGTCTTGCTTCGACGTTGATAGCTGCTAACTGATCAGGGAGGCGGTTCCTGAAGGCTGGAACGGCTGTGGCGATTTCTTAAAATAAGGCAATAATGAAGTTTGCCACATTGACTGACACTTCATCTCATGAAAGATTTCTCTGTAACATGCATTGCTGTTTGATAGCATTTTACCCACAGTACAACTTCTTTCAAAATTGGAGTCAATCCTCTCAAACCCAGCTCCTCCTTTATCAACTAAGTTTAGTAATATTCTAAATCTTTTGTTGTCATTTCAACAACCTTCACAGCATCTTTGCCAGAAGTAGATTCCATCTCAAGAAACCACTCTCTTTGATCATCCATAAGAAGCAACTCCTCATCTGTTCAAATTTTATCAGGAGATTTGCAGCAATTCAGTCACATCTTCAGACTCCATTTCTAATTCTAGTTCTCTTGCTATTTTCACCACATCTGCCGTTACTTCCTCCACTGAAGTCTTGAACCCCTTAACGTCATCCACAAGAGTTGGAATCAACTTTTTCCAAATTCCTGTTAATGTTGATATTTTCACCTCTTCCCATGAATCACCAATGTTCTTAATGGCATCTAGAATGAGGAATCCTTTTCAGAAGGTTCTTAATTGACTTTTCCCAGGTCAATCAGAGGAATCACTATCTATGGCAGCTATAGCCTTATGGAATGTATTTATGTAATAATAAGCTTTGAAAGTCCAAATTAGTATTTGATCCATGATCTGCAGAATGAATGTTGTGTTAGCAGGCATGAAAACAACATGAATCTTGCTGTCAGTCTCCATCAGAGGTCTTGGGTGACCAGGTACATTTTCAACAAACAGTAATATTTTGAAAGGAATCTTTTGTTTTGTTTTGTTTTGTTTTTTTCCTGAGCAGTAGGTCTTAACAGTGGGATTAAAATATTCAGTAAACCATGTTGTAAACAGATGTGCTGTCATCTAGGCTTTGTTATTTCATTTCTAGAGCACAGGCAGAGTAGATGTAGCATAATTCTTAAGAACCCTAGGATGTTTGGAATGGTAAATAAGCATTGGCTTTAACTTAAAGTCACTAGCTGCATTAGTCCCTAATAAGAGAGCCTATCCTTTGAAGCTTTGAAGCCAGGCATCGACTTCTCCTCTCTAGCTATGAAAGTCTTAGATGACATCTTCCTCCAATAGAAGGCTGTTTCATCTACCATTGAAAATCTTATTTAGTGTAGCTACCTTCATTAATCATCTTAGCTAGATCTTCTAGATAACTTGCTACACCTTCTAAAGCAGCACTTGCTGCTTCACCTTGCACTTTTATGTTATGAAAGCAGCTTCTTTCAACCTCTGCTAGCTTCAAACTTTTCTTTTGCAGCTTCCCACCTCTCTCAGCATTCATAGAATTGAAGAGAGTTAGGGCCTTGCTCTGTATTAGGCTTTGGCTCAGGGAAAGCTGTGGCATTCTAGATAATCTCCTATCTAGCCCACTAAACTTTCTCCATATTAGCAATAAGCCTGTTTCACTTTGTTATCATCTGTGTGTCCACTGGAGTAGCACTTTTAATTTCCTTCAGGAACTTTTCCTTTGCATTCACAACTTAGCTAACTGGTGCAAGAGGCCTAGCTTTCAGTCTATCTTGGCTTTCAACATGCCTTCCTCACTAAACTTAATCATTTCTAGCTTTTAATTTAAAGTGAGAGATGTGTGACCCGTCCTTTCATTTGAACACTTATAGGCCATTGTAGGGTTATTAAATGGCCTAATTTCAATATTGTTGTGTCTCAAGGAATAGGGAGGCCTAAGAAGAGGGAGAGGAGCAGTCAGAACACACACAGTATTTACGGATTAAGTTTGCCATCTTATATGGGCATGGTTTGTGTTGCCCTAAAATAATTACAATAGTAACATCAAAGACCACTGATCACAGATCATCATAGCAAATATAATAATAATGAAAATTTTGAGATATTGCAAGGATTACCAAAATGTGACACAGAAACACAAAGTGAGCAAATGTTGCTGGAGGGCTTCCCTGGTGGCACAGTGGTTGGGAGTCCGCCTGCCGATGCAGGGGACACGGGTTCATGCCCCAGTCCGGGAAGATCCCACATGCCACGGAGCAGCTGGGCCCGTGAGCCATGGCCGCTGGGCCTGCGCGTCCGGAGCCTGTGCTCCGCAATGGGAGAGGCCACAACAGAGAGAGGCCCGCGTACCGCAAAAAAAAAAAAAAAAAAATTGCTGGAAAAATAGCACTGACAGTCTTGCTCCATACAGGTTTGCCACAAACCTTTCATATGTAAAAAATGCAATATCAAAAAAGTGAGGTGTGTCTGTACTTCTTTTTGTCATAGCAACTAGGATTCATATGTTCTTTGAAGACAGTTATCAGAAGATTAATATAAATATACATATGGACACAGATATTAATATAGACACAGATACTTAGAACTATTTAGCCTAATTTTGTGCAAGCCCCCATAGCAGACACTTTGGATTCAGTATAGCCTATTAAATCTCACAACAAACATTAGAAGTAGTTATTACATACTCATTTTACAAATAAGAACTGGGATTCAGCAAGGTTGAGAAACTTGCCCATTGTTACACAGACAGGAAGTGACAGAACTCTACCCTTCTTTCAGATTCCTGACCTAGTGCCCAGTTGAGAATCAGGTACTCTTTTTTGAAAATATTATTTTCAGGTACACAGCATTATAATTCAAATCTGTAAACACTACCAAGTGATCACCACCACAAATTTAGTTATCATCGATCACCATACAGTTATTTCCCTCACTGATTTTGCTCACTCCTCAACCATCTTCTCTCCTGCCAACCACTAATCTGACCTTTGTACCTATGAGTTTGTTTGTTTTTGTTGTTGTTGTTCATTGTTTTGTTTCTTAGATTCCACATATGAGTGAAATCATATGGCATTTGTCTTTCTCCATCTGACTTTCTTCACTTAGCATGATACCTTCAAGGTCCATCGACATTGTTGCAAATAGCAAAACTTTATTCTTATTTTGTGTGGCTGAATAGTATCCCTTTGTGTATATATACCATATCTTCTTTATCCATTCATTCATTGATGGACCCTTAGGTTGTTTCCATATGTTGACTATTGTAGATAAGGCCGAAATGAACAACAAAAACTCAGGACCAAGCAGCTTCACTGGAAAATTCTATAAAACATTCAAAGAAGATTTAATACCTATCTTTTTCAAAAAAACTGAAGAGGATGGAAACGTTCCAAACACGCTTTACAAAGCCATAACTACCCTGATACCAAAACCAGAAAACAACATTACATAAAGGGAGGAGGGAGAGAAGATTACAGGCCAATAACCTTGATGGACATAGATGCAAAACTTCTCAACAAAATATTCGCAAACCAAATCCAACAATACATTAAAAGGATCATACAGCACAGTCAAGTGGTATTTATTCCAGGGATGCAAAGATGGTTCAACATCCACAAATCAATCAACCGGCTGTATCACATTAACAAAATGAAGAGTAAAAATCATATGATCAAATCAATAGATGCAGAGAAGAGCATTTAACAAAATTAAGCATCTATTTATGATAAAAACCCTCAAGAAAGTGGGTATAGAGAGAATGTAGAGCAACATAATAAAAGCCATATATGACAAACCCACAGTTAACATCATACTCAACAGTGAAAACCTGAAAGCTTTTCCTCAAAGATCAGGAACAAGACAAGGATGCCGATTCTCACCACTTTTATTCAGCATAACATTGGAAGTCCTAGCCACAGCAATTAGGCTAAGTAATTAGAAAAAGAAATAAAAGCCATCCAAATTGAAAATGAAGTAAATTTGTCACTGTTTGCAGATGACATGATACTATATATACACATATATAAAACCTTAAAGACTCCACCAAAAACTGTTAGAACTAATAGATGAATCAGTAAAGTCACTGGATACAATATACGTATTTGTGGCATTTGTATAAACTAATAATAAACTAGAAAGAGAAATTAAGAAAACAATCCCATTTACAATTGCATCAAGAAAAATAAAATACCTAGGAAGAGATTTAGCAAAGGAGATGAAAGACATGTACACAAAAACTATAAGACAGTGATGAAAGAAATCAAAGAATATGCAAATAAATGAAAAATGAAAAGATATTCCATGTTCATGGATTAGGAGAATTAATATTATTAAAATGTGCACACTACCCAAAACAATCTACAGATTCAATGCAATTCTAATCAAAATACCAGCAGTATATTTCACAGAACTAGAACAAATAATTCTAAAATTTGTATGGAACCACCAGAGTCAGGTGTTCAATGGGTGTCCCCTATGTGGGCTACATGTGCCCTCTTGTTGTGGTGGGGATGAGGCTGCTGCTGCAGCATGATGGTGGATGGGGCTGGCCCCAGATTGGCTGTAGGGACTGATTGTGACTTCTGAGAGGCACTGGTGGGCAGGGCTGGCCCCCAGACTGGCTTTGAGGCCCACTCAAGACTATTGCACTGCCCTGGTGGGTGGGTCTATCAGCCCAACCAGCTGTGAAGCCCAGCTGAGGCACAGGGGTGCATGAGCTCTTAGCAGGGCATGCCCACTGGCAATAACAAGTTAGAGGGAGAATTCCAAAGTGGCACTTGCCAGCATTGGCATTAGCAAGTAGCCTGAGATTTCAAAACTGGCCTTCACCAGTGTCTCAATCTCCAGGGAGCATCCTAACTAGTTCCTTTCTCTTTAGCATGTACTTCCAGATTAGTAAGTGGGTCCCCTTCACCTATGGTCCATGTGATTTTCAGTATGGAGTTTTTGAACTGGTTTTCAGGTTGAGTAAGTCTATGTGTGAGCCCTTTAAGAGCAGGTTTTCTATTCCCTGCAGTTGCTGGATGTATTCCCTATTGGGTTTTTTTTTTTAATCTTTATTAGAGTATAATTGCTTTACAATGGTGTGTTAGTTTCTGCTTTATAACAAAGTGAATCAGTTATACATATACGTATGTTCCTATATCTCTTCCCTCTTGCATCTCCCTCCCTCCCACCCTCCCTATCCCACCCCTCCAGGCGGTCACAAAGCACCAAGCTGATCTCCCTGTGCTATGCAGCTGCTTCCCACTAGCTATCTACCTTACATTTGGTAGTGTATATATGTCCATGCCTCTCTCTCGTTTCGTCACAGCTTACCCTTCCCCCTCCCTATATCCTCAAGTCCATTCTCTAGTAGGTCTGTGTCTTTATTCCTGTCTTACCCCTAGGTTCTTCATGACATTTTTTTTCTTAAATTCCATATATATGTGTTAGCATATGGTGTATGTCTTTCTCTTTCTGACTTACTTCACTCTGTATGACAGACTCTAGGTCTATCCACCTCATTACAAATAGCTCAATTTCATTTCTTTTTATGGCTGAGTAATATTCCATTGTATATATGTGCCACATCTTCTTTATCCATTCATCCGTGTATGGAGGTTCCTTAAAAATCTACAAGTAGAACTACCATATGACCCAGCAATCCCACTACTGGGCATATACCCTGAGAAAACCATAATTCAAAAAGAGTCATGTACCAAAATGTTCATTGCAGCTCGATTTACAATAGCCCGGAGATGGATCCCTATTGGTTTTCAAAGCCATGTGTTTTGGGAACTACCCTGTCCTGTGCAGGATCTGGGGGTCGGGGCACCTGATGTGGAGCTCAAATCCCTCGTTTCTCAGGGAAAAGATCCATACCTTTGTGATCCCTCCTGATTGTGGATTGCTGCAGCTGGGGTGTGGTTTTTCCCTTGACAAGACTGTATCTCTTCCTCTCCTACCCCTCTCCTTGCTTTCTTTTTACCCTTTGTTGTGGAGACGTTGTTCAGCCAGTTTTCAGGTCCCTTTCCAAGGAAATTATTTCATATGTAGTTGTAGATTTGTTGTGTCAGTGGGAGGAGATGAGTTCAGGATCTTCCTACACTGCCATCTTGAACCCTCCCCGAGAATCAGGCACTCTTCAGATGCGTATACAGTGATCACTAGCAATGGACTGTGTCACAGGCAAATGTCATGGGGAATCACTAAAATCAGGGATGGCACCTGTGGTTTGAGATGACCTGAGGAAGTTTTTCTGCAAGTAGCAGGACTACCTCATGGCCCATGTTTGCCTCTTTGCCTAAGCTATAATTCTGTTCTTGTCAACTATCCTTCCCTTTGTTCTTTGTCAAGCCTATGTCAATTTATCCTTGAATAGTCAAATGTCATTCCCTCTGGGAAATCCAGCTGGCTGAGCATCTCCTCACCTTCCTGAGGCAAAGTGCGTATCTTCCTCCTGGGCAGCCCTTTAGCACTGGGCATTCACCTTTATGGGGTACTCCCTGGTGTTGTGGTCATGACTTTGTCACCACACAGCAAAGGTCCAGGACTCAAATCGCACTGGAACCAGCATTAGCACCTTTAACAAAAGCAGAATTTTGGGGTTTGATTTCCAGCTTTTGCACTTGCTAGCTAGGTGACCTTGGGTGGGTCATATAACCTTGTTGTCTTTGTTTTTTTTAACCTATAAAATGGGGTCTTCTTGTGAGGACTGAATAACTCAGCACATGCCAAGTGCTTTGTGCATTGCTCATCATGGAGTAAGTCCTCCATCAATGGGAACAAACATTACATCATCCTGTCCTGTTGCTGTTTGCACATCTGCCTTCTCTAGTCCATGAACCCCTCTAAGACAAAAACCCTTTTTTATTCATCCCTGTCCCCGCAGAGCCTATGAATGTGCCTCCACCCTGTGTGCATCAGTAGTTACACAATAGATGTCTGTGGAGCAACTAAATTGGATGGTTTTGATCCTTTGATACTTCTTGGACTCCCCTCTTGCAATGCTCAGCTCTGGAGCTGAGGGGCTCCGCGGCAAAGGGCAGGGCTTGATCCCCTCCCCAGGTTTGTCAGGTGTTTCTTTGGCTCCAGCCCATAAGGTACCAACTCCCAGGCTCTCTCATTCCCTCTGATTCATCACTCCTGGAGCTCCATGTCCAACATGGCTTTATGTAGCCACATAAGTGGCAGTTCAGTCATGTGTGCAAGCTTTGCTTTCATTTTGAATCAATGGAAGTTAAAAAAAAAAACTTACCTTATTCCTCAAAGACCCATAAAGCCCTTCATGGGGCTCAAGAGAATTGTTCACTGTAAGATTTTAAAATTGCTTCCAAGTTATTTATCATTCATTCAGGCTCACGCTATTCTTTAAAATTCTTATTGATTTTGGAAACAGTCCTTTAATTGATATCAAAAAGCAATTACATTTTCCAGGCTGTAAATCTGCTTCATTCCCAATATTAAATTCATCATCTCTGTAAATAAGTTTCTCTTATTATGCATACATATTAACCAAACTATAAATAACATCATTAGTGTACCCATGGTTGCCTTAACAATCAGTGACCCTTGAATTTGAGTTAGAAGAAGTGATTCCTGCTGAAATTTTCTCTTAAATGAAATTGCCATCCCTGCTGATTGTCTGGGCAAATGAAGGCATTAGAGAGTCGTTACCTTGCATTTCCTCCTGGACTTCAATATAGCAGTTTTACGCAGAGCTCTACATAGACTAACCTGTTGATGAGCAGTCCTTAAAAATCACTGATTTAGCAGCACACGTATCATTTCTTATTCAATGCTTAAGTTTGAATTTTTGTAAAAAGGGACTTCTCAGCATCACGCTCCCTTCTAAACACACAGAGGAACATGGAGCCCTCATCTTACAGTCTTGAGTTTCAGCTGTGGAGCAGCTAGTGGGAGGTGGAGTGGGGAGAAGGAAGAGCAGGGAAAGCTTGGGGTTCCTACCAGAATAATCTACAGCCTTGATTGTGTCGAGCACGGTTATATCGAGGACCACACAATAACATGGGAAAACGCCCATAATGTGACACCAGGAGAAGAGAGCAGGATCCAGGGGTATGATTTAGGGTATGATCAAAGCAACATAAAATATGAAGAAATGTGGATAAAGACCAAAAGGAGACTTAGGAAAGTTAAAATAGTTGATTTAGGTCAGTTATATATAAGTTTCTTTTCTTTTCCTTTCTTCCTCTTTTTTTCTTTTCTTTATACTTATACTGCTATTTTAATAAAATAATAAATATATGATTAATAATTTTAATAATATTTTAATAAATATAAAACTGGAGGAAAATAGGGGGGAAATGGAAGGAAAGAATATTTGGGTGAGGAAATCCTTACTCTATGCATTGGTTAGAATCATTTACTAACCCGATGACTCTAAAGAACGATGGTATGATGAAATGTTGTGAATTTTGTGTGAGACCCAAGAGAGACCCAAGTGAGCAGGCTGCGGAAGCTTCACGTCCCACAGGTCTTGTGATAAGTCAATGAAATAACGTTTCCAAGGCATACAACACATGGGAAGCACACACCTTCCACATCTGTAAAATAGTAATATTTATGTTTATGCTGTCTAAACATTGACTTATTTAAACTATAGACAGGAAGCTAATTTTTAAGTTATAAAATTTTGTACAAATACAGTTTTTGTTGGCTCAAGTGAGACTAGATTTCAAAGGAGGAAGGGGAGGTGGCTGCCCAAGAGGACAGGTCTGTAAGCTCCCCTCTCTTATGGTTCCCTTTCATGGGTCAGGGTGTCTAAACATCTGCCAGTGCACCTACACCTCTTAGGGTCATGATGCCTTTGAGGCATAAGGACTTCTTATTATAATGCAGAATGCAGCTTCTCCATGGGGCAGGGAGGAGAGTGGGTGGTCATATTTCAAGTCTTTACACCTGAAACAAATTTTGAGGGGTTGATCTGGAAACAAGGCTCTTCAGCCCTGGGACAGAGGGTATGTGGGCTCCTCAAAGACACTGGAGAAATTGGACTGAAAAGGCACCAAGACAGTTTTGCCTGAGGGAGTCTCCCCTTTGGTCTCCTCTACCCTAACCAGTGTGTAACTGTGGTTTCAGATGAAAAGAGAGAAAATTGGACAGAATCAAGTACTCGAGGCCATAATGGCTGAGAGTTTTCAAATGTGGCAAAAAACATCAAGCTTCAGATTCAGGAATTACTATGAATTACAAGTAGAATTAACTACCAAGAAAACCAAACCTGAGCATATCATAATACAATTGCAAACATACATACAAATCAGAGTTTATCAATAAAATTTGACACATATATATATCCATGCAGCCAACATCCAGAACACAATAGAGAACATTTCTATTACTCCAGAAATTTTCTTCATGCTGCTTTCCAGTCAATCCCCACACCCAGAGGCAATCACTGTTCAATTTCTATTACCATAGATTAGCTTTGGTTATTCTTAAACTACTGAAATATAAGATCATACAGTAGGTAATCTTTTGTGTCTGTCTTCTTTTCCTCAGTGTGTTTTAAAGATCCATTCATGGTTTTGTATGTCTTAGTAACGTATTTTAATTGCTGAGAAGTATTATATTTTGTGAATATATCACAGTTTGTTTATTCATTTTCCTATTCATGATAAACAGTACCAGTGCACTCCAAAGATAGAAGATAGAAGAAGGGAACTTCCAAAGACAGAAGAAGGGAACTTCTTCCATCTGATAAAGTGTATTTATGGAAAATCTATAACTAAAACGTGCTTCCTCATTGGCCCTTAGGTTATATCTTAGTCTTTTTAGGCTGCTATAATGAAGTACCATAGACTGGGTAGCTTAAACAACACATTTCTGGAGGCTTGGAATTCCCACAGTCTGGGAATCCAGTCGATTCAGTTTCTGACGGGATACTTCTTCCTGGCTTGCAGATCACTGTCTTCTTACTATGTCCATATATGGTGAAGACAGAGAGAAATAGCTCTCTGGTTTCTTCTTATAAGAGCATTGATCCCATCATGAAGACCCCATCCCCATGGCCTCATCTAAACCTTATCACCCACCAAGCGCTCACCTCCTAATATCATAACATTGAGGGTAGGGCTTCATATGAATTTGGGAGAGACATAAACATTCAATCCACAACCCTCTGCTCCTGGTCTTCCCATATGCATGTCCTTCTTGAATGCAAAATGCATTTCTTGCATCCCAACAGTCCCCAAACACTTAACTTATTCCAGCATCAACTCCACAGTCTAAAGTCCAAAGTCCCACCTAGATATCACCTAAGTCAGATATGGGTGAGACGTGAGGTACAATTCATCCTGAGGCAAAATTCTTCTCCAGCTGTGAACCGACAGCACCAGGCCAGTTATGCATTTCTAAATTACAATGGTGAGACCAGCATAGGATAGGCACTCTCGTTCCAAAAGGGGAAAATCAGAAGGAGAAAGGGGATGATGTGTCCCAGGCAAGTACTAAATTTAGCAAGGCAAATGGGTTCCACGAGATCTCAAGACTCAAGAATAATCCTCTTTGGTCTGATGCCCTACCCTCCAGGCTCACAGGAGTGACAGTGTTACCGCCATGGGTCAGCAAGGTGGTCCTGCCCCTTCAGCTCCATGGGCTGCTGCACACATGGCTCTCTGGGGTGGCTCTGCCCCTGAGGTACTGGCCCTCCAAATTGGAGAGGGTGGCCCAACCCTTTCAAACCAAGGGAGAGCTAGCCCTACTCCCCAGGACTGTGGTAGGAGTGGCAGCTCTAATGATCTCTGAATCGCCTTGGGTGTCTTTCTTCCCTTTTCGTGAGAAATAACACATGTTTGCAGCCTTCCTTCATTCTGTCCTACTGTCCCTAGTTCTTTTGTCCCAGCTTGCAATATTGCTAGAGGTACAATTTCATGTCTATTCCTGGCTTCTGCTGAAATTGCTTATTAGGTCATTAGTTCACACCCACACTAATCTCCTTATTGGCTAGGCACATGCTTAGGGTTCTCTTCCAAACAGGATTTCTTGGAGTGTTTTGTTTCATTTTGTTTTGCTTTCAATATGGATAGGCTAAAAATTTTCCAAATATTTTAGTTCTGGTTCCTTTTGTTTAACAATTCCTTCTTCAATTCATTTCTCTCTTCTTGCATTTTACTATGAGCAGTCAGGAGGAACCAAGCTTCTCCTTCAACACTTGGCTTATAAATCTCAGTTTAATATCCAATTTCATTGCTCACAAGTTCTACCTTCCACAAAACACTAGAAAACAAACAGAATTCAGCCAAGTTTTTTGCCACTTTATAAGGATCATCTTTTCCCTATTGTTCAAAAACATGTCTCTCATTTCATATCTCTCTCTCTCATGTTTAATAACATGTCTCTGATGAGGTTTGAGACCTCATCAGAATGGCCTTTATTGTCCATATTTTTACAAACATTCTGTACACGATTGCTTATGTATTTTCTAAGAAGATGGAAGCTTTCTCTACAGCTCTCCTCTTTTCTTTCTGAGATCTCACCAGAATCACCTTTAAAATACCTTTCTGACAATACTGGGGTTTTCTAGCATGCACCTCAAAGCTCTCCCAGTTTCCACCCATTACTCAGTTCCAAAGCTGCTTCCACATTGTAGGGAATTTGTTACAACTGCACCCCACTTATGATTCCAATTATTGTCTCAATCTGCTCTTGCTGCTATAGCAAAATACCATAGACTGAGTGGCTTAAAAAGCACAACAGATGTTTATTTCTCACAGTGTGGAGTCTGAGAAGTCCAAGATGAAGGTGTCAGCATATTTGGTTTCTAATGAGAGCTTGCTTCCTAGCTTGTAAGACAGCTACCGTCTCCCTATGCGCTCACATAGTTTTTCCATAGTGTGTGTGCATGGGTCGGTGGTGGGGGGGTAGTCTGAGAGAGGGAAATCTATTCCTCTTCTTAAAAGGGTGCTAATCCCATCATGGGGGGGTCCCATCCTCATGACCTCATCTAAACCTATTACTTCAAAAAGGCCTCATCTCCAAATATCCTCATGTTGGGAATTAGATGTTCAACATATGAATTGTGAGCGATACAAACATTCAGTCCATATCAGTTTCCTTATGCCAGTTCCTTATGCCCTTACCCTGTATAGCACAGGTCAAGCACAAGGCACAAGTGTACAACAATAAGTATCATTTGGAGAAGACTGATATCAGTCAGCTTTGGCTACAGTGAAGTTGTGAAACACAGAACTTTAAAATCTGAGAGCCTTATGTGGACTGAAAGAAACTTCACAATGTGAAATTTGTGAGTTAAGTTTTATTTGGGGCCATATGAGGACTGTAACCTGGGAGACAGCCTCTCAGAAAGCTCTGAGGAACTGCTCCAAATAGGTAGGCGGGAGGTCAGTATACATGATTTTGGTGAAGGGAGTATACGCAATCAGCACACATTTTGGCAGAAGGTTGCTGCTAGTCTCGAGGAGCAGATGTCTCCATTAATAATTTTAGTGCTTTTCTAAATATGAGAAAATGCAAGAAATTGGACTCATAAAATCTCCTGAAAATATCTATCTGAAGGCCAGTTCTCCCGTTTGTTTTCCTAGAGCACAGAGTGCCTCACTCCTGATCTCTGCTCCTTTCACTCCTTTCAGGGTGTGTTGAAGGCCAGTGATTGCAGTGGCTTGTAACTTCGTTCTAGTAGAATCAGATGGAGAGCAACACATTTTAGTTGGCACTTAAAACAACAACTATTCATATCTTTCTCACGTTGTATGTTAATGGCTGTGGTCATGTGCTGTGTCTGTGTCTCACGTCTTTACATTCTAGGACCCAGGCTGAAGGGCACCCCCATAACCAGAATATAATGTTCTTTAGGCAATAAAAGAAGACTGACAATCCCTCTAAAAGCCTTTGTTTAGAAGTGGCACACTGAGATGTCTGCTTACATTCTCTTGGCCAAAGCTAGTCATTTGGCCAAGTCCAGTGTTAATGGGTTGGGTAGACTCTTCCCAAGTATACCTCCCAAGGTGGAGTGTGTGGTGGGGGTCTGGGGAAAGGAAATGTATACTATGTGCTGAACACTGCCACTGGCGTGGCACTCATGAGCAGAAGGGCCATTGAGTACCTAGGTCCTCCACTCTCCCAACATTTGTGGAGACACATGTGAGGACCAACTGTGGACACACAGGAGGCATGCTCTAGTGGAGAGAGCCTGCCCCTCTGCTACTCAACCTTTTAAGGTGTGCACCTGAGAACAGCCTTGTCTGTGAGTAATAAACAGTCTAACCCCAGGTTCTAAGCCATCCAAGTTGCTGGCTGTGGAGGAAGTTATCTGAGAAGGTCAGCTTCTAGCACCCCACTGCCCAATAAAGTTAGGTTTCAGCAGAGGAGGAAGCTATGGCCCCCAATCCAGTAGGAAGCCTCCATCCCAGCCAGCTTGTTGCCAGGAAATATGAGCTTCCACAGTGGCCCTCTTGAGGGGGGCCCACACCTACTCTCTTCTCAGACCCGCCTCTGACTGGGAAAACTTCACCCTTATCCATCACTTGGCTTGCAGCTGGCTCTGGAGCTCTCTCTCCACTGCACAGTCCTCAGCTCTTGGCTTCTTTCTCTTCAGGCTTCTCCATTCCTGGGGTTCCTCACTCCAGGGGACACAGGACAGGCTTTCTGAATGGTTCTTCTAATATTCCATCTCTTAGGTTAAAAGGAGTCCCTTAATTCTTCCACAGACAGGGGAGGGGACATGCCACACTACTCCAGCCACTCCTGCCAAAGAAATTCTCCCTTCTGACCTCTCCAGCATCACCCCTTTCTAGAAGCTGGAGGTAGGCAACCAGCTAATGCCATCACCTTGCTTTAGAATATGAGGCTACTTGGCACTTACCATATTGGTATTTGGGTCAAAACTGAGTCATAGAGATCCTCATTTTAATAAACTCATGTATTAATATATATATATATATTATATATATAGGAGTTATACTATAACTCCTATATTATATATTATTATTATATTATTAATAACTCATATATATATATATATATATATATATACACACATTAAGCCTTGATAAAGCTGGATGGTGGTATCACCCTATTGTTTTCTATAACTTTTTCTGTTTTTAAAATTTCCTAATATAATTTTTTTTAATGAGGGATAGTTTGGTGGTCAAACAAATCCTCTCCAGGGAGGCAGTATTTTAGGAGAGAACTGAATGAAAGGGGAGGTGGGAATTTTGTCACAGGCCAAGGGGACAGCCAGTGCAAAGACTCTGAGTTATTGTAACTCCAGCATGTTCTGGGAACAGAAGGAAGACCTGTGGGGTGGAGTGCAGTGAAAGGAGGAGTAATAGGAGGTGAGACCAGAGGGAGAGGCCAAGTCAGGAGTCCAGATCTGAAGGGTTTTGCACGGGAACGTAGCATAACATCATTCACACTTTTAAAAGATCCCTCTGTCTACTGAGTGGAGATAGCCTGTTAGGGGGCCGAATAATCCACAGGGGATGTTTGTAGTGGTCTGAGGGAGAAGCAGGGTGTGGCACAGGCCGTCTGGACCTTCTCCTTCTTCGGTTCACAAGGAGACTGCATTTCCCAACCTCCTGTGCTGTTAGGACTGGCCATTGACTTTTTAACCAATGAAATATACATAGAAGTGATGTGTTTCACTTCCAGGCAAGGCAGATAGGAAGCAGTGGGCTGACTCCTCCTTCTCTTTGCCCCTCTGCTATAAGCAGTGAAGACTCAGGGGGGGATGGTGGGGCCACAGGATGGAGGTGGTGTGTGTCCCTGAACCCCTCCGCCCCGGAGGAAAGCCTCTTGCCAATCATGACCACCTGTGTTAAACTTTAATATGAGGGGGGAAATACGCTTTTATTGCATGAAATGACTGAAATTAAGAGGTTGGTTTGTTGCAGCAGCTAGTAGTCCCCTAACTAGCAAAGGATGCTACCGTGACATTGATGAGAAGTGATCAGACTTCGAATCTACAGCTTTTGAAAATAGATACTACCCAGAGATCGTGCAGAGGCTGAGCGAGGCAATGTGAACATTTTGGCTATAATGCTCACAAGACTCCTGAAAAGAAGGCATTATTGTCCTGGTTGTACCACTGATGAAATGAGGCTCGGCAAAGTTAAATAACTCACGTGGGCTCACTCAGTGGCAGAGCCAGGACTAGAATTCCAGGACCGTTTATGTCTCATGTGGCCCCACTGCCCTGTTAAGTGTTGTTTACAGGGAGAAAATGAAATAAAGGGACTAAAGTGCTCCAGATATGCTAGTTGTTATTATCATTATTGAAAAGAAGACAAGGCAGTCAAAGAAGTGAACTTCTTGTCTGCATCACCCTGGACGATGCTCATGCATCTCTGAGGGGCCTCTGCTGGTGTATAGGTTTGACTGATGCATCTACCTTGTGCTGCAAACTGCGAACTCTTCAGGTCAGGAGCTGGGGCTTGTTCATCACCGTATCCTCAAGGATGGGCCCAGTCCACAGGAAGCACTCAGTATATGCTCTTGAAATGGTAATATTGGGTATGGGGTAAAGGGTTTGCTCAGTGACAACATGCCCAGTGATGATGGATTCCACTGAAGGGATCACAGGGCCACCCATGGGTGAGGCCGGTTACAGAACACTGAGCCTCCAGCCCATGATTTCTCACTGTGCTCTGGTCGTGGGCCAGCTCAGGTCTCCTTCAGTAACCATACGTGGTGGGCATCACATATATGGGGTCTCCTCCTCATCCTAGGGGAACATGTCCCTGAAGGAGTGGGCAGGAGAACTCATGCTGACATTTTTTTCCTCTCACTGAAATACTTACAAGTATTAAGTTTCTGGAATCCTGAAAATTCCCTTGATTATACTAGCTCCTCTGTGGGGTACTGAATGCTGGTCCCCTTTCTTTTCTCTGTGCTCTCTCACCTTGCAGGGTCCTTCTTGCAGGAGAGAAGCATGAGTGCGTTTGCTCAGGCCATACTGAGTGATGGGTGTGCCAGGCACTCAAGAAGGCCACTGAGATTTATGGCTGCCTCTCCCTGTTTGCATTTATATTGTGTGGTCCCTGGAGGCCAGAGCCTTTCCCTTGAAACTTGAACACTGCTGGGGCAGAAAATGGAAGAGAGGAAGGGTCTGCGAGAGACACTGAGACAGAGGCAGTGTCAGGACGGGATGGAAGCTGCTCAGACTAAAAGATAATCACCTGAACAGACAGTGGAGCACTTGATTCAACTGCCAGAGTCGAGGCTCCTGAGTTCTGTAACTGTGGGCAATATCATAACACCCCCTGCTAAATAATTGTGTTGACAATTATTCACTCCCTCTCCACCCAGACCATGGTTCCCTGCAGGCAGAGTATATAATTCCCCACACCAATGATGTTAGGTTTAGCCAAGAGACGTGCTAATGAAATGAGAGTGCACATGGGATGTAGGCCACATCTGAGCAGAAGTTTTCAATACACCTCGGGGGTCTGGCTCTGCCCTTTTTGTTCAGACCCTACGCCCTAGAACTTCTTGTCACAGAGAACGGCAACCCTTCACTCTGTACGTGGAGTCAGCTCAGTCCGCCCCAGCAGAGGCCAGCAGAGCTACCCTAACTGCAGCCCCTCGTGCAAAATCAGTAAGAAAAAAGTGGTTGATGGTTGTAAGCCCCTGACAAACTGGGGCTGTTTGTCACCATGATGAAAGCTAACACAACCTGCCCACCCTGCCCCTGTGAGCATTAAGAGCGCTTTCCCAAACAGTACCTTCTTAGCTAATACTTGGGCATCTGTGTGTGTGTGTGTGTGTGTGTGTGTGTGTGTGTGTGTGTGTGTGTGTGTGTGTGTGTGTGTGTGTAGGGGGAAGGGTTAGCCCAAGCTTCATTTTCTTCATGATCAAGTGCAGAGACTGAGACTGACAGTGATTAGAGGGTGAGCCTAGTGTCACACAGAATTCCAAGCCAGGCCTCAGCATTACAAACACAATGTGCTCCCCAAACCCACATCCCAGCTTCCTTACCACACCAATCCTGGCCCAGCCTCTGGATGACATACATCTGGGGTCCCCAGACCCGAGATGTGTCAGAATCCCTGGGGACCCAGCTGATAAGGTAGATTCCCATCCCCCATCCTGACACCATGAGCCCCTTCACCATGGCATGGGGGTGGGGGTGAGTCCCAGACCTCCATATTCTTGAGAGATGATAAAAAGCTCTAGGAAAGGTCCTGGTCTGCTAATCAGAAGAACCCATGTGCAGCCTCACCTCTGCTCCTCATTAGCTGTAACCGTAAGGCAAGTCACTTAACCTTTTATCAAAAATTGCAATAAGAATATTTGAACTCTCTTCTTTTTAGAGCTCTTGTAAGAACACAATGAACTAATTGGTAGGTGTGAACGTGCATTGCCAATGGCAATGTGATGTGAAAAGGGGCGTGACTGGGTGCATCTTGGGCCTTTAGAGATGCTGCTGAGAAGCAGTCGCTGATCATCTCTCCCTTTGAGGTCAGCATCCCAAGGTGACTCACTTCTCTGGTATTTGCAACCAGAGTGGGAGGCTTGCTGCTATCCCCAAACAGCCCTCAGTGTGAACCTGGCCTCCAGCGCCAACCCCAGCTGTCCCAGGGCGTGAAAACTGGAGGAATGGGGGCCATGTCAAGGGGAATTATTTGGACACCTAGAAAAGACCAACAAAAAGCCAACCTGAGTAATAGGTCTGAAGGTGCCGCACCAGATCAGCAGGTTACAAAATTGTTAAGTGGGAAGACAGCAAGATTTAGCTCTGTTCCCTCATTAATCATTTAAGCATCTTCTTTGGTTTCTCAGAAGCCCTCACTGCAGGAATGGTGGGAGCACATCTTAAGGAAGAGTGATTCTCTTCCTGCCTGCACTGGGACTGTGCAGCAACACAGGGTCCACATCCCTAATTTCCCAGGTGGGGAAACTGAGGCCTGGTTGGGGTGAAGCATCTGCCAAGTTCATTCATCTAACCAGATCTTTGCATGCCCAGCCGAGAGTCCCCCCACTCCATTCTGCTCAAGAATGATACCTCGGGGCTTCCCTGGTGGCACAGTGGTTAAGAATCTGCCTGCCCATGCAGGGGACACGGGTTCGAGCCCTGGTCTGGGAAGATCCCACATGCCGCGGAGCAACTCAGCCCATGCACCACAACTACTGAGCCTGCACTCTAGAGCCCTCAAGCCACAACTACTGAAGCCCGCATGCCTAGAGCCCATGCTCCACAACAAGAGAAGCCAATGGGATGAGAAGCCTGTGCACAGCAGCAAAGAGTGCCCCCTGCACGCTGCAACTAGAGAAAGCCTGTGCACAGCAACGAAGACCCAATGCAGCCAAAATTAATTAACTTAATTAATTAATTTTAAAAAAAGACCAAGGATGATACCTTGTCCTCTGGATTACACTTCCAGAAGGTTTATACATGTCTGTGTATGCATGTGTGTGTGTGTGTGTGTGTGTGTGTGTGAGAGAGAGAGGGTGTGTGTTTATATAATGTATGAGTGTGCAGTGTAAAGTGTGTGATTGTGAGTGGGTGTGAGAATGCTCTATGTATGTGAAAGGGTGTGAGTGTGTGTGTGTGTGTGTGCATCTGTGTTGTGAGTAGGGTGAGAGGAGGTGAGGGTGTGTCTTGTGTGTGTGAGCGGTTGTGAGTGTTTGTGTGGTGGGGAAAGCATTGATGAATGAGGCTTTAAAGGGAGACTAAACATAGGGTGGGGTGCCTCTCCCTTTCCAGGGGTGCCCGGCACTAAAAAGCCTGACTTCTCTCTCTCAGTTCCCTTCAGCAGCCATCACACTTCTTTCATGGATGAAAAGGAACAGCCGATTTTAGTCCATGGTTTCATCTTCTTCCCATACTCAATTCTCTCAGACTCCAGCACTTTACTAAAATCACACAGACTGCCCTGCCTATGTCCTGTACACCCTCTCCCCTCCACTGAGTGGACAAAGGGTGTAACCCATGGGACAAAAGACAAGTGGCCGAGGAACAACAGTGTCCACCCCTAGATGATCCACAGCCAGGGCCTGGATGGAAAATGTAAAGTTTTGACATATTTCCAAATTATTCTTTTTAATCTCACAAGCCTAAAATGGAAATGTTGGCAGGCCCCAGAAAATTAGTAACTTGGATATATGAAAACTACTATGCAGCTCTGTTTAACACATGCTCTGGCATATTTAAGATATATTTTAAATTTTGGAAAGGCCAAGAGAGTTTGGCTTCTTTAAGAAAAGGGCTGTCAGAAGAAGGCTGTACAACCCTGCATGCTCCGGGCTCAGAGGCTGAGTCTTCAGTGGGTCTGAGGGGTCCATTCATCAGAAAAGGCAGAGCAGGCAGATGGAAGGAGCCGAGCAAGGGGCAGAGGGCAGAGCCGACCTGTGTCAGTGACCCATTATCAGGGAACCACAACCTGATTAGAATGAGACTGTGAACCACAGGTGTTTTCATTTTCTTTGTCCTCTGATGACAAAAGGAAAGGAAAAAAAGAAGTCAATTGTCTCTTAAAAGGACTCGGAGAGACAAGAGAAAGCAGAGACCCCAAGCAAAAGTCAAGCCAGAAGGAAGGTGGGTCAGAGGTTCATGGACAGGCAGGAGTTGAAAGAGTGTTAAAAGGATTCCTGGAGGATAAGACGAAAACCTTAGGTCAAGGAGCAATTAATGACAGCTCTCATTCAAAGGCACGTTCTACTTCTCTCTACACCCCACCAAAAACTCAAACTTATTCGCTTCCTATGGAGTAAAGTTAATTAATGTGTAACATTTGTGGGTTTTTTTTTCTTTTTAACCTTTCCTTTTATAGAAGAATCTTGACTGACTGGATCTTAAGCACTATCACTGAGATGTCAACTCCTTACACCTGGTGAAGAAGCTGCGGCACCATCCATCCTCAGCTGAACCTTCCCTGTGTGATCCATGACAATTAGCTGCTCACTAGCAATGGTCCTCATGGTAGGAAAGATGTGGCAGAAATAAGATAGGTGGCAGGCCATGCAGAATGTCTTTCCAGAGCTGTAAACCCACCCCTTTCCATGCCACTGGGGAAAAATTCAAATATGAATGAGTGAGTTATAGTGTTACAGAAATAACTAGGAAACTATCAATATTATGGGGAGGCACATGAATTACATTGTTATTACAGGTGTGGCCACACATCCTTGTGCTGTGACATCAAGCTGAAGTCATGGTTGTAGATAAATGAAAGGGGCCCCGTTGAGGTCTCAGGTTCCATGTCCCAAAGACAGAGAATGCTGGAATCCCTTCCCTACCAGCCTCAAGGACACTTTGACAAGTTCCCAAGCAGGAAAGAAATCACATTCATATGATTTGGGCATTCTTTTTTTTGTATAGGTACTCAAACTCAAAATACTTCTGCTATCCATTTGGAATATTCTTCATCTCAAAACCACAGCAAAACACATTCCCTTCATACCAGCATTAGGACATTTGTCCAGATGCCAGGACCTTCTGAAACCTTCTTTACTTTCAGCAATTTCAAGAAAGCACATATAAGAAGGCACTTATTCCTCACCCAAAAAGGCACTGACTATTTTAGGACATTTGTGACCAATGTTTTAGTTTGCCCGTATCCTGATTTAGACAAAAAAAAAAAATGTATTTCAAGTTAGTTGCTTCTGCTATGTTCCCCAGCTATTTCGTTCAATTCACTATTATGGAATTTTCAAGTAGCATTTTAATTATTTGTTTAACTTATCTTTCTCTCCCGTGCCCAGATGACGATCTCTTTGAAGAATGGGATCATGTCTTATTCCTGTCTTTGTATATTCCTCATCAAAAGGTCTGCATATAGAAATTGATTAGTAAATGTTTGGTTTTGGATGTATTAATGGACATACAAGCACAATATGATGTGTCCCAAAATATATGAATGTGATCTTCTTCCCATTAATGAGAGGGGACCTATAATTTAATAACCAAGTTTATACACCCCTCCCTTTCCAATTAGAAAGTCTACAGCTATGGGATCAGTAGCCATAGACTTTGGGATCAGTAGCCATAGACTTTTCAACCAGCCTAGAAATGGTCTTTATTGGGGCAAACTGTGGTCCCTCTGAGTTGTCCAGGGTCCTGATTTCTGCTCGGCTCTCATTCAAACTAGTCCCGCCAAGGAGCTGGAAAGCCTTGAACCAAGTCTCATGGTGCTCCCTGCTTGCTCACAAGGGCTGTTGTGAGCCAATGAAACTCCACCTGCCTGATTACAACTTTCCTGGTGCGCTGAGCCAATTGCCCCGTGTTGGTTCCTGGGATTGACTGTGATGACATTTTCTAGACTTAGCCATTTCCTCTCACTCCATATGCCTTTTTAGTTCTCCTGGCCAAAAAGTATTCTCTGTAAACTACTGAGAAACTCATTTATTCCAAAGAGTAAATGATTCGCAAGGCTTGGTGTATTACTCCTCCTCGGAACATTTGCAACTTAACGGGGATGATGCCTTAAGTCAAAAAAGGAATTGTGGCATTTCAGGCATAAGCATACCCTCGATTCTTTCCTCTTGGGCATACAGCCCCTGCCAAGGGCTACCAGCTATCCTGCTTTTTTTCCCCTCCTTGGTGCTGCCATCTTCCCACCATCCTCATTTGTAGATGGCTTTGGTCCCTGAATCTTGCTACTGCAAGGTCCCCATGGATGACCATCCAACACTCTGGTCTTTCAGTCTCTTGATCTTCTCATTCCCATTGGCCTTCTTCTCTATTTCACATTGGTCACTTACTCCCCAAACCACCTAAATCTTGGAATCATGATTCATTTTATGCATAGGTCTCAGCTTCCTCTCCTGCTAGCTTGGTCAACTTCTCCCCAAATCTTGAGCCTCTTCAGAATCTCCAGGCATTGAACCCCCTTCAATCTCTGCCAATCCATCAGCTAGCTTCTTCCTTTATTCTCCTCCTATCCAACTTAGATCTCATGGCCCATCACTCCTTAACACTTTCTTCGGAACTCTAAACTCCTCTGCCACTCTGTCCTTTTATTCCCCCCTCTGGCAAAAAGCCAAGTCTGAATGGATCCAACTCCCCTCTTGCTCTGAGGCAGAGCACGAGTGGCTGAGTCTTAATGAGAAAGCAGCACACCAAGGCAGACCAATTTCACCATGTATTCATGATGACTATTCTCGGATGCCTCTCAACACTACCCAGCAAGCATGCCCCTGTTCTCTCATCCACTCTGCAACACGCTTCCGATCTAATGTGCCCTCCTCAAACCTCTGACTCCCCCACTTCTTTCCTCACTCTTGGTTTACAACCCTGCCTCCTATTTCTCAGGGAACACTGAGTCTGTTACATGGAACTCTCTCACCCTCCCACCACCAAGTGCTCAAGCCCACCCCCTCCCTCCTGTTCCCTGGCCTTTTCTCCCTCCCACCAACCAAAGCTGGTTCGTCCACATGGCTTAAGATCCATCTTCTCATGCCCTGTCAGAAAATGCATATTATCCAGGGTCCCTTCTTTCCCTAGCTCCCTCTCTAATGGATTTCTCCCAAAGACGTTTAAATACCCATAAGTCTTTTCCATTTTAAAACTGCCTTCTCTCAACCTTGCAGACCCCTCTAGCTATTTCCTCCTCTTTCTTTACCCTTTAAGCCAAACTTCCTGAAAAGGTTGCTTTATTTACAGTTCCTCACTCTTCTCCTCAACCTACTCCTGGCTGGCATTTGTCCCCATCATTCCACTGGAACAGCTCTTGCTTGGGTCACCAGAAACTTCCATGTCCCCAATCCAGTGGGCACATTTCCATCCTCATCTCACTGCATTTGCCAGGTTCTCACTGGTCCTGTTGGATCCTCTCTATTTCTTGATACCCACTCTGTTCCCTTTGCTCTGATGACACAGCACTGTCCCACTCCTAGATTTCCTGACAAGTTTTTTCTGCCTCTGTCACTAGTGTCTCCTCCTTTTACTGACTACCTCATATTAGAATTCCTCCAGACCTGATCTTAGACCCCCACCTCCTCAAACTCTAAATTCTCTCCCTCAGCAAGCTCACCAGTCTCATGGTGTCAGATTCCACCTACACACAGATGAACTCTGAAATCCTTCACTGCTTCACACTCTTTATTCTGCCAGACTCTCCCGAAGAAACCTGGGCACTCATTTCTTCATCTAGGAGTCTTGAGACCAAAGTGTCAGGGAATTCCTAAATCAGTTCACCCAGCATCCAACAATCCTCCTGACCCCAAGCTTGTCGTGAGCATCCTGTGACAAAGCTTCACTTCAACCTCAGGGACTGCACTGCTGTGTTTCTCCAGTTGGCAAAGGATTAAGGCTGACTTTGATGTCCAGTTGACTGGTTAAAATCCTAGTTCTGCGATTTTCTTGTTGAATGACCACAGGGTTGTACTATTTAATGGAGTTATGTTATTTAACCTCTCTAAGCTCCGATTTCCTCATCTACAAGGTGGGGATAATAATACTAATAATGTCTAAGATTTCTACTAATTACATGAATTATTATCTAGTAGGCATAGAACAGTGCCTGCCATATAATTTTCAACCATAATGGTAATTTTATTATGATTGTGCTTATATTCAGCCTTAATAATTCCTTGTTGTGTTCTTCTCTGGATAGCCTCTAAAATGTTTCTTTTATTCCCAAGTCCCTGATGGGCAGATATTGACCTCTCTACATTGACATGCTTCACTATGAAGATCAAGGCCTCCCCCATGTGCTCCTTCAGAACCTCTCTATGCTGTAAATGTCCCTCTATGTAGCCGTGCTGCTCTCCTTCCTGCAGGCCCAGAGGGTATGTCCTGTCTCCTTACAGGGCTGCCCCTTCTTCTTCAGGACATCCCAGCTGCCGCAAGCTCAGGCACCTCCCTCCGCCAGTTATCCACTCTATTTTTCTTATGCAGACTCTTCTGCTTGTCCCTCTGTCTCAGGACAGAAAGAGCCTCAAGTCATTTCTAGCCCTAAGCAAAACCAAGAACAAAAAAGAAAAAAATTAAATCTTCTTTCCCTTGCCTCTCTTTACTAGCAATCTTCTTGAATGGCGTCTACACAAGTTTCACTTCTCATCCTCTTCTCAGCCCTTGCCACGTGCCCTCTGTGCTCTCAAAGGCTTCCCCTCCCTGCAGGTGGGTCACCCTCCCCATCAGGCCTTTCTGCTTCATGTTACACAGCTGACTACACTCTCCTTTCCATCTGCCTCTTCCCTAGGGGGTACTGGTTCTTGTCCTCCTTGTACTCTGTCTCTATCATGGTCTCCTCCTACTAAACAGACTTACATTGGGGATGAACTTCTGTTCATAGACTCAAGTGTTCAAGAAATATTGCATTTCTTTATTTTATGTTAAGTACCTGGATTTCAACCCAAGTTCTCATCCTGCTAGGTTGGTGAGAAATTCAACCTCACTCCTTCTTGGGGCTTCTTCTTCTTTTTCTGAGGGGCTTTGCCATGGTTCTAAGGCAGAGCGGAGACCTCTTTGGACATAGGACATTATTCCCCTCTGGTTATCACTGAGAGTTCAGCTAGCTCAGGCTCTGAAGCCCTGCGTGCCCTGCTCCTTCCCACAAAGCTTGCACCCATGAAGCTTTGGCAGGGCTGGCGGGCCAGACACCATGGGCTGCCCACTCTGAGTTCCTGCCAGGGCTTGGAGTAGTGCCGGGGCCAGGGAGATGGACCCCACTGCTCCGCTCCAGGACCACTGAACCTGCCCAGGGTACGCTCTTCAATCCCTGGGAAACCGTCCTTGTCTCTACTGCCCTCATCTTCTACAGACAGCCTTGACCTCATAAGCATCAGAGCCCTGCCTCCTGAGGCTTGAAAACGTAGAGTCTGCGATCTGCCTAGATCAAGGAAAGGAAAACACAGAGAGAAAGATGAATCAGTATCTCAAAGATGCATCCTGCCACCAAACCCATGAGAGTCATGAGTGTGTTTGCTGGGAGTTGAGGAACTGGTGGTGTAATACTTTATTTCTTTTTTCTTCCAACATAGGAGATATGACCAAATATATTCTGGGTGGGAATATGAGATTATGCTATATTTTTCTTTGCTTGCTATTGCAACTTATTTTTTTTTTTTTTTTTTTTTTTTGCTGTATGTGGGCCTCTCACTGTTGTGGCCTCTCCCATTGTGGAGCACAGGCTCCGGACACGCAGGCTCAGCGGCCATGGCTCACGGGCCCAGCTGCTCCGTGGCATGTGGGATCTTCCCGGACCAGGGCACGAACCCGTGTCTCCTGCATCGGCAGGCGGACTCTCAACCACTGTGCCACCAGGGAAGCCCACTATTGCATTTTTAATGTCTCAAAATGAATAACAAAATTTTAAATCTCCAATAAAAACTTATCTTCCAAATAGGCATTTCCCAATTTATGCCCCTATATGATCTTCCTTGACCATCTCACCAATTTTCATAGTTTCCCCTTTTGCCATAGTGCAGGTGATCCTGAAATCGATCTCATGGCCTCTAAACCATCTCCTACATGACACTCCTACAGCGTGTCATTTCCAAGTGATCCCTGGACATCTGCATTTGCATATCCGACAGGCAGCTCAGGCTCAACCCACCACCACTGACACAGAGCCCCCTGCCCCCACCATTCCCAACCATCATCAAGCCCAGTCAACTCATCCTCAAAACCTCTCAAATCAATCTCTTTCTCCCCATCTCCTCTGCCACTCACACCCTTCACCTGAAAAACTGCAGCCGCCCTTGAATGTCTCCTACTTGCGCTCCAATCTGTGCTCCACGCAGCAGCCTCAATGAGATTTTAACCCCACACATCAAAGGGGGTCGCTCCTGCCTAAAGCCCTCCAGTGCTTCCCTTTAGGATAATGCCCAGACTCCGTAGTGTGACCTCCAAGCCCTGCTGTGGTCTGAGTTCTGTCACCACTCAGCTTGGTCTTCCCCTGATTCCCTACAATCCAGCTACCCTCAATTCTTTCAGCTCCTCCAACAGGCCAAACTGTTTCCCACTGTCACACCTCACATGTGCTAGGTTCTTTCCCCGGGCTGTACCTCAGTGCAGAATGCCTTCCCCATTAACTGTCACTGGGGCAACCCCGACTCGTCCAGGTTTCAGCTGAAAAGTGATGTCCCCAGAGAACTCATCCCTGATTCCCTACTTGAATCTGGGGCCCTTCATCTTCCCAGGGCACTTGGGACAGCTTGCTTGCGATGATGTTTTTGTTTCTGTGATTTTTGGTTAATGTCTGTCTTGCACTCAATGTGAGTAGAGATCTCTATACACCCCACCCCCACCCTGTTCTCCTAGCAGGCTACTTCAGTGCTGGGCGTATATAGGACTCAGAAACTGCTGACTGAATAAACAAATGAATACCTAGGTTTGAGGCTATCCTATTCTCGCCTCCTCTCCCCACCATACCCTGGTCTTGTATTGTGCTTCCTCCTTCAATTATTGATGCTCGAAAACAGCCCACCCTTCAGGCTTAAAACCCTAGCGTCCCCTTTTACCCCTTCTCCCCCTCACTCCTTCTATCCAACATGTAGTCAAAATACACCAAGTCTACCTCTAAATAGGTCCGACACACACCCCCTTTTCTCCACTCGCAGTACTTGGCCCAGGTTACCTCTCATTCAGATGGTTAAACTTGCTGCCTAGCTGCCCCCTTCCCTAATGACTCCAGTCTATTCTTCCCAGAATCTGCAGAATTGTTTTCCTGAAGTTCAGATAGACCTCTTCCTCAAAGTAGCTTACTCTTTCACGCAGATAAAATCTGAATGGAGAATTATGCAGCAATTAGAAACAACAGGTTAGATTTAAACACAGCAGCATGAGCGAATCTTAGAAACATAGTGTTTAGTGAGGAGAGTAAAAAATGGAACGAGATTCTATAACACAATACCACTTACATACGTCAAAAATACATGCAGCGAATCAGTAAACCTTTTATAGAAACATAGATAAGCGAAGAAGACAAACACCAAATGCAAAAAAGCAGTTGCATATGGGAAGGAAAGGAATGGGAAAGTACAATAGTAGGGAAGATAAAAGGGAAAAAAATAAAAGAAGAGAAGGGCTTGGCATGTATCTGTAATGATAAATGAGCAATGAACTCAGGACAAGGATAAACTCTACCTACTGTAAGCAAGGCCCGTAGGAAAAAACAAGCAATAACAACAAAACAACTTGTATCCCAGACAAGTAAGATCCAATTCATTTTTGCAACTCTCTTCATAGTTCTTAGGACATTTCCTTCAATATCATGGGGGAATTAATCGGTGTGCATAATAAAAGCATACATTTATTTTAATCAAATAAACTCTATGACATGCCTCGGCACTGAGAAAATAAACCATCCACATCCTCATCTTACCCAACAGGAAATAAACTCCCAGGTACTGGCTTCTCTTCCTGATCACCTTCTGCTAATGATCACTTCACTCAAGCACAGTAATTCTTTTAACAACTTGAGCTACAGCACCACTTTAAAAAAAATCTCATAAACAACTCTAAGCCTTTAGCATAGATTTTAAGTACATTAGAGACAGTATCCTAATTTCATCAGGTACAGTCACCTATAGTGTACAGCCACATATTTCAAAGGAACTAGAAATTACATTCTTATCATTTTGGGTACCTCATGCTTAAGCTCCTACCTGCTAGGAATTACAGAATCCAAATGAAAGTACAATTTGAGAAGGCATGAGGTCACTTGGAGATCAGCTTTGCTGGTGAAATCCAGGTTTCAAGGAGAAGTAATAAACATTGTGGACTGACTGGTCTAGTAACTCCCATTTGTCCCCTTCCAGCCAGCACAGAATTGAAAAGGATAAATAGTTGTTCACGAATTCCTAATCCCACCTGGGTCTGCAAGACACTGAGAACATCTGCTTGCCTTAGGATGAGCCTGCAATGTTTTCATAAACTTTTATTTAAAGTCTACAGACAAAATTGATCTTAGGGAAGTCAATCCTTCTACGGCCCTTGGATCTAGCTAATGAAAGTGTTAATGGTTTCAGTAGACATTGTAAAATAAATACTCATAAAAATTTGCACAACACACTATTATATGGCCCCATAAAATCCACAAGGCAATTACCCAGTTATGAGCTCCCTGCCCACCTCCCAGGACACCAAGGTTTGCACAAGTGGAGGTAATGGAGGAACCTAGCAAAGGGGAGGGGCTGCTGGAGCAGCATCAGGCTCTCTCCTGGGGGAACCAGAGCTCTCTGCCAGCCCTCGACTTCCTTGTCTGTGAAATGGGCGGTTGATCTCCAGTCTACACTCCTCATTTCTCTGTGCTTCACATGGAGGAGAATGCTGGTAGGGGAAATGCAAGTGTGGGCTCAATCCCTGTTTCATTTCTTGAGGCTGAGTGACCTCAAGCGTATCATCTGATCTAACCACCCTTCCGGTCACACTCATAGCCGACATTATGTGTTCATGGTGGGCCAAGTGGGGTGCTATTACACTCGGTATCCCATTCAGTCCTCACCCCATGCCTATGAACTGTGCATTATCATTATCCCCATTTTACAGATGAGAAGACGTATTCAAGAGCCTGAACAATCAACCACTGCAACATACAGGCCCATAATAGGGAGAATGCAACCACCCAAGCAGTAGAGTGCTGGACACTCAGTTATGCTCAGAAAGCGTCAACCCCCTGCTTTTGTCTTTGCCATACATCACTCTCACTGCTCCAAAGAGGAAGGAATAAATATACCATAATTTTGTAGCCATGGAACACAGATGTGGATAGAAAACTGAGAGGGAAAAGCTTCAGCTGAATGTTGAACACTATCCACGTCCCTGTGCCCCAGCATTCCTCACCTATCTCTGTTCCCTCTCTGTCCACCTGCTGCTCCTAGGGGTCCCTTGAAATAAGATAGTCAGTCTCTGGGGCTTCCCTGGTGGCGCAGTGGTTGAGAGTCCGCCTGCTGATGCAGGGGACACGGGTTCGTGCCCCAGTCTGGGAAGATCCCACATGCTGCAGAGCGGCTGGGCCCTTGAGCCATGGCCGTTGAGCCTGTGCATCCGGAGCCTGTGCTCCGCAACGGGAGAGGCCACAACAGTGACAGGCCCGTGTACCTCAAAAAAAAAAAAAAAAAAAAAAAAGATAGTCAGTCTCTGGAATGGTGCCCCATTCAGGCATTTTCCTCACCAGCATGGACCCCATCACAGAAAAAACTACAAGAATGATCTGACATTGGTTTGGTGTTATGCAAGTTACAAAACACTTGGATAGAGATTGCCTTAAAATTAATAAAAATTACTAAAATGATATTAAGGGAAACAGGACAGTTATTTTGTAGAATGAACCTTGGGTTGGTTTCTTAGGTTGTGCATTTTTGCAGGAATGTCACAGAAGTGATGGTGCGTCCATCTAGCATGTCCTCGAAAGACACACATGGGGTCGATTTGTCCTGTTGCTTATGATGTTAAGGTTGATCACTGGGTTAAAGTGACGTCTGCTGCGTTACTTCACCGTGAAGTTACTTTTTCCTGTATATAATTGAGGGATGTATTTTGAGACAGTGTAAACATCTCATTTCTCATCATTCTTTCCGTCATTAATTTTGCATCCATTGATGAATTTTATCTGAAACAACTATTACTATAGTAGGATAGATAAAGAGATAAGAGAAGGAGAACACAAGTGTGGGAAAACGTTAGCATTTGGGGAATCTGGGTGAAGGGTTTATGGGATTATTATATTTGCAATATTTTATAAATGTGAAATTGCTTCAAGATAATTTTTTTTAAAGGATATTGGGGCTTCCCTGGTGGCACAGTGGTTGAGAGTCCACCTGCTGACGCAGGGGACACGGGTTCGTGTCCCGGTCCAGGAGGATCCTACATGCCGCGGAGCAGCTGGGCCCGTGAGACATGGCTGCTGAGCCTGTGTGTCCGGAGCCTTTGCTCCGCAACACGAGAGGCCACAACAGTGAGAGACCCGTGTACCGCAAAAAAAAAAAAAAAAAAAAAAAAAAAAAAAGGATATTGGCTCACTCACAGAATTGGCAGGAGGGATAAAGAGCCAGATTTAGGACTACCCAGCTAGGAGCAATGGTCAAAATGTGTTCAAAATTGCACTGCCAAACAAACCACCCAGATCCCACTGCCGACCCCAAATCCTTGTGCTGCCACACACAGCCGCCAGCACTGAGCTGGACAAGGCCACCAGCCCTGCAGCCACCAGAGCAGCTTCCTCGAGGTCTCCACTTCCCTGCCACCTGTATGCAACAAAGCTGGGTGGACGTGGGTGAACAGGGGAGCCTGGGTCTCCACCTGGCTGCAGGGAAAGCTGATGGTGATGACTGGCCATTTCCAGCTTCTCCCACCTGGGCTTATAAGATGGGGAATTCTTCAGCATAAGCAAGAGGGTTGGGTTTATAGAGTGGCCGAATAGAACGAAAAAGTCCATCATGTGCCAGAAAACAACCATGCAGTCTAACATCACTTGAATTCTCTCTGTCGCTTGGTAATCAATCCTGTTATTCTTCTCCTATCACATTCCGTTCTGTAGTTATTTCTGATTCTTTTCAACTTTCTGGAAACCATCCTCCTTCTCACCATTGACCCCTCGCTCTCAGTACATGTCCTCACTTCCTTGTTTACAGAGATAAGAGGCTTCCTGCTTTGAGAGTTCTGACCGGTCCTGTGGGCATAAGGTCAGGCTGATGTGGGTTCAGATCGCAGCCCCATTACCTACTGCCTGGGGACACTGGGCAAGTTACTTTCTCTGAGTCTCAGCTTCCTTGCCTGTAAAATGAGGCTAGTGATATTGACCTTGCAGGGTGTTGTCTGGGAATACATGTGAAGCACAGGTGGAGTGCCTGGCAGGTACCCTTATTTCCCTTCCCTTCCCTTGGCCTCTTATAAAGGACACTGTGGTGTGTTGCCCAAACTGGGACTGAAGGACTCCATTCTCCACTGAGGGAAGTGTTGCTGAAGCTGCCTTCCTTGCTGGGAGTTCTCCCTGACTGAAGTGAGCTGCCTCAATCCGAGTCACACTACCTCCAGGGACAGCCTGCACCCAGTGACAGGCCGATGCAAAGGTATGAAGGTCCAGTCCCCTCGTCCCCATGCAGGACAATTCTGAAGGGCCATCCCAGCTCCGGAGCTCCCCGTGGGGTTGGCTGAGGCTCTTGTTATGACTGCATCACAGCCTAGATCCTCCCTCTGCCCAGTCATGACCCCTCCCCTCTTGCTTGTCCAACGCTGATCCTGAGAGCTCGTCCTCATACACTCCCTGCATGCCCACCTCTGTCTGAGGGTCAGTTTCCTGATCAACTGGACCCATGACAGCTGTCATCTTGGTCTTGCCTTCAAGCCTAGCCTCTTCAACCACATACCACGTGGGACCTCGTCCCATTAGTCTGGTCTCATCTCCTACCATCTCAAAACCATCCTCTCCCACATATGGGGTGTTACCTTCAGCTACAGTTGAGTGTTAACCGTGCCTTTCCATCTCCCATCATTAACCTTATTGATGAGATCTTCTCTGTCCTTCAAGGCCCATTTCAGATTGTGCCCCTTCCAGAGAGCCTCCCTTGATTTTCCCTTGGAAGTATCTACTCCCTCCTCCCGGCTCTTTCACTATTTGGTCTCCCTCTCCCCATCTGGCCCTGTGCCAGAGTTGGTGGGCCAGTGATTTCCTGCTTCACCCTCAGATCCACCTTTGCCAATCCCCCCCACCCCCACCCCATTGCTTTGTGCCTCAGAAGCCCAACACTGCAAACTATTAATATATCTCCCAGGTACATGTGCCCATTGGCTTCTGCCAGTGGGAGGCATGGGCAAGAACGTGAAAGACAGGAGAAGGGGAGAATCCAGGGAATTTCTTCCCCTCCTCTCTGCTTCAGGGAGGGGCATCACCGGCAAGATGGCCTCAGCTCCCACTGGGCAGCCCAAGCTCCTGGGCTCCGTCACTCCATCCCCTCCCTTTGCCTCACCAACCTGGGGGTGGTGATGGTTTCTCTTATTAATCTCTCAGTTGCCTCACCATCCCATTTTCAGTTTTTCCAACCCTGCTGTAACTATTTTCCCATAGTAAACTCCCTCAGTTGAACTTTCTGGTCTGGGTTCTCTTTTCCTGGATGATACAGATGAAATTTCTGTGTTGCCTCACCCTCTCTCAGAAGACTGGGAAGACTTCCTGAGCAATATGAGTCAAGCCCTGGGGTCAGCACAACCAGAAGTGGCTCTTCTTATTGGTAACAAGCCAGTTGACAAACAAGGATCAGATGTGTGAATCTTTAAAACAATCCCACAACTAACCAATGTTGCCTCACCTTCTCACTCTCCGGTATTGTTTGGAGGAACCCAGGAATCCTTTGCCACTTTGTAGAGAATCAACTTTCCCTAGCTTAGCTAAACTTCTCGATGACTGGGAAAATCTACCCTCCACACCATCTCCTGACGTGAGGCTTAGAAACTTTTACTGCTGAAACAAAATGGGTTTTACTCTGGCTGACGTCTCAAAGAATTATCTCCAGATCTTGCTTATGGTTTTGAAGATAAACACTAATAGTAAATCTGTTTGTAAATATTTTGAACAGCTGCTAAGTCTTTAATTATTTTTTGCATTAAAAATTGACAACAATTGATATTACCCACTGATGAGCTACAAACATTGTGTGTGTACCTAGGTGTACATTCCTTCTAATAGCAATTATTGCGCCACGATGACTGGGGAAATTGCTCTGAGGTTTAAAAGCGTATTTGCAGTTGTACCCAGGGGACTGTGGATAGTAAGCCTACTGTATCATACACCTTATTTAAAATTTGCAGTAGGAAACACAATTCAATCTAGCACATTTCTAAAGGCCAATGGGAAATAGATTGGGCAGCAGAGTCAGGAAATGCAAATCCAATGCTAAACTCCATCCCAAACCCATCTGCCTGCGTTTTATTTCCTTTTGTTCTTCCCAAGCCCAGTGGTGCTGACTCAGTAGTGCATTAAACACAGATGCATGGGTTTGGACCTGACCAGCCATTAATCAATGTATGGCCACAAAGGCAGCATCCATGGATTAGCAATCTACTGCAAGGTGCCAGGCGCGCTTGGGGAGAAATTAAACCAGGCTTTCAGAGGTAGACTGGGGGTGGGGTTGGAGTGAGGGGGTTAGTGGGGAGCACAGGCCACTTTTGAAAGGTCCTAGTTGATCGAAAAGAAATGTAAATGTCAAAACAGAGTTGTAAATATGTGGTATATTTTAAAGGCTTACGTTTAACAAGTTGACTGCTTTAACTGTGTCAACAACAAAAAAAAAAAAAAAAAGAAGAGGAAGAGAAACACACACACACACATACATGAAAGGGCAATACTTGTCCACTTAGCCTCATTTGGAAATAACATTGAAAGTCTACCTTTGAGACCTTCTGCAAATGTGAGCCTGAAGGCCTCCTGCCCCTGTTCCCACACTGCAAAGGCACCAGGAAACACAGCCCAGGTTCAATACTCCAGTCACCCCTGGCCCAGTTTATACAAGATAGTCTTGTGGGGGAGCCTCACTAGGAGAAGGCGGGCTTCTGACTGCTTATCCTGATTTTCTACCTTCGACTGGGAGAACCGACGCTGTTCAGTCCAGAAGGCAGGTGCTCTCCCCTCAGAAGCTGCCTGTGTCCTTGGACAAGGGCAGCCTCCTGCCATCAGAACAGAACTCCTCCTGGGGCCCTCGGAGGATGCAGGATGTGTGCTTAGTTCTCGGGAAGAATTGTGGGGGGAGGGAAGGCTCGGAGATGATTCCTCCCGGGGAGTCTCTCAAGGCAGCAACTGCCCTCTTTTATCCCTTCCCATCTCTTTAATCTTGCTTGCAGGAACCACGTGATCTGTGCCTCCAGCCCCACCTGGGGAGGTATGCAATGTGCCCCTGCGACACACGCGCTCTCTCTCATCCATATGAGAGACCCCAAAGTCTCACCTTCATTAAGGGCCATGACGAGCCCTACCTTGCCAGTCCCCTGCCCCTAACATCACAAGGGGGAGGCGCAGCACCTCGAGCATGGAAGTCAGAGGAACCTCCAGCAACAGTAACCTAGCAACAGTGTCTCAGGATTTGAATGTAATTATACCCGGAGCATGATAAATACTCGGAAGGGCTCCTTATGTGCAGATCATACTAAACAAGTCTTTGAAATTACCCTCATCAAATATTGATAGATGAAAAGTTTCTTTGAAAATGAAAAAAACCTGAAATGCATAGACAACCTTTCCCAGTGGCCTGGGCAGTGGGAGCACACCAGTCAGGAGAGCTCAGGAAGCCTCAAGACCCCTTTCATGGTTGATGTGGCAGGTCTGGGAGAGAAGTTTGAGCCAGGGATAACAGTGTCCTTTTTTTTTTTTTTAATAAATTTACTTATTTTATTTATTTATTTTTGGCTGCATTGGGTCTTCGTCACTGCATGTGGGCTTCCTCTAGTTGTGGCAAGTGGGGGCTACTCTTTGTTGCAGTGCATGGGCTTCTCATTGTGGTGGCTTCTCATTGCAGAGCACGGGCTCTAGGCACATGGTTTCAGTAGTTGCGGCACACGGGCTCAGTAGTTGCGGCTCACGGGCTCTAGAGCACAGGCTCAGTAGTTGTGGCTCACAGGCTTAGTTGCTCCGTGGCATGTGGGATCTTCCCAGACCAGGGATCGAACCCATATCCCCTGCACTGGCAGGCAGATTCTCAACCACTGCACCACCAGGGAAGCCCGACAACAGTGTTCTTGCAAATGAGGTGCAGTCTCTTGGTGCCGAGGGCAGCGGTCTGGTCTTTAGGTCAGGAGAACTGAGGCTGGAGTTCCCACTCTACTCTCAAAACTGAGGTTTTCTCATTTAGAGTGAGTGTGTTGACCAAGAAAGGGGACCTGAAGGATGGACCTCAGCCCAGATGTGCCGAGGGGCTGGCGCCGGGAAGAGAAGTCCAGGCAGAGGGATCAGCATAGGTACAGGTTCCAAGGCATTTGAATCCTCAGCTCCATGTTGACCTTGACTGACCCAAGAGGCTGGGTACACAGTGTGCCAGCCACCGCTGAAGAGCTGAGTGGTCTCAGCGTGAAGGGCCTCATAAGCCTCCCTGAGGAGCCAGGGCTTTATTCCAAGCGGAAACAGAAATCCGTGCAGGTGGGGGCGTCTGAGTTATGTGGTGGGGTGGGGACAGCTCAGCCTGATGTGCATGGCGGGAAGTGGTCTGTAACTGCACCAGAGGGCAAGGCCTGTCCAAAGGCTGTTGGCAATCATCCCTGTCAGAGGTGGGGGAACCTAGAGCAATGGTCAGGAGCCGCACTGTGGCATAGAGCTGACCCTGAGGTATCTTCATTCATGTGCTTTGCCAAGATCCCCAGGACAGATGCTCCACCTCATGTGCTGCATCAGGGGACCCCAAGCACATAGAGTGACAGGATCCAGGAATCAGAGCATGACTGACAAAAAGGAGTCTGGAGTGAGAAGGTCTGCAGGAGGGAGAGAGACGAGGAGAGCCGGGGTTTTACGGTGAGAGAGGATGTCGGGGCTCTCCTGGCATTGGGTTATTAGTGGTGCCGAGCTGGACACGCTTTTCAGCTCTGAGCAGTGGGCGACTAAGATCTGAGGGCAGGAACCAGAGAGAAATGTCCTTCATAGAAACTCAACCTGTCTTTATTATTTAGGAGGCTGTGCTCAGCCTGACCGCTCACCTTCTGTGTGACCCACGCTGATCCCTTTCCCTCGGGGCCAAGTGCGCAGCGAGGGCCCCTCCGGCTCAGCCTTGCGGGAACCCTGTGATTCTATGACCGGGCTGGGACACACAGCCTAGGCCTGGGACACACAGCGAGCCCCCATGCCTCCTCCAGGTCTGCTTACCCTTGCTTCATCCCTGAAAGCCCTCATCACAGGGGACATCCCCCTTCTCTGATGTCTCTCTCTGAGCCTGATGTGCATCTGTCTCCTGCCAGTTAGAGGAAATCCTTCTCTGTTAGATGCAAGATCTTTAAAGGGCCTCAGATCTCGTTGGCAAGCTCTCTTTTCTGGGCCGGGCTCCCTTGACAGCACTGCTGGTGTCTTCCAGCAAGCAAGGGTAAGGAGGCGGGGTTGCAGGAGGATGAAAGGCCCCCCTTTCCTGCTGTGGGATTCAAGGCTGGATCAGGGCCCAATTACACCACTTCATTCATCCAGTTCAGTGTTCTTCCCAAACAATGATGTATCTGACAGATCTGCTCTGGGTAATAATGGCCAGGTGGACCCTGCTTTAAGGAAATTCTATTTACGGAAATCCCCTTGAACAAACTAACTCAAGGAAGGCAGGGCTGTTTGATTATCATAAGAATCTGCCCAGGGATCCCTGTAAACCCCAGCAGCCCCAGGAAATCACCAAGTCCATTTGGAGAGCACTGTGACACGGGCTGAAAGAGTGAAGAGTAGAAAAATAGAAGTACCAAATTTAGGGCCATTTCCTGTTAAACTCAGTGAGAATAAAATAGAATAGTAGGAGGAGACATTAGCGTCAGAACAAAATTTTCCCTCGGTCCCCTGTCAGCAGGAGGAGGATTGGAGAAAGTATCTGACCCGTTACTTGGACTGAGTCTCCTGACTTTGGGAAACACCTCTATTGTGTGTGTGTGTGTGTGTGTGTGTGTGTGTGTGTTTTCTGGTGCAAGAAAGGAATTACTATGTATATTTACTCTCTATTGTGAAGCTGTTCTCACCAACAACTTGTGATGGTTCCCATTTCTTTGCATCTGCATGATGTTGCTGGGTTGAATGGTGGTCTCCAAAAAGATATATCCACATCCTAATTCCTGGAACCTGTGCCTGTCACTTTATTTGGGAAAAGTGTGTCATTAAGTTAAAGATTTTGAGATGAGATCATCTTGGATAATCCAGGTGAGCCCTGAATCCCTTGTAAGAGTCAGGCAGAGGGAAATTAGACATAAGAAAAGACAAAGACACACAGAGGAGAAGCTGATGTGAAGGCAGAAGCAGACTGTAGTGATGCGGCTACAAGCCAAGGGACACTGAAGATTGCTGGCAGCCACCAGAAACTAAAAGAAAGGCATGGAGTAGACTCTCTCCCAGGGTGCCCAGAGGGATCCTGGCCCAGCTGAAACATTGATTTTGGACTTCTGGACTCCAGAACTGTGAGAAAATAAATTTTTTTTAAGTCACAAATTTTGTGATAATTTGTTATGGCAGCAACAAGAAACTAATACATTGGTAAATATGATTCTTTTTTCCTATTTTAAAAATCCCCTTTAGGGCTTCCCTGGTGGCGCAGTGGTTGAGAGTCTGCCTGCCGATGCAGGGGACACGGGTTCATGCTCTGGTCTGGGAAGAACACACATGCTGCGGAGCGGCTGGGCCCTTGAGACATGGCCGCTGAGCCTGCGCATCCAGAGCCTGTACTCCGCAACGGGAGAGGCCACAACAGTGAGACGTCTGCGTATCGCAGAAAAAAAAAAAATCCCCTTTAGTAGATAAGTGATTTAAAGCAAAAGTAGTATCAATGAATTGTAGGGTTATAATATTTGCAGGAGTAAAATGTATAACATTAGCACAAAGAACAAGAGAGGGAGAGTGAAGGATTACTGTTGTAAGGTTATTATACTATACTTGAAGTCATATAATATTACTTGAAGAGGGACTGTGCTAAGTTAAAGAAATATACTATAAACCCAAAAGCATCCACTTACAAAAAGGAGCAGAAAAGAAAAAGAAAGCCAACAAATAATATGGAATCATACAAACTACTTAACATCTATAATTTATAATTATTATAATAAAATATAAAATTATTCAATATTGCTAGCTATTCTCCTCCCTAAAATATAGCTTTTTAGAGTTTACTTTAACTCTGCCATATTGTTTTCTATAGTGATTCATTTTTTAAGTTTATGTGCATAGCTTACTATTTTCTGTGTTCCCCATTGTTTCTCCTATCCCATGCCTTCCTTCTTGGCCTACTTTCCTTCTCTATTTAAAGTGACCCTCTTAAGATTTTTGTGTGTTTATTTGCCTATTTTTCACTAGTAGAGAAATGTGATAGGCAAACTGTCTTCATTTTTTGATGTCTCAAAACGTCTTCATTTTGCCTTTTCTCTTGAGTGAAAGTTTGCCTTGGTATACAATAAAAGTTTGGCACTTCGGTACTGTAAGTATATAATTTCATTCCAGCATCTCTTTCTGCTGAGAAGAAATCAGTTGTCAATCTGATTGCTGTTTACTCTTGCTCTCTTTTTTCTCTCTGTTGACTTCTGAGGTTGTCTCCTACTCTGCGTGTTCAACAGTTGTCTTGGAGTGGACTCTACTTTGAAGCACTCTAAATGTAGGTTAGCTCTTATGACTCATGTCTTTCTTTGAGTCTGAAGATGTCTTAGCTCTTTTCAACAATTGTTTCTCTGCTATGACTTCTATTTTCTCTTGAAATCCCTACCAAATATTTGTTGAATCATATTAACCTATCCTCTATGTCTTTTAAATACACTTCTCTTATTACATTTTTTTTTCCCTCTGTTCTGATTTTGAATACATTCCTCAGTGCCATTTCCAATTCAATTCATGTCTCTTCAAATACATCCAGTTTAGCATTTATCTCATCCATTGAGTTTTTATTTCAGTGACTATAGTTTTTTTTTTTTTCCTAATGTTTGTATTTGATTTTTACAGTATACATCTGTTCCTGTTTCACTTTACTGGCTTTGTTTCATAATTTCTTATTTCTAATGTAATTATTTTTAAAATTATCTCACTTTTTCCTTTTTTGAAGTACAGTTGATATACAATATTATATTAGTTTCAGGTGTACACTATAGTGACTCCACATTTATATACATTATGAATTGGTCGCCACAATAAGTCTAGTAACCATCTGTCACCATACAACATTATTACAAAATTATTGACTATTTTCCCTATGCTGTACATTACATACTCATTACTTTTATTTTATAACTAGAAGTTTGTATTAATGTCCTTTGCCTATTTTGCCCAACACCCCACTTCCCCCCCTTGCAACCACCAGTTCGTTCTCTGTATCTATGAGTCTGTTTCTGTTTCGTTTTGTTTGTTCATTTGTTTTGATTTTTAGACTCCACATGTAAGTGAAATTGTATGGTATCTGTCTTTCTCTGACTTATTTCACTTAGCATAATACTCTTTAAGTCCATCCATGTTGTCACAAATGGCAAGAATTCTTTTTTATGACAGAGTAATTTTGCATTGTATATATATATATATATATATATATATACCACATCTTTATCCATTTGTCTATTAATGGGCACTTCTATATCTAGGCTACTGTAAATAATGCTGCCATGAACTAGGGATGCATATACCTTTTAAATTATTATTTTCATGTTCTTCAGATAAATGCCCAGAAGTGGCACTGTTGGATCATAAGGCAGTTCTATTTTTCGTTTTCCATAGTGATTGCACCAATTTACATTCCCACGAACAGTACATGAGGGTTCCCTGTTCTCCAACATCCATCATCAAAACTTGCTTTTTATTCTCTTTTTGATAATAGTCATTCTGAAGGCATGAGGTGATATCTCATTGTGGTTTTGGTTTATATTTCCCTGATGATTAGTGATTTGGACTACCTTTTCATGTGTCTGTTGGCCATCTACTTGTCTTCCTTGGAAAAATGTCTATTCAAGTCCTCTGCCCATTTTTTAGTTGGGTTGTTTGGGTTTTTTTTTTTAATTTATTTATTCTATTTTTATGTATTCTGGCTGCATTGGGTCTCCGTTGCTGCATGCCGGCTTTCTCTAGTTGTGGCGAGCAGGGGCTACTCTTCCTTGCAGAGCACAGGCTCTAGACAGCAGGCTCGGCAGCTGTGGCGTACAGGCCTAGTTGCTCCACAGCATGTGGGATCTTCCCGGACCAGGACTCAAACCCATGTCCCCTGCATTGGCACGCGGACCCCCAACCACTGCGCCACCAGGGAAGCCCTGTTTGGGGTTTTTTTAAATATTAAATTGTATGAGTTCTTTATATATATATATATAGGATATTAACCCCTTATTGGGATATACAATATGTAAATATCTTCTCCCATTCGGTAAGTTGCCTTTTCATTTTGTTGATGGTTTCCTTCACTGTGCAAAAGCTTTTTTAGTTTGATGTAGTCCCGTTTGTTTATCTTTGCTATTGTTTCCCTTGCCTTTGCAGTCAGATTCACAAAAACTTCTCTAAGACTGATGTCAATGAGGTTACTGCCTATGTTTTCTTCTAGGAATTTTATGGTCTCAGGTCTTACGTTCAAGTCTTTAATCTATTTTGAGTTAACTTTTGTATATGGCATAAGATAGTGGGCTAGTTTCATTCTTTTGCATGTGGCTGTCCAGTTTTCCCAACACCATTTATTGAAGAGATTATCCTCTCTCCATTGCATGTTCTTTGCTCCTTTGCCATAAATTAATTGTCCATATATGTGTGGATTTATTTCCAAGCTCTCACTTCTGTTTCATTGTTCTGTGTGTGTGTGTGTGTGTGTGTGTGTGTGTGTGTGTGTGTGTGCCAGTACTATATAGTTTAGTAGTATAATTTGAAATCATGGAGTATGATACCTCCAGTTTGTTTTCTTCCTTAAAATTTCTTTAACTATTTGAGGTCTTTTGTGTTTCCATACAAATTTTAGAATTATTTGTTCCTGTTCTGTGAAACATGCCATTCGTACTTTGAATCTACATTGAATCCATAGATGGTTTTAGGTAGTATGCACATTTTAATAATATTAATTCTCCAGTTCATTAGCAATGTATATCTTTTCATTTATTTGTGTCATTCAATTTCTTTCATTAATGTCTTATAGTTTTCAGAGTACAAGTCTGTCACTTCATTAGTTAAATTTATTCCTGGGTATTTTTTTGATGCAATTATAAATGGGACTGTTTTCTTAATTTCTCTGTCTGATAGTTCACTTTTAGTGTATATATAGAAACTCAACAGATTTCTGTATACTTATTTTGTATCCTGCAACTTTACTGGATTCATTTATTAGTTCTAACAATTTTTTTGAGGAATCTTTAGAGTTTTCTATATATAGGATCATGTCATCTGCAAATAGAGGAGCTTACTTCTTCCTTTCCAATTTGGATGATTTTAATCTCTTTTACTTATTTGATTGCTGTGGCTGGACTTTCAAACTATGTTCAGTAAAAGTGGCAACACTGGGAATCCTTATCCTGTTCCTGACCTTAGAGGAAAATCTTTCAGCTTTTCACCTTGAGTGTGATGTTAGCTGTGGGCTTGTCATATATCACCTTTACTATGTTGAGGTATATTTCCTCTATGCTGACATTGTTGAGAGTTTTTAAGGGATGTTTAATTTGTCAAATGCTTTTTCTGCATCTATTGAGATGATTATATGATTTTTATCTTTCAATTTGTTAATGTGGTGTAAACTGTTTATTGATTTGTGGATATTAAACCAACCCTACATCCTTGGAATAAAGCCCACTTAATCATGGTGTATGATCCTTTTATTGTATTATTGGTACATTATTGTATGGTTGGTATTATTTGTATCTGTTTTCATCAGGGATATTGGCCTATAATATTTTGGTAGTCTTTATCTGATTTTGATATCAGGGTAATGCTGGTGTCACAGAATGAGTTTGGAAGCATTCCTTCCTCTTCGATTTCTGGATTAATTTCAGAAGGATAGGCATTAACTCTTCTTTAAATGTTTGGTGGAATTCAACTGTGAAGTTTTCTGGTCCTGGACTTTTGTTTGTTGGGAATTTTTTAAATTACTGATCCAATTTCATTACTATGGACCATTCAGATTTTCTATTTCTTCCTGATTCAGTCTTGAAAGATTATATGTTTCTAGGAATTTATCCATTTCTTGTAGGCTGTCCAGTGTTGGCATATAATTGCTCATAGTAATCTCTTATGATCTTATGATCCTTACTATTTCTGTGGCATTGGTTGTAACTTCTCCTCTTTCATTTCTGAGTTTATTTATTTCTTCTCTCTCACTCACTTCTCAATTAGTCTGGCTAAAAGTATATCAATTTTGTTTATCTTTTCAAAGAACCAGCTCTTACTTTCATTGATCTTTTCTATTGTTTTTTAGTCTCTATTTCATTTATTTCCCCTCTGATCTTTATTATTTCCTTTCTTCTACTAGCTTTGGGCTTTCTTTCTGCTTTTTTCCCTAGTTCCTTTAGGTGTGAGGTTAGATTGTTAGTTTGAGATTTTTCTTGTTTCCTGAGGTAGGCCTGTATCCCTATAAACCTCCTTCTTAGAACAGCTTTTGCTGTGTCCCATAGATTTTGGATCATTGTGTTCCCATTTTCATTGTCTCAAAGTGTATATATATATATATATATATATTTTTTTTTTTTTTTTTTGTGGTACGCGGGCCTCTCACAGTTGTGGCCTCTCCTGTTGCAGAGCACAGGCTCCAGATGCGCAGTCTCAGTGGCCATGGCTCACGGACCCAGCCACTCTGCGGCATGTGGGATCTTCCTGGACTGGGGCACGAACCCGTGTCCCCTGCATTGGCAGGCAGACTCTCAACCACTGCGCCACCAGGGAAGCCCTCAAGATATATTTTGATTTCTTCATTGACCCATTGGTGTTTAGTAACATATTGCCTCCCTGTATTTGTGCTTTTTGTGGTTTTCTTCTGTCCAGGTGGAGATGCTGGTGGGGATGTACGAAACTCACACGTGTAGGTGGGTACTGAAAGTCTGAGAACATTTACGGATCCCAAGAGGGAGTCAGTGACGTGAAAAGGGAAGAGTTAACGAGCCCCTGTTTTTAACAAGAGGAGTGGAGAAGGGGCCAGAAGCACAAAGAATTTTTCAATAAATATTGATTTCTGGTTTCATACTGTTGTGGTCAGAAAAGATGCTTGATGTGATTTAAGTCTTCTTAATTGTAATGAGACTTGCTTTGTGGCCTAACATGTGATCTATCCTGGAGAACATTCTATGTGCACCTGAAAGGAATGTGTACTCTGCTGTTTTGGGGTGGAATGTTCTGTATGTGTCTATTGAGTTTATCTGATATAATGTGTCAAGTTCAATGTTTCCTTATTGATTTTATGTCTAGATGATCTATTCATTGAGATAAGATGGGTGTTGAAGTCCCCTACTATCATTGTATTACTCTCAATTTCTCCCTTTATGTCTGTTAATATTTGCTTTATGTATTTAGGTGCTCCTGTGTTGGGTCCATAGATATTTACAAGCATTATATCCTCTTGTTTGGGTTGATCCCTTTACCATTATGTAATGCCCTCATCGCTCATTAGTCTTTGTTTTAAAGTCTATTTTGTCTGATATAAGTATTGCTACTCCGGCTTTCTTTTCATTTCCATTTGCATGGAATACATTTTTTTCATCCCTTCACCTTCAGTCTGTGTGTGTCTTTAGATCTGAAGTGAGTCTCTTGTAGGCAGCATATATATTGCTCTTTTATTTTAATCCATTCAGCCATTCTGTGTGTTTTGATTGGAACATTTAGTCTATTTACATTTAAAGTAATTATAGGTATATGCCTATTGCCATTTTGTTAATTGTTTTGTCGTTGTTTCTGTAGTTCTATTTTGTTCCCTTAAACTATTCTCTTTTTTTGTTTATTTTTTTTTCTTTTTGTGTTCTGATTGGGTGATTTCAACTACCTTGTCTTCTATATCACTGATCTGTTCTTCTGCATCTTCTAATCGGCTATTGATTCCCTCTGATGTATTTTTTCTTTCAGTTATTGTATTCTTCAACTCTAATTGGTCCTTTTTAATATTTTCTATCTCTTTGTTTTATTTTATTTTTTATTGAAGCATAGTTGATTTACAATGTTGTGTTAGCTTCTGCTGTACAGTGAAGTGATTCAGTTATATATGTGTATGTGTATATATATATATATATATATATATATATATATATATATATATATATATATACATACACACATTCTTTTCTCTATCTCTTTGATGAAGTTCTCACTGAGTTCATCCATTCTTTTCCCAAGTTTGTTGAGCAAATGTATGAATATTACTTTGAACTCTTTATCTGGTAACTTACTTATCCCAATTTTGTTTTGTTCTTTTTCTGAGGTTTTGTCTTGTTCTTTGGTTTGGAAAGTATTCCTTTGTCTCTTCATTTTGCCCAACTCTGTGTTCATTTCTATGCATTAGGTATATCACCTACATCCTTCAGTCTTGGTAGAATGGACTTATGTAGAAAGTGTCTTGTGGGGCCTAGTGGCACATTTCCCTCTTTTGGTCACCTGCGCCAGGTGCTCCAGGGATATACCCTATGAGGCTGTGTGCAACCTTCTGTGGTAGTTGGGCTGTGATTGCTATGGACATACTGGTGGGAGCGGATGGCCCCCAGACCAGCTGGCTGCATGGGTTGCCTATGACTGCTGCAGATGCCCTGGTGGACATGGCTGGCCCTCAGCCCAGATGGTTGAGAGGTCTTACTGTGATTATTTCAAGCATGCTGGCCTCCCAGAGCAGGAGCCACCTTGGAGGGTTGCCAGTGTTGGCTGGGGCTGCCTGCTGGATGTGGTGGAGTGGGAGTCACTTTGGAGGATCCAGCCTGGGTGGACAGGTCGAGCAAGGTTGGTCCTCAGGGGGATTCCAGGTCAGGGTACATAGTGTTAGGTAGTTTGATGGAGAGACACAGAAATGTTGCCCTCCAGTGCTGGGCCATCTAGGTAGAAGGAGAGGAAAATAAAAAGGTACCCTGCAGCACTTCTGCCCCTGAAGAAAGTTACACCAGATCCCTGCCCTCCATCATATACCTTAAAATTAACCAATAAATTTCCTTCTCATATGACCCAAGTACTTTTCTAAGTGCTGTCTCTGTGTTGAAATTCTGAGTAAGTTGGTTTATGTGTGAACCCTTCAAGAAAAGAGCCTCAATTTCCCACAGCTCAATTTCCCTACAAATTTCTCCTGCTCTCCTGGACTCATTGGTTTTCAAAGCCAGACATTATGGGGGCTCCTCTTCCCAGTGTAGACCCACGGGCTGAGAAACCCAAGGTGGTGCTTAGACCCCTGGCTCCTCCATGGTTTTGATATCCCTCCTGCTTGTGGATCACTGAACCAGGGGTGTGGGTTCTGACTAGACTGTGTTTCTGCCCCTCCTATCTGTCTTGATGTGACCTTTTCTTTATATTCTTAGTTGTAGAAAATCTGTTCTGCTCATGTTCAGGTCATTCTCAGAGATAGTTTTTCTATATGTAGTTGTAATTTTGGTGTGTCTGTGGGAGGAGGTGAGCTCAGGATCTTCCTACTCCACCATCTTTCTAATTATCTCAGATTTTTAAGTCTACTTTTCAAATTACTTTTTCAGATCTTAAAGGCATTTCACCTGGAGTAAATATCTGTTCTTATAGACATTTTTTGGCACTATTTAGTAGCTTTAGATTTCTTCAAGTGGTTTAGAATTTTGGATTTTAGACTCACCCTAAGAGGGCAGTTTTGGGTTGTTATATATTTCTTTCCTCTCTCTCTTTTCTCTGTGCTCACTCACTCTGTACAACAGTTTTATGGCTGCCTCCATTCAGTACTCCCATTAGGGGAACTCCAGTATAGAAGCTCTGGTCCTATACTGGAAGCTCAGAGTCCCTGCCCCAGAATGACATTGCAGATAAACAAGATCTAGTCATAAGGGAGATGGGTGACTTAGTCCTTTTCTGGTTGAGTCTGTGTTTGAGCCCTCACCCTCAAGTTCATAAGGTGCTGTGATCACCACTCTAGGCTATGGATTCCTGGCAGCTTTTTCTTCAGGACTTCTCATGAGCTAAGATGTCCTTCCCCAGGCCCTAGCTTCACACAATTAGGTTTTTTATGACCTCTCGTCTTACATGGGGTACCAATAGATAATGGAACTAACTTACTCCTGGCTGCAATAGTTGATCGCTGCACTTCCTGAAAGACCCAGAGATGAGCAAGCATGTGCCTTGAGATTTCACTGCCTTTCTGTTTTATTTGAGATCCACAGAGATAGTTATCTTGTGTTTGAGCTTTTTAACCAGTCATCGTTCATCTATCATTGTTATTCATTTGCAGCATTGGAGATATCAAATCAAAATGTGAAGTTGGTGATAGTCTTGACAGAAGACCCAGATGTGGCTCCTAATCCACTAATGTACAACTTATTATTTGGCCTTTTGAAACTTAGGAATAATTCTTAGACCTGCAACCTTACGTCACTTGGACGCAAGGATCCGAAGCCACAAGATTTAGAACCACTGGCATAAGATATGCAATTTGTGGAGTTTGAATGGCCCTTCCCCAAATATCTTCAGCACAGTCTGGCAAAAATGCATTGATTTTAGTGTATATCAAGCACACAGTTAAACTGCTGACTGTGTGGAGTGTAGAAAGATCTTACTTGAGACCCTGAAACTATTAACCCATTAGCATCTAACAGGAGAGTTTCCTTTGTCTCATTGACTTCCAATACTGGACAAACAGACGTGTCCCACAGAATGAGACAAGATAGCTGAATCAGGGAAGCTGAGGGAAGAATCCATGAAGAATCAGTACAGATTCATTGTGACAGACTACAACCTATCTGAGTCCTCCAGAAATGGGGAACAACCAAAGGTCATGGTCGTGGTTTACGTGCTGGGCATGTCAGGGACATGCCCAGAACATGGTCAGTTTGTATCTTAGTGCACTTGCTCTCCCACTATGTACATGATGATTCCAATGTTTATCCATCATTGACATCAAATAAAGGTGCTCTTCCTTTCTTTATTTCTCCTTTTCCAAAAGATTAATTTAATGGGGGCCCATTTCTTTAAGTTTAAATTCTTCTCCAATAATATTTCCTTAACCTTCAGGCATGCTATACCTTTCAGCCACCAATCACTAGAAGCTAAGGTAGCCAGTTGTCATCCAAAATCAATAGCTTTATGCCTCCTGCCAGCCTCATCTCTATATTAAATTTGATCATTGAACTTATGTTTATAACTTTTATTCTGCCCTAACGTGATTTCTAAAAATGTCTTATGTATTTTTGGTAAAGACAAGACCCACTTTAATATAGCCTAGTTCTATATTTCCTAAATAAGTTTTCACAGAATGTTAATTCCATTGGCTATTAATTGGAATAACCTAGAAAAAGAAATGTTTGCTTTTTTAAAAATAGGAGAGGGGGAACTGAATTAAACAAAGTTAAACATTTTTACTTTTTATGTTTACATTAGGAATTATCTAATCCTTTAACAGTCTCATGTGCAATATGATTCCTTAGGATGGGGATCAGGTGTTTGATTTTTCTAGGCACATCTGATCATGGAAATTTGTTGTTCAGAGCACCTTCAGGAGCTTCTATTCTGTTGAATCCTCTGTGGGAAATTCCAATAAAGTCCAACCGAAGGGATCTAATGTTGCATGGTCTTATTAAGGAGAACAATATTTCATGGTATTCTGCAGAGGGTAAAGTACTTACTTTCAGGTGCTCCACAATTTTGAGAGCCAACCATTATTTTTTAAATCAGTCTGGTGGCAGTGCAGAGTGTAGACTGCAGCAGAGCTGCCTGACAAGGGTTCAGGAAGGGAAAATGAAGTAGAGAAACTATGCAGCCTGAATTTTGAAAGGACATTTGGGCTTGAGAAGGGAGCATGGGCTCAGCGTAGAACTGAAAGAACTTGTTTCTCATGGGATGTGAGCAGTGATGGAGAGGGGCACCAAGAATTTTATCATTTATTCATGCTACAAGTATTTACTGAGCACTTGTCACGTGCCAGGCACTGTTGTTCCAGGTACTGTGGATACAGCAGTGAACAAGAGATAAAATCCCTGGCCTCTTGGGATTTGTATCTTTCCCATGCTTTAGGGGGACTGGGTGGGGTGCTGTGCATGGAGAAAGGGACTACCTCACTTCAAGGAGAAGTAGCCTTGATGGGTAGGGTGGGGAGTCTGACTCTCTTTCGGGTGCTGGGCACCGATGTCCAGGTGGAGATGCTGGTGGGGATGTACGAAGTGCAATTGGATGTAGAATTCACACGTGTAGGTGGGTACCGAAAGCCTGAGAACATTTACGGTTCCCAAGAGGGAGTCAGTGATGTGAAAAGGAAAGAGTTAACAAGTCCCTGTTTTTAACAAGAGGAGTGGAGAAGGGGCCAGAAGCACAAAGAATTTTTCAATAAATATTTGGTGAATGTAAATAAATGAGACCCAGACTGAGAGAGACAGTGAACCAGAAGAGAGTAGTGCTGGGAAGACAACAAAGGAAAGAGTGTCAAAAAGGAAGGTGAGGTCAGTCAAATGCAGCAGCTTTAAATCTAGCCAAGGGCCAAAGCGAAAAACAAAATAAGGTTGTGTCTTTCTCCTTCTGCTTTAACTACTGGCTTCCCTTCTGCTCCTCCTGGGGGGCTCTGGAACTCCCAGCTTATTATAAACATATTTTCCCATAGCCTCAGTCTCTTCACATTCATTGCGTGCATTTCCTGTCTCATCTGAAATTTGTGTCTCTGCCTTCACCTCCAGCTTCTTACAAAAATACAGCTTCCCAGAAGTTTTCTCAAGGGGAGGCAGCTCATCCTCACACATCCTAACTAACCCTCTTGGGGTCCAGAGCTGGTCTTTGGAATGGATTTCTTACCTCTTCTTACTTTACAACCACCATGGAAAGTGGTGGACAGCTGGGCCACAGTTACTCCATTTCCATTTTGCAAAACCCCTACTCCACCTTTCCTATTACTGCTGTCCACTGGCCCAAAGGTCATTGAAATACAGGCACCTGACTTCCATTTTGTATTTTTATTTCAAGCCCACCACCACCCTGGTGATTTCAATGTCTCTATTAATGAAACATCTGGCATCAGTATCAAAGTCCCTTCTTCTTGATCATAACGTCTTTCACACTCTACTTCTGTAGCCGATTTTGTGGCCTCACCCCAGATTTTGTGACTACTGAGAACTCTCCCATTTATGGTCTTCTAAATTCCCAGCCCCGAATTCACAGCCTCTTTCCCCCTCATTTTCTTGACTTCCCCACAGGAAATCCCCAGGGCAGTGGGCTGAGGTCTAGTACACCCTGCTTGGACTCTGGTCCCTTTCTTTGTCTCCCCACTCTGTGATTCATCTTTCACATTGCTCTCTTCTGAAATTTTTTATAACCTTCATCTGACCATGACATTGCTCTGTTAAAATTCATTCAATGGTTCCCTTTCCTTATAGAGCAAAAGGCAAACCTCCTAGCAGGACAACCCCTCCCAGCAGGACTTAGGAAAGCTTCAAGGACCGGTCTCCCACTGCTTCTCTGACCTCATGCCTTCCATGGTGCTCTCTCCGTGCCCCAGACACAACTATACCACACACAAGCCACCCATCAATGCCACATCGAAACTGCTGCCAGAAAAGCCTCACATCCCCATCTGCCAGCATTACACCTCATCCCTTCCAACTCAGCCCTCAAAACCCAGTTCTAGCTCCATCATCTCTGTCCTGGGCCAATAGCTGCAGTTCATTGACTGGGCCTCCCTATGCCCAGTGTCCACTGTATCCCAGGCATGCCTCCATCACAGGTCTTGTGAGGTTACTGTGTATCTGGGTGTCTATTTCTCTGTCTCTCACTAGATGCTAACCTATCTAAGAACTTATCTCCTTTTCCCCCAGAACCTGGCCAGTGTAGTCAATGTTGTCAATAAATGTTTGATGAATACTTAGAAAAACAAGAGGTGAAGGGAATAAGTTGAGGTTAAAGAGTTCTGATTACAAATGTTAGCTAATAAATTTGAAATAGTAAGATCCAGATTCAAATTCCATATTACCTACTATTATGTGACCTGGGACAAACCACTAGGAATAACAGAACATTCATTGAACGCTTATCTGCGGCCAGGCACTGTCTTATTCAAACTTGATAATAAGTCCTTATCATCCCTGTTTTAGAGAGGAGGAAATGGTGGCTACCTAGTTGAGTAGCCTGCCCAAAATCACAGCTATAAAAAGGTCAGAGCTGAGACTCAAACCTAAACTAATGTCCAGAAACCTATGGTGTTAACCACTCTGTCCTAATGGTGCCATGCCCTGACTCTCACAATCCCTTCCAGCCTACTTTAGTGGGATGTTGTGAGGGTGAAAATGAGTTAATATGCATCACAGAAAAGTGCATTTCAAACGTAAGTTCTTATTATATGTTAAGTTGTTAATTCACCAGCCCTCCATCCAACCCCCCACCAAAGCTAATCATTTGAACATCTTTAATAGCTTAAAAGTAGCTGTTACTTAGAATCTGAATTCAACACAGGATCGGAGTCAATTACAGTTTCTGGTAAAGTTAATCTGTTCTCACTCATTATGACTATGATTATCGTGACAATTATTATTAGACTAGAATCAAAAATTATTTCCAGCTCGAAGATAGAGACAGCAAACTATTTCTTGAGCCAAGACACAAAGACCCTCCTTCCCAACGTGGCATAATAAAGAGCTCCTGGGGTAATCTTTGTGGAGTTGCATTGTTAACATTCTCCTAAGGGACAACCTTGGCTCTAATTGCTCAAGTCAGACTTGGCCTGTCGAGCTACCTGAATTAAGTGGGCAAATTGGAATTTTCAGTGGAACCATCTGGGACATCACCTTTAACCCTCTCCATGTGCACAGCCCAGACCACTGCTCATCACAGTGGAGAACCCCTCACCTCCACCCACCTCCTCTTATGAGTATGCGAGTCTCTTTCTCCTGCTGGACTCTGGCAGAGCATATAGTGAACGGGGTGGAGGGAGTGAGGCAGCAGCCAATACTCTTGGCACCTGAGCACCAGAACCTCAAAATCCAGCTTTTTAACATCACAACCTGCTCAGGGCATGTGCCAAGCTTTGAATTAGCCATCACTGGGCTCCAGGTTAGAAGCCCAGAGTGCAATCTCCTTCTGCCACTTATTAGTTCTATGGAATTTAGCAAACCACATACACTCTACGGTGAGTGTACATGAGAGATGAAGGTAGGCATACTGTGAGCCAACAGAGAGGAGGGCTAACTCATTCAGACAGAGCGGGGTGTTAGAGGGACTTCTTGGAAGGCTGACTTAGTTTTATCAAAATGAACCAGAATTTGGGAGAGGGGAAAGATAGTGTCCATGAAACATGGGTGGCAGGAGAACCTGGGAAATGGGGAAGGGGTATATGTGTGTGGAGGAGCTGAGGAACTGGAATGTCATGTGCAGGTGAAGGAAAAATCACTGGGCAGTTTGGAGTAGGGATGTTCTGTGGAGAGCTCTGGACTGAAGAATAATCAGCCTTGACACTGCAGACAATTGGAAGTGATCACACCTGGAGGCAGGGGACAAGTTAATAAGCCTCTATATTAATTGAGGCAAGAGATGAGGAAGGAAGTATTAATAGGGATGGAAGAGATAACTTCTTTCAAATTAGTAAAATAAAAATAAGCAGCCAACATAGAACCATTAAAGAGAGGAACAAACAGAGGAAGAACCAGATGAACAGTCCAGATTGGTCTTTAGCATCGTAAAACTGGTCCCCTTAGAGACCTCTCTGCAAGTATCTTCATGTAGTTTCCTGGCCAACAGTGGGTAACTCTTGAGCAACATAACACAACACACACACACACACATACACACACACACACACATGCATCTGCACACTCATGCTTACACAAACATGCATGAATGTATGTCCATATGTGTGAGCACATGCAAATATGTGAACATGCACACATATACACAAGCACACACATATATTGAACCACACATACATGAATACATACATTCACATGCACAAACATACTCATGCATGCACACACATGAACCCGCATGCACATGCACTATTAATCCATTAAAGAAAATATTCCTATTAACCCCACTTTGCAGAAAAGAAAATAGAAACATAAGAAGTTAATTGCCCACAGTTTCAAAAATATTAATTTCCTATTAGAAAAGGACATTAAGATTCTATTTAAAAAATGAGGAAAACAAAATACTGTGTTTTTGAGAGTCACACTTAAAATAAAACATACAGAAGGCTGAAGAGCACAAAAGTGGGCAAAGATATATAAGCAAATGCAAATCTTAAAGAAGTATTGTGATATTAATATTTGATAAAATGGAAATCAATAATGGACAAAATAGGCCAAAAAAGGCATTAAAAATATAAGTTTAATATTAAAGATAACAATTTAACATTGAACAATATATAGAAAGATATTAATTTAATATTAACAGACAATATACAGTGAAAAAATAGTAGTCATCAATCTTCGTGTACTGAAAAATATTGCATCAAAATATGTAAAGCACATACTATTAGAAATATAATTTGCAACAAAGACCTACTGTAGCAGAGGGAACAATACACAATATTTTGTAATAACCTATAAGGGAAGAGAATCTGAAAAAGAATATATATATATACACATATATAGATATAACTGAAACACTGTGCTCTATACCATAAACTAACAAAATATTGTAAATCAACTATACTTCAATTAAAAAAAAGAAATACAATTTGCAGAAGAATAAATTTACAAAAACACAATGGAGTTGGGAGATTTAAACATACTTATATTGGTTAGGATTTGCTAGAGAAACAACAGTATGTAAATACACATAGAAAGAGATTTATTTTTAGGAATTGGCTCACAGCACTGTAGAGGCTGACAAGTCCAGAATCTTCAGTGTGGGCCAGCAGTCTGTAAATTCAGGAAGAGTTGAAGTTTAAGTCCAAAGGCAGCCTGCTAGTGGAATTCCCTTCTCCTTGGTGTATGTCAGTTTTTTTCTGTTAAGCCTTTCAACTGATTGGATGAGGCTCGCCCAAATTATAGAGGGCAATCTGCTTTACTCAGTCTACTGATTTAAATATTATTGTCATCTAAAAAATACCTTTATGTAAACATCTAGAATAAGGTTAAACCAAATATTTGGGTACCATGGCCTAACCAAGTAATTGAACACGTAAAATTAACTATCACAATTCCTTTATAAATATTTGATGTATCAAAGAACAGCAAAGCAAGGATATTGGTGTGAATAATATATTACAAGGGAACATAATTTCACACATTTATTTACACATATGTATTCATTCATACATGTACATATCTATATAGCTGAACTCTGTACTCCAAAAGTATAGATTACACAATTCTTTTTCATGGCCTACATCACACTTCAAAAATACTGATCATATACCTTAAAAGAACTAAATAAAAAAGAACTAAATGAAAACTGTACAAGTCACAGTGAATATGCTAAAATTTAATTTTATAATTTATATTGAAATGTTCCAACCACTTTGAAATGATTTTAAAAATCCACTCTCATAAATTATTATTGGAACAAAGAAGAAATAAAATTTTCATTTGCATGTGATTTAGAAAAGAACAATACTAAGAAGACTCCAGGTTAATATATATTGGGTGAGTCTAAAATTAATCTCAAAGAAAAACTAATAAATCTCAAGTGTTTTCAGCATTAAATACAAATGAATATAAATAAATACTACCAACCCCTTTAACTAAACAATTAAAAAGATAAATCCTAAATAAATCAAAATTCAAGAATGAAAAAAACCCAAATAGATAAATAATCCAGAAAAAAAGGTAGAAATATGTTCCAAAAATTGAATACCTTCAATAACAGCATCAGGCCCAGAGAATTTATAGGCAAAGGTATTTCAAACTTTTTTTTTTAACATCTTTATTGGAGTATAATTGCTTTACAATGGTGTGTTAGTTTCTGCTTTATAACAAAATGAATCAGTTATACACATACATATGTTCCCATATCTCTTCCCTCTTTCATCTCCCTCCCTCCCACCCTCCCTATCCCACCCCTCTAGGTGGTCTCAAACCACCTAGCTGATCTCCCTGTGCTATGCGGCTGCTTCCCACTAGCTATCTATTTTATATTTGGTAGTGTATATATGTCCGTGCCACTCTCTCACTTTGTCACAGCTTACCCTTCCCCCTCCCCATATCCTCAAGTCCATTCTCTAGTAGGTGTGTGTCTTTATTCTCGTCTTACACCTAGGTACTTCATGACATTTTTTTTTCTTAGATTCCATATAAATGTGTTAGCATACAGTATTTGTTTTTCTCTTTCTACTTACTTCACTCTGTATGACAGACTCTAGGTCCATCCACCTCATCACAAATAACTCAATTTTGTTTCTTTTTATGGCTGAGTAACATTCCATTGTATATATGTGCCACATCTTCTTTATCTATTCATCCGTTGATGGACACTTAGGTTGCTTCCATGTCCTGGCTATTGTAAATAGAGCTGCAATGAACATTTTGGTACATTACTCTTTTAGAATTATGGTTTTCTCAGGGTATATGACCAGTAGTGGGATTTCTGGATCATATGGTAGTTCTATGTAGTTTTTTAAGGAACCTCCATGCTGTTCTCCATAGTGGCTGCACCAATCTACATTCCCACCAAGAGTGCAAGAGGGTTCCCTTTCCTCCACACCCTCTCCAGCATTTATTGTTTCTAGATTTTTTGATGATGACCATTCTGATCGGTGTGAGATGATATCTCATTGTAGTTTTGATTTGCATTTCTCTAATGATCAATGATGTTAGCATTCTTTCATGTGTTTGTGGGCAATCTGTATATCTTCTTTGAAGAAGTGTCCATTTAGGTCTTCTGTCCATTTTGGATTGGGTTGTTTGTTTTTTTGTTATTGAACTGCATGAGCTGCTTATAAATGTTGGAGATTAATCCTTTGTCAGTTGCTTCATTTGCAAATATTTCTCCCATTCTGAGTGCCATCTTTTGGTCTTGTTTACAGTTTCCTTTGCTGTGCAAAAGCTTTTAAGTTTCATTAGGTCCCATTTGTTTATTTATTTTTTTATTTCCATTTCTCTAGGAGATGGGTCAAAAAGGACCTTGCTGTGATTTATGTCATGGAGCGTTCTGCCTATATTTTCCTCTGAGAGTTTTACAGTGTCCAGCCTTACATTTAGGTCTTTAATTCATTTTGAGTTTACTTTTGTGTATGGTGTTAGGGAGTGTTCTAATTTAATACTTTTATATGTACCTGTCCAGTTTTTCCAGCACCACTTACTGAAGAGGCTGTCTTTTCTCCACTGTACATTCCTGCCTCCTTTATCAAAGATAAGGTGACCATATGTGCGTGGGTTTATATCGGGGCTTTCTATCCTGTTCCATTGATCTATATTTCTATTTTTGTGCCAGTACCATACTGTCTTGATTACTGTAGATTTTTGTATAGTCTGAAGTCAGGGAGCCTGATTCTTCCAGCTCCATTTTTCTTTCTCAAGATTGCTTTGGCTATTCGGGGCCTTTTGTGTTTCCATACAAATTGTGAAATTTTTTCTTCTACTTCTGTGAAAAATGCCAGTGGTAGTTTGATAGGGATTGCATTGAATCTGTACATTGCTTTGGGTAGTAGAGTCATTTTCACAATGTTGATTCTTCCAATCCAAGACCATGGTGTATCTCTCCATCTATTTGTATCATTTTTAATTTCTTTCATCAGTTTCTTATAATTTTCTGCATACAGGTCTTTTGTCTCCTTAGGTAGGTTTATTCCTAGGTATTTTATTCATTTTGTTGCAATGGTAAATAAAACTGTTTTCTTAATTTCACTTTCAGATTTTTCATCATTAGTGTATAAGAATGCCAGAGATTTCTGTGCATTAACTTTGTATCCTACTACTTTACCAAATTCATTGATTAGCTCTAGTAGTTTTCTGGTAGCATCTTTAGGATTATCTCTGTATAGTATCATGTCATCTGCAAAGAGTGACAGCTTTACTTCTTCTTTTCCAATTTGGATTCCTTTTATTTCTTTTTCTTCTTTGATTGCTGTGGCTAAAACTTCCAAAACTATGTTGAATAAAAGTGGTGAGAGGGGGCAACCTTGTCTTTTTCCTGATCTTAGTGGAAATGGTTTCAGTTTTTCACCATTGAGGACGATGTTGGCTGTGGGTTTGTCATATATGGCTTTTATTATGTTGAGGAAAGTTCCCTCTATGCCTACTTTCTGCAGGGTTTTTACCATAAATAGGTGTTGAATTTTGTCAAAAGCTTTCTCTGCATCTATTGAGATGATCATATGGTTTTTCTCCTTCAATTTGTTAATATGGTTTATCACATTGATTGATTTGTGTATATTAAAGAATGCTTGCATTCGTGGAATAAACCCCACTTGATCATGGTGTATGATCCTTTTAATGTGCTGTTGGATTCTGTTTGCTAGTATTTCGTTGAGGATTTTTGCATCTATGTTCATCAGTGATATTGGCCTGTAATTTTCTTCCTTTGTGACATCTTTGTCTGGTTTTGGTATCAGGGTGATGGTGGCTTCGTAGAATGAGTTTGGCAGTGTTCCTCCTTCTGCTATATTTTGGAAGAGTTTGAGAAGCATAGGTGTTAGTTCTTCTCTAAATGTTTGATAGAATTCTGTGAAGCCATCTGGTCCTGGGCTTTTGTTTGTTGGAAGTTTTTTTTTTTTTTTGGGTACATGGGCCTCCCACTGCTGTGGCCTCTCCCACTGCGGAGCACAGGCTCCGGATGCACAGGCTCAGTGGCCATGGCTCACAGGCCCAGCAGCTCCGCGGCATGCGGGATCTGCCTGGACCGGGGCACGAACCCGCATCCCCTGCATCGGCAGGTGGACTCTCAAACACTGCGCCACCAGGGAAGCCCGGAAGATTTTTAATCAGAATTTCAATTTCAGTGCTTGTGATTGCTCTGTTCATATTTTCTATTTGTTCCTGGTTCAGTCCCAGCAGGTTGTGCATTTCTAAGAATTTGTCCATTTTTCCAGGTTGTCCATTTTATTGGCATAGAGTTGCTTGTAGTAATCTCTCATGATCCTCTGTATTTCTGCAGTGTCAGTTGTTACTTCTCCTTTTTCATTTCTATTTCTGTTAATTTGAGTCTTTTCCCTTTTTTCTTGATGAGTCTGCCTAATGGTTTATGAATTTCATCTTCTCAAAGAACCAGCTTTTAGTTTTATTGATCTTTGCTCTCATTTCCTTCATTTATTTTTCATTTATTTCTGATCTGATCTTTATGATTTCTTGCCTTCTGCTAAATTTGGGGGATTTTTGTACTTCTTTCTCTAATTGCTTTAGATGAAAGGTTAGGTTGTTTATTTGAGAAGTTTCCTGTTTCTTAAGGTAGGATTGTATTTCTATAAACTTCCCTCTTAGAACAGTTTTTGCTGCATCCAATAAGTTTTGGGTCGTCGTGTCTCCATTGTCATTTGTTTCTAGGTATTTTTTGATTTCCTCTTTGATTTCTTCAGTGATCACTTCGTTATTAAGTAGTGTATTGTTTAGCCTCCATGTGTTTGTATTTTTTACAGATATTTTCCTGTAATTGATATCTAGTCTCATAGTGTTGTGGTCAGAAAAGATACTTGATATGATTTCAATTTTCTTAAATTTACCAAGGCTACATTTGTGACCCAAGATATGATCTATCCTGGAGAATGTTCCATGAACACTTGAGAAAAATGTGTATTCTGTTGTTTTTGGATGGATGTCCTATAAATATCAATTAAGTCCATCTTGTTTAATGTATCATTTAAAGCTTGTGTTTCCTTATTTATTTTCATTTTGGGTGATCTGTCCATTGGTGAAAGTGGGGTGTTAAAGTCCCCTACTATGATTGTGTTACTGTCAATTTCCCCTTTTATGGCTGTTAGTATTTGCCTTCTTATTGTGGTAGTCCTATGTTGGGTGCATAGATATTTACAATTGTTATATCTTCGTCTTGGATTGATCCCTTGATTGTTATGCAGTGTCCTTCTTTGTCTCTTGTAATAGTTTTTATTTTACAGTCTATTTTGTCTGATAAGAGAATTGCTACTCCAAGTTTCTTTTGATTTGCATTTGCATGGAATATCTTTTTCCATCCCTCACTTTCAGTCTGTATGTGTCCCTAGGTCTGAAGTGGGTCCTGTTTTTGTATCCATTCAGTCAGTCTGTGTCTTTTGGTGGGAGCATTTAAACCATTTACATTTAAGGTAATTATTGATATGTATGTTCCTATTCCCATTTTCTTAATTGTTTTGGGTTTGTCGTTGTAGGTCTTTTCCTTCTCTTGTGTTTCTGGCCTAGAGAAGTTCCTTTAGCATTTGCTGTAAAGCTGGTTTGGTGGTGCTGAACTCTCTCAGCTTTTGCTTGTCTGTAAAGGTTTTAATTTCTCCATCAAATCTGAATGAGATCCTTGCTGGGTAGAGTAATCTTGGTTGTAGGTTTTTCTCCTTCATCACTTTAAATATGTCCTGCCACTCCCTTCTGGCTTGCAGAGTTTCTGCTGAAAGACCAGCGGTTAACCTTATGGGGATTCCCTTATGTGTTATTTGTTGTTTTTCCCTTGCGGCTCTTAATATGTTTTCTTTGTATTTAATTTTTGATAGTTTGATTAATATGTGTCTTGTCGTGTTTCACCTTGGATTTATCCTGTATGGGACTCTCTGTGCTTCCTGGAGTTGATTAACTATTTCCTTTCCCATATTAGAGAAGTTTTCAACTATAATCTCTTCAAATATTTTCTCAGTCCCTTTCTTTTTCTCTTCTTCTTCTGGGACCCCTATAATTCAAATGTTGGTGCATTTAATGTTGTCTCAGAGGTCTCTGAGACTGTCCTCAGTTCTTTTCATTCTTTTTTCTTTATTCTGCTCTGCTGTAGTTCTTTCCACTATTTTATCTTCCAGGTCACTTATCTGTTCTTCTGCCTCAGTTATTCTGCTATTGATCCCATCTACAGTATTTTTAATTTCATTTATTTTGTTGTTCCTCATTGATTGTTTCCTCTTTTGTTCTTCTAGGTCCTTGTTAACTGTTTCTTGCATTTTCTCTATTCTATTTCCAAGATTTTGGATCATCTTTACTATCATTATTCTGAATTCTTTTTCAGGTGGACTGCCTATTTCTTCTTCATTAGTTAGGTCTGGTGGGTTTTTATCTTGCTCCTTCATCTGCTGTGTGTTTTTCTGTCTTCTAATTTTACTTATCTTACTGTGTTCGGGGTCTCCTTTTTGCAGGCTGCAGGTTCGTAGTTCCCGTTGTTTTTGGTGTCTGTCCCCAGTGGCTAAAGTTGGTTCCATGGGTTGTGTAGGCTTCCTGGTGGAGGGGACTAGTGTCTGTGTTCTGGTGGATGAGGCTGGATTTTGTCTTTCTGGTGGGCAGGTCCACGTCTAGTGGTTTGTTTTGGGGTGTCTGTGGGCTTATTATGATTTTAGGCAGCCTCTCTGCTAATGGGTGGTGTTGTGTTCCTGTCTTGCTAGTTGTTTGGCATAGGGTGTTCAGCACTGTAGCTTGCTGGTCATTGACTGAAGCTGGGTCTTGGTGCTGAGATAGAGATCTCTGAGAGATTTTCGCCATTTGATATTACGTGGAGCTGGGAGGTCTCTTGTGGACCAGTGTTCTGAAGTTGGCTCTCCCAACTCAGAGGCAGAGCACTGACTCCTGGCTGGAGCACCAAAAGCGTTTCATCCACATGGCTCAGAATAAAAGGGAAAAAAAGTAGAAAGAAAGAAAGAGGATAAAATAAAGTAAGATAAAATAAAGTTATTAAGATGAATTAATTATTATGAAGAAATTTTTTTTAAAAAGTAGAAAAGCAAAATAAAACAAACCAACAAAAAAAAACGGATGGACAGAACCCTAGGACAAGTGGTGAAAGCAAAGCTTTACAGACAAAATCTGACACAGAAGCATACACATACACACTCACAAAAAGAGGAAAAGGGGAAAAAATAATCTATCTTGCTCTCAAAGCCCACCTCCTCAATTTGGGATGACTCGTTGTCTATTCATGTATTCCACAGATGTAGGGCACATCAAGTTGATTGTGGAACTTTAATCCGCTGCTCCTGAGGCTGCTGGAAGAAATTTCCCTTTCTCTTCTTTGTTCTCACAGCTCCTGGGGTTCAGCTTAGGATTTGGCCCCGCCTCTGTGTATAGATCACCTGAGGGCATCTGTTCTTCGCTCAGACAGGACGGGGCTAAAGGAGCCACTGATTCGGGGGCTCTGGCTCACTCAGGCTGGGGGGAGGGAGGGGTACGGAGTGCGCGGCGAACCTGCGGCAGCAGAGGCTGGCGTGACGTTGCACCAGCCTGAGGCGCGCCATGCATTCTCCCGGGGAAGTTGTCCCTGGATCACGGGACCCTGGCAGTGGTGGGCTTCACAGGCTCCCTGGAAGGTGGGTGTGGATAGTGACCTGTGCTTGCACACAGGCTTCTTGGTGGTGGCAGCAGCAGCCTTAGCATCTCATGCCCTTCTCTGGGGTCCGTGCTTTTAGCCGCGTCTCGCGCCCGTCTCTGTAGCTCCTTTAAGCGGCGTTCTTAATCCCCTCTCCTAGCGCACCAGGAAACAAAGAAAAAGTCTGTTGCCTCTTCGGCAGGTCCAGACTTTTTCCCGGACTCCCTCCCGGCTAGCCGTGGTGCAGTAACCCCTGCAGGCTGTGTTCACGCCGCCAGTCCTCTCCCTGGGATGCAATCGAAGCCCCGAGCCTCAGCTCCTAGCCCCGCCCACCCAGGAAGGTGAGCAGACAAGCCTCTCGGGCTGGTGAGCGCCAGTTGGCCCTGATCCTCTGTGCGGGAATCTCTCTGCTTTGCCCTCCACACCCGTTTCTGTCCTCTCCTCCGCAGCTCCGAAGCTTCCCACCTCCGCCACCCGCAGTCTCTGCCCACGAAGGGGCTCCTAGTGTGTGGAAACCTTTCCTCCTTCACAGCTCCCTCCCACTGGTGCAGGTCCCGTCCCTATTTTTTTGTCTCGGTTTTTTCTTTTTTCTTTTGCCCTACCCAGGCACGTGGGGAGTTTCTTGCCTTTTGGGAGGTCTGAGGTCTTCTGCCAGCGTTCAGTGGGTGTTCTATAGGAGCAGTTCCACGTGTAGATGTATTTCTGATGTATCTGTGGGGAGGGAGGTGATCTCCATGTCGTACTCTTCCGCCACCTTCCTCAACTCCCCTCAAACTTTTAAAACACAGAAAACTTCCATGTTACATGAGATGTAACATTTTATGATTTCCGATTCATTTAAAAAATCTAGAATAAGCCTGATTTTGAAAAATAGCCTAACAAAGTTAAACTCTAAAATAAACAAATCTTTTTGAATATATATGTAAAAAAATTTAAAGGACCACTTTAACAATCTAATTGAACTACTTTAATATTAGAATCTATCACATTATTTCACTAAAGAATAAAATTCACATTTGATGAAGGATAAGAAGACATTTGATGAAATTCAGCTAAGCATAAGAGAGTTATCATAACATAAAAACAAGAGTAGCTCATAGAGTGGTCTAACATGGAATAGAATAGGTTTCTTGCCACAAATGTAGTATCCTGAGCCTCCTCCTAGACCTCTACACTCTGGAAATGAATTCCCAGATTATGCATTTTTAACAAAAACACAAATAATTGTTATGCACTCCAAAGTTTGAGAACCACTAATCTAAACCAAATTAGCTAATGTCATAGTTAGCACTGAAATAATAAAGGTCTTCCCCATTAAAGTCAGGAAAACTATAAGGGTGTCTGCTTTCAGTCCAATTAACTATTTCAACTCAGAAAAGTTTGGTTATTGAAATAAGAAACACAAAATAAGAAATAACAGATATAAATATTTGAAAATAAGATCTAAAATTACTATTGTTTGAATAATTATCATCTGGTAAACTCCAATAAACTAAAAATTCTTCAAAATGAATAAGAACATTCAGTAGTTTAGCTGGATAAAAATGGGGTATACAAAAATAAAGAACTTTCTTATATACTAGCAACAACTGGCTAGAAAAACACTGAGGAGAAAAGACTCAATGTACAATAGAAAAAATAGGTGTATAGGAATAAACTTATCAAAAATTGTTTATAGTCATTGTAAAAAAGACTTTAAAACTTTACAATGACACATAAAAATATATTTGAATGAACAGAGAAAAATAGCATTTTCTTAGAAAGACTTAATATCATAAAATACCAATTAACCCATACATGATTTGGAATTTGGCCATCAAATTTTTAAAACTCAAACACTATTGTGTAAAAATACCTAGAAAAATAAACATATAAGACTAGCCATAAAAATTACTCTAAAGAAAACTGAACACAAAAGACTAGCTTAAAAAATTATGGGGCTTCCCTGGTGGCGCAGTGGTTGAGAGTCCGCCTGCCGATGCAGGGGACGTGGGTTCGTGCCCCGGTCCGGGAGGGTCCCGCGTGCCGCGGAGCTGCTGGGCCCTTGAGCCATGGCCGTTGAGCCTGTGCGTCCGGAGCCTGTGCTCCGCAGCGGGAGAGGCCGTAGCAGTGAGAAGCCCGCGTACCAGAAAAAAAAAATATGAAAACTAACGGCAGGGGCTTAATCTACCTGATATTAAAATCTATCATAAAGCTACAGGGATTAAATGTTTTATTATTGGTGCAGAAATAGTTAGAAAAGCCAGACACCAAAGATAATTTAAATAAGAGAATGAAGACTACCATGCTTTCTCGGTTCCTTTCCGCAACCCCTTCATTGCTGCAGTCTCTAGAAGTTGGAGTGTCCAGTGCTCCATCTTGAAACTCTCTCCTCTCTGTTACACTCATCCCTGGGGGACCTCATTTCTTTTCATGGCTTCAAATACCTCTGCTATTTTGAAGAGTAAATTTTGATTTCTCGCATTTATCGCTCCTAAAACTCCAGATTCCCGTGCCCACTCTCATGTTCAACATCCCCCTTGGATCACAAATGTTTCTCATTCAAATCCAAATACTTATTTTTCCACCAAAATTGCTTCTCCCCTAATAACAGTCACCTCCATCCTTTCAGTTGCTCACATCAAAAGCTCTAGAGAAATAGTTTGATCCCTCTCTTTCTCTCAAACCCCGTACCCAGTCCATTCGGAAATCATGTGGACACACTTTCAAAATATATCTTGAATACAACCACTTCTCATCACATCCTCTCTAACCACCCTAATCTAAGCCCAGTCCTCCGTCACTTGGGTCATTGCGAGAGCCTCCACACTGGTCTGCCTGTGTCCCCTCTTAATTCCTTCAGCTGATTTCCTATATGGCAGCCAGAATGAATCTTGTAAACCCAATAACTGGACACATCATTCCTCTGCTCAGAACCCACTGAGAGCTTCCAAGCACACTTAGAATAAAAATCCTTACCTTGGTCCACAACAGCTCCCAGATGCTCCAGAGTTGGCTCTACTGGTATGCAGGCAAATGTTCAACATCCAGCTCTCCAGAAAAAAAAATGTATGCACATACATTCATAAGTTTATTATACATTTTAGTGAATAAAAGAATGTGTAGCATACATTTGCAAATAGTAATAAACTATACAGTTTTCTTCATTGTAAATTCCATATATCAAAGTGATTCTCACAGAATGCTTTTACTGTTTTTCTGCCAAACTCTTGTAGTCTTAGCAAACCTATGGCTGCAATTGGTAAATGAGAACAGTTCCAAAATGAATATTGGTTGATACATTTCTTTTAATATTATTAATGAGTAAAAAGAAGGTGAAACAATGAAAACATATGCTGGACCTCCACCTGCTCATCAGTGATGCAAACAACTTTTTGCCGAATTGGAGTATAATTTTTAATTACTGGAGGAATATTTCCTTGATTTTTTTGAGCATTCACAATGTAGCAGCTAGAAACACACACTTTTAAATTTAATCTACGTTATTAACATTTTCTCCATCACTTTAAGTCTAGACAGTCTACAAAACGATAAACAAGGCCCTGATTTGTAGAATTTGCTGATTTCTGTGCTGTAAATAGTTTCATCATGGCTGACCTCATGCTATCAACATGATGTCATTATGTTGTGAAGAGATGTGCAGTAACCCTCCGCTATGCAGTGTTTCCAACATACAGACACAATAGACACAACTTCAAGAGCAGAGAAAACAGTCAAATGTAGAAAAAATAATTCAGAAGTGATGAAATTTGAGTACTTTTACCTTCATTTTTAAGACAACGTACTTAACTGTAAGTTTACACGGTATAATCTAATTTTTAATAATGACTATGTTTAACAACTGGCTCTCAAAATTCTTGAAAATTTGACAACTGGCTCTGATGAGCAGATGAGAGTAGCCTGCAGCACACCGGTGCCTGGAGTCCACTCCACTCTCACTACTCCTGTCCTTACCTCACTCTGCCCTGGCTACGACAGCCTCCTGGCCCCTTCAACACACCCAGCATTCTTCCCCCCTCAGGGCTTCAGCACTTGCTGTTCCCTCTGCCTGAAAACTTCTCCAGATGGTTCCACCACTCACCCCCCTTCACTCCAGTCTCTGCTCTCGGAAGGCACCATCCATCCCTGGCTGCCCAGTTACAGTAGCCCTCCAGGCTCTCTCTACGCCCTTGCACGGCTGTGCTTTTCTCCTCAGGGTTTATCATTATCTGATATTTTGCATATCTTTTTGTTCATTGTGTGACTCCTCCACCCTCCAGTAGAAAGTAAACCCAGGAGGGAGGTCCTTGTCTCACTTGTCACTGCTACAACCCTGTGGCCTAAAATGATGTCTGGTACATAGTAGGATCTACAAATTTTCTGTGAAGTGATTCAGGAATGAGCTTAATGCTATCAAAATGAGAATTTGGCATGTTAAAAAATCTATAAAGAAAATTATAGAAATGGACAAAAGAACAATACCATCAATATATAGAAGCTCTCCCAAATCAATTGATAAGTAAAACATGAATATATTAATAGTAAAACCAAAGGACATGGGTAGGATGACACAAAAGATGAGAAACGACCATTTGAAAAAGGTTCAGTATTTTATTATCAAAGAAATACAAATTAAAACTTAAATTTCTGGAAATTTTTCTAGAAAATTTGTATACATTAATGTATATAGTTATATATTAAATATATACAATATAATAATTTTATCTATATTAACATGTACGAAAATTCGTTTGGCACTATGAACTCATACATTTCGAGTGGAAATGTAAATTCATACAGCTTTTCTGAAAGATAATTTGGTGGTTTTTTTAAAAAAAAAAAACAGAATTTCCATGTCTATGATCCAGCATTTCTACATCTATGAAGTTATACTACTAAGGACATAATCAAGAATGTATGCAAAGTGAGGCTTATACTACCACAATGCTATTTATCATATTAAAATGAAAAAAGGAGGGAGGAAGAATAAGACCAAAATATCCAATAACCAGAAATTAGAAAAAACAATTGATGGTACCTCTAAGAAATGGAATACGTACAGCCAATAAAAATGGAGTTACTGAGGAATATTTAATAACATGATAAAATACCCAGGGCACATTGTTAAGTGACAATCACAGGATATAAAATAGTTTGTAGAGTAATATTACACAGGTAAAAAATAAATATAAACATGGAAAAGAAACTAGAAAGAAATAATACTAAAACATTGACAAAAATTATCTTTGAATAGAGGGATTCAGGTGATTTTTCTTACTTTTGTTTTTTGTTTATACATATTTTCTAATTCTCTACAACAGGAATTTGTTATATTTGAAATTAGAAAAATTATGAACAGTGTTTTTATCACTTAAGGAGAGAATGAGAGTGCCTTTTGAGAATACCCAAGATACTGGGAACTGTTCAAGATGGCCATACCTATGAAGCACAGGAGGAGACAGGTGAGAAGAAGACAGGGAAAGGAGAGTGGATATCTTTTGAGTTCTCCTTCCTGAGAGTCCTTGGAAAACTGTATTCATGGGCAGCTTCGAATAATGCAGCATCACAAGGAACAATATAACCAGCATTAAACAAAGACATCAGGGTAGCTCAGAATCAAGAAGCTCTATACTATTTCAATGCAAACAGGTTCAGAAGAGGCATGGCTTTTTTTTAAACTTTTTTTAAGCCATTTTTTAAAATTGATGTATAGTTAGTTTACAATGTTATGTTAGTTTCAGGTGTACAGCAAAAAATCTTTTTCAGATTCTTTCCCAGTATAGGTTATTATAAGATATTGAATATGGTTCCCTGTGCTATACAGTAAGTCCTTGTTTTTTTATCTATTTTATATATAATGCTGTGTATATGTTAATTCCAAATGCCTAATTTATCCCTCCCCCACCCTGCTATCCCCCTTGGTAACCATAAGTTTGCCTCTGTGTCAGTGAGTCTATTTCTATTTTGTAAATAAGTTCACCTGTATCTTTTTTTAGATTCCACATATAAGTGATATCATATGATATTTGCCTTTGTCTGACTTACTTCACGTAACATGATAATCTCTAGGTCCATCCATGTTCCTTCAAATGATATTATTTCATTCTTTTTTTAAGGCTGAGTAGCATTCCATTGTATATATATGTACCGCATCTTTATCCACTCATCTGTCCATGGACTTTTAGGTTGATCCATACCTTGGCTATTGTAAATAGTGCTGCTGTAAACATTGGGGTGCGTGTATCTTTTTGAATTAGAGTTTTCTCTGGATATATGCCCAGGAGTGGGATTGCTGGATCATATGGTAACTCTATTTTTAGTTTTTTAAGGAAACCACACTGTTCTCCATAGTGGCTGCACCAATTTACAGTCCTACGAACAGTGTAGGATGATTCTTTTTTCTCCACACCCTCTCCAACATTATTTGTAGAATTTTTATTGATGGCCATTCTGACTGGTGTGAGGTGATACCTCATTGTAGTTTTAATTTGCATTTCTCTAGTGATTATCAATATTGAGCATATTTTCATGTGCCTGTTGGCCATCTGTATGTCTTCTTTCGAGAAAGGTCTGTTTAGGTCTTTTGCCTATTTTTTGACTGGGTTGTCTGGTTTTGTTTGTTTGTTTTCTGATATTAAGCTGGATGAGCTGTTTGTATGTTTTGGAAATTAATCCCTTGTCAGTAGAATCACTTGCAAATATATTCTCCCTGTCTGTAGGTTGTCTTTTAATTTTGTTTATGGCATGGCTTTACACATAATTACTAGCTTTTTCTCCTGGTAAGACATGGGAAATTAGTCAGGGACTGTGTATTTGACAATAAATAGAGTATTAATAAATAAAAAAAAAAAACAAGACAAAATGATTCCTGGATCTTAACAGGAAGAAATGGTGCCTGGTGCTAGAGAGAGTCTTTGCATGCACTGATGGACAATAAACAAACACATAAGTACCTCTTCTTTAGCTATCGTTCTAAATCTTCACTGACAACTCCCTATACCCCACATGGGCCCATGGATTTATAATATAAATTTTAATCAAATTGTTACACAGACAGTATTTGCCAAGGTCCCTTCATGCCTTAGAGATAGCCCTGATGTTGTAGGTTTGAAATGGAGATTTGCATGCAGGTGGTTTATTGGAAAGTGCTCTTGGGAACAACACCCAATACTGAGTAAATAAATCCAGTAAAATTTAGAAAAGAAGTCTAAACAAATATAATGAAAGTATAACATTTAATACAAGTTTAAAAGATAATTCTTAAGCAACAGTACATAATATGTAAAAATAAAATAAAAATAATTCATCTAAAAGGCCAGATTATTCCATGAAAATTTAGTGCATGGTGGTCACTAATAGAAGTATTGGTAAATATAAAAAATCTCTTGCCTTATATAGGAAGAGTGTAAATATATTTAGAAAGAAAATGGGTTTTTAATGAAGTATCAGTAGACTAAAAATAAGTGTGAAACAAGACAGGTTACCAAAACAAAACAAAACAAAAACAAGGCAAGCCATAGAAATATTGCAGAAGGCAGCCAGAGAAAAATAAGGAAGCATAAAAATGACAGAAGTTTAAATAACAGAAGTAGAACAAGATGTATCAGATATACATTGAATATGTCAAAGCTAAGCTCATCTATTTTTTAAAAAATTTTAATGAAGTATAGTTGATTTACAATGGTGCATTAATTAAGCTTGTCTATTAAGGCATCTCAAATGTGTTTGGTAAACAAAATGCAAATAATTACTGTTTAACAAGAGACATAGCTGGAACAAAATAACATAAATTTAAGATAAAAGGATGATTGGACTTCTGTTTCTGGCAATATTTAAGACTAGATATCTGGATAAACCCTACTAATACAAAATATATCAAAGGTAGGATGCTAGATTATTTTAGAAAACAAACTTTAAAAGGCATTGTTGAGGAACATGTATTTACAATCAAAATATATGAAACAAAAGAAGAATGCCTCCATGAGCAAAATCTTCAGGGGAAAAAAAACTGCATAACAATATCTGCAAAGACAGGAGATATTAGAATTATCTAATGGAATAGAAAGTGTATTTTTAAAATATTTTAAAGATACAATAAGATATTGAAAGTACAGTGAATGAGCAAAAGATTATCAAAATGTCTAGTTTGAAACAGTATCAAGTAGAACTTCTAGAAATAAAAAATATTAAGTGAAAATAGACACTAATGCACAGATGCCAAGTTCAAAGTTAGATACAGCTGAAGATACGTTGTGAACCAGGTAGTACACAAAATATATCTTTCAAATTTTGCATAAAGATAAGAAAAATATGAAAAAGAGTTTGAGGGATGTCAACTATGAAGTGAAACATTCCAACATACATCTAATTGTAGTTTATAATAAAGCTTATAAAGATAATAAAGGAAAAGTATTATTCAAAGAATGGCTGAGACTTTCCTCAAATTGTTGAAAGGCACAAATCCTCGGACTCAGGATTCAGGAAGTCCAACAAGTCCCAACAGGATGAACCAAAAGACATCTAGAAAAAATTAACATAACTTCAGGAAAAAAGACAAAGATGTTAAAATTAACCATACAGAACAGATAGATTACATGCAAGAAGAAAAATAAAAGCCATAAGAGTGTGAAATAATATTTTCCAAGTGCTGGGAGAAAATAATGTCAACTGAGGATTACTATACTCAATAGTACTTAATTTCAAATACAAAGTTGAAATTGAGGCATTTTGAAACAAATACTAATGAACAAAGTTTACCACTGACACTCACTAGAGAGAAGGATGCACTCCAAGAAGAAAGGAAATGATCACAGAAGGTGATGCCAGAAAGACAGGTGAACAAAGAAATGGTAAACAAGGAGCTAAATATAATCAAATACCACTTTTTTAAATGTCCAGAATGTAGAATTTTAATAAAAACTAAAATAATGAATAGTAGATATACATAGGGGTTATCATCAAGTTAAAGTATTAAAATCCTCATATTGTTCAAGATACAGACAAGGATATGATTAATGATTTAGTTAAAATTTTGTTAACATAAATATGCATGTTAAAAATGTCTAAAGTTATTACTAAAAGGGTAGAATTAGAGTTTAAAACATCAAATCAGTGAAAGAAACAAAAGCATGAAATGGAGGTGGGGAACAAATAAATCCAAAAGAAAAGGAAACAGGGAGAAACAGAAAACTAGTAAACTAGTCCAAAATAAGATAGTAAAAAGTATTCATACACAGACACACACACAATCACAATTAATAATAATGAATAAAATTTTCCAATTAAATAATAAAGTTGTCAGACTGGATTTACAAAATAACTAACCACATTCAAAAAACAAAAGGTACATAAGATACAAGAACAATAGAAAGGTTGAAAATAAAATACACAAAAAATGTATACATCAGGAAAATTCAAACTGGAAGAACATTATTGTACATATATTAATATCTGACAAAATTGTTTTAAAGAAGCATTTCAAGATATGAGAGCCATTGTGTTTTTATAGGATTTTTTTTACCAGCTTTATTGAAATATGATTTATGTGTCATATACAATTCACCATTTAAAGTGTACAATTCAATGGCTCTTAGTATATTCACAGATAAGTAAATATCACCACAGTTTTAGAATATTTTGTCACCTGAAAAGAAAACCCCATACCTTTTAGCTCTACCTCCTTACCTCTCCCTCAAGTCTAAGCAACCAAAATCTACTTTCTGTCTTATTATACTTCCTTATTCTAGACTTTTATATTCTATGTGAACTTTCACATAATATATGGACTTTTGTGATTAGCTTCTTTTGCTTACTATGTTTTCAAGATTCATCAAAGTTGTGGCATGTATTAGTACTTTGTTCTTTTTTATGGATGAATTATATTCTATCATATGAATATGCGACATTTAATTTATCCATTTATACATTGATAGACATTGTTGTTTCCATCTTTTGGCTGTGAATAATGCTGCTATAAACAGCAGTATACACATTTTTTATGTGAACATATGCTTTCATATCTCTTGGGTATATAGCTAGGAGTGTTTAATCATTTGAGAAACTGCCAAACTGTTTTCCTTTTTTTTTTTTAATTTATTTTATTTATTTATTTATTTTTGGCTGCACTGGATCTTCATTGCTGCATGCGGGCTTTCTCTAGTTTCAGAGACCAGGGGTTACTCTTTGCTGTGGTGCCTGCAGGCTTCTCATTGTGGTGGCTTCTCTTGTTGCAGAGCACAGGCTCTAGGTGTGCGGGCGTCAGTAGTTGTGGCACATGGGCTCAGTAGTTATGGCTCGTGGGCTCCAGAGCACAGACTCAGTAGTTGTGGCACGTGGGCCCAGTTGCTCTGCAGCATGTGGGATCTTCCCCGACCAGGGATCGAACCCATGGCTCCTGTATTGGCAGGTGGATTCTTAACCACTGCACCATCCAGGAAGCCCCAAACTGTTTTTCAAAGTGGTTGCACCATTTTACATTCTCACCCACAGTGTGTGAGGGTTTCAATTTCTCCACATCTTTGTCACTATTTATTAATACCTGAATTTTTGATTCTAGCCATCCTAGTGGGTGTGGTTCACGATGAGACATCTCACTGTGGTTTTGATGTATAGTTCCCTGATGGCTAATGATGTCAAGCACCTTTGTCTGATTTGGGTGTCAGGGTAATGCTGGCCTCATAAAATGAGTTGGGAAGTGTTCCCTCCTCTACTAGTTTTTGGAAGAGTTTGTGAAGAATTGGTAGTAATTCTTTAAATGTTTGGTGGTGAAGCCATCTGGGAAGCCATTATATGTTGACAAAAGTTTTACTTCATAAGGAAGATAAAACAATTTAAGTGCATAATAATAGATACATAAAGCAAAATGGGACAGAATCAGGGGAGAAATTAATAAATTATTGGACATTTAAAAGTAATTCTTTCAGTAACTTTTGGATCAATACCAAGAATATTACACAGCTGGACTTTGGGGATGCTGCCAATGCAGTACTGACAGGAAAAGGTCTTAAATACAAATATTAGAAAAGAAGATATAATGAAAATAAATGAGCTAAGCATCCATTTAAGATACCAGAAAAAGAACTGCAGGATAAACCAGAAAAAAATCAGTAGGAAGGAAACAACAAATATGTGAGCAGAAGTGCATAAAATGGAAAGGAAAGATGCAGTAGATAATTTCAGCTAACTCAAAAACTGTTTTTTTGAAAAGACAAATACAACAGACAAACCTCTAGTAATATTAATTTTATATATATATATATATATATATATATATATATATATACACACAACTTTTTCAGAAAAAAAGTTTTTTACAACTCATTTTATAAGACTAGTGTAAACTTAATATCAAATACAGACAGGGACAGTCTGAGAAAGAAAATCTCTAGCCAATATCACTCACCAACTTAGATGCAAAAAAAACTAAACAAAATATTAATAACACTATTATAGAAATTCATTGAAAAGATAATGACATTATAATCAGGTTGAATTTACTCCAGGAATGCATGTTTGGTAAGAAAATAAAGGAAAGAAAGGCCATAAGGTCATTTCAACAAAAGATAAAAGCATTGGATAAAATCCAACAAGCTTTAACAACCAAAAAAAAAAAGGAAATTGTTAGAAACAAGGAGTAGAAGGAATATATTTAGCTTGAAAAATGTATCCATTCATTCTACAGTTAAAATCATACTCGTCAAAAGCCTTATTGTTCATAGCTGGTCCCAGGCAGAGGATCCCTCATAGGAGTTGTAGCATCCATTGGTCTTACTGAGAAAACGATCTCAGCTGTGCAGAACACTGTGGGACAAAGACTTCAAATGAACTTTTGGGTTCACCTGTTTCCTGGGAAACTATGGCTCTGACCAGATGCTGGTGACATTCAAAAATATCACTGACTAGTTCCAGGCTCTGTTGGTGGTGGCCTTTGTCTACAATGGGCATTTCCTCAGGAGGAGGCACTATGTCTTACATCTGGAGTCCCTGAAGTCAATGGCTACTGGAGTAGACTGTTCCTCAGTGTCCCTTCAGACATATACCAGTAGCATGCCATCAGTGGTCATCAGTGGTCATATTTGGCCATCAGTGGTCATATTCAGCTTGCTGGGAAATAGCTCTGGACTATATTCCATGGACCTGGACTACCTGGACCATGAGGCCCACCTCTGTGGACACCAAGGGAGCATCTTGTGCCATGGTCATTAATGGCATCTTGCTTACAAGTGGGAGAAGAATTCTGGTTTTTCACAAGAGCTAGGCATGAATGTTGCTCTGATCAGAATAAGAAAATAACTTTGGCTGTGTCTAATCACACTTAATTTCTTGTTGGTGATAAGGGAAGATAAATACTCTGCTTTTCTATCAAGGAAAAAAGAGGTGATATTTGGCCCACTTCACAGGAGGCATGAGTTTTGCAGTGAGGGCTGCTTAGAAGGGGAAATGAATCTATCCCTTGTCAGCAAAGGATGTGCTGGTAGGTTCCTCTGGCTCTAGGTAGATATTCATCGGTATATGCGCGTCAATGGATCTTGCCTCCAGCAATTACTAATGTAGTGATTAAGTAATTTTTTATTTCTCTGATTCTAATCTGAATTTCTCTATTGAAACAATTTTATTTTCAAAAGATAAAAAGAAAGTGACTTGACTTTTATTTTTGGCAATAGTCTGAACTAGATAGCCTGAAAACTTTTTACAATTTCTGGCTAAAATATTACAAACATCCTATTATATGCACCTCCATGGTCCCAAGAAAGCAAATTTCCAGAAACAAAAACAAAACTAAAAACCAAAGAGATAAGGACCTGAGCAAATTCTGTAGCAGCCCTAGGAGTAGTTGTTTTGGTCTCAATAACTAAGGGATCTGAGTTTTAATGACCTCACAGGGAAATGAAATTAGGCCTTGATCCTCCTTATGGTAGGAATAGAATTGAGACTTCTGTATAAAAACCACATTCCTAGGAAGGCTTCACATTCTCTGAAAAGTAGACTAGAAAACGTCAACCCAACAGCACAGGGTAAAGAGAAAGAAAGTTTACTTGTCTGGTCTGGCTTCTCAGTGGGAAAAAAACTGTTTATGGGCCTATGCTTACCCTGTTTTAGAGATCAAATTTAAGCTTTCTCCAGGACATTTTCACATCTCAAATATACATAAAATAATGGTCTCAGGCTGGTGACACCCTTAGAGCATCTGACAGATGTAAAAGAAAAATCAGTTTGGAGACATATAACTTCAGTCCATGCTGTATAAGTTTCCAACACATTAAACCGTCTAAACGTGAGCTCACAATGAAAAATTATAAAATATATGAGGAAAATATTTAGCTTCATGAGATTAGAAGATATGATGAACGTAGGTTTAGATGTTCAAGAACATCAGATCATGTAAATATAGGACAGGAATGACATACTGAGTATGATTTAAATGATTAAAAACATAACAAATACTGAAAAATACGCAGGAAAAATCAAACACTAAATAAAAAGAACTATATAGCACTTACATATAAACAGCAAATATATGAAGCAAAAACTGACAGAATTTGGCTTCCCTGATGGCACCGTGGTTAAGAATCCGCCTGCCAATGCAGGGGCCATGGGTTCGATCCCTGGTCGGGGAAGATCCCACATGCCGTGGAGCAACTAAGCCCGTGTGCCACAACTACTGAGCCTGTGCTCTAGAACCCGTGAGCCACAACTACTGAGCTTACACGTCACAACTACTGAGGCCACACACCACAGCTATTGAAGCCCGCACACCTAGAGCCCATGCTCCGCAACAAGAGAAGCCACCACAATGAGAAGCCCAGCGCCACAACTAGAGAAAGCCTGCATGCAGCAACGAAGACCCAGCACAGCCAAAAATAATAAAATAATAATTTAAAAAAACTTGCAGAATTGAAGGGGCAAATAGACAATTCAATAATAATAACAGTCGGGAGACTTCAACGCCACACTTTCACTAATAGATAGAACAAGTAGGCAGAAGATCAACAAGGAAGTAGAAGATTTGAACAATACTATAAATCGACCACATCTAACAGACATCTGTAGAATATTCCACCTACCAACAGTAGAATAGATATTCTTCTCAAGTACGCATGGAACATTCTCCAGGCCAGACCATATGAAGCCATAAAACAAGCCTCAAATGAATTTAAAGGGAGTGAAATAATACAAAGTATGCCCTCCAGTCATAACAGAATTAAATTAGAAAATAACTATAGAAGGAAATTTGTGAAATTCACAAATATGTGACAATTAAACAATATACTCCTAAATAACCAATGGGTCAAAAAATAAATTGCAAGGGAAATTAGAAAATACCTTGATATAAGTGACAACAAAAACAAAACATACCAAAACTTAGGAGATGCAACTGAAGCAGTTCACAGAAGGAAATTTGTAGCTGTAAATGCCTGTATTAAAAAGGTAGAAAGACATCAAGTCAATAACCTAACTTTCTACCTTTAGAACCTAGAAAAAGAGGAGTAAACTAAACCCAAAGCAAAGAGAAGGAAAAGATAATTAAGATTAAAGAAGAAATTAATTAAGTAGAGAATAGAAATCAACAGAGCAAAACAATAAAACCAAAAGCGGATTCTTTGACACAATCAACAACACTGACAAAGCTTTAGCTAGATTTACTAAGAAAAAAGAGAGAAGACTCAATTACTAAAACCAAGAATGAAAGAGGGGAAATAATTACCAACCTTACAGAAATACAACAGATTATGAGGGAATACTTTGAATAATGGTATGCCAACAAATTAGACAACCTAAATGAAATGGACAAGTTCCTAGGAAGGCCAAAACCGACTCAATAAAAAAATAGAAAATCTGACTAGACCTATAAAAAGTAAAGAGGTTGAATTAGTAATTTAAAAGCTAGGCACAAAGTAAGCCCAGTCCCAAACAGTTTCAATGATGAATTTAACCAAATATTTAAAGAATAATTAGTACCAACCTTTCACAAATTCATCCAAAAGTTAGAAGAGTAAGATACACTTTCCAACTCATTCTGTAAGGCTAATACTATCCTGGTACTAAACAAGACAAAGATATCACAAAAGAAAGCTACAGACCAGTATCCTTTATAAATATAAATGCAAAAATCCTCAACAAAATACTAGCAAACTGAATCCAACAACATATGCAAAAGATTGTACATCATAACCAAGAGGGAATTATCTCAGGAATGCAAGGTCAGTTCAACACATGAAAATCAACCAGTGTGACACATCATATTAATAAAATGGAGAGAAAAACCACATGGCCAATAAGCATATGAAGACACTCAACATCATTAGTCATCAGTGAAACAGAAATCAAAACCACAATGAGATACCACTTCACACCCACTAAGACAGCTAGAATCAAAAGTCAGATAATAAGGGTGATCAAGGATGTGAACAAATCGAAACCCTCATATACTACCGGTGGGAATGCAAAATGGTGTGGCAGTTTGGAAAACAGTTTTACAGTTTTTCAAATTGTTAAACAGACTACAGTATCTCCCAGCAATTTAACTTCTATATATATGCCCAAGACAAAAGAAGACATACGTCCACACAAAAACTTGTATACTAATTGTAATAGCATTATTCATAATGGCCATAAGGTGAAACAACTCATGTGTCCATCAACTGATAAATGGGTAAACAAAATGTGATATATCCACACAAGGGACTATTACTCAACAATAAGGAGAAATGTTGATACCTGCATTAATATGGATAAACCTTGAAAACGTTATGCTAAGCCAAGGAACCAGACAGAAGGACTGTATTTAACATGATTCCTTTTATATGAAAACTTCATAGTAGGCAAAAAGCAGATTAACATTTTTCTATGACTAGGGAGTGGGGGGAGGCAAAATGAAGAGTTACTGCTTTGGGGTGATGAAAATATTATAACCTTAAATTGTGGTGATAGTTGCACAGTTTTGTGAATATATTAAAATCCAATGAATTGTATAATTTAAATGGGTTAATTTTATAGTTTAGTCTATTTAAATCCAATAGACCATGTATAGAATCTGTGTGCTAAAAACAACAAAACATTGATGGAAAAAATCAAACTTGATATAAATAAATGGAGGATCATGCCATGCTCATGAATTGGATTTAGCCAGAGTTCTTTGTTACGAGAACAAAAATTCAATCAATTTTTTAAAAAAAGATAAATTAGCCTTTATAAAAGTTAAAAACCTTTGCTCTGTGAAAGACAATTTTAAGAGAATAAAAAGACAAACTGCAAACTGAGAAAATATTTACATATCCAAACCATATAATGAACTCTCAAAACTCGGCAGTAAGAAAACAACTGGAAAAAATATATAGACAAAATACTTGAACTGACAGTTCCCTAAGAAGATATGTGGTTGGCAAAGAGCACATGAAAAGATGCTCAATATCATTAGCCATTTAGGGAGATGTTACTTACAAGTATATTTATCAGTATGGCCAAAACTAATACTAATAGTAAAATTAACAATACTGTGTGCTGGGAAGAATGTGAATCAACTCTAATACATTGCTCCTACAGTGCAATAGTATGAGTGCAATATATAGCACTTTAGAAAACACTTCGGCAGTTTCTTATAAAGTTAAACTAAAACATCAGATGACACACCAAACCCACTCTGATATTAACTTAGATAAATGAAAGCTTAACATTTACAGAAAAATCCATACACAAATCTTTATAGCAGCCATATTCATAATCACTAGAAGCTTTAAATGACAGCTGCTATTTAAAAGAGATCAGTAGTTGCCAGCGTAGACTACAAAGAAGCAGCACAGAGAGTTTTGAGGGCAAGGGAACTGTTTTGTATCCCGATTGTGGTGGTAGTTACACGAACCCGTACGTGCATTCAAACTCATAGAACTGTACCCCAAAAGAGAAAAGGAAAGGAAAGGAAGCCATTTTACTGTATGTTAATTTTCAAAAGAAAAAAGTAAAGAAATAAAATAACACCTAGAGTGCAATGAAAAGTAAACAGAATGGTCTCTGTGCAATAGTCCTAGAAAGCACGCATTTACCACCCAACAAATGTGTTCAAGATGTGCTTTTGTTTTAGTGGAGTTCAGGCATGCTTCCTGAAAAAGATGGAAACAACCAAATAGCTCCTTCCTCACCTTCCCACCTTGTCCTCCATCCCCCATGTGGTTTTGCAGGAGACCTTTTTCTGCATCCCAACGAGTCCCCTAGAATTACTATAACTGGCCCCAGACAATCCATGAAAACCTTCTTGAGTCACCAGACACGTTTTAAATTTTTATCATTATTTTTTAATAATACCTGTTACTTGTACTGACATCATGGATTCACAAGACAGTATTTCATGCATCAAGGTAATTCATCAAGTTCCCAGAGTGCCTCCAGGTAGTTATTAGAATAGTGTAACTTCTTACCTATATATTATTTTATGGATACATGTACAATAACTTATTAAAACAATTTCATTTTAAAAACGATTATGATTCTAGTTTTTCAATGTTATAAATAGTATTGATGTAAACATCCAATTTTGTGTATATTTCTATAGAATATAGTTCTCATATCCATGATAATGTTTAATCCTTTTCCCAGGTTGTATCTGATAGCTCAAAATTTGTCAATTTACAGACTTAGATAGATTGAATTGTTTTTCTCTAATTGCATTACTTGTCACTTGCCCTTAATAAAGCTCCGCCTGCCTTATTTTCTGCCTACAAATGTAGACTTGAAATTTCATCCCTTCATTGATTTGTTAATTCCTGCTTAGTGAGTTTACTGTATCCATAAATCTCAGAGCTCATGGTATACTTGCTTTTCCAAATTAGCTATAACACTGTTAAAGTTTTTAGCAAAAAAAAAAAAGATAAACATTTCTATCAATAAGAAAAGAGAATGGCAATTAGAAACTCCAGAATAAAGAAAACTCTATATATGAAATGACAAAACTAAATATAAAGAAAATTATATGTGACATGATTTTGAGGATGTCTTTGACCTTGGCATTTGCAACATTCTCCTTTGAGAGGCACAGATTTGGAGAAAATTACTTCTCTTCCTCTTTGGATATAGTCCCATTAAATGACTCCTAAGTAAATAGTATACCTATCAGCCAGTATAACAAAGAGAATTTTAGGATATTTAGATTTAGGAATCAACCTAAACAAAAATACGAAAGTCTTAATTATGCCTATATCAGAACCTTAACAATGTAAAAATAGTAGAACAACAACAGCAGTCGAGAACTGAAGGGGAGAAGAAGGAGAGGGAACGGAGGGGCATTAATTTCCTCATATTCTATAGTCAAAAGTCAAGACACTCTCTAAATAGATGAATCAACAAGTAATGGATAGAGGTATATTATTTATCGTTTTAAAAGTAGCAGATAGAAGAACTAAATAAAGAACAAACAAAAAAGTGGAAATAGAAAGGGAACAAGAGAAAGGGTAGAAAGTGAGCGAAATTTATTATTTTTTATAATAGGGAATCAATAAATATGCTTAAAGTTGATAAATCACTTAGCATTGACAAATCAAGAAATAGTGGAAAAGTCTATTATTTAGAATTATGGAATAAGAACTAAAAACAAAAAAAACCCTCAAAAGTGCTTTTCTTTGAAATATAATGCTAAGATCAGAGGTGGGAAAGAAAAGTGTTTTTTTCTTTCATTCCATATTCTTCTGTACTGTGTAGATTTTTTTATTTGGGGGGACAGATATTGCTATAATCATAAAAAATAATGAAACAGATAATAAATAAAAGGTTAGACAAACATTCTGGGCAAATACAAGCAAAATAAAGCAGGAGGTAATATGGAATTCAAGGAAAAAATAATTAGTAGAACAACTACAAAAAAAATTGTAGAAGATTTTACCCAAAGTGTTAAGTAAGTGGTGGGATTATAGGTTTTTTTTCCCCTTTCTTATCTGTATTTTCTAATATTTATGCAGTAGTCATTGATTATCTATTTAAAAAGAAAAAGGAATAAGTGAAAGTGAAAATGAGAAGAGCATTCCTTACTTCCACCAAAAGACCCAATGAACACCAAGCAGAGGTAAATCTCCCTTCCAGGGAGTGCCCACCATGCAGACCAACTAGCCCTGAAATTCCATCATTCTACAGCCTTGTACCACCTGGGAATTAACCACGCTGTGCTGTAGTTCACCCCACTCTTCCTACACCTCCTAATTCACCTCTCCCTATTTAATAGCATTAAAACCATAAGCATTGACAAAGACCATGATTTCCTTCTTTATAATTCGACCCATTCAAAAGTGTTTTTGAGAGTACTTACACGCACACACACACACACACACACACGCACACACCCCACAGCAGGAAAAGAGTAAATTGTGAAATCCAAGCAAAGGAAAATTTAGGATAAAGGTTATGGCTATAATCCAACACATGCAGCAAGTTCTGCACACCTATCAAAATGGGCCACAAGTTATGGAACTGAGCTTTCCAACTCCCTCCTCTTCCCTACTCCTCCAAAAAGGAGGAAATCCCCTGAGTTAGAAGATTCCCAGGATCCGTGAGTTAGGACACAAAACTCACACTAGTGTGTTGCTTGTTTGAGAGAACCTCCGTTTCATCTGACAGGACAAACTGAAAGAGATTTTCCCTTGGATGCACTGGGTTCAGGGTTATTTAAGAAGTTCTCACCACAGGAGAACAAAAGGTAATTATGTAAGGTGATGGAAGTTTTAGCTAACTTTATTGTGGTAATCATTTCACAATATGTACATGTATCCAAGTACCACATTGTACACCTTGAACTTACACAATGTTATATGTTGATTATACCTCAGTAAAGCTGGGGGGAAAAGAAGCTCTTTGAGCATGTGTACCCTCTGCCCCTCCCTTTTGACCTGAATGACATCTTTCCTTAGGACCCTAAGTTCACAGTGTTCTTTTTTTTTTTTTTTTTTATGCGGTACGCGGGCCTCTCACTGTTGTGGCCTCTCCCATTGCGGAGCACAGGCTCCGGACGCGCAGGCTCAGCGGCCATGGCTCACGGGCCCAGCTGCTCCGCGGCATGTGGGATCTTCCCGGACCGGGGCACGAACCTAGGTCCCCTGCATCGGCAGGCAGACTCTCAACCACTGCGCCCCCAGGGAAGCCCCACAGTGTTCTCTTGGTAGACAAGTGCTAACTAATGTTTCCCAGCTGTACTGGACTGAAAAATATTCCACTAGCCCATCTTCCAAATCTGACAGTATCAATCAGGAAATTGACACCCAAGTGGCATCCTGAGGATGGTTCCCATATAAACCCACCCTGGCTCTGATCAAGAGGCAACATGAGGGTAGTAAGAACAAAGAAATGTCAGAATACTACCAAATGTATACTTCTGGGCCTCAAAGAGTCATTTCATCACAGAAATCTGTAAGTATTTTTTTGGAGAAGTACTATATTTGGCAGACTTCGGAAGGAAATTTATAAAGGATTTATATTTACCAAAAAAAAGACAAGTGATCATCTAAATGCACCAGATATTTAAATTTTCAATCTATTCTTCTTTGAGATTTCAAACACCTTGATGTCAATTTTAAAAGAGAAAAAGCTTAGTCAAGACAATAGGAACTATTCAATTGATTCCTAAAACATTTGGTCAAGAAATTATTTAAATACACCAGAAAGACTTCAAAACCAGAGTAATATATGTTTTCTAATATATCCATGGGATGTATGACAAAAGGAGCTTTTCCTGACAGTCCAGTACAACTGCCATTTCAGATCTAAAGGTTATGTCAGCAAATCATCAAAGACAATTTATTAACTGCCCTCAGGAGAAGGGCATGCAGCGCTGTGTCAGCCAGTGATGGCAGCATTCATGCTCATCAACACAAACGTGAACAGCCTGATCTCTGCTTGTGGGAGAGAAACAATAGAATGCCAACAGCTTGCACAGAAGTCATTTAGCACAAAAGAAAAAAAGGTCAATTCTTAGAAAAAAAAATCAATTAAAGAGATATAACTAGTTGCATTTAGAGAAACTTATCCACACGCTCACCCCAGCCCCTGAAAAAAAATCATTCCTCTAAATTCCATCCATTCATGGTACTTAGGGTACACATCTGTGATTCTCAGATTTTTTTATTTTTAAGAGTTGAGACAGATATTCTGTCATAACTTGCCTGATTGCAGCTGTAACAATGTTGAAATCCTCAAAGGCATAAATGGTAAATATTTATCACTTAATTAATGTTAATATTTTAAGATGTTTATGACAACTCTTAAGATGATTGACAACATGCTGTGGGTACAGCAAAAACAGGATTTGGATTTCATGATGTAGAGTAGTGGTAAGGATGAAGATCAGGTTGAAATTAATCCAGACCCTGAACAAAGCTCAGCATCATTTAGTTGATTCAACAGAAAATGCTGTCAATCAAGACTTTTGGCTACTGTATGGTATAATGTGGTAGCCAAGACGGCCAGTTTTATGATATGCAGTGAGGCAGATGGTTTTTCCCAAGAATTGCCACAGCAATAGCTCCCACGCCACATGCATTTCCATGGAGGGATCACGCCGACCCTCCATCAAGAGATGAGTCTAATTGCCCTCTCCTGAATCTGTCCTGACCTGATGACTCACTTGTCATCAGTTGAACAAATTGAATGATACTGCTGAGTTCTGCAACAAAGTCAGAAAAGGCCATGAAGCTTCTACCTGGTTCTCATGTGACATTCACTCTGGGAGAAACTGTCTGCCATATAAGAAATCCAGTTACTCTGAGACCACCACTTGAAAAGGCCACAGGTAGGTGTTCCTTTAGAAAGTCCCGGCTGAGCCCAGCATTCATCTATTCTGATCCTGCACCCAATTCCAATGTATGGGAGCTTTTCCACACCACCAAGTAATTCTACAATTTAAATCAACTCTGGCACTATCTCCCTTGAGATAGCATCAGATTCCATAGGATTAGGGCTCAGTCCCACAAGAATGCCCTCCCTGCCACACACACCAACTTCAGATGCCAATGGAAAGTCCAGGTTGTCACCTGTGCTTTTTTTCGACCAATAGGCTATAGATGGGAGGTTTCAACAAGCCTCTCCCTGGGTTCAATTAATTTACTAAGATGGCTGACAGAACTCAGAGAAACATTTTACTTACTAGATGACTGGTATATTATAAAAGGGTATAACACAGGAGCAGCCAGGTGGAAGAGATGCTTTGGGTAAGGCATGGGGGGGAGGGCACAGAGCTTCCATGCCCTCTAAGCTGGTCACTTTCCCTGAATCTTCACCTGTTTACCAACCAGGGAGATCTCCAAACCCCATCCCTTTGGTTTTTTATGGAGGTTTTGTTACCTAGGCATAATTGATTAAATAATTGGTCATTGATTCATCCTCCAACCTCTTTCCCTTACCCAGAAGTTGCGGGGTTGGGGATGGGCGGTTCTGGGTGGGACTGAAATTTCCTATCATCTTATCACATGGTTGGGTCCCCTGGCAACCAGCACCCATCTTTAGGTGACCTAGGTGCTTTCCGAAGTCACCTCATTAACTTAACAAAAGACATCTTTATTGCTCTTATCACTTGGGAAATTACAATGGTTTTAGGAGTTCTGTGCCAGAAACAGGGACAAAGACCAAATATGTATTTCTTATTATAAACCACAAGATCACGTTTATCCCACCAAGATGTCAGATATATGAGTTGTCTTAGACTTTCCAGAATAACAGTTCACCAGTTAAGAACCACTGAGTGACCTCAGTCCATGTCATGGGGAGCAGAAGAATAACTCAGTGAAATCCTGCCTGAATATCAAACCCACCAAACGAGATATAGTAAAAATGGTTATTGTTTTAAGCCACTAATTTTATAGTAGTTTTTATGCAGCCTGAACATTCAGGCAAATGTTGCCAACAGCATTGGGAAAACCCCTGTGGACCCATCTACAACCATGGCATGTTTTCTTCCACAAAATCTCTATGGAAATCCACATGGTTTGCACCCTTGCCATGCAGGGCTGCTTCAATCTCTATGAAAGCGTTTATTTAAATGCCAGGTGACCCTAGCGTACTTAGATACTTGTTTTCACATCATTAACCATTTGACAGGGATGCTTGGAGTACAGAGGATACTAACAGACTAAAATCTTCTACCCACAGAGGAGGAATCCGAAATTAAAATAAGATATTTCTGAAATTGTCATGTGAGTTGGTGAGTGAATCCATCTTGTGCTACATGAAACTTCAAAAATATCTTGACCTATTAACTAAGAAGAGCTAAAGACAGTTGTCAACTCTATGTCCTCTGAGTGCTGATTTGTAACTTAGAATATATTTCTCCACAAATATCTAGGCATTAGTCTTAATAACACTAATCTAATCTGTGGGCCCCATGGGCCAGGATCACAAGCTAATGAAGGGGAAGAAGGATGAAGAAAGAATTCTCTCTCTTCCCTGGGAGCAGGGCCAGCCCCTGAAGAAATGTAAGGTGTAGCTTTGTCTTCAGCCCTCTGGTACCTTAGAATCCCTTCTCGCCAGTTTCTGGGACCCCCAGGTCACTCCCTGATGGTGGAATCACATCCAGGTCTGCACTTCATTCCAGCACCTCTCACCCCCATGCTGCATGCTCTAATATTATTTATCTAATTTCTTACCTCCACTCCCCCAGGAAACATATTCTCACTAATATATAAATGGTCGATTGACTCTTTCTGTCTTTATTTACATTACTGAGATTTCAGGCTGCTGGGCTACATGAAGTGAAAATGACTAGGAAAACCAGCCAGCAAGCAAAACAGCTCTCCTTCGAGTGTCTTCTGGCTTCTCCCCTCCTGATCCTGTGGATTCTCTCTAGCTTCTTGGAGGAGTCAGTAGCAGGAAAGTCAGTGATGAGGTTGGGGGGAAGTATTGTGGTAAACTCATCCATGTTTGGGTAGTTTGTAAATTGAGAACTTCACATGTCATCTTTATCACAAGGGTGAGGTCAACAGCAACCAGCTTAACAACCGGCTCTCTGGAAGAAGAGAGCTGGAAGAAGATCCCTGATTCGTAGCCTTTGCCAAGCTCTGCGGTGTAAATTTCCCCACTATATCTGACTTTCAGATACCAATGTGCCGTCACTGAACACGGAGTTGGGAAGTGATGAGCACAGTCAGCTCTCCTGAGCCAGCAAGAGCCAGCTTCAGCCACCACTGCCAACACCTATGGCCACCACATCCTACTTCCAAGCCCTGGCAGCCAAGATAAACCAGAGGTGGGGTTCAATGTGGAGACCATTTCTGAAAGGAGACTGGTGATTGAAGTCTAAAAGATACCCTTCTACCTTTGCCCATGCAGTCCTGCTCAGTTTTCTGTCTCCAAAGTCCTTTCCTCCCCACACCTGGGACCCCTTGGCTTCTAACTCATTGCTAAGAGCCACTGACCATGGTGGGCCCCTTTCTGGTCACTGTGTCCCTAGTTTGTTTGCTTTATGCACCCAAGTTCCTGTCCCGACCCCTTGCCCATCCTCCAAATGACTCTTGGCCCCTGGCCTCTGCCCCCAGAGACTGGATCCCCAGCATAAACCAATTCCTCTGGCCAGAGACCTGTTCCTTGCTGGCTGGTATCCCCAAGGCGATCAAGACTGGGCTTTGGGGAGAATGAAAAGGAATCTATCATGTCTTGAGTGTCGATGTTTCAGGCATCCGTGCAATGTGGGGAGGCAATTCTCTCTGCCTCATAGGTGAAGACGCTGAGGCCTAGACAGAATCCCAAGGCCACACAACTTATGAGCGCAGAATCCAATTTTAAACCAGACTTGGTGAGGCTAAAGACAGGTCTGTCTGACCTTCACACCCACCCTGTACCCACCATACTTGTGGTTTTCAGACTCTTCCCCAGGAATTTAAAGTCCAGAGCAGATGATTTTAAAACACTACAAATATTTTGTGCAAATTTTGTGCTTGAATATATTTTAAGCATTTTTAAAGAACTATACAAATTAAAGCAACATGCAAAGTCAGTGTGTTTTACACCAGATATGGGTAACCTGTGCTGCCGGGTTAGTGCATATAGACCTCAAAATAAAGTTTCCTTATTATCTCATTAATGTATTTACCCTCTTTTGTAGAAAATTGTGCACATGAACAGAAGTGGGGCAAAGTCATTACATCATGGAAGCGCCAAGGTTTTGGTATCTTTCACCAGTAAGGTAAGATGGGACATCTACTCCAATCGGTTGGGGGAAACTGAACATAAAAAAAAGACTGCTCTTTACACTCTCTGTGTTTCGTGTTCTCACCACTTTTGTTTCAGTTGTGTTTTTTACTCTGCTTCCTCCAACATCTTTTCACCATTGTCTAAACAGTACTTCTCTTTTATTAAAATCACATATTCCCACCTGGCTAATGTATTTATTTTTTTGTGAGCTTATTGTCTATTTTCCCAATTCTCACCTCCCTCCTACCCTCCAAATGTAGACTCTAGGAAGGAAGGGACTTTGTTCTGTTCATCACTACATCCAGGGCACCTAGACCACTGCCCAGAATATAGTAGGTGCTCAACAAAATTTTTTGAATGCATAGATAGATGAACAAATGAAAATGAATTTGACTACTTTGAGATTTTGAGTGACTGTATGACAGAGATAGGTACTAAGATGTATGAGAGTTTTTCTAATGATATTGCCAAACATCTCATAATGTTAGAACATAAACTTGAAAAGTGTTTTCTAGAATACAGTTGTGATTTAATACCAGCTGAAGAACCCATTCATCACCTCCTTCCAGCTTGTACATTTACTGATTAAAGAAAGTGGGCAGTTCCTAGGCACAGAGAGTAATTCAACTTTGGAACAAAAATATCTTGCCACTTCTCTTTCAAACCTCTGGATGAGTTGCATTTAAGAGAATACTGAGATCATAAGGCTAGCTTTCAGGAATTTATATGTACAACTAATATCTGTGTGAATCAGGAATTTTTCTCCAATATTATGTGACCTAGAAAAATGCAGACATAAGTGGAATGTTGAGACTGATTAAGACTGCAAATATTAGCCAAAAAAGTTGATTTCAAAGGCTGTGTTCATCTAAAAAGCCTCATTTTTCTTACTAGCTAGTTTCAACTATTACACATGTGAACTTATAAAATCAATTCATTCCAATCAAACAAACCTTATCTGTTTTACGTCAGGGTTATTTTATCATTTGAGGGAAATAGAGGATTCCACTGCTAAAAGAAATTAAAATGTGAAAACAATGGCCCTGCCCTGCACAGTGTCCATTCTCCTGAACCGCAGCTGTCGCCTGCCCTAGGAGGCTCTGGGTGGCATTTGAAGTGGTCCCTTGCCTGCTGAGAACCCCTCATGGCACAGCACTGAAGTCCAGCTTCATAGACAGAACCAGTCTCCATCCCTCTGCTGTGGCTCTAACCCACAGTGGTTAGAGCAGGATGAAGGCCACGGGCATGAAGCCAGAGGGAGTTGGCTTTACTCCGTCTCTGTCACTTACCAGTGCTGAGGAAGCAACTTAACTTCTCAAGCATCTGTTCCTTCATCTGGCAAAATGCTAATGTCAATTTCATAGGGCTGTGGTGAGAATTAAAGAGATAATGTGGGCAAAGCTTTAGAACAGAAGTGGGGTGATGTTATTACATTTATTATTTTTGTTATCATCATGTTTTAGCTCTTAGGTTCAACCCGTGTACATAAGGCACCTTGCTTCAGGTCTGCTTGACAGATGTGTTCAGAAAAGTCCAAGGAAATCACAAAGAATTGTAACTAAACAGAAAACTATAAGGGATTGTATAATGGATTGCAGTATTATCGACATTTCTCATTTTGCTACTGATGAGCACATTGCTCCTGAAGGATGCTATCCAGCCTCAGTGTTCCAGGTGGAAGGGAAGGGCCCAACCCTGCAAACTATTATCTCTGATGCACATCTCATCCTCACCACCGTCCCTCACTGCTTGTCTGTGGACTGTTTGAAGCAATAAAGCAAGACATCCAAATGCTCCTAACTTAAACATGCATCCATAAGCATCCCTGTCCTGAGATGGGAAGGAGTTGAAAAAGGCACTGTGTCCTAGCCCTGCCTCCTGGGAAGCGCACAGGAGAGGGCTTTACAGGCTTCCTAGGTAGTGAGAGGACACCTTGAATTGGAAGTAGCATGGCTGAGCCAGGTTAATGCTCCTGAAGCCTCCCCAGGAGATGACACTCTATGATCCAGCCTCAGGGGGCTGGGGGCTCCCCTCCCAGAGCCAGGCCCCCTCCTACCCCACACCTACCACTGAGCTTGAGCTGCCTGGGGGGTGGCACAGTTAGATGCACTTACTCCCCTCCCCTCCGTGGGGCTCCTGCACCAGGACCCCTCTGCCCTCATGTTGTGGTGAGCCAGGGCCACTCCCTTTAGAAGGTCCAGCTTCCTCTGCCCAGGCTCCTGCCCCTGTCCTTCTTGGATCACTGCTGCCTGCCAGCACCCTGACCCAACCCCATTGCCCACAGAATCACTGCCTCCAATCACTGCCTCACTTCTCCAAGGAGAAGGAAAAGCTGAGAAAGAAGCTGAGGGGCCTTTGAAAACCCCTTGACTCCTCCCACTGAATGGGGACACATCCACTCATATCCCCAGCCTTGACCTGTTGAGTACCTACTACACTCGGGCTCTGTGCTAGGCCCTGGGCATTTGGAAAATGAACAAAGCAGAGCACCTGGGTCAAGCCACTCATGGTGTAGGAGAGACACAGAGTACAGAATAAGAGGGAAGCTTAGGGGCTGGGAAGCCTACCTGACCCAGCTGGAACACTGCCCTGGGAAGCGGACTCTGGGATGGAGTCATCAGGCAGGATTCAGTAAGGAGTTGCCCTGCGATCGACACCTGTGGAAGGGAGAGGACAGAAGTGGGTTGGGCAGTGGGAGAAACTGAGTCATGGCACAGGGACACAGGCTCAACGACAGCCTCAACCAACACCATGAGGACCACTGAAGTTAAAATAACACCGTGGAGTTTCCCCAATATCCAGAACTTTAGGCTCCTGCATCAACCAGTTGTTGAACTGAGCCCAGGGGCATGGCCTTGGACACACCACTTCCCAAACTCCTGTGTATACAGCTCCCTTTATTCTGGACTATCTCTCTGGACTATCTCTGCAGAACACATTTTAAGTCTCCAGTCCAAATGCCCCAAACTCAGAGATCATCTATGTCATTAACATCATAAGATTCAGAACATGGCTGCCTGGGATGGGGCTGCCACCGAGACCAAGCCATGGAAAGCTGTGTGCCTTTCCTACCCAAAACCTGGGATCCCAGCTCCATTCCTACTCTCAATCAGCCACCAGCTTAGAGGCAGGGCTTCCCCAGGAACATTCCTGAATTAACCAGGATGCTTTCAGGGGACAAGGATTGAACCTCTACTCAAACTGGTTCAAGAAGAAAAGTAGTGTAAGGATTTTAATGGCTTAGGTAACTGAAAAGTCCAGGGATAGGTCTAGCTTCAGGAAAAGCTGGATCCAGGGCTTTGCTCTCTTTCCATCTCTCAACTCTGCTTTCCCCTGTGTTAGCTGCATTCTTACACACGTTCTTTCTTTGCACTGCCACCTGGAAGCTCCAGGTTTACATTCTGCCATCTTAATAATCCCCATTAATAAATATGGACATTCTACTGCTTCATATTGCCTATGAAATCCTGGATTTGCACCTCATTGGCTTGGTGGATGTCACCTACGCAACCCTGAACCAATCGCTGTGGTTAGGGGGATAGAACACATGGATTGTTTGGGGTTTCGACATATGCTGGGGAAGAAGGGGGGTGTCACTCTTTCCAGATTACATGGCCTGGCAGTGGGGGGAGAAACAGTTCCCCACAGGAAAACCAGGATCCAGCCTCAGAAGAAGAAATGGATACTGGATATCCAGAAACATCCCACTACAATACTCTTCGCTGACACAGCTTGTAGGGCCTGTGCTGGACTCTGCCCTCACTTTGTGGCCTGGCAGAAGTGATAGAAAAAGCCCTGCCCTGGGACCCTCCCTGTTTTGTACCATGTTCAGTGTGGCTAGCCCCTATGTCTCATGTCCCTCATAGCCAAGATGGTTATCTGTCCTGCTGCACTGAAGAAACACCCAAGTCGGAGATGGGCAGGAACTGTCTGCATAATTATCACAAGTTTCCTTCCAGCTTCCTGTCTCAGCAATTTACTAGCAAGTATCCATGGAATGGATTTGACATTGAGGATGTGGGAGGGGACCAGAAAGAGGGAGAAAAGTAAATGCAATGGAAATTCCCCACCTTCTAGTTACTGCTGACAGTTTGGCTTTTGATTGGCCTCTTGGAATCCGATTCTACTCTGAGTTTCCAACTTGACCTCAGCTGCTGTTGGCTCTGTTCTGGCATCACTGGACCTGACTCCGCCTTGTTCTGCAGCTAGAGAGGCTCCTGACAATTCTCTGCTCCAGTGGAGCAGACTTCTCTGCCGTCTGACTACTGGGCTTCCTCTGGCTCGTTGAGGCCTTTGTGTGAATCTGAAGGCTCCCGTTCTTCTGGACAGACACAGCCGTGCCAGGACACGTGGCTTGGTGAGTGGAAAGTGAGTGGGACCTTAGTCCTCCCAGACACTTTGCCCTTGGGCAATGGGCAACCTGCTCAGTGGTGAGCAGGAGCCCTGACTGGCATCTCCCTGATTGGCACTGACCACACGGGGGCCCAGTGCCACAGGCTTTCCCCACAGGACCTGACAAAACCCAGAGCTGACCTCCCCACTGCCTTTGGTCCACATCGCTGTCTGAGTCACCCCAAACCTGGGAGTCCTGAGAGCTGAAATCATGTCACAATACTCACTCTGTTCAGTAAACGCTTGCCAAACCGGAAGATGAGTGGCAAGCATCCAAGGTCCTGCTCTCCACACCCTGGACAGCAGGACCTTGGATGGGTGGGGTTTGCACTGTTGAAGTCAGCCCTGCCTCTTCAGCACATGCTCCTTTGCTCCAGTGTTCCATCAAAACCCCTTAGTTAAGGCTTCCCTGTCCAGCGCTCTCTGTTCCCGCCTTAATGGGCAGTTAAATCAGTCTGGGCTGTTACTGGGGAGAAGGCAGAGAGGGGCCCTCCTTCCTGATGGAGAAGACTTTCTTTGAAGATTTTCTCTTTCTCTTGCTGACCCAGAAGCACCCTTTGGCCTTGACCCCAGCGGCACAGACAGCTCCTCAAAAAAGAATGAATGGCCACTTGCCAGGGAATCAATGAGCCCAGGGAAGAGTCCTGAGAGGGAAGCAGGCATCCCAGCCCTGGGACAAGGGTCAGATACACTTTAGCACCCACACTGCTGACATCCCCTCCCGCGGCCCTCCCAGATCTGACCTCTGACCTTCACTGCCCTCTCCCCCACCACCCCTGCACCTTGCCCCCTGGCAGAGCATACGGCTGAAAGACCCAGACCCAGCCACGCAGCGCACAGCGTTGGCTGCACACAGAATTACACCGCCGAGGGGCAAGCAGAATGGATGGGGGAGGCTGACAGATCCAGAGACTCCAGAGCAATTTCACTTGGATTTGATTCATGGCTTGTCAGAGCACTAACCAAATATTCCATTTTCATTTTCACCCTCCTCTCTCTCCCATTGACTGGCATCATAATTGAAAACTCTGGCGTGAAGGGCCGGGGCCACCTGTCTGCAGGGCCTTCAATTCCACCTGCTCAGAATGTCTTATGCCTGAAAGAGGGGGACAGAGGGGAAAATCAGCAAACAGATGGTGTGGGGATTAGATTCACATATGGGCTGCCCTCTGACGACTCTGTTATGTTGGCTTGAGCAAGCCAGGACTCTCCCGCACTCTGCTCTCAGCCTTTTGAGCTTATTCCTGCTTGTTTGCTCAACTACAAAAAGGATGCAGGGCCAGAAAGGTGGACTGCGTTTGCAGTCACTCTCTCCCCTCCTTGTTTGAAGGCCTGCCGAGAGGCAAGCTGGCCAGAGGAGAGTTTTACAATAAAGGGGCAATCCAACTTGGAGAATTTTTAAAATTTCCTTTTCTCAAATAAATAGCTCTTAAAGGTTAGCCCAAATGATAATAACACCTAACATTTATTGAGCCCTTACAACTTGCCAGGAGCCGTTTTAAGAATCTTACAAAAATTAGCTCATTTTACCTTGGTAAGAACACTATGTGCTAGGTACTATTGTTACTTACCCCCACTCCACAGATGGGAAGCTGAGATCAAGGGATGCTAAGAAACTGGCTTGAGGTCAAACAGTTAAGAACTATTAAAGAACTGGATTTCAACACAGCCAGACATCTTAACTTGTATGTCATGCTTCCCTGAGCTCAAAGATCGAGACCTAAAATAAACAGGTAGATAGATAGATGATAGAAAGGGATAGATTAGCTAGCTAGATAATAGATAGATATATAGGTAGATAGATAGGTAGTGATAGATAGATAGATAGATAGATAGATGATAGATAGATAGATGCATAGAGAAAATAGATACATACATATATAATAGCTAGCTAGATGATATTTTTAATGGCAGTAAATACGAGTCTCTACCAGTACAGTGAAGGCTGAGGCTGGTGCAAGAATCCCAGTTGTCCTTGTCTGTTAGAGGTAGAATGGTTCAGCTACCTCAGTTCCAGGGCCCAGTTCGAAAGGGTGAGGAAGGAACAGAGAGGAAGGGCTGAGGTTCTGAGTCTGCACGGTCAGGATACGGTATACCTGTAGAAACAGGAGTGTTCCAGACCCTCTGAGCTCTCTGACTGCTGTGCTGTGACCTCTCCAGCTCAGCAACTGACACAGGAGTGAAGCCCAGGCTGGGTAAACCTGGGATGGAGAGCTGAGGAGGTGACCCACTAAATATCACCTGGACAAGTCAGAACGCCACCCAATGGAGCACTCAGGGCTGGGGTGGGAGTAGATGACTGGAGGGCAGAGTGGAAATCTGAGGCAGAACCAGCCTTGGGGACCCTGTGCATATGGCTTGGGCTCTGAGGGCACAAGATACCACACCCAGCACAACAGACATTACTGCAGACAGACATACAATTGAGCTTCTAGAGGACCCCAGGGCAGGAACCTGAAACCTGTGCTTTTATCACGCACCCCAGATGGTTCTGGTCATGAGACAGGTATGGGGACCTCAGAGGTAAAAAGCTGAAGGTCTGAAAGAGCTCCAATCTCCTGTTTGCCAGTCCCCAGCCTGCCTGCCCAGGCCATATCTTCTGCCACTAAGAGGTGATTGCCTTACCAGCTCCTTCCTTGCCCCACCTAGACAGGTGGCCTGCTCACTCTCTGGGGTTTCGGGGATTTAATAATTGGTTTCCCCAGAATGCTGAAACCAGCAAGTTTTAAATTTGAAACATTCACTTTCTGCCACAGTTCTAAGCCTGACCCACAGTCTGCCCCCCACTTTTCCCTACCTGCCCCCCTGCTGCCTAGATGCTGTGGCCAGACACAGATGCCACTTGCTGCTGGGTCACAGACAGAAGAGTTTTTCCCTGTGCCTGTCCTGAGGACCATGCCCCAAGTTGTACTAGTGTGTACTAGTTGTTATTGCTGCTGTAACAAATTCCCACAAACTTAGTGCCTTAAAACAGTACAAATTTATTATCTTACGGTTCTGGAGGTCACAACTCTGAAGTGGGTCTTACTGGACTGAAATCAAGGTGTCAGCAGCTCTGCATTCCTTCTGGAGGCTCTACAGGAGAATACTTGCTTTGTCTTTGCCAGCTTCTAGAGGCTGCCCACATTCCTTGGCCTGTGGCCCTGCATCGCTCTCACCTTCACTTCTGTTGTCTTATTTTCTCTCACTCCGACCCTCCTGCTTCCCTCCTATGATGACCCTTGTGATTATAGTAGACCAGATAGTCCAGGATCACCTCCCCATCTCAAGATCCTTAATTTATCACATCTGTCATGTCCCTTTTGCCATGTAAGGTGACATATGCACAGAATCTGAAGATTAGGATGTGGACATCTTTGGGGGGGCCATCATGTTTTCTACCACAGGTTAATAATGTGCACATCCATCCTGCCACTGGGCCCGTGCAGGAAGTAAAGGCATGGGCTTTGGTGACTGGGCACACACTTGGGAAGCCCACACTGCCCAGGAGAGGAGCCCAGGCTGTTCCTGGACCGAGACTCAAGTGACTGGGACACCCAGGGAGGATGGGGGTATGCTGTGAGAGGCGGGTGTGTGCACATGTGTGTGTATACATGCACCTGTGTGCACATGTGTATACAGTACTCGGGTCAGAGTAGTGGTTATCCGATGCTCTGGAGGCAATAAGTGCTGAAAACAGCAACCCAGAGAGAGAGAGCAAGGTTAGAAGGTGGCTTGGCAGTGTTCCCTCATTAAATGGCAAAATTAGAACGTGCACCTCAAATTCCCAAGACTGTTCATTGCCGAATTCATTTCTCCACAGAAGCGCAAGAATTCAAGAACTCTCCCGTGCTCATTTCAGAAAAAGAAGCCTGAGGAGAACAAATTGCCTTCTGCTGTCTCGGGCTCCACTGTGGTCTGGCTGCATCGGGAGGCAGACGTGGTCAGCTTTCAGCCCCACAGCCTGACCTGAGGCCTGTGAACACGGGTTTTCTGATCAGACCGCGAACACCTGGGGCCTTTTCACACAGGCTCTTCTGCTCCGGGTGGGGAAAATGGGTGGGAAAGGTCCTGAAGGCATGCTCTGGGCCTGATGCCTGTGCCCCTGTAAATCACTAAATGCCACGGGCACAGTGAGATGCTCAGTGGAGGTCCCAGGGTCCTGCGGGGAGCGGCCTGAGGACCACAGTGCAGGAGGGCAGCGTCTCAGAGAGAAGGGACTTGGGCCACCACAGGGCACAAATCCGGGAGTCACCGCTGACGTTGTGGGGGTCTAGAGGGATAGGAGAGGCCTCCGCAAAGCCCACACAACACAGCTCTTCTTCCAGAGCTGCCTGGCCAAGCTCCAGAGCAGGTGGGGTCCCCAGGCCTCCACTCCGGAAGGGCAGATTCAGGCTTCTCCAGGTCCCTGGTACCTGGTGTCCAACACTTATGCAGTGAGGACAAAGATGCTTCCCAGGGCTGTGATTTCCTATAGTGCTTCCAAGAAAACATCCAAATAACCCAGCTGGGTTAAACCCATCTAGGAGCCTGCAGGATGGAGCGGGGACAATCTTCACTCTGTTTCAAATGATGGTGAATGTATCATATTTCATTTCTGAGGACTTTTGTGTTTTCCTATTCGTGACTTCTTCACATTTATGTCCTGCATTTACCTCCTATTTTCCTGTCAATTCTATTTTTATATATTCTTCCCTCTCCATCTCCCCTTTTTTCCCCTTCCTCATATTCCACGATTCCCTCTCAACTCCTGGAAATACCTCCTCTCCCAAGAGGTTTCCCTCTTCTATTTCCAAGCCATCCCCTAAATACTTGTCTTAATAAGCTCCCAATGCTGATCTCCTTACAAATCATTCTTTGCCATTTTGCAGTTGAACCAGTGTCTTGGTTAAAATGAAAAGTCCCCAGGGCACACAATAAATAATAAAAAAGGAATAACATAATCGAGAGGGTTACGATTCTGAGCAGAAGAAAATAATGTGAAGCAGCTGGACTACATTTTGTGAATCTTAAGCTCAAAATGCAAAAATGAGGGGAGGTGGTGGGCAAGAGCCTGACTCCATGAGCCCTCAGCCCTTCTAGAAACTCTGAACAGCAGCATATGTTTAAGGGGACTGATCTTGGGAAAATAAACACCTCTTCTCACAAAGACCTGCCCTTTGCAAGATGTCAGGAGTCATTCTGGGAGAAAGAAGGAACCTCGGTGTAAAAGGAGGCTTGTGTGGGGCTTCCCTGGCAGTCCAGTGGTCAGGGATTCATGCTTCCACCGCAGGGGCCATAGGTTAGATCCCTGGTCGGGGAACTAAGATCCCACAAGCCACGTGGCACGCCCCCCCCCCCCCCAAAAAAAATAGAAAAAGAAAAAGAAAAGAAGTCTTGTGCAATATTAACAAATCCTTAGTGCCAGACTCGCACCGCACACTGGGCCTCCAAAGGACAAATAAGGAGCAGCCCCCGCTCCCATGGGCCTTGCTGGCTTGTGGTGGAAGAACTAAGGAGTGGCAGACTTTAAGGGCGACACAGGCATGACCTCGAATTAGAGACATTGGATTGCAGCCCTGGCTCTGTCTACGTGACTTTCAATGAGTTGCTTAACCTCTCTAGGCCTTGGTTTCCTCATCTGTAAAATGAGGATAATAAAAGAATCTCCTATTGTTGTGAGGTTGAAATGGTATCATCCCTTTAGAGACCTGAGCCCAGTGGCCTAGCACAGAGTGGGCATTCCATTTTGCGTAACCCCTTTTTGAGAATTAATAGGCCTCATAAACTAAAACATGAAGTCTTGTGGATCCTGAGGGCAAGATTTTAAGAGGGATGATAAATTGAGGGGCACAGGGTGTTACACAGGACCGTAGACACTGGGTAAAACAAGACATGGAAATCCCTTGAGGTCTAAGCCAGTGCCCTGTCCCTGTAGGCAGTGAGGCTTTCCGCACAGAGACATGGGGGCAGGGCCCCTCTGCTGCTGAGGCTGTGACGAGGCACCACCCCTAGGAGGTCAGAAGGATGCTTCCCCTCAACACTGCTGTCCTGGTGTTAAATGTGGTTCCGTTTCATAGATGAAAAACTGAGGCCTAGAGGAAAGTGACTGGCCCAAGGCCCTTTGAGGAGGCCAGAGCAGCAAGATAGGGCAGACCTCTGCCCACTGTCTGGACAGATGTGAGCACAGCTGTGTCAACAGGGGTGGCAGGAGCCTTCCGGATGAACTTGAGGTGCTACTGCACAAGCAGCAAGATGGCCTGGCCCCTCTGAGGGCACAGAGCGCAGACAGGTGTGCTCCCCAAGTATTGGTGGCTTTGTCTTGCAGTCACATGGAGTTCAGCACAGACTGCCATCCCAGGAAGAAAGAGGGAGGTGGGAACAGTTGGGCCCTGGCTGACCACAAGCCAGCTGTGGGCCTGTGGCACGTCCCTCTGCTCCTCCAGGCCTGTTTCCTCAGGATTGGCTTGGGTTAGATTCAGAGTCTCAGACGCACAGACTCAGCTAGTGGGTGGTGCCTGCCCAGTCTCCCTTCTTCCTTCCCTCTCTTCCTCTCTCTACTCTTCCTTCCATGGCCCTTGAATACCCTTAATGGACCAGCTTGCCCTCTCCAATCCACCCCAGGTTCTGCCATCCCAAACTGTCTCACTCCCGTCACTGTCACTCTCCATTGCCCACCTGGCCCCAAATATATTTGAATTTGCAACCCTAGGCAAAATTTCCTCTAAGGCCTTGCCACTCTAAAGGCAGTGGACCAGTAGCACTGGCATTTCCTGGAAGTGCAGAATCCCAGGCCCCTCTCCAGCCCTGCTGAAACAGAGTCTGTATTTTAACAGACTCCTGTGGGGGCTGGTCCAGGAGTCCCCGTCTGAGGTCCTTTGTAGCCCGATCGCATGTCCTCTCCGCCCCTCAGAGCACACTGTGTTCCCCCTCCATGCTCCACCCCCGAAAAAGATCATTCTGGGTACAAGCATTGCTGAGTTTCTGCTGGAGGGTAAGAACGCTTTCAGGAATTCTCTCTTATACTGATGATCTTAGCTTGGTCTTCAGAAAGATCCTTTTTCAAATTCAGTGCCTCAAAGATGGGCAAGTCAGTCCCTACCATAATCACAGGCTTGGTGCCCTCATGGAAAACTGGTGAAGCTGGAGAGAAATGTAGACATGGGAAATTTGCATCCTGCCGAAACATAATCAACTTTTGCTTCTGCAGCAATTAGCATAATATTACCGATAATGTTTTTTACATGGCAATTTTGCTGTAAACATTTGTGCTAATTTGCCATGACCCAATTATTTTATGACATACAATTACGAAGTATTTTTCAAGTTGAAATATTTTTGTTTTACATTTCTATAATCCTTTTCTAGGAAAAAAGTTTAAGAAATCAGCACACCCACAACTTGAAATACAGAATCCTCTCTTAGCTATTGTTGGTGACACTTTCCTTTGCTAAGCCGGCAGGAATTCCCCAGTGCTGGAGTGCTGACATCCTGCATTCACTCCTGACTAATTTGAATTGGGCGTCATTGAAACTGCGCGCTCCATCATTACACAGCGAGATCATTGGCTCTACACTCCCAGCCTCCTGCCAACACCCACTGACTCCCAAACAGGTAAACACTCTGAATTGGGTGGCTGGGAGGTGGCAAATACCTGCAATGAGAGAAAAGGGCTGAGTTTGCTTTTGAATGAATGTGAAAGCTTTGGCTAAAAGGAGAGTGTGAACATTGCATTATCCTCCCACACATACGTTCTTAACTGCCTCCCCAAATCCACAAGATGCTGAAGGGAAGAGCACAGCCATCCCCTGAGTTTTGGGTGGTGGGGAGGAGGGAGATGCTGTTCTGGTCACTGTGACGACAGTCTCAGCACCAGTCCTGCGGGCTACTGCTGTCACCCTCTCCAGAACAGATCTGACTAGCTGTAGGTAATAAGGTCCACAGACCCTCAGCGGACAGCCATAACTGCCTGACCCCAGACTCCTGGATAGACAGAGGGAGATGGCCAATCTGTGGAAGGTTGGCCGTGCCGACCATTGAGGCAAGGACCCCACACAGGGCTCTGAGGCCACCCCACAGAACATGCCAAGCCTCAGACCCCAGTCATCCCTGGAGGGGTAAGCTCTCAGAGAACTGGACCACAGAGGACCGAGAGCCATGGTGAGGACCATAAGTGCCACGAAGACTGAAGGCAACAGGACAAGGTAAGAGGGTGACCAAGGCAGGCACTGCCAGGAAGAGGCACAGATGTGTGTCCACAGAGGGGCTCCTCTAGGACAGACTTCACCAACGTGGGTTCACCCCATGCCCAAGGGTCGTGGGTTAGACCCTGGACCCTGAAGCTGAATTCAAATCCTGGCTCCACCACTTACTCAAGGTGTAAATGGGGCAAGTTCTTAACATCCCTGTGCTTCAGTTGCCTCTTCTGTGAAATGGGAAGAATAATATTTCCTACCCCCTAGGGTTTTTGTCAGGATTAAATTAATATTTCTAAAACCTCTAGAACAGGCACTACATTTGTTTTTGTAAAATAAAATAAAATTTCTTATTCTTTCAGCTTCCAACCAAGACAAGAATAGAATCTGCAAGGAACAGGCTCCCACCAGACCGAAAGAGGAGAGCAGCAATGTAGGTCAAGTTCTTTAGCAATTATTGAACTGAGGATCATTAAACATTTGTTGCAATAAATACTTTTTGACTGAATGCATGGAACATTTACAGAGCACATACTCTGTCTGTGTTAGGCCCTGGCCAGGTCCTGGAGGAATATAAACACCAATAAATAGAGCTCCAGCCTTGAAGAACTCACAGTCAGCAGTAGGCGTGCAAACTAATAGTTGCACAGAAAAAATGCTGAACTAATGTGCACAAGCAGATCACAAAAGAGGAAATAGGGCTAGCACAAAAATCTGTGATTTCCATATTACTAATGCACCTTTTTAACCATAGATTTTAAGGTACTTCAGATATTTTAATCAGCTTTATTAAAGTATACTTTATGATCCATAAAATTCACTAATTTAAAGCACACAACATAATCAATTTTAACAAATGTGTATAGTCACATAAACACCATCACAATCACAATATAGAGCATTTGTATCACCCCCAAATATCCCTCACATCCCTTTGTACTCACGTTCCATGACCCCCAGCCCCTGGCAACCTCTGATCTTCTTTCTGTCACTATGGTTTTGGTTCTTCTACAATCTTCTACAAGTTAGATCACACATTGTATGCTTTTTTGTGTCTGACTTCTTTCACACAGCATAATGTTTTGGGGCCTTGTTCACACTATTGTGTGTGGCAGTAGTTTGTCCCTTTCTATTGCTGAGTAGAATTCCACTATGTGGATGTACCACGGTATTCACTTACTAGGTGATAAGATGTTTAGGTTGGTTGTAATTTTTGGCTAGTACATAGAAAGCTATCATAAACATTCACATAAAAGACTTTAAAAGGGTATCTGTTTTCATTTCTTTTGGATAAATACCTAGAAGTCGGACTGCTGGGTCATATTATTATTTTTTTTTATTGCCAAACTGCCAAACATATTATTATTTTTAAATTGCTAAACTGTTTTCCAAAGTGACTGTATTATTTTGCAGCCATACCAGCAGTGAATGAGAGCCCCAGTTGCCCTGTATCCTCATCAATACTTGGGAGGATCAGTCTCTTTCATTTTAGTCATTCTCATAGGTGTGTAGTGAGTGACATCTCCTTGCGGTTTTGATTTGCAGTTGCTAATTATGTTTAGCATGTTTTTCATATGCCTCTTTGGTGAAATATCTGTTCAAATCTTTTGCCCATTCTTAAATCAGGTTATTTGTCTTCTTATTATTGAATGGTGAGAGTTCTTAATATATTCTGGATATATGTACTTTATCAAATATCAGTTTGGTATTTCTCCCAGTCTATGGCTTGCCTATTCATTTTCTTAACATCGAGTTTCAAAGAAAAAAGTTTTAATGTTGATGAAGTCCAATTTAATTTTATGATTCATGCTTTTTATGCCGTAATGTAACTCCAGGTTGCAGATATTTTCTCCTGTTTTCTTCAAAAAGTTTTATAGTTTTAGCTCCTACATTTAAGTCTCTGGTGCATCTTGAATTAATGTTCATATATTGTATGAGTTAAGGGTCAAGATTCATTGTTTTGCTAATGGATACCCAGTTGTTCCAAGATCATTTATTAAAAGACTATCCTTTCTCCATTGAATTACCTTAGCACTTTTGTTGACAATTGACTATATATGTGTGGAATTCTGTCTTAATTCTCTTGTGCTTCATGGATCTGTACATCTGTCTTTATACAATACCCCATGGTCTTGATTACATAGCTTTATAGCAAGCTTTGAAATCAAGTAATGTAAGTCTTTCAACTGTGTTCTCTTTCAAAATGTTTTGGTTGTTCTAGGTCCTTTGCCTTTCCATATAAATTTTAGAATCAACTTGTCAATTTCAACAAAAACAACTGGTGGCATTTTGATTGGGATTGTGTTGAAACAATAGGTTAATCTGGGGATAATTGACATTTTAACAATATTATATCCTTTGGTCCATGAATATGATTATTATCATAAATTCTAATGACTTCATAACAGATGTGGTATGTAACTTACTTAACCATTCCTTCTTGCTGGGTCTTTGCATTGTTTTCAACTTTCATTCTTTTAATAATGCTTCGTTGATATTGTTTAAGTGAAAGAAGCAGGGCACAACATGACATAAAGGTCATAATTATAAAACACACATATATGTATATACACGTATATACACATACATATATTAAATAGGTGTAGGGATAAAATAGAAATAAGAAAACAAACTGAAAATAACCAATTAGGGATATACATTACAGATGACTTACTTTTCCTTCTCTGCTTTCTAAATGTATTGTGACATGGAGGTAAGTGAGTAGTTTTCAACCATTTCAGGCTGTAGAGGTCAGAGGCTGCATGACAAAAAGGTGGCACCTGAGCAGAGTCTGGGAGGATGCAGAGTTTTCCAGGTGCAGGGTGGGAGAAGGGGGAGGGAGTAAATGCCAGGCCAAAGGAACAGCATGAACAAGAGCAGAGCAGTATGAAAGAGGGCAGCAGGTTCATGGAACCTGGTGATTCTGTATTAGCTAATTAGGATGGAGAGAGGCAGGCTGGGTCAGAGCATGAAGGGTCCAGATTATGAAGTTCCACATATGTGAATACAGGGACTTTAAATTTTATCTTATCAAGTACTGAGGAACCAACAAAGCGTTGAAGCTGGGTAGTGAGCCTACCAGACTTACATCTTAAAATAATCTCTCAGTGAGCAGCAAGGTGGAGAGGTGAGCAATAGTGAGCTCTGTAGCACAGTGACCGATTAGAGATTCTTGCAGAAACACAGGGTCAAGGTGAGAGGTGCCTGCACTCAGGAAGTGACTGTGGAGGTGAAGACAGGTGGGCAGATGCTACAGACCCAGCAGATGGACTGGATGTCTCACTTACTAAAATGAGGCGACTGGGAGTGGGGACAGGGACAGGTTTACAGATCAGAAACTCAAGATTATTCAATATTAACTTGAGGTGTCTATTAAGAATTCAAGTGCAGAGGTCAAGGAGGCAGCTGGTACTTGAGTCTGTGGCTTAGAAGTTTAGGCTTAATTGTGTAAATGTGGGAGTCCTCAGCATAAAACAGTTATTTAAATTCTAGGGCCTGGAGGGACTCTGTTCTGGTTACCTAATGTTATATAACAAACCACCCATGATGTCACCCTATAAAATAAAAATTATTTATATGCTGAATTTATGGAACAGGAATTCAGGAATAGCATAGCAAGAATAACATACTTTTGCTCCTTAATGTCTGAATGGACTCCCTTGTTCCCTAAATGCAAGAAATGTTCTGAGAAAAGTTGGAGATACAGGAGAGTATAATTGCACAGAGCATTCCAGAAACCACAGAGAAGGAATGAGGGAGAGGGAAGAGATCTGGAGCCTGATTAGGAGATGTACACAGCAGTTCAGAGATGAGAACATAAGAGATTGTGGATGCCCTGGAAAGGTTTGATTTTTGTAAGTGACTGGTATAAAAGGGATGTGTGGAATGGTAGAAATTATGGGACTGGTACTAATAGGTCTTGAAGGAGAATAGATAACAACAGATTTTGTTGTTATCCCAAGTGCATCCCTCCATGGTATAGAGACATATAGGATGGCAGGTCTCCTGGGCCTGGCCCAATTACTTATGTATTTGGAAGACAGAACTCTGTGTGATTCCTTAAATCTAATAATGCTCACAGGGAGTGACTAAATGAAGCCGGATTCCTCAGGTATTCACAGGGTATAGGACAGAGACAGGTATGAAATGGAGGTGGGATAGAATGAGAACAACCTGGAGGAGGAGGAAAGGATAGTTCCATAGAGGAGGATGGAGATGGGAATGGAAGTAGACTCTGTGTTAGTGAAGGTGGGGATGTAATTCTCATGTGTGGACATAGGTTCATTATCAGCTGAGTTTCCTATGTATAGGAATTGGTTATCCATCCTCAGAGGAGTTAGTGTGGTCAGTGTGGAGGCTGAGGGATGGTTAGCCTCTCACTGTGATGGGTAGCACAGAATGTTCTTTTACATACTGGTGCTAATTTATGTCAAAGTTTAGGGTCCTCTAAAGAGAAAACAAATCCTGATAAGCAATGCATGTTTTCAGTTGAGTCTTCTAAAATGTTCTGCCTTAGGATTGAAAATAAAGGAGAATAGAACTTCCCTGGTGGTGCAGTGGTTGAGAGTCTGCCTGCCGATGCAGGGGACATGGGTTCGTGCCCCGGTCCGAGAAGATCCCACATGCCATGGAGCATCTGGGCCCGTGAGCCATGGCCGCTGAGCCTGCGCGTCCGGAGCCTGTGCTCCACGGTGGGAGAGGCCACAACAGTGAGTGGCCCACGTACCGAAAAAAAAAAAAAGAAAGAAAGTAAAGGAGAATAGATAAGCCCTCCAAAGCATGAAACTAAGCTTTGAAGCATGTTATCCATTATTAGAGGTGATCGGCCCTTAAATACTGGAGAGAAGAAAATTGAATCCTCTGTAGAGGAAAATAACACCAAACAAAATCACTATAATTTTTCATTTGTAAATTAAAGCAGTGTTTTTCATACATTGTCCAGCATTCCATAAAATACAACCAGCCATGACAAGAGTCAAGATGAAATTACCAAAACCAAGAGAAAAAAAAAGAAACAAGCAAACCTACATATGAACAATTTGAATTCAGATTTTTAAATAATTGATGTTAATATAGTCAAGAAAATGGATGTAAAATGGAGAATTTTACCAGAGTCTATCAAAAGGAATCAAATGGAAATTTTAATACTGAAAAATACAATGACTTAAATTAAGAATTAAATGTCTAGATTTAACAGCCGATTAGGCACAACAGAAGAAAGAAATAATAACTGGAAATAGTAGGACAATAAAAATATACAAACTGAAGCAGAGAGAAAACAGAATGGTAAAAATGAAAAAAAGTATGTGAGGTATATATGGGACAAGCTAAAAAGGCATAACATGTATAATTGAGATCCCCAAAGAGAGAGAATGAGATTGGAGCAATGTTTGAAGAGAAAATGACCAAGACTGATTAAAAGACATCAATCCATTGATTTAAGAATCTCTATAAACCCCACACAGGTTAAATATACATAAAAGCATGCTTATGCACAAAATAGGAAAATTGCTATAAACACAAGTCAAAAAAAATCTGGAAAAGCAAAATAGAGGAAAACCAATAAAACTAGATTACTTTTAAAGGAAATGATGAAAGAGGGTGACTATGAAATGTCACCTTTCAGTGATGAAAGAAATTATGTTGCAACCCAGAATTATATACACAATAAATATAACTTTCAAAAAAGGAAAAAAGTCATTTAAGACAGACAAAAATTGAACAAATTTGTCATCAGGAGGTTCACATTAAAAGAAATAAATACTAAAGGAAGTTCTACAGCAGAAGGAAAATTGTCTCATATAGAAAAAGGTGAATTGGGGAGGAATAAAGAAAATTCAAAAAAGAAGATATGTGGGAAGGCAAAATGAATATTGACTTGAAAAAATACATCTTGGGTTGGTTTAATATAAAAGTAAAATTTAAATGAATTTTTGTGGAAATTGACAAGCTGAATCTAAAATGTATATAGAAATGCAAAGAACCAGAAATAGCCAAAACCAAAAGTTGGAATACTTCCACCACTAACTAGCAAGATTTTCATAAAGTTAGCATGTTTAAGCCTTCATGGAATGGTACCAGTATACACAAATGGATCAATGGTACAAAATAGAGAGTCTAGAAGTAGATTCATTCATAAATAGTCACCTGATTTATGACAAAGGTGTGACTGTTATTTCTGTGGGGAAATTGTGGTCTTTAAAATTAATATTGCCAGGTCAATTGGATATCCATATAAGGCGAAAAAAGAACCTTGACCCTGATTCACACCATTTACAGAAAAAACAATTCCAGATAAATCATGCACCTAAATCTGAAAGGCAAAACAATAAAGTTTCTAGAGAAGAAAACATAGGAGAACATATTCATGACCTTGAGGCAGGCAAATACTTCTTAAGACACAAAAAAAACACTAACCATAAAGGAAAAGGTTGATAAATTTGAATTCATTAAAATTAAATATTTCTACTCATCTAAATGCACACTTTACAGTCTGAAAAGTAAGGCTTAGAGTGGGAGAAGATATTTTCAATATGCTTGTCTGATACATGTAATATATCACATATATACAGTATATGTGTAATTATATCACATATCTGATATATGTGCATATAATTAATCAGTCATCCCTCAGTATTCACAGGAGATTGGTTCCAGGACCAACCATAGATACCAAAATTTGTGGCTGCTCAAGCCCCATAATCAGCCCTCCATACCCACAGATTCCACATCTGTAAACACAACCAACCACAGATCATAAACAATACTACATGATCCATGGTTGGCTGAATCTGTGGATATGGAATGCATGAATATGAAGGGCTGACTGTAATTTTTTTAAGTCAGACAATGCATCAAAAAGTAAGCAACAAACATAAACAGGATGGTCAGTACCCAAGTGGCTAACAAACATGGAAAGTTGCTCAGCACTGGTGGTGAGTAGGAAAATGCAAATTAAAATCACGATGAGCTACTACTCTGTTCCCACCAGAATGGCAAAAATGACAAGGACTGACAATGCCAAGTGTTGGCAAGGATGTGGAGCAACTGGAACTCTCACAAACTTCTGTTGGAAGTATAAGTTGATACAGCCACTTTGCAGCAATGTTTGTCAATATCCACTAAAGCTGAGTATATTCATGCCAGCAATTTCACGTCTATGAATCTAACAGGAATGGATATGTACATTCAATAAATGACTGGTAGAGGGCACAAGAGAAACTTTTAGAGTGCTGTTATTTTATATCTTTATCATGGTGGTAGATATGTGTGTGTTCACTCTGTAAAAATTGATCAGCTCTATGCTTATGCTTTTTCCTTGCTATACTTTTGTAAGTTATACTTCAAAAAAGTTTTACTTAGAAAGAAAGAATTAGCACCCTAAGCCATATACCTATTAAAAACAACAAAACAAAGCCCAAAACTACTCACTTGTGAAATTCAGATGACTAGAAGCTAGAGAGATGGCACAAAACAGACTCATTCGTGTTTAGTCATTTGATTTGTGACAAAGGTGTAACTGTGGTTTCTGTGTGAGAAATCATGGTCTCTTCAGTTAAAATTGCAAAGCTTGGGGTGAAAAGCATAGGATGAATTTTTGGCCCAAGGTTTTCTCAGGTCTTGTCTAACTTCCAGATGTTATGATTTGCCACAACCTCTATGTATAACCCTCTGGTGGAACAAAAGACAGGGGTTGTCAAGGGAAAGGACCATCTAATTGATAATAGATGGTGGTCATTGTCTGTCCCATTGTGCTGAAACATTGTGATTCCCTCCTGCCTTCTCCTCACTCTCTAGCTGCAGTGTCTTCATCAGCCAAGCCCTTGGTTAAAACCTTCAGAAAGCTCATCATCTCTCCTTGCCAGCAGGATATCTGGCAGGTCTGAGTTCTGTCTGGAATATATCCCTGAGACAGCACGATGGCTTCCGGAACAGAGCAGAGAGTTGCACTATTTCTATGAATAATGAAAGCATTATGTGACTTCTGAAGAGAAGATGCAGACCAAAAGTGAGCTTCACTATCGCCAGAGCATTTGCAAATCAGAAGACATATACCAACTACATGGTGTCATCATGAGAAGTTTTTCTTCTCCTAAAATTGACTCTCCCAAACAGTCAAGGCAGTTGGATGAAAATAGATCCCTTGGTTGAACAGATGCTGGAACCTGGGACTTAAGCATGAGACTGATGCATCATCATTATGGTGCTACCTCAAGGGAAGGCAGGCCCAGAGCGGCATGATGTCATGGTGACAGAGCTCCACACAGAACATATGCTGTAGGACCGTAAGTTCTTACTTCTCTGGGTAAGGGTCTCCTTCAGTAGACTCACCTGGGAAGAGCCCTTCAAGGTACAGACCATGCAACCGGCATCAATCTGTGCTATTGCTCTATGGACACATCTGGGTGGCTTCCAAGCTGGTTGTGCAGGAGTTTCACAAAATGCCCATAAGAAATTAGCTGTTCTGTTAACAACCACTGTCTTGCTTTCCCACATCTAGGTCTCCACCCCTATCATTCTTTCCTATTGGAATATCCTGCCCCTACTCCCTCCCCAGCTATAAAAACTCAATCCCCCACTTCCCAGCCCAAGTGAAATGCCAACTCATTCCTAAGCTTCCCTCAATCTTCATGTGACCACATCATGTCAGTATACTGTTTAAAAATCCTCCAGTGGCTCTTGGCTGCCTTCAGAATATAGCCCAATCTCTCCTGAACCCCCATAGTACCATTTATTCTCTAACACAATGTGAAACTTGATGACATTTCATCATAGCTACTACTTGTGTGCAGTCTTCCCCTCCTGTAGCCTTGATGCATGAGGACAGAAGCCTCTCTGGTTCCCTTCTTTTCTCTACTTGGCCTTGCGTGGGGCTTGGCACAAAGGAGAAAATATTGATCAACGAACTGAACAAAAGGCAATTAAAGTTAAATGCATACAAATAGAAAGCTTCAGGGGACATAGTGGATTCATCCAAGATTGTTTCTGAGCTGGAGTAACAAGAAACCAACATCAGCTTCTCCTAGAAACATAACTCTCCAGAATCTCTAAGTTAGAAAGAGACCCCAAAGATCATTGTTTTTAGGCTGACCCTTCATCATTCCTTAAGACTGAAATCCACATCTTCCTTGGCATAGCCAGAGGCATGGCAGAAATAATCATGACCAAGGAAAATAAGCCTTCAGTGTTGGGAAAGTAGAGTGAGTTTTCTCCCCTGGGTGAGAGAAGCCAGGGTGAGAGAAGCCCTGGTAAGACTTCTATTTCTTAGCCCTCAGATTTGTGTAAAGAAATAGCATTCATTTCTTCAACATAAGCACCTAGAGTACACCAGGCACTGTACAAAGCAACAGCGGTACATGGTATATAGATGTGTCACCATTCTGAAGAATGATATGGCCTAGTGAAGAAATAGACACAGTAATATGCAGCAATAAATTTTTTAATAATCAAAATATGTGAATAAAATTCCATGGTGACAGGGAAGGACTCTACCAACACTGCCGATGAGTCTAGAAGGGGAGACTGACATGCACACAAAGAAGTACAAGGCAATACCTCAGATGCTGCAATAGTAATGTGTGCAAAACACTGTGGATGCCTGGGGAGGGAGCATGGCCAAGTCTGCCAACAGGGTAATGGCTGAGCTGAGTCCTGTGGGATCAGGGGGTAGGATCTGGTGGAGGGAGTAACATTTGCTCAAATATGAAAGAGTGAAAGGTCATAGCTGAAGAAAAGCAAGGATTCTGTTAGGTTGGAGTATAGAGTACGGGTTGAAATTTGGCAAAAATAAGGCAAAATATGGAAGTCGTTGCCAAACTGGCTTTGAAAACCATGTCAAGTTTGGACTTGATCCTGAAGGCAGTGGGCAGGCTACAGAATACTTGACATAATTCTAAAGAGATCCGTGGAAGATCACCCAACTTCAGAGTGGGAGGTGAACTGAAATCAGATAGTCACAGAGGCAGGAAAGCTGGCTTGAGTCTTAGCTCTGGGCTGGGTGGAAGGTGGGGTCCTGCACTAGGTCTGTACTGAAGAAACTGTAGACTGTATTTAAGAAATACAGGCAAAGAAGACTTAACAGGAGGTCATGACCTGTTTGTATGTGGACGGGGAAGAGGAAAGCAGAATGACTTGAATGTTTGTACCTTGAATACCAAGTTAAGTAATGATGTCATTCACAGACACAGGGTAAACAAAAGGGAAGACTGACATGAGGGAGACAATGAATTCAGTTTTGAACTTGATGGATGCTAGGTGCTGTTCTGCTATATGACTGGGGATAGACTTTGTAGCCATCAGTGGCCTGGGGTCACCACTTGCCTGTATTCCCTGCCCCATCCCATCCCTTTTTCTCATTCCCAGCCCACTTTTCCAATGTAGGTGCTGAGGTGTCTTGTTAACTCATTTTGGAACCATCTAGGCATGCAGGGAACATGCCACCCTTCCATTTCCCTTCCTCTAACCTTTACTCTCCTCAGTCTCACTGTTGTGGGCAGAATAATAGACCCCCAAAGATGTCCTAAACCTTGGCACCTAAGGTGGACATGTTACCTTATGTAACAGGAAGAACTCTGCAATGTGATTAAGGTTGAGAACCTTAAGATGGAAGATTATCCTAGATTATCCAGGTGAGTCTGACCCAATCACACAAGTCCTTAAAAACATAGAACCTTTCCAGACTGTGGTGAATCAGAGCAATGGCAGTCTGAGAGGACTTAGTTTGCTGTTGCTGGCTTGAAAGATGGAGGAGGAGCCATGAGCCAAACAATGCAGACATTCTCTAGAAGCTGGAAAAGGCAAGGGAACAGAGTCTCTCCTAGACCCTCCAGAAAAGAACACAGCGTGCCTGGTACCTTGATTTTAGCCCAGTGAGACCACATCAAATTTCTCACCTACAGAATTATAAGATAATAAATTAGTTTTAAGCCACCAAGGTTGTGATAATTTGTTACAGCATCAATACTCACGAACCTACTCACTTCATTTCAGGACATTCTTCAAATTTAAATCTCTATTGAAAGCAACTGACAACTTTTCAAAAAGAGTCTATAGGAAGGAGAGGCCCAGGGTCCCCTTCTTTTTTTTTTTTTTTTTACATTTTTTTTTATTTATTTGCGGTATGTGGGCCTCTCACTGTTGTGGCCTCTCCCATTGCAGAGCACAGGCTCCAGACGCGCAGGCTCAGCGGCCATGGCTCACGGGCCCAGCCGGTCCGCGGCATGTGGGATCTTCCCGGACCGGGACACGAACCCGTGTCCCCTGCATCGGCAGGCGGACTCTCGACCACTGCGCCACCGGGGAAGCCCCAGGGTCCCCTTCTTAATATCAACAGTCCTGGGGTTCCTAGAGGGCCAAGGATTCTATAATAAAAGCAATTCGTGTCATGTCACCAGGTAACCTGGTGAGAGAGTAAGAATTGAGGTGAGAGGGAAACCTGGGAAAGAAGATATTTTAGTAAATGAGACAGGGGGAGGGAAGGAGAGAAAATGAAAACAAAGATGGCATAACACTGAAACCAAGAAAGGACAGCCTTTAAGTAGTAGGTGCTGGTCAGAAGCATTAAATGCTACAGAGAGGAGAAAATTGAATTTGACAACAAGCAGGTCATTAGTGGTCTTCAAAGGAAGCATTTCAGTGAAGAGAAAGGGCAAAAGCTAGAATGCAGAAGACTGGAGAGAGACTAGAGAAAGAATTAAGAAGTAAATAAGCTCTGGGCAACCCCTTAGAAAAGACTATGCATTATTCATCTTTATATCCATAGCACTCAGCACAATGAACACAGTAGGTGCTCATTAAATGTTGACTTGAGTGAAGTACCGTAGTCAGTGGGTATAGACCAGCACTTCTCACACTTTGTTGTGCATACAAATCACCTGGGGATTCTGATGTAGTAGGTCTGGGGTGAGACCTGAGATCCTGCATTTCTAATAAGCTCCCACATGATGCTGATGATGGAGCTGGTCTGTGGACCTCATTTTGAGTAACAGGGATGTGGATTACCCCAACCAATCACCTAGCAATCATGACTCCTCTTGGTTCCTGGGTAACATTATGATCCCAGAGACCAGTACGACTTCTGAAATCGCAGAATTTTACTGACTTCATGATACACATCTGAACAGTGAGGCCAAACCAGACACCAAACCAGGCCCAGCACATGGGAGTTGACATTCATACAAGGTTTTGTACCCCCAATACTCTCCACATTGCAGCATTTTCCACAATTCCCTCCAAGCTCAACACCACCATCAATCCCTCCATCACCAACGTAACTGTTCATATCCCACCATCGACAAATAGAAAAAGTGAGTCTTTGATATTAGTCATGGGGAGAGGTGTTCTCATCCAGTGACCTCAGGAGTTCCAAATGTATGGATTTAAAAGCAGCCATCTGGGGCTTCCCTGGTGGCGCAGTGCTTGAGAATCTGCCTGCTAATGCAGGGGACACGGGTTCGAGCCCTGGTCTGGGAGGATCCCATATGCCGCGGAGCAGCTAGGCCCGTGAGCCACAACTACTGAGCCTGCGCGTCTGGAGCCTGTGCCCCGCAACAAGAGAGGCCGCGATAGTGAGAGGCCCGTGCACCGCGACGAAGAGAGGACCCCGCTTGCCACAACTAGAGGAAGCCCTCGCACAGAAACGAAGACCCAACACAGCCAAAATAAATAAATTAATTAATAAACTCCTACCCCCAACATCTAAAAAAAGAGAAAACTATTAAAAATCAGCCATCTGGATCAGGACCGCCCCCACCAATAGAGATATTTCTCAGAGTGGGACGCGGCTCCCAGTTCCTCACCCTCTTCCCACAGGGCAGCAGAGGCACAAGACCACATACATACATCCTACAAAACAAACTTGGGGAAGGTGAATAATCCAAAACCTAATCGTCTACTTATATCCCAATAAAAAAGAAAAGCTGTTGAACATCTTAATATAAAATGCCATGTGCAGGATGCCATTAAATGGCACCACCATGGGTATGGAGACACAGGATGCCAGAGGCAGTATTAACCTTTAAAAAAGATGTTATCAAGGGAACCAAAAAGGATAATAATTTGGGCAAAAAGGGTGAGGTAGGCCTTTCCCCTTAAAGTGAGTGTCCATCACAGCTCACCCCAAACACGTTTTCTCAGCTCCGTTTTTATGTTGTCCCAACGCACCTGTTAGAGGAATTCTGCCCATGGGAAAAGGAAGTAGACTAGCAACTAAAGGTCAGTGAATCAGTCAGCTCTCTTTCAGTGAAAGTCACACAAAACTGCATCCATGTCAGCTTTAATAAAAGAGAATTTGTTTGCTGACATCACTGAAAAACCCCTGAATGGGGCACAATTCAGGGTTTAAACAATGTCCTGAGTTTGTCTCACGACTCTGCTGCCTCTGGGTTGGCTCCAAGTCCAGGCTGTACAGGGGGTGCCCCCCTCCCAGTTTCAATCTTGTATATCACAGCAATTCGCTCATCTGGGGGAGCCCACCTCCCCTAGAGCACAAACCAGAGACCTGGGTGGGTGCCCATTGATCCTGTCTGGCGAGACCTGGGTTATGGGTTCATCTCTGTAAATGATAGAGGTTGAGTTGGGGAACAGAATGTCCCACCCCCACTGATCTGATTGGGTCTTATGTTCTACTTTAGGGTTACCTTCATTGTAAGAAGCTCTTGGGCTGAATAGAGGCAAGGATTAATTCCCCTCAATCCAACCAAGGTCCCATTTGCCCCAGAAAGGGAGAGTGATACTGAGAGGGAAATGCACCAAATGTCCACCCTACTCAGGTTTGTACACACATTTGGGCCCAAGTCCGTTACAATGAGGGAAACCCAGACTCCCAATGATACACATCAGTGACTCAGACACTCCCGCAGATCATTCACACCACTGGAGACATCCCTGCTCTGCTGCTCTGCTCACACCAGCTTCTGGTGACCCATTTTGTGTTCTGGGGCCAAACCCACCATCTCTTCTTATCCCCTTTGCAGAGATCTTCAGTGAAGGTTGGTCCTGCTTGTTACTTCACTTAACACTTACATCTGAGCTAATTCCTTCTCTCCTGCGTATCTGCTCACCATGGAAGAGCTTAGGAGCGGGACTCATGCCAGGCTCAGCATAAAGGAAACTGAATAGGCCAAATCCCTGCCCTTCAGACCAGATTGGAGTCCTGCTTCAGAAAAATCGATGTCTTTATTTCTTTTCTTTCTTATGAGTCAAGCTCCCAGATGTAGAGGGCAGGGCGCTGTCAATTGCTGGTGTGATGAAAGAGTGGCTTGAAGGTATTGTGTTTCCCAGAAGGGCCAAGAGAGAAATTTTTAGCCACTGTCCCTGTCGGAAAGTTTGAGAGATTTTACATCACAATGTACTCTGTGACTATGGTGTGCTTCCTACTTCTCAGTGATGCTTGTCTTGACCAGTCCCTTGACAATCCAAAGAAACCAATCAAGGCAATTTTCCATCTAAATGTATTAGTTCACCAAAAATCTAGGTTAGCTTAATAAGAAACACTCATCCACGTATGCAGGTTATTTATTGAGAGACAGCACAGTTGGGTGGTAAAAAACATGAACCTGGGAGCCAGAAATAACTGATTTCAAGTTCCTGTTCTGCACCTTACTGGCTGAGTGAGCTTGGACAGGTTATTTCATCCTTTTGAGCCCCCATTTCCCATGTGTTTGTGAGGATGCCCTGAGATGATCATGTCTGTAAAGTACTTAGCATCGTACATAATGTGCAAAAAGTTCTCAGTACATGTTCTTGTTAAGGGCCAGGTACTCTGCTAGGCTCCAGACCATAGGATTGAATAAGATATAATAACAATATTAAAATGGAATGAGATATTAAAAAACATATGATCTACCCCCTAGGAAATCTGGGGCCAGAGGGAGGAAGGGACTTGCCCAAAGGCACAGACTAGTGTGGCAGGGCCAGGGTAGGACTCAGCCTTCTGACTCCATCTTTTGTTTTTCTTTTTCTTGCGGTACGCTGGCCTCTCACTGTTGTGGCCTCTCTCGTTGTGGAGCACAGGCTCCGGACACGCAGGCTCAGTGGCCATGGCTCACGGGCCCAGCCGCTCCGCGGCACGTGGGCTCTTCCCGGACCAGGGCACGAACCCATGTCCCCTGCATCGGCAGGTGGACTCTCAACCACTGCGTCACCAGGGAAGTCCCTGACTCCATCTTTGTACAAAGTTTCAAGTCTCTGGGAAGAAGGTTCTAAACTGGCTAAGACAAGCAGGCACATAAAAGATTATTGTTTCAAGATGTGGACATACAGATTCCATCTCAGTTTAGATTCTGAAATCTGCCCTGTGATCCAGCTGCCCCAGCCTGCAGTTACTGCCTGATGATGCATACACTGCATCTTGCCTTTACTGGCTTGGCAGCAAGGAAAGAAAGGCAGTGGCTCCCAGCACAGCTCTGAAGCAGTGTCCTGCAGCAGGTGGCTAATGTCCGGGGCCCTTTGGAGTAGGAAAGGCAGATCATAATTGCTGATTAGGTAAGAAGGCGGGTCAAGAAGGGAGGGGACCATGTCCCTGACACCAATTTCCAAAATTTAACAGTACAGACCTCTGCATATGGTGGTCTATCTAGTGTCTCACAAGCACCATTCAATCATCTAATCATAAGTATATCATGCTTAGTCCTTCTTAATCCCTTGGCAAGGTCCTAAGGGCCCCAAGTTAGATCTAGGACCCCAGTCAAATCTTGATGCTATATTTCATTTATTTTCGCTTCTGTCAGGGAGCACTACTAATGCATATAAACGACTCTGCAAGTCAAATAGAGGGGGGATTATTTCCAGTCCAGATGGGCACAGTTCTCCAGCAGAGCCCCTGCTAGGCACTGACACAGATGCCCTAGGGGTCAGGGTGAGACCATGACCAGGCTCAAACATTTCATATGCAAAATGGAGCCCATCGCATGCTGAGTATCCTGAATCCCATTTCTTACACCTCCCCAAAACCAGTGTCAGTTTGCCGGGCAACTATGAGAGCTGAGAAAGCCTGAACTCAGTTTTCAAATCTGATGGAGGTGAGAAAGGTCCAAAAAAACCTGCAAAGAAATTGAGTCAAATTAATCTTCTTGCCAGAGACAGCATCCCTCTCCCTCCGAGACATCCTTCCCATCAGATCTTGAACTGGATTGAACCATTCATTCAATAACTTCATTTAAGCTGGGATGAAGTGAGAGAGTGGCATGGACATATATACACTACCAAATGTAAAATAGGTAGCTAGTGGGAAGCAGCCTCAAAGCACAGGGAGATCAGCTCGGTGCTTTGTGTCCACCTAGAGGGCGGGATAGGGAGGGTGGGAGGGAGACACAAGAAGGAGGATATATGGGGATATGTGTATATGCACAGCTGATTCACTTTATTATAAAGCAGAAACTAACCACCATTGTAAAGCAATTATACTCCAATAAAGATGTTAAAAAAAAAACTTCATTTACTATGTGTCAGGTCCTTTGCTAGGTACAACATTTTATTAGTGCTCAAGACAACAAAAATCTCTACCCTTCCAGAGTTACAGACTTGCAGGAAATATGGACAGAAGTACTAGAACATACAAATGATCTAAACTCAGGGGGGCAGGGAAGAGGCCCTTGAAGAAGTGAGGTTTAAGCTAAGACCAGAACCACGGGTAGGAGTTAGCTGGGGGAAGAGTGAGGGTATCTCAGGCAAAGGGAACAGCATGAGTGAATTCCCTGAGGTGGGCATTGTAAAATATTGATGATGATAACAATGATGATGATGATGACAGCAGCTACCATTTATTTATAAGGTATATAATTTATATGGATTGACTCATTTGATCCTTAGAACAACCACATGAAGTGAGTACTATTATTCCTATTTTTAAAAATTTTTATTGGAGTATAGTTGATTTACAATGTTGTGTTACTTTCAGGTGTACAGCAAATTGAATCAGTTTTGTGTGTGTATATATATATATGTTATATACATATATATGTATATATTATATATATACATATATATATATATATATATATATATATATATATATATATATATATCTTTTAGATTCTTTTCCCATATAGGCCATTACAGAGTACTGAGTAGAGTTCCCTGTGTTATACAGTAGGTTCTTACTAGTTATCTATTTTGTATATAGTAGTGTATATATGTCAATCCCAATCTCTCAATTTATCCCTTCTCCCGTTATCCCCTGGTAACCATATGTTTATTTTCTACATCCTTGACTCTACTTCTGTTTTGTAAATAAGTTCATTTGTACGCTTTTATTTAGATTCCACATATAAGCAATATCATATGATATTTCTCTTTCTGTGTCTGACTGACTTAACTCAGTATGACAATCTCTAGGTCCATCCATGTGGCTGCAAATGACATTATTATTCCTATTTACAGAGGATGAACTAAGACTTTGGAGTTGAGTCAAGTTCCATAACCTCGCCCCAGTCACATGGACAGTAGTAACTGGATTTTAATCCAGCCAAACCTGGCCCAGAAGCCTGCATTCTAATGACCAGCATTCAATCATTCATTCCTTCATTAACTCATACTGTCACCTGGCTAAGAGTTGGGGGGATAAAGAAGACAAAGACCTACTCACCTCCAGGGAGTTCACAGTCCTTCAGAGAAGGCACAAAGGCCTGGAACAGGGGCCAAGCTTGAAACTTGGGCTCTTGTACTGCCTCCCATGCCTGGCCTACCCAGCAGCCAGGGCCACTCCTAAGATTCACAGGGTCCAGGACAAGAGTACAGATAGAGTCCACTATTCTCATTTCCTAGGGCTGTCAGAACAAATTACCACAAATCTGGTGGCTCTAAACAGCAAGAATCTATTATCGCACAGCTCTGGATCTGAGAAGTCTGAAATCAAGGTGTCAGCAGGGCCTTGTTCCCTCTGAAGACCTTAAGAGAGAATCCCTCCATGCCTCTTCCAAGGGGTCCGGGGGCCCTGGGCTTGGGGCTGCCTCTGTCTTCACATGGACTTCTCCCTTGTGTTTCTATGTCTTCTCTTATAAGGACGCTCATCGTTGCACTTATGGCCCACCTGCTAATCCAGGATCATCTTATCGCAAGACCCTTCAGTTAATTATATCTGCAAAGACCCTTTCCCCAAATAAGCTCATATTCTCACATACCAGGGGTTAGGACTTGGACATATCTTTTTGGGGCTACAATTCAACCCACTAAACCCACATACCATGTGGCTAAATATGTAAAAGTTATAAATAAAGCTAACTGTCAAATAACTATAATTGTACCTTCTTACCTTGACATTTACACCATCATGACAACAAAAGTTTAAAAATATGTGCATATGGTTTCATATGATCAAGGTTGACCAAATTTAGTCATCATAGCTTATGTGTGATGACCTATTGATGGGCTGACAGTATTTGGGTAAGTAATAAATACATACTTACCCAATTATTGATAATAATTCATAAATTATTATATATGTATTCCATGAAATTTATTTCTCTTACCTTCAGTTTGGTGAAATCACTATGTATGTTTCTGTAATCAAGAATTTCATGTAATTTGTGTTCAATTGGCACAAATGAGGATAATGATAACACTCGCCTCACAGGGCTGCTGTGAGGGCGAAATGGGTCCAGCCTGCAAAACATAAAATGTAAATTGTATTCAGCGTGTACAAAATTGGAATACATTTTCACTTCAAATGTAAATTGAGTCTAAAACTTTGTAACATTACATTTATTTCTGGAATAATTATGAATATCTTTCTTCTAAAATACTCAGTTATCTATTAAATTTAAAAGGTAAAATATAAATTGTAATGAAAGAGTATCAAATATTTTAACAATTATTTCAATCAATCCTAATTTTTAATTCAACTTCTTGAAAATTTAAGTAACGCTTCATAAATATTTTATAAAAATAAAATTATTTTGTAATTAGAGCATTCAGTGCCCATTTAGTTGAACATGTCAATAATCTGTTGTTACTGATGTTATATCAGGAACACGTTATGTCTAGACCTACATATATACAAATTTAAGAGTAATATGAAATGTCTAGTATTGCAAAATATTCCCCATTCACTATATGTAATGGTTGTGAATACCATATTAATTCTGAGCACCTCCAGAACCACAAACTGGAATATGAAGAAAAGCCAAAAAATATAAAAAATAAAAGGATATGTGACATTTCTAAAAAATTAGTTTATCATGGCAGAACCTACTGCATTCAGGTTGCCTTAGAGGAAGGAGCTGACACATTAATTTGCCTTTTCTGTTCCCTAAGTGCTTCCACTGCTCCAGTTCTCCCTGGTCCTTCTCTAATGACAACACCCGAACACCCATAGACCTGAAGGAGTTGACTTGTGTTTCAAGGACCTAGAGCAGGAAACGAGAAGTGTTTCCCTGGGGCCTGAATGGTGTTGGTCCTGAGAGCTGATGTTCAGGGTTACAGATTGTGATGTACCAGCAACAACAGCTATATCTCAAGTGACAGAGGCCCCCGTGTGCTCTTACGTAAATTGTATTGTGTGTGTATGTTCTTGTGACACGCACATCCCTCTAAACTGTAAGGATTGGGACAGGGACCTCGCTTGCCCAAGGCAAGTTTCTGGAATACAACTCCCAGAACTCTGTTTTTTTCTCTTGAGTCTAAATCCCACCTGATCCCCCCACCCCCAGAAAAGGGCCTGCATCCTCTCCTCTGGCCTCCAGAGAACAAAGGCCAGCCTTGAATACTCTGCCTTGGAGCTGTTTTTGGGGAGGCTTCCCCCAACATCTCAGCCACTGACCTCCTCGCCACCTACCTTCTCCATCTCCTGCTGGTTTCTCCAAGGCCACCTGTACTTTTCTCTGGAATCAGCTGACCTGTGTGCTCCTAAACTTTCCTGACAGTCTTTTTGCCAAGGCCCCCAGGTCTCTTGCCACACACTTGCTTCTTGCTATACCCTGTTCTCTCTTCTGAGGCCTGTTGGCTGACAGCCCAGCTCTGATTATCTTGAGGAGTGTCACCTAAGCTAGATCCCTGAATAACCTCTTTGCTCTTGCAAAATTTGCATGGCATGCTCTTCCCCCTCCTGGGTTAGTGGGGCTCCAGACTGGCCTCGCCGGCTAACAGAAGCCCATCATAGAAAATGTGGGAGAGATATATCTACATCTCCCACCCTTGACTACATGTAGTGCCTTATTAAAATAAAGGTTCCAAATGGTATCCAGTCTGCAAACATGGGTTTTTTGTTGTTTTCTTAGCTAGCAGTTTTTACAAGTTTGATTCTGAATGTCTTTAAATAGAATTTGCCTACTTCTCCCAATTTTCTTATACCCAGCCCAGTTTACACATTTACATCACCAGTCTAGTCCTGTATGTAAACAATAAAAGGTTGTTTTTAGAGCTACATAGAAGTGGATTTGAACCTCTTCTCTGCTTCTTACCAGCTTTGTACTCTTAAACAAGTTGTATATCCTTTCAGAGCTTAGTTTTCTCATCTTTCAAAAGGAATGACAAAACATACCTAGCAGGTTTGTGATGAAGGCCAAAAGAAAGTGTTTAGTATAGTGTCTGCACACACTGGGTGCTCAGCAGTTGGGAGCTCTGTTCCCCTCATACAGGCTCCCTGATTCTCAAGTTGCACTCTCAAATCTGCCAGTAGGGTCGGGGTTTCTCAGTCTGGATACTTTATAACCTGGCTCTGATGAGACTCCTTCCTTCCTCCTTTTGGATGAAGCAATTAAGGACTTTCGGGGACAGCCTGCGGCCAGGAACCTAAGTCAACTAAATCCGATAAATGACTTCTTCTATTATGTAGAAATCATGGGTACTTGTAGGTACTAATTGGCTGTCTTCTCTACTTTCCTTTACAGCATTTAAGTAGTACCTTAACACAATTTTATTTTGGAGCTTTCTAATTATATCACTCCAGGCACCTATTGTCGATGAGCTTGCCAGTGGGGGGAAAAAAAATGGAGAGTTATTTATGCATTCTTATATTCCACAAGCATTTACAGGGTAGCTGTGATGATCTCAGCACTGCAGAGCACATCAAAGTAGAAGATGCATTCCCTGCCCTAGAGGAATCTAAAGACTCACTGGTGAGAAATAATAAACATGTGGGAAATGATCAAATCAAAACTCTATGAATCAGGTGGTGAGTATTTAAGGAGAATGATGTGGGAAAACTTAATAAATAATAATAATAATAAATCTGCATTTTTAGACTATTTTTAAATATAAAGAAATAAAGCAGATGGGGGAATATACCCTGGACCATGAACAAAGCCTTAGCAACTGGACATAGACAGTGAGGAGCCTGATCCAGTTGGAGCAAAAGTCCCAAGTGGATGAGTGGTTTCATTTCCACAGACACTGTCAGGCTGCAAATGATCGCTATAATGCCCCAAGTATTTTCCTTGTCCCTGGTCTTTCTTCTACGTGGGCCAATCTGTCACACTCTAGTCTGACAAAATATTCTAAATACTATGTGAAAAATAATCACTCTCCCACTCAAAAACTTTCAGTGGCTCTCTGCTCCCTGCCAAATCCCACTGGTCACTGATTCCAACTCCCCCCAACGTGGGATCCTTGTAGATCAGAGGGCACCTCCAGGGTTGGATTGAAGTGCAGTTGGACAAAGAGAGGTAGCAAACTGGGTTTGAATCCCAGCCCAGCCACCAGCAAGCTATGTAGACCTCTAAGGAACATAGTTCACCTTTTGTGCCTCAAATTCATGCCTCATAGAGTTATTGAGGGAATTACAACATTTAAATGCAATTAAAAGGCTTAGAATACTGCTTAGCACATAGTAAATGCTCAACAAATGTTGGATATTAGTAGAGGAATGTAAGTGTTGATTAGTGGAGCAAGTGAACAAGGAGAGAGGTCGCCACTCCCGACACTTAAAGCTGATTGGATGGTCCAATGTAGATGCAGAGGATAAACTTTTCTCATCCCTGGGTAGTATAAATTGGGGAGGGATAGCAAATACGTCATATGACAGAATCATGTTCCAAAACTATGCCAACAAGCAATTTGAAAAGGACAGATATAACAAGATACACAGAACAGGAAGAGACTCAGCTCAGTGTTTGGTGTGATGGTGAACCAGCTCTCTGGAAGGAAAAAAAAAAAGCCTTAATTTGTAGTTTTGCTGACTTCCATGGTATAAGTATTCCTACCATGCCAATGCCAAGCTACCAATGTGATGTCCCTGAACTCACAATTGGGAAGAGTTGCTAGTACTGGCCCTTATGGGCCAGTATGAGCTGGTTCCAGTACACCCTGAAAACTGAAAACAAAAAGTTCTAAACCAGAGTTAATAAAAGACAAAACAATATGAGAAAAGACGTGGCCCGGTGCCTCACCATGAAGCCTTTCCATTGAGTGAATTCAGCATGTGAGAGAAGCAGGTTAGTGAAATGGCTTAAGAGCTTGGGCTCTATAGTCAGATAGCCATGGATTCAAATCTCACCGTCCTGCTTGCTAGTTACATGATCCTTCTTAAGTCACTATACCTCTTTAATTCTAGTTTCCTCATCTAATATAAAGTGGTGATGATGATGATGATGATAATGTGTATTTCATAAGTTTACTCACAGAGTTACATGAAAAATGTCATTTTAAGAAAGAGCTTAGCAATAAGAAAAGGATAAGCAAACAAAAGTGGGGAAAATGGACAGAATGTGTATGTAAATGAGCTTTATCTCTTGACAAATCACCCAGTATTTATTGGTTTAAAACAACAGCTGCCTATTTGCTCACTATTGGCAAGCTGGGCTGAGCTCAGTGGGAATGGCTCTCCTCCTCAAGGCGTGAGCTGGGTTCCTGCTCATGTTTGCATTCAGCTGACAGTCCACAGCCTCATTCATTTGTGTAGCAGCTGGCTGGAGGCACGGAGATTACTGGGCTACGAGTCTCTCACCACCCAGCAAGCAGTCTGGGCTCATTCACATGGTGGTAGTTTCAGGGTTCCCAAGAGCAGCAAGAAAAAAGCAAGCAGCAGTGCACAAGCAATTTTCAAGATTCTGGGGTCTCAGGCCTCACATTTTCTTGTCTCATTGGCCAAAGCAAGTCACATATCTAAGCCCAGAGCCAATCTGAGGGGAACTACCCAAGGGTGTGGATTCAGGGTGGGAAATTATCGTTATTTTGATAATCTACTTCAATAGAAGAACAGGTATGTGATAAACAAGAAAACCTGAATGGCAAATAAATGTTTGAAAAGATGTCCAACCGCACTAGAAATGAGGAAAATGTAAATTTAAATGATATTTCATATCCATCCGGTTGAAGATTTTTAAACGTCTGAGAAAACTAAGGGATGATCTGAAAATGGAGAAATGTGAAATCTCATACACAACTGCAGGGGAGTAGGCAAATTATGACATACTCATAGAAGTCAGTAATTAAAATGAGTAAATTAGGTTTCCATGAATCAATATTGAACACACAATTCTGAGTTATAGAATCATCAGACAATAAGATTCAATACATGTTATAACACATTTTATTTCTATGGATATATACATAGATAGTAAAGTAAAAAACGTCAGTGGGAAGGACACATGCCAACTTCAGAATAATATTTGTCTCTTGGATAAAGAGATAAAGAGCAAAGAATGAAAAATAAAATAGACTTCAATTTTATCTGTGTATTTTATTTCTCAAAAAGTAAAGTAACTATGGCAAAATAGAATATTAGTTAAATTCAAGAGATAGGTCCATGAGCATTTGCTATGTTTGAAATATGTGGAATATTGTACATTTGAAATATTTCATAATTAAAGCAACATTTAAAGAAAGAATATCTAACATCTCTTTTAAATTAAGGAGAAAAGGTCAGGGAAACAAGAGGATTAAATTATACAACTGCTTAATTTGGTTGCCAAAAATATATATAAAATTTTAGGTCATATTCATGGAAGTATAGAATGTAGAAAGAAGGTGTCCACATCCCTGCTCTATATGGAGTAGTCAGATGGTGCCTGAGCACACTTTGAAAAGGACATATGCAAATGTGAGTGTGGCCATTCATTCAGTCAACACCGCAGGAGCACCTACCTGGCCGTCACCATACAAGGTGCTGAGGCTACCACAGAGGACAGAAACCCTGAGTCCCCGCTCTCAGAGGCTCAGCTTCTATCCCAGCCAATGCACACAACAGCCTTAAGAGTACATGGGATCCAGGAGGTGGAGGTGGAGAGTTGATTGCATGGCGGTTGGTGAAAAGCTAGACCCAAGCCAAGTTATGTGAGGAACGATGTGATGACAAGGCTGCCTCCCACTTCTCTCTGTCACACTAGCTCTGACTCTACGGGGAACCCTGAAGCTTTAGACGGAACAGCTTTGGGTACCTTCCTGCACTGACACACTCAGCACAGACAAGGAGAAACCAGCCTGGGTGCCTTCCCCGAAGCCCAGTCTTAGCACCCCCATGAGAACTACACCCCCAAGCAGAATGGAGGATGAGAGCCCTCTGCTCCCTCCATCAGCTCCTCAGAGGCCTTGATCCATGCAAGGCTGAACTGCGAAAACAGTTATTTTTGCTGTACTGTCTTTTTCTTTCTTTTCAACTTCCTATTTCCTATTCTGTAATTATTGCCAAGAAATGTTCACAGAAAACCTGCTAGATTTCTGACAGTCTGTCATGTGGGAGAGAGATGAGCTTTTCCCGAGCGCTGCCCAGAGACTGAAATCTGACTGGGGACAGTGCAGGGAGAGGGGTTTTTGGCCCCCATAAGGAAGAACTCTAAGGTCGCTCTGTCCAGAGCAGCAGTGGGCTGGTCCCCTGGGCTTCCCCAGACACTACACGAGAATGCTGCAAAGCAAGTGGCTGGTTGGCCTTACGAATTATATCAAATGCTTTCATTTTTTTGTGATCCAAATAATCACTGTAAAACATTTTTAAATTATAGAAATGTGTAAGAAGACAGTGTAGCCCTCTAATCTCCTCTTCCAGAGCAAACCACAACTATTAACACTCTGATATGTGTCCTTTCAGATGTTTTTTGATGGATATACAAACTTTTAGATATGAAAGGGAGGTTATGCTATATGTAGATTGCCTTACAAATCTCTACCTCCCAATCCCCCCATTAGGTTTTATCTCGGAAGCCTTTCCCAGGTATGGATGTGCATGACTAGCTGTATGGGTTGCATTATTCATTCATTCACAAATACTAATTGAATGTGAGAACACACTTCATGTCAGGCACTGCTGTAGGCACTAGTGAACACACCTGTAAACAAAGCAAAAGTTTTGCCCTCATGAGATTTTACATCCTAGTGGCAAGGAAAAAAAAAAATACAAACAACAGACAAGTAAAATATAAAATCTCCAAAAGATACACTTAGTAAAGAAAACAAAGCAGATTAATGGAACATAGTGCAACAAAGGACACTGCTATAGTTTACACATTTAATTTGGTCATGGAAGACTTTTCCAAGGGGTTCTGTATCTGTTAACCATAGCTGTGTAACAAATTTTCCCAAAACTTAGTGGTTTGAACAATAGTTATTAACACACAGTTTCCATGGAACAGGAATCCAGGAGTGGCTTAGTTGTATCCTCTGCTTCAGAGTCTCTCACAGGCTACAGTCAAGGTATCAGCCAGGGCTGTGGACATCTGAAGGCTCGACTGGGGAAGGATCCACTTCCAAACTCACATGGTTGTTGGCAAGAATTAGTTTCTCACAGGCTGTTCTCTGAGGGCCTCACTCCTCATTGGCTGTTTGCTGGAAGCTTCCTTCAGTTCCTTGTCATGTGCGCCTCTCCATAGGGCGAATCACAACATGGTAGCTGGCTTCATCACAGCAAGAAAGAGAGAAGAGCCAGAGAGAGAACAAGCCAGCAAAATGGAAATCACGGTGTTTTATAATCACATCTCAGAAGTGACACCCGCCCCCATCTACTCATTAATAGCAAGTCACTGGGTCCAGCCCACACTCAAAGGGAGGGGATCATACAGGACAAATACCAGGAGGAGGGATCACTGGGGGCCATTCTAGAAGCTGCCTACTACAGGCTGATATTTGAACAGAGGCATAAATGAAGTGAGGGAGTGAGTCATGTGAGTATCTGTGGAAAGAACCTTCCAGCAGGAAGAACAGCAGGAGCAAAGCCCCAAGGAACTGCCTTGATTTGAACGAGGAGCAACCAGAAACTCCATGTGGCTGGAGCCGGGGAGGGAAAGTGTTCTGGGAAATGAGTTTGAAAAAGGAGGCAGTGACAAGGTCATGACAGGCTTTGTGGGCCATGGAAGGACTTGGGGTTTTATTTTCAGAGTGATGGGAAGCCACAGTATTCCTCTAGTTTGCATTACAATAATTTACTTACCTGACTCTTCAAATGGTGAAGATCACTTCTCATTTCTGTTTCTAAAAATGCCACACCCTAACATATGTGTGTGTGAGAATGCATCTGTGCAGGTAATATAGGATGCATACTCCTATATATATGTGTATGTATGTGTGTAACCTAAGGGTTTTTTCTGGGTTGAAAGGTATGTGCATTTAAAAATATAGATACACACCTATAACTAAAACGCACGCAGAAAGGCTTTTCCAATCAACTCTCCCATCAATGTTGCACAAAAAAGAGCCCTGGCCAACACTAAGTAGTATTAAGCTTTTGAATCTGTGTTAATCTGTTACGGAAAATGTGGCATTTCATTGTGATTTGCCTTTGTTCCCTCGCTAAAGAGGATGAGTGGTTTTGCATCTACTAGGAGGATGAAGCTTTTTGCATCCTTCTGTTTCTTCCTTCCTGATCAGGTCTAAGTGTCCTCTACTCTGACGGGCTCCCGTGCAGTCAGCCCTGTAACCCCAGGAGCTGTCCAGCTGTCTGATACTGCTTCCCTTTGCTCCCTGTGGCCCCAGGACCCACTCAGGCCTCCCCACTGCTGAACCTTTGCTTCCTGCCTTTGCCTGAACTTTCTCCCTGTGCACCCCTCTCCTCTTGTGTCCCAGGCATATCCTCAGCTCCTGGCATCCAGCTGTCTCCACCACACTCTCCACCAGAGCTCAGAGGTGCTCAGAGTCCCTCCCAGGGCACCAGGCAGCTGGTAGAATAAGCTTAGGAAGGTGTTCACCAGGCTCCTAGCCAGCCCCAGGTCCTGCAATTAACCCTCTGACCTTGGGCCAAGTGCCTCCATTTCTCTCCCTAAACTGAGATCAGAAATAATAGTCGCTTCTTTGGTAGGATGAAATGAGAATTAAATCACTTGAACTATCATTCAAGAATAATAAGAATCATACCAGGCACTTAGTAGGTGGTCAGTAAATGGGACCTGTCACCATCACCCCATCCTGCCGTGCTGGCATCTGCGTCCCTGGAGGGCAGAGACAGTATCTCACTCACTTGTTCTAGAGCGTCTCATACAGTGGCCTGCACAATACAGCATTCAGTAATTACTGGTATAATTATTAGTTTATGTGTCAAATAAAGGAATTCACACCCGAATGAATGAATGGATTGCATGTGTAGTCTTAATACAGAGGGACTTAAGTGCCAACGGTTACCTTGTGTACAACTGGGAATCCTTGCAGGATTTTGTGAAGATTAAATAACAGTAAGTAATGTTTTAAGAAGGAATTTAAGGAATAAGTACATTTGCAAATAAGATTTTTTTAAAACCTGCGGATTTCCCCAGTCCCCACGAAGGCAAGAGGCCAGTACACACTGGGAAGCGTGTTCTCAGCTGTCTGCTCCTCAGGCCCCTCATGCAAAGGTGAAGTGGCCCTCTCCCCACTTCTCTAGCCCACCCTGACCCCTGACTGGCCGTTCCCAGACAGAGCCCCCTCTAGAGAAGAGCACACGAGTGTGCTCACTTTTTTTTTGCCTCTGGTCCTTTCTGTAGCATGTGCAATGGTTTAAAACAGAGGCAGACAACCACAGCCCACAGGTCACATCCGGCTCACAGATGTATTTTGCTCCACAAACACAGTGTATTTTAAAAGGTGAATTAAAACTCAAGAGATTTAAATTTTTTAAATGCAAATATCTGGCTTCTCTTGCAACATCTGAAGCCTGGCCACAGGGGCCAGCGTTCCTATGTGCCAACAGTATCTGTCTGGGGCCATGAGGCAGTAACCCCCTTCGGATGGGCATGTGTCTGATTTCCAGGTCCCCATGGTCCCCACCTGATTGTCCCACTGTTTATGTTGAATGGATGCTGAGTCACCTGAGTCACCTCTGCTTTAAAACCAACATCTCAAGTGGACCTTGGTCTCGCCCTTCACTAATGAGTATTTCAGCCCCAAACAACCCTCAAAGGCGCAGAGCAACAGTTCCTTAATCCCTGATATGTTTTTTGAGAAAGAGGCCCTTACAATCAAATACATCTGGGCATCATCTACAATTCTAACCTCTGGATACCCAGTGCTAGTCTGACCACCACTTTCTGCAGGGAGCACCTCCATAAACATCCCATGGAGGACATGTTGAGGACCAGAACTTGTGAAGGCACAGAGACCCTCAGAACCTAGACAAAACCCTGCATTCACAGAGGAAATCTCTTTGAAATTGGAGCAGCACTGCCCACTTCCAGCCCTCTATTAAGAGAGATGACACGCAGCTGAAACAAGCCATCCACTGGACAGGTCGACGCAGATGGAACTGGGGAGGAGGAAGGACCCATTGCCTTCAGTCCAGACCCTGCAAACAGACTCTGAGATGGAGATGTGTGTGCAGGAGGTTTGTTGGGGAGTGCACCGGGGAACAGAGAGGCCTCAGATGATCCTGCAGGGTCCTTCAGATTTGTCTCACATATTGAGGCAAGGGGGCCAGGACTTTGTACCTTCTGTATCAGCCACTCGTGGAAGGAGAGAAACTAAACTTGAGGGAGGCAGCTCTCTCCAGCAGAAGGCAATTCCCAGAGAAGGATGCAGGGGTAAGCCACCAGAAGCCAGCACTCCCAGCACAAGCCGATGAGTGTCAATCCTGAAAGGAGAATCTGACTAGAATGCACAGACCCACTGCGCCCACCTTCTCTCTTCAAGGTTAAATAGAACCACCTTCTTCCCTGCCACTGGCAGCCGTGACGGCCACACGAAAGTCAAAAGGCAGAACTTAGAGGCAAGGCTTTTACACGTTGCTTCCAACTTAACACACTGGTCAAGAGGGTGATCTTTCTGAAGCACAGTTCTGATCACCTTTACTACAACGCTCAAAAACTCTCAATGTCTCCCATGTCCCTCTGAATGAAGTTCAGACTCCTTAGCCTGGGATTCTAAGCCCTCTACCAGCTGTCCCAGGCTACCTTCCCAGCTTACCTCCCATCACTCTCCTGCAAAGCCCAGTACTGAACAGAATTCCCCAGGCAGTCTCCACAGTTCACTTCCTTCATGTCTTTACCGCTGGTATCCCCTCTACCTGGAAAAACGTTACCTCCCATCTCCATGTATTTAAATCTTACCCAACTTTCTTGGTTCAGCTTAAATGCTTCCCCAGCTCCAGCTGAGTGGAAGCCATCTCTCTCTGATCTTATAATAATATTTTTTACTGTGACTTGTATACAATTTATCTCATATACTAAGCCATAAACTCCTTGAGGGCAGGATTTAAGTCTCATTCAGTGTCTTGTCCATAGTAAATACATACTGAATATTTGTTGAATGGATAGGTGGGTGGATGGATGGATGGATGGATGGGTGGATGGTTGGATGGATGGATGGATGGATGGTAGATGGATGGATGGATGGATGGTGGATGGATGGATGGATGGGTGGATGGATGGATGGATGGGTGGACAGGAGTATAACTAGAAGAATGATAGGACCTGGAGAGATGTCTTACTATTGAGGTGATGATGAATCTTGTGTTTACTCTCTTTCTTGGCTCTGTGTATCCCATTTAGTTTATGACAAGAGGCAGACTGGTCTAAAAAGAACTGAAGATTTATTTTCTGTATCAAAATATGAAAATTACTTAGTGAGTACCAAAGGCAGTGGGGAATTGCTGAACATCCTCTTTTTACCACATTTGCTCAGAAGAGAATAGCACATAAATCCCCTTTGAGTGTGCCACAAAACAGCCCCTTAGCCAGCTGTTATATTTCAAGTGGTGTCACTCAGAAGACTTCTTGAACCTCAGATAGTTGTTAACAAAACAATATGCTGATCAGTTCCAAGAAACTAAATCAGAGGCCATCAGTTTTGACAGATGCTTGGCTCATGAAAGGTGACACCCAATTAGAGAATATGATCAACCCCAAACAGTGTGTGCTTCCACATCCCACAGTATTTACAACTGCAATCATGGATCTGACAGCCATGGGTCCTGCTTGGAGACACAAACTCATCCAGAAGCCATAATAATAACCGCTTCCTCTTGTGTGATATTGCATTTCATCTCAGTTCTCACAACGACTCCATGAGACACGGATGGAAAGTATTCCCATCCCCTTTTGAAACCCAGGCAATAGAGCCTCAGAGAGAAAAGACTATCTCAGAATAACATGTCAATAAAGCTAGTGGGTAGCAGCAGGGCCACAAGCAAAACCTTGGCTTTGACTCCATCACAGCAGCAGTCCCCTTGCTGTTGCATGACTTCACCCATACCTTGGTCTCTAGGTCTACAAAGGAAAATGATCAAATGCACAGCCAAATTATCAATAATTTGTACAAGTGACATCATAGCCATTTTTTTTAGAATTTTAGCACAATGTCTGGTCAGGGAATTATTCTTAATGCCTAATTGAAATTACTTCTACAAAGTTTAATCTCAGTCTCCTTTGTCCCATTCTCATCTGTTTAATATTCTTTGGAAGGAGAACAAGTCCTGATTTTCAAAAGAGTAAGGTAGTCCCTATCAGACCCTTGGGCAGATTGTGTAATAGGGGGAATGTGAACTCCTAGAAGGGGGAGCATGCTTTCCTGGGACCAGGAAAAGACTCACTAAGAACAAGCCACATTAGACAGGCTTGTTGGTGGGACAACCACAATAGAGAATTAAATACATGCAGTAGATAGAGTGCCTATCGATTTTAGCAATGTCTTTGATGGAGTTTCCTATAATATTGTTGTGAACAAATTATAGAGATATGGACTTCATGATAATACCATTCAGTGGATTTACAACTGGTTGGATGAATTCGGAGATGATTAATGGGTGATGTGATCCTACAGGATGCTCTGAATGATATAATGAAGAAAGTTGACCCCTGCCTTTTCCAGTCCAAAACTTTTAGCAGGTGTTATTAAAAAGAGCCTAGGCAGGCTCTAGGGGACATCTGCATGGCTTAAGGCTGACAGGAGGAGCTGAGGGGTGGAGTGGCAGAACTGGCAAGACAAAAGCAGTCTTGACAGGCCAATATATTGGTTCAAATCCAACGAGATGATATTTCAACTATTTCAAAAGCCTTGGGGTTTTACTCAAAGAATCAAGTGCACAAATAGAGGATGAAGAGATATACCTTGATAGCAACTCACAAGGAAAAGACCTCCGGATTGATTTTAGATGCAGGCGCGGCTTCCCTTTGTCCTGTAGGGCTCTGGCCCAGGAAGCTAATAGGAGCTTGGAGAGTAGTTTTCAAGGTCCAATCTGCTTCTCCCAGTGGCCCTGAGATGGGTGGTTAAGAGGGTCACTGTGGAAAAGAAGCTGGAAACCATGTAAACTGAATCACAAATGAAGGCACTAGAGCTTTTTAGCCTGACGATGATTGCCTTTGACTATCTGAAAGATTATCTCTTGGAAGGAAGAATATTCTTACTATGTGAACTGCAGGGTCAGAGTGGGAGGCAGTGGGTAGAAGTTGAAAGGAAGCAGATTTTTGTTCAACTTTAGGAGGAGGACTCTAAGAATTGCAATTTTCCAGATAAGGCTACCTGGCCTAAAGAAGCGCAGAACCAAGGATGAGACAGGCCCACAATCAAGAGAAGCTGCCACTAGGATGGGCTTCTAGGAGCTGAGTGCTCTGAGCCAAGACACAGCTGGGACACAAGGCTCTTCCCCCGAGGGTGGCCCATCACCGCAGTGGTGGCGGGTGGAGCTGACCAGCTCTCTCTTGCACTGAGTGTTGTCTTTGTGGTTGGTCCACTCATCCTTGACCCTTCTGGCCCCTGACCAGTGCCTGCACTAAACACATGGCCCTAGTACTGTTAGTAAATCCTTTAAGCCGATCCTGAATGTTCAGGCTGAGTAGTTTCAGTATCTCCAGTTTTTCTCAAGGGCCTTCTTAACCAACCTTTTGGCTTCTCCCTGGCTGTCTCTGCTCCCCTCCCCTCCCCACCCCTCCACGTTCATTCAGCTGTGAGGCTCCCACTGAGTCCAGTGCTTTACTGAAAGCTAGAAAATTAGGGATGCTAATGACAGTGGGATGGGTGACCAAGGGTGCTCGGCAAACCTCCTCCCTGAAGCTATTCCGAAACAGGAGTCTCCTTTGTAAAGATTTATCAGAGAGGGGCAGTGAGTGAACCAGATGGCATCTGAGAGGGGAGGGGAGAGGAATCAGCCCGGGTCGAACCCACTCTGTGATTGTCACTGTGTCAGTGCTCTTGAGACACATTATCTCATGCATTCTTCGCAATTAGCAAGGTCTACTTAGGTATACCAATCCTTTTTAAATGGGAGGAAACTGAGATTCACAGGTTTAAGTCACCTGCTCAAGGCGACACAGCCAGCAAGTTGAACTCGCTGGAGTCAGGGTTTGAACTCAGGTCTGCAGGACCTTACAGCCCGTTCTGTCCTCACCCGAGGGCTTTTTGATTCAAGAAGTTGGAATCTACCAGGCTTACATCCTGCCACCGTTCTTAAATTAATTGTAGAATTTCATTCTTCCAAAAAGATTGCTTTGCAGCAACACTCAGGAAAAAAATGTCACTCCACAGGGCTTTGATTAGCAATATGAACATTTCTTTAGAAAAGACAGATTAGAACAATGCAGGGAAGCTGGCCCTGAAATTAAATTCAAGGTGATAACACTCCAATTACAGATACGAGGGCTGGAAGAGGACGGAGGAGTTGGTACAGGCTCCTGCAGAACCATCCCCACTCCCTGTGGTCCAGTGTGCCCCTTGTCTCTGCTGTGATACACCAAAAAGTCATTTTCTTTACTTTTGCCCAATTGCTGACATTTATAGAAGGGTCATAGGTATACTGCAATATGGGCTTCCATTTGGTATTACCAATTTGCCTGAAAGAAATCCTGCATTAAATTAAGACAGTAAGCACTGTAACGTAATATTGGCTGACAGTGTGGGTTCTAGAACCTGGCTGCTACATCACCTCTCCCTAACCACGAACTTCCCTGGGCTGCAGCTTCTTTCTTTGGATTGTTTTGAGGATTTGATTAATTAATACATATTAGTTAATATTAGTATTAGTTAATACATTGGTTTGGTTTTTTAAAAAGAAGGAAAAATATGGTCATTGTGCAGCATGTTCCCAACCCAAACATTGGTAAATGAATCAGTTAACGCCCTCAAAGGACAGCTCTGAGCTTAGACATTCTTCAGAATATCTCTACAACTTGCTACACCCGATTCACCTGCAACTACTGAAACTCTCAACCGATGACAGCTCAGTGCTGGTGATAACGTATGAGAATAAGAACCCAGCAATTCATCTTCTGGACATTCAGTTGTTTGTAAATTTGACAAAGTCACTATTAACATTAGCTTACTGTGTTCACTTCTATTTAGCAATTGCTTTGGGGGGCTCCTCTTGATTGGGGAAGCCTAGGAAAAGAATGGAGAACTTTTCCAGCATCCTAGAAGTATTCTATATTCATTTACGAGCTGATTTACTCATTCACTGGAAGAATAATTTCTTGAGAAACAATGACATGCCCAGCTCTGAGCTGAGTTCAAGGAATTCAGGGGCTAGATAAGAAGACAGCCTCCCTGCCTTTACGGTGCTTCTAGCAAGATATATGACAAACAAGTAAACAAGGAATTAAACAATTATATAATAAAAAGTGTTATGAAGCAAACAGTAAGGGCTTACAACAGAGAATAATGGTGGTGGAGAGGTGATACTTAGACAAGGTGTTCAGAGAAGGCCTCTTTGAGGAGAAAATCGGTAAAATCAGACCTAAAAATTTAGAGGCCAGCTGTGACAGGCACCACTGGTTGCCTACCCAACACTTTCCCACTTCTTCCTTGTATGGTTTAGGGCCACAATGTATCCAGCTAAAAGTACCCAGCCATAACTTTATGGAGGGCCTCAGCACAGGGTACCTAGCTAAAACACTCTATTCCAGCTGTCTTGGTAGCAAGGGATAGCCAATGTGACAGTGTTCTGGCCAATGAGATATAAGCTGGGGTTTAGAGGAAAGTGTTTCTCCTCTAATATAAGTACTGCCTATTTTGCTTCCCTTCAGCTCCTTCTTCTTATCTGAAATATGAATAGGATGCCTAGTGCTATGGCAGCCATCTTGCAACCATGAGGAAGAAGCCAAAACAGAGAACCTCAGGAACCTTGTCTATGATGTTGCTGAGCCATGACCAATGCTACATTTTTCCGGACTTCTAACTGAATGACAAGACAAACAAACAAACAAACAAAAACCCTTGTATGTACTGAAGTCACTATATCAGAATTTTCTGTTATGCAGGGTCAAATGAAATCCCTCACTGATATACCAGCCAAGCAAAGCACAGAGGAAGGGGCATTTCAGGCAGAAGAAATGACATGCCCGAAGACCTTAAGGCAAGAATGAGCTTGGCATGTTTAGGAGCAGAGACAAGGCCAGTGTGGCTGGAGTATAGCAGACACAGAGGAAAGTGAGGGCAGCTAAGGTTGGAGACAGAAGCAGGAGACAGGTCAATTAAAGCCTTACAGGCCCAAGTAAGGAATTTGAATTTTATTTTCAGGATGAATGGAAACCAGTTGATAGCTGATATCTATTCTACACATCCACCTGCCATGTGATGAAAGGCTTAGAAGAGGGCAGAAGTAAAAGTACGCAGACGAGTCACGGCCACCACATTTGTCCCAGAGAGAAATGATGGTGACTTCGACTGGGATAAAGGCATTGGTGATGGAGAAAATTACACTGAAGTGGCAGTGGGGCAGTCAGTTTGAGAATAATTTGGCCAAAAAGAAAGTCAATACAATATGTGAAGAATGTAACAATATCTGGTTAATTAAGAGGATCAAACTACTTATTGCCACAGACCAGGTCAGTGAAATAATATTAGATATAGCAGCTAACATTTATATGTTACACACTTTATAGACATTGTCTCATTAATCCTTATAACAGGCCTATAAGGTAGACATTATTATTAGCCCCATATTACAAATGAGCAAAATGAGTCATAATCAGAGTAAGTAACTTGCTTAGGGATAATTTTGTTAGTAAGTTAGTAGAACTGGGTTTCATACCTGAGGCTGCCTAATTCCTTGACTCAAGCCATAAGGGCTTAGAAACTACAAGCCATAAGGGACTTAGAGCCTACTCTGGGATGATTTTCTATTCTCTATATGTTTAGTACCTCACATAAAAAGTCTCCACACTTTCCATTCATGGACTAATCCTTATCCTCTGGGATAATGGAGTGAGGAAAGTCTGTATTTTCTGGGCAATAAAACTTGGGCACATTTACTGAAACTTCATTACATGTCAAGCTTCTTACATTTATTATACCCACTTTGCAGATTGAGAAATTAAAGTGCAAGGAAGTTATGTCACTTACCCAAAGTCACAAAACTTGTAAGATTCAAACCTGGGGTGCCTGACGTGTTTCACCACTGTCTCCTCCAAAGGGTTTTTTTTCCTGGAGACAGGATCTGAAACCGCACAACAGATCACCCGAATGGTGTGAGAGTTCCCAGGGCTGCTGCTTCACCAAGCCCAGTACTGCAGGCTACGCCACACCTTGGGACCAAGTGGTGGCAAGCACATTGGGATGAGCAGATTATTTTAGCCAAGTGCAAAGTCTCTAGGCCAGAAACCATCTAGGACCAAGCACAGAGATGGCTGTGAGACCCTGAATGAATCCTGCATCCCTCTAGTCATAGCTCAGAGACCACCCCTTTAAGGAGGGCATCCCTGATGACCCTAGCTAATGCCCCTCCCTCATGCCACCTGCTAACCCATCATACCCCTTATCCTTCTTTTTAGTATTTATAACTCTTGGCATATATACGTTTATTGCCTGTCTCTGCCCCCAGTGCCTAGAATGTCTGGCACATAGTAGGCATTCAATAAATATTTGATGAATGAATGATCAAACAAATTAGTTAATTTAATTTAAATTTGCGTCGGCACCTGGGGAAAACTCTACAAGCTCTCAGCAAATACACAGGCTTCTCTTCAGCTTAAGCATCTGGGACAATAGAAAGAGGGTCTAACAGCCAAACTGATAGGATGGCATTGGAAAATGACAGTAGGATTAATGCAGGTGGTCAGATCCAGACACTTTTTTTTTTTTTTTTTTTTTTGCGGTACGTGGGCCTTTCACTGTTGTGGCCTCTCCCATTTCAGAGCACAGACCCCGGACGCGCAGGCTCAGCAGCCATGGCTCATGGGCTCAGCCGCTCCGCGGCAATGTGGGATCTTCCCAGACCAGAGCACGAAACTGTATCCCCTGCATCGGCAGGCAGACTCTCAACCGCTGTGCCACCACGGAAGTCCCAGACACTTTTTAAAAGCCCCCTTGTAGGCATGGTGGCTTTCTTCTAGTCCCATGGGTGGTGCCACGACCCACTACAGAGCAACTAACTAAGCCACCAGAAGCTCGAGCTAGAAGTTCCCACCGGTTAGAAGTCACAAGGGGATGGGGCAGTAGAGGGAGGGCTCCCTGGGAGAAAGCGATGCAGAGGAGGGGCCCGCAGTCATTGCCTCCTGGTTCATCATTCCCATCAGCAGTAACAGAGGCTCCCAAGGAACCATGCTCTCCTCTGCTTTCCACCACCGCGGGCAGCAGCAGGAGAAAGGTCACGTGTGGCTAGTTCATTTTGGGCATCTGTGCCCCACTAGGAACCAGTTCTATTTCACTTTGAAATTCAAAAAAAAAATTAAACAAAGCAGAGGTTCTCTGACGCAGAGGAGAGCATCATCCATTGCTCATTTTTGTCTTCCTAGACAAAACATAATCCAAACATGATCTCTCCCTGGTTTGGGGTACATTTTTGCAGGCTGGCTTTTCTCGCTCCCTTTTGAATACCTCGAGCAGAACACCCCTCATGTTGTTAATGACTTCAAAGATACCAGGTCCACTGTGCAGCAAGTGATAAAAATGTACACAGCATGTGTTAGATAAATTAATAAACTCTCAATAGCCTCCGAGTCCTCGGGCCCAGCAGCACCATAATGAAATGTTAGTCTGAAGTGAAGGAGGTGGGACGGAGGAGAAGGGGAACAGTATTTAATATATGCAAATTAACTAGTATGCAAATTGCCACTAAGTTAAAAATAATGGACTGCGAGAGGAGCCCATTTTTTAAACAGCTTGTTTATTCATTAGCCTAATTCCCATTATCAATCCTTCTGTTTTCTTCTTTATTAAGTACTCACATTTGGGAAGTTTGCTTCTTACAAATTGTTTTGCTCCAAAGCCCATAACACTGGTTAGAACAATCACCATATGTTAGCTTTCCTCCATCTCCTTCTCGATTTTGCCCCCAGCTCTTGTTCTCTCTCTTTCTCTCTTCCTGTCCCTTTCCTTCTGCCATTTCCCCCTGTCAGCCTCACTTGCCTTGTGTCTCTGGCACCTTTTGTTTCTCTGATGAACGCCACTCCCCGGCGGCATGTGGAGCAGGGGTGAAGGAAGCCTCCTGCCCTGCAAGGTCTTACTCCAGGGATCTGTTCTCCCCGCCACCAGCCCCCACAGGCTGGACTCATGAAGAATCTGGCTCAGGCACCAGAATCTGGCTTCCCATCACCTCGGGGCGTGGACCACTTATCAGGCCCCAGCCCGTAGTATCACAACAGCCAGAACAATGCGCGCCCTGATTCGGGTATATGGCCTCCTCTGCCTCAACACAGACCTTACACGATGTTGAGACAAATTGGCAGCCAAAATCCTCCTCTTTTGTCTCAAGAAGCATCCACCTTGCTATGTGCAAGCTCTGGTGCCCCCCAGAGGCTGAGAACGGTACGGAGTGCTGGGATGGTCCTGGGGAAGCAGGGCTGGAGGAAGGCACACAGGGGGTTCTCCCACACAAAGCCCCCCACCGCCCCCCTGCTGCAGCGTGTCTAGAGGGGAGCTCCTGAGAGGGTGGGCACCTGTGAGCAGCTTGGGAGGGGGTTGGGGGATAGGGGCTTTGCCAAAGCAGCACGTTAGCTTGCAGGGCTGGCTTTTGTGCTAAGTGTTATCATTTTTCACGTGGCTTTTAATCACATAGTTATTACAAAGCTTCAAGATCATTTTTTACCAAGCACGTCTCTGTGCAGGGTGCTTGGATGTGGCTGTGCAGAGCTGTTTGTGCAGACCTGCCTTGTGGAATGTGCAGTCTTAAAAGAGAGAGCACACACCCTGAGGCTCTGGGTCCCCCCACGCCCTGGAGAAGCTACGGCTGAGACCCAGGAAGCAAAATCCTAAAGCCAGCCTTACTCCACAGCAGGCTGTGCTGCAAGTCAGGTGCAAGTGATGCAACATGAACACATACTCCCAAAGCAAATAACTCTAATTCCCACTCCTTCCTGAGCTCCCACAGTTGCAATCGCTTACAATTCTCTCAGGAGACACGCTATGTCAAAAAAGGAACCACAATTTTCAGGTCTCGGCTCCAGGCCCAAGCTTTGTTATCCTCTTGCTGAAGCCCCTAATATGCACCCGGGGGCCAAGATGTCAAAGGTGAAAGGTCACACTGAGGCAGCTTCTTGGCATCATCCAGACGGGAGACAGCTGGGGAAGGAATTTGCATCAGCTCCTGAATCTCCAACGTATACTGCAATCTCCCATCACTCTTAGGGCCAAAAATGGTGTCCAAGAGGCCAAAGACCTTGAAGAGGCGGGCAATGTCAGAAATAGTCACTGACAGTAAGTTTGAGGTGGGGCCAAAAAGATAAATCATTATCATTTAAGCCCTGAACATTTTTATACATACTGTCTTTGCAGTATTTCCATAGAATGAGGAAATAAATCACCTGCTCTTGACATTTTTAATAACTTTAAGAATGTGGTTAGGGTAATACTTAACTTTATTGACATATTGTATGATTCATCCATCTCATCAAACCTCAATGAAACTTCAATGAATATTAACCGAGGACCCATAATGTACTAGGCACTGCCTGGAAAATCCCCAAAGCAGTCCTGTCCACCTCCCAGGAGCTCTTCCTCATCATCCTGACTCCTGTCTGTGGAAACCGACAGCCCACAGGGCAATACTTGATGGAGTTGGGCGTAGAGACTGCTGGTCTGATTCCAGCCGGGGCATTTGATTCACTGGGTTTAGGACAAAAACCTCTTCTTGGACTCTAGCTCCTTGAGAGTGTTCTCAGGGTTAGGAGCCTCCCTTGAGCATTAGACACAGACATGATGGATGCAAAGAAGAGAGGACCGAAGGCCACTCAGCGGCCATATCTCAAAGACGGTAGCGGCGCCCACAATATGTTTTGCTGGGACGTAATTCTGTCTGGTCCCTGATTTCATGGGACAGGAGACAGAAACCCAGGGTGGGACCTTAAACTCACCAATGTCACCTCACTCTCTCATAGCAGAGCTAGAAGTGGAAACCAAGCGTCTTGATTTTCAAGCCAACACCCTTTGCAGTGGTAAGTGATCATGGTGGTATATTTTACAAAGGGGTAAAGATTAAAAGAAAGGGGGTCACATACTGCAAGGAATAACAATGATACTATCTGACCCATTCTCAAACACTACCTGTAGGAGACAGTCTTCAGCACCTTGGATGCTCAAAGGCACATGTTTCCTCTGTCACCCCAGGACTGCTTTGAGCTGCCTTTGCAAAAATACTTTCACCTCCAACCTTCTTCTGTAAGCCATTCTTACTCATCCTCCACATCTCAGGCGGAGCATCACTGTCTCCAAGAAGTTTCCCCTGGTCCCTCAAATCTGGGCTAGGCACCCTGCTGTATATTTTCCAAACCCCTAGCCCCCACCCCATGTCCTCCATCATGGCTCCTGCCGCAATTCACTGTAATTGTCTTTTACTTGTCTGCCTTCTCCAATCTTCTGTGACCCTCTGGAGAGCAGGGACTATATCTGCCTTGCTCACTAAAAAACTGTCTCCCTAGACCTTAAAGTCAATAACTCTTAAGAATGTGGTTAACGTAATACTCAACTTTATTGATATGGTGTATAGTTCATCCATCTCATCAAACCTCAATTAAATCTCAGTGATGATTAAACCAGGGCCTAGAATGTCCCAAGTGGTGGTGCCTGGCATACAGTAGATGCTCAATAAATATTTTAGAATGCATAAATGAAGAGTGGCTCATGAGGCTCATCAGAGAGAAAATGTCATTAGCCATTCCGGTCACAGAAGGATGCAATTTCTCCCTCCTTCTGAAAACATCCCTGGCCACTAATCTGAGCATTCCAGAATAAGACTTAAACTGCCTGAGAAAACATATTATAGGCTATGTAAAGATAAGAGAAAGGTACACACATTTAAATAGGCCCCTTCTTATTTATGGGTATAAAATTTACACTCAGAAATCATATCTTCTGTATAGCAAAAGCCAAGGAAACAAATATTGGGCAGAGAAAGAATTTTGCTGCAAACATTACAGAAATGGTTTAATACCTCTGCTCCATAAAGAATGCATATAAATTGATTTTTTTTAAATCAAAACCTCAGTAGATAAGTAGACAAAGGATAGGAACAGAAAATGCGTATAAGGAGAAACTTAGCTAGTAAATAAAAATATAGAAAAATAGCCAGCCTTACCAATTAGAACAAATTAAGGTGTAGGATCTGAGTCCAGAGATGAGGAAAGGTCAGTTACCCCCTTCATCCAGCCTCACTCACTGGCAGCAAGACGTACTTGCTGCTGCTCCTGTGTTTCAATATGCCGAGTGAGGTGAGTTTGAATAAGAGCCCTCAGGTCCCTAGTAGGCTAGGAAGGATGCAGGAAGCAACACAGTGCCCAGGGCCAGGATATGGATTCTGAGCTGGCTGACAATGGGGCAGATGGCAGCCAGACAACAACGAGAAGAGGGTTGTAACAATCAGAAGAGGCAAGTCTGCTTCTTATGGGATTCAGTGCCTAATATGGCTAGCACAGTGCCCAGCATAGGGTAAACAGGAGAAAACTGAAAGTGAAAATACAAGATTGAACATGGAGGATTAAGAGTCAGAAAGGAAATAAATGAATGTTTGGAAGCAAGGTGATATATTTAAATAGGACACCATCCCAGAGGTTTTATGATTTGCTGTCAACTTCAATTTTTGGTTTCTTCTACAACCAGCTGCCATGCAGGGTTCCCCCTGGTGCACCCACCAGAAGGGAAATGAGACCTATTAATGCTACCTGCCAGCATGACTCACAGGTGCCTGGGAAGTTCAGGAATGTTTCTTAAAAACAAAACAGTAACAAAAATATGATTAAGCCTATTAAAATTTCAGAAGTTAAAAATAGAAATACATCATGCTGTACACTGTAAATTTATACAGTGATGTATAGCAATTACATCTCAGCAAAATAAGAAAAAATAACTTAAATAAAAATAATATTCAGTTTGTCAACCTTGGTCCAGTATAATTAAAAGTACAACATTTTTGGAAAGCAGTTCAGCATTACTTATCAAGCATCGTGTATCAATTAGTTATTGTGGCAATAATGCTGTGTAAAAATTTACCTCAAAAATCTCAGAAATGAAGTTTCCCAAGGGGTCCAAGATGGAAACTGCATTATAGCCTAAGGTATCCCATGACTGTCAAGGGGAAGCACTGAGTTCCCAAAATAATTCCTCATCTCATTGATGGGTGAATGCCCCTGACTGAAAAATCACCCAGGTCTTAATGTCCAATGATTCATTCTGTGAAGCAGCAGATGTGGGTCTGTCTACCTGGGCAAAGCAGGTAACACAGTGAAGTAGGATCTAGAGTCAAAACAAGAGGGGGGTTAAAAATTTTTTTTAATAATTATTTTTTATTTTAATAACTTTATTTTATATTATTTTATCTTCTTTCTTTCTTTCTTTTTTTTCTCCCTTTTATTCTGAGCCGTGTGGATGACAGGCTCTTGGTGCTCCAGCCAGGCTTCAGGGCTGTGCCTTTGAGGTAGGAGAGCCAAGTTCAGGACACTGGTCCACAATAGACCTCCCAGCTCCACGTAATATCAAATGGCGAAAATCTCCCAGAGATCTCCATCTCAATGCCAAGACCCAGCTCCACTCAACGACCAGCAAGCTACAGTGCTGAACACCCTATGCTAAACAACTAGCAAGACAGGAACACAAGCCCATCCATTAGCAGAGAGGATGCCTAAAATCATAATAAGGCCACAGACACCCCAAAATACATCACCAGACATGGACCTGTCCACCAGAAAGACAGGATCCAGCCTCATCCACCAGAACACAGGCATCAGTCCCCTCCACCAGGAAGCCTACACAACCCACTGAACCAACCTTAGACACTGGGGACAGACACCAAAAACAACGGTAACTACAAACATGCAGCCTGTGAAAAGGAGACCCCAAACACAGTAAGTTAAGAAACAAAAGGAATCCAAGTAGGAATAGTAGAAGTAAAGCTGTCACTGTTTGCAGATGACATGATACTATACACAGAGAATCATAAAATGCTACCAGAAAACTACTAGAGCTAATCAGTCAATTTGGTAAAGTAGCAGGATACAAAATTAATGCACAGAAATCTCTTGCATTCCTATACACTAATGATGAAAAATCTGAAAGTGAAATTAAGAAAACACTCCCATTTACCATTGCAACAAAAAGAATAAAATACATAGGAACAAACCTCCTAAGGAGACAAAAGACCTGTATGCAGGGCTTCCCTGGTGGCGCAGTGGTTGTGAGTCCACCTGCCAATGCAAGGGACACGGGTTCGTGCCCCAGTCTGGGAAGATCCCACATGCCACGGAGCAGCTAGGCCCGTCAGCCATGGCCGCTGAGCCCACACGTCCGGAGCCTGTGCTCCACAACGGGAGAGGCCACAACAGTGAGAGCCCCGCGTACCGCAAAAAAAAAAGACCTGTATGCAGAAAATTATAAGACACTGATGAAAGAATTGAATATGATACAAATAGATGGAGAGATATACCATGGTCTTGGATTGGAAGAATCAACATTGTGGAAATGACTCTACTACCCAAAGCAATCTACAGATGCAATACAATCTCTATCAAACTACCACTGGCATTTTTCACAGAACTAGAACAAAAAATTTCACAATTTGTATGGAAACACAAAAGACCCCAAATAGCCAGAGCAATCTTGAGAAAGAAAAATGGAGCTGGAGGAATCAGGCTCCCTGACTTCAGACTATACTACAAAGTTACAGTAATTAAGACAATATGGTACTGGCACAAAAACAGAAATATAGATCAATGGAACAGGATAGAAAGCCCAGAGATAAACTCATGCACATATGGTCACCTTATCTTTGATAAAAAAGAGGCAAGAATATACACTGGAAAAGAGACAGCCTCTTCAATAAGTGGTTCAGGGAAACTTGGACAGCTACATGTAAAAGAATGAAATTAGAACACTCCCTAACACCATACACAAAAATAAACTCAAAATGAATTAAAGACCTAAATATAAGGCCAGACACTATCAAACTCTTAGAAGAAAACATAGGCAGAACACTCTATGACATAAATCACAGCAAGATCCTTTTTGACCCATCTCCTAGAGAAATGGAAATAAAAACAAAAATAAACAAATGGGACCTAATGAAACTTAAAACCTTTTGTACAGCAAAGGAAATCATAAAGATGAAAAGACAACCCTCAGAATGAGAGAAAATATTTGCAAATGAAGCAACTGACAGAGGATTAATCTCCAAAATTTACAAGCAGCTCATGCAGCTCAGTATCAAAATAACAAACAACCCAATCCAAAAATGGGCAGAAGACCTAAATAGACATTTCTCCAAAGAAGATACACAGATTGACAACAAACACATGAAAGAATGTTCAACATGACTAATCATTAGAGAAATGCAAATCAAAACTACAATGCAATATCTTCTCACACTGGTCAGAATGGCCATTATCAAAAAATCTGGAAACAATAAATGCTGGAGAGGGTGTGGAGAAAAGGGAACCCTCTTGCACTGCTGGTGGGAATGTAAATTCATACAGCCACTATGGAAAACAGTATGGAGGTTCGTTAAAAAACTACAAATAGAACTACCATATGACCCAGCAATCCCACTACTGGGCATATAGCCTGAGAAAACCATAATTCAAAAAGTGTCATGTACCATTATGTTCATTGCAGCTCTATTTACAATAGCCAGGAGATGGAAGCAACCTAAGTGTCCATCAACAGATGAATGGATAAAGAAGATGTGGTACATATATACAATGGAATATTTTTCAGCCATAAAAAGAAACGAAATTGAATTATTTGTGATGAGGTGGATGGACCTAGAGTCTGTCATACAGAGTGAAGTAAGTCAGAAAGAGAAAGACAAATACCTTATGCTAACACATATATAAGGAATCTAAGGAAAAGAAAAAAAAAAAGGGTCACGAAGAACCTAGGGGTAAGATGGGAATAAAGACACAGACCTACTAGAGAATGGACTTGAGGATACAGGGAAGGGTAAGGGTAAGCTGTGACAAAGTGTGAGAGTGGCATGGACATATATACACTACCAAATGTGAAATAGATAGCTAGTGGGAGCAGCCGCATTGCACAGGGAGATCAGCTTGGTGCCTTGTGACCACCTAGAGGGGTGGGATACGGAGGGTGGGAGGAAGGGAGATGCAAGAGATATGGGGACATATGTGTATGTATAACTGATTCACTTTGTTATAAAGCAGAAACTAACACACCATTGTAAAGCAATTATACTCCAATAAAGATGTTAAAAAAAAAAAAGAAAGAAACTAACACACCATTGTAAATCAATTATACTCCAGTAAAGATCTTAAAAAAAAAAAAAAGAGAGGGCGGCAGTCCAGTTGATGGGCTCCTTTTCTTAGCTCAAAGGGCAATGCATACAGTTCAACTGACATCTCCTAAATGCAATTAAAACCTCATTGAAAGAAATTTTATGGAGTGATAGAAATGTTCTATATCTTGAATGGGGTCAAACAGGTAAGTACATCTGTCAAAACTCATTAAAATGGTCACTTAAAATATGTGCATTTTATAATATGTGACTTATTCCTCAATGAAGTTGATGAAAAAAAACCTTGTTGAGGATCATCTTACTATATTTTTAAAATTTTTATTCTAGAAAACTTATTTTATCTGGTAACAGGCTGGCAAAATTAAGTTATATCAAAAAATATTTATAGTTCTTCCACTTCTGGCAAGATGGAATAACAGGGGCTGAATTAAACCTCCTGTCTGAAATAACCAAATTATTTTAGAAAGTGAGAGCTGTTTTCAAGACATTGGATATCAAGGTAGGATGGTTGAGAGACAGGAAAGAGATAAGGTGAGTTTTACAACTGCCCCAGCTTACTGCCTGGAGAATGTTTCCAGACCATTGAGTAAGAAGAGAGAACCAGGCAAAGTCCAGTTAGCTTCCTGAGTTTAGGGAGCAGAGCGGAGAGCCCGGGGAGAATGGAGGCAGCTAGAGTTCACAGGACAGAGAGAAGAAGGCTAAACAGAGAGAAAACCCAGGGGGGTGGACAAGGATCCTGCTTAAGTATTCAACACAGCACCTGTCCAAACCTGGGAAGAGAACCACCAGAAAGGATTAGAGATAACAGTGTCTGGTGTTCACACAGGGCTAGGGACAGTGTCTGTTTTCACCAGCGAAACTGGAAAACCTCCTTATTCACAGAGTGTGAGATAGAGTTCTCACAAAAAGCTTGCCTTGGTCGTCGGGAACAGTTAGCCCTAGACTAAATGCAGCTTTGGTCTCACTTAGCAAATACGAAAAACAAGAACCTAAAGGATCCAACTGTTTTCCAGTTGTATAGTTGCATCCCAGAATAAAATTCAAGAACGTTTATAGAAATACAAAAATATTCAGCACCCAACAAAGGATAAAGAAGTTTATTTCATAGTGATAAACAGCTCAATTCATCAAGAGGGCATAATAATCCTGAATGTTCATGTTCCAAGCAACAGAACATCAAAAAACAGGAAGCAAAAACTGATAGAAATGCGGGAAAAAATGTCACAATTTATCGTTGCAGATTTTAATATCTCTCTCTCAATAATTAATAGAACAAGGAGACAGAAAATCAGTAAGGTATACAAAACGTGAACAACACTATCAACCAACTTGACCTAACTGGCATTTGTGGAATACTCCGTATTCAACAGCAGACAGAATACACATTCTTTTCAAGTGTACATGAACCCTATAAATAAAACAAGTCTCAAATTATCTCTGAAGTATAAAATGTCTTAAATTTAAAAATTTTAAATATCTCAAAATTAAAAAAATTAATTTATACAATGTACATTTTCTGGCCAAAATTGTATTAAATTATAAATCAATAACAGAAAGATCTCTGAAAAATTACTAAATATTTGAAAAATAAACAACATATCTCCAAATAGCCTATGGGTCAAAAAATACTTCAAAAGTACAATTAGAAAATATTTTGAACTGAAAGTAAATGAAAATACAACATATCAAAATTTGCAGGATGCTGCTAAATTTGTACTTCAGGGGAAATTTACAACACCAAATGCCTATACTAGAAAAGAAATGTCTCAGTCAGTGACCTCAGCTTCTGCTATGAGAAGCTAAAAAAAAAAAAAAATGATAAAGACATAAAACCCAATGTAAACAGAAGAAAGATATAATAATGATCAGAGAACATATCAGTGTAAAAGAAAACAAAACAAACAGCATAGAATATATCAATGAAACTAAAAGCTGACACTTTGAGAAGACCTACAAGGCCTAGGCAGACTAATCAGTAAAAAAGAGGGAGAGAGAGAAATCAAACCAAAAAGAAAAAAAAAAAAACTATGTGATCAATTTCAATTGATTCAGAAAAAGCATTTGACAAAATCAACACATCTTTTTTTGATTAAAAATTCTCAGCAAACTAAGAATAGAAAAGAACTTCTTCAATATGATAAATGGCAAATTTGGAAAATCTACAACTAATACCATACTTAATTCTGAAAGACTGAATAATTTTTGACTAATATCAAGAATAAAAATAAAATAAAATTAAAATTAAAATAAGGGCTTCCCTGGTGGCACAGTGGTTGAGAGTCTGCCTGCCGATGCAGGGAACACAGGTTCGTGCCCCGGTCCAGGAGGATCCCACATGCCGCGGAGTGGCTGGACCTGTGAGCCATGGCCGCTGAGCCTGCGCGTCCAGAGCCTCTGCTCTGCAATGGGAGAGGCCGCAACATTGAGAGGCCTGCGTACCGAAAAAAAAAAAAAGAATAATACAATCTATCCAGTCTCACCTCATCTGTTTAAGATTTTCCTATACTTCTAGACAGTTGAATAAGGCAAGAAGAAGAAACAAGTCATCTGGATGGGAAAAGAAGAATTGAGTGTATTTATTCCCAGATAAAGTGACCAACTATGTAGAAAATTCAATGAAATCTACAGAAAAAGCTATTAGAACTAATGAGTGAGTTTAGAAAATTTTCAAGATTTGACTAATATAAAAAATCAAATGTATTTCTATATACTAGCAACAAAAAACTGGAAATTGAAATTTAAAAATCAATACAATTTAGAATAGCAAAAAAATTAGCTACTTAGGGATACATCTCACAAGATGTGAAAAACCTATACCATTAAAACTAAAAAGCATTGCTGAGAGAAATTAAAGCTGACTAAATAAATAGGGTGCTTCTGTGTTCATGAATCAGAAGATTCAATATTGTTAGGATGTTAAATCTCCCAAATTGACCTAAAGATTCAACATAATTATAGAAATTGAGAAACTGATTATAAAAATCATATGATATTAGCCCCTTATCAGATAAATAGTTTGCAAATATTTTTCTCCCATTCTGGAAATTGTCTTTTCATTTTGTTGATTGTTTCCTTTGATCTACAGAAGCATTTTAGTTTGATGTAGTCCCATTTGTTTATTTTTGCTTTTGCTGCCTGTGTTTTGGTGTCATATCCAAAAAATCATTGTCAAGGATATTTTTCCCTATGTTTTCTTACAGCAGTTTAATGGTTTCATGTCTTATATTTAAGTTTTTAATCCATTTCAAATACATTGTTGTGTGTGGTGTAAGATTAGGGTCCAATTTCATTCTTTTGCACATGTATATACAGTTTTCTCAACACCACTCATTGAAGAGAGTGTGTTTTCCCCATTGTGTATTCTTGGCATCCTTGTCAAAGATTAGTTGAGTACATATGCATGGGTTTATTTCTGGACTCTTGATTCTGTTCCATTTGTCTATGTGTCTGTTTTTATGCCAGTACCATACTGTTTTGATTAATATAGCTTTGTAATATAGTTTGAAATCAGGACATGGGATGACTCCAGCTTTGTTCTTCTTTCTCAAGATTGCTTTGGTTATTCAGGGTCTTTTGTGGTTCCATATGAATTTTAGGGATTTTTTTTCTATCTCTGTGAACAATAGCAAAAATGAACAAAATCTAATTAAAATGGGCAAAGGATCTGAACAGACAATTTTGCAAAGAAGATTTACAAATAGCCAACAGATATATGAAAAGATGCTCAACAGCACTAATCATCAGGGAACCACAAATAAAACCACAAAGAAACATTACCTTACACCTATTAGTTTGGCTATTATCAAAATGATAAGGGATATCAAGTGTTGTTGAAGGTGTGGAGAAAAGGGAACTCTTGAATACTGTTGGTGGGAATGCATATTGGTACATCTATTATAGAAAACAGTATGGTGGACCCTCAGAAAATTAAAAATAGAACTACCATATAATATAACAATTCTACTTCTGAATATATACCCAGAGGAAATGAAATCAATATTTCAGAGATATGTATTATATATGAACAATTATATATAAATAAAATACATATAAATGAAATGTCATATATATGCTTTTATATATATACATAAATGAATATATATGTACATACATAACAGAGTATCATTCAGCCATAAAAAAGAAGGAAATCCTGCCATTTGCAACAACATGAATGAGCCTGGAGGACACTACACTAAGTGAAATAAACCTGATACAAAAGACAATTATTGTATGACTCATATGTGGAATTTGAAAGTCAAATTCATAGAACTGAGAGTAGGACAATGGTTGCCAGGGGCTGGAGGGTGGGGGAAATGTGGAGATATTCGTCAAATACAAATTTTCAGTTATAAGATGAATAAGTTCTTGGAATCTAATGTACATCACGGTGACTATGATTAATACAGTTAATAATACTGTATCTTATACTTTAATTTTGATAAGACTGTAGATCTTAAGTGTTCTCACCACAAAAAGTGAGGTGTTGGATGTGTTAATTAAACTTATTGAGGTAATCATTTCATAGTGTACATGTACATTAAATCATCATGTTGTATACCCTAAATACATGTAATTTTTGTTTGTCAACTATACCTAGATAAGGTGGGGAAAATCATATGAAAACACAAAGGATGAAAAATAACTAAAACAACTTTGTAAAAGAATAGAGAACTAAAACTACCTCATTTCAACACTTATATAAAGCTACAGTAATCAAGGCAGTGTGATATTGGCCTCAAAGTAGGCAATATCAATGGAACACAATATAGAGTCCAAAAATATACCCACCCATATATCACCTATATGGACAATTGATTTTCAACCAAGGTAAAAGAGCAATTCAATGGGGAGACAATAGTCTTTCCAAAATGGTATTAGAACAATTGGATATCTATATGCAAAAAAAAAGCACCATATACAAAAATGAACTCAAAATGGATCATAGACTTAAATTTAAAATGTAAAACTATAAATTTTTTGTAATAAAACATAGGAGAAAATCTTTGTGACTTTGGATTGGTCAATGTTTTCTTAAACATGACAACAAAAGCCCAATCCATAAAAGAAAAAACTGATTAATTTTATTTCATCAAAATTGATACTTATTCTTCAAAGTACACTGTTAAGAGAATCAAAAGGCAAGGGACAGACTGGTAGAAAATCTTTGCAAAGTATACCCAGAATACATAAAGAGCTCTCAAAACTCAATAATAAGAAAAAAACATTTTTTTAAATGTCCAAAAGGTTTGAAAAGACACTTCAACAATGAAGATATACAGATAACAAGTAAGCAACAGAAAAGATGCTCAACATCATCTGTCATTAGAAAAATGTATATGTAAACTACAATGAGATACTTCTACATACCTATTAGAATGGCTGAAATTAGGAACACTGACCATACCAAGTGGTGATGAGGATCTGGAGCACATAGAACTCTCTTACATTGCAGATGGGAATGTAATATGGTACAACCACTTTGGAAAACAGTCTAGGATTTCAAAATTTAAACATATACTATCTAGTCATTCTTTTCCTAGGTATTTACCCAAGAAAAATGAAAACATATGAAACATGTGTCCATACACAGACTTGTAACCAAATGTTCATAGCAATTTTATTTGTAAAAGCCAGAAATTGGAAATAATCCAAATGTCCATCAATGGGCAAATGGATAAACAAATTGTGGGACATCCATAAAATACTACTCAACAATGAGAAGGAACAAACTATTGATACTCACAATATGGATGAATTTTGAAATAACAAAGCTGAGTTAAAGAGTCAAAAAAGAACACATGCTCTATGATTCTATTCACATAAATTTTAGAAACTAAAAATTAATCTATAACAATATCAAGCACATCAGTTGTTACCTGGGGACAATGGGAGTAGGTAAGGGTGGGTAGAGGAATAGATTTACAACCCTTTTGGGAAACTTTTGGGGGTGATGGATATGTTCATTATTTTTTTCATGGTAATGATTTCACAGGAGTATACATATATCAAAACTTATCAAATTATACTTGTTAAAAATGTGCATGAAGGGTAGCTCAATAAAGCTGCTAGAAATGAAAACAAAAGTTATAAAAGTACTAGGGCCAGAAACAGTTTAAAGGAACAGTGTACTTTTGCTTTTAGTTATGTTAGGAATTTTTTTAAAGATATTATTTAAAAGACTGAAGGAATCATGAAAGAATTTTCAGAGAATGGTATAAAAACAAGTACGTGTTTCAGAGCTAGGTGGGAGGGAACAAGGGGTTGGAGGAAATAAGGCCTAGGCTTCATGCATGAAACCTAACTTCCTCAGGTTCATCTGGAGGCAAGAGATGGCATAAGAAGTCAAAAGGAGTGAGTGCAATCTGATGGCTGTTCAGAAAGGGAGCAAGATAAACCAAGGAAACCCTGCCATCACCTCTCACAATCTGAGAGACCCCATAGTGGACAGTGACAGAGAAAAGATACTAGGAGTTTAGTAGATGATACAGGTCTTCCTAACCTTCAGGAAAACTCCAAGAGAAACAAAGCTTTACATATTTTCTGGGTGGTTGAGATCATTATCTCCAAATGATTTTGATTGCAATCCCTTCCAGGAAAGAAAAAAGTCTGAGCTGTTTCTTCTGCTTAGGGATACTTCCTAGTAGATTACAGACATGTACTCTTCTACTGATATATTATGTTGATTTTCAAATGGGCTTTAAGTAGTAGAAATATAAAAAGTAAAAGATAGAAACAACCATTTGTGATAACAAAACATTGGAAGAGATTGGCCTAGCCAAAGGAGAATAACTAGTCAAATTTATATGCATTTGACAGACTATTAAGCAACTGTTTAAAATGATGTTTACAAAGAATATTCCCCAACTTGTAAAAATGGTCATGATGTGGTGTTGCATGAGAAAAATCAGTGCATAATACTCAGGAAGATTCCAGTTTTGTAAAAAGAAAAAAATATATATGTATCATAGAAAAAACTGGGAGGAAATGTATTGAGGGCTGTTTAAATTGCAGATGATTTCACATTTCTACTTTATCCTTTCAGTATTTTCCAAATGCTCTACATGAATGCTTTCCACTTTATAATCATAAGAACACAATAATTTGTTAAAGAAAACATTATAAATAGATAACTCTACCACGCAGTAAAAACTGGTGACACTGAGGAAGGACCTACAATTCTGGTGAGAGGTTAGGAAGCTTAGGAAAAAATTTATAATAAAAAAATCAGAACTCTAAGTGTCATGTAAAGGGTTCTGGGTTCTCAGTAATGATGGACACCAGGGACCTACCAGTATTCGGATCACTTGGTTCCTCTGCAAACACCCATCCAGCCCTGATCATACAATGGGCTCTGGGTGAGACCCTGGGGATATAAAGATGCTTCAGATGCAGGCGGTCCTGCCCCGGGAGGGTTTCTCAGTGTCCTGTGTTACCATGTTGCATTATCAGAAACACAAAGCAAAAATAATTTTTTCTCTTTACACAAGGCCGATTTTTGTTTTACTGTAAAACATAATGGTTGAGGGATATTCCGGCCACCACAAATCAGAAAAGTATGACAATTAGAGTTTCTGGAAGGACAAATAAAATGAAAATATCAGACAGGCTGAAAGGTTAGGGTCTTCAGTCTGAAGGTTGAGAAAGGAAGGGATTTGGATCCAGAGAACCAGGAACCTTGAGGGCTGTGGGACTCACCAAATTCCAAACCTCTGTGACTGGGAGATGTCCTATGAAATGTGATCCAGGTTTAGTTCCAGACATAAAAGGAAGCAATTTCTCTCACACTGAGTAATAAACGGATTGGAACTTACTGGAATTCATCACCCCCAAGAGGTGGTGCTGGCAGGAAATAGAAATACCTTCCAAAAGCTTCGGACAAATTTATGAACGATAGAATTTTAAATGACCTCTTGATCACTTTGTCTTGCTCTTTCTCTCTCAAACAGACACTGTCCTTATAGACTGAGCCAGTGTTTGCCCTAAAAGAGGCTGCCCAGATTTCTCCTAATAGCCAGGCAAGGTCAAGGCCTTCACTCTGTGCTCCCACAGCCCCATGTGTTTAACTGGCCATCACCCTAACCACACTGCATTATTATAGTTCTCTGTTGATGGGTCTGTGGCCCCGTCAGGTTGTGACAACAACAAGGGCAGTTCTGAGTAGGAGATCAATAAATGTGGGTTGAAAGAAAGTGTGTGTGGACTCTACGCCTCTTTGCTAGAGGAAGCAGCCTGGAAGGAAAACTGTGCACTGCTTTTTAATCAGGGCCAAATCTTGAGAGTTTTTTACACTGGCAGGAGTGTTGATTTCTCTCTGGTCCTCATTCTACACTGTCCCCCATGTATTCCCAGAGCAGAAAATCTGGTAAAATGGGAGGAAGCCTGGGCTGCTTAGGATACCCTCTCATAAGGACACCACCAAGTGAAGGCCTGCAAGAACATCTCATGGAAGAAATGGCTCATAGAAACTCCTGGGGCACTGATGTCTGGAGAACTCTCATCCCCCACTTCTTATCCTCCAGAATTTCTCACCAGACAGCTCTGTTGTCCACCATTGTGGGCTTCTGAGCTCTGATTTGCAAGTCAATTCCCTGGGAATTTCACAATAAAATACATTCAGCACAGTTATGTCAAGGACACAGTCTCCTGTATCTCCTCTAAAACCTTGATTAATAACATTAGTCTTCCTGTACATGTGCCAAGATTCTTCAGCTTGAGGATAGAGGGATTTTAATTTATTTTTACATTAATGGTCAGGATCCATGCTAAACCTGTAAATATCATTTCTATAAGTGCAGTGCAGTACTAATTTTTAATGCAAATAAATAAACAGCATGAGCGATTCAGAGACAGTTTGCCCCAACGGAGCTTTTGCAAATCTCCTGCATTTGGCTTAGGAGAGAAGAGAGTGGAATACTTCATGTTCTGGTAAGTTGCAGTGATCAGCTAGGGTCCAGTTTCTTCATTCTTGGGATTTCTCAAGGCTATATGGGAAAGAGGAAAGATAAATCAAAAGTAGAGATCATAACAGTTGTTAAAGTTGGGAAAGGTCTTAGGGATTTTCTACTAAAACGCTCTCTTTTGTTTTATGGGTGAGGTATGTGGTCACAGAAAGAGTAAAGCCTGCCTGGGGACATATGGCCCATGTGCAGCTGTGCAAAGTCCAGAAATGGCAGCCTACTTTAGGTTCTCAGAAACATCAGGAGTGGTCACGGTGTCAGAGACCCCGTTGCTGAGTTTGTGATTAGCATCCAGATTGCCAGTGACCTCAGCGTCATCACAGGGCACAGATTCTCCTGGTCTGCACTCATTTGAAATATTCTACTCTATAGATCCCATATATCTACTGAAACACATCAGATATTGACTCTGATTTGGGGTTTCCAAAATATAGTCACTAGAATTGCACAAAACTTACAGAGGTAAAATATGAGGTCTTGTGGGAATCCCAGGAGCCCAGAGCCCAGACTCTGACCAGGACTTAGAGATCCAGAGTGTGGTGAACCCCAGCCTGAAAGTTCTCTAGACAGGTGGGTGATATGAGGAAAGAAGGAAAAGGCAGAGAAGAGCTCAAGAAGGTGGCAATCATCATTATCAGTCTAGAAACCATGGGAACTGAAATGTCTGGGTGGTCCCCAATCAGCTGGGAGGAGAAACAAAGGTCACAATCCCTGAGCACAGTCTCCAAAAGTGGCATTTCTCAACAGTTTTCGAGATAATAGGTTATGACAGTGATGGGAGGAAACAGGTGTGCAATATCGGATTGACTCTCACTGGCCAGACTGAGAGTTCTAAAGAAGATGGACTGCAGGTGATGGCTTCTCCATATGCGCTCCCTCCCACCACCCAACAGTGCCTCCTCTGCCCTCTTGGAACTGCCCTCTTCTGGAACTGGGGGAAGGGGAGGGGAGGATGGTTTGAGAAAGCATGGTACAATGAGGATCTGAATCTCAGGAGATTCAAGTGGACAAAAGTCCTCCCCCTGCAGTCAGTCAACGATTTCCATCAAGGAAGACTCAAAGGATGCAGTGAGCAGGAACTGTGACCACAAGGCCCAGTGCCGTGGGACCTCGATGGGCTATTGGGAGAAGTCATGGGCCCTGCAGTGTTCATCAGCTGGTGTTTGTGGATCTGTCTTGTGGTCATCTGTCTCTCTGATACCAACAGTTCCGAGGCATGACTGAGTGTTCACTGGCCTGGGATTGCAGGCTGCTGAGAGATGATGGGAGGGATAGCAAGACGGGTCAACCGTTACACAGAGTGGGTCCAGGCTGGAACCCCTGCCTAACCAACATCCTGGAATGAAGCAGGCCTTCCTCCATGGGGCTCAGCCATGTGATTCTCAGAGAAATAGTAACACTTTTCATAGAGGAGAACAAATCTGATTGTTTTAATTATCTATATAAATACATGCATCCAGATTACCAATACACATGTTTTCATTGTATTTAATTTTGGGGTGATTTTATTGGTGGTGGTGTCCTTTTGGTTACAAACTGAGAGATAAACTGCTAGTCTTAAAGGCTCTGAGATCTCTTTGTTCTTGAGGGTTTGCAGGAAGCAGCAATACCTTGGGAGCAGGAGAAAAGACTAGAGCAGGAGTAAGACAGCTATTATGTGACCCACTATTTCAGGCAGACATAGAAAGCTCATCTTTTTCAGAGAAGGAACTAAGAGAGGAAATGAAAGAGGACAAATTCACTGAGTCCAACTTGTGTCATATGGGGTATTGTAGCACTTTCTGGGTTATACATTGGTTTCTACTTTTACTGATGCTTCTATAACTTGAATAAAAGAGAAAGAAAAAAATCCCACAAGCCCTGGGTTCTGGCTCTGGAAGGAGGGGCAGGAAGAGGCAGACTAGATCATGATCAGGTAACCAGGAAATATGTGATTTTTAAGCTCCTGTCAATGTTTTGAACTATGAAAGTATAGAGACCTAATATATGGCCCCGTGCTTTAGGACACTTCAGTGGGTGTTTGGATATAGGAACCTGGGTCTAGAGCTTGGTTTGGGTTGGAGAGGGGAGATGAACTGCTCTGTTGAAGAAAGTGATCTGAAGATAAGGATGGATTGATTACAGGCACAGATTTAGCAGGAATACTGAGGCACTGAATCCCACGGGACCATGCCATGTGGGGTCCTCAGTATTTCCCCAACTCTGCACTTCCTGAAGGCCACAATTCTTTTACTCCTGTATCCCCCCATACACATACTCCCCAGAGCCTGCCCCCATGGAAATCCTGTTTTCCCCTGAGTATCCTCCTTGCTCTGGGCTGCAGTCAGGGTATCCAGGCTACTAATCCCCCACCCTAAACACCCACTACTCCCTACTCCTCTCCATACCCACCAGCTGCCCTGGCAAGCCTTCTGTCAATTCCTAGATGCCTGGAATCAGGGCCAGGATTGGAAGGGAAGATGAAGAAGACAGAGAAAGTTCATAGACACCCAAGGCACCCAAGCCAGCCAGCATTCCTTTTTTTCCTGCACCAGCTATGGGGCTGTGCCTTCCTGCCCACGTGTCTCACCAGGCTGGCTCTCCATCATTCTTCTGATGCTTTATTGTGCTATTGTGCTGAAGGAGATAACCCTACTCCCCAAGCCTGAGACACTGCCTATTACCTGGCCCTAACTGATGAGGAAAAATGGAAAAAGGCCACTGGGCTAGTGAGATTACCCTCTCTCTTCTCATTTGAACTTGTAGCTGCCAGGTTCAGAAAATCAGCAACTTTTGAAAATGGTGAACCTTTGAGGTACATGTGGAAGACAAATTTAAAATTAATAAAATGTGATATATCACATTTTGGTAATTGGTAGTAATTGAGGTAACAAAAGTATATTAAGAACATTATTCCATTTTTATTAATAGTGGCTTAGTAGAGGGTTTGGGGGGTGGGGAAACTATTTTCCCAGCAGGCTTGTATTGCTGATCTTTACTTCAGGGTCTGCTAACAAGGATATGTCTGCCTATATGCATTCCTCAACCTGTTAGGATGTATCAGATAATACTACTTTCTTTCTCCAGATGCTAATCCCAATAAAGCTATTTCTCCTGGGGTGAGGGCAGAGGGAATAAATGAATAGCTGTGAGTTTGCAGTGTAAGCCAGAAAATGGAAGACGGGACTCAGGAGGAAAAAAGATGGCAGCAAGCCAAGGCCTGTGGGGGATTTTGTCTAATTTTAGAGTATAATGCTTACACTCAGTTTTAAGTGGTTACCTATCAGCCCTACACATTATCCAGAGATAATCCTTAATTAAAAGTCTCCTGTGCATGTAAAGTGTATTAGTGATAATTTGGGGTAGATTTAACTGGGGAGGTCTTCAACTTGAAGCAAAGATGTGTAGAAAATTAATGGTGGTCAAAGAAAGCAAGACAAAGAGCAGAATCCAGAATTCAGGAAAGTAAAATATTAAATCAAAATTTAAGTAGGAGAAATAAGAGCTTCTAGATAAACTTTAATATAAAGGGGAGATACTAGTATAAACCACAATTAAATTTGAAAAAGAATTCTCTAAAATTCTAAAGAAAAGTAAAGTAAATGAACCTAAGTTGGTGGCATAACCACATACAGAGGAATTATTCTAAGATATTTTAAAACACATCGGTTGACTTTACATCCTAAGTAGGATAAGCCCTAAAGATAAAAGAACTGCAAAAATATTGTAAACTATGTGTATCCAGTTATCATATTGTTATTTGCATTGTTGGTTTTATTATTATTAGATGGTTTTGTGTGTATTGTGGGAATAAATGAATATTTTTTGAATAAATAGATGAATGCTTATGTTGACATTTTTGAGAACTGGGATTTTCAGTATAGGAGAGGGTTACAGGCATAAAAACAATGAGGTTAAATAAAAACCCCATAATCCTGAATTTGAATTGTAACTACCAGAATGCAGTCATGATGAATTTTATCTTTTGAAAATGTAAATATTTCCTGGCTCAGTCTGCTGAAAAGTATAGAAACAATGACCAATCCAGTAGCAGTGAGCACCACTAGTATCCAGACTATGGTTTCTAAATGTTTCTCCAAAAAGGACTCTCCTTGAAGAAATGGCTTGACTCTAGATCAATAAAGTGAACTTAAAACAGCTTATTATACTATAAAGCAAAGAGGCAATTAAGAACTATTAGGATTTTGTCAAAAGGACTCAAGATTCAAATTGAAAAATCTCCCACTATCCAAAATTGGGATAATTTGGCCATTGATAAGGATAAATTTTGATAGCTTGCTATCACATAAATATGTTTGAATCCATAAGCTTAAATGATGCTAAAAAATAACAACAGCAAAAAAGAAACTCAGTAGTAACTTTTGGAAAATTAGGAAACCAGTTCATTATTCTGAAGACTGGTAAATTCAAAGAAAGCATCAAGCAATTAACTTTCTTTTCCTACAAAAAGATATACCTCAGAGTAAAACAATTGATGTAGAGGGGAAAGTTTTTCTTTATAGAAGTATTCCAGATACCAAGTGAAGAAGAAATGATGGAATTAGGAAATCAATATTTGGTAACTACAAATAAATTGATGGATCTAAACAATTATTATCAATGCTGTTTACATTACAAAGAGAGATACCTGGACTTCATGGATCTCCTGATGAAAGTACAGAACTCCTCCAATGAAACAGTCTTACTAAAAAAAAAAAAATCAAAACTGAATCAAGCCTAGATCTAACTAGCAATTTAGAGGAACAGAGGAACTCATTAGATCACGCCATGTGATCCAATTCGTAAAATCCAGACAGTGGAAAACCCTTTAAAACAGAAAATTCAGTTTCCCTAACAACTAAATTAAAAGAAAAAGAGAGCAAAATGAGATGGAAAGGAACATTTAGGTTAAAAGAGACTTATGATAGACATAACAATTGCAGTGTATGGACCTTATTTGTATCTGGGTTGAACCAAACTATAAAAAATAAAAAGAGTGTGACAATCAAGGAAATGTGAACACTGATTGGATATTTAATGATATTAAGGGATTTTTTTTTGTAATAATGAATGGTATTGTCGTTATGGTTAGGAATTCTAAAAAAGAATACCTAACTTTTAGAGATACATACATATTTACAAATAAGTTGACATGATGGCTGAAATTTGCTTCAAAACATGGGGGTGGTGGAGAGGGCAAGGTCAGCGAGTAGGAATATAGAGGAAACAAGATTGGCCGTGAGCTTACTAATATTGAAGCTGGGTGATGAATACCTAGGGCTTCATTATACTATTCTCTCTTCTTTTGTATGTTCAAATTTTTCCCATAATAAAAATTTTTTAATAAAAAGAAAGAGCAAAGAGAAGAAGATGCTGGTTCCATTGGACATAAGAGAAATACTTGAATCATTTAAAAAGTCATCAATGGGATCACCCCACAAAGCTGTAGAACTTGAGACTGAAGCAGCTAAAGGGAGAATCTCTTCATTTTTATCATCATTCCACTTGGGTTGTATTATGAATACAATCTCAGATCTCTTCTCCTCTCATAAGTACATTTATTTTCCCTTGTAGTATGCTTACATGTACAGAGTGGTCCTCTCAGGCCTCCAGAGCTGACCAAAGAATCTGAAACCAGTGCCTTCAGGAGGAGTTGAATTCTGTACCTTATAAAGAGTTGGTCACTAAGTAGCAAAATGAGTGGGTCATTAATGGCCTAGGGGTCATTAATTAGAACTCCAGGAAGGAAGAGTCTTGCTTGTTTGGCCACTGGAGCATTTAATTTTTGTTTCAATGCGTTTGGTCAAAGTGTGTACCATGATTCTCTATAAACCTATGCTCAGCTCTGTCACACACTGACACTACCTGTCTGGCCCTGGGAGCCCGGGAAGCCCTGATCCATATTCTAAATTCTAAGGGAATTCTGGCTCAAAGATTTAGAGATTTGCATTATTCTGTAGCATTTGAAAACACCTTCACCACAAAGCCCTTTGGATGCTGTTAGTTTGCAATTCAGTCAAATTCAGTACCCACATTTTCACCCATTCTGCCTCTACCTTTAAATCCTGAATCCCAAAGATTTCTAGTAATATGAATTGATTGACAAAAATTTCTTCCTGTAGCTCAGAAAAATCTTTTATTTTGCTTTCTCCTGTTTTCTAAGCAAAAACACATTTGGATGCTTAAAAATCATTGATTTGATTTGATCTGGTGAGAAAAGTCAAGCCAAAGTAGCCTATCTCATTTAGATAAAGTAATTGCAGTAGAACAAGTAACTTTGTGTTAGTCCTCCTTGATTAACTTTAAAATGAAACTGGAATTAGTTCGGGGATATCACAATAGGATCATTCTATAGGGAAACCCTGCCTCTGAGGAGAAAATTATTGACATGCTTTCAAATCGCCTTGGAGGACTACAATTTGGAACAGTAAAGCAATCTGGGGGTAGTGGAATGAGCTAGTCCTAGAATGAGCTTCCAAGAGTTTGAAGATTGACTCTGCCAGTTTTTGCCTTGGGCATGTCATTTCCCTTCTCTGAACCTCGGTTTCTCAGATTGCTCTATGAGGTGGGAATATTTTTTTTCTACTTTATAGCACTATTGGTGGATTAAATAAGGTCATGTATGTGAGAGAGTGCCTGGCAAATAGCAGATGGTCAACTATTGCTTCCGCTTTTTTATACGAAAGCCAGCCAAGACCATATCTGAGCCAAAAAAGGAACCTGGTTTGTGCTTTCAGAATTCACAGATATATGTTAGAGAAAACTGGGTAGATATTACCCAACAAGATACAGCATAGAGAGAGGAGAGAATGACTCTGAAAAGATACTGTCTTGCTGACTCAGAGGAAAGGGTTATTCGCCACTTAGCAGAAGATGAAGGCAATGCTGAATTGGAGACTGCTGTAGACAATATTGTGCCCCTCACCCAAAATGGATATATTGAAACCTTAATGTCCAATGTGATGGTATTTGGGAAGGGAGGGGAGTCCTTTGGGAGGTAATTAGGTCATGAGAGTGCAGCCCTCATGCTGGGATTGGTGCCCTTACAAGAAGAGACAGGGAGAGAGAATATCTCTCCCTATGAAAATGCAGCCAGAAGATGTCCCTCTACAAACAAAGAAGAGGGTCCTTACCAGGAATTGCATCAACCAGGATCTTGATCTTGTACTTCCCAGCCTCCAGAATTGTGAGAAATAAATGTCTGTTTGTTAAGCCACCCATCTATTGTATTTTGCTATAGCAGCCCAAGTGAACTAAGATAGAGACTTAACACATTTCTTGCAAGTTTCTGAGCTTCTCAAGAGTTCTTGCTCCTAAACTGGATGATTTATAGAAAATTGCAGGCTGAGTCCAAAATGCATATGCTTACCTGGAACGTTTGCCCTAACCAGTGTATTGGAACTGATAAGATTGTTTCATCTATAGAGTTATATGAAGGTCTTTGGCAAATAGCCATGGGGGAGATATCTAGAAAGCAATATTTATAACACCAATTGGAATGTTAGATTTTAATGAGTTCAGTTTGGACCAAGGAGTATGTTTATGACTTTAAAAAGGTTGGTCAATGGAATACACAAAGGGCTAAGAATTTTCACCATGGCCTGTGTTCATAAAATTGCTCTATTTGTTAATAGTGTAAAGGTATGCCTGGGTCATCTCAAATTATAACTCAGAGCAGAGTCCAAGTTAATCCTGTGAGAAACTTGGTCAATACCAGGCTGCTTCCCAGGACCCAAAGGTGGTAAAAGGACAGGAGGAAAGAGTCTCACCTTGCCATTTTCTGGTGGTTTATTTTTAAATTCTGTTTAGATTATTGTTTCTGAATTCTGTTTCTTACAATTACAAAGGAAATGTAACAAACTATAGTATGTTCCAAGGAAAACAAAATGTCTAGAAATCATCATGGATGAGGTCTTCTTGAAAGAATGAAAAGTAAAAATTTATTGAGAGGCAAAACCTGTCCTTATATGATCCACAGGCTGCCAAAGAACTGGGATTCTTTTGTGTGGTCCCAGAGGAAAGAGCTAGGATGAATGGGTTAAGGTTACACATGCGAACACCTCAAATCACAACAACAACAAAAATATTTTCTTTAGTGCTTAGATATGATCCAAAATATAGTATGGACTACCTGGAGAGATGGTAACTTCTCTGACACTAAAGGTGTGCAGGCAGCATCCAGACAGCCACTTTTCAGCAGTGAAACAAAGAAGATTTATGTATTGGCTGGAGGGTTGCTTGGTCTGACATTCTGTGCCTCCCTGGAAATTGCAGCTCAAGAGTGGTAGCGTGCCATAGCAGTCAAGAGCATGGTTTGGGAGAGATGAACACCTAGATTCCAACCGTGACTCTGTAAACTTGGTCAAAATTTCTAACACCTCTAAGGCTCGGTTTCCATTTACAAAATAAGGATCTTCTACTGCTTTGTAAAAATCCAATCAAATCATCTTGAGCTCAGCATATTAATAACATCCCCAGGAAGGATAAAAACAGGTCTTTCTTACCAATTCAACAATTCTGCTCCTTTCATAGATGTATGCAGTGATGGATTAGATGCTGTCTTATCTCGTTTTGATTTGTTTTTATAAGAGCATAAGAACTTAAAGCAGCTGCAAACCCAAACCCTTTCAGTAGAAAGTAATCCCCAGGAGGAAATATTGGCAGTTGTATGGGTGTCAGGAAAAACCTGTCTGTATATTTTGGGTCAGGAGCTTGCTCTCTGGGCAGATCATCGACAGAATTCCCAATGCCCCGCCACACAGGGCATGGGAATGTCAAACTTCCCATTGGACACTCAGACTGTGGGGGATGAAAACAGCTGGCAGAAGGGCTTTCTTAGCTAGAGTAGGGGAACAAACTGGTCTGCAGCAGTTCTCAGACTCAGCCAAGGAAGCAGTGTACTCTGACCTTTGCCTAAGATGGCAGAAGAAGAGAGAGGTTGCAAGGGGCATGTAGGGAGGGCTTCATGGACTGTGTGTGTGTGGTGGTGGTGGTGTTGGCGGGGGGAAGTAAGAAGGAAACATTCCACAGTTAAGCAAGGAGAGACAGAGGAGAGGTAGATTTCCAGCTACACTGCCAGGCTGGCCTGAGTCATTCAGTTCCAGCTTTCACCTTTGTGCAAGAATGGGAAACCTACAGCCTATTCTTCATATCAAATCCTTGCTGGTGAATAAAGCAATCTCACAGCTCCTAATTGAGAGAAAACAGCCCAACAAGACTTGTGAATAAACGGATGTCCACTCCAACCTACTGACACATCTTTGAGCTTTGATTTCACTTCTCAGGAGCCCAGTTTCATTATAACCAAGTGCTCAATTCTGCAGAAATGCCACGAAGGGAAACAATGAAATTAGATGCCTTTGTTTGGCCTTCGGTAGCATCACAAACCACAGAAACTTTCCATGATATCACCTCCCCTTAATGGGAATATTTACTGCCTACGTCCCTTGAGTAATATCTTCTTTCTTTCACACTCTGTTCAATTTCAAGTTTCAATTTCCATAATTTTATTGACATGACAACATACACAAATGCTGCTGGAGTTAATCCAGCAGTGCTCCATGTCTGGGGACCATTTTATACCACCTCTGTCTTTCCTATTATCCTCCATCTCTCATTTGGTGATAGGTTGTCACAGAATAGGGAGGTTATCTGGCTGTCCTTATTTTCCCTGAAAGTTATGGAGAATTTTCCCTTCCATCTTAGAAGGCAGTCTGTTGCACTTTCAGACAGTCTGATAAAAAGTGCGCTATATTTTTTCTTCATATTTCACACACGGGAGGCTCTCCTTCCATCTCCCCAACCTCTCTGATTACAAAGTCTGAAATGTATAAGTTTCAAATCATCTCTGATTGTTCGTATTTTTTGTTGATTTTTGTTTTCTGCTATACATTTCCATTTTTGTGTTGGAATTGTAGCTCTTAAACTTGCTAAAACTTGGAGCATGTATTAGTTTCTTGGGCTGCCATAATAAATGACCACAAACTTGGATGGCTTAAAGCAATAGACATTTTTTTGTCTCCAGTTCTGGACTCCAGGAGTCCAGAATCAAGGCTCTCTCCAGAGTTTCTAAAGGAGGATCCTTCCTACCTCTTCCTAGATTCTGGTGGTTGTAATCCTTGGCGGATAGATGCATCACTCCAATCTTTGCCTCCACAGTCACATGACGCTCTCCCTGTGTCTATGTCTGTGTCCAGCTTCCCTCTTCTTATAAAGACACAGTCATTGGATTAGGGCCCCTCCTAATGAGTATGACTTCATATTAACCCGGTTATATCTACAAAGACCCGTTTCCAAATAAGGTCACATTCACAGGTACTGGGGCTAGGACTTGGACATGTCCTGTAAGGGGACACAATTCAACCCACAATAGGACATCTGGTGGAAATAAGACAATCAGTTAGTGTGACTCGTGAGTACCCTGTTCTAGGACAATAAAGCAACACAATAACACTCTGTAGCTTATAGCCTGAATTTTAGAACATTCTTATATGCTTAAATTTGAAAGTGACCCCCCCACCCTTCAACCCCCTCAAAAAAAGTCCTCAAGCTTTCCTATGTGTACAGTCTGCTGGAGTCCAAATACCCAGAGGCTGAGACAATATTGACGCAGATGTAATGAAGTACTGATAGGTATGGAACTCACCTCATTCTACCTCCTGTTGCACACAAATGCGGGCACCTGGGAGATACAAAATACCAGAAGTCAAAAGAGTAATATGGCACACACACTGGTGCACATGTGCATGCTCTACACATTCTTTCCATTAGGAAGACTGGTTTTGAGAAATTTTCTTTACGTAGAATAATCGGCCAGCCTCATGTCAATAGTTCTGAAGGCTCAAAAAGAGCTTTGCTTCTTCACCATGAAAGTCAAGGGAAAATGCAGCTATGAAGCATTGCTGTAGATGCTGAGGTGCACCAAGAATGCCTCACTCTGGAGTAGCTGGTATGACCACACTGGCCATCCTCCGGCAACCTCAGGCTCAGCAGCAGAAGCTCCCCTGGCCCAGATCCAGCCCTCACCTCCCATGTCCAGCTGGACTCCAAGTCTCCTTTCTCACCTCTCACCTCTCTCCTCTTCTCTCCAGTTCTTCCATTTCTGTACTGCTTGGGTCTTTGTTCTCCTCTTTGCTATTCATCTGGATGGTTGGAATAGTCTCTCAGTTGGTGACTCTGCCATGAGGCCTGTCCTTTCCAGGGCTGCTTCCACACAGCTGTAAGAGGGTCTTTTTAAATCCCCGACTTCTCAATGCTCAGAACCTGCCATGGCTCCTGACCCTCAAAAGCAGAGGTTCTAACCACTGTGTGCATCAGGATCACTTGGAAAGCTTGTTAATATTGAGAATGTCAGCCCGGCCCCTGTGTTCCTCATTCGATTGCTAAGGTGGGACTTGAGAACCTACATTTCTAACCAGTTCTCCTGTGGTGATGATGCGACTGGCCCTGGAGTCATACATAGACAAGCACGGGCCTAGAGGATACAGCCTGCACTTCTAGAATGCTGGACAATCTGTGGTCCGGCCCTGCCTACTTCTCCAGTTTTGTTTCCTTTCACTTTTCCCACTGATTAAACTCCAGCAGAACCATCATCTACTTGTATTTTCCAGCAGATATAATGCTGTTTCCTGTGGCTGTTATATCCCATTCTTCTTGCTAGCAATTTGCTTTCCCACCTTATCTTCCTTCAAAACCTTGTTTCAGTATCACTGCCTCAGTGATGTTGTCAAGTGGGGTCTTCATTTGTCTCCTTATCAGGTGCCTCATATACAGGTCTATTATCTCTCTGCTTTTATATATCCCTCAATCCCTCCCTAGCTGGACTATGAGATCCTTGAAGGCTAGATTCATACCCTTGGCCTCACTGCCCCCAATAGCCAAGAGATGCCCAACCAGTGCTTGTATTTCTGTACTTAACCAAGAGAACTGGTCAAAGACACCTTCACGGTCCATTATCTGCACTGCTCTTTTGTGTGGCATGTAAATCCTACATCCCATCTGTACATAGGAGACCTCTGGAAACTCCACTTATGATCATCCCAACTTAGAGGATGAGGAAATATGCAGCAGGGTCTCTCTGTGTGGAGGACTTCTCCTTCATAAAACTTTTACCGATGGGGAAGAAAAGGAAGTCTAAAAGTATATTAAACGTACTTTAGCTATAAGCAGACCTAAACCAAGAAAACAGGCTTCTGCCACGGAACGAAAAGCATGAAGACAGTGGAAAACAACACAGGTTGGTTTAACATCAACTGCACTGAGAGAGTGGCCCTGAGGAGGGGCTTTTTCGATGACAGAGGCCTATCGTGGCCTGTACACATCTCCAAGAAAACCAGCCAGGCTCATCACCACAGAAGGAATATGCAAACAAGGATGCTGAGGACAGTAGACCTCCCCACCAAGTGATGACAGGAAAGCAGAGCAGGCCTAAGAGGGAGACCCTGGAGGGGAGATGTTTGATTTTGTGTGGCATGATTGGGAGCTGCTGGGGTTCTGCAGATCTGCCACTTCCCCTGCTGATCCCAGCGAGCTCAGTGTAGGTAACAGTCATGGGTCTAGCCATACTGCTTTGGCTTTCTGTCAGCCAGTCCTCATGGCTGCATGCAAGAAGCCATGGGCTGGCAGAAGAGAGAGTTCCCTCTCCTAATTCAGGGGCTGTGGGCATGCGTGGACCTGCGCCCTCCAAGGAAGCCTGTTGCTTGAATATCTCTCCTTGCCCTAATCTCTGTGACCTGCCCAGAGGGAAAGAAGAGAAGAATATGGGCAGTTATGATTTCCCACACTTAGAAAAAAGAGAATCTGAGGTCACACCTAAACGATCTTGAGAAAAAGATCACTTTGCGCTGGTCAGCCCAACGTTGTCAAAGAGAGACTTCAATTGCTAACACTTCGGAACACTGTTTCTCCAAGTAAGATAAAGCGTGTGACTCAATAATTATTTTAGACCCTCTCTGACTAGGTGTAAGGAAGCAACAAGCTAGTAGAAATTGTGTGTCCCTTTTTATTGTAACAGTCTTGGGAATATGGGCCACGAAATGGAGGGAGCTCTAAGTGTAAGGAAGCCAAAACTTATCAGGACTGGGGCTGGTGTGGCAAAGGCTTCCCAGGTTCAAAGATCGTGATGGTGTATTGGTTCCCAGACCCCAGAGCTAACAGTCCCCCCAAACCTGGGTATCCTTCTTTTCCCAGCACACAGTTAACCTGGCCAGTGGCCCCAGTCGTTGTGGGGAAGGGTCTGTGGAATACTGACCATACATTTATACAATCACATCACAAGGTCCTTCCTAAGGGGATGTTGCCATCTACTGAAAGAGTAGACTCTGAGACCAAGTAAAACCAGATGAGGGGCTGTGCTTTCCACTGTGGCAGCTGAGATGAGCCTTTTGTGTTACTTTACAAGCCAAGCAACACTCTCAACAGTCATCTATCTATCACCACATACCCTCCCATTGCCTGGATCTCTTTAGCCATTTCCACAAATCCCTGGAGATCAATGCACCTCAACTTCCACTTCAGCCTCACTGCCTATTATAGTCATGACACCACCTTGCCTCTGACCCTAAGGGCTGCCACCTGACCGCTGTCATTCTAGAATCCCATCAGCTCGTTGATATTAGGGAGCCCAGGTTCAGAGCAGCATCTCCCATGGTTAACCCCATCCTCCAGAGGGTGACCATCACCACGTTTCTTAAAGGTGCCAGTGTCCCCATCATCTGTGTCTTCATTATTGCTTTAATGAAGGGGTGCCCATAGGATCCTCAGAGGCACCATACTCAAAGTGGCCCTCATGTCTTACATAACAAATCCATTCTAACATTTCCAACTCTCTGAGCCCCCTGACCCCTTCCTTAAATACTAACACCAAAGAAATTCTGGCTTCTCCACCTCATTGTTGTAGGCCAGTGGTTCTCAAACCACAGAGTCACTTGGAAGACTTCTTATAAACACAGATTGCTAGAGCCCACCCCACAGTTTTTGATTCAGTAGAGAGTTTTCATTTCCCCAGGTGATGCTGATTCTCTTGTTCTGCGGACCACACTTTGAAAAGAAAAACACTGTGGACTGTAACCCATTGTCAGGCACAAGCTTCAAATAGCCGTCCCAGGAAACTGTTAGGACCAACTTCAAACACAAATGTCCCTGCCAGACCACTGAAACCTAATTCATGGGCAGGTGCCTCAACAATAAATTCTCTCCTTTCTAGCCATATATTCCTCTCTGGTTAAACACTCACAAGATCTACACACACATGTGTTCTGGTCTCTGTTGTTATATATTAAGTAGGTCCTTTGATTCTTTCATATTTTAAGCTATTTTCTCCCATAGCAGGGCTGTACTTCTCTACTCAGGTTTTGTTGAAATCCAGTTTTTGTTATCGGCCTGGATGAATGAGTGGAAGTGAGGGAAAGGCTTGTGGAAAACAAGCAGAACCTCATGAGGCACCTGTCTTAGGGGAGGTCATTGCAGTCTCTAAGCAAGAGGACGCTGCTCTCCTCTGACAAACGGATGCGGATCCTCTGCCAGTCTGGAGAGTTCAAAAGCAGCAGGGGATTCAAGGTCCTCTGGCTCATCTACCCAAATTACTCTAGCTTGAGTCTCAGGGTTTCACTATTTTCCTATTCAAGACATGACCACGATATGGAACACTTGTCCTGCTGTGCATCTGTCTCTTTGCTGCTCTGATACCCTTTCAACTAGATTCTGGGACTGATCTTCAGCACCACCTGCCTTGTGGCTGCAGAGATGAGCATCTTCTTGAAAGCTGCCTTAGAAAGGTCTAGTTTTCACAACATAATTTGTGAGTTGGCAGTTCTGAGCTTGTTATTTTTGTAAGGTTTTAGTGACGTTTTTAAAGAGCCAGCCCTATAATTATCATTGTCCCCATACTATTCAAGAGCTGCAGTCACCACGTATCTCAGCACCTCATCTTCTACCTGTGCTTCATCCCAAGTAAACCTGGGTGAAAATATTAATCATTAGAATGCCACTGTCTCCCAGAAGTTATTAGTACCCCACTCATCGTTGGTGCAGGGGTTCTTATTCCCATCCAACTTATGAATGACACAGCTCCAAACTCCATTCAGGGGTCTGATTTCTGAGACCACTGCTCTTACCAACTCTTAAAGCAGAAAACAGAGCCTGAGGAAAGGGGCTTATGTGTTTTACTTAAAGGGAATTTGATCCAAGGAGGTAGGAGTGACGGTCAAAGGAAGTAAAATGGGGAAGGAGGACGGGTGAGTACGGGAGCATCATACCTGGTAGCACTGAGTCTGACTGCTTGATCCTGCAGCACCATCCCTGAGAAGTCACGTAAGGACCATCCATCAGGAGGTGAAAGGAGGCAGAACTGATCTACTGGATCCCTCCTTCTATTAGAAAAGTTTCATCACATGAGGGAAACCCACGCTTCCAAGTAACACGTGCTACTCGAGTGGGATTTTGCTGCAGCACCCATAGTTAAACCCTGGGACATGAGACCAGAGGTGCCAGAGGCAGGCATGAGGCAGGGCACTGACGGGTTATGTCTCTGAAATCCAATGGAGTGCATGCACATTCAGTCACCAAAGTGACAGTTAGAACAAGAGACAAAGAGGCCAGAGGGGTATAGAAAAGATATTCAATACATATAGTATACAAAACTAAATCCCTGCCCTTGAGAGCTTCCTTTATACTGGCCTGGGAGAGGTGGGAAGACTGACATCTTACAACTAAATTAATATACTCGTAATATGTAGTGCGGTGGAAAGTACTGTGTCTATTAAAGAGGGTCCATCAGCAAATGCTCATCATTTATTGTAGAGATTTTTGAAAATACAATCCTTTCAAAAAGCAGGTTTAAGGAATATTAACTCTGATGTTGCCATCTGATGCCACTAAAAGGGCTACAGAATTCAGAACCCTGGGTCACTTGTGAACTGTTTGATCTTAGGCAAGTCCCTTAACTTCCCTCTCAGTTTTCTCATCTTTAACATAGGTGGGCAAACCTTCTAATGTGTTTTTTTTACAGCTTTATTGAGATATAACTAACATACAATAAACTTCAAATATTTGTGTACAGTTTGATAAGTTTTGATGAATGTATACAAGAAGCTATCACCTAAATCAAGATAATGAACATATACATTACTTCCAAAAGTTTCCTCTCCCCCTTTCTCTCCCACCCTTACCTGGCTTCCTCATCCCAGGTAACTGGTGATCTGCCTTCTGTTACTATAGAGTATTTGCACTGTCCAGAATTGTATATGAATGGAATCATATAGCATGTACTAGTATGTGTGTGTGTGTGTGTGTGTGTGTGTGTGTGATTTCTGTCACTCAGTGTAATCATTTCGAGATTCATTATATTGCAGTGTGTATCAATAGTGTCATGCTCCAAGAGCCTCTGTGTTTCATTTTAGATCATTTCTAGTGTTCAAGTTCACTGATCTTTTCTTCTGCAAAGTCCACTCTGCCCTTAATCCCATCAGTGTATCTTTTCATCTCACACACTATAGTTTTTGTCTTTAGTTCAATTTCAAGCTTTTAAATATTTTCTGTCTCTACTTAACTTTTTGTCCTTGCCTGTGTTAGTTCTGAACTGGTGGCAGTTAATAAATTTTTCTCCTCATTATCCTTTGTATTTTTATTTGATGCCAGACAGAGTGATTTTACCTTGTTGGGTGCTGGATGTTTTTGTGTTCCTGTAAATATTCTTGAGATTTGCTTTAGATACAATTAAGTTACTAAGAAATTGTTTGATCCTTTCATTTTAAAGTTCCCATCTTAGATAATGCCCAACGATGTCATCCAACCACGCTTACCAGACAGCGTTAAACAATATGCAGCCGATAATAAGAACACAATGCCTGCAAAATAAAAGGCCCCAAACTGCCCCATAAATTTTAACGTTGTTTTCCTTCTCTTTCTTCCAAGTCCATCCCTGGTTGATGCAGAAAAAACCAAATTGTCAGGAAATCAATTTCTTATTCCTGGTGGTCATAGGTCCAATTCTAAACTCTATGCAAACACCTTCCTTCCCCTGCTTGCTTTCCTCTCAGCTCACCCCAGCCAGCTAGCGGGGTGGTGTCACACTCTGGGTCCCACATCTCTGGGTCCCACATCTCTGGTCCCACATCTCTGGGTCCCTTGTTCATCGGCTGTGACCTGCTCCACCTTCCCCTGGAAGTGAGGGTACTTCTTCCCTGCCTTCCCACTCAGCCTCTCGACTGTTCTATTTCCTCAAACATCCAGGAGATGAACAGGATACGTAAGAATACCACTTTGCCAGTCCCACCCCACCAAACTGTAATAACATAAGCAAATCCTCATATTAAATATGGTTGCTGCCACAGCTCACAACTTAATCCCCGCAACTGCTGTGCAATAGCATTTCCCAAGGAATCCTAAGAATATCTCTGGGATATAATGCATCTGCCGCAACCTAGAATTACACAGTGCTACAACACGCAAGGTCACAACACAGGGCTAAACCTCCGCTCATCGAAGTCATGGAGGTGGGCCAGCGACTCTTTGAACAAAGGCAGTGGAAAGCATCCTGGTGGACCATTGCCAGAGTTAACTGCACCCTGGCGCCCTGGCCATTTTGTAAGTGGTGGCGTTTCCAGAAGCATCTTCCCCTGGGCCCTCTAGCAAGTCCTAGTTGTCTTCTGAAGCTTGCTGAGGAACATGGGCACAAAAGATTCTGGACATAATTCTCAGGGGCTTTGAGTCTTTGTCTCTTGCTACGTCCCTTCTGCTAATGAATCTACTCCCTGCATCGTGCATCGCCAGGCAATGCAAGCGGTGGGGCCTCTGCAGCCCAAGTCCTATTGGCATGTCTAACTGGTCTGCAGTTTATGTAGCTACTGGCTCCCCTGTTTACCAGAGGCCACCGCTAGTAGCTATCACCCTGTGTGTCACAGACTGTATCTGTACTGCAGGCCAGGCTCTGAGCACCTGAAGCCACTATGAAACGTGCACTTTGATTGAGTTGAGATGCTGCTAAAAAACTTTATCACAGGATCCACTACAGAGGCCTGCAGCTGGCAGGAGAGGCACTGTTGCTCCTTTGCTGAGCTGAGGCAACAGTGCCTTGGTGTCAATGGTGTCCATGCCCTCAGCAGGCTGGCCTTCCTGTGTGAAATGCAGATCTCTGGGCAATGAGAGCTGAGGATAGTGAGCTCAGTGGTCACTAGCTCACCACTAGCGAGCTCAGTGGTCATTCAGTCACTTCAACTGATCCCGGATTTAGGGGAAGTAGGGCGGGGAGAGGCCTCCTAGGCCACGCGCTGTGCAGTGACAACCACTCCAGTCATTACCATGGAAAGTGAGACAGGCTAGCGCTTTAACATTTGGGCTTTCAAAATCATGGACCTGTGTTTAAATGTCTATACCACCATTTCCTATCTGTGGGACTTACAAACCTCCCTGTTAAACCCTCTAAGATTGTTCCTTCATCTAGAAAATTGGGATCATGATAGAACCTGGTATTCAAACTGAGAATGTATGTGACGATGCATTTAAAGCCCTTGTCACGGGCCTTGCCGGCGGTTTGTGCACTCTGGAAATGGGAACAGGTAAGTAGGATGAACAGTGCAGATTTGTACAGAGCTGGGCTCCGATTCCAGCCATACTCTCTCTGTTGAAGCCGCCATCACACAGCTTCTCTGACTCTTAATGTCCTCATCTGTACAAACAAGAGAGGAATCATTGCTTCGCAGAGTTGTTGGAGGATTCAATGAGATAATGTTTAGAAAGTATTTGGCATTAGGTTGACACTCATTGAACGGAGTGTAAAAAAAACTCCACCCGGCTGCGCCTGCGCGTTAGGGCCCTGTTTTACAGGGAATCCTTGGTAGTGGCTGGTTTCCAACAGCCAGATCTGCCTCTTTGGGGAGCTTCCATATCCACCTCTGACCAGCTTCTCCTCTAGGGTGGGGCTCCTTCCCTCAATCTTCCCTTCCTTTTCCCTCCCCCTCATTTAAAGAAAAAGTTTTGCTTCAAATCTATAAATAGATTATTTATAGATGCATTTTGTTGTAATAGTATAAAACCTACATGGGATGGGAGCAGAGGAATGGGATTAGAGAGGGGGTTTAACTGTGTCTATGTTTTATTTCTTTTAAAATGACAAAAAGCACATATGCCAAATATTATGATTTGATAAAGCTCAATGCTCCTTATGTTGTCTTCTTATTTTTTCTGTACGGTTGAAATATTTCATTTATTTTAAAGATCACATATGTGGGTTGGGGAAAAAATCAGATTTTAATGAAAAATGGATAAAATAAAATGTAAAAATAAAAATATTTTTTTAAGTTTCTCTTTTCTGTTAACTTTTCAGTTTAGAATAGCTTTAGGTTTACACCAAAGTTGCACAGATAGCACGGAGAGTCCTCATCTACGCCACGCTGTCTCTGTTATTAACATCCTACCTTAATACAACCCACTGGTCACAGCTAATGAGCCAATATTGATACGTTTATATGAACTAAAGCCCATTCTTTACTCAGATACCTCAAGTTTTCCTTAGCATCACTTCTCTGTCCCAGGACATCATCAAGGATACAACATTATGTTTAGTCATCCTGTCCCCTTAGGCTCCTCTAGAAAGTGGCAGCTTCTCACTTCTGATGAGTCTAACATCAAAACTTAAGGTATTTTGTAGACTGTCCTTCAATTTAGGTTTGTCTGATATTTTTTTCATGATTGACTTGGGTTCTGGGGTTTGGGGGAGGAAGGTCTTTTCAGAGGTAAAGGGTCATTCTTGGCACTTCAGGTCAAGAGTCCAAGCTATCAGCTGTCACTTCTGATACTGACCTTGATCACCTGGCTGCGGCAGTGTGGTCAGTGGTCTCCACTGTAAGCTGACTCTCCTCCTTTCCATCCTATGCTCTTGGGAAGAAAGTGACTGTGCACAACCTGCTCCTAAGGAGTGGGGGCTTAGTTTTCATCTCCTTGAGAGAGGAGTATCCACATGAATTATTTGGAATTCTTCTGCATAGAAGCTTTATCTGTTCTTCATCATTTATTTATTTATTCAATCATTTATATCAGTATGGACTTGTGGATATTTATTTTATATTGTAGGTTATAATCCAATATTTCTTTATTTATTTTCTTGCTCAATTTGTTCCTGCTTTCGCCATGGGGAGTTCTTCCAGCTGGCTTCTGTGTCCCTATGACATACCCCATCATTGTGTATTTTTTAACACTTCCTTACTTTCTGGAACTATGCAATTCTCCAGGCTCATCTTGTCTATTCCCTGCCCCAGCCCTAGAATAAACCATTTCTCCAGAAGCCTGGTTCCTTTTATCAGAGAATGGTATTAGAAACTAAGATTGGGCTCTGGGTATGCTCATTGCTCCTGGAGTATCATTGTGTCTTGGCCCTCTCAGCTGATAGAATAAGGAAATACGTGTGTGTATACTAACCCGTTAATATGTGTACATATCTAAAAACATTTCTTTATATATTCATCGGTATGTATATTAAGCTAAACACGAAATCATAGATCGATATCTCCAATGCTAATCCAGGACCACAGTGATCATTCTGGCCTCCTCCCTTGCTTGTCTATGACCTACCACTCCATCAGTGAAAGGCCTGACTCCCACCATCCTCCATCCATTTATTCCCTTCTTCAGTTCCATTGTACACGTAGAGTGGTTTCAGAATTGTTAACCTGCACCCTGACGGGAAACACCTTCACCAACTATGGTACTGTGTTTATGTACAGCTCCTCTTGTCTTTAGAGAGTTCATTCATTTCCAAGGTTACTCAGGTCAGCAGCTTTTCCCCTACACCCTTCCTGGTGCAGCACTGTGAATATATTTCCTTGAGGCTCTGTCCCCCATTGATCTGGTGGCTCTTTTCTCCCTTAGGTGAGATAGAAGGAGGAAGGAAAGTCCCCTCCCCTGACTTGCATAAAGTTTTAGTATCGTGCTCCAGCTAAGTCCTTCCTCCTGGAGAGAGAAGATGCTGTGGAGAACCATGCTGGGCCTGGTTTGCAATGATGACTCTCCCTTGCCAGAACTGCAGGAGATCTTTCTAGGATCCTCACTGTGAAAATATGTTGGTATTACTGGAGTGAAAGTCTATAAAATTGTGGGGGACCACCTAAGACATGGCCTGTAGAGGTCTGTCACTGTCACACTAGGACACACACAGCCTCCAGCAATTCACCCAAATTACTATTAAATATTCCTACTAGTTTATGGCCCCAGTGGCTTCTTCTCTGGTAAAGAAATCTCTCTGGATGCTCTTGTGTCTCCAGATTTTAGAGTGGCAGTTTGCCCTGAAACCACAGTCCTCTGATGAATTCAAGAAAAGTTGTTCATCTTTGTCCTGGCTTTTCTTGTCCCATAAAAATGGGAGTGATAACTTCCAAGCTTTTTAAATGTCAGGGTTGAAACTGGAAATTCCCTCTCTTTTCATCAGGATACTGCTTTTCCTCATCCTCTCACCTTACTAGTCTCCCAACTTGCAAGCCCCAACTCCTCCATCCTCCCATCCAACCTGATCATGGCACCCACAGGGCCTTCACCCTCCCCTGAGCCCTTATTTTATGATCTACTCGGACATTTACTCACAAGCTGACTTGGACGTCTCTTGTGTCTGAAGCTATTCATTGTTTTTAAGCTGTGACAGTGATGCTATTATTTCTCTCACATATCTTTTGTAACCTGAGTGTCCCTCAGGCCCACCACTTGCAGATCCTGGCCAAGGTCACTTTAACACTGTGTCCCATGATCTACCAAGTCAACAGGTCCCACTCACCGAAACTAAGGCCCCCTCAGTCCTTCTCTTTTCCTATATCTCTCAGGAAGGCCCTGATGCATGGGGAGGTAGGTGTCTCATGCATAGCTCAGCCTGCTACCTCTTCATCTGCAGCCCGTCTTTCTTAGCCCACTGATGCTCTGACCAAGTGTGCCTGTCACACACTGTCCACCATCCACTTAGATACCCCTCCTTGATCCCCGAGGCATAAGCAACTCTGCCTAGGAAACCCCATTACTGACCTCATGATTTTCTGGGCTCACACTTTTCCGCTAGAGAAAACTCTCCTTCTTTTTGAGTCCCAAGCACTGGTTTTAGAGGGAAAGGGCACCACCAAGCAGAAGGGATACCTGCTTAGGCCCCTAAGTCCAGTTTTCTTTCTTTTTCTTTTTCCTCTTTAAAGGAACTTTTCCTATTAATTTAATATGTTTACATAATAGAAAAGCAATCAACCTAAAAAGTATGCAGTCACTTGCCCATTTTTAAATTTACATATCCCTCCAATAGTTCTGTGCTGATGGACAAATATTTCTTTTTCTTTTTCTCTTATGTTCTCTAAAAGCTTACTGTAAATTTCTGATGCCAGTTTTTTTCCTATGAACTCAAGTTGGTCAACTGTAGCGCTGGATTTAGGAGGTACAAATATATATACTCTAGTTAAATGTGGTTCAAGTCATACTATTAGCTTCTCCATTGGCCTTTTTCTACAATAGCTTCATATGCAAACTGGAAAACCCCGTAGGTTTTTTAGGGGCACAATATATCCCTGATGCTCACATCAGGCACTGGACCACCTCTTCTTTTCACACAGATTTGTTTCACCTCCCTTGCCTTGCTGAAATCTTTGATCACCAAGCCCATTGTGGATATTTGTGTAGATAATCTTCTAATTTTTAGCTTATACATCATTCACATCACTTACAACATAATTTAGTTCTGGGATGAGAATACAACACAGTTTTCAGTTTTGCTGCCCAGTCTTCCCCTCTGCACCCAGGAGGTGGATTGGGATGGGTTCAAATACAGCCTCACATGTACCTGAACAGTTTGTCCCCCTCTCCCCACACTCGAGCCCTGCTGCTGTCCCCGACAACTGAGCTGGCCACTCCCCTTGCTTGGGGCACCACTCAGTCCCAAATAAGCATGTGTGCAGATGTCTGAACCATAATGTGGACGAGATTCAAGTTCTGTGCTTCTGAGCCACCTGCAGATCAGAGGAGAGGGCTTGATTGTAGAAGGTTCCCCAACCCCGCCGGCTGGTGCATCTGAGCCTCAGCACTGATCCAGCTGGGATTCCTGAAGGTTTTGTTGTTTTGTTTTGTTTTTCAGTAAATTCTGAGCTTCTTGAACTCGGGGACTGGATGTCTTTTCCCTCTGAGTCCTCACTTATCTAACTCAGGCCTGGCATCCCACAATGTGTTATTTGAATTGACTTCATTGTATTTACACTAAATTCATTTAATTATACGGCATGATAAAATAAAACTTTATTATGCACTCCCACACCCTAATCCAAGAATTAAGCAGGAGGAAATTTGGGCTCTAAGCCGTTTCTTATCAAGTTAATGCAGAATTCTTTGTGACATGATCCAGGTAAGGAAGGACTAGACATTATTTGCATAATAAGGCCAGTGTATTAGTTGGCAAGAAGTAGACCCAAATTTGGGTTAATATGCAGAGTATGAATTTCTTTTATAGACCCAAGAAGGTCAGAGAGAGGTTTCAGAAAGAAATGAATCCTCACACAGGCAGCATTTGTTTGGTGTTTGTTATGGAGGTGGAAGGTACAGGCAGGAACTAGTCCCAGCCCAGAGGTCCAGGCCTTAGCTCCCCATCCTCTGGACCAGGGGAACAGGCACACTGAGACTAAGTCCACTCCCCCCGCAAGGTGTCACCTCATTTGGGTGACACTAGAAAGGGTCTATGTGGAGGAGAAGGGGCTAGAGGAATGGGGTTGAACCTCGGGGAGGACGGGAAAGGAGTGAGACCCCAAAAGGACAAGAGTCAGAGAAAGAGCAGAAGCAATCAAGGAAGAGAGGAGCAAAGGGTGAAGTCACAAGGGCTGTCCACACCCAGGACCCTGACCCTACCACCACCTCCCCAGGAGGCCCAGGTGACACCGGAGCCAGTCAAGACATCAGAGACACCTGGGCTGCCTAGAACTTGTCCTTGTGAGTCTCCAAAAATGCTCACCCATATGATATTAAAGATGCATTTTTTCCGCCAGAAAAAAAGCAAAAACTATATTTCTGAGGCAAGTAGACTTAATAAGCTAAGAGTAAAGAAACATATGAGTTAAGAGTCTAAATGTACACATTGAGTGCCCTCAAATCAGAAATGAGACAGCTGGCTGAATCCTTAGCGCTAATTGAACAAAATCAAAAAAGCTTAGAAAAGACTTAGTAAAGCTGCCTTTCAAAAAAAAAGCATCGGAAAACAACCAATCAAAGTTCCAGGAAGATTTTTTTTATGGCACTGACAGGAGAGATAAAAAACTTAAGGATGCTCTTAAGCAAACATGAGCTATAATGAGGAACCTTCTAAGCCAGAAAACAGGGGAAGTGGGGGACAGGAAAGCTAGGAAGTGTGATTATACCTTACACATGAGACCCCAAGCAGTGGAATGGGACATCTGAGAGCTCAGTCAGCTCAGGTGGAGTCAGAAATTCAGGTCCAAATTAGACAAAAAGAAAAGTCTGTGTGTGCGATGCTCCCACCTTGGAGAGGAGCTGCACATATTGAAGAAATGATGTGGCAGAGCCCTGAACTCCTGGTGTTGAAATACAGGTGGAGTGGGGCTTTGATGGTCCTGTCTGTGCTGGGGAGTAGAGAACAGGAAACTTGGCTCTAGTCTCAATTCTGCCATGACCTTGGGAGGTCATGTGGCACAGGAGGTTGAGAGAGGCTTTGAAGTCAGCAATCACTAGTTCAAATCCTGACCCCACTATCAATTAGCAGCACAATTCAGACAAGGGCCTCACTTTTAAGAGCCCTGGGGTTTCCTGACTGGAAAAAAGCCTCATGAGGTTCTTGGAGGACCACATGAGAGAGTGCACAACGGCTCCCAACATAGGGATAAGAGGCAACAATAAACATGAATTCCTCTCATCTCCAGGGTCAGTTTCTAGATCAAAAAATGAGAGGAGACTAGAACATTTTTAAGTTCTCTCCCAGCTATAAACTTTCCTAATTCCATAACAGAAGACTATGGGAAAGATTTGTGAAATGGGGTTGTAAGATCTAAAGCAAAATGTTTAACCTCTATGAGCTTATTTCTTTCTCTATACAATTGGGATAATAAAAATAATAACAATATCAACCTGACAAGATTGTTGTAAGGATTAAATGAGCTAATGCATGTATACATGTTGGGGAAACCTCAATAAACATTAGTAAGGATGGAAAGTAGGATGATGAAACAGAAGCAGAAGAAACAGTTCTTGAGAAGCTCAACACAGGTTGCCATATTGCCAGATTCCATGGACATTTGAAGTCCTCATCTCCCTTGGCTTTTCAGCAACATTTGACAATCTTGGTGCTCCCTTCTCAAAACAACCTCTTCCCTCTAATTCCACACCAGGACATTCTTCTGGTTAACACTCTACCTCTTTGGTTGCCACTTCTCAAGGACATCTCTCCTTAAGAGTTCCAGACTCATAAATTCAACTGCATGCTAACACATCTGAACTCAGAAGTCTCTCAGGAAGCTCAAAATCCCTATGTCCAAACCTGAACTCAAACTTCCATCCCCAAACCCATTCCTCCCATAGCAGTCCCCATCTAAATTATTGTTCAAGCCATAATCCTTTGTTTCTCCTTCTTTGTCAGTACCCTGCCCCACCAACCCCTACACAAGTCCTCTTGGCTCTACCTCCAAACCCACCTCCATCTCATCCATTTAGCTCCATCTCTACAGCCACGTCCTGCCTCTGGGCTGGGCCACTGCCAGAACTTCCTGACTGGTTCCTGGCTTCCCCTGTGACCCCACCAGGCAATTCTCCATACAGTTATTTAAAACCTTTAAATGGTTTCCCACTGTTCTTAGAGCACATCCTTAATTTTTTTTTATGCCCCAAACTCCTCATTACCTATATAGATCTATCTACTTCTTGTAACTCTCCACCCTACTCACTAGGCTTCAGCCACACTGACCTCTTTCAGTTCCTTAAACTTGACAGAGGCTTTCCTATCCTAGGGCCTTTGCACATGCTGTCACTCCCTCTTTCTGGACTATTTTTGAGACAGTCTCCTTCCCATACTTCACCTGCTTCCCTGAGGCTCTGGTCTAAATCAACCTTCCTCATCATTCCCTCTCACAGTTGCCTGCTCTCTCCCTTCCCAGAACTTACCACAATTCTTCATTAATCAGGTGACAATTGACTCTTCTCTATTCACACTGGACTGTAAACTATACACGAGCTGGGACAGCTGTTGTGTTTACTACTGTATCTCCAGTTCTTGGCGTAGTGCTTATATAACAGTAGGTGCTCAAAATTAAATGACCTAATGAATGAACAGTAGTTAGACTGAGCCTTGGAGGGAAACATAGGATCCAGGGCTAAGGATAAGTGGAGCAGCCCTTTGGATAAAAGAGCTGGGCAAGACAGCTACAAAGCAATGAGAGACATGATTACAAAGCAAGGGATTCCAAAGCAACAGGAAGGTGTGCACAGTCAAGACCACAACTTAGTTGCCAGCCAGAAAATGGGTACAGAACAGGGCTAGAAGGGTGGGGGAGAATCACCAGGAAAGCAAGAAGCCAGGCCTCTCTCTGAAGGGACTGGGTGGTGCCTGGTAGAGAGTGGATGGCAGAACACTGACTCCTGCCCTAAGCCAACACCCAGGGGGAAATCGTGGCTTGGGAAAGAACCTGGGTGAAGAGAGACTTCCAGATTAGGAAGAAGGCTGCCTTCCTTCCTGGGAGTGGACCAAGTGATGGGGCAGTAGATATGCAGTGGCCCACATCCTGAGCTCACCTTCTGGTACATTCTGCCTGACTTGCCTCAAAGATCTGGACAGCACTCCCCTGCTCCAGGCTGCTCTCTTTCTCTCTGGGAAGTTGATGGCAGAGATCCTCATAGCCGTTAATGGCTCCCCCAGATCCCTCACCATGCAAGCAGATGGGTGCTGTGCCCCAAGCCCATACTACCCTTGCCTTGTTCACTTTTCCTGCTTAAGTCTATGTTCCGGTCCTCACCACGTAGCCCAGTCACTGACCACAGCAGCCCACCCGCCGTTTTCTCGACTTGCTCTGTTCCTCCCATACTTCAGGCCTTTGCACAACCTATTCCACTCCCTAATGTTATCCTTCTGTCCACACTTTCCTGGTGAAGCCCATGGATCCTCAAAACCCAGCTCAGATCCTAACTTCTGCCCAAAGCCCTCCGAGATCCATCTCGTTTAGTCTATTTGTCCCTCTGTTACACTGTATGTTCATATCTTCAATGGATGAGATGACTTATGGTTGTCAGTCTCCCCCATGAAACCAAGAGTCACTGAAAGGGCAGGAACCCTATCTGGCTGATCCTTGCCCTCTCACAGCATCTAGCCCAGAGCACAAGTCCTCCGCTGGGCTGGATGTTTGTTGGAGGAGTGTACTAGTGTCCTAAGGCTCTGTAATAAAGTACCACGAAAGGGGTGGCTCAAAACAATAGATATGTATTGTCTCACAGCTCTGGAAGCAGGAAGCCAAAAGTCAAGGTGTCAGCAGGACCGCGCTCCCTCTGAGACTTGCGGGAGGATCCTTCCTTGCCTCTTCCCTCTGGTGGTGGTGGGCAACCCTTTGTGCCCCTCGGCTTGCGCTGCAGCACTTCAGCCTCTGCCTCCATCATCACATGCCACCCTCCCACGTGTGTCTTGTGTTTCTTCTTATAAGGACATCTGTCATACTGGATTAGAGCCCACCCTGATGGCGTATGACTTCATCCTAACATTACTTCTGCAATGACTATGTCCAAAAAGGTCACATTGGGTATTTGGGGTAAGGACTTCAACATATCTTTTTGGGGGGGACACAGTTTAACCTACCACTGGATGTACGTGGAAAGGGCATTGCATCCCTGAGGACTGATTGAGAGTTACAGATGTCCAAAGCCAAAAACCATACACATAAACCCAGCCGCAGCCTGGGAGGAGGGACAGGGAGAAATGAGGCAGAGGTCGGACTGAGGAGAGAGACGAATGAGGAGAGGAAGAAGAGGGGTGGACCGAAGGAGAGAGACTAGGTGAGAACACCAACCTGGAGACCCTCTGGCCAAGCACGGCATGGAGGTAACAGTTAGTAGGACACAGGAAAAACACAAAGAGCACCAGGCTTCATGACAAAGTGAAGGTGGCCCCAGGCCCCATTCCTGGCCTCCTTCCTTCATAGCTGCATCCACCTCTTCTTCCACAGTTCTCCTGCTGCAGCTTGACTCTCCTGATAGAGAATTTAATGAGATCTTCAGTAAATGGATCCCAGATTCTCTCTCCCTGCCCCAAGTAATTATAAAGCTCAGCAAATTTTTTCCCCTAACTTGCTGATAATTTTCTAATTACTCTTGCTCCAAATAGGACAGTTAGCATTAAAACGAAACCATGCTGAGGCTGTGGGTTCACTCGTATCTGCTTTGCTTATTTCCTTAATTTGACTGCATAGCTTTATGGACAGACACCAGCAGGTGATTCCCATATTCCAGATTGCCTGGACCCCCAAAATACGGGAAACCCGCAACTGGCATCAAGGTAAAACTCTCCTGGAGGAAAAACTCTTCAAGACATACCCACCAGATGGAGTTTAATGAGTCAGAATATAGCAGCCCTCTCTCTGGAAGGAGACCAAGGGGACATTTTCCTTCACTTCTTCTCAGTCATGGAAGTAGCCTGGCCCCAGCAACTTGAGATGAATTTCCAAACAAGATGGAGATTCCTTTCCTATAAGGGCATACAGTTGGGTTGACGGGACAGGAGGTATTGGGGTTGGGGGAAGGAAAAGAAAGTTCAGGTAAAAAGAATATAAGTAGCAGCAGCACCTAAGCAGAAATGGTCAGAAAATACTTGGTTTGGTGCAGAAAATGTTGGCATCTCTGCACGGGCACGTCTGGAGAAACCTTGCAGAGAAGGCCCCACCTTCAAGCCAGATTGCCCCCAAAGTTACATTAGGTTGATTAATAGGGACTTTCCTCTTGCTAAATTCCATCGCCTCATTGGGGAAAGCAAGAGAGACTTTCCAAGGTGGTGTGATTACAGGAACCAGCAAGATTTAATCAGAAAGAAGTCCTCACTGCAAAACCTTCCATCCATATATCTAATTTAGAAATACCCTGTGGCAAGTCAATCTCATTTCTTCTTCCTTCCTCTAAGTGGCATCTGTGAAGGATCCTCTGCTCCCGGGTGCTGAGCCGATGCTTGCAGGATCCTTTCCCCTCTCTCTGCCATCTCACACTCCCATTTGTCCCCCATCAACACCTCAAGAGTCAGCTAGGAAACAGGAGAAGAATAGTCTTGAGATGCCTGTAGCAAAGGGAGGGAGATTTAGACTCTATTTCCCTTCCCTATTGTCCTGGGTTCTTGATTTTCCCCCCATTCTGCTCCTTCTTTGCAGGTAAAATATGAGTATTTGGATTCAGGATTCTTGAAGTGTAGGGAAGTAAAAGTGGACTTAAGACTCAGGTAGATCTGGGTTTGAATCCCAGCAGCACCACTGATGAACCATGTGTCTTTGGTAAATTTAATTTCTCTCATCCTCACCTCCCTCCCCTGGGAGCTGGAACCAGCAGCACTCATCAGGTTTACTGTGAGAACCCAAGGAGTTTGCAGACATAGCACGGACCTCCAGTAAACATTGGTCCTCATCTCCTGCTCATTAATTCAACAAGCATTCCTTCAGAATCTCAGCTGGGAAAAGGGGTTGTGTGATTCCCCGCCCCAACAATGTGTGGGGCTCCATGTTTGTGCAGCGGCATCCTCACTGGTACCCTGGAATCTTCTCTTTCTTTCTTCCCCACACCCGCTCAGTTCTCCAAGGCAGTGAAGGACTGAGCTGGTATGGCTCCAGGGCTCAGTTCATCTTGTTTCCATACCACCTGGCCTCTGACCCACGTTAGTCCTTTTATGCCTCCTGTCTAAAGAAATATCTTGTATTTTGCCTACAGAAGATGGCTCCCTAATGAATGTCAAACAACAATAAAACTTAAGTGTTTTCATCAGACACTTGAGCAGGCATCTGTCCTCCCAGCAGTAAAATATGCTGGGGTTCTGAAAACAGCTAAGAAATTTGAAACTGGGTTTCATCCACTTAGAGGAGAGCTGTGATCTGTGATCATTTCACTCACTGACTCAGTTAGAGGAAAAGCCCTCAGGGGGCTTCAACTAAGCTGTAGTGGCTCTTGACATGAGCTTTCCCCATAGAAGAAAAAAGAAGGGTGTTCCAGGCAGAAGGAAGGTTGGGAAGGCCCCCAGAGCCCACAGCACCAGCTGGGGAGAGTGGTACAGGCTCCTGGGGGGTCACAGGAGCCTCTGCTGTGGTCTTGGCCCCAGGTTCTGTGAACACCCTGGGGGCACTGCAGCCCCCAGAGCAGCATGCATTCGGCAGCCCTGGTCTGTCCTGAGCACCAGAGGATGTGCTTGAGACAGAGCAGGACCCTATGGTCCTTCCCCACCAGGTCCTCCACCTGCCTTTTGTCTGCAGAAAAACTGTAGTCAAAGAATAAGTTTAATCAGAGAGGTGAGAAAATGGGGAAGCAAAGGAAAACAGTCAAACAAGACTAAATAATAATAGTTTAGTCATTAAACAAAGTCAAGGACATTTAGTCCCTCCTCAAGGACTATAGATAGTATTCTGAGCCATCTCCTTTGAGCTGTCTTGTGGATGCTGAGACCCCCACCAGGTGGAAGATGTTAACTACATAATGACTGGACTGTAGCCATGACATAAGCTGCCACAATTCCGAGAACTGGCTTCAAAGAAATGGGAACGAACCAACCCTGGAACTGAAGATTAACTCTACTTAAAACAATCAGGATGACGCTGATCAGACCACTGCATGACCAATTCCAAGATGACTGTCAGAGCTGACTGTGCTGTTTCTACATTCAGCCTCCTTCCTCCGCCTATAAAAGCTCTTGCCCACTGATTGTTGGCGGGGTAGGGGGGGCGGGAATTGGCCTTTGGACTTGAGTCTCCCCTCCCCCCCCTCCCCCATCCCCCAGTTGCCAGCCTCCGAAATAAAGCAAACTTTCCTTTCCACTAACCTTCCCTCTTTATTGGCTTTTGAGCAGCAAGCAGCTGGACCCCACTTTCGGTAACATGTTTGCTTACTGGTCAAGAGGGGCTTCAAGTCACAAACAGAAAAAGAGCTGCTCAGGTAGCAGCTGTCTTCATCATATGAGGTCAGATATCTGGGAGCAGAAGAATCACACCCAAAGGCCCTGAAGGAACATGCAGACAAGATCATGAAGTTTGAGTAAACACAGAAAGTGGAAAGCACTTGGGTGTAGATTTGGAACCTAACGGTCCTGGGTTCAAATCGTGGTATAACCACTGGTCAACTGTGTGGTTTGGGGAAAGTCGTTTAACCACTTTGAGTCTCATTTCCTAGTATGAAAAGTTAGGTGTTGGGATAGAGGAGGAGGTAGATGGGACTTAGTATTTTTCCTCCAGAATTGATGGGTGGATTAGAGATAAGGTGTGCAAACTGTCTAGAATATAGCTGATACTCAACAGCCAGAAAGCCCAGAGGCTAGGGGACTGAATGGTCTCCATTCTCTAAGGGAGAAGAAACAGCCTGAGGGACTTAGTGACTATCCCTAGTGAGAGTGATCAAGTCAGAGGTCACTAGTGTTCACCAGGAGCACCGAGATGGAGCGAAGTTCAACCAACAACGTACCCGCGTGCACTGTTTTCTTCAAGAACTCTAAAAGAGACTCTTGTAAATATGGAGATGAAGTTTGGATAATAGCAGCTGGGTGAAAGCATCTCAAAGATCCCTGGACGAAGGCCTCCATGGATCCTGCCATAACATCTTCAGTGTGCTTGGTATCAATTCATTACCAGACGACCCCTAAGAAGCAAGAACAGGCCTCCGTGTGGATGGCACAAAGCTAAGAGAGTTTTATGATCATTGGATTATAGAAGTAAGATTCAAAACTATCTCAATGGTCTTAAATTATCATGTCAAGAAAGAAGCAGAAATAGCATCGTTAAATTCTTCACTTCAGTTCAAAATGGTAGCTGGAGGTGAGGCTGTCCTGCTGAGAGCGGTGACATTCTTGTTTGAAGCTGGAGATAAAAGCAGGGGAGGGGGATGAAAACTATTCCGAATCCAAATAATCCAGCCCATCCATCCAAGTCAGGTGCCACCTGGGGTGGTTTGCAGGAATTGATAGGTTCAGATGCCTAGGTCTCTCCCTTGCCTTCTTCTGGGTATTTAAAAGCCTTGGCCCGCCCTCTGCATTTTGCTTGAAGAGCAGATTCTGCTGTCTGTTCAGAACCAGGCGACCACCTCAGCAAACTGAACCAAAGTCGGGGGCTCGGCCGAGCCAAAGGCAAGGTCAGCTGGAGCCCTGGCCTCACATTAGAGCGGCCTTCTTCGTTTTACGCTTCCTGTCTTACATGATCCATTTACTCCATTTCTGCTGGCAGGAGAAAAGAAAGGACATTCCGTGTGCACCTAGCATGGGAACCCTCCACCCCTGGTCTCTCCCAGTGTATTTCTCCCCATCAGAGCCATTCTCCTTGCTTCATCTCCTCCCTTTGGAAACTGCATTAGCAAAATAGGTAATGTGCATCAATTCTATTTTACTACAGCCCTTCCTTTTTGTTACTTTAAATGTTAGAATCTACTAGACAATTGCTGCTATTGATAATGTTTAAACTGGCCTTTTTCTCTGCCAAACATTTGGTATGCAATAAAATGGAATTGGGCACACTGAAGCTGTCACCCGGCTTCTCCCTTCCTTCCTAACAATGTTGGGGTGCCAGAAGTAGAGCGACATCCTCACTCCCCCCATAACCTTCCCATTTGTGGGAAAGGGTCACTGCCACACAGCCTTTTCTCCCCAGGGCTCCTCATGGGAATCAAAAGGATTAGGGAGCAGAGTGCAGGTTACTTTTATGACATCATGATGGAGGCTCCAAGGCAGGATAGATTTAAAATGTTTCCCCCTCTTGGTTTTGACCGTAAACCGGAACAGCAAGAGTGATTTTTATAGGTTACCAGGGGAGTGCTTGAGAATAACTCTACTTCTTTTTTAGGGAAATAAAATGATTTTCAAGAAATTCTGCCAGTGTGTGAGTCAAGCCCATGCTTATCCCCCCAAAAATATTGCTTTAAACGCTGTCACATGTTTTTGCTTATCTGACATGTAGAGTATATATCTTCAGAGACTCTTCAAGAAATAATAAATATTAAAATTTTAGAAGTCAGAAATGAGTGAGGCCCTGGGACAATAAAATTATTTTTTGACACCCAGTCCCTTGTTCTTTCCACTCTTAGTTCTTCAGTAATTTATCTCAGATTATAATTCTCCATGCGTTATATGAGCATAAATTCATGAAGTTTATTTTTTAAATAAAAGTTTATTTTCGTATGGGATTCTGAGGGTTTGGCATAGTATGGACTTTTAGGATTATGTCTGAGACCTAAAAGAGCTAGAAGAATCATATTTACCTCTCTTTTGCCTGCAACAGTAACGCATACCTTATTAGCATTCAAAGCTTGTCTATTTGCTTCTGTTACATTCCTTGGAACTTGAGCGTCACAAAAAGCAACTGCTGACCAGTGGCCCAGGCTCCCCTTCCCAGACCATGCAGACTGGTCCCAGTGCCAAGCCCAGATTGGCCTTCCAGAACAATTCTCTGCCCAGAGAAGTCCTGGAAGACCCAAAAGCAGGAGCCCAAGGCTACCTCAGGACCCACTCTTGCCTCCTTTGTCCCTGTGTTTCCTCATCACTTCCGGGGGTACTGACTACCGGGCCCTGGCCACTCCCCTTAGACAGGGATCACAGTCTTCCCAGACTCACAGCCCAGCTGGCATCCTACTGTCTGCTTGTCTGCCTGATGAAGGCACTAGCTTCTCATATTGAAGTCATCCCTGCCAGTCACTGCCCTTCATTAGGCCCTTAGCATCTGCTGGTCTTTTCCTTGACCCTTGACCCCTGCCATCCACTGATACCAGGCCCTGATACCAGACATAGTCACCAAGAAGCCCAGATTCCTCCAATGTGGTGTTGCCTTAAAGCACTTATATTTAAGACACATTTAAGCTCATCACGGGGGTGAACATTGAGAGTCAAAGGGAGCGCCTCTGGTGACCACACAGGCACACAAGAAACCCAGCAAGGAGCCGAGTCTCACTGGGAAGATAGGGACCAAACTCTAAATGGGAGAACCAAAGGCCCAAGAAAATTGGGGCAGGGATGGGTCATGGAGCCCAAGGTTCATAACTGAGAAGAGATTTAATCCATATCTGGAATGCTTTGGAAACAGGGGAGGAGGGTCCTGGGGGATGGCTGGAATCCCAGAAGGAGTCAGTAGGCTATTTGCAGGCCTGGTTGAGAGTGCGGTGCATGAGTCATGCTGTGCTCAGGGCTGGAGAAGGCAGACATCCAGCCACACAGCGAGCAATCTGACACACCAGAATCCATACTCAGCAATACTGATTCCAGCAACACTGAATAAGTTCATTGATATTTTGTTGGAGGCTGAAACTTTTCATTTTAATTAGATTAATTCTCTAGGTTTACTACATTTTTAATGTGTTTTTATTATGCCTTGGGGTCATTTCCCCCATAGGAATTATTCTGGTTTTACAATTTAAAAAGGAATCAACATTCTGAATTTAAAATATGGATTTTTTTCAGTTTTAACTTTTCTGGATCAAAGTCATACCATAAAAATGAGACCACTGAGAGACTTGGAGGCTGGTCTGTATACGCGTTACAAGGTAATTTTTTTCTTCTCACCTGGATGAAATAGAACTGGCTTTTACTGACCAGCACTGAGAATCACCTCAGCCTGCGGGTTCTTGGTGAAGATCCCAGGGCCTCCTGGGGCGAATGTGAGCAGGCTGCCTCAGAGCTGCCTATAGAGCCCATGCAGGTGAGGTGACTGCCTTTCCTGGCAGTCGGGAGGTGAAAGCTGTCGCTGGATTCTGCTACCTCAGCCCCACGCTGACAAACAACACACTAATAGGCAAGGAACTAGACAACTGTACCTAGGAACCCAGCATGTCTCTTGGCAGAATGGCAGGAAGGTTCTGGTTTCCAAATAACAAAGTTTTGTCAGAGCCAGAGGCCCAACATGCCCCTGCCTAGATGGACTCTCGTGTTTCCCTCGCTCCTCTCATCACGTCAGCCTTTCCTTCAGCGAAGAGCCCACGAGCCATGGGCTGAACTGGCCGTGGGCAACGGGGTTCCAGGACCCATGTCGCAACCCAGTCCTGCTGCCAAAGGCTGGGTCTGTTATTGAGTTTCCACTAAGCATCAGGTACTGCTCTAGGCATAGTGGAAAACATTGTTTGTTATTCTCATTTTAGAGTCAAGGAAACCAAACTGGTACTCCAAAGGATGAAGTGACATGTCCCAAACCGCAGCACTGACAGAGCAGAAGCTCATCTGAACACGAAATCTGCCCAGCTCCAAATTCTGCACACTTCCCGCTCCACCAAGCAGCATCCTTTCCAGAAGCTACAGGGTTTCTGTATGGGTGAAGCCCCCTGTTGCCTCTCTGTTAAGCAGTCTCCTGCAGACCACTGCCCTTCTAGCTTGGTCCCACACTATAACACATAAGCTAAGGCTTTTTTTTTTAATTTATTTATCTATTTTTGGCTGGGTTGGGTCTTCGTTGCTGCGTGTAAGCTTCCTCTAGATTTGGCGAGTGGGGGCCACACTTCCTTGCGGTGCACAGGTTTCTTATTGTGGTGGCTTCTCTTGTTGCAGAGCATGGGCTCTAGAAGTGTGGGCTTCAGTAGTTGTAGCACACAGCCTCAGTAGTTATGGCTCACAGGCTCAGTAGTTGTGGTACACGGGCATAGTTGCTCTGTGACGTGTGGGATCTTCCTGGACCAGGGCTCGAACCCATGTCCCCTGTATTGGCAGGCGGATTCTTAACCCCTGCACCACCAGGGAAGTCCAGCTAAGGCTTTTCACACCCAGCACAATGGATAAAATAGGATCCAGAACAAGTGCCTCCTCCCTAGAATCAGAGCTCAGCTTTGCTCTTTAGCACTCCTTGCCACAGCCCCCAGCTCTGCACTCAACCTGGTCATCCCTGCCCAGCCTCTGCCTGGGACTCCAAAAGAACATCATCGAAAAACCTCCTTGCCATTCATACAAATTGTCTTTATATGAACTTGTGGTGATATGCCTTCTTCTCTCATCTTGAATTTACCTAAAGAGCCCCAAACATCTCAGTGCTTATGAAAATGAAATTGTCCAGATGTCAGATGTCTTTGCAGTTGTTACAAATGGCCAGGAGTACAGCATAAATGCAAAGAAAATCTCCTCTCCTCACATGGTAGTGAGTGTCTGCAAATGAGACCAGGAAAAAAATGACCATATGCACACTAATTCCTGATGAAAGTGATTTTCCCTTATCCCTGTGGTTAGAATTTCAATTTTTAAAATCTTAATTATTCTAAATTTGGATTTTTTTCCAATGGTAGTCAAAGATTGATATTTGGTGGTTATTACATTGTCATTAATTTGGGGCAAAGAAACCAAGAAGTGTAGTGAGATGTGGAGGAGATAAGGGGATGAGTATGATTATCTTCCTGTTCCTTTGGGATCAGTGAAGAGATGCAGTTTGCTCCTGTATGCTTGGAGGTGGGGGAAGAGGCATGAGAAGGACTCCTGGGCAGATACCCAGAGAAAACCATAATTCCAAAAGATACATGCACCCCACTGTTTATTGCAACACTATTTACAATAGCCAAGACATGGAAGCAACCTAAATGTCCATCAACAGAGGAATGGATAAAGATGATGTGGTACATATATACAATGGAATATTACTCAGCCATAAAAAGGAACGAAATGGTGCCATTTGCAGAGACGTAGATGGACCTAGAGACTGTCATACAGAGTGAATAAGTCAGAAAGAGAAAAACAAATATATATTAATGCACACATGTGGAATCTAGAAAAATGGTACGGATGAACCTATTCCCAAAACAGAAATAGAGACACAGACGTGAAGAACAAACACATGGATACCAAGGGGGGAAGAAGGGGTGGGAGGTTGGGAGATTGGGGTTGACATATACACACTACTATGTATAAACTAGATAACTAATGAGAACCTACTGTATAGCACTGAGAACTCTGCTCAGTGCTCTGTGGTGATCTAAATGTGAAGGAAATCCAAAAAGGAGGGAATATATGTATACATATAGCTGATTCACTTTGTTATACAGCAGAAACTAACACAACATTGTAAAGCAATTAAACTCCAATAAAAATTTTTTTAATTTTTTTTAAAAAAGAAGGCAGGGACTTCCCTGGTGGCGCAGTGATTGAGAGTCTGCCTGCCGATGCAGGGGACACGGGTTCGTGCCGCGGTCCGGGAAGATCCCACATGCCGCGGAGCGGTTGGGCCTGTGAGCCATGGCTGCTGAGCCTGCGCATCCAGAGCCTGTGCTCCGCAATGGGAGAGGCCGCGGCGGTGAGAGGCCTGCGTACCGCAAAAAAAAAAAAAAAAAAAAAAAAGGCATGAGAAAGAGAATGGGATGGCAGATGAAGGAACAGAGTTTCACGGAGGAGACGAAACGCTAGCTGATCCTGAGCATTCGAGACAGTGGTTTTGGTGGAGATGGAGGAAGGCAGCCTTTGGAGAGCGCCTTGACCGAGAACACAGGGTTAGAAATGGGTCAAGCGCGTTTGAGGACTGACTCAGATCCTTCTGACTGGAGGGAGTGGAGGCAGGAGCCAGACCCTGGCCATCCCTGAGTTCAGCCTGGAATTTTATCTCTTAAGCAAACAAAAGCATTGGAATTGTTCCAACAGCGGTGTGACACAGTGAAAGTAGGGATTTAGTAGGATTATCTGTGTGGTAAAGGGAAGGATAAATTGAAAGGCAAATTGTTCGTGGATTCACCTGTCAGATTTTCACCCCGTCTCCTTTCACAGAGAAGTCGAGGGCTCCAAATCTGCTGTTCTGGTCCAGGGCTCAGGAGACGAACATATGCCCTGCATGCCTTCTGTATCGTTATGTTTTCTGCCTGTGGTGGGAGAAGCAGCAGAGCCGATGAAATCCTGGAGCCGGCCAGAGGCCCGCAACCTCCTCAGCGGCTGGTGCATCTCTGCTCTGGTCTGGCCACCAGACAAGACCTGCAGAAGCTGCCTCCCACCCCAGCCCACATTCTGCTCCTGGCCGCCTGCCGTTCCCTCTGGTTCCTGGATAAAGTCACACCGCTTCAGGTCTTGCTGCCGCGTCCTTGAGTCTCCTGCTGGCCTGGGTTTTGGCTTGCCTGCCTGCAGTCTGCCGTAGCACAAACCAGCATCCTAGCGGCAGCCGTTTCTACTGTGGGCCACACAGCTCAGCAGGAAGGAGGCCTTCTCCAAGGGCCACCTGGGGCGGGGGGGTGGAGCTGCTTGGGGTGAGTGTCTGAATGGGAAAGAAAGGGGAGAAGGGTGCTCTTGGCCCTGAAAATCCTCCTGGTCTTTAGGTTCTGCCTCTGGCCATTGGATGGCATTACTTGGACTGAGTGAAAATCTCAAGCCACGTGCTCACGTGGGCAAGATATATAATCTCTTCATCTCCTTTATTTTTCGGAAACGGAACTTCATTACTATTTCAAACCCCCAGATCCCTGGAGCATAGAAATAATCTTAGCTAAAATGGGGCCCTTCCCCACCTCACCCTAGCCAGGTTGTAGGGTTTCCTTACCTAGAGCCGGGGTAATGGCAGGCGGGAGAAATCCTCCTGCATCCTCTGCTAAGCTGTCCTCATGCCATCTGATCTTTGGTCATTTGTTCACACAGGTTGCTTTGGGTCTCCCTCCCCCCATTCCTGGCCCTAAGGCCTCTATAGGTGCAGCTCTGCCTCAGCTACTGCCATGCCCCTCTACACCAGAGCCCTCGAAGCTGGGTCCCCAAATGCCAGGGTACACCAGGAAGCCACTTCCTCTCGGGGGTCTGGCTGCCTCAGTGGGATTCTGCCTAGATGTAGGGTAGGTACAAGTTCCCCATGCCTTGGATTCCCCAAACCTTCAGGGGCTGTGTCTGTTGGTCCCCTGAGAAATGGACACTAAGTTGGAGTCAGGAGTGGAAGAGGTTTATCAGGGCTGGGTAGGGGGAGTGTAACTCTTGTGAAATATAAAGCTGGAGGAAGCAGGACTGGGCAGGAAGGCATGCACTGTCTTGAAGATTAATAAAGTCTCCCCCTCCTCAGGGAGCTCCAGAGCTCATTAGCAGGATCTTGCATCGGGGGGCCAATCACCGGCCCTAGTATCCTGGCCCCATCATCGATGGCTGGAGCTGCACAGGCAGAGTGTGGACCTGGCTCAGTCACTGTGTTGAATCCTGAAGGCCGCGCAGCTAAAGGCTCTCAGCCACCTGCACTGCCCCCAGCAGAATGGCAGGTTTTTTCCAGAAGGGAGAGCCCAACAGCGAGCCTTCAGGGCTCCACAGGGGCCTGCCACACCTGGACGCTCTTCACTTCCCCTCAACCCCTCCTTGTCTGGGATGGGGAATCTTATCTGAATCACCTCAGAGCGTCCTAGAGTTCTTTCTGGGCCCTGCTGAGGACAACGCTTTTGAAACCTAAAAACCAAAGGTGGATCTTGTTTCCTCTCTTTACATTATGAAACCCCTCCCTTTAGGAAATAAACTGGGCATGATAGCCTAACTTGACTGGGAAGAGACCATGGAGACAAGGAACACACGGATTTGCATCCAGGCTTTACCAGCTGGTAACTGATGAAGGCTGAACGCAAATCTATCTCCTCTGAGCTTCATGCTACAACCCATCATCATTACCAGGAAATACGTTGCCAAAGTCCCCGTCCTAGAGTGGACAGCTAACCTCTGCCTGAGTGGCATTTGTGATAGCCACATTTGTGATGCTTGGAATAGCAGAGAGGCACCGAATCCAGAGAGCAGTAAAGAAGCAGCATCACTATGAGTGAGGCAGTCTCATATCTTTCCCCGAGGAAGCTCCCCTGCACCACTCAGTGTTTATCATAAGAAGGAATTTACACAGTCTATTTATGTGCAGCACATCCCATAGTCAAGGATGTTGCCTTTCAAAGAAAGGAAGTTATTCCTTCAATAAATATTTATTAAGTACTGACTACATGCAAGGTATTAGATCAGCTTGCAGGGGTGAAAGAGACAGGATGTCATGTGAGGGGCTTACGATCTAACGTAGGGAACGCCGCACATAGGCAATTTATCACAGAGTAGAAAGTGGTATCCCACCTAATGATCATAGTAACCAATATCTGAGTTTCTGGTGCATTTACACATTTGTCCCCGGAACACCGCCCCACTCCTCACCTACTTATCCAGCAGCAAACCCCCTCCCACCCTGCAGAACCCTCTCGAACGTCAGCTCCCTTGTGGGGCCTTCTTTGCCTACCTCACACCCCCCACCTAAACAGACTCCTTTCTTCTCTCTCTCTTTCCCTTCCACTTTCTTCCTGCTTCCCCTGCTTCCTTAAGAACAGTGGGTATTTTCTGAGCAGTTCCTATGTGCGAGGCATTCGGGTTAACCCTTTACAGCTATTAACTCATGTATTCCCCACCGCAGCCCTGTGAGGGAGGTACAGTGACACGCCACCACACCGTGACACACAGGCCCAAGAAAGAGACCTTGTGCAGTAACTTCCATCCAAACAATACTATCACCGGAGTATCCATGTGAAGATGGGGAAATGCATGCTGGACGTGAGGGGCCCTCTCAGTCCTGTGAGGGCCCTAGTGGTTGACCACAGGCCGACTCAGCCTGCCGTGGACCCAGCCCTAACCCCTTTGGCAGGCCTCCGACCTCCTCCCCACCTGTGTCCTTGACCACTCCTCGGGGCCCCTCTACCACAGGGACCACAGGGCAGCCAGCTCCTGATATCTCACTGGTGACCAGATGGTCCAGCTAGGACTGGCTCTGAACAGAGACCCACCCACCATGAGCCCTGCCAGGTCCAGGCTGCCTGCAGCCGTGTTCGGCCATAGACTGAGGCTGCTTTTCCTCACCATCCCTCTTTGCTGCTCAGCACAGCTGGGGAAAGGCACGGCCCAAGCAGGGAAGACCCAGAATGAGAATAAGCAGAGTCCTCAGAGAGGCCACCCAGCCCAGCACACCTGGCTTTGGAACCAGCTGCCTGGGCTCACACCCCAGTTCAAGACCCTACTGGTGTGTGCCCTGGGCAAGTGACAGAGTCTCTCTAAGCCTGGCCTCCTCATCTGGAACACAGGGGCAGTATTAATAGCGCCCACTTCACAAAGTTGTTGAGGAAAGATGAGATACTGCCCGCAGAGAACGTGCTTTGTAAACTATAGAAAGCGCCGTCGTACACATGTTTGAGACTCACGTGGCTATTACTATTACATATCATAGTATATATTGAGATGTTAGAGCTCAAAGATTAAGACATGAGTTCTAGGGCCAGTGGGCCAGGATTCACATCCCAGCTTTGCCACTTACCGGCTGTGTGACATTGGACAAGTTAAATAACTTCTCTGTGCCTCAGTTTAGTTTGCTTATCCATAGTATTTTGGGAGGATTAAATAGGTTAATCTACTGAAAGCACAGAGAAGAGTGTCAGACACAGAGTCAGCATTCCGTAAGTGCCAGCTATGGCTAGTATAGGAGTCACGATATTAGTATATTATTGTCTCCGTTCAGGATGCTATAACTGAATATCACAGACTGGGTGGCTTATAAACAACAGAAGTTTATTTCTTACAATTCTGGAGGCCGGTTGTCTAAGATCAGGATGTCAGCGTGGTCGGGTTCCAGAGGGAGCTCTCTCCCTGGTTGCAGATAGCCTTTTTCTCACTGTATCCTCACATGGCAGATGGCAGAAAGCTCTCTGGGGTGTCTTTTATAAGAATACTAGTCCCATTCGTAAGGGCTCCACCCTCATGATCTAATCACCGCCCAAAGGCCCCCTTCCCACCTCCAAATACCATCACATTGGGTGTGAGGACATCTGCCTATGAATTTGGGGTAGCAGGGGCACACAAACTTTCGGTCCATTTCAACTACATTCTTCAGTATTCCTTACGTTATAGTACATATGATTATGGCAACTAATACTTGAAAGTTTACAGAGAATTTACACATTTATTTTCAGAAAGTGCCAAGGGACCTCAAAGCAAGTGATTGCTACCTCCCCAGGAAACTTAACAGGGAATTTTACACCTCTCCTGGACCTTGAAAGAAAAATAAGATTTGGACTGTTGGAATGAAAGGCAGAGAGAACCACGTGAATGAAGACATGCAGAGGTCCTGCCAACAGGACATGCTCTGGGAACCTCCAGCAGTTGTGTTGGGTTTTGTAAAGGTTCTACATATTTATTGCGTAACAGCATCACTTGGGGGAGCTTATAAAAATACCGATACCCGGGTCCCACTCCGAGATATTCTGAATCATTGGTCTTGGGTAAAACCTGGTCATGAATGATTTTCACAGTTCCCCTGGTGAAACGAATGTGCAGCTGGGTATAAAGACCTCCGGGCTAGAGCAGGGGGTCTCAAACTTTAGCTGCATCAGCGTCACCCAGAACTCTTGTTAAAACGCACATCACTGGGCCCCGCCCCCGGAGTTTCTGACTCAGTAGGTCTCTATGGGGACCAAGAATTTACATTTCCAACAAGTTCCCAGGTGATGCTGCTGTTGCCGGTGAGGGACCACACTTTGAGGATCACAGCGTTAGTACACAGGATGCACAAAGACAGCTAGAGGTGAGGCCCATGCAGTTGGCTCATGGGGATCTCACTCCACGGAATTGTCAACCTCATCCTCTTGGCACCGGGCTGTGAGAATGCTCAAAGCTGGGTACTACAAAAATGGACCTGGTAGCAAGGTGAAGGAGGGTGTGAAGAAGGAGGAGAATGAAGACAGAGAATGAGGTGTGAAGGTTTAGACCAACAAGCAGCCTGCAGCCAGGGAAAGAGTGGCCCAAAGCAGGACAGTCACGCTGAGAGCGAGGGACAGGAGGGGAATTCCAGCCACACTGCTGAGGTCAGATTCAGAGGACAGAGTGGCAGCGAGCTGTGAAGGGAAAGGACAAGACCCGCCATGACTCCCAGGTCTCAAATCAGAGAAATGAGCACTGTGGAGTCAGGGGCAGGTCCAAGGTGAGAGGTGAGGCTCTGGCTTTGGACACCTGCATCTGGGGACAGAGATGGTCCACAGGCTGTCGGGATCCAGAGTTTAGTCTGAGGATTCAAGACACTGCCACTAGGAAGGGATCACAAAAGCACTGGTGAGAAAGAAGAGGTTAGGTCCAAGGACAGATCCTGGAGTTACCCAGCCCAGCCACCAGGAGGAAAAGACAGAATAAAATCTCAGAGCCACAGGAAAAGATTATTAAGGAGAACATGCTGGCCAATGGTGTGAAAGGCCATGGGGCATTGCAATGGTACCTGGAAAAACATTTTTTTAAAAATACAAAAACACAACCAGCCAAGTGAAAGTAAACTGTCAGGGAGAAAGGGCCCACTGCAGTGTCCAAGCCTGCCATGCCAACTCAGGGGACAGCCTGTAACCTGCGGAGTGTGAGGCTGGGCCCTGGACTTCCTCATGGGCAGCAGCATGGCTGGTACACGCCTTGCCCTCACTCTCCAGCAGCCCGCACTCCAGCCCTCGAGGGACCCCTAGCGTGTTGAGAGAAAGGCCCCAGGACCTGGTGTTGTCTTCTGTCATCACTAAGCTCAGACACTGGCAGATGCTCATCTCACCAAATGCCTGCATGGGAAGGACCGTATTCTTCGTAAAGGCCCAGATAGGGCAGAGAACAGCAGGAAGCAGAGGCGTGGGGTGTAATTCTCCCCTGTGATCCCAGGTCACACGTGTGCCTCTGTGACTGGAGAGGGCACATATCCAAAGAGGGACTGCGTTCTCTCCGACATCCGCAGTGGGCTCGGGCCCCAAATGGGCTCAGGCAGGAGCTGCAGGGTGAGCAGTGGGCGTCGGGACACGTGAGGCGGGCTTTGATGAGGGCCGGGGCACCGTAGAAATGACATCAGAGGCTTTATGAACAACCTCGGGCCACTAAGATCGATAGAAACTGCAGGCACAGCCGAGAGAGCCCTAGAATTCTCCACCCCTCCACCCTGACCCACAGTGGGGACTCTGCCTGCTCTCTTTCTAAGGTCAGGCCACTGCTGCCACTCCAGGGCTGGGATACGTCTCCTGCACAAGATTTGTTCTTCTCAGGTTGGCCTTACGGTCCTTTATAATTACTCACGTTTTCCAGTTTCATTACTGGGAATGAACAGGTGAACAATGCTAAGTGAGCAGAGAGCAAAGGCACTCGTTTCCCCTTGGCAGACACAGCCTATGTCAAAGCTCTCAAGTAACCATGTGTGCAGGGTAACCCTGCCTAAGCTTCCTGAGGCAGTGCAATCTCATTTTCACGCCTTTGGGTTTGCATCCCTGGGGAAAGGGCTAGAATAGACCCAAAAGATGACATTACAGATGGTCCAGACTTAACTTACGATGGTTTGACTTATGATTTTTTGACTTTACAATAGTGCAAAAGCTATATACATTCAGTAGGAATTATATTTCGAATTTTGAATTTTTTCCTGGGCTGGCGATCTGCAGTACCACGCTCTCTGGTGGTGCTGGGCAGCGTCAGGAGGCAGAGCTCCCAACCAGCCACATAATCATGAGGGTAAACAACTGATACACTTAGAACCATTCTGTTTTTCACTTTCAGTACAGCAGTCAATGGATGACATGAGATATTCAATGTTTTGGTTTGGTTTTTTTACAAAATAGGTCGCGTTAGATGATTTTACCCAACTGTAGGTTAATGTAAGTGTTCTGAGTATGTTTAAGGTAGGCTAGGCTAAGCTATGATGGTAGGTTAGGTGTAGTAAATGTATATTCAACTTAGGATATTTTCAGCTTTTGACGGGTTTATCAGGACATGAGCCCGTGGTAAGTTGAGGAAGATTTGTACTTTGACTTGCTGGAGACGGTTGGTATCCCTGGCTCCTTCCCCATGGAACCTCTAACAAGTTTTGCATTCAGATTCATTTGCTGGGTATTCAAATCCCTTGATTCAGAGTAACTTGCTTCAGTGGAGTTTTTCAAATAGATTCTTGATACTGAGGCACTATAAGAATAAGAAGTATGGGCTTCCCTGGTGGCACAGTGGTTGAGAGTCCACCTGCCAATGCAGGGGACACGGGTTCGTGCCCCGGTCCGGGAAGATCCCACATGCCACAGAGCGGCTGGGCCCGTGAGCCATGGCCGCTGAGCCTGCGTGTCCGGAGCCTGTGCTCCGCAAAGGGAGAGGTCACAACAGTGAGAGGCCCACGTACTGCAAAAAAAAAAAAAAAAAAAAAAAAAAAAAAGAATAAGAAATAACTGGTTTTCATGCTAAACTAGAGATCTCTGGAGCAACTTATATATGGTGTCTGCCAGCAGATTCTTTAATAAAGAAATCATGTTGAGATGTAGAAGGTTCTTATGGGAGGGTCTAGAAATGTGATAAGATTCCTTAAGTCCCAGTGTTTTAAGTGGTAGTAGAGGCTCCCTGGATTCCTGAGTAAAGAAGGATTCTGAGGTATCCCACCCGCACAGGAGCACAAGAAAGAGGAGTCGCAGCCCAGGAGTATTGCCACCCCCGGTTTCTTTAGGTACAAATGAGGGAAGTGATCCCAGCAGGGTAAGTGGTTGGCTCAAGCCTCAGTGCATCTATGGACAATCAGGAATTTTATGCAGCACATGTGTGTTCTGCGTTGTGTTATTGTATGAATCCCACCTCAAAGAGCCCCTGTGAGGCAGAGAAATAAACAGCACCAGGAAAAACTAAATGACAGGCCCAGAAGCTGCCAGAGGTACTGAGGTAGAAGGTGGACATCGGTAGAGCCCACCAGGCAGCCATGAGTCCAGGGGAAGCCTCGGGCTGGCAGAATAGAGGGGAGGGGAAGCCAGGCCAGAGAAGGGAGCCCCTGTCCTGTGTGCAATCTAGCATCCTTTCCCCCTTGGGTTACAGCATCGTCTCACCTCCACCTGCAGTTGGGGTGATGCTGCCCTTCATTCAGAAGCTGGCCCTCGACTCAGGACTCTCCAGGGTGTTTCACAGCCCTGGCTATGGTGATTCGTGCAGCAACAAGCACGTGGCCCATCCTAAGTCAATAAGCAGCAGACGCTGACTCTTGCGGGAAGTAGCAGGGACAGCTCTTTCTGCTGAAATTAGGGAGAAAAGTGAGACAGCCTGGAGCTGCTGGTAGCTTGTGCCACCATATCCGAGGAGCCCAACCGAGAGGAAAGCAGAGTGAAAAGAGAGAGATGCAAATTCCTGACTTGGGGGGGAACCGGCGCTGACCCATGCTTAAAACAAGCTCTACCTGTAAACTTTTTAGTTACATGAGCCAGCAAATTTCTCCCTTTGGTTAAGGCAGGTCGATAGCATTTCTGACACTTGCACAGAAAGCGTTCTGACCTTTACACCACGAAAGAGCATAAGCTCAGGTCTGAAAGCTCAAGCATTCCTCAACTGAAACCAAGGCACCCCTGCATCATTGAGAGAGTAGAATGCAATGACCCACGTGCATGCCAGCACAGTCTCTCTGTCGCACGGTAGGTGCTTAAGAAACTCTGAGCCAGACCCTGTACTGAGCTCAGGGGAAGAAAGTTGAAGAGGGGACCACCCATGTCCTGGGGACACAGTCCCGCAGGGGAGACAATCAGCTGAAAAGTAATGGGAGGTCATATGATTATTAGAAGCTGTAATAGAGATGTGGTCAGGGTGCCGGGGGAGCACAAAGGAGGGAAGTACCTCATGGCTGAGCACAGAGAACACTGGCTTGATTAAATCAAATTAAACAGCATTGGTCTGTGTATACCTGTGAAATCATGAAGTGTTTACAGCTCCCATCAGTTGGTAAGGTAAGAGGAAAACGAGAGGAGGGTACCATTTATTGAGCATCTACTTTTCCCCCTGGGCCATGTACTAGATTTTCTCATTCAGCCTTCTCAGTAACCTGATGAAGTAATTATGAGCAATGCTATTTTACACATGAAGAAATCAGGGATCAGAAAGGTTCACATTCCCCAAACAGAAAAATCCAGGGGAAGGTTTAACTTCAGGAATGACTTGATCCAGGGACTCAAATAACATTGTGAGGATCTCGTTTCTTTCTATTGCTCACTTTTGCCTTCCACAGAGGCTTCAGAACTTTCATCCAGGGCATTCACAGATGACCCCCACAGCTCCAGGCTCATGTTATCCATTCTGCCTGGAGTAACCAGCAGTAAGCATATGTCTACCCCAGCAGTCTCAACTGCTGTGCATCACTGGCTCCAAATGAATCACTTGTTCATACCTGAACCAGGAAATATGATGCTTTGAGTGCCCAGGATGGGTCAAAAGCTCACTCCTGGAGCTGAGAGATGACTCAACTCCTCCTACTGCAAATGGATGGAGAGTGGAGCTGACAGTGGCTCCTCAGAAAGAAATGGGATACTGGGTGGCACAGTGAGGACCAGGACAAGAGTATATCCCTTCTTCAACAGCTTTATTTTGTGAACACAATTCATGCAAACAGTTGGTGCTGGCAATGGTTAGAAGCTCACAATTTAGGGTAGTAAGGTAACAAGTTACACTGGCTTTGGGTTCTCCTATAGTCCTGAAAAAAGAATATGGATGTAGTGAGACATAAAACACAGAGCTACAATACATCAATTCCAGTCTCTAACTTCCTGTTTAGCATCCCTGTTCCTCGACCCTAAAATTACATCCAAACAGTGGAGCCTAATGTAGTGATCCTCAACCTACCCGTACATCAGAACCACTGGTGGGCTTATAAACACATACACACCAGATCCTACCTTCTGAAAATTCCGATTCAGTATGTCTATCTCAAGAACTCCTGGCCTAGGGTTTAGTAAAATTGGCAGGAGCACCAAGGCACACATGTTATTTGCAAAGTTTGTAAATGACTCATTGGCTTCCATTCTGGACAAAGGATGAGAAGAAAAGTGATGAGAGCTTGACAGGTTATGAATGTAGCCATCGGGTAGGGGCAACTGCTATTAGAGTTAGGGGCTGCCTGTCCCAGTCTTCACTTCCTCCCAGCCTCTTGGAATTCCCTCTGTGCCTGATTCTTCCAGAAACATGTTCTTTGATGTTAGCCTCTACAAAAGCCCCAACCCTCAACCACTTAGTTTGAAAACAAATGAAACGAGATATGCTGATGGAATTCAGTGGGTGGTATGGAGGCTTCAGGCATGCTTTGCCCTGCCTCATTTACCCGGGAAACTCAGTCCAAAACCCAAATCCCTTTGGAAGGAATTGTCACCCACAATAACAAGATCACCATACATGTGACCATTGTGTTATATTTTAGACAATACCTTCTCTTGAAAAAATAAGCTTATTTATTTTACAACACCACAAGGTGAGGATGATAGGAAAATTATCCTCTCAATACATCTCCTCAGAATTTAGCATTAGGAACTAATTTCAGTCTCCTCCTGAACTGATATGCCTCCTTTATTAGTCAGTGAAAATCAGATCTCCTAGATCGCTCCATTTATGCCTTAGCTTAATTTCCAAATATCCAGGGCTAACTTAACACTTAGGGTTTTGTAGCCAAATTAGGGTTTGGGTGTGATTGTATTTCCCCCTCCTCAGTGTAGAGTCTGATCTTTTGTTTTAATAGTGTTATTTGATATGTACTTTTTGTTACAACCTATAAAAATCTTCATTGGACATAAATCATGTAAACATTATAAATAAATAGAAGTATGTGGCACTATATTTTTCCGGTATTCTCCAGGCAGAGGAGACCTCTGCTTTAACCTGGCCGCAGACTTTCCCTATTGCCTCAGCTAAGTTGTTCATAACATGTGAGCCCTCGGCCCCAGGCAAAGCTTAGCAAAGTTCTCATGGACTTTCTCTCTTCCCTTTTCGCCAACTCCTTTTTCCTTTCTTCCCCTGTCCAAGTTGTGAGGAAAACTTTGCTCGAGGAAAACCCTGACCAAACACCTCATTTCCCTCTGCAGCCTCGAAGAGCCTCAGATCAAACAGAACAATTAACTCAGCAAACAATAGCATCAGCAGAACTCCCTCTGTACCCACCAGCCCTAAGCTGAACAAACACCTCTCTCGGAGCATTTGGAGGGAGGGAAATGCAGGCAGGGATTTTATAGGCCTCTCAGCAGGCCTGCTCCCACTCTTCAGGAACCAGACTATTTAGCATATGCCACTGTTCCTTGCTGCCTTGGGGCTTTGGCTGGGGACCACAGACTTGTGTACTCAAGGGACAGCATTCAAAGTCAGCTGGGGCTGGGGCTGCTCTCACAGTACTGCACACTCAGAAGCTACCCCAGTGGGGACTCAGGCTCCTGGAGGTGACCGCCCACCGAATCCTGACAAGGAGGACAGAGGAACACATCCACAAGAAGAAGTCTCCTCCAGTTACGCAGAGCCTGACACACAGTTCACTTTCAGCTCCGTCTGGGAAAATTCTTGGGCACTTAGGCAGAAATTGAAATTCATCGAAAATCTCAATATACCATAAGAACAGTAGTTTTTACAGAAATCAGAGACTAAAACGACCTATTAAGGTATCTTGTCCACCCCTTATCAGCATGGGATTGGTCCCTGAAGAGTTATGTTAGTTCATTTTTAAATAACTCCAGCAATGAGCTTTCCATCACAGAATCCCCAGGAGAGACCGTTCTAATGGATCTTATTCTTTGGAAGTGTATCTAAGATCCACCCTAATTTCTCCATTTCATAAGCTTCTCCTTGTAGTATCCAAAATGTCTCCAGCAGCTCATGCTGCGTTCCCTCTGTGAGGCGCATCTCTGTAGCAGTCGTGTCTTCATGTAGTTTGTAATCCTTTCTTATTTTGGAGAGGGGCTGATGGATATATTTGAAATTTGCTAAGTGCCTGTATGATTGAAAAATATACAGTCTCATAAAGTTTTGCTTTGCGGTAAAACCGATCAGAAATCAAAGGTTAAACTGCAGCCGACAGAAGATAAATTAGGAACCTGAAAGACAGTACAGAGTAGAGATGCAAAGCCTGGACTTTGGAGTCTGACCAGCTCAGGTTCAAATCCCAGCTCTGCTGCTCACTAAGAGCATGACTTTGAAATGTGATAACCTCTCTGAGCTTCCCTTTTTTCATCTATTAAATGGGGATCATATTGCCTACATCAGAGCTTTGTTGTAAATATTACCTAAAAGATCAGGGATCTGGCATATAATAACACTCAATAAGTAGTTTTTAATCATTATTGTTTTCTACTATAAAAGTGGCTTGACTATGTATAAAATAGATAAACAAGGATCTACTGTATAGCACAGGGAACTATATTCAGTATCTTGTAATGCCCTATAATGGAAAAGAATCTGAAGTATGTATATATAAAACTGAATCACTTTGCTGTATGCCCAGAACATTGTAAATCAACTATACTTCCATAAAAAAATTAATTTTTTAAAACGTGGCTTAAATGCTAAAAGTATATACTAAAAACAAGCAGTTAGATTAACTCATTCACATCCAGGGTAGAAAAACCACAAACAAAATAATCACCTCATTCATGCCTTTTCCTGAACTGGCTAGATACATTTGCATCACTCAGCTGAACCCACGGAGGAATTAATTGAGGAGGTAAGATATTCTCATATTAAGAGTTAAACAACATGGCAATGGGTTGGCATAGTAAAGTCAGCTAAATTCTAGGTAAGTGGGAAGAAGAAGGCTGCAGGCTGAGAGCTGAGCCCAGGGTTGGGTGGCGGGGGGAGCCCCAGCTGAACTTGTCAGGCAAGCTCTGATGATCCCCAAGCCAGAGGTCAACTCAGGGCCCTCAATGCCCAGTTCTGAGAACAGCCTTTAATGCAGTTTTGCAGTATTTACTCTAAGGGAAAAGATCAAAGTGATGTTAGATTATCTATTTAATCAACTGGTCGGTTTCACTAGCCCTGTGTATCAGGGCTTTTCAAGTTGTGATAGAAACCCAACTCTAAACCAGCTTAAGCAAAAAACAAACAAAAAAAGATGAGTTTATGGATGATCCTGGGGAAGCTCCAGAATAGCCAAGCCTCAGGAGTCCAGAGATGAGGAACAGTAGGAATGGAGAGAGGATGTCTTCAGGACTTGCTGCCTCTCAGAGCTGAAGAGCTGGGGAGAGATGGATGAGTTGTGATTGAGAAGAAGCAAATGTATGCCAGTGACCAAGAAAGCTCAAGAGCAGTTGATTTCCCTGGAAAATCATGGAAAGTCTCAGGAATGAGGCACCAGCTACTTCTGAAAGTGGGGGTACAGGTGGAACAGAAAACTGTAAGTGGGCTAAATATCTTTATAAGCAGCATTTTGACACTCATATCCCTACCTCCACTGTAGCAGAGACCTGAGTGTTTACCTTCCGCTGAGGTCTGACAAGAGAGCTTCTGAACTGAGGGGCTGGAATGGTTGAGAGCCAAGGTGCCCGAGCAAAAGCAGGAGAACTAAGTGAGAGTTGATATACTGAACCATGAGCCCCCAGACCCCACTCCCATACTTATCTCCCAGAATGCAGGCAACCTGGCTTAAGTACCCTGGGCAAGAAGTTGGCAGGTGTCTCACAGAAAAAAGCAACCAGCCCAACAGACACTGAGAGTTGAGTCCCCAGTGAAAGGGCCAAGGTTGTTCTCCCTACAGTGAAGCCCACCACCAACACATACAGCCCAGGCAAACACAGCTTCAGGCCAACTTTTCAGTGGCCCATGCTTAAATACCAACTGACAACCAAAGATCACCAAGCATTTGAGAAGACTTCCGTTGTCCAAAAGAAACAAACTGAAGTAAACAGAAAGAATTCAGAGGGGATAATGAAATAATTGAGAATCTGGGAGTAAAAAGATACTGCATCCATGAAACAAGAGCAGGAGGCCCTAATGAGAAACACCCACAGAATAGAAAATGAGCTCTTGGGAATTATAACTATGATGGCAGAAATGAAAAATATTCAGTAAAGTATTTGGATTATAAATTCAGAACATCATCAAGGAATTAAAATTTTTAAATAAAAATAAATAATCATAGAGGGGAAAAGGATACTCTAAGAAAGTCCATAGAGGAAAAAAAGTGGGGGAGGGAGGAGCCAGTTTCTCAAAGCTAGAAAAACAGAGGGCAATGTCTTCAGAATCCTCCAGGGAAATTATTTCCAACCTGGAATTCTATGCCTAGCCAAAATATCAATTATACATACAAGCAGAATGAAAATATTTTCAGACATGCCAGGTCTCAAAAATTGTATCTCCCGTGTGCTTATTTTCAGGAAGACACTGGGGAATGTACTCCAATACCATGAGAATGAACCAAAGGAAAATATGGTACCCAAGAAACAAGAAATTCAACGTAAGAAAAAGGTGAAGGGCATTCCCAGGAAAATGGTGAAAGGAGATCCCAGGACAACAGCTGTACAATAGGTTCACAAGAAATTAGCCCAGATGTGAGCAAAATGTTAGAGAGATCCAGGGTGGGTATCCCCTAGGAAAATAAGAAATTTTTAAAAGAATTGTGGGATGAATTAGTGATCAATACTATAAAACTAAGTGAACAAGTAAAGCAAAAGGATTATTAACTCTGGGAAAAATAAATACTTGCTCCTGAAAGTAAAGTTAATTATAGTACATTACATGACTCAGCTGTTACTAATATTTACATAGTTCTAATGTACACAATGAATTAAGAGCACACCAAAAGTGTGATAAAGTATATTGGTAGTTAGGGGAGAAGCAGTGTGTGTGTGTGTGCATGTCAGTCAGAAGGGAGACAGAAAAGACTGGAGTATAAGGAAGTTAAATTCTAATCTTCCATACTTAGAGATCAATAGATAATATTTAAAACTGTAAAATCAAGAAATTGTGGTATAACCATTTTATTTCGATGCACTGAAGCAAATACTGGAATAGTAAAAGGCATTGAAAATGCTTGACTCTAGGGAGTAGCAATGGAGTGGGAAGGGATGAGGCACTGCACTGTTCTTTTTCATTCTATGCTTGTAGAATTTATTTTCTTTTTAAACTGTTGCTATAGATATATACATATATAAGTAGTCTTATACATATATAAGTAGTCTTACAGATATATCTATAAAATTTTTGTTAAGCAGGACAGTTTGGTGACAGAGACAACTGGATTTGTATCTAAATTCTAGAACTTCTTAGCTGTGTGACCTTAGGCAAATACCATCCCCTCTCTGGTCCTCAGATTGCTCATCAATTTCAGAAGACAATGTAGTTAAGATGATAAAGTGCACAAGGCCTGAAGCATGTCGGGTAGTTCCTTATCCCTACCCTATTTGCCTTTATCACTGTCATCCTCATTTTCTCTATCACCAATCATCTCTAACATCTCTGCCATCACCTGCCAGCACCCATAAAAATTTGGAAAGGGATCAGAATTCTGAGACTAAAAACTCACCTCATAGCAAGAACTGGAGGACAGGCTGTGCATGAGTGGGGCCTGATGCAGTGGTGGAGAATTTGTTCAAGGAGATTCCTTCCTTCTCTTGGAAACCATTACCTAAGATGCACAGTGTTTACAGAACAGGGATTTTATTTGGAAGCTGAGGTCAAGAAGGGGCTGAGAACAAGATTGTAAAATTTTTAGGAATTTTGTGAGGCAGTTGTTAAATACAGCCATTATTAAAAATTAAATTATGACACTTACAATTAAATAAATTATATTAAAAACAAAAATATAAAATACTAAAAGCTTCACTTCCTAACCAATCGTTTGACTATTTATTATCTATGCCCTTAATGTTATCTATTTTATCCATTATTATCTATATCTACATTAAGAAGTGGTGTGTCGGTAGCTAGAAGACAGCCTTGGTGAAAGATTTACATCACAGAAATTAATAAATGCTGTAAATCAAGACTTCTTTCCCAGAGAGACAGTTTTTAAACATTTACCAGCACACCACTGGATGGGGATGAGGAACACCAGAATCCAGATGTGTCCAGCTTTCCAAAGGCTCAATAGAAACATATGTCTTGGCAACCTCCTCAGAAAACTCTTTCATATCCTTAAATATGATGGTCCCTAGTAACCAACAAATATTTGAATGAATGAACTGTAAGGGAGGAAAAACTTTTCTTCTACCTTATTAGGTTCTGAAACTGGAGACTGCAAATTAAACTGCTAAAAGACAAACTAACAGAAGAAAATCATACAAATTTCATTTGATGTTAATATATTTATATGCACAGGGGCTTCATAGAAAAGAAATAAAAAACCCAAAGAAACATTTAAGGGCCCAGACTGCCACATTAACGAAGGATGATATATTGTGGAGAAGAGACTAGACTAAGGAAAGGGGTTTGGGGCTTCTAGGATAGGTAAATCGTGGGAAGGTAAATATCATGTCTGGTATTTTCACATTAGCTTCTTTGCTGTAAACATCTTTGCCACAGGCATTTTTGCCACAAACATTTCTACTACATGACTAATTGGCTATAAGGCAATTTTGCAGTGAAAGATAAAACAACTGATTGACAGGTCCGTTTGACAGCTTGGTTTCAACATTAGCATTTCCTCCAATTAGCGATATTACTGATAGCATTATTGACCTGACAGATAACAATAATTTGCCCCAAGAGTTGGTTTCTTATTTTGAAACACACTACATTGGTGTAGAAAGAGGCCAAGGGCTTCAAAGTCACAAAGTTGAACCCATATTTCCTATAGAACTTGGGAGTATCTATCAACAGACATATACCAAGGACAAACAGTGTGGAGGCTTTCCCAACACAACAGAAAGCTCAGTTACAAACAGGCATCTTAGTTTTGGGAAACTGATACCCCTTTTAATGAAGGAAGAAACTTTAACAAAAAGGAAAAAGTGTGATGCCAAACTAGGAGACAAATCAACAACAACAACAAAAAGCATAACACTATGAATGAGAGACTCAGAAGCCAAGTGCTTAGGTACAGCCTATGAAACAAAATCAGTTATTTGTGCAGTATTGTCATGAATCTACACACATTTTAAATGTATTCAAATATTTTGTATTTCACAATAAAGTCTTTTTAATTTTGTTATTCATGTTTCATTATGCCCTTTTTAGTGTCCCTCTTTTATTTTTCATCATTTTATCTTTTACAGCAAAATTGCCTTACAGCCAATTAATTATGCAGTGAAAATATTTGTGGCAAAAATGCTTGCAGCAAAGATGTCTAACGGCAAAGATGCTTACGGTGAAAGTACCTAGAAGCAGTAAATATGTAGGGGAAACTAACGGTAGATAAGGGTTATTTAGTAAGGTTTGCTTATGCAGACTCATCTCAGTGCTGGCCCTCTGTCTTTGGTGATAAGAGTCACCCTCTCATTCTGGTACAGGAATGGAAAGGGAGGGGTAAGTGTACAGAATTTATGCCACCTTCACAAAAGAAAATTTATGGCTAGCTTTTAGGCAGATATAGGGAAGGCAGAGAATTCTTCCTGTGTCTTTTTCTCAATTGCCTCCAGCTCAAATTAATTCTTATGCCAAAGTGACATCGTTTGGCATGATATATTCTGATACCCTTCAAAACAAATGAACAAATGAGGAAATGAATATCAAGAAAGCAATTCTTAATTCGCAGACCCTTCTTTAACATGTGAAACAAAATCCCTTAAAACCTTTCAACTCAAAGAGGTCCGTGGAAAGGCAGAGTCAAGATGGCATACTAGGAGGATGCAGAATTCATGTCTCCTCACAACTAGGGCACCTACCAGGTGGCAGTGGGGGACCATGGACACCTAAGAGGATGGGAGGAACCCCCTGTGACTGGCTTGCAGGACCTTGGTTCCCAGGCTGGAGGTTGGGTCCGAGCTCCTGTGGTGAGCGCTCCAAGGCCAAACCACTGGACTAACAGAGAACCTCAGACCCAGGGAATATCAACTGGAGTGAGGCCTCCCAGAGGTCCTCATCTCAGCACCAAGACCCAGCTCTATCCAACTGCCTGCAAATGCCAGTGCTGGAGGTCTCAGGCCAAACAACAAGACAGGAATATAGCACCACCCATCAAAAAACAAAAAAAAAAAACATTAAATGACAAAAAATTATGTAGCAGATGATGGAGTAAGGTAAATACCTACAAGTCCAAATAAATGAAGATGAAATAGGCAACCTACCTTAAAAACAATTTAGAGCAATGAGAGCAAAGATAATCCAAAATCTTGGAAACAGAATGGAGAAAAAACAAGAAACATTTAACAAGGATCTAGAAGAACTAAAGAGCAAACAAACAGTGATGAACAACATAATTACTGAAATTAAAAATACTCTAGAAGGAATCAATAACAGAATAACTGAGGTAGAACAGCGGATAGGTGAGCTGGAAGATAAAATGGTGGAAATAACTGCCAAGGAGCAGAATAAAGAAAAAGGAATGAAAAGAATTGAGCACAATCTCAGAGACTTCTGGGACAGCATTAAATGCAAAAACATTCAAATTATAGGGGGCCCAGAAGAAGAAGAGAAAAAGGAAGAGTCTGAGAAAATATTTGAAGAAATTATCGTCAAAAACTACCCTAACATGGGAAAGGAAATAGTCAATCAAGTCCAGGAAGCACAGAGAGTACCATACAGGATAAACCCAAAGAGAAAAACACCAAGACACATATTAATCAAACTACCAAAAATTAAATACAAGCAGAAACTAACACACCATTCTAAAGCAATTATACTCCAATAAAGATATTTTTAAAAATTAAATAAAAAGAAAAAATTTAAAAGCAGCAAGGGAAAAGCAACAAATAACTTACAAGGGAATCCCCATAAGGTTAACAGCTGACTTTTTCAGCAGAAACTCTGTAAGCCAGAGGGGAGTGGCAGGACATATTTAAGGTGACGAAAGGGAAAACACCTACAACCAAGATTACTCTACACAGTAAGGATCTCATTTAGATTTGATGGAGAAATTAAAATCTTTACAGATAAGCAAAAGTTAAGAAAATTCAGCACCACTAAACCAGCTTTACAACAAATGCTAAAGGAACTCCTCTACACAGGAAACACAAGAGAAGGAAAAGACCTACAATAACAAACCTAAAACAATTAAGAAAATAGGAATAGGAACATACATATTGATAATTACCTTAAATGTAAATGGATTAAATGCTCCAACCAAAAGACATAGACTGGCTGAATGGATATGAAAACAAGACCCATACATATGCCGTCTATAAGAGACCCACTCCAGACCTAGGGACACATACAGACTGAAAGGGAGGGCATGGAAAAAGATATTCCATGCAAATGGAAATCAGAAGAAAGCTGGTGTAGCAATTCTCATATCAGACAAAATAGACTTTAAAATAAAGACTATTACAAGAGACAAAGAAGGACACTACATAATGATCAAGGGATCAATCCAAGAAGAAGATATAACAATTATAAATATTTATGCACTCAAAGTAGGAGCACCTCAATACATAAGGTAAATGCTAACAGCCATAAAAGGGGAAATCGACAATAACACTGTACTAGTGGGGGACTTTAACACCCCACTTTCACCAATGGACAGATCATCCAAAATGAAAATAAATAAAGAAACACAAGCTTTAAATGACACATTAAACAAGATGGACTTAATTGATATTTATAGGGCATTCCATCCAAAAACAACAGAATACACTTTCTTCTCAAGTGTTCATGGAACATTCTCCAGGACAGACCATATCTTGGGTAACAAATCAAGCCATGGTGAATTTAAGAAAATTGAAATTGTATCAAGTATTTTTTTCCAACCACAATGCTCTGAGACTAGATATCAATTACAGGAAAAACACTGCAAAAAATACAAACACATGAAAGCTAAACAATACACTACTGAATAACCAAGATCACTGAAGAAATCAAAGAGGGGGCTTCCCTGGTGGCGCAGTGGTTGAGAGTCTGCCTGCCGATGCAGGGGACACGGGTTCATGTCCCGGTCTGGGAAGATCCCACATGCCGCGGAGAGGCCGGGCCCGTGAGCCATGGCCGCAGAGCCTGCGCATCCAGAGCCTGTGCTCTGCAACGGGAGAGGCCACAGCAGTGAGAGGCCCACGTACCGTAAAAAAAAAAAAAAAAAAGGAATCAAAGAGGAAATCGAAAAATACTTAGAAACAAATGACAATGAAAACACAACGACCCAAAACCTATGGGATACAACAAAAGCAGTTCTAAGAGGGACGTTTATAGCAATACAATCCTACCTCAAGAAACAAGAAAAATCTCAAATAAACAACCTAACCTTACACCTAAAACAATTAGAGAAAGAAGAACAAAACACCCCCAAAGTTAGCAGAAGGAAAGAAATCATAAAGATCAGATCAGAAATAAATGAAACAGAAATGAAGAAAACAATAGCAAACATCAAAAAAACTAAAAGATTGTTTCTGAGAAGATAAACAAAATTGATAAACCATTAGCCAGACTCATCAAGAAAAAAAAGGAGAACACTCAAATCAACAGAATTAGAAATGAAAAAGAAGTAACAACTGACACTGCAGAAATACAAAGGATCATAAGAGATTACTACAAGCAACTATATGCCAATAAAATGGATGACCTGGAAGAAATGGACAAATTCTTAGAAAAGCAAAGCCTTCTGAGACTGAACCAGGAAGAAATAGAAAATATAACAGACCAAACACAACAGACCTATCAAACTACTAATGGCATTTTTCACAGAACTTGAACAAAAAGTTGCACACTTTGTATGGAAACACAAAAGACCCTGAACAGCCAAAGCAATCTTGACAAAGAAAAGTGGACCTGGAGGAAACAGGCTCAAGGACTTCAGACTATATTACAAAGCTACAGTAATCAAGACAGGATGGTATTGGCACAAAAAGAGAAATATAGATCAATGGAACAGGATAGAAAACCCAGAGATAAACCCACGCACATATGGTCACCTTATCTTTGATAAAGGGTGCAAGAATATACAATAAAGAAAAGACAACCTCTTAAGTAAATTGTGCCTGGAAAACTGGATAGCTACAGGTAAAAGAATGAAATTAGAACACTCCTTAACACCATGCACAAAAATAAACTCAAAATGGATTAAAGACCTAAATGTAAGACCAGACACTATAAAACTCTTAGAGGAAGCATAGGCAGAACACTTGATGACATAAATCACAGCAAGATCCTTTCTGACCCACGTCCTAGAGAAACGGAAATAAAAACAAATATAAACAAATGGGACCTAATGAAACTTAGAAGCTTTTGCACAGCAAAGGAAACCATAAACAAGACCAAAAGACAACCCTCAGAATGGGAGAAAATATTTGCAAATGAAGCAACTGACAAAGGATTAATCTCCAAAATATACAAGGAGCTCATGTAGCTCAATATCAAAAAACCAAACAACCCAATCAAAAAATGGCCAGAAGACCTAAATAGACATTTCTCCAAAGAAGACATACAGATTGCCAACAAACACATGAAAAGATGCTCAATATCACTAATCATTAGAGAAATGCAAATCAAAACTACAATGAGATATCATCTCACACCAGTCAGAATGGCCATCATCAAAAAATCTACAAACAATAAATGCTGGAGAGGGTGTGGAGAAAAGGGAACCCTCTTGCACTGTTGGTGGGAATGTAAATTGATATAGCCACTATGGGGAACAGTATAGAGGTCCCTTAAAAAACTAAAAATAGAGCTAACATATAACACAGCAATCCCACTACTGGTCATATACCCTGAGAAAACCATAATTCAAAAAGAGTTATGAACCACAATGTTCATTGCAGCTCTATTTACAATAGCCAGGACATGGAAGCAACCTAAGTGTCCATCAACAGATGAATGGATAAAGAAGATGTAGAACATATATGCAATGGAATATTAATCAGCCATAAAAAGAAACAAAACTGAGTTATTTGTAGTGAGGTGGTTGGACCTAGAGTCTGTCATATAGAGTGAAGTAAGTCAGAAAGAGAAAAACAAATATCATATGCTAACACATATATATGGAATCCAAAAAAAAAATGGTTCTGCAAATTCTTAGAAATGCACAACCTGCCTAGACTGAACAAGGAAGGAACAGAAAATATGAACAGACCAATCACAAGCACTGAAATTGAAACTGTGATTAAAAATCTTCCAAAAAACAAAAACCCAGGACAGATGGTGCCACAGAAGAATTCTATCAAACATTTAGAGAAGAGCTAACACCTATCCTTCTCAAACTCTTCCAAAATATAGCAGAGGGAGGAACACTCCCAAACTCATTCTACGAGGCCACCATCACCTGATATCAAAAACAGACAAAGATGTCATAAAGGAAGAAAACTACAGGCCAATATCACTGATGAACATAGATGCAAAAATCCTCAACAAAATACTAACAAACAGAATCCAACAGCACATTAAGAGGATCATACACCATGATCAAGTGGGGTTTATTCCAGGAATGCAAGCATTCTTCAATATATGCAAATCAATCAACGTGATACACCATATTAACAAATTGAAGGAGAAAAACCATATGATCATTCAATAGATGCAAGGAAAGCTTTCAACAAAATTTAACACCCATTTATGATAAAAACCCTGCAGAAAGTAGGCATAGAGGGAACTTTCTTCAACATAATAAAGGCCATATATGACAAACCCACAGCCAACATCATCCTCAATGGTGAAAAACTGAACCATTTCCACTAAGATCAGGAAAAAGACAAGGTTGCCCCCTCTCACCACTATTATTCAACATAGTTTTGGAAGTTTTAGCCACAGCAATCAGAGAAGAAAAAGAAATAAAAGGAATCCAAATAGGAAAAGAAGAAGTAAAGCTGTCACTGTTTGCAGATGACATGATATCTACATGGAGAATCCTAAAGATGCTACCAGAAAACTACTAGAACTAAAAAATGAATTTGGTAAAGTAGCAGGACACAAAATTAATGCACAGAAATCTCTGGCATTACTATACACTAATGATGAAAAATCTGAAAGTGAAATTAAGGAAACACTCCCATTTACCATTGCAACAAAAAGAATAAAATACCTAGGAATGAACCTACCTAAGGAGACAAAAGACCTGTATGCAGAAAATTATAAGACACTGATGAAAGAAATTAAAGATGATACAAACAGATGGAGAGATATACCATGTTCTTGGATTGGAAGAATCAACATTGTGAAAATGACTCTACTACCCAAAGCAATCTACAGATGCAATGCAATCCCTATCAAAGTACCACTGGCATTTCTCATAGAACTAGAACAAAAATTTTCATAATTTGTATGGAAACACAACAGACCCTGAATAGCCAAAGCAATCTTGAGAACAAAAAATGGAGCTGGAGGGATCAGGCTCCCTGACTTCAGACTATACTACAAAGCTACAGTAATCAAGACAGTATGGTACTGGCACAAAAACAGAAATACAGATTAATGGAACAGGATAGAAAGTCCAGAGATAAACCCATGCACATATGGTCACCTTATCTTTGATAAAGGAGGCAAGAATATACAGTGGAGAAAAGACAGCCTCTTCAATTAGTGGTGCTGGGAAAACTGGACAGCTACATGTCAATGAATGAAATTAGAACACTCCCTAACACCATGCACAAAAATAAACTCAAAATTGATTAAAGACCGAAAAGTAAGGCCAGACAGTGTCAAACTCTTAGAGGAAAACATAGGCAGAACACTCTGTGACATAAATCACAGCAAGATCCTTTTTGATCCACCTCCTAGAGAAATGGAAATAAAAACAAAAATAAACAAATGGGACCTAATGAAACTTAAAAACTTTTGTACAGCAAAGGAAACCATAAACAAGAACAACAGACAACCCTCAGAATGGGAGAAAATGTTTACAAATGAAGCAACTGACAAAGGATTAATCTCCAAGATTTACAAGCAGCTCTTGCAGCTCAAAAGCAAAAAAACAAACAACCCAATCCAAAAATGGGCCGAGGATCTAAATAGACATTTCTCCAAAGAAGATATACAGACTGCCAACGAACACATGAAAGAATGCTCAACATCATTAGTCATTAGAGAAATGCAAATCAAAACTACAATGAGATATCATCTCACACCAGTCAGAATGGCCATCATCAAAAAATCTAGAAACAATAAATGCTGGAGAGGGTGTGGAAAAAAGGGAACCCTCTTGCACTGTTGGTGGGAGTGTAAATTGATACAGCCACTATGGAGAACAGTATGGAGGTTCCTTAAAAAACTAAAAATAGAACTACCATACGACCCATCAATCCCACTACTGGACATATACCCTGAGAAAACCATAATTCAAAAAGAGTCATGTATCAAAATGTTCATTGCAGCTCTATTTACAATAGCCAAGACATGGAAGCCACCTAAGTGTCCATCGACAGATGAATGGATAAAGATGTGGCACATATATACAATGGAATATTACTCAGCCATAAAAGGAAACGAAATTGAGATATTTGTAGTGAGGTGGATGAACCTAGAGTCTGTCATACAGAGTGAAGTAAGTCAGAAAGAGAAAAACAAATACCGTATGCTAACACATATATATGGAATCTAAGAAGAAAAAGAAAAAAGGTCATGAAGAACCTAGGGGTAAGATGGGAATAAAGACACAGACCTACTAGAGAATGGACTTGAGGATATGGGGAGGGGGAAGGGTAAGCTGTGACAAAGCGAGAGAGAGGCATGGACATATATTCACTACCAAACATAAGGTAGATAGCTAGTGGGAAGCAGCCGCATAGCACAGGGAGATCAGCTCAGTGCTTTGTGACCGCCTGGAGGGGTGGGATAGGGAGGTTGGGAGGGAGGGAGACACAAGAGGGAAGAGATATGGGAACATATGTATATGTATAACTGATTCACTTTGTTATAAAGCAGAAACTAACACACCATTGTAAAGCATTTATACTCTAATAAAGATGTTAAAAAAAAAAGAACAAAATAAAACCAAAAAAAGATTAAAGTAAAAAATAAAATGGTTCTGATGAACCTAGGGGCAGAACAGGAATAAAGACACAGACATAGAGAATGGACTTGAGGACACGGGGAGTGGGAAGGGTAAGCTGTGACAAAGTGAGAGAGTGGCATGGACATATATACACTACCAAACGTAAAACAGATAGCTAGTGGGAAGCAGCTGCATAGCACAGGGAGATCAGCTAGGTGCTTTGCTACCACCTGGAGGAGTGGGATAAGGAGGGTGGGAGGGAGAAGCAAGAGGGAGGGGATATGGGGATATACATAGGCATATGGCTGATTCGCTTTGTTGTACAGCAGAAAGTAACACAACACTGTGAAACAATTACACTCTAATAAAGATGTTAAAAAAAATATATGAGGTCCGTGGACCAGCAGCTTTAATGTCACCTGGGAATACGTTAGAAAAGGAAAATCTCAGCCCCCTTAACAGGCCAACTGACTAGGAATCTGCATTTTAACACAGTAAAGTTTGAGAAGCATCACTATAAATGTCAGCCCTGACCAAAATATCCCCCAGTTAGCCAGAGTGCTTTCCCTTCCCCACCTGAAATTCTACCATTCAGAAATCTATTGTGGTTAACAAGCCTTTAAAAAGGAAAATACCTCTGAGTGGGTTAATGGCCCAGGCCTAAGGAGAATTTGTTCAAGGAGATTGCTTTCTTCCCTTCGAAGCTTTACCTGAGATGAGATGCACAGTGCTTACAGAATAGAGGTTTTATTTGGAAAAGACGGGGCCAGTGAAAGTGGGGAGAGGCCAGTCTCTCTCTAGGATCATTGCAATAACCTTCTAGCCTGCTTCTCACTTCCTCCTTCACCCACTACCGTCTAGTCGCCACTTAGCAGCTAGAGGAGCTTTAAGAAATGCAGATCAGGTCATGGAATTCCCTTCCCACTGCATTTGGAATAAAACCTGAACTCCTGATATGGAAAAGAAGACCCAGGAAAATCTCCCGCAGGTTGGCCGAATCCCACTCTTGTGCTCCCAAACCCAGCCCCGCTGGGCTGCCTCCTGTCTCCAGGCTTCCTCTGCCTTCAAGCTCTGTGCCTGCTATTCCTTCTGCCTGGAACCCTCTGCCCTGGATCTTCCCTGACCAGCTGGCTCCTGATCACCCAGTCTACACTTAAACGTCTCCTTTCAGAGAGGCCACTGCTGACCAGACCCAAACTATCATTCTATCCCATCATTTACTCTCTTTTCTTCATTGTAGTCATCATGATTTGAATCTGTCCAACTTACTTATTTGCTTATTTATTTTCTGTACACCTCACATACAGACACACACACACACACACACACACACACACACACACACACACACCACTCATCCATAGACACAAACTAGATGTAAACTCCATCAGAACAACTCGTGTCAGCACCCAGAGTGGTACCTGGCCCAGAGTAAATGCTCAATAAACACTGTGGGGCAACTGCAAGTGTGAATGAAGGTGAATGCATGGCAAAGTGCTTCACCACACACCGCCACCACCAAGATCAGCCCTGCACCCTGAAAAGGAAAAGAAGCCCTCTCACTTTTCCTTATTCTGCTCCCCACACTCTGTGGCCTGTCCCCACTCCCTCCCTGGGTACACTCCTGTTTTGGGTACTACGGGTATCCAAGTGTGAAGAAGTTTGCAGAAGACCCATGAGGGCAAGCTGGTCTGAGGGCTTGGAAAGCCCACCGATGACAGGTCCTAGGGTGAGTCTGAACTGAGGATGACAAGCACACCTCTAAAGATTCATAAAGTTGCCAGATATCAATTTGTCAAACCGTTAGATGCTCGTGAGCACCTGCTCAGGGCAGAGCTTCCTGTGAGGGGCCACATTACTGAAAGTGTGCTTGCTCCGCAGGAAGTCCAAGAAAAGAAGGCTTTGTGGACACAATGCCCAGCCTCCACATATACACGCACCCCAGGCCCATGCAGGTGTGGATGACTGCCAGGCAGACGGAATGACTGTCAGGGAGGCAGAGCCCCAGGCAGGCCCCACTGCACTGCTCAGCGCTGGGATGTGCCCCACTGGGTGACCCCTCTCCATCTGGGATTGCACTGTAAGCAGGAGCCCACATAACTGCTGGGTCATTTTCTAGACACAGGCTCAATATGTTCAGTCAAGCCACCAGGTCAGGAAGTTTCTTTGCCAACTATTTTCTACACAGGTCTCCCCTGTGGCAAAGGCACCTCTCCAAGGATAGCACCGTGCCCCCATGTCTAGGTTCCTGGGGACACCTTGCTGTATCCCGGGACCACCCAGCTACCTGGGCCATGATGGGACCACTTGTCTTTTGTAGGCTGACCTGGGAAGCCATCCTCCACATATCACATTATTTTTATGGGAGCAAGGACTCTGGCTTCACAAAAATCCATTGACAAGATAGATCATGGGGCTGCTGTACTCTTGCCATACCTGCTAACAGTGCATCCCAGAGGCGGAAGTGCTGTGGGGCTTTTTTCCTCCTTCCTCCCCATTAAGTATCCTTCCTGTCATCTCCTTTCATATTTACCGTTGTCTTTACCAGTGTGGACAAATCACTTTTCCTTCTTCCAGCTCTTTCTCCATTTCAGGCTCTTGTCTCATACTTTGCAGATGCCTGCCCAGCCCTTCCCATCCCCCACTCCTTAGGCTTGTCCCCTATCTCTGAGAATGTCCACTAGAATGGTGAGAGAAGAAGGAGGCTGCAGGAGAGGAGACCTGCAAAACAATGAGAAAGCGTCATCCTGTCCTGTTCCAGCTCCTGGCTCTCCACCCCTGGGGAGCTTCCCTGGTGTGAGGCCCGCCCATCACTGCACATCTGGTAGTAACGGCCCCTGCTTGAAAGGGTTTTCTCACTCGTGACCAGAACCAATCTAGGGAACCGCTTCTACATCCTCTGGCCCTCTTTGCTTTTTTTTAATGTTTCATATTTTTTTATTGAAGCATAGTTGATACTGATATATAAGTTACAGGTGTAGAATACAGTGATTCACAATTTTTAAAGGTTATGCTCCACTTATAGTTATTATAAAATATTTCCTTATATTCCCTGTGCTATACTATATATCTGATATATCCTTATAGCTTATTCTGTACATAATAGCTTGTACACCACTTAGTCCCCTACCCCTATCTGGCCCCTCCCCTCTCTGCCTTGCTTGGACTCACTTTTTATTCCCTCCTCATCATCCACCCTCAGCACTTCCTCTGGTCTTTTTGCAGCCATTGTAAGACCCCTGAGATTAACAAATCGGCCCCTGGGTATCCTCACCTCACAGGTCCTAGCTGCCAGTGGGCTTGAAGCAAAGGCCCAGGAGAGAGGGGTCAGAAAGGGCATATGTGGGGTCTTAGGCCCAATCTCAAGGAGGGCCTTTGCCCACTTGTGGCAGGTGACAGATCTGGAGGACCTAATATACTCTGTGTACTGAATTCAGTGGCAGGGACATCGGGGCACAGGGGTGGGCTCTGCTCACCTGGGGACCTTGGCAGGCTCAGACGGCCCTCTGTTCAGACCCGACCCCAACCCCTGCTCCCTCCCACCTCAGCAGCCTCCTTCCACAGCCTCCAGGCTCCTCTCCACATTGGTCCTCCGCTCCTTCTCCCCAGTCCCAGCTCCCTTTAAACACAAGCAGAAACAAATTATTTATGAAGAACCCTCATTTATGATGCATCCATAATGCCAGGGAAGACACCGATAATTTATTTAATGAGCCCAGACATGATGGTTCACAAATGATGATTCCAGTCAGAAATGAGCTTCATTAATTTGCTGTGAGCCCTCCGCTTTGATTTAGAGCCTCAAGTGTAACTTAGACCCACAAATCTCCTCGGCGTCTGTGTCACTCCTGCTTGAGGCAGGCTCAGGTGAGGCTCCAGCACAATCACCTTGCACTGTGGTCCTTCACTCCCAGCCATGCAGAGCAGCCACTTCCCATCACCCAGCCATGCTTAGCTGTCTCCCCACATCCTCCCCCTGGGCTGCCGACTCTGCCCTGCAGGAACCTCCCCAACCCGCAGTGCACCTGGCCTACCTGTGTGGGATGGCAGAAGAGCATCCCCAGCCAGACTTTCCTGAGGGCCTCACCACAGATGGCCACCCCACCCACAAGTGACAGCCACACTGGGGTTTGTGCCAATCACCGTTGGCACCAGGACAGGCCGCAGACCTGGATGCCGCTGGCATAAGCCCAACTGTAGTAAGTTAACAGGTGGAGATGTTTTCCAACTGCCAGTGTGCACCTGTCCACATGCCTCAGGGTGTACCCCTGGGGGTGGAGAGAGGCCGCTGGAAGTGGTTAAAACTCTGTCTGAGCTTCAGCATCCCAAGTCCCCTCCTCCTGCTATCCCCGGTGACCTCATTTTTCTTTATCAGCTAAGCAAACATGGATTACAGTTTGCTGCCCGTGTGTGAGTTTTAATTATTTTAATTTTTTAATTTAGCTATTTTTACACAAGTTACACAAACACATGGGTTAAAGAAACAAACAGTTCTACAAAGCTCATATTCATACAATAAAGAGCAGTCTCCCACTATGACCACCCCCATTTTCTTTTGGTTTTTATCTCCATATCCCGAAAGTAGATTATTACTTTGGGGTTTTTTTTTTCAATTTCAGGTATGAACTCTTGGCTTTCCCTTATGAAATATGACAGCTTAGTTCTCTTTCACCTCACCTCCTCTACACAAATATTTCTAGTCCAAGGGTCAGTACACAATGGCCCCTGGCCTGCCTGTTTTTGTAAATAAAGTGTTATTGGAATATGACCACGCCCACTTGTTCATGTGTTGTCCATGGCTGCTTTAGTGCTGCAACAGCAGAATTAAGTAGTTCCCACAAGGACGATCTGGCACACAAAGCTTAAAATATTTATCTGGCTCTTTACAAAACCGTTTGTCGATCTCTCTTTGTCTTTGCATCCTACCAATACAGTTCCATTGAATTTTGTTTATAGATCAATATCCAGGGTTTCCATCATTAAAACCATCTAAATGCCATGCTCAGCTGAGCCATAGAGCGTACTATGAGTACTTTTTCTTTCCTGTACATTTTATTTTCACTTGCATTTGTAATTGCCTTTTTTGTCTGTTTGCTTCAATTTCTTTGTACTTAGTACTAACTCAACAAACTCATCATTGGGTGTGTAAATATGTTTGAACAGAAGGTATCAATCTTATCCACTTGAAGATATTGCTCTAGGAGCCCGCTGACCTGCTCCAATCTCGACTGGTTACCCTGAAATGCCTGCTTCACAGCCACCATCCTGCTGCAAAAGGGGTTCCTTTTGCATCTATACTGTAATTAATTCCCTATTTCCAGGATCTGGGTCTTTCACTTTCTTGATTTAACCTAATTTTAAAGGAACACATAGATTAAAGGAACATTTAATCTAATTTTAAAGGTATATATATATATATATATATATATATATATATTCCACTATCATCTCAAGAAAAAATACAGACGTGGTACATTTTTTGAGATTGCATCTCTGAAAATGTCTTTATTCTATCCTGATAGTAATTTATTGTTAGAATGAAAATAGAACTAATGGGTGAAAATTTTTTTCCCTTGGAAGTCTAAGGGCCTTTTCCACTGTCTTCTATCAGTCTTGCTGTTGAAAAGTCTGATGCCACTTTGATTTCTGATCATTTGTGGGTTTTGTATGTTTCTCTCTTGGGAGTATTTCACTAGTGTTGTCAAGTTACTCAGTGTGCCTTGATCAATTTCTACCCTGTAGGCAGGGTGCTAGGTAGGCCCTTTCAGTCTGGAAACTCACCTTCTTTCATTCTGGAAAATGTTTAAATTATTCCTTTGATTATTTCCCTCCCATCAATTATCTATTCTTTCTTTCTGGAACTCAAGTTATTTTTATGAACCATCCTGTAATCTTCTTATTTTTTATTTCTTATTTTTCATGTTGTGTTTTGCCCTTTGTTCTGGGAAATGAACATGATGGGCAGGTAAGAAACATCAGTCTGTTGAGTAAGTCTAATATGACAGTCTGAGACCAAAACACATAAACCTAAAGCTACTTGGAAGAAGCAGAATATTTGCGAAACGAAAACTTGGGGGAAATTATTATTAATGTTCTCACAGAAGTAAGAAAAGAATAGGAGGCTATGAAAAAGTGGCATTCAGAGAACACAACAGCACAATGACAGCAAAACTAAAATTTCAATGGAAGGGGAACATTCAGAAACCAATGAAAGTTCTGGGTGGACCCAGTCAGCCATGACAGTGTGGCTGGACCATTTCTAGAGGCACCTCTGATGTTGTTATCTTTTGGTCCTTCCTTTTGGAATGAGCAGAATCTACAGCAAGGGCAGGGATGAATCTGGCTGCCGGTGGGAGGGAAGGTTGGGATCTTAATACCCAAGGTGGGAATATTCATTTAACCACCCTATATTCACAATGGTACCCCCACCTTCAACGTGCCTGATGTTACTCCAGTCCAGAGACCTTCTGTTTTTAGTCTCTCCAGAGAACAAATCTATGACCCTCCAGTCTATTGTCTCGCTGTGTGCAATGGTAAAGAGGATGGAGAACAAAAGACATGCAGCTTTTAATCTCATCTTAAACTAGACTTTCAACCAGTTGTATTTTAACTCTACCTTCAGCTCCACTTAGGGGTACCTTGCATTCCCAATTATAGAGACTTTGTGGGTCCTGGGACAAAAGTTGAGTTACTTCTTGACTTTTCCTACTTCTGACTGAGGGTTTTGCTTTATTGCAGCTGCTAAGTCATTTATCACTAATACAGTCTGCCCAGCTGCCACACAGTAGGTAGTTCTCCTGTTCTCCTTGTCCTTATAAGGATTTTTTTCTCCTTTTGGGGATCCCTTTTTAGTGTCTTCTGAGTGATGTTTCAGGATAGATAAAAACTAAGTGCTTATGTTCAATCTACCACCTTTCAAAGAAGTCTCTCAGTATAAAATGTATGAATTCCACACCTTTCTCTATGTCACAGACCTTACTCCGCACAATGCTCATAGCAGCTACTTAGAAAATGGTAAGCTGGCCCAAAATTGCCACTTAAGGTACATTTGTGGAATGGCTGATGAATCTCCTCACACTCTCATCATTTTTAAAATAATTTTTAGTCTTCACTTTATCTTGTTTTATTATTTTTTCCAGGTGCACAACATAGTGATTTGATATTTCTATACCTTACAAAATGATGGCCATGATAAGTCTAGTTACCATCCATCAACATATACAAAGTTATTAAAATATTATTGACTGGATTCCCCACACTGTATATTTTATTCCCGTGACTTATTTACTTTACATCAGGAAGTCTGTACCTCTTAATCTCCCTCACCCACTTCACTCATCCATCTACTCCCTCCCCTCTGGAAACAACCTGTTTGTTCTCTGTGTCTATGAATCTGTTTCTGTCTTGTTACATTTGTTTTGTTTTTTAAGTTCCACATAGAAGTAAAATCCTATGGTATTTGTCTTTCTCTGCCTCACTTATTTCACTTAGCATAATACCCTCTAAGTCCATCCATGTTGTCTCAAATGGCAAAATTTCATTCTTTTTTATGGCTGAGTTGTATTCCATTGATATATATATATACCATATCTTCTTTATCCATTCATCACTCTATAGACACTTAGGTTGCTTCCATATCTTGGCTATTGTAAATAATTGTGCTGTGAACATAGGCGTGAATATGTCTTTTCAAATTAGTGTTTTTGTTGTCTTCAGAAGAAATACCCAGAAGTGGAATTACTGGATCATATGGAAGTTCTATTCTTAATTTTTTGAGGGAACTCCATAATGTTTTCCAGAGTGACTGTACCAATTTACATTCCAGCAACAGGGCAAGATGGTTCCCTTTTCTCCACATCCTCACCAACACTTGTTATTTGTAGTCTTTTGAATAATAGCCATTTTGACAGGTGTGAGATGGTATCTGGTGGTTTTTATTTGCATTTCCTTGATGATGAATGATGTTGAGCATCTTATCATGTGCCTGTTGGCCATCTGTATATCTTCATTGAAAAATGTCTATTCAAGTCCTCTGCCCATTTTTTAATAAGGTTGTTTGCTTTTTTTTTTGAATTGTTTGAGTCCTTTACATATTTGGGGTATTAACCCCTTATCAGATATATCGTTTGCAAATATCTTCTCCCATTCAATAGATGGCCTTTTCATTTTGTTGAGAGTTCCCATTGCTGTGCAAAAGTTTTTAGTTGGATGTAGTCTCATTTGTTTGTTTTTGCTTCTGTTTCCCTTGCCTGAGGAGACACATCCAAAAAAATATTGCTGAGACCACTGTCCAAGAGCTTACTGCTTATGTTTTCTTCTAGGTGTTTTATGGTTTCCGATCTTACATTTAAGTCTTTAATCCATTTTGGGTTAAATTTTGTATGTGGTATGAGAAAGTAGTCCAGTTTGATTCCTTTTCATGTAGCCATCCAGTTTTCCCAAAACCATTTATTGAAGAGACCATTGTGTATTATTGCCTCTTTCATCATAGATTAATTGACCATAAAAGTATGAGTTCATTTCTGGGTTCTATTATATTCCATTGACTTATGTGTCTGTTTTTGTGTCCATACTATATTGTTTTGATTAGTGTAGCTTTGTAGTATAGTTTGAAATCAGAAAACATGATACCTCTAGCTTTGTTCTTTCTCAAGATTGCTTTGGCTATTTGGGTACTTTTGTGTTTTCATACAAATTTTAGAATTATTTGTTCTAGTTCTATGAAAAATGTCATTGATATTTTGATAGGGATTGCATTGAATCTGTAGGTTGCTTTTGGTAGTATGGTGACTTTAACAATATTAATCCTTCCAATCCATGAGCACAGTATATCTTTCATTTTGTTCGTGTCGTCTTCAATTTCTTTAATCAATGTCTTATAGCTTTCTGAGTTCAAGTCTTTTACCTCCTTGGTTAGATTTATTTTTAGATATTGTATTCTTTTTGATGCAACTGTAAATGAGATTGCTTTCTTAACTCTCTTTCTGATAGCTCATTGTTAGTGTATAGAAACAGAACTGATTTCTGTAATTTTGTATCCTACAAATTTATTGATTCATTGATTAGTTCTAATAGTTTTTGATAGTGTATTTAGGATTTTGTATATATAGTATCATGTCATCTCCAAAAAGTGACAGTTTTATTTCTTCCTTTCTAGTTTGGATTCTTTTTATTTGTTTGTCTTGTCTCATTGTTCTGTCTAGGACTTCCATACTATGTTGAATAAAAGTGATGAGAGTGGGCATCCTTGTTATGTTCAGATAGTGCTTCCTGGACCTGATTGTCTGTTTCCTTTCCCAGGTTAGGGAAGTTCTCAGCTATTATTTCTTCAAATACGTTCTCTGCCCCTGTCTCTGTCTCTTCTCCTTCTGGAACCTCTATAATGCAATGTTTGTATGCTTTATTTGTCCCAGATGTTTTTTAAACTATCCTCATTTTTTAAGTTCGTTTTTCTTTTTTCTGTTCAGCTTGAGTGATTTCCATTACTTTGTCTTCCAGTTTGCTAAGCTCTCCCCCTGTACATCTAATCTACTGTTGATTGCTTCTATTGTATTTTTTATTTTAGTTATTGGATTCTTCAGTTCTGTTTGGTTCTTCTTTATATTTTTTAACTCTTTTTTAAACTCTTCAGTGTGTTCAACTATTCTTCTCCTGAGTTCATTGATCATTACCTTGAACTCTATTGCAAAGATTGGTTATCTCCACTTCATTTAGTTCTTCTTCTGGGGTTTTACCTTGTTCCTTCATTTAGAATATATTCCTTTGTCACCTCATTTTTGCCTAATTTTCAGTGTTTATTTCTATGTATTAGATAGGTTGGTTATGTTTACTGATCTTGGAAAAGTGGCCTTATGTAGGAAATTTGTATGGGACCCAGGAGCATAGGAATGCTCTATGGTTACCATGGTTACCAAAGCTATATGCTCTAAGGTGCCCCCTATGTGGACTGTGTTCATCCTTCTCTTGTGGTTGGGATGACTACTGTGGGCACACTGGTAGGTAAGGCTGGACTCCAGCCAGGTTTGCTGCCAGGCCCTGCCTCATGCAGAGGCTGCTGGCAGGCAGGGCCAGGTCATGGGGTGGCTGTGTGCAGAGCCAGGGGGGTCCTTGAGTTGAAGCTGGCCCACTGATGGGCAGGGTCGGGTCCTGGAGCATCTGGATGTGGGATCCAGAGGGTTCAGGGCTGGTACCAGCCCATGGGTTGGTAGGGATGGGTCCCAGGGCATCTAGCAGTGGGACCCAGGGGGTGTCCTGGACTGGTGCCAGCCCACTATTTGGCAGGGTCAGGTCCCTAGGTGGCTGGCTGCAGGGGCTGGAGGGTCCCAGGACTGCTGCCAACTGGCTGGTGGGCGGGTAAGTCCTCAGAACTAATAGACTATAGGGAGGACTTAGTACCAGTGTCCCTGTGGCAGAATGAGCTCCCAAAAATTGCTGCCACCAGCATCTATGTCTCCAGGGGTAGTCACAGACATTTGCCTCCTACCTCTCTGGGAGGCTCTCTGTCTGACCCAGGCTCCTTTCAATTTACTGCCTCTGCACTGCGACTTGGAGTATGTAAGATTTTGCCTGTGCCTTTTACCAGTGGAGTCTGTTTCCTGCAGACCACCAGCTCTCCCATACATAAGTCCCATTGGCTTTCAAAGCCAGATATTCTGGGGGCTCATCTTCCTGGTGCAGGACCCCTGGGACAGGGAGCCTGATGTAAGGCTTGGACTCCTCGCTCCTTGGGAAAAACCTCTACAATTTTATTATCCTCCCACTTGTGGGTCACCTGCCCAGGGGTGTGGGTCCTGACTATACCACATCTACACTCCTCCTACCTTTCTCTTTCTTCTTTAGACCTTTAATTGTGGAAAATCTTTTCTGCTAGTTTTTGGATCATTCTCAGCAATAGTTGTTCTGTAAATAGTTGTAATTTTGGTGTGCCCATGGGAAGAGGTGAGTTCAGGGTCTTCTACTCTGCCATCTTGGCCACACTGTCATCATTTAAAACCTCATCTTTTCCCCTCTTCAATTTTCCTTTCTCCAGTCCAGGTTCCATCCACACTGAACTTGTCTCTGTGTTGTCCAATATGGTAGCCACTAGCCATATATGTCTAGTGGTAGGTCTCCAGATAGAGCCCTGCCCTCTCCCGCAACTTTTACATATGTCTTTCCTTCCATCTGTAATGTGATCTTTTTCGCCCTCTCATTTTGAAATTAAGGTCTTTTCTGGACTTTCTATAAATCACTCATCCCTCTTCAAAATTCTGGGTTAGATGTCTTTCCTTTGTACACTCAGAGAACTATAAATTTATAGTTCCCTTTTATAATTTTGACATGGTTGTTATAAATATATGTTTACAATTTTTTTCTGCACTAGGCTATGAATTCATCCAGGATGAGTATTCATATTATTTACCTCTGTTTCCTCAAGACTTATTTCAGTGTCTAGAATTGGATACACTTTTGTGGAGTAAAGAATGAAGGAGGAAGCATGCAAAAAATGAAGAGGGGAAGAGAAAGGTAGAAAGAATGAGAAGGATAAGTCCTGGCATTCACTTCCATTTGACCTGTGCCTTCATCACAACTCATTTTCCACTAACATTTGACTTCTTTCCATTAACTTGTGTGGTAGATTTTATTATTGCTCTCAAGTATATGCTGCCCACCTTTATAGGAGGATTATAATTCCCACCCCACTGACATCAGATTTGGCCATGTGACTTGCCTTGTCCATTCAAATGTGAGTGGAAGGGACGTGTGACATTTTAGAACTGAAGATTCAAAGCTATTGTGTGATTCAGCCATATTTCCATTTATTTTGCCACAAAATCAGTGATGTCCCAGATAAGAGCTGATTCTTCTTCCTGGATCTCAAAATGAAGACGATGTGGAACAGAGCTGTAGCTAACGTGCAATGGAACTGACCTCCATGTGGATGGAGAAATTAGTCTTTGTTATTATAAACCACTGACTGAGGGTTGTTTATTATTGGCCAATAAGTTAGCCTAAGCTGAATGATAAGTACAACTGGTGATAATCCCATGGTATACAATGCAAGAAGAGCCATAGGATTTGAGAATATAATAGAAAGTCATCCTATTAGCCTCCTCGTCAACACAGAAATCTTCTGTCCAGCACCCTGGGTCTTTGAAATTCTACCTGAACTCCTTTGGTGCCAGGGAAGGGAACTCATTAGATTATGTGTCAATTCATTTCATTGTTGGAATTCAACTTGTTAAAATATTTTTCAGTTGGTTCTCCCACACAGTTCTAGTCCTGCCACCTGTAACCATACAGATCAATCCACTCTGTATTCCACAAGAACAAACTTGAGTTATTAGATGCTTAGTCAAGTCCAGGCTAAACATTGCCAGTTCTTACTTTATTGTAAGATTTGGAAGATGAGACAGAAGCTATTCTGACTCTTTATGACAAATAAAGACATTCTTTCTAGTCCAAAGATACCATAATTCTTTGTATATTCCACAAATGGAAATGGTACTTTTTAAACAAATTTTCCTATTTTACATCTTTAAAATTAACAGAAACATTCAATCAATGAGCTTGATGCTTAGTAAAATATACTATCAGTATTTTTCCAGCATGCTTTTTAAAAATACACATGATTTGGTAAACAGGTCTTGAAAATAAAGCATATTTTAAATGCTTCCAAGTAGTCAAGAGATGAATGTAGCCCTACATAGATGCCACTACATTTCCGAAATCCATCATGGTTTTATTCCAATGAGTCTTTCACTGATTTATGCATTGTGTTGCTATTAAAAAATCAAAATGACAGTTGTTAGGAGAAGTAGATTCTGAGTGACTACAGAGGGTAGAAGAAAAAACACTATGGTCAATTAGCAGGGGGTAAAAATGATTTCCACTTGGAATAAACAGTTTTCTTTTTATATCATTGATCCTTCTTATTTAATTACAAAAGTAAATCATGAATACATACATATTATAAAAAATTCAAACACTATTGAACCCTACAGAGCACATGTCCAATAGAACTTTCTGTGATGATGGAAATGTTCTATACCTATTCTGTTCGGTAAAGTATCCATTAACCACCTGTGGCTATTGAGCATACTAGAAATGAACTACTGAGATGGAGAAACTGATTTTCATATTTATTTAATTTTAATTAAGTTTAAATATTTATATGTAGCTAGTGGCTACCATACTGGACAGCACAGATACAGAATAAAAAATAAAATCACATACATTTTCAAAGCCCATAAGAAACCATTATTAATGGTTTGGTGTATTCTTAGGACAATTTTGGAGGAGGAGGTATGCTATATGTCATATGTAATGAATACAGTAGTTTACAGCATGGCCTCTGGAGGAAGATAGCCTGGATTCAAATCCTGAGTCTGTAGCATACTACATGCATGATCTGAATCAGGTCCATTAGCTTCTTAGTTTCCTCATATGTAAAATGGGCCTAATCATGATAACTACCTCTTAGGGATCTTTCAGGAAGCAAATTATCTAATACATTTAAAGCCCTTAGAGCAGTTCCTGATACATCATAAACATTCACTAAATGTTAGTTGATGGTATTAATATTATTTTATGCATGTTATTCTGTGACTTATTTTGTATTTCTTGCCATAGAAAGCTTTCCATGTCACAGTGTATAGATCTTCCTTACTTTTTAAAAAAATAAATTTATTTATTTGTTTGTTTGTTTATTTTTGGCTCTGTTGGGTCTTCGTTGCTGCGCACAGGCTTTCTCTAGTTGTGGCGAGAGGGAGCTACTCTTCGTTGTGGTGCGCAGACTTCTCATTGCGGTGGCTTCTCTTGTTGCAGAGCACGGGCTCTAAGCACGCGACCTTCAGTAATTGTGGCGTGTGGGCTCAGTAGTTGTGGCACATGGGCTTAATTGCTCTGCAGCATGTGTTTATCTGCCTGTCAATGCAGGGGACACGGGTTCGATCCCTGGTCTGGGAAGATCCCACATGTCACGGAGCAACTAAGCCCGTGTACCACAACTACTGAGCCTGCGCTCTACAGCCTACAAGCCACAAGTACTGAAGCCCACGTGCCTAGAGCCCATGCTCCACAACAAGAGAAGCCACAACAATGAGAAGCCCACACACCGCAACGAAGAGTAGCCCCTGCTTTCTGCAGCTATAGAAAGCCCATGCACAGCAACAAAGACCCAACACAGCCAAAAATAAAAAAGAAACAAATAAATAAATTTATTAAAAATAAATAAATAAAAACAATAAATGCTCCATGGTGACCTAAATGGGAAAGATACCCAAAAAAGAGACGCTATATGTATATGTATAGCTGATTCATTTGCTACAGTACAGTAGAAACTAACACAACATTGTAAAGCAACTATACTCCAAAAAAAATTAATTTAAATAAATAGTAAATGTACATGGTAAAAAAATAAACAGAATAGTAAGAATCTACTGATTTTCACTTGCTGAAATGATAGACTAGGTAATTCAGATTAATCCTCCCCTAAGATACTCTAAGAATTGGACCAAACATTTTTTTAAAAACTGATTAAAAGAATTAGAAAGTTAACAAAATAGTGAAGAATTGCCAAGAATTAGGGGAAAACAGAAGGCCAGGAGGCTAGCCCTGTTCTCCATCTGATTTTTCCCTGACAGAATAATAAGGGATCCAAATATTGGGGTTATCAGATACAGACTTTGAAATAACTGTACTTATACTCAAGTAAATAAAAGGTAAAATTGAGAATTTCAGAAGAGTACTAGAATCTATAATTTTAAAAAATGGAAATCTTAACACATGAAACGTGCAGGGAATGTTTCATTGTTTTCAATTATCTAGAAAATTTTATAAAATCAATATTATCTGTTACTTTAAAATTTATAATAATTCTCCTATAAAACTGCCTGGGTCTGCTTATTTATTTTGTGGAAATATTATTTTCTGTTGTCACTGATTCTGTTTTGTTTAATTATGTTTCCTAGATGTTTTAAGAAAGTAATGTGATGGGCACAAGCCATCCGTATTATTCTCTTACTACCTTTTTACATATGTGCTATACCTTTAAATTGTACCTCTTTTCAATTCTAAATTTGTTTTTGTGTGTGTACTTTATTATTTTCTGGATTCATTTCAGAGGACAAACTTTTGCTGTGTTGATCTTCTTTCTCATATATTTGTTTTCTGCTTCTTTAGTTTCTGCTTTTATTTTTTTTATTATCTCATTACTTCTTTATTTTGTATTTGTTCTGTTCTTTTTTCCTAAGTCCTTAACTTTGTATAACTTTGACAGGTCATTAAACTTAAGCCTTTCTTCTAATATAAGGCCTTTTTAAATATTTATATAATTTCTCTTTAAGTACTGTTTGAGCTATCTCATAAGCTTTTTTTTTTCTTTAACATCTTTATTGGAGTATAATTGCTTTACAATGGTGTGTTAGTTTCTAATAAGCTTTTATATGTAGTATTTTCACTACAACACTGTTCTGCTTTAAACAGTGTAATATTGTTTTTGTTTCCCCTTGTGGTCTTCTTCTGATCAATTTAGAAATGTCTTATATTTCCAAAGACACAAGTTTTTATCCTAAGTTTAAATTGTGGGCACATAAGGCGGTGTGCACGATACAGATTCACTGGTATTTCCGAGTTAGTTTGCAACCTAGAACATGGCACCGATATTTATAAATGCTCTATGTATGCTTAAGAAAAATATGCATTCTAGAATTAATTGGTAAAAGTTTCTAAGCACATCTATATTAAGTCAAATCTGTTAACTGTATTATTTAAAGAACAATTTACAAAATCAATTACATTGCCGTACACAAGCAATAAACTGTTAGAAACTGAAATTTTTAAACGACACTAACCACTTACAATAGCATTAAAAAAAAATCAGGTCCCTAACAAAATGTGTTAAGACCTCTATGTTGAATATTATAAAACTTTATGGAAAGACAGTAAATAAGATTTAAATTAATGAAGAGACATATATTACTCATACTTTAGAAGACTCAGTGTTATAGAGATTTCAGTTCTCCCCATTATGGTTGTGTGTGTGTGTGTGTGTGTGTGTGTAAATTGACAAATGGCTCTAAAGTTTACACAAAAGTACAAATAATCAAGAATATCTAAGACACTTAAAGAAGAATCAAATATCAAGATTTATTTTGAAATATGATAATTATAACAATATGGTTCTGATGCAGGGAGAGACAAATTAAGCTAATGAAACAGTATAGAAACCCAGAAATAGACCCATTCATATGTGTATATTTGCTTTATGACAGAGATGGTGCTGTATATCAGTGGGGAAAGGAAATTTTTTTTTTCAGTAAATAGGGCTGAACAAATGGGTTATCCTTATTGGAAAAAGAAAGAAAGAGATTAAAACAGAGTTTATAGTATATACAAAATTTATTTCCAAGTAAATTAAAATACCAACTAGAAAAGTTAAACTGTAAAACTTTAGTAGAAAAATGTCTTTATTACCTCAGGTTAGGAATGAACGTATTAAGATGCCAAAAGAAAACAAGACAAAGTTAAATAAATTCTACTAAATTAAAATAAATAAATTCTGTTAATCAAAAGATAGCATTGAGAAAGAAAAAAAGATAAGCCACAAATGGAAGAAGATAGTTGTAATATATATAACTAATAAAGAATCTGTATATAAAGTACTCTTACAAATAAACAAGAAAAAGGGAAAAACCTGATGGAGAAATGAACAAAAGATGTGTTAGTCACTTCATAAAGGATGAAATCTCAATAATCAATGAGCACATAGAAAGATGCCCACCCTCATTAGTAACCAGAGAAATAAAAATTTAAACCACATTGATATACAAATATTCATTCAACAGATTGAAGAAATTTTAAAGTCTAACAGTGCTAAATGCCAGTGAGGATGTGAAGCAAAGGGAGCTCTCATATACTGTCAGTAGACATAAAAATTGGCTCCGCCATCTTTGACAATGGGGTTTCAAAGCTGAACATGTGCATATGTCATGACCCAGCATTTCCACTCCTAGATCCATACCTTAGAGAAAGTCTTGCACACATGCACCAAAAGATATGCACAGGAAACTTTCATACAACTCAGATAGCCGGCAACATGGGAATGGGTGAATAAATTATGATACAGGCTAATAATCTTTTATACAAAACACAGTGAGTTTTTTTTAATTTCAGAAAGACAGTAGACTATTGTGTATACATATATATACACATATATAAACATGTACAAATATACACATATACATAGGTACATACATATACATGTGTAATATACATATATGTACCTATGTATACATACATTTATATATACATAGATATATGATGCAACACCCCAGATTCAAACACATAACATTTACTGAAGCAAATACATGAATTTTCACACTAAATTGGATCAATAAATACCATAAACATCAGTTCAAGTTTTTACTTTACGAATTTCAGAAAAAAGATATTATACATTCACATGATGAAATAGCATAGAGCAAAGAAAGTGAATAAACTATAGCTACACGATCATCATGGATGATTCAGAAACATAATGGTAAGTGGAAGAAGTTAATCAAAAATAGCAAAACTAACTATATTATTTAAGGACACATAATTGTGGCAACATCATAAACAAAGCAAGGCAATGATTAACAATGGATATTACTAGGGGGAAGTCCGGGACATGATCAGGTGGTACTCTATTTGTTACTCCCTTAATTTTAAATTATATATATATATATATATATATATATATATACACATATATATATTTAAATCATATTTATACACACACATACTTTTGTATATATCATACATTTCACAATAAAAAGTAAAAGACATTAAGGCTATTGATTTTTATATATTGATTTTATAACTAAGCCACCTTATTATTCTTGTAGTGTTTCTAATACTTTTCCCACCAATTCTTTTGGTTTGTATATGATAGTATCAACAGCCTATAATGATAATTTTGTTTTCTCCTTTCTAATATTGATACTTATTTCTTTTTCTTATAATTGCATTAGCCAATGCTTCTAGATCAATGCTGAAATAACAGTGATGGTCTTTTTCTCGGCACCGTTCATGGATCTCCCCTGCAGTGTTCCCCCAATAAATGTGTAAGGAACTTTTGCATGGTCAGAATAGTCTGGGGACGAACTAAATCACTTGGAAAGACAGGCAGTGAGCCTCTGTGAACTAGAGCTTTAGTTTGTTGCTGGTTTGTCATTGCACAGTTGTGGGAGACCCTGACATCATCCCACAGCTCCCCATGGAGCCAAATGGAAGGGGCCAAAATGAAACAAGCACGGCCAATGGGCAGGAAGGCAGACACACCATCAGTGATGAGCTCATGCAAAGGCCAGACTGAGTGCCCTGCAGAGCCCAGGTTCACATCCGGCTCACCTTCAATCACAAAATTTATCACAAACAGGCTGGAGGGAGTCCTCCGCCTCAAACCAGACACCTGCCTGCCTGTGACAGATCTATCCCCACAGGCCATTCTCTGAGCCGAGCACAGCTGAATCCAGAACAAACACGTCTCTCAAAGGGCCTGTGTTTCACTTAATAGAGTTCAAATTGAGTGTCCAGAAACTTTGATGCTTATTTCCTTGATGTCTTCTGCGGCAGGTGTAGGGATTCCCCGTTCCCCTTCCCACCCACATCTCAGGACCTCCTAAACGGAGAAGGCTGCCTCTACCAGAACTTACCAATTATTTAAAAACAGTGCCCGAGATGAGTTGCTGAAAGGCTGGCTGAAAACATTAGGGGTCTGTATATATAATACACCTGAAGAACTTCCAGGTGGGAGGTGTGTTAATAATTGCTTCCAGAGCCTGGCTGGGCAACAACACTGAAACTTTAAAAACAAAAACAGTTTTGGGGGCTTCCCTGGTGGTGCAGTGGTTGAGAGTCCGCCTGCCGATGCAGGGCACATGGGTTCGTGCCCCAGTCTGGGAAGATCCCACATGCCGCGGAGTGGCTGGGCCCCTTAGCCATGGCCACTGAGCCTCCGCGTCTGGAGCCTGTGCTCCGCAACGGGAGAGGCCACAACAGTAAGAGGCCCGCGTACCGCAAAAAAAAAAAACAAAAAAAAACAAACAAAAAAACAGTTTTGGGCTTCCCTGGTGGCGCAGTGCTTGAGAATCTGCCTGCCAATGCAGGGGACACGGGTTCAAGCCCTGGTCTGGGAGGGTCCCACATGCCTTGGAGCAACTGGGCCTGTGAGCCACATTACTGAGTCTGCGCGTCTGGAGCTTGTGCTCCGCGACAAGAGAGGCCACGACAGTGAGAGGCCCGCGCACCGCAATGAAGAGTGGCCCCCGCTCGCTGCAACTAGAGAAAGCCCTCGCACAGAAACGAAGACCCAACACAGCCAAAAATAAATAAATAAAATTTAAAGAAAAAGAAAGAAAATAAACTTGTTTTTTAAAAATAAATAAATAAATTGAAATACAGTTTCAAAAGTCCCATCCCAGGCTAATGGAATTAGAATCTCAAGATGATAGGGCATGGGAATGAGAGTTTTTAATAAGTGATATTAGTTAGCTATTACTACAAAATAGCTCACTGTTTTGAAACCACCGCAAAACCCAGTGGCTTAAAGCAGTAAGCGTTTATTATTTCTCATGAATCTACAGGTCAGCTGAGCAGTCCTCAGCCTGACTCATGCATGCATCTGTGGTCATCTGTACTTTGGGTTGGTGGTTTTACTGACTTGGATGGGCCCTCTCATTTGAGGATGTTGGGCTGCCTAAGGCTGGTCTACAATGAGATGGACTGAGACAACTGGGTTCCCATGCCCATGGTCTTTCCTCTTCCTGTAGGCTAGCCTGGGCTTGTTGAGGGCTCTGAGAGAGTTAAAGCAAGCAAGACTTCTTGCGGCTTAAGCTTGGAACAGGTACACTGTCACTTCCACCTCATTCTATTGGCCAAAGCAAGTCATAAGGCCAGTCCAGATTCACAGGGAAAGGGTGTAGATGCTACTTCTTCATGGGAGGAGCTCAAAGTTCCACTGAAAGAAGCTTGGGTGTTGGGAGGGATGAAAACTGGGGACAATTTTGCAATCAATCTTCTATACATCTCCCCTAATGAGCCTAATGCAGACAGCCTGGCCTCAATCTACACACCGTCCGTGTATTCCAGGCAATCAATGCCTACAGAGAAAATACCTACAGGGAAGGCTACTCAAGGCCTTCCATTGTATCATGCATCCATGGGCCTTAATTAATTCTCACAATCCAGAGCCTGTGCATTGTTACTAGGACCAGAACCTCAACCTTGTCAGCACTGCAAAGGTAGTCTTAGGCCTGGTTGACCCCAACCAACTCACAAAAGCCTCAATTCTTGCCAATCAATTCCTTTACATAGAACATGTAAGCAGCCGCCCAGATATTTGGATCAGTGTTCTTTTCCTATAAGCAGAGACATGGGAACGCAAATGAGAATCAGAGAGTTGCTCCATGTATCACATAGGGCCATTGATAGAAAAACCAGCTCAAACTGACTGAAGCAAAGAGAGAAGTATGGGTCACACAGTACATTTGTGTAGGTCTGGCTATAGGTCCATCTTGACCTAGGAGCTCAAATCATGCCTTCCTGCTCAGCCACTCTACCTTTTGGCTCTGGCTTCTGCTATCTGGGCTTCAATCTCAAGCTGCATTAGGATACTCAGCAAAGCCAGGCTCACAACTTCATAGGCTCAAGGTCAACTGAAAAATAGAATATGCTTATCTCTCAATATTCCAGCAAAATCCCGTTTCTTCCTAGTGACTCTTACTGGATCATATGCCCATCTCTACACCAATCCCTGTGGGGGGAGAATGTGCTCTTCTATATTCTAATGGCGAGAGACTGACAATAAATAAGAACTGCAGTACGTTAGATGGTGATATGGTTACAGGGAAAAATACATAGACAGAGAGTAGAGAATGTTGGGCTAGGGGCTCAATTTTACATGAGGTGGCCACAGAAGACGTCCCTGAGAAGCGTGGAGTGAACATGGGGCTGGGAAAGGTGTGCAAATGCCTGGAGAAGGGCATTCCAAAAAGGGAACAGCTGGTGCAAAGGCCCTGAGGCAGGAGTGGCTGGTCTCATTGGATAAGACAGCCAGCGGCCTCTGTTAGATTCTAAGGGCAGACCTACCAAGAGGTGCAGACACTGAGCTGGCCTGACCCGAGTCGACCATGGAGGCACTTCTCACATGTAAACTCTCTGGTCCATACATTCTGAGACACCTTCCTGGCCCTTCAGAGGGACTATGGTTGGATCAAATGTTTTCACCTCCTCCTTGTATAGAAGAAACCAGAGACACTTTAATCCTCAGTCTTTCTTAGTCTTTGTCAATCATAACATTGAGATTTTTGAGGATCATGCACCAGGTATTTTGCAGAATATCCCTCGAATTGAGGTTTATCAGATGTTCCTTATTATCAGATCCAAGTTACACATTTTGGGTAGAAATACCACAGCAGTGATGGTGTGTCTTGCTGAGGGTGTCATATTAGGAGGCTCATGACATCAACTTGTCCCATACAAGATATTAACTTTGATCACCTGGTTAAGGTGGTGTCCATCAGGCTTCTCCTCTGTAATGTTTCTACTTTTCTCTTTATATCGTTAGGTATCTTGTTGAAAGATACTTAAGGATTATATTAATACCCTATTTCTTATTAAACTTTCACCTACTACTTGTTTTTTTATTGGAGTAGAATTGCTTTACAATGTTGTGCTAGTTTCTGCCGTACAATGAAGTGAATCAGCTATATGTATATATATATCCCCTCCCTCTTGGGCCTCCCTTCCACCGTCCCCCCATCCCACCCATCTAGGTCACCACAGAGCACCGAGCTGAGCTCCCTGTGCTATACAGCAGGTTCCCACTAGCTATCTGTATTACACATGGTTGTGTATATATGTCAATCCCAACGTCCCAGTTCATCTCACCCTCCTCTTCCCCACCATGTCCTCATGTCCTTTCTCTACATCTGCGTCTCTATTCCACCCACTACTTTTAAGAACTTGTTTGAATTTCCCAGGTGATTCAAATGTGCAACCAGGGCTCAGGACATTCTCTGGAGCTTCCCTGGACCTGGATCCCACTTTTAAAACTAAGAGAGAGAAATATTACACAGTGTCCTCACAGAACTCTGGTTGCTGTGGGCACAGAGAAATACAGACTATTGCAGCATCACCCACTGTGGCTTAGCATTGTGGGAGCACTGTGGGGAGAGGCATCTGACCCAGACAGAGGACCAGAGTCTACAACACTTCTGGCCCAGTGGCTCTTAGCCTGGGACACTTCCTCATCAGAGTCTGACCTGCCACAAAAGGGGGCTTCGTGCTCACTGCCCTGGGGAATCGCCCAAGACCTTGTGCCCTTCTGGCTTCAGCAGGTGAAGCAGGACAGAGCAGCCAGGAAGTGGGTGCCATATAGGGTGACCAACTGTCCCAGTTCTCCTGGGACTGATGAGATGCCCTGGACATGGCATCTGGTTTCAGTGCTGAAACCAGGAAAGTCCCCAGCAAAACAGCATAAACTGACCACCCGAACAAGCTACTTTAGCTTAGACATACCTGGTGCTCGGCAACAAAGATCTATGCCCAGAGGCGATCCAGAAATCCAGATTGAAAATAACTGACCTAAGAGATTGGGACAACTCTGACTGCTTTTTAAGAAATTGATAGAAAGTACAAGGCAAGATTGCTGGGAAGGGTGGGAGTGTGTGTGTGTGGGCGGTGTGGGGGGGTGGTCTGTGTTGGAGACAATTGGGACGCAGAGGCCAAGTGGGACTGAAAGAAATTCATGGACCCAAATTGACCGATGACTGATGTGAACCAGAAAATGGAGATGAGGTGTCCTCCTTCCTCCAAGTTCCCACAGGCTTCTCTCCTCCAGAGCTCTGGCAGCTATTAGAGAATTTAGGCACTAAAATGATTATGGTATCCAGCCCTCTACCCTCCTCTGCACACATCCACACACAATATATGATTCCAAAAAATAAAATGTAAGGAATTCCAATAAAATTTGCATTTCTCCCCCTTTGTCATGGCACATCTGCCGGTGTTCTAAAGGTGCACTGGACCTGCCCACAGGGTCATCCAGCCCTGCCCCTCACAGTGTAATGGGCTGCTGACCTAGGTGTCTTCTGCTCAATACTGGAAGTTCCCACTGGGCAGGCACTCTGCCTAAATCATCTTCATAGGCCCAGCCAGGGCTGGGCATAAGCACCAACTAGATGGCATTCTCCAATGAGGTGATGTGAAGAGAGTTTAATAAAGGGTTATTTACAAAGGTGTGCAAAGTGGTTCTCAACCTTGCCACACATAAAATGTCAAGAAGAGTCTTAAATATTACTGCTGCCCAGGTCTCGTCCCCAGAGAATCTGATCCAATTTGTCTAGAGTTGCACTGTTGAAATTGAAAAGCATTTTAAGTGTAGGATATGCACCAGATTTAGGAGGCTTTGTAGAAAAAAAAAAAAAGAATGCAAAATATCTTATTAATAATTTTTAGAATGACTTCTTGATGAAATGAAAATATTACAGAAATTAATTGTAGCTGTTTTATTTTTTACTTTTAATAATGTGGCTACTAGAAAATCTAAGATTACATATGTAGCTCAGATTCTCTTTCTGATGGACAGCACTGGTCCAGAGCACAGCCTGGGCATCAGGCTGGAATATTTTTAAAACTCCTCAGATGATTCTAATGTGCAACCAAGGTTGAGAAGCATTGGCTCAGAGAAATCAAAAGAGACAATGCAGTAGCCTGTGACTAGCAACAGCAGGGAGCATTTAGCCTGCAAGGGCAAGGGGAGGAGGTGATTACAGGAAGAGAAGGAGGGTAGCTCTATGAAGAGAACTGCTTGGCAGGAGCTGTGGTCTTTAGTGGAGGAATGAGGTAGACTCAAGTTCAGTAGGGGAAGCCAGGGAAATAAACACCCTGATCCCTCTCTCCTCCTGCCTTGATCCCCCACTGGTAATCCCCATTGTCTGAACCCAGTTGACAGCCAAATGACAGGGAAGCAAAGTTGATGCAGCCCATCCAGGTCAACCTCCCTGGCCAGAAGCAAGACTGGAAAGGGTGGAGAGTGGATTTGAAGGGGCAAAGCGAAGAGATCCAACTCAGGCACTTAATGCATGTTCTGGGGATAAATGAAGAGCCCACAGATAAAACACATAAACACTTAGAGTAGTAATACTGACCACAGGTAGACTGCATACCTTCCATCTCTCCAGTCCTGAGCTCTGGATTAATATCTAATGGGAAATGCAATCAGCAGCATTTGAGTTGCTCAGAAGAGTTTTCAAAGCTAGGAAATTCCTAGTCATCCTCTTTTCTCAAAAACTGTAATTTTGAAGTTCTTGGTTACTTCAGTTCCTGCAGAAAAAAAAAAAATGTTGACTAATGATACTAATAACCACAAGAGGTTTCTACGTATTGAGTGCTTACCATGTGCCAGGCCCAGGGCAGCGCACGGCACGTAAATCATAGCGCAGTGTGCCTCTATGCCTCATCTCAGTTTCACAGTGGAAAATACATATTTTGCATCAGGATGTAAAAATGGAACTGTGTTTGTCTCAATTCATCCTGAGGTCCCAAAGATGGAAAAGAAAAATATTTAATACAAGTTATCCTTGCATTCAAAAGGATGCAGTGTTTTTATAGGGTATACTAAGTTATCATTAATAGGGTCTGCCTGTATTCTGGCTGCAGGGACAGTGGACACCGGGGCATGGCCTTCTCCCTGTCATCACAAGAGTGCAAGAGACCAAGCCAAACCATTCAGGCACCTATGAAGCCCTGCTTGTGTCATAATTACTATTGTTCCATTGTCAAATCCAAGATCAACAGGGTAGCAAACTATACTCTGCCCATTCTAATGCACTGAAGGAACACATGGCAGAGGGAGGGAATGCAGAACTGTGATCAGAAGCCAATCCAAGTGATCATAGTAACAACCCAATAACCAAAGAGAAAAGAAGCAGTTGACATCCCCAACCCCACATCAGGCCCCCAGCTCAAAGCAGGCTGGGAATATTCATAGAGAGGAGATGCTTTCAACTCGATAAGAGTGTGAAGTTATTTGATTATGGCACTGGATGGGACATTGTAATGATGGAAATGAAAACTTCCTTGAGATTAAAACTGGTCAGAGGACATGTTGTCATCTGAGAGTGACCTACAAAGAAAAGAGTACAAATTTATCCAAAATTCCAGCTAAGGCGAGGGAAAAACACACCTGCATGTCACGTTGAAATGCGCCATGGAGGAAAGTATGAGTTTCCTGCTAGAATCCCCGCTGAATCCAGGTCATGCGGCAACCAACCACATGCGCTATATTCCAACCTGCAACTTGACCATTTGTTTGACGTTATTCACATAGAAAAACCAACATCTTTGTCCTTAGAATATTTATTTAGTTTAATACGCTATAAACACAGTTTGAGAAAGAATATTCCTAAGAGCAGCCTTTAAAAATTGTCTTTACCCACCTCCAAAATATTTACAGAAAAGATGAAAATCAGAATGTTTTCAACCATGCCTAAAAGAAATCTGTCGTGTTCTAGTTAAGATTCACAGAAGGGGAAAGAAAAAGTCTGTCACAATTAAATTCAAAGCAAAAAAAAAAACAGCCCACTCCGCTGTTCAGAAGCCAGAAACTATGAGGTTCATTCTTCATGGACTCGGAGAAACATTCCCTCCTCAGCAAAGCTCTTTTTAGGTGAAAGGAACTGAGGCCATGGTTGTATTAAACGGACTCATTTTCCCTTCTGGGACTTGTCTGATAAGACACAGATTGTGAGAAAATCAAGTTACTGGGCCGTGTCTCTGCACAGGCCTATGTGCAAAAGACCACCCTCCCCATGTTCCTCCCCACCCTGCCAGGACAGTCGTCCTGAGGTGGAGGCCACTCCAAGGAGGCCACTTGGTAGCCATTGTTTCACAAATGGCACCATCACAACTGCTAGGAGTCAGATTCTAGGAAGTCGCTGAGCCCCTTCCCCAGCAGAGCCCACCTTCCTCTGAGGGTCTTATAGTCTTGACGTGTTAAGATCAATTTACTTTTCCCTACCCACTCAAACCCTTTACTAAAGGGTTTGTGCCCTTTACTAAAGGGTTTGTGCCCTTCATGTGACCCTCATCCCTGAAAACGGATGTCAACTGAGCTGATATTTTGTTCTATCTGAAAATGACAACTCACATTCCCCTACTTTCCTGCATAAAATGTAACTCTGCAATTTCTCAGATAAAAGTCAAGTTCTCTCATCTTCTCAGGGATGAATACCTTGTCTTGTTCATCTCCATGTTCCCGGTCTCTGGCACAGTGCTCAGCACTGTATGCATTTAGTGTTTGAGATCACATGAATAAGTAAAGGATCCAGGGGTCAGAGGAGACTCCTGCATGTGTAGTTGACTAAGGGATAACTGAGAAAGAAGGACAAAGCAAGGCATGATATGATTTCTGCATGTGCTTTCCCCCTTCTTTCCCGTGTGCCCAACATCTTTGGGGCCTCAGGGCTGGTAGTAACCAGTAAGAAGAGTAAAGAGGTCCTAGTGTAAGACAGGTTGGAGCCACTGTAGTCCCTGCTTTCCTCTTTATAGTCGGGCCTGGCTTCATGGGCAGTAGCACAGGGCCCTGTATTCAGAAGGCCCCCGTGCTTGGCTTAATGCTCTGTGCTGCCTTCTTGAAATTATTAATAATTTTGGATAAGGGGGTCCTGCCTGCAGTTTCATTCTGGGAGCCTTGTAAATTATGTAGCTGGTCTCTTTATAGTATAACATAGGGAGGTCTGGGGGAGGGAGTGGGGGAGGGTGGGTAATATTAAGTTTCTGCCCAACAGGGATGTTCCAAGAGTCTGTTGTCTTCACTGGTCTCCTAAAAACAGATGCAGGCATCCCCCAGGGGACATCCTCAGCTCAGCACCACCTCCCTCCCTCCAGCATGTGAACTTGAACTGTGAACTGATTTTCAGCATCAAACCCACAGGCTTGAGTGGAGAACAAAGAAGTCTAGTTACCTTACCTTTGACTTTGATGCTTATATTTATTTATTATCATTCTGTTTCCTGCTGGATAAGAATACTCTATTGGAATTTTTAAGGTCAAAACATTTCCCCAAAAGTGTATACGTAATACGCAAAAAAACTTCCATTTTTTTGGTTAAACTCTGCCAACAATCCCACTTCTCCTATATCTATTTTGACTTCATTTTTCTTAGAATTGTCATAAACAATTTTAAATAGAACTTGTTCATTCTCAGTAATTCTTTGTTCTTTAACTGTTGCTTCAGAGAATCATATTTCCAGGGCAACTTCTCATGTGGTCACCCTTACAATAATGTAATCAATCAAATGTAGGCTCACAGAAAAATTTATTAACTCAACAGAGAGAAGCCTCCTGCCAGGTGCTTAGCTGAATTATTAATATTGGAAATGAATGCTGAATTGATCACTAGAAAAACTTCTAAGTAGACATTGGTTTTAAAACTTGATTTCCCCATCCCTAATGAAAGAACTGCTCACACTATATTTCACTGTATAGAGATGTGTCGAAGCTGTACTTTCATTCTAATATCTGCTCTCATGAAAGCCCAATATGTCTTTATTTGCTCTGGGGTGTTTGAGCCCTGCTATTTTAACATATCAATCTGGAATCAGAAGCTACATGGTTACTATTTGCTCAAAAATCATTGTTGCTGTTATTTGTGCTTTCATTTGGCTTAATGTCCAGAGTAGGTGATTGATATCCACAATTGGCAATACATACACACATTGGTTTCAAGGAGTTTTTCTCTGTTTTTGGGCTGGTGTTGTGAAGGGCTGTAGCCATGAGCAGGCGGCCCTGGGGATCTGTTCAGGCATCTCTCCACTGCCAGGTCTGATCAGGCAGGAAATTGTGGCAATTTGCTCCCCTTCCGGAAGGGGCAGCCATGGTCTAGGGCAGGCAGAGCAATGGGGGTTAAGGCCAACGAGGCCACCTGAGGAGCTCAGCGCTCTGAGGGAAGGCTCCGAGAAAGGAAGGGCTAGGCTGTCCTTCAAGTTCCTTGCCTTCACAGCAGTCCAGGCCTAAGGGTGACCACGTGGAACTGGAAAGATTTGAGCGAATGTGCACCAGCCCATCTGGTACTTTTCCCACCTCACCTCATGCCAGAGTCTCAGATCCACTCAGTTTCCAAGTCCTAAAGCCCGTTTATACCCACAGAGATTGTAGGAAGTTAGGGTCAGCATCTCACGGAAAAATACTTTGGGGAAAATGTATCCATCATTATTCGTTTCTGGACATCATTCCTGTCTCACACATTGGTTACATAACCCACCTATATGGGTCTCACTGTCCCAGTTTTCCCAGCCCAGTATGAATTCACAGGAATATTTTGTTATCTGTAAAATAGTCGAAGGCTCTCCAAAGTTTCCTGTGAGCCTTAAAATGCTATGATTCTGTGATTCGAGGGGAGAGGAAGAGGTTTTTCTGTCATTTTCTCTTTCTCGGGGAGGAGAGGGCAGATGGAGAACAGGCTGGGACAGAGACAGCCAGGAGAACCTGCAGGGGCAGCTGTAGTGAGGTAAGGAGAGTGTGGGGTTTGACACTTGGTGTGTGCCATGGTATGTTATTTTATGCACATCTTAACGAAACTGCCTCAGGTGTTTCTGTGCATTGGAGTTTCAGAAGATCTGTTTCCCAACTGTTTTCTAATTTTGACAGCTCTCCAAAAGTTTACTTCAAATTGCCAGAATTCCTTTTGCTTTCTTTCAGCAAGTGCTTCAGCAGCACCACTTTTATCAACGAAAGTGATAACGACAACAATAATAATAATTAAGGATGTGTTGTCCATAGAATTTTTAAAAGATTTTTGTGTTTTATGAGTCTATGAATCTGTGAGTTCTAGAACCCCTTTGTTTTGCAATCTTTCTCCCTTCCTCTCTCTCTCTCTGATGGTCTCCCCTCTCCCCCACCCCTCATCATTCTAAGGAGAGGGAGTTGTCTAGAACAGAGGTGGCCAGAATTTGTAAGCCATTTGCTCTCTCTTTCTGTAGCAGCTGAGGTGAGGCTTAGGGAAAAGAATCTGAGAGAAGATTTTGACCAGCATTTTACAAAGAAACAGAGGCCCAGAGAGTTTATTCTTCCTTAAGCACTGTTCCCATCCTCCACTGCTCACCAACCTCCCATGCCCACATTTCATAAAGATGCCATGAAGCACAGCTGCAAGTAGCACGTTTGGGGCTCTCTGTGATTCAGCTCCAAACTACCTTTCCAGGGCTTTCCCCAACTATAGCCCACCATGTACCCTTAAGTTTCCCAAGCTAACTTTCTCTCTATTCCTCATGTATCTATCATATTTATCTCTTTTAATGACATTACTTACAGAGTTTCTTCTGATGAAAATGCCCTTCCTCCTTCCCCACATCCTGCAGTTTCAACTTTGTCCATCCCTCAAGGTCCAAGTCAAGGGCTTTGTCTTCCATAGGCCATCTGTGTCTCTCCAGACTCCCTGGAATGGCTCTTCCTTCAACACGTGCCAACCCCAGTGCTGGGTGGGTGGATTCAGAGCTGAATTGCGTGCTGTCCTTACATGTGACACATTCCCATTTTTATAACAAAGAATACCAGCTGGGCTCCCATGAAGTATCTGTAAAATTTTAAAATAAATAAATAAATAAATCCATGCTCTTCTAATCCTGAAGCAGCCTCCATTGGGTTGTCCATGTACGAAGCAGCTTGACTTCAAAACAAAACCCAAATTCAGTTTTAGCCTTTGTAGTTTTCACTGTGGACTCCCATTGGAATCATTTTCCTTGGTGCATGATTGCTGAATACAAATGTCTTGTCGCTCCCAGTCAGCAGTCATACAGGCCTCTTTGGAACCTCAATTTCAGCTTCTCTGGAAGGTGGCTGCCCATCAGTTTGAAGGGCCCCAATCTGGCTTCCCAAAGTGCTCTTTGCATGTAGCCTCGATGTTAAGTCAGACCATCCCAAACATGCCCTGCAACATCATAAATTTTGAGCCACCAAGCGGAACTTTAGAGAGTGCCTCTTGCCTGGGTGAATTGTAAAATGAGTGCTCTCCAGTGCAGAGGGCCCAGGAAGCCCTCCAAGGAGAGCAGGTATATGTTCTATCTTGGCACCAGTCCACCTGAAAGGGTGCCTGCTGCCATCCAGCACGTCCAGTCTGCAACAGAGAGATGGGTTCTTGTTATGTCACAAGCCATCAGGTATTCTGTGTTTAGCTTTCTCACCTGGAGCCTTAGATGCTCTTAACCCCAGGATGTAGTCACTAGTGGTTTAAGTGATAAACTATATTATCCACCATGGCCCCATTTGGCTCTTTTTTCTGGCCAGTTATTTTTTTCCCTTTCTTTCTTTGTGCTTCGAAGAAGACAGGACGGAGAGTCGGTATTACACCTCCTAAACACCCAGGGGACCACAACCAACTTTCCTGGTCTGTGTTCCATTATCCAAAAAAGGAACAGGAAGGAAAGGACTGTAAAAATAAATGCATACCCTTCTTTCAAAATTCATGAGGAATGTTCATGATTTTTAACCAAAAGACGGCAAAATGTGATAAGTTGATAAACAATGCAAACAGTACTGTTAACTGTTAAAGAAAAAAGAAAGAAAGAAATGCAAAGAGAAAAAGGAAATTCAACTCTAAGAATCTTAAATTCTGAAAAAAAAAAAAAAAAGAGCTCAAAAAGATCTAGCAGGGAAAAGGCCTTCCAACTGTTGTCATCCTGCTATTGTAACCTGAGCGCCTCCAAGTTTTCAGACTCCCAAATCAGATCTAATTAAAAGAAAATGGAAAAGGACTTGGAGCCTTTTCAGCTCTGGAGAACATGCAGACAAATAAATTAAAAAGTGGGAGAAGTGGAACTAACCCAATAATCCATGAAAAGCTCATTTCCCTCCCCGCCGCCACTGATGCAACAGTGTCCTTCCTCCCTCCCTGTTCTCTGGTTCAGGGGCAGTGAGTGAAGAAATTGGCTAACAAGATCAGAAAATTTAATTACAGTTTTGCCGTCCCCTTCCAAGAAGTTGGCTGTCACACTTCCCTTTGCCGATCTTCAGAAGGCGCTGTCTCTGATGAGCTTCCCCTCTGCTCCGTCCCACTTATCTCCCTACTTCGGCTCAGGACGGTGGACACAGACACTTTCATTTGGGGCTTTAGGAGGATTAGATACAAAGATTAAAAGGGGCAGTTGGAAAAGAGAATGTCATTATCCCCTCATTTCCTTTGGTCTTCCTGAGCAACTTTGACTTGGTCTTATCCCAAAAGAAAGGCGCCCAAAAGCTTAGCATCCTTGCCTTCCAGACCTAAAGAAGGCCTGAGACCTTTTAGAAAAAGCACAGAAACCTGCATTCAAGTGTCATTTTGCAAACCAACTCAGAGATACAAGAAGGGCTTCCTTGAGCGAGATTTCTAACAAGATTCTGAAGTGCTCAGGTCTCAAAATGAACAAACAAAAGAATAATGTGATCAAGTCATGATTTCCAGCAGGTATTAGAATGCAGAATGGTGTCAAAAAAAAAAAAAGCTATTTACCTTTTCCGTCCTAGGGTAGCCAGAGATGTATGATCAAATCCAGGATGCAAACCATGGGAGAGTGACATGGAAAAGATGTCTTCAAAATTCAAAATTCAGCTTATTAAAAAAAAAAAAAAGATTTTGCTTTTCCGTTACTAGGTAAAGTAAGGTAGCCAGACAAAATGTATAGCGCTTCCTGGCATTCATGGGACTGAGATGCTATTTCTCTTCACAAGATGTAGTAATCCCTGACATAATTGAACCACCACAAATCACCTCCTAGATTAGAGCAAGACATACAAGCCCAGAAAAGGTAATAAGGGCAGCCTGCCTGCAGCAGCTTTAGGGATGTCTTGACTTGGCTTGGTCAGTGGTGGTGGGAAGACAGTGTGTTGGCAAGAAGAGGAGCCAGTCAAGGGCAGACAGGCAACAAATCCATAACTATAATCAAGAAAGATGAGAATGTTTCTTAAACTCTCCTTCTTAAGAGGTTGTATCAGTTTGGATTACATTTGACTGCATACAATGGAAACCCTCCTTGCAAGCAACAAGGAGTCCAAAAGCAGGCAATCCAGTGCGGCTGCAATGGCTCAAGGAAGTGTTCAAGGACTCAGGCTCCTTCTGGCTCCCTGCTCCTCCAGTTTCAGCTTCTGATTTGCATCCTCAGAGTCACAAGGAACAGTGCAACCCCTGTGTTCCGGACAGAAAGAAGGGGAAGGGCAAAAGGGAAAGGTCAACTGTTGGCCCCATTGGTAGGAATAAAATAGCTTTCCTGAAAGTCCCAGCCAGTGGACCCTGCTTACATCCCATCACCTAGAACTGGGTCCCATGGCCACCTCTACTTCAAGGGGTATGTCTTGTTAGTCACATTGTTGTCCTTCACTAATCGGGGATCTGTCAGTAAGGAAAGAAAAAAGAGCATGGAACTATTCACAATAGCCAAGACTGGAAGCAACCTAAATGTCCATCGACAGAGGAATGGATAAAGAAGATGTGGTACATATATACAGTGGAATGTTACTCAGCCATAAAAAAGAATGAAATAATGCCATTTGCAGCAACATGGATGCACCTAGACATTATCATACTAAGTGAAGTAAGTCAGAGAAAGACAAATATCATATGATATCACTCATATGTGGAATCTAAAAATAGATGCAAGTGAACTTATTTACAAAACAGAAACAGATCCACTGATTTAGAGAACAAACTTATGGTTACCAGGGGGGAAGGGTGGGGAGGAGGAATAGATTGGGAGATTGGGACTGACATGTACACACGGTTATATTTAAAATAACCAACAAGGACCTACTGTAGAGCACAGGGAACTCTACTCAGTATTCTGTAATAACCTTTATGGGAAAAGAATCTGAAAAAGAATGGGTATATGGGGCTTCCCCGGTGGCGCAGTGGTTGAGAGTCCGCCTGCCGATGCAGGGGACACGGGTTCATGCCCCGGTCTGGGAAGATCCCACATGCCGCGGAGTGGCTGGGCCCGTGAGCCATGGCCGCTGAGCCTGCGCGTCCGGAGCCCGTGCTCCGCAACGGGAGAGGCCACAACAGTGAGAGGCCCGCATACTGCAAAAAAAAAAAAAAAAAAGAATGGATATATGTATATGTATAACTTAATCACTTTGCTGTACACCTGAAACTAACACAACATTATAAATCAACTATACTCTAATATAAAATAAAAATTAAATTTAAAATAAAGAAGAGCATGGATGTGGACCGGATGACTAGCAGCATCTGGCACTGAACAAGTAGTCTAACGTGCCAAGTGAAGTGAGAAATAAGAAAAACAAAGGAATATGTCAGTCAGGGCACAGGTAGGCTTCTAATGCCATTGTCCACTAGGAACAAGGAGTGAATGATGCAGAAACCAAGGCTGTGAGGTGAGCCCTGCATCCTGGAGGCCTGGATCCTTGCACCTGGCATAGAGGTCTACCCTGGCCACAAGCAAAATTGACTGTTTCCTGGACGTACTGCTTCCCACCCAACTGTATCAGTGCACGGTGGGGAAGACACAGAGATGGTGAAGATCCTGACTGAGATGGAATGTCATAGCTACAGCCCATGTCTCCGGGAACTTCCCCTTTCCCTAAAGAGTGCCCTTAGGACTGGGCTGCAGGCCTGGAAGGGCATCACCTTGCAGATAGAAATGATAGTGAAAAGCAGACAGAGAAACCAAAGCAGAGAGAACCATTAAACAAAGGTCTTCAAAGTCCCCTGACGTCCCCTTGGCCTCCTCAGACATTTGTGCCCAAAGCACCCATTGGGCCAGAATACGGTCTGAAGCTGAGTGTCTGCCACTCCAGGAATGGGCTCCTCGTGGTGGTCTTAGAGTTGTAAAGGCCAGGGCGGGACACCCTCTCAAGGACAGTAGATTCCCTCATCTCCTCTCTTGGTGTGAGGGCAACTGGACAGCCACATAATCTCATGCACAGCAGCTCAAACAGCACTTGGAGCTCCCGTCACTATGGAGGTCTGTGGCCTGGCTCACCTTGAGTGTTTGTGCCTGGAAAAAAGAAAACACAGGGAGTGATTTATTTTTCAAGAACTTGACAAAGGGGCATAAACATGTAAATATGAACTGCTGGGAGATGTTCTTCTGATTCTTTCCACAAAGATAAGAGTAGCGTAGGACCACCTCCTTCCATCCACACTCACCAGGGAACAGACTTAAGACTGAGATCTCATCAAGCAGTGGCTTGTTTGCACATCCGTGTTTCATTCCACTGTCCCAGTGTTCATTGCCATGAACTGAGCTTGCTGTGTACTTGACAATGTGCTAGGGGCTGCCAGATGGAGTTCAGTTATGAGACTCCGTCCCAGAAGGGTTGCTTATGGAAGTACCCAAAAGGCAAACCATTAATAGTAATGATACCTCAGGGCCATAGAGGTCTTCAGTGTGCACAGAATGTTTGCAAATCCATTACCCCATTCATCCTGTACCACAGCACTGTGAGATAGGCTGAGCGACAACATCTTGTGTGGTGGCTAAAGCTCAGACTCTGGATCCGGGCTGCATGGATTCAAAGCCTGGCTCTGACACTGACTAGCTGTGTGACTTTGGCCAAAGTTATTTAATCTCTCTATACCTCAGTTTCCTCATCTGTAAAATGGGAACAGAAACAACTGCTATCTAATTGGATTGTTGAGGGGATTAAATTGGTTACTCCACATAAAGTACATTCAACAGTACCTGGTACACAGTCAACTTTGGCTACATGTTAGTTCTTAATGCTCTCATTTTCTAGATACAGAGCCTATGTGATGCTCAGGGTAGAACCTTAGAGCTAAAGGAAACTTAGCTGTCATCTTTTATGAACAAAGAAATTGGGGCACATCATTCATCAGGGATACAGTCCAGGCCAGGGTCCTTGTCCTCAGGGTGACAAGCAGCAGGCGTAAAACCCCAGTATGCTCCCTCTGATAAGGTGTTCTGAAATCCTGTCCAAACCGCAAGAAAGTCATACGATGCACCTTCTAGTCGCCTGCAGCCTCCCAAAAGTTCCTGCAGGGGTTAATTGTACGTGTCACCTTGGCTAGGCTATGGTCGCAGGCGTTTGGTCAAAAACCAGTCGACGTGTTGCTATGAAAGTATTTTTCAGATATGATTAGTATGTAAATTGGTAGACTGTGAATAAAGCAAATTACCCTCCATGATGTGGGTGGGTCTCAAACAATCAGTTGAAGGCCTTAAGAGCAAAGATTGAGGTGTCTTAAAAAAGAAGGCGTTTTCTTTAAGACTGCAATGTCAGAACCCTGCCTGAGTTTCCAGCCTGCTGCCCTGCAGAATTCCAACTCAAGACTGCGTCATCAGCTCTTCCCTGAATTTCTAGCCTGCAGTCCTGTCTTACAGATTTCAGACTTGCCAGTTCAAACAATTACATAAGCCAATTCCTTAAAGGAAATCTTGCTTTCACTCAATAGAAAGATAGATAGATAAACAGATAGATAGATGATAGATAGATAGATAGATAGATGATAAATGATAAATAGATAAACTGTTTCCCTGGAGAACCCTAATATAGTTTCCTTCCTAGAAGGACAGGGTAGTAAATTTTCCCAGTGATTTCTTCAGCCCAGAATGCTACTGGTGTTGTCTGCTGTCAATTTTGCACCTCTTGCTACTGTTTAAACATAATTAGCCACTCCAAAAATATGAGTCAACCTCAAAATATGTAATGGATGCCTGAAAGATTCCTGTCCTGCTAGATCCCATAAGGGACATGAAAGATCTGTGGAATGTATGGTGCCCTTCCCCAAAAAGTTTATACCCTAGTCAGGTAGTTAGGGACTGAGAGCACTGTGGTGACAGTGGACAGGCCAGCTGTGGGGTGGTGTTAACTTCTGGGGGAGAAGGGGCAACCTCCATATGAAACCCTCAGGGAAGAGGGATTTACACCTGGCTTTCAAGCCCTAAACTAAGGAGACTTTTCTCAGTCTGGAGGCCACGTGGAGATTCAGGTGATGTGAGTCCAAGCATGAAGTGTGCATTTGGTTCCATGGGCACAAGGAAGACATGGTATGTTTTGAAGAAATGTGATGAAGGAGATTGTAACACAGGTGGGTATAGCAGCTATGTGCTAGAAATTCACAAATATGGTGCTCATCCGGGGAGGGGCAGATGTGTGGCATGAAGCAGCAGGAGCCTGGGACTGAGTCCTAAGAGAGGATGGAGAGGAAGAGGGCCAGAGATTGTAACAGGTTTGGGCATTTCACTGTTGAAAGGATAGAAGAATGTCCACAGGGTAAAGGGCTCTGGAAATCGAGGTCCCAGCAAGAAGTCAAGGCTAAAGATGTTAAACTAAGCTGTGTGGAAGTCCTGGTTTAAGCCTGACAATGATGAGCACACAGAGGGCGCACAGAAAGAGTTGAGGACCTGTTTTGGACCCTTAGTCATCCCCACAGATAGAAGCTGAGGGGGGAAAAGGAGGTGCAAACTATTGTCCGAGAGCAGAGGAACCAGGACATGCTTGTGCTCCTGAAACCTGGGAAGAGGTTTCAGTGCAAGAAGGATGGGTTGGGAAACAATCACAGGTACTTTTGTGATTGTGGCCCCTGGTCATTCACAAAGCACATTCACATAGCAAAAGATGTGAGAGGTTCTGCAGTGAAAGAACTCATTTAACTTGGTTTAGCACGACTTTCCCCAAGCTCACTGGACATAGCAGTCTCCTTCCAGTATTCTCAGAGCACAGTCAGAAACACTGGTCCAGCCCAACCTCTATTAACCAGCAGAACTAGACTGAAGTCCCAGGTCCCCCAACAACTAACACAGCGTTTTCCAATGTATCACACCGAACGCCTTGAACTCTGCAGGAGAACAGCGTCATATAAATCTACATGTCGGGAATGCTAAACAGCCTGGACAGCTGTAGTCCGAAACCACCATGAGGTCAGGCCACATCTGGTCTGTCTCGGAGTCTCCGGGAGCAGCTACCCACGCCCCCTCCCCAGACTCTCAGGAAGAAGAGCAGAGAGATAAATAACTCCTTGAAAGCATTCCTACTTTCTCCACTTCTGCTGTCTTTGGCCTCTTCTCTCCCGGGCTTTCCTTGATGAATCCACCATGTGCCTCAAATTATTTATTTCTCTTTCCAGAATTTCAACAACAGATGGATTAGAGTACTACATTTTTTTACAGCAGACTCTTGCAATGCCAGAGGTCAGAGTCATTATGTGCTGGGTCAAAAGACAGGGCCAGGGGCTGGAGGGGAAGCCTTGCACCTGGAGTGGGGTGTTCCCCAGGAAGCCCTGGCAAGCTCCAGGCAGGGGCTGCGCCCTGCACCTTGCTGGCCAGCTGGGTCTGGGTGGCCTGCATGCATTCACCACCCACCTCACCCCATCACCTACCCAAGATGAAGTAGTCCTTCTTGGTGCCTCCTTCTTTCTGGGAGAAGTGGTGTCAGCTTTTGTAATCTGGAGGAAAGGACCACCCAGCAGCCATGATCCTTGTAGGACTTAGAGGTACCGTACCTTGAAGATCCAGAAGAGACACCCCAGTTTATTGACTATTTAGAGCTGGGGTCACAAACTATGGCCACTGGGCCAAATCTGGCCTGCCACCTGCGTTTATAAATAAAGTTTTATTGGAACACAGTCTGCCCAACCTTTAAGATATTGTCTGTGGCTGCTTTTGCCCTCAACAGCAGAGTTGAATAGTTGTGACAGAAACCAAATGGCCCACAAAGCCTAAAATATTTACTACCTGGCCCCTTACAGAAAGTTTGCTGACCCTGGTTTAGAGGGAATGGCTTAGAATGAATACCACCCTTGTCCTTGTTCCCATCAAATCTACACACACACACACACACACACACTCTCTCTCTCTCTCTCTCTCTCTCTCTCTCTCTCTCTCTCTCATCCTCCCATCTCTGGGCCATGACTTATCTTTGCTTCTACTCTGGGTCTCTCTCTGTATCTCCCAGTCCTCGTGTGTCCCCGTCAGTCTTTACTTTTCCATCTCTGGCCCTTCCTGGGTCAGTTTCTCCCTACCTCTCCCTGCCTTATCTATTTCCATTAATAACTGATTATATATAAACAAAGGGGTGTTCTTTTCTCATTTGTCAGACTTACTTAAGGACCTGCTCTAATTATGAAAGTGAATGAGTAGGAGCTTTGTATTTCTCTGGGAGAAAAAAAAATCTAATTGCTCTTTAGTTCCACGGTCCTCAATCTTCCCCATTGTGGTTCAATGGCTCACCATAGAAAAGGTTCCTCCCACACACATCCTTATAGTTTTTAAACCATCCTTAAAGAATGTCATTGTGCATAGACTTCAGTTCCAGTTACTTGAGAAACAGTTGGCAGCGACCCTGAGAAATTCTAGCCCACATATGTAATCCAAGTTAGGAGACATTAATTGGAAGCATGATCCTGTAATATCTTTGTCTGGGAGGTTTTTGGTCACTTGAGAGGTTTTTCACAAGTGAGCAACTCTGGGGTCAGGAGAAATTCAGCTGCGGTGGTTTCATTTATTACAGCACTCATCACAGCCTGACTTACGTGATAATTGTGAAGTTATGAGCAAAATGAGAACTGAGAGTTTATCTTACTCATTTTCATAAACACCCCACCTAACCTGTCCAAGGACCTTGATTGGTAGCCAGCGCGTGGTGATAATGAGCCACTGTTAATTAGAACTGTTTCTTTGTACCATGAATGTGTTAAATGATTTATAGAGTTTCCTTGACAAACAACGCAGTTATGTCCCAATAAACCCATCGTAAGTTGAAAATATTGTAAGTGGAAAATGCATTTAACACACCTAACCTACTGAACGTCATAACTTGGCCTAGCCTGCCTTAAACGTGCTCAGAGGGCTTCCCTGGTGGCGCAGTGGTTGAGAGTCCGCCTGCCGATTTAGGGGACGCGGGTTCCTGCCCCAGTCCGGGAGAATCCCACATGCCGCGGAGCAGCTAGGCCCGTGAGCTATGGCCACTGAGCCTGCGCGTCCGGAGCCTGTGCTCCACAATGGGAGAGGCCACAACAGTGAGAGGCCCGCGTACCGGAAAAAAAAAAAAAAAAAAAAAAAAAACCTGCTCAGAACACTTACATTAGCCTACAGTTGGGCAAAATCATCTAACACAAGCCCTATTTTATAACAAAGTGTGGAATATCCCATGTAATTTACTGAATACTGTACTGAAAGTGAAAACCAGAGTGGTTGTCTGGGTACAGAATGGTTGTAAGTGCATCAGTTGTTCATCCTCGTGATCGCAGGGATGACAGGGAGCTGTGGCTGCTGCTGCCCCAGCATCACAAGAGGATCAGACTGCACATCACCAGCCCTGGAAAAGATTAACATTCAAAGTGCGGTTTCTAGTGAACACATATTGCTTTTCCACCATCATAAGGTCAAAAAATCGTAAGTTGAACCATCATAAGTCAAGAACCACCTGTACATTCAATTCCTATCTGACAACTACTCAACCAAGTAGAAGTTATTAGTCCCATGTAATAACATATGAGGAAACAGAGGCTCAGAGATGTTAAGTGGCTTGTCCAAGCCCTTGTCATGCCAAGGCAAGAGTGGCAGGGCTTTCTGTAGTAGGCTGGCTCGGTATCTGTCTTTGGGCCCCCATGTCTGAGTTTGCCCTAGATGGTCTGACACTGACCCCTGCTTCCCCCGCTGGTCTCTGGCCCTGCACTCCTCTCCCACCCCATGCTCCAGTCACACCTGGTCCTGGCTCCTTAGAGAGATGGGTGCCTCTGGGCCAACCAGGCAAATCTGTTCTGCAGAGCATCACGCCGCTGCCCTGGGAGAGGCTGTCAGTGCATGGGAAGGTGGTGGAGCACACCCTCTTTCTACATTTCTAGAAGGAGAAAAGAAAGGAGTCAGGGTCTCACCCCAGGAAACCCATCTTGGGGTGCAGCCTTGTGAGGTTTTCCCAGCCTGGCTGGTGACAATCTGACAGGTTGGGAAACAGAGGTTCCATTCTTACTTGACCCATCCTTCTCTGGCTTTTTGGGCAAGATGGACATCCCAGCGGCAAGACACACTCCACCCCTGAGGAAGCGTGTCTGGGAAATTTTCTGCTTCCCAGAGGTCTTCCTGACTGCTGCCCCCCCATGCTCAACCACCAAGCCTTCATGCCCTGTACGAACACAACCCTGATGAGCATGGTCCACTAGGTGTCCTACGTGTCTTCCTACTCCCGCTCCAGGAGCTTTGCCCAAGCAAGGTCACATGGAGTCCCACGGTGTCAGCTGCTAGATGCAAACCATGCCGGAACCTCGTGGGCCCCCAGATGCAGGCAGCAGATATTTTTGACTGCAGGCAGGCAGTCTCCCCACCACTGGATCAGCTGCAGCCCACACTGGTACATGTCCCGTCTCCAGGGCGTTCTTCCTCCAAAACTGGCAGACAATGCTGCCTGCTCTGCACACCTGCCGACCCCATGCCCAGAGAATCTGAAAATGGTTTATTGCTCTCATCAATCTGCATTCTAACATTCCAGTAGCTCGTGTGGATGTGGCGCGGCTGCCAGGGCCAAGCACTTGGGGTTCTGGCCGCAGATGCTGGCTTCCATTAAGTAGATCTACCCCCAACCAGCCACCAACCACCAGCCGTCCCTTCCTCCATCCTTCCCACCCTTTCTCTATAGGAGAATCAGAGAAACTGAAATTTGGAGGAATGTATACATCACCTAATGCTGGGGTTTTGTGCATAAGATCCATGGATGGATTTCAGTAGTTCATGAATCTCTCAAAATCATATGAAAAAACCTACCTACCTACACACCACACACACACACACACACACACACACACACACACACACACAGGTGTGAACTGTTCTGGGGCAGGTGTCCATAATTTTCAATGACTTTTCAGAGGAGTTTATAACAAAAAAGAAAAGAGTTAAGAACCAGTGACTTAGTGTGGTCTCCTCATTTTGCAATGCAAAAACTAAGACCCAGAGTTGCTAGAGGTTGTGATTTACTGAAGTTCTCTAGCTTTCTTTCCTCTTCCTTTTTATTCCTACCTTAGATGTCAAAAAGGGATGCAACAAGAGATCACTGAATCAGGGTCTGGGCAGAAGCTGTCCCTTTCTGCAGGGAAGCTCCTGACCCTGAAATATGCTCCTTTGGTCTGTAGAAAGGCCTTTGGACCATGGGGCACCTGCAAAGGGCCCCTTGTCCATCAGACCCAACTGGCCAGCTTGCCTTGTCCTCACCAGCTATCTCTTTCCTCACCATAAATGACACTACCCTTGGGAAATCAGCACTAGGATGAAAGAAAATAGAGAGGAGAGGACTCTCCTGCCTCATAGGAAAACAAAGTCAGGACACTAAGCTTCCCATACCTAGTGTGTCTGGTCTGGCTTCAGTTGGCCTTGAGCCAGAGCAGCCCTGAACTCACTCCCACGGGCTGCAGCCATCCTGCGCTGCTCCTGTGGGCCAATCATTTGCTCCAATGCTTCCCGAGGCTGGCTGGTGCATCCCAGGATGCAGCAGTCCTCTGGATAGGAGGACCATAGGAGGCTGCCTCCTGCTAATCCTCCCCAGGCAAGACCAATTTCGGGGGGTGCACCCCAGGCTGCAGCTGTCCTGCTGGTGCTCCCCAGGCCAGAGTTTTACCTTCACCCTTAGCTCATGGCTAAGGTTCTTCTGAAATTCACAAAGAAGAGATAAAGAATATTCCTTCAGGAAGTATACAGTTTTTGAATTAGAAATTCTTAGAGTCAAATGGAATATGGGAGATTAACTAGATGAACCCCCTACATTTTATAGATTCTCAGAGAGGCAAGCTTACTTGCCCTAGGTGGTACAGTGACAGAAGAAAAGATGGATGGATGGATGGATAGATCAATATAGATAGATAGATAGATATGAAATATATGAAATGGAGGAGAGAGAGAGAAACAGACGAAGAAAAGTAAATACATTTTTTCCTAGCTTCACCCCTCTGGCATCATCGTCAGTTTTGGTCGTAGTGGTGTTGTTGCTGCTTTGATACTTGCATTCATTTTTTTCTTCATCACATCTCCAAATGTGTTCTTTGGAGAAAAACAGCATATCTGTAAAGGAAAGATGGAAAGGACATTCTAGTGGGCAGGACAAGATGGAAAGGAGAACAAATTCAGTCTTACTGAGCAGCCACCCTGAACATATGTCCTGAACCCCACTGCTTGGTGGTCACGGCAGTAGCTCATCCCTGATCCACTTGTTTATTGGACCCTCTTGTCAAATGGCAGAAACTCAGCTCTCCTCTCTTGTGTCTCATGGGTGACCTCAAGGTGGGGAGGAGGGCTTTTCACATGTAGTTTACACCGCTGTCTATGCATCTCCTGCCCCCCACTCCAGCTGCTACACTCCTTCTTGGCCACTGCTGGGGTCACCCTCCTCTTCACTTTGATCCTGTCTACATTTGTCCATCAGTGCTTCCCTTGACCAATGCAACCTCAGGGCCATCTCTCCTCTCATGGCTCCCTCCTGGAGACCCCTCTCCACCTGGCACTGGATCCCTGTCACTCCAAGGCTTCCACTCCTGGTGCATCATCACTGCTCTATTCAAGTGGCCCACACCACGGCTGGCACCAAGCCTTGACTGCTTTGAGCTCTCTATGCCCACCTTAGACTCAGTGAGGTTGCCAAAGAGGGTGACCAACTGTCCTGGTTTGCCTGGAACTAATGGGCTTCCTGTCATGAGACTTTCAGTGCTAAAACTTGGACAGTCCCGGCCAAATCAAGATGGTTGGTTACCCTGTGAGGTCAGGCTGTAAGTGGAGGAGCTGGAATGCAAATGCAGGCCTACTCAGCATCTACACTTTGTTCTTTCAAAGCATCAGCCTGAAAAGTCCTGTATATGTGTTCAACACACAGAACAGAAACACGTAGGAAGTGACGCTCAACTGACACCTGCTTTCCTAGGAAGAATGATATGTGGAGTGAGCCTATTCCATGGGCTTCTAAGAATTAATTGATAAGGTTAATATATTACCTTAGGGTAACCATATGTCCTGGTTTGCCTGGGACAATCCCGATTTACACCTGTTCTCCCGACATCATTATTAATAGCATTCTGTTTTCCGTCTCAAAAGTGTCCTAGATTGGACAATAAATCATATGGTCACCCTCACCGTCATATCACAGAGCCAGCTGATTAGCCTCTTGATTAATGGGCTTCCCCATGACTATAACTAAAGCCCAGCATGGCTTCCCTGCTACCGACCGGGCAAGTTTGCTTTGCAGACCAGTCACCTTGAAAAAAGCAGCGTTTCTCCAGCCCCGTCTCTCTCAGCCGATTGGAACTTGCTTGGCCAAAGGAGCAGGCCCTCCCCTGGCTGCCAAACAGATCCCAGCCTGAGGAGTCAGTCCTCACATCACTTCAAAGAAGCAGCCCAGGCATTAATTGGCACTCTGCGAAGATTTATGCACCATACATCAGTATCTCCTGCCGAGAAACAAGACAGATATAGGGCAGAAGGCAGGTCCCTTAGAAAAAGGTGTCTTGACAGAGCTTTGAACCTAAAATACCTTAAGTAATTGGGACACCCACTCAGGGATGTGCAAGATAAATGACCCAGTTTGTAAAGTACCCACGCCCTTAGCTGCCTGCCCCACCCCCTCCACTTCCTCCTCTTCCGCATCCAGTCCTCCTCGAGAGCCTCCTATGGCCTCTCCCTGCTCATTAGTAGCTCCACAAAAAGACAAATTGGGGCGGGGAGAGGAAGGGCATATCAGTCACTGGGAGTAGGTTGGATGGGAGAGGAAATGAATGGCTCTAATGAAGCTGGAGTCGCTGGTAGATTTCACTGCAGCCTCTACCTGTTATCTCGTCCTCTAATTAGCAGAGGTGAGAGCTTTAGAATTAACATACAGATGTGCAAGTCACCCAGTGTGTGGTTGGAACACAGTAGGTACTTAATACATGGTGGGTGGCAGCAGCCTTGAGCCCTGTTAAGGGAGTAACAAGATCAGAGGAGCCCATCACACCGGGCACGGAGGGTCACCTGACACTTAGTCCAGCTCACCTGTCTGATCAGAGCATCCAGAGCTAGCTTCCACTCGTCTCTGTACTGCGTCCCTCCCCAGTTCTTCTCTGTCTCTGTGCCTCTGTGTCTGTCTCTGCCTCTCTCTCTCTCTCTCTCTCTCTCTCTCTCTCTCTGTCACACACACACACACACACACACACACACACACACGCACACGCACACTTTCTCTCTCTGTCACACACACACACATGCACACTTTCTCTCTCTGTCACACACACACACATGCACACATGCTTCTCCCCAGGGGGCTGTAAACTCAAAAGACAACTTGGGGCAGGGATAGGAAGAGCACCATCCCAGGAAGTCGCAATCCTGCTCCCACTGCAGTTCCACAAATATTTTGGCCGTAGGATGTGCGCAGGATACAAAGCTGAGGACGAGGACACCATCACGGTCTGCTGGGATCTCAAAGTGAGGTGGGGAACATATTCAAGTCAACAGCCAGTCTCGGTCTGAGCTCATAAAGGAAATAATAGAGGGAGCACAGGGCACTTCGGGAGACAGAGGCAGGGCCCCAGGCCTCCTGAGCCGAGGTCTGGGACAACCTCCTGGAGGAACTGGAGCCCTTCAGCTTGAAGACCTGTAAGAATGAGCCAGACGAGGGGTAGGAAAACAAACATCCCAAGGCCCAGAGGTGGGACATTGCATGGCCTTATGGATAAACCAACATTCTGCGTGTGTCTGAAAATTAACCCAGCAGATATTCTTATTGTTTTACTTGTAAGATGTTTCCAAAGAGAAAAGCCCTTAGGCTCATTCCTGATTCTTAAGAGAACCTTTTATAATGGTTGAGTTCATTATATTTAATCAATAAGGTCATGGTCACAGGTTAATTATCACAAGGTTGGTGAAAAAATCAACTTCCTATAGCAATCATAAATTACAACTCTCAAGAAACAATTTCAATGTTTTACATAAGTGCTCTAATATTCTAAATGAATATATATTTTTTCAAGGTTATCAGGTAAGAGTCAGCAGCCCTTAGAACAATTGAACAAACCTATTAGTATGATAGGAAAGCTAGTTTTTGCCTCTTTCAGTAAACAAACTTATTTAGAAACTCAAGTTTATGATGAGATATAGAATAAGAACAGATTAACTTAAAAATCTTGGTAACTGGTATATATATATTCACTAATCATCCGACCTTTCTGAATGAAGAGTCATAGTCTTTCCACTGATTTATCTTTTCAAAAACACATATCAAGAACTTATCATCCTCTCAAAGTCCCTATTTAAAAATTCTGTCCACTGGCAGTAACTTAATTTTAATCAAAGCTGAATCAAAGATCTGGGGGACTTACACTAATTTTTTTTTCCATAATAGCATAAACAGGGACACACCTGCTCACTTGCCTGGCCCTCTGCTTCCTCTCCTGTGAGCTAGGGATAATTGCCTGCCCCTCCCTTTCAGAGGGCCTTGTGATGATCCAAAATGCCATGACATATGAACTTGAGCCCTGGCTATCTCCTGGCCTGGTTATGCCCTTGCCCTATGTTAGGAGTGGGGAGAACACTCTGGCACAAGGCAGGCCCTCGGTGGGAAAGACAGGACAGTTCTGTGGGCAGTCAGAATTCCAGAAAGCCATTCTCTTGACTCCCAGAGCAAAGCCACTAAGCAGCCCTTGGCAGATTCCTACTCCAGACTCACGTTCCTCTCTCCCTACCATGGCCTGATCCCTTCTCTCCACTCCCTTATCCTGGGTCCACTGTGGCTGAAACCCTCCAAAAATCCCTCTCCCCTACTGAGTACTCCTCACTGTCAGAGCCCTCCCACCATTCCTCACCAGTCCTGCTGTTCTCAGCTGTCTTCAACGAGAATTAACCAAACCACCAGCCCTGCCTCTTGAGTCCCAGGTGTGTGAGCTCAGTGCCCACATTTTGGAGCCTTTTAGCCCTTAGAATTGGGGTACTGCTCTCTGGTGTGTCCCCAGTGTTACCCTCACCACTTACCTCTGTGGGGAGCTGGGAGCCAGTGCCAACATATGATTTGTTTCCATAGTTCAGAACCTGAGAGAGCCTGCAAGCCCAGAGAAACTCCAGGTAGAAAATTTATTTCTCTGTACCACTTTCACAGGCCTTTACAACTCTGACCAATGAAATCCATCCAGGGCCACTGAGGTTATTTTCAAACTGAAGACACAGGGACCCAGAAAATGTTTTAGAAATGAAAAATAAAAAGGCAAATGGATAAAGTGGAGGAGAAATAGGTGGACACCAGATGGATCACAGTAACAGTGGATGTGAGAACTGGAGATCCAGCTTACCAAAAGATGGAAAAGAAACCACAATGAGAAGCACAGTGGGTTGGGAGTTTCAATGAGGGAAGCCAAGCTAACACAGTCTTCCTGCCTGCAGGACAGCTTGGGGCCACACCGAAAGCTGGACACCAACAGCCATGCTGTCAGGTTTAAAGGCCGACTGTGGGGACTGAAAATGTTTTTATTGAGATCAGAAAGAAAACACTGCAAAGGACCCTAGCTTCAGGGAAACCTACAGCTGCTATGGTTAATTTCATTAAGTCATGCTAAGCAGTACACGCAGTTCTTATGTATGGCTTGTGGACTCAAAGGTGACTAACTGCACGCTCCCATAAGAATCCCATCCTGATTGAAGGAAGTCATTGACAGGTGGGAGACAAGTTGTCACAGTGCGGAAAAGAAATACAGCATAATCTTTTTCTCCATCAAGTCTTCTTTTCTGGACGAGGAAGGATCAGAGAAACCACCTGAGGAATAGGAGGTACATGCAGGGAACAGGTAACCTAGAAATGTAATGAGAGCAGCATTAGGAGGCAAAGGTCTTCCCTGTGCTGGGTCAAACAAGCAGGATGTTCACGCTTCCCAGAGACCGGGTCCTTTGTAGAGCAGGAACCAGCAGGGCAAGGCAGAAGCATGAGCCTGAACACAAAGCCAAGCTGGTATGTGGCAAGGACTTGGCGCTCTAACTGCTTGGGCAACAAATATACAGCCCTCCCCACCAGGCCCGCAGGATATTATCACTCTTCCCATTCTCACTGGCCCATAGAACTTTCTTGCTTTGCCTTATCTTTGGGTCAGTGGCTCTCGACCTGTGTCACCATATGCCAATAGATACTGTCAGTTATCAGGTTAAGTAGAAAGCATTTTGCTACTAATATTAAAGTACCTAAGTGTGTGTGTTTTCTAAATATAAATTGAAGGAGACCAAGGTGATTTCCACAATAATATCACTTTCACTCTTTTGCTCTATTAGTCAGGTCTTATTGATTGGAAAAGACAAAAATTAACACAAACTAGCTTAGGTTGAAAGGGAGATTTGTTGGAAGGTTACGGAATATTCCAGTTACTATTGCTGTGTAACACATTATCCCCAAAGTTAGTGACTTAAAACAACCATTTTATCATGTTTATGACTTGTATGGTTCAGGACTTCGGACAGGGAACGGTGAGGATGGCTCTGCTCCATGATGTCTGGGGCTTCAGCTGGGAAGACTCTATGGCTGGGAGTGACTCAGTGGTTGGGGGCTGGAATTATCTGGAGCTTTCTTCACTCACATGCTTGGGTGGCTGATGTTAGCTGTCATCTGGGACCTCAGCTGGGGTCATCAACCTGACCTTCTACACACAGCCTCTCCATATGGCCTGAGCTGCCTCATAGCATGGCAGTCTCAAGGAAATGGGGCTTCTTACATGGTGGCTCAAATTTGCAGGTCTCCAGTGCAACTTTTCCAGCTAACAACATTGAAATGTATCACATTTTATGACCTGCTGTCAGAAGACACATTATGTCTCATCTGCTGTCTTCTATTGGTTATAAGCAAGTCACAGGCACACTCAGATTCAAGGGAAGGGGAAATATATCCTACTTCTCAGTAGGAAAAGTATCAAAATAAATTGTAGTCATGTTTTTAAACCACCACACTGAGCTATCTTGTGTAAATGTGAGAAGTAGGGACTCAAACAATGCCAGGACTCTCTGCTTCTCTTTGCATGATGAATTCTTTGGTTTTCTTCTCTCTTACTGCAGACTGGCTTCATCCAGGGAGCAGAGAGGGGAACATCTAGAGCCACAGGCATGGCCCCTGGAGGCCCCTCTTTATATTTCCAAGCCATTCTCAGAGGGTAGATAACCACTGAGAGATAAGCAGCATCTGCAAAATTTGTGATCTAGTACATGTTCCTAAGTACGAGAGCAACGGTGGACTGACTGCCAGCTACTATGGAATTGCCCTTATACTATAGTCTACCTTATATATGTCCAGGTAATATGCCAATGGTGGGAAAATAAAAGGAGAGAAGTTGAAAGCCCTGCTTCTTGGCACTAATTGAATTTTACCCTAAAATGTAATTGTGTATACGTTATTTCCTTCTCTAAACTTTGAGTGTCTGGAGGAGTGTATGGCATGAGAGTTTAATATACACTTGATTGAATGAATGAATAAATAAATATTCTAAGTGAATATAAATTAATTACAATTTAACATGATAGAAAACCTCAAGTTATACAGATGATAAATATGTTCAGAATTAGATAAAAAGATATCAGTGTATACCTAAATATTTAGTATATTTCTTTAATATTATTTAAAATGGTATTTTCTTTAATAATTAAAAATTTTTAATGACTAATTTGTGGTTTATATACTTATTTAAGTTCACTTTTAATATAAAATACATGCAACTTGGTTGCAAGTCATTACAGTGCCTGGCTTTATCTCCTATCAGAAGAGAATGTAAATCCTCTGGAGAATTATAACATCAACATTAGTTCATCAGAATATTCTAATCTAGTAATGAAAATTAAATAGAAATTACTTGTAAAATCAGAATATATAATATCTCAAAATAAGTAACACATTAGATGGACTTACCAAAGATTAAACACAGCAGAAGAGTGTATTACTGAACTAGAAGATAAAGTAGTAGAAAATAAGACTCAGACTTGAAGAGAAAGAAAGAAAACTGACTTAAAAAAATTAAATACAGATCAATAGAAAATCTGTAAGTACATAAATGAAAAACTCAGGAAAATACAGAAAAGATCATTAGAGAAATGGTGAGAATGTTCCACATACATGCAAATGGAGGGTAAAAAAGAGAGGATGGGACAGAGCAATATGAGAAGAAATAATGACCAAAATGTTTCCATAGTAATGAAAGACAAATTCACAGATTCTAAACACTCTACTAATTCTTAACAGGAAAACGTCAAAGAAAAGTACACATAGGCACATCATAGTAAGACTGCAGAAAGAGAGAGAGAATATCTTAAGAATGGCCTCATCCATGAGCATGATATATCTTTCCATTTATTTGTGTTATCTTCAATTTCTTTCATCAGTGTCTTATTGTTTTCAGAGCACAGGCTCTTTGTTAAAATGTCCATACTACCCAAAGCAATCTATCAATTAAATGCAATCCTTATCAAAATGTCAATGGCATTTTACACAGAACTAGTACAAATAATTCTAAAATTTGTACGGAACCACAGAAGACCCCCAATAGCCAAAGAAGTTTTGAGAAAGAAGAACAAAGCTGGAGGCATCAAGCTTCCCTGATTTCAAACTATGCTACAAACCTATAGTAATCAAAGCAGTATGGTACTGACACAAAAACAGACACCTAGATCAATGGAAGATAGTAGAGAGCCTAGAAATAAACCCATTCTTATATGGCCAATTAATCTATGACAAAAAAGAAAAAGGACAAGAAAATACAATGTGGAAAGGACAGTATCTTCAATAAATAATGTTGGGAAAACTGGACAGCTATATGCAAAAAAAATGAAACTAGACCACTTTCTTATACCACATACAAAAATAAACTCAAATGGATTAAAGACAAATGTAAGACCTGAAACTATAAAGCTCCTAGAAGAAAACATAGGCAGTGAGCTCTTTGACATCAGTCTTAACAGTATTTTTTTGGATCAGTCTCCTCAGGCAAGAAAAACAAAAGCAAAAATAAACAAATGAGACTACACCAAACTAAAAAGCTTTTGCACAGCAAAGGAAAGCACCAGCAGAAGAAAAAGGCAACCTACTGAATGGGAGAAGATATTTGTAAATGATATGCCCAATAAGAGGTTAATATAAAAAATATACAAAGAACTCACACAACTCAATATAAAAAAGCCAATCTTATTTAAAAATGGGCAGAGGACCTGAATAGACATTTTTCCAAAGAAGACATATGAATGTCCAATGGGCACATGAAAAGATGCTCAACATCATTAATCATCAGATAAATGCAAATCAAAACCACAATGGAAAAAAAAAAACACACAATGGTGAATGGCTATTATCAAAAAGAAAATAAATAACATATGTTAGTGAGGATGTGAAGAAAAGGGAAACCTCCCCTACACTGTTGGTGGGAATGTAAACTGGTACAGCCATTATGGGAAACAGAATGGAGGTTCCTCAAAAAATTAAAAATATAACTATCATATGATCCAGCAATTCCTCTTCTGGGTATTTATCCAAAGAACATTAAAACACTAATTTGAAAAGATATATACACTCCAATGTTCATGGTAGCATTATTTACAATATCTACTTAGGAAGCAACCTAAATGTCCATTGATAGATAAACAAATAAAAAAATAAAATGGATATTTATATTATATATTATATACATAATTTATATATTCAATGGAATATTATTCAACTACAAAAAAGAATGAAATCTTACCATTTACGACAATGTGGATGGACCTAGAGGGTATTATGCTAAATGAAATAAGTCAGAGAAAGACAAATATCATAGGATTTCACTTATATATGGAATCTAAACACAAAACAAATGAACAAAAATAACAAAATAGAAACAGACTCATAGATACAGAGAACAAACTGGTGGTTGCTGAGGTCAGGAGTGGGAACCAGGGGAGATGGGAATGTGTGAAATACGTGAAGAGAATTAAGAAGTACAAACTTCCAGTTATAAAATAAATAAATTGCAGGAATGAACTGTACAGCATAGGGAATATACTCAATAATATTGTAATAAATTTGCATGGTGACAAATGGTAACTAGACTTATCATGGTGATCATCTCATAAAGTATAAAAATATCAAGTCACTATGTTGTACACCTGAACCTAACATAATATTGTAAGTCAATTATACTACAATCAAAAATAAAGAAAGAAAGAATGGCCTGAAAAAAAGGCACATTACCTTCCAAAGAGTAACAGTAAGATGGACATTTGATTTTGTAACAGAAATGATAAAAGCTAGAAGAACAATGGAATGATTTTCAATTATACCAGGAAAAAAATTTTTTAAGTGAATAAATAATGGCCAACCTGGCATTCTAAACCTTGAGAAAATTTCCCCGCAAAATGAGCACAAACCAAAAGTAAGAATAATCATGGATATCAAACCAGCATAAAAGAAATAAAAAAGATATTTCTTCTACAAGAGTGAGCAGTGGGGAAATAAAATGACCCTGGATTACAAAAGCAAAGTATAGACCTCTCTGGAAGAACACATTTTTAACACAGGTAACAATGTTGGAGTCCCACATATAAAATGCTGCCAAATATGAGTTCACACAAGAAAATAAGCCACAATTTGAAATAATTAGAAATAAAAAGCAGTAGAATTAGACAAGCTATTAATATAGATAACTAAGAACTGTGGGCTATAGACTTATAGAATAAGCATGTATAAAACAAAGAAATAAAAGTTGAAGCTTTTAAGAAGAAATAAAAAAACAAGGCACTATAAAACACTAATTTTTTAAAGAATTAAAAGGAAATTTTGGAAATGAAAAATATAACTTAATCTAAAATTTTAAGAATGTGTTAAACAACATATTAGACATAGAGAGGATGAGAGAACTGAAAGATAAATCTAAAGAAATTACTCAGAAACTACCACAGAGGAATTGACAAGTGGAAATATTAGAAGTGAAGTTAAGAGAAATGCAGGATAGAATGAGAAGATTTAACATAGCTCCAAGGATATCATACATGAGAAGAAAGAGAATGGGGGAAGGCAGTATTCAAAAAGGTAATGGCTTAAAAACTTCTAGAACTGATGAAAGACATTAAACCTCAGATTCAGAAAGCATATGAAAGACATTAAAACTCAGACTCAGGAAGCATAATTTATTTCAAGCAAAATAAATAAAGATGAATCAACAAGCTGACTTATCAAAGGGAAACTGTAGAAAAAAGGGGAAAAATATGCCAAAACAAAAAGAGATAGAAGACAGGTTACCTCCATAAGCAAGCAAAAATGTACTGACTGTACTATCAGCAGCAGAAGTCAGAGACAATAGAATAGTATTTTCAAAGTTCTAGAGGAAAATAACTGTCTGTCTAAAATTTTGGACCATGTTAAAGTTTGTTAATGCTTTTCAGCCAAAGACTCAAAGAATATACCTTGAGTAGTAGAATAAGTTGGGTTTAATACTTGTGGCAAGAGGGGGACCATGGTGTATCTCAGTAAGAGGGTGCTAGACATGACCTATTATAGCATCTGGGCTATGATTGGGTAATCTTGGAGAGGGTCTAAAGAATCAGAGGACTCTTTTTGGATGTGGGTGTTATCAGCAAGTGAGAGCAATTCTATGATTGTGTATCTCAATAATTATCAGGAGGGAGGACTAGATTGAGGATAAGCTGTACTTGGTTAAAAGTTTCAGTCACTCTTTTAGCAAGAGAGGGAGATGTTTGGGGTTTTGTGAGCTGTACAGTGACCTTGTCTGAGTGAAGTATCTGTGAGACTGTTTATGTTCAATAAGAGAACAGCATGGCTTAGCTGTAAGCATCAGATTCGTCTATAATAATATTGAGACCTAACTGTGAAGTTAGATCAGTCCCAGATGTCAAGAGCTGCCTTTTTTATCCTTAACGTCTATTCATAAATGAGGATGAAATAAATAAGAATGAATTAGTGAGTTTGACACTCACAGTCCCTCACTGAAGGTAATTCTAAAGGGTATAACTTCAGGAAGTAGGAAATTGAACCCAGAAGGAATGGGATATGAGAAAGAATAGTGAACAAAGGAATTGGTAATCATGGCTATCAATCAAACCTCGCATTAACAGTATGAAACAATAATAACAATAGTGATGGGAGAGGTTAAAAAATAAGGTTGGACCACAATTCTGAACAATATGTAAGATCAGAGGGGAAAGATTAGGCCAAACATTCTATGACTCCTGCATTAAGGAAGAGGTAGCAATTCTGATTAACCATAAGGCTTTCTTAAGGCAAGAATGCATGTTAAAATTTACGAGTAACTCCTAAAACAATAGAAATAGGCCATATAAATTTGGTGGGGGAAGGAATGAAAAAATTCATAAGGAAAGAAAAGGGAGGGCTTCCCTGGTGGTGCAGTGGTTGAGAGTCCGCCTGCCGGTGAAGGGGACACAGGTTGCCCCGGTCCGGGAGGATCCCACATGCCGCGGAGCATCTGGGCCTGTGAGCCATGGCTGCTGAGCCTGCGCGTCCGGAGCCTGTGCTCCGCAACAGAAGAGGCCACAACAGTGAGAGGCCCGTGTACCGCAAAAAAAAAAAAAAAAAAAAAAAAAGAAGGGGAAAATGATGCCAAGAAATATCATGAAAAATGAATCCAAACATATCAGTAATGACTACAGATGTAATCAGATTAAATTTATCAGTTAAAGGGCAAAATTTACCAAAGTGGATTTTTTTAGTGAGCTCTGTGCCTTTGCAACTGGCACACAAAACATAAGGACAAGAAGGTTGAAAGTTTTTAAAAGGATAGAAAATGAGCAAATATCATACTAGTAAAAGGAAGCTGATTTCTCTAATTAACCATCAGTCTCAGATCCTCTCTCTCTCTCATCACTGCCTACTGCTCCATTTTTTTTTGTTTTTTAATTCAAAGCAATTCTTTCTACCCATCATAACATGTCCCCAAATGGCCCTTCCAGCCGTTCTTACAATATGAACTTTCAGTTCCAGATACAACACTAACAGATTCCCAGTCTCTTAAAAAAGAAAATCTTATTAGTTGGAGTGAGGAAGGTTTAAGACATTAGAAATAACCCTTAGAAGAGAGTAGAAGGGTGGTTGCCCAGGGCTGAGGAGGGAGGAAACGGGGAGGTGATGGTCAAAGGGTACAAAATGTCAGGTACCTGAGATGAGTAAATTCTAGAGATCTTCACGACAAGGCGCCTGCGATTCATAAAGCCATGTTATATACTTAGAGCTTGGCTAAGAGGGTAGATCTCCCATTAAGTGTTCTTATCACAATAATAGAGAGGGTGGAGGAAACTTGGACCTGATGGATGTACTTATGCCATAGACTGGTGATGGCTTCACAGATGTATACTAATCTCCAAAGTCATCGGGTTGTATATATTAAATATGTACAGCTCTTTCTACATCAAAAAAAAATAGAAAAGAAATATGGGAAGGCTCTGAAGAACTGAAAAAGTACTTGCCGATCCTGATTGCAATAATTATTTAAGTTAGCTACTTTGTTTGATGGTCAGAACAATGTCATTAAGTCATCAAGAAAAGCTTAAATGATGTTTATAAAAAACTGTTCATTAACACATTGTGTCAATTCAGTTCCTCCATGAAGCAGACACCAAGATGGAATTACACATGTAAAAGATTCACTAGGAGAAATACCTGTGAAGGATAAAAGGAAGAAGGAGCAGAAGAAGGCAGAGAGAAGTTTAGACCAGGGATCCCCAACCCCTGGGCCACGGACCGGTATCAGACTGTGACATATGAGGAACCGGGCTGCACAGCAGGAATTAAGCAGCAGGTGAGAGAGTGAAGCTTCATCTGTATTTAGAGCCGCTCCCCATCACTCGCATTACTGCCTGAGCCCCACCTCCTGTCAGATCAGCAGTGGCATTAGATTCTTATACGAGTGCAAACCCTACTGTGAACTGCGCATGCAAGGAATCTGGTTTGTGTGCTCCTTATGAGAATCTAATTCCTGATGATCTGAGGTGGGGCTGAGGCAGTGATGCTAGTGCTGGGGAGTGGATGCAAATACAGATTATCATTAGCAGAGAGGTGTGACTGCACAGAAACCATAATAAATCAATTTCTTGCAGACATATTAAAATCCTATCAGTGAGAGGCAAGTGACAATTAAGTTGCATCTGATGGCAGGTTTTATAGTGGCAAGTGAGTTGATGTACTTCAATTGTACAGCTGCATCTGATGGCAGTCTTTAAGTCAGAATCTGACACTTATTTTAGTCTGTGCATGACTTGTCCATTATTTTATTTACCACTTCCATCCTCACCTCTTTCCTGCACTGCGTGCTTGTCTCAGTCAGTTTTGATAAGCTCACAAGCTAACCATAACCAAAATGAATAAAAAACAAATGTCACTGGAGAGCTTCTTTGAAAAGGGGGAAAGACCCAATGATGAGACAGCAGAAGACTCTAAGAGTGCCAACAAAAAGAAGCTGCGTTTAAAAGAAAATACCAAGACTCCTACTTAAATTACAGGTTCATTGCAACAGATGATTCACATTCTCCAAGCCTGCTTTGTATAATATGTGGCAACTGGCTACCCAACAAAGCCATGAAACCTTCAAAACTGCTTCGCCACATCATCATTCTAGTGGCTAACCGTATTGCTGAGGCTAAGAAGCACTTTACTATTGGTGAATATTTGGTCCTGCCTGCTGCTAAGGACTTTTGTGGTGAACTTTTAGGAGTGGCTGCAGTTCAAAAGGTGGCACGTGTTCCTCTTTCGGCTAGCACCGTAGATAAATTGATGAAACAGCAGAGGATATTGAGGCACAATGTTGGAGAGGATTAATGAGTCACCATTGTATGCAGACTCCAGGTTGACGAGTCTACCAACGTTGACAACAAGGCAACAATGCTTGTTTTTGTGCGATATATTTTTCAGGAGGATGTGCATGCAGATATGTTATGTGCACTTTTGTTGCAGCCAACACTACAGCTGCAGAACTATTCAAGTGTGAATGATTACATATCAAGAAAATTGAATTGGTCATTTTGTGTTGGTATATGCATGGATAGAGTGGCTGCCATGACTGGACAGCTTTCTAGTTTCATTGCTTGGGTCAAAAAGGTCGCTTCTGAATGTGAGTCTATGCACTGTGTCATCCATAGAGAAAGGCTGGCTAGCCGGAAAATGTCACCTGAACTTAACAATGTTTTGCTGGATGTGATTAAAATTATCAGCCACATTAAAGTACATGCCCTTAACTCACGTCTGTTCGCGCAGCTCTGTGAGGAGATGGACGCAGAGCACAGACGTCTTTTCTTATACACAGAAGTGAGATGGTTTCTAAAGGTAGATCACTGGCCAGAGTTTTTGAGTTATGAGAGCTGCTCCAGAAATTTCTTTTAGAAAAACAGTCACCACTGGCAGCACATTCCAGTGATACAGAATGGGTCTCAAAACTTGCTTACTTGTGAGACATATTCAACCTGCTCAACAAACTCAACCTGTAACTTCAGGAGAGAAAAACAACTGTGTTCAAGTCGGCAGATAAAGTGGCTTCATTCAAAGCCAAACTGGAATTACTGGGGCGACGAGTGAACATTGGGATTTTTGACATGTTTCAAACATTAGCAGAGATTTTGAAAGAGGCTGAGCCAGGGCTTTCTTTTCTCCCAGGTGGTGCATGATCACCTATCTCAACTTTCAAAAGACTTTGAGCATTACTTCCCAACCACAAAAGACCCCCGTACTGGGAAGAAATGGATCTGCGACCCATTTGTGAATAAGCCAGGTGAATCAACTTTGTCCATGCAAGACGAGGATCAACTGCTTGACATCACAAATGACAGTAGCCTGTAAAGTATGTTTGAGTCAACTTCAAATCTCCATACAATCTGGATTAAAGTCAAGGCGGAACATCCTGAGATTGCCACAAAAGTACTGAAAAGCCTGCTTCCATTTCCAATATCCTATCTTTTTGAAGCAGGGTTTTCTGCAGTGACAGCAACCAAAACGAGATTATGGAGTAGACTGGACGTAAGCGAAACACTTCAGGTGTCACTGTCTCCCGTCACCCCCAGATGGGACCATCTAGTTGCAGGAAAACAAGCTCAGGGCTCCCACTGATTCTACATTATGGTGAGTTGTATGATTATTTCATTATATATTACAATGTAATAATAATAAAGTGCACAATAAATGTAACGCACTTGACTCATCCCCCGACCCCAGTCCATGGAAAAACTGTCTTCCATGAAACCAGTACCTGGTGCCAAAAAGGCTGGGGACCGCTGCTTTAGATCATGAAGCAGATCTAACCCCTGTGTAAGGAGAAAGGGATGGAAGTATTGAGTTGGAAGAGTCCCACACTAAAACACATTGCTGAAAAGATCTCTTTCAGGCCAGTGGAGTTTCCAGGCAAAGTTGCCCATCAGAGGAATTCCTTGTTGGACAGGAATGGGTTGGCACTATTCCAGAATTCCTGTTCCAGAATTCCATATTGGATAAGAATGAGCCTGCCATGCTCATTCATTGGCTAGAAATGGTGCCAGGGAAGCATGGACTCAGTATTTATAGGGCAGCAGCTTTATAGGGCTGTCTGTCAACTATGCCCCTATAGCAGGCTCACATGAAGGAAATCTGAATGGCATGACCCATGGCCACCACGTGCATAACTTACACCACACAGATTCATTCCTCCACTCATGTTCAAGGGACAGCTACTCCATGGTCCCCTTGGGTCTCTCTTTATAAGAGAAAACTTAGACGAGGGAGGTTAGTGAGATGAACCGTAGTTCCTAATACTGTGGTTAATCTTGGGGCCACAATTGGTCCTCATCCTCTCCCCTCTACACCATTCATTCTAAAGTCTCCTCATCCTCACCATTGCCTTAGCAAGCCTTGGTGGTTTACGTGGTAATATGACTCAAATCTTCTTTCTCAAGAGGCCTGAACAAACCACTGGTAGCCATACAGTTTTCAAGCTGGAGTTGCTTCACAGGTCCATTCAATGGGAAGTACCAGGATGCACCTAATTGAATCAACTGGGTTCCACAAGTAGTCCCCCCTGCCCCCATCACGTAAAAGCAGCCTTCCTGCTGATCAGAGCCAATTATCCCAGACTCTTCTTCCTGCCTGCTAGTCCCTGGGTACAGGAGTCCAGAGTGCTCTGACTACAGTATAACCTATAGTTTAATGGAATTCTTACTCTGTCCACTGACAAAGTTTACTATCTCCACTGGGGATAAAGACTTTTATCTCACAGTGCCCATAGTTCCAAGCACATGAAGCACAAAATTCCCACAGGGTCATTGAGAGTGATGTTGAGTGGAGCCACCCATACTTTCAGGCATTGGTTCCTAGACTCATGTATCCTTCCCACTGAGGACACAGCACCACCTCGAGGTTTCTGATTTAATACATTGTGCGTTTTGTCCTGAGGAGGGCATCCCGCCATCCAGACTGCTAACTCTGCACTCACAGGGCAGCAGCTGAGCCTGCCACGGATCCACACTCCCAGCAGCAGTTTCTCTTGAAGTGGGTCCAAGGGGGTCTCCAAGGGGGTCCATGACCACCATAGACAAGGAAAGGTCAAAAGTGATGTAGAGGAGTTTCTAGGCGAACACCTAAAATCTAACTATTTCCACAGTTGTTCCAACTATCTTGCTGTATAACAAATTATTCGAAAACTTAGTTTCTTGAAACAAGTGTCATGTTATGATATCTAATGATTTTGAAGTGTAGGGATTTGGGCAAGGTTTGCTGGGTGATCGTTCCATTGTGCAAGGTATCGATAGGTCACTTGGTGGTATCAGCTGGGGTGTGGTCTGGAGGGTCCAAGATAGTTCAATCGCCTGCCCTGGCACCTTGTTATGGATGAATGGAAACCTGGGCTTAGCTGGGACAATTGGCCTGAGGGTCCACACATGGCCATTCCAGCATGGCAGCTCCAGAGTCGGAAGACTGCTTCTGTGGTGGCTCAGGACTCTGGTGAACAAGGCAGAAGCTGCATGGCCTTCTCTGATCTAGCCTCAGAAGTCACATAGGATCTCGGTCACTGTACTCTATAGGTTGAAGCAGCCAGACTAAAGGGGAGGGAATATAGAATGCACCTTTCAAGAGGAAGAGAGTCAAAAAATTTGTGACCTTGTTTTAAACGTATCCCAGAACTAAACTTTCTGTTAGCTGGGATAATTTCTTACACAGTGGACCTCAATTTCCATCACTGCCAGGAATGCAGTATGTCACAATAATTTACACAAGGTAGGAACAAAATTATCTATTGAATGATTGCATGTTTAAATGTTTATTACAATCTGGAAGACAAGAAATGAACTAGCTGGAGACAATAATGCCTGCCTCTTTCATGGCAAGAAACCCCCTCCCCCACTTTCCCTGTTCCCTTGAGTGAAGGAAAGACTCATAACTAGCATCACCCCCCCCCCCACTCCCCCACCTTCTCATACATATGCCCTTGTAAAGCAGAGCTGCAGAGCTTGCTCTCAGGGCCTCAGTCTGGCCATGCACTCAGGGCCTGAGCCTCTTCCACTGCTGTGTGCACAGCCCGAACACAAACACACTTCATTCTCTGATTCCCAATCCTCCCTCAGGAGAGGCTGCTGTCCTCAGGTACTCCAGCTATTGCTGTTGAATTATTATTCAAATTAGTATTCTTTTAATAACTTGAATATTTAGATAATTTTAATTATTTGAACTAAATAATTTGAGTAATTATTAAAATTATCATTGTTATTTTTATTCCTGGGAGATGAGACCTGGGAGGTAGTTTGCCCAAAAGGCTGATAGCTCTCCCTTGAAGAAGTGCTCTCTGATCTCCCACAAAGTTCTCTTCACTGCAGGGCAGGGGGATTGTGGGGAGGAGAAACCAAACTCAATATTTGCCAACTTACATGTTTTCCACCGTCCATGCTGCCTTGCACAGTCTCTTTTGGGAAGTACATTCTCCAGTTTAACATTCTTTCCCCTTCTCCTTCTCTTCTCCAAAATGGTGCCAGTTTGTAGAGGGAGGGCTTAGTCGACCTGTGGGTGTGGGGAGAGGAGATGATCCACTGACCAGGTGTGAAAAAACTCAGAGTCTTTGCACTGAACATGTCTTCACATTGCCCTTACACTGGAATGTAGCTAAGCATCGGATGTGTATGTGTTGGGTTCCTCCAACAGCTGATCCTGAGATAAGGACCTGGGTGGAGGTAGTTTATTTGTGAGGTGATCCCAGGCAGCAGGATGGAGGGTGGAGCGATCTCAGACAGGGCAGGGAGTGAAGTCCGTGTAAGGGTATGATACAGAGGAAGTTCCTGCAGGTTGGTGGCTCCACGCTGCCAGGACCCCCTAGAAGTGTGTAGAATACCCTTCCAGAATTGTCCCCCTGAAGAACACTGGGCTGGGTGGTTGTCCCCCAGCTCCCATTACCAATCAGTTGAGAGTTGGAGGGTTGCCCCCGGGGGCAGTAACTCACCCCACTGCAGGCTGAGCTTCAGGGTGGCCATCAGAGAAGACCCTGGGGCAGGAAGAAGACTCACAACTTGAGCTTGAGGAGGGAGGCTGGTAGCAGGAGGTCAGTGAGCTCGTGAGACATCTCCACTGCAGCTTCATGGGGAAACCAGAGGTGGGCAGAGGGACGACGTGGCCACAGACACCTGCACAATGCAAAGGAAAATGATTTCCCCTTAGAAACTAGAGATATGATACCACTGACTTTGAGCTCCCAGGATTAGCAAAGAAATGTAATGCCCACCTGTTCCCTCATAGGCAAATTGTTACCTTTCTCTGCGGAAGCTTTTAGTATTTTCTTTTGTTCTTGATGTTCTACAATTTCACGAGGATGTATCCGGTTGTGAGTTTTGGGTCCTTTATTTTGCATGTTTCTACGTGACCTTTTCCAATCTGAAAATCTGCAGAGTTTTTTCAGTTCTAAGTTTTCTCATATTGTTTCTTTATTTTCTCTTTTCCATGCTCTCTGATCTTTTTTTTTTTTCTAACTAATTCATGGATTCTGTCTTTATCTGTGCCCATGCTGCAATTTGGCACATCTATTAAATTTTCAAAACTAGTTGGTGATCATGGAATCCTAATTAATTCTTTTTCATACCACTTGTTCTTAATTGATGGTGTACCAGCCTTTCATATCTGAATATTAATTACACTTACCTTAGCTATTTCTCCCTTCTCATGGACATTAGCTATTTTATTTGTTGATGTTGGTTCTTATTTTTAATGATGTTTGTTTTTCTTAAATGTTTGGACATTCTTAACTATTGTTTGCGCTTGAATCTGAAACTCCTGTTTGCCTGAGTACATAAGTGCTGGTTCCATCTTCCTTCGGTGACTTGGGTGGGAGAGGGGCATGGAGGTGGAGGGCAGAAATTGCAAACTAGTAGCTTGTTTGCCTTCTGAGAAGGGAACTAACTAACCCCTCCAGGAGTGTAAGTAAGTCATCTGGAGTCATTTCTCTCCTTCAGTGGCCCAACTGCCCTTCTGAGTTTCCTGGGTCAGGACTCCTCCTGCTTCAGATAGCTATGCTCAGAGTTTATTCTGGGGACAAATGCATGAATCAGCCACCCTCTTTCTTCTTCCTTTCTTTCTTTCTTTCTTTGTTCCTTGGATGTCTGGGGTTACTTCCAGTTCTGTTCTGCCTCTCTGGGTTGTTTCTCCCCTTCTGGAGCTTTTATCCTGGGTCTGAACCTCACCCATGCTCTCTGTTCAGTTGGTGTGAGGAGGGAAAGGGGCCTGGTGGGCTCAGCTGTTCCGAATACTGAGCTTTGTTAATTAACCTGATGGTTGCCCCAAAGCCCCTCCTGGTCTCTCTGTTTGTTGACTCTGAGCTTAAAATATTTCTGAAATTTCTATTACTTCCCTGGTAGTTTTCTGTTGTCTGTGTGCTATGGCTTTTTATTCTGCCCTTATATTTCTGCAGACTGATCCCATCTGCTTTCTATCTTCCAAGAATTTTTCAAAATCTGTCTAAGGATAGATCCTTTTCTTGCCGTGGTGGATTCCTTTACCTCCTCCTCCTTTCATCCATTTATCTTGTTTAATTCTCACAATAATTCAGTGAAAGAGGTATTCATGATGACCTTATTTTTTTAGAAGGAAAACTAGGGCTCAGAGAGGTAACTTCTCTGAGGTGTCACAGCTAGAACTTGGTGGTGTTGGAATCTGAACCCTGGTTCAACTAACTCCAGGTTGTAATTACAAGTATTCTCACCACTTATCAGGGACTTTCTCTATGTCTGCTTCTTAATTCCTTCCCGCTGTGGCCTAAGAGCTCCTTGAGAAGTGAGGGTTGTTCTGGAACCCCCTTTGGGTCCTCTGCAGCACCTTGCACTGTGCAGAGAACACCAAACACTGGGAGCATGGGTCGATGGCAACCTGCCCAAGGTCACCTGACTAGGAAGTGGCAGATCAGGATTTAACCCAGGAAGTCGGGCCCCAGGGACTGTACCCTAATGCGATCTTCCATTCAGATCTGAGGTCTCATTCACAAACTTCCTCTCAAGCATCTCTTTCCTGTCACTAGGCCAACAGACAATTTATGCTGAGGGAAGACTGCCCTTGGGGAGCTTCCACTGCTGTATTTCATGACAAGCATCATGGCACTATTTGATTCTCAAAACCAAGACCAAGTATCATTTTAATGAAACAGAAGAGATGAGAAACAAAAAGAAAAGAAGAATACAGAATATGGGTTGTATGTCAGAGCTATTAACAAACTACACAGACACAACAGAGACTGAGAAAGTGGTAGAGACCGTGTCTGGGCAAGGAAGGGAGTGGGGACTGTGGAGGTGGCAAGACCAGGCTAGAGGAGGCGAGAAGCTGTTGTTCATGACCTGCCCCTAATGAGTGGTGTCACTTTCAGAAGTGGACCTCTGTGGGCTTCAGTGTTTCCATTTGTAGGATAAGGTCATCTCTACAGTCCCACTAACACTGATATGTAAGGTTCTAAATAAATAGCAAAGTCACTTTTATCAGAACTAAAAACTTAACTCATGAGTCTTCCCAGCCTCTCTACTTACCCTTGTCTTTCAGAGCCCTGGGTACTTCTCCAATGCTATGCCTCATTATCCTTCACCTTATACTTTTCCCCTCTAGCCCACAGACCTAGGCATGGCTTTCTTGTGTTAAATGTCATTATATTTTCTGCACCCAAGTCCTTTCTCATGTCAGGTTGCACCATCCCCTTTCTGACCACCCACCCACACACCCACACATGCCCATTTTGGGCCAGGCTAATTATATTTGCTATTTTTAAGACTCTGTTTAGGTATAATTTCCTCCAGGAAGACCTTTCTGATACCCCTCCCCAGGCTCTGTGCTTCTCTCTGCTGCCTGAGGGGGGCCCATGATGGACCACAGCACTAATCTAATTTAAACCTAACATCCTGGGCAAGCAAACATTAGCTCTGTTTTTACAGATGTGGAAACTAAGACTCAGCAAGATTGAGGAACCCACCCAACACTGCACACCATCAAGTCTCAGAGCCAGAAGTCAAACCCAGAGTGTGTGCTCTGGCCATCTTTGTAGCATCCGTGTCATAAGGCTGGGGCACAAATGGGATGATGCCCCAACACCCCAAGCTGGGGTGGTGAGAATGGCAAACTTGCAAAGGCCAGTGCACAAGTCATGGAGAATAGAAAAAGGCTGGGCTGAGAGACTGATGTAGGGAGGACCTCAGGCCCCACCCTGAAAGGGGAGGGGAGCACAGGGGCAGCCTGCGAGTCCCACTTCCTGGGCACATAAACTAACCATCACAGTTGGGTTGGAGGAAAGGAAGTATGTCCTAAGAAAGGGACAGTGGGTGCCAAGGCACAGAGAGAAGCTACAGAACTATGCATGTTGGGATGTGTGTGTGTCTGAGTGTATCTAAGTGTAAGTAGGTCTACATGTGTGTATGTTTCTGTGTGTGTGAATGTGCGTGTGTGTGTGTGTGTGTGTGTGTGTGTGTGTGTGTGTGTTTTGGTGGAAGGGCAGGGGAATACACAGAAGCAAAAGTGTGCCAAAAGACAGCAGAAGCTGGGCAAGGTCTTACCTGTCATGCTGAGGAGCTTTACTTTACACTGAGACCCAAATCAGGTTGATCATCAGAATCATCTAGAATCTCCTAGGCATCATTTTTGAAAACAGATTGTGTGGCCCCCTCCAAGATCCAATTAATCAGATTAAACCAGAAACTTATATTATTAAAAAGCCCCATTTTGTCCCCCAGTCTTATGACTATGTTTGAGAATTCCTTCTTTAGACAATGGAAGCCACTGAAGTATTAAATGGCAAGGTCCAAATTTTGTTGACATTTAACTCTCTTCCTGGTTTAAGTGTTTGTGATTTTCACATGAATAGGATAACTTTTCCATGGTGGCTCCAAGTATCAACGCAAGTAGAATGTGCCTGGGAAAAACTTGGCTGAGATCCTCCCCGGTATGCTTATCTTTGCAGACACAACCTAATCGGGATCAGAAGGGCCAGGGAGCTGAGAGGCAGAAAGATGGAGTTCTCTGTCACTGTCAACCCCATTTCCATAGAGATCCATTCATTCATCAAGCATTTATGTGAGGCTCACAGAGTACCCAGTCCATGCCAGGCTCAGTGAGGGACAGGAAGACAGCAGAAGCCAGCTTACAATTTTGCAGACTCGTGTACCTGAAACACACGGTTTTGGAAAGAACAGAATACAGAGCTCTTTCAAGCCAATGTTTAAGATAGGTGTGAGGCAAGATGGTACAGATGCAAAACATACATGTCAAAGACCTCATCTTGTTTAACAAGGCAACTCACACAAAGTGGCTAATACACACCTGGTACATAGGCAGCATTAAATAAATGGTGGTGCCTTGCCTTCCTGAGTTATTATTAAATCTAGCACCCTCTTTTCGGGAGTGATAGTTCTTGAGATCCTGAAATAAATTTTTAAAATGAAATAGCATGTCTGGCTTCTAGAACTGTAGGAGATTTTATTACTATCATGGTATCCATCTGGTTAACATAGTAGACAGGACACTGCATGGGTGTAAGCTGAGCTCCAAAACAGATATTCCAGATAAGACTTCCATAGGAAATAGAAATACCCTTTCCTCAGGATATTTGTTAGTCCTCTTTCAATTTAGACCCTTTGAAGCACACCCAGGGAGACGATCAGAGTCATCACCACCACCTCCAACCCCAGAGAAAAATGTTTTTCTGAGGGAGGCCCTTCTTCTTTGTGAGCTTTAAATGCCTTGTGACATTCAATACTAAAGTTCTTTAATCATCTCTCACATCCGGTCTCAATAGGTCAAATGGCTCAAATTCACATGTATCTTGCATGTCAACTAGGGGGGAAGTGAACCTTTCTTAGAGAGTAGGCTGCAGGTTATCCAAGGATGGTTTTTAAGATGATAAGAAAGTACAGGAGCTAAGGATGGGAAATGTCTTCAACCTGCAGCAGCTCTGACCTCAGACACACCCAGGCCCAGGGTTGCTCTCTCGACTCTAGAGGAAACCATTCTCAAAACAGAGGTCCTGGGCTTCCCTGATGGCGCAGTGGTTGAGAGTCTGCCTGCCAATGCAGGGGACGCGGGTTCGTGCCCCAGTCTGGGAAGATCCCACATGCCGCGGAGCGGCTGGGCCCGTGAGCCATGGCCGCTGAGCCTGCGCATCCGGAGCCTGTGCTCCGCAACGGGAGAGGCCACAACAGTGAGAGGCCCGCGTACCGCAAAAAAAAAAAAAACAAAAACAAAAAAACGGAGGCCCTATGTTATGAAGTGACTCTGTGTTGTGTTTCTGAATTTCCCCATCTTGTACAGAGTGTGTAGATATGCCCCCTCATCTCTCACGCTTAGTTAGTTCCTACCACCACATACTAAAAGGGACTTCACTCTTCCACTGTTGGGTAAACCAAGCATCACCTTCTTAGCCAACTGGTTTGCAGCCCCGTGACCTGTCCTGGCCCTCCTCTGACCATGTTCACATTTACCCTCCCCTCCACATAGCTGTGATTCTTTGAGGGTCCAACATAGTGAGCCTGAATTAACAGAAAGTAAGAGTCCAAGGACTGAATTAAATGACTATAATTTAGGAAATAACATCAGCTAAAATCTGACACTCAAGAAAAGAAGAGAATAAAACCCTGATAAATTTTAAATCTTGATAAATTAATTCTTGGCTGTTACTCTTAGAGAGATACACCTTGAAACACAAGAGAATTCCCTCAATATAATATGTAGGCTTTTTGCTAAGATGCACCTGAGCTTTGGCCTGAAAGCTGGACCAAAGGAGGATTCAGACGCTAAGACTCAGATATGACTACATGTGAACCACATTCTCTTCTCAGAAGGGCAGGTCCCTCAGTGCCTTGAGCAAAGTCCTGGTCAGTGAGAAAGGCCTAGAAACGCTTACTGTGAAAGGAACCCGACTAGCTGACAACACAGCTGTGGCTACCATGACATAGAGCTGGGTCCTATATTATGAGGAGACCGTCCCTCTGCTGGTCCTCACTGAGAATTCCAGCCTTTATCTCAAAACTGCATTAGATAGATACGGAGAGACATATGCTTTGTTGTAGCACACCAACTTTCCTGCCAAGAGCAGCTAAAAATAATGGGGGAAAAATCAATTTTAAGACACCAGAGACCCATCAGGCCCTAGGACTTAAAGGTTCATGATCCTGGAGAGAAGAGAAATTCACTGAGGTGAGTTCTAATATTCTATTCCAGTTTTTCCTTCAAGGCATTTGCCACTTCTTAAGTGATGTAGCAAGTCAAGCAGAAAGCAGCTGGAAGCACCTGAGAACCTGAATAGAACTTTAGGCAGTGTCCTGGGCATGGGGAGATCACATTGGGAGTTCAGGACTACCAAGATAAGCAGGACATATGGTTCCAGAAACACAGAGAAGAAAGAAAAGAAATGCAGACTGTGAACCCAACATCAGGTACAACTTTTCCACTCAAGGCCTTGCTCATTCCTAAAGAAGGCAAACTGAGCAGAAAGGAGCATCAAAGAGGCTCAGAAGGTAAGCAGAGCTTTGGGCAGACTCATTGGGCAGGGAGGGGAGGGGAGATTAAACATCATCAGGATTCCTCCACAGAGGAAGCTCCTCTCACTTGAGATGCATGAAGGGCTAAATTCTAGGGGCCAATGCAGTCAGGGATTAGGCTTTTTAGAGGTTTGGTGTCAGCCTTCCCCACTGACAAGAGAAGAATTAGTAATCTAAAAGACAGATCAGTTGAAAATATTCAGGGAATTCCCCGGCGTTCTAGTGGTTAGGACTTTGAGCTTCCACTGCAGGGGGCATGGGTTTAATCCCTGGTCAGGGAACTAAGATCCCACATGCCGCAGGATGCAAATATATATATATATATATATATATATATATATATATATATATATGAATAAATGAAAAGAAACAGCCCTCTCACCACCAACACCCTTTCCCCACAAAAAAAAATCCTTTCCCCTAAGTTTGGGAAGAAAGCAAGAGTGTCTGCTTTCACTTCTTTTAACATCGAACTGGGTGTCCTGGCCAGTGCAATAATGCAAGATAAAAAAATAAACAGCCTACAGATTGGAAAGGAAGGAAATATTTATTCCTAAATAACACGATTATTTACAGAGGAATTTCTCCACCCATGTCCTCACTACAGAACCTGCATGGCACCCTTTTCCTCCACACCTCCAATACCTCTCCTTTTTAAGGACCAGCTCAAATATATCTGTCTCATTAAAGCCTGCCCTGATGCTTCCAGCCTCAAACTCTCTCCCCTTCTCTTAAGTTTTTACTTTAGTGCAATTCAGTAAACAATGTACTAGGCACTGGGGATTCCCATAGAATTTTATTTACCCATTTCTGTGGTATTTACCACTCAAGAAAAATTTTAAAATATAAATACATTTCCTTAAAAACAAATGTCAGTTAAGCTAAGATTTCCTTTCACAAATATCCTCAATCCCAGCTCCTCCAAACCTACCCAGCGGTAACCACTGTTATCACTTTCATTTGTAGGCTTTGGAACTTCTGGTCTTTCATTGTTTTGTATTTTACATAAATATCTTTGTCCCCTAGAAGATGTATAAAATTATTTTGTGTCATGCTTTCTTTTCCCGTTGCTTTACATTTTTCATAAAAGAAAGGACAACATACATAATTACTTGTCACTTACTTAATTCTAAAGTGTACCCTAAAGATCTACTGATAGATCTAACCCCTTCTTCTTAACCTTTGTATAATTTTCATTGTATGGCTTTAACCTCTGTTTATTTAGATACTCACCTATTGTGCATTTGCAGTATTGGTTGTTTGCAGTATTATGATATTATGAACATCACTGCAATTACCGTAATTGTATATGCCCTTTCTGTGCACATGAATGAATGTCCATCTTTGGTACAAACCAAGAAATGAAAATTCTGGATCAGAGTATGTCCACTTTTCTTCTTACTAGATATTTCCAGATTGCCTTCCAAAACTTCCTTGAAAGCAGGATCTTGGTTAAGTACATCTCAGCATTCTGCCTCTAGCCCTAAACTGTTCACACAGTAGGCACTCAGTAAGTATTTTTAAGTTGATGGATGAAAGAGTGCATGGTTATACTGAAAATATTCTGAATCATTTCTCTGACCCACCATGTAAAGACTTGCAGTATTTTTTTTTCATTAGGTCTGTCACATTTGGGTGTTTCTCTGTGTGAAATTTCTTTTGAATTTTTAAATTTAATTTATTTTTTTATACAGCAGGTTCTTATTAGTTATCCATTTTTTGCATATTAGTGTATATATGCAGTATTTAACTTTTTATGAATGCCTTGTCTAGTCTTCAATTTCTAAACCATAAATGCTATGTCTTCTATTTTTCCGCATCACACATAGCAACTAGCACCTAGATGGGTGTTTAATAAATATAGGTGTTTGCTAAATCAGTGAGTAGATTCAATTTATGTTTATAGTGAAATAAGTTGGGGAAATAATCATTGTGATTATAGCAACACACAGTGAACATCAAGTAAGAGTGACACTGCACAGGCCAATTACTGTGAGAAGAGCTCTAGGCAGTGGACATGTTTCTCTAGACCAAATGACACAGTAATGGTGGTCATTAACTGAGAACACAAAACGATTGGCTAAGGGCCATTCCTCTTCAGTAGCAATATGTCAGCACTGAGGGATGGTGGAATTGTACTAGGGAGGGGAATGTGGTTCCATTCCACATTAACAGAGCTCTCAATATTCTGATGATGTGCAAATGTGCCACATAAAACATTTCAAGGCAAGGACATTGGTGAGAAAGAGACCTAAGCTTGTCCTGCTTTAAGGATCTTAAGAAGCAGTGTCTCAGAGCTTGGTGATGAGTCTGACTTGTTTTATGCCCAGACAAATAGGGCTTGGGGCCACCACACATCTCCAAAGTGGCCTCCAAAAATCCATCATCTGAACCTACCTCATTCTAATAGCATCGCTTCTCAGAAGCCTCATCCTCAGAGGTGAAATAAATCCCAATCATTAAAGCAAAAGAAATGCTCCCCTCTCATTTCCACAAGTGTCCATTTCTCCCAAGTTTTTCTAATCATTTTCTCATTAGTCTCATTCTCTATCGCACTATCATTATTATTCTGTTTATGTAACATCATTCATTGAGCACCTTCCAGACTCCTTCCCACCAGCATGCACAATACATTCAAATTATGTAATTATGCCATTGTAATCAAATCATTAAGATTCACATTAAACATGTATTAAAGTTCATAAGAAAAAAAAAAAACAAGCACTAGACACAGGCAGTAAGAGGGAGGGAAGCAGACAAACATGCTTGTAATGGTAACTTGCTTTTAAAAAGCCCATGACTGCAGATTTAGGGTCTTGGAAGGATTGTGTAACTGAGAAGAGGTTGTTGATTTTTAAAAATGAAAAGCAGCTCTCCTCTTTCTACCCCTATGATGCCATTGAGTTAATCCCTTGATTATAAAATAACTAATAGAAAACAACTCAAGATAAGGTCACTGCATTTGGGGCACACACACACACACACACACACACAGTGAATAAAACAAAAAGGGCTGTACAAGAGATTTGCAAGTACTCACTGGCTTGGGAGAAATAATACCATACCTGTGAAGAATGTCAGTTTACTAATGGATTTGAGTCATGTGTGATATCTACACAATAAATTTAGGAATACAAGACCAGACTTACTGATGTTGGTTATTTCCTATTAGAGATGGCTCCTACAGTGCTGCCAGCTGAGAACAGCCAGATGATAATTGTGCCCTGAGTTGGGTTGTGTGGTTGTGTAAGTCCAGTGGTAATGCCAGTAATTTGCACCTCATATTAGAGAGATTTGGTGGAGGAGGGCTTTAAAATAATACTCAAGACTACAGTCCAGGTCCTGCCCAGACCTACTGAGTCAGAAACTTGGTGTGGAGCTACCAATCTGTTTCAACAAGCCCTACAGGAGATTCTCAAGGACACTGTAGTTTGAGGACTACTGGGCAGGACCATGCCCAAGACTGGGTGATGGAAAGAAGGAGAAAGACACATTTAAGGGGTACTCACTGTGCTGTGGCCACTGGGTTAGACACTTTAGGTATATGATTGCATTTAATTTTCTAATAATGTATTTATTCACTCAATAAACATATCCTGCCTAAGTCAAGACCTTGTTAGGGTCTGGAAATATAAAGGCATAAAGCACAATGCCTACCTTCAAGGAGACATGCAGTAAATTAATAATTATAAAGTAGTAACAATAATTGTCATCACATATTGAGTGCTAATTGTGTGTCAAGGACTCTGCCAAGTGCTTTACCTGTATTATCTCTAATCCTCACAGCAACCTTAAGGATGCTAAGGTGGTGTTACTGCCAGTTCCCATTTGAGGAAGCTGAAGACTTAAAGAGGTTAAATAACTCACCCAAAGGCACATAGCTCACAAGTGGTTAAGCTGGGATTGAACCGTATTCTTAATCACTCCAGCACTAGTTTCTAACCTACAGGTCCAATTCTCATAAGTACCATCTCATGAGGAATCCAAAAAAATTCACAAGTGCCCAGGCATTTTCTGCAGCCTGATTAAATTACAGGTCCAGGTCTTATATATAATGTTATTTTTCAAGTGTTACTAATGCTATTGCATTTAATAAAATACTGGTTACATAGTCATTGTTGTTGTTTGTAATTTTCTAAAGATACTACAAGTAGAGTTACTATTTTGTGGGATAAAATGTGGGGCTGTCAAAGAGAGCTCTTATTTGGAAACATAGGGAACCATATGTTTCCATATGGCACTATACCATACAACATTGAAAGGGTCTGAAGTCTCCTCCAAATCTGAATAATGTATGATCTAATCTCCATTAAAATAAACAAAAGGGTATGTGTACTCCCAAAATCTATGGATACTCTCAAAATCTAGTTTGAGAGCCACTGCAATAAAAACTAAACACTTTCACATAATGGGACCAGTTGGTGACAGTTTTATTTTAAACATAATTACCAATGTATTTCCACTAAAAATTCACTTTAAAAATTACCCAGGGACTTCTCTTGTGGTCCAGTGTCTTGTACTCCATGCTCCCAATGCAGGGGGCCTGGGTTCAATCCCTGGTCGGGGAACTAGATCCCACATGCATGTCATGACTAAGAAGTCTGCGTGCCGCAACTAAAAGATCCCACATGCCACAACGAAGATCCCATGTGCCACAACTAAGATCCAGAACAGCCTAAATAAATAAATAAATAAATAAATTTTTCATTACCCAAATTCTATGACAAAGAGACCACGCAAATGATTCAGAACACTCCTGTTGCAAGACCCTTGTTTTTGCCTAGGAATTCTTTGAGGAACCATCCTTTACTTATTGCTGTTGTGGTTCAAGTGGTGCTGACACCACCCTAAATTTCAGGTTTGGGCTCATGGCCCCAACCTGGTCAATCAGAGAACCTGAACCCCAGACCCTGGCCACAGTGTTTCATTCAGGAATGGGCATATGGCCAAGCTGAGCCAAGTCAGTCAGAGCCTTTCCCAGGGCTTCTAATGGAATTGTTAGAAAGAAGTATTCTATATTTGCTGTAGTACCAACTATTACATAAGCATAAGCCAAGAACTACAGATGACCATCTTTCTACCACATGGAGAGTCTGCTTGAGAATGAAGCCAACACTGAGGACAAATAAGCCAAGAGATAAGAGAAAAATATGCAGATTTCTAATGATGCTATTTGAACTTCTGGATCCAGGATCACCTAAGGCCACCTGATGCTGAAAACTCAGCCTCTGTGCACTGGTGCCAAACCGAATCTCAGAGACAGAGTTTTGGGTGAAGCAGAAAAGAATAACTTTATTGCTTTGCCAGGCAAAGGGGGACACAGCAGGCTCGTGCCCTTAAAAGTGTGTGTCCCAACCCAGGAGGATTTGGTGAGGAGTTTTACAGCAAATGGTTCAAGGGTGGGTTGCTGATAAGATTAGAGTGTGTGCAGGGCCTGCACTCCTTTAATCTGGTCTCAGATAATATCTTGATGAGCTTCTCTGGTTCCTTTAATCTGACCTCCAGTGGTTTTCTCTGGAATGAAGAATGCTAACATCTTCCATTTGTTGGGTTTTTTTCTTCTGTAAAGAGCTCAAAGATATTGTTGTGTGTATCCCTTGAGGCAAAACCAGGACCTGCCCCAAGGCTGCACTGTTGTTTCTTGGCTGCTCCTCCCTTGTCTCTGCATCCCCTCCCTTCCCTGATTAGCAACAGTTCAAATCTGTGCTTTGGAACTCAGGGAAGGTCATGGAGGCTGGATTCTGTTCCCTACAAACAAGAAATGGGGGACATGGGAAGGTTTCTGTGCCCAGGAGCCCCACAGAGTACGGCTTGGTTTCACACCTATACTTCTTTTACTTACTAAATATGGGTCAGTATCGTCCCTGGGGCTTTTTTAAACTAGTCTGAATTGTTTTTCTTTCTCTTACAAGTGTCCTAACCAATACATCAGTACTAGGTGTGTGATGCTGTGAGTTACAGACCTACATGGAAGTGGCTGAATTTAGGTGGACTGAGATATAGTGAGGATTCCCCTTCCACATATTCAAGTTGGTAATTGTTTTTATGGATTTACAAAAGAGCTGGTTAAACCATCATGTTATGCTTTGAGATTCAGCTTAGAAGAAAATATTATCATGATGTTAGAGTGAGTTCCTATTTCAATGCAGGCTGGCCAAACTACAAGCAGAAAGGGAAGGCTAGAGAGCCTTGCTAAGAGACAGTGACCAGCAATATAAGAGGGCTAAGAGTCAGATACTGTCTTCCTAAAGCTAAAGTTAGTGTAAGTCAAGGTAATTAGATGGGAAATGCAGAGGCAATTAAGATTGAGACCTAGAAGAAGCCAGGAATGTGGAGTGAGCCTAATGGCCCAGGCCCCTTCCAACACCTCCAATGGTTCGCTTGCTGCTTGAAAAATACAATTACCCCCATTGCAAAGAGCTCCAGAATGAGGGTCACATTAGCCTTGCTTCAATCCATTGTTTGAGAGGACAAGATGGAAGCAGTTAAGCCCAGGGCTAGGAGCATGAACAGAGCTCTTGAGCCTGTTGCTAAGAGACAGACACTGTAAAAACAGGGTCAGAATTCATAGACCATGACTCCATAAGATCTCTGGCTTTGGTTAATATCCCTTGAAGGTTCTGGAAAGCTACCAACTGGCTAATTGGTCCAACAACAAGTCCTGAAAATAAAGGCCCATGATTGCTCTGTTCCTAAGGTCAGCCCCAATGCCCTTGACTCCCTACAACAAGAAATGAACTGTGACAATAAATACAGCTCCTAGAAAAGAAATATATCCCACTGCCCACCTCACATGTGGTTGTGGAGAGCAATAGATAAGGGAAATGCTTTCAAACCAGATCAAGGACAGCTATTTTGACCCAGCAAGGAACTCCCTCCTCCATCAGGGTGTCCTTGGAATGTTCATCCAGGAAGGCATGGTACATGATATTCACTAGTGCCAACAGCATTATTTCCTCATTCCCTATTTTTTTCCAAAAAAGAAATCTCTTATTATGGCTATATTCTTCTGCCTTCACCACTTCCTTCCTGGTATGTTGGGAGCGATTAAATGTATGATTTGACCTTGGTTTGCATTTGAAGAGGCAACAGACAGCATACAAAAACAAGGGAGTGAAGGGTGGACAGAATTGATATATAAATGAAGCTTCAATGGATTCCATAATGCATTGTTTCTTTTTTTAAAAATTTACAGAAAAAAAATATTGGGGGAGGGTTTTTATTTCCATAGTAAAAAACAAAACATATTGGTTTTCAGGGAGTCCATATGGTATAGTTTTAGTATTGTACTGGTTTAAGAGTCAGACCTAGATTTGAATCAAGTCTTTCACCTTCCCTACCACACAAAAGGAAGCTACTTTTCTTAGACTGATATGTTTTTTCCCTGTTTTTATACTTTTACTACCATTGCACATGTTCATAAATAATACATAGTATTTACATAGCATTTATTGATTATTTTAAATTTACATTAATAGTATGCTATACTTGTCCTTGAGAAACTTGGCTTTCACTCGACATCATGTTTTTAAGATTTATACATTTGGATATGTTCATTCATTTTAATGACTTGATAGTATCCTAACATACAGATAAATCACCCTTTACTTATTTATTCCCACTCTGACCTTTTGGAGTTTTTCTATTATTATAATTTGTTTTTACAAACAATGGGAGAGTGAACATCTTTGGGCACATCTTATATACGTGTAAGAGAATTTTCTAGAGCAGGGGTCCCCAACCCCCAGGGCCGTGGACCAGTACCAGATCACAGCCTGTTAGGAATCGGGCTGCACAGCAGGGGGTGAGTGGCGGGAGTGAGTGAAGCTTCATCTGCCGCACCCCATCGCTCCCGATGGAGCGAATTCCTAGGCTCGAATTACTGCCTGAATTACTGCCTGAAACATCGCTCGCATTACCACCTGAGCCATTCCCCCCCCCAACCATCTGTGGAAAAATTGTCTTCCATGAAACCAGTCCCTGGTGCCAAAAAGGTTGGGAACCGCTGTTCTAGAACATATACCTATACAGGAGTTTGCTGGGTGTAGCACGCACCCATCTCCAAATGTACTGGGTCTTCCTCTGGTGTGGTTTTACCATTCGACAGTCCAGCCAGTAGTGGACAGGAATTCCTGTTTGTGGTGTCTCCTGAGCCTGATGTGTGGTAGTTTGATTCATGATGTTTGTCTGTTTTTTATTATGAGCCCCTCTTCATCAGGGGTGTTAGGTCTATGGAATTCTGTGTGCCCTGGATTGTGAAAGAATTGCTGCTGAGAAGTTTTATATTTGCTTTTACTGTAGCCTATAGGGTTTCAATGGTCCTTGACCAGGTTTATGATAAATTCTGAGCTTGGGCGTCCCACACCAGACAGGTAGTGTAAATTTGGATCACATACCTCTATGTAGTTCAGGCCTAGGAATTAGGTTTCTCAAATGATTTTTTTTTTTCTATCTGCCTAAGTCTCTGGATATATGACAGGCTTCCACGTTGCTTTCCTCGGCCAATGGGTACAATTTTCCAGTCCACATTTTATGAACAGGGAAGCTCTTTGATTTTTCAGGCTTTATACAGAACTCCTCCTCCTTCCATTACCTGTGGTTTGGAAGCCACATAACTGATCCTCATGTAGACACTATAGGCCAAGGCCCAAGTCTCATGTGGAACCCAAACCCCCATGAGTCTCCTGGGTGTGGGCTTCCCCTTATCCACCCACTCACAGTAGCTTTCATTTCCCCTTCTTTTTCCCTACATTTGAGATTAGCTTTGCTTTCAAGTTCAGCAATGCAATATCACCAAAATTTTGTTGTTGTTGTTTTTTAATCCAGCATTTTTATGTATTTGAATTAAAGCAGGATGGTCAATTCCATTAACATAGTCTGTCATGTTACTAAGAGTCCTCTGAAGTGATTAGGGTCACTTCCTATTTTAAAACTCCACAATTTTAATTAATCACTTTATAAGCAACAAGTGAAAGAATAGATACATTGTGTAGCAAGATCCAAAGAACCAAGCATACCTAGGTATACATAGTACCTGGTTCCCCTTAACATTCCACTCCTGTAATCTGTTACTTAATCCTATATTCAGCCCTTCATTGTAAATACACTCTTAGATCAGAAGATTTCCCAGGGCAGGCACTTCTTGATTCTTCAGTCTTTGGAACCATAGGGGTGCTGCAGAGTGAAAGCTAACATCTTATGCTCCACGCATCCACCCCACCATCAATACATATGCACACTCTCTCGGGAATGGTCAGTGTGTAGGGAAATGCTTTACTCAGGTTCTTCCACCCAGGACCTTACTTCCTCCTGAAACCAGAATTAATCTTATTTCAGTGAAGGTGCCACAATTGACTTCCTACTCTGTCCTCCACCAACCCCTTGATCATACCAAAATGAAGCTTGAAAGCATGGCGCCTGATATGCAGAGATTCTTCTGCGAGGGTTTATATTGCTGGCATATTGTGATCCCTTTTTGCCCTTCCTTCTGTCTTTGTAACATTTATTCAAAGATCTGTCATTTCCCAACAAGCTGTAAGCCCTTTTATAGTAGGGTTTACCTCTGTATATCCCATCATACCCATCACGTTGGCTAATACACATAAGTACTCAATAAATTATTCTTGGATCTATTATAGTCATTTAGACACATCAGTTGTGGGGATCTACTTTTCAAATCCCCCTCCTAGGACCCTGGTTGGCCCACAACCCTTTCTCTCATCATTGCCCTCCTGTCTTCAACATCTGCTGAACTTCCACTGTGGTGAAGGACCAAAGACCATCTCTTTTAAACACATCTGCTACAGCATGGAGACCATTTGCAAGATAAATGAGGCTTTTCTTGGCTTCAGACTGGGGACACATGATAAGAAATCTATGAGGGGAGGCTGTTCTCTACCTTTGTGGAAGGAGAAAAAATGAGGGGGAGAACCACAGTGAGGGTGTGCAGTGGATCCTCCAACCTGGGTGATGAGGACTCCATGGGCACAGGTGCGTTTAGTTCAAATTGTGAATCAGGCACCTTAAAATGTCCACGGGTTTTGTGTGGTCATCTGACTTCTGCAAATAGAACCTCATAAAATAATGCAAAAGTTGGGGGGGGTGGGAACATATGCTTTGAACAGTATCATTTCCACGATACAGTGAAATTTTTCAATTGCAAACAGTCTAAATATCAAAACAATCAAGGAATGGTTATTTAAATTGACATTTTTTTCACTGGAGGAAACATTATGCAATCATTAAAAACTATGGTTTTAAAGGCCACATACCACCATGAAAAATACTCGTGGCTTAATGTTAAGTGAAAAAAAAAAGAGAGAGACAGAAAATTTGTATATACAATAGGATTGCAACCAGATTTTAAAAGTGGTGCTAAGCAGAAAGACTAGAAGAAAATATTCCAGCCTGCTAATAGGAATTCTGTTATGTTGCTAGTATTATGGGGGTACTTTTCTTTTCCTTTTTCCAGCTTTTCTGTACTGTGATTCTATTACCGTTATAATGAGCTACGTTACACATAAATGTCCAATTTTTCTTTTAACTGGGAAAAGATTCAATCCTAGTGAAAAGCAGAAATGTGTTCCTCTGTCCTCACTCCTTTCTTTCTCTCCTTCTTTCCTTTCTTCCTTTTTTCTTTCTTTCATGGGACAAAGAGGAACAATTGGAGTTTTAAGAAATCAGAAAGAAGAATATTCTATTTTACTAAAAGTTTAAATTCTTGGAATAATTCTTCTTCCCTTTTCTATTAACAAAGGTGGGAAAGGAACCAAGAGGGAAACAGGCAATGAGAGGACCAGAGGCAAGATTGTTCTGGGAGGTGGCCAGAGGGCACAACAGGTACAATCAGGCAGTTGCAGGGAAATGCAGCAATCAGCCACTTTGTGGAAACCAAGTTTCATGGGTATGCAAGATGATGGCAAAAGTTAATTTGGGAAGATGAGGAGCAAACATGGGCTAATCAGCACTGATCGACCGGGCAAAATACTATTTACAAAATACCAAGGATACCTTCCTGCTTCATTTAACCAGAGTACAAAAAAAGCCCCCACTGAATTTTTCTGGACTGTTGTTAGCCACCAATATGGCTTAAAGGATGAAGTGGGGATTGATTGTTGTCTCTTGTGAGTCTCAGGCTTGTACATGTGAACTGTCCCCAGACACTTAGTTCAATCTTTGGTCATCAGTAGGGTCATTCGCACACCTGGAAACTGATGTCTGATTAACCGCTCCCCTGTGGTGCTCCCATAAGTTCAGCCTGGATGCATGGCAGGCCCACAGCTAAACTGTAGTTAGTTTGGGGATTAACTCTTTCCTGTCCATCTGCCTATCAATCACCTGTGTGTCCTATACAGCTCCATATCCACGCAGGTTTCCTGAAAGCTCTGCAAGAGAAGAGGCCACATGTCCAAGGTAGCTCTTCTATGGTATATAGGGCTATGTTTGGGATAGTTGGCCAGAGGTCTTCACCTAGTCACAAGATGGTAGAACCTCAGGGACTGGCCAGAGCAGGAGAGATCATCACCTTAAAGTCTGGCAGTCCTTGTTCAGGATAATCACCAGAAGCACAGAGCCAGAGACTGGCATGGAAGAGGTTACTATGGCAGAGATCTGAGTGCCTGGGATTATAGGTACCTAGAAAAGCTCAGAGCAGAAGTTTCTCTGACAGCTGTCAGGGGCCTTTGCTACCTCCAAATTAATGCTTTTCAGCCCTAAACGCTCAGTCTTGTTCATCTGATTTTGGTTGTGGGGTTTTGTTTTTGCATTTACAACAACATATATAAACACATATAAAGTGGATTTATAATGGAGCCACTTGTCTTCGGTGAATAAGATAGTCTTGACAGAAGGCTTATTTCTCCAACACTTGACACTTGCCATCTTGGGCCATACTCGCCTCCTCTTCATGATGCTGGTTGATTTGTGTTCCTGACCAGTATGGACACTACTGGGTTGAACACAATCTTGTGTGTGGTGTCTATTGGGATACCTCCCCATGAGGGTTGGTTCTCTCTGAGGGGTCCATGCTGTGAGCCAGCATAGAAGAGGCAAGAAGAACCCTCATCCCATAGTCATGAGTGGCTAAAACCACAAGTTTCTGAACATATGCTATGGTTCAGGGTCTCACAGGGGTCCCGGTGCTCCTCTAGTCCTAGATCTCACCCAGAAAGGTGGTAGTCAAGATGTCTCTGGCTCCATCTTACTCATCTAAGTCTGGCCAGGATGAGATGATGCCTTGGACAGGACTGCTCCTCACCTCCCTCTCACGTCTCCTTTCTAAACGTTTTTATAGATTTTCCTCCCTACCCTTTCCAGGGATGGGATTGTCCATCAAAAGCAGCCACCAAGAAATGATGTGTGCTAGCAGTGTATACTTCAGTGAGAACTATTCTAATGGTTTTCAAACAGGATGTTTCCTAAATATCCATAGGTATCACTCAAAATTATTTTAGATGGTGCTCAGCAAACAATATTAATTGTTATATTTTTAAATCTCAACTACAGTAAGTCCCCTACATATGAATCTTCAAGTTGTGAACTTTCCAAGATGCAAATGTGTATCTGATTCCAGCAAGGAACCAAAACCTGTACCATCAGTGTCAGGCATGAGTGAAATTGCATCTTACCCTCCGTCTCCTATTGCTGACGATCCTTCAGCTCTACCATCTCCCACCTCCTCTCCCTCCTCCAGTCAGCAACTCTTCCTGCCTGTTCACTCGATGCCAGCCCCTGCATGCCAGCTATTGTACTGCACTACTGTGCTTTTCAAGGTACTGTACTGTAAGATTAAAATTATTTTCTTTATTTTTTGTGTTTGTTTTCTATGTATTATTTGTGTGAAAAATATTATAAACCTATTACAATATAATACTATATAGCTGATTGTGTTAGTTGGGTACCTAGGCTAACTTAGTTGGACTTAACGAACAAATTGGACTTACAAACGCGCTCTCAGAACGGAACTCTTTTATATGTAGGGGACTTACTGTAGATATAATAAAATAAAAGAAGCATAAAAAACGTGTGATTTTATCACTTTTATTAGTTAAGATAAGGCTAAGATAGGTAGTTAAAATAATTTAAAGAAAAGTATTAAGGACTTCCCTGGTGGTGCAGTGGTTAAGAATCCGCCTGCCAATGCACGGAACACGGGTTCGGTCCCTGGCCCGGGAAGATCTTACATGCCACAGAGCAACTAAGCCCATGTGCCACAACTACTGAACCTGTGCTCTACAGCCCGCGAGCCACAAGTACTGAGCCCGCATGCCACAACTACTGAAGCCCACGCACCTAGAGCCTGCCCTCTGCAACAAGAGAAGCCACTGCAATGAGAAGCCCATGCACCACAACAGGGAATAGCCCCTGCTCGCCGCAACTAGAGAAAGCCCATGTGCAGCAACGAAGAGCCAACGCAGCCAAAAATAAATGAATAAATAATAAATTTCTTTTAAAAAAAATTAAACTACATTTTTTAAAAGTATTAATTCATAATATTGGTATAACAAAAATCATAAAAAAGTGGAACTTGATAACTGAAATTTGGGAAATACTCTATGGATTACTTCCTTTAAGTAACCTCACATTAAATCTAAATCTGGTTGGGAATGAAAGGATTTGCCCTTTATTAATTCACATCAAGCAGCTTGGGAAGGTGGTCTTAGGGAAGGGTGGTCTTCTGGCCCTGCTGAATTGTGCCCTCGGACCGAAGCCCACACTGCTGAGATGCAAGGATAGCCCTATTTCAGCAGCACAAAGATTGGGAGTTCTGCCAAGAATGAAACAGACTATCCTGCAGCTGTTATCTCATTTGTATGAGTAATATGAAAAATGCTGCACAATTTAATATGCCATCTAATGCTTTTATTCTTATCTCACCAGTAGGGCAGGTGGTAGCATACATGTTTGAAAGCCAGTGTAGATTGGTACGGGGGAGGGCCCCAAGAAATGATGTTAGCTGCTATCTGAGCTGAGTAAAATGATATGAGCACAGATATTATTTTATAAAGGCAATCTCACTTGTATCTTCGCCAGTGAGATCTTAATCACAGCACGAAATGGGAGTGGATACCTCCTCTCCTCGTTATCTAGATGTGGGATGACAGCATTGTTATCACTGGGAGAATGGTTATCTGTTATTTCACTTGTGAGATACCAACAAGAACAGTATCAGGGTGTTTGTAACCACATGTGTGCAGCTCAGAGTGATAAAAGAGTAAGGAGGAGGCTCATCGCCAAGGGTGTGGAGATAATGCCACTTGCACGGGGATGAGATTGATGGTATTGTTGAAAGTGGTTTCAAATATTGGGAACCGACTAAAAATCTCTCTCAGATGCTCAAATTTTGGCTCAGGAGCAGAGGAAAATAAATAAATAAGAGGACATGGGTGAAGAAAGGGAGCCTGGATGAGAGAGTGATCATCTCAACTCCTTCGACCTTAAGAGAAATGTGGGTAAATAAATCTTTCATGACTCTCTGTATTTGAAGATGAACTACAGCAATCTTCAAACTACTGAAGGGCACAGATAATATTTTTTTTCTTTCCCACATTCTCTGTCTCATTTATCTTTTCTGATTTTCTGTTCTTTTTAAACAACCAAGATCTCAGATAAGCTTCAACAAACAAAACTAAGACTTTAACAGCAACAAAAATCAGGGCACAAATTCTTCAATGTAAAAGAGAGACCAGGGACTTCCCTAGTGGCACAGTGATTAAGAATCCACCTGCCAATGCAGGGGACATGGGCTCAAGCCCTGATCCTGGAAGATCTCACATGCCACAGAACAACTAAGCCCGTGAGCCACAACTACTGAAGCCCACGCACCTAGAGCCCATGCTCCGCAACAAGAGAAGCCACCACAATGAGAGGCCCACGCACCGCAATGAAGAGTAGCCCCTGCTCTCTGCAACTAGAGAAAGCCCAAGTGCAGCAATGAAGACCCAACACAGCCAAAACTAAATAAATAAAAATAAATAATATTTTTAAAAAAAGAGAGACTAGAAAGAGCCTCACTACTGTAACACTGAACATTAACCCCAAAATAGTCCATATCTGTAATTTATAAGAAAAACAATGTCAGGTTAAAGAGGCAATATTCTATAGTGGTATTTCTGTTAGCTCTAACAGCCTTTGACTTTTTTTTCTTTTTTTTTTTTTGATGAAATTCATTATATCCAAACACCTATTTTAATTAATTTATTTATTTTTGGCTGTGTTGGGTCTTCGTTTCTGTGCGAGGGCTTTCTCTAGTTGCAGCGAGCGGGGGCCACTCTTCACCGTGGTGCACAGGCCTCTCATTGTGGTGGTCTCTCTTGTTGCGGAGCACAGGCTCCAGATGCGCAGGCTCAGTAGTTGCGGCTCACGGGCCCAGTTGCTCCACGGCATGTTGGATCTTCCCAGACCAGGGCTCGAACCCGTGTCCCCTGCATTGGCAGGCAGATTCTCAACCACTGTGCCACCAGGGAAGCCTGGCCTTTGACTTTTGACCACTTTTTCCTGTGGTTGGCAAAATCATTTTCTTCTTTCCCACGTGAAGACTGAAGTCTATAATGTTAATGCTCTACCCCACTCTCTCTCTCCCACTCTCTCTCTCTCTCTCTCTCTCTCTCTCTCTCTGTCTCTCTGTCTCTCTGTCTCTCTCTCTCCCCCTCTCTCTCTTCCTCTGCCCCTTTCCCTCTGTCTTTCTCTCTATCTCTCTGTTGGAGGACAAAAGGAATGAAAAGTGCCCACCAAACTGAGAAGGCATATTGAAACTGAGAAACGAGCAGGCAGCTCCACAAAATCAGTGGATCAGTTTATTTTAGGGCACTTACTCACAGGGTAGGATGGGGGGGATTGGGCAGACAACAGACCGGAAACATGCGCAGCTGCACTCTGCACCACCAAGGGGCTATGGGGACAATTTTATAGTTAACCTAGGGCATGGGGGTAGGTGCTTGGAAACAGGATGTACATTCCTAAGTCAAAATTTATGAATGGGTAACTAGTCTTGTGGGTACCAGGAATACGTCAGGGAAGGTTTTCATCATTGTTTGGGGACCAACAGAGCATAGAGGCTACCCGGTCCTAATGATTATTAAATAATATCTATTAACTACAAAGCCCTTGGTGACAGAGAAGTGACTCACTGAACAGTACAGTCCTGGGTAGGGTCAGGGGAAGGACAGGGGAAACTATAAGGGCCCAAGATGGCGTCAGTAATGCTAACAGCCGCTCATCCTCTATCTCTCTCTCTCTCTCTCTCTCTCTCTCTCTCTCTCTCTCTCTCTCTCCCCCTCCCTCCCTTCATTTTTGTTTTTTTAACTTTACTTCAACTCAGTGAAATCATTAATCATGAAGGTATTGCTTGTAATGCTTTCAAACAAAATAGAAATGTATAACAATGACAATTATTAGTCTCCTATCCTCAAATTCACCCCCTTTGAAATAATCAATCTAAATAGTTTGAGGTTTTTGTTTCCACAGCTTTTCCTAGGCCTTAACAATATACACACATTGTGCCAAACAGCTATAATGTGAATACTTTCAAGGCAATAAATATAAATCCAAGTCATGCTTTTTAATGGCTTTATAATGTTTCATATTATATATATATATATATGTTATTCAATTATTCCTAAATTGATGAACATTCACATTTCCTACTCTCCAGTCTCTATTTTTTACAATAACTGCTGCAATAGTTACCTTTATACATCTCCCCTTATGTATTAGCACTTTATTTGCTGAAATAGTGGGATTATTGCATCAAAGAGTATGTCCATCTTTCATTTGTTAAATATGTTTAAATTACTTTCCCAAAATGTTATAGCTACTCACATTCCCACAAACAACAGATGAAAGAGCCTGTTTCCCCACATCAACCCAAGCTCTGGCAATCCTCAACCTCTTCATGTTTTGCTGATGACTGAGTAAAGATGCTATTCCATTCTTTTAATTTTCATTTCCTAACTTCCTTTGAGGCTGCACATCTTTTCGTATGTTTACTTACTTTTGTTTCCTTAGGTATGAGCTGCCTTTGTGTTTCCTTCTAATGGCTGTACGCCTTTTTCTTAACATTCTATAGAGCTCTTGAGATACGAACCTTTTGTCTACCACATGGGTTGTGGGTATTTTCCCCCATGTTTTGTTTATGAAATCATTTGACATAGAAGTTTTAAATATTTATCTCATCTAATATGTCAATGTTTTCTTCTTTGGATTATGGGTTTCCAGGCTTATTTTAGAAAGTCTTCCCCACCTCAAGGGCCAAGGGTATATACTCTTCTAACATTTGGGGGGTTTTTTTAATTCTTAATTTTACTTTGGTAACAAGGAAAAATAGGATATACCTTAACATAATTAATTACTTTACTGTTTGAGACAGGACTTCTTGATATCACTTTGTCATAACCTGGTCTTTTTCAGCCCCAACAAATGATCCTTCCATCACCACCACCACCCAAAAAAATTCAATTAGGAATTATCAATAAAATAATTGAACTTAATAAAGTATACAATATTTAATGAATATGCAAGAAGTAACATCCAGAATAGAATAGAAATAGAAAACAGTCAAGTAACATCCAGAATAGAAAAAGCAAACAGTCAAGTGTCCAGGAGGTTGATCCGCAGCCTCTGAAATAGTGCTATACCTGATTCATGGCTGCAGTCCCCCAGGACCTCTCCCAGGCACTTGTACAAATTAAACACTTCAACAAGTATGCTTTTACTGGTTGGATGGGTGGATGCATGGATTCATGGGTTTCAAACAAGCCTTTAACAAATACATCTCCAATCCAAAAACTAACCAAGGGCCAGTGTGAAAGCATTAGTGATCAAAGTTAAACTCCTACAGGTATAGCCCATATGCAATTAGTAGTTTACATTTCACTCATCTGTATGATGAAATACATCTTTCAATTTAACCACAGAGTGATTAACTTGCTTTCAAAGAAAGTTTTTCAGCTTCAAATGCCAATCAAAGAACCCTTAAGTAGTAATTATCTGAGGCAGAAACTATTGAACTCAGAGGAAATCAACTTACCGGCATCTGGTCGCTGGAAGGCACAGATTAGCTGCTCCTAATGTGAGTTTCATGACAATAATTAACAACCATGACTTTACAGATGACAAGGAGCTCTCTATACATTATCCCATCTGATTCTCACACCCATTCTACAGATTTAAAAAAAAATGAGTTTCAAAGAAGATAAGTAAATGTCCTGACAAACTAAGATTCAAATCAAAAGTCCTCTCCCTCTAAATCCCATTCTGTTGTCACTAGAGCAAATATATCCACCACCACCACCTTCATTCCCCACAAAGATGGAAAGCAAGACTATATGATTAGGGACTTCCCTGGTGGTCCAGTGGTTAAGATTCTGTGCTTCCAATGCACAGGGTGTGGGTTCGATCCCTGGTCAGGGAACTAAGCTCCCACATGCTGTGGCCAAAAAGTAAAAAAAAGAAACTCTATGATTATTGTCCCCCAAAGGAGCAGTTACTCCTTACCTCCCAGGGATCTGCACATTGAGATATCTTCTCAAAGATTTTGTTTCATAAAACCCACAGACTATCTTCAGACAGCCCCAGAATCTTCATCTTCCAAGAGATGAGCAGAGCTGGATTATAAGCAGCAGGGATTTGTGCTTGGGCAATGGGTCATCAGCCATAGACACCAGGGGAGGTGGGAGGGAGGCCAAACTCAGGCAAGTGAGGGAATCTTCTGAACATCGTTGCAGCGAGCAAAAATGACTCCATTTCTATCAGTGAGCTTTGAGCAGGGTGGGGTTGGGGTGCAGCTCTATATCTACACCAGCATCTGCTGAGACAGCCTCACTCCTTCCGGTTTGAGTGGTGAGGACATGCAGGTCACTGATGGGCCATTCTTCACTCCCAACACAAGGCTCTTTTGGATCTGCCTTCTCTTTTCCACCTTCCAGCCCCTCTGCCACATCTACTTCGTGATCATGTCCCGGATACGCAGCGTGACCCTGCTACATCCCAACTCTGCATTTGGCAGTTCCGAGGACCCTCATGAATGGACTCTTTCTGCAGGTTTCCCTAGGCCCTTCCCAACCCATCCCACAGCTACTCCCGGTCTGGGGTCTTGCCTTTTCTCGCTTCCTATCCAGGAAAGAAAACCCCTAAACCAGTGATTCTCAACCAGAATTGGTCCCATTCCCCATAGGGTACTTTGGAAATCTGTGGACATATTAAGTGGTTGTCACAACAGCAGGAGTTACATTAACCATGAATTTCATTTTATTTCAGGATAGTAAAGAAGACTTCACAAAATATTTACTACATAAAGCAGTCATTAGTTTTAATAGGACTGAGGATCACTGTCTTCAACTACCTCCCTTCACTTCTTCTCAGGATGAGTTGAAGAAGGGTGGCCACAGAGTACTGTGTTATTGGGACCCTCATCTCTTTCCTCTTCCTGTTTTTCTGGCTCTGCCTTCCCTCAGTCCAGGAAAACACTATCCAATCCTAGGGTTCAGAAAACCTGTCTGTGACTCCCTCTGACTTCACTATTCCCTGAGATCCCTCACAGTCTCAGCTTTTTACAGCCAAAACCTGAAGCTAATGCTTCTGCTGTCATTGCCCTTCCCTGAAGCAAGGATGCTCCAGAGTCCAGCTGCCCATATATGATAAGGGTGACCAGGTAAGGGATGTACTAGGGAAAATACATCCACTAGTATTTCCAAATGTTATCCCAACACATTATCAAGAAAGACCCGCTTACTAAGTGGTCATTTGAACCAGCCTCCAGAATGGTTTTGTTACACCGTCATAGGCCACAGAACAAGGCAGTAATTCCAGAGTGTACAAAGCTGCTAGGTGGACCTCACTACTGCTCAAAGCTGCAGCACCATCAAAACACAGCAGACCCCTAAACAAGAGGATTCTACTCAAGCATCTGCTTTATGCCTTCCCACCCTCTACACCCAGAGAGCTCTACTCACCTTATGGCTTTGCCATAAATTCCCCTGATTCTGTTTGTACAGAACCAATGGCTCCTGCTTCTGCATCTCCATGGTGCATTTTACAGATTTCAGTTCTAATGTGCTACGTAGGGTAAGAGCTGTGGGTTACCTCCACAGGTCCCACCAGACTCTGAGCTTCCTCTGGGGAGAGGCCTTGTCATATTCAGTCCTATATTACCAAAATCCGGCACTGTGCCCTCAGTTCATCCAAGGGCTAAAAAAAGAAAAGCACAATCAACCTAGTCCAGTACCTAAGACAGCTCTGCACTGATCCAAAAACAACAGGTTTCTTAGTGTTCCTGACCATGTGACTCTGAGTCAGCCCCACCCACAGAGTTTGGTGGGAAATTTTGAAGGATCCCTCTTCACAGTCCTTGGTATTGCACAGGAAGCCCTGTGAAAGGTTATGCAGCCCAGAACAATTGGGGCAGGTCTCTGGTTGTCAGTTCCCAGTGGACAGGACCGGCTACATCATTGGTACAGCCCAGTCAGTGCAAAATCAAAATACATGTCTCTTTGTTCAAAAATTGTTAAGAATTTCAAAACAGTGTGAGCAGAGCGTTAAACCAAGTACAATGCACCGGTCACATGATGCCAGTCCTGCCCGTGGGTGTTTCTCCCATGCTCCCATCCCCAGAGCACAAGTGGTCTGCTCAGTAATATGTAACTTCCCTATGTCCTTGCCTAACTTTCCTGAGGCCCCCAGGCTTCAGTGCCCAGGGTTCACCCCATGGACATACAATTAGGACACTGTGTAACTAGGGGCTGGGTATCTGCCACACAAGGGATTCATATCTCCCGCCTCCCAGAATGAACTCTTCCCCTCCCTGGCTCAACCACATACATCTAGCCACCCTTTCGCCTAGCACAAAGCTGACTTTCCCTTTCTCCCCTTCAGAGACAATTTTGATGAGGCTATCCTTCCAAATGAAGGTCTAGGGTAAGGGGTTTTCTTCATAGAGGCCCCTGTAACACAAAGAAGTTATGTAAGAATATCCTAAACTCAGGATCTAAACCCTGGGAACAAGGCAGGCAACTCAGCCTCATTGTAGGGAGCTGATGGGGAGGTGCAGCTGTGAAAATGCACACCCAGCACACCCATCTGCAGGGGTGGCCACAGTGGTGTGCTGGTAAATATTTAACAATGGGGTCCCTGAAAGGATAAAAAATAACTTGTAACGTTTGCCGGTTTTCGTGAGATATGTACCTCCACTATGGCTGAACTCAGTGATCTCAAGCTACCACCATGAAGTCACTGGACAGAGGTGAGAAGATAAGCACACAGGCCCTCTCCCGAGCTGGTGCTAGCCCATTCCTGCACACCACAAGAAGGCCAGCGCTGGCTCCAGCCCAGTGTTGCCATGTGGGCCGGGCTCGGCAGATCTTCTGAACTTTCAAGAGACTGGAAGTCAAATTTTCATATTTGATGTCTCCATTTTCAAGTTGTGCAGGCCCATGAGTCCCTGAGTTCGGAATCCTGGCCGAGGCCAGAGAACTCTTGTGGTGTTGAGGTGTGGAGGGAAATTTTGCCTTTTAGGCCTTCATATCTCCTACATCATGAAAATAAAACAATAAATTTCAGAAGGTCACCTACCCTACCAGCCTCTCTCTCGTGCATTCCCCCATTAGCCTCATAGAACATTCTGAGGCTTATGATTGCTCACCCAGGACATTTCCAGTAATTACACTGAAAGAGCTCAGATAGAGACCAGTTCTTTGGTACCTTCTCAGTGATATCCCAATATCTGGAAAGTATGGAAATAACTAATGGCAACAGTTGATGGTGATGATCAATGTTGATGATATACTTTTAAAAGCATGGGCTCCAGGTTTGCTGGACCATTTAGGCCTCTGTTTTACCCTTTTCCTCCTCTCCTGTTCTTTTCGATGATACTTTATGTATATTCCATGTCACTCAGCAGCTACAGGAGACGGATGACTATGGAAGCAAAAGATAACAGGCAGAAGCAGTGAGAATTTTCTCTTGCCTGCGGCAGGCAGTTGAATACATTTTTCAAGCCTGAAACATCATAGAAACAATGATTTTAAGTGCCCTTTCTTTTATTTTCATTCGTTTGCTTTGTGTGTGTGTGTGTGTGTGTGTGTGTGTGTGTGTGTGTGTGTGTGTGTTTAATTGCTCATTTTGCTTAAGGAGCCTCAAGGCATGAGCACAGCAAAGTATCATTAATTAAAATATTTAAAATTACAGCAGCGGTAACAAAGCTTCCGAAGAAGCCCAGGCAGCACAGACAGCAAACACAATTATTATCCATAATAACAGCCAAATCATCACTACTGCTCTCTACTCAGAGACAATGCATGCTTCCCGGAGCGCTCAGTGACTGTGACAATGAGTAAATCGTGACTACCTAAAATGGGACTAGGTGGGATTTCTGGGGCTGTTCTCAGTCTACACACAAACCTTGCCATGCCTCCTCCCCCAGCCTCACCGCTTGTGAGGGTTTTCTAGGCGAGAGTTGCTGCATGGCAGCCACTCACGCCCCGTCCCCAGCTCATCTCCCAGAATCCAGGGGGAGGTTCAGCAGTGAATCAGCCAGGGCCTGATGTGCCACTGCTACACCATAAACATGTTAGTGCTCTTCCTGCACCTGGAAGAACCGTCTGTAGGAAATTATTCCCCTAAAATAAGTCCACAAGAGAGAAATGGTAATCACTTATGATAAAGCTTTTAGACACAGGAACACATAGAGCATTACCCATGCTACTCCAAATGATGAAGAGAAATCCTTATTCATTCATTCATTCATTCATTTAAGATTTATTGAGCACCCACCATGTGCCAGTTTCTGGGTCAGGACTTTCTCTAGGGATACTGAGATAGAAGACAGTCTGTATCTTCAGTTTGCTCAAATTTTAGTGGGAAAGATGCAGACAGTTACAATAAAGTGAAGGACAGCTGGGATGGGAGCAAAACAGGGAGGCACCCAACCCACTGGGTGAGAGAAAATGAGGGGCCATGGAGTGCTTCTCATGGGAGATGATGCCTGACTTGAATTCTAATGGTACTCACAGAAAATGCTATTGGTGCCCCTCCCATATCTCCTTGGCACTTAACATGTCCCTGCAGGCCCAACTTCCAACTTCCGACTTCAACTGCTAGCACCTGAAACTCTGAGGCCGAGGACTTCATCCAATTACTGTATAAGCTCTGCCTGCTTGAGTGGCAAGCCAACATGCCAGAGAATTAACTCCTCCTGGCAGAGCCCTTGACCAACAACAGATGGAATTTGGTAGATAAGTACTCCAGGAATCTCATCTCTCAGGTAGGATAACTCAGAGGCCAGTTCTTCACTGCTCTACTCTATCTCCCAGAGTTCTCCAGAGGGATTAAGCTAGTCGCCCATAGGACTAACCTGCACTTCCCTCATCTCCTGCCAGAATCTCATGGGATCACCTTCCAAATGAACTGCTTGCGCTAACAAGCCTTGTCTCATGGGCTGCGGCTGGGCCATCTCAAACTAAGACAATGCTCCAGTTAAAGAGAACCATATGGGAAAAGTCCAGAGGCAGGACAGTTACCCACTGTAAATAGTTATCTGGGTAAGGTTAAAGCACAGAGGTGGGTAAGGGAAGAGCTAGTCTCTGCAGTGGTGACAGCCAAGATTACAGACCCCTCTTAAGGTCTTTTTGTGTTTGGATCTCTCCACAAGGAATACTCATACACACACATTCAGGTTAAATATACAGTAACTTACTCTTGCTCCCTGTACCACTCAGGGTCTCATCTTGGCTTCCAGCTCTGATTTTGTCTTCTTTCAATTAAGTGATCTGACTCCAAACACTTTATCTTGGCACAACTGACCTGGAAGCCGCATAGCATACTCCCTATAGCCATTGTCTCAGTTCTAAAACCAGGGGCACAAAAATGGTACCTGTGGTCACCAGTCTCCAAGATGGCTCCAAATGACCCCTCCTTCATCCCCATAGTCATGGCTTTGTGTGTGACTATGTTTCAAGGCTTTGTGTCCACTTTGTTTCAAGGTTGATCTGCATGACCAAAAGAATATGGGAGAAGTGATGGCATATGACTTTCAAGGCTAGGTCATCAAAGACATTGCAGTTTCTGCCTTGCTCTTGGATTGCTCACTCCAGAGAAAGCCAGCTGCCACATTGTAGGTTGCTCAAGCAGCTCTCTGGTGAGGTCCATGTGGTGAAGAATGGAGGCCCTCTTCCAACAGCCATCAAAAACCTGAGATCCAGCCAACAACTATCTAAGTGAGCCATCTTGGAAGCAGACCCTTCACCCCCAGGCAAGTCTTCAGAATACTGCAATCCCAGACAACGTCTTGCCTGTAACCTCATAAGAGACTCTGATCCAGAACCACCCAGATAATATATTCCCATATTCCTGAATCTCAGAAGCTGTGCAAGATAACAAATGCTTGTTGTTTTATGCCACTAGTTTCAGGGTAAGTCGTTTCCCAGCAATAGATAACAAATGCAGTGTCACATGCCCACTTCCCACCCAGCCTAGCTCCACCTCTGAATCAAGGCAAATAAGAAAGAAGGAAAAGATTGTAACAGGAGATGATGAACTTCATTTTGGACACCTAAGTAACATCAAAAAGGAGATAATAGGAGGTGAGCAGTTGGAAATATGAGCCAGATGCCTATGCAGGGAAGAAACTAGGGCTAGAGGTCCAATGAATATTAATGAGTTGTCAGGATATGGAGGTTAATGAAGACCTGTTGTGAAGGGAAAGGACCAAGAAGTGTGTATGTGGTTCAAATTATCCCTCCATAAATACTGGTAGAGTTAGTCAGTGCTAAGAGTTGGGTTACAAGGAATCAAACTTGTGGTAGGTTTTCCTACTTTAAAGGTGAAAAACCCAAAAGTCCCAAGGGGTCCTGTATTAGCTACTAATTGCTGCATAAGAAATTTTCCCATTACTTAGTGGCTTAAAATAATAAACATTTGTTATTATCTTACACAGTTTCCATGGGTCTGGAATACAGAAGATGCTTAGCTGGGTGGTTCTGGTAACATACACAAGAACATTTATCATAGTATTGTTTAATAGAAAAAATTAGAAACAATCTAAGTGTGCAATAATAGGAAATGGACAAAAAATATATATCTATTAAAAATGAGGTTTAAGAAAAACTTTCAGTAACATACGAAACTGATCATAATGTCACCCAAAACTCATGATGTAAAATCAGAGTATGATTCCAATTTCATTAAAATATTTAAATTATATAAAAAGACAAAAAATGTATCTACCAAAATAGTTATATAAGTTATCTCTTACAAAGTAACAGACCACACCCAAAAGTAGTGGCTTAAAACAATAACCATTTATTTGTTTATGATTCTACAGTTTGAATAGTTCTTCTCCTGGTTTATCCTGGGGTCACTTACACAGCTGCAATCACCTGGTGGCATGACTGAGACTAGAAATCCAAGAGGGCTTCACTCACCTATCTGGCCCCACAGCCAGGATGACTGGAACAGTTAGGGGCTGCCTGAACCTCTCTCTCCCTCTCCTTCTCTCTCTCTCTCTCTCTCTCTCTCTCTCTCACCATGGTCTTCCAGCAGGGCAGCCAGATCTCTTCGCATGGTGGTTCCAGGCTCCAAGAGGAAATGTTCCAAAATAATAACCTCTCATATGCAAGTATTTATTAAGTCTGTGCTGTGTTACATTTTCTAATTCCCCATTAGCCAAAGATGGCAAGTCTGAAATGAACAGGGCAGGCCGACAGACTGGAAATTAAGGTAAGAGTTGACGTTGCAGTCTTGAGTCTGAATTCCACAGGGCAGCAGACTGGAAACTCAGACAGGGTTTCTATATTGCAGTCTTGGGGAGAATTCCTTCTTCCTCAGAAAACCTTCTTCCTCAGAAAACCTTCGTCATTGTTCTTAAGTCTTGCAACTGATTGGACGAGGCCCACCCACAAAATAAAGGGTAATCTGCTTTTCTCAAAATTGACTGATTTGAATATTAATCACATCTTTAAAAAATGCCTTCACAGCAACAGCTAGACTTGTATTCAGAAAAAAAATAAAATAAAACTGGGCACCATAGCCTAGCCAAGAGGGCACATAAAATTAACTATCACACATGGCCAAGCCCAGAGTCAATGCGGGAGGGGACAGCACAGGGCATGAAGACCCAGAAGCACTGTCCATGGGGAGCCACCAATAGAACAGGCTACCATGGTAGATATATGTATATGGCAGGCTTTTTCCTTTTTTATCTGTATGCTTGAAATTTTCTGCAAAGAGCATGTATAACATTTTGGAAAAATAACAAATGTTTTATAATGATTCATACTCTTTATTTTTAAATGCAAGACATGCAGAAAAGTACAAAAAAGAAATCAAGTCCCTAGAAATTTTACCAATCAGAAATAATCAATGTTATCATTTTGTGATCATCTTTGCAGCCACTCTCTGATATTTACACAGGTCAGGAAAAAGAGAGAATAATAAAGATGGGGAGATAGAGACAGACATTTCTAAAAATGAGAAGATTCTATGAATGTTATTTGTAAATCTAATATTTTTCTTGAATTTAGCAGAAGAGAAAGAAGCTGAAAGAAATTTGAAAGATTCATAGTACATCAAATGTTTCTTCATTAACTTAAAAATTAAGGCTAAAGAAATATTTTAAATGTTACAAAAACCCTGAAGAGGTTGTACTCATATTTAATAAGAATTTGAAATAGTATTGGCTAACTCGCTGCTCCAAGCAGCATGGAGGTGATAATACTCTCACACTTCCTCTCACCTTCCCTCCCCCACCCCCCAGTGTCTACTGATTAGGTTGGTTCCCTTTGCCATAGTTTATAATAGTGACATTTGATGCTGCAACCACACTCTGCTGAGAAAAAATAGTTTTTTATCCTAATGAATTCATTGCTCACCACTAGTCCCTTTTTACAGCCTCACCAAACCTGATCTCATCTGCCAAAGAGCTCTGGATTTATGCAAGCAGGTCATATTTAAGACTTGTGTCTGTTGCTTTCATATGTGGGCAACTCCTTGGCTGCATATACTTTTCTTAGGTCTTAATTTCCAAAGCTCAGAACTTTATAAACAGTGTGCCATCATCTTTGAACACAGGAAGTTATCACAGAGTATAGGAGGGTAGCCTACTCTTTCCCACTGTCAGGAATTGCTTTGTGCGTAGATGCCTGGGGAATTCCTTCTTTATTCTTTAAGTTCAATCATTTAACCATGAAAAATCTTTGCTGTCAGTCATTCTCCATCTTTTTTCCTTGGCGTGTGGTACACCCTTCCACATGCGGATTTGCGGGTTGGAATAGTCTCTGAATTCTTCCTCTTTGTTGGATTCTCTACTACCGGGACACCCATTACCTTGTTTTGAATCATCTTTGTCTCACTTCCTCTTCCTTCTAATTATTTAATCTTTTTTTCTTCTTCTTCCTCTGCATTCAGTATGATTATCTCTAGCTTTCCCTTCATGCCATTAATTTATTTTTTAGCTATGACTACTCTGTTCCTTGTTATTTTGTGTTACTTTATTCAAATCATTTCCTTAGGTCTGCAATCTCCTTTTATAACTCATTCTGTTGTTTTATCATCTCATCTTTCAGCTCTTGTTCTATCACATTTATAATCCTACTAATTTTTCTCTAAAGGAAAACATCGGTGGGGAAGCCACTTCTTATCACCTGATTAGTGTTTCTTCCAGGCTGGGTTCTTCACCTGACTCTTCCAAGGCCACACCTGACTTTTTGACTAATTGATTTTCCTGTGGTATTTTTGCCTGTCTCCTCTTGCTTGTGCCTAATGTGAGCAGCTCAATCCATAACACTGTTCCCTCCTTACCTGGGGCCAGTTTGCCTTCCCCTGGGTATTGCTGGTCCAGCCACTTTTCTGTAGCCTAAGAGAGGACAGAGCTCAGGCAGAAATTACTTCAGCCCTTGTTGAGGAAGCTTTGCTCCAAGATCTCCTTTGAGAAAACATTAATGCCTAAGGCTAGGACCCAACCCTCAGAGCTGAGAGCATGGTCCACTTTGTGGGCTAAGGTTCATCCTCCAATCCAGTCCAATGTCTTGGCAGATAACAAGCTCTTTACCCTACTGGTGGGACCGTAAACTGATATCACCTTTCCAGAGAACAATTTGGTAATAGGTATCAAACCTTTATATATGACAATCTTATATATCATGATCCATATTTATAAATTTGATTCAATAATATCTCTTCTGAAATTCTAGTTGGGAAAAAAAAGGGAAACAAAGACTCATTTGCAAAGAAACTGTTTGGAGCATTACGTATAATAGCAATAAACTGGAAATACGTTAAATGTCCAACACAGAGGCATGTTGCGGTAAAGGTTGTAGCAAATAAATATAAGGTTCATGAAGAGATTTTAATGATATGATTAGATGCCTACAATATAATATTAAGTAAAAGACCAAACTACAGAATTAAACATACAGTAATATCTCAATTATGTTTTTAAAATGCATAGGAACCACACCTAGGAAGAATCATAGACCCAAAGCTCCAGGAGGGCAAGAACCAGGACTGTTTGGTCATTCCTATGTAACCAGAACCTAATACAGTGCTTGGCACATAACAGATGTACTATGAATAAATGATTTAAATTAATTCAACAAAATTAATTTATCTCAGGATTCAAGAACAGGAATAGTTGCATTTCTGAATGACTGATTTTATAGATCTTCTGTCACACTTTGACTAGTAGAAACCGACACATTGGGTCTAACGGAGATAGAGGTTCTCAAGAAGGCATTTTGTATATCACTATCTCATTCCCCACCCTTATTTATTCTTTGACAGGGATTTTTTTAAAACAGTTTTATTGAAGAATAATTTGCATACTGTATAATTCACCCATTGTAAGTGTACAATTCAATAATATATGGAAACTTCCTATGGAATTATACAACCATCACCACAATCCAGTTTTAGAACAGTTTCATCACCCAAAAGAAATACCTTCAAGCTCATTTGCAGTCAGGCCCCATCCCTACACCAACCTCTAGATAACCACTGATCAGCTTTCTGCCTATATAAATTTGCCTTCACTGGATACTTTGTATAAATGAAATCATACGATACAAACTCCTTGGCAACCAGTTTATTTCACTTAATGTTTCAGAGGTTCATCTATGTTGTAGCACCACTTCTTTTTCTTGATGAATAGTATTCCATTGTGTGGATAATACAACATTTTACTTATCCATTCCTTGCTAGCCAGTTGATGGATATTTGGATTGTTTCCAGTTTGGGGCCATGAATAAGATTGCTATAACCATTCTCACATAGGTCTTTGTATGAACACATGTTTCATTTCTCTTGGGTAGACTGCTAGAAGTGGAAATGCTGGGTCATAGGGTAAGTTTTTGTTTAACTTTTTAAAAATGCCAAAGTGTTTTCCAAAGTGGTGGTACCACTTTGCATTCCCACTTGGAATGTATGAGGGTTCCAGTTTCCCCACATTCTGGCCAACACTTCATATAAACTGCTTTCTTGATTTTAGCCATTCTAGTGGTTGGTACAGGTATCACATTGTACTTCTAATTTGTACTTCCCTAATGACTAATAATGTTGACCACTTTTTCTTAAACTTAATAGACACTCATGTATGTACTGTTTAGTGAAATATCTATTTAAGTCATTTATCCATTCTCTAATTGACTTGCTCTCATTATAAACTTTTAAGAGGTCTTAACATATTCTGAATAGAAGTCCTTTATGAAAAATATAATATGCAAATACTTTCTCCAAGTCTGTAACTTGTCCTTGCATTTTCTTAATGGTGTCTTTTGAAGTGAAGAAGCTTTTAATTTTAATGAAATCCAATGTATCATTTTTGTTCATTTTTGCCTTAAGCTTTTGATGTCATATCCCAAAACTCTTTGCCTAACCCAACACCACAAAAATATTCTCTGATGTTTTCTTCCAGAAGTTTTCCAGTTTATCTCTTACATTCAAGTTGTTGATCATTTCAGTTAACTTTTCTGTGCATGGTATAAGGTAAGTGTCTAAGTTCATTTTTATTTTTCCAGATGGATATTCATTTGTCCCAGCATCATTTGGTGAACAGATTGTTCTTTCCCCCGTTAAATTATCTTAGCATCTTTTCTGAAAATCAGTTGACTCTAAATGTAAGGAGTCTCAATTCTGATCCATTGATCCATATGTCTTTCTTTATTCCAATACCACACTAGTTTGATTGCTGTAACTTTATATTGAGTTTAGAAATCAAGTAGTATAAATTCTCCAATTTGGTTCTTCTTCTTCAAAATTCTGTTTGCTATTTTAGGTCTTTATATTTCCATATAAATTTTAGGATTAGCTTGTCAATTTCTACAAAATTCTGCTGGGTAATTAATTAGGATTGCATTAAATCTATAGGTCAGTTTGGGGAAAATGAGATGTTAATAATATTGAGTCTTTCAATCCCTGAACATGGAATTTCTCTCCATTTACTAAGATATGTTTTAATTTCTCTAAGCAATGCTTTGTAGTTTTCATTGAACAAATATTGCATTTCTTTGCTAAATTTAGTCCTAAGTATTTTATCTTTGTTGTTGTTTTTGTGACTGGTATTAAGAAAAATTTCATTTTGGGGATTGTTCATTGCTAGGATATATAGAAATACAATTAATTTTTATATCTTGATCATGTTTCTGTAAACTTGCTAAGTTTGTTTATTAGTTCTAGTAGTTTCTTGGTGGATTCCTTAGAATTTTCTACATATGGGATCATGCCATCTGTGAACAAAGACAGTTTTACTTCCACCTTTCCAATTTAGATGCCTTTATTCATTCATTCATTTGTCCTTTCATTAATTCTTGCCTTATTGCACTTGTTGGAACTGCCAGTACAAAGTTGAACACACAAGGCAAAAGTGAATATTCCTGCTTTGCTGCCAATCTTAGGGGGAAAGCATTCAGTTTTTCAGCATTAAATATGGAGTTAGTTATAAGTTATTTTACCCATTATAAGTTTAAGGCAGTTCCTGTATTTTGTGGAGTATTTTGATCATGAAGAGTGTTGGATTTTGTCAAATGATTTTTCTGTATCCATTGAGATGATCATCTAGTTTTTTTCTTGTAATATATTAATATGATGTATTACATCAATTGATTTTTGGATGTTAAACCTTGCATACCTTAGATAAATACCGTTTGGTCATGGTTTATAATGCTTTTTATTTATGTATTTTTTTACATACTGTATTGTTCCATTTATATAATATTTTTTCTTTTTTCTTTTTTTTACAGTACGTACTTGTTGGTTATCTATTTTAAATATAGCATTGTGTACATGTCAGTAATATACTGCCAAATTCAGTTTGCTACTATTTTGTTAAATTTTTTTCATTTATGTTCATGGAGGACATAAGTCTTTTCCTTTTTTGTCTTTCTCTGACTTTGGTGTTAGGGTAATGGTAGCCTCATATAGTGAGTGGGGATTGATTCTCTATTTATTTTAAGGGTTTGTGAATTCTTTAAATATTGAATAGAATTCACCAATGAATCCTTGTGGACTTAGGCTTTTCTTGGTGGAAAAAATGTTTTATTACTAATTCTATTCCTTTACTTGTTTCTGGTCTACTCAGTTTTTCTATTTCTAGTCTCAGTTTTCAAATTTTGTGTCTTTCTAGGAATTTGTTAATTTTACCTAAGTTGTCTAATTTGTTGGCATTAAGTCCTTCATAATATTTCCTTATAATCCTGTTAAAACCTTTATGGTCAGTAGTGATTTCACTTCATTTACTCATAATTTTGGTAATTTGTGTTTTCTCTCTTATTTTCTTGATCAGTCAAATTAAGGGCTTGTGGTAGGCAAAATAATGGTTCCCCCAAGTATGTCTACATCCTAATCCCTGGAACATTTGAATATATTGTGTTACATGGCAAAGAGAAATTAAGATTGCAAATGGAATTAAGGATACTTATCAGCTGATTTTAAGATAGGAAGATTATCCGAGTAAACAAAATGCAATCACAAAGGTTCTTAAAAGTAGAAGAGGGAGGCAGAAGAAGGAGACCCAGAGAAAGGATAGTGTGAGAAGGACTTGGTCTGATGTTGCTTACTGACTTTGAAGATACAGGAAAGGAGCCATAAGCCAAGGAAAGAAGGTGGCCTCTTAAGTTGGAAAAGGCAAGAAAATGGATTCTCCCTAGAGACTCCAGAAATGAATGCACTCTATCAACAACTTGATATTGTCTCAGTGAGATCCATGTCAGACTTCTGATCTCCAGAACTGTAAGATAACAAAATTGTGTTTTTTAAGCCACTAAATTTGTGGTAACTTGTCACAGTAGCAATAGAAAACTAATACAGATTTTTTTCAACTTTTTTAATCTTTTCAAAGAACCAAAGTTTAGTTTCATTTATTTTCTATTTTCCATTCCATTGATTTCCACTCAACTCTTTATTATCTACTCCCTCTGTTTGCTTTGAATTTAGTTGCTCTACCTTTTCTAATTTCTTAATGGGGAAGCTTAGGTTATTGATTTTAGACCTTTCTTCTTTTCTAATATAGGCATTTAAAGCTATAAATTTTTCTGTAAGTGCTGTGTTATTTTCATCCCATAAACCTTGTTATAAAATGTGTCTCTATTTTCATTTAGATCAAAATATTTTCTAATTTCCTTTTCTGATTACTTATTTGACCCATGGGTTATTTAAAAGTATGTTTAATTTTCAAACATTTACCATTTCCAGAGTTCTTCATTTCTTTTGGTGAATTCAAGTTACTGTCTGCGGTCACTTCTTTTCAACCTGAAGGACTTCTTTTAGTACTATTTGTAAGACAAGTCTGCTAGAAACAAAGTCTCTCAATATTTGTTTATCTGGGAATGTTTTTATTTCACCTTCATCTTTGAAAACTAGCTTTTTTGGATTTAGAAATTTTTTCTTTCTTTCAACACTTTGAAAATGTAATTCCATTGCCTTCAGACTTTATTGTTTCTGATTAAAAGTCAACAATCATACTGTTTCCCTGTACATGAGAAGTTGCTATTCTTTCTGCTTCCAAGATTTTCTCTTTGCCTTTGGCTTTCAACAGTATCACAGTGACATGTCTTGTTGTGAATTTCTCTGTGTTTATCCTTCTTGGCATTTGATGAGCTCCTTGAATCTGTAAATTAATGTTTTTTAAATCAAATTTGGGTAGATTTAACCATTATTTCCTCTCTTTCTGAAACTACCATTACATGTATGTTGATATACTTGATATTGGTCCACAGATCTCTGAGGCTCTGCTGATTTTTCTTCAAGCTTTCTTTTTTCCCTGTTATTCAGTTTGGATAATTTACATTGATTTATCTTCAAATTCACTTATTCTTTCTTCTGCCATCTAATATCTGCTATTTAGCCCTTCTGGTGAATTTTCATTTAAGTTATTACACTTTTTCAACTCCAGAATTTCCTTTAAAAAATTGCTATCTTTTTCTTGAGATTTTCTATTCACTGGATCCTTGTTATTCAACTTTTGTTTAATTCTTTAAATGTGATTTCTTTTAGTTATTTTAACATATTTATAATAGCTAATTTGAAATATTCATCTGTTAATTCCAACATCTGGGGGAAGTCAGAGACAATTTCTACTGACTTTTTTTTCCTTAGTATAAATCAGACTTTCTTGTTTATTTGCATGTCTTACAATTTTTACTGAATCCTGAACATTTTAGACCATATATTTTAGCAATTCCAGATTCTGATTCCACCCCCTCCCCAAGAATTATTGTTGCTATTTTTTAATTTGTTTGCTTGTTTGTTGAGTAACTTGCCTGGACCAAATCTATGAAGTCTGTCTCCTCCACAGTGTCTGGCTGCTGCTGTCTCTGCTCAGTTTTATTTTTAAGCCTAGCTTCCTAGAGTTCACCCTAATGTCTATATACCTTAATGTTCAATGAAACATTAGTTAGAGGTTGTGCTTCAACACCCTGAGTCAGGGATTCTTGCACGCTCTTCTGATGGATCAGTGTATGGGCTAGGGAGCTCATTCAAAATTAAGGTCATTTTCATGTCTCTCCTGGAGTTTACTTTCTGCCAAGCCCCATTGGTATATTTCACATACTCTTCTGTGCACAAGCACAGTCTCTATTGACCAGAGATGCGTGGTGTGCTTCTGCTGTTCATACTCACAGTCAACTGTGGTAGGTGGAGAGCATATCAAGCCTACTATGGTTGCCTCATTCCCAGAAAAATTAATGTATATAGTCTCCCTTTCAGTCTTTTAAGCCATTCATCCAATTCTTACTCCATCCTTCTATAGGTAATTTATTTTTTTTAATTTTATTTATTGTGTGTATTGCCTGAATCTCTTTATGTAAATAGAAGCATATATGAAAATATGTTCTTGTTTCTCCTTTTTCTAATAAAAGTCAAAATATAATATATACACTGCTCTGCTCTGTTCTTGCTTTTTTTCACTTAATAATGGATCTGGGAAAGCTTTCCATATCATTCCAGAGTTTTCTCATGATCTTATATAGCTGCATTGTATTTCATTATAGATGTAGCATGATTTATTTGAACAATCCTTTACTGATGAAACATACACAGGAAATCTCTGCCCGCAATCTATGTGAACCTAAACAAAAACCCTTCTGCTTCCAATACTCCCCTAAGCCATTGTTCAATTATCTGGAAGAGGGAGTGTCACTCCCTCCAGTTTTTTACCCAATAATTTTACCCCAGCCCCAATGTTATTGTCCATTAGAATGTAATAACAATGGGTGGATTAAGAGAATCCTGAGAACCCACTGTCTCCAACCATGGAGAGCTTACTTCTTGGTAGCCTAGCAAATTTGAGATTGTCCAGTTCCTGCGCACGCCTGTGGATATGTTTCCTGATTCCCAATTATAAAAGAATAAGGATCATATTATAAAGGAAGAAGACATGTTAAGATTTTTAACTTTATAATAATAATTTTTTAAAATATGCATTTCATCACTGAAGTTTTAAGTTGAAGGTTAAGATAGGGGTCTTAAAGCAAAGGTATTGGGGTAGCCTGACACTGTATCTCTTTCTCTCAGAACTTATCCCAATCCATATTTGTTATTGAGGGGGTGGGTAAAGGGTCATGTTAGAACCATATGTACTTGGCCACACACCCTTCATCTGATCCAGGAATAGATGATCAACCCACAGGAGCACCAAGCTTTGATTGGTCAGGGACAAGTAAATTTTTCTTGATTGATAATTTACTCCAGGGACTTCCCTGGTGGTGCAGTGGTTAAGAATCTGCCTGCAGTGGAGGGGACATGGGTTTGATCTCTGGTCCGCAAAGATCCCACATGCCATGGAGCAACAAACCCATGTGCCACAACTACTGAGCCTGTGCTCTAGAGCCCACAAGCCACAACTACTGCATCCCATGTGCCTAGTGCCTGTGCTCTGCAACAAGAGAAGCCACCACAATGAGAAGCCCAGGTGCCACAACAAAGAATAGCCCCTGCTGGCTGCAACTAGAGAAAGCCTGCACAGAGCAACAAAGACCCAATGCAGCCAAAACTAAAAATTAATTTATTAATTAAAAAATAATAATTTACTCCAGGCCATACTACCTAAAGCAATCTACAGATTTAATGCAATCCCTATCAAAATACCCCCATGACATTTTTCACAGAATTAGAACAAGTAATCCTAAAATTCATATGGAAACCCAAAATACGCAGAGTTGTCAAAGCAATCCTGAGGAAAAATAGCAAAGCTGGAGGTATAATCTTTCCAGACTTCAGATTACACTACAAAGCTACAGTAATCAAAACAGTGCAGTACTGGCACAAAAACAGACATATTGATCAATGAAACAGAATAGAAGGCCCAGAAAAAACCCACACACCTACAGTCAATTAGTCTATGACAAAAGAGGCAAGATATACAATACAGAAAAAACAGTCTCTTCGACAAGTGGTGTTGGGAAATTTGGACAGCCTCATGTAAAACAATGAAATTAGAACATTCCTTCACATCATATACAGAAAGGTACTCAAAAGGGTTTAAAGACCTAAATGTAAGACATGACAGCATAAAATTCCTAGACGAGAACAGGCAAAATATTCTTTGACATAAATTGTAGCAATATTTTCTTAGATCAGTCTCCCAAGGCAAAAGAAATAAAAAAAAAATAAACAACTGGGACCTAAATCCAACTTAAAAGTTTTGCACAGCAAAGGAAACCATCAACAAAATGAAAAGACAACTTACAAAATAGGAGAAAATATTTGCAAACAATACAACCAAAAAGGGGTTAATATCCAAATTATACAAACAGCTCATACAACTCAACGTCAAAAGAAAAAAAACAACGCAGTAAAAAATGGACAGAAGACCGAAATAGACATTTTTCCAAAGAAGATAAAAACATGGCTAATGGGCACATGAAAAGATGCTCAACATCACTAATTATTAGAGAAATGCAAATCAAAACCACAATGAGTTATCACCTCACACAGATCAGAATGGCTATCATCAAAAAGTCTACAAATAGGATGCTTTATGGAAGGGCTGGAAAAACTTGCTGCTGCAGGTGACCTGGCTTTAGGAAGATTACCATGTGGCTGACAGGGTCTTGGTGCTCTGGCTGGGTGTTAGGCCAGAGCCTCTGAGGTGGCAGAGCCGAGTTCAGGACATTGGACCACCAGAGACCTTACAGCCCCACATACTATCAATTGACAAGAGCTCTCCCATAGATCTCCATCTCAACGCTAAGACTCAGCTCCACTCAACGACCAGCAAGCTCCTGTGCTGGACACCCCATGCCAAACGACTAGCAAGACAGGTACACAAGCCCACCCATTAGCAGAGCGGCTGCCTAAAATCACACTAAGTTCACAGACACCCCAAAACACACGACTGGATTTGATCCTGCCCACCAGAAAGACAAGATCCAGGCTCATCCACCAGAACATAGACACCAGTATCCTCCACCAGGAAGCCTACACAACCCACTGAATCAACCTTACCCACTGGGGACAGACACCAAAAATAACGGGAACTACAAACATGCAGCCTGCGAAAAGGAGACCCCAAATACAGTAAGTTAAGCAAAATGAGAAGACAGAGAAATACGTAGCAGATGAAGGAGCAAGGTAAAAACCCACCAGACCAAACAAATGAAAAGGAAATAGGCAGTCTACCTGAAAAAGAATTCAGAATAATGATAGTAAAGGTGATCGAAAATCTTGGAAATAGAATGGAGAAAACACAAGAAACTTTTTAACAAGGACCTAGAAGAACTAAAGAGCAAACAAACAATGATGAACAGCACAATAAATGAAATTAAAAACTCTCTAGAAGGAATCAATAGCAGAATAACTGAGGCAGAGGAACGGATAAGTGACCTGGAAGATAAATAGTGGAAATAACTACCTCAGACCAGAAGAAAGAAAAAAGAATGAAAGGAATTGAGGGCAGTCTCAGAGAGCAACATTGAACATTAAACACACCAACATTCAAATTATAGGAGTCCCAGAAGAAGAAGGGGAAAAGAAAGGGTCTGAGAAAATATTGGAAGAGATTATACTTGAAAACTTCCCTAACATGGGAAAGGAAATAGTCAATCAAGTCCAGGAAGCGCAGAGCCCATACAAGATAAATCCAAGGAGAAACATACCAAGACACATATTAATCAAATTATCAAAAATTAAATACAAAGAAAAAATATTAAAAACAGCAAGGGAAAAGCAACAAATAACATACAAGGGAATTACCATAAAATTAACAGCTGATCTTTCAGCAGAAATTCTGCAAGCCAGAAGGGAGTGGCAGGACATATTTAAAGTGATGAAAGGGAAAAGCCTACAACCAAGACGACTCTACCCAGCAAGGATCTCATTCAGATTCGACGGAGAAATTAAAACCTTTATAGACGAGCAAAAGCTAAGAGAATCCAGCACCACCAAACCAGCTTTACAACAAATGCTAAGGGAACTTCTCTACACAGGAAACACAAGAGAAGGAAAAGACCTACAATAACAAACACAAAACAATTAAGTAAATGGTAATAGGAGCATACATATCGATAATTACCCTAAATGTAAATGGATTAAATGCTCCAACCAAAAGACATAGACTGGCTGAATGGATACAAAAACAACACCGGTATATATGCTGTCTACAAGTGACCCACTTCAGACCTAGGGACACATACACACTGAAAGTGAGGACGTGGAAATAGATATTCCATGCAAATGGAAATCAGAAGAAAGCTGGAGTAGCAATTCGCATATCAGACAAAATAGACTTTAAAATAAAGACTATTACAAGAGACAAAGAAGGACACTACATAATGATCAAGGGATCAATCCAAGAAGAATATATAACAATTGTAAATATTATGCACCCAACACAGGAGCACCTCAATACATAAGGCAAATGCTAACAGCCATAAAAGGGGAAATCAACAGTAATACAATAAACTAGGGGACTTTAACACCCCACTTTCACCAATGGACAGATCATCCAAAATGAAAATAAATATGGAAACACAAGCTTTAAATGACCCATTAAAAAGATGGACTTAATTAATATTTATAGGACATTCCATCCAAAAACAACAGAATACACATTCTTCTCAGGTGCTCATGGAACATTCTCCAGGATAGATTATATGTTGGGTCACAAATCAAGCCACGGTAAATTTAAGAAAATTGAAATCATATCAAGTATCTTTTATGAACACAATGCTATGAGCCTAGATATCAATTACAGGAAAAAAAGTTGTAAAAAATACAAACACATGGACGCTAAACAATACACTACTAAATAACCAAGTGATCACTGAAGGAATCAAAAAATCAAAAAATGCCTAGAAACAAGGAAAATCAAAAAATGCCTAGAAACAAATGGCAACGAAAACACAACTACCAAAAACCTATAGGATGCAGCAAAAGCAGTTCTAAGAGGGAAGTTTATAGCAGTACAATCCTACCACAGGAAACAAGAAAAGGGCTTCCCTGGTGGCGCAGTGGTTGAGAGTCCGCCTACCTGTGCAGGAGAAGTGGGTTCATGCCCCAGTCTGGGAGGATCCCACATGCCGCGGAGCGGCTGGGCCCATGAGCCATGGCCACTAGGCCTGTGCATCCGGAGCCTGTGCTCCACAACGGGAGAGGCCACAGCCATGAGAGACCCACATACCGCAAAGAAAAAAAAAAGAAACAAGAAAAATCTCAAATACACAACCTAACCTTACACCTAAAACAATTAGAGAAACAAGAACAACAACAAAAAAAAAAACCAAAGTTAGCAGAAGGAAAGAAATCATAAAGATCAGATCACAAATAAATGAAAAAGAAATAAAGAAAACAATAGCAAACGTCAATAAACGTAAAACCTGGTTCTTTGAGAAGACAAACAAAATTTATAAATCATTGGCCAGATTCATCAAGGAAAAAAAGAAGACTCAAATCAACAGGATTAGAAATGAAAAAGGAGAAGTAACAACTGACACTGCAGAAATACAAAGGATCATGAGAGATTACTACAAGCAACTCTATGCCAGTAAAATGGGCAACCTGGAAGAAATGGACAAATTTTTAGAAAAACATAACCTTCTGAGACTGAAGCAGGAAGAAACAGAAAATATACACAGACCAATGATAAACACTGAAATTGAAACTGTGATTAAAAATCTTCCAACAAACAAAAGCCCAGGAACAGATGGCTTCACAGGCAAATTCTATCAAACATTTAGAGAAGAGCTAACACCTATCCGTCTCAAACTCTTCCAAAATATAGCAGAGGGAGGAACACTCTGAAACTCATTCTACGAGGCCACCATCACTCTGATACCAAAACCAGACAAAGTCGTCACAAAGAAAAAAAACTACAGGTCAATATCACTGATGAACATAGATGGAAAAAACCTCAACAAAATACTAGGAAACATACTCCAGCAGCACATTAAAAGGATCATACACCATGATCAAGTGGGGTTTATCCCAGGAATGCAACGATTCTTCAATATATGCAAATAAATCAATTTGATACACCATATTAACAAACTGAAGGATAAAAATCATATAATCATCTCAATAGATGCAGAGAAAATTTTGACAAAATTCAACATCCATTTATGATAAAAAAGAAAAAACCTCCAGAAAGTAAGCATAGAGGAAACTTACCTCAACATAATAAAGGCCATATATGACAAACCCACAGCCAACATCGTTCTCAATGGTGAAAAACTGAAACCATTTCCACTAAGATCAGGAACAAGACAAGGTTGCCCACTCTCACCACTATTATTCAACAGTGTTTTGGAAGTTTTAGCCACAGCAATCAGAGAAGAAAAAGAAATAAAAGGAATCCAAATAGGAAAAGAAGAAGTAAAGCTGTCACTGTTTGCAGATGACATGATATTATACATAGAGAATTCTAAAGATGCTACCAGAAAACTACTAGAGCTGATCAATGAATTTGGTAGAGTAGCAAGATACAAAATTAATACACAGAAATCTCTTGCGTTCCTATACATTAATGATGAAAAATCTGAAAGAGAAATTAAGGAAACACTCCCCTCTACCATTGCAACAAAAAAAGATAAAATACCTAGGAATAAATGTACCTAAGGAGACAAAAGACCTGTATGCAGAAAACTATAAGACACTGATGAAAGAAATTAAAGATGATACAAACAGATGGAGAGATATACCATGTACTTGGACTGGAAGAATCAACATTGTGAAAATGACTATACTACCCAAAGCAATCTACAGATTCAGTGTAATCCCTATTAAACTACCAATGGCATTTTCCACAGAATGAGAACAAAAAAAATTCACAATTTGTATGGAAACACAAAAGACCCCGAATAGACAAAGCAATCTTGAGAAAGAAAATGGAGCTGGAGGAATCAGGCTCCCTGGCTTGGACTATACTACAAAGTGGCAGTAATCAAGATAGTATGGTACTGGCACAAAAATAGAAATATAGATCAATGGAACAGGGTACAAAGCCCAGAGATAAACCCACACACATATGGTCACCTTATTTTTGATAAAGGAGGTAAGAATATACAAAGGAGAAAAGACAGCTTCTTCAATAAGTGGTGCTGGGAAAACTGGACAGCTACATGTAAAAGGATGAAATTAGAACACTCCCTAACACCATACACAAAAATAAACTCAAAATGGATTAGAGACCTAAATGTAAGGCCAGACACTATAAAACCCTTAGAGGAAAACATAGGAAAAACACTCTGTGACATAAATCACAGCAAGATCCTTTTTGACCCACCTCCTAGAGAAATGGAAATAAAAACAAAAATAAACAAATGGGACCTAATGAAACTTAAAAGTTTTTGCACAGCAAAGGAAACCATAAACAAAACGAAAAGACAACCCTCAGAATGGGAGAAAATATTTGCAAACGAAGCAACTGACAAAGGATTAATCTCCAAAAATACAAGCAGCTCATGCAGTTCAGTATCAAGAAAACAAACAACCCAATCCAAAAATGGGCAGAAGACCTAAGTAGACATTTCTCCAGAGAAGATATACAGACTTCCAAAAAACACATGAAAGGATGCTCAACATCACTAATTGTTAGAGAAAAGCAACTCAAAACGACAATGAGGTATCACCTCACACTAGTCAGAATGGCCATCATCAAAAATATCTACAAACAATAAATCCTGGAGAGAATGTGGAGAAAAGGAAACCCTCTTGCACTGTTGGTGGGAATGTTAATTGATACCGCCACTATGGAGAACAGTATGGAGGTTCCTTACAAAATGAAAAATAGAACTACCATATGACCCGGCAATCCTACTACTGGGCATATACCCTCAGAAAACCATAATTCAAAAAGAGTCATGTACCACAATGTTCATTGCAGCACTATTTACAATAGCCAGGACATGGAAGCAACCTAAGTGTCCATCGACAGGTGACTGGATAAAGAAGATGTGGCATATATATACAATGGAATATTTCACAGCCATGTGGCACATTTATACAATGGAATATTACTCAGACATAAAAAGAAACAAAATTGAATTATTTTTATTGAAGTGGATGGACCTGGAGTCCATCATACAGAGTGAGGTAAGTCAGAAAGAGAAAAACAAATACTGTATGTTAACATATAAATCTAAAAAAGAAAAAAATGGTTCTGAAGAACTTAGGGGCAGGACAGGAATAAAGATGCAGATGTAGAGAATGGATTTGAGGACACGGGGAGGGGGAAGGGTAAGCTGGGACGAAGTGAGAGAGTGGCATGGACACATATACACTACCAAATGTAAAATAGATAGCTAGTGGGAAGCAGCCGCATAGCACAGGGAGACCAGCTCGATGCTTTGTGACCACCTAGAGGGGTGGGATAGGGAGGGTGGGAGGGAGACAGAAGAGCGAGGGGATATGGGGATATATGTATACGTATGCTGATTCACTTTGTTATACAGCAGAAACTAACACAACAATGTAAAGCAATTATACCTCAATAAAGATGTTAAAAAAAAATGTCTACAAACAATAAATGCTGGAGAGGGTGTGGAGAAAAGGGAACCCTCCTGCCCTTTTGATGGGAATGTAAATTGGTGCAGCTACTATGGAAAACAGTATGGAAGTTCCATTAAAAACTAAAAATAGAACTACCATATGATCCACCAATTCCACTCCTGGGTATATATCCGGAACAAAGAAAAAATCTAATTCCGATAATTTACTCCAGAAGACACAGAGCACATAAGAGTATAGTGGGCATTTGAACTGAAAAGTGATATACAGCATGTCTGGGGAAGGCATCTGCCCAGAAGCAACATTTCTGAGCCCTGAGCCCAAACTGAAGAAAAATCCTTCTCCTTGATAGCAACCTAAAGGCAGCTCTCCCATCTGGATCAATTTCAAAGCTGTTCTCCATTAGCTGAAGCCACAAATGACCCCACTGCTCAAGGCAAAGGGTGTTTGTACGGACAGTAATATCACAAGCTATCACTGAACACAGTGTTTGTTCTGTGTATCAAGATCCTAGTGTAGTGAGGGCTTCTTAGATGTAGCCTCTATCCCTCACCCCAACCCCCCCAAAACACCCTCTCACCAAAGTGGTCCTCCTCTGCCCTTCAACTGTCTCTCCTTTTTGCACTCCTTTAATTACACTTGTTTTTGAAGCCCATAGAATTTATTATTCAGAAAACAACCTTCTCTGCAATATCAACCTTAATTAACTGTGTTCTTTTTCTATCGCCTCCCACCCTCCACTTCATGCATTTGAATTAAGGCACGCCAGAGCCCCCGGCCAGTACCCCTCCCCCATCGCAGACCCATCAGTGTCTACCAGCCAACCATGACCAGATAAGGGAAAATGGAATTCCTTATCTCTGGCTGCCAATGTGAAAGGGTCAAGGTTACCAAGGAGAGACCTTCCAAAACGAAGGAGAGGAAGAAAGAAGCCAAGCCTCTCTGGTTTCCATGGAAACGGAAGGGTGAATCATGGCGCATCCCCGAGAGCCTGGCCCACTTAGCTCTGCTGACATCTTTCCACCTCATTAGCCTCTTTATCAAGTGACTCTGCATAGGACTAAGTGTATTTTGGTGTCAGGGTGCACTGGAAATGATTCAGAAACAGAGTGACCTTTTCCGCAGATCCCCAGTGCCTCCTGGGACCCCCGATGTCTGCACCCCTCCCCTCTCTGTCCTTTTTATGGCTCCGCTCGCTCACTCTTTCTAATCAAAGCTCCGGCACCGCGAGGCCGGGAGGTGCCCCTACCCAGCAGCCCAAGAAGCCGGGACCCTGGCTGTCAGTGACGCACAGCACCCAAGCCAGGAGGAAGATTAATGACTTTGCCCACAGAAAGTAGATAAAACGGGCCCCAAAAAGACAATAAACGAGGGGTGGATGGAAGAGGAAGGCTCTGACAGTAACAAATACTGACTGACATCACATTGTGTTCCTATTCTAGATGACTCTGAGCTGCCAGTGGAAACACAGATTCATTTAATAAGCACTTCAGTGGGACAGAGGGGCCTTTGGGGGTTAGAATTGATCTCCATCGCAGGCATGTATGTATGCACTGAAGTCTGTGTGTGCGTGAAAAGGAATGTCCGCGTTCAGTATCTGTCCCTTTGGAAATCCAGGAACGTGCTGTAATTTCCCAATCTTGTTTCCACGCTTCAGCAGATTTGTCACTAGCAGGTCCTCTCAGCCATGAAAATTCTCCTGCAACCAAGAGCCTGGGGCTGAAAGGAGATCAGTTAGGGGACTTAAAACTCCTTTGATAAGGTTGACCTCTCTTTCAGGAACCCTTACAGGTTGGTGTCCAGGGAGGGGATGCTGTGGCTCTTGTACGCAGGCTGCAGTGACCTTTCCAGGAAGTGTGCTTGCCCAAGGAGCAGGCAGGGGAAGCTGGGAGCTGCAGGAATGAAACTGACCAGTTTCTGGGAGGGCTCGGGGCTGCCTCCTTTTTATTTTGTTTTCTTCTTTCCAAATTAACTTACAAATGCTGTGTCGTGGAGACCAGGGGATCTGAGTCCCAGGTTCTGGTGGCAGCATCAAGTCTGTGTGATTTTGAAGGGGTCATTTGCTCTCTCTGGCCTCACACTGCCCATCAGAGGAATGAGAGGTCTGGACTACGTAATGGCTAAGGTCCCTCGCAACTCTGTCATGACAGGTCATCCTAATGCTGTCCTGCCTCATACAGCCACACCCCAGCAGTGCCTCCTAAGTCTTTACCAAATCTCATCCACTCTATGCTCACAACCCTGACTCTGAGCCTCACCAGAGCCTCAATAACTCCTGTTACACTGGAACCATGGCCCCCTTCGGGTGCACAGTCTTGCTCTCCTCCATTCATTCCCCAGAGCAGCAGTTCTCAAAGTGTGGTCTCAGGCCAGCAGTATCAGCATCACCTGGGAACTTGTTAGAAATGCAAATTCTTGGGTCCCACCCCAAATCAGAAATTCCAATCTCGGCCCAAAGATCTAATTCCTCCAGTTGGGGATGGTAAAGTCCTCTTTGACTTGACCCCTCTGGGCCTTGTCATGTTTTTGTCTGACCACCCCCTCCCCTGGAATTTACTCTCTAGCAAACCCAAGCTTTCTGTTTCCAAATACACCGTGCTGTGTCATAACCCCAGCCCCACAGGAGTCATTCGTTCTAGCGAGAATGATCCTATGGCTGATCCTCACTTTGCAGGACTAAGTCCTTCTCAACCTTTAATATAGTGCAGATGATACCCCTGCACAAAGATTTCCCTGACTTCTCCTACCTCCAAAACTAGGATCGTATCCCTCCCTTGTACTCCCATCATTCCTTGTGTATACATCCATACTTTGCACATGTCACCTAATGCAGTAGATAGGATTCTAAGATATCCCCTAAGGTTTCCCACCCGACCCCAGCCCTCAGTGTACACACCCTGCATGGTCTCTGGGACAGTGAGTATGATGGGTTTTACTCCCATGATTCTGTATTGTATATGCTATATGGTTGACCTTAAAATAGGGAGATTAACCAGGTAGTCCTAACCTGATTACAAGAGCCCTTTAAAAGCAGAGTTTTCTTCAGCTGGCCAGAAAACAGGAAGTCAGAGAAATTAAAGCATGAGAGGATTCAACCCAAGGAGGTTCTCCACTGCTGAGATGGAGGGCAGTGGGCGGGGGGGGTGCCCAGGGCAAGGACCGAGGAGCAGCTCTAGTTGCTAAGAGCAGTCTCCAGCTGACAGTCAACATGGAAATAGGGACTCTAGTCCTACAACCTCAAGGAATTGAATTCTGCCTGCCAGGATCAGCTTGGAAGTGGATTTTTCCACAGAGCTTCCAGGCAAGAACTCAGTCCAGCCAACAACTTTCAGCCTTGTGATATGCTGAGCAGATGGACTTCTGACCTACAAAACTGTGAGCTAACTTTATGCCATGAAATTTGGACTAATTTGTTACACAGCAGCAAAAGAACGAACATACCTTATACTATAATTGCCTGCTTATATAGCAGCTCCCCCACTGACTGAGCTCCTTAAAGTAGAAACTGCCTTATTGGTTCATTTCTGCATCACCAGCACCTGTCTGGGGCATGCCCAGAAGAGGTGCTTAGTAAATGTTTGCTAGAGGATGGATGGGTGGATGGATGGATAGATAGATCTTAAAGCTTTAGATTTAGGAAAAAGAAATACACTGTAATAAAAGGGATAGAATATGCAAATAAACAATGAAATTGTGGTGGGAAAGAATGAGTTTTTGTCTCTTCATTGATTTTTGCAGCATGAACACCCCTTCATCTGCTAGGTGTTTGTCCTCCATTTATCTCTTGCAGCTCAACACCTCATAGCACCAGGAGCTAAGGATATGTGCCTGGATACAGATGTCTATTATTGTTCTATCAAATGCCCCTTCTCTTTGAGGTAATGCTGCTTTGTGTGTAACACTGGTGGGCTATACTGCCCAGCCTCTCACTTCAGAAGCCCACAGGGGGTAGATTCTCCCTGGCTCTACTCCCTGAAAGTTCAGACAGTTGGACTCTCCCATCCAGATGCTGGGAAGTGGTATGATGACACTGGGACAAGTCATGTTTATTCCTGAAAGCCACAGGGGTGTCTAATTCCTGGTGTCTAATGGCAGGTCCAGTGCTATCCTGGAGGAGCAAAGACTGTGCCCTGTTTTAGCAGGACTCTTGACTCAAGCACTTGACTCCTGCACATATTGCAAGCTGCTTCTCTAGCCTCCCATTGAATCTCTGAGCCTCCAATAAATTCTTTTTCTGCTTAAAATACCCAGAGTTGGTTTCTGTCGTTCACAACCAAGAACCCTGATTGATACAAATTCTGATCATGCTGAACTGCCAGCTGAATGCTTTTCCTGTTTCTAAAAGTCTCAAAGGCTTATAAGCTCACTCTGTAATCTGTTGTACCAGTCAAGGTTCTTAGTTGTGAACCAAAGAACCCTCCCAGCTGATTTAAGTGGGAAAGAAATTTATGAAAGAGTACTGCTAGCTCTCAGCATCTCTGGGAAGTCCTGAAGCCAGGAACAATAGTCAAATCATGCCACCCTCCAGATTGCTCCCACAGGGTCCGCACCAGCACACCCACCCCACCCCGGCGCAGAAACCACATGTCCCAGCGGCAACACTTCATACCATGTATTTCCACCAGACTCTGACATAGCCAACTCTGGATGCTAAATGGCTCTGGTGTTTCCCTGGCCACAGTGGACTCCTTTGGACACCTGCTTTCTAGCATCCCTGGCTTCTTAACTGAATCCTGACACAGGTTCATCTAGTTGGAAGGACCTTAAGCCTACACTCTGCTCAAGAGAAACTGGGAAAGCCCATTTCTGGCTTCTCTCTTGGGGAGACGCAAACTCAGAGGTGAGAAATTCTCCAAATATAGGAAAGGTGTCCAAGAATGCTGGGTGCCCAGATATCAAGTTATCAAGTGGCTTGACAGATATCCTATTGACTACAAGTAGCTTGACTACATCTGTTACTGTGTTAGAAACACCTTGCATCCAAGAAATCCTTCCTAGAGGCTAACAAAACTCCCACTTGCTGCAAAGCCCTAAGTTAGCCAGAGGCCTCTGTATGCTGTCTTCGGTGGAATTCTACAAGAGCTTACCACCACCTTTCAAATGTTTCAACACTGACCTTGAGTCCCCCTGCAATTTCTTCTTATGCTGGTTAAGAAGCAACAATTGTTTTCTCCTTTCCTCTTCCTTATGACTCCTTGGAGCTTTAGTTGCTTCTAAAGCCATCCTCTCAAATATTCAGACCTCCCTCCAATGCTCTAAAAGTTTCGTTCCTTGTATTGTTCTCCACTAGATTACATAACTGTTCTCATTTTCCCTCTTCTTGCTGTCTCCCCAGTTCAGACCCTTAGCTACCTGCTCCAGTGAACAGCATCCCATGTTCCCCAGGCTCATCCAACACAGTGAGGCATGCTGTCCTGTGTTCAGACCACAAAGGCATTTTGCAGTGACCTGGTATTATGGGGGGTCCAGAGCTAAAAGCTCAGCAGCCCACCCACCCCTTTGTCACCACATAGCAGTAGCCCATGCCCAGCTCAGAGGTCGCTGGCCTAATTAGGGTTCAAAGAAGATGCAAGTGAGCACACTACTGCTGTGGAACTGAATCCTCCCCCAAAGACTTATGCTAGCTGTGTGACCTCAGGCAAGACACTTTACCTCTCTGACCTTCAAATTCCTCATCTGAAATGTTTAAACAATAATAGTATTTGCCTCATAGAATTATTGAGAGGGTTAAGTGGAGTGATGCATCTAAAGTACATACAGTAAGTTTCGATATATGCCACCTCATAGACATGACGTAGAGAACCAGAGTGATCAATGTGTAAAAACACTGTGAACTGGAAAAATCCCATATAATTTCAGAGTGTTATTGACATCATAGTCACTAATATTATTTTCACAAACATATTTAAAAAATGTGGGTATAGCCTTGATAAAATGCACTTCATGGGAGGATGCTAGTGAGTTTCCATAAATCACCAAAGAAGGAAGAGTGAGTATGATAGTTAATTTTATGTGTCAACTTGGCTGGCCTAAGGGATGCCCAGATAACTGGTAAAACATTACTTCTGGGTGTGTCTGTGAAAGTGTTTCTGGAAGAGATTAGCATTTGATTCAGTAGACTGAGTAAAGATTTGCCCTCACCAATGTGGGCACCTGGAAGGTACCTGCCTTCATGGATTTCATAGCATTCTGAGCCTCCTCATCACGGTACTTCCATTTCACTAGCTGTAAGCTCTTTGAGGGCAAAATTAGGTCCTGTTGCATCCCCAACATGCAACAGAGGGCCTGGCAAAGACTACTGACTGCTTTATGGAGAACACCTCAAGTCCAATCTATCTGCCTTAATACATTCGCAAGCCAGACTTGGAATAAGGCCTTTTAAGCCAAGGCTATTCCTCCTGAGATCTAGGACCACCACTGTCCTCATAATTCCTGTAAATCCAAAGACAAACTCATGGAGTACATCAGTAGGAAGATGAGAAGACCAGAAGCCCTCTTCTCTGGTTAGTCCAGGAGCCTAAAGCTCACTTGCAGAATTCTGAAGTTCTAAATAGAGAATGGATAGGAAAGTGTGGCAACCTGTGTGAAGAGGGGCTGGGCCACTTATCATGGAGCTAGCTTTGCATAGCTGGCATTCAGTTTCTAATGGAATCACATGTTTCAGATCAATTTATGTAAACAAAATCTTATTTTAAAATTTCTTTTGTTAATACTTAATATAAGATCAGTAGTGCCTCTCAAAGAATACATATGTATACATAAATGATGCCTACTGAGGGAGGGAAGAGGTCTGGGAAGCCCCTAGGGACAAAGGGAAGGCTATGCCCCTGTGTCCCCACTACAGAACTGCCACTTCTGAGGACCCCCAACCTGTTCTCAAGTCCTTCTCTCCCACTTGCTGCCTTTTACTTGAGTCACAAAGAATCTTCCAGCTCCACCGTGGAAGCCCATGGCTTTTCACTAAGACCTCACAGCAGGGTCCACACAAAGGAAAACTGAAGCAGAAAGAAAACATCACATTCGAACGTGGACCTTTCAGTGAGCCCTACTGTCTGCAACGCCAATTCAGGAAGCTGCTATGGATTGATTTTTCCATGGGAAAGAGAACTAAGGAAATGAAAACCTTGCGGTGGAGGCAGGCCAGACGGAGGCTCATATCTCATCTCTCTGTGTTATCTTTTTCCACAGTTCAAAAATCAATTAGTGATGAATTTCTCTGGAAACTTCTTAAACAATGTTATTTCATTAAAGATCGGTGCCAGCGCCATCAGATTTGCTTTCCAGGTGTGAATTAGAAAATTAGCCTCGTCCTTTTAATAATTTCCTCCTTGGTAACATTGCATCAGTCTACACAATGTCTAGTACCAGCAGAGCTGGAGCCAGTGGGAAGCACATAATTCCTTTTTCCCTTCCAGTAATAGAAATAAAAGTAGGCAGGATGGAATATGTGGACACTTCCTAGGATAGGAGCAGGAAATAAAATAGGGGAAGGCCCTAGAGAGACCAGGAGGAAGAGACTCAGAAGACAAACCTTCATGGCTCCTGGGAATAATACTGCCGGCAAGTAGCAAAGGAAAGGAGAGGAGGGTCATTAGGGAGATGGCAGTACTTGCAGAGGCCAAAAGGCAGGCCTGGGGACAGCCTGATGCCCCAGTCACGGGCTGCCTCGGCGAGGCCAGTTGGGGCACTTTCTCACGCTGTGTAGCTGCTGACCCCAGACCTCTCCATCTTGATGGGCAGCATGTGCCGCAGGTGATAGGCTGGAGAGGCGTGTGCTGCTCGGCCAGTGGGGAGAGCAGTGAATGTGGCAGGCACGGCACCTGGCCAGACACAGCAGCAGGCAACTGCCTATGCCCTGCTTCCCTCAAGAGAGGGAGATGAACCCTCATTAATTCAGACTCATTTTCTAGAAGGCCAACCCAATAGACAGTACTCAGATGCTCTTAAAGGATTCCATTTTATAGCTTTCATTTACACATAGTAAAAGGAACTGAGTTTGCCTTGGATGAATAGATAAAAATGATTCGTAGTTAGCTCATTAAGGCACAATTTAAAAGCAAATTAACTAAGATTTTATCAATTGAACACAGATACTTTAAAACTACACTGTGCCAGGTGGAGAAAACAACCAAGTCGCCATCCCTGTCCTCAAGGATTGTGCCATCTGGATACAAGGTCTGTACCCAGGACAGGAAGTAAATTATGGCAACGGAGCAAAATTTGTCTTATTAGAGGTCAGTGATGGAGCACAGAGAGGGGCACCTTACCCAGAGGTAGCAAGCTGGGCAGCCAGGGAAGACTTTTTGGAAGTGCTCCTGGAATGGGGTCTTGAAGAACAGTTAGAATTCAGCCAGGAAGCAGGGAGGTAAGAGGAGGGGAGAAGGGAGACGGGACGGGATGGGCCCACATAGTAGTCTGTAGTTTGCAAACCTTATAGTTTCCCTGTATTTCTCATTTTGACTTCAGAACAGCCCATTATAGATGAAGACAGAGCTCTAATGTCTCCCCCAACCCAGCTGACAAAGAAAGGAAGCAAGGAATGGAATCAAGTCCCCTGCACTCCAGATTCTGCACCTGTCAGGAATCTGATGATAACCACAGACCCTCTTCTCAAAAAAAGAAAAAAAAATGCACATATGCTCACACTCACAAAAAGAAAATTCACGTGCAATTGGGTGGCACTCAGAAATCCTCTAAAGCTGGGATCAGCCCAAGGTTCCCAGTGAAAATCTTCTTCTCTGAACAGAGCTAGTCTGTGCTTATACTCTAATCACCCTACCTTGTTTGTAGGTCAGTGCAGACTTCTGAGCCACCCTGGTGATTCCACTTTCAAGCAGGTAAAGGGCTACTGCTCTTGTAAAGCTATTTACACTAGTGCTTGTGAACCTGGTGTCCGTGGATCAAGCTGAGGAAGCCTTCAGCCCTGCAACATCTGAACGATCTCAGATTCAACAAGACTTGGACGGGGCAGGTCATATCTTATGATGACTGTGTCTGCTCAAAATGGATTCTGTCTACAGGGGCCCTAGGGATCCAGAGTTCCAGGCTCACAGTTTGAGGGGAGGGTCTGGGTAAGAAGAAATAAGAAATCAGGGTTGACAGGGCTGGAACTCTGTGAGAGAGGCAGGTGGGCATCTGAGGAAAGAAGACCCTTAGCTCCTTCTCCCAACTTCTATGTCTTATAATATTGAGGTCAGTTCCCAGGCTGATCTCCCAAGCTCTGAGACCCTGCAGGGAAAATTCTCTTAGCAGCAAAAGAGAATTCTGAGTGTAATCTAAAAATGTTGAGTGTAACAGTCTCTCCCCCTCACCCTAACTGCAGGGTCAGGGCAGGGGCACACCTTCCTGCCCACCTCATTTGCAAGATGTGGCTTGGTACCGGGCCCACATCAGGTACTTACTAAATATATACTGAAGTGATGTATGAATGATGTTCCATATCTCCCCATCATTGATTCAAGATCATCTCTGGAAGTGACAAAGAAGAAAAGGAATTGAAAAAAAACCTCTCCTCCCCTGCAGGTTACATGTCAACACAGCACATCTTCAAAGGCTCCTCTCCCTTACCTGGGTGTCCACAGACACAACGTTCTAGTGGGCTTGTTCACGCACCTGCTTACTTGCCGCAGGACAGCCCTCTGCCCACAGCTAGCGAGGTCCCTGTGGGTCATGTCCAGGCTCCCAGGAGACCAAATGGCCATCCTTTGCAGCTTCTGGTGAACCAGCAGCCAACAGGCCCCGCCCATAGCCTTTCTCCCCTTGAGTAAGGGAATCAACTGGGAAACTGAAGACTTTAAATGATCCCACAAGAAGAAAATCAACATTTCTTAGAGACCAAATTCTAGGACCAGAGTAGAAACTGAACATTCTGGATGCAATAATTGGTCTCATTTATCTAAATTTAGAAGGTCTAGAAAGGGAAAGAGTAACAATTAAGACGTGTTATTTAGAAGATAAGCCTTTAATCAGAGATGAGTTAAACCTAAACTCAAACCAAAATCCTACTCAAATCAGGGGTTTGAAATATAAGTTCTTTCGGGGATAAAAGTCAGATCTTATTTAACTTGAAAACGAATAAGAACTCTCACAGAGAGCTTCCCCGGTGGCACAGTGGTTGGGAGTCCGCCTGCCAGTGCAGGGGACACGGGTTCAAGCCCTGGTCCGGGAAGATCCCACATGCTGCGGAGCAACTAATCCTGTGTACCACAACTACTGAGCCTGCGTGCCTAGAGCCCGTGCTCCGCAACAAGAGAAGCCACTGCACTGAGAAGCCCACGCACCGCAATGAAGACCCAATGCAGCCAAATAAATACATACATACATACATACATAAGAATTTCACAGAAAAAAAAGAACTTTCACAGAAAGAATAAACTCCACCAACAAAAATAGGCCATCTGATAACCGTGATAACCACCAAAAATCATTAGCTGCAAATCAGAAGTATTTTGAACAAAAATGATGCCTGCGGGCTGAGAGACTGGCTGAGCACTGAAAGTTCACAGTGCTTTGAAATCAGTCTAGATCAGGGGGATTAGGTGCCCAGTACCTTGCACTCTGATATCAGCCTCACTCAGCTCTCCCCGGATAACATTAGTCATGCCACCCACCCTCCCCAGCATGCCTTCCTCTTACCTTCCTCGGTCTCCTCAACAGCAAAATGAGGTTGATGACGCCTCATTTTTCCCCATCTTCAATTCAGTTTAGTTTATTTCCTGAATGTATTTATTTCCTGAACATATTTCCTGAATGCCTGCTCTGTGCCTGGGACTGTACTAGGTGGTATAGCTACGAAACCGAGTAAGACATTGTTACTGTCACGTTGGAATCCCACCAGGAATATGTAAGAGGGAGGCTAGGGAGATGTCCAGGGTGCTGAAGTAAGGCACCCCCGCCTGAGCCTTGGAGGAAGCAGCACCTAAGACAAGTCTAAGGCCTAAACAAAAGTTGGAAGGTGAAGACAAGGGAGGAGGACATCCCACTCAGAAGGAACATCAGGAGGACAGAGAGGTAAGACATAATCTAGTGCAAGAAAGTAGCATAGGTAATTTGATCCTCTTAGAACCCAAGGGCAGAGCAGAGCAGGGCAGGGCATAAGGCTCGACAGCTGGGAAGGCAGCAGACCAGGAGGCTGTGAGAGCTGGGCTCAGCATTTGTACTTGATCCTGTGGATAGAGGAGTACCATCTTAGAGTTTCCAATATGAAAGTGACTTAGTAATTTTGACATTTTGGAACCATCATTTCTCCACCAAAGAATGTTATGAAGATAAAATGAAATAAATAGAGGAAATAGAGATTAATCTAAAAATAATAAACAGCCATCATGAAATTTACTGCACAAGTGACCTAACTTAAGGACAATGATCCCTGTTAATAGTAGCCCAGAGAATAACTCTGGACTGGGGAAGAAGCTGAGGTCCTCCTAGCTCTTCTATCCTCAGCTCAACGGCCACTGCAGATCCACTGCAGACCCATGCCTGGATATCCTTTGCTGGGTCTGGATACTGTGGTCTCTGGCATGTATCTTCATACCTAGTTGACCACTTGGTAATCTGTTCCTGGTGCTGTCCATAGGGTGAATTCAGTGTTCTCCACCAATTCTTAGCCTATCTTCATAAAATTCAGAAAGATAACACTCCTTGAGTCCTGTCAAAGACACCTGAACTGGGAGGGTCCCAGGAGCTATAAAAGTCAAAATTCTGGCCCAGCAGGGACACATCTTCAGATGCACACACAATAGGTCTCAAATAGAACATGGTTAACCACTTGTTATAATGAAATTCTAAGTTCTGTGGTAGTCACTATTTCTACCCATGGAGCTTCTAGAAACTCTACATCTTCCCAGATATGACATTCAGAGCTGAAAAGTAGATCAGTCATTAAAAAAACAAAAAAAGCTCTGAATGCTACAAAATCTCAGTGTCTTTATTTATTCCTCTTTATTTTTCTTCACAACACTCATCAAAATCTGATACATCTGCATCATCTGTATATTTTCTCATTGTCCATCTCATATCTGCACATTTGCTCATTGTCCATCTCATATCTGCACATTTGCTCATTGTCCATCTCATATCTGCACATTTGCTCATTGTCCATCTTTCAAACTGTGTAGAAAGAAAAATATTCTTTCTGTTCATCTCAATAGCCTCAGAGCCTAGAACAGTGTCTGGTCAAAGTAAAATCTCAATAAATATATTTGGAAGAAATGAATGAATGATAAAATATCTTCCATTAGCAGCCTTGATTTTTTTTCTACCTGTTCACTACTTCACAGAATGAAGCAATGGTGCAGATTAGGGGAAAGCATGAATGACTGATAGATTTCTATATTGTATTCATTTCACCAACAACAATAACAAAAAATTTCTTCAGAACCCATGATATACCAGGCATTTAAAATATCTTCAAAATGTGTGCACAGGTTAAAAAAAAATACTCAGATGGTTTCAAACAAGAGGAAGGAATATTGGGGGAATCCATAGCCTTCCAAATAGAAGGTTCAGATCTCATGCATCCTGGAATGTGAAGGAATTTCACCAAAATTACTTACTCAACCACAATAGCAGACATGAGAAAGATGAAAGCTATCGATTGTCATAAATAGCTCTCCAAATTCTTTCTTTTATAACATCAATCATTTCAAAATAAGCGAAAAATTAGGAGAAAGTCCCTAGTCAGTACAGAGGATACAGTGACTTTTAAAGAACTAAAATGCCAGGCAGAATTGAGAGCTTTCAACCTGAATACCAAATAGAAACGTAGTGGGACACTATTGATGAAATGCATGCAACTATAAGAAAAGCATTTGATATAGTGGTATAAAGTGTTATACTCAAAATTAATTCAAATTGGCTTAGTAAGGAGTGCTGCCACATAAATTTAAAACTGACTCCAAGTCTGCAAACAAAGGATGATGGCAAATGGAAATGTATGGAGTTGGGGGGAGGACGGGTAAGGTACACAGGGGGTCATCTTTATTAATGATCTAAAATAAGTAGTGTAAACAGCATGTTAATGAAACTTGCAAATGATGCTAATTTGGAAGGTGTTGCTCTGATCACTGTGGACAGAGAGGGAGTGTAAATGAACCTTAAGTCGTAATAAATATGAAGATGAAACAACACAATGAGATTCAAGTGAGAAAATGCAAAGCAGGCCCAGTTCAGTGACTCGCCCACTCCCACCCCAGAACTCTTTGCCCCTTGCATTTCTGGATGCAGCTGTGGAGGAAAAGAATATAACCCTAATTCAGAAAGGTTTAATCTAACAAAGTGTTCCTCACTTGTGCAATTTTCTTTCACTGGTCCTTTAAAATTCCACAAAAGGCTTTCCTGGGACTCAGAGCAGGAGTGGTGCTCGCCTTTGGATGAAGGGGTCCCATAAATTACAGTGCAGGAGAGGCTGTTAAAAGAAAACAACCAAATAATGAGGGGAGTTGGGAGATTGATTTATGAGAAATGACCCAAAGGGGTAGACTTTTGTTAATTGATGGCTAAGTGGTAACACGATAGTGACCCACTGAGATCTCTCCATGACAAATAACCAAGGGAAGGAAATGTTTAGTACCAGAGGAGAAACTTCTTCATTCTGCCTAGCAGACAGTGCCTCTCCCTTGGAGCTACCCCTCCACTGAATTTCACTGGCGCAGTTCTGATGGGCTTCCCCTCTGAGCAGCATCTGTGCACTCCTCACCCCACCCCACCCCCACTAGCGCCACACCGCTGGTCACGCCCTCCTCACTTTTGCCCCTGACCTGATCAATAGCATGAGTACAGGGGCCAGAGGAGCACACATTGGAGTGGACACCGACCCCCACAGAAGGGCAGGTGGGGGAGATGAGGTCTAGAGATGCACTGCTCTTCTCAAACAAGTCTTTTCCCACTGCAAGAAAATGAATGCGGTGGCTCAATGCAAACAGATATGATTGTATGTCAATTGGAGTATTGATACTATGTTTATTTCCCCAGCAGGTTCAGCCACCCAGATTTATGACTTCCAGCCAAAGCTCTGTCTGGGGCTGCGCCAGTGACAGCTTGTGGGTGGAAACCGTAACAGAGAATGTCTCAAGCTTCAGTTCAACCCAGAATCCTAGGATGTCAAGGTGGAAGGAAGCTTCGAGCCTGTCCATCCCACTTCCTTACTTTACACATGAGGACATAACTTAATAAAAATCTGTGAACATGTTTGCTTAAGAGAAGCTGCCCAAGGTCACATCACATTGTTTTAGTGGTAACAGTGATAGCTTAACAAATGTCTCAGTTCACACCTTGGAGATGAGAAACTGAGGCCAGACTGATCCAACTCTTGTTCGGGTCACAGAGCCAGGTCCTCTGCCTTGGGTTTGGTCCCCACCTGGTTCTCTCAGCCTACCCAGGCCCCGCCCTATCAGGTCAGAAAGGACCCAGACACCTGGGCTGTTGACATGGCTTAGGTGACCAAGCCCTTCAGGCTTTCTCACAATTCAGGGTCTCACGGATCTCTTTGGTGTCTGAATTCAAACAGGAACCTGAGACTCTATAGGACTAGGACCCCCACTGCCATTCTAAACTTTCAAATTTGTACCGGCCTTATGCTTTCAGACAGCAGCCTTGTGAGTCAATGCTGAATCCATGGCTCTTTAAAAATCTGTCCCAGGATTTGCACTGGATCTGTAAGAAACTGAGAGAAGCAGCCTGTGTTCTGGACGGGGCATCTCCTAAGGCCAGGGCATCACATCACTTTAGGCTGGGTCTGCTCATCCCCTCCAGGATCCTGCGGGAAGTTGGAGGCAAACCAGAGAGAAGGTTTTACAGTTCCAGAATTCTCAATTCCAGAAGAACTAACCTCTTTGGTGAGCTCTGGGGCTCCAGAAAATCCAGTGCAGACCCTACCAATGGTCCCACAGCGCCAGCTGGGCAGCAGAATCAATTGCGTTCAGAAATATCAGCCCTTCGAAGCACACTGATCCCATAGGGATGTCTGCACCCAGGTCAGAATGTAGCAGTAGAAGGCCTGGAGTAGCATGCACCAGCCTTCCCTGGGGTATGAAGGGAAAGCGACCTTGAACCCTGAGTACTCCATGAAATGAGTCACAGGTTAACAGCATCTTCAGCCCTGGAAGTGAGAATGGGTTCAAAACAGCTATCTCACTGCAGAGCCCCCAGCCTCATCTGCCTCACCTCCCCCTGGTTAGGCCCCTGCAAGCTCCCTGACATAAGGCTTCCATTTCATCAGAAGCCACCTGTCAAGTTCCAGGGCCCTTCTTGCAATGTGGCCATGGTCACCTCTCTAGCAGGAGCTGCAAGACCCAGCCAATTCCTGGCAGTAGTTTCAGACCTTGGCTCAGGGACCGGCACCTCCTGGAACCTAAATAAATGCCTAGTGAGTGAATGGGTAGTTGAAATAGCCATTTGGCCACCGTCTCTTATCCATACACCCTTATCTGCTTGCCCCTGGTAGGGGTGCTCCTGAGGTCAGATGCAGCAACGGTCATAGGTGCTCACACCACAAAGAATCCAACAAGGCCTTCATGACTGGGGAACACAGGCTGGGGGCCAGGGGGCAGTCAGAGGACTTGAGTTCTAATCCTGATGCTGCCTCTTATTCCCTGTTTCTGAGCCTAGGCAAGTCACTGCCCCACTCTGAGCCTCAGGCTTCTCACCCATAAATTGGAATGAGATACTATTTCTATAATTCCTGATATATTACAGGTGCCCCATTCATGTCTGGTCCTTTCTCAGACCTCCCCATTTTGGAGACTGAACACCTTTTTCAGTGCCCCATCTCAGGGCTCATCACTGGTTAGGAGTTGACAAGTAGAAACTGGCCACAGAAGCTGAGCTGAGACCTTTCTGGCAATATAGGGATTGAGGAGGTTTGTGGGACCTCCAATATAGCAGCTACAAGTTGAATTTCTCATGTCTCCTGGGCTGAATGCTCAGAACAACTCTCAGGTGGCCTCATTCCCATCCCCTCTAGGCACCTGGACTCTGGAGAGGAAAGGACCTTGAATTATATCACAGCATCACTAGCACTTGCCTCATAGAATCACAGTGAAGGTTAAATGAGATATTGTGTGCAAAGCATCGCACCCATTGTGAATGATCAATAAACATTAGCTCGGATCATTTCCTTTCCAACTTCATTTCCCTGACACACTTTCTCCAACTCTCCTCTGTTCATCCCAGCACTCTTGGTCTTCTATTCTTGTGTGTCATACTACTGTTGTGACAGCACCAGTTTCCCCTTTGGGGCCCTTAGACTTAAGGTCAAGGGCAGCTCCTGGTTCTTCTCTGAGTCTCAGGCCCAACCCAGGGCTCAGCACTTGAAGGAGATGCTTTTTCTTGAGCCTGTCCTGCTTCTCACCTGCTTCCCTAGTTATCACACCAGAGGAAGGTGAAGGTTTCAGAAGAGGAAGGAGAACTGGCATTTTGGTTGTCCATCCATAGGCAGAACTGTACTTACTTTATGCTTTCACACACTTTATCTTTTTCCATGCCAGGGTGAAGGGACGTGTGACCAATGGCTTCATTACAGCCCCACACCTAGAGAAGCTTAAAACCTGCAGCACGACCAAAGAAGATGCACAGACAGCAAATACCTTTCTGGCAAGTATGAATATAGTCCACAAATTTGGGTGTATTGGAAATCGTACTCTATTTTCTGCAGTGTGACTTAATTTCTAACTTTTCCAGGTTGGGTTTTGCTGCAGTGAACAAATTAAGCCTGAAATCTCAGTGACTCAACCCACCATTGACTTATTTCTCCTTTTGTTACAGGACCAGCACAGGTCAGCTGGAGAGTGTGCTTTCCACAGTCACTCGGGGACCCAGGCTGTGGAAAGCTATGTCACGAGACCTTGTCATCTCAACACGTGTTGGGAGAAGTAAGAAACCAGAAGGTGTAACATAGGGGCTTTCCGCAGCCTTCGCACAGAAGTGATTCACTCCACTTCCACTCACAACGCTTTGATCAGAACTAATCATTTGTCCAGCCTTAAACACAAGTGTGGAAGGAAGTGTGGTCTTCCTATGTGCTTGGGAGGGAATGAGACAGGACTCAGTCTCTCAAACACTAAGCACACCTCAGGCCCTGGGACTATTTCAAACATAGATTGTGACACATTTGTATTTCATTTCTTACCCTGTGCCAAGATATTGAAAAGGGAGATTCGCACTGGCCCTTGATCATCTGTATACATTGGTCAGCAGCAAGATGGCTATTAGCCCTGTCCGTGTGGCCCCTTCATGATTCACAGCCCCCTATTTCTATTCCACGTGTGGTACATGAGCCTCTTCCTTAAATGTGGCCAATGATCCCCTTGGTATCACATGGCTACTTTCACTGAGACATCTCACCAAGGTATGGCCAAGAAGTTGAGCCCAGCTCTATGTCCTTCTGGGCTCCATCAGCCTCTTTCCCCTCCTACTCTCCAGACTGAGGAAATAAGTTCTAGACTAAGACTGGGGGCGAGGAGCTTCTCCCCTTTTGTTTTTTCCAAGAGACTTTTTAATCTACTCTCTCCCTTTAAGAATTAGTTTCTAGAACAATGTCCTAGAAGAGTTGTTTTGCCGTCATCTCCCTTTTACTCTGCCCTAAACATTCTTTTTTTCTTTTTTTTTTTTTTTTTTTTTGCGGTATGCGGGCCTCTCACTGTTGTGGCCTCTCCCGTTGCGGAGCACAGGCTCTGGACGTGCAGGCTTAGCAGCCATGGCTCACGGGCCCAGCCGCTCCGCGGCATGTGGGATCTTCCCGGACCGGGGCACGAACCCGTGTCCCCTGCATTGGCAGGCGGACTCAACCACTGCGCCACCAGGGAAGCCCCCTAAACCTTCCTTGAGGCAATAAACATAGAGCTAGTATGAATAAAGAGAAGAGATAGGGGAAAAATACAAGAAGGAAAAAAAAAACATAAATTAGAACCTCAAAATCTTATCTGTACACACAAATAGCACCTTTCTGGGCTTGAAAAAGAGAAGCACTGCCCCACAGGTCAGCCTTGGTCTTCGGAGACAATGAGTATGTGCCATCTGCCCCTCTGCCTGCCCAGTCCAGCAGTGGCCAGAGGTATATTTCAGCAGGCTGATTCCAAGGCAGTCATGGACCCACAAGTAATGGGAGGCTCAGAGCTCTCCATCATCAATGGATAGAACACAAAACACACAACACTGACCCCTGGGGCTGGGAGCACACAGTCAGGTTCTCCCAAGAGCATCACCAGCAGCAGAGATAGCCACATAGAGATCTCAGGGGTACGAACTCAGTTCCTCTGGTCGGAAAGGGTGAGGTTTTAGCTGCAACACACAGCATTAGAACCCCCCCAAAGGAGAGTACCAATGAGGAGCAGCTAGGATATAGGAGGCAAGGCACAGGGTCAGGAGGGAGGGAGCCCCAGCCAGAAAACCTTATGGCTCTTAGGGACCTTATGGTCCCTAAGAGCACTCTTACTAGAAGAGAAGGAGGCCTCCTGCCCACAGCGGTCCGTGGCTGCCCATCAGAGGGCCTTTTGGGTACTGAATTCTTCCCACAGGCCTGGAAAAGGGATGACTAAATGCATAGCCACTGAGATATTTCAGCTAAACCTAGTTTGTTATCCTCACAGGAATTTGGTTTCTTTAAAATTCACCTTGGATGGCTTAAATTCCCACATCTGTTTTATTATTAACATGGGGTTCTGGGTGTGGCGGTGGCTTTTAATGTTGCTTTGTTTATTTTAAACTCACAACTGGCTTTCATGTGGATTTAAATTGAATCACTCTACCCAACAGTGCTCCTCTTTATTGCTTAAAAGCTGATCACATCTCTTTCTGAAATGTACAGTGTACTTGTTACCCTTGCTATGAAGCAACCACAATTTACTGGGCTGAAAAATCAATATCTGATTGAATCCAACTCGTGCTCCTCTCTGGAATTCTTATTGCCTCTCAACTGGCAGCCTCACATCACTGTCCCACCCAGGCATTTACTTTCAAAATCTGGAGGGAAAAGAATCCATTTTCCAATGAATGAAAACAACACTAAAGGAATGATTTTAAACACCAAAGAGAAATTCAGCCTTACTTGGGAGCTGAGCAGATGATCCTTGGGCAAGAAAATAAATGACAAGTTTCAAACTCAACCAGAGGTCTATTCTGTAATGCTCAGATAGCTGCAAGGAGTCACTGTTTGGAACCCACTATGAATTTGCTTTAAAGATGTGTTATCTCTTCTATATGTTTTAAAATACATGATCTGGAAGAATTAGCATCCCGTCTATAGAGACATCCTTCTAGAACCCACCTGGTACAGAAAGTGGAGCTGTTGAGAAGTGCTGCTCTCTCCTTTGGCCATGAACTTCAGAAAAGAGGAAGAAGAAATTAGATTGTCGTCATCTGGGTAGCCCCAGCATTTGGAGATAAACCCGAAGTCAGGCAGATTCACCTGTACTCAGCCCCACTTTCACTGAATGAGAGGTTTTGCAACAGAAGAGCAGGACTGGAGAGTTGCCAGATTTGACTTTTTTTTTCGTGTGTGTGTGTGTGTGTGTGTGTGTGTGTGTGTGTGTGTAGGTTGCCAAACCTCGGAAATGTCTGAAGGAAAAGGTTTTGCTCCCTCTCCCTCTGTATGGGATGGGAGAATTCCCCTGAGAGGTCAGCTAGGCAAAGAAGAGAGTGTATTTAAAGGACATTGAACCAGTATACATCATTTCTGGCTAATTAAAGAGCCAAAAGAGAAGACGAAAATGCATGAGGAGAGTTTTTGAAGACTCCTGACTTTTGAATGTGTGTGTTAAGGCTGGAGGCAGGCAGGGGAAGAATTTAACTCAGGTTGGCAAACATAGTTAAAGGCCAAATAGAGAGCCAGTGTGTTGAGGAGATAACATGACAAAAGTGCAGAAATTGACGGTTTCTAATTCCTGCATGGTATTTCATGCCAAGTATGCCTCATATAACTATTGTTTAATTTATAGTTTTTCACTCTTCTTTTTTTCAACATATAAAACCAAAAAGTACCTCTAACTGATATGCAGTAGCCACGGTTTGAGGAGGACTTTAAGACCTTCACCACCTAGAGAGAGATCACCTTATGGAGATGACTACTTCAAATTGTCTATAGGTCGCCCAAGTTGGGTAGATGGAGCAGGGAAAGATAATTATGGACATTGCAAGAGAATACAGGCAGAGTCGGCCAGACTACTTAAGTTGAGGACACAGAGTTGAAAGTTCAAGAGACCAAGAAAGTGAGAGCTTACAGTATCAGAGAGGAAAGAGCAGCAAAAAAAGAAAACACTGGAGATATGCAGAAGTTCCCCTGTGAGTGTTCACCAGAGTACGAATCAGCAAGTGCATGTGAAAAAAAAACTATCTGAGGCCAGGAAAAGAGCCTTTCAAAAAGATTAGAAGGGGCAGTATTTGGTGGTCACACAAAGCCAGGAATAGTGCCTGTTCCCACCAGTCAGACTGGAAAACCTCATCATCCCTGAAAAATTTGGTAGAGTACTCAGAAATATCTTGCCTCAGTGGGGGTGAGGAGGTGGGGAGGGATTAGCCCTAGGTTAAATGATGCTCTGATTTTGTCTGACAAATCTTAAAAGTGAGAATGGTCAAACTGTTTCCAAGTGATTTAACTGCATCTCAGATAAAGAAAAGACTATTTACAGAAGCATAAAAATACCAACACCTTAACAAGGTAAAACTTACAATGTCTAAAATCCAATAAAAAAATAAGTATGAATGCAAAGAAGCAGGAAAATATGACTTATAATAATGAGGAAAAACAGTTAATTGAAATGGCCTAGAACTAAAACAGAACTGAATTAGCTTAGAGGGTCATTAAAACAGTTGTTTTAACAGTATTCCATATATTCAAAGAGCTAAAGAAAAGAGTAAGTATGGAAGATATTTTAAAAGACCCAAATAAAACTTCTAGATATAAAAACATCAGTGTCTGAGATTTTTAAAAATAATAATGCTGGATGGGCTCAATGGCAGATTAGATGTGGCAGGAGAAAATATTAGCTAACTTGAAGATGTTGAAATAGAAACTATCCAAAACGAAACCCAGAAAGAAAACCTATTTCACTAATCATATTAAATGTAAATGGTCTGAAAATCCCAAACAAAAGGCAAAGATTGTCAGATCAGATAAAAATATCAAGACTGACACGTAACTGCCTACAAGAAATCCACTTTAAATGTAAAGACACAAATAGGTTTAAAAAGGTTTTTTTCGGGCTTCCCTGGTGGTGCAGTGGTTGGGAGTCCACCTACTGATGCAGGGGACGTGGGTTCGTGCCCTGGTCCAGGAGGATCCCGCATTCCATGGAGCGGCTGGGCCTGTGGGCCATGGCCGCTGGGCCTGCGCATCCGGAGCCTGTGCTCCGCAGCGGGAGAAGCTGCAGCGGTGAGAGGCCCGCGTACCGTAAATAAAAAAAAACAAAAAAACTTTTATTTCAAAGGAAAGGATATACTATACGAAAACTAATTTTAAAAAAAAGCTAGAGTAACTATATCCATAAAACATATTTTAGAGGGGATAATATAACCAGAGGTGAATACAATCACTTTATAATGACAAAAGGGTCAATTCATCAAGAAGAATTAACAAGCCTAAACATTTATGTACCTGACAACATAGCTTCAAAATATATAAAGCAAAAAATGATAGAAAAGCAAAGAGAAATAGATAAATCCACAATTAGAGTCAAAGATTTTAACAGCTCTGTTTCAATAGTTGATAGAGCAGTGGACAAAAAAGTCAGTAAGGATATACAAGACTTGAACAACATTATCAACAAACTTGACCTAATTGACATTTATAGAACTCTCCAAGCAACAGCAGAGGACATATTTTTTGAGCGCACACAAAAAAATTACCAAGATAGATCATAGACAGACCTCAAAACATTTTAAAAGATTAGACTTATACAAAGTATGTTGTCTGAACATACTGGAATTAAACTAGAAATCTTTGTGTCATTATTCAGTATGCCTGCCAAGAAAAATAGTGTGGCCTGAGGTCAAGGGCTAGAGTGGGAATGATGAAAAGGAAATGCTCACCAGAGATCACTGTGGTGACTAGTGACTGCAAACCTATAAGTAGGGCATTATCCAGAGAGGCAGGGAAACTATGAAGAGTTTGAAAATAGATAACTCCCATATGAGTCAGGTTGAGTCTGAGTAAGCATGAAATCTCTGAAAGGAAGTAAACAGACTGCTAGAGGTATGCAACTAGAGACTCAGAGATTAGGTCCAGAATTTTAGATATGAAAGTTACTAGTGTGGTTTAAGCTCTGGGAACAAGGGATGGCCCAGAGGAAAAACAATAGGGAGAGAAGAGAAATGGCTCAAGGATAAAGGCATCCAACCACAGCTGAGGTCAAAGAAGAAGCTGTAAGGAGGTAGGAGACATGCAGATTGTGTTATTGTGAAAGCTAAAGAGAAAGGCAAGAGTTTCAAGAAAAAAACTGAGCAATATGTGGGTCAGTATCAAATAACACAGATCAAGAAAATGAGGGTAGAGAAAACTATTGGCTTTGGGACCAAAGAGTTTATTTGTGTCCTTTAAGGAGATCAGTCCCAAAAGAGTGGTGAGAAGAACTCTAGAATGCAGAGAGCTTAATACAAGAGGATTGGAGCCACAGGTGTGGGTCATCCATCCTGGAAGTTTGACAAGGCATGGAAGAATCCTGCCTGCCAAACACATCAGTCCTTAAACCCATCAGGTCCTTTCACTTCTCACTCTCTTCCCACTGCCTGTAATCTTATGAGAAAATGAAGTTCTTCCCCTGCTTAGTAATCCTTTCACCTTCTGAGTACTGAGTCTTTTTTTTCTTATCACACATCCATCCTACTGGACAGAGTAGGTGTCCAGGGATGGGCACATGGATATATAGAGTCAACTGGAAGATGGATTGAATCTGGAAGAATCCATCTCACCTTGTGAGACTGGAAGTAGAGCCAAGACAGAGGAGATGAGATGAAGAGAGAGATGATCAAGATGGAGATAGAGTCAGAGGCACTTTTAAAAGAAAGATAGAGATTCTCAATAACATTAGTTGAACCCCTTGTTCCAGCCATGCCTGCAACCACCCCCCTTCCTTATGACATGAGCTAATACCATCCTTTTTTTCCCTTGAGTTAGTTTGAATTAAGTTTATATCACTTGCAACTGAAAAAGCCCCAGCAAAAAAATGTCCTCCACAGTTTCCTCTCCCCACTTTCATTACCTAGAAGTCTGCTGCCTATCTTTCAAGTTCCAAGAAAAATGTTATTTTCTCTGTGATGCCCTAGAGGTGTGCTGGTAAACCGGCTTTCAAAAAAAAAACAAAACAGGGCTTCCTTGGTGGCGCAGTGGTTAAGAGTCCACCTGCCGATGCAGGGGACACAGGTTTGTGCCCCAGTCCAAGAAGATCCCACATGCTGCAGAGTGGCTGGGCCCGTGAGCCATGGCCGCTGAGCCTGCGTGTCTGAAGCCTGTGCTCCGCAATGGGAGAGGCCACAACAGTGAGAGGCCCGCATACCACAAAAACAAAACAAAACAAAAAAACCCTCAGTTTTTGTAGTGTTTGCTGATTTCCCTGATGTAAATATTTCCACGATGGCTAATTTCAAGCTACCAACATGAAGTCACCAAACACAGAGTGGAGAAAATATGGACAGAATCAGAGTAAACTGTGTCACATCTCCAGGTCCTGAGGGCAGAACTGGATATAGGGTGGTAGCTATAAGAAGTTGCCTTACCTTGACAGGACACAGTGCAAAAGTGTCTATGTCCTGAATGACAAAGCCCACTTGTCCTCATTGGGTTTTCTCAACTGATCTGTCCATCCACCAACCTCACCTCTGCCCCTCCGAGTCCGTGTTTACTGCTATCCCAGCATATACCCTGTGCATCATACCCGCTGGCCACATTTTTTGTCCCAGCGCTCAAGTGTGAGCTCCTCAAGGACAGAAACTATGTATGCTTCATCCTTGTCTCCTTGGGGCTGGACTTCCAGAAGGTGCCAGGAATATGTGTAGAATGAGGAAGGTAGCTCTGGTGGCAACAGAGTCAGGTGAAGGTGGAGGAAGCCTGTACATATCTGAAGGCAGAGGATTTGCTAGTGGAGAGGAAAATATTAGGAAACATTCTCAAACTTTGGAAAAGGAAGGAAGCAAGGTGCTGCAGAGGTTAGGAGAGACAGTAGGAAGAGGCAAGATGGGCAATTTGGAAGGGAATGATAAGAATTCATCTGGGCATGGAAACAAAAATATGCCAAGGTGAGGAGGGAGTAAATGCAAAAAAACTGTGCCCCCTTCTTCCAGGGAAGTCAGAGACAGGGAGAGGGAGACAGAGGCGAGGGGCTGGAATCAGGACATCAGATCCAGAGGAGCTACAGGGGTTCCAGATAGGATAGAGCAAACCTTCGGCCCAACTGAGCATCTTCAAAGTCAGCCTTTCCCACATGTGTGCTTCTGCACCATGTTCAACCTCATGATTTCCAGCAATGACCCATGAACCACACTAGAGGCTGCAATTACTCTCTGAGAATAAAGAGCTAGGCAGTTTTCCATCTCTTCCCTCAAACACATCTCATTCTCCTGACTTACTTTTCCAGGGCCATGACCGACATTGCTTCCGAAGCAAGTACTCGGGGTGACCATGCCCAGCCAGCAGGGGCAGCAGGGGAGAATTAAACTCAGCCAACTGCAGCAGGCCGGGAGTTACACCACGTTGCCCTGACAACTAATGGGCAGAGTTTGGGAGAGATAGATGGAGATGGCTGAGGTCAATGTGTAATAAAATCCTAGTTAAAGGCTGGTTTTTCTCTCCTTCATTTCTGCTGATATAAACATGAGAAAAAAAGAAAAAGTTAATTGGGAAGCATATTCCCTTAGAGACGTGCCAGGGCAGGAACCGCAGATTCTAAGCCTAAGGCCCTGAGCTGAGCTGAGGGTCAAACCAGGACATATCTAGAAACTCAAAGAGCCTTCTTGGAAATGATACCCTGAAAATAAAAACCAAAGGCATGAAGAAGGAAAGATCCAAGCTTTTTCTGAGAACCTACTGTGTGTAGAATATAGCCCCAGGAAAGAGGTATAAACAAGAAGCTTCAAGAGACAGAATAGGCTCTGGCTGTTCAGCCTTAAATCTCATCTCGGACATTTACTGTCCAAGGAACCTGGGGCCACATGCCAGTGACAAGCCCTAGATCTGATATGCAATGGGATGTCCTTGCTTTACAGGATTATTGGGTGATCAAGGAGTTAATGAGCATTAGCAGTGGATGAATGGCAGCCCATAATAATAGCTGAAATCACTGTGCCCTTCCTCTATGCAAGCAGCATTCTCAATGCTTTATACACATTTCCTCATAACAATCCTACGGGACAGTTACTGCTACATGCCCATTTTACAAATGAGGAAACAAGGCACAGAGAAGTCAAGTAACCTGCCCAAGATCACACAGGTGATAAGTGGTCGAGCCAAGGCCCGCACTCAGGCCATCTGGCTCCAGAACCTGAGCTACACAACTACATCAACAACGCAGACAAGTCATCAAAAATGGAGGAGCAAAAAGAAGATTGACAGACTATTTATATATCTTTGCGCACTCACACACGAATAATAGTTCTGGAAGGAAACACAGTTTAAAAATTATAACATCGCTTGCCTCTGGGGAAGAGAAAGGCAAAGAAGGGAGAATTTTTACTGTATATTTACTGTGGAGTTTGAACCACAGGAAGGCAGTGCCTGTTTTAAAAATGAATAAATTAAATTAAAATTTAAAAATAGAGGAGCAGCGCAGGAGAAGCCATTTTCAATAGACTTATTTCAAGCATTCACTGAATGCAAAAGAACAGATTCCTGCTCTCTAGTCCCTGACATGACCATGGAGGAGCAGTCCCACAGACAGGTGATAAATGTCCATACATGTGAGTATAACATGCTGCACAGGCCCCAAGGAGGACAGGAAAGATTCTGCACATAGAGAAGTGTGAGAGGCTTCACAGTGGAGGGACTTCCAGGCTGAGATCTTACCAGAACCCATGGCCTTGAGTCCAGTCATACGTAAAATAATAACGGCCCGTGTGATGAGCCCTTACTGCCAGGCACTGTGCTCCAGCCTCCATACAGATGATCCAACTGAATTCAACACCCTTATGAAGTGGGTACCATTATCATCGGTTCCCTTTCTTTTCCGGATGCGGAACTGAGGTTTAAAGAGGTTGAGTAACTGCCCAAGGGCACACAGCTGGATGACAAAGCTAGGATCTAAAGACAATCTTCCCCAGAAACCACTGCCCCATCACCCTAATCCCCCGGCGGCAGCTCCTAGAGACTGAGGAAAGAACGGGTGCACTGAAGCAGTCCATGAAGGCAGGTGTGGTCCCTGCCGAGAGTTTAGGCAGCAGGTGCGTTGCGGCCAGACGCGCTGTCAGGGAGGGGACACCAAGTGCAGGGTCAACCCCATCCCTGTGTTCCCACTGTGTGATGTCAGGGCCAATTTTTCTAGGCTTCACCGTCTGCTCCTACAGAGCAAGGAGATAAAAGAGATGCTTTCTAAACAGCCTCACTGCTTATCCTACAAAAAAAAGCAATTTCTGGTTGCTTTATAGGCTTTCTGACGACAGGCCTGATGGGTTCTGGCCTTGGAAAACTCATCTGATTCTGGACCTGCATCCTCAACTCTGCAGCAGCCCCTCATACCTGCCCTGAGAGTACCTGCTGGGTGCAAAGAGCTGAGCTAGTTGCAAAAGCAACAGAACACCTGGACCCTGCTCTGGTGGGGAGGAGGGGGCATAAAGAACTTAGCGTCTAAATGAGAGAAGAACATCTGCAGAAGACGCTGCAAGATCACCTGGCTGTTTGTGAACACACTCCAAGTGGTGTCCACAAGGCTAACGTGTGTCATTCCCAGAACACCTGGGTGATGCTCTCCAGAGGAGCTCTGAGTCTACTTTTGAAGGTGAGAACCTGGCTTTGGTGAGGACAGGTGGGAGGACATCACAGGTGGAAATGGGAATGAGACAGATAAAGACAAGACCTAGACCCTATTCTGGGATGTAACAGAGATCTGTGCTGGTGCTGGATACGAAAGAATCTTGATGACACAAGCCTGGCAAGAGGCAGATGGGGGAACTGAATGCAGGAGGGAGGCTCAGCAGAAAAGGGAATAGACAGCCACAGCAGGTTCTTGAGAGAAGGAATAGCTTGAGAAGAATCACCTAGAAGGAAGACTAACAGTTATTCATGTCCTAAATGGATGACAATCAAAATGTCTGAGCCAAAACCCAAGGTGAATGAAATAACCACAAGGAGAACTATTTGAAATTATGGAAGTATATATTGAACACATCCTATACTTCCTTCTCTTGTCAGGATTCCTCCACATCGGCATTTCCAAAAGTAGCATTTACATAATACTCATTCCAGAGAATGAAAATAGGTGTTATCAAAAAAACAGAAAAATTAACAATAGCAAACTACAAGCCAGACACTATTTTAAGTGACCCACAAACATCCTTTATTTAATCCTCTCAGCAAACCATGAGGTAAGTCCCATTCACATTCCATTTCACAGTAGAAAAAACTAAAGTGCAGGTAGTGTTAGTAACTTGCCCAAGATTACTATGAAGGAGCACAGTTTATTCCACGGAGTCTGGCTCCCAGCCCTGTGCTCCTAACCATCAGGCTATACCACCTGTCACAGTTTAGAAACACCAGTTTAAACAAAATTCAACAGTTTCCCTTCGCAGAGGCTGTCACCCATTCTTCCTCCCTCCTTCCCGCCTCAGCTGTGAACCAAAGGAGATGGAGGGAGCCTGGGGGCAGCTGAGGATGTGAACAACCCCATGAGGCACCAATAAGAGCAGCAGGAGATATTACCTTTGCCCCTCCCCCCACCCGGGGCAGGCCACCTCCTGGTGAACACTGGGATTTAGGGAGGGCAAAGACAGGTAATGGGGGAGAGGAGGGCCATTCTGGGCCCGTAGGAAGAGGTGGGGGATGGGGGCAGCTGGAGCTGCAATCATTTCCCTAGGTGACCTTCTCTCCTGTGACCAGGGTCAGGCATTGCTCCTCTGCTTGCTGGATTGAGGGGAGGCCCCAGAAGTTCCAGGCCCAAGGGCTGTGGGGAGGAACCAGAGAGGTGGTAAGGTGGGCAGAGGTGGAAGCCATTTACCACCCAGTATGGAAAAAACTGCATCACTATTTTAATAACCAGCCCTGGTGACCATCACATTTTGCACGTCTTCAGGTCTCTACCATTTCCAAAGCCCATTCCTTCTTGATGTCATGTGACTGACAAGACATCTCTGGGATCTCAGCAGGACAGGATTCATCATCCTCATTTTGCAGATGAGGAGGCTGGGACTCAACTGGTGAGTAAAAGAATTGGTTCTGGAAATGAAGTCTGAATCGAGTGCTCACGGTATTGCCACAATACTGAGGCTGCTCCCAACCAAGGGCATTATCATCACCTTATAGGAAGCAGCGGGCCCAAGGGGTATACAGTTTGGCCCCACTTTCTAGCTGTGTGACCTAAATACAGTAAGTCCATTCAGTCCTCATCTGTAAGATAGGTGCGCTGGTACCCAGCTCCTAAGGAGGTTGTGAAGATTAAGGAGATAATTTCAGGACTGCCCTTGGCCCAGGACCTGACATACACAGAAAGTAATCATGCACAGCTTCATTCCCTCTCTGAGTCAAGGCCACATTCACACAAATGGGAAGCCCTCGGTCAAGAGGAAGAGGCATTGGCTGTGTCTGCTCACCCTCCACTGGCCCCTCTGGCACCAGCACCCCAAAGGTCCTTTGGGAATGGTCCACTCTCAGAGGCGCTGGACCTCACAGGCCTGGCTGGCAGCTGAGCGTGTGACCTGGGCAGCCAACCAAAGCTTCCTATCTCAAGGCTACAGGGGGTGGTTCAGAGACAGACACATGACCCAAACCCAGCCAGTGAGATTCATTTTGGGTTTTGTGTTGAAACTATAGGTACAAAGAAGTTCTCCTACTGGGCTTGAGGCTGAGAAGTTACAAACCTGGGCATATCCTCCTAAAAACCGTCACACACTACCACGCAGACAGAGCCTGCGTGTGATCCAATAGCACGATGACAGAGCTGGAAGACCAAAAAGGCTACATCCCAACAGCACTGTGTGAGTTCCTGAATGCAGCTATACCTGGTTCTGAGTTAAAAGTGTGTGTTAAAATGTCTGTTTTTATTTAACTTGGTTAAATAAATCCATGATCCTACATATCTAAGACTAAAAGGGTTAACATGGGACAGGGTGTATTGAGGGAGAGGGGGAGTGGACTGTGCCTTTCCACAGGTAAGAAAAGACAGAATACCATAAACCTGCAACTAGCAATTTTCTGATGTGCCTAGTACCCTATCTGAACATACACACGTACATCGCACATTACACACTCCCTCAGCCACAAATACCACACACACCCTCATCCCACATACACACACACACACACCACTCACATACACACCCAGACCCCCATGTACACACACACACACACCATACACACATACCCCACATACGCACATACACCACATACACACACCATACACATACACACCCAGACCCCACATATACACACACACTCACACATACACATCGCATACACACACACATATACCACATAAACCCATACTCCAAACACACACACACACACACACACACACACACACACACACACACACACACACAGCTCTGGCCCTGGAGACAGTTAATCAGGACAAGGCCTCCCTCTCCAGTTCCATCCTGCTGTCTCCTTGCTCCTGTCCACAGCCCACCACTGCAGGGGCTGCATGGTGTACCCCCCGCCAGGCCTGCAGTTCCCCCCCATTGCTCCCCTGCCTGCTGTGCTCCCTCTCTCTCAGCCCCACAGAACAGCTCTCCTACCTCACAGAGCTGTGCCTGCCTCATGCCCTCATGCCACTCCATCCTGCCAAGCTCCTGTCACCACTTGGCTATCTTGCACTTCCACAGAAGGAATAATTTGCACTTGCACCCTGTATCACTGATATGTATTTTAACATTATTTTAGAGTCAGCATGTTGAGGGGGGTGAAGAGGGTTCAAATCCACCCGCACCATCTCACACTCTGGGAACTTGGGCAAGTTACACCCATGCTCTGATCCTTGGGGTACCTCATCCGTGGGCAGGATGATCTGACCACTTCCCACCCTCCATCCTCCTGAGTTTCCTACCAGGAAAGAAAGAAAATGTGTGGAAGCTCCTGTCAAACAGCAGAGCTGCCGTGTCAGTGGTGAGTCCGGGCGAGAGTACAGCTGTGCGGCAGGACTGTGACCTCCTCCGGGCTCTCTCCCAACTCCTTCACCCTGTCCCTCTCCAGGCACTTTCCTCTGTCGCTGTATTGAAGGGCCCCGTCAGGAGGCTGCCTTGTCAGGAGCTGGCTCAAACCACCACACTCTGTGAGCTGGGAGGGCCCAGGGAGCTGCTGACTCCTGGCCACCAGGTGGAGTTGGAAGGCTGAGCTTCCCTCTCAAAACCTGTTCGGGTCGGGTCCTTGGAGCATGGAAAACACACAGGAACCGGAAGGAGACACTTCCACCTTCTGCCCTTCGCCTTGCTAGCTCTCCATGAAGAAAGTAAGAATTGTCCACCTGAAGAGAGTACGTGTTCCCTGTGACTTTTATCTGGAGTGAGGTGCTCATGTTGCTGGCCAGGGAGATGAAGACACCAATGACCTGTTGGGGATATTAAGGAAGTGACCAGCAGTGGTCTCCCATGGGACAGTGACCAGAGGGGAGTCCTTTGTCTCCCTTCTTGGGGAGGAGACCACCTCCAGGAAGGGTGTGGCTGATACCCTGGGCTAGAAGAAGGGGCCCTGGTTCTCAAGTGTGTCTGCATTCATGACCATCAATCCCTGGTTCCTGTATCTTTTCTCTCAACAAACGAGTATCTACTCGGGTGCCTGCTCTGGGCTGGCATTGTCCTAGGAGCTTGGAGTACAAAATCAAATAAGACCTGGTTCTCTATTCCAAGAAAATCCACATATAGTGAAGGAGGCAGATAATTCAATCAACAACTGTGAAGTGATGGGATCAGAAAGTAGGAACCAGGGACGGGTGGGGGATAGGGGGGGCGGAGTGCTACCCTAGCCTCAGGGATTCAGGACGGGCTTGGGAGTCTTGGGGAGGGAGGTAAGGTTTGAACAAAGCCAGAAGTAGAAAAGGGTGGAGCAGAAAGAGATAAAAAATAAATAAAAAGAGACTCCTTCCCTGAAGGAATTCTAATCTAATCTTGCTGAGTAGGAGCTGTGAAATGAGGAAGAGAAAGGGCTCAGACTCCTAGCAGAGGCAGGGAGGTACAAGAGAGCAAAATTCACTGAGGATCCGCAAGTAGGCTGTGATGCCTGGAGCAAAGGTTCCGGGGGAGAGAGGAGGGAAGGAGGCCAGCCCTCTGCCTCTACCCCGCAGGGCCTTGTGTGCCGAGCTAAGGCATTTGGGGGCTTCATCCTGAATGCAGGGGAGGGTGCATGTAGATGATCAGATATAAAATTTCCAAGCAGTGGTTGTTGAGAATCAGGGGTGCTGATTTCTTCACCAAAAGAGGGAGACAGGAACAGGATGAGATAAAGCCTCCAGGTGTTAATAATCTGGGGGAAAGACCCCAGGAAGAACCCACTGATGAAATAAAAATTGGTATTTTGGGCTTCCCTGGTGGCGCAAGTGGTTGAGAGTCTGCCTGCTGATGCAAGGGACATGGGTTCGTGCCCCGGTCCAGGAAGATCCCACATGCTGCGGAGTGGCTGGGCCCGTGAGCCATGGCCGCTGAGCCTGTGCGTCCGGAGCCTGTGCACCGCAACGGGAGAGGCCACAGCAGTGAGAGGCCCACGTATAGCAAAAAAAAAAAAAAAAAAAAAATCGTATTTTAAGGCAAGACAAGAAAACTTTAAAAATAAAATTTTTCTCTGCCCCTTTGGGCCTCCTCCCTCCCCTCTAGCGTGCACTGTGTATCTGCATTACATGTTAACCAGACCTCCGCAATGGCAGAAATACCTGCTCAACCATAAAGATCAAATTTTTTTTCCTGGCGCCAGCCATGCAGCTCCATAGAAGACAACATTCTTTCTCAGACCTGTAAGGGGTCATGATGACCCACCACTCGCCTTGTACATGCAGACATCTTTGGTGAACTTTATGTACGATGCCAATATATCATTTCCTTTAAAGATAGAGATTGGTGCAGAACAGACTGAGTCAGACGGCCTGGAGAGACAGGGGGCCGCACCTAATGGAAGTTCTTAGCTTGAATACTTCCTTATGGCCTTATTAATGTTCCTAGCTCTATTACTTGTATTCTGTCTATTTTACAAGATTATTGTTTCCTGCATCACCACATGTGTGACTGAGCCTCTGATAAAATGAATGATGACTAGGCGACTTGAAACGATTGACCAAATACATAGTTCTGTAAGACCAATGATTGTAATAGTGTAACTCTAGATATGGGAAGAAGCAACAAGAGGGAACCATTTCCTGGACCAAAACAGACTAGTAAAACAGGTGGTCCAGAGGCTTTGGGCTATTGTTAACAAGGCCTAGTCCAGCACATTGAGTGTCTTACCAATGAAATCCTCACCTGACCTGGGAATGACCATTCCTAGCACCATGGGACAAATCAGTCACAAAATGCCTCCCAAACCTTGGTCAAAATTAAGACCAAAAGGGAAGGGATTGTACAATAAACAACGTTGCCCACCATCCAGTTCTGTAAGAATCAAGTCACCAGCCGCTGCAGTCGCTGACCTATAAGACACCAGGGCGGAGATCAGGGTGTTGCACTTAGTGCTCTGGGAAAACTGATAGAACTGGCCCTCAGATAGTCTGACATATTCAGGAGAAAATTTTAACCCAGTTTCTTGCATCTTCCCAGACTCAGAAAAGCATTAAAACCGTTAACTAATATATCTGTTCCTCGTGGGTCAGAGTAACCTTCTACCAAGATGTGTGCTTGATTGCTCATGCCCCTTCTCCAAAATTACATATGTACTGGCCCCCGGCTCCTGTTCAGAACAGTCCTCAGAGTTCCCTGTGAGACTGCCTCCCAGGTTATAATCCTCAGGTTGTCGCGAATAAAATCTTCCATTTTTTTCTTAGATTGACCACTGATTAAATTTTTTTGTCAATACCACTTTCCTGGTTTGCCTCCCACATCTGAAGCCTTTCCTTCCCTTTCCTGGCTCCCTCTGCTGACCTCTAACTGTTGGTTTTCCTTGGGATTCTAGCCTGGCCAGTGGTTCTCAAAGTGTGGGCCTGGGACCGGCAACAGCAGCTGGGAACTTGTTAGAAATGTAAAAGTTGTAGGTCCCACCCCAGGCCTACTGAATCAGAAACTCTGGGTGTGGTGCCCAGCCATTTGTGTTTACCAACCCTCCAGGTGATTCTAGAGCTCATTCACATTTGAGGACTGATTCATACTAACCCTGGCTGCACATTAGAATCACCTGGGAAGTTGTTTAGAAAATAATAAAGTCTGGGCCACACCACAGGCCAATTGACTCACAGCCCAGGGACAGAGGATTTTAAAGAGCACAAATCTGGCCTCGAGCAGTGGCTTTAATGTGCAAAGGAACCCCCTGGGGCCTTGTTAAAATGCAGATTGTGATGCCCCAAGCCTGGCTGGGGCCCATGATTCTTCTTTTCTAATAAGGAGATGTCAGTGATGCTGGTCCACAGACGCACTTGGAGGTCTGTAAAGAGGGTCTACCTTCCCAGGCTCCCTGGACAGTCAGCTTCAACTACCACCTGTGTGTTAGTAACACCCACCACATCTAGCCACCACACCCCACCCCATCTTGAGCTCCTAGCCTGTAAGAAAGATTTCCAGCTGAAGGCCCCACCCAAGCCTCAGACTCAGCACTTCCCAAACTGACCTTGTCCTGTCCACCCTCCCAAAGTTCTTCCTACCTTCTGTGTTCACTGTCTCAATGAGTCAGTTGAGTCATCCCAAACCAAGAAAGACCGTGTCCTGAAGCCAAAGTAGGACAACGTTTTAAGAAGACATTACCCAAAAAGGGCAATTACCCAAATGCTCAGGCACTTGCCCCATTCCCTCACCTGGGAACTCCAGCTCCCTGCAAAGGACCCCTCTCTTTTATTTGGGGGGTTGTCACAAGAGGCCTTCCGTGTGCTCTGTCAAGCCTTGGGGGGGCTCTGTCACGGCTCAGGGTGATGACGAATCAAAAGGTCATTGGATGGGAGAGTGGAAGGGTCCCAGGATACTTTGGGGGCAGCTGGCCATGACAACTTTCTTTAACTTAATCATACTTCCTGCTGCGGTACAGCCAGCGCTGAGCTCAGACTCCCTGGTTCTGTGGGATTTCTGAGGGTGGCCTGCAGGTGGCCCCACCAGCCCAGCCCCTGGCAACTCTGAGCGAGCAGCAGTGTCAGTTAAGTGGCCCTAGTTCCAGCCAGGACCTCTCACTGCTCGTCACACACATGGTTAGAAGTCCATCCTCGGGGCTCCCTTCTCTAGGGTTCTTGACTTAGTCTCTGTATTTGCTTCCTAGGGTTGCTGTAACAAAGTACTCAAACAGGGTGTACTGTACACAAACAGGTGTTAAAAGCAACACAAATTTATGATCTCACTCGTTTGGAAATCGAGGTGTCTGCCAGACCACATACCCTCCCAAGGCTCTAGGAGAGAATCTTTGCTTGCTTCTTCCAGATCTGGTGGCTCCTGGCCTTTCTTGGATGTGGTGGCATAACTCCAATCCCTGCCTCCCTCTTCACATGGCCTTCTTCCCTTGTCTGTCTCTCAAATCTGCCTTTCCTTTCTCTTATAAGGATACCTGTCATTGGATTTAGAGATGACCCTAAACCCAGGATGATCTTGTCTTAAGATTCGTAACTTAATTACATCCGCAATGATCCTATCTCCATGCAGCATCACATTCATAGGCACTAGAGGTTAGGACTTGGACATATCTTTTGGGGGACACAATTCAACCCATTACAGTCTCCATCTCTGTTAAAATATGGTGACCAAAAGAAAGCTCAATATTCTACTTCCAACATAAGGGTAAAGGGGTCCATAGGGAGGACCCTCACTTCCTGTGATCTGAATGCCATCTTATCAATGCAGCCTAAACTGTATCCCCTTGTTCCCACCTCCTGTCTCCTCTGATTGATCTTATTACCAATAAACTGCATTCAGGCAAGGTCTTCCCCACCTGGCACATGTGCAGTTGATGCTTTCAAACCTAAATATAAAAGCTTACATACATCTCTATTAACTTTCATCTTATTGGTTTCAACCAGCATTCTAACCTGTCAAAATCACTTTGAACCACTATTGTATCTTCAATTGTGGAATTTTCCTTTCCAACTTTCTATTATCTACAAATTCAATAAGCATGTCTGAGACATGCAGCAGGGAAAAAAGCACAGAATCGGGAGTCAGGGAGCTAGACATGAGTCCTAACGTTGGACATGACTGTAGGAAAGTTCTGTTACTTCTCTGGATCTCGATAAGATGACCTCTACAGTCCCTGCTAGCTCTAAATCCTACAGCTAGTGAAGTAGTTAAGAGTTCTAGCCCTGGAAGCAAACTTCTTGGTTTAAAGCCCAGGTCTGCCACTTATATAATGTATGACCTTGAACACACCACATAACCCCCTGGGTACAGGTCAGTTCCCTCACCTATACAATGGGTGACATTATAATATCAGTATTTTGTAATTATATAAGCACATAATTATACTATGTAAGTATATATTATATATTTCTATACTATATACAGGTATTTTTATAATAAGTAATAAGCATAAAGTATATTATAATTACAATAGTAGTATCTACCTCATGAGGTTGTTAGGAGAAGTAAATGAATGGATTCATGTAAAGTGCTCAGCTCATGGCTGGCCTGTTAACAAGTGCTCCGTGCACGTTAGCTAGTTTATTCAAGACAAGCAATTAGTTACAGAAAAAAACCTTAACAGGAAAGAAGCAGGATAGAATAACAATCAAAGACTGAATCCTTTAGAAGTTCTCTGGAAATACAATGGCTGATGTCCTGGTTTTGGAGGGAAGGTCCTAGTTTACTCCTATGGTCCCAGCATAATCATTAACAGTGCCCTGAGTCAGCCACAGAGGCATGCTCCTTAGGTGCCCACTCATGGAAGGACACGCTGTCCCCCTGAGAGGACTGTGGTTAGCTGACAGCCTACATCCCTTATGTCCTCAGGACCACTTCAAGTTTTGAGCCCAAGTCATCCCAGCTGATGACTGAAGCAGGCGGTGGTACAAGGGTGCAGCCATCTCTACCCAACATAGGACCCCTTTAATGGTCAACATTGTCTCCCCATTGGACTGACATACTCTGGCAAGTCTGCATCATGGTTTCCCAGCTCCCTCTATCCGATCCTACTTCCTTCTCCTTTCTCCTTTCACAGGTGTTCCTCCCGAATAAACACTTTGCCCTCCTAACTCCTTCTCAGAGTCTGCTTCTCAGAGGACCAGCTGACTCAAGTCCTCTTTCACTTTCAAAAGTGAACCCATTTAGATGACGGGCTCACCTTGACTTTGCCCCCCACGCCCTGCTTCAACCGTCATGGCTCCCCCAGTGATGCCTTCACCTACAGCACACATTTTATCATCTTAACCACAGATCTAACAGGAGAACGCAAGGTCTCAGGCTTGCTCCAGACAAGGCCACGTTGGGATCTCATTTCTCCTGATCTATCTGGAAGATGACCTGACTAGCTCTGGCCAAAATATGAGGTGAATTGACAAAACTCAGTGAATCTGTAATAAGTTCAAATGATCACAACATCTTTTCTAAGTTTTAATAAACCAAATGTCTTATACTTTATTGTGGGATTTTTTCCTGGCTTCTGAGTCTGTGGCCTTAGTTCGCATTTCCCCGCACTCTCTGCAGGGCGTGCGGAGTTGTCAAGGCTGCAGGCTCCTACCACCTCCTTAACCTCCAGTCCTCAGTGCCAGCTTCATACCTTCCTCTTCAGTGTCCTACATCTCCAGCCCACAGGGAGGACTGCCCAGTTCCAAGCCTCTGGAATCACAGCCCATCTCCACAGTCCTTCCTCAGGTACAACAGACCTGCTCTCAATGAATCTTCTCTCTGTCTCCTTTCCCCTGAGCCCTTGTGGCCCCTCCTCCAACCCGTCCTTACAGTCTGCTCTCCCCTTCCAAGCTCCCCTGCCCCTCTGATCCTCCAGGATCCTCTCAGGGCCCAGATCAAGCCCCATCCCTCCTCTTGAGGGCTTCCCCACACCCAAAACAGCCATGGTGATGGAATACAACAGATCCAGCCCAGCAAACTCCACCAAGCCCTTCTTTGTAGGTCACACGTCCCCCTGGGCAGTTTCTCTGCCACCCACACCTATATTTCCTAGACTCCCAGTAGGCTTCTTTCCGACTGAGGCCCTGCCCACTGAGACCATGTGTGCAGCGGGCCCCAGTGGAGGAATGGTCCAGGGGACGGAGAAGCCTTTCCAGCCCATAAACTCCCAGTAATCTCCTTTTCTGGAGGGAAGGTAGTTCTGCCGATGGCTCCTCCAAGAGTTTCCCTCTCCACACCCCAGTACTGACTCGTAATGCTGTCCAGTCCCACCACACCTGGAGCCCAGAGCGATGGCCAGACACCCTGGCTGCTTCCTTCTGGAAGGTTCTGAGCCAGTAGCTGGTCGCCTCAGGCCAGAGCACAGGAAGGAGAAGGCGGGCTAGGGAGTTGAATGCTCCACTTCTGGAGGTGGTGAAATGACCTTGGGAACACGGGGACGGTGATCAAACTCTCCCGCTCCCTTTTCGGCAGGCTCTGGCAGCTCTCCTCCCAGCCTCACCTACTTTGCTGTCCACAGAAACATTCTAGCCTTTCTAACCTTTTCTCATTCACTTATTATGTAAGTGTTGAGTGCCCACCGTGTGCCCGGCACGGAGTTGGCCATCTGGGCTTCAGGGCCCAGAATCTATTCTGTTGGCCTCTGAAAGCATTTTGAGGTCCTTCCTCCCTCTTTCCAACCTTAAATCACCAGCTAGCAAGCCCATCATGAGACACCCTCTCAATAGAGCCTGAGGGAATTGTTCTCGAGGAGAGAGTGACCATCACTCGATAACGATATTCATTCATTTGTGCACTCAACAAATATCTATTGGGTATTTGTTATGTGCCAGGCACTGTGCTGATGCCTGGAATACTGCCACACAAAACAAATATCACCCCTGTGTAGTCTCGGGTCTGAGAGAGACATTAAACCAATAGACCCATAAATAAGTTTATCATCACAAATGGAGAAAAGTGCTGGGAAGGAAAATAACGGGTTGAGAGAGAGAGAGTAACAGGACTGGAGGGTCAGGGAAGATCTCTTGCAGCTGAGATCCAAGGGAGGAACAGGCCTACGGGGACAGGATGGGGTAGCCTCCCCCCCAACAACTGACCTCTCCCCACAAGGCCCAGCAAGCTCCCTTCTTCCATGGCACTCAGGACCCAGAGCAGGCAACTTCCTACCGCTGCTGCCTGGAGCACTCCCCACTCCCCGCAAAGTCCTGATCTCAACCCAGGGGAAAAGGATTACCTTCAAAGTAGGTTTTATGACATTACTTGTCTTCTAAAGAGCCAGTCCGTGGCACCCGCAGAAGTGCACTATCAGGCCAGGAGGGAAGGCTAGACGCCAGTGGCCCTGCTCCCCACACCCAGGGACTGCTGCCCCATCGCAGGAGCTGAGCTTCCAGACAGGGGCTTTGGAATGGTCACATTAAGGATAATTGTGGCAATAAAGTTCTATTAGCCATCTGGAGCAATGGCGCACTCTCCAGGGCCAGCGCTGGGTCGCCGATGGCTGCCGACAGATGCAGGCAGAGAGGGGCTCTGAGGGACAGGGGCGGGTGACTGTCTGGGATGGAGGTCAGTTAGAGGGGGACGTCAGCCATGGCCAGTCTGGGCAGCAGGGCACCAGAATACCCCAGCCAAAACCCCTGGATGAATTCTGTTTCTATTTTAGATATGATCTTCAAGAAACATTAGGGATATTATCATTTAGAAAACAGCTTGCCTCTCCTTGAATAAATGTGAAAGACATACATGAGGTGCCAGGGATAATTAAGAGGAAAGCTCCCGCCTCCTCCCCAGGCTGTTGCTCTCTGACTCTCCCACACAGGCTACACCTTGTGGGAGTCATTCAAACCCAGGTTCAAACTCCAGCAAGGCCACTTAACCAGCTGTGTGATCTTGGGACTTACCTACAATCTCTACGCCTCAGTTTCCCACATGTAAAATGAATACAATAACCCCTCTCTCCACCAGCTTCGATGGAAGAGATGAAGTGCTTAGCCCCACCCCTGCCCCACCTAGACTCCTTTAATGGGCGTTATGAGTACCCATAATCAGCAGCCCCTTTCAGGATGAGACTGCAGCCGAGGCTGAGGAGGACGGCGAGGGAGAAGCACCGTGAGCCCTGGTGTCCCCGTCCCATTTCAGGTCCCTCCGTCCCACAGCTATGAGCCCAGTTATTCTTTGGCTGTGAGCTTCCATCCCCCACCTTGTGAGAGTGGATTAACAGGAGCACAAACACAGGTGTCACTATGATTTATGGAGTAATTAGTAAACAATTAAGGTGTCTTGGAGCACAATTACACATTTTATTTCAGCCGTCTCGCATGGCGACGACTTGGCTTGCCCATACTCAGCATTGAAGGCAGCGCCCGGCCCGCGGTGGTGGGTGATCGGAAAGGCTGTGTGGGTTTTATGTCAAACCAGCACATGGGGCAGACACTGCCTGAGAGACATAATGTCACATGTGTTGCCCTAAAAGGCAGCCGGCCCTGAACCTGCCTGGCCCGTGTCAGGTCTCTGTATGGCTTCTGCACCACCCAGGAGCAGGAGAAGCCTCTGGGGAGATCAGCTCACAGGCTCCAGGGCTGGCCTGGAGATCCTGAGGCACCCAGAACCACACTGTCACTGCCTGTCACTGCTGTGAGTGGACTCTCAAGGCTGGCATGGAGCCCTGTGTCTAACCCGCCACCTGTCTGTGCCCTGCGCAGGGAGAGACACCCCGTCCCCTCCTCTCCTGAGGGCAATAGAGTCCCCAAAATCGAAGCCATCAAGCCTCCTCCTTTTGTCCCCGCTCCAGTTCACTTCCTGGGCTCCCTCCACTCGGGGGCACTGCCCCATGACCCTGCTGGGCATGCTTCCATCATCCCCTCACCACACCCATCTCCGTCGCCGAGTCCTGTCTAGTTACCTTCTAAATGTGGCTAGAACCCACCCCCTCCAAACCCAGCCCCTTCACTCCTCATCTCAAACCCTTTTGTGGCTTCCCGTTGACCTTAAGACAAAGACCAAAAGCTGACACAAGATGATAAGCCATGCACCCTGACCCATGCACTGTCAAATCATGACAATTCACCCATCCTCTCACCTGTGACGTGGCTCCTGCCCTTGTCTTTGGCCTTACGGTGCACCTCTGTCTTGGTAACTCTGTGGACACAAATTGGACACAAACACTGGACACAAACACTCTCCCCTGCTAGGCCGACTCAACTCTCCTGTCTCTTCGGACCTGTTGGGGCACCAGCTGAAAACCTACCCCACCCCTACCCCTACTGCCCATCCCACCAGGCTCCCTGACCCCACTAGCCCAGGCCGATGGTCTCACCATTCACTCCTTTCGCCATCCCAAGTCCGAACCCACCAGGGAGAGCCCAGTTTCTCCGTTTCTTTTTCCAAGCAGTTTCCCTGGTTGATATGGCCAACGCTGACTCCTCCCCGGCCACCTCCAGTGCCTCAACGCCTGCACACAGCGTCAGCTTTTTTAGTTTTGCTTTGCTTATTTTTGGGTTTTGCCTGCTGTGAGGTAGCATGGCATAGAGGGCAGGAGCACAGCTGCCAGAGTCAGGCAACCCTGGGTTCAAGTCCTGGCTCTGCCACTTGCTGGCTGTATGACCTTAAGCAAGTAACTTAAGCTCTCTGCACCTTTTTCCGCATCTGTAAAATGGGGGTTATTGTTCTGAGAAATAAGTGAGCTAAAGTGCTTAGCACAGTAGCTGGTGTAGGAAAAGCTCAGTGAAAATTGACCTTTACTATCACAGACACACACACACACACACACTCTCTCTTTATAATGAAATTCTAAATGCCACAAAGGCAAGGACCTGATCAAGTACATTTCAAATCTCTCTAGAGAGACAAGTTATCTTTCAGAAACTACTCCTCTGTCTCCCACATTGGCACTCACCCCATCTTTCACTTCAAGGTTTCCATTTTTTCCTTCCATTGAAACTCTGGTCTTAAGCATCCATCTGTAGCCCATGTCCCAAGCTCCCTGACAACTGTAGCACTCTATGGGTCCAGGCTGAGCGTGGAGGTGAGAATAGAGTTGCCAGGTAAAACACAGAGTGTTCATGCAATACTGGGGACATATTTTTACTAAAAAAATCATTGTCTACATGAATTCAAATTTAACAGTGCATCTTGAATTTCTCTTTGCTAAGTCTGGCAACCGTAGAAGTCTGGGAACTTCTCAGGGACCTCCAGCCATGCAGCACTGTCTCATTTCGCCCACTGGAAAATTCCACTGTGACCAAATTGGTTTCCCTGGGGCCTCTTGTACAGACCTGGGATTATGTTTATCATGGCCAACCCGATTCTTCAGTAAACACTTCTAAATGTGAATAAGCATTAAATCTCATATAGTGTTTTTAACAGTCTTCCTGACTTTCTCTCCACTCCCTGCCCTTACAATCCCTGCTTTTACCACACCAGGAACACACACCAAGGAAAAATAAATACGATGGATGGGGGGAGAGAAGTGGCTACAATAATCTCTAAGTTCCCTTCCGGTTTTTGACCTTGCATGTAGAATGTGGGTGGAATGCTCACTGGCAGCTTGTGTGTCCAAAAATGCCCTGAGAGGTGATCATTACCTTCACTGGAAATAGAATCCTTAGATCATAATCCTTTTCTTTCAATGTTGGTAAATGTTGTTCCGCGCTCTTCCGGCTTCCTGTTTTGTGAATGAGTCTAAAGGCCTTTCCTGTGGAAATGACCCACTTTTTCCATCAACAGCCTGTAAAATTTTCTCTTTTTTTTCGGTACACAGTGATGCCACCTGACGCTGTCTTAGGGTACGTCTGTTTGCAACTATCCTGGAACTTTCTGTGAGCCCTTCCACACTCAAGACCTTGTCTTTCTTTAGTCAGGATATGTTTCTTCTGTGATTTCTTTCATTATTATTCCTCCATCTACCCTTCTAGAACCCCTGGTTTGTTTGGGGTTTTTTTCATATTATATTACTTGGTTATATTTCTTAGCTTTTGTGTTCCTGATCACCACATCTTTGTGGTTTTATTTTGTTTGTGATCCATTTCTCCCATATCCATTCAGAACACAAATTTGGTTCCCAGCAGTGACCAGTCTCTTTTACAGTTTGCCTATCAATTTTTTAAATCCAGAAATTGCTTTCTGTTGTTTTAGAAAATCAATGTTTTCCCTAGTTTTCCTTGAGAGTTCTTCCTTCTGTTCTACAAAAGCTCTCTACTTCTATTCTGCTAAAGCTTCTATTCTACTAAAGCCTCATCATTTTGTTCTTCCTCAGTAAAAGCCACCTGTTCTAGTTGTTTACTAAATTCCCCTAAGTGGGTGATGAGTTCTCTTTTTCTACTCACGATTATATGTTCCCTGGGCATTCAGACAGTTGTAGCTGTTGAGGGTCTCTAGAATCAGAAAGATGGTGGATTTTTGCCTCCTAGTGGGCTGGCAGTGAATGAGCTGTCAAATGATGACCAGCTCCCTCTGCGCAGTGCGGGCAGGAAGCAGCCTTGCCCACATGTCTCCCCTTACAGGACAGAGTGGTGGTCCTCTCCTACCCCGCACTACTGCTCAGCAGGCTCAGGCTACATTTCCAAGGACCACACAAATCTAGCAACCAGTACAAGTAGCTCTCTGCAGGTCCCTCTGGTCCAATTAGCAGCTGGGCCTGTCAGAGATTTGTGAAATCTTCTGTCTTCACCCTGAGAATAGAGGGCCTTCTCTACCCTGGTCACTCTGCCCTCACCTAAGCCAGATACCCATTGTTACACCTGCTTGGACTTACCAGCTGGCCCACCCACCGCTCCTTTAGACCATGGAGGGAATCGCTATGGAAAGGGCCTGCAGGCCACAGGGCCGGAGGCTATCCTCAGGAAAGCAGCTTTCCCAACCTCCTCTGTAAGTATTACTATTCCAAGACCTCCTCATCACTGTTCTGGAAGAAACCAGAATTCCTCTGGGGCGGCTGCATGAATAGTTCCTTTAAAGGCAGTTATGGGAGAGCAGGAAGTGATCTGAGCTTGGAATCAAAAGACTTGGGTCTGAGATCCAACTCTAAGCATTTTGTAAGTGTTAAAGTGCGTATGTCACCATGAATTATCTCTGTAATCATATTACTGAGCCAGACTCATTCCAGGCCTGGGTCCTGAGCCAGGCCCTCCCAGTGCTTTCCAGGGAGGCAGACAGTTTTCTGCCAAGCACTCCACTCAAACTCTTTAGGGAAAGGGAGCCATGATAAATCAAGACTAAATAACAGTAGCAGAGGCTAGACCATATTTTCACAGTGTGTTGATGAGGACATCATATGGAACAGAGCTAAAGGGCTGACTGAAGTCAGGATATTTTACATCTATTGCTTTTGCCTTATCTTCCAGACCTGTCATTCTGATATTGGAGGAAATTAAATTGGTCTGATGTGATTGGTCCCTTCCACAGTCACGCTGGTTTTCATCCAGTACCCTCTGGTTTTCTGGTATTTGTAAATTACTTATTGAATGGTGTGTTGCAATATCTCCCATAGGATAAAAGTGCCTGTCACAGCACGACATTTATAATATGCTTTTGAGTTTCTTGGCAGTGCGTGCTAAGTAAACGTGAACTATTACTGTTGGTCTCTAATAAGGTGTCAGATGACCAGGCATGAGGATGAGTGGACAGGTTGGGCTCTTCCTCTGAGCACGGTATCCCGCTCATGGAGAACTCCCTCTGGGAACAGGAACTGTAAAAATTATCCTTATCCTCATTTAATTTGCCAAGTTAAGCCACTTGTCCCTTCTTCCTTCCCTTTTCTCATTCCTTTGGTTCACCAGGTAATACACCTGTCCAAGAAATATTCATTCAGAGGGAAGTTACCTTAGAACACACCTGACCATTGACCCAGGAAAGATGTAAGACATCTTCACCTTGCCCCGAAACCTAGTGTCCAATTCAGGGACGCGAGAAGCCAAGACCAGAGCCCCAAGTTCCAATCAGTAACTGCAGACAGTAGTTTGCGACACCTTTTGGGGGTTTTTTATGAAAGAGGGAGATAAAAGTCAAGGCAATGGGGTCTCAGGCTCAATGACCCATTGAATGCCTGGAGGAGGTCACAGAGTCTCTCAGGATCTCACCTGTCCAATGAAGAGACTTGACTAGATGAATTCCAGAGGGTGGCTCTGCCTGATAACAGGTCCTTAGGACACAAACATGGCAGACACACTCTTAGACCAAAGGAGAACCAGATTCTCTGACCATTGACCTAAAAGTTTAATGACCATAATGCCTGCTGAGACACCCCATGGATTTAGCCAAGAATGGCAGCAGGGATGAACCCCAGAAAAATTTTGAACTAGGCAGTGAAGTTCTTTGGTGCTGCTACTCCTTGCCATGTCCATTTTTTGGTGGTTCTCTCCCTCCTCCTTCTCGCTTCAGGCTCTTGGTGCCTTTATATTACCTCTGATGGCCCATAAAACTCCCAAGTAAGTAAGTCTTCTCCAGGTAATATTCACTACTCACATATTTCACAATCCCCCTCCAGCCATCAAACTTACCTGTCCTCTATCCTTATCAGAAGATCTGCTTGTTGATTCAAATTCATCAAGAAAACAAAATTGGAAATATATATGGCCAATATGGCTTATTGCTTTACATCCTAACTAGGAACCCTGGGACCTTATAAACAGAGGTCATTTTAGCTATGTGGCAGGAAAATGGTTTGGGTGTTTCTTCAAGCACACAAAGCTCACCAGCCCAATTGTAAGGCATCCTATTTTAACTAACAGCTCATCCTCCCACCCGTGGAAGCAGTATGGGATGGGATTAAAAAAGAGGTTTAAAATTGAAAACTTATCACATTAGAAGTGAGAAAATGCCTAACCTCTATTTGCATTCTGGGTCCCATGTTCCAGGGAGCTGCAAGGTGGCATGATGGCACAAGCCCAGACTGAACAGGAGGAGCCCTGGGTTCTAATTCAATTGCTGCCATTTATTCACTGAGTGATGCCAGACAAGTCTCTTCCCTCAGAGCCTGGCTTTTATGTTGTAGATCGTGGGGGTGGACCAGAGGGGTCTCTTAACTCTTACAAGTTGTGTTCTCACCTTCACTTGCCTCCTCCCACACGAAGAGCTTATACCGTCAGTTATCATCAAAGGGCTGCAGGACTGGGGGATATTCCGTTAGCAGTCACTTTTCCTGCTGGCTGAGGATGAAATATGTCACTCCAGAGATCCCCTTGTCCTTTCTATCAAAAAGACACATCCTGGGCTTCCCTGGTGGTGCAGTGGTTAAGAATCCACCTACCAATGCAGGGGACACGGGTTTGAGCCCTGGTCCGGGAAGATCCCACATGCCGTGGAGCAACTAAGCCCGTGAGCCACAACTACTGAGCTTGTGCTCTAGGGCCTGCGAGTCACAGCTACTGAGCTTGAGTGCCACAACCACTGAAGCCTGTGTGCCTAGAGCCCGTGCTCCGTAACAACAGAAGCCACCACAATGAGAAGCCCATGCACCACAACAAAGAGTAAACCCCACTCACTGCATCTAGAGGAAGGCTGTGCACAGCAACGAAGACCCAACATAGCCAAAAAATAAATAAATAAAATAAAATAAATTTTAATTTTTTTTAAAAAATTTAAAAACAAAAAGACACATCCTATTCTCCACACCTCTCCAGCATCTATTGTTTGTAGATTTTTTTGATGATGGCCATTCTGACTGGTATGAGGTGATACCTCATTGTAGTTTTGATTTGCATTTCTCTAATGATTAGTGATGTTGAGCATTCTTTCATGTGTTTGTTGGAAATCTGTATATCTTCTTTGGACAAATGTCTATTTAGGTCTTCTGCCCATTTTTGGATTGGGTTGTTTGTTTGTTTTTATACTGAGCTGCATGAGCTGTTTTTAAATTTTGGAGATTAATCCTCTGTCAGTTGCTTCATCTGAAAATATTTTCTCCCATTCTGAGAGTTGTCTTTTGGTCTTGTTTATGGTTTCCTTTGCTGTGCAAAAGCTTTGAAGTTTCATTAGGTCCCATTTATTTATTTTTGTTTTTATTTCCATTTCTCTAGTAGGTAGGTCAAAAAGGATCTTGCTGTGATTTATATCATAGAGCGTTCTGCCTATGTTTTCCTCTAAGAGTTTTATAGTGTCTGGCCTTACATTGAGGTCTTTAATCCATTTTGAGTTTATTTTTGTGTATGGTGTTAAGGAGTGTTCTAATTTCATTCTTTTACCTGTAGCTGTCCAGTTTTCCCAGCACCACTTATTGAAGAGGCTATCTTTTCTCCACTGTATATTCTTGCCTCTTTTATCAAAGATAAGGTGACCATATGTGCGTGGGTTTAATCTCTGGGCTTTCTATCCTGTTCCATTGATCTATATTTCTGTTTTTGTGCCAATACCATACTGTCTTGATTACTGTAGCTTTATAGTATAGTCTAAAGCCAGGGAGCCTGATTCCTCCAGCTCCATTTTTCTTTCTCAAGATTGCTTTGGCTATTCGGGGTCTTTTGTGTTTCCACACAAACTGTGAAATTTTTCATTCTAGTTCTGTGAAAAATGCCATTGGTAGTTTGATAGGGATTGCACTGAATCTGTAGATTGCTTTGGGTAGTGTAGTCATTTTCACAATGTTGATTCTTCCAATCCAAGAACATGGTATATCTCTCCATCTGTTTGTATCATCTTTAATTTCTTTCATTAGTGTCTTACAATTTTCTGCATATAGGTCTTTTGTCTCCTTAGGTAGGTTTATTCCAGGGTACCTTATTCTTTTTGTTGCAATGGTAAATGGGAGTGTTTCCTTAATTTCTCGTTCAGATTTTTCATCATTAATGTATAGGAATGCAAGAGATTTCTGTGTATTAATTTTGTATCCTGCTACTTTACCAAATTCATTGATTAGCTCTAGCAGTTTTTTGTAGCATCTTTAGGATTCTCTATGTATAGTATCATGTCATCTGCAAAGAGTGACAGCTTTACTTCTTCTTTTCCTAGTTGGATTCCTTTTATTTCTTTTTCTTCTCTGATTGCTGTGGCTAAAACTTCCAAAACTCTGTTGAATAATAGTGGTGAGAGTGGGCAACCTTGTCTTGTTCCTGATCTCAGTGGAAATGGTTTCAATATTTCACCATTGAGAACGATGTTGGCTGTGGTTTTGTCATATATGGCCTTTATTATGTTGAGGTAAGTTCCCTCTATGCCTACTTTTTGGTGGGTTTTTATCATAAATAGGTGTTGAATTTTGTCGAAAGCTTTTTCTGCATCTATTGAGATGATCATTTGGTTTTTATCCTTCAGTTTGTTAATAGGGTGTATCAGATTGACTGATTTGCATACACTGAAAAATGTAAATTGATACAGCCACTATGGAGAACAGTATGGAGGTTCCTTAAAAAACTAAAAATAGGGGCTTCCCTGGCGGCGCAGTGGTGGAGAGTCTGCCTGCCGACGCAGGGGACATGGGATTGTTCCCCGGTCTGGGAAGATCTCATATGCCATTGAGCGGCTGGGCCCGTGAGCCATGGTCACTGTCCAGAGCCTGTGCTCCGCAACAGGAGAAGCCACAACAGTGAGAGGCCCGTGTACCACAAAAAAAAAAAAACACATTTTGGGCTTCCCTGGTGGTGCAGTGTTTGAGAGTCTGCCTGCCAATGCAGGGGACACAGGTTCGTGCCCCTGTCCGGCAAGATCCCACATGCCGCGGAGTGGCTGGGCCCGTGAGCCATGGCCGCTGAGCCTGAGTGTCCGGAGCCTATGCTCTGCAACGGGAGAGGCCACAACAGTGAGAGGCCCGCGTACTGCAAAAAAAAAAAAAAGAAGATGTGGCACATATATACAACGGAATATTACTCAGCCATAAAAAGAAGCGAAATTGAGTTAATTGTAGTGAGGTGGATGGACCTAGAGTGTGTCATACAGAGTGAAGTAAGTCATAAAGAGAAAAACAAATACAGTATACTAACACATATATATGGAATCTAAAAAAAAATGGTTATGAATAACATAGGGGCAGGACAGGAATAAAGACGCAGGTGTAGAGAATGGACTTGAGGACACGGGGAGGGGGAAGGGTAAGCTGGGACGAAGTGAGAGAGTGGCATGTACTTATATACACTACCAAATGTAAAATAGCTAGTGGGAAGCAGCCGCATAGCACAGGGAGATCAGCTCAGTGTTTTGTGACCACCTAGAGGGGTGGGATAGAGAGGGTGGGAGGGAGACGCAAGAAGGAGGAGATATGGGGATATATGTATATGTATACATATAGCTGATTCACTTTGTTATAAAGCAGAAACTAACACACCATTGTAAAGTAATTATACTCCAATAAAGATGTTTAAAAAAAAAAAAAAGAAGAAAGACACATCCTGGGCTTTAAAAGTTGGCTCCAGCCAGATTCACTTCCAAGCAGCAGGCCAGGCTTCCTCCCTGGGCAGCACTTTTGAAATGTAAAATGAAGGTTTGTTTTGTTGTTTTTTCACCACTGACCTACATTTGGAGGAATGGAGCCTAGCTGTTGCATTTGGAGATGTGCTGTGCATCCTTAATGACCTCAGCATTGCCACCAGAGGATGTGTCACCTTCACAACCCAAATTCAGCTGAAACTTACAAGCTATTCAGACAGGACAATGTCCTTATACACACAGAAGGTCCCAGCCCCAGAATCTCCCTGTCCCAGACCCTCTGGACCATAAAGCTACCAACACAGTCCAACCAAACCTATGCCAGTCACAGCCTCAAGAATGCCACAGTGAAGGGAGTGGCCATGAGATCTTCACAGAAACGAACATGCCTAATGATTTCTAGAGCAGTCAGAAATTCCTGGTTCCACATGAGTCTGTCTGCCTAGTTACTTAACCTCTCTGTGCTTCGGATTCCTTCTCTGTGAAACAAGTGTACTAACACCTACCTTGCCCTTTGCAAGAATCAACTGAGGTGACAGATGCAAAATAAAACACTTGTAAACCCGGGGTCTTTGGGGAAGGTGCATTGTAATTGTCAGAGAATTGTTTCAAAATAGCCATGCCAAAATCCTTTCCTCACTCTGGCCATATGTATTCTGGAAAGGTCCACAGAAGAGTCTTTGATCCACACTGCCCCATCCTCCTACATGACTGGGCTCTCTGAACCCCCTCCTTATGTCAGAGATGCCTGGGGCTCAGCAACCAGCCAACCCCAGACTCTGGACTCTCGACTGTTGTTCACATTGACTAATAAATCCCCAGCTTGCTTGTGGTCTCCCATATTCACATATGCATCAACCCAACACAAGGCCCTTAGCAGCCATCATGTTCATCCAGCAGGGTCTTTAGACACCTTCTCAGACACAGCTTCCCTTGAACACTTGAGTATCATTGATGGTGATTTGTCACTAATATCATGCAGACCATGCTCACATGTAAAATATCTTCTTGTCAGTTTTCAAAAAAGGCCCCAAATCTTTGACATTTCTCCCATTAAAAAGTAGAGTCTATGTCCCCTCCACGTGAATCTGCACAAATGTATGAGTGCTTCAACCAGTAGAGAATGGTACAAGTGATGCTGTATGACTCCCAGTTTTGGTCAGAAAAGGCAATACAGCTTCGACTTGGATCTCTTGGAATACTCACTCTGGTGGAAGCCAGATGCCATACAAGAAGCCCAACTACCCTGAGATCACCACGCTGGAGCAGTCCCATGTGGGACTCCAGTTGACAGCCCCAGCTGAGCTCCTAGGCAGCAGCGAGCGCCAAGAACAGCCATGTGAGTGAGCTGTTTTGAACGTCCAGCCTTATCAAGACTGTGGTGATTCCAGCCCCAGCCAGCTTCTGACAGTAATCACTTCAAAGACCCCGTGGAAGAAACGTCCAGACAAGCCCTTCCTGAATTCCTGCCTCACAAAATTGTGAACAAAATTAAGTGGTGGTTTTAGATTGCTAAGTTTTGGAGAAAGTTGCTACAAAGTGAAACACCTTCTAATTCCAATTTTTAAACAATACGGTGGTGAACATGAGAGGTGGACATTTGCTCGGGTTGCTGGATCCCATCACACGTAGGCAGTCTTATACTCCATGGATGGGAATAAAAGTTGGTGAACTTCCCGGAAGCAATTTTGGCAACACCCAGAGAGAGCTTTGTTTTTTTATTTTTTTTTTAGGTGGTAAATTTTGTTATTTTTTTAATTGTTATTGGAGTATAGTTGCTTTACAATGTTGTGTTAGTTTCTTGCTGTACAGCAAAATAAATCAGTCATACGTATACATATACCCACTCTTTTTTAGATTTCCTTCCCATTTAGGTCACCACAGAGCATTGAATAGAGTACCCTGTGCTGTACAGTACGTTCTCATTAATTATCTATTTTATACTTGGTAATGTATATATGTCAGTCCCAATCGCCCCAAGGAGAGCTTTAAAAGACACATGTCCTTTGACCTCTCAACTGCAATTTAGGACTCTGCTCTAGTGAACTGATGACAGATATACACAAGGAATTATCTGAATCAGCTGTACAGATGTTCATTCGGCACAAAATGAACAAAATAGCAAAACACTGGAAATAACCTAAGTGTTCCACTGAGAGATTGGTTAAATAAATTTTAATATATTCACTCAAGAAACTACTTTACACTTTTTTAAAATTATGTTTTTGAAGTATATTTGATGACAAGATATTCATGACCTATTGGTAAATAAAAGTTGAGATTACAAATGGTATCTTCCTTATGTTAAAACTACATGTATCTGGAAGAAAACATCTCAAATTATAAAGGTGATAATGTCTGAATACTGGCATTGCACTCAGTTTTTACTTATTTTTTCCATATTTTCTACATTTTCTATTATCAATATGCACTACTATAATCAGAAAAAAAAAAGATATTTCAAAGAGAAAGAAAAAAATGTGATGTTCAAATTGCCAAGAATGTGAAAGAGGCTGTGTACCTAAGTGCCAGTGACTTCTAGAAGGCTAATAGGACCGCCAATCATAGCTACAGATAGAACTGAGCTGGCAAACTGGAGACAGATTGAAGATCAGAAACCAAAAGTTAAAGGGGAGCTGGGAAAAGAAACTACCAGATGGAGAACCATCCAGTCCAGCAAAAGACCCCAGGGCCCTGGCCATATCACTATGAGCAGAAGGTGACATACAGTTTACTACAGAACGATAAGAAGGCAGGCACTCAGTGTGTATACGTGGTGGTGAGTTGGGAGGAGCTTGAGTGGGGGCCATAGATTACAAGCTCCTGGGTCTCCTGAAGACTCACCCGAGCAAAATGCAGGCTCTAGCACTGCACTGTCTAATATGGCAACCACTACCCACGTGAGCTATTTAAATTTAGAAATTAAAATGAAAGAAAATGTAAAACTCAGTTCTGTCACAGTAGCCACATTTCAAGTGGCTAATGGTTATTGTATTAGACAGAGCAGAGTAGGAATTTTCCATCATCGTAGAAAACTTTCTAATAGACAGCACTGCTCTAGGGAATCACTTAACTTGGATTCTTTGGTTTCTGCAGGGACAGCAATGCATGGTGGAAAGATGGAATTGGAAGTCAGAAGGCCAGTTGAAACTCAAATCTCACATTTATCAAATGTGAGATTTTGGACCCATTATTAACCTCCCTGAGTCTCAGTTTCCTCATTCATCAAATGGGAATAAAAATATCTGCCTCGTAGTGTCACAATAAAAATTACAAGACACACACACACACACAAAAAAATTACAGGACACAAAGAATGCAATAGATCAGTGTTTACCAGAAGGTGCTCAAAAAGCAGTAGCTATAATACTAATGAGAATCCACGGGATCATTCTAAGAACACCTCAGAATATCCTACCCAACCAGACCCACTCAGAAACCAGGACCCTTGGCACCCAGGATCAGCTTAAAACTAAGAGGTTCTCTGGCTTTTTGCAAGGTTTTTGTAAGGTCACGTGGTCTCAAACCTAATATAAGCCCAAGCACATGAACACTGAAAGAAACAGGTTTGAAGATTCCTAGAGCTCTGTAGCTGTCATCCCTCCCCACAGCACAGCCTCTTGTCCCCATTCTGTAAATAGGGAACTGGGGGTCAGCAAGGTTATCATTGGTGTAGCTTGGGACTCAAACCCAGGTCTCAAGTGCCCTACACCTCCCCTGCCACCTGCTAAAATGTCTTATGACAGTGGCATATTCAGGAGGCTTTGTGACTCAGTCTAAACCCCTCCCTGGGCTCACATATGACCCAGCAATACCACTCCTGGGCATATATCCAGAGAAAACCATAATTTGAAAACGTGCATGCACCCCAATGTTCATTGCAGCACTATTTACAATCGCCAGGACATGGAAGCAATCGAAATGTCCATCAACAGAGGAATGCACGAAGAAGATGTGGTACATATATACAATGGAATATTACTCAGCCATAAAAAAGAACAAAATAATGCCACTTACAGCAACATGGATGGACCTAGAGATTGTCATACTGAGTGAAGTAAGCCAGACAGAGAAAGACAAATATGTGATATCACTTATACGTGGAATCTAAGAAAAGGGTACAAATGAACTTATCTACAAAACAGAAATAGAGTCACAGACATAGAAAACAAACCTATGGTTACTGGGCAGAAGCGGTAGGGAGGGATAAGTTGGGAAATTGGGACTGATATATACACACTACTATATATAAAATAGATAACTAACAAGGACCTACTGTATAGCACAGGGAACTCTACTCAGTACTCTGTAATGGCCTATATGGAAAAAGAATCTAAAAAAGAGTGCATATATGTATATGTGTAACTGATTCATTTTGCTGTACACCTGAAACTAACACAATATTGTACATCAACTATACTCCAATAAAAAAATTTTTTTAATTAAAAATAAAACAACCCTCCTTGGGCAGGACAAGCCTGACTGCTAGAGGAAATGAGATGAGATTCCTGGTCTCCGGGGAGTGGGCAGCAGACTCCTGCTATTCCCACGGAGGATGAAGAATCAGAACAAGCCGTCGGCGGTTGGAGGACATAAAAAGCACTCCCAGCCTTCGCTTAATGGCTAAAGAGGAAGAGAACTAGAACACACAGCTTGTGGAAATGGAATCGGGTGTCCACTCCGATGGGGATAGAGTACCAATCTCAGGATGGTGGAATGAGGAAGAATAGGCCTGCCATGGGGCAGGCAGCATGCGTAAACACCCAGACCGCTCCGCCCACTTAGCTCCGACAAGAAGCACAGTCACAGAGTGAGGGAGCCAACTTCAGCCTGACAGGAGGAGGCATAAAGGAGCAGGACAGGAACAAAGACGCAGATGTCAAGAATGGACTTGAGGACACGGGGAGGGGGAAGGGTAAGCTGGGACAAAGTGAGAGAGTGGCATGGACATATATACACTACCAAATGTAAAACAGATAGCTAGTGGGAAGCAGCCGCATAGCACAGGGAGGTCAGCTTGGTGCTTTGTGACCACCTAGAGGGGTGGGATAGGGAGGGTGGGAGGGAGGGAGACGCAAGAGGGAAGAGAGATGGTGATATATGTATACGTATAGCTGATTCACTTTGTTATAAAGCAGAAATTAACACACCATTGTAAAGCAATTATACTCCAATAAATATTTTGTTTAAAAGGCTATGTGGAACTGGATGCCTCCTCCCCAGCACGGCACAACCACGCTGTAACTACACAAAGTGCTCAAAAGGGCATTGCAGCTAATCAACAGTGACCCCTTTAAAAAGAGAGCTCTGCTTACTTTTATGGACGTGCTGAACATAACCAGCAGGATTTAAAATCAGGCTCCCCTTACTCATTTACTTTTCCATATAACTTGAACTGTGTTTTCCCCAGGTTCCAAACTAATGAAATGCTAATTTAGAAGCTGTGGTCATCTGCCGCTGGTGTTCCTGTGTTTATTTCTGCTCGCGTCTGCAGGGTGGTGAGCTTCTGGGGCATGGGGAATTTCCCTGGATGCTCAGTTGTGTGGGAAGGGATTCGCTGGGAAGAAAGGTGGGGCACCAGCGCTCCACTGCTCCAAAGGGCTCCGGGTTTCTCTGTCGGGAGAAACTGACAGCTGGCAGGCCGGCGGCCTCACCTGCTTCTGGGCATGTTAAGCTGCACAGGGAACTGGAAGTCTCGCTCAGCACCAGCTACAGGCAAAGGCTCTGCACGCCAGGGACCCGAGAGGCTCAGGGTACCACTCCCATCTGCCCCCCGCCTTACTTTCTCCTTCCCTTGAAGGGAGGATGCAAACCTGTGATGCTTCATCCTTACTGTTTTATTGTATGCTCAGTGACGGTTTCCCTCCATTTACCAATGTGATATTAAAGAATCCAGTGCATCACACTCCCCTCAATTAGTAGAGTCGGCACCAGGGCCTCCTTGCCACTGCTGTTCCATGTGTGCCCTCCTGATAACCATTCTCCCTCCCAGAGACCTGTGTCTGTGCACAGAGGTGGCTGGTATAAACGGCTGGCGGGACACTTGCAGCCACACCCTTGGGTGAGCCCTGCAGAGTGCAGGCTTCTGGTTAATGCTGTCCCTGAAGCAGCCTAACCTGCTGGACCCCAGCTCCAGCCTACCTCAGCCTCCTTGTTTCTGCTCACTTCTCTCCCTTCCCAGTACTGGATGTTAACAATAAGACATCAACTCCCTAAATGTGCCTCCATCTCCTGGCCCCCTTCTCTGCCCAGCCTCTCCAAATGCCACACCCTCAATTCCACTCAATGAACATTTGATGTGAGCCTACTGTGTGCCTGGCATTGTCAAGGCCATTCATCCTCCCACTTGGCTCCATGATGGCCTTTCTTCACGCTTTCCCACACCTGGCAAAGATGCTCAATGAGTATCTGTGGGATGAATGCCTACATAGGAGGAGACAGTCATGCAAACAGCCAATAAAGCACAATGTAATCAGTGCTATAAAAACCTGAGTACGTCTTTTGGGAACTCAGAAAAGAGAGCAATTGATTCTGCCTGGGTAGGATGCGTTCCAGGCAGAGGCCACCGGATGTGCAAAGGAATGAAAGTGCACTAGTGCCGTGAGGCTGGCGAGGTGGGCAGCTCTGCTGTCCATGATCATGCTCAACAGCAAAGCTATGAAGCCACAGAAGGGCTGACCTTGATGCCTCCATGCAGGGGTCCATGTGGACCCCGGTGAAGGTAGCACTGGACTCCTCAGGAAGACCAGTCCCTGGGCTCTGCTCTGTGCAGTCTCCTGGGATAGGCCCTGGGGACACCAGGATGAATCAGACCAGTTGCTGACCTCAAGGAAGTGAGTGCAGAGTGATGGAGAGAGACAGGGTGGGCAACTGTCATATACAGTATGTAGTACAGTAAAGCCTGGTGGTTCTGTCGGCCCTGGGCACCAGCTGCTATGAGCTCTGAGATGGCGGGAATGGCCAGAAATGGGAGATGGAGACACAGTTAGGGAGTTGATGTCTTGAGGGAATATACTCAAGACACTGGTTTGTTGTTAGAAGGATTGAGAAGGCCAGAGAAGGGATGGAATACATCTAGCTCAGGTCCCACTGCCACCAGGGAATAGCCTCTGGTGTTCCAGAGGGTCTGCACCCCAACCCAAAAACTGCCACAGCGGGTGACCTGCAGAATACGGCTTATGCAGGAAGGCAGGTACTTCTACAGGCACTGGATAACCTCGTCTAACTCCCCTTCCCTTCTACCCACGATGGTTTCTACTCCATTCCTTTCTTCTTGTCCTATTCCTCCTGAAAAAAGAGGCAAAGTAGAAAGAGATAAGGACTAGAAAGCAAGACTGAAGAAAAAAGAAAGAGGAGAAAGAAACAAGGGTGGGTGGGAGGCGGTAGCATCGTGAAGACCCCTTGGCATTAAATCAGTGACACAGCTTGGCTTTTCCAAGGGCACAGTGGAGCCTAGAGGCCTCTGCCCCAGGGTCAGGCCAGGAGAGGGTCTTCCCAAGAGCCTGCTGAAAGGTCCTGGGGAAGACCAAGGTCTCTGCCCTGGGTTCTATCCCCCAGGCCCACAGGCCTCCTTCCCAGTACAGGTGATATTCTGAGCCCAGAGGGCCAGCCAGGAAGGGGCAACGGCCAACAAAGCCTGCTTTGGATTTCTCCCCTCATCAGGCACCCATCCTGCACAAATATTCTAGTGAGGCTACTGGTCTCACTTGACTCTAAGTCTGGGAGGATTCAGAGACCCAACTGTTTACCAACTTGTCTTCTGCTTCAGACGATTCTGCACTTCAAATTGCTTCGGTTCAAACTCCTTGTGATTTCTTCTGGGCTGCTGGGAGGAGAGTATATCGATTCTGTGTTTTGATAAGGTCAGCAGTGATCAGCTCTGACAGTCAAGTGGATGGCCTGTCCCCTTCCCCCTCCACTGGATGTGGTTCCACACACAGAAAAGGAGTGAGAGCAACAAAGATGGGGGAGGAGGAGACAGCATCCTTTGTCTCAGTGCTTTGGAAAACCTCTTCAAGCCCCATCAGCAAAAGTGGGCTCCTCTCAGGTTGCAATCTCAGAGACACAGTAAGGACACACTTGGTCTTTTCCATGTGCAATGTCATTTTCCATTCCCTCTGTGCATTCCTTCCCACCAGCCTACCCTCCTAGGTGGTGACTCACTTTCCTCCAAAGAACGAATTAAGTGCCACATAACATCGGCAGACTCCCAATGACACTGATAAATGCTCTGAACCTGCAGGGTTGTTCAGACAGAGATGACTAGGAGGCCACAGGGAAGTACCCTCTGAGGTTTACACAGCTGATTTGAGCTTGATGAGAAAAGTGCTTGGATCGTCCTCACTTTGCTAAGGCCACGGTCACGGAGGTTGCCTGGAGCATCCTGTCAAGCAAGAGTCCACAGCTCCCCAGGAAGAGCAGGCATGCTCCCAGCCCAACCCTGCCAGCCAAGGGCTGATTCTCTTCTGAGGCCTTCCAAATAGTACGCAAAGCACTGTGTCTATAGGTGTCTTGATATCTTAGTAGAAAGAAGATCCAGAGCTTCCATCAAATTCTCCAGAAGACCCAAGATCCAAGAAAGGTGAAGAATGCTTCTTCTATAAAATCCTTTCAAAGATCCTTTAGAATGTGCCAGGCTCCCCAAAACACCTCCCAGCTGGCAGTGCCATGGGAGGTACCCCGAGTTGTCAAGACCTAGGACAAAGAGTGATGTCTTAAGAAGACCAGGTGTGTTGGTACAATGCTACTGCCCTGATGGTCTGAGGGTCCAGCTGAGAACAAGCTCCTTGACAGGCCTGTTAACCAGAGGAAAGGAGCATGGATACAGTACCCACTTCACAAGAAGCAGACGTCCCATGCACTGATGTCAGTTGGATACCAGCTACAGAACTGTTTTCAATCCAAGTTCCACGGGATTTGAACCAACCTCAGTATATTCAGAGCCACTCACCAGGTTGGTGAAAGGCCTGAAATCACAACAGCAAACACAACAGAAATCACAGCTACAGCTGAGGAGACGCCGACTCTACCAGGCACATTGTTGGGTGCTTCAGGCACTGGATCTCGTTAACTACTCACAACAACAACCCTGTGAAACACCTCCATCTCCAATGGACAGATGAAGAGGTTGGGATTCAGAGAGAGAATGTGTTCTTTATCACAAGGCCACTATGTGGAGATGGTTGAATTTGAGCTGATGTCGTGTAACTCCAAAGCCTGTGCTTCAGGAACTAGGCCATCAAAGGAACCAAGTCAGAACTGGGGAAGAGCTGGGAGAAGAGAACCCCTAGAAACATGACAACAGAGAAGAGACTAAACTATTGCTGCAAAGAGAAGAACGGGGAATAAGAAGGGAAGTTATCAGAAGGCAGATTTCAGTTATATAGAGGTTTTTTTTGTTTTATTCTGTTTGTTTTGTTTTGTTTCCCAACAGCATTAGACAGTAAGTCATGGTAACTGCCATGCTTTCGGTCCCCTTCCAAGAAAAATTTCCCCACTGAAGCCCCTGCTGAGAGGGTATTTCTTCAGAGATAACCATGGTTTGCTCTATGCAGCCCCATTGCCACACTGTCTGGACAAGAAGTAGACTCCTGATTCAGAACAGTTAGACCTGACTAGGGGAGAAACTCAAGACTAACAGTGTTTCAGTTAAGGTACTACTTGCTGCTGCAACAAACAAACCCGAACAAGTATGGTGGTTCAGACCTGATACAGACTTATTCTTACTTGTGTAAAGCCCCAAGTGGAGGTTCCTAATTGCCAAACAGATCTGCTTTGAGTGGTGATTTAGGGACCCAGGCTGTTTCCGTCTTGTGTTTCCCTACCTTCAACATGTGGCTTCCAAGATCGCCATGCTGATCTATATCAAGCCAGCAGAAAGGGAAAGATCATGGAGCACTGTACTTGGGATGTTTTATGCCAGGCCTGGAAACGGTGCACATCATTTCAGTTCTCATTCCGTTGGCAGAAACTTGGTCACATGGTTACACCTAACTGCAAGGGAGGCTGGGAGCTGTAGTTTAGGCATGTGCCCAGGAAGAAGAGGAAATTGGCCTCTGCTAGGAGGAGAGAGAAGCCAGGTGCTCAGCCGAGGTACAGCTGCAACAGCATTTACGGTCCTCTCACACTTTTGTAATTCTCTCCCTGAGGCCCTGAAGAAGGAAACAAGTGTTCCTTTTCTGAAAACAATAATCCTCCTGAGAGCTATGTACCAAACAGGAAGCCCATATGACCCAGGGCCCCACTAAATAATGAATCATACATATGGCCATTTTACAAGTTTGTCCCCAAGTCCCCTATTGGTACACCAATAGGCCTCCACTTACAAAATAGTAACACTTCAGATGTCTCTATTTTGGTGCTTTTCTAGAAGCCTCCCAAAGGAACTGGTCTGTCTTATCTCCATGAGTTCTTGCTCATTCTCCTGTTGGCTACTGTCCACCATCACCCTGCTTGTCACATTAATGTCTGGCAATGCCATTCTGCCATGTCAACAACACGCAACCCACCCCCCTGCACTGACTCATTCTGGACCTCCTATACCCCTCGGAGCATCTCTTCCCCTCCTGCCTACCTCCTAGAATTTAGTCCCCACTTGCCTCCAAACACTACCCTCAGAGCCACCTGCACCAGGGCTGCCTAATTGCACAGCTCAGAAGCACCATCCACAATGTAATCTATGTAAACGACGCCCCCTGAGTTGTGCCCTAGGCAGCCCTAAGTAAGATACCAGGAGAGGAATCACCAACCTCACGTGCCAACATCTCCAAACCTTAGCTCTTCCTATGTTAGGGCCTCTGAAAAACACAGAATATTCTAATTGTTCTGACTGAAGTTTAATATGGAGAAACTAAGGCACAACCTTAAAAGCACGGAATGGAGTAGATTAGATTGCATTTCTTTTTTTTTTAATTTTATTGGTGTATAGTTGATTTACAATGTTGTGTTAGTTTCAGGTGTATAGCAGAGTGATTCAGTTATACATATACATATATTCTTTTTCAAATTCTTTTCCCATATAGTTTATTATAGAACATTGAGCATAGCTCCCTGTGCTATACAGTAGGTCATTGCTGGTTATCTATTTTATATATAGTAGTGTGTGTATGTTAATTCTAAGCTCCTAATTTATCCCTCCACTAGACTGCATTTCAATTGACCTGTCTGTTCTCACCTGGGAAGGTGGAACACTGGCCTTAGTTTCAAGACCAGTTGCTATGGGTGTCTGTCTTTCTTAAACCACCTTTGACATAGTAATCAAAGTCCCTGATAAAAATAGAAAAGTTATAACTGTTACAATAGAGTCATTTGCTGAAAACACTTACTTTATCTGTGACCATATATTCATTCTGGCATCCTGGTCCCTAACTATTTGCAAGAAGGCTGTATCCTCAGGCCCTACCATAGTGCCTGACACATTTTTTTTTTTTTTTTTTAGTCTTAGGATAGCCATTTATTCAACAAATTTGGGTGCCTACTGTATGCCAGGGAACATGCTCAGGGCTCTTAATAAGTGCCTGACACATATTTTTGATGAATGAATGAACAAGCGAAGCCAATCTTTTACACGATGTGTCAAAACCTGCCCCTGATGGATAAAAAGGAATTATCAGTGCTCTTTTTACCCAATGGAGAAAAAGAAGACAGGAAAGATTGCTGTACTCTGAGACTAACTAGAATTCAATTGGTCCACACTGATGGCCTCCTTCAAATCATAGATGTGCTCAGATCCCCCCACTAGCCAAAGTCTCCTGTAAGCTACCCTAGTGCCCAACTGCACTCCAGCGCCACCTGTACTCTCTCCATTTCCTGCTTCTCCTCCCCTGCCCCAGCCGGGCAGCCAGAGCTGTGTGGTCTCTCACTGCCAAAATTGGCTCCCAGGAGCAGGCATAGAGCCTGTCTACTCCTGTCTGAGGGCAGGGTGACCTGTGAGAAGGTATGAACACAGTGATCTTGGAGCCTTCCCAGGTGAGCAAATATATCCTTGAGGAACTTAACCACCAGGAGCCTATCAGATCCTCATTTAGAAAATGTGTCCTGGGCACAAAAATCAGGCAAAGGACAAGAAGTGGCCAAGAAGCACAAGAGTCCACACTTCTGGGCTCCAGCTTCATTGATCTGAAATATCAACTCCGAGATGTCACCCCATTTCTTTTCAGACAGAATGTGTTATCCACTCTACAAGATGTAGCAGATTAGGAAAACCAGAAAGGATTGGCATGTCCATTTCAAGTGGACTCTCTGGGGCAGCCAATCTAGAGACTGAAAACATTTCTCTTTCATTTATGGTTCAGTTTTTATTTAAAGAGAAAGTCCCCAAATAGAATTGAGAGTGTGCAAGTTGTTTTGAGGGCATCTTTCCTTTCTGTGACACGGTGAGCCTGATCTCCATTTTTCCAAGCTCCAGAGAGAAATTCTGCTTGCCAACACTTGAGTGATTTCACCTCTAGTGTTTCCATGGTGATGCACATCCCCACACAGCCTGGAGAAAAGGTGCAGCTCCAAGTGATGATGAATATGAACGAAGCTCGGCAGCCTCCCTGGGCCTGGGAGGCTGTCCTGGAAGAGCTGGGTTGCAGGGAGCACTGGATCCATGTGGCCTCTGCTTCAGGTAGCCTGAGATGAATTTCTTCTACCTAGGAGAATGTGGGTGTATTCCTGGAAAACTCAGCTGGCAGGGGCCCCAGGGCCCAGGAAGGAGAGGAACCAGTTGTCCGGGAAACATGCACAGAGCATCTCAAACAGAGTAAGCTCTAAGCGGCATGCATTCAGGGACCATTCAGGGTCTCCATGGCCCCTTGAATCTATGGGGCTTTGGTCTTCCTCCTTGCCCAGCCCAGGCCAGGTGACCTGCAGACTGCCATTACATTGTCCAAACTTAGCTATAAAGCAAAAACAAAACAAAACAACCCCTCAAGAAGTTAGCAGGCTGACCCCTGCTACCTGGTGAGCTCTACAGGTTGGGGTAGGGTTTAGGGTGGGGATGCCCCTCTTACCCTCCCTCAAATAATAGTAGTAATAAAGCTACCATTTACTGAGTGCTTGCTATGGGCCAGACATGGCACTAAGTGCAATTATACATTCTCTTACTTGAGCATCACAATAAAAGCAACTCTTTGTGGTGGATAGTATTATTATTTCCATTTCAGGATGAAGAAACTGGAGCTCAGAGAGGTTGACTTACTCAATGCTACCCAGCTAGTAAGAGATAAGCCATGATTTGATTTCAAGCACCTAACTTAAAGCCCAGCATCAGGCATGTTCCTAGGTCTCTGTGTCTAGAGCTAGGCTGATCTTAATCCAAAAATGAACAGTGGCTCACCCATCTTCAGACCTCATGTCTGTTCAGCCCTCCACTGTCTCCATAAGACCACAGATTCCACTTCTTCAGCATCTTTATATGCTCAACATTTTATATACTTGATATAATCTGATCTGCACAAGAAACTTTTTTATATAAATTTATTTTATTTATTTATTTTTGGCTGTGTAGGGTCTTCGTTGCTGCGCGCGGGCTTTCTCTAGTTGCAGCAAGCGGGGGCTACTCTTCGCTGCAGTGCGCATGTTTCTCATTGCGGTAGCTTCTCTTGTTGTGGAGCACGGGCTCTAGGTGCTCGGGCTTCAGTAGTTGTGGCGCACAGGCTCAGCTATCGTGGCTCGCGGGCTCTAGAGCTCAGGTTCAGTAGCTGTGGTGCATGGGCCTAGTTGCTCTGCAGTATGTGGGATCTTCCCGGACCAGGGCTCAAACCCGTGTCCCCAGCATTGGCATGTGGATTCTTAACCACTGCGCCACCAGGGAAGCCCTGCACAAGAATCTTATGAGATAGACATCAATAGTTTCACATGTCATTTGAGGAAACTCAGGCTCTGAGAGATAAGTCTGCCCAAAGGCAGATGAGTGTCAGAGGCTAGTTTTGAACCCAGTTCTGACTACAAAGCCAGAGCTTCTACATCATGCTTCACTTTTCACATTATCTCATTTAATCCATACCTACCAAGTCCTAGGTTGAGTGCCCAGCTCTCCAACTTGGGGAGGCGATCCATGAGCCTAAGCAGGATGGGGACACTAAAGGCAAGGCCACTGCCCCTTTACTGGTCACATTTAGCCGATTCCCATGGGTGCAATTATCTCTATCTTAGTCTAGTGATTCTTTCTCCTCTTTCACTAACATCAATTGAATACCTACTGTGCACAGACCCTGTGCCAGGCACCCAGGACACAGAGAACAAAAGGCCCCACCCCTGCATTCCCCTCCGTACCAGTCCCCACGTAGGGCCTGAAGGGCAGGCTCTCACTGAAGTCTCTCACCAACCCTGTGGGGCAGATCCTGTGATCACACTCACTTCATCAGCAAGGAAACTGAGGCTCAGCATGGCTCATCCATCAGTCCACAAGGTCACACGGCAAGTAAATGGGGAAACAAGAACAGGAAGCTGGGCAGCGACTGCACTCCTGACTCCGGAGACTAAGGCTGTGTCACCTGCCATGCTTTGCTGTGCAGCCAGGCTCCGTGCATGTGAGCGCTGGGGAGGGAGCCATTCCTCCCAGGGCTTCCAGGGTGAGGCTGATCCAGGAGGGGACTTTGGTGCAGGAAGGACCAGGAGCGACTAAAAGTGGGGATTCCTTCTCAGCAGTCCATAGGCTTCTATGGGTTAATGGATAAATTTCAGTGATTTCATAAAGCACCTGAAATGAGACCAAAAAGTATGCATCTATGGGAACTGTTCCTTTTTCTGGGGAGAATTACTATCATTCTCTAGGATTCCCAAAAGGGTCCCTGATCACCCAAAATAGATGAAGGACCACTGCCTTAAAGTGATGCATTTGGTCTGAGGGGTGGCTGATGGGAGAAAGCGGACCCTTCGACAGGCGCAACGTGGGGATCTGGCTTCACAAGGGATCAACGTCCACACAACAGCTCCAGGAAGCTCAAACTTTTCCTTGTCTGTCTCCTGGACCTCCCCTTCCTGATGCATCCTGGACAGGCCAGGAGCCGCAACTACAGGAGGCAGGGAGGTGGAGAAGTGTAGCTCTTTTCAGGTCACGCAGTAACCTTTCTTTGCTCTGTTTTCTCTTAGCATCTGCAAGTGGGCCCCCAGTGGCCTAAAGACCAGTGTGCCCCTCAGCCTCTCCCTCTGCTTTGATGCATTTCCAGGTGCATAGCTAATGCTCTGTGCTTTCAAGTCAGGACCGCTGACTCACCTGGACGTCACTCACTGGGAAAGGCTTGTACCTGGAGCACTTGGCACAACACGTGACTAGTCTGGATGCAACGGTCTCCAGGCAGAGCTGATCCTCCCGGCAGGCTCTCACCAAGAGCGGCATGGCAGAGTTCTGCCAAGTTCCCAGGAGTGCAGGGTCAGGCTGCTTAGCTGGGGGAATCAAAGCATTTTCAAAACGATTCTGTTTGAACTGTGCTCTGCTCACTGCCTGTGCACACATGTACAAGGCCAGTCAGACCCAGTGCCGTCATCCAGTTAGCACATGCCAGCATCCACCTCCCCAGGGCTGAAATGAAACAAGCAGGATGAGATCAAACCCCAGTCCCACTACTTGTAGAGTAGATGTCCAGATGCACATGAAGAGGCAGAATACACCTGCTCCAGACACAGTGTCACTGTAGCCCAGCAACCCCAGCAAAGGCAGAGCTGGTTCTCCCCCATCAGGACGTCATGACTACGCCCCTCCTCCAGGACTGGCAGTCAGAGATGAAAGGCAATCTGTCTTTTGAACAAGCTCACAGTCTAGCGGGAGATGCAGCCTGGTAAAAAGGCAATTACAACACAGTGAGATAAGAGCTGTGACAGAGCGAAGCACAGGGGACTTGAGAGCACAGAGGAGGGGGTGCCTATCTCAGCTAGAGAAGTGGCAGGGAAGGCTTCCTAGAGGAGGTGATATACTGGTTCAGGAGTTAGCAGAGGGAGTCCTGTAATGACCAGAAAAGCTGCCCAGCGTGAGCAGAGCAGGGCAGGAGGCAGATGTGCTCTCAGGACAATTGAGGGAACTACAGATGTGAATGGCTTCCTAAGCCACTGATACTCACATTTTAGCCCACATTTAGCCCCAGTGTTTCTGATTCAGGTCTGGGCTGGTGCCTGAGAATTTGCATTTCAAATAAGTTCCCAGGTGATGCTGGTGCTGCTGTTCCAGGGACTCTTCTTCCCCAAACCATTCTGAGATGTTTGGATTGAAGGGTAGAGGGAAAGCTATTAAAAGGGGCTGGTCAGGAGAATTATACCGATTTGTATTTCAGAATCACCCTGACAACGGGTTCAAGGATGGATTGAATGTGGTGGGATTAGGAACAGAAAGACCAGTCAGGAGGTGACTGCAGTGACCCAGGCCAGAACAAAGGCAGCTCCAGCAAGAATGGAGACAGTGGTCACATGAGACTGGAGATTGGCTGTGGGTCGTAGAGCAACAGAGGGCAAAAGAAGAATCAAGAACAAAACCAAGGTTTCTGGCACAGATTTTATCCACAGTTAGGTACCATGCCCTAAGACAGAAAATACAAGAGGACATTTTTTTTTGGGGGGGGGGTAAGGATTTGGGGTTGATGTGGGATTTTTGCACATACAAGACATCCAAATGGAGATATTGTCAAAGCAGAGGTACACAGACTTGAAGACTGGAAAGTAATATGCTCTGAGAAAGAGATGTGAATTTCTTCACTAGTTGGGGGGTGGGAGAGAGAGTGAAAAACAGGGAGGAGAATAAGACAGTGACCCAAGAATAGTGGGTAAATTGAGAAGAGAAGAGGGCCTATACCAACACCTTTGAAACATCATCATTTAAGAGGCTGGCAGGGCTTCCCTGGTGGCGCAGAGGTTGAGAGTCCGCCTGCCGATGCAGGGGACACAGGCTCGTGCCCTAGTCCGGGAAGATCCCACATGCCATGGAGCGGCTGGGCCCGTGAGCCATGGCCACTGAGCCTGCACGTCCGGAGCCTGTGCTCCGCAACGAGAGAGGCCACAGCAGTGAGAGGCCCGTGTACCGCAAAGAAAAAAAAAAGAGGCTGGCAAACAGGAATGCAACAGAGGAGTAGAAGGATTGTGTCATTTGGGTCCTCCAGGAAACAAACACTGAGACAGAGTTAGAGAACAAAAGGTTTACTGGGAGCAACACCTATGAAAGGGGAAGGGAAGAGGCAGGATTGGGCAGGGCGGTGGTCAGATGGGTGCATACCTAAATCTCCACCACCCAGCTGGGAGCTGCGAGGCAAAGATTCCTGTTAGAGGGTCCCAGGTTGCAGGCCAGTGGCTGGGCCCTTCCACGACTTTGCTCAGTCACTGGCCAGGGGCCGCCCAAGAAGACCTTGACCCACAGACGAGGGGAATCCTGAGGGAGCCTCAGTTAGGCAGGAAGTCCTTTCTCAAAGGGGCGGTCTGAGCGTTGCATCTCCATAACGGCCACAAGGAGTAAGTGGGAAAGCAACTATCAAGAGCTGTCACAAAAGCCAAAGGAGGCGATATGAAGGAGGGAGTTAATGAACTTACTTACAAAACAGAGGCAGACTCACAGACCTGGAAACACACTTACGGTGACCAAAGGGAAAGAGTGGGGAGGGATAAATTAGGAGGTTGGGATTAACATACACACATTACTCTATATAAAATAGATAACCAACAAGGAACTACTGTATAGCACAGGGAACTCTACTCAATACTCTGTAATAACCTATATGGGAAAAGAATCTGGAAAAGAATGGATATATGTATATGTATAACTGAATCACTTCGCTGTACACCTGAAACTAACACAACATTATAAATCAACTGCACTCCAGTATAAAATAAATTTTTTTTAAAAAAAGAGTTGTCACAAAAGCCAAAAGAGATGACATGAAGGAAGGAGTTATGGACAATTTCCAAAGCTTCCTGGCAGGAAGTTGTATCACATGATTGTGGATTAGATTTACCCCCCAGAGGAGTGAGATGAGTTTGTCACCAAGGAACAGCTACAAGTGAATCATGAAAGCCCGGACTGGGAAGTGTCAGGACATAGGAGGGGAGGTAGAGATGGTGGGTGTAGATGATTCCTCCAAGGAGCTCTGCAGAGAAGAGACGGAGAGAAAGGGGGTGGTACCTGAAGGAACACATGGCAGGGAAGGGGACTGGGGCAGGATGAGAGATGGGGAAAGGTTTGGGACACTGAGGCAGCTACTCATCCCATCTTGATGGCTCTCCCTCCCACCTGGGTCCACCTGGAGACCTTGGGTGGGGGAGGAGTTGGCTGGCTGGTGAGTGGGGATAGGAGCAGCAAAAGTCCCACCGGCAGAATGGCTAAGACCACTTTCTCTGTCATTGATCCAAGCTCAGAGCTTCTGCTAATGCCCCCACCTTTGCTCCCAGAAGGTCTCACTGAGCCTCACAATCATAATTCATTTTTCTAATAGCTTTATTAGAAAAAAAAAGCATTAAAATCCAGCTTAATGAAGAGAGGACTAGGAAGGCAGCAGGCAGCCCACTCTCATCTCCCGCTTCCTCTGGCCTATTAGGAGTCCACCAGAAAATGCTTGCATCTTCAAGTCTGGGGTGATTAACCTCGGACAGAAGTACTGCGAGCCATAGACACATTGTGAGCTTGTTTTGCTCCTTAAAGGCTTTATAATAGGAACAAGTGTCTTGTGGTAACATGTCATCATGGGGCAAACATGGTCTGGTTGGAGTGAGTGCCTGAAGGCTTCCTCCTCTCAAATCTCTGCCTTGATCAATAAAACATCACAATGAGGCAGCTTAGAGCTTAATTATTTACTATTTCTGTGCTTTCGCGTAAGAGAAATTTTCTAAAGAAATCAAACTGCCTGCTCAGTGCCACATGGAGTCAATATCCTGTGCTCTACTAGGTGTTAATGAAATAATTAATCAACTAATGGCAGCAAAGGTCTTGAGAGACCATGGAGGCTCAACTCCCAAAGGGAACACTTTTTCACTCATATTGGTGATAATTTTTAATCATTCTTTATTTCCTAATAACCCTGGATAATTTCTTAGCCAAGAACTGCATATTTTCAATGTTGATTTTGTGGATAATGTCTTTCTATTTTGTTATTCTTGTCATTTCCACTTTATATAGCCAACTCCCAATTATCTGTGTAAAGAGAAGAATGTGATTCCACAGAGAATGGAAACACCTCATTTTAGCCAGTCAGAGGCAACAACTTCCCCTTGGCCGAGGCTTTGCGCTATGTCTCTTCCCAGGCTTCTCTTTCTCCTTGGGTAGGATCAACAAGGAGCAGGGAAATCACAGGGGGAATGCAGGAAACACAAGGAAAAGAATCAGGGAGCCAGGTCCAAAATACTCCACACACTAAGTTATGAATCCTCAGTATAGTATCAATAATAACCAAAGGCAAGAAGCATAGTTTAAGGTCTTCCTAAGAGCAGTAAAGGGCACACAGGGAGACAGTTAACAGGGTAACAGGAGAAATGAGAACTTGCTTTTAAGCAAAAGGGGTGGGATGGAACTTGCTATCAAGGAAGTCTACAAAACCTGGTTGGGAGATTTTTTTTAATATAAGAAATAAAGTGATAGTACATTGGATAAGATGCAGGCCCACTGGAGGCCTTGAGACAGCTTGACTGATTTTACAAGATTCCCAACACTTTCAGAAGCAGTAGAGAAAGAAGAGATTAACCTGGTGGGAAGAGAGATGGCAGGTCTAGATAGATATCTGTCTCTCTGTCTCTCTGTCTCTCTGTCTCTCTCTCTCTCTGCTATTGAAAAGAAAATTAGAGAAATTGGAAGAGCAAAGGGGGACTTTAGCTGCCAGGGCTGAGAGATGTGATCTTGGCATTGCCATTAGAATTTGGAATGCATTTTTTCACAGAAACATTGATGCAGATGGTGATTGAGACCCATCAGGAGGGCAGAGTGAGTGTGAAAACAACAAATTCTAGGGCCAGAGAGACCACAGGGTCCTTTTTTTTTTTAACTACATACATGCTGTGTGTCCTTGGGCAAGTTACTTAAGCTATCTGAGCTTTGGTTCCCTTCGACACAGATTTGTTGTGAGAATTAGATCAAGCTAACTTATATAAGGATGGAGTAAAGAGGCAGCCACACAGTAGTGGCTCAGCTAGCGTTTAATTGTATTAGTATGGTTAGTAAATGACAAGTCTGCAGCACATTATGAAGCGTGTGGGCTTTTGCAGTCTAGACTTGGAACTCAGCTCCCATTGTTTCCGTAAGAAAAAACATTCTGAGTTCAAGCAACCCACTTAAAGAAGTTACACCCCAAAATTAATTGTACAAATTGGGCACTGTCTGTTCTTGTTTTTAGCATCCTGTACAGATCTAAAATCACTTGATACATTTAAGAACATAAAATGTATTATGTATAACTTGGTTACTCATAAAATTTATCATGATCCATATATTTAGAGATGTGAGGACTAGGGAAGAAAAGAAATATGCAGGGGATTTATTTTCCTGTTTATTTTCAGTTTGGGGAAGAAAAAGCAAAAAGTTCTAAGAAACAAAAATTCTTTAGGTCGTCTCAATCTTACAGCGACCTAACTCCCCTTTCCCAGGCAAGCGGCATACTGCAGTGTGAGACAATGTTTCCCCTTTCAGAGGACCAGATGGGTAGACAAGCAAAAATGGGCCACCATGAAGAGCTCTGCCAAAGAGCCCAAGTCCTTGTCATTTTTCTGACGTTTCATCAATGTCCACTCCACCCTAAAGGAAGAATGGATCTGGCATTTATCAGGTTGCTGCTTTAAAGGTGTTCCTTTCTAAGCCATTGAGCAGGTTTCAAAGAAGGTTTGGAGAACCCCTGTCCCATACAGGTACTCAGAGGGGACCAGCTGTTGTGGAATCTACATGGATGCCTGAGCTTGTAAGCCACAACTATCTATTAAGAAATAAGTCTTCACATAGAGCAACATGGATGGACCTAGAGATTATCACACTAATTGAAGTAAGTCAGACTGAGAAAGACAAATATCATATGATATTGTTTATATGTGAAATCTAAAATATGACACAAATGAACTTATGTATGAAACAGAAGCAGACTCACAGACATATAGAACAGACTTGTGGTTGCCAAGGGGGCATGGGGGAGGGATGGATTAGGAGTTTGCTATTAGCAGATGAAAACTATTATATATAGAAGGTATAAACAGCAAGGTCCTGGGATATAGCACAGGGAACTATATTCAATATCCTGTGATAAAACATAATGGAAAAGAATATGAAAACGAATGTATATATATGTATAACTGAATCACTTTGCTGTACAGCACAAATTAATACAACATTGTAAATTAACTATACTTCAATAAAATAAATTTTAAATAAAAGAAAGAAGTCTTCATAAAAGAGGGTAAGATTAGGAAAGGGGAGGCAAAGATGGTAGAGGCAAAGTTTGGAATCCTTTCAGCCACATGTAATGGAAGACACAACTCAAAAAGTCTTTTGAATAAATAAGAGCAAATCAAATAAGGGCGTTTATACCACATATCATGAAGTTTGGAACTGGGGAAAATTCAGTTTAATTCAGTGGCTCAATCATGTCACTGGGGATCCAGGTTCTTTCTATCTTTTGGCTCTGACATCCTCAGCTCGTTGCCCTTTGTCTTCAGGCTTGAACTCTCATGGCAAAATGGCTGCAGCAGCTCCAAGCATCATGTCCTCACACAAAAATGTCTAAAGGCCTAGAAAGAACATCCTTTCCTTGTGTCAGCTTTTAAGAGTAAGGAAAACATTCCCAGAAGTACCACCATCCTCATTCACTTCTAACTCATTGGCCAGAATTCTGTCACTGGTAAGCAAAATGTCTGGTCAATTTGTACTGATAGAGTTTTACCTCCTAGGGCTGAGATGAGGCTCAGTGCGTGACAACTGGACACCTAAACAAAATCAGTTCTGTCATAAGTCAAGGGATGCATGTGGAACCACTCCCAAGCAATCCAAAGATGTGAAGAGAGCCAGGGAAAGATGGCTCACCCCATTGGAGCATGGCTCCCTCTGTAAAGTCACTGCAGAGGAGAAAAACCCTTTCTGAAATGTTCATTCAGGGCAGGAAACGAGAGTGGGAACTGATTCCTCACAAGCCTGTCCCTAGGACACTGTCCCCGGTACTGTATGATCTGAGGGTCTCGTTCAGCTAGAAAGACCCAGTCCCTGGGTTGTTCCAGGATCCATTACTACAGGCTAAAATGTCTGAGAGAGTTTAAGGGCCAGCGCACAATATTTTTTGCTTCACAATCAAAAATAAAGATTCAGTAGTTTCAGAGGCATTTCTTATTAAGGTCTGAACTCATTCTTCCACACATCTTTCAGAGCCATTAAATCCTCGGAGATGAGGCATTGGATGATAACTGCTTTCCCTGGATGGTTTCTGATGTCACTGGCAGGAGCAATCCTGCACTTCCAGCCACTCTGTTCATTACTCTGATAGGCATCATATTTAAGACTAATTCATTAGGATGATATTTCATATTCCATTAGAAAATACACTATATAATCCGAATGTGAAGGCAATGAAGATTTCTCCTCCTCTCTTACCTGCTGCTGCAAAATGAAAGAGTGCCATCGACGTGTAAAAGGCAACGGCCTCATTCACTTTAATAACCTCTACCCTTTTGCCCGTGGTATGTTCATTCCAAACCAGGGCAGAAGAATTTATGGGACCACTTAGGTTCTAGTCCACCATCACCTTTAGCAATCTCAATTAATCTCTGAGATAATCATTCCCGTTGCTTAAAAATGGGCCAAGTTAATTGGCATGACGATCTCTTAAAAATTCTCTCCCCCTTCAGATGTTCTACATGTTTCTGAAAAGAGCCGCTTAGCATGAAAATGAAGATCTGAGGTTTCCCAGCTGGTGGAGATTTGCAAGAGACTCTAAAAGGTGACATAGATTTATTTTCTTTAGAGTTGTAGGTTAGTACAGCTTTATTTGAAGAGACTATGGATTGTTCAGAGTTGGGGAAGGGCACCAAGGAGGCAGCCATCAGCACCCCTCCAGTCAGATAGATGGAGAAGTGTTGTGGTCGACATGGCACAATGCCAAGAGCGCCAGAAACTACGTCCAAATACCTCTGCCTGCTCTAAAATGCTGTAATTGTCTTCCATGTGGAAGAGTCATTTTTTTCCGAAATGCAGCTAGGGTTCAAAGAATGTTCCCTGAGAGATATAAAACACTCCAATAATGTAAATTAACACTAAGGGGTAACTGACCATTGATAGGTTCTTTCATGAAAATGGGTTTTCATTATATAAAGGGGGCATCTAGGAAAGAGAAAAGGACACAAAGACAGGATTCGAAAGGAGATGACAAGTTTTCCTGAATCCCTCCCCCTCATGGCAGCCTGGCCTGTCCCTAGCAAAACTGAAGATAGGTCAAGCAAAACTACTTTTTTTTTTTTTTTTTGCGGTACGCGGGCCTCTCACTGTTGTGGCCTTTCCCGTTGCGGAGCACAGGCTCCGGATGCGCAGGCTCAGCGGCCATGGCTCACGGGCCCAGCCACTCTGCGGCATGTGGGATCTTCCCAGACCGGGGCACAAACCCGTGTTCCCTGCATCGGCAGGCAGACTCTCAACCACTGCGCCACCAGGGAAGCCCAAAACTACTATATTAAATAAGGCAAGAAGATAGGGCTAAGTCCTGTTTCATATTAAGTGAAAAACTTTCTTGTGACGCCTAGAGACAGAGTGATCTGGCATGGCCATGCCCCTGTGCTCTTCTGTCCTTCCCCACGGTTTTGACCTGCTAGGGCAGGCCTTTTCTGATCTGTCACATGCCCACGGCCTTCTTCACACTCTCTGGGCCAAGGATGGAAAATTAGTTTCATCTTATGTGCCAACTCCAGCTTGGTAGTGGCTCCTTGGAGTGTGTCAACAATTGAACAGTGTATGAACACAGACGTAGAGAACAAACGTATGGACACCAAGAGGGGGAAAGAGGGGGTGGAGGGGTGTGGGATGAATTGGGATATTGGGATTGACATATATACACTACTATGTATAAAATAGGTAACTAATGAGAACCTACTGGATAGCACAGGGAACTCTACTCAGTGCTCTGTGGTGACCTAAACGGGAAGGAAATCCAAAAAAGAGGGGATATGTATAGCTGATTCACTTTGCTGTACAGCACAAACTAACACAACATTGTAAAACAACTACACTCCAGTAAAAATTAATTTAAAAAAAAAGAATTGAACAGTGTCTGAGATTTTCTCTTTCTTGCAAGTTAGTAAGTTTGTCTGCCACAGGAAAACATGACACTCCTGGGTCAGAGATGAAGGATCATTTATTACTCACAATTGTAGCCAAAGTATCAGCATTTTGCACCAGTTCTCCAAGCCTCAATTTTCACAGCGTGACATGAAGAGGGCCAGGTGACCACTGCAGACATAAGGGGTTACATTACAAAAGAGGAACCCTGAGCTTAGGGAACCCAAATCTTTTATAATGAATTTAAAGCATGCCTGCTTTTTGCTCTAGAGAGAGGCACAATTTTCCTTTTTTTTTTTTTTTTTTTTTTCCCAACCAAGGATCGAACCCATGCCCCCTGCAGTGGAAGCACGGAGTCTTAACCACTGGACCGCCAGGGAAGTCCCAAGAGACACTATCTTCTCTATCTTCCAAGAAGGTAAGCAAACCTGTCCTTTGCTTGGAAGGAGACACTCTGTCTTGCAAGGCTGATCACTATACAGGCATCCTTGAAAAGATAGTCCAAAGCAAAGGACAGTGAGTGTCTTTCTCAGGCGACATACAGAATTACAAGAGACCCATGGAGGATTGTCTCAGAAAAATATCCCTTATTTACACAGCATCTTGTCTTCTGGAGATCTTCCTCACTCTGTTGGCCACTTCAATCAATCAGATGAAATGAGGCTGATTCCAAATCCATTCCATTTGTCTCATACAGCATTAATTAAAGCCAGTATCCATAGGACTCCAAGTAATAGACCCAGCCAGCTGAGCAAATCCCATAAACCAGCAGGGTATACCTTAGAGAATCAGGTGGCTTTCTCCTTAAGTTTTTGTGTTAACCTTTCAACTCAGGTCAAGATATCGATCCAGCCATAGAAAGGTAGTGATTGTTCAGACTCGATCTTGGCCTACAAGGAGGAAGACTAAAACAGTTCTACCAACAACCCTGGCCAATAGGCTGAGTCTAACCCCAATGCCTTTCAGGGCCGAGGTAGGGTCACTAATCACTTGAGCTAACATCAGGGATGGGGTTTATCCCAATTGTCTTTTGGTGACTCCCATCCTAGGGATAAATACCCACAGAGTGTGCAGAAATAACCAGTCAGCTGTCCTCTGGGAAGCTCCCCCTAGTGACCTAGGCTAGCTTTCCTGTGGAGAAATCAGTGCAGTTGCCTGGGGTCTGCATAATCTACTGGTGATATTTCCTTAAACATTTGAAGGTCTCTTATGACCACTCATAAGGTGAAAGTCTCTGAGTCCAGTAGGATGCTGGGCCTTCTTTTAATGATGGGAGGCAGAAGAGACAGCAATCTTCCCTTTACTGTTCCCCTCGACAGAGAGATTGAACACTGTAAATCCACCAACACAGTCCCAAGAATCTTTACTTTGGAGAACACCCCTGACTTTTTCAATGTTCATCAGCCACTCCTGCTGACAGAGATGTGACAGTCATGGCCTTTGAGTCTGATTTCTCTGACTTGCCAACTGTATTAGTCTACTAGGCTGACATAAAATACCACAAACTGGGTCGCTTAAACCATAGAAATTTATTTTCTTACAGTTCTGGAGGCTGGAAGTCCAAGAACAAGATGTTGGCAGGTTTGCTTTCTCCTGAGTCTTCTCTCCTTGGCTTGCAGATGGCCACCTTTTTACTCATCCTCATGTGTTTTTTTTGTTCTTGTTTTTTTCTGTACACATTGACCTGTGGGGTCTCTTCCTCTTCTTATAAGGACACCAGTCCTATTGGATCAGGGTCACACCTTTATACCTCATTTAGCTTTAATTACCTCTTTAAAGGCCCTCTCTCCAAATACAGACACTTTGGAGGTTAGAGCTACAACATATGAATTTGAGGGGAACACAATTCAATCTATAACACCAACCAATGGGACATCATCCAAATAGTGAAAGCTGTGGTTATGGAAGGGAAGGGGTACATTCACTAAATTCTGGTAGCAAATGGCACAGGGTACACCTGGGGAAAAGGAGACCTAGACGTGGTAATAGGAGTTGATCTTAATCCCCAGATATCAGTGGTAGGAAAAAAAAGTTTTAACAATATCCAAGACAACGTACCAAGTGCGAAGTCTGTGTAATAGATACAACTCTAGCTGAATCTAGGTGCCTTTTCCTCCCACAGGTCTAAGTGACTTGTGCACTCTTTCAACAGAGTCATAAAATCTTGAGTCCTTCCTCTTCCTGAAATTCCCTGGCTTGCTCAGGTGGGTGTGTATGATCTTTGATCCCCCTTGAAGACAGAGAGATTTTGGCCCTACCTTTAATCATGTTTCTCCTTAAAGGAGCTGAGGTCAGGGGTGATAGGGAGAGGGGATCAGGGAGAATGGAGGGATAGAATGGCTCCATGACATTAAATAAGGTTTCTTACTTACTTTTGGTTTTGTGCATCATGGTAGCAGCTCATGGCTCCACCAAATGAACTTCCAATGTTTTCTGCCCACATAACACCTCTGTGTCAGGCAGCCAGGTCCTCATGGCTGACACCATCCATATCAGTTTTGGGAACCTCCTCACTGAGAAGCTTCTTTTATTTATTTATTTATTCATTTATTTATTTATTTTTGGCTGCATTGGGTCTTCATTGCTGCACGCTGGCTTTTTCTAGTTGCAGTGAGTGGGGGTTACTCTTTGTTGTGGTGCGTGGGCTGCTCATTGCGGTGGCTTCTCTTGTTGTGGAGCACAGGCTCTAGGCATGCTGGCTTCAGTAGTTGTGGCACGTGGGCTCAGTAGCTCTGGCTTGCGGGCTCTAGAGCGCAGACCCAGTTGTGGCACATGGGCTTAGTTGCTCCACATCATGTGGGATCTTCCCAGACCAGAGCTCAAACCTGTGTCCCCTGCATTGGCAGGCGAATTCTTAACCACTGCACCACCAGGGAAGTCCCTAGAAGTTTCTTTTTGACGTCGCTTTTTGGCTGGAGTCACAGGGTTTGCACCCTCTTATTGACTCGGGCTTGGCTAGCACAGAAGCAACTTTCTTTGAAGATGCCACCTTTATCCAAGGCATCTGATATACTAGGGGTCAGCAACCAGCTATGGATCAAATCCAGCCTGCTGTCTGCTTTGTAAATAAGGTTTTATTGGAACAAAGTCACATACAATTGTTTACATATAGCCCGTAGCTGCTTTTGTGCTATAGTGGAAGAGTAGACTAGTTGCAGCAGAGACAGCATCGCCCACAAAGCCTAAAATATTTACTATTTGGCCCTTTACAGAAACAGTTTGTTGATCCCTCTGCTACACCATTACCAGGGTAACATCCCTGGAGATCTTGCCCAGTTTCAACAAAAGGGCTAGGGAGATTTTTCCAGGGTGCTGGAGCTGGTCACAAGAATCTATCTAGATTTCTCTGGTTCAGTTTCTCATTCTCCAATGGGTCATCTTTATTAGCATTGTAAACCCAAATCAGGGCAGTAAGAGCTGAAATACTAGTCAATGTCTCAACTAGGGTTTTCCACAGCAATTTGTCTTTCTCAGGAAGGTCTCCCTAAGAGGGTGAAAGCTCCCTTATAGCAGCCAGAACCCATTGCAAAAAAAAAAAAAAAAAGAACAAGCAAACAAAAAAAAACCTCTAAGACCTTTCACTCTTGTCTCCAGTGGATCTGTTTGAAATATAGCCAGCAGGAGAGCTTGAGCCATAAGGGTCTCCGCTATTGCCATTCTTCCTAATACACACCAACCCTCCTCTTCAAAGTGGCCAGCCAAAATTTTAATGATTTCTGCCCATAGCAATCATAAATTTCCCTCCTTTAATGCTCAGTGTAGATGTGCATCTCTATAACTGTTCTCTGAAAGACATGAAAACTCTCCCCACTCAAACCTTAGCTGTTAAGTGAGGTGGATGTGAGGCTGACCACTGGTTTAGTGACAAAGTCCTGAGGGAGAATTAGGAACAACCAGACACCATTCGGGCTGGTATCTTTGAACTTATTTCCTGGTACTTAACCTGCAACCACCGCCCCAATTTTTCCTAATGGAAGACTATTTATTGTCCACTTGACCATACGATTTAAGTGAACATGTTTGCTACCAATTCCATGGACTTTCCTCAGATCCCCGTCTTAAACACATAAGACTCTCATATTTCCTCTTCCAGAAAACCATGTTTCTGGAACATCCCATCCTCATCACCAAAACTGTCAAGAAACAAGAGAGTCTGAGATTTTACCCTACTTATAAGCTAACAAGTTAGCTTAACACAGTTTCACAGATGCTGGTAGAAAACAAGAGACTCCTGCGTCAGAGATAAAAGACCATTTATTACTCACATCAGTAGCAGTAGCCAGAGCATCAGCATTTTTACCATTTTTACCAATTTCCAGGTAATGTGAAGAGAGCCAGAGGATACCAGCACATGCAATGAGATGTGTTACAGAAGAACTCTGACCTTAAAGAATCTGTCTTTTATCCTTCCTAGCAAATCTTCGCTTTGCTCACAAGGGAGACACTACCTCTATCTTCCAAGGCTGTTTGCTATACAAACAACCTTGAAAAGATAGTTCAGAACAATGGGCAGTGAGTGCCTCTCTCAGAGTATGTGCAGGCACATGACAAAGCCATAGAGAATTGTCTCCCAGCAGATGCAGATTGAGGATTTACGGTACCCAGCCTCGATCAGATGACCAATTAATGATTTCTGACACTGACCTTGGAGAAAGTACTTGCAGCATTTATGCACATTACATATCTGTATATGTATATTTGTATAAGTATATTGCACATTACATCATTAGTTACCAAAAAAGATATAAACTATAAGAACTATAAGAGAGTTCAGTGGTAATATACAAAATCAGTATATATGAAATCATGGGAAACTTTTGAAAATTGTAAAGCACTACAGAATTTAAAGAATCATTCAATTTTTTAAAATTAGCTTTCTAATATACCAGTAAGAACTAGTTAACTAGTTGGAAATTATAGTAAAAAAGATGACATTCAAAATAGCATTGAAAAATATGTACTATCCAGAGACAGAGTTAATAAGAAATATGCAGGACAAGATAAAAAGGGCCATAAATTTTCACTGAAGGACATAAAAATTAGAATTGAATCAGCTGAGAGGCACCTTGTGTTCCTGGGTAGGAGAATTTGCTATAATAAAAATGTCAATTCCCCCCCAAATTCATTTATACAGTTAATGCAATTCTTGTCCCAAAGATTTGGGTGTTAGAGTTTGCAGAGGGAAGGGGTGATTATCCAGGGGAAACACTTGCTTTTGTTGCTTGAGACCTAGATTGATGGGTTGTTCTAATCATTAGTTGGCCATCCTATCTAGTTTGCTGAGTTTACAGAGCAATTTCTTGATCTACAAATCTCTGTGACTTAGAGTGGACATTAATACAATAGATTCCCTTGAGTTCCGCTTCCTCTCCCACTAAGAGCAAGTTCCATAGCTGCAGTCTCTGAATCCTTTGCTAAAAGGCCAAAGCCAAAGTGCAAAGACAAAGCCCTAATTTTTAAAGCTTGCTTTATTGGACTCTCCCACTGTACCCAGAGTCCCACAGTTGAGACCTCTGCAGCAGACCGTATTTATAATGAATAAAGGAGCAATAGAAATGGAATTAATTATGGTTCCAGCACCAATGAATCTCTCGGAGAGGTTCAGTGAGGTCCTTTTAGTAGCTTTGCAGCATCCTCTGTTTTGATCTTGTAGTGCCAAATGAAATGCATCTGTAAAACTGTTCTGATGCCCAGTGCACACCCAACTCCTCAGCAACTCCAGAGTTTGCTGACCTGAAAATGATCAGGGAAACATTTGAGTCCCATGGCTCTCCTACCCGTGGGATGTTTTCTATTCTCCAGAATCCTCTCATGCTAACACAACAGCTGTCCCCACAGTTAATGCCATGCCCACCTGCTCCTCCTTTGCCTAAAAGCTAATGCTGATCCAGCACCTGAGACAAGAGAGAAAAGCCTTGGGAAGTGGACACATCGTGGAAAATTGACCCTTTCCCTACCCTCTCTACTCAACACAAAGCAGAGGAGAACATCCTCATCTTTCCTGATGGTCAGGAAAGCATGTTCCTGCTCCCTGATTTTCGTGGGTATTTCCTCAACTCACATAAAAGTGTAAACTTATCTACTTGTAGCAGGTTCTGACCTACCCCTCCACCTCTCCTACCCCCACCCTGCAGAAAAAGAATTCCACTTATGTGGTCTGGTTCCAACTCTGGTCACATTTATGCAGGATGGCTATATAATTTGCAAGGCCCTGTGCAAAATGGAAACACAGGACCATTGTTCAAAAAAATGTTAGGAATTTCAAGACAACAAGAGCAGAGCATTAAACCAAGTGTGGGCCCTTCTTAGCGCATGGCCCTGTGCAAATGTATAGGTTACGTTACCAGGCAGCCAGTCCTACATTTACGTTTTAGCAACATCCAGGGTTTGCTTCTTCAAGTTGACTCCTGTTTTCTGCAGCTTTTAAGAGGTTAAGCCCCAGCTTGTGTCAGCAGTTAGGTTGTAAACAAGAGGAACACTAACCCCCCTAGTTGCTCCAACATGAGTCCAAACCTGAGGTAGTGATGCTGGGTAGAGGATAAGAATCTGTGTCCAATCCAGTTATTGTTGAAACAGCAGGGAAGCAATAGCAGGTGGCTACAGTTACACACCTATCGACCTGGCCCTGTTTCAGATTTGCAACTTCAGAGACTTGTAACACTGCCATACAGGTAGGACATAGAAAGGACAATCAGGCCATCCTACAGGGACTTCACTGGATGACCATGGGGCAGGAGGGCCCTAGAGGGCCCTTCTTGCTTCAGAGAAGAGCATCCCAGACTGACACTGAACAGATCCCCTACAGCCTACAGACACATTTTGTTTGGTTCACTGTATTTTTTTTTTTTAGCTGTCATAAGCCAGTTTATTCATTAAAGAACATTTTTTAGGTATGCAAATTGTGGTAAATGTACACACATAATACTGAATGGTATGGGATTGTCATTAAGTCAGTCAGAATGCAAACTGGCCAACTGTCACACTTTCACATAATCAGCCACCATTCCAAAGGTCTAATTTGACATCAATCATTTTAATAGAACATTAGAGAAGAAATTATATTAGAATATTGTCACTGGCTCACCATATTTCTGAAACTATAAAATTTTACCTTAAAATCTGGACTTCTGTCTTTCATAAATGATCAGAAGAGCTAGAATCCCTGGGCCCACATCTCTGCCTGGCAACAACTAACTAGAGTTGAGGAGCCACTGTCCTTAGACCTGGCATATGGCCCCCGGGCCCCACAGTCCCCAGGCTTCCCTATTATTCTACACCAACCTAAGTAACACCTGAGCCCTACCTGCCTAGTCCTGATCTTGAGTATATGCCCCCCAGTTCTTCATGGGCTCTTCCAACTCTGGGAAGCCACTAATGGCCCAGCCTCTACTATGGACCAACAGTGGACTGAGTACAATTATAGAACAAGTTACTGTAATTTCTATAGCCAACAATCAGATTTTCTGAAAGCAACGTGAGCATAAGTGTAAAGTACTATGCAAGATGACAATGAGGAGGAGAAGGATGGTAGCGGTTGCCACTGTTAAGCACTTACCAGGCGGAGTATAAAGGCTATACTGTATATTATCTTGTTTCCTCCCGATAAATGGTGTGGAGCCCTGACACAGATACCATCTGACTTAGGCGTCACATACTTTCACCCAACTTCAGCCACCAGGTGAAAAACTCCCTCCCTCCACTTTACCAGCGCTCACCAAACCCTGCCATGCCAACAGGACACTATATAATGCACTGCCTTAAAAGCCAGGCCACCCAGCTTCTACCCCTTCCCCACCTGTCTGGGTTACCGAGTGCCAGCAAGCCAGAATCCTGGGTCCACTCACTGGCTCACTTAGTGACCTCTTCACGATGGAATCTCAGAGAGCTCCATCCACTGAGTAGGGATCTACTCCCCCAACCCAATCTATCTCAGTGCGTTGCCCACAATGGGTGGGAGTGGGGAGGCGTCCTGCCAAGGCTAGGTGAGTAGACCATGGGAAGAATGTCTACAAGGAGCACCTGGAGCCAAATCTGACTGGCATCCTCACCAGCCAACTTCCCAGCCTCCAGACCAGCAAGAGATTCCCCTTCTCCTCCCCCTGTGCTGCCTCCTCTCCATCTGCCCCAGGCCCTGACAAGCTGTTGCCCAAAAGATATACTTCCATGTTGCCTCCTGAGACGCTGCTCTGTCCCTTCAAGCTACCTATTTGAATTGCTTCCTTTAAAGCCTCAGGACACCATAGGCCCAAAGGGGCCTCTCAGGCACCTGTCCTGGTAGTAAGGAGGCTACTCCATCTCTATCTGAGGTACAAACCTGAGTAAGTTTGAGTCCCTCACAGGAGGCTGGGTTTAGGAATGCTTCTGCAAGATTCTTGTTCAAACACATACCCATGTTCTTCAAAACATTCTTTGAAGCTTTAGGACTAGAAGGACATGCTGAGTGCCTGGACAAAACAAGATTATGGGCCCCAGAAGCTACCAAGGCCACATAATGAGTTTTCTTCAGGTGAGGGCCTCCCAATGGCTGCACCAAAGTAGTGACCCAAAGCCCAAAATCTGCTCAATATCTGAGCAGACTCAGGGTCTTATCAGTTCCAGCAGAGGGGATCAGACAACAAGAGACTGAATCATGGGAGGTGAACTCACCAGAGAGTGACTGATAGACTAATATCCCTTATTAGTTCCCAGAAGGAGGGTTCTCACTGAGAAAACCCACACTGGTCATCAGCACTCAGGATGCCAAGTTGCAAGTTCTCTGCTGGGTGAGCAGAGAACATGAGCCAGGGCAACTGGATGTTCTTTCAGAGAATTACTTTCCAGCTCTGGTTGCTTGATGAATTGCCTTTCTCCACTGGAGGGATATTTCAGTCTGAAGAAGCAGTACAGGTCGTCTGAAGTCAGGTCACGCTCTCTTCGGGCAGCATTAGAAGAAATCTTTCAAAGTCTTACCCTCCTGTGTTCCTTTCTCAATATTCCTTATCAGTTTCCTTAACTTTCAAAAGCCACTGCCATTATGTGATCTCATGTTACAATTTCCCAGATTACTGCTTGTTCTACATTAGCTACGTTTGTGATGGCTCCTTCCCAGAACATGAGCGAGGAAAGCCATCTCCCAATCACAATGAGGTATGGCTTACTGCTCCAAGACGTCATGTTTTCATTCTTATAGCTTCGGTTTCCCAGAATGGCATTGCTTAACCTTGTTCTCCAAAAGAGGCAGCTAGAAGGTAATAGAAAGAGACTGGGTACCAGAACTGGAAGACCTGGTAAGACAATTTTCCTTGAAAAAATTCTGTGTCCACAGTTGTAAATGGACATAGAAATGTCTTGCACGCCTAGGTTATTATCAAATGAAAAAACTCTTTGTAAAACAAATGTGCTGGGCTTCCCTGGGGGCGCAGTGGTTAAGAGTCCGCCTGCCGATGCAGGGGACACGGGTTTGTGTCCCGGTCCAGGAAGATCCCACATGCCGCGGAGCGGCTGGGCCCGTCAGCCATGGCTGCTGAGCCTGCGCATCCGGAGCCTGTGCTCCGCAATGGGAGAGACCACACCAGTGAGAGGCCTGCGTACCGCAAAAAAAAAAAAAAATGTGCTAAATAAATGTTGGGGAAGCTCGATGGATTCCAGGTTGAGCACACAGACTCTGAGGCCCTGGTTTACATCATTATCTTTTACTGCTTCTCTTAAGTCTTGCCAGCAACAAAGTACGCGCTCCACTGCCAGCCCACACTATACTCTAGCAGTTAAAGGGGCCAGAGGTAGGCAGCGATGGGAGAGGGGATGTAGGGGACGTAGAAAGTAAAACAGCAAGCCCAGGGCTAGCAAGTTCTCCATCATGACCTGTTTGGAGAAGCAGGTCTCAGCCAGCACCCCAAGACACAAACAGAAAGTAACAGAAAACCATTGGATGTTGGCATCTCTCAAATCTGGGCCCCACTACGTATTACCTGTGGGACATTGGAAAAGCCAGTTAACCTCTCTCAGTCTCATAATAAAGTAGAGATAAAACACCTATCAGGCTCTCCTGAGGATTAGATAACTAATGAGCAGCCCTGATCCACAGGGGCAGTGCTCCCTGTTTTAGTTAGAACTAAAGTCACCATGCCAGGGTCACAAAACCAAGCACTCGAATTCCCACAGGCTTCTTTAACAGACTCCAGTGTCTATTGTTTATAGTAACTAGGAACACTCTAAAATGGCACGCAAAGTGTTATGGGAGAATGGGTGTGTTCATTTTTCTGGAGAGGAGGTCCACTGCTTTTAAAAGTATCCATCAAAATGCCCAGAGTCTCTGCTACAAATAATGTCCCTTCCAAAAAACAAAGACACCTCCAACCAGGGAAGGGATGGACCTTTCTCTCCAGACTTGAGGCTGTGTCACAAACCAGCCCACCCAGTGGGCTCTCTGTTTAATATCTGGTCTCCATGCTTTGCAAATTTCCTTAGACAAATATAACCATGGTGAGAGTTGGAGTTGTTTCTTGTTTGTTTGTTTGTTTTAAATTAACCATATTTCTTTTTTATTTTTTGTAAATTTTGAGATAATTATTTCTTTAAATGCAGTAGCAAGACATAATACAGAGCAATCCCTTTTACCCTTACCCAGTTTTCCCAAAGGTCACACCTTGCAAAATGAGAGTAAAATAACACAGGTAGAACACTGACATTGATACAGTTAAGGTACTTAACATTCCATCCCCAAAAGGATCCCTCACGTTACCCTTTTATACCCACTCCCATTTCCCTTCTAATTTCAACCCCTAATTTGGATTTGGTTTTGGTTAGTTTGCTTTGATTTTGTTGTTGCTGTTGTTTTCCAACCTCATGCAGTGATGGATGGGCCATAAGGACATACAGTCATTTATCCAGCAGAGAACAGACGGTATGTGTGCACCCACATACACACCAAACTCCCTCTAAGAACACTACGCTACTCTCAGAGCAATGGGCTTTGGACAGATGGGAAACTGAGGTTTGGGGTTAAATAACTTGAATCTGAAGACTTCTAACACTAATTAACATTTATCTAGGAGAGTCTTCCTGTGTGCCGGGTACTTTCCCTACAGTACCTCTAATCCTCTTAACAATGCTGTAAGGTAGATTTGACTCTCATTATCAAGGCAGCTGAGACTCAGGATTAATGACTTGCCAGAGAGGATTTGAATCCCAGCCACTTTCAACTGAGATTGAGCGAAATTTTATTAAAATCCAGTAAACACAAAGAGTGTAGGGTAAGACATATAAGTATAAAATAGAAACTGAAATAGCATACAAAAGGGAAAAAAATAGGAGGTGGATATTGTATAGATCCTTAAGGCAAGGAGGAAAAAGGCTTTCTTCCAATTACTATTGCTACTTCATAAACCAAACCAAATTGAATGGAATAAAGCAGTAACCATTTTATTATGCTCACAGCTCTTGCGGGTCAGAAATCTAGAAAGGGCACAGCAGAGATGGCTTGCCTCCACTCCAGCATGTCTGGGCCCTCCTCCAGGAAGACTTGAAGGCTGGAGGTGACTTGGTGCCTGGGGTCTAGAACCATCCTCGGGCACTTTCACTCATGTCTGGTGTGCTTGCTGGCTGCAACCTGAGATCGCAGCTGGAGCTGTCAACCAGAGCACCTCTACTCGCCTTTCCATGTGACCTGGGCTTCCGCACAGCATGGCGGCCTCAAGCGGGCTGACAGTTTTACAAGGCAGCCCTGGGCCTCAAAAGCAGGTGTACCAGTGGACAAGGCAGGAACTGCAACATCTCTTTTGTTTTAGCCTCAGAAATCACACAGCATCATTCCTGGTACATTTCATTGGTTAGAAGCAAGTCGCAGCCATTTAAAATAAACCCACAGCATTCTATCCGTTTTCTAGGCTGTGAGATAGATAACTAGAAAAGAAAAGTGATCTGGATGGGATTTTGACATTTTCAAATCTACTGAGGTCCTGGGTGGTGGCTGAAGTCAGGAATGGGGGATAATGGCAGGAGGACGACAAACATACGTAATTTAAACATTTTTTTAAAGTGTTGATTCGGAAAATCAGATTATAATAAATTCTTCATAAATGGTGCTCACTTATTCCAAATCAGGGCTATCCGACCAAGGCTGAGTTAAATTTCCTCATGTGATATCTATAAAGAAAGCCTTCCTCAGCAATATAATCATGTAAACAAGATGCAGGGTCAGGGAGGGTTTGTCTACAACCTACTTAGGAAAAACTGTTCTTAAGAACTTTAGCACTTTAATCATTTTAATTGTTTGCATGCCAATTAATTGGCACTGCTAATTATAAATGAGTTATCTGTGCATTAAAGCAGACTTAAACGAATGTCAGCTTAAAAGCACTTAGCCGTTAGTGTGGATTGCTTTGTTATCTGCAAGTAAAAACTGCATCTTTTTAAAAATGTCTATATTATAAGCAAGAAACTATAAGTTATTTTTCACAAATTCTGATTCATTCCACTATGGTCATGTAATAAGATCTTAGTAAACAAGATGTGATAAGAAAGGTAAAACTTCCAATGAGAAGAATAAAAGACAAATTTCAGTAGACTGAGGCAAAAGCAAAACCATGGGGAAAATGTGTTGAGCTGTGTTTGTAATCTAAGGGTAAAAGTGTGAAGAATAAAGAGAGAGAGAATTTTTAAAATACTAGAAAAGACAAAGGAAGCTAAGTGGTGATGGGAGGTCCTAACAGTGGCTCTGGGGTCCCTGTAGTGATTAGTCTTTGAAAGAAGCAGTTGTGTTCTGATTCTCTATTGCTAGGTAACAAATTACCCCAAGATTGAGAGGCCTAAAACAATCTTCTTATTCTCCTCTTTTTCAGTACTCTGGATGAGGAATACAGGAAGAGTAAGCTGAGCCATTCCCCTCTGGTCCACTTATTTTCAGCTGGGGCACCTGGAACAGAATGAATCACAAGATAGTTTCTTCACTCACATGAGTGGCACCTCTGTGCTTCTTGGTATCTCTCTATATATGGAGTTTCATCCTTCATGTCCTCTCCGTGGACCTGGTTTTAACTTCTCACAGTGTAATGACCTCCAGATAGTTGGACATCTTGCATGGTGTCTCAGGGCTCCAAGAGAACAAGGCAGAAACTGCCAGTCTCCTTAAGCTCTAGACCTAGAACTGGCGTAGTGTCTCTTATGCCCATCTCTATTGGTCAAGGTTGTCACAAACAAGCCCAGCTTTGAGGGGAAGGAAATGGACCTCATCTCTTAATGAGAGGAATATCAAAAAATTGGCAGCCTTGATTTGCATTTCTCTAATGATTAGTGATGTTGAACATTCTTTCATGTGTTTGTTGGCAATCTGTATATCTTCTTTGGAGAAATGTCTATTTGGGTCTTCTGCCCATTTTTGGTTGGGTTGTTTGTCTTTTTGATATTGAGCAAAAACTAAAGATAGAACTACCATACAACCCAGCAATCCCACTACTGGTCATATACACTGAGAAAACCGTAACTCAAAAAGAGTCATGTACCACAATGCTCATTGCAGCTCTATTTACAATAGCCGGGACATGGAAGCAACCTAAGTGTCCATTGACAGATGAATGGATAAAGAAGATGTGGCACATATATACAATGGAATATTACTCAGCCATAAAAAGAAACAAAATTGAGTTATTTGTAGTGAGGTGGACGGACCTAGACTCTGTCACACAGAGTGAAGTAAGTCAGAAAGAGAAAAACAAATACCGTATGCTAACATATATATGGAATCTAAATTTTAAAAAAAAAGGTTATGAAGAACGTAGGGGCAGGAGGGGAATAAAGACACAGATGTAGAGAATGGACTTGAGGACACAGGGAGGGGAAAGGGTAAGCTGGGACAAAGTGAGAGAGTGGCATGGACATATATGCACTACCAAATGTAAAATAGATAGCTAATAGGAAGCAGCCGCATAGCACTGGAGATCAGCTCGGTGCTTTGTGACCACCTAGAGGGGTGGGATAGGGAGGGTAGGAGGGAGACGCAAGAGGGAGGAGATATGGGGATATATGTATATGTATAGCTGATTCACTTTGTTATAAAGCAGAAACTAACACACCATTGTAAAGCAATGATACTCCAATAAAGATGTTAAAAAACAATTGGCAGCCATTTTTCATCCACCACAAGTCCACCATGAGTCTGGATGAATATGATATTTAAAGTAGAGGAGAAAAATAATGGTATCCTTTTTTTCTTTTTAATAACAGTTCAAAACTCCTTTTTTATTTAGAAAATAAAGTTAGAGTAGTATTAAGTGATGACACACTAAGCATTTATATCCATCAATAAAAAGACAAGCAGTGATTGATGTAAACCAGGTCTTTGGAAGGAAGTTCTATGTCTTCTCCACCTTAAAGGTTCACTTTAAATATGGCCTCAATGCAAACAATCCCCTCTATATGACCCAGAGTTAGTCTCTCTTTCCTGCCTATGCTTCCCAAACGTGGACACCCACATTCAGTCCTCTGCTCTTTCTTCTGCTCTCTCTATCCTCTTCTTAGTAGACGGTCTGATTCCTTTCCACTTTTAGCAGTCGGTTGTCAAACATTACTACTTAAACACTATCTCCAAATGTGTGAAACCAGTTTATCAACTACTCATAAAGTCTGCCCAGCCCTTTGACTTTGAACTTTCTCACCCTCATTTTCCTTGTTGGCCTGACTAAATACCTTGTAGTGCTATGTTTGGAGTGGAGTTGTCCTCCCTCTGTTATTCCAAATACATACCCTTAGCAAATTAGTCACCAGATCACATTAGTTCCTAACTTGTAGCATCTCCTGCAACTGCCCGACCCCCTCCTACTTCCACTGCCTTTATCACCAAGTGCCTGATGCATGTCATTAAATTTGTTATAGACCTCCCTACATTCTACATCCCCTTTTCATAATCCTGCCAAATTAATGCCTCTTCCAATTTACAAAGTACATATTATAGTCCTATTCATTTAGTGTAATACCTTACATTTTTAACCTGGTTACTTAAAATTAATCAATATACCTACCCTCCTCCTGAGTAATAAAAGGACCTTACATGCCCTGAACTTCCAATTACCTCCCTCTCTTATTACATATTATTTCTGTCCAGAAATCTAATTTGATGATGATTTCATATTCTCCTAGCCAATACTATTATTTCTTTATTCAGTTAATAAACATTTGGATTTATCCACATACTTAACAAATATTTGTTCATCATTACTTCTTGGGTTCAATTTCACTTTTCATGAAGTGCATCCTTTTTATACCAGTGGTTCTCAAACTTGATACACACTAGAATCATCTAGGGATAGTTTTAAAATCCCAATTCCCAGTCTGTACCACAGAACAATTACATATAAATCTCTGTGGGTATAAGACAGGCAAGTCTCTCCTGATGATGCTAACATGCAACCAGATTGGGCAACTTATCTTAGAAAATCCTTCAGCAAAGTTCTCTTAACAGTAAATCATCTATGTTTTTGTCTGAAAATGTTTATAAAAATATTCGCCTTCATTATGAAATTATAATGAAACTGAACATAAAATTCTAGATAAGCAGTTTCTTTCTTTTAACGCATAGAATATATTATTCCACTGTCTTCTGGTTTCTATAGTCCCTATAGTAAGGTCTTCAGTCAGTTTAATTTCCTTCCTTAGTAGGTAATCTTTATTTACTTTATGGTTGCTTTTACAATTTTCTCTTTGTCTTTGAGGTTTTCAAATTTCTTAATATGTATCTAAATAGGGAATTAGTTACTATAAAATAAAAATGTTTGGAATTTACTGTATTTCCTGAGTCTGAAAATTCATGTCTTTCAACATTTTGGAAAATTCTCAAGTCCCTTGAGAATTATCCCTTCTAGTATTACTTTTCCCTCATTCTTTCTATTACATTCTCAAAAAATTCTAAAATTCTATATTATGCATCTCAGTCTTTCTCATTCTATTCTCCATGTCTCTTAATCTTTCTTTCATATTTTCCTTATTTTTACCACTCTTCAAAGATCTTCCAATTCACTTGTTCACTCTTCATCTCTGCCTAATCTGCACTTACCCTGTCTTTTGAGTTTTCATTTTCAATTATTTTATGTTTTAACCTCTAGAAGTCCTATTCTATTCTTTACAAAACCGTCTGATAATTATATAGGTACTATTTATGTATCATATTTTTATTTCTTCTTTTGTATGTTTAACAAATTTGAAGAACTTCATTTTTTAGAGAATGTATCCAATAATTCTGTTATCTGAAGCTTTAGGGACTTAATTCTTTTGTCCCTTGTAGTGGGTTGTCCACTTGTGGTGCATTGGTTCCTTGTGTATGTTGCAATTTTGAATCATAATCTTAAGGTTTGGCAGGGCTTTCGCTGTAGGAATCTTGTGCAATTTGGATTTAAAGGATGTCCTTCCATAGTGGTGCCCCATAGGTTTTACTAGTCTGGGATCAACCTCATGTTAATGCTTCTGCTTGAATTTCCTGGATCATGCAAGTAAGGATAATAGGATGGCCTTATGAATTCTCATGGGACATTTTTTTCCTTAGGTAAAGCAAACCAAGTATCCATATAAAGTTTTGTTTTGTTTTGCTTTGCTTTGTTTTTTTGTCAGTAGGGGGATATTTTCAACCACTATTTCACTGAGAGTATAGCCGTTTGAGGTCTTTATATGGGTGAGAGGGGTCTCAGTTCAAACATCCTGCCACAGGAATGTCCAAGGCCTCAACTCCTTGTGGTCTTTAAACTGAAGCCACCTGCTTACTTAGACTAGCAACACATCCTAGGGCAGCTGAAGTGAGTACCTACATGCCACTCTGATTTTCCGTTTTATTTTCATGTTTTGGTCCCAGAGTCTTTTCTTTCCTAACCTCCTGAAAGCTCTGCTATGCATTTAAAAGAATTTTCATTTCATTTTATTCACTGTTCTAGTTTTGTTGTTGTCATTGTCAGAAGAAGCTTTTCAGGGTAATTAGCTCACCATCCTGCCATAAAAGGAAATCCCCATGCATATTCCTTCTAACTTCTGGGAGGAATGGATTGTAATTTATACTGTTGCTCACATTATTGGACATCAACATTATTTATTAATTAGTGTTAGTTAAACAAGTGAGTAAGGACATTATTAATTCACAAAGTATATCTCTTTTTTAAGAATCTACCAAAAATTGTTTTAGTCTTGACACCAAAAGTTCTTTTCAAACTACATTAAATACTGACAGATTTCTTTGAAAGGGAAATTGTGAACTTTCCTCCTGTCCTTTATTCTTTAACAATCAAACAAGGTATCTATTGGGCCAGTGCAGTGAAATCACTCTCAGAGTTAAAGCAACATAGGAAATGATCTTTGAGCATACATTCTATTCTAGTATTAAAGCTCATAAAACCAGGATAGGGTTTTTTGTATATTTTGTTAATAACCCATGATTAATAGCTCTGATCAAATTTAACTTTATATTGTTGATGGTGAGATATAAACCTGGGTGGACTTAATTTATCTTCTATTTCATAATTCATTTAGTGAAACATCAAAAGTGCAAATAAAATTTAAGGGAAAAGTAGTGATGTGAGCAAAAATGAAGTTCTTATAATAAAAATATGTGGATTTCAGTTGTTCAGATTATTTGTCATACATATCAACCTGGCCCACTGGAAGAAAAGAAAAATATTCTAGTTAGTCAAAGCATTCTCTGAGTTATTGATAGCTCCCACGTTCCCCTTTCATCTTCCTGTTCCTCACTATAGCCATATCTTCCCTTTTTGCACTATCATATCTTCAGCTCCAAATTCTATAGGGTTCCCCCCTTTTCTTCCCTCTGATATGTTAAAAAAGCTAGCCTCAGCACTGAATTAAGAGCAAAGATAAATTGCAATGGGGCTGTGGAATTTTACCCTACAGAACCCATGCAAAAGTGTGGCACAATTAATTCCCCATTGCTGTCTGTGTACTGTTCCTCCAACCAAACCCTCAGCCCTGTGAGAAAGGAAACCAGGTTCTCATGCCTCCTGTAGGTCCCTGTGCCTGACCCAGGACTTGGTACAAGCTCCAGTCTAGATGAATAATTGATGATAATGTTTGTCTTGGTCATAATCATTATTATCATCAAAACTCCTGCCACCTACTGAGCACAAGCTTTTCAGATTCAGTTTTGAGTCCACAAAATAATCCTGAGAAGGAGGAGGAGGAGTGTCTTTTTTAACATGGGAAAGCTGAGTTTCAGAGAGAATAAGTAATTTGATCAAAGTCACACAGAGCAATTAAATAGTGGCCTATATGACATCTTTATAAAATATTCTGGGCAGATAAATTTTATAAATCATTCCCATGGAGTAGACAAGTTGGAAAAAAAAGTACCCTTCCCCTGAGTGGGTGCAGCCCGTGAACACACAGCTTGGTCTGGGGCACTGGTGGGATGTCAGCCTCGACTTGTCCCCTCAGTGGGGACAATTTGTGCAGTATACAAGCTGCACAATCATATGTTCAAACCCACAAGTCTCTGATTCCAAACCCCACCGTTTGGTCTTTCCAGCCTCTGTGATCGGTCAGTGATGATGATTCATGATCCCTCAGTGTTGGTCCTAAAATAGGTGGATGATTCTTGCTTCCACTCAGTCATTTCCAAACAACTTGAATTTTTCCTTGTGGATACTTTGAATTGCCTGAGCTTTGGATTATGATGCTCGTCTCTACTCATTCATTCATGTCAGCTGCTAAAAAGGACTCCCAGTGCGCTCTGTCCTTGACCCCTGGGTCTTTTGGTGATTGGGAATTGGTAAGAAAAGCACAGATGGTACCACACCAGCCTTCGCCACCATAATGCTAAGTTTTTTAACATCTTTATTGGGGTATAATTGCTTTACAATGGTGTGTTAGTTTCTGCTTTATAACAAAGTGAATCAGTTATACATATACATATGTTCCCATATCTCTTCCCTCTTGCATCTCCCTCCCTCCCACCCTCCCTATCCCACCCCTCTAGGTGGTCACAAAGCACCGAGCTGATCTCCCTGTGCTATGCGGCTGCTTCCCGCTAGCTATCTATTTTATGTTTGGTAGTGTATATATGTCCATGCCTCTCTCTCACTTTGTCACAGCTTACCCTTCTCCCTCCCCATATCCTCAAGTCCATTCTCTAGTAGGTCTGTGTCTTTATTCCCATCTTACCCCTAGGTTCTTCATGACCTTTTTTTTTTTTTCCTTAGATTCCATATGTATGTGTTATCATACGGTATTTGTTTTTCTCTTTCTGACTTACTTCACTCTGTATGACAGACTCTAGTCCATCCACCTCACTACAAGTCACTCAATTTTGTAAGTTTTCACACCATTATTACAATGAAGCAAACCACGCCTGCCGCCTCTCTAGTACAAACAGTGGCAACTTGGCTGCACAACTCCAGCCCTAAACAAGCATGTGCTAACAGAAACCCCAACAAATCACAAAGCATAAGTAGCAATAGCAGGCACCAGGGTAATAATTTATTTCTAATGCCATGCTGTCTTTAACAGTGCAGTTTCCTCCAGGGTGTTTGCTTTGAAATTGCAAGATAATTACATCTCAGAAACCAGGCTAATTACAGTTAACAGCCTGAAAACCAAAGGAACCCTTCCCTCCACCCCCACCTTCTTTTTTCCACTAGAATACTACAGAAATTCCACTTAAAACATGCAGCATCATTTAGGAAACCAATATGACTGCGGCTTAGAGGTTCATTTTCCCCTCCTCACAACACATGTATAACTCACGTTGATGTTTATCAGAGGGACCTGAGTAACACAGCCTCAGTGATTAGAATAAATAATGGCACTATAGAAAGGAAACGACAGCAATTTACCAATGGAGAAAAAGTCTCAATGTTTCTGGTGGAAAACCAGGGTGTGAGTGTGGATATGTGCTGCAAAAATGAAATTACTTGTGGCCTCTAGATACTCTGTAGGGTGTAGAGTAAATAATCAACCAATTTGGGCCATTTTTAGAATAAAAGAGCTGGAAGGGATGCGAGAAATCATCTGGTCAATTTTCATGATTGCTAAATATCAAAAATGCAAAGCAATGTGTGTTGGTTGTAAAAGTTTTCAAGAATGATTCCATGACCTGATCTCAAAAAACATTTTTTATCACCACATAGGCACCACACTCTGGGGTGAGGATATGCAAGTGGATTTCCTGATTTTTTAATAATCCTTATCAGAAAGTTCCCCCAACCTAAATTTATCTTGATGCAATTTCAGACCTTTTCCTCTGCTGTGTTTTAGCTGAAATAAAGACTTCCCCAAATAAATAGAGCTGTCCCCACCATCTCCTTTGGATGGCATAACTTCCACTCCAAGTACTTCTGAACTTTTTAATCATTTGCATATTTTTTCCTAATTTGTCTCCAGTTTCCATTAGCTTTTACAATGCGTAAGCCAAACATCACAACTAGTTCAGTTTGGCATCTCATAGGAAGTAGGGCCTAGCTTTTCTTTCTTCCATTTGTGGGGAAAAGGAGACCAGATTGGAGAAGAGAATTGGAAATCAAATATTCTGAACTTTCACATGAAATCCATTCCTGTTTCTATAGTGCCTCCGGAACTTATCTACGTGACATCACAGTCTTAAATGTAACATAACTAAAGCCAAGCTTCTCCTTCAGGCTCTGCAGAATACCAGCGGTGTTCCTCTCCATCCATGTCTTATTCAGAAAAGCAACATATCGGCCCTTCCATCAGGCTCCTTGCTAGAGGCTCCTAGTTGCTAATAATGAAAAATTTGCATGCAAATTGTATTTCTCATAGTAACAACTCCCTAGCAACACTGCCTGACTTCATTCGTTCTTTTAACAAACACTACCGAGTTCTCACTCTGGGGGTGGGGACTCTACCATCTTTGTTCCCATTCAACTGCTCCTTTTATTAGCTCTCCCCTTAAAGAGGAGGAATTGTTAATCTTGATTGATCGGGACATTCGATGGGGCCACTTTTTTCTAGCAGGCAGGTTTACTTTGCTCTAAAAGTCAGCCTCCAGGCATACTACTTACATTTCTGCCTCAGACCCAGGTAGGTCCTGGTGCTAGATGTGGGTCAGCCATCCTTATTAGTCTTCCTCTTCTACTCTGAGAACTGGCTGGGAAATGTTCCCAGAGACTCTCTTGGGACAAGCCACCTTTCTCTGCTCTTTGTCTGTATCTCTTCAGGGGCATGCCTGAGCATTACAGTCCTAAGATTCAGGTTAGGGGGCGCTGGGGAGGTGAGAGGCCCCATTTTCTCCTTCCCAGTTTTATCACAGAGTCCTAAATTGGGACTTATGTTGCTTATCTGAATAGTACTTTCAATTAACATCCCCAGGAAGACCTTTGGAAGATAGGGAAGACTGGCAGAGTATGACTTGAGTATCCAGGCTATGAAATCATCACATTACTCAACCATCTCACCTCCAGTCTGTAAAATTTACTACATATCATGCCTGGAGCTAGGTGCCAATGAGACAGTCATACAAAGCATAACCCTGTCCTCCAGGGGCTTACAATCTAGTGGAGCATTTTATCTGCCTTGGAAATGGGGTTTCCATTGTCATTATCTAAAAAAACATTAATCCTTTACAAGAGAACATTTAAAATGAAATCTAAGATTTTAAAGGGATTTCACTGAAGAAATTTGGGAATTTGCCACAGTGAAGTCAGGCACCTGTGTCATGCACAGTTAGGATTCTTTTGCGTTTTGGTACTGCCCCAGAAACTTTACTAACTAGTGAACAGGTAGAAATTAAATAGGCAACTAAAGGATATAATTCTACCTCAACCCCAAAATGCCCAGGCACAATTCTGGAGAAATGGAAACTACCAGCTGGTGATTGGCTGGATTTTTTTTTTTTAATGGGAGAAGAGAGCTCAGAACCAATGAATGTGTGGCTATGAGAATGTCCAGACCCAGGAAGGTGTTCTGACCCCCAACACACACAGCATGGTCCCCACCCCCCAGCACACTTCTGCCTCAAAATGGGAGGGTGAGAGCAAACGTGTGTGAATAAACTCATCAGAGTACATCTCAGTCATAAGGAGAAAAGTTCCTACTTGAAAGGAAGCTGTGGGGACAAATGACAGGAGGGATGTTTAAGGCTGTTTCTTTCTAAAGAGTTTTCCTTTCTAGTCCTTCATTCTTTTGAACAACTCATTAGGGCTAGTAAAGGGCCGATATCACTGTGTAACGAGAAAACTATTTCTGAATTGTTCTCATAAAGTTGGGTCAACAGTCAGCCATAGCTAGCCTGTACTTCCATGAGCTGAGACAATCCCATTACTGGGGTCTCTGCTGGTCACATGAAGTGGGCAGGCCACAGCGGGGGGTTCAGATGAAGCAGCCTAACTGCAACATGACAAGATTCAGGAAGAGAGAGAAAGAAACAGTCTAATAAAACACTAGGGATAGAATCTAAGTTGGTTTAAATTTTAGTTGGTAATTGTGGTGTAAAGGAAAGTGATTTGTATAAAATTTAAAATACTCTGAAAGTACCGTATTAGAAATGTGGGGTTTTGTTAATTCTCTGGATGCTTTCACTATTTTAAACAATCAGAAATAGAAAGATCATGTTTTAAATATATCTCCTTTGGTCCACATGACTTAGATCATATAACTCGATTGCAAATCATCCAATAGCAGTTCACTTTAATTTCAGGGCAAAAACACAGGAGGAAGTGTAAAAGGACTGTATCCCTAAAGCTATACAGGGATGACAAATGGTATCATCTTTAAGAATGACCCAGGAACATTTTTAGACAAGTCATAGCTTACCTAATAACTTGTTTTTCCAAAATTTCCTCGAGTTTACTTATAATCCCCTAAAGAGATGCTGTAACAAGGACATTCTATTATAGAATTCAGTAGTGTGATAAAGATCTGCCTGTATCAGGTTTCTCTCTGATCACTGTCACTGACGATTTTCTCTTCACTCATTCATTCAAGAAAATCATTTTTCTCTAATTGGACCTCAGATGCACAGTATTGGATTCATCATAATCCTTGATCGATGATTCTCTCATCATTGGTCCAGGCCTGAGCTACTTTTATTTAGTTATTTTTAATAATGTATTAAACATTCATCAATGCACCATCCAAAAAATAAAACTAGAACCTTGACAAAGATCTACTTCTAACCATGTGCTTTCCCCCTTATTCCATCCTCCTGCTTCCTTTCCCGGCCTGAGATAAGCATCCTTTTGAATCCCAGGTTCGTTCCCTTCCCTTCCTTTGTATATAGTTTTACTGCATTTATATTTATTATATACGTACATATATAATGGATATTATATGTAAAATGTATACTGTACCTACGCATTGTGCATATATATACACATATAATATATAGAGAGATATACATATATATCAGTATTTTTACTTTACTTTTTTAAGGAGGAATCATAAATAACCTTTGGAGAATTACTTTTTCTCCTTAAGGTGATGTTATTTAGATTCATCCATACTGTTGCAAGTTACTAGGGTCCATTTATTTTTGGATAATAACAGATAATAATCTGTTGTGTGAATATATTACCATTTGTTCTCCCACTCTCCTAATGTTAGACATTTAGGTTGTTTCAAGGTTTTTCCTATTGTAAACAATGCCACCATGATCATTCTTCTACATGTATCCTGTCGTACATGTACAAGAGTTTTTCTGGGGTATACACTTATGAGCTGAATTGCTGGGGCTACAGGAAATGTGAATATTCAACGTTAGAAGAGAATTTACACTCTTTTCTGAACTGATCACATGTTCCACTTTAGGAGATAATGTCAAACTCTTTTCCAAAGTTATTGTACTCCAACTTGGCATTATCAAACATTTTAATTTTTACCTAATTAAATGAATGTAAAATGACACTTCATAGTGGCTGTGATTTGCATTTCCTTGATCACTAATGATGCTGAGCATCTCTTCACAAGTTTATTGGTCATGTGGTAATTTTTCTGTTTGCGTATTTTTCCCATTTTTCTACTAGGGGATGTGTGTGTGTCTGTGCTTTTCTTACTGATATGTAGGAGTTTTTTTTACATATTTTGATGTTAATCCTTTATAGTTCTGTATATATGAATATTTACCTAAGCTTGTAACTTGTCTTTCAGTTTCTTTAAGGATATTTAAATCTTTAATCCATTTGGAATTCATATAACATGAGGCAAAGATCCAATTTTATGTTTTTCCACATGGATAATGGATAACTAATTTTTCCCAACTCCATTTATTGATTGCTCTTTCTTTCTTACTGATCTGATAATGTCACCTCTGTCATATGAAAGCAAAGTTTCATCTGTGTTTCTCTAGTCTATTCTTCTGGTCTATTTGCCTATTACTGTACCAATTCACACAATCCTTCCTCTCCACTCTTCCTTTTTCAGAAATATCCTGACTACTTTTGGCCTTCTATCCCTTCATGTGAATTTTGAAATAATTTTATCAAGTACCATGAAAAAACCTGGGATTTTGTTTGGAAATACACTGAATCTGTAGATAATAATTGAAATATTTATAATATTGTCTTATTCATAATATACTATCTTCCTCTCTTATTTAGGTCTTTTTTAGTTGTTCTTAATAAGCTTTTATAATTTTCCCTGCAGAGGTCTTTCATGTCTTATGTTAGATTACTCCTAGATACTCAATATTCTATGATAATTTTTGTAGATTTTGTTTTCTGTTTAATTTTGTTTTATAGTTTTTACTGGTATAGAGAAATGCAAGTGATTTTTATATTAATCTTATACCCAGTCACATTACTAAACTCTCCTATTATTTCTAATAACTTATCTTTAGGGTAATTTGGATTTTCTATGTAAATTATTATATGATCTGCAAATAAAGACTGTTTTGTTTTCTCCTTTCCAATCCCTATGCCTCTAATAATCTTTTCTTACCTTACTGAACCACCTAGAACCATCAATATAGTGTTAAAGAGAAGTGGTAGTAGAAAGCATGCTTTTCTTATTTCTTTTCATTCTACACTCATCCTCAGTGACCTCTTCTAGTTCCACGGCTTCAATCACTGTCTAGATCTCTATCCTGACTCATGTATCCAACTGTGGTTGTTGGACCTTTTGATCTGAATGCTCCACAAAATCAGCACGTCCAAAACTCATCATCTAGTCTCCTCTCTCAACTCATGCCCGCTCCTCCTTTATTTTCTGACTTTATAAATGACACCACCATCATGTGGCCCAAGTCAAAAAATGTGGAGTCATTTTTGAGCCTCTCTCTCTGACCACACACCCTCTCAGCCAATCAATCCTATTGATTCTAACTCATTGATATAACTTTACCCCAACCCTTCTTTCCACCCACTCTACCAAGGCCTGTCTTCTCTTACCTCTCTTACTGCCATAGGTTCCTAAATCATTACCTGATTCCAGTCTTGCCTTCTACCAAACCCTCTTCCAGGCCGTAACCAGGAATAGTCTGTCTAAACTTTAAATATTCTCACACAATACCCATGTTAAAATCCCTTAGTGGTTCCCCATAATTTGTAGAAAAAGCCTAAACCCTTTGCATGGGCAAATGTCTAAAAGCTAGGCCTCTTTTGACCTGGCCGCCATGACACCTCAGCCTCATCTCCTGTTTTACCTGTCCTAACACTCTATCCTCTGCCATCCTGGGCCCTTTGCAGTTCCACAATCACCTGGTTCTCTCTCTCTTCAAGGTTTTTGTACCTGCTGTTTCCTCTCTCAGTAGTGTGTTTTCCCTTCCCCACTTCCTTCCATCTTTTTCTGAATAAGCCCCACTCATTCTTTAGGACCCAGCTTAGGACTTCCTCCAGGAAGCCTTTGCCGCACTGTAATTTACCTTGCCTATTTTCCCCATTCCTTGAAAGCAGGAAAAAGTCTTACTCATGTTTATATCCCCAGAACCCAGTGTAGTGCCTTTCATAAGGTAAGGGCTCAATGAATGCTTTGAAAACATATAGTGAATCCGTTCTGCTCCCTTTACCCAAATTTCTGATCTCCATTTGCAAGTATCTTATCTTCCAATGCCTTCCCAGTCTCCCCCCTGCCCCCATGATGTGCCCCACCACTTTGTCTACATCTTTCCCTGGCGTGTGCCCCACCCGACTTGGGCTTTTATCTGATCCTCTCTACCAGCTGCTTGAAGGCTGAGGTTGTGCCTCATCTATCTTGGTGTTCCTGTCACCTGTAGCCCAGAGCCTAGCACATGAGTGATCCCAGATAGATATCTAAAGTAATAAAACTGAATTCCCTCCTGGAGCCACAAAACAAGTAGGGAATGTGCTTTCAATTCTTCTGTGAGCTGCACTCACGTTCAAAGCAGAAGGACTTCTGCCATCATATCCACCTGCACCGCCTTCCACCTCCACCTCCCCAAATATTTCTTCAGTCTTATAAGGGAAATCTCTGGAACAATGTTATTCATTTTACGTAATGTTATTCATTTCACGTAATGTTATTCATTTCACAAGTGATGCTTCGTCATCTTCCTATCCTGTACTGGGAGGTGTACTGGGCGTGTTTTCTTGGCTTCATTTAGGGCGTTTTTTAAAGAAGAAGCCTTGAGGTGGCATTTAGTCCAGGTTTTCCTTCCTAGGAATATTCCTCTCCTCTGTAGCTGTTTATGAGTATCATACTCTGCCATTTAAATATTAATGCTATGGAAACAAAGGAGAAAAGTCGCTCTTTCATCTGATATGTGATGTTGAGGGGAATTACGATTAATAAATGGTGACAAGCTCTATAGAGGAAATAAAAGTTAAATTGCCTTGGACTATTTTCATAAGTTGTTTGAGCAATGAGTATTACACTGAAAGCCCCATAACTGTGATCATTCTAAAAGCCTGATTTCTGACTGTACATCTAAAATGATAACTCAAACCTTAGCACTTCCCTCAGAATACTTGCATGCTGCAAGTTCATATGTAGGAGAAATCCTTTAAGGGGCAAAACTGAGAAATATCTGAAAATTGGGCTTTCTTTATCAAATCTCAAGCAGCCACTGTACTGGGGAAAGGCAAATTTTAAGTCTAAAAATTTAAGTAATAAACATGTCTGGCAGGTAAAAATATCTAGATAATTAACTACAATTTTTCACATCTTCAGCAAGATAAATCATGTCATAGGCACATTGATATATCAGCTCGACTCAGTTAACTGCAGAGGGAGGGGCCCTCCAGCTCCCCTCCAGGTTTGGTTCCACAGCCTTCACTCTGCTTAACCTGCTAGGGCTATTGGTGAACATATAAGGCAGTGATTCCCAAAGTGTGATCCCTGGACCAGCAGCCTCAGCATCATCTGGGAACTTGGAGATACAGATTTTCAGGCTCCAGCCCGGACCTGCTGAATCTAAAACTGTGGAAGTGGGGCTCAATAGCGTCCATTTAACAAGCTCCCCAGGAGATTTTGATGCATCTTCAAGCTTGAGAACCACTGATTCTTAACCCTAGTGGCACATAAGTATCACCGGGGGAAATTTTTCTTAAAAAACTGATGCCAGGGTTCTATCCCCCCCACAGAGATTCTGATCTAATACGTCTGGGGTGAAGCCAGTGTGCTGGTATGTTTTAAAAGCTCCCCAGATAATTCTAAAGTGCAGCTCATGTTGCGAATCTGATTTCAGGCTCTGAGTTCTCATTCTGGCAATGGCAACAACCTCAGAAATGGGCTGCTGGCCTCCAGTCTTTCCCTCCGATCTGGTCTCCACCCCTTCCTCCACACACACCTGCACCCCGGGATGTATCTCAAATCCGATAATTCTAAACTTTACTATGCACCCGAATCACCCAGGGGGATTGTGAAAAACAGTTTGCTGGGCCCCAACTCCAGCGTGTCTGATTCAATAGGTCTGAGGCGGGGCCCCAGAATCTGCCTTTCTAACAAGTTCCAAGGTGATTGTTGAAGCTGCTGGTCAGACTTCTAACCCATATGTTCTCCAGTCACTCTGGCCTTGGTGAGTAAAGAAAAATTATGACAGTAATGAACTTACCCTGCAGGACCTCCGGCCTCTGCAGATCCCCCAGCCTACTGCATAGAGCCCCCTGCTCTGGACCAGAAAGCAGTGCAGGGTGGCAGTCAAGAGTGCAGCCCCAGGGTCCAGGCTGCAATGTTTGTGTAATCCCATAAATTCTCTATGCCTTAATATCCTACTCATAAAAAGGGAGATGATATAGGACCTACTTGAAAGGGTTGCTGTGAGGATTACATGCACTAATACATGTAGCATAAAAGGTGCCTAGACATATTAAAGTGCTCGAAAAGGTTTATAATTAATCACAAACTTATAAAGGCATAATTAGCTTTAACTGTTAAGTAGTCATAATTACAGACAAAGACAGTTCTTTCTAATTATTGTATAGCCCCTCCCTCCCTAGAGTTTAGACACTAATGCCTGGGGGTCTATGCAAACAGGGGAATTAAAAGGACACATGCTTTGCCATCAATACTCAGAATCATTTGTCCTTCTCCTCCCCTCAAAAATGGAGGGACGTTAATTGCCTGCCATGAGTTGAATAAAAGGTTCTCTCCAGAGAGGCCCCACCCACTAGTCATGCTGAAATATAGCAGCATCTCTTGGAAGCAAATGCACACAGCCCCTAAACAAGGTGAAAAATCTTTCACTACAGTTGTTAAAATCAAATATGATCACATCACTCTCCACTTAAAATTATTCTGTGATTTCCAACTGCCTTAAGAATAAAAGCCAAATTCTTTATCCTTATGTAATGGGTCCTGGCCCCTTTCTGGCTTCTCAGCCCATAATGAACCACTTAGACTTTTCAAAGAAACACCTTGCCCTATGAAGTCACCGTGCCCTTCCCCCTGTGCTTTCCTCTGCCTGTGTGCCCTTCCCCCTCCTTGCACTCCTTACACAGAAATTTGCTAATTAATATTTATTTTTCAGGCTCCCGCACAGTCACCTCTGCCTTAAAGCTTTCCTGACACACCACCCCACGTCCCACCCCCCTGGGCAGCGCTGATCATCCCCTTCTCTGCATCATTTCCACACCCTCTACAATCCACTGTTGTGCTGAGTGTCTGGGCTGCCGCTGCTTATTCACAGCCTCTCTCCACTGTTCGGGTGTGAGTCAAACCAAAGTAGACACCATGTTCTGGTCATCCTTGACCTCCACACCTAGCACAGCCCTAGCCCATATTAGGGGCTTCATTATTGAGTGAATGGATGAAGCAATGAAGGATGAAGGAGGAGGGAAGAAATACTCAGTGGATTCTGTGTCAACTGAAGTCAATTCCTGGAAAATCAAAGGACACCAAGGAGAGAAGAGAGCAGAAGCAGTGTGCAGAAAGACGAAGGAGTGGCAGCCACCCCAGCTGATCCCAAAACGACAGGTGCACAGGACCTGGAGCTGGTAACTGTTGATGAAGAGCGAATGTCTAGCTGTCTGGATTAGTTAGGACAGTGGTTCTCAAACATTTTGGACTTTGTTATCAGCAACCCCAAAGTGCTTTTATATATGTGGGTTTTTTCTGTCCATATTTACCATTAGAAATTAAAATGGAGAAAAATTGTTTCTTCATGCATTTGTTTTAAAATAGCAATAATAAAGATGTAAACATAAATATTTTCAGAAAAATTTTATTGAGAAGAGTGACTTTTTTTTTTACTTTTGCAAAGCTCTAATATCTGGCTTAGTAGAAGACAGCTGTATCGGCTTCTGTATTCAGTCTGTTGTGATATCACTCATCATGTAGCCTCTGGAAAACTCAGCTATATACTCATGAGAAAATGAGAATAAAAAAGGCAAATAAAGTGTCAGTACTGTGATGAGTCTAATGAAAGAGTCTCAGAGACACAACCCCCTGCCCCAGGGGTTCTGGAACCACACTTTGAAAACTACTGAATTAAGATACAGTATAGGTCATCTGTTGTTGCAGAGACTAAAATAACAGTGACTGGAATAAGATAAAAATATATTTCTCTCTTGCTTAACTTTCCAGATGTAAGCAGTCCCCATCAGTCATGATGCTCTTTCTGGTTGTTTTGCCATCCCTGGTACACATGGTCCAAAACAACTCCCCAGTACCACCTCTATATTTCAGCCAGCAGGAAGGGGAGGGCACTCCCTGTTCTTTCATGTTCATGTCCAGATACTGTAGGGACTTCCCTGGCGGTCCAGTGGTTAAGACTCCACTCTCCCAAGGCAGGGGGCGCGGGTTCGATCCCTGGTCGGAGAACTAAGATCCTGAGTGCCGCATGGCACGGTCAAAATAAAACAGAAACAGATGTTGTATGTATCACTTCCCTTCGAATTCCATGGGCCAGAACTTGGACAAAAGCCTATTACTGAACTGCAAAGGAGACTGGGAAATACCTCTAATCTAGTTGACGGTGTGTTCTATGACCGTAGAAGAAGGTGAGAACAGATATGGGGATAAGTCCCAGTCTCTGCTCCGCTGACCTCTCCCCCTAGGCTCAGCTGGGCCCAGGCCCAGAGAGCAGCTTGGACAAGCCAGGGCTCACCTTATCACTGCCCGGAAGGACAGGGAAGCTGGTCCTGGCATAGAGCAGGACATAGAGCAGGACTCACACAGCAAGCCTCACAAAAACAATGGCAACAGAAAACGAGGAGTTCTCAAAGCAGGTAGGCCCACAGATAGGCTGTAAGCAGCTCACATAAAGAGGAGCAGACAGGAGCTGGAGACCAGTCACAATGGAAATGCACTAGTTAAGAAGAAAACTCCCAAGGATCAGCCATAAATGATGCTCTGGTTAGGAAAAAGGCCAAAATCATCACCACAGCTCACAAGGCCTTGCAGGATCCCAACCCTCCCTGCAAAAACCCTATGTCCAGCCACATCTCAAGCCAGTCTCTCCCACACCCTCCACATTTCAGTCATGTTCTACTCACCAATTTGAAAAGTGTGTCTTAGTCATTTTTTAATATATAAATTTATTTACTTATTTTATTTATTTTTGGCTGTGTTGGGCCTTTGTTGCTGCCTGTGGGGTTTCCTCTAGTTGCGGTGAGCAGGGACTACTCTTTGTTGCAGTGCATGGGCTTCACATTGAGGTGGCTTCTCCTGTTGCAGAGCACAGGATGTAGGTGCGCAGGCTTCAGTAGTTGTGGTGTGTGGGCTTCAGTAGCTGTGGCTCGTGGGCTCTAGAGTGCAGGCTCAGTAGTTGTGGCACATGGGCTTAGTTGCTCCGTGTCATGTGGGATCTTCCTGGACCAGAGATCGAACCTGTGACCCCTGCGTTGGCAGGTAGATTCTTAACCACTGCGCCACCAGGGAAGCCCGCCTTAGTCTTTCTTATCTTAGAGTCTTTGCATGTGCTGTTCCATCTCCTGGAACACTCTTTTCCCCACCACCATCTGGCCCACACGTGCTCATTCTTCAGGTCTGTGGAAAAAAACAAAGCCCAACCAAATGAGAACAAGCAAAAACTATGTATCCAGAGCTTGCTACAGCAAGAGAGCCACTACCTCTTGAGTTTTGACAGTCTCAAAGGCAGGCAGAGGAGTAGGAAAGCTTTATAACAGAAAAAGGGAAGGTTTCAGGTGTACCCTTATTGGAGGCTGTTGGCAAGGGAAAGCTGTAGGTGGGAAAACTAGAAGTAGGGCATTCTATGTGATTGGTTAGGAGTACAGATTTGACTTTCTCTGGTTGATCCTAAGTTGGAAGTAAGGACAAAAAGTAGAGAAGCTGTCAGTTATTAATCAAGTCCTGGCCATTTGGGGCCAATTGTTATATGAGTTATTGTTTGGCTTCCTGGACTGGTTGTTAGAGAGAGTGGTCTGACTTCCTATAAGTATGACATAGATAGCAGGCTGGCCGCCCAGGCTGGTTACTGTAGATAATAGGCTGGTTTCCTGGGCTGATTGCTGCAGATGATGGGTCAGAGTTCTATTTTACATAGGATTTGACAATGGTCTATTTGTATATTTAGTCTCTCAGGTCTCAGTTCACAGCATTTCCTCCTGGAAGACTTCCCCAACCCCCAGATCAGGGTAGGTCCACCTGTAATATGTAACTGCAGCTTCCTGTATTTCTCTTTCCTAATTCTCAGCAAACTTGTAATTAGTACTTGCCCAATAGGTTATAATCTCCATGAGGGTAGGGACTATATTTTTTTATTATTCATTTTCTATGCTCAGCACCAAACAAAGGGCTTAGCATAGAGTAGGGGCTCAATAAAAAAAAATTATTACATAGATAGATGGATGGATGCATGGATGCATGGCTAGGAGGATGGTTGAATGGATGTCTGACCTTTGCAGAGCTGAGGGCAATGCTCTGCTGCTTATCAGCTGACAAATTTCCAGAACCTTCTGCAAAGAGTAGCTGAAGGCATGAATTCCATATTGGTTCTGCCCCCTGAGCCATTACGCCATTCAAACAAAGCCACCTAACAGCGGAAATAAGGTCCCATTCCTTATTGAGCCACCAAAGGTGTGACATTCAAGTTTAGCTATCAATAATTTTCCAACCATGGGTCCAACCTATCTGGGATCTGACATCTACCTTGGTGTCTCCATCTTAAGCTACATTTCCTCCTAAGCATGGATCACTGACAATATCCTACAAAATACTCCACTGGATCCTGGTGTTACTCATTTAGGAAGGCTACCATAAACCTGCCAGCTGTAACATATCTTGCTGATCTGACCCAATGGTGACCCACAGTGCTCTCTGTATGCGCTGTTTTCTTTTATTTTCCAACCTCTGAAGATTGTCAGAATTCTGCCTGCCTAAGCAATAAATCCATCTTTTCAGGGATCAATTGCAGTGGCTGGCTGCAAAAGCTGGAAATCCAATTAACTGCAAAATAAATAAAAAATGAAAAATACACTGAAGCCGTGGCATAAATCAGCTAGAAAACGTTCTGCACATTAAAATAAACAAGGAGAAATTTCAACTTCATTTGTCTTCTTTTTTTAAACCCCATTATTGATAAATTTAGCCTTGGTTCCAATTTTGTCATAGCCACGATTTGCTCAAGTGTAGATCTGTGGGGATGGCTATCTCTGTTCTAATTATACCCTGCAGGCGCTCTCCGGAGAGGAGCCAACTCGGCTAGGATTACCTTGGTGCCATATGTAAAACTTTAGGCCCCCTCTCCCTTCATCTTTTTGCACCACATGTGTTCTTAAAGGGGCATAAATCTGCTCTAACGTTGCGTGGGAAATATGAGTTATTTTAGCTTTCTGGGACATTTTGAAAAGGACAGAGTTTTCATCAGTTGGCTAAGTGAAAGGCCTTATGCCTCACTGCTACTAGGTCTGCTGGGCTGCAGCCGTGACACACAGAGCCCATGGGCACTGGACAACCTTCTCAATGTGGACAAGTGGGTTGAGTGTCTCATGGCAATTAACCTCCCTCCAGGCTCTAGCCCCAGGCTTCTTGTCAATGTCCTGGAAAGGGGCCCCCCAAGGTACCCAGCAACCTGAGGAAGCCACTTGGAGAAAACAGACCAGCAAAGGCATGGAAAGAAAGGCCACTTGAGTCCCATCTGTAACTGGAACACAGATTTGTTTCCTGCGGATGTTCTGATAGAGGACAATCGAGGGTGGTGATCCCTCTTCACAACGTGTGGCTGGAGTCCAGAGTGGGAGGGCTCTGTCACTGACTCACTGTGTGACTTCAAACAGTCCTGAGCTGCTCTGGATCTGTTTCCTTGTGTGTAAATGAGCAGATTGAAAGAGAGGCTGCCAAGGCCCTACCAGGTCCCAATGTCTGTGATTCCATATTTGGTGAGTTAAAGCACATGTTTTATTCAAGGAAGATAAGAGTATTCTTACTTTGATGAACTATAAACTAGCTCTTCTATCCTTCCCTTTTCCTTGATACCCTGCTGTGTCATCACTGAATTTGCCATTTCTGAATTCTAAGCATTATACAGACAACAGGTGTTTGTCAGTGATGTCCCCATAGAAAAGAGGAAAACCAAAAGCCGACTGTTTCTCAACATTTCTTATCAGAAAAACAAATGACTCAGCATCGCTCAAAACACACACACACACACACACACACACACACACACACACACACACACACACGCTTTCACTTCACCCTACCTCCAAATGCTCCTTGGTTAAAACCAATGATATCAACAAATGTGAGAAGAAACCTCTGCCATCCTTCAAAATGCACCCATGTGAACAGTTTTCTATTCAAATTACAAATTTTCTGTTATCCTTAGCTGGTTATTGATTTGGTTTTACTAAAAAATATTGCCTTATTTTCTAAACTTATTTAGAAAATTCTATTTACCCAAAAACAAAACCAAAAGAAAATGAATAGGTTGATGGGAAGCCATAACCATTGGAAACACAGTCATTACTACCTAGAGGTATTTCCACGGTCGTAAACTAAATTTGCTGCCGTAGTAAACACAAAACACACAGGACCGGGGTTCTCTCCTTAACTGTAGCTGGAGAGATCAAAGTTATGCAAGGAAATTCCTAGAAACAAGTCTCAATATAACAGAGACATAAATTCACCCTCTTATTGTCAATCCTGATAACTCTATTATTTTTTCCTTAACACTAACTCTAGGCTAGGCACTGTGTTTGGCACAAGGCAAACAGCCAAAGCCTGCCTTCTTGAAGTTTACAGAGGGTGATACATATATCCAGGGAATAAGGAAACAATGGGTTAACTTCATGCAAAGCAATCGGTTATTTAGCATAGTGTAGTCAGTAGTTTTGTTAACCTATGACTGCATTTTTCTATTTTCATCTATTGGTGTTGCCATCAAGAAGGCAGCAGGAGGGACTTCCCTGGTGACGCAGTGGTTAAGAATCTGCCTGCAAATGCAGGGGACACAGGTTCAAGTCCTGGTCCAGGAAGATGCCACATGCCGCGGAGCAACTAAGCCCGTGAGCCACAACTACTGAGCCTGTGCTCTGGAGCCCACGAGCCACAAGTACTGAGCCCACACACCTAGAGCCTGGGTTTTACAGCAAGAGAAGCCACCGCAATGAGAAGCCCGCGCACCGCAACAAAGAGTAGACCCTCTCGCCGCAACTAGAGAAAGCCCACGCAACAACGAAGACCCAACACAGCCAAAAATAAATAATAAATAAATTTATTTAAAAAAAAAAAAAAGGAAGAAGGCAGCAGGAGCCTAAGGCTCTTATCTTTCCAATCCCTCTCTCTTCTCCAAGGCAGGTAGTTACAAGTACCAAATAAGTTTCTATTCTCACTGTGGAGTTTTTTGGTTTAAAACTGTTTATTGGGGGCTTCCTTGGTGGCACAGTGGTTGAGAGTCCGCCTGCCGATGCAGGGGACACGGGTTCGTACCCCAGTCCAGGAAGATCCCACATGCCGCGGAATGGCTGGGCCTGTGAGCCGTGGCCGCTGAGCCTGCGTGTCCGGAGCCTGTGCTCCGCAACGGGAAAGGCCGCAACAGTGAGAGGCCCGCGTACCACTAAAAAAAAAAAAAAAAAAAAAAAAAAAAAAAAACACTGTTTATTGATCAATAAAAAAGTAGAAAATCAAAAAGTCATTGTCTGGGGGAACTGTACTAGTAATTTTACAGCCAGCTAGATAGTAAGGAGAGATTACAAATGTTAGTAGGCGGGAGACCCAGCTCCTGCTGAAAACAAGTCAATTCTGACAAAAATCCAACCACCATTACTGACCTTGGAGAGCACTGCGCAAGGTCAGTGGCAGAATGAATATGATTATATTGGTCCTGATCCCAGTCTGTTTACCAGCTCTAAAAAAAAGTGGACAGACATCATATGTACGCCCATATGCTTAAAAGTAATAAACACTGTAAATAACAGACTCGAGTCCTCAAAAGAATGCAAAAGAAAATGCACATAGGATTTAGAACAACATTTTTAAATAGATTTTTAATTTAATTTTTAAAATAGGACTGTCACTGGGACATATTGTTGCCACCGTAACTATTTATATTAATAACTCTGACTCACCCAGCAAGTCTTCGTAAGCTCAGAGAGTCTACTGGCAGTGTTCATTCATTCTTTCAGTCATCCTTCCTCCCATCTGCTCAAAACGAGGACTGCTGGGAGCATGAGTATCTGGAACTTCCAGAGCAGTCCCTTTGCCCTTGTCCTTAAATCTAACAATGACCTTCACCTTGATTCCTCCAAGGAGAATGTTCATTCCAATCTACTCAGTACCTTTCCCTCCACCTACTTGCCTTATTTCTCCTTAAACCTCTCTGTGTCCATAACCCAGATCTCCCTAAAATAACTGGGCTCAAATGTTTCCAATACCCTCTTCTGTCTGTTTGCATCCTCACCCACTTCTCTTGCCTCCATGGCTTCCACTAGTCACCATTTTAATTCTATTATATCCACCTTCAACTCCTCTGTTGCCTACTGAATGAAGCCCCAGACTTGATCTCTTCTGTCAGCTTTCCTTACTCTATAACAGACAGATTACATGAATTATCATAAATATCATCAGGCACAAGTGCCTTCCCAGAGAGGCAGCACGCTCTGGGTCTAAACAGTCATCCAGGGCCTTCCCTGGTGGCCCAGTAGGTAAGACTCTGCGATCCCAATGCAGGGGACCAGGGTTCAATCCCTGGTCAGGGAACTAGATCCCACATGCTTCAGTGAAGATCTCACATGCCATAACAAAGACCTGGTGCAGCCAAATTAAATAACTAAATAAATGGTCATCCAACCATAAGTTTTAGTTATAACGATCCCTGGAGGATGGCAATGGGATAAGTGAAGGGCCACCTGTGTGGATTGTCTCAACAGGCAGGGTTCCCACCTATTCCCAGGTGAGCTATCATCTTCACGTTTATGGCAAGGCTCTTGGTCTTCAGTCCTGAAACCCAAAAGGTAGGTATCACCTCTCGGCTCTGATCACATTCCATCAGGAATAGCCGGCTAAAGAGGTAGGGTATAGTCATGATCATTATCCAACATCTCAGCTTATCATTTTCCAGGAAAGATCAGCTCTTGATGGAGTGGCACCCTGGACAGATGGGGAGGAAAGGAAGAGGAGAGGCTCCCAGCACAAGGCCCTGTCTATGGTGGCCAGGCCAAGATAGGCAGCATGATGGAGAGTCCTAGCAGGCAAGTGGAGCTTAAGGACACACCATACCCCCAGTAACAGGCATTGAAGAATTGAAGAAGAAGAGAAAGGTGAGAGGGTCATTACAGAGGCAAGTTCTCCACTTTTTTCTTTGGTCAAAGGGAGCCTGGGGTGTGTTCTGGGAGGGCAGCAAACCACAGAAGTGGGGACCAAATACCTTCCTCTCCTCCTGTCTCACCAGGGAGACAGGCTGTCCCATCAGGGGGAAGAGCGAGGTAACTGAGGGTTCTCCTTACTATCTTTAGGCGTCATGGACCCTGATATCAAGAGCTCGAGGGCAGCTTTGACTCCACATCTAGAATCCATGGAGGTGAGGACTTCAGCTTGAGCCTGAAGATTCAGATATGAAGGGTCTCTTCATGTGGAGAACTAAGGACCCTCTAAAGCAAGTCCTATCCTAGCGATTGTCATACTGAGTGAAGTAAGTCAGACAGAGAAAGACATATCAGATGCTATTGCTTATGTGTGGAATCTAAAAAAATTTATTTACAAAACAGAAGTAGAGTCACAGATGTAGAAAACAAACTCATGGTTACCAGGGGGTAAGAGGGGGTAGGGATAAATTGGGAGATTGAGATTGACATATATACCCTACTATGTATAAAATAGATAGCTAATGAGAACCTACTGTATAGCACAGGGAACTCTACTCAGTACTCTGTAATGGCCTATATGGGAAAAGAATCTAAAATAAAGAGTGGTTATATGTATGTGTAAAACTGATTCACTTTTCTATATACCTGAAACTAACTCAACACTGTAAATCAACTATACTCCAATAAAATTTTTTTAAAAATCAATGTAAACATTAATGTAAACTATAATTAAGGATGATAAAAAATGAAATAAAGTAAGTCCGACCTGAGAAAAGAGAGAAAGGAGGTACAGAAGTTTGGTTCAAGCGTAATGGACTGCAACCAGAGATGACACTCTCAGTCATCCTTAGCTCCAGGCCCAGCGACTTACACCAAGACCTAGAACGGCAGTGACAAGAGTCAGCAACCTATGAGTCAGAGCTGGAGAGAGAAAGTGGTGAAAGTATCAAATACCCATGTACCAGTCATACCTGAGATTCCCCCAGGAGCTCCCAGAGCCATTGGCAGGACTTGTGGCAGGGACCTGGAGCAGAGAATACTGACTGGTGGGGACAAGAAACATGGGTGGGAGCTGCCAGCCAAAGATACATCCTTGCAAAGGGCCCCAAGTTTTCAGCCCAATACGTCTCTTCGCTCAGACTTTGGAGACAGCCCTGGTTGGGAATGTGGAGAATGGCTGTCAGAACATCCTCCAGGGAAGGAAGTTTGTGATATATGAGTTGTCCCCACATATGCAGGTACTCACGTCACATCCCTAACCCCACAGATATAGCAAAAGATGACATCACTCACATCCTGGTATCTTTAGCTACAGCTACTGTTGATGGACTCTGGTCAAAGAACAAAAAGGCCAGAGAGGCCTGATGAGGAGATGGAAAGACCCATATGACTGAGTTGATGTGACGTGGTTAATTAAGGAAGACACCATACATCAAATTCCATCAGAATCTTTATCATTTTCCATGCAATTTGGGCCTGAATGTCTTAAGCTCTGGGCTGAAGTCAGGAGTACAGCTCTTTATCTTCCTCTGAAAGATGGCAAGGTCACCTTGTGCCTGCCAGTAAACTTCACTGACTCTCCATAACTCCAACTGCAATAAGAAGAAACTAATACCTGTGAATTATAGAGAGGTTTTAAAGGCTGACAGCATTTTCCAAATTATTTAGGGGTTAGAAGAGGAGACATTTTCTGAATCCAGAGTATTATTACAGCAGAATTGAGGCTTTTTAGAGCTGGAAGTGTTCCTTCCATTTTACAGATCCTAGGATACTGAGGCTCAGAGCAAGAAAGTGACTTCTCTGAGATCACACAGTCTGTCAGTGACAGTCTGAGAATAAGGAGCTGAATCTCCTTATTCAGCATCTGAATAAGGATGCATGTCTCCTGGATTCAGCTGGGGCATGCAGATTGACCTGCTGGATTTTTTGACAATGAACAAACACACAAACAACAAATATGAACCATTTACTATGCCCAAAGAATGCAGCTCTCCAGAAAAAAAGCATCTTCTTAGAAGCCTTTCAACATTGATTTTCCAAACCCTTCTGCCACTGAAACTTCTTCAGGCAGGCCCACATCATTTTTTTCGTCTTTTTTTCCAAAGGAATAACAAGTTCTTTCTTCCAGTTTCTACTTAATAATGCTGCAGTAGTGAACTTTTTCCTTCCCTCATTAAAGTAGCCCTGGATTGGGTCAGAGGAAAGCTGATTTGAGGTCTCCGCCTTTGTAACCAAGCCCTGGTTTTTTTGTTTTGTTTTGTTTTGTTTTGTGGTACGCAGGCCTCTCACTGTTGTGGCCTCTCCTGTTGCAGAGCACAGGCTCCAGACACGCAGGCCCAGCCGCTCCGCGGCATGTGGGATCTTCCTGGACCGGGGCACGAACCCGTGTCCCCTGCATCGGCAGGCGGACTCTCAACCACTGCGCCACCAGGGAAGCCCCCAAGCCCTGGCCTTTAACTGGGATCTCCTCGGCAGCATCCCTGTTGCCCGTAGCAGGAAGACATCTTCCACTGGGTTATGAATTCTGATTTTTTTACCTTAAGTCTTGAGCACTCCCTACAAATAAAATTTTAATATAATTGGTTTCGGTGCACGTAGGAGCCTTTTAATTACCCTCTGAAAGATGCTTAGGCAACAGCTTGCTATTAGGTTAAACAGTGTCAGCATCTGTACTGTAAATACAAACTTTGCACACCCATATTTGCCTTTCACTGTTTTTTCTCTAAGGAGCCTTCTTTGGGAGTACAGCTTCAATCCAATGGACTGAGTGGACATCATTCCCTTTGGAACACCATCTTTTCTTCTCCTGACTCCCCTCAAAGCTGGATCCTGGCCATTTCAGACACCTTCATAAAACCATGGGGCACCTTGTGATAATTCAGGAGCCGATTACAAAGCGACAGGCTCCCCAGGCAGAGCGTCCTCTCCTCTGCAGCTCATGCCTGGCCATTTCACTGCTCATTAGCCCCTTTTCCAGAGAGTGAGCAGGGAAAACAAAAAGAGCTGAAATTCAAACCCATCCATTTGTTTCCTATTAGCTGCTCTAGTTAAAAGTTTAGTGCAGGAGCAGGCTGAAATGATTAATTAATATAAAGTTTGAGGATTGTATCTGCAGCTCATTTGTTTAAGCTCGTCCTTCCTCTTGGAATCATCTATAGTACAAAATGTACTGGCTGCAGGACCAGGCTAAGAAAGTTACTATGATCATTTTGGCCCCAGGAAAGATAATCATGGCAAGCAACTGAGGGAAAACTGACATCAGACTTTCTAAAGCATCCAAAACTTTATGTTATCTCATATAAACTTTTAGAGTTTTTTTAAATTAAATTGTAAAATAAACTATCCCATGGCTAGTAAAAACCAAAATAACTGCTTCCCTCTTTGTCTATTCCACTTACAGAAACCCAACTGCAGAGAAAGTCATACTTATAGAAATAATAAATCTTAATAATGCTATCAGGAAAACTGACTTTTAACGACAACGAATTTACACAAGATACTAAGCAAACATTGCAGCAAGCTAATCCAGGCTGTTAAATAAACAATTAAAAGTAATCATGCAAGATAAACCCCTCAGAGAGCAGAAAGATTTTCAAGAGGAATATTTACCTGTGGATAGAGAAAAATGTATATTCAGTTTAAAGAAATAGGCTGTATCTTCCTTTAGACAAAAAGATTGTTATCTCACGCATTAATATGTGTTGGTTTATTCTGAACATTATTTGAATATTTCATCAGAAAATTATTTTCCCTCTAAGCACATGGGTTTTTTCTATTATATCCATGTGTATACCCAAGGCTGAAAGCTTTTACAGAAGGAATACATCTCTAACCTTTGCAAGACATGATAGAATATATAAGTTACTGAAATTCACTTTATTATCAAATTTGCAAGAATATACCCAAGGCATGCAATGAGGTGTCTCTACACATATGATACAGACTCTACTTCCTGAGTCATTTTAACCAAAACTCAAGGACAATTCACTCATAAAGCATAGAGAAATTGAGAGACTGAGCTGTTATAGAAGGCAGCTGGGGACTTCCCTGGCAGACCAGTGGTTAAGACTCCATGGTCCCAATGCAGGTGTTGCAGGTTCGAACCCTGGTCGGGGAATTCAGATCCCACATGCCATGCTGCGCGGCCAAAAAATTAAAAGGAAAAAAAAAAAAAAAAAGAAGGCAGCTGGGTTCTAGCCCTGCCTTGTCACCACCAACTGTGGAACCTTGGACCAGCCCCTTCCCTCCCTGGGCCTCTGCAAGAAATGGTCTCAACATGTCCTCTAACTCTAAAGTTTTGTGGTCTGTGAGACAGAGGATCACGCAAGATCAGAAGAAAGCCCAGCCAAGTTAGAGAAGTGCACATTCAAAGTTCAGCTGAGGATAGGAATGATCCTACATGACAGATCCAGGGCTGGAAACCTCTAATTAACTGGAGGTGATGAGGGTGGGTGTGGAGAGGGCATGCTCAGCCCCGAGACTGCAGCTCAGTACTGCTGTTTTATGAATTTCATTATTTCACCTAGATATCATCAGGCTCTAAAAACTCTTTTGTAAGGTGGGGAAAGGATTTAGAAGCCATAATGCTCATCTATTAACCTACAACTGAGGATAGATATTTATAGAAACTGAAATACTCCCCCTAGCTATTCAGAGTAACTGTTCCTGTCATGAGGTAACTAGAGCCCTCAACCAGTCATACAAACATTGCCCAACAAGTACAGAATTAGTTAGAGCTGAGCTGGTGCTGAGAGAGGAAGGAATAGCATATAAAAACCTCTAAGGTCAAATTAAAGAACGTGTTCTTAGCCAAGGCTCTCAGACCTGGGCCTGGGCTTCAAGGGATCTGTGACCTTCCCAAAACAGTCAGCAAAACTACATAATGAATATGGCCATGTGCATTTTCCTAAGAAGAGTGTCCATAGCATTCATCAGCTTCTCAAAGAGTTCTGTGATCTCTAAAGGTTCGTGAACTATTGGGATATACAGAAGAACAGACTCAAGATAAACAGGGAGGAGACTGAGGCAGCTCTGAAGAGTCTGAAATCAGAGCCAGCTCTGAGGATTCTCTAAGAAAGGTCAAGTTTGGAAGGAAGGGCCAAGCAGAGGCTTGGTCCAGGCCAAATGGGATGCTATAGCACCATCTCCAGGGATCCCTGAAAGGGTCAGGTCCACGGGTCGGACACAATGACTCAGTGGCCACCACAAGAGACTTCACTCACATGTGAGGCTGTAAGGCAAGTAGGTCACCAGGGCTCCTGTAAATCCCGCTGTACAGTGAAGACAATTCTACAGGATTACTCACAAACAGATGGGAGGCATCAGACTGATTCCCATTCACCCCAGCTTCAGTCTAGCTCATACCCACCTCCTCTGATTGAGCACTGCCCCTCTATCCCATGTTTTCCTTTTTTTCCAAAATCCACCCCTGATTTCTCTATGGGCAAAAGGGACACCATGGGAAGAGAAAAATAGGTTTGGCCCCAGGAGGCCAGTGGGAACACATGAGTAGTACTTCTTACAAGAGCTTTTATCAGGGTAGATGGTGGACACTTTGGGCCAAGGTGCCATTCAAATGTAAAGTTGAATTACGTCATTCAGTATGACAATCTCTAGGTCCATCCATGTTGCTGCAAATGGCATTATATCATATGATATCGCTTATATGTGGAATCTAAAAAAAATGGCACAAATGAATGTATTTACGAAACAGAAATAGAGTCACAGATATAAAAAACAAACTTATGGTTACCAGGGGGAAGAGGGGGAGGGATAAACTGGGAGATTGGGATTGACATACACACACCACTATATATAAAATAGAGAACTAATAAGAACCTACTGTATAGCACAGGGAACTCAACTCAATACTCTGTAATGACCTATATGGGAAAAGAATCTAAAAAAGAGTGAATCTATGTATATGTATAACTGATTCATTTTGCTGTACACCTGAAACTAACACAGCATTGTAAGTCAACTATACTCCAATAAAATTTTTTTTAAATATAAAGTTGAATTAATTAAAATGAAAAACAATTTAAAATTAACTCCTTTAATAACACTAGCTGCATTTAAAATGCTCAGTAGCCACATAAGTTTAGTGGCTACTTTTTGGACAATTCAACTATAGAATATTTCCACCATCACAGAAAGTTTTTCTCTAATCCAGTACCAAACTCTGTGACACAAACAGTAATTACAACAGTGATTTAGAGAACAGTAGAGCCTACAGTGAACAGAAATGGGCTCACTGTAAAGGGCTTCAGGGAGGAAATGGGACTTACGCTGAGCCTCAGAGGGTGAGATGAAAGCATGAGAAGGGGCTTTTCATCCGGAAGCCATAGTAAGAACGAAGGCGAGAAGGAGAAGAAACGGGCACAGGCCTAGCTAGAGCCAGGTGCAAGTTCACGATGAACAAATACAGCAGGAATGAATGGATGAATGGCAGGAAACAAGATAAGTAGGCAGGCTGGAGACAGATTGCACAGGCATTTCAATACCAGGCACTGTAATTTAGGCATGACAATAATAGCTCCTAACACTGACCACCACTTATTTAATGCTTATTGTGTTTCAAGCTTTGTACTACGAGATTTACATAAATTATTAAATTTACTCCTCACAGCACCAAGAGGTAAGTGCTATGAACTCTATGATGAGGATGGCAAAAGCAATGACTGGAGAGTTTAGGTAACTAATACCCGAGATCACGCAGCTTGGAAATGGTGGGCTACAATTCAAACAATATGGCTGTTGTGGCCAGTGCTTCCACCTTACACTTTCCTGCGCCCTGCCTGGTTTCCAAACAGCTTTCTTTTTAATTAAAAAGGGCCTTTCGGACTTCCCTGGTGGTGCAGTGGTTAAGAATCCGCCTGCCAATGCAGGGGACACAGGTTCGATCCTGGTCCGGGAAGCTCCCACATGCCATGGAGCAACTAATACTGTGTGCCACAACTACTGAGCCTGCGCTCTAGAGCCCGCCAGCCACGACTACTGAGGCCGAGTGCTACAACTACTGAGCCCGCACGCCTAGAGCCCATGCTCTGCAACAAGAGAAGCCACCACAATGAGAAGCCCACGCACTGCAACGAAGAGTAGCCCCCGCTCGTTGCAACTAGAGAAAGCCTGTGTGCGGCAACAAAGAGCCAACACAGCCAAAAATAAATAAATAAAATTTAAAAAAAAAAAAAAAAAAAAGAAGGGCTTTTGCCTCCACCCTTTGCACTGTATATCAACGGTTTCTAAGGCATCTCTTCTGGAAGTCCCTTTACTTTTTCTAACACTTAGGGGAAAATACTTTCTTAACGGGGCCCCAGTCCTTAGTAGTTTAGACTGTGTGGCATCAGCGAGGACAGGAACATGGTGGAAGGGATTTGGAAAATGGCACAGATTGGCCCAATTATGAAGATAAGAGACATCTAGAAGAAGAGGCTGGTGTATTCAAGGCCTCACCAACTTTTCAATTGATCTCTAGGCCACAAGTCATCTCCCTGACTTCAGAGCCCCACACACCCATCAGGTGCAGGGCAGGATTCCTGGCTCCATGGGCTCCTGGCCCCTTCATGGCCCCTGTCATCATCTCTCATTCCTCCAAGGAACTTGTTGGCTACCTTCTTTTGCAGGTTTGGGTTTCGGAGTTTGCACATATGGACCCTTCCCTCTTATAACCATGACTACAATCTGAGCTGGCTGCTCCTGGGCCGACCCAGCCTTGGACTGTGACCATAAATTGGAACAAAAGGCTTCCCACGGGAGAAAGACGTTAACATGCTTTTCCATGCCTCTGTGCTTTTTCTATAGAAATAGAATACTTTATTATGTTAACAAAGCGTGACAATTCATCTCAAATTATTATAGATAAAAATTGATTACAGCGTTTAGAGCTAGATTAAAGAAATACATATACCTCATTGCTACTTTTAACAGCAATCATTCACTGCTTAATCTAATCTTGGCACTTGCCCAAAACTTCATCTAGAATTCAACCTGTGTCTTTCCTGAGAGTCTAAATCCTGTTTAGGGTTGGTACTTGGTTTTTTTTTTTCTTCAGGGTGTTAGAGATTTGGGCACCAGTAAATATTTCACGTGGTTTCTCTCCAGCTTTCCACAATCTTAGCTGCCTTCATACAGCTTCTCAATGAGGTGGTGCCCTGCTATGTTCTAACATCCTAATTAACAGTCTTGCTGTTTAATTATTCTGCTCTTCTGTGTGAGAGACTGATCTTCTACTCCACACCATTTGCCAACAGCCAAAAAGAGAAAGTGGTTAGATTCATGCCACATACCCATGGTGTGGAGCATACACACACACACACACACACACACACACACACACACACACGAGTAGTTTTTCTTTTCATCTAGTGAGAAGGGTATGATTTCACACAAAGAGGAAGTCCTTCTTCAACCAGCCCTTCTGTCCATGAAAGTCAAATGTTCGTTTTCTTACTTGCTTGTTTAATAAGGGCTAAAGACCTCCAATTCATTCACAATCCTTGTTCTACCTAAACCATATTTAAGCAGAATATAATATTTTAAAACCAAGATGGAGATGTTTTTCTTTAATATCTTATTTTAGTAGGTTGTCAGGTATAAGGGTAAAACATCCTATTCCTATATACAAAAATAGAATTCAAATTTGTACATCATGAGAATCAGTTCCTTCTGAGTTCTATAAAGAAAGGTGCTCTTATAACAGAAACAGAATCACAGGGTGTGCCAAATTCTGACTGACAAATGAAGGGCTGGAGGTGGGAAATCATCATCTTGCAACCACCAGAGCAAAGATTGGTCCAAGCAAGAATCATCAATGGTTGCTAAATCTGGAGGGAATTGTTGATGAGGAACAGAATGTCTTCATGGTCTTAAAGGGTCTCCTGAGAGGTGGATGGGGAACAAAATTAGCATCACCAGTGAAAGGCAGCTGGATTTTGTGTGCCTCCAGATGTAATGCTATCTGAAGATTATGCCTGTATTATAACCTGAAGCTGACCATCAAGAAACATCAGACAAAGTAAAAATGAAGAACATTCTGTATACATATATTAAAAAGGACTGAATTCTTCAAAAAGGCCAATGTCTTCAACAACAAAGAAAGGCTATAGAAATGTTCCAGATAAAGAGACTAAAAACATAACAACTAATTGGAATGCTAGAGCCGTGGGGAGAAAATGCCACAAGGGACATTACTGTGTCAACTGAAAAAATCGAAATATAGTAGGTAGATTAGATCAAAGTATTGTATCAATGTTAAATGTCATGAAATTGATAACTGTATTGTGGTTACGAGGCTATTCTTAGTCTTAGGAAATACACACTGAGGTATACCACCTTCATTCAAATTGTTCAGAAAAGAAATTATGTCTGTGTATTTATGTGTTAGAGAGCACATCTGCACTCACAAGCGATAAAGCAAATCCAGCAAAATGTTAAGATACGTGAATATGGGGAAAGAGTATATGGGTGTTCTGTGTTCACCCCTTATTCTTGCAACTTTACTATGAGTTTTAAATTATTTCAAATAAAAAGTTAACAACCACACACACACACACACACACACACACACACACACACATGAAAATCTTGTGAGGGAATACTCAAGGAGAGAAAGAGGACAAACCATCTCCATCCTTAATGTTCTCCCAGGGAGGACCACTGTCTTCACTTACCCCATCCCCCTCCCTCCTCTAGGAGAGATGACCACTGTCACCACAACTGTTCTGGTGGCAGTTTACTCTTCCTACCAATCTTGGCTTAGATTTTAATAAGTATCTTTTTTATCTTGGTCTAGCTGAGACAAAAGTGAAAATGTTTTTTGAATTTTTGTCTTCAAAAATATTCTATGGAAAAAGAAAAAGAGTAGAAAACACAAGTACAAACACAAGTGAGGTTACAAGCATATTTCTCATCTTTAAATTACGAAACACTTGTCAAAAGTTTGATGTCATCATTTACTACACTCACCTAAATTCACCTCAGCTCTAACATGTTTGACTTGCCCAGAGTTAATGTGCCTTCATCTATTTTTCTCAGCTAAGTCTGAGCCCAGATTCACTAGTGACCATTTGACCTTTGTGGCCAGTGTCATCAGCCCAGAATTCTCTGCCTCATACAAATAACCACTCTTTCCATAACAGCTGGTTTATGTGATCAAAAATGAGGTATAGCACCTCACTCCCTGCCCTCAAGAGCTAAATAATTATCTTAACGTCCTAATGTAAGGTGATGGGAGTTTTGCCCTAACTCGTGAATTGTGCGAGAATGAACTACTGTTCTGTTTGATTGATCATGGCTTGATTTTGATGAGGTGAATTTGAAAATTATTTAATGCTGCTTACAGTGCCTAATAAAAATCTTTATTCTTTTAGTTCAAAAAAAAGTCAGTGTGCTATTGAACCAATAAGTTCCCATTTACAGTCTACTGAGGGGTCTGCAATCCTAAGCACATTGGAAGAACAGAGATGATGGACAAACTCAGGACCCAGTGACCCTCGCCAAGTCAGGTCCCATCTCAAGCCACTTGTCCAGGTGCTCCTAAACACACATTCAAGGGCTCATCCCCTGCCCCATTACCACTGCCACACCCCCACTACCACCCACACCTACCCCTTCACCTCTACTGTCAAGGGCGCAGGAAAAATGAAAAGATCTTTAGCCATGCAATACCAATGCATATGACCAGAGAGGGGAACCATTCGATCCCAGACCTCCTCAGTCCAGATGTCTCTTTCTCAGATCCCAATTTAACATTGTTCTCAACCCTAGTCCCCTTAAGTCTGGCTTTCCAAGTAGTCTATTTTTTGTCTTTCTAAGTTGAATTTATATTAAAGTCCCCTGCATATGAACGAGTTCCATTCCAAGAGTGCTTTTGTGAGTCCAATTTGTTCGTAAGTCCAACTAAGTTAGCCTAGGTACCCAACTAACACAATCAGCTATATAGTACTGTACTATAATAGGTTTATAACACTTTTCACACAAATAATACATAAAAAACAAACACAAAATATTTTAAAAAACATTTTTAATCTTACATTACAGTACGTTGAAAAGTACAGTAGTGCAGTACAAAAGCTGTCATACAGGGGCTGGCATCGAGTGAACTGGCAGGAAGAGTTACTGACTGGAGGAGGGAGAGGAGGTGAGAGGTGGTAGAGCTGAAGGATCGTCAGCCATAGGAGACAGAGGGCAAGATGCAATTTCACTCACGCCTGACGTTGATGGCACAGGTTCTGGTTCCTTGCTGGATTCAATTCTATCTACCTTCTTGAAAAAACGATCCAGTGATATCTGGGTAGTAGCTCTTTTTTTTTCTCGTCATAGATGACATGGTAGCACTGGATTGCATTCTGCACGACTGCTGCTACCTTTGTGTACCATTCTGTTTGGGTCCTGTGCCTCAAAAACTAACAGTGCCTCCTCAAATAAAGAAAATCCCCTTGCCATTTCTTGCGTCGTGAATCTCTTCAGTTCTTCAGTTACTTCTTCCTCTTGTCTCTCTTCATCTTTCTCTGCGTCTCCAATTCCATCAGGTCTTCATTAGTAAGCAGCTCATGTTGCACAGCAAGTTCCATCGTTATCGCTTGGCACTTCTTAGCAGTAGCAGCTACATCACTGCTGCTTTTACTCTTGCTTCCGAACATCCTGGGCTTGAAATAAAGATGCCATACTACTGTACCTCTATACAGTACTGTACAGTAAAGTACACAAAAGCACAACCACTTGTAGAGGATGCATGCACGTAACAATGTACACCAGACACGTGAACTAACTTACGTGATTGGACATGCAAACGCACATTTGTGTCTTTGAAAGTTTGCAACTTGAAGGTTCCTATGTAAGGTACTTACTGTAGTTATGGTAGGTTAAATTGCTTTAGCAAATGTATTCACGAATGTAATAGCTCAAATCACATAACAATCCAAGGCAAGAATTTCTGAGTCAGCAGGAAGCTCTTCATCACATAATGACTCAGGGAATCCAGGCCCCTTCCAGTTTGTGGCTACACCATCCTCTAGAGCCCCATCATTCTCTGCAACCTCTGCATCCAGCTGGTGTAAAGGGAAAGAACCTAGAGAAGTTTCACCTGCCTTTTAAAGGCCACAGCTTAGAAGTGGTTCACATCACTTCCACTCATATTCCACTGCTGAGAACTGATCACATGGCCCAAACTACTGCAAGAGGGTATGGGAATTGCAGTCCCTGTCTGGGCAGCTTCCTGTTACCCAGTTGTAGAGGAAAGATTTTTTGGGCAGCCTGCAGACCCGGCCATGGACCTTAAACAAAGAAAATGGGAAGGTTTGATTAATGGAAATCACATTGGAAAACAAAGAAGGACTCTGAAAGTTTATTTCAATTACTTTTTTCTTTTGAATTATTTTAATGTTTGTCTGTTTATTTATTTCCAAAGAAATCTATGCCTTAGAATTATGTTCATACAATTATTTGTATTCTTTATTCTTAATTTTTTTAAATATTTATTTATTTATTTAATTGCACCAGGTCTTAGTTGCAGTTCGCAGACTCCTTAGTTGCGGCTCCAGGGCTCCTTAGTTGCAGCTCGTCAACTCCTTAGTGCGGCAGGCAGACTCCTCAGTTGCAGCACACAGGCTCCTTAGTTGTAGCATGTAAACTCGTAGTTGTGGCATGCATGTGGGATTTAGTTCCCTGAGCAGAGATCAAACCCGGGTCCCCTGCATTGGGAGTGCAGAGTCTAATCTGCTGCACCACCAGGGAAGTCCCTATTCTTAATTTTTTTGCTAAAAGTTTTGAGGCAGGTACTAGATTCATTGGGGAAGAAAGAATGGTATTGATTTTTGTTCAAGGTCAATGCAAATATTGTAGGGAAAAATGCATTCTCAGGCAAAAGATCAGAAATTTGGGGAAGTCTGGTTTTCCCATGACTACCTCTCCAACATCATTTTCCACGCACCTTCCCCTCATGTGTCACACTCTAGCCTCACTGCCTTACTTACTCTTCCTAGAAGAATCCAAGCACACTCTCACTCCATGACATTTGCATTTTCTCTTTCCCTGCCTGGAACACGTCTTCCAGATATTTACATGTCTTGCCTCCTTATGTAATTCAGGTCACTGAAAAAATGTGGCCAATTTGGAGAGGGATTCCCTGACTTTCCTACTCAATATAAAATAGCATTCTTTCCCCAGCCGTCACATCACTTCTATTCTTCCACTCTGCTTTTTCTTCATGCTTATCACTACTGCAATATACTATATATTTATTCATTTATTTTGCTTATGCTCATCTTCCTCACTAGCAGGTAAGCTACATGTAGGCAAGATCTTTGCTTTATTTGTTGCTGTATCACCAGGAACTTAGACATGCTTGGCAAAAAGTAGATGTTCTGAAAGTATTTATTGGAGGAATAAATGTACTTGATCAGGTATGAGCAAAGCCACAAAAATAAATACTGTTCAAACCACATCAATATTCAAAAGTTCCCACAAAAAAAGGAGCTCTTTTGTTGTTCTAGTTTTTTTTTTATTTACCATATTTTAAACGGGTGACAACTGGATACCCACATGCAAAAGAATGAAGTTGGACCCCTTCCTTACACCATACACAAAAATTAACTCCAAATTGATCATAGACATAAATGTAAGAGCTAAAACTATAAAACTCTTAGAAGAAAACACAGAAATAAATCTTCATGACATTGGATTAGGCTGTGAATGCTTTCTTAGATATGACACCAAAAGCATAAGTGATAAAAGAAAAAACGGATACACTGGACATCATCAAAAATTTTAAAAACCCTTGTTCTTCAAAAGGCATCATTAGGACAAAGAAAAGACAACACACACATAGGGTGAGAAATGTTCTTGAGTCGTATCTCTGATAAAGGATTTTATATATTATAGAATATAAAGAACTCTTACAACTCAACAATAAAAAGATTAATAACCTAATTTAAAACGGTCAAAGGATCAGAATAGACATATCTCCAAAGAAGTTATGCAAATAGCTGATAAGCACATGAAAAGATGCTCAACATCATTAGCCATCATGAAAATACACATGAAAATAACATAAGCTACCACTTAAGGCCCACTAGAATGGCTTTAATCAAAAGACAAGAGTTGGGCTTCCCTGGTGGCGCAGTGGTTGAGAGTCCGCCTGCTGATGCAGGGGACACGGATTTGTGCCCCAGTCCAGGAAGATCCCACAGGCCGCAGAGCGGCTAGGCCCGTGAGCCATGGCCGCTGAGCCTGCGCGTCCGGAGCCTGTGCTCCACAACAGGAGAGGCCACAACAGTGAGAGGCCCGCGTACCGCAAAAAAAAAAGACGAGACTTGGTGAGGATGTGGAGAAATTGAACCCTCACTGCTGATGGGAATGTAAAATGTAAAATTTCAGCCACTTTGGAAAACAATTTGGCAATTCCTCAGAATGCTAAATATAGGGTTATCATATAACCCAGCAAATCCATTCCTACGTATATACCCAAGAAGGATAAAATTATTTATCCACACAAAAATTTGTACATGAATGTTCATAGCGGCATTAATCATAATAGCCAAAAAGTAGAAACAACCCAAATGTCCATCAGCTAATGAATGGATAAATCAAATGTGGTATACACACATACAATTAAATATTATTAGGCAATATAAAGAAATGGAGTACTGGTACATGCTACAACACGGATGAACTTTGAATACATCACGCTAAGTGAAAGAAGCCAGTCACGAAAAACAACATATTGTATGATTCCATTTACATGAAGTGTCCAGAAGAAAGTATTAAGTGGTGGCCTATGGCTCAAGGAGTTGGGAGGAATGGGGAATGATTGCTAATAGGTATGGGGTTCCTTTTGGGGTGATGAAAGTTACACAACTCTGTGAATATACCAAAACCTATTAAGTTACACACGTTCAATTGGAGGAATTATGTGTTGTGTGAATTATAAGTTTTTCTTTAAGTAATGAGCCCTCAACTAGTTTTCTGTTTCAGGGACAGAATTAAATCCATGTCACACCTACATTGTTGATACTTGACCTAAACCACTTACAGTGTTCTAGAGCTGTGGTTCAAAAAGCATGGTCCCTGAACCAGTGACATCAGCACCCTCAGTAATTTGTCAGCAGATTCCTTGGCCTCACTATAGCCCTTCTGAATCAGAAACTGAGGTGGAGCCCAGCAACGTGTGTTTGCCCCCTAGGTGATTTTGATGCTCACTAAAGTGTTAAACTCACTTCTCTGGAAAAGGAGGAACCTAAGATCTCTCGTCCCGGGAAAAGTTTGACTGTACAAAATTCCTACCCACCTCCACTCTCATGATACTGAATGGGACACTTTCTTTTTAAATAATAGTCAGGGCTACTCTGCTCTTTTCCTCTCTTCTCTCCCCACACATACAGTTAAGTCATGGCTTCCTCTGTGTGATGCTACCCACCCCCACCTCTCTGAATTCCTTTCTCTATGTGTCCATAAGTAACAAACAAATATTTAGGTTCAGAGGGAGCTAGGAGAGCCCATTTCTTTGTCTTGAGACCTCAAGCACATGAACAACTTGGTCTCTTACCAAAGCATGCTGCATTGTCGTTATTGGGTATTTGAGTCCCAAATTGTTATTGTTCTTTGCGAATACAGCTCCCTTGAAACTCTGTGGGGATAAGGGGTGCGTGTCAGGCCAGGATGGGGGCATGACCTCATAATAGCATCAAATATTCACTCTTAGTCCTGAGCACCTACCAGCATGATATTTACCATATCCCCAGGGCAAGTACCACATTTACTTAACTTACCAAACATCTACCCCTCTTACACCAACCTACTTTGTTTACCCACACCTCCACCTACATGATCAGCATGGTCAGGGCACAGCTGTGTATAATGGCCTTTACGTGCTCACTGAGGTTTTCTGGAAAGCTCAAGGGCATGGGTGGTTGGTCTAAGGTCTCAGAGAGTCAGTGGCAGGACCCTGTGGCCTCAGGCAGCATGGCTCCACGCCCTACAAGAAAGTAAGCCCCTTGTCTAAGGGCTAAATATAGGTCACCGGCCCTCAGGTGGGTCACACCAGGGATGAACAGGTGACTCTATCAGCCATGCTAGATGTGCACGCATACGTGTGTATATAATAGATCCAGAGACATAGAAATATATCCTCTCACAGGCTCCCTTTCTTTCTGCAACAGAAAACAGAAATAGAGAAAAACTTAACAACTGCAAACCCAGAGCCAATTTATCAGAAACCAAATTAAAGCTGTTGGGTATTTTTGTTGAAACATCTCTATGTCTGAAATCTAATTTCTTGCAACTTTCCATATAGGATCCTATGTTGTATTATTTATAAGAAAATAATATTCTGCCCTCCCTTGACAGCATCTCCTGGCTGCAGAAACTACTGCAGCCATGAAGTAACAGAATGATTTGGGTAATGTTTCCATAGCTACCTTGCTTCGAAGTGAGGTTTATTCTGTTTTAAAGTCTACTGACCTGTTCACATCCCTATTTAGAATATTTTTCAATCTAATCCCTTGTCTGGCTATTATTGTATAATGTTCCTGTTATTCCTACATTTAAGGAGGTTCTGGATGCATAAATAAAAGCCTGGTAAGCAGGCCTTCCAGTTAGACATAACAATATGATGAAATTTTTTTCTTTTTTCTTTTTCTATTCCTTTCGAATCCAATGTGTATTCATTCTATCCTACCCTTGCACTGGGAAACCTTCCCAGGGTTTTTGGAGGTAAAGGCTGTTGAAGGTGCACTGGTGCCCTCTTGTGGTCATTCTGGCCTTATGGTTTCTTCCCAGAAGCCTATTCTACAGACAACTGATTTTGCCAAGAAGGTAATGAGAAAGCCAAATGCCATTGCTAATTGTCATAGGTGTCCTTGTGTCTGTGTCTTTTGACTCCTGCAGGCATGAGGGTCTATCTAGAAGGACAGGCAGACTCTCTCGAGTGGCAGTGTAACAATGAGGGTTACAGACCTCTGCTCTTTCTTCCAAGGCAGAGGCCTCATTACTAAAGAATACTGGTTCAACGGGTAAGCCACAGGAAGTGAACTGGGACATACCTCCAGGAAGATGGCACACCAAACAACTCTCGGAAAGGCCTTGTAATGAAGGCAACCCACAGAAAGAGGAGACAGCTTCATCTCAAGAGAACACAGGGACTTCCCTGGTGGAGCAGTGGTTAAGAATCAGCCTGCCAATGCAGGGGATATGGGTTTGAGCCTTGATCTGGGAAGATCCCACATGCCGCAGAGCAACTAAGCCCATGCGCCACAACTACTGAGCCTGCACTCTAGAGCCCATGAGCCACAGCTACTGAGCCTGCATGCCACAACTACTGAAGCCCGTGCGCCTAGAGCTTATGCTCCGCAACAAGAGAAGCCACCGCAATGAGAAGCCTGCGCACCGCAACGAAGAGTAACCCCTGCTTGCCACAACTAGAGAAAGGCCGTGCACAGCAACGAAGACCCAATGCAGCCAAATTAAATAAATAAATAAATTTATTTTTTTAAAAAAGAGAGAACATAGACCATCCTTAAAAAAGACAGCAAGGAACAGGTAGTACCACATGCCTTTTTTAGAAGCTGAAAATATAAAGCTCCAGTTCTGGTGAGAAATCAACATAAAATAACCAGTAAAATTCTAGTTAATTCAATGTAACTGACTTTTATTCAATAAGTATAACAGAGGGACGTCCCTGGCGGTCCTGCGGTTAAGACTTTGCCTTCCAATGCAGGGGGTACGGGTTTGATTCCTGGTCCGGAAACTAAGGTCCCATACGCCTCGTGGCCAAAAAAACAAAAACATAAAACAGGAGCAATACTGTAACAAATTTAATAAAGACTTTAAAGGTAAAGGTGGTCCACATCCAAAAAAACCTAATAATAAATAAATAAATAAACAAACAAATATAAGAGGGAGCGAATGATATATGGTCCCAGTGTTGTCCACTAGAACTTTCTGCAATAGTGGAAATGTTCTCTATCCTTATTGCCCAATACAGTGGTTACTAGCTACATGGGCTATTGGATACTTGAAATGTGGGAAACTAAATTTTAAATTTTATTTCATTTTAATTAATTTAAATAGCCACAAGTGGCTAGTGGCTACCATATTGGACGGCACAGGTCTTGAAAGACAGATAAGACTAAGACAACTACAGTATCAGTAGAGTTTGTAGTACAGGGAAGTACAAATAAAGTTCCACAGTGGGAGGGATGAGTAGAGATGACCATAGAAGTTTCCTAAAGGGGAGGCATTTGAGCTGGCTTTGAAACATGGGTTGATCTTATTAGACAGAAGCGGTAAGGAGATCATTCCAGGTGGCAGGAACTGCAGGTACAAAGGCATGGAGATGGCGTACTGTAAGTAAATGTCCAAGGAACAGAGGTGTGGAGTATGAGGTACATGTGGCTGGAAAGAACACTAGAAGCATAGGTTGAAACAAGGACTATGAAGCCTTGAATGTCTTGTAAGATACTTTAGTTAAAATCTATAGTCGATGGAACATTTAACAATCCTTCCACTAAAAGAGGCTTGGAGGGCACATGAGAGCCTATATCACTAGGGAATCTGAGGTGCCAGGGGACCAAGGGCTCTATGGCAGAAGTCACTGAATGCTAGCTATTGTTATCAGAATTCCAGTTTAGGCTGATTAGCCTAATGACTGTGTGTGGAGGAAGAGGGAAGAGGGCCTCAAGGTGGGGTAACAAGAGGAAACCATTGCAACAGCTGGCCCAGTGAGAAACATGGAGGGTCTTAATGAGGATGAGGGACTGGGTGGTCCCACCTGGGGCCCCCAGTGTCGCAAATGTGATGCATCAGAACTATCATGCTATTGTAACCCTAGTGAAGCCAAAGACTCAGAGCAGTGTCACATCCTAAGACATGCCATCCAACAATCAAAAGGTAACTTCAAAATAACTTGAGTTATTTCCTGCATTTCTCAAATACCTGTGGGTTGCCTCAGATCACATTCTGGCACCCTGAGGACTAAGGAACTCAAAGAAATTCCTTTCTTCTCTCATCCACTTCCCTCATTCCCCACAGCTACTCCCACATCTCTCCTCAAAACTGCCTAGAAAACTCGTCCTCCATCACTGAGCCCTAAGCTTCCTGTCTCTCCACCCTTTCCCTCTCCAGCTCTCTCTTCATCCCCTGGTCTCCAATTTCTGCCCCTCTAAACTCTAAGGAACTAGTCCCCTCATTGTGCAGGGGATAGCAAGAAGCAGGATGCAAAGCCAGAACAATCTTTATGTGGCAAGGGAGAGTAAAAGTTGGGAATTTTCATAGATTCACCCACTCCCCCCCAGAAAAAAGAAAACGCTCTCTCATATACAAATACATGTCTCTCATATACAAATACATGCTGTAGGGACTCTGGCAGTTCAGTATCTCCCTCCCTCCACCACCACCCCCAGGCTCCCACTTTTTTTTCCATCTTTTTTTATGGTAATTTCCAAGTCGGATCCTCAGACCAGTGGCACTGCATCAGCCGGGAGCCCCACTCCAATCTACTGAATTACAATCTCTGGGGAAAGGGTCCAGGAAACTGTCTTAATGTGCCTACCAGGAGAGACTTCACATTAGATGTTAGGAATCACCAGTCTAACAGAGTTGAGAGCCATTACTCTCTTGTACCTGTGGGGTACAAGAGAGTAAACAGCCAACTGAACTTGCCTGGATTTATCAGCCCCTTCTAATAAATCTTAGGACTAGGTAATGGGAAATTTCCCAGGCAGAGATATATCCATATTCATATAAGCCTCCTTCACTAAAAGAGACTTGGCTTGGGTAATGTTTCATAACTTCTTGCACATCATGGTTCATGAGGAAAGTGAGAAGATATGGAGTCACACCAGAATTAACATAAGATGATCTCCAGCAGAGGGGCTTGGCTCTGGACTATAGAGAGGACAGTATTTCTGGAGATAAACAATCATAAGATTTCCCTGTTTTCCTTAAAGGAAGCAAGTGTGAGGCCATCTCCTAACAGCAAAACATTAGGTTCCATCTCACCCATACTGGGGCCCTGAAACACCAGGAGAAAGAGGCAAAATTACTGCCACCATCCTGCTGGTGGCCCATTCTGCCTTATAAGCAGCACATTAGATGGATGCAATTTCTAGTTCATACCCTAAGCTGCCTCTGAGGTGAGAGAGGGGGTCCTTGGATGTGGATATCATAATCTGCTTCTTTCCCCCAAATGTGAGCCCAGTTAAGGACTTCCTCTAAGTTATGGATGAAACCATAACCATACCACTTTCTGCGTCTAAATATAGCCCCAGACTCTCAGATCTGTACTTGGTTACTTAATCCTGTTCCATGTTAACTGTTAGTCTACCATTGTGTTCTAGTTTCCATTGTAATGGTTGAGAAGTCTGCTGTCATTCTAATTATCATTTCTCTGTAGGTGAAGTCTACTTTCTGCATTTATGACATTTTCCTCTCTAATGTTTTTCATTTTCATATGTCTAGGTGTGGATTTTTCTTTTTGTTTATCTTATCAAGACTCATGATTCCTGAATGAGAGAATTCCTGTCTTTTATCAACACTAGAAAATTGTCAGCCATTTTCTTCAAATATTGTTTTTCTGGGCTTCCCTGGTGGCGCAGTGGTTGAGAGTCCACCTGCCGATGCAGGGGACATGGGTTTGTGGCCCAGTCCGGGAAGATCCCACGTACCGTGAAGTGGCTGGGCCCGTGAGCCATGGCCGCTGGGCCTGTGCGTCCGGAGCCTGTGCTCTGCAGCGGGAGAGGCCAAAACAGTGAGAGGTACTGCAAAAAAAAATTTTTTTTTAATTTAAAAAATAAATAAATATTCTTTTTCTACAATTTTTACTTTAGTCTTTCTTGTTGTGTGCACACGTGTGTATATATGTCTGTGTGTGTCTTAAACTCTCTTTCATGTTTTCTATGCCTTAGCTTCTCTGTGCTGCAATTCAGTTCATCAATTTCCCTTTGAGTCTGTCTGATTTGCTGTTTATTCCGTCTGTTAGGTTTTTTATTTTAATAACTATAATGTCATTTCTAGAAAGTATATTTAATTCTGCCTTTTGGGTTTGTCTGCCTTTTTAATAGTGTCTCATAAATTTCTCATGTTTTTTGTTGCTTGTTTTTTATCTTTAGTCATAATCATCCAGGAATTCATTCAACACTTATTGAGAGCCTAGTATATATCAGTTACTGTGGGCATTGGAAAGTGGATAAGACATAATTTCTATTGTCAAGGAGGTATAAGGGTGAAAACACAGTACATAAATTATGACACAATATGTAAGGACTAGGATAGCTATTTGATAATTTGAAGGGAGAATCTGATCCAGCACAAGGGGATCAGAAAAGATTCCAAAAAGATGTAAGGCCTGAACTAAGTCCCAAAATATTAGGAGGTATTAGGCAGGTGATGTGACAAGAGACAATATTAGCAAAGAAGGTGAATATATGCATAAGAGTGCCATGAACCACCCTAGCTCTTATGGCTGGAACTTAAAGTTTAGAAGCTAGAATAGATGGAAGAGTGGGCAGGGGCAAGAGAGGAAGATGGAAGTGTGATCATGGGCCAGGTCATGGGGGACCTGGTAAGCACTGGTGAGAAGCTCAGACAGTATTATATGTTCAATGGGGACCTAGGGTAAGAGAAGAGTTGCAGAGGAGCATGTAGCCCATCATAACAAAAAAATTTACTAATGACAAATAAATGCCAGTATTAGGTGAAATTGTTGGTGAGTTGAATCTAGAATAGGGGCATCTGTCTGCTCCAGCAAGTAACAAATGTGTCAATAGATTGCACAGTACATGCCCTGACTAAAAGTATTGAAATTCAGATAGATAGATAGATAGATAGATAGATAGATAGATAGATAGATAGATAGATACCACCAAATGGATAACATGCTGGCCAAAGAATCTACTTACTGGCTTTGGCTTAGATCATTTGTAATTAGTGTGTCTAAGAAAGTACTGAACTCCAATTGCTGAATTTTCTAGGACTAGCTTACCCTAGTCCTAGAACATACCATAAGGTATGTTCTTGTGTGTGCTTTCAGGTGCCTAGGAATTCTTAGAGGATCCCAGGCTTACTGAAAAGAACTGCAGACATTTTCTTCCATGTCTGCAATTGGAAGGCAATCTAAAAAAGATAGTCAACATTTATTAAGTGCTGGCCATGGGCCAGGCTCTGTTCTATGCACTTTACATGCATTATCCCATTATATCTTCACAGCATCCCAATGGGTTAGGTACTTTTATTATTCCCACTTTACAAATGAGGAACAGCCCATGCTCTTAACCTCTATGCTCTGCTGCCTTCCAAAAATTCTACAGATGAAAAGTAGTGACATCTATGTCATAGCATTTGTTGGTCTTCATCTGTACCACTCCAGAGGGCACATCTCCTTGTCTACAGAAAAACTTCATCTAACCTGTACACTCAGGTGTATGAAGCCAGGAGGAAGCAGCTTGATCCTGTCCATTATTCTCTGGAGGACATCACTGGGAGAACCCTTTCTCCCACTACCACTTGGTGCAGTCTCAAAGCTCTGGAAATTCAATCATTGATTAGCCTGAGAGTATAAAAAGCTGTAATGGGGGAAAGTACTATTGAATTTTCATTTTTGACTTGTTTTAAAAATACTTCAGTTCTGAGTGGAATCTTGGTTTACTAAGCTTGATGGAGCCACAAATGCTACATCCTATTGCATCAAAGCTCTGCATTTATCCTCCCTTCATCATCAGGTGTCAACTTCAAACCACTTCTCTCCATCTCTATGATTTTCTCCTTCTCTCTTCCCTCTCTTCTTTCTCTCAATTATTCTCCCTTTCCATTTTTTCCCATGGGTGAAAAATGTCTACTACATTAGCTGACATGGAAAGAACACCAAACTTGGAATCCAACTCCATAGATTGAAATGTCAGTTCTCTAATGATATGTCTTTGAATGGAGATAATAATGCTTTTTCTCAGAGTTCATATTTAGTAAACAGCTACAATGCATTAAGCACTCTGGTAGGTATTGGGGATACATCAGTGAACACTAATAATGATATGCCAACAATTGCAAGAGGTGCTATGGAAGATACAGTGTACTATCACAGCATCCAGCATGAAGGTCCAACCTTTCTGGAAGGAAACTTAGAATTTCCACAAGCGTATGAAAGAACACTGTAAACTGTAAAATCATACAGAAATGTAAAGTATAATAATTCATATTCTGGGACTTCCCTGGTGGTGCAGGGGTTAAGACTCCATGCTCCCAATGGAGGGGGCCCGGGTTCAATCCCTGGTGAGGGAAATAGATCCCACACGAAAGCTGCAACTAAGAGTTCACATGCCACAACTAAGGAGCCCATGTGCTGCAACTAAGGAGCCAGTGAGCCACAACTAAGGAGCCTGCCTGCTGCAACTAAGGAGCCCACCTGCCACAACTAAGACCTGGTGCAACCAAATAAATAAATAAATATTAAAATAAATAATAAATAAAAAGACTTCACTGTCAATTCACACACAAAAAAACCTTTATATTCTATTATATATCTCCTCTCCCTCTTTCTTTTCCTCGTTCTTTTTCCTTCTCTTCTTCCTTTTTTGGTGCCCTAAGGTCAACTCTAGGTTATCAAAAGATGATTAAGAGCTGCTAGATACCCAAGACCACCTATAGATTCAATGCAATCTCTATCAAAATGCCAATGACATCTTTTACAGAAATAGAAAAAACAATCCTAAAATCCTAAAAATCCTATAGAATCACAAAAGACCCTAAATAGCCAAAACAATTTTGAGAAAGAAGAACAAAGCTGGAGGTATCACATCTCCTGATTTCAAACTATACTACAAAGCTACAGCAATCAAAGCAGTATAGTACTAGTACAAAAAAAGACACACAGACCAATGGAACAGAATTGAGAGCCCAGAAATAAACCCATGCACATATGATTAATTAATTTACAAAAAATGAGCAAAGAACATACAGTGGAGAAAGGACAGTCTCTTCAATAAATAGAGTTGGGAAAACTAGACAGCCACATGCAAAAGAATTGAAACTATACCATTATCTTGCACCATACACAAAAATTAACTCAAAATGGATTAAAGACTTGAATGTAAGACCTGAAACCATAAAACTCCTAGAAGAAAACATAGGAAAAAACTCCTCGACATTGGTTTTGGCAAGGATTTTTTGGATATGACATCTAAAGTACAAGCAATAAAAGCAAAAATGAACAAGTGGGACAACATCAAACTAAAAGCTTCCATGCAGCAAAAGAAATGGTCAATTGACAAAATGAAAAGTAATATACAGAATGGGAAGAAACATTTGCAAATCATACATATGATAAGGGGTTAATATCTAAAATATATAAGGAATACATACAACTTGATAGCAAAAAAGAATAAAAAAACCCTCACATAATCCAATTTTCAAATGTGCAAAGGACCTGAGTAGACATTTTTCCTAAGAACATATATAGTCAACAGACACATTATAATGTAATCACCATCACTAATAATCAGGAAAATGCAAATCAAAACCACAATGAGATAACACCTTACACCTGTCAGAATGGCTATTATCCAGGAGACAATAACAAGTGTTGGTAAAGATGTGGCAAAAAGGAAACTCTTGTGCACTGTTGGTGGGAATGTAATTTGGTGCAGCCACTATGGAAAACAGTATGGTGTTTCCTCAAAAAAATTACAAATAGAACCATATGATCCAGCAATTCTGCTTCTGGGTATATATCAGAAGGAAATGAAATCACTATTTCAAAGAGATATCTACTTTCCCATGTCCATTGCAGCATTATTTACAATAGCCAAGACAAAGAAGCAACCTAAAGGCCCATTGATGAATGGATGGATAAAAAAAAGTATATACAGGTATGTATATAATGGAATATTATTGTCATAAGGGAGAAACAAATGCTGCCATTTGCAACAACATGGATGAAAACTGAGGGCATAGTGCTAAGTGAAATAAGTCAGACAGAGAAAGACAAATACTGTATGATCTCACTTTTTATTGGGTTGGCCGAAAAGTTCGTTCAGGTTTTTGTGTAAGAGCTTATGGAAACCAAATGAACTTTTTGGCCAACCCAATAAATCTTAAAAGTTCTCACCACAAAAAAACCCCACCAAAATATCTATGTGAGGTGTTAGATGTGTTAACTAAGCTTATTGTGATAATCATTTTACAATATATAAATGTATCAACTCATCATGCTGTACACCTTAAACTTACACAATGTCATGTCAATTATACCTCAATAAAGCTAGAAAAATAAGATTAAATAAATAAATAGAACTACAATATGCTTATTTAATCAGAAAAACTCTCAGTAAATGTTTAGGGGGAATAGGATAGAATACACGGTATGGAAATAGAGGTGAACATTCAAGAATTTTTAAAATAAAGTAAGCATGTATTCAGCATCTATGGAATGTCCACATCTGCGAGGTACAGCATCAGGCACTGAAGATACAGTGGGAAAAGGCACACGCCCATACCCTCAGGGAGCTTACATCTGGAGGGGAGGCAGCAGAGCACACAGTACAATGTGACAAGAACTTTGACAGGGAAAGGACTGAGGAGAGTAACAAGGCGAGGTTCTTAAACTAGACTGGAATGTCAGAGGAAGCTTTGCAGAGAAGACAAGGTGTGAGCTGAGTGCAGGACAGGGTTACTCAGCTGGTCAAACAAGGGGGACCCATATCACCTCAAAACAAACTTAGAAACAACTACGGAGGAGTGAAGATCTTCAGAGGAATGTAGGGAGAACGTTTCAAATAGTCCAGGGACCAGACGTTTCCTCTCTCCTAGAAAAGCCACAGAGGGAGAACACAAGATGGCAGTGGTGCGATGGGATTGCACAAAGCAGGGAGGCCTCTCAGACAGAAACTACAAATCTAATAGCAGTTGACAAGAAATGGGCACTGGCTTGCCCATTGGGGGAGTGTGAAAGGACACAGCCTTCCTGAAGGACAAGGCTGCAATATGTATTGAAAGTCTTAAAAACGTCCATGGTCTTTGAACTAGAAATTCAACCTTTAGAAACTGATCCTAAGTGAAGATTTCCATGTAAGGCTGTTTATAATGGCATTATTTTCAAATGGTAAAGAAGTGGAAAGAAGCCAGATTCCAACACTCCAGTCTAATGGTTAGATGAACTGTGGCTAATTCATCTGGTAGAATAGCAGGTGACCAATTATAATCGTGTTCTTGAATAGCAATTAATGATAAAGAAAATGTTCATGATATAACATTAAGTACAAAAAATAGGATACAAAACTACATATACTATATGATTTACGTTTTGTTTAAAATTTACGTGTGTGTGTGTAAAGAAAAAAGACTAGAAGGAAAAAGATTAAAATATCAGTAATAGTGGAATTACAGGCAATTTTATTTTATTCTGTAAGCTTTTCTCTATATTCCAAATTTGAATCCTATGTATGTCCCACTATTATCAGAGAAAAATAATAAACATTATAAAAGAAAGTATTAACAAAGTCTATTTCTAGAAAATGAGGTCAAATTTGGTTTTTTAATTCTGTGTGTTTTCCAAAATGTTTCCCCAAATTTCATACTATGACTATGTATAGCTCTTTAAAACAAATCATTGAAGAGCCTTTTTTTTTTTACTGGGAACCCAGAATGCTTAGGGAACACGCTGCTATTTTAAGGGATTAGTGATTAAGTCACCTGCTGAGAACAGGTGTCAGCTTAGCAGAGAATGACATGGTAGCCCCCTCCCCTGCCCCCAGAACCAGAGGACCTCCTATCGCTCTCCCACTGTTTCTGCTCCTACCTTTGAGAATGGGAAGTTGGCAGGAATTTTAACCTTGATCGTAAGGTGCAGTTTTAACTCTGTTATGCCCTTTCTCTGTAATCTGGCATTAAGAGGGTTTGCAGTTGGGAGGGCAAGAACACCCATTGAGCTTGGCAGATATTCCTCAGCGTGCTAGGAGAGGATAGTCCACATAAAGAGAATCTTCTAAAATAAGTACTCAAATCCCTTTGTGTAAAGGTCTCTTTCATCTCCTCGCCATGCTTCATCTTTTGCACCAAGTTAATTAACAACAATTTTTCATCAAGCACAACCCTGACAGGTAAGTATATGGAGACTGTATCATTTCTCTTATCTTTCCTTCTCCTCTGGGTATTGTTGGGCTCTATGGAGCTTGAAAAGCGTTCTCTTGTTGGAGGACACGGAAGCAACACTTAGACAGTGTATTCTTCCGTGATTGTTTTCTTAAACTAAGAATGAGTTTATTTCAGTATTTTAAAATCGAACCATTAAACTCATTCTGCTTTGCCTGATCAATTTTTAAAGTGTATTTATTAATTTGTTTGTTTGGTTGGTTGGTTATTTTTGGCTGCACTGGGTCTTCTTCGCTGCATGCGGGCTTTCTCTAGATGTGGCGAGAAAGAGCTGCTCTTCGTTGTGGTACATGGGCTTATTGTGGTGGCTTCTCTTGTTGCGGAGCACGGACTCTAGGTGCGCGGACTCAGTAGTTGTGGCGCACGGGCTTAGTTGCTCCACACCATGTGGGATCTTCCAGGACCAGGGCTCGAACCCGTGTCCCCTGCATTGGCAGGAGGATTCTTGACCACTGCGCCAACAGGGAAGTCCGTAAAATGTATTTTTAAATGTTTCTTTCAGTTAAGTAATATATAAAACACATTCTTGTAAAAAAAAAAATTAAAGAATATAGAAATATGTAAAGTGAAAACCTTCCCATACCTTTCACCTTCAATTCAACTTGTCTCCCTGGGATTAACCTCTTTTTTATTATATTAATTTCAGGTGTACAGCATTAAAATTCAACATCTGCATATACTACGAAGTGATCACCACCACAAGTCTAGTTACCATCAGTCACCTTACAGTTGACCCTTTCACCTGTTTCACCCACCCAACCCCCTTCCTCTCTGGTAAACACTAATACCTTCAAAGTCCATCCACAAATGTCACAAATGGCAGAATTTAATTCTATTTATGGCTAAGTAGTATTCCATTATATATATACCACATCTTCTTTACCCATTCATTTATTAACAGACACTTAGTTTGTTTCTCTATCTTGGCAATTGTAAATAATGCTGCAATAAACATAGAGGTGCCTGTATCTTTTCAAATTAGTGTTTTCATGTCCTTTGAATACCCAAACGTAGAATAGCTGGGTCATATGATAGTTTTTTTTCTTAAGTTTTTGAGGAATCTCTGTACTGTTCCCCATAGTGGCTGCACAATTTACAGTCTCACCAACAGTGTACAATGGTTCTCTTTTCTCCACATCCTCTCCAACATTTGTTATTTCTTGTCTTTTTGATAATAACCATTCTAATATGTGTGAGGTGATAACTCACTGGGTTTTGATTAGCATTTCACTAATAATTAGTGATGTTGAACATCTTCATGTGTCTGTTGGCCATCTGTGTGTCTTCTTTGGAAAAATGTCTATTCAAATACTCTGCCTTTTTTAATTGGCTTTTTGTTGTTCCTGAGTTGTATGAGTTCATTGTATTTTTGATATTAATCCCTTATTGGATATATGGTTTGCAAATGTTTTCTCCCATTCTGTAGGTTGCCCTTTTGCTTTGATGATGGTTTCCTTTGCTGTGCAGAAGCTTTTTAGTTTGATGTAGTCCCACTTGTTTATTTTTGCTTTTGTTTCCCTTGCCTTTGGAGTCATATCCACAAAAACATCACTATGACCATTGTAAATGAGGTTACCACCTATGTTTTCTTCTAGGAGTTTAATGGTTTCAGGACTTGCATTCAAGTATTTAATCCATTTTGAGTTAATTTTTGTGTGTGGTGAAAGATAGTGGTCTATTTTATTTCTTTTGCACGTGGCTGTACAGTGTTCCCAACTCCATTTATTGAAGAGAATATCCTCTCTCCATTGTATGTCTTTTGCTCCTTTTTTTGTAAATTAATTGACCATATGTGCATAGGTTTATTTCTGGGCTCTCAGTTGGTCTGTGTGTCTGGTTTTGTGCCAGTAGCATACTGTTTTGATTACTATAGTTTGTTGTATAGTTTGAAATCAGGAGCATGATGCCTCCAGCTTTGTTCTCGTTTCTCAAGATTGTTTTGACTATTCAGGATCTTTTGAGGTTCCATACAAATTTTAGAATTATTTGTTCTATTTCTGTTAAATATGTCATTGGAATTTTGATAGGGATTGCATTGAGTCTGTAGATTGCTTTGGGTAGTATGGACATTTTAACAATATTAATTCTTCCAATCCATGAACACAGATTATTCTTCCATTTATTTGTGCCTTCTTCAGTTTCTCTCATCAGTGTCATAGTTTTCAGTGCACAAGCTTTCTCTCCTTTTAAATTTTTTTGAAGTGTTTGAGAAGGATTAAATGTTCTTTGAATGTTTTGTAGAATTCTCCAGTAAATCCATCTGGTCCTGGGCTTTTGTTTGTTGGGAGATTTTTGATTACTGTTTCAACATCCTTACTAGTAATCAGTATATTCAGATTTTTTATTTCTTCATGATTCAGTCTTGGAAGATTGTATGTTTCTAGGAATTTATCTACTTCTGGGTTGTACAATTTGTTGACATATAATTCATAGTACTCTCTTATGATCCTTTGCATTTCTGTGGTATCGGCTGTATCTTCTTCTTAATTTCTGATTTTATTTATTTGAGTCTTCTCTCACCTTTTCTCTTCCCTTACCTTCTCTCTCTCTCTCCCTCTCTCTCTCTCTCTCTCTCTCCCTCTCGATATAGCTAAAGGTTTGTAAATTTTGTTTATCTTTTCAAAGAACCAGCTCTTATTTTCACTGATTATCTTCTCGTTTTCTTAGTCTCTATTTCACTTATTTCCACTCTGATCTTTTATTTTTTTTAACATCTTTATTGAAGTATAATTGCTTTACATTGTTGTGTTAGTTGCTGCTGCATAACAAAGTGAATCAGCTATATGTATACATATATCCCCATATCCCCTCCCTCTTACGTCTCTCTCCCACCCTCCCTATCCCACCCCTCTAGGTGGTCACAAAGCACCAAGCTGATCTCCCTGTTCTATGCAGCTGCTTCCCACTAGCTATCTAGTTTACATTTGGTAGTGTATATATGTCAATTCTACTAATTTTGAGCTTCATTTGTTCTTCATTTTCTAGTTCCTTTAGGTGTAAAGTTAGATTGTTTATTTGAGATTTTTCTTTTTTCTTGAGGTAGGCCTGTATTGCTATGAACTTCCCTCCTAGAACCACTTTTGCTGCATCACTTAGATTTTGGTATGCTATATTTCTATTTTCATTTATCTCTAGGTTTTTTTTCATTTATCTCTAAGTTTTTTAGGAGATTAATTTCTCCTTTGATTTCTTCAATGACCCATTAGTTATTCAGTAAAATGTTGTTTAATCTCCACATTTTTGCAGTTTTTATTGTTTTTTCTTGTGACTGATTTCTAGTTTAATACCATTGTAGTCAGAGAAAATACTTGATATGATTTAAATCTTCTTGAATTTATTGAGACTCATTTTGTGACCTAACATGTGGTTTACCCTGGAGAATGTTGCATGTACAGTTGAGAAGAATGTGCATTCTGCTGCTTTTGGATAGAATGTTGTATGTGTGTGTATGTGTGCATGTGTGTGTGCATGCATGTGTATAAAGTCAATCTGATTTAATGTGTCATTTAAATGCCATATTTCATTATTGATTTTCTGTCTGGATGATCTATCCATTTGGTGTAAGTGGGGTGTTAAAGTCTGCAACTGTTATTTATTGCTTTCAATTTCTCCCTTTAAATCCATTAATATTTGCTTTATATACCTTGGTGTTCCTCTGTTAGGTGCATATACATTTGTAAATGTTATATCTTCTTTCTGGATTAACCCCTTTATCATTAAGTCTTTTTTTTTTTTTTTTTTTTTTTTTTTGGCGGTACATGGGCCTCTCACTATTGTGGTCTCTCCCGCTGTGGAGCACAGGCTCCAGACACATAGGCTCAGCGGCCATGGTTCACAGGCCTAGCCGCTCCACGGCACGTGGCATCTTCCCAGACCGCCTGCATTGGCAGGTGAACTCTCAACCACTGCGCCACCAGGGAAGCCCATTAAGTCTTTTTTTAAATGTTTATTTTGTCTGATATGAGTATAGGTACTCCACCTTTCCATTTGCATGGAATATCTTTTTCCACCCCTTCACTTTCAGACTGTGTGTATCTTTTCTTCTGAAGTGAGTCTCTTGGAGGCAGCATATAGATTGGTCTTGTTCCTTACCCATTTAGCCACTCTATGTATTTTGATTGGTGAATTTAGTCTATTTACATTTAAAGTAATTATTGATAGAAATGTGCTTATTGCCATTCTGTTAATTGTTTTCTGGCTGTTTTGTAGTTCTTCTTTGTCCCTTTCTTCTTCTCTTTTTCTCTTCCCTTGTGTTTTTGTGATTTTCTTTAACATTATGTTTAGATTCCTTTCTCATGTTTTGTGTGTACCTACTATAAGTTTTTTCCTTGTGGTTACTGCATGGTTCACATATATCATTCTATGTAATTAGTCACCTCTTTTAAGCTGGTAGCAACTTAAATTTGAACACATCCCAAAAAGGTGATGGAACACATTCCATCATTTTACCCCCTCCACATTTTATACTTTAGATGACATATTTTACATCTTTTTATTTCATGCATCCCTTAACTAATTATTGTAATTTTAGTTAATTTTGCTACTTTCATCTTTTAACTTTCGTGCTTGCTTTATAAGTGATTGATCCACTATCTTTATTATATATTTTCCCTTGGTCTTTCTCATCTGCAAATATTGCACTAAATTTCCCAAACAGCAAGCCTACACCCTCTATATACTTCTTGCTCCAAACATCATTCTTTAAAAAATATCTTGCTTGTCTTTAGTCTTTTTTTCCAACACGTTTTGGCTCCTTCTTGGCCTTAGCCTTTCTGACACTCTTCTCATGGGTATAACAGGCCTGGACTAGCCATTTGTTCCCACTGCAGCTCATATCTATGGGATTATATTTACCTCACTTTTTACAAATGTTAACTACATTTTGTTTGTTTCCCTGATTCTGCACTTTACGGACTAGATCTCAAGGTCTATGGACACTGCTTCTAACCCATTTACTGGATACTTCCACCTGAAAATTTCTCTGATTTCATATTCCCTTTGTGCTATACCGGTTATCTTCCATGATACTTGGTTCCATGGTGTTATTAGACCAATTTCTCCCCACTCTTTCCAATTTTGGGTGGAATCTCTCAATTAAGTAGGCATTTCCTGTCAAACAGGTCTTCCCAGATTTAGTGCAAAGCACTCAAAATCTCTGCCAGAAGTTCTGGTATCAAAAACCACAATCTAGAAAACTAAAGCCTGCCACTTAATACCAGGAATAGCCAATACTTCAGTTTTCACTCCTCATTATTCTTCACAAATGGCAACCTTTAAAATGCAGTGTGACATGATTATGACCTCTGCCTGCCTCTACTTTAGCCTTCCATGGATTTTATAAGGGCCTTCAAAGCCAATAAAGATATACATGGCAGGGTTCTTCTGCCTCACTCACTCCTTTATATATAACTCTGTAGGTATGTGTATTGATCAGTAGGACTGATATATACTGGTGGGTGTCAACAATGTCCTGCTTGCCTGAATGCTCCAGCATGACAATTCACCCCTGCTGTCTGTGTCATGTCACAGGGTTGCCCCAAAGGGAGTTGTTCACCAACATCTGTGACTCATCTCTTCCTTACTGGGTAGGAACAGCCTTGCTCACTCCTGCTCCTGCCAGGGCTTGGCCTGCCGTCTGACTGCAGGTAAGTGTGGAGCACTGCTGGGCAGGAGCACAAAACTGCCTCCTTGGCCCCAGGTAGAGATGTTTCTCCTCCACCAGCCCCTCCACTGGATCACTGGTTTTTTTGTTCTTTTTTGGTTTTTTTGGCTTCTTTAGGTCTTCGTTGCTGTGCGTGGGCTTTCTCTAGTTGTGGCAAGTGGGGCCTACTCTTTGTTTCAGCACACGGGCTTCTCATTGTGGTGGCTTCTCTTGTTGCAGATCACGAGCTCTAGGTGCATGGACTTCAGTAGTTGCAGCACGCAGGCTCTATAAAATGCAGGCTTCAGTAGTTGCAGCATGTGGGCTCAGTAGTTGCAGCAGGCAGGCTCTAGGGTGTGCAGGCTTCAGTAGTTGTGGCATGTGGGCTCAGTAGTTGTGGCTCATGGGCTCTAGAGCACAGGCTCAGTAGTTGTGGTGCACAGGCTTAGTTGCTCCGCAACATGTAGGATCTTCCCGGACCAGGGATCGAACCCCTGTCCCCTGCACTGGCAGGCGGATTCTCAACCACTGCACCACCAGGGAAGTCCCTGATTACTGTTTTTCTATCAAGCCTCCTGAAACTGGCTAAACACCCGCCTCTCTTAGGAAGGTTTTCCTTCTGACTTCCTGCCTGGTATGTGTCTTCCCCACTGTCTAGGTAAACTTTCTCCTCTACAGGGATCAGGAAGCCCCAGATGAAGCCTTTCACCTTCTCTGGAAGCAGGGGGAACACCCTGTGCTTGCAGCACATACTGCTTGCTTATGCAGGAAGCTGAACATGGTGTACTCTGCAGCAATTCCCTCGGCTTTCAGACTTCCTGGGTCAAGAGTCCTATGTGGCTCTCCCTGTAAAAACATGCTTGTTCACCAGTTGGTTCCCTAGAAAGCCCGTTCATAGTTCTCTTAAGAAAACAGCTCTTAAATCAGCTTAATCAGCATAAATCAGCTGCCTCCTCACGTTAATAATAATTAACTCCAGCAAGTTCTCAACTTTAAATGTTTAAGAAGTAACAAACTCAAAACACAGGGACAGCTTAAACACACAATGGTTATGATTTTCCTCAAGCCTCTTCCCACTCAGGCTCATTTGCTGGGTCTCCTGTAACCAGGCACTCAATAGGGGTTTTGAAATATTCTCACTCTTGTCTAACTCGTGTCTTACTTTTCCTTTCAGGGCCTCAAGCCTCATCTCTATAGCTATGGAATTGTCAGTGCAGAAGGGACCTTGGAGACATTCTCATCAGTCCCGTTTTTTAATCCGTAGTAGGAACAAATTTTTACTCCCAGACTTAGATGTGAAAATGTGACTTGATTACATTATAAATGAACTTATTTCTTAAATTCTCATGTCTATGCAATCTTGCCAATGCAGAATAACTCAGTCACTTTCATGTTTTCCCCCCCTCGGGTCTTTTTGGGTTACTACCCACCAGTTAAGGATTCTCTCTCTGTTCTCCTCCCCCATTCCCGCCCCCCACAATCTAAGTTCAGGTGTAGTTTATGTCCCATCCTGACAACAGGAATGAGGATATAGAGGGTCAGCTGGGCCCACAATCCTCTCTCCGTGCTGGTCTCTGCCAAGATAGCCAGCTTCTTGCTCAATCCTTATTGCCATGCACTGGGGTCCACTGCTGCCGCCAGGGGTCTACAAGGCCTCCACTCACCACAATCAATTGGTTGCATTCTCCTTACCTAGGGATGCCAGATTTAGCTAATAAAAATATAGGATGTCCAGTTAAAGTGGAATTTCAGGTAAACAATGAATGATTTTTTTTTCTTTTTCTTTTTCGTTTTTTTTTTTTTTTTTGGTCCAACTAACCACCAGCCTTCTCTCAGTACTTTCTCATAGAAGTAGAAGTGGAGGGACCAAGATGCCCAGGCCTCCTCCAGGGACGGGGTTTTGACTCAGCTCATCTTGCTTCGTGGGTGGAAGGAAAAGCCAGAGAGAGAGAGAGACACCCCTTTGTGTATGACATTCAAACACACTGTGACCTCCTCCTCCAGGAAGCAAGAGCCCAGTCTATACCCTGGAATCCAGTGGGATTAAAAGTCCCTTTTCAGGAACCCTCCTACACTGTTGGTGGGAATGTAAATTGGTGCAGCCGCTATGGAAAACAGTATGGAAGTTCTTCAAAAAACTAAAAATAGAGTTACCATATGATCCAGCAATCCCACTCCTGGGCATATATCCAGAGAAAACTCTAATTCAAAAAGATACATGCACCCCAACGTTCATAGCAGCACTATTTACAATAGCCAAGACACAGAAGCAACCTAAGTGTCCATCGACAGATGAATGGATAAAAATGATATGGTACATATATACAATGGAATATTATTCAGGCATAACAAAATGAAATAATGCCATTTACAGCAACATGGATGGACCTAGAGATTATCATACTAAGTGAAGTCAGACAAAGAAAGAGAAATATATGGTATCACTTATATGTAGAATCTAAAATATGATACAAATGAATTTATTTACAATCCAGAAACAGACACAGACATAGAAAACAAACTCATAGTTACCAAAGGGGAAAAAGGGGAGGGGGTATAAATTAGGAGTTTGGGATTGGCAGATACACACTACTATATATAAAATAAATAAACAACAAGGTCCTACTGTATAGCACAGGGAACAAGATATCAATATCTTGTAATAAACCATAATGGAAAAGAGAAAGACTATATATATCTATATATTTATCTATATAGGTAGATAGATAGATAGATATAAAACTGAATCACTTTGCTGTACACCAGAAACTAACACAACATTGTAAATCAACTATACTTCAATAAAAATAAATAAATACATACAAACACACATACTATATAAAAGTCCCTTTTCATGTTTAATATGTATAGAGTTTCAGTTTGAAATGATGAAAAAGTTCTGGAGATGAGCAGTGGTGATGGCTTCACCACAATGCAAATGAACTTTATGGCATTGAATTGTACACTTAAAATAGCTACCATGGGAGAAAAGGGAACCCTCTTGCACTGTTGGTGGGAATGTATATTGATACAGCCACTATGGAGAACAGTATGGAGGTTCCTTAAAAAACTAAAAATAGAACTACCATATGACCCAGCAATCCCACTACTGGGCATATACCCTGAGAAAACCATAATTCAAAAAGAGTCACGTACCAAAATGTTCATTGCAGCTCTATTTACAATAGCCCGGAGATGGAAACAACCTAAGTGCCCATCATTGGATGAATGGATAAAGAAGATGTGGCACAAATATACAATGGAATATTACTCAGCCATAAAAAGGAACAAAATTTGAGTTATTTGTAGTGAGGTGGACAGACCTAGAGACTGTCATACAGAGTGAAGTAAGTCAGAAAGAGAAAAACAAACACATATGTAAAAAAACAAACAAATATGTATGCTAACACATATATATGGAATCTAAAAATAAAAAAAGAAAATGGTCAGAAGAACCTAGGGCCAAGATGGGAATAAAGATGCAGACCTACTAAAGAATGAACTTGAAGATATGGGGATGGGGAAAGGTAGAGTAAGCTGGGACAAAGTGAGAGAGTGGCATGGACATATATACACTACCAAACGTAAAATAGATAGCTAGTGGGAAGCAGCCGCATAGCACAGCTCAGTGCTGTGTGACCACCTAGAGGGGTGGGATAGGGAAGGTGGGAGGGAGATGTAAGAGGGAGGGGATATGGGGATATATGTATATGTATAGCTGATTCACTGTGTTATAAAGCAGAAACTGACACACCATTGTAAAACAATTATACTCTAATAAAGATGTTTAAAAAATAAATAAATAAAAAATAAAAGGTTACCGTGGTAAAATTTTACGTTGCGTATATTTTACGGTAAGTTTTTAAGTCACTCTTCATGGAGGAAAGGAGGTAGGAAAAGGACAGAGACTGCCTTCCCAAATTATGGATGAAAAAGCAGGGATGCCTTCACCTCCTCTGCCCTCCATCAGTGTGCTCCTCCGTGCTTTGGCTTCCTCCTCAGGCTGGAGGTCTCCCAACTGTGAGTAACAACAGCTGCAGGAAGAGAAAACCAACTGCTGCTAGGAGCTCTTCCTGAAATCAAAGAAGTCCTTCCCCAGAAGTCACAGTAAACCTCATTGGCTCACTACCCACTTCCTGACAAAGGGGATGAGAGTCCCATTGGGCCAATCAGGTGCAGCCCTGGAACCGAAGGAGGGTCAGCTTCCTTGAGGCAGTGAGCTGTCGGGGGAGTGGGGAAGGAGAGATGGGTTCCTAAATGAAAGTGGGCCTGTGGGGAATGGGGAAGGGAGAAATGGATGGACAATTCAGCATCTAATACATAGGCTGTGAGTAGGACAGAACTACACTCTCTGGCACTTACATGGGTGTTCCCAAGGTCCTCAGGAGAGAAGCTGAGAGGCAGAAGCCAAGTGCTCCATAATGTGGCACGTCCCATGACCACCCTCCCTCTCCCCAACAAAGTAAGAATCTTGAGTAAATTCTATTGACATTTCAGAAATTGATGTAAGCTCTTCCTGGCTGTACTCCTCAGATGCTCTAGCCCTGCTCATTGTACCCCATCCCTACCCCAGCCACCAGGAGCCCTTTTGGCTCGGGGTCCGTAGTGGTCCCTGGTAACACGCCCTGCTGGAGTGATGCTTTCTGTGTCCTCAAGCTTGAACATATGTTAGGCCAATGTGCTAGTTAAATAAAGGAAGTCCTTTTTAACTCTAAAAATACCAACATGCAGTTGGATTGATGGATGGTCACTAAACATTTGGAATGAAGTCTGAGTCAAAACTGTATGGATTTGAGAGACTTAAAATGAATGTAGGAAACGAAAAAGTTATGACCCACTAAGAAGCAGTAGGACAAACTGGAAGATGAAAGTATAATTGAGTTTAGAGGGTTTTTTCAGGTCTGAGAGCCCATGATGGAAGAAGTTTTATAAGAAGTTTTGAAAAGCCAGAGAAAATTGTACAAGTGCATCTAATCCAACAGAGATTCTTTCTAAAATAAGAAGTGAAAACTGTGGCTTCCCTAGGGGAAGGATGGAACCTTTCTAATAATATTGGAGTTTAAGTTCACAGGTGCAGAAATGGGAGGGGGTCTGGAAAAGGTGGTTAGAATTGACATGCTGTGCAACAAACAGATGTGAGGTCACATTTGTCTGAGGACTTTGTGCCCTACTCCCTTGAGTAAATATGCCATACATCATTAGAATACTTTTTTAATGTTTAAAATTCCATGATTTTTAGAGAGTATGGGTATGACATGATAATGTGCACTTATTTGCTTGATAAAGTGTATTAATCCCTTATCAGCAAACATTTCCTAAGTACCTATTATGTACCAGGATATGTGTGCTCATACTTAAATATGGTACTATAAATATTTAAGAACCATCTGAAGCAAGAATATGTTTTTCCACCCATACACACTCATTAAATATGTTCATACTGATACATTGTGATTAGTTTTGCCAGCTTGTTTCTTTGTTTACTGAAAAATTGAACATCAAATTGTTTCTAAATTAATTTCAACGTTTGTAGCAAAAGTAAATCTTTTACAGACATCAAAGCAATAACACAGCGATTGTAAAATAATAAACAAATACACTAAACTAGGAAAAGAATATGGCTATTTTTAATTGCATGTTCTTATTCATTATTAAATATAAGAAGAGGTTAGGGACTTGCCTGGTGGTCCAGTGGCTAAGGCTCTGCGCTCCCAATGCAGGGGCCCCAGGTTCGATCCCTGGTCAGGGAACTAGATACCACATGCAGCAACTAAGAGCCCGCATGCCACAACTGAAAAAAAAAAAAAAAGGATCCCGCATGCCACAACAAAGACCCGGTGCAGCCAAATAAATAAATAAATATTTTTTAAAAAAAGAAGAAGAAGAGGATAAATAATATAAATTCTCGTATCAGTCAGTTTTATTTATGAAAAAATTATTGTGATAATCTTCAGTTCTGTCTATTGATCAGTTTGATAAGCTGGTATTATATCATATTAATTGTATTAAGAATTTCTTTGCAAACTATATAAGCCAATTTCCATGTGTTATCTGATCTGTACTTATAAATTTGCCTCATTTTACTGTGCTTTATTAACCTTTCATAAATTGAATTTTTCATTTTCAAATTTAATCAATTCGAATTATTTATGGTTATAATTGTGTTGAGTAAGAAAGTGATTGAAGTGAGGATTTTGTAAAGCTGGCCATCAATTGAGCAACATTAGTTTTAAATGGAACTATCCCATCGTGGATTTTACTATTCACCCATATGAATAGGGCCGATAGAAATCATCCATGGTGAGCGTAATCGTTTTTATTTAATTACATTTTACCTTCGTCAATACACAATGGCCACTCCCGTTTAAACATAATATACTTATAAAACATACTATTCTCTGGAGGGCTGTGGATGCAATTGTGCAATCTTCATGCAATATCAAGCCAGGGAAAACAATGTGGAGTATTTTTTTTTTTTTTTTTTTGCGGTACGCGGGCCTCTCACTGTTGTGGCCTCTCCCGTTGCAGAGCACAGGCTCCGGACGCGCAAGCTCAGCGGCCATGGCTCACGGGCCCAGCCGCTCCGCGGCATGTGGGATCTTCCTGGACCGGGGCACAAACCCGTGTCCCCTGCATCGGCAGGTGGACTCTCAACCACTGCGCCACCAGGGAAGCCCAGTGTGGAGTATTAAATACATGGAGTTTTGATGGATACTTGCAACCAGAATTAAATTGTGCTTATTGGGTTCTTGTTGGCAACAAAAGCTTTCATACCTACAGCTTTAAATGTAGTTCTGGGATATACCACTGGTGTCTGGGAGTGCAAGCTAGCAGGAATCAGAACACTGGGAGCAAGAGCCCCAACCTCAGGATCCTTGGAGTAGAGAAAATTGCAATCTGGTGGAGGTTGCAGTTGGATTACTTAAGGATTCAGTTTTATCCTCACTTTGACCTGTGGTTAGTAAGTGATGAAAGGGGATCAACAAAGATCTATTAGATATAAAAGGTCTGGATTTTCCATCATACACTACCTTGGCTATGTTTGACCAAGAATTCAATCCAGGTCACAAACAACACAGATCTGGGGTCCATCCTTCCTACTTTGCCTGTTCCCAATGATTCTAGACCCAGTTTGGACTATGTGTGCAGATAACTTTCATTTTCATCTTTCCCTGTTAATATATATCCCTCCTGTTCTCCATATCTCTCAAATCGTCCTCTTCTGCCCCACTCCTCTGATTATTTCTAATTCAGTGGAAAGTTAACTTTTCTCAGTTAAGTATTTATTGGCAGTGAGGTGTAGTAGAGACAGCACAGACTTTGACTTTTTATCATTAACACCTGGATTTGGATTTCAGTCCCTCCCACTTGATCTTGGGCAAATTACCTAACTTCTTAATTTCCTTGTTGACAAAATAGAGATAAACGACAACAGTAGTATTGGGGGATGATACTACCACCAGCCTGTGGTAGAAAGGAGACCCCAGACCCCAGTAACACTAGCCCACACCCCACCCCCTGACATCATGCTCCTGTGTCACCATGCTGAGTCAGGGAGACTTTTCCCAGTTTGTCTATTGTCTCACAAATGTGCTTGTAGTGATTTTTGATGCATAATTTTTTTAATATAAAAAATGCAACCAGGGCTTCCCTGGTGGCGCAGTGGTTGAGAGTCCACCTGCCGATGCAGGGGACACGGCTTCGTGCCCCAGTCCGGGAAGATTCCACATGCCGCGGAGCGGCTAGGCCGTGAGCCATGGCCACTGAGCCTGCACGTCCAGAGCCTGTGCTCTGCAATGGGAGAGGCCACAACAGTGAGAGGCCCGCGTAGAGGAAAAAAAAAAAGAAACCAGAAAAAAATGAGAATAATATTTCATGGCTGTCAGAATTAGGAAGTCTTCGAATCATAAAAACATTGGAAGAAACAATAAGGAAATTACTTTTGTATAATCCCTGCCCTCATAAAGCTCATATTCCAGCTATTCTCACTTGTGCCTTCTTCCAGGTAAACTTTAGAATAATTTTGCTGTCATCCCCACACACATTAAAAATCCCATTAATACGCCGACTGAGGTCATGTTACACTTAAGTAGTCCTATGATCCAAGGTGAAGCTGAGGCCTTTATCAGGAAAGCAAAGATTTTTCCAGAAACCCCCAGCAAATGTCTGCTTCCATAACATTACCCTAAACTGTCCCACACATAACTACGCTCCCCTGAAAAGAAGGCTACAAAATGATGTTTAGGTTCCAGCCTCTGAAATGGAGGTGGGAGAAGGAAGATGAGAAAGGGGAGGGAGCCCACCTGCAGGGACTCCCACAAAGTCACCATGGAAGAGGGATTAGAGGCAGGAGCTGCAGGAGCTGTTTCTGGGAGCACATGTGCAAGACTGGTCGCAGGAGTGTTGCCGTGGGATCCAAACAACACACTGCACACTGCTGAGAAGGCCACCCTGCCCCTCCTTGCTTCAGGTGGCCATGCAGCCTGGACACTCCGACTGGGAGCAACCACTTGGGAGAGTGTGCCCTGCAGATCCAAGAAGAGTCTGGAGAAGCCAGCAGAGCAGTGCTCTTGTGAGGGGCCTCTCTAAATGCCTGTGGGTATTGATTCTTTGGGCAAATGCTGTTGGCTGCCTACCCAACAGCCACAACCCGTCCCCTTCTTCATAGCTTACAGAACCACAGTTTTGTTCCGGCAGCCATGCTCCCAACAGCCATGAATAAATCATGTTTGGTCAAAGCCCATCACAGCAATTGCAGTCCACCTTGGCCAGTGATTGTTCTATTCTGACGGGCAGCATGACCCAGCTTTAGGCAATGAGATGTAAGGGGAAGTCTGCTGGGAGTGGTTCTAGAAAATTTTGTATGTCTGATAAAAAGACACAGGCTTGTGAAAAGAGATTCCTTGGCCCCTGACCCTTCTTCCCGCCTTGAACATGGTTACGTGTGGACATTTTGCTTGGAGCTGTGGTTCTTCCAACAAAAGCAATTTTCGCAGGTTGGCAAGTGTGGAAACAGAAAAAGCCTAGGTCCTTGACGATTTTGTTCAGTAAGCCAGTGCATCACACCTGGAACTGCCTGTCTCTGGTCTAATGATGGAGATGATGAAAATCTTTATTATTTAAGCCACCACTGGTGGGGTTGTTTTAGTACTTGCTACTGAAAGCATTTCTAAATGATAGAGCCCTTGAAAAAGGAGATCAAGCAGAGCATTGTAAGTTGGTTTATTCTTCAGTAAAGACCCGGGAGGCAGAAGATGTCAACAGGAGGCTAGCAAATCTGAGTAATAATAAGAATGTGACCTCTTTCCAGTACCTACAGGCAGTGAGGCTTAGAGGCAGTCAAGTAATGCTTAAAATGTAATTTGAGAAGAAGTGACATTTTTTTACAATACAGTTTTCCTTTGTGGGAAGAAAATGTATTTCTCTCGATTATTTAAATCTCTTCTATCCCTAAGTTTTATATTTTTGTCGTATGTGCCCCACCTATTTCTTGTTAGGTTTATTCCTAGGTATTTTATGTTTGGGGCTCTCAGGCGGTTAAGGTTTCCTAAGGATCAGTCTTTTGCCTCTTTTCACCCCACAATTGCCTGAATGACACCTCCTTTCCTACCCTTCCCCTAAATACTACTTCAAGCTACTATTTCTCCATTCTGAGCAAATACACTTAATCTCCTAGGTACACAGACTTTTGCCTGGACTGTTTTTTGGAGGTCATCCAACCCTGATTGACAGGAAAAGGTAACGTTTGGAATCCAGTGAGCTTGAGGTTAGAACATGTCATGTCAGCAATTGCTAAACAACAGTACATCAGATTAGGTCAAGAATTTGTGAAATGTTTGTGCCAAGTGAAATGTCAAAGCACATAGTGTGTGAAGGAAAAAAACCTCTGTGCCAGTCAAAATGTCATTCTGTCTTGCAGTGAGTAATTTATTCCTTTCTGTCTTTATTGCTGTTCTTGTTTCACACTTATTAATGTTGCCTCTAAATAATTGAAATTAATAGTGGCATTATCAGTGGCTAAGGGTATAAACTATGGAGCTAATTTAGAATCACTCAGTCAGTTTTGCCTTGTTTTGAAAATGGAAGTTGTTAACTCAACCTTAAAAAAAAGCCTTTACCTGAGTATCCAAAGCCATTATTTGTTCTGCTAATTTCTGTAACAAGTAAAAAGAAGGCACAGAGATAGTGGAGAATAAATGTTTTTTAAATGCTGTATCTGAGGAATTGCAAACAAGATAGAAATGCCATAGATAGAATGATTAGATCCAGGTAGCCCTCAACAAATGGCTGTTGAGTGGATTACAAAGCAAAACTCCATAATGTTTGTCACCATTTTCCCACTGGTTTTAATGTCTAAATTGGCAGAGTTTCCCAGAACATGGCTCCTCTCTATGCCATTTGCTTTCTCTGAGAGCAGATTTCTGTTGCACAGTCATGGCCAAACAGTGGGGTTTTGCTCTTGATGCTACAGCTGCCTGGTTAATAAACCAAAATGCTTCTCTGTAGGCAGAAGGGCCAGGACTGGAGTGAGGTAATTGAGGTGCCCAGATCACAATGTCTCAGGTGGCCCTCATTCCCATGTGCCCACCTGCACTTACGTGACCTTGAGAGTGAGCAATTCCTTAAATGCTGCACCCTAGGTTCCTCACTTACCTCACCCTTGTCCTGGCCCCGGTAGGCATTGTTGCTGCCCTTGGAACTGAAGAAAAGGACTTGGAAGTAAAGAAGAACTCTATAAATCTCTGATAATGATAACTGGGTTTCTACCCAATAATATTATTCCACATATTAGAAATTGAACAATATGAGTTCGAAGAGTCATGAGAAGCATGTATTGCTAAAATGAGAGAAGCCTCTCAATAAGGATTCCAATTAATGGGTCAGAATGGGCCGACGGTGTAAAAGGACCATGTGGGACCACCATGCTCCAGAGTGTGGGCTTCAAATTTTCAGACTTGGAGCTCAACTTTATCAGCATAAAGAGAGATGGTCCAATTGAGGGAAACTGGCAAGAGAATTACAAATATACAGAATCCCAATTTACTAAGTTAGAGTTGTAGATATTTTCCAGTGACAATATCCCAGTGTTCAATGTTTAGGACATCCCTCCCTAGAGTCAGGGGATGTGGAACAAAGTAGTCATCAGAGGGCTGCAGATAATCATGGAGAGAGAGCAAAGGGTGTGGGTGTCAATGGCCAGGATATTTCATCCAGGTCAGGGAAAAGTCCCGCCTCACCCCCAGAATACACTGTGTGTATCCGTCACTCAACAAATATAAATTGTGCACCTACCATGTGTTCAGCAAACCCTGTCAGCTCTCCCTTCAAATGAATTTTAAATCCAGTACTTCCTGCTACCTCCACAGTAACCATTTAATTCAAGTACCATCTTCCTGCACCTGGATTAATGGACTAGGCCCCCTAATTGGTCTCCTGGTTTCCACCGTCTCCCTGCCACAGATCAGGTTGTCAGGCTGATCCTTTTAAATGTAAAGGACCATCGTGTATTTCCACTCAAAACACTCCATTGGCTTCCTACCTGTTAGAATAAAAGCCCAGATGTCTTTCTTGGGCTGCTACACCTGCGTGCTCTCACCCCCACTCTCTCTCTGATCTTGTCGTGTCCCACCACTACCCTCCTCACTCACTCCGTAGATTCTTTCATCCTGCTCCTGGGACACCCAAAGAGTGCTTTTGCTTAAGGACCTCTGCACATTCCCCTCCTGCTTGAATAATCTATTCCCAGATATTTGCAAGGCTCACTATGCTGAATGCCTAAATATCTATGCCTAACTGGAATCTTATTGCAGGAGTCATAGATGACCACCCTACCTGAAACAGCACCCTGACTTCACTTTATGTCCCCTTACCCTGAAGTATTTTTCTTTAACCATCTGACAAGTTTTCTGTCTCCCTGCAGTAGAAGCTAAGCTCCATGAAATTTTTTGTTCATTGTTAAATCCCTATCACCTAGAACATTGCCTGGAATGTGGTAAATGTCCCAAATATATTTGCTGAATTAAGGCTGAAGACACCTAAGTTATGTATGTAATAATTCTAATCACTGGAGGGGAGTATTCTCTGGTGACTCAGGACTTTTCTCTGGCCTGGTTGAAATAGCCTTTCCAGATTCTTGATCTCCCTTTGATTTTTAATGGACTACATGAGGTATGAGAGAGAAAAAGAGGGACCAAGGAGAAACTGAGATTTTTAATATGCACAAATGGAAGAACAGAGTTCCATTTATTGATTCACGGACAACTATGGAAGGAGTAGATTTGGGAGTGGAGGGATGAAAATCCACAGTTCATTTTTGAACATATTAAATTTAAGATGCCTAATGGGTATCCGGTAGAGATGTTAAGAAGGCAGTTAGATATAAGAGTCTGCAGTTCAGGGGAGAGGTCCAGGCAGGACATACAAATCCGGCAGCACATGGAAGGTGTTTAAAGTCATGGAACTGTGTCCATCCCCCGGGAACGAGTGTAGGCAGAAAAGAGTGGAGTTCCGAGGACCAAACAGTGCAACACTGACATTTAGAATTCAGGGGGATGAGAAAACACCAGTGAAGGACACTATAAAGCAAGCAGAGAAAAGAGGTAGCAGCTGAAGAAGGATAGGGATCTAGGAAGAATTTTTTTTTTTGAAGTACAGTTGATTTACAATGTTGTGTTAGTTTCAGGCATACAGCCCAGTGATTCAGTATGGATGGATGGATAGATAGATAGATTCTTCTTCAGATTCTTTTCCCTTATAGCTTAGTACAAAATTTTGAGTATAGATCCCTGTGCTATATAATAGGTCCTTGTTGGTTATCTATTTTATGTATAGTGGTGTGTATGTGTTAATCCCAACCTTCTAACTTATCCCTCCCATCTTTTCCCTTTTGGTAACCATAAGTTTGTTTTCTATGTCTGTGGATGTATTTCTGTTTTGTAAATAACCTCATTTATATCTTTTTTTTCCAGATTCCACATGTTAGCAATATCATATGATATTTGTCTTTCTCTGTCTGACTTCACTTAGTCTGATAATCTCTAGGTCCATCCATGTCACTGCAAATGACATTATTTCCTTCTTTTTCATGTCTCAGTAATATTCCATTGTGTATATATACCACATCTTCTTTATCCATTCATCTGTTGATGGACATTTAGGTTGCTTAGGGGGGATTTTTTTAAATATAAGAAATATTAAGGTATATTTGATGCAATGGAAATGATCCAGTGAAAAAGAAAAAAAATTAAAGATATAGGAGAGAAGGATAATTGCAGGAGTGAAATTCTAGAGTAGGGAAGAGGGGCTGGATCCAGTGCAGAGGTGGTGAGGCTGACTTAGACAGAAGCACACACAGTTCACCCATCACAACAGGAGAAAAGGCAGAGTCTATGTGCACAGATGCCAGAAGGTGGGAAGATGTGGTGGTAGGAGCTTGTGGAAGTTCTTTTCTGGCTGCTTCTATTTTTCCAGTGAAATAATGGACTGGAGGTATTAGTGATATGCGAAGACCATAGGGAATCAGATGTTCAGAGGAATGCATTGAGTAGAGGTAAGCGAGTGGGGTGTTTGAAATTGTAGGGTTTTTGGTGAGGAGTACAATTGTCATATTGCCTCATGTGAGGCTCTAGTCATAGGAGCAGTGATTGAGGTGGGAACAGAGACAAGACCACATATGTAACTGGCCGGGGTATTGGATGAAAGGTCTTTCCTGATGTAACCTGGGGCTGACACACGTGTGAGTAACCACATTGGCTACTATTCCCTGAGCAACTCCCGTGTCCCATACAATCTATGCAATTCTCTCCTTTAATCCTCACAATAACCCTACAACAGCCCCAAGAATCAGAAGTTGTTACCCTCCAATTGTTTCATCTGTGTCCCAGATGAAAAAAGTGAGGTTCACAAAGGTTCATTAACTAGCTCAGGGTAACAAGCAATATGGATACAGGATTCAGACTCAGGTCTTCTAACCCCAAAGCTAGGTCCTTTCCCTTGGCCTGTACCGTACCTCTCCAACTGCATCACCTGCAAGCTTTAGTCCACAACCACCAGTTACAAGGGAGTTTGGCCATGAAGTCTTATGGCTCAGCTTTTGTTGTCTGAGCCTGAGGCAGAAGATGCTTCAGTCTCCTGAGAGAATAAGGCTCTTTTTCCCCTTTAGGTTAGTGTCATTTTGGGACATTGCAAACCAACAGAAGGAGGAGAGTCTAACAGCTATAGCCTTTTGGGGTTTATTTGTTTCAGGGTGTACCTTATTGGCCTGCCCCAGCAGCTACCTTGTCTTACTATACAGGAGACCCTTAGAAAATCCTGCAGTCAGAGCCAGGGGCCTTCTGGCCATCTGTCTCACGGTAACCCCTCCTCCATCCAGAAAAAAGTGAGGCCTAATACCCTGTCGTTAATATACTTAAAGTGTTCTACTGAAAGTCCAGGGCTTTTTATCTCCAGGAGATAATTTATGCAAGTGATAAGGAGAGTAGAGACATGAAAGTTTTCACAAACTTCATCCATTTCTTGCTGCAGTTGGGAGAAATTTGCATGCATCTACTTTGTGGTAATTCTATGAAAGAGGAGAGGAATCCTACTTCTCAGTGCCCCAAATGAGAAAAAGAACAGTTGCTGTTGAATGTCATCACTGTTAATCATCTAGACCAGAACCGTCCAATAGAACTTTCTGCAATAAAGGAAATGTTCTGTATTTGTGCCTTCCAATTCAGTAGCCATTAGCCACATAGGGGTATCAAACACTTAAAACACAGCTAATACAACTGAGGAACTGAATTTTAAATTTATTTAATTTCAATTCATTTAAATTTCAGTTTAAGCCATCTATGGCTAGTGACTACCATACCGGACTGCACAGATCTAGATTATAAAACAAGAGGCCAAGCCACCAAGCCCCTCTGAGCATGGTAACCAAGTCTGCCCACAAAACCTTGCCATGAAGACCCTTGCTTAGTCAGCTCCTCCTAAGAAATTAGAGTCCTCACTGCTCACAACTTTTGAACAAAAAAACAGAAACCCCATGTAATCATTTTCTATTTCTGCAACAAATTTCCACCAACTTTGAAGGTTAAGCCAACACATATTTGTCTCACAGTTTCTGTAGGTCAGAAGTCTGCATATGGCATGAGTCAACTGAGTTCTCTGCTTAGGGTCTCACAAGGCTTAAGTTAAGGTGTGAGCCAGGCTGCATTCCTTTCTGGAGGCTCTGGGGAAGAATCCACTTCCAAGCTCATTCAGGTTGTTGGCAAAATTCAGTCTCTTGCCGTTGTAGGACTGAGGTTTCTCTGCTGACTGTCAGCTACCCTTAGCTCTGAAAGGCCTCTGCCTGGTCCTTGCACATGGCCCCTCTATCTCAGAGCCAGCGGCAGCACATTAAATCCTTCTCATGCTTGGAATCTCTCTGCCTTGCCCTTCTGACTCCAGCTTTTAAGGGCTCCCATAATTACGCTGAAACTACTCAGATAGTATCCCTATTTTAAGGTCAATTGATTAGTAACCTTAATTACATCTGCAAAGTGTCTTTGGCCAATTAATATAGCATAACCACAGGAGTAATATCAGGGAGCAAAAATCTGGGGGCCAAAATTCTGCCTATCACAACCAGACAGCAGAGGATGGAGAAACCAGCGAGGCAATAGTTGGCAATTACTTAGTGCTTTCTTGAGTAGATAATAGAAAGGACTTGTTGGAAAAAATAATTTTTAAAAACCTCTTTTGACTATTTTCTGTCTCTTAGAATCTTGAGGTATTTGTCTTACTTCATGATTACAAGAAACTGGCAAAGTGGTGGCCATCCCTGATCTCTGTTAAGGATCCCCGAACATTTCAGGTTACAGTCCTTGGAGAGTCTTAATCTTCAGAATAGCTTCCAGCCCAGAAGAGAGAGCTGCTACCACCTTAGAGGTCCTTCCCAGCATAGCAGCAGCTAGGAGCAATTTCCAGCACTCTTTCTGGTTTAGCCAGTGCTGAGTTAGATATTAAGTACTGATAAGGACAACCTGGCCTGGAGGCTGTTAATTAATGAACAACTCAGTGTGCAAACTAAGCTCCTCAGCTCCAGTTAGCAAAATTTCCAATGAGAAAATGAAGTGAACGGAAAAATACTTCCTTCCAATTAGGTGAAAAGAGACACTGAGTTTTCAAGCCTTAAACAAAGAGCTGCTTTGTGTCTGTCCTCCTGGAGAGAAAGGAGGAAGATATCATTGAGCTAGGAGTTCAGAGAAAGAGAGAGAGAGAAAACTGAGGGAGGACCAGTCTGCTACCTGAAAGAGAGTGAATAAAAGACAAGCTGATGCATTTCCCAAGAGTAAGCACACAGGTGGTCTGGAAGTTCCCATGAGAGAAGTCGCTCAGGGGGCCACAAAGTTGAGAACGTGTAAGAGCCAATCCCTGGTTGAGAAGGTCACGGGAACAGCCCAGCGCTAATAACCCCTCCTCTGCCCATCATATCAGGAACCACTTAAAATGTACCTGTACGTTAAGCCCCATTGCAGACTCTGGGAGCCAGGTGTCTTTCAACAGGGGCAGTAAAAATAGAGAAGTAAGGAAAATCTTTTAGCCAGCTTTCTGCAGAATTCCTCTTAGAGAAGCAACTACCTTGTTTAGGAAAATACCTTGAAAAGCCAGGTGGTGCTAAAGGGTGAGCCCTGGGACAGGGGCTGGCAGGAGTTAACAAGGAAGCAGATAAACATCTCTGCTTAAAAAAAAAAAAGAACAAAAAGGGACTTGGAGTGGGAGAGAGTGAAAGAGAAAGGAGATGGGAGAGAGAGGGGAGGAAAAAGAGGCTTAGGCAATGCGGTAGGAAGTCTAGAATCTGGGAGTTGGGAGAAAAGGCAAAGGGGATTTTTCAAACAGGCCTATCTGATGTTAACTCTGTGTCACCCACTGTCTAGTGCTGACCTGGAGGGCCACCAGAAGTTCTCCAACGTGCTGCTAACTTCTATGAGTACTGCTTTAGGAGGGAACCAAGGAAAAGGAGCTAGATCCCGTGACTAGGTCCACTTGGGGGTGGAGAACTCAGCCAAAGTTGGGAATCACAGCAGGAGGGGCTGTGTAGAAACCCGAGGAGGGTGCTGAACTTCCCCAGGATGGGCTTGAGACAATCCTAACAGGTACTACGTGGCAGGGTGACTACAGCTGATGTCTGAGTCACATAAAGATTAGATCAGCCACTCGCCAATTCAGCACTGCATTTATCTTGCTGCTTTTCCTGTCTTAATTTAATATCAATTTTACCCAAACCTGAATTTACAGTTTTTCCCTCTTGGACCAAATTCCCAGTTTCATACCTAAATCCCCAGCAACTGGCCCCCTACCCACTACAGGGCTGGGTGAGGTGTGGTCACCCTAGCAAAGGGAAGCAGTGTTGGGGAGACCCACTGTTATCATGATGAAAACTCTTGGGAGTAGCTTTATTTTCTGGTCACCTGGTCAAGTTGGGTTGACCAAGGAGTTTAGGTGCTGATTTCTTCTCTCTCCTAAGGCTGAAGACTCTGTAGCTGAGGCCCAAGGCTTCTGAGGGGACACCAGGGTTGAGGGTGTGTCACCAACATGAGGAGAGGCTTAGCTAATTTGTCAGGACCCATGATTAGATGCGCTTCAAAGGCCTGGGAGCATGTATAGTTCTATTCCTTTGATTCAGGTCTAACAATTCTACCCTCTATATTTGAGGCTGGTTCATGCAGAAACACAAACAACCGTATAGCCATGTTGCAACCCTTTGGTGCCCTGGGCAGAGGCCTCTTGTTGCTGACAAGACCGAGAGGGTGGGCAGCACCTAGCCTCAGACACCACCTGGCACCCTCTCTGCATGGGCTTAGAAACCCCTTATGCCAGAGGCCCAAACAGATTCTCCAGGCTAGTTAATTCTGCTTTACCTATCTCTCCACTACTGGCAAGCTTTGCTGCCACCCTGAATACTAGCCCCTCTGATGGCCTGTCTTTTTCTGTTACTATTACCTCCAACCTCCCTTGGCTCATCCTTACTTTTCCCTCCCCACAACCCCACCCTTTCCACTGGCCCTCTGGAACCCTCATTCATTGACAAACTCCCTTCTCTACAATGTAAGGCTTTCCTTGGGCTCCTTTCCCCTCCTTCCTGGACTGAAACACAACACTTGTTGAAGGATACTGCCTTTCCCGCAGGCCCCTGGGAGTGACGTTTTATTCTTCCATTCTTCACACACCCCATGGCTATTTGGGGAAAGGAACATATTTATATCTTCTGGCTCCCTATGACCATATTCAAACACTTATTCTTCATTCAGTTAGAAAAACTCTCTACCCTTTGTTGTGGCCATCATTGTCATCTATCCTTCTCTTGGTCACTCCCTCCACATTCACTGGACCTCAGTCTAACTCTCTTCCCCAAGTCTTGCCAAGGTTACAGGTGACTTTCACCTCCTCTCTCTTCGCCAGCCATTCCTGTGGCTTCACCCTGAACGTAACCATTACCCAGAGCTATTTCAATTCTGCCAACTTAAAGTCCAATATCCCACCAAAACCCATTACCAGTCCATTTTCCAGTTCCCTCTTTTAAGACAACTTCTCTTTGACCTCCTTTAGTGTGCTAACCCATGGGTTCCTCTATTTTATTCTAATCTCTCTCCCATCTGCGCTCACTGTCTCACCTACTTGGGCCCTATGTGCTGTTCATTAAACCAGTATTTTACCACTATCTTTTATCGGTCCATTCAGAGATAGAAACCCCTGAGAATCGGCAAGCTAATTTATAAATGAAACACTAAAAACAACGAACAGTGTTCTACATAAAATAAATATTAATAAAATAACACTTCTACTAGTATTGACATTATCCAGGTAATCTTAAACTTTTCCACAGGGCTCTGGCTAATATTTGATGACTAGTAAGTCTGAACAAAAGTCAGAGGCCTATAGGTAAACTCTACTTGGATTTAAATAGAGCCAATTCACCTCCCAGTTGGATTTTGAGCAGTGTTGGAGCAGTAGAACTCAGAGGATTCTATCCAGGAACAAATTAAAATTTTATTATCCAACAAATGTTTCTCCTCTCAACACTATCCTGGTGCCTTGTCTTTTTAAAGAATTGTCATAATGTCTTCAGAGGATTATTGCCATTTCAACCTAACTCTCCATCCATCTTATATCACGTTTCTTCTTTTATCATAATGTAGAAACACTTCTTAACGTCAAACTATGAAAAGTCACTTATATCCAATATTCTTGCAAAAATGTATTAATACTAACCTTCAAATCAAGTCTCTGCAGGAAGCCTTGGCCATAACAGGTGGGCCTTGCTGTTCAGATAGCAGGCACTGTTTTCTTCTTCCTTCTCCACTTCAAGCCATGGCTCTCTAGAGTTGACACCCACAATCTTATAAGAAGACTGTCAACGTTTGCATCCAGCAAAGGGTTAGGAAAACGGTTGCCAGGAGATTGTAAAAAGGAAAAGAAATTGCAGGGCAAAAACAACAGAGATGGATGTAGAGGTAGGTCAGGCAGAGATCAACAATAAAAGACAGAAATCAGAGCCTAATGCAACAGACTCAACCCAGGTACAGGCAGGGGTTGAGGGGCCACAGGAAGAACCCACTCAAAGAACTGGGGTCAAAAGAGTGAGGGGCACCGGGTAGAAGAGGTGTGTTGAAGCATTCTGTTCACTGAGGCACAGGGGAGATAGGAGCATGGGCCCAGTCTTAGGAAACAGGGCTGGCAGGATCAAGATGTGAAGCAGGCCCCATATACATGGCAGACATGTCAGGACAAGGGTTTTTTTTTTTTCTCTTCTTTTTTTTAACTTTTTTTTTCTTAATTTTAGAATCTTATTTATTTTTTTATACAGCAGGTTCTTATTAGTCATCCTTTTTTTTTTTTTTTTTTTTTTTGCAGTACGCGGGCCTCTCACTGTTGTGGTCTCTCCCGTTGCGGAGCACAGGCTCCGGATGCGCAGGCTCAGTGGCCATGGCTCACGGGCCTAGCCGCTCCGCGGCATGTGGGATCTTCCTGGACCGGGGCACGAACCCGTGTCCCCTGCATCGGCAGGCGGACTCTCAACCACTGTGCCACCAGGGAAGCCCCTCAATTCTTTATTATATCATCTCCCCTCAATTATTTCAATCTTCTTTCTCACCCATTCTCCTGATCAACACAGCACAGCTCCAGAAGTGGAGTATGTGAACAGAAGCCGCCATAAAGGAGCTGGGAGTGAAGGGGAGGTGGAGGCTGTGAATACACATATGTTAATCTTTTTGAGCCAGAGATGATCAGAGGAGAGGAGAGCAGAGATCCAAAGGAGCTGAAGAAGGGAGGGAGGGAGAGGGAAGGGTAAGAGGAGAGATGGAGAGAGAGACAGAGAGAGAGAGAGAGACAGAGAGAGAGAGAGAGAGAGAGAGAGAGAAGGAACTGAATGAGGCTGGAGTTGTGGTGGTGAGAAAACTGGGAGTGGGTGGGTCAATGAATGGGCCTGGGGAGACAGACCTGCAAAGGCCAGAATAGCACAGGGGGTGTGTGTGTGTGTGTGTGTGTGAGATTGTAATTTCTGCCCATGGTCTCTTGGAGATTTTATGAACTTCTTTGCAGTTGGAATTGTGTTTTACTCTTGGATGCCACACAATGATAAAACTGGCTGCAAGGTGGCCCAGATCTCAGGGGATTACAGTATAAGACATTGCCCCTCCTCTCTAGATGTTCATAGTCCAATAGGGGAAACAGCCATTTAACATAAAAGAACACAGTAAAACATTGCTGAGTGCTGTGTCACAGCTCTCTGTAGGGCATGGGGGTGGCAGATGGGGAAGAGGTCATCTAGTTTACCTCTAGCTCAAGAAAGGTATGTGCTCTCTCATCAGTAAGGTCAATGGAGCTTAGGAGGGGATATTTTCTAGCTCCCAAATTGATTACCAAGAGCAACCTATGCCTCAGTCCTGGACAAGAAGAAGCAGAAGATCCAAATTCCCTCCTCGGACTGATCAAAATTCTGTCACCTCTAAGGCTTACCTGGGTGTCAGGCAGCCAGCAGCCCGCTTGGGCTAATTGAGGGCTTCCTTTCCTTTTCTAACTAAGAGCTGTGTGGATAGGGCGTGTCTTCCTTTCTACTCCAATATCACCTAAACAAAGGAAAACGTGTGTAAACCGGGGTGTTAGCATAAGAGAACACTGTACCAAATCACATAAACATGGAAGGAGAAAATGGGTGAATGCTCAACGAAGCCTGAAATTATGTAAGTGAAACACAAAGTCAGCCCCAGAGCAGCTGCAATATTATAGCTGTGGTTTTCATTGAGTTTGCTTCCCCCAGGCCAAGGGAGTTTCCAAGCAGGGCTGAAGCAATCACTTTGCTGCTTTGTGCCAGCCAAATGACTCACTCCCAAACCTGTTTAATATGAAACAGCATTAGGAGACTGGAGATAGCCTCAGGGAGATCAGCTGCTAACCAGCTCAGATTATAGCTGCAATTCCTCAAACACGGCCACTTAAGAGTGTCTCTCTGTGTGTCTTCAGGGGCATACGACACTAAAAGAAAGGGACTGTCCTTGAAGCAGAAAGATCAGGGTACTGGTTCCCATTCGGTAGCAGTTCATCATGTGATTTAGGTCAGCCTCACCTGAAAAATGAGACTGATACCTTGTGCATAAAATAAGTCAATACCTACCCCCTGTGGTAGTTTTTGAGAATTGAATAAGAAATATTATGAGAATTAAGTGAGATGAGGGAAATGGTAGAGACCTGTAAACCAGGTATTATCATTACACACAGGTGTCATAAATCTCTTTTTACACTTTCATTGGAACTAGAGGGAATTTCCTTAAATAGCAGGAATGAGGAAATAAACACAACAAGAACTTTGCTTCCTACTTTAATATCAGCGGCAGTGAAAGCACCAGTTTAGTGGGTTATTGTGGACTTTTGTCATCCAGGCAGTAAACTGGAGTCTTCTCAAAGAGATTAGAGCTCCTCTCCTCAGTGTTATCTGGGGCTATCAGTTAGACCATCTCTGATATTTTCCAGCCAGAATTTTAATGAGATGTCTGAGAAATTTATGAAACTATTTCTCCCATTTATAATTACATGGGCAAGAAAATAAGCAAAAGGATCTTTCATTCTTTTTTTTCTCTCTTTATTCCCTTCTTCTTCTTTGTTTTCTGCCCCAGAGGAACTGAGCGAAGCAGGTAAGATGAGTGAGGCACTTGTCTCAGATGAAAATTTTTTTTTGAATTTTATTTTATTTATTTTTTATACAGCAGGTTCTTATTAGTTATCGTATTAGTGTATACATAATACACTAATTACATGTATATATAGTAATTTATACATATTAGTGTATATATGTCAATCCCAATCTCCCAATTCATCACACTACCACAACCACTTTTCCCCCTTGGTGTCCATACGTATGTTCTCTACATCTGTGTCTCTATATCTGCCCTGCAAACCGGTTCATCTGTACCATTTTTCTAGGTTCTGCATATATGCGTTAATATACAATATTTGTTTTTCTCTTTCTGACTTACTTCACTCTGTGTGACAGTCTCTAGATCCATCCACGTCTCTACAAATGACCCAATTTCCTTCCTTTTTATGGCTGAGTAATATTCCATTGTATATATGTACCACATCTTCTTTATCCATTCATCAGATGAAAATTTTAACTGAGTGCCAAAACCCTCAAAAATCAACATAGGGACTTCCCTGGCGGTCCAGTGGTTAAGACACTTCTACTGCAGGGGTTGCAGGTTTGATCCCTGGTTGGGGAACTAAGATCCCGCAAGCCGCAAGGCACGGCCAAAAAACAAAAACAAATCAAGATAAATATACTTTAATGAATATTTTCAAAAATAAAATTAATGCCAAAAAAGATGAACAAAATATCACATTTTTAGATAAACATCAGTGACAATGCCATACCAAGACATATTGAAGCCGGAGGCAAAAGGAAAAATCAGCACTCCTGATCCTGTCTGTTTAAAGCTTGGTATTTTGTTCATCATTGATTTTTGCCTTAATCTTGATGTATCATGTGTAGCAATTTTGTTTCATTCTTAGTGGCATATAAAATTATAGTTTGCCTTAGTATTGACGGCATCTTAGATTTGGCAAAGTGCTTTCCATGTGGTATGTGGAATAAGAATGACACCTGGCAATGAAATTCAGCTTGGCTTTGTTTCTCTCTGTTTCCTTTACACATTTATCCAGTGGAAGTCACCTTCCCTGTTCCTGAGCAAAAACTCTGTGAGTCCCATGGCTTTTCTGTTCCCTCTTAAATAATGAACAATCCCACAATCATTTTAAATCACAAACACAGTCTCAGTTTAGCAATCAGAATACATAATCCCCTGGAATAATCAAAACTCACAACTTCACTTAGTGGTAAACCTTCTCCCCTCCATCAGACCCGGGGGCTGGCAGCCTGCAGTAGGAAAGAAGAATAGGGTCTTCTGCTCTCTGCTTTCCCTGGATTTCTTCTTCACCCACTAAACACCTGCTGTTTTGTTCTCCTCCCATATGGTAGGGGGTTAGCAGCAAGGATAGGAAGGGGATAGAACAGTTCTTACCTGGCTGGGTGGCTTCACACTCTCTGAGCCAGGAAGATGGTTAACGGTGACTCTTTCTCTTTGGGCATCTTTCTTGGCTCATCAGAGTTTCCCTCTCCTTTCAGGTGTCTGTAACACTTGTCCCATCTGGGTGGTGACTCCATGGATGTTTATTATGTAATGAGCTCTGCCCTTCTGTATGCTTTATATATTCTAAAATTTCTTAATTTAAGAAAAAAGAACTGTGAGAGAGAATAAGGGGGAAGAAAACTAAATCTACATGAAAACAACCTTTACTGGATAGAAACTTGCCTTACCTCTCTCTCTCTCCCCCTCCTCTCTTGTTTTACTACCAGCCATATCTTCTCTCCTGGTCTTCATTTTTATCCCCTCGATAGACCTATACAAATAAAAGTTTGTCTAGATGAAGATAAACTTCCTTGCCCTTGTCACATGCTAGTTTATTTCTTACTCCTTTTGAATAAGCAGAGCCATATCCCGCTGGTTTCTAATTTCTTCAAGAATAAATGGTCATGGCCAGAATCCAGTCCATTCTCAGTCCCCTGGGAACTCGTCAGGAGAGCTGGAACATGTCTGCCCTCGACCTCTAGGGCAGAAATCAACAAGAGTCCCAGAGCAAGAAAAGCACTGTGAAAACAGCAGTGTCACCAAAGGCAGAAAACACATCTCATTCTCACCATTGAGAGTCCCACTGTACTGCTGGTCTCCAGGCACTGGAACTGAAGAGAGAAGAATGTTGCAGAGGCTAAACAGTTGTCCCCACTTTAACAAAATAATTGCCTTCATTGTTTAACTTCACAGTACTGGCAATATATTACTTATATCCTTGAGGGCTCATTTTCCATAGCAAATTCTTCAGTGTTCTGCTTTATTGGTGGTATTTAAATGTGTGGTTCTATTTTGCCTTCTAGGATCTATAGAGGCTGGAACTGGAAAACACATTCTCACACATTTCAAAGGGCCTGCCCAGATTCAGGATGTCTGAGTCAAAACACTTTTCCAACAGGACAAGTTTCGGGAGGATAAGGAGAGAACAACTTGCTGTGGGTAGGTCTTGCAGATAAGTCAACAAAGCACAGAGGGAAATCAATGCAGAGTCCAAGCCCTCTGTGACTAGGGCTGGTATTTATGGTTGAGGAGTTGCTTGCAGCAGCCAGCTAGGCTTGGGGGTGGGGGGCTGGGGGGAAGGCATCCATTCCAGGAGGCAAATCTGTACTCACTGCTATCCCTTGCTCCCTTCAATCTCCTTCTGAAACTCATCCCAGAGGGGTTAATAAAAATGAGCAGAAAATGCTGGTAGATGAGACAAATAAAGTAAAATGTGAACAGGGTGAAGAATCTCACGGAACAGAAATGGGATTCCATTAAGCCATGAACTCAGAGGAAGAAAAAAAAAATTGCATCTTTATTTTCACCAACCTCTAACTGAAAATCTAGCATTTCCTTCAATAATGAATGGAGGCAATATACCAGAGCAGTTTCACGCCACCAATGACTTTGTCACCAATAGAATTCACAGATATCTTCAATTAGCTTTATGGCTGTTGCCAGTATCTTGAAATAACATTTTTGTTCAACGTTACTTTGAAATTGTGATGGCAAATAAATTTGTCACTAGATCTTAATATTTAACCTGTTAATAAAGAAGTGTACAGAAATATACTGTACATCTGTTTTAATATTTTGATAACTATATTTCAATACTTGGTTCCCTTTGTGATCCTATGTATTTTATGAAATAGATTTTAGAACACTATTCTCAGAAGAGAGCCATAGGCTTCATAAACTGCCAAAGGGGAAAAAGGTGCAGAATCCTTTCATAAGGCAGTTGCAGAGTAGTTGGAGGGTACAGTTCCTTCCCATCAACCCAAATTCAAAAACATTTGAAAAAGACTTTGGTGAAAAAAAGGAGGAGGGGATAAAGATATAACTTTAGCTATGCCTAGGGACTATGCAATTCACTAGGGTATGAAAGAGGTTAAAGGCATGGACTTAGAGAGTCTCTTGGTTAAAAACAAACAAACAGATGGTTCAGGAGGAATAACCTAGGTGACCCTAGATCCAGTGTCCTGTGTCCTGATAACCCCAATCTGGAATATATGGTAGACCCACAACTTCTCCAAGAAACTGATGTTAATTCAGTTGGGTGTCCTTACAACCCTGGGAACGAATGTAGAAATAAATAGAATAGAAGCTTTTTTTTTCTTTTTTTTTTTGCAGTACGCGGGCCTCTCACTGTTGTGGCCTTTCCCGCTGCGGAGCACAGGCTCCGGACGCGCAGGCTCAGCGGCCGTGGCTCACGGGCCCAGCCGCTCCGCGGCATGTGGGATCTTCCCGGACCGGGGCACGAACCCGTGTCCCCTGCATCGGCAGGTGGACTCTCAACCACTGCGCCACCAGGGAAGCCCAGAATTGAAGCTTTTACAGCCAAGTTTCACTTCTCCATTGATTTACAGAAAAATTAAGCAGATAGTCCAAAGAGTTTCCATATACTCTGCACCCAGTTTCCCTTATAATTAATGTCTTACGTTAGGATGGTTCATTTGTTACAATGAAGAAACCAATATTGACACATTATTATTAATTAATGGTCATAGTGTATTCAGATTTTCTTAGTTTTTGGTTGTCATGTCTCCTAGGCTGTTCTTAGCTGTGGCAGTTTCGCAGACTTTCCTTGTTTTCACAACTCTGGCAGCTTTGAGGAGTACAGGTCATATATTTTGTAGGATGCCCCCAAATTGGAATTTGTCTGATGTTTTTCTCCTGATAAGACTGTGGTAATGGTTACTAGGAGGAAGATAACAGAAGTAAAGTGTTATATTTATCACCTCATATCAAAAGCGCATATTATCAGCATGATTTATGACTGTTGATGTTGTGTTTGATCACCTGGCTGATCTAGTGTTTGTCAGATTTCTCCACTGTAAAGTTGCTCTCCTCCTATTTCCAGACTGTACTCTTTGAAAGGAAGTCACCATGCACAGATCACACCCAAAGAGTGAGGAGTTATGTTCCCCTCCTTGAGGTCAAAATATCTGCATCAATTATTTGGAATTCTTCTGTATGGGAGATTTGTCTATTCTCTCCTATTTATTTATTATTCAATCATCTACCTCAGTATGGAATCATGGGTATTTATTTTGTACTTTGAGCTTTAATCCAATACTACTTTATTTATTTTCTTGCTCAAATTGTTCCAACTTTGGCCACTGTGAGCTCTTCCAGTTGGTTCCTGTGCACCTTTGACGTACCCCCATCAGTGTGTTTTGTTTTGTTTTTTAATCACTTCCTTACTTTCTGATACTATAATATTCTCCAGTATCATCTTATATATTTCCTGCCACAGCACTAGAATCAGCAATTTCTCTAAGGAGTCCTATTCCTTTTATTGGAGAGTGATATTAGAAACCACATTCTGGACACTAGGTGTACTCCTTGTTACTGGAATGCCCAACTGATTATTTACAAGCATGTAAAAGGTAGTCAGTGTAGGAAGGATAACCATTTCAACAAATGGTGCTGTAGCAACTGGACATACATGGGGGTGGGGGGGTGGCAGGGAGGAATAACCTTAACCTAAAATTCACATTCTGTGTAAAAGTTAACTAAAAATGAATCATAGATGTAATGTAAAACATAAAACCATAAAACTTTTGAAAGACAATACAAAATCTTCAGGATCTAGGATTCGGTGAATAGTTCTTAGACTTAAAACCAAAAGTATGATCCAAAAAAGAAAAACTGATAAATTAGACCTCATCAAAATTAGAAACTTTTGCTCTAAAAAAACCAAAACTCTATTAAGAGAAAGAAAAAACAAACCACTACAGACTGGGAGAAAATATTTGCAAACCTCATGTCCAATAAAAGACTACTATTTAGAATATACAAAAAAATTCCAAACTCAACAGTGAAAAAATAAGTAATCTAATTAGAAAATGGGCAAAAGACATGAACAGACATTTCACCAAAATGGATATACAGATGGTAAGTAAACATATGAAAAGATGCTCAACGTCATCAGCCATTAGGGAAATGAAAATTTAAATCACAAAGACATATCACTACACAGAGAAATGAAAACATATGCTCACACAAAAACCTATACAGGAATGTTCCTAGTAGATTTTTGCATAATAACCCCAAACTGAAAACAACTCAGATGTCATTCAACAGGTGAATAGTCAAATAAACTGGAGTATATCCATACCATGGTATACTACTCAGCAAGAAAAAGGAACAAAGTAATGACATACACAGCAATTTGGGTGACCCTCCAGAGAATTACACAGATGTCAGTGGTTGCCGGGAGCTGGAGCTGAGTGATGGGGTGGGCAGTGGAAGAGGGATTGACTATAAAGGAGTGGCACAAGGGCATTTGGAAGGTTGATAGAAATATTCTATTCCTTAATCATTGTAGTGGTGGTTACACAACTGCAAACATTTGTCAAAACTCAGGATTATACACTCAAAAGGGTAGATTTTATTGTCTGTAACAATTCTAACTCAGGGGACTTCCCTGTTGGTCCGGTGGGTAAGACTCCGTGCTCCCAATGCAGGGCCCAGGCTCGATCCCTGGTCAGGGAACTAGATCCCACATGCATGCTGCAACTAAGAAATCCACATGCTGCAACTAAAAGATCCCACATGCTGCAACTAAGACCCGGCGTGGCCAAAATAAATAAATAAATATTAAAATAAATAAAAAATAAAATTAATTTCGATGATGATTGCACAACTCTGTGAGTATACAAAAAATACTGAATTTCACATTTTAAATAGGTGAATTATATGGTCTGTGAATTATGTCTCAATAAAATTGTCACAGGAAGGAAGAGAGGGAAGGAGGGTGGGAAGGAGGGAGAAAACAAAAAGAAAAACAAAAAAGAAAATCAAACACAAACTTCAAACTTTTCAGATTTCCCGAAGTAATCACATTCCCCCTGCAAGGAAACAATGTCTCAAGAAACCTCTGCACATATATCTAATGACTTTATTCTGTTGTAGGTGTCCTGCTTCTCCATATTGTGCTCTTCTAATTAAAATCTTGTGTGATACATCTGACTGAGCCTAGATCATAACCTCCCATAGCTGCAAAGAAAGTGGGGAGAGTGAGTTCTGGTTTCAGCCTGGGAGTCAGAACTCCTAAAGGTGGAGATTCCCCAAATAAACGAAAGCTATTCACAGATGCTAAGAAACTATAAGAATATGATATGATATGATAGAATGTTCACTATGCTCAACCACATGCGGAAAGTGAGTTAAAGCAGGGCAAGGTGGGAGGCAGAGGGACCAGTTAGGTGGCTGGTTCAGGCCCACAAAGAGAGATGGAGATGATCTGAACCACTGATGGCTGAGGCAGCAGTAATTGAGGCAGAGAGGAGCAAACAGATTTGAGAAACAGTTTGAAAGAAAAGTCAGCAGAATTTGGAGATTTATTCCACAAGAGAGATGAGGAAGAAGGAGGAATTAAGAATTTCTGTCTTATGTTAAAAAAAATTTCTGGCTTATGTAACTGGGTGGATAATGGGATCTTGATGGAGATGAGCAAGAAACATGGGGGGAAGAGCAGGTTTGGGAGTTAGGGGAAAGAGGAGGGAGTACCCAAATTCTAGATATGTTACTGGTTTCTGGTATAATTCCACTGTGGTCAGAGAACATACTTTGTAGGACTTGAATACTTTTAAATGTATTGAGCTTTGTTTTACAGTACAAAATCTGGTCTATCTTGGTAAGTATTCCATGTGTATCTAGAAAGTATGTGAATTACTTTATTGGATGGAGCGTCCTACAAATGTCAATTAGGTGAAGCTGCTTGATAGTGTTATCCAAGTCTTATATACCTTTGCCAATTTTCTGCCTATTTGTTCTACCAATTACTAGGAGAAGGGTTTGAAATCTACAACTATGATTGTGAATTTGTCTATTTCTATGTTTGCTTCATGTATTTCAAAGCTCTATTATATTAAGTATATAAACATTAGAATTGTTATGTCCTCTTGATGAATTGACCCCTTTATCATTATGAAATGACCTTCCTTACTTCTGATAATATTCTTTGCTCTGAAATCTTTTCTTCTGATTAATTTTCCTTTTGTTTGCATAGTAAATCTTTTTCCATACTTTTACTTTTAACCTATTTGTGTCTATGTATTTAAAGTGCATTCCTTGTAAGCAGCATACTGCTGTTTCTTCTTTTTAATCCAGTCTCTTCCTTTTAACTGGGGGTGTTCAATCCATTTACATTTAATGTGATTATTGATATGATTTGGTTAAAGTCTATCATCTTGTTAATTGCTTTCTACCTTTCCAATTGATTATTTGTTGCTTTCTCCTCTTTTTGTATGTTCTTTTGGATTAATTTAAAAATTCTGTGTTTACATTTTAACTCCTTTGCTGCTTTGTTGGCTCTTATTGTCTGGTTATTTTAGTAGTTGCTTTAGGGTTTATAGTATGAATCTTTAGCTTAACAAAATTTAAATTCGAGTGAAATCGTACCACTTCATGTATCCATACAGTATAAGAAACTTACAGCAGCATACTTTTATTTCCTCTCTTAGCCTTTTTGCTGTTTTTGTCATACATTATAAATCTCAAAATTGGGTTGCCAGATATAGCAAATAAAAATGAATGACACCAAGTAAAATCTAAATTTCAGATAAATAACAAATAACTTCATTAAATAAGTATGTTCCATGCAATATTTTGAAATACTAAAAAGGTAACAATTATTTGAAATTCAGAGTTAACTAGACACCCCATATTTTATCTGGCAATCATACCCATAATACATTGTATTTTTTGTTTAAATAATAAAGCATCTTTTAAAGAGATTTAATAATAACTTTAAGATTTTATGTATTTATAATGCAGTTACTATTTTTTGCTCTTCCTTCCTTTATCCATAATTCCATTTGGTGCCATTTTTCCTTATGCATGGAGACTTCCTTTAGCATTTATTGTAGTACAGGTCTGCTATGATTAATTTTTTTAGACTTTGTACATCTGAAAAAGTCTTTATTTTGTCTTCATTTTTGAGATGAGAATATAATTCTAGATTGATAGTTCTTTTCAGTACTTTGAAGATGTTATTTCACTATCTTCTTGCTTGCATTGTTCCTAACAAGAGATATGCTGTCATCCTTTCTTTGTTCCTCTATATATAACATGTCTCTTTTCTCCTGCTACTTTTAAGATTTTGCTCCTTATTACTGATTTTGAGTAATTTGATTTTGATATGCCTTCATGTGGCTTTCTTTATGGTTTTTTGTGTTTGGATGTGTTGAAATTCTTAGATCTGTGAGTATATAGTTTTCATCAATTTTGAAAATTTTAGGCCAACATTTATCCAAATATTTTCGTCACCATCTCTCTCCTTTGGAGACTTCATTTACATATGTTAGGCCGCTTAAAATTGTCCCACAATTCACTGATTCTCTTTATGTTTTCAAAATATTTTTTTCCTATGTATGCTTCATTTTGGAAATTTCTATTGGTGTGACTTCAAGTTCACTAATCTTTTCTTTGGCAACATCTAATTTGTCACTAATCTATCCAGTATATTTTTATTCAGACATTGTCATCTTCATCTCTAGAAGGAGAATTTGGGTCTTTTTATGCATCTCATGTCTCTGCTTAACTTTTTGAACATTTAAAACACAATTAGAGTAACTGTTTTAATGTCTTTATCTGCTAATACTAACATCTATGACAGTCCTGGGTTTATTTTTGATTGATTGACTTTTCTCTTTATTATGGATTGTATTTTCCTAAATCTGATCAAGTTGCTAGTTCTATTATCTGTTTATGAGAAATACAGGGGTAGAGGAACATGTTAAACAACACCTCAGGGGTGTAATCAGTAAAGTGCAGAATGTGGAAAAATCCACAAGACCAACTGCTGATTTCTTCAGTATATAAAATGCACAGAAAGAAAAAGGTTTAAGAGTTTTCACTAAATACAATGTGATGGGAATTCCCTGGCAGTGCAGTGGTTAGGACTCCTTGCTTTTACTGCCAAGGGCCCAGGTTAGATCCCTGGTTGGGGAACTAAGATCCCACAAGCTGCTTGGTGCAGCCAAAAAATAAAATTAAATTAAATTAAAATTTAACAATAAATAAATAAATATAAAAAAGAAGCATTATTTTTTTAAAAATACGATATGAGGACCTTGTCTGAATCCTGATTTGAAGAAGTAAACTATTTAAAACATTTATGAGAAAATTGGGGAAATTTGAATACTGACTAGATGTTAAGAAATCATTAATTTTTAAAGATAAATGATTTTCTTGTTTTTAAACATAGACCTTAGTTTTTAGAGATACATAGTAAAATATTTATGGGTGAAATAATACGCTGCTGTGACTTGCTTCAAAATAATCTAGGGAGGGAAAGAGAAGGTGAGGATACAGATGGAACAAATTGGCCATGGGATGGTAACTGTTAAAGCTGACTAATGAGAGCATAGTAGGTCACATATTATTCTCTCTGCTTTTGCAATATTTGATATTTTTCCATAATTAAAAAAAATCAGATGTTCTCTTCTCTGAAAAGAATTGCCATACTGTCTCCCTACACCTAATAGATTTAATTGTGCTCAGGAATGTTCCCCTACCATCCAAATAAATTAAACTCTCATTTATTTTCAAATTGTTCTCCCTAATTCGCCCATAAACCCCTTGAGAGCAAAAATGATGTCTTACTCATTTTCTATTCTTTGTATTTCCATCACCAAACCACAGAGCTGGGATGCTCAGTAAACAGTGGCGAATTGGCAGCTCTCCACCCTAATTCGCCAAGGTGTTTACGACAGAGATGCAGACTCTGTCGTACTGAATCAAATTTCAAGTTAGATGTTGTGTCCTTTATAAATTCAAGTCATACTGCATATAAATGTATGGCAAAGGAGCCCAAAAAGCTCTAATGTTAAAAATTCAGGTAGTAAAACTGTCAAGGCAAACCAGGAATCCAGCAGAGATTGTCAGGGTCAGCAGTACTAAAGTTGTTGTATAGTTCATTGTGTACTTCCCTTCCTTACAGGTATGCATTACACTGTGACCTTTGCAAAGTCCTTCCGTCCTGCCCTGCCTTTCTCACATGACTGCTCTAAGTCTCAAGTAAGATACACTAATGCACACGAAAGGGCTTTTTTTAAACTGGAAAGCAGTATAAGGTTTAAAGTATAATGACCTCTTTCTAAGGCATGAAGGCATCTTACAGAGCACATCATTTTAGCTATTGGAAGATCTGACCTTAGATAAAATTGTTCAGTAGGCAAAGCATGTTTTGGGTGATTATACAGTTGACCCTTGAACAACAAGTGTTTGGACTTCGCAGGTCCATTTATATGCAGATATTTTTCAATAAATACGGTACTTGGATTTTCATGTTACAGACCTTTAAATGTGGGGAAAAGTTTTGTTTGATTAGAGATTGCAGTATGTGGAGTCAAAACAACTAGGGTTTTGAGTTCTGATTCTATCCACTTTTTCAGCTTCCTGCCCTTAGGTGAGTCATTTATCAATTCCTTTGTCTTTGAGGTAGAGATAGCAGTACAGAGGACTTTCCACTGCAAGGGAGGTGGGTGGGTGGTAGACGCCCCTAACCTGCCCAACCTTGTTCAAGGGTCAACTGTATATATATATATATATATATATATATATATATATATAAAATATTTTTCTTTCCTTGAACTATAATACACACACAGCACCTGTTATATGCCTGGTGCTGTGCTAGGTGCTAGTGACACAGAGTGAGGACAGCTAGGTGTCCAGGACCTGTCCTTGCAGGCCACCTAATCCCTGGCTATTTTTAAGTCTTCACATACCCACCTACCTCCCACCCCTAGGTGCTCCTTACTCATGCTGTTCAATCTCCTGATTGACTTATTTTTTAAGTTGTTTACATATTTATGTATTTATTGATTTATCTTTTTAATTAAGAATTTCACTGTTTCACATTTTTCATATGTGCTCTTAGCACATGATTGTGGGCAGGTGGCCTATGAGTTCCTGTGTCAGTTACAAGGAAGGCAATTTTGGGAGGACCTTCCCAAGTTGAGTCCCCCCAGCGTGCAATGAGATTTATGTTTTAAACCAGACCATTTCACATGGTGTTAAATCTCAGGAGTGGTTATAAGGGTGTTATGTCTCAGGATAATTCATAAGTTGTACATTGGTTTTATACGGCTTTCTATATTTGTGTTATATTTAACAATAACTGTTAAAAATAAACATCTCTTCTTTCAAAATTCACACAACTTGTTCACTATATCATAATGACATGTGGCGCAGTTGCTGGCCACAGGTAGGTAGGATCGGAGTGACAGGGAGTGTCTGGTCAGCGGTGAGGGCTACCTGTCCACCGCCTCTGGCCTCAATGGAGCCATCCAGTCGGCTACAGGAGGGCAAAACAACTAAATGAAGATAACAACAACGATAACAGTAATAATAAATCAGAGAGTGAAACTCTCATCCGCCAAATCGTAGTAAGCACTACGAATCGCATCCCCGCAGGCCCACCATACAGGGGACTGCACGGACAGCGGCCCTGGCGGCTCTTGCGGCGCCCCTGAGTGTCCCCTTTCACTCTCTGGCCGGCAGAGTGGGCGGGGTCCGCTGGGAGGGGCGGAGCCTGGCGGGAGGGGCGGGGCGCCGAGCCCACAGCAGAGGGTGGGGCTGAGGGATGGGAGGGGGTGGACGGGCGGCTGGGCGGGGCGCGCTTGGGCCTCAGCTCCTCACGCGCCGCTTTCCCAGCCCACATCCCGCGCCGCCCGGAGCCCTGGCGGCCAAGGCTGTGCGCGAGCGGAGGCAGCAGCCAGAGGAGGAGCCGCGGGCGCTGAGGTAAGCGTGGGGCCGCCCGCCGCGCGGCCCGGAGCCCTCGCGTCCCGCGTTCGGCCCGCGGGTTGTGGCGAGGGAGGGGGGCGGTGCGCGGAGGCCCGGGCGGGCGGGGCCGGGGCCTGAGGGCGGGGACCGGCCTGGCCCCAGGGGCCGGCGGGGTCGGCTGGGCAGCGCGGCGCTGGCCCTGCTGGCTGAGCCGCGCAAGTCAGGGTTCGAGGCGGTGCGGGCGCCGCCGCACGACCGGCTCGGTCCCGGGCCTTGTCAGCCCGGGAGGTGTGGAAACGGCCTGTCCCGGGGGCGCCCACGGAGGAGGGAGGGCGGGGGACGGCCTGGTCCCTCCCACTTTCGGGGGGCTGGGGGGCCAGTTCGCCCGTACAACCCTCGGGAACTTGTTAATAGGAAAGCTTGGCAGAGAAACAAATGCCAACGTTTTGGAAGAACTGAGAGTCACGTCGTTAGGCGCTGAGCCTTTATTTTCCTTCCCCGCCCCCTGACCAACCTCGGCCCGACTTGGCCAAAGAAGGATGTGTCACCAGCTCGCGGCCTCGGGCGGGATCCCGGGCCCGGCTGGGAAAGGGAGTACCTGAAACAAAGGTAAACAGGAGTCGGGCTGACCCCGGCCTTGCCCCGCGGCCGCCACTGGGCCGCCCCGGTGGGTCTCACTCCCGCGCCGACCCCGGCCGCCGCCTCGGAGGGGCTTTCTCCTGGGGGACCTCTCGATGGAAACCAGCTGGCCGGCCTTGGAGTTGATGTTGCATCTGAACTCTGCTATGCTCACATTATTCCCAATCCTCTGACTCTGGTAAAGCTTAAGGAAACTGTATCCAGTTTTAGTGGTCAGCAAATGTAAGGGAGGATAAATTGCTCTTTGTAAATTATAAGGTATTTTCTTATTAGGAAGTGGTCTGGAAACACGAAATAAAAATTTTTAACACGTAAGCAAAAAAAGAGTGATTAGTATGCCTTCCAAAATCTGAGGAAGTCTTCCTCCTCAAATCTTTTATGTACAAAACATCGCCCAAACCTTCCGAGCCAAGCATTTTTCTTTGTTCTTCGTTAGTCTCAGGCCTCAGTTTCTCATAGAGAGAGCACCCAGTCTGAGACCCTAAGAATAGCCGTACTAGAGCAGAGTGTGTTTCTAGCTCAGTAGGCAACAGGCTTGTGTTATAGTAAAACACCGTTTTCTTTTTTGGTCATACTATTTTAAATTACCTCAATTTCATTTCTTCCAGGAGTATCCATGACTTTTAGTGAAAGCCTTTTAAAAAATCTATAGACTAATTTATACATACAGTTTATTCACACTTATTGCATCCTGTCCTCTCTGGCAGAAGAACTTATAGCATGAGATACTTGTGGAAAAACTTGAATCTTTTCTAACTCTGGGAGCTCAGAAATTGAGGACAGAGGAAAGAAGTTTTTTTTTAAATGGAAAGCTTTGGAGAAGTCTTTACCAGGACCAACCTGGCTGTTGAGTTCAAAAAATAGCTTTATCTACGAATAATCTGAACTTTAAGCAGTTAAAGATTTATTTGTATTCATAAGTATTTGCATATTTTAAAATACAGCTAACATTTTGGAGATTGAAAGGGCTATACGACTTTATCTTAGTCTGACTTAATTTGGCCTTAATGTTTAGCTGAAACCACTGCCCTAAGAGAATGAAAGGTTCGTTTCAGCAAGAAGGGAATAAAGGAGATGAGTAATATTGGGGTATGGGCTACTTGAGGTGGGTACCTGTTCAAACCATAACTTTGCTTTTAAACGCTTCAGAGGCTTCGCATTACTTCTGGCAAACAGTATACACTGATATGGTCCATACCACCCTTCAACACACAGCTTAAAGCTTTACTTCCTCTCTGAAGTTTTTCTTGACATCCTCCTCACCCCACCTCCCCCCCCCCCGAAAAACCCCATTGCCTGGAATAGAATTGATCACCCTTTTGAGTATGACCGTCCTCTAAATTAGACGTACCACTGACATTTTGGACCAGATAATTCTTCTCGTGGAGGCTATCCTGTGCACTATAGGATGTTTAGCAGCATTCCTGACCTCTAGTTAATAGTTACCAGTAGTCCGCCTGCATACACACACAGTTGTGACAGTCAAACAGTCACACACCCCACACCACCCACACTCAAAAATGCCTCTAGACATTGCCAGATGTCCCCTGGGAGGGCCAAAATCACCCCCAGTTGAGAACCACTGTTCTAAAGGGACTGCTTGTCTTAACACTAATGACACTGCATTGTCCTCATTTGCTTCTGTGTCATTTTTTCTACTCTGCTGGGTTTGAAGGTAAGAGCAGTCATTCATTTAACAAACATCTGAGAGAGAGCCTACCTTGCCAGCCAGACCTTAATTTAGGTCTGGGAATACAGTGGTAAAAGCCACGGATGTGGTCTCTAAACTCCTGGACCTTACAGTCTAAAGAGAGTGACAGACACATACATGTATAATTATACAGTTCCTCGTTACAATTGTGATAGATTCTGGAAGTACAGTGTTCTCTGAGTACATCAAAAAGGGGTACTGACCTAGTTTGGAAACTAGGGGTTTCTTTGGGAAGTAACCTATAAGGGGAGGTAGACTGAAGAATAAATAGAAGTTACAAGGTAAAGCTTTGGGGGACTGTATTCCAGGCAGAAGGAGCAGGACCTTTTCTGGGAATTCAGAGGCCAGTATAGCTGGAGGATGGAGAGTGATAGGGGCCGGATGATACAAAATGAAGCTGGGAAAGTAGGTGAAGGCACGGTGAGCAGCAGTTCTCAGTCCAGCCTGTTTATCAGAATCACTAGAGGAACTTAAAACAATACTAGTGCCTGGGCCATGCTCCAGGCCCATTAGATCAGAATGTCTGCAGTGGGTCTTATTTCCTCCCCCAGCTGCCACTTTCCTCATACCTTCCAGCAGGATAACCACTGTTAGTAGTTTTATGTATCATTCTAGACATTTTCTGTGGCATTCAAGCAAATGCATATTCTTTCCTCCTGTTGTTTACACAAATGGTAGCATACTGTACACACTGTTCTGTTCCTTGTTTTGTTCTCTTAACAATATCCTGGAAATCTTTCCATTCTAATATATAGTTTTCTTATTCTTTTGAATGACTGTATAGTATTCCATTGTATAGATACACAGATTATTTAATGGATCCTCTACTGAGGGACATTTAAACTGTGTTCCTCTGTTGAGGGACATTTAAATTGTTTCCAGTAATTTACTATAACAAATCATACTATGCATATGCTAGTTCACATGTGTGTGAATATATTTGTAGGATAAATTCCTAGAAGTGGAATTGTTGAGTCAGATATATACACACACACATTTGTAAATATTTGTGGTTGTAAAAGATTACTCTGGTCATATTGGAGAGAATAGCTTGGAAGGAAATGAGTGGATGTTGGAGAAAACTGATTCTAACTAAGATTACAGTGTGTTATAAAGTGAATTGTGTCCCCCTAAAATTGCTCTTTGAAGCCCTAAGCCCTAATGTGACTATATTTGAAGATAGTCTTTAGGAGGTAATTAAAGTTAAATGAGGTCATAATGGTTGGGGCCCTAATCCAATAAAATTGGTGGCCTTATAAGAAGAGGAGGAAGGGAAGGCCATGTGCTCACAGTGAGAACATAGCCATTTACAAGCCAGGAAGAGAGTCCTTACCAGAAACCAACCTTGCTGGACCTTGATCTGGGACTTCTATCCTCCAAAACTGTAAGAATGTTAATTTCTGTTGTTTAAGCCACCCAGTCTATGGTATTTTATTATGGCTACCTGAGCTGGCTAATACAGTCAGCCTTTGGTATCTGCTGGGGATTGGTTCCAGGACCCCCCTGGATACCAAAATCCACGGATGCTCAAGTCCCTTATATAAGATGGCGTAATACAGTCAGCCCTCCATATCTGCAGGTTTACATCCATGGATACAGAGCGAAAACTACACTGTGGAAAGGTAGAGAAAAACTGATAGCTGGGACCAAGTTGGTAGCAGAGGAGATGGAGAGAAGTAAATGGATGCAAGGGATATATTTAGGAGGCATAATTGATAGGATTTGTTGATTGATACAGTACAAGCAGTGAGAGGGAGAAATACGTGTATAGAATAAAGCCCAGGATTCTCACTTACCCAGCCAGGTGAATGGTGTTACCTGAGCTAGAGAACATTGGAAGAATAAATGGTTGAGGTGGTTTAAATTACAGTTCACTTTGGGACTGGTGAGAAGTGGAGATGTCACATAAGCATTTGATAATTCAAATCCAGAGCCCAGAAGGGTGTGATGGACTGGGGATATAAATATTTAGGTGTAAATTGAAGGGTGTAGATGGAATTACCCCGCACAGAGGTTGTACACCCACAGCCCAGAGCTGAATCTGGTTTACAGATGTGTGTTGTTTTTCATATACAGTGGTTTTTGTTGTTGTTGTTTAATTTTGAGTTAGTTGCCAGTAATTTAAAATCTGAAGATTTCCCATGAAAATCCAGATTTTGGAGCTTTTCTTTAAAAGTGAGAAGATGTAGCATTACTGAGCTGGCTTTCCCATATGAGAGCAGTTGATTGGAGCTCTGTCACAGCTGATCCCAGCTGCTTTCTAGTCCACCAAAGAGCCTGCCACTCCCTAAAACTTATTCCTGGCCTGCTTTGTTTATTTTCTTCTCTGACTGTGTAGGCATATGAGTGTGTGATGCCTGCTGTAGGGAGAGAGTATAGAATAGTGATTCTCATTTTGGCTACACATTGGAAACATTGAATGGTTAAAAAATACTGATGCTGGGGCCTACCTCAATTTCTCTTTCTGTTTGCTTGCTCTGAATTGCAGCCTGGGATTTTTAAAAGGTCCTCAGGTGATTCCACTGAGCAGTGGCAATTGAGAACCATCTACAGAGATTAGGAAGAGAAGAGGGCTCAGGCCCAGCATTTCAAAGTTGGGTCAAGGAGGGTAACCCCAGGAGAGGGATGAGAAGTGGCCAGAGGTACAGTGGAATGACACCTTGCTTGCCTTTAAGGTATGCAAACTTAACCGAATATATTTGAAGGTGTTTCTAATTAGATGAAAGAAAGTGTTCTATTTCGCAGGTATACTTACTGTTGTGTTTTTTTTTTTGCATGCATGCATACATAGATGCTGTTCATTACTGTATAGAGTTATGCATACAAAAATCAGTTAGGCTTTACTTAATAGGCCATTTAAAGAATTTTCGAGAGTAATTTAAATATACTCGGTTTTTGTCTTAGAAACTCACTTTCAAATTTAATTCCAGTTTAAGATGTGTCATGAAAGGCAAGGGAAGAGAATATTTTAAAAAGAGGAGTCATCAAGTAAAGATGTAGACATAAAATGATGTACTGAATTTAGCAAATGGAGTCTTTGACCTTAGCAACAACCGTTTTAGATTGAAAAAGGCAGAAGCCAGATTGAAGTGGATAGAAAGTAAGGAAATGGAAATGGTGAATGTTGGAAAAATCTTTTGAGATGTTTAACCAAAAGGGGAGTGATGAGGCAGGGGGAGGTGTCTTACATGTCTCTATGGTAGGTGCTTAGTCTGTGTTGGTTACCCAAACGCTTCTCCTGACTTTTTAGGGACGTATCTCAGTCGTGCCTGATTACCTGTCTACCCCATTTCAGAGGGGTCTTGCTTATATTTGTTTTGGAGACTTTGTGCTTTTCACTGAGGAGATATTTTGCCAGGACCCTTGAGGCTCAGATGTTGGTGATTAGGCCCTTAGTCTCTTTCTTATCTGGAAAGCCATAGAACTCCTAAGGACCAGCAGGGCTCCAGTGACCCTGACATCATCCTTTCAGTGAACTGATGAACAAAGACCAGATTGTTGGCATGTTGAAAATGGAATACTTGGCAATGTCAGGGAATATGTATCTAGCTGTCATTCCTAGGGATAGTTTTTTTTTTTTCTTGCGGTACGCGGGCCTCTCACTGTTGTGGCATCTCCCGTTGTGGAGCACAGGCTCCGGACGTGCAAGCTCAGCGGCCATGGCTCACGGGCCTAGCTGCTCCGCGGCATGTGGGATCTTCCCAGACCGGGGCACGAACCCGTGTCCCCTGCATCGGCAGGTGGACTCTTCAACCACTGCGCCACCAGGGAAGCCCCCTAGGGATAGTTTTTGCAGCTGTGTTTTTTTCTAATTAACTTGATATTGCAGTTTGGTTTTCCAGTTGCGTGTATGTAACATTTCTCATACTTTGAAATCTTTATCATTGATGGTGATTAAAGGGTATGGATATAAGTTGGAGAATTAGGCCCTCATTGAGCTCAGAGAGAAGCAGAAGAAGAGAACACCAAACAAACTTTGGTTTCCAAAAGGTTGTATGAATGCTGTTACCTTGAAGACTTTGGATTAGAATGACTCTCTGGAGTGGGTTGTAATGCAGATGTTCACTACCAATCTGTCATTTATCCATTTCTGCCTCACTGGCAACCTTAATCTGGCACAAGAGAGTTTAAAGGTCAGTTTTACACTTCATGTTTCTAAGAGTTGTGATCTACCAGCAAAACAGAAACCACAGGGGTTGGAAAATGCCAAAGATTATTAGTGAAGAATGGTATTTATTAGTTGAAGGCATAAGCCCCATTGCTGTACTCTTTTTGCAAACAGGAGTATCATCTTGTAAGGGATTGTCCTTCATAGCTGTCATTGGTTCATCAGGTGCACGATGGTTAACTTCTAAATGAAGGATGACTTTGTGACATGAATAGCAGACTTTGGTTTAAGGTTTATACTGGGAGTTTATGATAAGAAAATATTTTGTTTAGAAACTTTTATGTGCTTAGGCAATTGTAGGAATTCTTTTATTGCAAATATAGTTAGGTACTATGCCTGATGGTGATAGATGGAGGGAAAAGTTCACTGCCAAAGTTGTCCAGAGCTCCTTTGGTTTGTAAAGGAGACAACAGTGGTTGCATGGTAATAGGATTTAGAGTCAGTTCGTCAGTGCATGACCTTGATCTGTCAAGTGTGAGCTGTGTGACTTGCTTTTATTGAGTTAAAATTCACATAACATAAAATTAACCATTTTAATCATTTTAAAGTGTACAATCAGTGAATCTCAATACATTCACAGTGTTGTGCAACCATAACCATTATCTAATTCCAGAACATTTTTTATCACCCCAGAAGTAAGCCATGTACCCATTAAGCAGTTATTCCCCATCCCTTTCTCCCCCTATTTCCTGGAAACCACCAGTTTGCTTGCTTTCTCTATGGAGTTGTTTATTTTGGACATTTCATATAAATGGAGTCACACAAAATGAGACTTCCTGTATCTGGCTGCTTCTTTCATTTAGCATGATGTTTACAAGGTTCATTCGTGTTGTGGCATGTGTTCCTTTCTTTGAATAATATTCATTCCTGTCTTTGAATAATAATTCCACTGAAAGGATATACCACCTTTTGTTTATCCGTTTATCAGTTGATGGACATTTCAGTTGTTTACACCTTCTGGCTACTGTAGATAGTGTTGCCAAGAGCTTTCGTGTGCAAGTTTTTACTTGAATACCTGTTTCAATTCTTTTGTGTATATACCTAGGAGTGGAATTGCTGGATCATATGGTGATTCTATGTTTAACTTTTTGAGGAACTACCAAACTTTTCCACAGCAACTGCACCATTTTACATTTCCACTATCAGTGTTTGAAAGTTATAGTTTCTCCACGTCCTCGTCAACACTTGTTATTTTCTGGTTTTGGTTTGGTTTTGGTTATGGCCATCCTCGTGGTTGTGAAGTGATATCTCACTGTGATTTTGATTTGCATTTCTCTAGTGACTAATGATGTTGTGCATCTTTTAATGTGTTTGTTGGCCATTTGTATATTTTCTTTGGAGAGATGTCTATTCAAGTTCTTTGCCTGTTTTTTAATTGGGCTGTTTGTCTTTTTTGTTGTTGAGTAGTTAAGAGTTCTTTATATATTGATTACTAGACCCTTGTCAGATACCACCAAGAGTGGTATGATCCTTCAGCAACCACCAAGGGTCTTCCATTCTAGTGCATAGTGAGTCATGACATAACTAGAGGGCTGGGATCCAGCCAGTCACAGAGTCCCAGGTACAAAAGGTATTTGGATATGTTGTACCCATCCCAAATTAAAGGTATATTTTCTTGTAGAGCATGCATTTGTCAAATTCTGTTGCTATTCCTCTCAAATTTATTTATTTTTTAAATAAATTTATTTATTTATTATTATTATTATTTTTTTTTGGCTGTGTTGGGTCTTCGTTGCTGCATGTGGGCTTTCTCTAGTTGCGGCGAGAGGGGGCTACTCTTCGTTGTGGTGCGTGGGCTTCTCATTATGGTGGCTTCTCTTATTGTGGAGCACGGGCTCTAGGCACGCAGGCTTCAGTAGTTGTGGCACATGGGCTCAGTAGTTGTGGCTCTCGGGCTCTAGATTGCAGGCTCTATAGTTGTGGCACACGGGCTTAGTGGCTCCGCGGCATGTGGGATCTTCCCGGACCATTGCTTGGATTCTTAACCACCACGCCACCAGGGAAGTCCCTCTTCTCAAATTTAGGGATAGCTGTTCTAGGTGTGTGAGTCATAGTTTTCAAAACTAAAGAGTTTTCAGGCTTTGAAGGAGAATAAAGGCAGTTCTTTTTATTGAACCAAGAATTCTCACATATCAATGTATCAGCCTTTAAACTTCTAGAACTAAGACTATTTCCTGATTCAGTGGTTAGTGATCTCATTCATCTCAATCAACAAATATTTATTGAGTTACCACTATGTGCTTGGCACTTTGCTAGATACTAGAGATACAGTGCCTTATGATACAAGTCCAAACTCTCTCTTGACCCTGCATCCTCCTCCAAATCTGTTCCTCTCTGTTGTCTAACTGACTCAGTCCAGTTCCTTTCCACCAGTCTCTCGAGTCCTCTCTCTTGAGTCAGGCCTTTACCCTCCACATTGCTAACTCCAGTGAGTAAGTTTTCAGTCTTTTTCTTACTTGACCTTTCAACAGCATTTTGCACAGTTGATTATTCCTTTCTTTGAAATGCTTTCTTCACTTAGCTTCCAGAGTACTACATTCTCTGGATTTCCTCCTACCTTACTGGTGATTCCTTCTCAGTCTTTTTGTTTTCATCATCTAACTGACCTCTGAAAATTGGAGAGCTGTTTATTCCTCAAACCTCTATTCTTCCTTATCAACCCTATTTTCTTGTCATTTCACCCAGTCTCATGACCTTAAATATACACCAATCCTACCACCAAGGACTACCAATTTTTTTCTCCAAGTTAGACCTCTTCTCTGAATCTCATACTCTGATATCAAAGTGCCTACTTGACCTCTCCATTTGGATATCTAACAGACATCTCAAAACAGAACTCCTCCTCTTCCCCTCTAAAACCCACTCTTCCCACAGCCTGTCCCATCTCGGTAAATAGCAGCTCCATTCTTCCAGGAACCCAGGCCAAAAACCTTGGCAACATCTTTGACTCTCTTCTTTCTCTTTCACCCCACATTCAGTCTATCAGCAAACCCTCTTGGCTCTACATTCAGAATGTATCTAGAATTGGTCACATCCCAATATCTCTACTGCTTCTACCTTGTCCAAACCACCATTGTATCTCACCTGGATTACTGTCATAGCCTCCTTTTCCCTGCTTCTGTCCTTGCTCTCCTAGCAGCTAGAGGGACCCTGTTAAAAGTAAGTTCTCTGATCAGAGGCTTTACACTTACCTACAAGGCCCTATATAATCTAACCCCCCTTTTACTTCCCTGACCTCATCTCCTACAACTCTCCCCTGTGCTTACTTTGTCCCAGTCACAAATGGTTCTTGTTCTTCCTTCAACAAAGCAGCTACATCCCTGCCTCAGGACCTTTGCTTTCCCCTAATATCTACAAAGCTCCTTCTCTCAGGTCTTTGTTAAAGTTCATTTTCCCCAGCACTCCCTTCCATTTCAAACTCTTCTTCCCAGATCTCTCAATAATCTGGGTGTTCCTCCCATCCCCCCAAGACTGAGCATTGAGGCTATTTCTCTCCCATGCCCCCATATGTTTATTCATCTTTAAGCTTTCTTTTGAACTGAGTCCCTCCAGTTTTGTTTTGTTTTGTTTTAAGCAGTTTGAAAACTGCTTGTCTGTGAGGTTAGAAATAAAAAGCAGAGATTAGTGTCTGTGAATGGGTATGTCATTAAGGACTTAGAAATCATAGCAAAGGCACACTGAGTCCTTCCATTTCGTGATCACAGGCATAGTCCCTGTTTCACAGCCTTGAGAATGGAGCCCTGGAATGCTCCTGCTATGAGTACTGATGAACACAGCACTCCTACCAGTGCCAAGCCCCGAGCACTGTGGCTCAGGTGTCAGCATTTTGTCTTCTGTCAGCATGGTACGTCTTGGCAATCTTGGCATTCTCCTGGCATTCTAGTTGGTACCTCTTTCCCATGGCAGGCCCTGCTCAGTGAATGGAGGTTCACTCAGTGTTGGCAGCAGTATTGAAATCCATGTATTAAAGGCAGTTAAGGGTTCCACATAATGAAGAGAGTGTGTTGATTCTACTGTGAAATGCCTCAGACTCCAAAGAAAAGGGCAACAGATCATGTCCAATGACGGTCTCTCTGGATAGCAGGTTAAGAGGTTTCATCTGGGTCATTGTTTCTCAGCTTGTCTGTAAACCTGCAGGCCTTCATGAGGGCCTTCTGGCGGGATCATGTTATTAAAGGCTGGAATGGTGTCTGTTTTGATTCATTATTTTAAAAGACAATGCATTATTTCTAATGAATTTTTAACCAAACAAGTATTATATAAATATGTTCTCCTTGCCTCTACTCTTTTCCTAGATGAGCTAATTTCCTAGATGACAAATAAGTAGATAAATAAATAATGTAATTTCAGATAGTGGTAATAGTGCTATGAAAAAAATTAAGTAGGTCTATTCCCCTGATGATGAACACTTGGGTTGTTTCCAGTTTTTCCTCTTTTAAACATTACTGCAATGAACATCCTTGTACTTATGCAAATGTGTGAATGTTTATATTGTATAAACAACTGAAAGATGGAATTACTGGGTCATATAGTCATATAATCAAAATTTTAATAGATAATGCCAAATTGGTCCCCAAGGTATCTATACTAATATTATTTAACTATATAATATGTAATATAATTAAAAGCAGTAATGTGTTTATGTTTTTTAATAAATAAAATATTTTTATTCCTTTTAGTTACACTAGGAATATAGAATACATTCTCTTTGTTAAAAATTAACAGAGGACAAAAATCCTCATGCCTTCACCAACTTGCAAATTTTTGCCTCTCTCAAAAGTTTTTTAAACTCCTCTCCCCTTGTTTTAATTTTTATTTCCATGTGGTTGACCATCTTTTCTAGTTTTTGACCATTTGTATTTCTTTTTTTCTTTTCTATTTGGATTGCATAGCAAAGACTGCTGGTTACCTCCTGTGATCCATTCTTCCTTCATCTTTAGTAATAGGAACCCCAGTTTTTAGCCAGGTCCATTGCTGCCCATCCAGAAGACTATATTCTTTGGCTTCCTTGGAGCTAAGTATAACTAGGTAAGTTTTAGCTAACAATACATAAGCAGAAGGGTTTGATATGACTTTCTGAAGGCTCCTTCAAGAGAGGAGGCACTCCCTCATCCCTTCACACATTCTATATATTGGAACACAGATGTAATGACTGGAGCTCTACCAGCCATCCTAGACTATGAGGACCATGGTGGTAGCTCAGTGAGCCAGAAAGTCTGGGTCTCTGAGCATTTGGTCAAGCTGCTGCACCAGCCCTCAACTTCTTTTGCATAAGAGAAATTTAACTTCTGTTTTGTTTAAGCACGCTTATTTTTGTTTTTTCCTGTTATATGCAGATAGTGAATACTTTTTATTTATTTATAGGAGTTCTTTGGCTTCTAGATACTCATTCTTTATTTATGAAAATGGTACATTTTCCTCCAATCTGTTGTAGTCCTCTCCCTTTGTTAGTAATGGTTTTTAATTTTGATGTCAGATTTACCTATCTTTGCTTTCATGGCTTTTGACTTTCCTTTTTTTTTTTACTAACTTTTTTTTTAACTAACTTTTAAATGGATATCTTTCCTGCCTTAAGATATAAACATGGTATCTTACATTTTCTTATACTTTTATATAAAATTTAAATCTTTAATTCATCTGGAATTTATTTTTGTGAATAGTGTAAGAGAGGACTCTTGTTCAGTTGGCTATCCATTTGAATAATAATTTTTCTAATAAGTGGCATGTCAAATTATCAGTTAATAGATTCTCATATATGTATAGGTTGGTTTTAGGACTCTGTTTAGTTCCATTGATCTTTGCTTCTGTGACATTAACACACTTTTAATTACTATAGCTTGATAATAAATTGTGATTTTTGGTAGGCAAGGTCTTCTTTCTTTGTTCTTTTTAAAAATATTAAACATCAGGCTTCCCTGGTGGTGCAGTGGTTGAGAATCCATCTGCCGATGCAGGGGACAACGGGTTCATGCCCCGGTCCGGGAAGATCCCACATGCCGCGGAGCGGCTGGGCCCGTGAGCCATGGCCGCTGAGCCTGCGTGTCCGGAGCCTGTGCTCCGCAATGGGAGAGGCCACAACAGTGAGAGGCCCGCGTACCGCCAAAAAAAAAAAAATTAAACATCTACAGCACAATATTTATAAAACATATGTAAGATGTAAAGCATAGCAGTACAATGAACACTTGTTATCCACTGCTCAGTTTAAGGAAAAAATATTGCTACTACTTTGTCTTTGTTGCCCCCGCCCCCCAGCCAAGGTTCTCTTGGCTCTTTCACATTTCCACTTCCATGTGAAATGTTAGAATTAGCTTATAAATTGATCTTAGAATCAATTCATATAATTGAAGGCAATAATTGTTTCTGTATCAGTAATTGCTTTTTGGAAATTAATAAACCAGTTATTTAAATGTTTTTCCCATTTAAAAAGCAACTTGGGTTGTTTCCATGTCTTAGCTATTATAAAGCTTCAGTGAACATGGGAGTGCAGATACCTTTTCAAGTTAGTGTTTTCATTTCTTTCAGATACATACCCAGAAGTGGAATTGCTGGATCATATGGTAGTTCTATTTTTAATCTTTTGAGGAACCTCCATATTGTTTTCCATAGGGGCTGCACCAATTTACTTTACCTTGCACAAGGGTTCCCCTTTCTCCACATCCTGGCCAATGCTTATTACTTGTTGTCTTCCTGATAATAGCCATTCTAACAGGTGTGAAGTGATAGCTCATTGTGGTTTTGATTTATATTCCTCTGATGATGAGTGATGTTGAGCACCCTTTATTCCTAGGTATTTTATTCTTTTTAATGCAAGTGTAAATGCTGTTGTTTTCTTAATTTCTCATTCTGATGGCTCATTATTAGCATATAGAAGTGCAGCTGATTTTTGTGTATTGATTTTGTATCCTACAAGTTTACTGAATTTGTTTATTAGTCCTGACAGTTTTTTAGTAGAGTTTTTAGAGTTTTCTATATGTAATACTGTGTCGTTTGTGAATATAGTTTTATTTCTTCCTTTCTTTTTTTTTGGTACGTGGGCCTCTCACTGTTGTGGCCTCTCCCGTTGCGGAGCACAGGCTCCGGACGTGCAGGCTCAGCGGCCATGGCTCACGGGCCCAGCCGCTCCACTGCATGTGGGATCTTCCCTGACCGGGGCACGAACCAATGTCCCCTGCATCGGCAGGTGGACTCTCAACCACTGTGCCACCAGGGAAGCCCTATTTCTTCCTTTCTGATTTGAATTCCTTTACTTCTTTTTCTTCCTGAATACTCTGGCTAGGACTTCAAATACTATGTTGAATAAATGTGGTAAGAGTGGGTCTCCTTGTCTTGTTCCCGATATTAGAGGAAAAGCTTTCAGCTTTTCACTGTTGAATCTCATGCTAGCTGTGAGCTTGTCATATATGGCCTCTCTTATGTTGAGGTATATTTCCTCTATTCCCAGTTTGATGAGAGTTTTTATCATGAATGGATTGTGATTTTTGGCAAATGCTTTTTCTGCATTTATTGAGATGATCATATGCTTTTTATCCTTCATTTTGTTAATGCAGTGTGTCATATTGATTGATTTGTGGGCGTTGAACCATCCTTGCATCCCTGGAATAGATTCCACTTGACCATGGTATATTATTCTTTTACTGTATTGTTGATTTCAATTTGCTAATATTTTGTTAAGGATTTTCATCTCATCTTTGTTCATCAAAGATATTGGCATGTAATTTTCTTTTTTTATAATGTTGTTGTCTGGTTGAATTAAGGGTAATGCTGGCCTCATAAAAAGGGTTTGACCCATGTACCTATGGTCTTCTAATCTATGACAAAGGAGGCAAGAATATACAATGGAGAAAAGACAGTCTCTTTAACAAGTGGTGCTGGGAAAACTGGACAGCTACATATAAAAGAATGAAATTAGAACACTCCCTAACATCATACACAAAAATAAACTCAAAATGGATTAAAGACCTAAATGTAAGGCTGGACACTATAAAACTCTTAGAGGAAAACATAGGCAGAACACTCTTTGACATAAATGACAGCAAGATCTTTTTTGATCCACCTCCTAGAGTAATGAAAATAAAAACAAAAATAAACAAATGGGATCTAATTAAACTTAAAAGCTTTTGCACAGCAAAGGAAACCATAAACAAAACAAAAAGACAACCCTCAGAATGGGAGAAAATATTTGCAAATGATGCAACTGACAAGGGATTAATCTCCAAAACATACAAACAGCTCATGCAGCTCAATATCAAAAAAAGGAAATAACCCAATCAAAACATGGGCGGAAGATCTAAATAGACATTTCTCCAAAGACATACAGATGGCCTAAAAGCACATGAAATGAGGCTCAGCATCACTAATCATTAGAGAAATGCAAATCAAAACTACAATGAGGTATCACCTTACACTGGTCAGAATGGACATCATCAAAAAAATCTACAAACAGTAAATGCTGGAGAGGGTGTGGAGAAAAGAACCCTCCTACCCTGTTGGTGGGAATGTAAATTGGTACAGGCACTCTGGAGAACAGTATGGAGGTTGTTTAAAAAACTAAAATTAGAAATACCATATGACCCAGCAATCCCACTACTGAGCATATACCCAGAGAAAACCATAATTCGAAAAGATACATGCACCCCACCCCGGTGTTCATTGCAGCACTGTTTACAATAGCCAGGTCATGGAAGCAACCTAAATGCCCATCAACAGAGGAATGGGTAAAGAAGATGTGGTACATATATACAGTGGAATATTACTCAGCTGTAAAACGAGCAAAATAATGCCATTTGCAGCAACATAGACGGACGTAGAGTTGTCATAATGAGTGAAGCAAGTCAGACAGAGAAAGACAAGTATCATATGATACCACTTATATGTGGAATCTAAAAAAATAGGGTACAAATAAACTTATTTACAAAACAGAAGTAGAGTCACAGATGTAGAAAACAAACTTATGGTTACCAGGGAGTGGGGGGGGGGATAAATTGGTAGATTGGGACTGACATATACACAGTACCATATATAAAATAGATAAGTAATAACGACCTACTCTATAGCACAGGGAACTCTACTCAGTAATCTGTAATGGCCTATATGGGAAAAGAATCTAAAAAAGAGTGGATATATGTATATTTATAATAATTCACTTTGCTGTACACCTGAAACTAACACAACATTGTAAATCAACTATACTCCAATAAAAATTTTTTTAAAATAAAATGAGTTTGGAAGTATTCCCTCCTCTTCTACTGTTTGGAAGAGTTTAAGAAGGACCATTATACTGTTTTTAAGTGTTGTTCTTAGTTTTGAGTATAGTTTAATTTGTACTCATAATGGATTGTTGGTTAAAGATGGAACATGTGTGAAACACATGTCAAGATATCATAGATTAATGAGGAGCATGAAAAATGATAGTTCTGCAAAACTATTTCAAGATGCTCTTTATGAAATACGTAATTTGCATTCATCTGATCAAAATTTTTATGAAATATCAAGATGTTTCTAATACTTAAAAAACTACATGATTAAAGGAAGCTGGGTGAAGGGTATAAGGGAATTCTCTGTATTCTCTTTGCAGTTCTTCTGGAAATCTATAATTAACTCAAAATAAAAAGGTTTTTTTAATCATTTTAAATATAAAAACATTAGCCAGGCATGCCTTAGTTTAAAGTCATGTGTATTCATACATGCTTATAATTGGCATTTGCTATTTCCTATTCTTAAAGCTACTCTAGAGAAAATAATTTCAGGTTGGTTAACCAAATACAAATAGCAAGGTAAAGATACTGTATTGAATATCATGAAACATAGAAGGGGGTCTAATCAAATTCAGATGATTTCATTTCTAAAATGAATTGTCAATTGAGAGACTCCATGTGGTATGAAATAAGGAAGAGGTTTGTTCTAAAAAGAATTCATTTTCAACTTACTATACAACTAGTGTTATAGATAGCTGGATGTTTATTTTATTATCATTGATCTTATTCTGTTTAGGTACTTCAGATTCTCAAAAGGAAAGATTTAAACACTTGAAAATATGAAAAAGAAAAAATATACAGGGTTATTCTGTCCAACTGGCTTTTTGTCTATTGGTGATAAAGATCTGAAGTATATGTTTGCTGAGAACTTCTCTCAAAGAGCAGCATGAAACCATTTCTTCTACCTTGATTAAACTAAACCTTCAGGGCTTCCCTGGTGGTGCAGTGGTTAAGAATCTGCCTGCCAATGCAGGGGACACGGGTTTGAGCCCTGGTCCGGGAAGATCCCACATGCTGTGGAGCAACTAAGCCCGGGCACCACAACTACTGAGCCTGCGCTCTAGAGCCCATGAACCACGACTACTGAAGCCCGCATGACTAGAGCCCGTGTTCCGCAACAAGAGAAGCCACCGCAATGAGAAGCCCACACACCGCAACATAGAGTAGACCCCACTCGCCACAACTAGAGAAAGCCCGCACTCAGCAACAAAGACCCAACTCAGCCAAAAATAAATAAATAAATGAATTTATTTAAAAAACAAACAAACAAACAAAAAACTAAACCTCCAAATTATCAAAATAAGACTTGATTTTTATAAGCTCAAAATGGAAGAATTCCAAGTATCAGGTTTTTAACGTTTGTTTGTTTTGGCTGCTATAATGTGGATTAAATTTCAGCCTACATCTCAATATACATTTGGTGCCAAGTCCATTTATTAAATTTAATTTTATATTAGAGTACAGTTGATTTACAGTGTTCTTTTAGTTTCAGGTATACAGCAAAGTGATTCCGTTATACATACATCCATTCTTTTTTAGATTCTTTCCCATATAGGTTATTACAAAATATTGAGTAGAGTTCCCTGTGCTATACAGTAGGTCCTTGGTGATTATCTATTTTATATATAGTAGTGTGTATATGTTAATCCCAAACTCCTAATTTATCCCTCCCTGCACCTATCCCCTTTGGTAACCATAAGTTTGTTTTCGAAGTCTGTGAGTCTGTTTCTGTTTTGTAAATAAATTCATTTGTATGTTTCTTTTAGATTCCACATGTAAGTAATATCATAGGATATTTGTCTTTCTCTGTCTGACTTACTTTACTTAGTATGATAATATCTAGGTCCATCCATGTTGCTGCAAATGGCATTTCATTCTTTTTTTATGGCAGAGTAATATTCCATTGTATATATGTACCACATCTTCTTTATCCATTCCTCTGTTGATGGACATTTAGGTTGCATCCATGTCTTGACTATTATAAATAGTGCTGCAGTGAACACTGGGGTGCATGTACCTTTTCGAACTATGGTTTTCTCAGGATATTGGTTGTTAATCCATCTTTTAACTTTTTGACAATTTTATTTGACAACATGTGATTTTCTTTCCATGATAAAACAGTTCATCTACTGTGAATAGAAGTCAAAATTTGTCCTTAAATATTAACAGTATAATTAAAGACTTTGCCACATGAGCTTTATAATAAAGCTTTAATAATATGCTGAACTGGGCTTCCCTGGTGGCGCAGTGGTTGAGAGTCCGCTTGCCAATGCAGGGGACACGGGTTCGTGCCCCGGTCCGGGAGGATCCCACATGCCGCGGAGCGGCTGGGCCCGTGAGCCATGGCCGCTGCGCCTGCGCGTCCGGAGCCTGTGCTCCGCAATGGGAGAGGCCACAACAGTGAGAGGCCCGCGTACCGCAAAAAAAAAAAAAAAAAATAATATGCTGAACTAAGATGAAATATTTTTACTTAAAACTCTTTTATCTTGTGTCATAAGAAATTTTTTTAAAATAATTTTTTAAATTCCTAAGGAGGTTCACAGTATTATTTTTTAAAAAACATTCATTATTTAAGAAAGGTTGGGAAACACTGATCTGCATTGTAGGCCTGATCTCTGAAATTGTACTGATTGATGTCAGATTGGGCCTGGATCCAGAATGGCCAGCCTGGAAAAGACATACCATCCTCAGAATGTAGGGACAGGATGTGTCATGGCATGAGGCCCTTTAACTGAAGAGCACAACATTGCCACTCACTTTCAGAAGGGTAATGATTTCCCCCTTTCAATATATGTTGTTGCTTTGGTCTTAAAAGTAGGCACATGGACACATGTATTGCTCAACTGCCCCATTATAATCAAAGATTAGAATGTCCAAAAGACTCTAGGCTGCTAAAAAAAAAAACAACAACAAAAAAACACATTACGTATCCATTACATATGGTGAAGTTTTTTTGGTTACAGATTAAATGAAGAAAGACCAGGAGAGGGAATGCAGTAGAGTATTATGAAAGCAAGAGCTGAAAGAAAAATGGAGAGAGAATATCAATGAAGGTGTATGTTTTCATGTCATAGAAAATGATTGGTTGTAAGGAATAAATATCCACTTAAAGATATATTTGTGGGCTTCCCTGGTGGTGCAGTGGTTGAGAGTCTGCCTGCCAATGCAGGGGACACGGGTTCGTGCCCCGGTCCAGAAAGATCCCACATGCCGCGGAGCGGCTGGGCCCGTGAGCCATGGCCGCTGGGCCTGCGCGTCCGGAGCCTGTGCTCTGCGGCGGGAGAGCCCACAACAGTGAGAGGCCCGCGTACCGCAAAAAAATAAAAAATAACATAAAAAAAGATATATTTGTAAAAAGTTTATTTATAGGAAAAATACACAGGGAGCACATCAGTTCACTGCAATTTTAGAAACTGAACATACTCCTCTCTCTCTTTCTCTCTGTGTTATATGTGTTCTGTTTTCTTGACACCAGCTTCTCCCGCCATGTTGCTCATTGTGGGATGCCCCAAAACAGTGGTCTCAGCCATCAATTCTGTAGGACTTTAAGACCCAGAGCTCTCACCTAATTGACAGTATTCCAGTGCTTCAATTCCAGGTTCCTAGGAGAGAAAACATGATTGGCTTACCTTGAGTCAGTGTCTCAACTAAACTTGACCAGGGATTGGAAAACAGTTGTGACTCAATAAAGTTGTCCCGCCTTGCCTGTGAACAAGGCAGGTCCCTAAGAAGTAGGGATATCTCTTGTTCAGTACATAGGAGAGAAGACTTGTTTAAGAAGGAATGGATTGGTGCCCTGAGCTCTGAAAAAAAAGAGGAGATTATAAAATATGTACGCCCCCACAAAAAAAAAGACAACAGTGTAATAGTCTCCTAAATGTAATCTTCCTAGGAAGATTAGGTCAGTTTACATAAATCGCAACAATATCTTTTTGGATCCATCTCCTGGATTAGTGGGAATAAAAACGAAATGAACAAACAAAAAAACAAATGGGACCTAATTAAACTTAAAAGCTTTTGCATAACAAAGGAAACCATAAACAAAACAAAAAGACAACCTACAGAATGGGAGGAAATATTTGCAAACTATGCAACTGACAAGGGATTAATCTCTAAAATATACAAACAGCTTGTACAGCTCAATATCAAAAAAACAAACAAACAACCCAGTCAAAAAATGGACAGAAGATCTAAATAGACGTTTTTCCAAAGAAGACATCCAGATGGCCAAAAGGCACATGAAAAGATGCTCAACATCGCTAATTATTAGAGAAATGCAAATCAAAACTGCGACGTATCACCTCACACCAGTCAGAATGGCCATCATCAAAAAGTCTACAAATAATAAATGCTGGAGAGGGTGTGGAGAGAAAGGAACCCTCCTGCACTGTTGGTGGGAATGTAAATTGGTGCAGCCACTATGGAGAACAGTATGGAGGTTGTTTAAAAAACTAAAAATAGAGCTACCATATGATCCGACAATCGCACTCCTGGGCATATATCCAGAGAAAACTATAATTCAAAAAGATACACGTGCCTCAGTGTTCATTGCAGCACTATTTACAATAGCCAAGACATGGAAGCAACCTAAATGCACTTCAACAGAGGAATGGGTAAAGAAGATGTACATGTATACAATGGAATATTACTCAGCCATAAAAAAGAATGAAATAATGCCATGTGCAGCAACATGGATGGATCTAGAGATTATCCTAAGTGAAGTAAGCCAGAGAAAGACAAATATCCTGTGATAGCACTTATACGTGGAATCTAAGAAAAATGATACAAATGAATATATATATAAAACTGAATCACTTTGCTGTACACCTAAAACTAACACAACATTGTAACTCAATTATAGTTAAATTTTAAAAATTTTTTAAAAGAAAGAAAATAAATAAAAACAAATGATACGAATGAACTTATATACAAAACAGAAATAGACCCCCAGACAAGAAAAACTTACTGTTACCAAAGGAGAAAGGTGGGGGGAGGGATAAATTAGGAGTTTGGAATTAACATATACACACTACTATATATAAAATAGATAACCAAGAAGCACCTACTGTATAGCACAGAGAACTGTACTCAGTATTTTGTAATAACCTATAAACGAAGAGCATCTGAAAAAGAATATACATATATATATATATATATATATGTATGTATAACTGAATCACTTGAAACTAATACAACATTGTAAATCACCTACACTTCAATTAAAAAAATCAGGTCAGTTTACAAAGTGAACCACCCACTGTCCATTCTATAACCTTAGGCAACTTTGTTTCCCCAATAATCTTTACAGCTGATTCCCATCCAACAGGAATGAGGGCCCTAGAAGATGAGATAAAGTAAATGATTAAAACTTTAGGAATTTAACCAAAATTTTTCCTAAGACCTGTACTGTAATGTCTGTCAAGGTATGGATAGATACCTTGGTCTGCAGTCTGTTTCCCAGCTACAGTCATGATAAAAGTCTGTTTAGGCAGATGAGAAATCAGACTGGGGAGCTCCATTAAGTTCCATCCAGCTCACCTAGCTTGGTAACCGCCAACATTCAAATGGCCTAGTCCTCCCACTCCAAAGTGGTGGGGTTGGGTTTGTCTTGAGCCATTCATGCATAGCACAGGTGAGTAGTAGCAAGGGCATTCATAAGGAGGAACACCACTAGGGGTAGATGTACTGAGTGATAATACTACCAGCAGAAGCTCTTAATGGTCCCCATTTATCAGTGTGGATGTGTCACTTTTCTTAAAGGACTAAGACCTGGTTGACAGAATGTTCTCAGATGCTTTGGTAACCAAATGCCTATACAGGAATACATTCTCTAGGGATTTGGACATGTGTCAGCTAAGTTTGGAGATCAGGGTAGTACAGAGCCCCCTTACAGGTGAACCAGAGATATATTGATGAGTAGACTTGTATAAAAGAAATTTCCTAGCCATAGTACACAAATAATCAATCCTCCTTTGGTAGGCAGTCTTTCTCAGTGTGTATTGGAAGGGAGTCATGCAGTTCTAGTGGATCGTCTTCTGTATGTTGCCTCTCAGTGCTAGGGCATTTGTGATAGGGGCCAGGGATACTGGTCTTAGGTACAAGGCATGTGCTAAACCTTCTCATTAAGTAAAATGAAGGTTAGGATAAGCAGTTATCAGAAATGTCCAAGAGGGCCTCTTCATCCTAGATGGTGTCAGTCCGTCTGTCCTGAAACTAGTTTTAAAAGGTGACTTTTTTCCTAGTCTAGTCTCATCTAAAGAATCAGAAATGGCAGTATATTAGCAAATTGCTTCCTTCCCTTTTCCCTTTCCTTCCTCATTAAGTTCTTCCTTTATACCAGGCACTGTACTGGTGTTGGGATACAGTGATGAACAAGCAAACAGGATCCTTACCTTTGTGGAGCCTACATTCTATTGCAGGGAAAATACAGTAAATGTGTAAACAATAAATAAAACAGTTACAGGTACTGATAAGTGCTGATACAGACAGTAAACTGGGTAATGGGGTAGAGAGTAATGAAACAGGGCCTTGGTCAAGGGAGAAGAGTCTATTGGAGGAACCAAAACAAAGGCCAAGGAAGAGCAGTACAAGATGAGGTGAGGGAAGTGGTAGGCAGATTCTGGAGCTATATTAGGCCATGGTAGAGGAGTTTAGATTTTGTTCAAAATGGAGTAGGTAAGCACTGGAGCATTTTAAATAGGAGAGTGATTCACTCTGGTTTGTTTTCCTCTAGTTGTGCTGTTTGGAAAATGACTGGAGTATGGAGAGGCTCGAGTGGAAGCAGAGAGACCAGTTAAAAGGCCATGATGATAGTGCAGGAGAGAAAGCTGGATAATTTGGGCCAAGACTAGCAGGATTCTAATGAGAAGTGGTCAAAATTGAGAGAGATTTTGGAGATAGGGTTGTTAGCCCTTAGTGAGTTTATATCCTGGGTATGGCCTACAAATATGTCAGATGGCCATTCCACTTTTGGGACCTTACAGACACCTACCAAGGTATCTGTAAAAAGATCTATTGCCCCCATAAGGTACTCTGGTTGTGTATATACTAGGCTATACTGGGTTGTCTGTCTGTACAGTAAGTAATTAATAACAAGTAAACCCTTGCTAGACCTCATCTACAGGAACACAGAGGTCCCTTAGTCCCACATGCAGAATGTCAACTGAATGAAGAACTTTGGGAGTGTCTCAGGGTTCTCATCATATCCCTCAGGGTACTTGAGGCTGAATGACAGGTTGGTGAAGCAGGCTTGGTGGCTGCCCTGACCCTAGACTTGGACCTGTCAGCTCAGTCTGACATACCACATGTATGACCAGCAAATACAGAGCAAGTCATGAACAGCCTCACTTGTTCTATTATAGCAGATAACTCTGTTTATTCTCAGCTCTCCTGCTCTCAAATTTCTGACTCTGTGCTCAACCTCCATACCTGCTTCTAGCCTTTTGGTTCGGATGCCCATCATGTCACCCTTTGAACCTTGTTCTCAGTTCTGCTTTCCTGTCTGATCTCAGCATCCTTTTTTCCAGCTCCCTGCTCTCCCAAACACACCTATTATTATATTGAATGAAAAATTTTCTGCTGAAATTGTGGCCACAGAGCCCCACTAGAGGTGGTGACTCAGACTTGTACCCCAAGGGTTGTTTTATTTAGTTAGGTACTACTCTTGAGCCCACAGGGCCACAACCTTTTGCCTTAAATTGTCTTACAGACAGACAAGTGCTTCCTACGCTCTTCCATTGGGCAAGCTCAGAGATTCACTGGATTGGAGCAAAAGTGAATGAACTAATGATCTTATTTGTGATACAACTTCAGCTAAGATAGGTCAAGGTTGATTAAATAGAAGGGATCAGTTGGCTCAATAAGTAAGATACCAAAGCTGTATCCAGGGCAGAAACAAAGAAATGGGGAAGCAGTGTGTTCTGTTGAGGGACATGTGAAAACCGTGAAGGTTGTCAGCTCAAAATAGTCTGCATTTCCTTCTTGCCTGTAGATATTTCCATTGGGCTTTTGCCCTGTTCCCCTACCCCAGTTGAATTTTGGGGTGCTTCACAGCATCTGACAGTTCATACATTAAGAAAATAACACTGAATTCCTATCTTATGCTGTGCACTGGCTCCACATTGGGGATATAAGGATGAGTAAATTGCAGTGGCTTTCTGACTCACCTCTGCTTCTGCTTCCCTGATCCATCCCCCTGCCACCTGAAACCCATCATTTCCCTTCCTGAGAAACTGTAGCAGTGCTATAAATGCTTAATAAATACCTCATGAATAAATGGAAATTATTTCTAAGTTCCTTTTGTTCAGAGACTCTTTGCACTAAATCTTTGTATTTATGTTTCCTCCAAATCAAATCTCATGTTTTACACTTACATTAATTTTTTTCTTGCCCTGATGTTTGCAGCTCTTCCATGTTTAGAGTCTTCTGCATTTTTTATGTCCCTCCTGTTGATTTAATCTCATAGGTCACTTGTTCTAAAATAATAAAAGTTAAGCTTTGTGCTTGGTTCTATGGCATGTCTTGTATATAGTTCTATTTCTGGATATGATGCCATTTGTGAATATGCTTTTAATTATTTCTCAGTTTTATTATTGAACAAGCTCATTGTCTTAATTATGCTTACAAAGTTTGGTAATATACTTATAGTCTGACGTTCAAATAAGTAGCATTAACATTATTCATTGGTTTTTAAGGGTCTAAATTTTACTCAACTTATCTGTTATGATTTTATTTTATATGGATATTATATGTGTCACAATTTAATCATTCACTAATAAATTTATTAAGTTTTCAAGGTTTCTGAAACACAAAATTGGGGTTAAAAAAAACTTGTGTTCTTGCTGTCCAGGTTACTACAAAGAACTTCACTGTTCTATAGATTTATATTCATCCGTCCTTCCTTCCTTCTGTCCTTCCATCCTTCCTTTCTTTTTCTTGTGCCTACTGAGATTTGAGACAATTCCTTCTCTAGATGTTGAGAAATATGGAATTATGGCAGGGACTCAGGTACTGACTATCCCAGCTCCTTTGGCTTTAATATGGACAGAGGGGCTTCCATTTTACAGAAAATTGTGCTCAAATCAGTTTTTCCACTTTCTAAGTATGTAATATGAGCAAGTTTTTTCTTTTAACTTCCCTTAGCCTCAGTTTCCTCATCTGTGAAATGGAGATAACACTGTGCTCAATGCTGGCATAAAAATTAAATTAGATAATGCGTTTAAATGCTCAGCACAATACCTAGCATATCAATACTTTTAAAATGATGGTGTAGTAATGCTAATCTTCCCTCTGCAAGCCCAGTACAAGAAGGATCAGTCAGCATAGCAGCATGCCTCTGCCTCTCCCGCAGTCCTTCACACACACCTCTCCCCTGCATCTAAGGAATACAAGCCCAAGATAAGAGTCCTCAAGAGGAAACATGTCTAGTTCTCCTCCTTGCGCTCTCATTATCTGCTGATGATGCTGGCATGAATTCCTGCAGAGAATGGTCTTATGCCGGATGTATGACCATTTTCTTGACTCTGCCAGTGGAGGCTAGTGAGGGTATTCTTACTCTGACTCACCAATAAATTTTTGGTAAGTGATAGCCCTTGAGATGTGTGGTTATTAAAATATACTTTTAAATGTTCTAAAGGTGTAGGGTAGGATCATGGGAGAAAGTGGCTGAGACAGGGTAGTAAACAAGATCAACATATTTAACACCGTGGAGAAAAGGTCAAGAACCTAAGAGGCCAGGACATCAGATGGACTATCTATTTGAATGTCAAAATCAATAAGAATTACACTAGAAATAGTGTTGGAGTGACATGAACCAAAAGGTAAAATCAAGGAATGAAAGGGAGTGACCTTGGGGAGCCTTCAATCCTGCAATAAGGAAGGGTGGTGGGTTGTAAAGTCTAATGTTATGTGACTCAGAGCAGGGGATTTGGGTAGAGGGCAGGTGGAGAATGGTGTGAAAGTAGCAATGAGGAACCAGAATGACACCAACCAGACCTCATGTTTGAAGGGCGTGGAAGAGAAAAAGAGTTGTCATCTAAGAGAGCTACAGGGAAATCAGCATCCTCAGAGGAAAGTACAGTTTCAATTTCAATAAGAAGGTAAAGGAAGTTGAAGAAAGCTTCAGAAAAGAGATCCAGGACCTGGGGATTTTGCTGTTGTCTACCCATGAGTCCACAGGGCTCAGTGGAAGGGTTAAGATTTCTGGAGATGGTATAGAGGCTTGGAGTTCCCCCTCCTCCTCCTCTTCATCATCATCATCATCATCATCTTCATCTCTCCCTTGCATACATCCTCAGTTCTTTTGCCTCTTTCTCACTTCAGCAGCCTTGCCTGGCTGAACCACAGCACTGATTAAATCCAATTCTTTGCCTATTCCATGCCTGTGAAATCATGCTGCTGAGCTTGCATTAAATTAATGATCATAACCTTAAGTGGGCCCATAATGCTGCCTGGCAATCATACTAGATTTCTCCAGTCATTTTCTGTTTCATTTCCTCCTAGATGATTATTGCATGTCTTCAATCTCCTTACATGTTCACCATCTCCTCCCCAGTCTTCACTTTCAATTGATGACCTTGATTCCTAGTTACAGAAAAGAAATAGAAGAAAAAGAGCTTTCACAGGCTTTCACAACTATACCTACCTACTACTTGTAGTAGTATCCGTATCCTCTGCTTTCTTTCCTCTTACTGTGAAAGAGCTAACCTAATAAGTGCTTCGTAATTCTTTGTCTTATATCAGTTTTACCCTCTCTGAATCATTGTCTTATACACGAAAATATGCTTGTATTTTCCCCCATCTTAAAAATAATCCTCCTTGACTCCACTTTCCCCTCTTACTATTGCCTTGTTTCAGTTAAACTTCACAGCAAAACTTCTTGGAAGAGTTGTCTGTAGTCTGTTGCTAGTTTTTGTCTTCCCATTCTTTTTTTGTACTCAAGCCAGTCATATTTCTGCTCCCAAAATTCCATCAAAACATTTCTCTACAGTTATCTGACTTAACATTCAGGAGCAGAGTTAACCACTGTCTCCTCCTTGTAATACCTTCTTCACTTTATTTTAAAATACTTGTCAAGAACTATGCAGATCTAAGATTTTACCCTATTTGTAAGCTAACAAGTTAGCTTGCCAGTTTCATGAATAGTGGTAGAAGACACAAGACTTCTACATCAGAGATGAAAGACAGTTTATTACTTACAGCAATAGCAGTAGCCAGAGTAGGAGTCTTTTTGTACTGGTTCCCTTAGCACTAGTTACTCTGAGACAATGTGAAGGGGGCCAGACTACACCTTTCCACATAGTGAGTTGAGTTATTAGAAACGAAACCTGATCTTAGAGAACCCAAATATTTTATAATGGTCAATAAGCATGCCTTCTCTTTGCTCCAGAGGGAGATAGTACCAAGTTTTCCAAGGCTGTTTGCTATACAGACATTCTTGAAAAAGATCATATGGAACTATCATATCATATAAAATATTATATCACTGACTATCAAGACAGGCAGTGCCTTGCTTGCAATGTGTACAGAAACACGAGAGACCCATGGAGAACTGTCTCACAATTCCTCCCTCTCTGACCACTTCTTTTCTCTCTCCTCTCCTTCACTTCCCCAGACTCTAGGTCTGGGCTGTCTAGCACTATAGCCACTAGCTCATGTAGCTATTTAAATTAAGTTTTCAGTTATTCAGTTGCATTAGCCATATTACAGGTGCTCAATAGCCACATGAATGGCACAGATATATAAATATTTCATCGTCTTAGAAAGTTCTATTAGACAGCACTACTCTGCATGTTTGAGTGCTCCTAAGCTCAGCCTTTGGATGTTTCTTTCTGTATTCTATTCCTATATAGAAATAGAGATTTCTATAGAATCTTGTAGAATAAGATTTATTATGGAATAAATATTTATATATATTTCTTTCCTTTCTATATTCCCTCCCTTGGTGATCTCATCTAGTCTCAAGGCTTTAAATATAACTCTCAAATTTGTATAATCCTAAATTTCTCCCCAGAAGTCCAGATTTAATTCTTTAATAGCATTCTGCACACCTTTACCTGACTGCCTAGTAGGCACCTCAAAAGTAACGGCCAAAACTGAACTACTGACCTTCTTGCCACAGCTGCTCCCTCTCCCACCAACAAATCTGTTCCTCCTGCAGTCTTCCCAGTATGAATTAAGTCAGTTCTCTTCTTCCAGTTGTTCAAGCAAACAAACAACAGTTTTAAAAAAATCAACCCTTAGATTCATCCTTGACCTCCCTCTTTTCCACAAAACCGACACATCTGTCCCGCTGGCTCTTGTTTCAAAATATATCCAGAATCTGACTTTTCACCCTTCCCCTGCTACCACCTGGTCCAAGCCAACATCATCTTTTACCTGGATTATTCGAGGCAAATTTGGCCCCCTTTTTGGTCTCCCTGCTTCTACTCTTGTCCCCTGTGGTCCATTCTCATAAGAGCAACTAGAATGGTCTTGTTTAAAAAGTAAGTCAGATCATGTATTTCTCTGCTCAGAATTCTTTAGTAGCTTCCTATCTCACTCAATAAAAGTCAAAGTCTAGTCACACTGGCATTCTCACTCTTGCTAAAATATTCAAGACATGCTCCCACCTCAGAGCCTTTATAGTTGGTGTTCTTTCCACCACTTCCCCCCCCCAACGCAGCTCCACACATGTGCTTTTTCCCTCATGATACTGACTTATTGAAGAGACCAGGCCAGTTGTCTTATAGTGAGCCATATAATGAATTTCTCTGTTTACTTATGGTGGTGTGTAGCTTATTTCTCTACTGGCCTGTATTTCCTATAATTGGACATTGAATCTGAAAGTTTGATTAAAGCTAAATATTCTTGGCAAGAAAAATCCATACATGATATTCAGTCTCCATATTACATCGAATTGGAAGGTATATATCTGATTATCCCACCATTAGTGATTCTAAGTTTAACCAAGGTGTTAAGGTGGTAACTTTCAGATCCGTCCATTATAAATTTATATTTTTACCTTTGTGATTAACAGTCTGAAGGGTGAATGTTATTTTTTTAATCATGTGATTTTTAATAATGTTTTTTAGCTATATAAGTTTGTTTTTTCAAATAAAATATATTTTAGAGATCCATCCAATATATAAAACAGATAACAGCAGAACTATTCTAGTTGCAGTGGGAAATGGCTAGTATTGGCAGCTTCCAAGGGAACTGTGACGAGCGCAGTTTGTAATTCACAGAGCCCAGCCAAGTGCTGGAGGAAACAGAGGCCCAAAGAGGATCCATGAAGTCTTAAGGCGGCCTAGCATCTCATGAGAAAGGCTCAGTGCGCTTTGTGTTAGAGCACAGTGTGGGGAGCTCTCACTTCCTGGGAAAGCCGTGGTTATGGATGATCACTAGAATGGCACTTGGCTTTTCCCTGGCAGTCCACCCACTGTTTTTAGTTGTCTGAGTGCTGTCTTTGACATTCTATCTGTTCTGCAGATGTGAAATTTGAAATTACTTCATTTTTAGCGTGTGTTGGGCTGCAGACTCTTTTTGTTTCCCTTTTGGAAATTCTTCATCCACAAAGAATTCCAGAATCAGACATTATTCATCTTATGTCTGGAACACTAAAATCTCATGAGCTTCCATATGTCTTACCTCTTTCCACCTTTAGAATATTGAAAATGCTGCCACAACTGAAGTCAGTTTTATCATTTCCTTGCTGCTTGCTTCCTTTCTGCACCTAATTTATCGTACAGCCTTAATGTGCCTTTGTAAAGAATTGAACAAGTAAATTTGGTATATCCACAGAATGTATCTAAGATGTATGGTATATATTTTTATTTTCATGAAAAGAGGTCTCCCTATATTAAGTGGAAAAAGCAGATAATAAACTATAATTGTCTCACTTTTGTTAAAAAATTAATATTCACAAAAATCCCATGTCTATTTCTGTGAATGTTTATGTGTGTGTTGAAAGTCAAAAAAGGCAAAAATGTTCATATTGATATTATCTCTGGGTGTGATCTTTATTTTCCTCTTTGTATTTCTCTCTTTTTTTTTCCCCAGCAGTCGTGTCTTATTTCTACAGTCATTACTTTTATAAAGATTAAAATTGTTTTTTTAAAAAATAAGCAATAATAACTTTGATCTGTCAAATCCAAGCTACGTTGAAGGCGATTCCAGGCTCATCCTCTGCTTACTCCATCCATGCCATCTGTTGGGATTTTTCCCTGTTCTCTTATTGTCCCATTCAAGCAAGTTTTCCCCTGACCCAAGCTTGTATTTATTTTACTCCAGGTTCCTGGTCCTCTCCTAGAATTGCTCACTTGGCTCTGGAGAGATTCTCTGTTCTCTTGTACCCAAATAAACTTGTCAGAAAAGGAAAGGAGGATGCAAAAATTATGTTCTAAAAGGAACTGTCACTAGAATGTGATCAAGGCCCAGAAGTGCCCCAATATACACCTGTTGAATGAATTGATCTATTCTTTTTTGTCTCATTTATTTTATAAGTTCCTATAATCAGGAGCTTTGCTTGTTTTCTATAATGCCCTAAACATTTTGGGTACTTAATATACATTAATGAATAGTCCTTTCTTTTAAAGACCCATAATTTACCTAATAAAAGTGAATGTAGGATCTGTTGTCAACTTTGACCAGAATTTGTGCTTGCACAGGGTTACAGAAAAGGACAGGATTTAAAGATAACTTACATTCAGCTCCTACTCATAGATTTGTGATCATGGGTAGTCACATAAGCCTCTGAGCTTCCTTCATTTATAGCCTTACTGATTCTCTTCTGGACTGTTTCTGCAGAGGCCTTCTGCCTGGTCTGCCTGGCTTTGGTCTTGCTTCCCCAACTCTGTCCTCTGCAGTGCTACACAGTGATACACCCACAGTGTAAATCTGACCTGGTCCCCACCACCCCCGACTGAAATCTCTCAGGGACTCTCTGATGCTACATTGCCTCCCACCCAACCCCCACCATTTAGCGGTAGCACCTAGAAGCCTCTCTTCAAACTTGCCACTGGAATAACACCAAACTCCCAGTAGCTCCTCACACCTCCCAGGCCTCCTGGGGCTACCTCCTGCCTTGCTCCATTTGTCCACAAGGTATCTTTCTGCAGCCACTGCTTCTGCTTAACTCCAGGCTGGGCTTGGCAGCCCTCCTCTCTGGGGTGCCTTCCTTGATGTAAAAGATACTCTGTTTCTCTGCCCACTCACACTGCAAGCTGTTTGAGGCAAAATTATAGGATCTGTAGTTCCCTTGTCTTGAAGAGTACCTGGCAGCATTCAAATGTTTATTAAACTGTATTGTATATATGTTCTTCTAAACCATCCAAATGATTTTTATTTACAGAATGTGATTTCATTTTTATATAATCTCCTCCAAAATAAGAAAAAGGCTTAGAAAAGGAAAATATATGAATTAAAATAACTTAAAATACTACCAGCAGTCAGAGATGACTATTTTTTGGAATATAGAGAATTTTTTTAAATTATAAAATGGTCAAAGTTTAACCTCCTGATTTTCCTTTGGAGCCAGTACTCCAAGAAATCAGTAGCTTTGCAAATTACATGCATTAAAAATTAATAGCCAGTTCATTGTGCTTTCCACATCAAAGAATGCAAAATAGTTTTCTGGTAAATATATAGCTTTTTTGTAATTCAAAACAAGAAAGAATTTTTTGCTTTTCTCGTGTTCCCTAGACCCCAGAGCCATCTTTTGTCCTATTTTTCCAGAAGAGAAGGCGAATCCCAGTGAGGGAAGTGACTTGACCATCTTACTGAGCTGGTCAGTACAGAAGCAGAAGCTGGGAGGAGGAGCCCCTGACTGCCCACCTGGTGCTTTTCCCCTCAGGCACATTTCCTCTTTCTCCACTGGAGTAAAGATAAAAGTAAGTTTTTAAGCACTTCTAATTCCTGTATGCTCAAATTAGACCTGCTGCTGAGATGTTCTTACTTTACTTTTAGTCTCATTAAGACATTAGCCCTAAACCTAGAGCATTAATTGTTCTTTCATGTTCATATGTATAATTTCTTTGAGCACAAGAAAAATATTGCCTTCTAAGAGATTTCTTAATTTGTTTTCTCAACTATTTTTGAAGAGAACACAACAAATAAAATATTCCAGGTCTCCTTTCTTATCCTGCAAATACATATAGTATATGTTTTTGTATTCCTCTAAATTGTACTCTCGGGATCAGTTTCCATACTGAGTCATCCACCACCGAGCACCCGTGTTTTCCAGGCAAACTGTTTATTATTTCTAAATGACTCATTCCTTCTGAATCATCACACCTATGTATTCTGTTAAATAAAAAGTTTTAGGCACTTTTGTACAATTTTTCTTCTTCCAGACTTCAAAATGTCCATTTAAATGACATGGCTATTCAACCAGTTTTCCCTTGCATCTACGATTTATGTGGATCATTTTCTTCTTGAACCCTTTCATAATTTGAGATAAGCAGAGGAAGTTCTTTACCTCATACCCTCTGCTCCAGATGTTTCCTGAAATAGAACACATAAATAGCAACATAAAAATATGTGTAACATCATTCTCTGTTTTCCATCATCATATTTATGCTGTTTAAGGTTTTATTAACTTCCCAAATTTCTACATGAATTTAGGGAGAAACACCTGTAAAAGAAAAGTATAGCTTTAATGTTTGTTGGTACACAAAATCTTTGGAATTCAGCATGTTGGAAGAATGTAGCACTTTCCTCCCTTGACTTCCATGTCATATTTGGCTGGTTCTCTTCCTGCCCTTTGGAAGTTCATTCTCCATCTTCTTCCTTGAATCATTCTCCTCACCCTATACATACCAGCCTTCCTCAGAGTTTTTTTTGTTTTCTTTTTTTTGTCTCATTATTCTCATATTCTTTTTTTTAATTTTATTGGAGTATAGTCAATTTACAACGTTGTATTAGTTTCAGGTGTACAGCAAAGTGAATCAGTAATACATATACATATATCCACTCTTTTTTTTTTTTTTTAGATTTTTCTCCCATATAGGCCATTACAGAGTATTGAGTAGAGTGCCTTGTGCTATATAGCAGGTTCTTATTAGTTATCTGTTTTATGTATAGTAGTGTGCATATGTCAGTCCCAATCTCCCAGTTTATCCCTCCCACCCCTCATCCCCTGGTAACTATAAGTTTGCTTTCTACATCTGTGACTCTACTTCTGTTTTGTAAATTAAGTTCACTTGTACCTTTTTTTTTTAGATTCTACATATAAACGATATCATATAATATTTGTCTTTCTGTGTCTGACTTACTTCACTCAGTATGACAATCTCTAGGTCCATCCATGTTCTGCAAATGGCATTATTTTGTTCTTTTTTTATGGCTGAGTAATATTCCATTGTATATATGTACCACATCTTCTTTATCTGTTCTTCTGTTGATGGACATATAGGTTGCTTCCATGCCCTGGCTATTGAAAATAGTGCTGCAGTGAACACTGTGGTGTATGTATCTTTTTGAATTACGGTTTTCTCAAGGTATATGCCCAGCAGTGGGATGCTGGGTCATACGGTAGTTTTACTTTTAGTTGTTTTTTTTTTATGTCTATTCTTATGCTAATACCACATTGTATTGAGTACTGTAGCTTTATAGTAAGTTTTTTTTTTTTAACATCTTTATTGGGATATAATTGCTTTACAATGGTGTGTTAGTTTCTGCTTTATTAACAAAGTGAATCAGTTATACATATACATATGTTCCCATATCTCTTCCCTCTTGCGTCTCCCTCCCTCCCACCCTCCCTATCCCACCCCTCCAGGCGGTCACAAAGCACCGAGCTGATCTCCCTGTGCTATGCGGCTGCTTCCCACTAGCTATCTGCCTTACGTTTGGTAGTGTATATATGTCCATGCCTCTCTCTCGCTTTGTCACAGCTTACCCTTTCCCCTCCCCATATTCTCAAGTCCATTCTCCAGTAGGTCTGTGTCTTTATTCCTGTCTTACCCCTAGGGTCTTCATGACATTTTTTTTTCTTAAATTCCATATATATGTGTTAGCATACGGTATTTGCCTTTCTCTTTCTGACTTACTTCACTCTGTATGACAGATTCTAGGTCTATCCACCTCATTACAAACAGCTCAATTTCATTTCTTTTTATTGCTAAGTAATATTCCATTGTATATATGTGCCACATCTTCTTTATCCATTCATCCGATGATGGGCACTTAGGTTGTCTCCATCTCCAGGCTATTGTAAATAGAGCTGCAATGCACATTTTGGTACATGATTCTTTTTGAATTATGGTTTTCTAAGGTTATATGCCCAGTAGTGGGATTGCTGGGTCATATGGTAGTTCTATTTGTAGTTTTTTAAGGAACCTCCATACTGTTCTCCATAGTGGCTCTGCCAATTCACATTCCCACCAGTAGTGCTGGAGTGTTCCCTTTTCTCCACACCCTCTCCAGCATTTATTGTTTCTAGATTTTTTGATGATGGCCATTCTGACTGGTGTGAGATTATATCTCATTGTAGTTTTGATTTGCATTTCTCTAATGATTAATGATGTTGAGCATTCTTTCATATGTTTGTTGGCAGTCTGTATATCTTCTTTGGACAAATGTCTGTTTAGGTCTTCTGCCCATTTTTGGATTGGGTTGTTTGTTTTTTTGTTACTGAGCTGCATGAGCTGCTTGTAAATTTTGGAAATTAATCCTTTGTCAGTTGCTTCATTTGCAAATATTTTCTCCCATTCTGAGGGTTGTCTTTTGGTCTTGTTTATGGTTTCCTTTGCTGTGCAAAAGCTTTGAAGTTTCATTAAGTCCCATTTGTTTATTTTTGTTTTTATTTCCATTTCTCTAGGAGGTGGGTCAAAAAGGATCTTGCTGTGATTTATGTCATAGAGTGTTCTGCCTATATTTTCCTCTAAGAGTTTGATAGTTTCTGGCCTTACATTTAGGTCTTTAATCCATTTTGAGCTTATTTTTGTGTATGGTGTTAGGGAGTGATCTAATCTCATACTTTTACATGTCCCTCTGCATTTTTCCCAGCACCACTTATTAAAGAGGCTCTCCTTTCTCCACTGTATATTCCTGCCTCCCTTATCAAAGATAAGGTGACCATATGTGCGTGGGTTTATCTCTGGGCTTTCTATCCTGTTCCATTGATCTATCTTTCTGTTTTTGTACCAGTACCATACTGTCTTGATTACTGTAGCTTTGTAGTATAGTCTGAAGGCAGGGAGCCTGATTCCTCCAGCTCTGTTTTTCATTCTCAAGATTGCTTTGGCTATTCGGGGTCTTTTGTGTTTCCATACAAATTGTGAAATTTTTTGTTCTAGTTCTGTGAAAAATGCCAGTGGTAGTTTGATAGGGATTGTGTTGAATCTGTAAATTGCTTTGGGTAGTAGAGTCATTTTCACAATGTTGATTCTTCCAGTCCAAGAACATGGTATATCTCTCCATCTGTTTCTATCATCTTTAATTTCTTTCATCAGTGTCTTATAGTTTTTTGAGTACAGGTCTTTTGTCTCCTTAGGTAGGTTCATTCCTAGATATTGTATTCTTTTTGTTGCAATGGTAAATGGGAGTGTTTTCTTGATTTCACTTTCAGATTTTTCATCATTAGTGTATAGGAATGCAAGAGATTTCTGTGCATTAGTTTTGTATCCTGCTACTTTACCAAATTCATTGATTAGCTCTAGTAGTTTGCTGGTAGCATCTTTAGGATTCTCTATGTACAGTATCATGTCATCTGCAAACAGTGACAGTTTTACTTCTTCTTTTCTGATTTGGATTCCTTTTATTTCTTTTTCTTCTCTGATTGCTGTGGCTAAAACTTCCAAAACTATGTTGAATAAGAGTGGTGAGAGTGGGAAACTTGGTCTTGTTCCTGATCTTAGTGTAAATGGTTTCAGTTTTTCACCATTGAGGGTGATGTTGGCTGTGGGTTTGTCATATATGGCCTTTATTATGTTGAGGAAAGTTCCCTCTATGTCTACTTTCTGTGGGGTTTTTATCATAAATGTGTGTTGAATTTTGTCAAAAGCTTTCTCTGCATTTATTGAGATGATCATATGGTTTTTCTCCTTCAATTTGTTAATATGGTGTATCACGTTGATTGATTTGCATATGTTGAAGAATCCTTGCATGCCTGGAATAAACCCCACTTGATCATAGTGTATGATCCTTTTAATGTGCTCATGGATTCTGTTTGCTAGTATTTTGTTGAGGATTTTTGCATCTATGTTCATCAGTGATACTGGCCTGTAGTTTTCTTTCTTTGTGACATCTTTTTCTGGTTTTGGTATCAGGGTGATGGTGGCCTTGTAGAATGAGTTTGGAAGTGTTCCTCCCTCTGCTATATTTCGGAAGAGTTTGAGAAGAATAGGTGTTAGCTCTTCTCTAAATGTTTGATAGAATTCGCCTGTGAAGCCATCTGGTCCTGGGCTTTTGTTTGAAGATTTTTAATCACAGTTTCAATTTCAGTGCTTGTGATTGGTCTGTTCATATTTTCTATTTCTTCCTGGTTCAGTCTAGGCAGGTTGTGCATTTCTAAGAATTTGTCCATTTCTTCCATGTTGTCCATTTTATTGGCATAGAGTTGCTTGTAGTAATCTCTCATGATCCTTTGTATTTCTGCAGTGTCAGTTGTTACTTCTCCTTTTTCATTTCTAATTCTATTGATTTGAGTCTTCTCTCTATTTTTCTTGGTGAGTCTGGCTAATGGTTTATCAGTGTTTATCTTCTCAAAGGACCAGCTTTTAGTTTTATTGATCTTTGCTATCATTTCCTTCATTTCTTTTTCATTTATTTCTCATCTGATCTTTATGATTTCTTTCCTTCTGCTAACAATGGGGTTTTTTTGTTCTTCTTTCTCTAATTGCTTTAGTTGCAATGTTAGGTTGTTTATTCGAGATGTTTCCTGTTTCTTAAGGTAGGATTGTATTGCTATAAACTTCCCTCTTAGAACTGCTTTTGCTGCATCCCATAGGTTTTGGGTCGTCGTGTCTCCATTGTCATTTGTTTCTAGGTATTTTTTGATTTCCTCTTTGATTTCTTCAGTGATCACTTCATTATTAAGTAGTGTATTGTGTAACCTCCATATGTTTGTGTTTCTTACAGATCTTTTCCTGTAATTGATATCTAGTCTCATAGCATTGTGGTCGGAAAACATACTTGATAAGATTTCAGTTTTCTTAAGTTTACCAAGGCTAGATTTGTGATGCAAGATATCATCTATCCTGGAGAATGTTCCACGAGCACTTGAGAAAAATGTGTATTCTGTTGTTTTTGGATGGAATGTCCTATAAATATCAATTAAGTCCATCTTGTTTAATGGGTCATTTAAAGCTTGTGTTTCCTTATTTATTTTCATTTTGGATGATCTGTCCATTGCTGAAAGTGGGGTGTTAAAGTCCCCTACTATGATTGTATTACTGTCGATTTCCCCTTTTATGGCTGTTAGTATTTGCCTTATGTATTGAGGTGCTCCTATGTTGGGTGCATAAATATTTACAATTGTTATATCTTCTTTTTGGATCGATCCCTTGATCATTATGTACTGTCCTTATTTGTCTGTTATAATAGTCTTTATTTTAAAGTCTATTTTGTCTGATATGAGAATTGCTACTCCAGCTTTCTTCTGATATCCATTTGCATGGACTATCTTTTTACATCCCCTCACTTTCAGTCTGTATGTGTCCCTAGGTCTGAAGTGGGTCTCTTGTAGACAGCATATATACGGGTCTTGCTTTTTTATCCATTCTGCCAGTCTGTGTCTTTTGGTGGGAGCATTTAATCCACTTATATTTAAGGTAATTATCGACATGTATGTTCCTGTTCCCATTTTCTTAATTGTTTTGGGTTTGATATTGTAGGTCTTCTCCTTCTCTTGTGCTTCTTGCTTAGAGAAGTTCCTTTAGCATTTGTTGTAAAGCTGGTTTGGTGGTGCTGAACTCTCTCAGCTTTTGCTTGTCTGTAAAGGTTTTAATTTCTCCATCAAATCTGAATGAGATCCTTGCTGGGTAGAGTAATCTTGGTTGTAGGTTTTTCTCCTTCATCACTTTAAATATGTCCTGCCAGTCCCTTCTGGCTTGCAGAGTTTCTGCTGAAAGATCAGCTGTAACTTTATGGGGATTCCTTGTGTGTTATTTGTTGTTTTTCCCTTGCTGCTTTTAATATGTTTTCTTTGTATTTAATTTTTAACAGTTTGATTAATATGTGTCTTGGCATGTTTCTCCTTGGATTTATCCTGTATGGGACTCTCTGTGCTTCCTGGACTTGATTAACTATTTCCTTTCCCATAGTAGGGAAGTTTTCAACTATAATCTCTTCAAATATTTTCTCAGTCCCTTTCGTTTTCTCTTCTTCTTCTGGAACCCCTATAATTCGAATGTTTGTGTGTTTAATGTTGTCCCAGAGGTCTCTGAGACTGTCTTCAGTTCTTTTCATTCTTTTTTCTTTATTCTGCTCTGCAGTAGTTATTTCCACTATTTTATCTTCCAGGTTACTTATCCGTTCTTCTGCCTCAGTTATTCTGCTATTGATCCCTTCTAGAGTATTTTTAATTTCATTTATTGTGCTGTTCATCATTGGCTGTTTCCTCTTTAGTTCTTCTAGGTCCTTGTTAAATGTTTCTTGCATTTTCTTTATTCTATTTCCAAGATTTTGGATCATCTTCACTATCATTATTCTGAATTCTTTTTCAGGTAGACTGCCTATTTCCTCTTCATTTGTTAGGTCTGGTGGGTTTTTACCTTGCTCCTTCATCTGCTGTGTGTTTTTCTGTGTTTTCATTTTGCTTGTCTTACTGTGTTTGGGGTCTCCTTTTCGCAGGCTGCAGGTTCGTAGTTCCCGTTGTTTTTGGTGTCTGTCCTCAGTGGCTAAGGTTGGTTCAGTGGGTTGTGTACGTTTCCTGGTGGAGGGGACTGCTGCCTGTGTTCTGGTAGATGAGGCTGGATCTTGTCTTTCTGGTGGGCAGGTCCACGTCTGGTGATGTGTTTTGGGGTGTCTGTGGCCTTGTTATGATTTTAGGCAGCCTCTGCTAAAGGGGCTGTGTTCCTGTCTTGCTAGTTGTTTGGCATAGGGTGTCCAGCACTGTAGCTTGCTGGTCGTCAAGTGAAGCTGGGTATTGCTGTTGAGATGGAGATCTCTGGGAGATTTTCACCATTTGTATTACGTGGAGCTGGGAGGTCTCTCGTGGACCAGTGTCCTGAAGTTGGCTTTCCCACCTCAACGGCACAGCCCTGACGCCTGGCTGGAGCACCAAGAGACTGTCCTCCACACGGCTCAGAATAAAAGGGAGAAAAAATAGAAAGAATGAAAGAAAGAAAGAGGATCAAATAAAATTAAGTAAGATAAAATAAAGTTATTAAAATAAAAAGTAGTTATTAAGAAAAAAATTTTTTAAGTAAAAAAAAAAAAAACGGACGGACTGTACCCTAGGACAAAGCAAAGCTATACAGACAAAATCTCACACAGAAGCATACACATGCACACTCACAAAAAGAGGAAAAGGGGAAAAAATAATCAATCTTGCTCCCAAAGTCCACTTCCTCAATTTGGGATGATTTGCTGTCTATTCAGGTATTCCACAGATGCAGGTACATCAAGTTGATTGTGGAGCTTTAATCCGCTGCTTCTGAGGCTGCTGGGAGAAATTTCCCTTTCTCTTCTTTGTTCGCACAGCTCCCGGGATTCAGCTTTGGATTTGGCCCTGCTTCTGTGTGTAGGTCACCTGAGGGCTTCTGTTCTTCCCTCAGACAGGACGGGGTTAAAGGAGCAGCTGATTTGGCAGCTCTGGCTCACTCAGGCCGCGGGGAGGGAGGGGTATGGATGCATGGGGAGCCTGCGGCGGCAGAGGCCAGCATGAAGTTGCACCAGCCTGAGACGGGCAGTGCGTTCTCCCGGGGAAGTTGTCCCTGGATCCCGGGACCCTGGCAGTGGCGGGCTGCACAGGCTTCCCGGACGGGAGGTCTGGAAGGTGACCTGTGCTCGTACACAGGCTTCTTGGTGCCTGCAGCAGCAGCCTTAACGTCCCATGCCCGTCACTGGGGTCCGCGCTGAGAGCCGTGGCTCGCTCCCGTCTCTGTAGCTCCTTTAAGCAGCGCTCTTAATCTCCTCTCCTCGCTCACCAGGAAACAAAGAGGCAAGAAAAAGTCTCTTGTCTCTTTGGCAGCTCCAGACTTTTCCCGGACTCCCTCCCGGCTAGCCATGGTGCACTAACCCCTTCAGGCTGTGTTCACGCGGCCAACCCCAGTCCTCTCCCTGGGATCTAAGCTCTGAAGCCCGAGCCTCAGCTCCCAGCCCCAGCCTGCCCCGGCTGGTGAGAGACAAGCCTCTTGGGCTGGTGAGTGCTGGTGGGCACCCATCCTCTGTGCGGGAATCTCGCCGCTTTGCCCTCCGCACCCCTGTTGCTGCACTCTCCTCCGCGGCGCTGAAGCTCTCCCCCTCCGCCACCCGCAGTCTCCGCCCGCGAAGGGGCTTCCTAGTGTGTGGAAACCTTTCCTCCTTCCCAGCTCCCTCCCACTGGTGCAGGTCCCGTCCCTATTCTTTTTGCCTCTGTTTTTTCTTTTTTCTTTTGCCCTAACCAGGTACGTGTGGAGTTTCTTGCCTGAGGTCTTCTGCCAGCGTTCAGTGGGTGTTCTATTGGAGCAGTTCCACATGTAGATGTATTTCTAATGTATGTGTGGGGAGGAAGGTGGTCTCCGCGTCCTACTCTTCCGCCATCTTCTTCTAGCTCTTCTGCCCATTTTTTTATTGGGTTATTTGATTTTTTTGGTATTGAACTGCATGAGCTGTTTGTGTATTTTGGAGATTAATCCCTTGTCGCTTGCTTCATTTGCAAATATTTTCTCCCATTCTGAGGGTTATCTTTTTGTTTTGTTTCTGGTTTCCTTTGCTGTGCACAAGCTTTTAAGTTTAATTAGATCCCATTTGTTTATTTTTATTTTTCCTCAGAGTTTTGTCCTTGACTCTTTTCTCACCTATGCAGGTTCAGTCTTGTCCTCTCTTGTGGCTTTAAAACCTTTATCTGGTGCTTACTCCCAAGTCTTTATTTTCAACTCCTATCTCTACTGAATGGGAATTCAGTATATTCATCTGAATGGGAAATATGTCTCCTGGATGCCCCACCAAAATAACACATGCCTGCAGCTGAGTCTGTCTCCCCTAGACCCTTGCCCCCCATGCCTTAGCACACAATAATCAGCCACAGCGTCATTTTTACATCTCCCTAGAACCCAGTTTTTAAAATTTGTTATCAAATATTACATATTCTCATATTTAAGGTGTCAATCCTTAAAAGACCTTTTGAAAATATCAGTTTCTCCTCCCAACTAGGCCTGCTCCTCAGAGACGACTGCCAATTTTTTCTTAGCTATTTCTTCCATTATTTACCTTCATATTTATAAATGCATATATATTGCAACTTCATCATTAATTAATTTTAAACCTTATGTCTTGCTTTCCTGATATGAATTTCAGTTCTCTCACCCCTGTTCCACCACATTAACAAAATAAAAGGTAAAAATTATGTGAGCATCTCAACAGATGCAGAATAAATATTTAACAGTATTAAACCACCTTATGAATGGATTAAAGACCTAAATGTAAGACCAGACACTATAAAACTCTTAGAGGAAAACATAGGCAGAACACTCTTTGACTTAAATCACAGCAAGATCTTTTTTGACCCACCTCCTAGAGTAATGGAAAGAAAATCAAAAATAAACACATGGGACCTGATGAAACTTAAAAGCTTTTGCACAGCAAAGGAAACCATAAACAAGATGAAAAGACAACCTCAGAATGGGAGAGAATATTTGCAAATGAAGCAACTGACAAAGGATTAATCTCCAAAATACACAAGCAGCTCATGCAGCTCAATATCAAAAAAACAACCCAACCCAAAAATGGGTGGAAGACCTAAATAGACATTTCTCCAAAGAAGACATACAGATTGCCAACAAACACATGAAACGATCCTCAGCATCACTAATCATTAGAGAAATGCAAATCAAAACCACAATGAGGTATCACCTCACACTGGTCAGAATGGCCATCATCAAAGAATCTACGAACAGTAAATGCTGGAGAGGCTGTGGAGAAAAGGGAACCCACTTGCACTGTTGGTGGGAATGTAAATTGATACAGCCACTATGGAGAATAGTATGGAGTTTCCTTACAAAATCAAAAAACGAACTACCATATGACCCAGCAATCCCACTACTGGGCATATACCCTGAGAAAACCATAATTCAAAAAGATACGTGCACCCCAGTGTTCACTGCAGCACTATTTACAATAGCCAGGACATGGAAGGAAGCTAAATGTCCATCAACAGAGGAATGGGTAAAGAAGATGTGGTACATGTATACAATGGAATATTACTCAGCCATAAAAAGGAATGAAATTGGGTCATGTGTAGAGACATGGAGGGACCTAGACTCTGTCATACAGAGTGAAGTAAGTCAGAAAGAGAAAAACAAATACCATATGCTAACGCACGTATATGGAATCTAAAAGAACGGTACTGATGAACCTAATGGCACGTAGGGCAGGAATAAAGACGCAGACGTAGAGAATGATCTTGAGGACACGGTGGGGAGGGGTAGCTGGGATGAAGTGAGGGAATAGCATTGACATATATGTGCTACCAAATGTAAAGTAGATAGCTAGTGGGCAGCTGCTGCATAGCACAGGGAGATCAGCTCAATGCTTTGTGACCTAGAGGGGTGGGATAGGGAGGGTGGGAGGGAGACTCAAGATGGAGGGGATATGGGGATACATGTATTCTTATAGTTGATTCACTTTGTTGTACAACAGAAACTAACACGATGTTGTAAAGCAATTATACTCCAGTAAAGATACATATTAAAAAAAAAAGCTTATGAGATTTTTTTTAACTTAACAAACTAGAAATAGAAGAGAACTTTCTCAATCTGATAAAGGGTATCTACCAAAAACCCTGCAGCTATCATCATATTTAATGGTGAAAGACTTTTCCCTAAGATCAGGTACAAGGCAAGGATTTCTGAACTCACCACTTCTATTCAGTATTGTTTTGAAGATCCCAGCCAGTGCAGTAGTCAGTAAGGCAGTAAATATTGGAAAGGAAAAAGTAATAACTCTGTAGTCTCAGATAATATGATTGTCTATATAGAACATCCCAAGGAATTTACCCCTCAAATACTATAAGTGAATTTAGCCAGGTGGCAAGTGACAAGATCAATACACATAAGTCAAATGTATTTCTCTATACCAACAACAAACACAATGGAAAATGAAATTAAACTAACAGTACCATTTGTATTAGCATCAAAAAACATGAAATACTTGGGAGTAAATTTAATGAAAGGCTTACAGACATTGCTTAGAGAAATAAAAGAGCATTTAAATAAATGGAGAGATACACTACATTCATGGATTGTGATGACTGGAGACTTGATATTGTTAAGGTCTCCATTGTTACCAAATGGAGATTTAGATTCAATGAAATTCCAGTCAAAACCCCAGCAGGTTTTCTTTGTGAAAATTGGCACACTGATTCCAGTATCGATATGGAAGTGCGGAGGACCTAGAATAGCTAAAACAAAAAGAAAAAAATGGAGGATTTACATTATTATTTTAAGGCTTACTATAAAGCTACAATAATTATGACAAAATGGTACTGGTGTTTATAAAGACAAAAGAATAGAGAATCCAGAAATAAATCCGTATATATAGTAATTTGCTTTTCAGCAAAGGCTCCAACATAATTCAGTGGGGACAGGATAGTCTTTTGAACAAGTGGTGCTGGGTGATGTTCAAACTCAGCTCATACCATACATAAAAATTAATTCAAAATAGATTGTAGACCTAAACATAAAACTTGAGACCCCCAGAAAAACCTTAAGAGAAAACATCTATGTCCTTAAGATAGGCAGAGATCTTAAGACAGGATACAAATGTATTAACTATAAAAGAGAATTTGATTAATTGGATTAATAAAATTAGAATTAAAACCAAAAGCTACTGCTAAGAAAATGGAAAGGGAAGCCACAGACCAAGAGATATCTACATCTAAAATATGTAAATGAACTTTAGAGCTCAGTAGTCAAAGACAACCCAAAAGATTTGAATAGAAACTTCACAAAAAATGATACATTTGAATTGCTAATAATAAGCATATGAAAAATACTCAATATCATTAGTCGTCAGGGAAATGCAAATTAAAACCACAGTGGGGTACCACTTCACACCTGCTAAAATGGGTAAAATTAAGGAAACTGACAAGTATCCAAAAGGTTGTAGAGCCACTAGAGCTCTCAGGTGTTGCTGATGAGAGCGTAAAATGGTAGAACCACTTTGGAAAACTATTTTACAGGTTTTTTAAAATTAAAGTACACTTCTCATGACTCAGTATTTCCATTGTTAATTACCCAAAAGAAATGAACACGTATTCACAAAAAGACTTTTACTTGAAGGTTCACAGCAGTTTTAATTCATGATAGTCCAAACTAGAAACAACCCAGATGTCCATTAACTGAATAGATAAGACAAATTTGGGTATATTTAATTATACATCAATAGAATATCTACTAAGCAGTAAAAAGGTATATACAAATGATGCATGCAATAACATGGATGAATCTCAGAACCATTGTTTGAAGTTAGAGAAGCCAGACTAAAAAGTATACATCTCATGTGATCACATTCATGTGAAGATCTAGAACTGGCAAAATGAATGTATCGTGATAGGACTCAGATCAGCAGTTGTCAGATATTGCAGCATAGGAGAATTGATTTGGGAAAGGGCACAGGAATAGTTTTAGGGTGATGTAAATGTTCTTTCTTTTTTAGGACAGTGGTTACTACACAATATGAACATTTTTACTGTATGTAAATTATACATCAGTAAAGCTGATTTAAAATAAAAGTGAGGCGCTGAAGAGCTGAGAGGAAGCTCTCTGTTTTAGAGTAGCATTTGTCAATTAGTGGGCTTCATGAAAGGTGATCATGTGGATAGATGGGATTTCCAATCTCCAGAAAAGGATTCTTTAATCCATAGTGGGGACTGGGAGCTAGAGGTAATAAGCCTGGTTTCTGGTGACCTGGACTTGGGCAGGGGAAAGGGGGCTGGTGGACTTACTCAGAAAGTAGACTTTTACTCAACTTTAAGTCCTTTACCACCCTCTCCTTCATATACAGCCCTGGGGTTGGTGCTTTTCTGGTTCAGTTTTTTTCACCAGCAAATAAGATTTCTGTCTTAGCAGGATGAAGGAGGGATGATTTTCTGAGTTTGTGGAGTAGTGGTGGGGAGAACTCTATTCCTTTGCATACTTTCCAACAGTCCCCTGTGTTCAGTCCTCTACCCTAGCCCATTTTCTGTGGTACTTGGTACCTCCTAACCTGGGCCTTTGGGGGTTGTGCAGGGAGAATTGGTTTGTTTGTCATTAGTATCCTTTCCTCCTCTACTCTGCTAAGTCATTGACCATTCTGCTGCTGTTTTCTATCTTCATATACAGTGATTTGGGGTTACAGGTGTCACTTAGGGTCTTTGAAGACAGAGTTTACATTCCTATTTTTGTTCTTACTGTTTGGAGGAGGACCTTAGAACAGTAAAATCCATACTGTACATTTCAACTTCAGCAATACCAAACTCCTGCTAAGTGTCCAAACACACAAGGTTTTTTTCATATCTCTGTACCTTTGTAGAACTCCTTTTTGCTTATAAGGTCCCGTTTAATTTCTTCTTCACCTGCTAAGGCTTTTATCTTTCAAAATCCAGTTCTCCCTCCTAACTTTTCTTGTCGGCTGCCTCTGTACCTTTATTTCACAAGAAATCCACTTCATCAGGAAGTTTACTCTGGAGGAATACCAGGAGCCACTGGAAAGTACTTGTTAGAGTAATCATACACTGATTAAAGTGAAAGTGATAGGAAGGGTTGAATGAACTCTGAAATTGCATATGAACCACTTAGATAGAAATTGGGAAAACAGACTCTGGCCCATTGCAGGGATGAAAGAAGCAGGGAAGATGAAAGCCTTGGGGGAGGTGGGCAGGCAGTGTGCAACAAGACCGGAGGAGGAATAAATGTAAACATTCAATATTTATTTATTTTATTTTATTTTTTTGGCTGCATCAGGTCTTAGTTGCAGCACGTGGGATCTTCGTTGAGGCATGCAGGATCTTTCATTGCGGCATGGGCTTTTCTCTAGTTGGGGTGTGTGGGTTTTCTCTCTCTAGTTGTGGCATGCAGGCTCCGGATCACGTGGGCTCTGTAGTTTGCAGCATGCGGACTCGTAGTTGTGGCGCGTGGGCTTAGTTGCCCCATAGCACGTGGGATCTTAGTTCCTGACCAGGGATCAAACCTGCATCCCCTGCATTGGAAGGTGATTCCTTACCACTGGACCACCAGGGAAGTCCCATAAACATTCACAATATAAACTCTAATTTCCCTTTCTGCTTTCTACCCCTGACATACATGTTTAGACCGATATTTCGCCAAATTGAAGATTGTAAAACACTCATTGCATGTGCCATTAAGAAAAAAAAAAACTCAAACTATGATACAATGCTTTCTTATCATTTAGAACTTTTTTACTTATTAGAAGAGTTCTTTTCACAGATATCGTTTAGACAGATATTTTTAATTATACATAACTCTTGTGCATACATAGTCTTTGGGACTATGCCATAGTCTTTGGGATTTTTTTTTGAAATCTCACTTGCCAAGGTTACCAGTGACCTTCACATTGGCAAAGCCAGTGGGTAATTTTTGTTTTTCCTTAACCTCTCAGCAGCATCCAACACTAGTGACCTCCATTTTGAAAGTTTCTCCTTCAGCATCCTTGAAATTGCTTCTTAGGATCCCTCTAAGAATTCTGTTCTTCTCTTTAACCCAGAAATGTCAGTGATCCTCAGCCCAGAGCCCTTCTCGCTTTATGCACTCACCCTGAGTGACCTCTCAGGGCTGCCTCTTCAACCCAGATCTTGCTGCTGACATGCAGGTTTTTATATTCACACTTCATGCAGTCATCACCACTTGGATGTTCCACAGGTACCTCTTCAAACAACACATTCAGAATAAAACTCTTATCTTTTCTATGGCCGCCTCCCATAAGACAAAAACAAAAAGTCTGTGTTGGAAGTGACAACATTAGTCCCCCAATACCCAAGCGAGAAACCCAAGATTCCTCCCTCTTACTCTCTTCTCCTTTTCTGTGAATTCTTTCTCACTATCTAATCAGTGCCCTTCTCTTTGTTAGTTACTGCCACCTTCCTGGTTTAGGGTCTCACCACTTCTTGCATGGATTATTACAGCCTTCTAATTGATTTCCATGCCTCCACTCAGCTACTAGAGTCATCTTTCTCAAACATAAACCTCATCATGTTACTTCCCAGCCTAAATGTCTTTGTTTCTTTTCCCATAGTTTTCCAAATAAAGTTCAGACTGCTTAGGTTAGCACACGAGACAGTCTGTGGTCCAGTTCCTGCTGCTCTCTGGTTTCCTCCCCTCTTGCATGTCTGTACACCTCCTCCGGTGAAATCAGCTGGAACTATCATAGTTCTGAACTCACTGTGCCATGTTAGGCCTCTGAGCCTTCACATGTATGTCTCCCTCTGCCTAGAGTATTCTTCCTTTCCTTTTTGTCTAAATAATTCTCATTAATCCCTTAAAACTAGGTATATACATCCCTTATTTGGGGAAGCCTTTCCTTACTCTTAGATCTGATTTAAATACTCTCTTTCAAAATGGACAAAGGGCATGAAGAAAGGCTTTGTGAATGAACAACACAAAATGCCTACTAGGTAAATAAAAAGATGTTCAGGCTCAGATTAAAACAGTGTACTTCATTTATTCACCTATCAAATTGGCAAAGATTTAAAGAGTGGTATCACTCAAGGAGAACGTGGGGAGATGGGCCCACTCCTACACTGACATTGGAAGTATAAATTTGCCATCTTCTGGAGCACAGAAAATGGATGTGTATATTTATCTAAGAGCCATTAAAAAGTATATGCATACACATACACCCCTTTTGACTCAGCATTCTCCTCCTTGCAATATATCCTAAGAAAATAAGTTTTTTGGTAAAACATATTTTCACAAGAAAAATTTCAGGATGTTCATTCATAAAAATATTAACAGTGGTTATTTCTGAATGGTAATATGAGTAATTAAAGTGTTTTTCTAACTTTTCTGAGAAGAACATGTATTAATTGTGAGAGCAAAACAGGGGAAAACAGAAGCCCCAGTTTAGTGCTCCTGATACCCTGTTGTGCTTGCCTCCCCTGTTGCCCTCATTAAACAGTGAGTGTGCTGAGGGCTATCACCATGAATTATTCAGTATCATCCCACCAGCCTCTGGCTCAGAGTAGAAAATGCTGGATGAGTGAGTTACACCAGTAACAGCTAACAGTTATTGAGCATTTCCTGTGTCTTGGGCATTGTTCTAAGCATTCGACATATTAACCTCACTCTCATGAGATGGGTACTATTATTATCTCTGTTTTGCAGGTGAAGTAGGCTGACAAAAGTTAACCAACTTCTGTAAGGCCACACAGCTGTAAGTGGCGGGGTTGGGATTCAAACCCATGCAGACTGGCTTTTACTAGTGACACAAGGTAGCATCGTGGTTCTGAGTTAGATTGTATCTCTGATTGAGAATAGTTGGATTAGATTCCAGGTCTAGGATTCCAGCCAGACAATTGGGCATCAGTTGAATCGTGGTCTAAATAAAAAGGCAGAATTTGACACCCACAGATCTGAACCAAATACCAGGGAAGTAATCTTCATTTCTTTGGCCTTTAAAAAAAAAAAACTCAAATCATTTTAGACTGTAAACTTATTGAAATTGGTATCACCCCTTGGGATTTAGCTTTGTTATATGTTCCCTCTCTCTGCTATTCATGTACCTTCAAAACTTAAAGACCTAAATTTTTAATTAGTTCTTTAACTCTTCTTCCCACCACTTCTCTTTCTCAGTAAGATTACTTATGACACGTTCATCAAATTTTATTTTTAACACCTATCAATCTTCATTTTTACCATATCTTCTCTTTTTTTCTTTTAAAGTCTCAGAATTTCTGAAAGCTGCATTCCTATTATCTGGAACTGTACTGAATAATATGATGGCCACTAGCCATATGTGGCTTTCTAAGTTAAAATTAATCAAAATTAATTTGAATAGGCAAAAGATTTAAACAGCGCTTCTCCAGGGAGATACGGGGCTGGTCAGTAAGCACAGGAAAAGATGTTCAACATCATTAGCCATGTAGATGTAGGTTAAAGCCCCAATGAGATAACACTACACACTATTAGAAAGGCTAAAACAGTCACAAATGTTGAAGAGGATGAAGAGGATGTGGAATCAACCATATCTCTCATACATTACTGGTGGGAATGTAAAATGGTATAGCCACTCTGGTAAACAGTTTGGCAGTTTCTTATAAAAATACACTTAACGTTCAACCCAACAATCAGACTTGTAAATAACCTGTGGTTAATTACCATAGAGTAATGAAAAACATGTTCACACAAAAACCTGCACACTAATACTCACAGCAGCTTTATTTGTAATAACCCAAACTGCAAACAACATAAATATCCTTTAATAGGTGAATGGGCAGACAAGCTGTGGTATATCCATACAGTAAACTCAGCAATAAAAAGGAATGAACTGTTGATACATGCAGTAAAGTGAATGACTCTCAAAATCATTGTGTTCAGTGAGAGAAGCCAATCTCAAAAGTTTACATACTGTGTGATGCCACACATAAAACATTCTTGAAATGACAAAATCGTAATGATGGAGAACTGTTCAGTAGTCTGTTGACTGTATGACTACAAAAGGGTAGTATGAGGGGTTTTGAGGGATGATGGGGTAGTTCTGTATCCTGATTGTGGTGGTACTTACTATAAAAGGAAGGGAAGAAGGAAAGAAAAGGAAGAAGTGATTCATGTAAAACTGGTGGTATCCAAATAAGCTCTGTTAATAGTCAGTTTCCTGGTTTGGGTCACTGTGGTGATATAGGATGTTACCATTCGAGGAAACTGGGGGAAGGGTACACAGGAACTCTCTATATTATTTTTGTAACTTCTATGTGAGTCTACAGCAATTTCAAAATTAAAATTTTTTAAACAAAGTTACAATTCAGTGCTTCAGTTACACCAGCCACGTTTTAAGTACTCAGCAGTTCCATGTGGCTAATGGCAGCCATATCAATGCAGATATGGAATGTTTCCATCAATGCAGAAAGTTTTATTAGACAGCACTGGTCTAAAAGCATACGTCTGACTCTGGCCAGTGTTCTCTCCTCCTTGAGTATTTCAGATTCTAATATCACATGAATACTTTCTTGTATTTTCTGTCATGTTACTTTATCAACTTGTTGTTTTGCTTATTTTCAAACCTAGAGAAATACTTCTCTTTACTTTCTCAAATTTCATGTCAATTTAGGAATTTATTTGACATGGGTTTTAATAGGTATCTGGATATTTAAATTTTCTAACAGTTCTGCATTTTGCTTCTGGACCAATTTTATCACCTGTATTAAGATATAGTCCTGGGACTTCCCTGGCAGTCCAATGGTTAGGACTCCGAGCTTCCACTGCCAGGGGCATGGGTTTAGTCCCTGGTCAGGGAACTAAGATCCCGTATGCTGCACGGTGCAGCCAAAAAAAAAAAAGATAAAAAAAAAAAAGCTCTCATACAGTTATTCTAATATACTTTCTTGACAGTATCCATTGTATTTTCCTTCTCTTTTACCCTTACCCAAAAGCTTTTTCAAAATGTTGGATTTCTGAAAAGGTGCGTAGTTTTTCGTGTTTGGTGCTGTTTCTTCCCTGTCTTCTGGATGTACCTCTTTTGAAAAGGTAATTCCTTCGATTGCCATGTTCTAGTCTTTTGTCCCATAACACTTATTCCTCTTCGGCACCTTTGTATTTTCACTTAAAAATTAATGGGTACTCACTTTATTGTGGAACTTTACTATGGAACTTTATACTTGAGCTTCATCCACCCTGCAGGATACTTAGCTTTATAGTTTTATATGAGCCACCATCTGGGATTTGAAGACAAGGCAGTAGAGGATGAAACAACAGCTCAAGATCCATTCACATAGCAACAAAGTTGAGACACTGAAGGAAAAAAAAGAATAGGGGTGACTCACCTGAAGAAAGCCACAAAAAAAGAAAAAGAAAGGAATATTGGAATTAAGATTTGTATATTTGTGGAAGGAAAATCTGAATATTATAATGATATCAGTGTTCCTTCAAAATAATTCACAAGTTTATTACAATTATAATCAAATTCCTATAGGATTTTTCTTAAAACTTGACAATGCAGAAACTCATCTGGAAGACCATCAAAGAATATTTGAAGTGTAAAAATGAATCATAATTAGAAATAGGAGGGAAAAAAGCCAGGTAGTAAAACTTAATAAGACAACAGTAATTATGATAGTGTAGGTTTGGCATAAAAACAGAGTAATAATCATTGAATCTAAAGAGCCAGGAAATATACCCTAAACAGTATAAGAATTCAACAAAAGAAAGGGTTCTTCTTGAATTAATTGTATAAATTGTATCTGATTTCACTGTCTCTAATACATAAATAAACAAAGGATATGAATAGAAAATTTACCAAAGAAGAAATATAACAAATAAGGAAAATAAACAGAATTTTCTAGGATTGAAGAAATAAAAATGAAAACAATGAAGTTCTGTTTCTCATTATTAAATGGGTAAAGGTTTTTATCATTAAAATGCAGATGCAATTGATGGTACAGTTAAACTCATGCTCTCCTTCTCTGCTGTCATCATCTCCTTCCTATTGTGGCCTTACTGCACCTTTCTTGGTGCAGTAATATTGCACATTCTATCATTCAACAAATCATATCAGCTCTACCTTTGAAATACATACAGTTTAAATGTCTCCAGTGTTCCTCTCCTGGTTCAAGCCCCCAGCCTTCTTGCCTGGTTTATTGCTATAGCCCCTGACTTGTTTCTTCTTATCTTGCTCCTCTGCAATCTCCTCTGAACACAGAAGCCAAAATTACCAATTTAAAATGTAAGTCTGCCAGCAATCCCATTACTGAGCATATACCCTGAGAAAACCATAATTCAAAAAGAGTCATGTACCACAATGTTCATTGCAGCACTATTTACGATAGCCAGGACATTGAGGCAACCTAAGTGTCTATCGACAGATGAACGGATAAAGAAGATGTGGCACATATATACAATGGAATATTACTCAGCCATAAAAGGAAACGAAATTGAGTTATTTATAGTGAGGTGGATGGACCTAAAGTCTGTCATACAGAGTGAAGTAAGTCAGAAAGAGAAAAACAAATACTTTATGCTAACACATATATATGGAATCTAAAAAAAAAAAAATGGTTCTGATGAGCCTAGGGGCAGGACAGGAATAAAGACACAGATGTAGAGAATGGACTTGAGGACACGGGGAGGGGGAAGGGTAAGCTGGGACGAAGTGAGAGAGTGGCATCAACATACATACACTACCGAATGTAAAATAATTAGCTAGTGGGAAGCAGCTGCATAGCACAGGGAGATCAGCTCAGTGCTTTCGTGACCACATAGACGGGTGGAATAGGGAGGGTGGGAGGGAGATGCAAGAGGGAGGGGATATGGGGATATACGTATACATATAGCTGATTCCCTTTGTTATACAGCAGAAACTAACACAACGTTGTAAAGCAGTTATACTCCAATAAAGATGTTACATAACTAACTAAAAAAAAAATATAAATCTGATCATGTCATTTCTCTGCTCAGTAGACATCAGTTGTATCCCAGCTCACTCAGAGTAAAGCCAAATTCATCTTAATAGTCTACAGACGCTGCATGGTTTAGTGTCCTACCTTTCCTTTCTGACCTCGTCACTCACACTGCCCCCCTTGCTTTCTCTACTCTGTTCATGTTAGTCTCCTTGTCATTCTTGTAGTAAGTCAAGCATACTCATACCTCAGAGCCTTTTTACTTATGGTTATTCTGCCTGAGATGTTTTAGCCCAAAATACCTCCTCAACCTGCTCCCTTTCTTCTTTCAGATCTCTGTTCAGATGTCAGTGAGGTCTTCCCTGACTGCCCTTTGTAACACAGTACCCTCTCATCCTTTCTAAGCCCTTGCTCCACTTCATTTTTCTCTATTGCACATATCACCATCTAAGTTATATGTTTACTTATGTGTTGTTTTTCTTTTTCCAGCTAGATTGTCAGTTCAGTAGGTACAGGGACTGTATTCACTGCTGTATCTCTAGCACTTAGCAAGTGCCTGGCACATAGTAGGCACTCAGTATTTATTGATTAAGTAGGAACATTGATTAAACCTTTCTGTTTTGTTTCTTTAATTTTTTTCTTTTATTCTTTTTTTTCTTTTTTTAATTAATTTTTTTATTGAGTATAGTTGATTTACAATGTTGTGTTAGTCTCTGCTGTACAGCAAAGTGAGTAAGTTATACGTATTCTATGATAGTTTGTGTCCCTCCATCTGGCAGATATAACAATTAGAAACATATACACATCTAACAACACAGTATCAAAATACAGAAAGCAAAACAAATTAAGGGAGCAATAGAAAACTCAACAATAATATTTGGAGGCTTCAGTAGCCCCACTTTCAATAATGGATAGAACTACTAGGCGGAAGTTGATTGAACCTTTTTGGACGTCAACTTACAGCATGGTTTAAAAGCCTTTTTTTTTTTTTTTAAGTAAGAGAATGTTAAATTCTATCCATTGATGATGAGAGAGAGAGGTCTGCATGTAGCAGGCTCTGAGAGGATGAGATCAAGAGCAGTAATAAAGGTTGTTTTTCTCTCTCTCTCTCAGAGCGTAAGAAAAGAGATGATGGTAGTGTAATAATTTCCAAGTATAGAGGAAGTTGTACAATCAAGAACAAGCACTATGTGTTGGCCATCTTTAATAAACTCAAAATGGATCAAACACCTGAACATAAGGCCAGACACTATAAAACTCTTAGAGGAAAACATAGGGACTTCCCTGGTGGCGCAGTGGTTGAGAGTCCGCCTGCCGATGCAGGGGACGCGGGATCGTGCCCCGGTCCGGGAAGATCCCACATGCCGCGGAGCGGCTGGGCCCGTGAGCCATGGCCGCTGAGCCTGCATGCCCGGAGCCTGTGCTCCTCAATGGGAGAGGCCACAGCAGTGGGAGGCCCGTGTGCCACAAAAAAAAAAAAAAAAAATAGGCAGAACACTCTTTGACATAAATCACAACAAGATCTTTCTTGACCCACCTCCTAGAGTAATAAAAATAAAACCAAAAATAAACAAATGGGACCTAATGAAACCTCAAAGCTTTTGCACAGCAAAGGAAACCATAAACAAGATGAAAAGCAACCCTCAGAATGGGAGAAAATATTTGGAAATGAAGCAACTGACAAAGGATTAATCTCCAAAATATACAAACAGCTCATACAGCTCAATATCAAAAAAACACAACCCAATCACAAAATGGGTGCAAGACCTAAACAGACATTTCACCAAAGAAGACATACAAATGGCCAACAAACAGATGAAATGCTCAACATCACTAATTATTAGATAAATGCAAATCAAAACTGCAGTGAGGTGTCACCTCACACCAGTCAGAATGGCCATCATCAAAAATTCTACAAACAATAAATGCTGGAGAGGTTGTGGAGAAAAGGGAACCCACTTGCACGGTTGGTGGGAGTGTGGTCACTATGGAGAACAGTATGGCGGTTCCTTAAAAAACTAAAAATAGAACTACCATATGATCCTACAATCCCACTCCTGGGCATATATCCAGAGAAAACTATAATTTGAAAAGATACATGCACCCCAGTGTTTATTGCAGCACTATTTACAATAGCCAAGACATGGAAGCAACCTAAATGTCCATCAGCAGAGGAATGGATAAGGAAGATGTGGTAAATGTATATAATGGAATATTACTCAGCCATAAAAAGGAACAAAATTGGGTTATTTGTAGAGACGTGGATGGACCTAAAGACTGTCATATAGAGTGAAGTAAGTCAGAAAGAGAAAAACAAATATCATATATTAACGCATATATGTGGAATCTAGAAAAATGGTATAAATGATCTTATTTGCAAAGCAGAAATAGAGACACATAGAGAACCAATGTACAGATACCAAGGGGGAAAGGAGGGGAGTGGGATGAATTGGGAGATTGGGATTGACGTATATACACTATTGATACTATGTATAAAATAGATAACTAATGAGAACCTACTGTATAGCTCAGGGAACTCTACTCAGTGCTCTGTGGTGACCTAAACAGGAAGGAAATCCAAAAAAGAGGGGATATATGTATACATCTAGCTGATTTACCTTGCTGTACAGTAGAAACTAACTCAACATTGTAAAGCAACTATACTCCAATAAAAATTAAAAGGAAAAAAAAGAAAACTAGGTTGATGGAAGCAAAATGTTGATGCAGGTCAGTAGCAGAAAATAAGGCTATAGGTGACGAATAGATGTTAAAAGTGTTGAAAATGAGTCAAAGGAGCTAGGCCTGCCATGATGCCTGATAGAGATCAGTAATGTGAATTCTTGAACTATGAGAGGTGTGAAAGCTCTCTAAATCCAGGCTAATTAGTGTCATGTAAGATAGCAAGGAGGGTAGGATAAGAAATACCAATTGAGAGGCAGTTGTAACAAGGCAGAGTTGAGGTATCACTACTCTAGGTTAGTAAGGAGTATATGAAGCAAAGGCATGAATCAAAGATAAGCCGTCAGTGATGTGGCAAAGAATGAGGTGATTAACTGCATATGGGATGCAAAGGGAGAGGAAATAAAAGGTTCTCTCAGCATTAAGAGATCATATTCCCTTTTAATTATTTTCTTTTTTCATTATAGGTTTTCCTGTCATTCACAGAAAAATGGATCATTTAAACCTTTGGAGGACTCAGTTATCACAATACTTCAATACTACCAACTGAGATTCATGTATATTTATGACCATAAATGTCTGCATCATAGAACTGCTGAAGAACTAAAAGAGAATATTCTTTAATCTTCTTAAAATTTATTCCTAAAAATAATCCTATAGTGTCATGATATTACTAAATTAAACTAGAAGGCACAGTTATTAAATTATTAGACTTGTTAATAAGAGCACACATGTGCAACGGCTACTGTATCCTGACAGTTACCAAACCTCAAATTTTGATGATTTCCCTTTGTGGGAAAGGTCATTATATTTGCAAGAAACCACTGAACATTGTCATCAAATATATTTTCAGCTGAGTGTCTTTTAGGAGAATTTACTTGAAACAAGTTCTAGAAAATTCCATGCCCCACCACTAAGTGGATTTGATATTATGGCAGCAACTTACAGACTTGTGGTTAGTACTGTGAACCACTACAGCAGTGTGGTGATAGACCGGCGTTTTGAGCAAGCTGTACATTATTGCACTGGAACCTGCCACACCTTCACCCATGGAGTTGACTGCATTGTGGTCCATCATAGTGTTTGTGCAGACCTCTTACACATCCCTGTGTCTCAGTTCAGAGATGCAGATCTGGACTCTCTGTTTCTACCCCATGAAAATGGGTTTTCCTCAGCTGAAGGTGACTATCCCCATCAGGCCCTCACAGGCATACCCAGGGTCAGGAAAGGATCTACATTTCAGAACACCTGTAACTTAAAGGACATTGCAGGAGAAGCAATCAGTTTTGCCAGTGGGAAAATAAAAGAATTTTCCCTTGAAAAACTCAAAAACTCTAACCACGCAGCTTACAGAAAGGGAAGGAAAGTTAAGTCTGACTCATTTAACAGGAGGTCAGTTGATTTTGACTTGCTCTGTGGCCATTATAACCATGATGGGAACTCCCCATCCTTTGGTTTACTCCGGAGTTCCTCAGTCGAGGAAAAATCTTTATCCCATAGAAACTCACTCGATACGAACCTGACTTCATTGCTTCTTCACAACTTCTCTGAAGAAGACCTGGTTACTCAGATTTTGGAAAAACATAAAATAGATAATTTTTCTTCTGGAACAGACATAAAGATGTGCTTAGACATCTTGCTAAAATGCTCTGAGGATTTGAAAAAATGCACAGACATCATAAAACAATGTATAAAGAAAAAGTCAGGGAGTAGCATCAGTGAAGGAAATGGTAATGATGCAATTTCTAGCTCTGAAACTGTCTATATGAATGTAATGACCAGGTTAGCATCCTATCTGAAAAAGCTACCATTTGAATTCATGCAGTCTGGGAATAATGAGGCTATAGATTTAACAGAACTGGTCAGTAATATGCCTAGTTTACAACTGACTCCCTTCTCCCCAGTATTTGGCACTGAACAGCCCCCTAAGTATGAGGATGTTGTCCAGCTCTCAGCCCCTGACTCTGGACACTTTCAAACTATAGAACTGCAAGATGACAAGCACAGTTCTAGGAAAACAGACACTGTAAAATCCATTCCAAACAACTCTACAAATTCCTTGTGTAATTTAGAGATAAGTGATCCCAGACCTCTAAAAAATGTCCAGCTTCAATCACAGTCATTAACCATGAACGCTTTAGAAAATGTTTCTTCTGGTAATCTAGTGGAAACCCTTTATATTGAGGAAGAGTCAGATGGAAAGAAAACATTAGATAAAGGACAGAGGACAGAAAATGGACCCAGTCAGGAGTTGTTAAAGGCAAATGAAGATAGAGCAGAATTATCAGTTCGTGGTACTCATCTTAAAAAATGCCCTGCCTCAATGCAAAATGAAATTGGTAAGATATTTGAGAAATCAGTTGTTAATCTACCTGAGGAAGGTCTTAAATCAAAAGTTCCTAAAGTTGAAGAGGGAAACCACAGAGATTTTATGAATCCTAACAGTCAGGAAGAGATAGATAAATTGTTAATGGATTTGGAATCTTTCTCACAGAAAATGGAGACCTCTCTAAGAGAGCCACTTGCCAAAGGTAAAAGCTCTGTCTCTCTAAATAGTCATAGTCAATTGACTGGTCACCTCCCTGTAGATCTTGAGCCTGAATCTAAAGTCTCTTCACCCACGGAAAAAGTCTCACCTTCCTGCCTAACAAGGATTATTGAAACCAACGGACACAAAATAGAGGAAGAGGATCGAGCCCTCTTACTGCGAATTCTAGAAAGCATTGAAGACTTTGCTCAAGAACTGGTTGAATGCAAATCAGGCAGAGGGAACCTATCACAAGAAAAAGAGATGATGCAAATTCTACAAGAAACCTTGACAACTTCCTCGCAGGCCAGTTTATCAGTCTGTAGAAGTCCTGTTGGTGATAAAGCCAATGACACTACCTCAGTGGTTTTGATTCAGCAGACCCCAGAGGTGATCAAGGTAAGACCCGACAATCTTCAGTTCTGAGATGTCGCCAAAGAAATGTTCTAATGTTTGCAAAATTTATAAACAGAAACTTTTTTTGTTACTCATTTTATGTTCTCCTAAAGCTCCTGCCCTGCACTAGGCACGGTCTCACTAAGTTCAGTGGAGAAAGCCAAAAAGCAAAATCTTTAGAGTCAGTCAGACTAGTTTTAGTTGCCTTCCCCACATCCTTTATCATCTTCCTAGCTCTGTGACCAAAGGAAAGTTACTTAGCCTTAATATTCTCATCTATATAATGGAAATAATAACGATCAAGATAACTTATGTGAAGCACAAGCAAGGTGCCTTACACAAAGTAGGCATTTAATATTAGTTCTTACCCTCAGTCAACCAGTAGGCCACTTATTACTGAATGCTGTGTAGAGTGCAAGCCAGTGTAGAAGTTAAAATCTAGTTGGGGAAACAAAGCTAACATACCAGAAACAGTATGTGAACATGTAAGCATGTCTCTGAAAGTTTTGTTAGTGCAATAGGTCTTCAAAGAAGGTAAAGACTAGAGGATGTGAGATTTCCTTCATCATGCAAGTGGGAATAAATATCCATCTACAGTCATAGGGTAGAAGTATTTTCAAAAGGCTTTGAATCTACCCTGCTACTGATAGCACTGTTTTTGAATAATCCCAGAAAGGGAGTTATCTGCCCATTTGTAGGTATGTGTGTGTGTCTTAGCACAACAGGATTATTTTTGTTCGTTTTCCATGTCCAACGCAGTTGGTAAGGGGCTCTGCTCCACCTCACTCAGGGACCCAGGCTGATAGATGCTCCATGTCCCTACAGCTGCCCCATTGCCCCATCTGGAATATGTGGCCTGTGAGTTCACCAAGGAAGGCGAAGAAAGGGATGGAGCTTTTAACTGCCTTGTCCCACACATGACACACTTCCCATCTGCTCACAATCCAGTGATTCCAACCTGAAGTCTAAGAGTCATAGGGGAGCACATAAAATATTTGGTGAGCACTGTCTCTACCATATGAATATACCATACATGCCAACATGTATGAATTCAGACATGAAGCCAAAGCAAGTTGTAAAATAATGATATGAATTATTTAGAGATATTTACATTTGTCCAAAAAGTATGAATAAATACACGGATACATCAAATACAGTATTCAGAACAATGATTAATCCCTAGAGGAAGGAAGAGAGATGGAACTGAGGAAGGGTGTCCAGGGCCTCAGTAAAATTAGTAATGTTCTATTTCATAATCTGGTGATGGATTGTAAGTATTTTGTCATATTATTTTATGCCATGTTGTATATCTTTAATGTAGTAAATTTAAAAAACAAATGGATATTAGAGATGGCATAAATATGGCCAAGTTAAAAAACAAGTTACTTATTATTTTAGCATTAATGTTTTCATTGGAACAGGAAAAAATGCATATTGTGATCAGAATAAATTTTACCTCGTATTTGTTTTGTGGCTGTTGTTCTCCTGTGCACATTTTTAGTTACTAGTGACACTAAAGTTTAAAACAATAACTACTTAAGGTTATTAAATAATTTAGGTCTAAAGATCCTCAAGTGTTCACTGAGCATTTCTGTGAAGTCTCTGTGTGAGCCTCCTCATTCATTGATTCACAGATGGTAATATCTTTAGTTAATGTGAGTCAGTGCTGGGGGGAGGAACTATGGAAATTAATTATAAAAATAAGAAAAAAATCCTTTCATGTACATAAGCAATTCTGATGTGCTTAATATTTTATAAAGAAAAGAAAATGCCTATATAGCAACCTCAAAATGGTAATAACAGAAGATCTAACAGTATTTGTGATCTGAGCCATGCCAAGATATTTAGATGTATTTTCTCACTATTTCCCCATTAAAAAAAACAGAGTCTACTTTCTCTGATGACATATTCCAATGTCTCACAGCCACTCTAGCCAGAAACTCTTACTGTAATATAGTGTTTTGAATTTTATTTAACCCTCTCGCCCCATTATCTTCTGAGAAAAAAGGAGACAAAATTCTTCTAGGAGAGGTGGGCTACAGAAAGCAGAAAATGTGAACTTGAAGCCAAGAATAGGTCCTGTGCAGCATCTCTCCTGTGTCCCTGGATGACAGCTCATAAGTGGGTCTCCAATCTACGTACAGCTACCTGAAAATGACACAATGGCCTCTAATGAGCTCCCCAGTTTTTTGACAAGTATGGACTGAAGTCAAAATCATATTAAAAGACTCTCCCATAGGTCTTTTAAATAAGTTCCAATATCATAGAATAAAATTTGATGAGATTTCTTCTTTTTTTCCCCCCAGAGGTACATAATTTTTTTAATTGAGGTATAATTGACTTATAACATTATATTAGTTTCAGGTGTACAACATAACAACTTGATATTTGTATACACTGAAATAATCACCACAATAAGTCTTATTACCATCCATCGCCATTATAATTTTTATTTCTTTATTGAGATATTGAGATTTCTTCTTAATGAAAGTTGAAAAAGTAATTCATGAAAAGCTAATTTAAAGAAACAGGTAATATAAAATGTTTAATTCAGGAATGTACTTAATGCAAGAAAACAAAACTATTCTTCCTTGCCTCCTACCTTTTCATTTTTTTTATCTTTCTTTTCTTCTTATGAAATATTTTAAATCAGGAGATGGCAAACGTTTTCTATAAAGGGCCAAATAGTAAATATCTTAGGCTTTGAAGGTCACAAGTTCTCTGTCACATAGTCTTCTTTGTTGTTTGTTTGTTTAAACAACCTTTTAATAATATAAAACCATTCTTAGCTCCAAGTCTTAAAAAATAGGCAGTGGGCCAGATTTGGCCCACAGACTGTAGTTTTTCAACCTCTATTTTAAACAAATAGAAAAGTATTGTGAATGGTAGAAAAAGCATTCTTATTACTCACCACTTAGCTTTGTCAAATCTTAATGTTTTGCCATAGCTTTGTTTCAGATCTTTGTTTTACTTAATATTTTCATTAATATTATCATCATCGTTTAATAAAAGGTCATCTCAGATATAGTTGAAATCCCTAGGGCTCCCCTCCCCAGTATTCTCTCCCCTTTCCAGAAGTAACCACTTCCTGAAGTGTCAATATTTATCTCCTGCAAGCTTTTTTTTTTAAAACGTTTTTTAAATTTTATTTATTTATTTTTGGCTGCATTGGGTCTTCGTTGCTGCGCGCGGGCTTTCTCTAGTTGCAGTGAACGGGGGCTACTCTTCATTGCAGTGCGCGGGCTTCTCATTGTGGTGGCTTCTCTTGTGGAGCGTGGGCTCAATAGTTGTGGCACACAGGATTAGTTGCCTCGTGGCATGTGGGATCTTCCTGTACCAGGCTCGAACCTGTGTCCCCTGCATTGGCAGGTGGATTCTTAACCACTGTGTCACCAGGGAAGTCCCATCCTGCAAGTTTTTATACAGTATTGTTGGTCATGTTTTTATTCTTGTATAAAAAAAATGAACAGAAAGTAGCAGAAAATAAAATCAGAGAGGTAGGTTAGGGCCAGCTTACGAATGACCTTCCTTGTATGCTATGCTAAATAGTTTGTCCTACAAAAAAGAAGCAGACTCTGGGCCTCCCTGGTGGCGCGGTGGTTGGGGGTCCGCCTGCCGATGCAGGGGACGCGGGTTCGTACCCCAGTCCGGGAGGATCCCACATGCCGTGGAGCGGCTGGGCCTGTGAGCCATGGCCGCTGAGCCTGCACGTCCGGAGCCTGTGCTCCGCAACGGGAGAGGCCACAGCAGTGAGAGGCCTGCGTACCACAAAAAAAAAAAAAAAAAAAAAGAAGCAGACTCACAGATATAGAGAACAAACTAGTGGTTGCCAGTGGGGAGAGGGAAGCGGGGAGGGGCAATATAGGGTTGGGGGAGTAAGAGGTATAAACTACTAGGTATAAAATAAGCTACAAGGATATATTGTGCAACACGGGGAATATAGCCAATATTTTATAATAACTATAAATGGAGTATAACCTTTAAAAATTGTGAATTACTATCTCATACACCTGTAACTTACATAATATTGTACAGCAACTATACTTCAATTTTTTAAAAAAGAATTTGTTCTAGGGGAGTGAGGAGCTAAAGAAGACTTTAAAGCAGAGGAGCCCCACAAGTACAGTTTTTTAAGAATAATAATTTTTTAAAGAATAATAAATTAAGGCTTTTATTTTTTCAACATTTTGGACAGTCAGAAATTTTCCAGTTGTTCAAAACATTTCAAGTAAAAGACTTACGTAAGGGGCATGTAGGAATTGCTTTTATATGACATTGATGATTATCCCTGAGAAGAAAGATTGACTTGACAATATTATATATAATTAATATTTTAATACATATGTATTTCAAAATAATTTCTCACAAGGAACAGTATTTGTTGTCCAGAAATACTATTCAAACCTATATTGGGAGAGGGAGTCAAATAGAAAATACTAGGAGGATGTTGAGAGATTGATAAAGAGGATATTGGTCTAAATCAGGGGTCAGCAACCTGTGGCCCATGGACCAAATGGGACCTGCCACCTGTGTTTGTAAATAGTTTTATTGGAACACAGCTACAGTCCTTCACTTACATATGGTCTATGACTGCTCTTGTGCTCTGCCTACTAAGCTGAGTAGTTACAACAGAGACCTTAAAGCCTAATATATTTACAATCTGCCCGTTTACAGAAAATGTTTGCTAATTCTTAGTCTAGGTATTATTTCATTGTAGATCAGCAAAACAGACTTTTGATAAGGTTCAGTGTGATATTTTGTTAAAGACATTGGAAATCTTGGAAACATCATTAAATATCAATAGCAAAAACTACCAATGATGGATGGCAGTAAAACAGTGTACCAGTAGAAACAGAAAAGTAAGTAAGCCCAGAGTTTCAGAATCCTTCATCATGGGTTCTGATCTACACAGCTTTCTCCCCTTTCCTCTCCAGTCACTACCTATCTCTGACTTTTCCACTTAAGGTAGATTCCTTTTTTTTTAACATCTTTATTGGAGTATAATTGCTTTACAATGTTGTGTTCGTTTCTGCTGTATAAAAAAGTGAATCAGCTATACATACACATATATCCACATATCCCTTCTCTCTTGCATCTCCCTCCCACCTTCCCTATCCCACCCCTCTAGGTGGTCACAAAGCACCGAGCTGAACTCCCTGTGCTATGTGGCAAAACAGATTCGTTTTCATCCCCTGTCTTATTGCCTGTTCTTTTTTCCTTTCTTTGCTCATGAAGTCTCTCACTGTGTCAAGTTATCTATATCATTGGTCAACAAATGAGTGTTTGCCTGTGTACATACATTTTTCACAAAGACTCTAAGTGACAGGAAACAATCCTGTAGGTCCTAGAATAGCTGAGATGTTATTCAGATGGGTCTGAAATGAGTTAAACAGAAGAGAACAGTATGTTTTCACTTATATGTAGAATCTAAAAAATTAAAGCAAATGAATGAATATAACGAAACAGACTCACAGATATAGAGAACAAACTAGTGGTTACCAGTGGGTGGAGGGGTGGGAGATAGAGCAAGATAGGGGAAGGGGGTTAAGAGGTACAAACTACTAAGGAGAAAATAAAGAAGCTACAAGGATATATTGTACAGCATCGGGAATGTAGCCAATATTTTATAATAACTAAATGGAGTATAATCTATAAAAATACAAATCACTGTGTTGTATACCTGAAACTAATATAATATTGTAAATCAACTATACTTCAATTTAAAAATAAAAAGAACAGCTTGTAGAGGAGAGAAAGGAGGTGTGGCTGAGGTTTCAAAGGGTTTCATAATAACAAATGGGTGAATTACTTAGGACATGTTTTGACATGGGACATTAAAAATTTTTTTAAACACTGAGAAAAATTGTACTGCTTTGGAAGTTCACGTAATAAATGATATTTTAATTCCATGTTTTATTACCTCCAGCAGATGGTATTACAGTCGTTTCTGGTCTGTTTTTAGCCTTATGGGGCAATAACCTGTTGGCTATTATTCACAGATTAAAATAATAAACCCTAGCCTCCCCTGAAAATTATTTACTTTTACTTAATTTTAGTAAAAACAAAGCCGGGGGAAATTTCCATTACTGCTTGTCTCAATGGAAAGAGTGGAGGGCAGGGGGAAGAATTCTTCAATGAAAGAGGAAGATTTTTTTTTAAGCTATACTATAATATTTAAGTCTAGTGAAACCTTACAAATTTCACTAATTGAGGGGGAAACCTGTCTGAATTACTAGAAAGTACAAATTAAAATTTTAATGTTTAATTTTTTAAAACTATTAATTTCAAAATTAAAGAGTAAAACTATTATCAGAGTATTGCCAGGTGTGAACTTTAGCTGGATCTATCTTAATAATGTGGTAAAGATCATTCATAGTTGTTAAAAATGATTAAAGAAGACAATTTAGGTGATCAAACAGGCTTTATTTAACACTTCATGAAGTAGAATCTCCTTTTGGAGAGTGACAAAATGGAGTGGAAGGCAAGAAGCTTTTATAGGATAAAAAATGAAGAAAAAGGAAGAGGCAAATATCTGATTGGCTGGGGCCCCATAGTCAACCTTGTTTGGGGTGAGAAGGCCCACAGTTGGCTTGGCATTTGGGGATTAGCTGACTGAATATACAACATTTTTGGTCAAGTGGACCATTTACAGGGACACATAAGTTATCCAAGTTTTGGTTTGATGACATGGCAGAAGCAGCTCCATCTTGAGCCTAGAAGTTTATTTTAACATAGTTAATACATTATTGGTATGCAAAATGGAGGTTGCTAAAATGCTTTAAAATGCTTTTAAAAAGATAGTTTCTAAATAGCTTAAACATGTACTGTGTACAGCACACAGTTGGGGATAAAGATAAATCAGACATCATGAGCTTTGTGGAGCTCACAGTCTAGTAGGAGAGATGAGCTATTTACTGTGATGCAAAGTAGAAAGAATGGATTCCATGAAAGAGATAAGTGAAGTGCTACAGAGTTCAGAGGATGGAGAGAGAGATCCCAGCTTGTGGAATTCAAGGAAGTTTCTCTGGAGGAAATAGCATTTGGATGTGGATACCCTACTCTTATCCAATTAATTTACTTAAGGTCCTAAATGTTGGTGTTATTACAGTGTTAATGATACTAAGGGTAGAGGTTTATTTCTCACATTGGCTTAGACCATTTCCATACTGTTCCAGGACAACAAAATGTACCTTAATCTTCTCCATCTATCTTACAAATATAAGCCTTTGGTCCTAGGAGAATCCAGTAAGGGAGGCTAGATGGATAGATCATAAATCCATTGTTTCTCTCAAACCCAGGCTCTCTGGTAGTCTAATCTTGATGATCAAGGGCAAACGAAATGGGCTTAACAGAACTCCCCTTCCAAGAGAGTATAAAGGGAAGTATCAGGCTGCTGTGCTTATATTATTTCAAATTCCAAGTTAGTAGAATTCACACTAATAAAGTAAAGGGTTAAATGGGTGGGACCCATCTCCCATCATTTTTCTGCAGTTTTTAAGTCAGACTCTAAGCAGACATTCTATCTCACAACCTAATTCGTACCTTATCTTCTCTTTTACCACTTCAGACTCCAAAATTGTAATCTCCGGCTCCCAAACATACCCCTATAGAAATGTAAGCACATGCAGAGAGATTTATGAATTCCTCTCAAGTTTCTTTGCCTGAGCCACTATCCTCTATTGGCCTTTATTTAGCAAATGGTAGCGTTAAATAAGTATTTATTGAATGAATAAACAAAAAAGTGAATGAATAATCAGATGAAGGGATTTTTGCTTGTCTGCTTTGCCCCTTCTCAAATGGAAACTCTGCCCTCTTGCCTGAAGGCCATCTCTTTCCCGGCCCTTGGCTTCTCAAGGGTGCATGCAAAAGGACCTGACATAAGGTTCCCTTCTAGGACTTGAGGGTGGTGCCTCAGCAAGACTCAAATATCTCACCCAGACCTCTGGCCTCTTAATTCCTCTAGCTTTTAACACCTAAAAACCTATGGTGTTCTGGGGAAAATCCCATCACCTTCCCTGGCAAGAGGGGAGAACCCCATTAAAAGTGTAGATCATTTTACCTTATCGCAGGATGGAAATTTCTTGATTATAGACTGTAGGCATTTTGAGGAGAGGGTGCTCCCTTATTAACCATTGCACCCTCAAGCCCTAGTGTAGTACCTCCATATACAAGCTGTTTGTTTAAATCCTGAAAATTCCTTTTCCCCATTCTCAGAAGTCCCATCTTCATCCCCATGGATTTAGGTTGGAAAAGAACTTTTCTGGACACTTAATTTCAGTACAGTTGTTTGTTTTTGTTTGTTTGTTTTTGGATGCCCAAGAGGGTCAGAGTAATCTTTTAAGGTGGGAAGGATTTACACTTATTACTAGCACTCACTTTGTTTTTTCTGACCCTGATCAGGAATATGTGTCTGAGATACCATTCCAGGGGCAATAATGGGCCTTCCTAGGTTAATGATCTAACATTACGGGTTTTTTCAAAGTTTAGATATTATATTCTATAATTTCATATATATATTTAAATGCAGAATAATTATGTAAATAAATAAAATTGTATCAAAGCACACTTTTGGAACCTTATTAAAAGTTTCTTCTGGAGCATTTCTCTTTTTACTTTCTAGGTTTTTATCCGTGCCTTCATTAAGATGAACCAGCCATGTCATTGAGGGAAAATGTTTCTTCTCCCCCAGCTTTATAGGTGCTGATGGTTTCTTGAGTTCAGTGCTGGGAATGTTTGACTAGAAATCAAAACACTCAAATAGGAAACCATTCTCCCTTCTACTTCATTAACCACCATGCAGATTAATAAAAGTAAAAAGGGATCTGGCCAGGGGCAAATATAAATTTGCAGAATGAGTTCAACCAGTGTTCCCCCTCCACCTTTAATGTCTTCTGAGATCAGGTCCTTTTGCATCTCCATCCGTTCTAATTAATCAACATCACTTATCTCAGATATGTCCCCACCTGTATTCAAAAGAATATGATAGATATGTATGTACTAATGTAGAAAAATGGTCAAGATAAATAGATAAAAATGTAAATTGCAAAACAGATGTACCAATGTGATCCCTTTTTGTTATTGATATGTCTGTGTGTACACAAAAAAATGGGGGGGGGGTAAATATGCTCCCAATTATGCATGTTCCTCTAGAAGTAAAATGCGAGACCCAGATATCCGGGTACTTCTGCTAAGTATAGCCCCCCCTACAGCCTCCAGAACAGGAGCGAAAAGGAGCTCCCAGAGCTCAGATTGCTCCTGGTAAGCAGTCCTCAGTTCCCCTCACCATTTCTGCCTTAAGACCATCAGGACTAATCTGATATGCCCTTCATCCCTGTTTACATTAGTCACCAGGGAAGTCTAGGAATCCAGATCATCACTTTCCTCCTCACCCTACTCTTGTACATCCCCTTTTCTGAGCCCAGCCCTAAAATCCTTTCACCATGCCCTCTTGATCATCCACTGGCAAAATGTCCTAGGTCATCAAACTCTTTTCTAAACATTCCCTTTACCTTCTTGTTCTAACTGAAACCTATTTCTCCCTAAGAGTACTATAGCCATGTGAAATGATGGCACTTTTCTTTCCCACTCCACCCCCTGTCTCACTGGATCTAGAGGAAGCAGTAAATGTTCTTACGTTTCATTGCAGCTTCCAGGCTATTCTTTTTCCCACCTCTCTGAAACTACCCTCCCCCAACTTTGAGCTAATGTCATCAGACTTGCCACCCACTACCCCTCCTTGATTTTAGTCATCTACCACCCCCAGGTCCCTTCCCTTATTTCTTGAAGATTTTAACTCCTGGCTGTACTTTCCAATACTACTTGCTAACATTCTTGTGAGTTTTCAGTAGATGAGGCATTCAGTACCTGGGCTTCTCAGTTCTTTGATCTCTCCTCCAGTGAGCTTGTCCTCTGCCCTTCTTTAGCTGCTCATTCTCTGGTCCTTTGTTTATGTCAGTGGCTTTAAAAATATGGTTCCCAACTAACAGCATTAGCATCACCTGGGAGCTGGATAGAAATGCATATCCTCAGGCCCCGGCCCAGGCCTACTAAATTAAAACTCTGAGGTTGAGGCCCAGCAACCTGTGCTTTAACAAGCCCTTTAGGTGATTCTCATACATGATCTTGTTTGAGAACCACTGTCATAGTTCATCATTAAAATCACTCTCTGAATGTACTCTGTTTCCATGCCTTGCCTTCATTTTGTGGTACTCATCTGGGAAAACTCCAACTGATGTTAAATGTGTTTCTGTCTACTCTGGGCTTTTATTTGTGCAGCTGACCTTGGCTGGAGAATATCACACAACCATACTGAGTGGTCTTCTGTTAAATTTATGACTGCCAACATACAGTGTGCCTTTAGCACTCTGGCAGTCCTACTACGTTTCCCTACTCCCTCACTTTCCCGCTTTGCAAATGACTCTTTCGTAGCTTCTTCTCTGTCCTCTAACATCTCCTCTTTCATCCTTGCCCTCAGCAAATTACTTTGGTTCCTATTTTACTGAGAAAACTGAAGCAATACGAGGAGACCTGTAGCCACCCACCTAGCCATATCAGTACCTATATACTTTCCCTTCCCTTCTGTTGCTGTGCATATACAGTCCGGGCACCTTTCTAAGGCCATCCTCTATACTTGTGCTCTAGATCCCCACCTCTCCCATCAACCCAGGGACACTCCTCCAGTGATTGACCCTTTTCTCCCCTGCAGTCATCAGTTTTTTCCCTTTGATCATTCTGTCAGCATAAACATACAACAATTCTGCCCTCTTTAAAACCAGGCATCCAAAAGGCACTTTGACATCCAAGAGACACAGCTCCATCAGCTGTTATATTTGCAACATAATGCTCAGCCCTAGGGTCCTTGACCATCAATTCTAGCCTTCTCTTTTTTTTTTTTTTTTACATCTTTATTGGAGTATAATTGCTTTACAATGGTGTGTTAGTTTCTGCTTTATAACAAAGTGAATCAGCTATACATACATCCTCATATCTCCTCCCTCTTGCGTCTCCCTCCCACCCTCCCTATCCACCCCTCTAGGTGGTCACAAAGCACTGAGCTGTGCTATGTGGCTGCTTCCCACTAGCTATCTATTTTACATTTGGTAGTGTATATATGCCACTCTCTCACTTCGTCCCAGCTTACCCTTCGCCCTCCCCGTGTCCTCAAGTCCATTCTCTATGTCTGTGTCTTTATTCCTGTCCTGCCCCTAGGTTCTTCATAACCTTTTTTTTTTTTTAGATTCAGATTCCATATGTATGTGTCAGCATACAGTATTTGTTTTTCTCTTTCTGACTTACTTCACTCTGTATGACAGACTCTAGGTCCATCCACCTCACTACAAATAACTCAATTTCATTTCTTTATATGGCTGAGTAGTATTCCATTGTATATATGTGGCACATCATCTTTATCCATTCATCTGTTGATGGACACCTAGGTTGCTTCCATGTCCGGGCTATTGTAAATAGAGCTGCAGTGAACATTGTGGTACGTGACTTTTTTTTTTCTTTTCCTATGTTTTCCTCTAAGAGTTTTATACTGTCCAGTCTTACATTTAGGTCTCTAATCCATTTTGAGTTTATTTTTGTATATGGTGTTAGAGAGTGTTCTAATTTCATTCTCTTAACATAGCTTTCCAGTTTTCCCAGCACCACTTATAGAAGAGACTGTCTTTTCTCCATTGTATATCCTTGCCTTCTTTGTCATAGATTAGTAGACCACAGGTGCATGGGTTTATCGCTGGGCTTTCTATCCTGTTCCATTGATCTATATTTCTGTTTTTGTGCCAGTACCATACTGTCTTGATTACTGTAGCTTTGTAGTATAGTCTGAAGTCAGGGAGTCTGATTCCTCCAGGTGTATTTTTTTCCCTCGAGACTGCTTTGGCTATTCGGGGTCTTTTGTGTCTACATACAAATTTTAAGATTTTTTTGTTCTAGTTCTGTAAAAAATGACATTGGTTATTTGTTAGGGATTGCATTGAATCTGTAGATGGCTTTGGGTTGTATAGTCATTTCACAATATTGATTTTTCCAATCCAAGAACATGGTATATCTCTCCATCTGTTTTTATCATCTTTAATTTCTTGGATCAGTGTCTTATAGTTTTCTGCATACAGGTCTTTTGTCTCCCTAGGTATTTTATTCTTTTTGTTGCAATGGTAAGTGGGAGTGTTTCCTTGATTTCTCCTTCAGATTTTTCATGATTAGTGTATAGGAAAGTAAGAGATTTCTGTGCATTAGTTTTGTATCCTGCTACTTTACCAAATTTCATTGATTAGCTCTAGTAGTTTTCTGGTAGCATCTTTAGGCTTCTCTATGTATAGTATCGTATCATCTGCAAACAGTGACAGTTTTTCTTCTTCTTTTCCAATTTGTATTCCTTTTATTTCTTTTTCTTCTCTGATTGCCGTGGCTAGGACTTGCAAAACTATGTTGAAGAATAGTGGCAAGAGTGGACATCCTTGTCGTGTTCCTGATTTTAGAAGAAATGCTTTCAGTTTTTCACCATTGAGAATGATGTTTGCTGTGGGTTTGTCGTATATGGCCTTTATTATGTTGAGGTAGCTTCCCTCTTTGCCCACTTTCTGGAGAGTTTTTATCATAAATGGGTGTTGAATTTTGTCAAAAGCTTTTTCTGCATCTATTGAGATGGTCTTATGGTTTTTCTTCTTCAATTTGTTAATATGGTGTATCACATTGATTTTGAGGATATTGAAGAATCCTTGCATCCTTGGGGTAAATCCCACTTGATCATGGTGTATGATCCTTATAATGCGTTGTTGGATTCTGTTTGTGAGTATTTTGTTGAGGATTTTTGCATTTATATTCATCAGTGATATTGGACTGTAATTTTCTTTTTTTGTAGTATCTTTGTCTGGTTTTGGTATCAGGGTGATGGTGGCCTTGTAGAATGAGTTTGGGAGTGTTCCTTCCTCTGCAATTTTTTGGTAGAGTTTGAGAAGGATGGGTGTTAGCTGTTCTCTAGATTGTTGATAGAATTCACCTGTGAAGCCATCTGGTCCTGGACATTTGTTTGTTGGAAGATTTTTAATCACAGTTTCAATTTCATTACTTGTGATTGGTTGGTTCCTATTTTCTGTTTCTTCCTGGTTCAGTCTTGGAAGGTTATATACATTTCTAAGAATTTGTCCATTTTGTCCAGGTTGTCCATTTTATTGGCATAGAGTTGCTTGTAGTAGTCTCTTAGGATGCTTTGTATTTCTGTGGTGTCTGTTGTAGCTTCTCCTTTTTCATTTCTGATTTTCTTGATTAGAGTTCTCTCCCTCTTGATGAGTCTGGCTAATGGCTTCTCAATTTTGTTTATCTTCTCAAAGAACCAGCTTTTAGTTTTATTTATTTTTACATCTTTATTGGAGCATAATTGCTTTACACAATTTTCTGTTTCTGCTTTATAACAAAGTGAATCAGTTATACATATACATATGTTCCCATATCTCTTTCCTTTTGCGTCTCCCTCCCGCCCCAGCTTTTAGTTTTATTGATCTTTGCTATTGTTTTCTTTGTTTCTATTTCATTTATTTTTGCTCTGACCTTTATGACTTCTTTCCTTCTGATAACTTTGGGTTTTGTTTGTTCTTCTTTCTCTAGTTCCTTTAGGTGTGATGTTACATTGTTTATTTGAGATTTTTCTTGTTTCTTGAGGTAGGATTGTATTGCTATAAATTTCCCTCTTAGAACTGCTTTTGCTGCATCCCATAGGTTTTGGATTGTCGTGTTTTCATTGTCATTTGTCTCTAAGTATTTTTTGATTTCCTCTTCAATTTCTTCAGTGATCTCTTGGTTATTTAGTAGCATATTGTTTAGCCTCCATGTGTTTGTGTTATTTTATGTTTTTTTCCCTGTAACCCATTTCTACTCACATAGCGTCATAGTCAGAAAAGATACTTGATATGATTTCAATTTTCTTAAATTTACTGTGGCTTGATTTGTGACCCAAGATGTGATCTATCCTGGAGAATGTTCCACGTGCACTTGAGAAGAAAGTGTAATATGCTGTTTTTGGATCGAATGTCCTATAAATATCAATTAAATCTATCTGGTTTATTTTGTCATTTAAAGCTTGTGTTTCCTTATTAATTTTCTGTTTGGATGGTCTCTCCATTGGTCTAAGTGAGGTGTTAAACTCCCCCACTATTATTGTGTTACTGTCAATTTTCTCTTTTATAGCTGTTAGCAATTGCCTTATGTATTGAGGTGCTCCTTTGTTGGGTGCATATATATTTATAATTGTTATATCTTTTTCTTGGATTGATCCCTTGATCATTATGTAGTGTCTTTCCTTGTCTTTTGTAACATTATTTTAAAGTCTATTTTATCTGATATGAGTATTGCTACTCCAGCTTTCTTTTGTTTTCCATTTGCGTGGCATATCTTTTTCCATCCCCTCACTTTCAGTCTGTTTGTGTCCCTAAATCTGAAGTGGGTCTCTTATAGACAGCATATATATGGATCTTGTTTTTGTATCCATTCAGCGAGCCTGTGTCTTTTGGTCAGAGCATTTAATCCATTCCCGTTTAAGAGAATTATCGATATGTATGTACCTATTACCATTTTCTTAATTGTTATGGGTTTGTTTTTGTAGGTCCTTTTCTTCTCTTGTGTTTCCCACTTAGAGAAGTTCCTTTAGCATTTGTTGTAGAGCTGGTTTGGTGGTGCTGAATTCTCTTAGCTTTTACTTGTCTAAAGCTTTTGATTTCTCCATTAAATCTTAATGAGATCCTTGCAGGGTAGAGTATCTTGGTTGTCAGTTTCCCTTTCATCTCTTTAAATACATCATGCCACTCCCTTCTGGCTTGTAGAGTTTCTGCTGAGAAATCAGCTGTTAACCTTATGGGAGTTCCCTTGTATGTTATTTTTCCCTTGTTGCTTTTAATAATTTTTCTTTGTCTTTAATTGTTGTCAGTTTGATTACTGTGTGTCTTGGCATGTTTCTCCTTAGGTTTATCCTGCCTGGGACTCTCTGCACTCCCTGGACTTGGGTGGCTATTTCCTTTCCCATGTTAGGGAAGTTTTTGACTATAATTTCTTCAAATATTGTCTCTGGTCTCGTAGGCTGTCTTCATTTCTTTTTATTCTTTTTACTTTATTCTGTTCCACGGCAGTGAATTCCACCATTCTGTCTTCCAGGTCAGTTATCTGTTCTTCTGCCTCAGTTATTCTGCTATTGATTCCTTCTAGTGCAGTTTTCATTTCAGTTATTGTATTGTTCCTCTCTGTTTGTTCTTTAATTCTTCTAGGTGTTTGTCCTTTAAGTCTTCTAGGTCTTTGTTAAACATTTCTTGCATCCTCTCGATCTTTGCTTCCATTCTTTTTCCGAGGTCCTGTATCATCTTCACTATCATTATTCTGAATTCTTTTTCTGGAAGGTTGCGTATCTTCACTTTATTCAGTTGTTTATCTGGGGTTTTATCTTTTTCCTTCATCTGGTACATAGCCCTCTGCCTTTTCATCTTGTCTGTCTTTCTGTGAATATGGGTTTTGTTCCACAGGACGCAGGATTGTAGTTTTCTTGCTTCTCACATGACTTTTTGAATTACGGTTTTCTCAGGGTATATGCCCAGTAGTGGGATTGCTGGGTTGTATGGTAGTTCTATTGTTAGTTTTTTAAGGAACCTCCATACTGTTTTCCGTAGTGGCTGTATCAATTTACATTCCCACCAGCAGTGCAAGAGGGTTCCCTTTTCTCTACACCCTCTCCAGCATTTATTTTTTGTAGATTTTTTGATGATGGCTACTCTGACTGGTGTGAGGTGATACCTCATTGTAGTTTTGATTTGCATTTCTGTAATGATAAGTGATGTTGAGCATTCTTTCATGTGTCTGTTGGCAATCTGTATATCTTCTTTGGCAAAATGTCTATTTAGGTCTTCTGCCCATTTTTGGATTGGGTTGTTTGTTTTTTGATATTTAGCTGCCTGAGCTGCTTGTAAATTTTGGAGATTAATCCTTTGTCAGTTGCTTTATTTGCAAATACTTTCTCCCATTCTGAGGGTTGTCTTTTCATCTTGCTTATGGTTTCCTTTGCTGTGCAAAAGATTTTACGTTTCATTAGGTCCCATTTGTTTATTTTTTTTATTTCCATTTCTCTAGGAGGTGGGTTAGAAAGGATCTTGCTGTGATTTATGTCATAGAGTGTTCTGCCTATGTTTTCCTCTAAGAGTTTTATAGTGTCTGGCCTTACATTTAGGTCTTTAATCCATTTTGAGTTTATTTTTGTGTATGGTGTTAGGGAGTGTTCTAATTTCATTCCTTTACATGTAGCTGTCCAGTTTTCCCAACACCACTTATTGAAGAGGCTATCTTTTCTCCATTGTATGTTCTTGCCTCCTTTATCAAAATTAAGGTGACCATATGTGCGTGGGTTTATCTCTGAGCTTTCTATCCTGTTCCATTGATCTGTATTTCTGTTTTTGTGCCAGTACCATACTGTCTTGATTTCTGTAGCTTTATAGTATAGTCTGAAGTCAGGGAGCCTGATTGCTCAATCTCCATTTTTCATTCTCAAGATTGCTTTGGCTATTTGGGGTCTTTTGTGTTTCCATACAAATTGTGAAATTTTTTGTTCTAGTTCTGTGGAAAATGCCATTGGTAGTTTGATAGGGATTGCACTGAATCTGTAGATGGCTTTGGATAGTATAGTCATTTTCACAATATTGATTCTTCCAATCCAGGAACATGGTATATCTCTCCATCCGTCTGTGTCATCTTTGATTTCTATCATCAGTGTCTTACAGTTTTCTGAGTACAGGTTTCTTACCTCCTTAGGGAGGTTTATTTCTAGGTATTTTATTCTTTTTGTTGCAGTGGTAAATGGGGGTGCTTCCTTAATTTCTCTTTCAGATTTTTTATCATTAGTGTATAGGAATGCAAGAGATTTCTGTGCATTAATTTTGTATCCTGCTACTTATGAAATTCATTGATTAGCTTTAGTAGTTTTCTGGTAGCATCTTTAGGATTCTCTATACATATCATGTCATCTGCAAACAGTGACAGCTTTGCTCTTCTTTTCCGATTTGGATTCCTTTTATTTCTTTTTCTTCTCTGATTGCTGTGGCTAATACTTCCAAAACTGTGTTGAATAATAGTGGTGAGAGTTGACATCCTTGTCTTGTTCCTGATCTTAGTGGAAATGGTTTCCGTTTTTCACCGTTGACAACGATGTTGGCTGTGGGTTTGTCATATACCAGCCTTCTTTTTTGACATCTCTTAATTCAGCCCTCACCCAAAATTCCTGAGACATCACACACATGTAAACCGCCAACAAAGACATTGGAGCGATTGATTTTATAGTAGTGTCACCATGCATTCACTGATATTCAACATGGCAGTGTCGGTGGATTGGAAACCCTCTATTCCTTCTAACTTGAGTTGTCTAACATGTTTATAGGCCAAAATTGAATTCTTATGCTCTATAATGAACAGTCTCTACTTGAAGTAATTACTGAAGGAAGAAGAAAGGCAGACTAAGAAGTACAGAACTCTATGAACCAGAAATTCCAGTTATCCAAGAATTATAATATGTAATAATTTTAGGTTCTTAATTATCTCTGCCTGCCCCAGATCCTAGAAGAGTATCTACCCCTAAGTATTAGGAACACTGAGAGTTAAAAATATTAGATTTATGGGTGCTTTTTCCTATGGAATGTGTTCCTGTCATTTGGAGGAGTTGAAGCAAGACACAAAAATGCTTAACTAGATGTCCTCCTGTTTTGGTACAACCAATGAAGTTAAGGCTAGTGGAGCAAAGAAACCATGGATCACCACTAACATCAACCACCAGCCTCCTTCCCCCACTCCAGTGTTGCATTACTAAAAGTAAAATAACATTCGTGACACAAAGCAAGCTATTAATAAGACAATGGGAAAACACCAAGTTGGAGCATAAAGGAGGATATAAAAATTTAGTATTAAGAGTAATTAGCTTATAATCAATTTCCTCTATTAAAGCTTATTTACAATGATATTTTAAACAAAGTCTATGATTCCAAGTTATTATTAGCTTTTTTAACTGCTCTGCCAGTTAGAGCCAAGATGAGAAAGGCTTTTTTAGGCTGAGATATAATAGTATAAAATTCACCCTTTTTAAAGTGCCTAATTCAGAATCACTATATTTGATACCCGTTACTTATATAATATTGTACATCAACTGTACCTCAGTTAAGCTATATGCCCTATAGTGTTCATTGTATCACTTTATGTTTCTACATCAATAAAATACAATCACACACACAAAAAGTGCATAATTCAGTAGATTTTAGTATATTCAACAAGATTTTGTAACCATCAGCACCAACTCCAGGACGTTTTCATCATCCCACAAAAAAATCTGTATTCATTAGCAGTCGCTCCCCATTCCCCCCTCCCTCCAACCCCTGGCAATCACTGATCTTTCTTCTGTCTCCATAGATTTGCCTGTTCTGGACATTTCATGTGAACGGAATCATACGATATGTGGTCTTTTGTGTCTGGCTTCTTTCACTTAGCATAATGCTTTAAAGATTTATCATGTAGCATGTATCAGTACTTCATTCCTTTTTATGGTTAAATAATATCCCATTGTATGAATATACCACATTTTGTTTATCCATTAATCAACTGATGGACATTTCAGTTGTTTCCACTTTTTGGTTACTGTGAATAACACTGCTCTGAACATTCATGTACAAATTTTTGTGTAGACAGAAAAAGCCTTCTGATTTAGCTTTTTTTTTCAAAACAGCCAGCTTCCTTTTTAAAATCAGAAGTACCCTCTTGATGTAGCGTAACTTCCTCTTTCATATGTAACTTTTTTTTCCCCTATAGCATCTTATGAGCAAAATCTTTTGATGTCACTTCAGAGTGACTCTCATGTCTTTCTGGATCTGATTCTTCTCACCTCAACACAGGTCCTCACAGCTGAGCTGATTTCCCAGGCTTGCTATGCTACGTGTTTCTGTCACTCACTCAGATGTTCGCAGTTTTGCTGCCTTGTTTATCCCAATGGGTCTTCTTAACTCCGTGGTCTTGATCAGTTCTATTATCTCAGTCTCCAAAGTCATTGTCACCTGAGGCTGGTATGACTTTACATGTTAGTTTATAAAATAAAGGCTAGACTTATTTTAGGATAACACATTGCATATATCGATACAACATTAACTGTTTTATACAAGTCAAAATAAGTGATTCGTGTCTTCAGCAAATGTTCAAAGTTTTCTCTATCCTGTGTAATCAACCCATTTTTTCCATCCTCCCATAGAGCTGATGCTTTCTGAAGAGAGTGAATTAATATTGTATATCACCACTGTCTTCATTTTCAGAGGGGGAAGGGCAGGGAGTTATGAGAGGATTTGGAAAGCTCTAGAAAATCCATTCTGAGTTCCAAACTAAACTTCAAAGACTGAATCCTACAAAAACAATATGTTGGGTGTCACACACAGTTTTATCCTTCTATCTCCTTCCCACTGTCACCTTCCTTTAGGGTATAGGCTCTTTCTGGACTCACGCCTCAGTTCTGTAGGTCATTTCAGGACATGATAAGGGAATATCTTTTCTTGCTTGATATATTGGAGGCTATCCTTAAAACAGTTCTATAGTTTTTAGTCATTTCAGAGAGGCCAGTCTCTCTCGTATGTACCCCTGCCAGGGAACCTGTAAAACCCTGTAACCCAGGAGTCCACCACTGAGCTGGTTCTCTTTGAGAAAGGTTATCCTCCTTGCTCAAGCATGTTTGCTCAAGGGAAACATATACGGAATGGTAACACAAGAAAGGAACACCAGTCAAGGCAGCTGGATCTTAAGGTAACAACTGATATATCCCAGTCATTCCCACAGCAAGAGAGCACCAGTCTTTTCCATCCTCTAGTCAAGCTGTCTTAACACAGTTGCCCTGAAGACCAGGTTGGGCCCATGGTCCAGACAGGACATCCTCTGTCTGCAGGCAGTGTATGTGCATGAATGATCTGCAGGCCAAAAGGAGATGCAGGTTGCTGTGCAGGAAACACCTACTATTGGCTAGCTGTCTTGTTAGGATGGACTTCATGTATGCTGCAGAGGGCAGGAGAGAGTATCGCACGGTTTATTCCAGAAGGACATTGGGAAGACCCTTACAATCGACTCTTTCCATTATAACTGACAAACTTTCCATCTTTGCAAATTGAATTTATTAACTATATGTTTATAGTTTTCTATTCTTCCTCATTCTGTTTAGTTCCTCCCTGGAAAACCTCTCACCTAGAAACAGCTTTTCCCTTCCAGCCCCCAGCCCCAAGGATTGTACCTCTTTCTCTGTGACTAAAGTAAAGAGAGAAGAGAGTAGATCATAGGCCGTGTTTGTGTCAATAGTGAAATTCCTTGTTTGATCTTTTTCCAGTAAAGAAGAGGTCACTCTAAAAGCCATGTTCTTTGCTGCTATGTTTCAGTTATCATATACTTCTTGAAACTAACTCACATTCTCAGACTCTTTCTTGAACCAAGCATGTATACTTCCATACAGGCACAAGTAAATATGTAAAAAGCAAATAAACAAACTTCATAATAGTCTTTTTCCATCAATAACTCATTGCCACAGACCAGTTCTTTCTTAACCCCCTTTAGGGGACCTGGCCTTTCTCCCTGTGAATTTTTTGGAAAGCCATTGGATAAATAAAAACTTAGAGCTTATTTCACCATCAAAGGACATGGAGAAATGTCTTCTTCCTGCTTAAGAGGGGTAGCAGGACAGCCTCTTAACCACTGTTCTGACTTTGAAACTCCAGAGATTTTTAAGAAGTAAATGAAAGTATTTGCTGTCCTTTGCTGTAAACCAACATTGTGCTAGGTGCAATGAAGAAAAAAAGGGATCACTTCTTATCTTCTTCGTATCCTCAGCACTCAGCAAAGTAACTGCACATAATAAGTGTCAGAAATATATTTGTTGAGTGATTGAATGACTTTACAATTGACCTTACCCTGAAAAGTTTAGACACTGTTGGAAAATATTGCCGGATTATAAAATATTGCAGTAGAAGCCCTTTTACCTGAACATGATTGGGATGGATAGTTACTCAGTAGGGAATTGTAAACTCTATCCATGTATTCTGTAAAATGTGTATCTTAAACATTTTATTTTAACTTGGAACATTAATTATTCAGATCTTTTAATGTAGAGCCAAGCCTTTTCTTTGGAAATGAGTGTCATAATTGGAAATTGAAGTTTCATGACATCTTTTTGTAGTAAATCACACTCAGTATATTTGTTAACTGATTTCCAGGAACTTAAGTCAGTAGTGAAGCAATTTGAATGTAGTTACCTTCTAGATTTTAATGATTTTTCTCCTTTATCTCACCGATAACTAATTTTACAGCAGAAAAATTTTAGTAGTTTTTTGCCTTTACTGAGTATTTATAAAATATTCAACTTAGGGTTTTAGTTTTAGAAATATCAACTCTCTTTTTTCCACATTCATATTTCATTAGTTTATGTAATTGAATTATTACTGTAAAAAGTACAACCAGTATAAACAGATGGGGACAAATACAACCAACTCTTAGTAAGCATAGAACTCAACTACTGAGATAAGAAACATGAGAGCATAAACAGAAACTAAACTATTAGCCATGAACCAGTGTGTCCCAGGCATTGGTGGTTCTCCTATAGGTAAAATGGAGAGCATTGGTTTGTCCAGAGAATAAGTTAAGTGGAAGTCATTCAAGAAAGACTCTACAATATTTTATTAAGAGAATTGCAATAAGGGGCTTAAATAGATAATCCTTCATGAAATAGGTAAAATTTGAGTTGAATTTCGAAGGATGGTTAAAGTGTGTATAATTTGAGGAGAAGGAGTATTCTCAGGAAGGGGATGAAAAGTCACACCCCTGAAGCCATGGGTTGTTGTAGGAAGGGGAGAAATACAACTAAGGTGTGGCTAAAGTGAAAAAGCATTAAATCACAAGTCTAAAAACCCAGCTGCATTCATAACAGACTTTTTTAATGTTTTAATTTGGTGGTAAATAATGAAGGAGGAATTAGAGAGTTATAGACAAGAGTGTAGGGAAAGCCACCTAGCTCAAAGAGTTAACCTGAATGAGAGAAAATTGGGGAGACAAAGGAAAGGCCCAGGTTGAAGCATTAGACCAGTGGTTTCAATGTAATCCTCTTTCAATCATAGTATATATTGAGAGCTTTCAGGTAAGATTTTGTATGAGTGGAGAATTCTACAGCTTAAAAAGAAATTTGAAAACTACAGGTTTAGGCATATAAGCCCAATATACATGTTATAAAGTGTTACCAGAATGTCTTAAAATCGAGAAAGAACTTAAGTTGTAGGAAACAATGGAAAACCAAAGAATTTAATTCCCAGTAAATTAGACAAAGGTTCAGCAGAAGAGAATCGTAAGCTGTTATTGGTTTTGGGGTTTATTTGGTAATATTTGGTTTATATTTTCTAGAAGTAGAAAATCAGTATGGATCGAATAATATGGCTGACTGAAAATAAATATTGAATTCTAAATATTAAACATGAGATAATACTTGAAGATTTGCTTGTAAATAACTATGAGGCAGCTATTCAATATATGATAAAATAATAGAATTTTTTTAAAATCTGAGATTTCTTGAAAGCTTAAGAAAAACGAGTCTCACAAATTCAAGATGTATTATGTCATTGCTATTTGATCATCTTTTGTACCTTTATTATAACCAAATTTCATTCACTTCTGTGTATCTAAATCTGCTTTCTTTTGGCATTCCATCATTCCTTTCTTAACTAACCAATGCTTTGACAATAAATTTTCAAATGTATCCAGATTCATAACCACTTCAAAAAAGTATGCTTGATCACTAGATAGTCTTCTGCAAACTAACCAAAAAAAAAAAAAAGAAAAAAAGATTTGATTTTAAAATCTGAGACTAACAAATCTCTGTATATTCCTGTTTGAGGATGATAGTGTTTTTCTCCATATTTTGACTGGTTATATCTAGAAGGTTTTAGACATTTGCTTCCCTTCAAATAAGAATTTTTTTAAATTATTCTTAAAATAATAGTTTCAAATTTGAAGTGCAGCATGTTCTTTTTTTTCATAAAGTATTAAATAGCAAAATCAAAAATGCTCTACATGTTCTCTCCTAGCTTGAGGAGAAACTGTTTTATGTGGCTTGACACCTCATGTACTCTGAGTTTAAGAAGTTAGCATTATCTGAGAAGTCACTATTTTTAGGTCCAGCTGTAATGTTTCTAACTTTGGTGCTCAGAGTAGTGGGTGCTTCCTTTCCCAGAAGGCTCTGTATTCTCCACATGGGCAGGTCAGTTTGACTTAAAGCTACCTACAAGGAGCAACAGGCCCATTGCAGCCCGTGTTTCTTACTTGAAAATTATGAGCAGGTCTTGGGAGCCACAGGCTGTATTTGGGAAGCAGCTGCATGTCAGTACAAGCATGGATTGTGGTCCCTGGAGGCTGGGAGAGCACAATGCTTGAACTTAATTTCTTTGGGAGATAAGAAGAAAAAAAATACCTTCCTACCTGACGAGATTGACAACTTATTAAGTCTGACTATCTTCAGAAGTGTGCTGGACAGTTTGATAAGTAAACATCCACTTTTCAAAGATGATGATCAAGGAAACATCTCTACGAAGGGACCCGGACTTAAGGGGAGAGTTAGCTTTCCTGGCAAGGGGCTGTGATTTTGTTCTCCCATCACGGTTTAAGAAGCGGCTGAAGTCATTTCAGCAGACACAGGTTTGAAACTTGGGTGTTTCTTTTAAAATATTTTTATTACTAATAAAACCACCCAGTGAACTAACTTACAAATAATTTTACAGCTCACTTGATATTAGATCAAGGAATTAATCTGTGTCCTCTATTCAGCTATTTCCAGAAAGCTATTTGTAGAGAGATTCCAACAGGTTTAAAAATAGACCTTCTGGACCTGAAGTACAGTACTCACATTTTTCTCTTGTAGAGAGGGAATCCAGTTTTAGAGACAATTAAATACAACTTAACAAATATTTTACAATTTAGAATTTTTCATAGAAATATCTTTGAGAAGTTAGAATTTCCATGTTAAAATCCTTGTTTGCACTTTGATTTAGTAGACTAAATTTGTATTAACATACATATATCTGTAATGAATCTTTTTTAAAAAAGAATATTGATCCTTATAGTCTTTTTTTTTTTTGAAAGAAATATTTTTATACATATAGGCAGTTGTGTGTGTGTGATATACTGTGTGTAGGGAGCAAAGGATGGCAGTTACTCCTGGGTTCTGAAAGAATGTCTTCCCTCAGCTGTGAGGTTGAGTCATTTCTGCCTGTAGGGGCTGCTTGCAGAGATCGTGCTTATTTGCTTACAACTGTAGAGCCAGTGTCTCATCAAACAAGTTACCTAGCACTGAATACAATACGGATCAAGGGCCACATCAATGATGGACATCAAGAATCCAGCAAGAAACCATAGTTTTGTAGTTATTCTGACCTAAAGTAATTTCAAATTATTTGAGTGAATGATATGAAATTGTGTTTTTAAAAATAGGTCAAAAATGGTCAAATATTGGAAATGCTACAGTAACATAAGGGTACTGTTCAGAATGAATATCTAAATGATACTGTATAGGGAAAGACTGTAATGGAGAATTGAGATACTTTACACAGCTAATTCTGTTTTAATGCTGTTCCTAGATTTGAATGAAATAGTTTTATTTAAAGTGGGCAGATGCTAAACTTGGTAAATCTGACGAACTTTATATTACTGTTTTATTCTATAATGTTGTAAAGCGTCAGTTTTATTAAACTACTTTAAGACTTAAATTATATGTCTCCTATTGAACTCAGTGGAAAGTAAATCAATACACCTGAAAAGTTCAAAGTAAATGCAGTCTTTTTATCTTCCCTTTAAGTATTAACATCAGTTTTATTAAATATGGACTTAAACAGTGAATTAGTAAATACTTCCCTATTAGTGAACTGCTCTGTGTTAAAGTACACTGATGAAAGCAAAGTAGACTATTATATAATTGAATATTTTCCCATTCAAATTAAAACTTTGACAAATAGCCAGGGTTTCTTCTGAATGTCACTTATTTCTGTCAAAGCAAAAGTGTAGAGTTAACACTGAAGGGCTTGCTCTAAACCTTCTCCAGTATTGTGTGTTCACTAGAATATTGAGTTTCATTCCCAGTGGCACCAGTGGTCTCAATCCTATGGTTATCCTATGGCTTTTCAAAGGTAGCTAAAATTTTTACCCTGAATTTAAAAATCATGTTATAAGTCCATATGTCAAAAGGGAATATGATATTCAGATCTACTTCATACTGATAAATCATTGTTCAGACTTTAGGAATGGCGTTAGGATATAATTTAAGGAAGAAGAACACTCGAGTAATATTTTGTGTTCACAGTGAATTTAAAATAAATTTAGCTAGTCAACAGTCATGTCCATCTTTCATAACTTATGTAGCATTTAATAAGGCCATGCTCATGAGCCTTGATAGATAATTTGGTCAAAATTAAGAATAGAAATTAAAGTCTGAAAATCTTCATTGGATCTTTTTTGCTTTTTCTATTATGAATCTCAGAACTAAATTTAGTCTTCATTGCTAAAATAAACTTCTACCTGAATATTAGTGTACCTCCCTTCCCCTTTCCCTAAATCATGGTTACTCTTAGTCTCCCTGTTGCCCCCCAACCTTTTAATACTGTCCTTTCTATGTCTCTTTATGGTACACCACATCAAATCCTTTTTGGAAAAAGGAATGATATAAACTATTAAAGAATTAATAAACTGTAAAGAGAGTTTGGCTGTGGTGAAATTAATGACCATGATCCTTGTCTATTAGAGTATACTAAAAATGAGAGAATTGTGTATCTCAGAAAAAATAGCATGCCTCTGGTGGCAAGTCAGTCAGCCTGGTAGAAGACATTCTAAAACTAAAATGCTTTAATTTTCTTAACAAAGACTTTCTTTGCATCAGGGACTAGCAGTGATTTTACCTAGATAAAGTCAAACTAGGGAAGAAGGTAGAAGGACAGCCCCCACAATACATTTTAGATCTACATATTTAAAAAGAACTCATTCTGTTTGCCTACTGAAGGACAGGTAGAAATGCATAGAAACACCAAGAACAGTCTTCAAGAAGAATTTACTAATCCAGGTCCAACAGACTGAGAATTCACCTTAAGGTCCTTAATATGTCAACTGACCTTGCTCTTAAATGTCTCGCTCATCACTGGTGGGAAAATGTACTGTAGGATTTTTTAAGCACAAATCTATGTAGACTCTAGTATTGACAGATGAGTAATGTACTGATTGATTCAGTGTAGATAAGCATTCCCTCAGAGCATGCTTACCCCTGTCTATAGTTGAGTGAGCTCTTCATCTGTACTGCTTCTAATTGTGGTTTCTTGTATTTATACCCAACTTCCTATTACTGGTGAGGACTTTCCAGTAATATATACTGTTTAGAATATTTGTGTCTCATAATCATATTTTCTTTCCAGATTCAAAATAAACCAGAAAAGAAACCTGGGACACCACTTCCACCTCCTGCCACCTTTGCAAGTAGTCCCCGACCTCTCTCCCCTGTTCCTCATGTGAATAATGTTGTGAATGCAACATTATCCATAAACATTCCACGGTTCTACTTCCCTGAAGGACTCCCCGATGCCTGCAGTAATCATGAACAGACTCTAAGCAGAATTGAAACTGCTTTCATGGATATTGAAGATCAGAAAGCAGACATTTATGAAATGGGAAAAATTGCAAAGGTAATATAACTACTAAATGATGTATAATCTCCCTTTCTCTAGCAATCCCAATCTCCCTGTCTTTATTGCCTCCTTGCTCTCTGTTTGTAAGCATACATCTTTTTTTTCCATATTAGAAAAATGTATTTGATACTGATATATTAGCTATGGTTCTACTTTATGGAACTCTTAAGTGTGAAAAAAGCCTTAGTGGTTTCGTAGTCCATCCTCCCATTTAATACAGGAATTCCATCCATGGCATCACCAACACATAAATTCATTATCTGCTTGAATGCCTTCAGTGACAGGAAACTCACTACCTTGTCAAGCAGCCTTTTCCATCATTAAATAGCCTTCCTTGTTAGAAAAATTTCCCTTGTGTTGAATACAAATCTTTTTTGTTCTCATTCATTGATCATAACTCCTTGCCCTCAAACCAGACAAGGAACAATTAGGCCAGGTCAACACTGTAATTCTTCTCAGAAATAAATGGATTTGCCACCAGGAAGCAAGTCTGTGATACTTTTCAATATATCCAACTGCTTCTAATTTAAGGTCTTAGTCCCTAATGCTAAGACTACTGTAATATCTTTAGTAATGGATTCTACACCTCCAGCCTCCTCCTAGAACAGTTACTACTGAGCATAATCATCAGTTTATATTTGATCATGTCATTCCCCAGCTCAGCAACATTCAGGGATTCCTACCATCTATAGGAGTGCTTTGTTTCGTTTGGGTTCTGTTTTTATGATGCATGTATACTGAAGAGTCAGATCATACCTCAGGATTTAGCAGTGGTCTCAAGCTGTGCTTCAAGAGACAGAGGGGCTTTAGTAGGCTAAGGACTGCATGTGGACAACTAGACACCAAGTGGGAGTTCCCAAGATCCCATGCACCCTTCCACTGGGAATGCTTCCTCTGCTTTCAGGAATAATATTTGAAAGTTTGAAGACTACTGCTTTTGAGGATAAAACCCAAACTGCTGTTCCCTGCGTGGGCCTGACCCACCTGCCCTCCCACAGGCTTGCCTCTGCATTTGGGCTCTCATAGTTCTCCCCTCCAAAGTGGGCTTCCACTCTGCCACTCCCACATCACCCATCCTCTAAGACCTAGCTTCCATTGTGTCCTGAGAGACGTCCCTGAATCCCTGCCCTGTCATGTCCCATCTTCTCTCCTACCTCTAACCTCAGAACATTTGTTACTGCTGTTAAATAATTTGTAAGTAGAGTGATTTTAAGGGAAGTGAAAAAGAATCCTTTTTTTATTCCTTTTTTCATCACCCCCCCCCAATCTTAGAACTTGCTTTTTGACCCCTTAGAATGTTTCTAGTGAAAAACAACCTCTTTCATTCCAGAAGTAAGAGCTCACCTTCTTCTCCTCTATTGTACGTATGAGGAAACTGAAGTCCTACAAGTATGTACGTGAAGACACAGAGTTTGTCCATGTCAGGAGACATGTCCTCTGACTCCTGCATCGTGCTGTTTCTACCCTATCTCCCCTGGACGTATGCTAACATACCATCAACTGACTTCCAAGCTATATCCACCCAAATAAGTTATAAGTTCTTTCAGGACATTGGCATTTTCTTACCCCAAGCTTTGAGAGATGACTATTTTATGAATCAAGTGGTAAATTATCTGAGTGGACTAGAATAATGAATCTAAATCCAAAAGATAGAATTTAGCAAGGATGAATGAAGTCTAATTTGGAGATAACATGTTAATCACGTAAATGCCAAACAGGGTATATCTAACATGGTAACAATTTGTGTGAGAGAGACATGAGGTTTCATGGACCACTTCGGGCAGGCAAACAGGAGAGACTGCAGATTGCAGGACATGGTAGTTCCCCGGTGGTCTGCTGGGCTCCCCACATCTGGAGAGCCAATCAGTGACTAGTGCTTCACTGCCAGAGACCTGCAGCCTGCTCTGTCTTGAAGGTCTCTGGGTCGACCTTCATCTAAGTATTCCCAGCGCCTGACTGAGGAGCCTTCCTGCTGTGCTGCCTCCACCCTCCTGCTCTGGCTCTCCCACCTGGCTGGTGGTAGCCCTGCCCTGCCTGTGGCTCAGTGGCCGCCAGCACTCCACAGTGAATGCACAGTGAGAGGAGAGCAGAGAGCCTGAGGACTCCACATGGTCATGAGATGTGTAGGAGAGAGCGTAGTCAAGTCAGGGAAGGGGTTTACATGCTGGGGAGTCAGACGGAGGACTTTCCTATTTACAGGCAGTGAGGATCAATCTGTAGGTGGCATCAGGAAAAACTGCCAGTGTGGAAGCTGACAACATAGAGAAGTTTAAAAAGATAGAAAACTATTTTTTTTAGTAGCCATAGTAACAGGCATTTACGTGACAATTTACTGTTTATACCAAATTATCATGTGGCACAATAGCCAGTATACACATACATGTCTGATTAACTTGTCTGAATTGTACTTGATTATAGCCCTAACTTCCATTCGGGGTGCCAAGCATTTGTGTTCACTGCTCTTAGACCTTAATTGTCAGCTCAGATAGCAAGGTGAACTGCTCATACTTTTAAAAAGTTAAAACTAACATTGCATATAAAGATGAGGATGTGTGTATAATGACCTCGGAAGTACTGTATCAGCTCGTTTTATTGGATTTTGCCTCTTTATTCTTAAAATCATTTATTTTTTAAAAAAATCATTTAATCATGTCTTCCAGTTAGCTAGGCTCATGTAATCCAGCTTTTCCTTGGCTACGGCCAGTCTTTTAGCACTCACTAAATCAGTCTTACTTTCCACCGTTCTTTGCTCTACAGACCGTCCTCATCCTTTGGCAGTGCCTGTATCACTGACCCTCGTGTGCTTGTGTTCTCACGACAGGTTGGCTATAGGAAAGGAGAAGACAACCCCTGGGGGACAACAAAGGAGGATGTGGTCAGAGCAATAAATGAACGTTTTTATGGATTCTTATAGTTTATAAAGCTACTTGGAGGACCTTCCCTGGTGGTCCAGTGGTTGAGATTTTGCCTTCCAATGCAGGGGGTGCGGGTTCGATCCCTGGTCAGGGAGCTAAGATCACACATGCCTCACGGCCAAAAAACCAAAACATAAAACAGAAGCAATATGGTAACAAATTCAGTAAAGTCTTTAAAAATGGTCCACATCAGGGCTTCCCTGGTGGCGCAGTGGTTGAGAGTCCGCCTGCTGATGCAGGGGACACGGGTTCGTGCCCCAGTCCGGGAAGATCCCACATGCCGTGGAGCGGCTGGGCCCGTGAGCCATGGCCGCTGAGCCTGTGCGTCCGGAGCCTGTGCTCCGCAACATGAGAGGCCCGCGTACCGCAAAAAAAAAAAAAAAAAGTCCACATTAAAAGAAAAGAGAAAAATCTCTCTCTTATAAAGCTACTTGGAAGGCCAGCTTGAGTTTACAGTCTGCTCTCCGTGATGCTTAAGTGTAGCTGTAGAGACTGGGGTCTGTTTTTTAAGTGCAAAGAAAACTCTGTTTATGAAATCTGCATCTGTTGGTGAAGTTTAGCTCATTCATCTTCAACCTCAAACAGCGTGGAGAGATTAATGTCCATTTCTGATTAAATTCTCAGTGTGTAGTTTGTACTTTTTTCCACAGCTTTAAGTAGTGATGGAGAAGAAATGACTAGAGAATGAATCTAAGAGGAACAAAAGCAGCAAAGGATGGGCTTCCCTGGTGGCGCAGTGGTTGAGAGTCCGCCTGCCGATGCAGGGGACACGGGTTCGCGCCCCGGTCCAGGAAGATCCCACATGCCGCGGAGCGGCTAGTCCCGTGAGCCATGGCCGCTAAGCCTGCGCGTCCAGAGCCTGTGCTCCATAACAGGAGAGGCCACAACAGTGAGAGGCCTGCGTACCGCAAAAAAAAAAAAAATAAATAAAAAAATAAAATAAAAATGGTCCACATCAAAAGAAAAGAGAAAAATCTCTCTCTTATAAAGCTACTTGGAAGGCCAGCTTGAGTTTACAGTCTACTCTCCGTGATGCTTAAGTGTAGCTGTAGAGACTGGAGTCTGTTTTTTAAGTGCAAAGAAAACTCTGTTTATGAAATCTGCATCTGTTGGTGAAGTTTAGCTCATTCATCTTCAACCTCAAACAGCGTGGAGAGATTAATGTCCATTTCTGATTAAATTCTCAGTGTGTAGTTTGTACTTTTTTCCACAGCTTTAAGTAGTAATGGAGAAGAAATGACTAGAGAATGAATCTAAGAGGAGCAAAAGCAGCATAGGATGGGCTTCCCTGGTGGCGCAGTGGTTGAGAGTCCACCTGCCAATGCAGGGGACACGGGTTCGTGCCCCGGTCCGGGAAGATCCCACATGCCGCAGAGCGGCTGGGCCCGTGAGCCGTGGCCACTGAGCCTGTGCGTCCAGAGCCTGTGCTCTACAACAGGAGAGGCCACAACAGTGAGAGGCCCGCGTACCACAAAAAAAAAAAAAAAAAAGCATAGGAACAGAAACTGAGGAACAGCAAGGGAAGTATTTGTCACCACTGAGTTTTAGCCTCTAAGAGAAAGTTGAGAGAAAAGAATGAAAGTCTTCCGAACTGAACAAAGCCCTCCAGCTCCTCTAATTGGCTGATACAGTACCATCTTGACCCATTGTTCCTGTGGCCTGTAAGCTAGCCTCTCTGTACCTTTTTTTCTTCATCTGCAGAACTGGATAAAAATACCCACCCTCTTCTGTATGGGATCATGTCAGGGCCAAATGAAATAACGAGCATGAGACATTTTAAAAATGTTAAAGAACATTACAAATATTGGGTGATCATCTCTTCCTGTGTATCATTAGACAATCTTGCTTTCAGTTCTTTATGTTGTTGGGCCATTTTTAGATCTAATTATAGGTGTCAGTCAAGCTTGCTTTGCTCCAGCAACGCTGACTCTTGTCTCCTCCTCTAAACCTCAGTTTCCTAAACCCATTTTCAGCACGTCCTGTACTTCCTTACTTGTCATCCAGTCTTTTCCTTTGTAAAAAGCCTTGACATGAGCTTGTTCTCTCCTTCGTTATAAAAGTTTCTATTCTGTTGCACTCAGGTTGATATCATTTACTTTTTTTTTAGGTTCTTATTGATCTCCTGACTCCCTTTATCTTTTTTTTTTGTCTGCAAGAAACCCACTTAATTTTTAAAAAAATTTTTTAACATCTTTATTGGAGTATAATTGCTTTACAATGGTGTGTTAGTTTCTGCTGTATAACAAAGTGAATCAGCTATATGTATACATATATCCCCATATCCCCTCCCTCTTGCATCTCCCTCCCACCCCTCTAGGTGGTCACAAAGCACCGAGCTGATCTCCCTGTGCTATACGGCTGCTTCCCACTAGCTATCTATTTTACATTTGGTGGTGTATATATGTCAATGCCACTCTCTCACTTTGTCCCAGTTTACCCTTCCCCCTCCCCATGTCCTCAAGTCCATTCTCTATGTCTGCATCTTTATTCCTGTCCTGTCCCTAGTTTCTTCAGAACCACTTTCTTTTTAGACTCCATATATATGTGTTAACATACAGTATTTGTTTTTCTCTTTCTGACTTACTTCACTCTGTATGACAGACTCTAGGTCCATCCACCTCACTACAAATAACTCAATTTCGTTTCTTTATATGGCTGAGTAATATTCCATTGTATATATGTTCCACATCTTCTTTATCCATTCATCTGTTGATGGACACTTAGGTTGCTTCCATGTCCTGGTTATTGTAAATAGAGCTGCAGTGAACATTGTGGTACATGACTGTTTTTGAATTATGGTTTCCTCAGGGTATATGCCCAGTAGTGGGATTGCTGGGTCATATGGTAGTCCTGTTTTTAGTTTTTTAAGGAAACTCCATACTGTTCTCCATAGTGGCTGTATCAATATACATTCCCACCAACAGTGCAAGAGGCTTCCCTTTTCTCCACACCCTATCCAGCATTTACTGTTTGTAGATTTTTTTGATGATGGCCATTCTGACTACTGTGAGGTGATACCTCGTTGTACTTTTGATTTGCATTTCTCTAATGATTAGTGATGTTGAGCATCCTTTCATGTGTTTTTTGGCAATTTGTATATCTTTGGAGAAATGTCTGTATAGGTCTTCTGCCCATTTTTGGATTGGGTTGTTTGGTTTTTGATATTGAGCTGCATGAGTTGCTTGTAAATTTTGGAGATTAATCCTTTGTCAGTTGCTTCATTTGCAATTATTTTCTCCCATTCTGAGGGTTGTCTTTTCGTCTTGTTTATGGTTTCCTTTGCTGTGCAAAAGCTTTGAAGTTTCATTAGGTCCCATTTGTTTATTTTTGTTTTTATTTCCATTTCTGTAGGAGGTGGGTCAAAAAGGATCTTGCTGTGATTTATGTCATAGAGTGTTCTGCCTATGTTTTCCTCTAAGAGTTTTATAGTGTCTGGCCTTACATTTAGGTCTTTAATCCATTTTGAGTTTATGTTTTGTGTATGGTGTTAGGGAGTGTTCTAATTTCATTCTTTTACATGTAGCTGTCCAGTTTTCCCAGGACCACTTATTGAAGAGGCTGTCTTTTCTCCATTACAGATTCTTGCCTCCTTTATCAAAAATAAGGTGACCATATGTGTGTGGGTTTATCTCTGGGCTTTCTATCCTGTTCCATTGATCTGTGTTCCTGTTTTTGTGCCAGTACCATACTGTCTTGATTACTGTAGCTTTGTAGTATAGTCTGAAGTCAGGGAGTCTGAATCCTCCAGCTCCATTTTTCTTTCTCAAGATTGCTTTGGCTATTTGCTCACTCTCTTTATCTTAATCCCTTGTTTTTAAGCAGATGCAGACCAGCCATACATTTTTTAAAAATGGTCAAAGTGTATTGTCTGAAGCCCTTGCCATCCACTGCCCTTCCAGTTTTTTCTTTTGGCATTTTCTCCAAGGGCCCGATACCCTCATGTTGACCAACCTTTGGCTGCTCAGGGTGACCCACTACAAGAAAAACAATTCAGCCCTTTCCCATCTACTTCAAAACATATCTATTCTGTACTTTATCTCTTAGGATTCTGCCTTTGGGTCATAAAAAATTTGTAAATGTTAATCCCAGTGATTTACTACTCTTTATGAGCTGATGTGTACACATTTTAACCGGAGTCTTCTGAATAAAAGACTGTAATCTAAGGAAATGAAAGTTTTTAATAGTGGAAGTAGCCCCACCGGAGATAGTAAGTGCACAGTCCCTGGAAGTGTTTCGCTGAGCTGGTGACCACTTCCCAAGGATGAACTAGAAGATTCCTGATCCCTTTCAATTCTGAAAAATCCGTAGTGGCTCTAGTGGTGGGAGCTTCAAGCACCTTGGCAAGCCAGTTCCAGTCTCTCCTTGTATTTTCTCCCTTTTTGTGGCTCTGCACCCCCCACCTCCATAATACAGGCTATTCTTCCAACTTTTCCAGCAGTTACCAACAGCCTGTCATATTTAAGAGCATTTTCTTGGCAAACCACCATTCTGCATGAAAGGAAGGATTGGGATTGGGGAAAGTGGATTTGACAGTTACCACCCAAAGTATGTTAATTGTAAGCTTTGTACCTTGGCAGTCATAATTTATACAATAAACAAAATCCATTTGTTTGCTAAGCAACACCTTTCCCTCATTCTTGACCTCAGTGGAGGTATTTGACCTCTGGACTTAAGAAATCTTAAATTCCATCCTGCTTGCAGAACATGCTTTAGTGGCCCTGGCAGAAGCAATCTCATTTCTGCCCTGTACTTACCTCCCTTGGCCTGAATCTCACCATCCATATCCTCATCTCTGACATGAACCCAGCAGCCCTGGGCATTCTCTCAGCATAACTGATCTCAGATGAGGTACTATGCAGGCTTCTGTGGGGATCCCCCATGCACCGAGGCCTCACATCAGGAGCAGCTTCACTTCAACCTATTGTGGGTTCACATCCAGTCATCTGTCAGAGGGGAAGCTTCCCTTTGTAGAATAAGGCTCAACAGATCCTATATCTAATATGAATAATAAGAATATCTTTATCCAATGACAAGATGTGACTCTCTGAAGAGCTTCAGATTTGGGAATACATTTTATGTGTATATATAAAATTGGGATCATTTAGAGACTACTTCTCTGCTAATATTTAGATATTATTATTACTTGGAAGAATTTTCCCTCTAGAAAAAAAGCAGGTTAATTTGGTACAGACTGTCTCTTATAAGAGTATAAGAATAATTTTTCTTAATTGAAAGAAAGAGCTTTTTTATTGAGGAGAAAAAAATTATTATCTTTTAGGGTATTGTATTTAATTCTTTCTAAGGCTTTTATAATATGTAGCCATTTGTGGTATCTTCTAAATAAATAATAGCATTTTAATTTTTGCCTTTCAGCTTTCACCTGAATTGTATCCATTTAAATAGATTTATAGCTGTTTTCTTGAACAGTCCAGGCTTTTCTGGTTCTTTTTGCACCTGGGGCTTAATAACACAATAAGCAAAGGAGAGAGAGGGAGAGAGGTGATAGAGTGTATTGACACCAAGTGAGTGAGCAATAAAGGTGGCTGTATTTTCCTGCCATAGGAGGGAAGGGCATATACAACCATGATGTTCAGTCACTTCTTTTTTTTCCTAAAGGTAGAAAATATATGATGTAAGAGTGGTAGGAAGGGAGGGAGACTCGTTGCTTTTTCAGGTTAGGGGAAAGAAACATCACTATAAATGCACTTGAAGAAAAGGCAAATGGATTTTCATTTTCTTCATTAAACATGTCATCTTCTTATTTTGTTTCCCCTCTGTCTTGCTGAATCTACCCCAGCTGATGTATCTGCCTCTGCCCCAGTTTTGCTCCTCCAAGGGCCCTTCTGTCCACTGTGGCATGAAGGGTAAAAGCCACAAAGGCCCTTTCTTCGGTCATGTCATCTCTTCACTGCCCCTTGGCTTACACTGTATTTGTGCTTTATCTGCAGGTCTGTGGCTGTCCTCTTTATTGGAAAACCCCCATGTTCAGGGCTGCAGGGGGAGAGAGGACAGGATTTGTGTCAGCCCAGTCATTCATTGCCATGTGGAGAAAGTAAGTATGAGAGCAGTTACTCTGGGGCTGGGCAAGGAATTGTCCGGCCCTCATGACATGCTTTATAAAAGTCACTTATTTTACTCATTTATTAATTTTCCCCTTATCCTTTGTTTCAACAAGTAAAATTCAATGACTCACAGTTTATTATGCCCACACACAAATTCTTTCCCTAAGCCTTTATCTTACGTCTCTAATCAGTAAAACAGACCTTCAGAAATACTTCTTTAATAAGTATTTGGTAGTTCTTAGTTTCACTTGTTAACAATTTGAGTCTTAGGATTTGACTCTTGCAGCAGTGACATAAATGCTCCTTTAAGGGGAGCAGACCACACTTGTCACATGCTTCCATTCTCATGTGATCAAATTTAGAATTGTATGTAGTTGATTTCTTAAAAATAGCTGAATTCTAGTAGATTTTAGTTACTACTTTTTGAAAGCTCCAGTTAAGTAACAAAGGAATAGAACATCTATCAAGATACTCCTGGATTTTAACATCCTGACAAGTTTTCTTAAACTCAAATCCAACTTACTTCTCTCTTTTATTTTTTTCTCCCTTCTTTCTTCTTTAGAAGTTATTTCTTGATATATTTATCAATTTAAGAGACTGTTATAGCATGCCCCTTCTACCTCTTTTAACTGATCAGCCTTCTTTAAATATGCTTTTCTCATCTTTTCTGGGCTAGATACCCTTCCTGATGAACTATCGGGAAATGCTGTTCACCTGATGTCACTATCATCATCATCATTATTTAAAATCAACATATAATAGCAGCAAAATTCAGCTTACAGATTCTTCTGATTCTTTCATGCCACCTCAAAGCCGTTAGTAGTATAATGCTTGAGAACATGATAGGTGATGAATAACTGTATTCTTATTTTGAAAAATCTAGCAGCAAGTTGAGTTCACCAAGTTCTTCTTGCATTACAATAGAACTAAAGTGATCAGGGGATATAAGACTACCAGTTAATGGACTTCTTTTAAAGAACAACATCAAAGCTAAAAGTTATAAATGCTTCATGTTTTCCAGGTGAATTTTAGTCATTTTGTTACAGGGAATAGTTCTAAGTTGTTCAAATACCAAGGACTAGAATGGCCCTAGGACTAGAACCACTCCTCATACACCAGCAGGATGACTCTCCAAAGTCAGGGCCATGGTCACCGTTCCACTTCTCCTATCGCAAATAGGAAACAGCTAGATAAAAATCTTAAAAAAAAATTTTTGTGTGTGTAGTCGTAAAAGAAGAACTCCTTGGAGTCTAGAATTAGCAAAAAAGCACTAATTAGGAGTAAACCAGTAAAAGAATTGGCATTTGCCATTCTGGCTGTCTCTGGCACCCTAGAACCTGAGGGAAGAAAATAGAGCCAAGGGCCTGAACAATAGGGGGGTCAGCTTGGATTCCCTCTCCTTTCCCTACCAGTAAAGCCAGGACTTCAGCTGGGTGGTCTGCTTGTCTATTATTAATTATTATTGTTGTTATTAGAAATCAGTGTATAACAGTAGCAGAATTGAAGATCTTGAAATGTGTAGATGTTCTAGCTTTCATTCAGCTAGCTTCTCTCCCCCTGGTAGGTGCCAGGCCCTGAGAAATGCCTCAGGTGGAGTGTGAACAAGGGTTAGAAAGAATAGGGATGTTACACAGCTCTTGTCCTGGGTATCTTCAGCCATTGAGTTCAGCATTGTTGGCAAAAGCCATCTAACAATCTGGGAAAGCAGCAAGAAGTGAGTTATGATTATTTCAGAGAACGTGTTGAAGAAGCTGGGAGATTAAAAAGGGGTGGGGGGAGTAGTTCATTCTATAAAAAATTAGAGCCAGAGAGAAGAACTATAACTACTTACATTCTAAGTTACTTTGAATATGCTAGGACCCTATGTTTGTGAGCCTGAGGCTGACTATCAAAGAAAAACTAGTAATCAACTTGTTTATCGGCAGTTAACTGCATAATATTAAGGAAAGTAACAGCCAGTTTTTTTGTCTTAGACTTCATGTCACCGGGATAGGGTGGACATTTCTGTTGGTGGACAGAGCAGCAGCACCCGCAACAGCTATATTCCTTTATTGAAATGAATCATTTTCATTTTATCTCTAAGAAAAAGAGATTATTTCTGCAAAGGCAAAAGGCAAAAAGACTTGAAGCACAAGTCTTCATTTTCAGTTACTATAGGACACTGCTTATGAAGTTATACAGCATGAGCAACTGTCCCTGTCTTTTTTCATTAAAAAATTTTTTTTTAAAATTCTGTGAACAGATAACTGATGTCTCTGTATCAAAGCTTTATTTTCTGCCCAGATACTATAACGACTGGAGCGCCCTCTAGCGGGAGCTCCTTTTTCAGCACTTAAAATGCGTGCTTTAAAGGAGACTCAAGTATGGCTATTTTGGGAGACAAAGCAACTAAGCAGGATGGTTTGAATTACCACACTGACCTTAAAGAAGACGTGTGTTTATTTTTATAATTTTTTACAAATTGTACCCTTTGCATAAAGTGACTTGGGTCCAAGTATAGTATATAAAACTTTAAAGTACAAAAAAATAACTGGCAGGACTTCCCTGGTGGCGCAGTGGTTAAGAATCCGCCTGCCAGTGCAGGGGACACGGGTTCGATCCCTGGCCCTAGAAAATCCCACATGCCGCGGAGCAACTAAGCCTGTGCACCACAACTACTGAGCCTGCGCTCTAGAGCCCACGAGCCACAACTGCTGAGCCAACACACCACAACTATTGAAAGCCCGTGTGCCCTACAGCCCGCACACCGCAACTACTGAAGCCCGTGCGCTCTAGGGCCCGTGTGACACAACTACTGAGGCCCACGTGCCTAGAGCCCATACTCCACAACAAGAAAAGCCACCGCAAGGAGAAGCCTGCGTACCGCAACAAAGAGTGGCCCCCGCTCACCACAACTAGAGAAAGCCCACGTGCAGCCAAAAAATAAATTTTTAAAAATTAAAAAAAAATAACTGGCAGATAATGACACAGAATTAAAACATATTGGCATATACATACACATGCTGACTTGCTCCAATAATAGGCTCTATATAATCTTGGGGGGAAAGTCGAATACAAAAGTTAACAGCAAAACAGGAAATAGTTTGCCTCCTGTCCCAGTGTTTATGGGGTGGAGGCTTCTGAGCCCTCCTCTGAGTGGTCTGAGCATGAACACCTTAACAGGCTCTTGTTCCCCTGCCTCTGCTCCCCTTCCCTTCCCTGCTCTGCTGCCCATTTCGTATCTGTACTTTGACATCTGTTTCTCTTGCAGTCAAGACATTTTTAGGGGAAAGGCATTGCTCCACAGCTTTTCTTTTTGAGTTCCCAGTTTACCAGCTTTGTGACAGAGCTCCTCTTACACAGAGTCAGTTATATTGTCCCAGCTTTTTTATGCTTTACTTCCTCTTACCTTTTCATGTCAAAGTGTCATTTTTCCACTAACAAAACAATATTTCATCCTAAGAGCTCTGGATGATAGTTTAGAATAGCTATGTTTACCTTCTTTCTCCAGCTTTCACGACTTTTTTTAATCTCTTTCTCTCCTGCCTTATAGAGTTCACCAGCCACTAGCATTGGCTGAGAATCAGAATTCACCTTTTCTCTCTGATTCATGCTTCTGATCGCAAAAGGCCATACCTAATTTGACTTTTCCCTCTTAGAGAGTCTCTCATCTGTCAGTGTCTGTGCAGTTTGTACTTAGAGGTGCTATACCTCACTGCCTTTTGTTGTGATCATCCCACCCATTTTCTTATCCTAAGAGGTGATTCCCATCAACACCTATTTCAGTAATCTTTTTCTGAAATATATATTTATTTAATTTTGGGGGTCCTGAGCATGCTGAAAAATGATAAGGAAAATAAATATAAAGATCATTCTATGGCTTTAGTAATCACAAATGAAGTCAGTTAAGGGTATATCTGTTAGATCACAAACATTTTTTGAGAATCTTCAATGTGAAAGTCACTATGTCTATCTAGTGTTAAGGGAAAAAAAGAGCTATAACTTTGCCTGCCCTTTAGGTGCCAGAGAAATAAAAAGAAAGTTCGTGGTACAATGGTGTATGTAATACATACAAATTAAATAGTACAAAGATCAGTAAGGAATTTAGTTGTCAGAGAAGGTTTTTTGAAAGAGGTAGTTTATTAGCTGGACCTTAAAGAATAGCCAGCGTTCAGATAGCAAACTTGGGAGAGATGGTATTCTAGGAGAGTAAAACAACATGAGAAATGGCACCGAGGCAAGAATGCACACAGCACGCTCAGAGAAGAGTGGTTCAGGCCAGCTGCCCGGAGTGGACGTTTCATTTAGCATAGTAGTGAGATAGGCAGACTCTAGCCTAATTAAAGAGGGCCTTAAATGTCCAACTTAGACATCCAGACTTACTCATATAAGTGGTAGAAAACTGTTGAACATTTTTGGAAAAGGGAATTATATAATCAAAGAATGTTTTAGAATGATGAATTGTCCATGATGTGAGGTTGCATGGACACTGAAGCCTGTTATGACCCTCTTCCCTTCTAAAGGTCTCAGCATGAAGTAATAAGACCCTGGACTTGATGATAAAACAGAAATAGGAAGGAAGGAATGGTTGTCTAAAATGTTTTGAGGAAATATTCCTCAGGACTCTAGTATTCCCATCCCAAATTCCAAGCACCTAGTGGTCTAAAATAGAAAGCTGGGAGTCATCATGGACTTCCCCCCTTTTACCCCTCCACACCTATCAACTACCATTTCCTTTCACTTGAACCATATTTGCCCCTTTTTCTTCGTCTCCCACTGCCAGTATCCATGCTCAGGCCCTTGGAAAGATTTCTGCTTGATATTTATGAAAAACACATCTGATCATGTCACAGTCCAAGTTAAAATTCTTCTGTGAGTAGGCGAAAGTCCAGGCTTCTTGACCTAACATAAAAGGGCCTCCAGGGTCCAATCCTACCATGTCCCCTTCCCTTACCACCCCAGTGCTTGCAGCTGCTCATAATCTGTGCAGTCTCACACCAGGTCTTTGTACATGCATCCCTCTTGATCTGCAGTAGTCCACTTTCCTACTTCACAACTCTTCAGGGAATTTCACTGGTCCTCCTGTGTCTTTCCATGACACCCTGAGTTTATTACTTCTGTAATAACATTATACAGGATTATACATCTTATTGGTGTAGCTCTTTCACTAGACTGTAAGTTCCTTACAGGGCACAAAACTGTCTTGGGCTTCCCGGTGGTGCAGTGGTTGAGAGTCCGCCTGCCGATACAGGGGACACGGGTTCGTGCCCCGGTCCGGGAAGATCCCACATGCCCCGGAGCGGCTGGGCCCGTGAGCCATGGCCGCTGAGCCTGCGCGTCCAGAGCCTGTGCTCCACAACGGGAGAGGCCACAACAGTGAGAGGCCCGTGTACCGCATAAACAAACAAACAAACAAAAAACTATGTCTTATTTTCTTTGTATTTCAAGTATTCACAAGGCCAGACAGTATCTGGCACACAATTAGCATTCAGTAAATGATTAAGGAAGAAAAGCAAGAAAGGTTGGAAACTAATTGGATGTGGAGAATAAGGAAGGGAAATAAGTTTAAAATGACTTCAAATTTTCAAGCCCAGATAACTTGGAGTGGTACCACCATTAACAAAAATAGACATCCATGACTTTGAGGGAAGATTTTAAATTTGGTTTTCGCTATTTTGACTTTGCTGTCAGAGTATAGCATCCAGATGGAAATGTCCAGCAATTAGTTGGATGTGAGGAATTCTTAGAACTTGAAGATTTAATAGGGCCTTCATTTTCTTCTTAAGCCTGGTGCTTCAAAGTCTAATTTCAAAAGCCCCCTATCATGTTAGTCCTGAATATGTCTGCCAGCCTGGACAAGCAGAAGTTCATGTCTTACGTGGTATGTAGTGGTCCATCAGATGTGTTCCCTCCTAGTGGGCAGCTCTGGAGTTCTGGTTCCAGATGCCCTAAGCTAACCTGAACAGACATTCTCTTTCAAGTGTATTTTTACATGCATTAGTTCAGTTGACTCTGTGGTCTCAGAAGCATTCTACAAAAATAATGTACCGTCTTGTTGTTGAGCTTTTATTAAGATGGCCCTTTGACAAAATCAAGAGCATGGAAAAATTTCCTTTTTTTTAATCACTGAAAAGAGAGCACTTGATTCTTGATCTAAATGGCCTTCAGATCAGACTGAAATTACCAACTATTGATGTTGTAGTCATTGTTCATAGTAGCCAGTCTTCCTAAGCAATTGTTTCTTTTCTAGGTTGCTGAGTAACCATCATGATGATGCCTCTAAGTTTATCTGTCTCCTTGCAAAGCCCAGCTGCAGCTATCTAGAACAGGATGATTTTGTTCCTTTACTTCAGGTAATTTTCATTTCCTTTTAAAAATGGGTTTTATTTTTAGAGTTTCAGAGGCTTTTAAAATTTTTTCAACTGTGAGATATGTCAACTGAGATATACAAATTTAGAGGTCAGATTTCTAGACGAGTTGTTTCCAAGCTTGTTTTAGCAGCAAAATCCTTTTGTTTAGAGAAAATTAACACTGATAATAGTATAAACAGATAATAGTATGAAACAGATAAAACAGGGCTACTCCCACTGAAGCAGAAGAGAGAGGCCTTACTCAGCCTCTCCTCTTGCCCACCCACAGCAGTCACAGAAGCACCTTCTGAAACCAGGAAATTGGCCTAGTTGAGTAGACCTTTGTTAAGGTTAAAGAGAAAGAGATCTCCAACAGAAAGAGCCTTGGGGAATATTTATATCCAGGCCTTCTGATGAGAATCAATTGCATGCCAATACTGGATCTGTTTTTATTATAGCATTCTTCATAGCCTGATACATTACTTGTTAATATTCTTAATTTCATATTTAAATATTACATTTTTCTAAGTAGTTCACAAATTACTTGAAGCTGAGACCTGCCTTTCATTTCTGTTGAATGCACATCATTTTTTTAGTTGTTCTAGTAAATCCTTGTTTACTGTTAGTTAGGATACCTAAAGAAGGGCAGAAAGATGCATTAATGTAGTGCAGGTTTTTTTAAATTGTATTCGTGGCTACCATCAATTTTTTAATAGATTTTTGTTGAATTGCAACATACATACACAAAAAGACACATTAATCACAGTGCATCAATTAATTTTCACAGTGTGAGCACATCTGTGTAACTAGCACCCAGATGAATAACCAAAATTACCAGTACTCCCAAAGTTCTTCATGCTCCCTCCCAGTCACTGCTGCCCTAGGGGAACCACTATCCTGACTTCTAACACTGTATGACATAGATTTCTAGTTGTTGGAACAGTTTTACATGTTCAGAAAATGAAGTTTAGTTGTAATTTATTTTGTGTGCAGGGTTTTGAGCTTGTCTTAATTTGCATGGTAGCCTTGATTATCCTTAGACTCATCTGCTACATGTTTTTGTTCCCCTTTAAAAAGTGTTCATGGGAATGAGGATTGTTAATCGTTTCTTACATTTAATCAAGATCATCATACATAATATCCAATATTATGTGTTCCTATTTATGTTTTGTGAAAGTTCTCCAGCCACCCCTCACCCTCACCAGCTCAATCCATTCGCAGTCGTGCTCTGTCTCCTACAAACTGCATCTTTTTGGCCCCCTTCCCCTAAGAGCTTCTGGTTGGGTCTGGCAGATGGATAGCACCGCCAGGAGGTGGGAGGGCAGAAAAGAAAGAAGTTAGCATTTCTTCCCAACTCTTTGCTTCAGCACAGTAATGTATTTCTCTATAATACAGCTTCTGCTGGATGGCCGCTTCTCCACAGTTGTAGTGCCTACTGGGCTCCTGTAGCTCTGTTCCTCCCCTTGCCCTTTGGCCCTAGGGATTGTAACAATATCTTTCTGTTGCTCATCCCCGGTGCCTTCCACTCCCTTGTTTGTTCCCTTAACCTCCCCACGACTCCACACATAATTGCTTCGTGAAAGGTTCATATGGGTGAATTCTTTTTCCTATGGGGACCTGCCTTGACTGAGTTTTATCAGAAGCTTTAATAAAAGCTTTGACAGGAATATAAATGAAGCTGTACCAAGAGAATTATGAACAAACAACAAAATTATGAATTAGTGGACATTTTTACTTCCGTCCCTTAAATGTAAGGAGAAGTTTTATTTTCATATAAGAAGTGGACGTATGGAGTCTTCTGGTAAAAGATGACAGACTGATACATTCTCCTCCCATTCTTTTCCAAACTCCTCCAGTTAAAATATAGATATTTAAAAGGAATAAATCCATGAAAGTTAATGGAATGGCATAGAGGAACAGAGGAGGAAAAAAATCAGTATACAAGATACGTAGTATTCCTTGGAGATAGAAAGCAGAAGCAGGCTAAGGAGACCACAGCCTGGAACGAGGGGCTGTGTATGGGCTGCAGTGGAGAAGTGAGCTACTCTGTTCCACTCTGCTCGTTAGGATCCCAGAGGGGCTGTAAACTTGGAGTTGGCAGAGCTGATGAGAAGTATTAGAAATGGGGAATCATTGAAGGCTGGTATACAGAGCAGTTGACCAGTTGACTCCTTACCTGGTTCCCAAATGTAAAGTGCAGCCTGACAAATTAACAAACAATAGAGCATGTTAAGACAAATTCCAGTAGAGGAACATCCTAGATAGTGTCTGGCCAGTACTCATCAAAACTGTCAAGATTGTCAGAAAGAAGGGAAGTCTGAAAAACTGTCTTAGCCGGAAGGAGCGTAAGGAGGTACAACAGCTAAATGTAATACGAGATCCTAGAACAGAAAAAAATACATTAGGTAACAACTAAGGAAATGTGAATTAAGTATGGCCTTGAGTAATAGTAATAATAATGTATCAATATTGGCTTATTAATTATAGCAAATGCTAATGTAAGATATTAATAATTAGGGATCTGGGTGCAAATATATGGGAACTTTATACTGTCTTCTCAGTTTTTCTGGAAGGCTAAAACTGTTCTAAAAAGGCATTTTTAAAAAATAATTACTATATTCAGGGAGATTATATAAAACAAGAATAGATGCTGACACAAGAAAGAGCTGTTTGAATTTTAAAATGTAAGTGCCAAAATTTTAAATTTCAACATAAGGCCTGGAAACTAAAGTTAAGGATATCTCTGGCACACACAAACTCACAGATGGGGGAGAAAGAGAGAGACAGAAGAGAAGACATAAAGGACCAATTCAAGAATTTCAACATCTAACTAACTGAAATCTGAGGAAGAAAGAAGGGAAAAAACGGAGAGAAGGAAATCATCAAAGAAATAATATAAGAGTCATCAAGGAAATAATACAGGATGGAGAGAATTGGAAAGACTGGAGTGATAGGATGGGTCCAGAGAGCAGGAACCCAGTGGGATTCCTGTTTCCTTTCTTGAGGAAGTACAACATGCCTGTGTAACCATCATCTGATCAAAAACAGAATGTGACCCTCCCATCCCAGCCTCTCATGTTCCCTCCAGTTACTGCCCACAGAACCAGAATACACAGAATATAAATCTTCTGGTTGAGAGGAGCCTCTGAGTGCCAAACACAGTGAATAAAAAAAAGATATACATAAACCAGTCCTCTTGAAATTTTAGAAAACCACTGGAATCCCCCAGAGAGAAAAACCAGGTCACCTTAATAAGAATAAGAATCAGGATGGTATTAGATTCTCATTGGCAACTCTGGGGAAATGGATTTGAATTCAGATTTCTACATCCTGCCAAGCTATCAATCGGATATGAGGTTAGAATAAAGTCATTTAAAAATTCAGAAAGTTTATCTCCTGTTTTCTTAGAGAGTTATGGGAATATATTCTACAGCAAATTAAGTAAAACAAAAAAGAGAAATGCATGAGATACAGGAAAGAGTGGATTCGATCCAGAGAAGCAGTGAAATAAAGTCCCAGGTTGGCAACTGAAGAACAGCCAGTCCAGAGTAGAGAAGGTGGAGGATTTCTCTGGAAAGGGAGGTAGAAGGGGATAGTTGTTACATGTGAGAACAGGGAAACTGGAGAATATGATGAAGATGCAGCATCGTGTATCAACAAGCTAAAGAAAAGCAATTAGAAACTCCTTGAAAAATGAAAAAACTGTGTAAGACAGTCATGTATAAACACGAAGCAAACTGAAATGTGACATGATTATAAACAACTGATGGAGGGTAAGAAAAGGAAGTTCATCTAACCTCAATGCCTGGAACATTCTCCTTTGAATGCCCCCAAGGGACATGATGTTGGACCAGTAAGAAATGAAATGCATTCCTTATATGCTGCTTAACTTAGCATTCAACAGTATTTATATAATCAAAATGTCATAAAATATTTTGATGTATAACACCTAAAGTCACTCTATGGATTAACTGTAGAAAATTTTATTATGGTTGCAGAACAGTATTTAAACAACCTGAACAATGTAAAAGTCAAAATATTGCCAACAAAATGTGAAAGAGAAAAAGAGGGAGAAGAGAAAATAAGGGTAGGGGTGCTATAATCATCATCCTATGTAAAAGGAAATTAAGGCACTAAGATGAATGGGGTGAAAAATGTATAAATAGATTATTTGCAGTTTACAAAGATAACCAATACAAGAACTAAAAATCATAACCTCAAATATTGGGTAAGGTGAGTAAAGTGGGACAGTTTAAATGAGCTAAACCCTCATCTTCCCTAGCAAAGAATAATAGATATTGTCTAAAGTTGATAGAGCTATAAAGAAAAGTAATTGTAGGGACTTCACTGGTGGTGCAGTGCTTGAGAACCCACCTGCCAATGCAGGGGACACGGACTTGAGCCCTGGTCCAGGAAGATCCCACATGCTGCGGAGCACCTAAGCCCATGTGCCACAACTACTGAGCCTGTGCTCTAGAGCCCGCGAGCCACAACTACTGAGCCCATGTGCCACAATCACTGAAGCCCACACGCCTAGAGCCTGTGCTGCACAACAAGAGAAGCTACTGCAATGAGAAGCCCGCACGCTGCAATGAAGAGTAACCCCCGCTCTCCACAACTAGAGAAAGCCTGAGTGCAGCAATGAAGACCCAGCACAGCCAAAAATAAATAAATTTTTAAAAATAAATTAATTTTAAAAAGTGATGCCTATTAAAAAAAAGTAATTGTAACATAGTATTAAATTATACTTAAATAATAATTAAATTTTATGTTTAATTATAGAGCTAAGCAGCAAAAGAAATAAAAATATAAATGATTCAAAAGAAGTGGGGCTAAAGGTGCATGGATGGGGTAGGTTGGTAGAATGGTTCTTCCACCATAAGTTCTTATATACTCCTTGATTTTATACCATGTGTATATGTAATTTCTCTTATTTTTATTATGGATAATTTTGAGCATATACAAATGCAGGCAGAGTGATCTACTGAACCCCCATGTACCCATCACCCACCCCCAATAATAGAAACCAAAGAGATAGAGAATTTTAAAAACAGTAGCACTTTCAGTAAGTTGAAATCTTGGTATGGGGAAAACTTTAACAAAATAGACGACCAATTAACTAATTTCATCAAGAAAAAGGAGAAAGAACTAATAGACAAAATAAGAAATGACAAGGAGGAACAGAAGAAATTTTTTAAAAATCATAAAAGACTATTTTGCAGGCCTCAAATTTATTTGGAAATAAATTTGAAAACCTAGCTGAAATGGAAAATTTCCTAGGAAAATACATCTGACCAAAATTGATCCCATTTTATTTATTTATTTATTTTATTTATCTATTTTTGGCTGTGTTGGGTCCTCGTTGCTGTGCACGGGCCTTCTCCAGTTGAGGTGAGTGGGGGCCACTCCTTGCTGCAGCGTTAGGGCTCCTCATTGTGGTGGCCTCTCCTGTCACAGAGCATGGGCTCTAGGCACACGGGCTTCAGTAGTTGTGGTGCATTGGCTCAGCAGTTGTGGCTCATGGGCTGTAGAGCTCTGGCTCAGTAGTTGTGGCGCACGGGCCCAGCTGCTCCGTGGCATGTAGGATCCTTCCGGACCAGAGCTTGAACCCATGTCCCCTGCATTAGCAGGTGGACTCTCAACCACTGCGCCACCAGGGAAGCCCAACCCCATTTTATTTAGAAAGCTTAACAAAGTAATTTCCTTAGAAGAAGTAGAGATCTTTATTAAGGAACTACCCCACAAAAAGCACCAGGCCCAGGTAGTTTCACAAGGGAATTCTACAAAACCTTCAAAGACCAGATAGTCCTAATGCTTAATAAATTATTCCAGAGAATTGAAAAGGAAGGAAAACTCTATAGCTTCTTCTATGAAACAACTGATACATAAACCAGGTACAGACAGTACAAAAAAGAAAATTGCAAATGAATATAATTCATGATTAATAATAAAAAGTAATAAATAAAATATTAAAAAGATGCATACAACCTGGTGGGATTTATTCCAGGAAGTCAAGATTGCTTCAGTATTAGGATCTTTTTTAATATCACATGTTGTTTCTAAGAAAAAAATTATGATTGTCTCAATAGATGCTGAAATCACTTTGGACAAAATTTAACACCCATTCATTAAAAAATGCTCAAGAAAGTAGATATTTGAGATACTTTCTTAACATGATTATAATATATATACCTAGCGCTAAAGCCAGTATAGAAAAACATTAGAGGCATTTCCATTAAAATCAGAGACAGGGCAAGGATGTCACAATATCCATTACTGTTCAGCATTGTACTAGAGTAATTATACTGTACAAGAGAAAACAATTAGAGGCATAAGAATGGCTGAAGAAGTAAAGTATTCATAGATGACGTGACAGTAAACCTGGAAACCCAAGAGAATCAGTGATAAAACTCAAAACGATAAAATAATTCAGTAAAATAGTAGGAAATAAAATTAACATATACAATCATCAGATCTTCCATTTCTGACCAAAATGGAGTAACTGGGATTGGATTTGCCTTCCTACCCGAAACAACAAAAACGTCAGGCAAGAAATACAAAATAATGGTTTTCAAGGTGCCAGACATCTGGCAACAAAAGATAGTGATTCCTGAGAAACAGTAAACAAACAAAGTGATCCTTATGATTGCCTTGAGAGAGTTTCCAAGCCACAGTGTGTTGATGGGGACCCTAGGCAGAGTTCAGGGAACTCCCTGAGTTTAGGAGACAGAGCTGAGAATCTAGAGGGACCAAAGTAGCTAGAATTCTTGGGACAGAGCACCAAAGAGGAAAGAAATGCACAGAGAGAAAACTCCAGAGAGCTTCAGAACTCCTCCATGAGTATTCATCAGAGGTACTGATCAGCAGATATATGTGAGGAAAGTAACCAAAGCTGAAGAAAGAGCTACCCCAAATTAGAGGGAACAGTACCCATAAGTCACACAGGGCCAATCAAGAATAATATCTGTCTCTACCATCCAGACTGGAAAACCTCATAATACACGGCACTTTAGGTAGAGTAGTCATAGGAGTCTTGCCTCAGTAGTGGGGAATAATTAGCCCTAAATTAGATAGCACTCAGTCCTGTCTAACAGATCTGAAAAGCAAAATCTAGAAGGATGAGAGGGTTTTTCAAAGTAACTTAACAGCATCGCAGAACATAAAATATTTATTCTATTCAGAACTTGAGAATAAAAGAATATAAAAATATCCAGCACTCAAAAAGGTAAAATTCAAAATGGCTGGCAACACCAGGCATGCAAAGAAACAAGAATACAATTGATGATTAGGAGAAAAATCGATCAATTGAAACTGACTCAGAACTGACACAGATGTTAAAATTAGCAGACAAGTATATTAAAACAGATATCAAAAACTGAATACTTTTTTAAAGACCCAAACTGAACTCGTAGAGATGAAAACTAAGGTGTCTGGGGTGAAAAATATACCAGATTAGATTAACAGGAGATTAAACATTGCAAATTAAATGACTAGTGAACTTGAAGACATAGAATAGAAACTATCCAAAATGAGACATAGAGACATAAAAAAAGAAAGAAAAATGAAAAGAGCATCAGTGAGCTGTGGGGCCTAACTTCAAGCAACTTAACATACTTATAAATGGAAGAGAGGATGTTGTTAAATAAAGAATTTGTCAGGTCTTAGTCGCAGTTTCCTAGGACGGAACTTCTAAAGCCTCGGAATTTCCCGAATGATGAGTGTCTTTGTTTTTCATGGTGGGCTCCTGGGACATGCCTGAGTTTATACTAATGAGGTGACTCATTGTGGGCCCCTATATAGTTCCAGGATGAGGGCTTCCCATGCCAGAAAGGCCGACCATGTGATTACAGGTTGAGACTTTCAGCCAGGTGATATCAGCCTGACCTCCAAAGAGGCAGGGAGCCTGGAGATTGAATTCAGTCGTGTGACCAGTGATTCAATCAATCATGTCTACATAATGAAGCCCAATTAAAAAGTCTGGACACTGAAGCACAATTGAGCTCCCCCTGGTTAACGATACACGGTAATGTGCTAGGAGGGTGACACATCTTGAGGACACAGAAGCTCCACATTTTAGACCTTCCCAGACCTTGCCCTATGCATCTCTTATTTGGCTGGTCCTCATTTGTATCCTTTATAATAGAATAGTAATCATAATACATTACTGTCCCCAGTTCTGTGGGTCATTTGGGCAAGTTGTTGAACCTCAGAGGATAATGGAAACCCCCAAATTCATGGCCAGTTAGTCAGAAGTATGGGTAGCCTGGGAACCCCAGAGTTATGGCTGGTGTCTGAAGTGAGAGGAGTCTTGTGGGGGACTGTGCCCTTAACCTGTGAAATCTGCACTAACTCTGCATAGTTAGTGCTGAAATTGCATTCCAGGGGGACAGAAAATTATTTGAAGAGATAATGGCCCAGAATTTTCTGTACTTGGTAAAAACTATAAACCCATGAAACTAAGATGCTCAATAAGCCCAAAGCACAAGAAACACAAATCTATACTAGGGCACATCATAATAAAGTGGCTCAAAACCAGTAATAAAAAGAAACTTTGAAAAGTAGCCAGAGAAGATAGTCACATTTCATAGAGTGGAACAAAGATAAAGATGACAGCGGATTTCGTGTTGGAAAAGTCCAAGCCAGAAGACAGAGGAGCAACATCTTTAAAGTACTGAAAGGAAAGAACTATCAACCTTGAATACTATACACAGTGAAAATACCATTCAAAAATGAAGGTGAATTAAGGATTTTTTTGGACATAGAAAAGCTCAAAGAATTCATCACCAACAGAAATGCACTACAAGAGATGTGTTTTGTTTGTTTGTTTTTTATTTGTTTGTTTGTTTTAAAAGTTGTTTAGGCAAGGAAGAAAGTAATACCAGATGGAAATGCAAATCTACACAAAGGAATGAACTCCAGAAGTGGTAACTACATGTATGTGATTTTTTATTATTCACATCTCTTTAGAAGAAAAGTAACTCTTTAAATGAAACTATCAACAATGCATTATGGTGTTTCTAATATATGTTTAAGTACAATTTGACAACAATAGCATAAAGACTGGGAGAAGAGAAATGGAAGTATATTGTTATGACTTGCATGTAATCCATGAAGTTGTATAACATCTCTTGAAAGTAGATTGTAGTAAATTAAAGATGTATGCTGTAACCTCTGATGCACCTCTAAAATAAGAGTTATAGCTAATAAGCCAAAAAAGGAAATAAAATGAAAGAATCATAAAGAACACTCAGTTAACACAAAAGGAGGCAGAAAAGGAAGAAAAAAAAAAGAACAAAGAATGGATGGGACAAATAGCAAGATGATAGATTTAAACCTAACCATATCAGTAGTCACATTACGTATAAGTGGTGTGAATACCCCCAAAAGCAAAGATTAGACAAAAACCCAAATATAGTATGTTGCCTGAAAGAAATATAAAGACACAAATAGGTTAAAAGTAAAAGGAGGGAAATATATATACCATGCTAATATTAATCAAAAGAAAGCTCTTACAGAAATGCAAATCAAAACTACAGTGAGGTATCACCTCACACCAGTCAGAATGGCTATTATCAAAAAGTCTACAAGTAACAAACGCTGGAGAGGGTGTGGAGAAAAGGGAACCCTCCTACACTGTTGGTGGGAATGTAGATTGGTGTAGCCACTGTGGAACACAGTACAGAGGTTCCTTAAAAAACTAAAAGTAGAGCTACCGTATGATCCAGCAATCCCACTCTTGGGCACATATCCAGACAAGACGAAAACCCTAACTTGAAAAGATACATGCACCCCAGTGTTTGTTGCAGCACTATTTACGATAGCCAAGACATGGAAGCAACCTAAATGTCCATCAATAGATGAATGGATAAAGATGTATATAATGGAAGCCATAAAAAAGAATGAAATAATGCCATTTGCAGCAACATAGATGGACCTAGAGACTATCACACTAAATGAAGTAGTAAGTCAGACAAAGACAAATATCATATGCTATCACTTATATGTGGAGTCTAAAAAAATGATACAAATGAACTTATTTACAAAACAGAAACAGACTCATGGACATAGAAAACAAACTTACAGTTACCAAAGGGGGAAAGGAGGTGGGGGTGGGGGGGAGGATAAATTAGGACCTTGGGGTTAACAGATGTACACTACTCTATATAAAATAGATACACAACAAGGACTTACTATATAGCACAGGGAACTATATTCAGTATCTTCTAATAACCTATAATGGAAAACAATCTGAAAAAGTATATATGTATAAAATAAGTAGCAAGAATATACTGTATAGCACAGAGAATTATTAGCCATTATCTTGTAATAATCTATAGTGTAGTATAATCTGCAAAAATACTGAATCACTATGCTGTACACTTAAAACTAACATAATATTTGTAAATCAACTATACTTCAATAAAAAATTAAATGAAAAAAAACTGATTCAAATTTGTAAAATAAATATCTATATTCCAAACGATAAATAAGTAAAATACAGGACTAATCCCATAAGGGACATACAGTTAGTAGACAAACAGTGGGAAAATGTTAATTCTCACTAGATATCAAAGAAATGTAAATGAAAGCAGTCTGAAGATGACAATTTACACATTCTAAAAGAAACCCCCAAAAAAGTTGAATGTTTATATCCAGTGATGGTGAAGTTGCCCAGAAATTGACTCATACATTCTTACAGCCATGTTGTTCCCACCCTTTAGCCAGAAATGTTACCACTAAGAACTTAAGAAAGCAACAATTTGGCAAAAGTAGAAAGGTCCCTCCTCATCCTCCTGACTTCTAAATGTTGGAACTCCCACAGCTGAGCCCTTTAACACCTTCTCTTTTCCATCCATATGCACTGTTTGGAGGATCTCACCTATATACCCAGATCTCTCTCCTCGTGGATCTCCAGGAAGAAAGCAGACCCCAGCAGAGATTTTCCTGGGGGTGGGGTTTGGGGAATTTTTTAGGCACTTCAAGGGCTCTGAACTCAGTCAGAAGGGGCCGTGAAGACAGGAGGGGCCAGAGAGACCCCTAAAGCAAGCTTCTTCATAATATTACTCCCTTACGTTGTTAATAACCAAATGTCCCAGGCTTTATCTGATGGGGAGTAAGGATGAGGTCCCCAGGAATTCCCTCATTGCAGTAGCCCTTAGCTCTCCTGCAGGCCACCAGATCTCAGCTGCCCTTGACCCCTGCCTCAAGTCTGTGAGAATATTTTTGTGAGATAGCCCATTCATATTTTGACTTCCTCACTGAAGCCCATGTAGGAGAGCAAAATTTGCCACCCCAAAATGTCTCTTTGGCATGTAGGTTATTTCAGGCTGAACACAAAGCCCAAAAGACTCAGGAAAAAACTTTGACCTTCTCCCTAATTGCCTAAAAGAATTTAGATAGAGGGACTGTTCCTGGAAAAGAGCTATCAGCAGAGATCTCTGCAAAGAATATGGGCTAAGTATGGTGGGGGAAACTGGGCAGGGCCTAGAAATCAGAGTCCACTCTGTTCTATTGTCTCTGTGTAGCCCAGCGAACATTTGTTTATCAAACACTTGCTTTTCCATCTTCATGTGAATTGCCTTCCTCCTCTTTGAAGTCCCAAACCACTACCCACAACATCCACTTGTGTCTTTAGCTGAAGATGGTATTTAAGGTAAGGGCTTTGGCCATTTTGGCTAGTTACTCAGTTTTCCTGGGTCTCTCCCATGTATACACATTTAACTTTTGTTTAATTTTTCTCCTGTTAAAAAAAAAAAAAACTCTTACAAATAAATGGAAAGACATTCCATATTCATGGATTGAAAGACTTACTATTTTTAAATACCCATACTATCCAAAGCAATCTATAGATTGATGCAATCTCTATCTAAATCCCAATGGTCCCATTCCCCCATTCCCTGGCAACTACCATTTCTGTTCTCTGCTTCTCTGAGTTTGACTATTTTAGATACCTCATATAAGTGGAATCATGGAGACGTTGTTCATTGGTTATAAAGTTTCAGTTATCCAAGACAAATAAGTTCTAGAGATCTGCTGTACAACATAGCACCTATCATTAACAATACTGTATTGTGCACTTAAAATTTTGTTAGAAGGTAGATCTCATGTTAAGTATTCTTACCAAAAAACAAACAAAAGAAGCAGCACAGGGAAAGTGTTGGAGATGAAGTATATGTCTATTACCTTGATTGCACTGATGGTTTCCTAGGTGTATGCATGTGTCCAAACTCATCAAATTGTGTATATTAAATAGGTGCAGTTTCTGTATATCAGTTATACCTCAATAAAGTTGTTTAAAAATACCAGTGGTATTTTTTGCAGAAATAGAAAAAACAATTCTAAAATTCATATGGAATTTTTAGGACTTGGAATAGCCAAAACAATCCTGTGAAAGGAGAACAAAGCTGGAAGCCTCACACTTTATGACTTCAAAACATATTACAAAGATACAGCAATCAAAACAGGATGGTACTGGTATAAACACAGATATACAGACCAATGGAACAGAATAGAGAACCCAGAAATAAATTCTTGCTTATATGGTCAAATGACCTTCAACATGGGTGCCAAGAATAATAATGGGGAAACAATAGTCCCCAACAAATGGAGCTGGGAAAACTGGATATCCACATGCAAAGGAAAGAAGTTAGAATGTATCTTACACCATATAGAAAAATTAATGCAAAATGGATTAAAGACCTAAACATAAGACCTGAAACTATAAAACTCCTAGAAGAAGACATAGAGGAAACTTCACGATATTAGATTTGACCATGACTTTATGGATATGACACCAAAAGCACAGGCAACAAAAGCAAAAATAGACAAATGGGATTATATTAAACTTTAAGCCTTCACAGCAAAGAAACAGTCAACACAGTGAAAGGCAACCTACAGAATGGAAAAATATTTGCAAACATATCTGATTAGGTTACTATCCAGACTATATAAAGAACTCCTGTGACTCAATAACAACAACAACAAACAACCTGAATTTAAAATGGGCAAAGGACTTGAGTAGATATTTCTCTAAAGAAAATAAAACGTCTGATAAGAATATGAAAAGATGTTCAACATCATTAAATAAGTAGGGAATGCAAAGCAAAAACCACAGTGAGATACCATCTCACACCCATTAGGATGGTTACTTTTTTTTTTTTTTTTTTAAGCGTTGATAAGGATGTGGAGAAATTGGAATACTGGTAGGAATGTAAAATGGTACAGCCACTATGGAAAGTAGTATGGAAGTTCCATATGATCAGCAATACTACTCCTGGGTGTACATCCAAAAGAATTGAAAACAGAATCTCAAAGAGATATTTGTACACCCACGTTGATAGCAGCATTATTCACAATAGCCAAGAGGTGGGAGTAACATAAATGTCCATCAGTGGATGAATGGATAAAGAAAATGTGGTATATACATGGAATGGAATATTGTTCACCTTTTTTAAAAAGGGAAATTCTGTCACATGCAGCAACATAGATAAACATTGAGAACATTATGCTAAGGGAAATAAGCCAGTCACAAAAAGACGCATACTGCATGACTCCACTTATATGATGTACCTAAAGTGGTCAAATTCATACAGATAGAAAGAATGGTGGGTGCTAGTGGCTGAGGGAGGGTGAGGTAAGGATTCATTGTGTGATGAGTGTAGAGTTTTAGTCGTCCGGGATTGAGTGGGTGGGGAGTGGGGGGAATCTGGAGATCTGTTGCCCAACAATGTGCAAGTCGTTGACAGTATTGTACTATATGCTTGGAAATTGTTGGGAGGATGAATCTTATGTATTTTTTTTGCCACAAAAAGAAAAGAAAAGGCAGGGTGTGTGGCTATATTAATGTCAGACAAAGTAGTTTTTAGAGAAAATAATGTTGCTAGGGAATGATAAAGGGATCAATTTATCAAGAGGATATAACAATTCTAAATGTTTACACACCTAATAACAGACCTTCAAAATGCATGAATCAATATCCGATAGAACTGCAAGGATAAATCCACAATTATAGTGGTAGATTTCCACGTGCTGCTCTGAATAATGAATAGAACAAGTAGAGAGAAAATCAATAAGGATATAGAACACTTAAACAAGACTATCAACCAACCTGACCTAATTGACATTTGTATTACACTTCACCCAACAACAGCAGAATACACATTCCTTTATTTTTTTCCTCTGAAATCTTGATATATTTGATTATATTTTTCCCCACATGTTATCTTTTCTACTTTATATTGAAAACCAGAAAGGGTATTAGGAATCTGAGTAAGAAGGTATGGGTTCACACATACTTTTGTCATACAGTATACACATTCCTTTAACATGTACACAGAATATTTACCAAAATAGACCATATTCTGGGCCATAGAACAAATCTCAACAAATTTTAAATATTCAGCTCACAAAATATATTCTCTGAGCATAATGGAATTAAATTAGAAATAATAAAAGATCTGTGAAAAATTCCTAAATATTTGATAACTAAATAACCTATGGGTCAGAGAAGAAGAAATCAAAAGGAAAATTAGGAAGTATTTTGAAATGAATGAAAATGAAAATACAACATATCAAAATTTATGGGATTCTGCTAAAGCTGTATTTATTTTTTTACTTCCTATTGTACTTTTTTTAATTTAAAAATTTTTTTATACAGCAAGTTCTTATTAATTATTTTATACTTATTACTGTATATATGTCAATCCCAATCTCCCAATTCATCCCACTCACCCACCCCCATGCTTTCCCCCCTTGGTGTCCATACATCTGTTCTCTACATCTGTGTCTCTATTTCTGCCTTGCAAACCAGTTCAACTGTACCATTTTTCTAGATTTCACATATATGCATTAATATACGATATTTGTTTTTCTCTTTCTGACTTACTTCACTCTGTATGACAGTCTCTAGGTCCATCCACATCTCTACAAATGACCCAATTTTGTTCCTTTTTATGGCTGAGTAATATTCCATTGTATGTATGTACCACATCTTCTTTATCCTTTCGTCTGTCGATGGGCATTTGGGTTGCTTCCATGACCTGGCTATTGTAAATAGTGCTGCAGTGAACACTGGGGTGTATGTGTCTTTTTGAATTATGGTTTTCTCTGGGTATATGCCCAGTAGTGGGATTGCTGGGTCGTATGGTAGCTCTATTTTTAGTTTTTTAAGGCACCTCTATACTGTGTTCCACAGTGGCTGTATCAATTTACATTCCACCAGCAGTGCAAGAGGGTTCCCTTTTCTCCACACCCTCTCCAGCATTTGTTGTTTGTAGATTTTCTGATGATGCCCATTCTAACTGGTGTGAGGTGATACCTCAGTGTAGTTTTGATGTACATTTCTCTAATAATTAGTGATGAGCAGCTTTTCATGTGCCTCTTGGTCATCTGTATGTCTTCTTTGGAGAAATGTCTGTTTAGGTCTTCTGCCCATTTTTGAATTGGGTTGTTTGTTTTTTTAATATTGAGGTGCCTGAGCTGTTTATATATTTTGGAGATTGATCCTTTGTCTCTTGATTCATTTGCAAATATTTTCTCCCATTCTCAGGGTTGTCTTTTCATCTTGTTTACAGTTTCCTTTGCTGTGCAAAAGCTTTTAGGTTTCATTAGGTCCCAATTATTTATTTATTTTTTTATTTCCATTACTCTACGAGGTGGGTCAAAAAAGATCTGGCTGTGATTTATGTCAGAATGTTCTTCCTATGTTTTCCTCTAAGCGTTTTATGGTGTCCAGTCTTACATTTAGGTCTCTAACCCATTTTCAGTTTCTTTTCGTGTATGGTGTTAGGGAATGTTCTAATTTCATTCTTTTACATGTAGCTATACAGTTTTCCCAGCACCACTTATTGAAGAGACTGTCTTTTCTCCAAGGCAAGGTATCCTTGCCTCCTTTGTCATACATTAGTTGACCATAGGTGCATGGGTTTATCTCTGGGCTTTCTATGCTGTTCCATTGATCTGTTTTTCTGTTTTTGTGCCAGTACCATATTGTCTTGATTACTGTAGCTTTGTAGTGTAGTCTGAAGCCAGGAAGTCTGATTCCTCCAGCTCCATTTTTTGCCCTCAAGATTGCTTTGGCTATTCGGGTTTTTTTGTCTCCATACAAATTTTAAGATTTTTTTGTTCTAGTTCTGTAAAAAATGTCATTGATAATTTGATAGGGATTGCATTGAATCTGTAGATTGCTTTGGGTAGTATAATCATTTTCACAGTTTTGATTCCTCCAATCCAGGAACATGGTATATCTCTCCATCTGTCTGTGTCATCTTTGATTTCCTTCATCAGTGTCTTATAGTTTTCTGAGTACAGGTTTTTTATCTCCTTAGGGAGCTTCATTCTTAGGTATTTTATTCTTTTTATTGCAATAGTGAATGGGATTGTTTCCTTAATTTCTCTTTCTGATCTTTCATTGTTAGTATATAGGAATGCAAGAGGTTTCTGTGCATTCATTATGTATCCTGCAACTTTACCAAATTCACTGATTAGCTCTAGTAGTTTTCTGGTGGCATCTTTAGATTATCTATGTATAGTATCATATCATCGGCATGATAGTTTTACTATCATGGAAAACAGTGACAGTTTTACTTTTTCTTTTCCGATTTGTATTCCTTTTATTTCTTTTTCTTCTCTGATTTGTGTGGCTAGGACTTCCAAAACTATGTTGAATAATACTGGTGAGAGTGGACATCCTTGTCTTGTTCCTGATCTTAGAGGAAATGCTTTCAGCTTTTCACCATTGAGAATGATGTTTGCTGAGAGTTTGTCATGTATGGCCTTTATCATGTTGAGGTAGGTTCCCTCTTATGCCCACTTTCTGGAGAGTTTTTATCATAAATGGGTGTTAAATTTTGTCAAAAGCTTTTTCTGGATCTATTGAGATGATCATATGGTTTTTATTCTTCAGTTTGTTAATATGACGTATCACATAGATTGACTGGCATATATTGAAGAATCGTTGCATCCCTGGGATAAATCCCACTTGATCATGGTGTATGATCCTTTTAATGTGTTGTTGGATTCTGTTTGCTAGTATTTTGTTGAGGATTTTTGCATCTATATTCATCAGTGATATTGGTCTGTAATTTTCTTTTTTTGTAGTATCTTTGTCTGGTTTTGGTATCAGGGTGGCCTCGTAGAATGAGTTTGGGAGTGTTGCTTCCTCTGCAGTTTTTTGGAAGAGTTTGAGTAGGATGGGTGTTAACTCTTCTCTAAATGTTTGGTAGAATTCACCTATGAAGCCATCTGGTCCTGGACTTTTGTTTGTTGGAAGATTTTTAATCACAGTTTCAATTTCATTACTTGTGATTAGTCTGTTCATATTTTCTATTTCTTCCTGGTTCAGTCTGGGAAGGTTATACCTTTCTAAGAATTTGTTCATTTCTTCCAGGTTGTCCATTTTATTGGCATAGAGTTGCTTGTAGCAGTCTCTTATGAGGCTTTGTATTTCTGCAGTGTTCATTGTAACTTCTCCTATTTCATTTCTAATTTTATTGAATTTAGTCCTCTCCCTCTTTTTCTTGATGAGTCTGGCTAATGTTTTATCAATTTTGTTTATCTTCTCAAAGAACGAGCTTTTAGTTTTATTGATCTTTGCTATTGTTTTCTTTGTTTTTATTTCATTTATTTATGCTCTGAACTTTATGATTTCTCTCCTTCTGCTAATTTTGGGTTTTGTTTGTTCTTCTTTCTCTTGTTCCTTTAGGTGTAAGGTTAGTTTATTTGAGATTTTTATTGTTTCTTGAGGTAGGATTGTATTGCTATAACCTTCTGTCTTAGAACTGCTTTTGCTGCATCCATTGGTTTTGGATCGTCGTGGTTTTTTGTTATCATTTGTCTCTAGGTTTTTATTGATTTCCTCTTTGATTTCTTCAGTGATCTCTTGGTTATTTAGTAGTGTATTGTTTGGCCTCCATGTGTTAGTGTTTTTTACGTTTTTCTCCCCTGTAATTTTTGTATGTTTCTTTTTTTTTTTTTCTTTTTGCGGTACATGGGCCTCTCACTTTTGTAGCCTCTCCCACTGCAGAGCACAGGCTCCGGACGCACAGGCTTGGCGGCCATGGCTCACGGGCCCAGCTGCTCCGCGGCATGTGCGATCTTCCCGGACCAGGGCATGAACCCGTGTTCCCTGCATCGGCAGGCGGACTCTCAACCACTGCACCACCAGGGAAGCCCTCCCCTGTAATTTATTTCTAATCTCATGACGTTGTGGTCAGAAAAGATGCTTGATATGATATCAGTTCCCTTAAATTAATCGAGGCTTGATTTTTGACCCAAGATGTGATCTATCCTGGAGAATGTTCCGTGTGCACTTGAGAAGAAAGTGTAATCTGCTGTTTTCTGATGGAATATCCTACAAATATCAATTAAATCTATCTGGTCTATTTTTTCATTTAAACTTGTGTTTCCTTATTAATTTTCTGTCTGGATGATCCATCCATTGGTGTAAGTGAGGTGTTAAAGTCCCCCACTATTACTGTGTTACTGTCGATTTCCTCTTTTATAGCTGTTAGCATTTGCCTTATGTATTGAGGCGCTCCTTTGTTGGGTGCATAAATATTTATAATTGTTATATCTTCTTCTTGGATTGATCCCTTGATCATTATGTAGTGTCCTTCCTTGTCTTTTGTAGCATTCTTTATTTTAAAGTCTATTTTATCTGATATGAGTATTGCTACTCCAGCTTTCTTTTGATTTCCATTTGCATGGAATATCTTTTTCCATCCCTTCACTTTCTGTCTGGATGTGTCCCTAGGTCTGAAGTGGGTCTCTTGTAGACAGCATGTATATGGATTTGTTTTTGTATCCATTAAGTGAGCCTGTGTCTTTTGGTTGGAGCATTTAATCCATTCACATTTAAGGTAGTTATTGATATATATGTTCCTGTTACCATTTTCTTAATTGTTTTGGGTTTGTTTTTGTAGGTCCTTTTCTTCTCTTGTGTTTCTCACTTAGAGAAGTTCCTTTAGCATTTCTTGTAGAGCTGGTTTGGTGGTGCTGAATTCTCTTAGCTTTTGCTTTTCTGTAAAGCTTTTGATTCCTCTCTCAAATCTGAATGAGATCCTTGCCAGCTAGAGTAATCTTGGTTGTAGTTTCTTCCCTTTCATAGCTTTACATATATGGTGCCACTCCCTTCTGGCTTGTAGAGTTTCTGCTGAGATATCAGCTGTTAACCTTATGGGAGTTCCCTTGTATGTTATTTTTCCCTTATTGCTTTTAATAATTTTTGTTTGTCTTTAATTTTTGTCAATTTTATTACTATGTGTCTCAGCGTGTTTCTCCTTGGGTTTATCCTACCTGGGACTCTCCGCACTCCCTGGACTTGGGTGGCTATTTCCTTTCCCATGTTATGGAAGTTTTCGACTATAATCTCTTCAAATATTTTCTCTAGTCCTTTCTCTCTTCTCCTTCTGGGACCCCTATAATGCAAATGTTGTTGCGTTTAATGTTGTCCCAGAGGTCTCTTAGGCTGTCTTCATTTCTTTTCATTCTTTATTCTGTTCTGCAGCAGTGAATTTCACCATTCTGTCTTCCAGGTCACTTATCTGTTCTGCCTCAGTTATTCTGTTATTGATTCCTTCTAGTGTATTTTTCATTTCAGTTATTGTATTGTTCATCTCTGTTTGTTTGTTCTTTAATTCTTCTAGGTATTTGTTAAACATTTCTTGCATCTTCTCAATCTTTGCCTCCATTCTTTTTCTGAGGTCCTGGATCATCTTCACTATCATTATTCTGAATTCTTTTTCTGGAAGGTTGCGTATCTCCACTTCTTTTAGTTGTTTTTCTGGGTTTTTATCTGGTTCCTCTATCTGGTACATAGTCCTCTGCCTTTACATTTTGTCTATCTTTCTGTGAATGTGGTTTTCGTTCCACAGGCTGCAGGATTGTAGTTCTTCTTGCTTCTGCCGTGTGCCTTCTGGTGGATGAGGCTATCTAAGAGGCTTATGCAAGCTTCCTGATGGGAGGGACTGGTGTTGGGTAGAGCTGGGTGTTGCTCTAGTGGGCAGAGCTCAGTAAAACTTTAATCTTCTTGTCTGCTGATGGGTAGGGCTGAGTTCTCTCCCTGTTGGTTGTTTGGCCTGAGGCAGCCCAGCACTGGAGGCTACAGCCTCTTTGGTGGGGCTAATGGCAGACTCCTGGAGGGCTCATGCCAAGGAGTACTCCCCAGAACTTCTGCTGCCAGTGTCCTTGTCCCCGTGGTGAGACACAGCCACACCCCCGCCTCTGTGAGAGACCCTCCAACACTAGCAGGTAGGTCTGATTCCGTCTCCTATGGAGTCACTGCTCCTTCCCCCTGGGTCCTGATGTGCACACTACTTTGTGTGTGCCCTCCAAGACTGTAGTCTGTTTCCCCCAGTCCTGTCAAAGTCCTGGAATCAAATCCCTCTAGGATGAGAAGTCTGATTCTCTGGGAATTCCTCCTCCCGTTGCCTGACCCCCAGGTTGGGAAGCCTGACGTGGGGCTCAGAACCTTAACTCCAGTGGGTGGACTTCTGTGGTATAATTGTTCTCCAGTTTGTGAGTCACCCACCCAGCAGTTATGGGATTTGATTTTATTGTGATTGTGCCCCTCCTACTGTCTCACTGTGGCTTCTCCTTTGTCTTTGGATGTGGGGTATCTTTTTTGGTGAGTTCCAGTGTCTTCCTCTGGATGATTGTTCAGCAGTTAGTTGTGATTCCGGCACTCTTGCAAGAGGGAGTGAGTGCACGTCCTTCTACTCCGCCATCTTGAGCCAATCACTTTAAAGCTGTATCTAATAAGTGAGTTTAGCAAGGTTACAGTTACATTATCAATGTACAAAACTCAATTTTCTTTCTATATGCTAGCAACAAATAATTGGAAATTGAAACCTTTTAAATACCGTTTATAATACTACCCCAAAATATCAAATACTAGAGGCAGATCTGACAGTAGATGTGCAAAACATGTATACTGAAAACAGTAAACATTGCTGAGAGAAATTAAGATTTATATAAATGGAGAGATTGTCTTCTTTATTGATGGGAAGACTTGATATTATTAAGATGTCAGTTTTACGTTAGATTTGACTCTTAGAACCATAGTAATGTTTTGCATACTCTCCCTGCAATAAATAATGAATTATAATCAACCAAGACCTGTAGGCAAGAAACCCAAAATAGAATATAAACAGTAACAAATGAACTGAACTGTATTACAAATGGACAGCACAACCACATTAAAGAGGATAAAGGAAGATTAGGAAAGAGCTAACCTAAGTAACCTTGGAAAGAATATGTTAACTGGATACTCTTAAGACTAAAGACAAAAGGTACTGTACACAAATACTGTAACCTACTTAGTAAATTACTTTCTCAATAGGGTAGGTGTTGGCAAGTCTGTTAAAGTTACAAAGGAAAGGGGGAAGTCATGAATGAACCTTGTGGTATTGAATTGAAATCAGTTATCTGTATGATTACATAGTTTTTAATATACACAGATAGAAAGAGAAAGAAATATATGTGTACGCGTGGACTGATATACACACATATATATATTCCTAGTTCTGTCTGCCAAGAGGGTCCACTAGCAACGACACCCTAGTAGTAACAAGCAGCCCCCAGATGTGGTTCTCAATACCATTCTGCAGTAAAAGGAATCAGGGCTGCTTGGAGAAAAGGTTGATTCTAGGGCTGGAGCATCAAAAATATAAGATGAGACTGGACCATCTTGTGATACCAAAAAATACAGAAGTGCTTACAAAAGGATGGGACATGTCAAGAGGACACAGGAGCCAATTTAAAAGAGTTCCCAGTGACCAAAGCTAGCTCATAAATTGAACAAATAAGTACGCCGGAGAGAAAGGACAGCCCTTCCTTATAGAAGGAAGGGGGAGACTTAGGTAGGGGGAGACCTTCAAGATGGCAGAAGAGTAAGACGTGGAGATCACTTTTCTCCCCACAAATACATCAGAAATACATCTACATGTGGAACAACTCCTACAGAACACCTACTGAGTACTGGCAAAAGACCTCAGACCTCCCAAAAGGCAAGAAACTCCCCACGTACCTGGGTAGGGCAAAATAAAAAACAGAGACGAAAGAATAGGGATGGGACCTGCACCAGTGGGAGGGAGCTGTGAAGGAGGAAAAGTTTCCACACACTAGGAAGCCCCTTTACTTGTGGAGACGGGGGGTGGGTAGGGGGGAAGCTTGGAGCCACAGAGGAGAGCGCAGCAACAGGGGTGCAGAGGGCAAAGCAGAGAGATTCCCACACAGAAGATTGCTGCCGACCAGCACTCACCAGCCTGAGAGCCTTGTCTGCTTACCCGCTGGGACGGGTTGGGGCTGGGAGCTGAGGCTCGGGCTTGGAAGGTCAGATCCCAGGGAGAGGACTGGGGTTGCCTGTACGAACACAGCCTGAGAGGGCTAGTGCGCCACAGCTAGCCAGGAGGAGGTCCGGGAAAAAGTCTGGAACTGCCTAAGAGGCAAGAGACTATTGTTTCGGGGTGCATGAGGAGAGGGGATTCAGAGCACCGCCCAGATGAGTGCCAGAGACAGGTGCAAGCTGCAGCCATCAGCACGGACACCAGAGACGGCATGAGACACTAGGGCTGCTGCTGCAGCCACTAAGAAGCCTGTGTGCGAGCACAGGTCACTCTCCACACCTCCCCTTCCAGGGAGCCTGTGCAGCCCACCACGGCCAGGGTCCCAGGATCCAGGGACACCTACCCCGGGAGAACGCACGGCACGCCTCAGGCTGTTGCAATGTCATTCTGGCCTGTTGCGGCAGGCTCACCCCGCATTCCTTACCTCTCCCTCCCGCCAGCCTGAGTGAGCCAGAGTCCCCTAATCAGCTGCTACTTTTAACCCTATCCTGTCTGGGCAGGAACAGACGCCCTCAGGTGACCTACACACAGAGGTGCAGCAAATTCAAAGCTGAACCCCAGGAGCTGTGTGAACAAAGAAGAGAAAGGGAAGTTTCTCCCAGCAGCCTCAGGAGCAGTGGATTAAATCTCCACAATCAACTTGATGTACCCTGCATCTGTGGAATACGTGAATAGACAACGAATCATCCCAAAATTGAGGTGGTGGACATTGGGAGCAATGATATATATATATTTTTTCCTTTTTCTCTTATTGTGAGTGCGTATGTGTATGCTTCTTTGTGTGATTTTGTCTGTATAGCTTTGCTTTTACCATTTGTCCTAGGGTTCTGTCTGTCCGTTTTATTTATTTTTTTTACTATACCTTTTAGCGTTTGTTATCGTTCGTGGATTTGTTTTTTGGTTTGGTTGCTCTCTTCCTTCTTTTATTCCTTTTTCTTTTTTTCATTTCTTTTTCTTTTTCTTTTTTTTTTTTTTTTGTGGTTCGTGGGCCTCTCACTGTTGTGGCCTCTCCCATTGCGGAGCACAGGCTCCAGATGTGCAAGCTCAGTGGCCATGGCTCACGGGCCCAGCCGCTCCACGGCATGTGGGATCTTCCCAGACCAGGGCACGAACCTGTGTCCGCTGCATCGGCAGGCGGACTCTCAACCACTGCGCCACCAAGGAAGCCCTATTTTTCATTTTTTTATTTTCAATAATTTTTTATTTTAATAACTTTATTGTATTTCTCTTTTTTCTCTTTCTTTCTTTCTTTTTTTCTCCCTTTTCTTCTGAGCCGTGTGTCTGACAGGGTCTTGGTGCTCTGGCCAGGTGTCAGGCCTGTGCCTCTGAGGTGGGAGAGCCAAGTTCAGGACATTGGTCCACCAGAGACCTCCCAGCTCCACATAACATCAAATGGCGAAAGCTCGCCCAGAAATCTCCATCTCAACGCTAAGACCCAGCTCCACTCAACGACCAGCAAGCTACAGTGCTGGAAACCCTATGCCAAACAACTAGCAAGACAGGAACACAACCCCACCCATTAGCACAGAGGCTGCCTAAAATCATAATAAGGTTACAGACACGCCAAAACACACCACAGGATGCGGATCTACCCACCAGAAAGACAAGATCCAGCCTCATCCAGCAGAACACAGGCACTGGTACCTTCCACCAGGAAGCCTACACAGCCCACTGAACCACCCTTAGTCACTGGGGGAAGACACCAAAAACAACAGGAACTACGAACCTTCAGCCTGTGAAAAGGAGACCCCTAACACAGTGAGTTAAACAAAATGAGAAGGCAGCAAAACACACAGCAGATGAAGGAGCAAGATAAAAACCCACCAGACCTACCAAATGAAGAAACAGGCAGTCCACCTGAAAAAGAATTCAGAGTAATAATAGTAAACATGATCCAAAATCTTGGAAATAGAATGGAGAAAATACAAGAAATGTTTAACAAGGACCTAGAAGAACTAAAGAGTAAAGAAACAATGATGAACAATACAGTAAATGAAATTTAAATTCTCTAGAATGAATCAATAGCAGAATAACTGAGGCAGAAGAATGGATACGTGACCTGGAAGATAAAATAGTGGAAATAACTACTGCAGAGCAGAATAAAGAAAAAATAATGCAAAGAATTGAGGACAGTCTTAGAGACCTTTGGGACAACATTAAATGCACCAACATTCGAATTATAGGGGTCCCAGAAGAAGAAGAAAAAGAGAAAAGGACTGAGAAAATATTAAGAGAGATTATAGTTGAAAGCTTCCCTAATATGGGAAAGGAAATAGTTAATCAAGTCCAGGAAGCACAGAGTGTCCCATACAGGATAAATCCAAGGAGAAACACGCCAAGACACATATTAATCAGACTATCAAAAATTAAATGCAAAGAAAAAATATTAAAAGCAGCAACAGAAAAACAACAAATAACATATAAGGGAATCCCAATAAGCTTAACAGCTGTTCTTTCAGCAGAAACCCTGCAAGCCAGAAGGGAGTGGCAGGACATAGTTAAAGTGATGAAGGAGAAAAACCTACAACCAAGATTACTCTACCCAACAAGGATCTCATTCAGATTCGATGGAGAAATTAAAACCTTTACAGACAAGCAAAAGTTAAGAGATTTCAGCAGCACCAAACAGCTTTACAACAAATGCTAAAGGAACTTCTCCAGGCAGGAAACACAAGAGAAGGAAAAGACCTACAATAACAAACCCAAAACAATTAAGAAAATGGTAATAGAAACATACATATTGATAGTTACCTTAAATGTAAATGGATTAAATGCTCCCACCAAAACACATAGACTGGCTGAATGGATACAAAAACGAGACCCGTATACATGCTGTCTACAAGAGTCCCACTTCAGACCTAGGGACACATACAGACTGAGAGTGAGGGGATGGAAAAAGATATTCCATGCAAATGGAAATCAAAAGAAAGCTGGAGTAGCAATACTCATATCAGATAAAATAGACTTTAAAATAAAGAATGTTACAAAAGACAAGGAAGGACACTAAATAATGATCAAGGGATCAATCCAAGAAGAAGATATAACAATTATAAATATATATGCACCCAGCATAGGAGCACCTCGATACATAAGGCAACTGCTAACAGCTATAAAAGAGAAAATCAACAGTAACACAATAATAGTGGGGGACTTTACCACCTCACTTACACCAATGGAGAGATCATCCAAACAGAAAACAAATAAGGAAACATAAGCTTTAAATGACACATTAAACAAGACAGACTTAATTTATATTTATAGTACATTCCATCAGAAAACAGCAGATTACACTTTCTTCTCAAGTGCACACGGAACATTCTCCAGGATAGATCACATCTTGGGTCACAAATCAAGCCTCAGTAAATTTAAGAAAATTGAAATCATATCAAGCATCTTTTCCGACCACAACACCATGAGATTAGAAATCAGTTAAAGGGAAAACAAACACAAACACATGGAGGCTAAACAATATGTTACTAAATAACCAAGAGATCACTGTAGAAATCAAAGGAAATCAAAAAAACATCTAGAGACAAATGACAACAAACACGTGATGATCCAAAACCTATGGGATGCAGCAAAAGCAGTTCTAAGAGGGAAGTTTATAGCAATACAAGCCTACCTCAAGAAACAATAAAAATCTCAAATAAATGAACCTTACACCGAAAGGAACAAGAGAAAGAAGAACAGACAAAACCCAAAATTAGTAGAAGGAAAGAAAACATAAAGTTCTGAGGAGAAATATATGAAATAGCAATAACAAAATTAATAAAATAATAACAAAAATTAATAAAACTAAAAGCTGGTTCTTTGCGAAGATAAAAAAAATTGATAAACCATTAGCCAGACTCATCAAGAAAGAGAGGGAGAGGACTCAAATCAATAAAATTAGAAATGAAGTAGGAGAAGTTACAGTGGACACTGCAGAAATACAAAGCCTCATAAGAGACTACTACAAGCAACTCTATGCCAGTAAAATGGACAGCCTGGAAAAATGGACAAATTGTTAGAAAAGCACAACCTTCCAAGACTGAACCAGGAAGAAATAGAAAATATAAACAGACCAATCACAAGCACTGAAATTGAGACTGTGATTAAAAATCTTCCAACAAACAAAAGCCCAGGACCAATTGCCTTCACAGGTGAATTCTTTCAGACATTTAGAGATGAACTAACACCTATTCTTCTCAAACTCTTCCAAAATACAGCAGAGGTAGGAACACTCCCCAACTCATTCTATGAGGCCATCATCGCCCTGATACCAAAACCAGACAGAGATGTCACAAAGAAAGAAAACTACAGGCCAATATCACTGATGAACACAGATGCAAAAATCCTCAACAAAATACTAGCAAACAGAATCCAACAGCACATTAAAAGGATCATACACCATGATCAAGTGGGGTTTATCGCAGGAATGCAAGAATTCTTCAGTATATGCACATCAATCAATGTGACACAGCATATTAACAAATTGAAGAACAAAAACCATATGATCATCTCAATAAAGTCAGAAAAAGCTTTTGACAAAATTCAACACCGATTTATGATAAAAATCCTCCAGAAAGTAGGCATAGAGGGAACTTATCTCAACATATTGAAGGTCATATATGACAAACCCACAGCCAGCATCGTCCTTAATGGTGAAAAACTGAAAGCATTTCCTCTAAGATCAGGAACAAGACAAGGGTGCCCACTCTCACCACTGTTATTCAACATAGTTTTGGAAGTTTTAGCCACAGCAATCAGAGAAGAAAAAGAAATAAAAGGAATCCAAATTGGAAAAGAAGAAGTAAAGCTGTCACTGTTTTCAGATGACATGATACTATACATAGAGGATGCTACCAGAAAACTACTAGAGCTAATCAATGAATTTGGTAAAGTAGCAGGATACAAAATTAATGCACAGAAATCTCTTGCATTCCTATACACTAATGATGAAAAATTTGAAAGAGAAATTAAGGAAACACTCCCATTTACCACTGCAACGAAAAGAATAAAATACCCAGGAATAAACCAACCTTAGGAGACAAAAGACCTATATGCAGAAAACTATAAGACACTGATGAAAGAAATTAAAGATGATAGAAACAGATGGAGAGGTATACCATGTTCTTGGACTGGAAGAATCAACATTGTGAAAATGACTATACTACCCAAAGCAATCTACAGATTCAGTGCAATCCCTATCAAACTACCAATGGTATTTTTCACAGAACTAGAACAAAAAATTTTACAATTTGTGTGGAAACACAAAAGACCCCGAATAGCCAAAGCAATCCTTACAAAGAAAAACAGAGCTGGAGGTATCAGGCTCCCTGACTTCAGACTATACTACAAAGCTATAGTAATCAAGACAGTATGATACTGGCACAAAAACAGAAATATAGATCAATGGAACAGGATAGAAAGCCCAGAGACAAACCCACACACATATTGTCACCTTATTTTTGATACAGGAGGCCAGAATATACAATGGAGATAAGATAGCTTCTTCAGTAAGTGGTCCTGGACAGCCACATGTAAAAGAATGAAATTAGAATACTCCCTAACACCATACACAAAAATAAACTCAAAATGGATTAAAGACATAAATGTGGGGCTTCCCTGGTGGCGCAGTGGTTGAGAGTCCACCTGCCGATGCAGGGGACACAGGTTCGTGCCCTGGTCCAGGAGGATCGCACATGCCATGGAGTGGCTGGGCCCGTGAGCCATGGCCGCTGAGCCTGTGCATCCGGAGCCTGTGCTCCGCAACGGGAGAGGCCACAACAATGAGAGGACCGTGTACCACAAAAAAAAAAAAAAAAGACATAAATGTAAGGCCAGACACTATAAAACTCCTAGAGGAAAACATAGGCGGAACACTATGACATAAATCAGAGCAAGTTCCTTTTTGACCCACCTCCTAGAGAAATGGAAATAAAAACAAAAATAAACAAATGGGACCTAGTGAAACTTAAAAGCTTTTGCACAGCAAAGGATACCATAAACAAGACGAAAAGACAACCCTCAGAGTGGGAGAAAATATTTGCAAATGAAGAAACTGACAGAAGATTCATCTCTAAAATTTACAAGCAGCTCATGCAGCTTAATTTCAAAAAAACAAACAACCCAATCCAAAAATGGGCAGAAGACCTAAATAGATATTTCTCCAAAGAAGATATACAGCTTGCCAACAAACACATGAAAGAATGCTCAACATCACTCATTAGAGAAATGCAAATCAAAACTACACTGAGGGGCTTCCCTGGTGGTGCAGTGGTTGGGAGTCCACCTGGGGAGTCCGCCTGCCGATGCAGGGGACAAGGGTTCGTGCCCCAGTCCAGGAAGATCCCACATGCCGTGAAGCAGCTGGGCCCATGAGCCATGGCCGATGAGCCTGTGCGTCCAGAGCCTGTGCTCCACAACCGGAGAGGCCACAACAGTGAGGGGCCCGCGTACCGCCAAAAAAAAAAAAAAAAAACCTACACTGAGGTATCGCCTCACACCAGTCAGAATGGCCTTCATCAAAAAATCTACAAACAATAAATGCTGAAGAGGGTGTGGAAAAAAGGGAACCCTCTTGCACTGTTGTTGGGAATGTAAATTGATACAGCCACTACGGAGAACAATATGGAGGTTCCTTGAAAAGCTAAAAATTGAGCTACCATACGACCCAGCAATCCCACTACTGGGCATATACCCTGAGAAAACCATAATTCAAAAAGAGTCATGTACCACAATGTTCATTTTAGCACTGTTTACAATAGCCAGGACATGGAAGCAACCTAAGTGTCCATCAACAGCTGAATGGATAAAGATGATGTGACACATATATACAATGGAATATTACTCAGCCATAAAAAGTAATGACACTGAGGTATTTGTAGTGAGGTGGATGGACCTAGAGTCTGTCATACAGGCTGAAGTAAGTCATAAAGAGAAAAACAAATACCATATGCTAACACATATATATGGAATCTTAAAAAAAATGGTTATGAAGAACCTAGGGGCAGGAGAGGAATAAAGATGCAGATGTAGAGGATGGACTTGAGGACACGGGGAGGGGGAAGGGTAAGCTGGGACGAAGTGAGAGAGTGGCATGGACTTATATATACTACCAAATGTAAAGTAGATAGCTAGTGGGAAGCAGCCGCATAGCACAGGGAGATCAGCTCGGTGCTTTGTGACCACCTAGAGGGGTGGGATAGGGAGGGTGGGAGGAAGCTGCAAGAGGGAAGAGATATGGGGATATATGTTTATGTATATAGCTGGTTCACTTTGTTATAAAGCAGAAACTAACACACCATTGTAAAGCAATTATACTCCAATAAAGATGTTTAATAAATAAATAAAGTAAACACCACTATATCAATGCCACAGTCAGTTTCCGTCAATGGCTGCTGAAATCTGTGGGCACAAGTTTTCAGAGAAACAGGATATTAGCAGTGTCTTAAAGTATCTCCCCCATGATATTTATCAGTTATTAATTGGTAATAAATTTATGGTGGCAACCCAGCAGATACCACTTTAACCAAGTGTGTTCTAAAATTAACACAAGTTGTAAAACATGTCAGCATCACATACTCCTTGTAAGACTGAAAAGGACACAACATCACTTCTGTGGTATACCCATTAAAAGTGTGTAACTTTAATGATGAGGAAATACCAGACAATGCCACATTGAGAGACGTTCTACAGAATAACTAACCAGAACTCATAAAGTGTCAGAATCATGAAATAAAAGGAAAGACTGAAGAACTGCCACAGATTGGAAGAGACCAATGAGACACAAGAACCAATGCAGTTAGGATGCTGGAACAGAAAAAACAGATTAGGGGAAAAGCTGGAAATTTTTGAATAAGGTCTGTAGTTTAGCATTACATCAATGTTCATTTCCTAGTTTTGATAATTGTACTATGGTTTGTAAGTTGTTACCATTATGGGAAGCTGGGAGAAAGATGTAGGAAATCTCTCTATAAAATTTTTGCAATTTACTGTAAGTCTAAAATTATTTCCAAATAAAATTTAAAGAAATAGTAAGGTCCATTGGTTTTAGACTGTATTGGTAGGTATGAATAGCTAACTGCTCTGAAGAAACAAAGGAAAGAGATATAACTGATGTCTGTCCATTCATGACTAGCCAATTAATAGATTATATCTATGTTAGCATTGCTGTTGCCTCTGGTTATTAAATTAACAGTAATTATCTCCATTAGGTTCTCTAGGCTCATTCAAAGTGCTTTTAAAACCTAATTAGAAAATAAAAACAGTATTTCAAGGATTTAATATTCTAATAGTCTTCCATGAGAACAAAATATCAGATTTTAAAATAAATAAAATCCTAAATTGGAAAACAAATTTGTCAACACAGTTATTTTGATGAACATTAGCTGGTTCATAGAACTTAACATAGATTTAAAGCTATTTGGCTACAAGGCTATTTTTTTCCCCCAAAATTTCCCATGTCTGTAGTTTGAGAAAGAATCGTTCTAGTAGGCTTGTGTCTATCATCCTTTCTGTGTAAATTTCACTTAGCAATCCCTACCAAGATCTGTGGGATGAATTTCCCGGAAATGCATGTTAGAATTACAGTATGTACCTGTAAGACATTTGATTCATAAATCACCAAATATAGCTAAATTAAAATTTTAACTTTTTATTGACATATACTGTGAAAAAACACACATAAGTATGCTTGTGAAATATTTGAATTTAATAAAGTACTAATTAAATTTTAAGTACATTGTTCAATATTCTGAAACAGCGAGTTTGCTCAACTGGCAAGTATTCTACAAGAGGGAAAAAAATTCTGTAGGTGTCTTGGGGTTTTTGGGGGTATGTTTGTTAATTTAGTTTGGTTTTGTTCTTTTTCAGGATGTGGTAGATACACATCCTGGCCTCACGTTCCTGAAAGATGCTCCAGAATTCCACTCCCGCTACATCACCACGGTAGGCCGAGTCCCTTTTTGTCTTAATATAACTCTATAAGTCTCCTTTTTGTCATTATCTAGTATCCAGGCTTTCAGATCTTTATGCAAAATGGGCTATAATGATTATTTTAAGTGGAAGGAAGTAAAATTGAATTAATTATTTCTATCTATTTGCCTTCTTATATGTGTCCAGCGCTTAAGAGGTCTCTTGTATATAAAATTTAAGTGATATGCTCATTCGGTCTGGTATTATGAGGTATACCTTTTGCTGTATCATTAATATTGATACCCAGTTGATCTTTAGCATTTGCAAATAATACTGAAAAGAATCTTCAACATCCTTTTCCAAAAAAAGATGTATCTATAGTGCCTCAAAGTTAGAACTGAAATGATAATGAAAAATAGATTGTATGTAATCAGAAAACAAATCATGTAAGAATTTAAAATAACATGATCACAATCTCCTATTTTGTGGGGTGTTCTCATTCCATGTTTCTCATACACAGCCTCATTTGGTCAGTCACAGGCAGGGCATGCAGTATGAGTGAGAGCACACAGGCCTACAGCTCACATTGCAGCCACACCAGGCATTCTCTGCCCTAGCTTCCAGATTATCTTTGGAAGAACTCCACAGCTGAACCAACCTCAGGGCACACCTCACATTCACAGCCATACCCGGGGGAGATGATCCCTGCCTCTGGTAAATAGAACAGTCTCCTCTGAGGAAGGCCCTCTCATTCTTAGGGCACTTTTTGTTGGCTATGAATTTGTTGGTTTCTGTTGAGTTACAGAATACCACCATTCTTTTTCTACTGTAGGAACTTCATTATTTGCTTTTACATTGATTCTCTTCTGTCATAAAACTTTATAAGACTTTATTTGAACCATAAGGTGTCACTGTCATCCAAGACTATCTCAGAAGTTATTTTTGCCTGTTAACCACAACACTCTACTAAACTACCTCTACTACAATCACCCTGGCCCAGCCACTCATCCTTGTTTTTCACATGGATTCCTTCTAATTGGTCTCCCTACTTACACCCTCATTGCCCTACAGTCTAGTCTCCACAAAGCAGAGTTATCCTTTGAAAATATAAGTCAGACCATGTCACTCCTCTGCTCAGACCCTCCAGTGTTTCCCCATCTCATCACTCTGCTTCAGCAACAACAGCCTGCCTTCTCTCTGTTCCTGGAATAGACCAAACCTGCTTCTGCCTCAGGTGCTTTGTTCTTACTCTTTCCTCTGCCTGGAATGCTCTTCCTACAGATTTCCACATGACTCACTCCCTCACTTCATCCAGATGTGTGCTCAGACATTCCCTTCTTAGTGAGACCTTCCCTGATCACCCTCTGCCTTCTTCACCCTTCTTCTCCCTGTCCCCTCCCTCTACACTTCTGTTCCTTTGTTCTGCTTTATTTTCCTTCTTAGCGCCTATATCATTGATATGTAATTTTTTTGTTTATTGTCCATCTCCTTCTCTATAACATAAACTCCATGAGAGGAGGGACTTTGTCTATATTTAGATGTTGCTATATCTCCAATACCTAGAATAGTGCCTGGCACATAATAGATACACAGTAAGTATTTATTGAGTGAATAAGTGAAGTTATTCATGCTTAAGAATTCTATACATAACCCTGGTTTCAATTCCAATAGGAATTATTGGGTTCTGATTGCTGACTGTTCTATAAACTAAGGACGTATTAATAGTATATTAGAATCTCAAGAATTAGAAAAGATGTTAAAGATAATCTAGTCCAACCTTCTACCAATTCAGAGAATGCTGTCTACAGAGCAACCTTTTATTGGAATTTGTTCTTAGAAAAGATATTAAAGAACAGAATTATAAAAGAGATAAATTTTCCTTCTATACACTTTCTAGTTTGGTATTTATTGAAGAATGATCGCTGGACCTATGATGGTCTATAGTCATCTAGCAAGTGGCCCCCAGGAAGTTTTAGGAAGAGTGCAAAGCCATGAAACCATTTTGTTCGCATATAATTCACATTTTCTGAGAAATGCTAGTATGTTAGTCGTTGAACAAAAAGAACTACATAGGTCAATTAACAGGATCCAATTAATTATTGCTGCTGACATATTTGCATGGCATTTGCATATTATTGTTTACATTTCTTAAATTTGTGCTTTATTGTTAGTATTATGCTGCTTTATCCCCAGTTCACAGAAATGAATCCAGTATAGCTGATTCACTTTGTTGTAAGCAGAAACTAATACAACTTTGTAAATCAACTATACTCCAATAAAAATTTTTTTAAAAATGAATCCATTGCTCAGTAGTAGTCATTAAAGTGTAAAATACTTGTGAAATAATGATAATGGGGCAACTCAAAACATCATAACGTAAGTAGTAAATAAGATCTAACTGAGAATACAGAATGTGAATCTGTATGTCCTGAGATAAGTGTACCTACTGTTGTGATAATCTCATACTACCCTCCAAAACAGAAAGATGCAAATTAAAAGCATCATACTGAATACCTAGAAACAATTTTATTGGACTGGTTATCTGTTCTACCCAGTGCCTTTTCTATTACGAAATTTGGTCAGATAATGACATGAAGTCATTGAAAGTTTTAGGTTATTTCAGAGTACAGTGAATTTTTCTATAAAAAAATACAAAATAAGCTTTCTAGTATGAAATTAATTAATTTTGTGGCATAGAAGTAACCAAATTAGAGAAGTGTCATTCTCTACCCTGCTCATGGCAAAGATAACAGTATTTCCAAGAAACTTACAAAGATCAGCCTCAGAATTAATGACAGATATCTCAAAAAAAGCAAAATTAATTTATCATATGACCCTATTGAATATATACTCTCAGTGGCATACAGTATAGGACAATTAACATATTTTGTTTGCATGGTAGAGTTATTCAGTTATTTCACTTTACAGTTGGAAGAAACTGCTTACACAGTGTATGACTCAAGTATTAGCTTATGTGTGGCACATATACAATGAAGAAAATTTGGGCAACTTTTATTTTCCATTTATCACTGAAAACCTATGCTACAGGAAAAGACTTTTTGTTTGTTTAGTTAAATATTTTGTCAGCTGTTTTAGAATGGAAAGGCAGAACACCAAATTTACATATAGCAAAAAAGGACATCACTACCTAAATAAGGGATTATACCCAGAGTCACTCCACGTTCTCCTTTATTTCCAGAGAAGAGTTGGCAAGTGAGAAATAAGCCTCTTGATATCAAATGAAAATGAGAATTGGAAGTACCAGCAAATTGTAGCCCTTGAGTTTGCAGGTTTGCATACCATGCAAAGAAATTGCCAGTGAATAAGGCTCTGCTTATCCTTACTGGCATATGCTGACTTTTGAGGAAAGAGGTACTCATGTGAGGTTTTAAAATTAGTGATAATATTGAAAATACTTCTTTGTGATATTCGTGCTGGCAGTAAAGATATTTCTGTGGCTTGCTCAGATGGTGTCTTAGTGGTGTATTCAGTGTCTTGATTGGCCTGAATCTATCACTCCAGGCTGAAATGTCAGGATTTTCGTTGTTGAGGACAAGGTAGTGATATTTCCTAAAATGGCTAAACTGGTGGAAACTGCTCATCACTAATAGCTTAACTCTTTCCCCTTGAGAACGTTTCCTCTTGACAGAGAAAGAAATCATTTTTATTAGATAGTTTTGTTTAAGTCCAAGTTCTGCAGAAGACCATGAAGAAATACTTTTCAGAGCCATAGTAACTAGAGTGGATCAGTAACCCATTCACACACACACACCCACACACACACACAGACACACACACACACACACACACACCGCCTAATAGAAGAGCCAGGCTTCCAGCATTGAGTTGTTCATGTGCATTAAAGTCATCTACAAAGAGCAATCTCTCTGTAATTTCTGTGTCTGCATTTGATCTGCTTATCAAAAACTCTGACAGAACCACCAAACACATACTTCTATTCCTGGTGACCTCTACTTGTGAATTAGAGGTTTCCACTTCAGTAGATATAAAGAAAAAGAAAGGAGACTGACTTACAATTCAAATTGTCAAGTTGACTAGAGATTCCTTGGTGAAAAATTATCAAATTTCATTTCTCTCACTGATAGTAAACAGTCATTCTTAGTATTATTAATTTTTACATTTTTTTGATATTTTTAAATTTTTGATTAATTTCTTTTTAAAAACTTAAAACTGGTAGACCAAAAAAGTTAGGGGGGAAAAAAACAACTGTAATTAATGTAGAACCAGCAGTTACATGCTCTCACCACTAGATGGTGCCCCTACCTCGATAAGCTAAAATGCTGAATCAGTTGTGTGGAAACCAATAAATGTGCTGATGTAAGGGGCCACTGAATAAGGAGATTTAGGCTATGGAAAAATGGAATACAGGTACATTTTATTACAGTATGAGACAAATAGGTTAGCAGAGGCTAAAAATAGGAAATTACTTAACATTCAAAATGTTTATGAATTTTAAAAATTCTCTCAAAAGAACAAAAGATGAAGAAAAGAATAAAATAAAAATAAATACAGATTAAAGTTTTATAATTTTAAGTGTTATATAGTACCTCCATAAGTAATATAAAATATTTGAGGGGTATATATATACAAAATTTAGACAGACAGGAAACTTAGACTTTAATATAAATTTACGTTCAAGATCAAGAAATAAGGACAAAAAATCTAATAATGTGCAACAAAGAAAAGTTTGGTGTAATAATATGTATTGAAATTGACTTTAACTTGAGAGCGAAGACATGGAACTATGATAAGAGATATTCTTAATTTTTATTTTCATATATATAATTTCTGGCCTAAAATCCTCCATCTTTTTTATAGGAACTTTTGTGAAGCTAGTGCTAAAAATACAGTGTTGAATAAAACACATTCTCTGCCCTGAAGCACCTCACTCAGAGTCTGAGTGACTGGGGCCAGTAGAGAAGTTGTAGACACCAGCTAGTCCCAGCTCCCACCTAACACGGAATCCTGTGAGCTTCTGCCTAAATAATTGTGGTGAGAAGAAACCTCACTACTTCATACAACCCATTGCTTCATAAGGCTAATGTTAGGAAACTCTTGTTTACATTGAAGCATTTCTAACCAGTAAGGGCATTTCTATCCAGTAATTCTAGTAGTTCCAGTTCTATTTCTACCCTCTGATGCAGTACAAAACAAATCAACTTCTTATTCCACCTGATAACCATTCAGATCATGGTCACATCCATACTGTAGTCTTATTTTTTCCTCAAGAGTAAACACAACTACATTAGTAGTATCTTTCACAATAATTTTGTATACAGTTCCCTGTTTTATATTTTCTGTACATCTTATATGCAATCTATCTATAAATCATAGACAACAGTACTGATTTTATGTAAAATATTAATTAGAGAACTTTCCTAGGTTAGTATCCATCTGCTGTTCAAAACTCTGGATAGAGTTATTCATATGGATAGCTATGAATCCAACCCATATGTCTCTATCACGAATATAACATGAAAGTCTTTGTCACACAGCTTTCCAATCTCATTAATTTATCAAGCAATTTTCCAAAGAAGATATACAGATGGCCAACAGGTACATGAAAAGATGTTCAACATTACTAATCAGGGAAATTCAAATCAAAACTAAAGTGAGATATCACCTCACACTTGTTAGAATGGCTATCATCAAAAAGACAAGAAATAACAAGGATGTGGAAAAAAGGGAACTCATGTGCAGTCTTGGTGGGAATGTAAATTGGTGCAGCCAATGGAGGTTCCTCAAAAAAACTAAAATAGAATTACTGTATGATCCAGCAATTCTGCTTCTGGGTATTTATACAAAGGAAATGGAAACAGTAACTTGAAAAGATACATGCACCCCTGTGTTACTGTGTCATTATTTATAATAGCCAATAAATGGAAACAACCTAAGTGTTCATCCACAGATGAATGGATAAAGAAGATGTGGAATACAATGGAATATTGCTCAGCCATAAAAAAAGAGTGAAATCCCGCCATTTGCAACACCATGGATGGACCTTGAGGGCATTATGCTAAGTGAAATAAGTCAGAGAAAGACAAATACTGTATGATATAAATCTTAAAAAAAAAAAAAAAAGAACGCTCACAAACACAGAGAACAGATTGGGAGCTGCCAGAGGCAGGAGGTGGGGAGAAGGGAATCAAAAGGTATAAACTTCCAGTTGTAAAATAAATTAGTCATGGGGATGTAATTTACAGCATGGTGACTATAGTTCATAATACTGTACTGAATATTTGAAAGTTACCAAGAAAGTAAATCTTAAAAGTTCTCATCACAAGAAAGAAAAATTCTGTAACTGTGGAAACGGATGTTCACTAGACTTATTGTGGCGATTATTTCACAATATATACAAATATCAAATCATTATGTTGTACACCTAAAACTAATATAATGTATGTTAATTATACCTCAGTTTTTTAAATTATCATGCAGTTATTGACCACCTGATGATATAGGCAGAGCAACATATCAGGCACTGGGATGCAAGTGAAAAGAGATCAGGTTCCTTAGAATTTGGAGGTGATGACAATCAGGTGTACCTGTGTTGAGAATATAACCACAGGATGACCGAAGGAGACTCAGGTGACATCAGGAGCACAGAAGACAGCTTGACCCAAGTGCCTGTGCTGGGGCTTCCTATGGAGTTGGTAACTGAGCTAGATGCTGAAGGGTCGGGGGGAGTTAGCACTGGTAGCGAGATGGGGTGAGGCGTGCCGGGCAGCACAAGTCTGGACCTTCATCCTGAGGCTACTTTTTTCCTGTTATTTTTGGGAATCACTCTCTTTGATAAGGAATCCAGAAACAGAATAGTGGTTTGGTTCCTCATTAGGCCTACTCTTAGGATAGATGTCCAAATGTCTTCTCTTTTTTGTTCTTCTTGCACTAAAATAGCCTAAAAGGGGGATCTAACCTCTTCTATGATTAAAAACCACCAAGGTTACAGGATTTCCATATCATTAGATAATCAAAACTAAAGCCGAAGTACTAAAAAAGCTGCTTAACTGCTCTTCTCACCCTTGCTTCCTTTCGAAGAAGAAAAGAAAAAAAAGAAAAAAACCCTAATAGGTCAAGTGCAAATTAAATGGGTGGAAATAACCCCAGGTAAAAGTGTTAAGAATGCACTGTGGCCTCCTACCTCCAGGATTGCAGCCTGTCTTCCTTCTCCAGTCCTCCCCTACACAACAGCACATACATCCTCAATTTCAGACACCTTTGCTACCCATCCTCCTTCTCTCCCATCTTGTCCAGGGTCTTCTCCAGAGTTTCACCTTTGTTAAACTTATTAAAACACTAGTTAGTAACAAAACTGTTCATGCCTAAATAAGGACTCGGGATATAAACTATCCCAGATGTATCTGAGTTTCCACAGAGAGTTCAGAAGTCTTCAAAACTCCAATGGATAAGGCTATAATAACCAGAATATGCCCTCTTGAATCATACCATGTTGGCAGCCATTCTTCTGACCCAGTAATTGTTAAGCCACCCCAGTGCAGATTTCCCACCTCATATGCCTTCCAGAAACATCTAGCCTAATAAGCACTACTTGAATCCCTATATGAGAGGTAAAAATGAAAGTGACATGTAGGCACCTGGGAAATGCCGACTTGTGAGCAAAGAATTTTTTTATTCTCAGAATTATAAGGGCAGATGCAAACTATATGGATGTAGACTTTTGTAATATAGTATTAATTTTTACTAGAAATTACACTTGATATAATCAAAAGGCCAAAACTTAGCTTGGTTCAAAGAATGTTCATAAGATGGCCTTTGATAAAGTAATAGATATCTTTAATGTTTTTATTTGGTTTTGTTTTCCTTTTGGAACCAGGTTATTCAGAGAATATTCTACACAGTCAACAGATCTTGGAGTGGAAAAATTACTGCAACAGAGATAAGAAAAAGCAACTTTTTGCAAGTATGCCTCTCATTGAAATTCATACATAAGGAGCAATTTAAATAATAATCTTACTTCATTTAACAAATATTTGAGTGCTTATTATGTGCAAAGCCCTGTCACTACTTTCAGTCGTTAAGCAGTTATCAGATACCTGGAAGGTGTTGGGGGAACAAAGATGAATAACAAGAAATTTTTGCATCAGGGCATGCACTGTGGAGCAAAAGAGAAAAGGGCACAGACAGCCACACCTGACTTGAAAAATTCCACGGAAATATATCATAAACATGCAGTGAAGGCTTCACAGTAGGACTGGCATGTGATCTTGACCTTAGAGATATCAGGAGTTTACCAAGATAAAGAAATCAAAAGAAAAGGGGATTCCAGATAGAGGAAGCAGCATAAACAAAGGCCCAGAAGCATGAAAGTGGCCCGTTCAGGAACTGCAGAACAGTCTTAAGTGGCCACAGGCTCCAAGGAGAGTGACCAGTGATGAGGCCTGAGGGGTGAGACAGGGCCAGGTTGGGAAGGGCCTTGCAAAAGAAATGGAGGAATTTCAACTTGTTCCTTTTAGCAGTGACTCTTTATCCATCTCCTGCTAGAGAAAAATACTAAAAATTCCTTTTAAGAAAGAATGCATTTCATTCAATTATTTTATTTATTTTACCAAATGAGAAAGTACTGACCACTAGTGGGAGCCTTTAACCGAGGCAATCTTCATGCCTGATTGTTCAAGATCTTCTATTAACCTAAAGAAAGTAGAATTGGTCACACTTGAAAGGAAATGAAATATTTTACTTTAAGTAAATCATACTAAATGAAGCTTAAGCAAATAATACAACCTTATTTACACCCTGTTTTTCCCATCTTCATCTGGGACAGACAAAGTAATGAAGACTTGGCAAAATTAGCAAACCATAATAAATATGCAAACACTTTTTATTCTAATAAATGAAAAGTCATCATCACGGTCATTATTAATATTTACTGAACACCTGGTGTCTGCCTGGGCTCTCAAGAGGTAATGTGGTATGGGTTGAGATGGCAAGAATTCCATTAAAAAGGCCTTCCTTACACCTTAAGAATGATAGGGGCTTCCCTGGTGACACAGTGGTTAAGAATCTGCCTGCCAATGCAGGGGACACGGGTTTGAGCCCTGGTCCGGGAGAATCCCACATGCCGCAGAGCAACTAAGCCTGTGCGCCACAACTACTGAGCCTGCTCTCTAGAGTCCCATGAGCCACAACTACTGAAGCCCGCATGCCTAAAGCCTGTGCTCCACAGCAAGAGAAGCTCACACACTGCAACAAAGAGTAGCCCCCACTACCCACAACTAGAGAAAGCCCACGTGCAGCAACAAAGACCCAATGCAGCCAAAAATAAATTAATTTTTTAAAAATGATAATAATCCCTCACATTCCTGAAGCACATTAGAGTTTTGTATTTCTAGATCATTATTATAATCCATATTTTTTTTACTGATGGTAAAATTCATATGGTTGAATGACTTGGATAAGATCACACAGCAAAATAAGTGGTTGAACTCGAAATAGAACTCAAGTGTTCTGCTTCCCTCTATTTTCTTCCCTACCCCTCTCCTTAGTCTTCCTCTTAGTACATGAAGGTATGCTCATAAAATATTCAAATAACATAAACATATATAGAATAATAAGCAGAGGTCACTATCTCTTCACCCTGCCATTTCACTCCCTTTACCAGAGGGAACCCATGTTATCTGTGGTTTTATTCCTCTGTATATGTGTGTGTGTGTGTGTGGAGTATATATTGTATGTGTGGAGCATATAGTTTTGTTCTGTGTGGCTGCTTTTTTGAATTATTTTTAATATGTGAGACCATACTTATTATTCTGTTAACTTTTTTTAACTTAACAGTATGTATTGATGTTTTTTCATTTCCATTCATATAAATCTATCTCATTCCTTTAACTATTGTGTAATCTGGCATGGCTGTACTGTAATTACATACTTCTCTACTGAAGATGTTCAATTCGCTTTCATTATCTCCCTATTACAATAATGCAGTGAACATCCTTATACTTTCCTCTTGTGTGTATATGAGTAAGAATTTCTCTAAAATAGAGTACTGGAGGGAAAATCCTGGATCAAATGGCATGTGCTTTTTTTTTTTTTGCAGTACGTGGGCCTCTCACTGTTGTGGCCTCTCCCATTGCGGAGCACAGGCTCCGGACGTGCAGGCTCAGTGGCCATGGCTCACGGGCTCAGCCGCTCCACGGCATGTGGGATCTTCCCGGACCGGGGCACGAACCCATGTCCCCTGCATCGGCAGGCGGAGTCTCAACCACTGCACCACCCGGGAAGCCCGGAATGTGCATTTTTAATTTGATAGATCCTGCCAAGTTACCCTACTAAATGCCTGCACTAGTTCATACTTAAATGTACATACTCACCAACAGCAGAAGTTATTCATTTTTTTCATTTTATGACAGTCCAGTAGATGAAAATGAGAGCTCCCTGCTTCTCAAGATATTTGTTTTATTGTACATATTCTGTGTGTACATTTATACACATTAAAGAGCATCTTATTAAAAAAAACATTACAAGCAAGTTTGGAAAACAGAAGAAAAAGCATATTTTACCACCCTAATAAAACTAATATTCTTGTATGTGTTCGTCTAGTCTCATTCATATGCATATTTGGATTTTAGAATATAATATAGTTCTTAATGTGTACAATCTTATATCCTGTATTTTGCACTTACCATGTCATGATTTTCCTTTGTTTCTATATAGACTTTATAATTTTTACTGGCTGCAAAATCTTTCATTGAGTGGCTTTTACCATAATTTGGAATTCAAGGTGAAAAACATTATAAGAAAGATGACTATTTCATAATACAAGAGTATTACTTTGATAAAAATTATTTTCTAAAATGTAAATACTGGAAATCCAAAATTCCATTTTATTTTCTTTTTAAGATTTAGCTAGTACATGTTTTAACCTTGCTTTTAAATTTTACTTCAGACTTCTCTCTTAATGGACAGCATATACCTAGATCTGCTTTTGGGGTTTGGGTTTTATTCTCAATCTGAAAATCTTTTAATAGGGAGATTTAACTCATTTACCTTTGTTGTGACTGTTGATATATCTTGTCTTATTTCTGTCATCTCACTTTGTTTTTTCTATTTCCTAAGTTTCCTTATGGTTTATCTTTTTTCTGACTCTTCCTAAAAACATCTTCATTTATCTGCCCACTTATATGATAATTTGGCTTATTATAAGAATTCTGGGCTCAAAAATCACTGTTTCTGGTGTTTTCCCTAGGGGCACACAGTGAGTCGGGGGAGACCGAGGCTTATTTCCAGCTCAGGGCCCTGCAGCTCTACCCTCCATGCCTTCTATGCCAGGCTACCCCACACTATCACAGTGGTATAAATAAGTCACCTTTATGGTAAATTTGATGCCATTACAAAACCAAACCCTGCATGTGGATGCCCACTCTTCATAATAGAATAGATAGAAGATCAGTCTTTTAACTTTGAAAAGTTAAAAGTAATGTGAGTTTATGGGCTTCCCTGGTGGCGCAGTGGTTGAGAGTCCGCCTGCCGATGCAGGGGACACGGGTTCGTGCCCCGGTCCGGGGAGATCCCACATGCCGCGGAGCGGCTGGGCCCGTGAGCCATGGCCACTGAGCCTGCGCGTCTGGAGCCTGTGCTCCGCGATGGGAGAGGCCGCAGCAGTGAGAGGCCCGCGTACTGCAAAAAAAAAAAAAACAAAACAAAAAAAAAAAGTAATGTGAGTTTATGGCCATGTAATTAAAAGTCTGTTGTCTGATTGTTCTGTGCTTGCTAGTCTGGGGACCTCTGATAGGCTGCAGTCCCCTTGGTGATAGCTCTTCCCTTTCCCTGCTTTTACATCGTCCGTAGCATCTAAGTCTTTGCTAAGAATATTACAGAGCACGTAAATGCTTATAGGTTGATCAATTGATTAAAAGGTAGGATGAGGTTGCCTACTAAATTTCCTGGTTTGGTACCAAAACCAAAATTTTTAATTCAGTTTAGAGTAAAACTTAACTGGGATCTATATAATGGCCAAAGCTGGGTCTTCATATTTTTAAAATAAATTAATCCTTCTATTCATACCATTTCAGACTCTAGCACTTTTGGAAGAAGAGGAAGATATAAACCAAATCACAGATTATTTCTCCTATGAACACTTCTATGTTATTTATTGTAAATTCTGGGAACTAGATAGTGATCATGACCTCTACATCAGCCAGGCCGATCTGTCTCGATACAATGACCAGGGTGAGTGTTTCTATGGATGTTGACTTTACTATTTTGAAGAAGGCAAGAGTTAAATTGTGCTCATTCATTATGGGGAATTCCCGTTTCTTAAATCCTGTATCTAATCAAGTCCTCTTGAAAGGGCCAAGAATTTTTAAGTAGAAGTGAGTGAAGGTACTAATTTTTTATTTAGAAACCAGATTTAGGAGAAGGGGTTTGGAGGTAAGTAAGAAATTAGAGTCTTAGTTTTGATGAATGGGTGAGTCTTTATAGTGATGCTTATTTTCTGATGATGAACTGAATAAGAATCACATCTATGTAAAGTTTATTTGAAAGAGAATGTATATACACCTTTATAAATTCTCATTTTACAGTATTTATAAACAACCAAGGATGAAAATGATGTTTCTAACTTGCCAGTGTTTTAAAGGATTCAAAAAACCTTTTCTGGCATTTAGTTCTAGAAAAGGTATTTTCTCTGCAGGTGAATTTTGTGTGCTTTCTTTTGTCAGAAAACAAAAAATTACATATTACATGATATTACCCTTCTTACTTCATTTTGATCAGTAGTAAACTTAGAACCTGTTTCCTGCTGATTTAATATTCTTAACCAAGCACCAAGATACATTGATTCATTCTTCTCTCATAAGATTGTCCCTGTTCTGTTCTTAAATGTCTTCTCAGATACTGTGGATTTTTTTAATAAGCCCTTAGCCTTTTAGATGTAGCAAAGTACAAATCTTAAATAAATACTTTGAATTTTGCTTCTGATATTTGGTATATCTGTGACTAGTAGTATACATCTTAAGAAAAGGTTCATTCTATATGTCAGTTTTCATAGAACTTTCCATTTTAAGAAACAGAGTTCTAGCTCACAAAACTCAGGTGCCAACCAGGCATCAAGAGGAAATACTAAATTGTACTTATTTGATAAACAAGCATTTTAGTATTGTATTCTTCCTTCAAGTACAGATGTACCTCGTTTTATTACACTTTGCTTTATTGAATTTTGCAGATAGAGCATTTTTTACAAATTGAATGTTTGGGGCAGCCCCGCATTGAGCGAGTCTATCGGTGCCATTTTTCCAGCAGTATTTGTTCACTTCATGTCTCTGTGTCACATTTTGGTAATTCTCACAATATTTCAAAACGTTTTCATTATTGTTATATTTTTTATGGTGATCTGTGATCAGTGATCTTTGATGTAACTATTGTAATAGTTTTGGGGGACCATGAACCACACCTGTATGACAGCAAGCTTAATTGATAACTGTTGTTTGTGTCGGGCCTCCATATTCCCTGAGACACAACAATATTGAAATTAGGCAAATTAATAGCCCTACAGTGGCCTCTAAGTGTCCAAGTAAAAGGGAGAGTGGCACATCTCTCACTTTAAATCAAAAGCTAGAAAGCTTAGAGGGGAAGGCACGTTGAAAGCAAGGACAGGCTGAAAGCTAGGCCTCTTGTGCCAACAGTTAGCCAAGTAGTGAATGAATGTGAAGGAAAAGCTCTCAAAGGAAATTAAAACTGCTATTCCAGTGAACACATGAATAAGAAAGTGAAACTGGGAATTCCCTGGCTATCTAGTGGTTAGGACTTGGTGCTTTCACTGCCTAGGTTCAATCCCTGGTTGGGGAACTAAGATCCCACAAGCTGCATGATGTGGTTAAGAAAAAAAAAAAGTGAAACAGCCTTGTTTGCTGATACGTAGAAAGTTTTAGTAGTCTGGATAGAAAAACACACCAGCTACAACATTCTCTTAAGCCAGAGCCTAATCCAGAGCAAGGCCCTAACTCTCTTCAATTCTGTGAAGGCTGAGAGAGGTAAGGGAGCTTCAGGAGAGAAGTTTGAAACTAGCAGAGGTTGGTTCATGAGGTTTAAGGAAAGAAGCCATCTCTATAATATGAAAGTACACGGTGAAGCAGCAAGTTACCCAGAAGATCTAGCTAAGATAATGAAGGTGGCTACACTAAACATCAAATTTTCAATGTAGATGAAACAGCTTTCTATTGGAAGCAAAAGCCATCTAGGACTTTCATAGCTAGAGAGGAGAAGTCAGTGCCTGGCTTCAAAGCATCAAAGGACAGGCTGACTCTCTCGTTAGGGGCTAATGCAATGCAGGTGGTGACTAAGTTGAAGCCAGCGCTCACTTACCATTCCAAAAATCCTACAGCCCTTAAGAATTATGCTAAATCTCTTCTGCCTGTGCTTTACAAATGGAACAACAAACCGTGGATGACAGCACATCTGATTACAACATGGTTTTCTAAATATTTTAAGCCCACTGTCGAGACCTACTGCTCAGGAAAAAAAGATTCCTTTCAAAATATGACCCTGATTGGAGAGGACTGGCGGTGTGAACACAGCATGAAGGGGTTAGTGCACCACGGCTAGCTGGGAGGGAGTCCGGGAAAAAGTCTGGACCTGTCGAAGAGGCAAGAGACTTTTTCTTGCCTCTTTGTTTCCTGGTACGCGAGGAGAGGGGATTAAGAGCGCTGCTTAAAGGAGCTCCAGAGACGGGCACAAGCCGCGGCTAAAAGCGCAGACCCCAGAGATGGGCATGAGACGCTAAGGCTGCTGCTGCCGCTACCAAGAAGCCTGTGTGCGAACACAGGTCACTCTCCACACCTCCTTCTGGGGAGCCTGTGCAGCCCGCCACTGCCAGGGTCCCGGGATCCAGGGACAACTTCGCCAGGAGAACGCACGGCGCGCCTCAGTTTGGTGCAATGTCCTGCCGGCCTCTGACACCGCAGGCTCGCCCAGCATCCACACCCCACCCTCCCCCCAGCCTGAGTGAGCCAGAGCCCCCGAATCAGCAACTCCTTTAACCCCGTCCTGTCTCAGCGAAGAACAGACACACTCTGGCAACCTACACGCCAAGGCAGGACCAAATCCAAAGCTGAACCCCGGGAGCTGTGTGAACAAAGAAGAGAAAGGGAAATCTCTCCCAGCAGCCTCAGGAGCAGCGGATTAAATCTACACAATCAACTTGATGTACCCTGCATCTGTGGAATACCTGAATAGACAATGATTCATCCCAAATTGAGGAGGTGGACTTTGAGAGCAAGATTTATTATTTTTTCCCCTTTTCCTCTTTTTTTGAGTGTGTATGTGTATGCTTCTGTGTGAGATTTTGTCTGTATAGCTTTGCTTTCACCATTTGTCTTAGGTCCATTTTTTTTTTTACTATTTAAAAAATTTTTTTTCTTAATTGTTTTTTTATTTTAATAACTATATTTTATTTTACCTTACTTTATTTTATTTTCTTTTATGCTCTTTCTTTCTTTCTACTTTTTCTCCCTTTTATTCTGAGCCATGTGGATGAAAGGCTCTTGGTGCTGCAGCCAGGAGTCACTGCTGTGCCTCTGAGGTGGGAGAGCCAACTTCAGGACACTGGTCCACAAGAGACCTCCCAGCTCCATGTAATATCAAACGGCGAAAATCTCCCAGAGATCTCCATCTCAACACCAACACCCAGCTACACTCAACGACCATCAAGCTACAGTGCTGGAAACCCTATGCCAAACAACTAGCAAGACAGGAACACAACCCCACCCATTAGCAGAGAGGCTGCCTAAAATCATAATAAGTCCACAGACACCCCAAAACACACCACCAGACGTGGACCTGCCCACCAGAAACACAAGATCCAGCCTCATTCACCAGAACACAGGCACTAGTCCCCTCCACCAGGAAGCCTACACAACCCACTGAACCAACTTTAGCCACTGGGGACACACACCAAACAGAACGGGAACTACGAACCTGCAGCCTGCAAAAAGGAGACCCCAAACACAGTAAGATAAGCAAAATGAGAAGACAGAAAAACACACAGCAGATGAAGGAGGAAGATAAAAACCCACCAGACCTAACAAATGAAGAGGAAATAGGCAGTCTACCTGAAAAAGAATTCAGAATAATGATAGTAAAGATGATCCAAAATCTTGGAAATAGAATAGAGAAAATGCAAGAAACATTTAACAAGGACCTAGAAGAACTAAAGATGAAACAAGCAATGATGAACAGCACAATAAATGAAATTAAAAATACTCTAGATGGGATCAATAGCAGAATAACTGAGGCAGAAGAACGGATAAGTGACCTGGAAGATAAACTAGTGGAAATAACTACTGCAGAGCAGAATAAAGAAAAAAGAATGAAAAGAACTGAGGACAGTCTCAGAGACCTCTGGGACAACATTAAACACACCAACATTTGAATTATAGGGGTTCCAGAAGAAGAAGAGAAAAAGAAAGGGACTGAGAAAATATTTGAAGAGATTATAGTTGAAAACTTCCCTAATATGGGAAAGGAAATAGTTAATCAAGTCCAGGAAGCACAGAGTGTCCCATACAGGATAAATCCAAGGAGAAACACACCAAGACACATATTGATCAAACTGTCAAAAATTGAATACAATGAAAACATATTAAAAGCAGCAAGGGAAAAATAACAAATAACACACAAGGGAATCCCCATAAGGTTAACAGCTGATCTTTCAGCAGAAACTCTGCAAGCCAGAAGGGACTGGCAGGGCATATTTAAAGTGATGAAGGAGAAAAACCTACAACCAAGATTACTCTACCCAGCAAGGATCTCATTCAGATTTGATGGAGAAATTAAAACCTTTACAGACAAGCAAAAGCTGAGAGAGTTCAGCAACACCAAACCAGCTTTACAACAAATGCTAAAGGATCTTCTCTAGGCAAGAAACACAAGAGAAGGAAAAGACCTGTAATGACAAACCCAAAACAATTTTAAAAATGGGAATAGGAACATACATGTTGATAATTACCTTAAATGTAAATGTATTAAATGCTCCCACCGAAAGACACAGACTGGCTGAATGGATACAAAAACAAGACCCATATATATGCTGTCTACAAGAGACCCACTTCAGACCTAGAGACACATACAGACAAAGTGAGGAGATGGAAAACGATATTCCATGCAAATAGAAACCAAAAGAAACCTGGAGTACCAATTCTCATATCAGACAAAAGAGACTTTAAAATAAAGACAATTAGAAGAGACAAAGAAGGACACTACATAATTATCAAGGGATCAATCCAAGAAGAAGATAAAACAATTGTAAATATTTATGCACCTAACATAGGAGCAACTCAATACATAAGGCAAATACTAACAGCCATAAAAGGGGAAATCAACAGTAACACATTCATAGTAGGGGACTTTAACATCCCACTTTCACCAATGGACAGATCATCCAAAATGAAAATACATAAGGAAACACACGCTTTAACTGATACAGTAAAAAAGATGGACTTAATTGATATTTATAGGAAATTCCATCCAAAAACAACAGAATACACATTTTTCTCAAGTGCTCATGGAACATTCTCCAGGATAGATCATATCTTGGGTCACAAATCAAGCCTTGGTAAATATAAGAAAATTGAAATTGTATCAAGTATCTTTTCTGACCACAATGCTATGAGACTAGATATCAATTACAGGAAAAGATCTGTAAAAAATACAAACACTTGGAGGCTAAACAATACACTACTTAATAACGAAGTGATCACTGAAGAAATCAAAGAGGAAATCAAAAACCACCTAGAAACAAATGACAATGGAGACACGATGACCCAAAACCTATGGGATGCAGCAAAAGCAGTTCTAAGAGGGAAGTATATAGCAATACAATCCTACTTTAAGAAACAGGAAACATCTCGAATAAACAACCTAACCTTGCACCTAAAGCAATTAGAGAAAGAAGAACAAAAAACCCCAAAGTTAGCAGAAGGAAAAAAATCATAAAGATCAGATGAGAAATAAATGAAAAAGAAATGAAGGAAACTATAGCAAAGATCAATAAAACTAAAAGTGGTTCTTTGAGAAGATAAACAAAATTGATAAACCATTAGCCAGACTCATCAAGAAAAAAAGGGAGAAGACTCAAATCAATAGAATTAGAATTGGAAAAGGAGAAGTAACAACTGACACTGCAGAAATACAAAAGATCATGAGAGATTACTACAAGCAACTCTATGCCAATAAAATGGACAACCTGGAAGAAATGGACAAATTCTTAGAAATGCACAACCTGCCAAGACTGAATCAGGAAGAAACAGAAAATTAGAACAGGCCAATCACAAGCACTGAAATGGAAACTGTGATTAAAAACCTTCCAACAAACAAAAGCCCAGGACCAGATGGCTTCACAGGTGAATTCTATCAAACATTTAGAGAAGAGCTAACACCTATCCTTCTCAAACTCTTCCAAAATATAGCAGAGGGAGGAACACTTCCAAACTCATTCTACGAGACCATCATCACCCTGATACCAAAACCAGACAAGGATGTCACAAAGAAAGAAAACTACAGGCCAATAGCACTGATGAACATAGATGCAAAAATCCTCAACAAAATACTAGCAAACAGAATCCAACAGCACATTAAAAGCATCATACACCATGATCAAGTGGGGTTTATTCCAGGCATGCAAGGATTCTTAAATATACGCAAATCAATCAGTGTGATACACCATATTAACAAATTGAAGGAGAAAAACCATATGGTCATCTCAATAGATGCAGAGAAAGCTTTTGACAAAATTCAACACCCATTTATGATAAAAACCCTGCAGAAAGTAGGCATAGAGGGAACTTTCTTCAACATAATAAAGGCCATATATGAGAAACCCACAGCCAACATCGTCCTCAGTGCTGAAAACCTGAAAGCATTTCCACTAAGATCAGGAACAAGACAAGGTTGCCCACTCTCACCACTTTTATTCAACACAGTTTTGGAAGTTTTAGCCACAGCAATTAGAGAAGAAAAGGAAATAAGAGAATCCAAATCGGAAAAGAAGAAGTAAAGCTGTCACTGTTTGCAGATGACATGATACTGTACATAGAGAATCCTAAAGATGCTACCAGGAAACTACTAGAGCTAATCAATGAATTCGGTAGAGTAGCAGGATACAAAATTAATGCACAGAAATCTCTTGCATTCCTATACACTAATGATGAAAAATCTGAAAGTGTAATCAAGAAAACACTCCCATTTACCATTGCAACAAAAAGAATAAAATATCTAGGAATAAACCTACTTAAGGAGACAAAAGACCTGTATGCAGAAAATTATAAGACACTGATGAAAGAAATTAAGGATGGTACAAATAGATGGAGAGATATACCATGTTCTTGGATTGGAAGAATCAACATTGTGAAAATGACTCTACTACCCAAAGCAATCTACAGATTCAATGCAATCCCTATCAAACTCCCAATGGCATTTTTCACAGAACTAGAACAAAAAATTTCACAATTTGTATGGAAACACAAAAGACCCCGAATAACCAAAGCAATCTTGAGAACGAATAACAGAGCTGGAGGAATCAGGCTCCCTGACTTCAGACTATACTACAAAGCTACAGTAATCAAAACAGTATGGCACTGGCACAAAAACAGAAATACAGATCAATGGAACAGGATAGAAAGTCCAGAGATAAACCCACGCACATATGGTCACCTTATCTTTGATAAAGGAGGCAGGAATGTACAGTGGAGAAAGGACAGCCTCTTCAGTAAGTGGTGCTGGGAAAATTGGACAGGTACATGTAAAAGTATGATATCAGATCACTCCCTAACACCATATACAAAAATAAGCTCAAAATGGATTAAAGACCTAAATGTAACGCCAGAAACTATCAAACTCTTAGAGGAAAATATAGGCAGAACACTCTATAACATAAATCACAGCAAGATCCTTTTTGACCACCTCCTAGAGAAATAGGAATAAAAACAAAAATAAACAAATGGGACCTAATGAAGCTTCAAAGCTTTTGCACAGAAAAGGAAATCATAAACAAGACCAAAAGACAACCCTCAGAATGGGAGAAAATATTTGCAAATGAAGCAGTTGACAAAGGATTAATCTCCAAAATTTACAGCCAGCTCATGCAGCTCAATAACAAAAAAACAAACAACCCAATCCAAAAATGGGCAGAAGACCTAAATAGACATTTCTCCAAAGAAGATATACAGTCTGCCAACAAACACATGGAAGAATGCTCAACATCATTAATCATTAGAGAAATGCAAATCAAAACTACAGTGAGATATTATCTCACACCAGTCAGAATGGCCATCATCAAAAAATCTAGAAACAATAAATGCTGGAGACGGTGTGGAGAAAAGGGAACACTCTTGCACTGCTGCTGGGAATGTGAATTGGTACAGCCACTATGGAGAACAGTATGGAGGTTCCTTAAAAAACTACAAATAGAACTACCATATGACCGAGCAATCCCACTACTGGGCATATACCCTGAGAAAACTATAATTCAAAAAGAGTCATGTACCAAAATATTCATTGCAGCTCTATTTACAATAGCTAGGAGATGGAAACAACCTAAGTGTCCATCTTTGGATGAATGGATAAAGAAGATGTGGCACATATATACAATGGAATATTACTCAGCCATAAAAATAAATGAAATTGAGGTATTTGTAATGAGGTGGATGGACCTAGAGTCTGTCATACAGAGTGAAGTAAGTCAGAAAAAGAAAGACAAATACCGTATGCTAACACATATATATGGAATTTAAGAAAAAAAAATGTCATGAAGAACCTAGGGGTAAGACAGCAATAAAGACACAGACCTACTAGAGAATGGACTTGAGGACATGGGCAGGGGGAAGGGTAGGCTGTGACAAAGTGAGAGAGTGTCATGGACATATATATACACTACCAAACGTAAAATAGATAGCTAGTGGGAAGCAGCCGCATAGCACAGGGAGATCAGCTCGGTGCTTTGTGACCACCTAGAGGGGTGGGATAGGGAGGGTGGGAGGGAGGGAGACGCAAGAGGGAAGAGATATGGGAACATATGTATAGCTGATTCACTTTGTTATAAAGCAGAAACTAACACACCATTGTAAAGCAATTATACTCCAAGAAAGATGTAAAAAAAAAAAAAAATGACCCTAATTGACAATGCATCTGATCACCCAAGAGCTCTGATGGAGATGTACAATGAGATTAATGTTGTTTACATGCCTGCTGACACAACATCCATTCTGCAGCCCATGGATCAAAGAGTAGTTTCAACTTTCAAGTCTTACTCAAGAAATACGTTTCATAAGACTATAGCTACCATAGGTAATGATTCCTTTGATGGATCTGGGCAAAGTCCACTGAAAACGTACTGTAAAGGACCACCATTCTAGATGCCGTTAAGAACATTCATGATTCATGTGAAGAGGTCAAAATATCAACATGAACAGGAGTTTGGAAGAAGTTGATTCCAGTCCTCATGGATGTCTTTGAGGGGTTCAAGATTTCAGTGGAGGAAGTAACTGCAGATGTGGTAGAAACAGAGAGAGAACTAGAATTAGAAGAGGAGCCTGAAGATGTGACTGACTTGCTGCAAATCTCATAATAAAACTAACAGATGAGGAGTTGCTGCTGATGGATGAGCAAAGAGAGCAGTTTCTGGAGATGGAATCTGCTCCTAGTAAAGATGCTGTGAAGATTGTTGAAATGACAACAAAGGACTTAGAATATTATATAAACTTAGTTGATAAAGCAGCAGCAAGTTTTGAGAGGATTGTCTCCTATTTTGAAAGAACTTCTGCTGTGGATAAAATGCTATCAAACAGCACTGCATGTAACAGAGAAATCATTTGCGAAAGGACGAGTCGATGTATGTGGCAGATTTCATTGTCGTCTTATTTTAAGAAATTGCCACAGTCACCCCAGCCTTCGGCAGCCAGCACCCTGATCAGTCAGCAGCCATCGACATTGAGGCAAGACCCTCCGCCAGCAAAGAGATTACAGTTTGCTGAAGGCTCAGATGATGGTTAGCATTTTTTAGCAATAAAGTATTTTTAATTAAGTTATGTGTATTGATTTTTTAAGACATAATGCTGTTGCACACTTAATAGACTATAGTATAGAATAAACATAACTCATATGCAGTGGGAAACCAAAAAATTCATGTGACTCACTTTATTGTGACATTCACTTTATTGAGGTGGCCTGGAACTGAACCCACAATATCTCTGAGGTATGCCTATAGTCATACCTTCCTGTTACAAGAATAGCATAAAGATGGAGATATTTATAGGGGTGTCAGGCCAACCTTGTTAGCTATGCACCTTCTAATTACCAGTGGCCAGATCATCTGTATAACGTGAGCTAGTCTCCAGAGGTCATACAAAACCTGTGGGCTCTAAAGCGCCTTCTCTGGCTGGCATAACCAAGTTCTCATTAAGCCCTAAAATATTGTATATACACATACAGTAACTCATTAGGGGCATGTTAAAGGAATGAAGTCCAGAAAAGCAGGCATCTAGGCCTGCATAATGCAGGAGCCACTGAAACTCTGTGTAATTGCCCACCCACTAATCTGTCCTTAATAGGACAACATGATCTTAAGTTTTAGGAGCTTAAACTTTCCAACTCTAAAGAAACATGTTCAAAAAGACTTTAGCTTCAGAATTAAATACCATTGCCTTTCCTATATAGCCCTCTTCTGTTCTATTTCCTCTTATTTTCAAATTATTAACCCCATAAACCAGTGCTCAACAAACTCTAGGGGGCCCTTATTCAACATTTGGTATGTGGCCAGGAATGGCAGTTCTGACACTCATATTCTCAGCATTCTTCAACCAAATTAATTAACCTTTATGTTGACTGTACCTAACGCTGTGCAGAAGAGTTAGAGCTGGTAGCTGTTAACTCTAATGATACCAACACTGGTTCTGAAGTTTTAGTGTGCATGCCATTGCCTGGGGCACTTGTTAAAAAGAACAGATTCCTATCCTCACTACATCCCTAGGTCTGAGATCCACTGTTATCTCCCTTTTTTTAACTAATGATTTTGGTTACTTTGAACTCACAATGAGGTATGCTGATATAGATTACCTAGGATCTATCATCAAAAGCAACATACTATCTTAAGATATAATCATCCCTCTGAATAAAACTTACTGATGGAATTTATTTAAAAATTGTATGTTATATCATGTTATATCCTGGATTTTTATAGGATGAGAATATAAGAAAAGTATTTGTGGTATGTTTTAGTATCTTTTATAAAATTCTACCTGAAAAACAGTTCTCCGTTGTTTTACTCAAATTCCCCAACAATCAGTTCCCCCCCTTGGATTTAATGCTAGGATAAAATCTGTCTTGTTTTAGGGGAAAAGTTGTCTGGTCTCATTAGATAACAAGATCAATACAAATTTTGTACATTTTTGTCTTAGTTCTCAGGATATTCGGAACCAATTCGATGCTCAACTATATTAATATATCCCACCTGTCAGGCACATCCATTTGCCTGTTCTTTTTTAAATGATTGATTGATTGATTGATTGATTGACAGAGTAAGCCATCTCAAATTCCTGCTTTCAAGAAGTATGTTATACATAAGTAAAAATTTACTCATATTCTCATCATGGAAGATTATTAAGTTTTAGCTTGTGGCTACTTGAAAATAAATTTGCCAAAAATATTGCCTTTTGGAGCATGTTTTAACTAGCTTTGTACTTTTTATTTACATTTAGCTTCATCAAACAGGATTATTGAAAGGATATTCTCTGGGGCAGTAACAAGGTAAGAAAAAGCATCTGAGTTTTAAAATGAACTACAAGTAATGCTTAACAATGTCATTTTAGCAAGGCTTCCTGCATAATTTGTCAGTGCTGTAGGTCAGATAATACCCTACAAAACATGCAGTTGTGGCTTCATACAAGATGGCGGTAATTCTTTAATACATGGGCATTAGTCCTTTATCTAAATACAGGTAAAAGTATTTAACCTGCTGATTATTTGTATTCAAATTAGAAACCAGATTTCTTTCTTCATATCTACAAATACTTTCTGATTTCATCCTCTAGGCATTTGAAAATAAGATAGGCAATGCAAGGGGTTGCCCTTTGTGAGGTTTCCAGCATTCTATTTTTTTTAACTTAATTTCCAAAGAAATGTTACTTTATTTCTTAGTCTCTCATAGTACTAAATTTATCTGAGTAATTGCTCAGGAAACTTTATAACTATGTGTTTTCTTCAGGGGAAAAACAGTACAGAAAGAGGGAAGAATGAGCTATGCAGATTTTGTTTGGTTCTTGATTTCTGAGGAAGACAAAAGGAACCCCACCAGGTATGACTTCTGAGTTTCCTTTGCCAAGATTTTAAACCCATGAGCAAAGCTTGAAAAATTCATGGTGTATACGAGTGAGTGCCAGCTCAACTAGGGGTGCCAAGATGGGTTTGACTTAGTCTCTGCCCTCAGACTGAATGTAACCACAGTGTATCAAGAGAAGTGCTCTTACCCCTGGAAACAAAGGTGAAGTGACATGTGAGCTGGCCCTGAAGGATATTAAGCATTTATATGGAATATGGGAATAGATGCTGTGGATTTTAGTTGTTTCATGATATTCCTTGTTCAGTAGTAAATTGGACAGGAAAGAAGAGCAAACTGCGGATGACTAGTATATGAGAACATGCACTCATTCTCCCAGTTAGAATCATCTCTCCCTTTGCTTGGCATACCTTGATTTGTCGCTGTGAGTTTATCCATCTGTTTCTTACACCTCTGTAACACTGTGTTACACAAGCTAGGAACAAGAAGAAAAGAGGGACATAGATTTTTGTGTCCCTCTCTTCTTTTTATTCCTAGCTTGTGTAACACAGTGTCCTGCACATAGCTTCTGCTCAGTATCAAGGAAGGGAGAGTCTGCAGTCCCTGATGCTGCCTGCTGGTATTACTGACTCAGCTGTCTGCATGTTAGTTCAAAAAGTTATCTAAATGTTGGATATATGGTTTTTGGAAATCATTGAAATGGAAATAAAACTAATTTATTTCATGGCCAGCATGTTGTCCATTTCAAAGATAGTAATTTGTTGTTCATGTAGACAACTTAGAAAACATGGCTAAAGCAGAAGAAAATAAATTTTAATACTAATAATTCTAACACTCAGAAAAAGACACTTAAAAATTGGTATGTGTTGTACAGTCTTTTTCATATAAACTTTTACATTCTCTTTGGACATGTAGGTTAATTAATTCCATAGGATTAGATTTAATCCTTTGGAATGTTATCTCCTAATATCCTCTAGTAGTTTTAGCTAAATAGTTGTAACATCCACTATATTTTTCCTTAAAATAAATTCCGCAGGAAAGGAATTGCTAGGTTAAAGGATGTAGACATTTTTAAGAGCATTTATAAAAGTATTAAATTGATTTTCAGAAGAACTATCATTTTATACCTTTATCAACAAAGTATTGAGCATATTTTCTATAACCCTTATTCACACTGGGTATCTTCCTCTTAAAAATATTTTCAAATTTGATAAGTAAAGAATTCAGTATTATCTTTTTTGCATTTCTTTGATTGCTAGTGAGGCTGAATTTTTTTTAAGACATACTGAATTTTTTTTTTGGCTGCTTTGGGTCTTCGTTGCTGCATGTGGGCTTTCTCTAGTTGTGGCGAGCGGGGACTACTCTTTGTTGCACTGTGCGGGCTTCTCATTGTGACAGCTTCTCTTGTTGCGGAGCACGGGCTCTAGGCACGTGGGCTTCAGTAGTTACAGCATGCAGGCTCAGTAGTTGCAGCATGCAGGCTTCAGTAGTTGCGGCACACGGGCCCTAGAGTGTGTGGGCTTCAGTAGTTGCAGCACACAGGCTCTAGGGCATGCAGGCTTCAGTAGTTGTGGTGCACAGGCTCAGTAGTTATGACACACAGGCTTAGTTGCTCTAAGCAACATGGGATTTTCCCAGACCAGGGATTGAACCCATGTTCCCTGCATTAGCAGCAGGATTCTTAACCACTGTGCCACCAGGGAAGTCCCGAAGCTGAATTTTTTTCATACATTTTTGGCCATTTTTATTTCATCTTAGGTGACTTGCCTTTTCATGTTTTTTGCTCATTTCTGCTGGATTAATTTTTTAAGTTTATCATTTTATCACAAATATACATCAAATATTAAAAATTTTAAAATACATACATTCAGAAACCTTAATATAAAATTCATTCATAATTCTTTACTCCATAGTTAACATTTAGGTATATGTCCTCCTACCTCCTCCTCCTCCTCCCTCCTCGTTCCCCTCCATCCCCTCCTTTCACTCCTCCTCCTCTCTCTTTCTCTCTGCACCAAGTGAGAAATCATTGTATCATTTAGTGTACAGTTCTGTGATACACTTCTTCATGTAAGAGTATATTTCTATGCCAGTAAGTGTGCATGTTTATAATTTACCATTAATCCATTATTTCGAATGTTTAGATGTTCTTTTTAAATTTATTTTATTTATTTATTTTTGGCTGCTTTGGGTCTTCATTGCTGCATCGGGCTTTCTCTAGCTGCAGCGAGCAGGGGCTACTCTTCATTGCAGTGTGCGAGCTTCTCATTGTGGTGGCTTCTCTTGTTGTGGAGCATGGGCTCTAGGTGCCTGGGCCTCAGTAATTGTGGCACATGGGCCCAGTTGCTCCGCGGCATGTGGGATCTTCCCAGACCAGGGCTCGAACCCATGTCCCCTGCATCGGCAGGTGGATTCTTAACCACTGCACCACCAGGGAAGCCCTAGATGGTTTTAATTACCTAAATTTCCGAAGATTTGAAGGCTGTGCATCTTTCCGTTTCTTGCCTTTTTGGTGTTCTGTTAACGCTCTCAATTTCAATCTTTTATCTTTCATGTTTACTTAATTATGAAAAAGCTTTCCTCAAATAGTTCCCATCTTTTCCTCCTATTATCCCATAGGAACAAATGATATAAATGATAATAAAGAAACTTTATATAACAAACATGAATATATACTTGTTCGCCTTTCTTCTATCAGCTTCTTTAAAAAACATAAATTATATACTATAATAATTAGGACAATATATTATTGGGTTTGTAGTATATAGAGATGTGATATACATAACAATAGCATAAAAAAGAGGGATGAGGGAATAGTTATATAGGAGTACCGTTTCAGTATCTCACAGGAATTAAGTATAAATCTGAAGTAATTCTAAGAAGTTAAAATGTATATGGTAAGCCCTAGAGCAACCAGCAGAAAATTAACTCAAAAATACATAGTAAAAAAAAAATCATTAAAAGAGTTAAGTGTCCCACTTAGAAAATATTCAGTTAACTGTAAAAGAAAGCAATAAAGGAAAAATAGAGGAAAAACTCCAAGACACATAAAAAACAAAAAGTAAAATGGCAGACATAAGTCCAACTATAACAATGATAACATTAAATGTGAATGGATTAATCGTTTCATCAAAACGCAGATTTTCAGACTGGATAAAAAAAAAACACGTTTTCTGGATACAATTCTGTGCTGTCTATATGAGACACAGATTAGATTTAAAGATACAAGGGGGGAAAAAAAGGAAAAGGAAGGATCAAGATATGCCATGCAAACAACAATCATAAGAAACCTGGAGTGGCTGTATAAATATCAGAGGACATAGACTTCAAAACAAAAACTGTTACTAGAGACAAGGACATTCTATTTCATAAAAGGGTCAATCCAACAGAAAGACATTAAAATTATAAACATATATGCATGTAACAACACAGAACCCTAAAAACATGAAACAAAAACTGACAGAATTGCAAAGAGAAGTAAATAATTCAACAATATTTGGAGACTTCAGCACCCCACTTTCAGTGATGGACAGTCAGGAAGAAGATCAACAAGGAAATAAAAGTCATGAACAATACTATAAACAAAACTATAAATCAACTGGACCTAACACATATCTATAGAACTCCCCACCTAAGAACAGCTGAATATATCAATATATTCTTCTCAAGCATATAGAACATTCTCCAAGATAGAGTATGTGGTAGGCCATATAATAGCCTCAAAAAATATAAAAAGTGAAATTACACAAATTATGTTCTCTGACCACAATGGAATAAAATTAACAGACAGAAACTTGAGGATTCACAAATATGCAGAAACAACGCACTGCTTGAATAACCAATGGATCAAAGAAGCATACCTAAAGGAAATTAGGAAATAATTTGAAATGAATGAAAATGAAGGAACAACATACCAAAACTTTAAGATGAGCAAAAAGGAAAACATAGTATACCAAGACTTATGGGATGAAGCTGTAAATCCATCTATTGAAAAAGAAAAAATGTCTTAAATCAATAACCTAACCTTCCACTTTTAGACGCTGGGAAACAAGAGCAAATGAAGTATAGCAAACAGGAAAAAAAAAGATTAAAATTGATAAATGAGAGAATAAGAAAACAGTAGAGAAAGTCAGTGGAGCCAAAAGTCAGTTCTTTTGAAAATATCAGTAATGTTGATAAGGCTTTAGCTATACTGATCAAGAAAAAAAGAGAACATACAAATTATTAAGGTCAGAATTAAGAGGGAACATGACTACTGACCATAAAGGAATGAAAAGGATTATAGTATATATATATTATATATAACAACTTTATGCTAACAAATTAGGTAGCAGACAAAATGAACAAATTCCTAGAGAGAGCCAAACTACTAAACTGGTTCAAGAAGAAATTAAAAATCTGAATAAGAAAAACAGTCCTGGGCTGAGGTAGCTTCATTAAAGGATGCTACCAAACATTTTTAAAAAATAACAGTTTTTTACAAACTCTTTGAAAAAATGAAAGAGGAAGGAACACTTCCAAATTCATTTTATAAGGCCAGTGTTACCCAGATACCAAAACCAGACAAAACATTACAAGAAAACTGTAAACCACTATCCTTTATGAATATAGATACAAAAATACTCAACAAAATTAGGAAACTTAATCTAGCAAAATATGAAAAAGATTATATACCATGATTAAGTGAGACTTATCCCAAAAATGCAAGGTTAGTTTACCATCTAAAAACCAAGCAATGTAACACATCATATTAATAGAACAAAGGATAAAAACCACATGATTGGCCCAGTAGTCTCAGCAAAAGCAGTTGAAAAAGTTCAACATTGCTTCATGATTTAAAAAAAAACAACACAGATTAAACATGGACAGGAATTTCCTTGACCAGATAAAGCATATCTATGAAAAACCTACAGCTAACAACTAGTTAATGGTGAAAGTTTGAATGCTATTTTCCAAAGATCAGGAAAAAGACAAGGTTGTCTGCTCTATTCAACATTGGATCCTAGACAGGATTATCAGGCAAGAAAATGAAATAAAAAGCATACAAATTGGAAAGGAAGAAGGAAAATTATTTTTTAATGTAACTTTTAAAATTTATTAATTTATTTCTTTTTGGCTGTGTTGGGTCTTCATTGCTGTGTGCAGGCTTTCTCTAGTTGTGGTGAGCGGGGGCTAGTCTTTGTTGTGGCGTGCAAGCTTCTTATTGCAGAGCACGGGCTGTAGGCTTCTGAGCTTCAGTAGTTGTGGCACAAGGCTCAGTAGTTGTGGCTTGCGGGCTCTAGAGCGCAGACTCAGTAGTTGTGACACGGGCTTAGTTGCTCCACAGCATGTAGGATCTTCCTGGTCCAGGGCTTGAACCTGTGTCCCCTGTGTTGGCAGGCGGATTCTTAACCACTGCGCCACCAGGGAAGTCCCCAAAACTATCAATTTAAATATGATATTATATACAGGAAATCCTAAGAAATCAACCAAGAAACTGTTAGAACTTAATAAAGGTTAATTTCAATTTGCAAAATCAGTTTACAAGATTGATAAAATACATAATATCAGTTTACAAAAATCAATTGTTTCTGTGCATGAAAAATCCAAAAATGAAATTAAGAAAATAATTCCATTTATAATAGCAGCAAAAAGAATAAAATACCTAGGAATAAATTTAACAAAAGAAGCATAAAACTTACACCGTGAGAACTATAAAATATTGTTGAAAGAAACTAAGGAAGATCTAAATGAAACAAAGATATCCCATGTTCATGGATCAGAAGGCTTAATATTGTCAGCATGGCAGTTACTCCCCAAACTGATCTGTAGATTCAAAGCAATTCCTAACAAAATCTCAGCTACTTTTTTGTTGTTGTTTTTGCAATAATGGAAAAACTGAATCTTGAATTCATATGGAAAAACAAAAGGATCAGGGTAACCAAAACAATCTTGAAAAAGAATAAGATTATAGGACTCATACTTTGATTTCAAAATATACAAAGCTGAAGGAAAGACCATGTAATACTAGCAATAAAGACAGACATACAGACAAATGGAATTGAATTAGGAGTCCAGAAGTAAATCCTCACATTTATGGTAACTGATTTTCAACAAGGATCTTAAGTCACAATTCAATGGGGGGAAAAACGTCTTGTAACAAGTGGTGCTGGACACTGGATATCTACATGCAAAAGAATGAATTTGGACCCCTACCTCATGTTATACAAAAACATTAGCTCAAATGGATCACAGACCTAAATGTAAGAGCTAAAACTATAAAACCTTTCAGAAGAAAGTATAGGAGTAAATTTTCATGACCTTGGTTAGATGCAGTTTCTTGGATGACACCAAAACCACAAACAACAGAAGAAAAAAATGAATGAATTGGACTTCATCAAAATTTTAAAAATTTATGCTTCAAAAAACAACATCAAGAACATGAAGGATAACCCACAGCATGGGAGAAAATATTTTTAGATGATATATCTGATACATAACTTGTATCTAGAATATATAAATAACAAACTCAATAATAAAAAGACAGATTACTCAATTTTAAAATGAGCAAAGGATCTGAATAGACATTTCTCCAAAGAAGATACCTATACAGCCAATAAGCACATAACAAGATTCTTGATATCACTGTCATCAAAGAAATGCAAATCAAAACCACAGTGAGATAGCACTTTACACCCACTGGGATAGCTATGAATTAAAAGTCAGATAATAAACAAGTGTTGGCAAAGATGTGGAGAAATGGGAACCCTCATACACTGCTATTGGGAATGTAAAATGCAGCAGCCGCTATGGAAAACACTGACAGTTCCTCAAATGGTTATAGTGTTACCATATGACCCAGAAATTCCACTGCTAGGAATATACCCGAGAGAAATGAAAACATATCCACACAAAAACTTGTACACCCAGACAAGTTTCATAGCATCACTATTTTCAGAGAGAGGGGGAAGATGGCGGAAGAGTAAGACACGGAGATCACCTTCCTCCCCACAGATACATCAGAAATACATCTACACGTGGAACAACTCCTACAGAACACCCACTGAACGCTGGCAGAAGACCTCAGACCTCCCAAAAGGCAAGAAACTCCCCACATACCTGGGTAGGACAAAAGAAAAAAGAATAAACAGAGACAAAAGGATAGGGACGGGACCTGCACTATTTTCAGTAGCCAAAATATGGGAACACCCAAATGTCTATCAATTAATAAATGGAAAAACAAATGTGATATATCCATATAATCTAATATTCAGCAATAAAAAAATATGAAGTACTACATACTATAACAGTTGAATCTTAAAAACATTATGCAGATTAAAAGACATCAACCACAAAAGACTACATATTGTATGAATACATTTATATGAGTTGTCCAAAATAGGTAAATCTATAGATACAGAAGGTATGTTAGTAGTTGCCTAGGCCATGAGGGACGTGGAGAGGCAGGGGTGGGGCAGGGAATGATGTATAAGTGCTACTAGGTATGGAGCTTCTTTTTTGGATGTGATAAAAGTTAATTGTGGTGATGGTTATACAACTCTGTGGATATACTAAAAAGCATCTGACTATACATTTTAGATGGATGAATTGTATGATATGTGAAATATATCTCAATAAAGCTGTTTAAAAAGAAGAGTTGAGATAATACAAAGTATATTCTCTGACCATAATGGAATTAATGTAAAGATCAATAAGAGAAGGATGACTGGAAATTAAACAACACAATTCTAAATAATCCTTGGGTCCAAAAGAATTTTTCAAGAGAAATTAGATATTCAAAAGATAAAGGAATACTATGAATGACATACACACACATGTAAATGTGGTGACTTAAATGAAATAGACCAATTCCATTAAAGTCACAAGTTAACAAAAGTTGTCCAAGGAGAAATACATAACCTTAATAGTTTTGTATCTATTAAAGAAAATTGAATTCATAGTTTAAAACTTTCTGAAAAAGAAATCTCTCAGCCCAGATAATTTCACTACTGTATTCTTCCAAACATCTGAAGAAGAAATATCAAATTCTGTACTACTTCCTCCAGAAAATACAAAAGGAGGGAACAATTTCCAGCTTATTTTATGAAACCAGCATTACCTTGATACCAAAACCAGACAGACACATACAAGAAAATAAAACTACAGACCAACATCCCTCATGAAGATAGACCCAAAAATCATTAACAGAATACTAGCAAGTGAAAGCTCAACTTCTCAACCTCTCAGGCCTGGCCCCTCTTCCAAAATCAGCAGATGCCCCAAGGGAAAGATGGTCACAAATGCTAGGCTCCTCCTTTCTGGATTTCCTTCTACATCTGGACACCATAGTTCTTCACTGCCCTGTTAATAGTCCAGTGCCTTCAAAAAGGATTTTTACTGCAGATTTTCTCAGTGGGAGGGTTAATCCAAAACACTTAGTTCATCATTACCAGAAGCAGAACCCTTCAGATCAACTTTTCATATCTCGAGATACATAACTGGATCTTTACTTATAGAAATATTGCCAAAAGAGGTTTTTAAGTCAAAAGCTTTCTTTTCTGCCTTGCATGTTGCCTTTCTCCTACCTAACAGCTAACATGTTGCTGAGGCCTTATTCTTTGCCAGGTAACAACTGTTTCATATGTGATGGCTTGTTTAATCTTCATATCACTATGAGTTTAGGTGTCAGTGTTCCCATTTACAGTTGAGGAAACAGACGCTCTGAGAGATTGTACATCTACAAAGTGACCTAGCTTGGATTCAAGTCCAGGTCTGTATCACTCCAAATTCTGGACTGTTTATCACTATAAGGTATGGCCTATCATGTGAGACAGCATGTTTGCATGTCTGTCTTCTTACCAGCTAGGCTATGGAATCCCTAAAAGAGCATTCTCTTGGTGTCCTGAAATTCCTTATTGCTTAAGAGACTCAAAATTAGGCATTGGCCTAATTTGTCTCCTTGGCTTCTACAGGCACTTACTAGGCACCCAGAGTATTTGTTCTCAGTGCTTCACATTATCTTACAAAAGCAGAATGTGATCAGAAGACAGTTAAACCTCACTGTTGTAAAGTAATGAAGAAAATATCTATACATCAAAATCAAACACTTATTTAAAACGTAGTAGAAATCAGATTTGTGGCTTACGAATGACATGGGTAGAAAAAAATGTATTTCATGAAAGAAGTAATATACTCACTGAAGTGTGATAAGTGCTGTGTAAAATACTACGTAAAAAATTGTGATCTTGAGTCTTTCCTGTGCCTGGTTCTGTCAGGGTTAGATATGGAAAGTGTCTTTGGATAGATTATTTTTTGTGGACAGGCTTTTGCAACCAACCCTCTTTTGGTATGTCCTTTAACCACCCCTCTGGTCTGGCTGTTTATCACGTTCTGCTTCTGCCTTGGTCTTCTGACTAGGTGTCCTCTCCAGCAACTATCTCATGCATCTTTATGTCTGAAGACACTAGGCCAGTGCCCTTGAAGGTAGTAGGTGCTAAAATATGTATACTGAATATGCAAAGGAATATACATCTAGTTAATCCCTAAGTAATAACGAAGTTCCCCGTAACTTGTTTCTGCAATAGCTTATAGGAGTTTATATCAGGAATAAGACATTTCTGGTCCAGAAGTTAATTTCATTCAGCCTGAGAACAAGGCCAAAAGGTAATCTTGTTTATGTCTATAATTGTACAAATACAATCTTTAATGAATATAATTATGCTTTAAAACTAAAAATTGGTGGCAAATATAGCAAAAATTTAACACTGGTTCTCTCTGGGTAGTTACTCCTTTTGTGTGCTTTTCTGTTTTCCAGTTTTCTTGCAATGAATAGTCATTACTTCTAGACCTAAGAAAATATTACCTTTGTTAAAAAGAACAGAGGAAAGAAAATAAATTAAATCTGCATTGGAAAAAACTTTAGAGAGTATCTATTATTTTCAATAAGAAAATTCCCTCTGAACATGTCCTATAAGTATTTAACCATCCAGTAGCCCCTGCTTCTAAACTTCCGGGGACAAATAGCTATCTACTGAGGTATATTATTTTATTTTGCCAGCTCTGAGCCTTAAAACGTTTTCTCTTCTTTGTGCATTGATCCTTTTTATGCTCTCTAATACTTACAGAATTACATCAGATTCATCTACCACACGATATTCTTCGAAACATTATATTTAAAGGCAGCTCTTATGTGACTTTGGCAAATATTGAGGCAGTTTGTCTCTTTCTTTGTGTTCTAGCTTTGATTCTCTTTTATGAGCTATTACAAAGAACTGAAGTATATGCTTTAGCTTTACTTATTTTATAGACTCTTTTATCTTAGTTCTTAATTGAAAATGCAACTGACTTTAGTTTATATTTCTTAGTAAAGTAAGTTGCCTTTCACTAAAGTCCTATTAGATAATTGCCAAAATCAAGAGGTACTTCCTTCCTATTGTCCTAATTTCTATTATCCTAAGATACGTAAGAAGGAATTTCAAGACACCAAGAGGCCTTAAAGACCACAGGACAGTCTACTGCTTCTTTCTGTACTATTCAAAACATTATTACTTAAAAAGTAATGATAAAGTGGCAAAAGAGCCACATATTACCACATTTATTGTAGCCCTCTGCTCATGAAGTCTGTGTCCTCAAGGTTTTTCTCACGATCAAGATATCAGGTCTGTCTCCTCAAGGTTTTTCACAAATCATGAAATCATGTTTCAAAGTGGGACAATATTAAAACCCTGAGAGTAGATGTGATATGACAGCCAAACTCTGCTACCTCATGTTCACTGGCTCCAGTGAATGTCTCCTCTGTTCTTTGATGGTAATGTTAAATATCAAGCTGGTACAATTTTAAAAATAGATTTCTCAAAAGAATTTTGCAAGTATTACAGTTTAATTTGTTGCAGTAATGTAAACTTTATCTTTTGGAATACAGGTGTGTTACAGATCTTAGTGTGGCTTACTTGAAAATAATTAATAGTCATAACTTAGTTATTTTCACCTTTTTCTCCTCAAAAGAGATTTTTTAAAACCATTAAGTGTATAGAGTTTCTCAGTATAGCTTAAGGCCTACAAATGGTAATTTAACCAAGAGTCTCTTAGAACCTTCTCTTGAGAAGTTTTAAATTACTGTGAATCAGTGGCTCTTTATAGAAAAATATTGTTCCCTGTTACCAATTAATGCTATTAGCTTCATATTCTATGATGAATTAGTGACATGGCTATACTTGCTACTGTAAGTGACATTGCTAAATGATAAAGTGGCCATAGTAGAGTGTGGGTAAGCTTCTAAATGAAGATAGCAACTTACCCACATATAGTACTTTTAGTCCCTCTTGAAATTCCACTAAAATGACAGTACAGAGATTTTTTTAAGGAATAAATCCATAATAACAAAGGAAAAAAGGAGAAAAAAATAAGGATTTGGAAACCAGAAAGTAAATAAATTTAGCACACTACCTGAAACCTAAGCCACCATAGGAAAAGACAAAGAAGCAACTGGATATATCGCAAAAACCTCCAAACATTCAGGACTTTGGGGTACCGGGAACATTGGAAGTAGGGGTGGGATAAAGATAGAACCAAAAATGAGGAGAGTTTATAGAAAGTTTCTTTAAGGAAACAGCTGATCTCCAGATCATCTCCTCTACCCAGGCTGGAGACTGGTGCTTTATTCCCTCAAGAGTATAAAATAGAGGGCCTCTGGACTGGGGAGCACTGGGCACAATTGAAGGTAGGGCTACCATATTGAAAACAGATGAAATGAGTGTATGCTTACTGAAAGCTAAGGTGCCCAGTCTTCATTCCTTACTCAACTTTCAGAATCTTGGCAACCTGTCCTTAACCTCTAGGCAGGAGACAAAAAGATGCTTTTCTGGAGAATCTGGCCAGCCCATGAATAAAGACCTGAAAATTTGACATTGGCTCAGCCCCAAGGAAAGAACCCAGGCAGATCATTTTACAGTAAAGCTCAGAGTCAACAAACCCATAAGCCAGAACTTCCAGTCAGCTTTTTAGCATCTACTCTTAAATATGAGCAGAGAACAAAGGATCAGTAAATACCTAAGTAAAGCTTCTTACATAAAAGATAGAGACCAAACAGATAGAAGTGGGAGGAAAGTAACTTGGATGAAACAGAATTCAGGGAGAAGGAACCTTCAGCAAAAACAACAAATACACTGTTACTAGTAGCCTCAGAGATAAGAGAAAAAATGAAATTCATAGAACATGAACAGAATGGTACTTTTAATAAAAGAAACAGCGTGGAACCAAAAAAAGAACTCTGGAAAATCAAAATTATGATAGCAGGAAAAAAAAATGTTCAGAAGATAAAGCTAGGTAGACCTCCCAAAAATAACCCCAAAATTGAAGTAATATAATATAGAGACAAGATATGAAAATTAGAAAGCCAATCCAAAAAGTCCAACATAACTAGAAATTGAAATATAAGATTTACATGGTAATTTTAAAATTCAGCCATAAGAGAGTGATGGCAGCAAGATGGTGAGTTATAAGTTTCCATTGCTCATCCCCTAACAGAAATACCAATTGAACAACTATCCATGAACAAAAATACCTTCACAAGAGCTAAGGATTCCAGGGCAGCACCAAAAGACCCAACCTTTGGGCCCACCCCAGCACCAGGCCAGCCCCTGTGTCCCCAGGCTTCAGACTCAATGCTGTATTCGAGTTCCAGGCTTACCCCAGCACCAGGCCAGCCCCTGCAACCCCAGACTCCAGGTAGGATATTGCCAACCCATCCTCCAGACTCACCCAGCACCAAGCCAGCCCCTGTGGCCTCAGACTCATCCCAATGCCAAACCAACCCTGGAAACCCAGGTTCCAACAAACCCCAGTAGACCTCAAAATTGGCCAACCCCCAGAGACCCAGGATCCAAACTCACCCTTGCAGATTCAGGTTTTAGGTACCACAGGCCCATCCCAGCACTAGGCCAGTCCCTACAGGATCAGGCTCAAGACCCACCTCTTACCATCAGTGCCCATGGACCCAGGCACAGGCCCCACTCACCTGCTGACCCAGGTACCTAAGCAGCCTACTCAAGTACTCCAGCAGTAAACCTGCTCACAGACCCCCACTAGACAACCTGTCCAAAATCTCTGAATAAGGAGACTGTTGAAAGGATTTCCCTGCCAAAGCCAATCTGTAAAGACTGAAATAAATGCCTACTTCTTCAGAGGCAGAAACACCAATGCAATGTGACAAGAATCACAAATAATCAGGGAAGCATGACACAATCAAAGGAACAAAATAAAACACTAATAACTTACCCTAAAGAAATTGAGATCTGTGAATTGCCTGACAAAGAATTCAAAATAATCATCTTAAAGGATCTCAGTGAGCTACAAAAGAACACAGACAACTAAGCAAAATCAGGGAAACAATACATGAAGAAAATGAGAAGTTCAACAAAGAGAAATCATAAAAATGAACCAAACAAATTCTAAAACAAAAGAACAAAATTACTGCACTGAAAAATTCTATAGAAAGCTTCAACAACAGAGCAATTAAACAAAAGAATCAGTGAGCATGAAAACAGGTCAATTGAAATTACCCAGTCAGAGAAAAAATAATGAAAAGCCTCCAAGACTTACAGAAGACCATGAAAATAAACAATATATGCATTATGGGAGTCCCAGAGGGAACAAAGAAAGAGAAAAGGGCAGAAAACTTATTGAAAGAAATAATGACAGAAAACTTCCCTAATCTGGAGAAGAAAATGAACATCCAGATCCATGTAGCCCAAGGAACCTCAAATAGATAAAAATATTAAGAGATCTTCACCATAGCACATTACAATCAAATTCTCAAGTCAAAGACAATTTTGAAATCAGCAGGAGAAAACCAACTCATCACATACAAGGGAACTCTTATAAGACCAGCACTGTATTTCTTAGCATACACTTTGCAGACCAGGAAAGAGTGGCATGATATATTCAAACTGCTGAAAGAAAAAACTGTCAACCAAAAATGCTATGCTGGGCAAGGCTATAGTTCAGAAATAAAGGAGAGAGAAAAACTTTCCCAGACAAAATCTGTGGGAGTTCCTCATCACTAGACCTGCCTTACAAGAAATGCTAAAGAGAGTTCTTCAACCTTTCCTTAAAGGATGCCAACTAACATAAAAACATAGGAATTATAAAACTCACTGTAAAAGTAAGAATATAGTCAAGTTCAGAATATTTTAATACTATAAGGATGATGCATAAATCACTTTTAACTCTGCTATAAAAGTTAAAAGGCAAAATAATTTAACTGTAACTACAATAATTTTATAGTGAATACACAATCCATGAGTTATAAATTGTGACATCAACAACATAAAATGTGACAGGAGGAAAAGTTAAAACATAACAGATTTTGTATGCAGTCAAATTTAAGCTGTTGTCAACTTCAAATACTTTCATAACTATAAGATGTTTCATATAAGCCTCATGATAACCAAAAATAACCAAAACAGTCAGAAACAAATTAACAAAATGGCAATAGTAAGTCCTTACCTATAAATAATTACTTTAAATGTAAATGGATCAAAATCACCAACCAAAAGACACAGAGTGGCTAAATGACTACAAACAAGATTGTACAGTATGCTGCCTACAGGAGACTCATTTTAGCTTTAAGGACACACAAAGCCTAAAAGTGAAGGGATGGAAAAAGATATTCCATGCAAATGGAAACAAAAAGAAAGCTGGGTTAGCTATCCTTATGTCAGACAAAAGATTTTAAAATAAAGACTAATAAAAGAGAAAGAAGGACATTGCAGAATGATACAGAGATCAATCCAACAGAGAATATAACAGTTGTAAGTATTTATACACTCCAACGTGTAAGAGCACCTAAATATATAAAGCAAATATTATCAGACTCAAATGGAGAAATAAACAGTACTACAATAACAGTAAGTGTTTTTACTACTGCACTTTCATCAATGCATAGATCATACAGACAGAAAGTCAATAAAGGAAATACCGGCCTTAAACAACATGTAGACCAAGTGGAACTAACAGACCTATACAGATCATTCAGATCATTCCATCCAATAGCAACAGGATACACATTATTTTCAAGTGCACATGGAACTTTCCCTAAGATCACATTTTAGGCTACAAAAAAGTCTTACTAAATTTTAAAAGATTGAGTTATATCAAGTATCTTTTCTGACCACAGTGGTGTGAAACTAGAAATCAATAACAGAAGGAAAATTCACAAATGTGTGGGAAGTAAAAAACACTCCTGAATAATATACAATGAAGGAAAATCACTTCTAAGAAGGAAGTTTATAGCAATAAATGCCTACATTAATAAAAAAAGAAAGATCTCAAATAACCTAACTTTACACCTCAACAAAGTAAAAAAGCAGACTAAACCTGAAGTTAGCAGAAGGAAGGAAGTGATAAAGATCAGAACAGAAATAAATGAAATAGAGACTAGAAAAGATCAGTGAAACTAAGAGATGTCTTTTTAAAAAGATAAACAAAATTGACAAACATTTAGCTGGACTAAGAAAAAGAGAAGACTCAAATAAAATTATAATTGAAGAGGAAGCATTACAACTGATACAGAAACACAAAAGATCATGTAAGACTACTGTAAATACTTACATGCCAACAAATTGGATAACCTAGAAGAATGGATCAATTCCTAGAAACATACAACCTACCAAGACTGAACAGGAAACCTGAACAGACCAATAACAAGTAAGGAGATAGAATCAGTAATCAGAAACCTCCCAAAAAAGAAAAGTCTGAGACCTAATGATTTCACAGTTGAATTCTACCGGTGAAAGAATGAACTCAAATTATTCTCAAACTCTTCCCAAAAAGTGAAGAGGAGGGAATACTCCCAAATTCATTTTATGAGACCAGCATTACTCTTGTACCAAAGTCAGATAAGGACACTATAAGAAAAGAAAATTATAAGCCAAGATCTCTGATAAACATAGATACAGAAATCCTCAACAAAATACTGGCAAACTGAATTTAACAACACATTAAAATGATCATACACCATGATCAAGTGGGGTTTATGTCTAGGATGCAAGGATGGTTTGACATGCAAATCTATAAATGTCACATACCACATTAAAAGAATAAAGGACAAAAGCTATACGATCAACTCAATAGATACAGAAAAGCATTTGACAAAATTGAACACCCTTTCATGATTAAAAAAAAAAAAACTCTTATCAAGTTAGGTGTAGAAGGAATGTACCTCAACATAATAAAGGCTATGTATGACAAGTCCACAGCTAACATAATACTCAATGGTAAAAAGGTGAAAGCTTTTCCTCTAACATCAGGAACAAGACAAGGATGCCCCACTCTTGCCACTTTTATTCAAGTGGAAGTCTTAGCCAGAATAATTAGGCAAGAAAAGTAAAGAAGAAGTATCCAAACCAGAAAGGAAGAAGTAAATTTTTTTCTTTGCAAATGGCATAATATTATATACAGAAAACCCTTAAAGACCACAAAAAACTGTTAGAAAAAAATAAATGAATTTCAGAAAGTTGCAGGATACAAAATGAACCTACAAAAATTAGTTGCATTCCTATACACTAACAACACTGAAATATATAAAATCTTAATGAAAGAATATGAAGAGGACAGAAGAAAATGGAAAGATACCCCATCTTCATGAGTTGGAAGAATATTGTTAAAATATCCATGTTACTCAAAGTGATCTACAGAGTCAGTGCAATAACTATCAAAATTCCAATGACATTTTTACAAAAATAGAAGAACAATTCTAAAATTCATACAGTACTAGAAAAGAACATGAAGCAATGTTAATGAACAAAAACAAAGCTGGAGGCATCACACTACCTGATTTCAAAATATACTACAAAGCTATAATAAAACAGCATAGTACTGGCATAAAAACAGACATATATACTAATGGAACAGAGTAGAGAACCCAGAAATAAATCCATACATTTATGGTCAACTGATCTTTTTCTTTTGGCTGTGTGGGTCTTTGTTGTTGCATGCAGGGGCTACTCTTTGTTGTGGTGCACAGGCTTCTCATTGTGGTGGCTTCTTTTGTTGTGGAACACAGGCTCTAGGCATGTGGGCTTCAGTAGTTGTGGCATGCGGGCTCAGTAGCTGTGGCATGCAGGCTCTAGAGCACAGGCTCAGTAGTTATGGCGCATGGGCTTAGTTGCTCCGCAGCATGTGGGATATTCCCGGACCAGGGCTCGAACCCATGTCCATTGCATTGGCAGGCAGATTCTTAACCACTGCACCACCAGTGAAGTCCCTGGTCAATTGATCTTTTTCAAAGGTGCCAAGAACACACATGAGGAAAGGACAGTCTCTTCAATAAAGGGTGTTGGAAAAAAATAATAAAAGGTGTTGGAAAAACTGGTTATCCATACGCAGAAGAATGAAATGGGACCATTTTCTCACTCCATATAAAAAATCAACTCAAAATGGATTGAAGACTTAAATGTAAGACCTGAAACTATAAAACTACTAGAAGAAAACATAGGGAACAAGCTTCTTGACATTGATTTGTGGGGGTGGGGGAATATATCCCAAAAGCACATGCAACAAAAACAAAAATAGACAAATAGAATTGAATCAAACTAAAAAGCTCCTAGTGGGAAACAACAGAGTGAAGAGAGAACCTATGGAATGGGAGAAAGTATTTGCAAACCATACATCTGATATTGAAAATATTATAAGGAACTCTAACAACACAATACCAAGAAAACAACTAATTTTAAAAATAGACAAAGAGGGGACTTCCCTGGTGGTCCAGTGGGTAAGAGTCCATGCCCCCAATGCAGGGGGTCCAGGTTCAATCCCTGGTTGGGGAACTAGATCGCACACGCCTGCCACAACTAAGAAGCCTGCAAATGCAGCTAAGAAGTCCACATGCCACAACTAAGAAGTTTGCATGCTGCAACTAAAGATCCTGCATGCCACAACTAAGACCCGGCACAGCCAAAATAATAGAAAGAAAGAAAGGAAGGAAGGGAGGGAGGGAGAGAGGGAGGGAGGGAGGAAGGAAGCAAGAAAGAAAGAATACAAATAGACAAAGGACCTGAATAGAATTTCTCAAAAGGAGACATACAAATGGCCAACAGATAAATGAAAAGATGCTGAATATCGCTAATCATCAGGGAAATACAAATCAGAACCACAACAAGATTTCACCTCAGACCTGTTAGAATGGCTTTTATCAAGAAGACAAAAGGTAACAAATGAGGATGTAGAGAAAAGGGATCCCTGGTACACTGTTGATGGGAATGTAAATTGGTACAGCCATTATAGTAAAGAGTATGGAGGGTTCCTCAAAAAATTAAAAATAAAACTAACTTATGATCCAGCAAATCTACTTCTAGGTATATATCCAAAGGAAATGAAATCAGTGTCTTTTTTTTTCTTTCATTTACTGAATACTGTTTTATTTCTGAGCAAAAATGGAAATATGCTAGTGGCATGTGACATTTTCTGGGCTCTAAAGAAACTCTCCTTTCTCAAATGATGACTGATTTAGAACCAAATGTAATGGTCTTTTTAACCACAGTAAATTATTAAGATAATTTTTGTTTCTAACTCCAAGCCCTTAAAAGTACAGGCTTCAAAGACTAGCCCCTTAACTTAAGCAAAATATTCTCTGACATAAATCGTAGCAATATTTTCTTAGATAGTCTCCCAAGGCAAAAGAAAGAAAAGCAAAAATAATCAAATGGGACTTAATCAAACTTAAAAGCTTTTGCACAGCAAAAGAAACCATTAGCAAAATGAAAAAACTTACGGAATGGGAGAAAATATTTGAAAAGATGGGACTAACATGGGGTTAATTTCCAAAATATATTTTACATACAACTCAAAATCAAAAAAACAAACCACCCAGTGAAAAAAAGGGTAGATCCAGAAATAAACCCACACATCTATGATCAATCTATGACAAAGGAGGCAAAAATATACAGTGGAGAAAAGAAAGTCCTTCAATAAGTGGTGCTGGGAAAACTAGACAGCTACATGTAAAAGAATGAAATTAGAACATTCTCTAACACCATAAACAAAAATAAACTCAAACTGGATTAAAGACCTAAATGTAAGACCATATACCATAAAACTCAGAGGAAAACATGGGCAGAACTCTGTTTGACAGAAATAGCAGCAATATCTTTTTTGATCCATCTGCTAGAGTCATGGAAATAAAAACAATAAACAAATGGGACCTAATTAAACTTAGAAGATTTTGCACAGCAAAGGAAACCATAAACAAAACAAAAAGACAACCTACAGAATGGGAGAAAATATTTGCAAACGATGCGACCAACAAGGGATTAATTTCCAAACTATACAAACAGCTCATACAGCTCAATATTAAAAAAATAAACCCAATCAAAAATGGGCAGAAGACCTAAATAGACATTTCTCCAAAGAAGACATACAGATGGCCAGCAAGCACATGAAAAGATGCTCAACATCATAATTATTAGAGAAATGCAAATCAAAATTCCAGTGAGGTATCACATCACTCTGGTCAGAATGGCTATCATCAAAAAGTCTGCAAACAATAAATGCTGGAGAGGGTGTGGAGAAAAAGGAACCCTCCTACACTCGCACTGTTGGTGGGAATGTAAACTGGTACAGCCACTACAGAGAACAGTCTGGAGGTTCCTTAAAAAACTGAAAATAGAGCTACCGTGTGATATGATCCTGCAATCCCATTCCTTGGCATATATCCAGAAACGATGAAAACTCTAATTCAAAAAGATACATGCACCTTAATATTCATAGCAGCACTGTTTATACTAGCCAAGACATGGAAACAACCCAAGTGCCCATCAACAGACAGTTTAAGGAGATGTGACATACATATATATGTATATGATTTAGCCATAAAGAAAGAACGAAATATTGCCATTTGCAGCAACATGGATGGACCTAGAGATTATCTTACTAAAAGTGAAGTAAGTCAGACAGAAAAACACAAATATTGTATATGTGGAACCTAAAAAATAATACAAATGAATCTGTATACAAAAGAGAAACAGACTCACAGACATAGAAACAGACTCACAGGTTATTTGTAATAACCTGTAAAGGAAAATAATCTGAAAAAATATATATATCTGAATCACTTTAAACTAACACAATATTGTAAATCAACTATACTTCCATTTAAATAAATAGATAGATAAATAAATAAAATAGTCACTTTGCCCACCTCCCCCAAAGAAAAAAGACTGGCCTTTTCTCAAATTACTACAGTTGCAACTTGTGTCTTTTCTTTCTTTTTCCTTTTCTACCTCTTTTTTCCCCTTTTTTAGGTATAACTGACATATAACATTATACTAACATTATATTAGTTTCAGATGTACTTCATGATTTGCTGTTCATATGTATTGCAAAATGATCGCCGCAATAAGTCTGCTTAACATCTGTCACCATACATGGTTACACTTTTTTTTCTTGTGATGAGAACTTCTAAGATCTACTCTCTTAGTAACTTTCAAATATGCAGTACAGTATTATAAACTATAATTACCATGCCATACATTACATCCCAGGACTTATTTATTTTATAATTGGAAGTTTGTAGTATTTGACCCCCTTAACCCATTTCACCCACCCCCTACCCTACTCTGGCAAATACCCATCTGTTCTCTGTATCCGTGATCTCTCAGTTTGGGGGTTTGGTGGTGGTGGTGGTAGTTTTTAAATTCCATGTGTAAGTGAGATCATACAGGATTTGCCTTTCTCTGACTTACCTACATAATGCCCTCAGGGTCCATCCATGTTGTCACAAATGGCAAGGTTTCAATCTTTTTTATAACTGAGTAATATCCCATTGTGTATATATACCACATTTTCTTTACCTATTCATCCATTGATGGAAATTTAGGTTGTTTCCATATCTTGGCTATTATAATTAATGCACAGTGAACATGGGGGTGCATACATCTTTTTGAGATGTTGCTTTTTCTTTTGATAAATACCCAGAAGTGGAACTGCTAGATCATATGGTAGTTCTCTTGGCAATTTTTTAAGGAGCTCCCTGCTGTGTTCCATAGTGCTGCACTAATTTACATTTCACAGCACACAAGAGTTCCCTTTTCTTCACATCCTTGCCAATATTTGTTATTCCTTGTCTTTTTGATAACAGTCACTCTGACAGGTGTGAGGTGTCTCACTGTGGTTTTGATTTTCATTTCCCTGATAATTAGTGATGTTCAGCATCTTTTCATGTACCTGTTGGCCATTTGTATGTCTTCTTGGAAAAATGTCTATTAAGATCCTCTGCCATTTTTTCAGTTTGTTTTTTTACTGTTGAGTTTTATGAGTTCTTTATATATTTTTAATATTAACCCTTATCAGCTATATAATTTGCAAATATTTTCTCTTATTCGGTATGTTGCCTTTTTATTTTGTTGATGGTTTCCTTTGCTGTGCAGAAACTTTTTAGTTTGATGTAGCTTACTTGTTTATTTTGTTGGCTTGCTTTTGGTGTCAGAGCCAAAAAAATTCATTGCCAAGACCAATGTCAAGGAGCTCACAGCCTAGAAGCTAGAAGTTTTACAGTTGCAGGTCTTACATTCAAGTCTTTAACCCATTTTGAGTTGGTTTTTGTATGTGATGTAAGACAGTGGTCCAGTTTCATTTTTTTGCATGAAGCTGTCCATTCTTCACAACACCCTTTATTGAAGAGACTGTCCTTTCCCCATTGTATATTCTTGGTTCCTTTGTTATAAATCAATTGACCATATATGTGTGGGTTTATTTCTGGGCCCTATTCTGTTCCACTGATCTGTGTGTCTGTTTTTATGACAATCATACTGTTTTGATTATTATAGTTTCGTAGTATATTTTGAAATGAGGTAGTGTGATGCTCCAGTTTTGTTCTTCTTGCTCAAGTTTGCTTTGACTATTTGGGATCTTTTATAATTCCATACAAATTTTAGGATTGTTTGTTTTATTTATGTGGAAAATGCCATTGGAATTTTGATAGGGATTTCATTTAATCTGTAGATTGCTTTGGGTAGTATGGACATTTTAACAACATCAATTATTCCAGTCCATGAGAATGAAATATCTCCATTTATATGTATCTTCAATTTCATTCATCAGTGTCCTGTGGTTTTCAGTGCACAGATCTTTCACCTCTTTGTTTAAATTTATTCCCAAGTATTTTATTTCATTCTTGATGCAGTTGTAAATGGGGTTGTTAATTTCTCTTTCTGTTAGTTCACTGTTACTGTACAGAAATGCAACAGATTTTTGTATATTGATTTTGTATCTTGCATTTTTACTGAGTTTATTTATTAGTTTTCTTACAGTTCTTTGGTGGATTCTTTAGGGTTTTCTATATATAATATTATATCATCTGCACATAGTGACAGTTTTACTTCATTTCAAATTTGGATGGCTTTTATTTCTTCCTCTTGCCTAATTGCTCTGGCTAGGACTTCCAGTGCTACATTGAATAAAAGTAGCAAGAGTGGGTACCCTTTTCTTGTTCTTGGTCTTAGAGGAAAAGCTTTCAGCTTTTCACCATTGAGTATGATGTTAGCTATAGACTTGTTATATATGGCCCTTATTATGTTGAGGTATGTTCCCTCTATACCCATTTTGTTGAGAGTTTTTATAATAAATGGATGTTGGATTTTGTCAAATGATTTTTCCATATCTATTCAAATGATCATATGTTTTTTACCCTTCCTTTTGTTAATTTGGTGTATCATGTAGATTGATTTGCAGATGTTGAACCATTCTTGCATCCCTGGAATAAATCCCACCTGATCTTGGTTTGGATCTTTTCACTTTATTGTTGAATTCAGTTTGCTAATATTGTGTTGAGGATTTTTTCATCTATAGTCATCAGGAATATTGGCCTGCAATTTTCTTTTCTTGTGGTATCCTTGTCTGGTTTTGTTATTTGGGGGTAATGCTGACCTCAAAATTAGTTTGGATGTTTCTTCCTCTCCTATTTTTTAGAAGAGTTTGAGAAGGATTAGTATTAATTCTTTTCAGATGCTTGATAGAATTCACCAGTAAACCTGTCTGGTCCTAAGCTTTTGTTTGTTGGGAGGTTTTTCATTACTGATTCAATCTCCTTACTAGTAATTAGTTCAGATTTTCTTTTTTTCATAATTCAAGTCTTGGTAGGTTGTATGTTTCTAGGAATTTATCCATTTTTTTCTAGGTTGTCAAGTTTGTTGGTGTATAATTGTTCATAGTAATCTCCTATAATCCTTCGTGTTTCTGTAGTATCACTATTACTGTTTTTTCTGTCACTTCTGATTTTATTTGAGTTCTGTCTCCCTCTCTCTCTCTCCTGTTTGGGAGTATAGCTACAGGTTTGTCAATTTTGTTCATCTTTTCAAAGAACCAGTTCTTAGTTTCATTGACTTTTCATTGTCTTTTTAGTCTCTTTTTCATTTATTTCTGCTCTGATCTTTGTTGTTTCCTTCCTTCTACTACTTTTGGGTTTCATTTGTTCTGCTTTCTCTCATTGCTGGTGGAGTAAAGTTGTTTATTTGAGGTTTTTCTTGGGTTTTGATATAGACATTTATTGCTATGAATTTTCCCCTTAGAACATTTTTCACTGTATCCTCTAAGTTTTGGTATGTTGTATTTCCATCTTGATTTGTCTCAAGGTATTTATTTACTTTCTTTTATTTCTTCTTTGACATATTAGTTGTTCAGTAGCATGTTGTTTAATCACTACATATTTGAGAATTTTCCAGTTTTCTTCTTGTAATCAATTTATAGTTTCATACAGTTGTGCTCAGAAGAGATGCTTGATATGATTTCAACTTTCTTAAGTATACTGACTTGTTTTATAGCCTAACGTATGATCTGTCTTGGGGAAAGTTTCTCATGCACTTGTGAAGAATGTGTATTTTCTTGCTTTTGGATAGAATGTTTTGTATGTATCTGTTAAGTTCATCTGATCTAACATGTCATTTAAGGCTGATGTTTCCTTATTGATGATTTTCTGTCTGGATGATCTATTCATTGATAAAAGTGTGGTATCTAAGTATCTTACTATTATTGTATTGCTGCTTATTTGTAAATTTAAGTCTGGTAATATTTGCTTTATATATTTATGTGCATAAATATTTACAAATGGTGTGTCCTCCTGTTGGATTGATCTCTATATCATTCTGTAATGCTCTTCTTTCTCTCTTATTACAGTCTTTATTATAAAGGTTTTTGTCTGACACAAGTATAACTAACCCAGCTTTCCTTTTGTTTCCATTTACATGAAATCTTTTTCCATCCCATGACTTTTAGTCTGGGCGTGTCTTTACAGTCAGTAAGTTTTTTGTATGCAACATATAGATAGGTCTTGTTTTCTTATCCACTTAGCCACTCTGTGTCTTTTGATTGGAGAATTTAGTCCATTTACATTTAAATTGTTGATAGGTATGTACTTATCGCCATTTTTTAACTGTTTTCTGATTGTTGCTGTAGTTCTCTGTTTATTCTTCTCATGTTCTCTTTATGGTGTGATGACTTTCTTTCATGGTATGCTTAGATTCCTTTCTGTTTATCTTTGGTCTATCTTTTATGGGTTATTGCTTTGTGAGTACCATGAGGCTTACATATAACAAATTATACTGAGTCAATTTTAACTTGATAGGAACTTAAGCTTGAATGCATTTTAAAGCTCTACATTTTTGCTGTCTCCTGCCATGTTTTGCTTTTGATGTCACATTTTACATCTTTTATCTTGTATATATCTTAACCAATTATTATATAGTTTTACCACTTTCATCTTTTAGCTTTCATACTAGCTTTATAAGTGATTAATTCACCATCTTTACTATATATTGGCCACTACCAGTGAGATTTATACTTTCATATGTTTTCTTGTTACTAATTAGTACCATTTTTTTAAATTTTTTAATTATTTTTTTAATTTTTGGCTGTGTTGGGTCTTCGTTGCTGTGCGTGGGCTTTCTCTAGTTGTGGTGGGCAGGGGCTACTCTTCGTTGTAGTGCACAGGCTTCTCCTTGCGGTGGCTTCTCTTGTTGCAGAGCACGGGCTCTAGGCACATGGGCTTCAGTAGTTGTGGCACGCAGGCTCAGTAGTTGTGGCTCATGGGCTCTAGAGCGCAGGCTCATTAGTTGTGGTGCACAGCTTAGTTGCTCCACGGCATGTGGGATCTTCCCGGACCAGGGATAGAACCCATGTTACCTGCATTGACAGGCAGATTCTTATCCACTGTGCCACCAGGGAAGTCCAGCACTGTTTTCTTTTTTTCAATTCAAAAAAAAGTACCTTTCTTTTATTTCTTGTAAGGCAAGTTTAGTGGTGATAAACTCCCTAAGATTTGCTTGTCTGGAAAACTCTTTATCTCTTCTATAATTCTTGATGAAAATGTTGCCTGGTAGAGTACTCCTGGCTAGAAGTTTTTTCTTTTAGTACTTTGAATATACCATCCTGCTCCCTTCCAGTCTACAATTTTTCTGCTGAAAAATCAACTTATAGGGGTTTCCTTGTATGTAGCTAGTTGTTTTCCTCTTGCTGCTTTTAAGATGCTCTCCTTGTCTTTAACTTTTGACACTTTAACTATAATATGTGTTCCTGTGGATCTCTTTGGGCTACTCTCTTTTGGAACTCTCTGGGCTCCCTGGATCCAGATGTCTGTTTCTTTCCCCATGTTAGGGATATTTTCAGCCATTATTTCTTCAATTAAGTTTTCTGCTCCTTTCTCTTCTCCTTTTCAGACCCCTGTAATGGGAATGTTGGTCTGTTTGCTGTCCCGTAAGTCTTTTAAGCAGTCTTCACTTTCTTTCAATATTTTTGTTTTGTTTTTGCTCCTCTGATTGTGTGAGTTCCACTACCCTATCTTTGAGTTCACTGATCTTTTCTTTGCTTCATCTAGTCTGCTGTTGAACCCCTCTAGTGTATTTCAGTTCAGTTATTGTATTCTTCAGTTCTGTGACTTCTATTAAGTACTTTCTTATACTTTCTGTCTTCGTTGAAGTTCTCACTGTATTCATTCTTTTTTTCTTCTGAGTTTGGTGAGCGTTTTTATGACCCTTATTTTGAACTCTTTATCAGGCAAGTCAATTATCTCCATTTCATTAAGGATTTTTTCTGAGATTTTTTTTTTCTTGTTCTTTAGTTTGGAACATATTCTTCTCTTTCTTCATTTTGCTTGACTCTCTGTGTTGGTTTCTATGCATTAGATAAAACAAACACCTCTCCCAGTCTTGAAGTAGTGGCCTCACATAGGAGATGAACCTTATGGTTCAACCCTGCCCTAGCTCGTGGTTGTCTGTCAAATCTCTGTACTTATCCAAGCATCCTATTTTAAGTTTGATGGTTCCCTGTAGTTGAGGGTATGCAAAGACCGGTCAGTGTCCCAAAAGGAAGGATCTCAGTCAGCACCTAGATTCAGGCTGATTACAAGCCAGACTCTCATCAGCAGCTCTTAAATTATGCAAATATATACAGTCCTGTGGAACCACAAGTATAAGCCCCACTGGCCATCAGAACTAAGTAATTGGGAGGTATTCCTGGGCAGCAATCGAAAAACATCAGGGGTGCCAGATGACTATATAAACTCCTTTCTGGGAGATACCAGCAGGCTGATGCAAGGCAAAGTAAGAGTGCAAAGATGGCATCCATCAGCCTGTGTTCCTGAAAGCACCTCCATAGGGCCCTAGATGTGAGCCAAACCTGAGGCCTGTGACTAAGGCCAGTGACCCAGCACACACAACTAGGCCTCTTTCACAGAAAGACTAGGTGGGGTTATATTTCACTCTGTTGTTTGTGTAGTGCTCTGAGCATGGTCGCTTACTATGAACTGTCTCTCCAGTCGTTACAGTCTCATGGTACCTGGGAATGCAAGCCTCCCTGGCCACCAGAGCCAGGTGATCAGAAGGTGTCCCCTGGGTGGCAGCCACAAAAACCAGGGCTCCAGACGTATATAAAAACTTCCCTCCAGGAGATACTGGCACGCTGGAGTGCAGCAGAGGGAGAGTATGAAGGGACTTTGAGGTCTCTGGAAGGGATTACCCTTAGATCTGTGATTAATTAAGAATTCTACCTCTCTGACTGCAGCTTTGATGGTAAGCTAATAGGCTTCTTTAACGGAGAGACTGGGCTCCTGGGTGTGTTGCCTCTTGCTGTGCCCTGGGATTGGTAGCTCTTTAAGAATTCTTTCTCCATTGGTTACAGTCCTGTGGAACCCGTGAGTATAAGCCCTGGTGGCCACCAGAGCCAGACAATCTAGAGATGTCCCTGGAGGCAGCCACAATAACTAAGGAGTCAGACAAGTTTATAAGCTCCTTCCTGGGAGATACTGACCAGCTAGAATATGGCAGAAGGGAGCTCGAAGACTGCATCCATCAGCCTTCATTCCCTGAGAGCGCCTCCACAGGCCTCTAGACGTGTGCCAAACCAGCAGCCTGCCCCTTAGGCCCAAGTTCCTGGATAAGCAAATAGGCCTCTCACTGAAAGACAAGGAGTGTGTTTCAGTCTGCTATGTGTGCTGTGCCCTGATGTGGTGGCCTGCTAAGAACTGTCTCCAATTGCTATGGTCCCATGAAACCCAGAAACACAGGCCTCCAGAGCCAGGCAATCAAGTGGCATCCCGTGGGTGGCAGCAACAAAAACTGGAGCACCAGCCTTATGTAAAAGCTTCCCTCTGAGAAATACTTGTGCTCTGTAAGGCGGAGGGAGAGTGGGAAACTGGTGCCCTGTGGCTGGAGTGAGGCGCAGAGGGAGAGTGTAAACATGGTGCCTGCTAGTCTGTCCTTTCACAGTAGCCCAGCAGGCCCCCAGATGTGTGTTAAATTAGACGCTTGCCCCTTAGGCCGAGGCTTTAAGATAAGGAAATTAGCCTCCTTAACAGAAAATCTGGGCACCTCTATAGCGGCTGCTTCTGTACTTGGCCCTGGGGCAGGTGAGTCCAAGCATGCAAGCCCTTTAAGAGCCTTTTCTCACTTCACTAGAGCATTGTAGGTCTCATGAACTCAAGCCTCATTGGTTTTCAAAGCTAAGTGTTTCAGAGAGAGTCCGGATCAAGATGGCAGAGAAAGAAAATCTAAGCTTATTTCCTCCCACAGAGCCACTAAAACTACTAAAACTATGGAACAACTGTCTCTGAGAACAGCCTGAAGACTAGCAGGACAGATTTTCTACAACCATAGATATAAATAAAAGGCCACATCAAGACAGGTAGGAGAGGCAGAGATGCAGTCCAGCAGAACCCATACCCCTGGTGTGGCAATCCCACAAGCAGGAGGGATATCGTAACCAAGGAGGTTTCCCCTGAGGAGCAAGGGGCCCCAGCCCCATGTCGGGCTTCACAGCCCACAGGCCTGCTCAGGGAAGATGAGCCCCTGCAATGTCTGGCTTTGAAAATCAGGTGGGCTTATGTCCAGGAGAGCCTAAGGCTCCACTCTTTGTGTGTGTGTGTGTGGTGTTAGAAGTGTTCTAATTCCGTTCTTTTACATGTAGCTGTGTGTGTGTGTGTGTGCGTGCGTGTGGTGTTAGGGAGCGTTCTAATTCCATTCTTTTACATGTAGCTGTGTGTGTGTGTGTGTGTGCGTGCGTGTGGTGTTAGGGAGCGTTCTAATTCCATTCTTTTACATGTAGCTGTGTGTGTGTGTGTGTGTGCGTGCGTGTGGTGTTAGGGAGCGTTCTAATTCCATTCTTTTACATGTAGCTGTGTGTGTGTGTGTGTGTGTGCGTGCGTGTGGTGTTAGGGAGCGTTCTAATTCCATTCTTTTACATGTAGCTGTGTGTGTGTGTGTGTGTGCGTGCGTGTGGTGTTAGGGAGCGTTCTAATTCCATTGTTTTACATGTAGCTGTGTGTGTGTGTGTGTGTGCGTGCGTGTGGTGTTAGGGAGCGTTCTAATTCCATTCTTTTACATGTAGCTGTCCAGTAAGGCTCCACTCTTGAAGAGCTTGCACAAACTCACTCTGAGTCCCAGCACAGAGATAGCAGCTTGGAAAGAATCTGAATCACACAAGAGGGAGATTCATTGACTAATTTTAGGGCATGTGTCAGAGGGGCAGGTTTCTGGTGAAACTTTCTCCAGGGATAGAAGTGCTGGTGGGCTCCCTTTTTGTTTTTGCTCTCCTTCCACGCAGCTGGCCTGGCTCTGGCAGGCACCATTTCTGTCATTCTCCATCAACCTACCTAACACCTGGCATCCATCCCCAGCATTCCTCTGAGAACTCACCCCACCCAACCCACCAACCTCAGCCATCCCCTCCAAAGCAACTCCCACCCTGCCCCACCTGGCAGGTGGCCCCAACCAGCACCAGTGCCCCTCAAAAGTGGCTCCTGCTAGAGGGGACCATCCTTGCACACTAATGTGCCCACAGCAATCGCAGCCAGGCCTCATGAATGGCCAGGCTGGGGACTAGCCCTGCCCACCAGGGTGTCAACAGCAGTTGCGGCCAAGCCACTCAGCTAGCCAGACCAGGGACCAGCTCCATCTACCAGTGCACCCACAGCACTTGCAGCCCAACCACAACAAGAGAACATACACAGCGCATACAGGGGATAACCAGGAGCACCTCGCTCTGGTGACCAGGGGTGATGTTGCCACTGGGCCCCACAGGACACCTACATAAGACCAGTCTTTCAAGACTGGGAGATGTAGCTGATACACATATTATGTAGAAACAAACACAGACAGTTAGGCAAAATGAGGAGACAAATAAGAAAACAAGACAAAACCAAAAGAAAAAAATTAAACAAAATGGAGATAAGCAATTAACCAGATAAAGGGTTCAAATCAATAGTCTTAAAGTTGTTCACTGGACTCTGGAGAAAAATAGATGAACTCAGTGAGAACAATAACAAGATAGAAAACACAGAAAAGAACCAATCAGAACTGAAGAATAAAATAACAGAAATGAAAAATACACCAGAGGGAATCAGCAGACTAGAGGATGCAGAAGAATGTATCAGCAATCTGAGACAGGGTAGTGGAAGTCACCCAATCAAAACAGCAAAAAATAATAATAATAATTTGTAAAATGAGGATAGTTTGGGACTTCCCTGGTAGTCCAGTGGTTAAGACTCCACACTTCCACTGCAGGGGGCCCGGGTTTGATCCCTGGTCAGGGAAGTTCCCCATGCCACATGGTGTGGCCAAAAAATAATAATAAATCAAATTAGATTAAATTTAAAAAAAAACTAAGGATAGTTTAAGGGACCTGTGAGACAACATCATGTGTACTAACATTCACATTACAAGGGTCTCAGAAGGAGAAGAGAGAGCAAAAGTTTTCTTCAAAACCTATTTGAAGAAAAATGACTGAAAACTTTCCTAACCTGGCTAACAAAACAGACATCCAAGTGCAGAAAGCATAGGGAGTCCTATATAAGATGAACCCAAGACACCCATACCAAGATACATTATAATTAAAATCTCCAAAGTTAAAGACAAAGAGAGAATCTTTAAGGCAACAAGAGAAAAGCAACAAGGGACTCCCACATAAGACTGCCAGCCAATTTGTCAGCAGAAACTTTACAGGCCAGAAGGGACTGACATGATATTTAAAGTACTAAAAGAAAGAAAGCTTACAAACAAGAATACTCTACCTGGCAAGGTTACTGTTCAGAATTGAAGTAGAGATAAAGGGTTTCCCAGACAAGTAAAAGCTAAAGGAGTTCATCACCGCTAAATAAGCCTTATTAAGAAATGTTAAAGGGACTTCTTTAAACAGAAAAGTGAAGGCCATAACTAGAACCAAGAAAATCATGTAAGAAAAAAATCTCATTGGTAAAGGCAAACATATAGTAAAGGTCAGTCACCTACAAAGCTAGTACGAAGGTTAAAAGACAAAAGTAGTAAAACAGAAAGATGCAAAATATGTCAGAAACATAAAATATCGGGGGCAGCAAATGTAGTGCTTTTAGAATGCACTCAAACTTAAATGACCATCAGTTTAAACAGACTGCTGTATACACAGACTGTTGTATATGAACCTCATGGTAACCACAAACCAAAAACATATAACAGATACACAAAAAATAAAGAGAAAGGAATACACACGTAACATGGAAGAAAGTAATCAAATCAGAAAGAAAGAGAACAAGAAACAAAAGAAGAAAGGAACAGAGAAGAACTACAAAAACAGCGGAATGGCAGTAAGTACATACCTGTCAATAATTACATTAGGGGCTTCCCTGGTGGTGCAGTGGTTAAGAATCTGCTGCCACAGGGGACACAGGTTTGAGCCCTGGTCCAGGAAGATCCCACATGCTGCAGAGCAATTAAGCCTGTGCACCACAACTACTGAGACTGCACTCTAGAGCCCACGAGCCACAACTACTGAGCCCACGTGCTACAACTACTGAAGCCCGCGCACCTACAGCTGATGCTCCACAACAAGAGAAACCTCCGCAATGAGAAGCCTGTGCACCACAACAAAGAGTAGCCCCTGCTTGCCGCAACTAGAGAAAGCCCGCATGTGGCAATGAAGACCCAACACAGCCAAAAATTAATAATAATAAAATAAATATTTTTTAAAATAATTACATTAACTATAAATGGACTAAATGCTCCAATCAAAAGACAAAGTGTGGCTGAATGGATTAAAAAAACAAGACCCATTTATATGGTTCACAGAAGACTCACTTCAGATCTAAAGACACACACACAGAATGAAAGTAAAGGGATAGGGACTTCCCTGGTGGCGCAGTGGTTAAGAATCCACCTGCCAATGTAGGGGACACAGGTTCGAGCCCTGGTCTGGGAAGATCCCACATGCCGTGGAGCAGCTAAGCCCATGAGCCAGAACTACCGAGCCCACGTGCCACAACTACTGAAGCCCGCACACCTAGAGCCCATGCTTCGCAACAAGAGAAGCCACTGCAATGAGAAGCCCATGCACCATAATGAAGAGTAGCCCCCACTCGATGCAACTAGAGAAAGCCCACATGCAGCAATGAAGACCCAACACAGCCATAAATAATTAATAAATAAAATTTTTTTAAATGGAAGTGAAGGGATAGAAAAATATTTCATGCAAATGGAAATGAATACTAATGATATTAGTATTAGATGGAAATGGAAATCTAATATTAATGATATTAGTATTAGAATACTAATATCAGGCGAAACAGACTTGAAAGCAAAGACTGTAAGAAGAGACAAAGAAGGTCATTACATAACGATCCTTGGGGTCAATCAAACAAGAGGATATAACACTTCCAAATATCTCTGCACTCAACATAGGAGCATCTAAATACATAAAGCAAATATTAACATACATAAAGAAAGAAACTGATAGTAATACAATAATAATAGGAGGCTTTAATACCCCACTTACATCAATGGATAGATCATTCAGACAAAAAAATCAATACGGAAATATTGCCCTTAAATGACACAGGTGCACTTAACAGAACATTCCATCCAAAAATAGCATAATACACATTCTTTTCAAGTGCACATGTAATATACTTTGGGTAGATCACATGTTAGGCTGCAAAACAAGTCTCAATAAATTTAGAAAGACTGAAATCATATCAAGCACCTTTTCTGAAAGTAGAAATCAATTACAAGAAGAAAACCGGGAAAAACACAGACACATAGAAGCTAAACAACATGCTTCTAAACAACCAATGATTCAATATAGAAATCAAAGAGGAAATTTAAAAATACCTTGAGACAAATGAAAATGGAAACACAGTGTTCCAAAAACTGGAGCACAGCAAAGCAGTTCTAAGAGGGAAGTTTATAGCACTACAGGCCTACCTTAGTAAACAAGGAAAACTTCAAATAAACAATTTAAGCTTATACCTAAAGAAACTAGAAAATGAACAAACAACACCCAAAGTTAGTAGAAGGAAATAATAGAGATCAGAATGGAAATAAATGAAATAAAGACTGGGGAAAAAAAGATCAGTGAAAAAAACTAAATGAAAGAGAAGTTACAACTGACACAACAGAAATACAAAGGATCATAAAAGATTACTACAGTTATTTGCCAGCAAATTGAACAACCTAGGAGAAATGGATAAATTCCCAGAAACATGCAACCTTCCAAGAGTGAATCAGGAAGAAATAGAAAATCTGAACAGATTACCAATAATGAAACTGAATTAGTAATTAAAAAAAAAAAAAGCCCAACAAACAAGCCCAGGACCAGACAACAGTAAATTCAAACAAACTTAAGGAAGAGTTAATACCTATCCTTCTCAAACTATTCCAAAAAATTGAAAAGGAAGGAACAATTCTAAATTCATTATACTGATATCAAAACCAGATAAAGACACTACAAAAAAAATTACAGGCCAATATGTCTGATGAACATAAAATGCAAAAATCCTCAACAAAATATTAGCAAATTGATTTCAATCATATAGTAAAAGAACCATACACCATTATCAAGTGTATTCCACAGATGCACGGATGGTTGTATGCACAAATCAATCAACATGATGTACTACATTAACAAAGTGAAGGATAAAAATCACATGATCATGTGACTAGATGCAGAAAAAGCATTTGACAAAATTCAGTATCCATTTTTGATAAAAACTCTCCAACAAAATGGATATAGAGGGAACATGTATCAACATAATAAAGGCCATATATGACAAACCAGCAGCTAAGAAAATACTCAACGGTGAAAAGCTGAACGCTTTTCCTCTAACATCAGGAACACGAAAAAGATTTCCACCATTGACACTTTTATTCAACATAGTATTGGAAGTGCTAGCCACAGCAATCACACAAAAAGAGATAAAAAGTATCCACATTGGAAAGGAAGTAGTAAGACTGTCACTATTTGCAGATGATATGATAATATATATAGAAAACCCTAAAGACTCCACCAAAACACTATTGGAACTAATAAATGAATTCAGTAAAACTTCAGGATACAAAATCAATATACAGAAATCTATTGCATTTCTATAGACGAATAATGAATTATCATAAAGAAATTAACATAACAATTATATTTATAATTGCAACCAAAAGAACAAAATAGCCAGGAACAAATTTTGCCAAGAAAGTGAAAGACCTATACTCTGAAAACTATCAAACACTGATGAAAGAAACTGAAGACAATATAAATGAATGGAAAGATATAAGAATTAATATTGTTAAAATGTCCATACTATCCAAAGCAATCTACAGATTCAGTGCAATCCCTATCAGAGTATCAATGGCATTTTTCATGGAATTGGGACAAATAATCCTAAAATGTGTATTGGAACCATGAAAGACTGTGAAAACCAAAGCAATATTAAGAAAGAACAAAGCTGGAGGTATCATACACCCTAATTTCAAACTATGCTACAAAGCTACAGTCATCAAAACTGTATGGTCTTGGCAGAAAAACAGACACATAGATCAATGGAACAGAATAGAGAGCCCAGAAAGAAGCCCACTCTTACATGGTCAATTAATGTACAGCAGTGGAGCCAAGAATATACAATTGGGAAAGGACAGTCTCTTCAATAAATGATGTTGGGAAACTTGACAGCTACATGCAAAAGAATGAAACTGGATCACTTTCTATGCTATATACAAAATATAAACTCAAAATGGATTGAAGACTTAAATGTGAGACCTGAAACCATGAAACTCCTAGAAGAAAACATAGGCTGTATACTCTTTTACATTGGTCTTAGCAATATATATTTTTTTGGATCTGTCTCTTCAGGCAAGGGCAACAAACAAAAATAAACAAATGAGACATCAATCTAAAAAGGTTTTGTGCAGCAAAGGAAACCATCAACAAAACATAAAGGGAACTTACTGAATAGAAATACTTGTAGATGATATATCTGATAAGGGGTTAATATCTAAAATATATTTTAAAACTCACACAATATCAAAAAAAACAAACAGTCTGATTAAAAAGTGAGCAGAGGGCATGAATAAACATTTTTCCAAGGAAGGCGTACAGATGGCCAACAGACACATGAAATGATCTTCAATATCACTAATCATCAGGGGAATGCAAATCTAAACCACAATGAGTTCCTCACATCTTTCAGAATGGCTGTTATCAAAGAGACAACAAATAACAAGTGTTGGTGAGGATATGGAGAAAAGGGAACCCTTATGCACTGTTGGTGAGAATGTAAATTGGTGCAGCCACTACAGAAGACAGTGTAGAAGTCCGTCAAAAAATTAAAAATAGAACTGCTATATGATCCAGCAATTTTACTTCCAGGTATTTACCCAAAGAAAACAAAAACACTAATTTGAAAAGATACGTGCACTCCAACGTTCAGTGAAGCATTATTCACAATAACCAACATATGGAAGTAACCTAAGTGTCCATCGATAGATAAGTGGCTAAAGATGCTGTGATACACACACACACACACACACACACACACACACACACAATGGAATTTTACTCAGCCATAAAAAAGGAATGAAATCTTGCCATTTGAAACAACATGGATGGGCTTTAAGGGTATTATGCTAAGTGAAGTACGTCTGACAGAGAAAGACAAATACCATATGATTTCATTTATATGTGGAATTTAAAAACCAAACAAACAAAATAAGACAGAAACATACTCACCAATATGGAGAACACAGTGGTGGTCACCAGAGGGTAAGGGGGTGGTTGGGTGAAATAGATGAAGGGAAATTGAGAGGTACAAACTTCCAGATATAAAATATATAAGGCATGTGGATGCACTGTATTGCATAGGGAATACAGTCAATAATACGGTAATAACTTTGGTGACAGATGGTTACTAGATATGTTGTGGTGATCAATTCATAATATGTATAAATGTCAAATCACTATGTTGTACACCTGAAACTAATATAATATTACATGTCAACTATACTTCAATTTTAAAAAAGGAGGGGAAAGAATCTAGACTTGGGGGGAGTGGTCTCGGTTGTATGTCTTTAAAAGTTTGGGTGCACAATGTGGTGTTCAAACTGTTTGCTCCTCAGGAAGAAGCTCTGGATTTTGAGTTTCTACCTGATTGTGGGTCACTGTGCTGGGTTGGGGTTTACAGCAAGATTGTGTCTCAGCATCTCCTACCCACTTAGGTGTGAGTTTTTTCTCATTTGCCCAATATGTAGGAGTCACTCAGCTAGTTTTTAGTTTTTTTCAGAGGAAATTGGTCCATATGTAGCTATAGATTTGGCATGTCTTGGGAGGAGGTGAGTTCAGGATCTTTCTACTTGACCATCTTGAACCATAACTCTGAAGTCAGTCTCTTGAAGAGATATCTGTACTCCCTTGTTCATTACAGCATTATCACAATAGCCAAAATATGGAATCAACCTAAATGTTCCTCAAAGAATAAATGGATAAAGAAAATGTGGTATATGTATACACACACAGTGGAATATTACTCAGCCTTTAAAAAGAAGGAAATCCTATCATTTGCAACATGGATGAACCTGGAGGACATAATGCTAATTGGAATAAGCCAGGCACAGAAAGACAAATAGTGCATGATCTCACTTATATGGGAATCAAAAACAAGTCAAACTTATGGAAGCAGAGAGTAGAATGGTGGTTACCAGGGGCTGGAGGTGTGAGGGAAATGGGGTGATGCTGGTCAAAGGGTACAAAGTTGTAGTTATATAGAATGAGTAAATCTAGAGATCTAATGTACAATATAATGACTATACATTTAATATAATATTGTGTTAAATACTGGAAATTTACTTAGAGAGGGTAGAGTTCAGGTCCTCTCATCCCTACCCCCCCACAAAAAAAATGGTTAACACTGTGAGGAGATGATATGTTAAGTATCATCTTTACTGTAGTAATCGTTTTTACTGTAATCGTTTTTACATCTTTACTGTAGTAATCGTTTACTGTGTAATCGTTTTTACATCTTTACTGTAGTAATCGTTTCACTGTGTATATCACATTATTTTGTTATATATCTTAAATACATACAATTTTTAGTTAAAATGTTTTAAAATTTTTTAATGAAATTAGCTACAGTAAAAAAGTAAAAAGAAACATAAGATTTAAATTAATTATGTATCTTATTTAACCCAATATATCTAAAATGTTATTTCAACATGTACTCAGTATAAAAGTATTGATGTTTTTACTGTTTTTTTTCTTCCTAAGTCTTCAAAATCTGTTGTGTATTTGCACTTAAAGACATCTCAGATTGGACTAGCCACATATAGCTAGTGGCTACCATATTGGACGATGCAGATTTGAATTATAAGAATGCCACAAAAATAGAATGGATAAGGGGAAACAGAGGCAGGGAAGAAACAAAATAATTTGAGAAAATGTCCAAGAACTAAAGAATACTAGTTTCCAGATTGAGCCCAGCAAAATAAGTGAATTAGATACAGACCAAGGCACCTCATATTATTTCAAAACACCAGAAACCTCTATAGGCTTCAAAGGAAAAAAAAAAAAAAAAACAGGTTACAGTCAAAGGATCAGTGGCTTTAGACTTCTCAACAACAATGGATAAATGGAAGACAATGGATCAGTGCCTTTAAAATTCTGAAGGAAAAGAACCACCAACCTATAATTCTATAAATACCAACTACATTGGGAGTAGATAAAAGGTATTTTCAATGATCCAAGATCTAAAAATGTAGCTTTTAGGAAGCTACTGAAGGATGTGTTACACCAAACAAGGAAGTAAACCAAGAATGAGGAAAATGTGATATATAAGAAACAGGAGAAAGGTGAAGGGAATTCCTAGAGTGAAACCGTGAACCAGGCCTGGAGATCAACCAGTCTAGATGAGAGTAAGTCAGAAGGAACCAAGAAAGACTTCAAGGAAATGCAATTGATAGAATACCTAATGGGACTGATTATGGATGTAGAAAACTGGTAGAGGTTTTGGGGTTGAATTAGTAACATGTACTGTACCCCAAAAACTAAGCAAATAAAAGAGAAAAGGAAAATGTAGTTATAAACTCTGAATGTTGAGTAATTTATCTATATATTAAGAGGCTGGGGAGGGCTGTGGGTAAGGTGGAATGAGTGGCAAAACAGCTGAAACCTCATCTTTCATAGTGCAAAATTAATCCACTCCTTAAAACAGAAATATGAGAAAGGAGCAATATAGACATCTTAACTGAAATGTAAAGATAAAAACCAAAATCAGGTGTTGAAAATGATTGGATCTGGGGAAGAGAAAATAAAGGTCTGCCATTTTTTCTGATAAATTTTGTAAAACTATGTCTAAGTCTAAAGTATACACATATGTAACTTTTAAAAGAAACATGAACAATAATAAATCTGAGTGAATAAAGGACCTTTAACGGGCCATTGCTAATGAGTATCCTTATCTCCTAGCATTGAGTACTGGTTCCGCTGCATGGATGTGGATGGGGATGGTGTGCTCTCCATGTACGAGCTGGAATACTTCTATGAGGAGCAGTGTGACCGGATGGAAGCCATGGGCATTGAGCCCTTGCCATTCCATGATTTGCTGTGCCAGATGCTTGACCTGGTGAAGCCAGCCAACGATGGTAAGATTGAATAAAGAGCCATTTGCATTGAACACCTAGGTGTACAATGCAAACTCCGTTGCACTGTAACGGAGTGTGGGATATAATCCTGGATGGTCCTAAATTATTTAACTTCCCAGAGTCTTCCATACAGGCTTTCCAAATACAGAAGTATTTAAGTTTCTCCTTTATTGTTAGCATAGAACCAACAATTGATGGCAAATTCTGTTTAAGAAATAGGCTTTTTCAACTTAAAGTAGAACTACCATATGATCCAGCAATCCCACTCCTGGGCATATATCCAGAGAAAACTGTAAGTTGAAAGGATACGGGCACCCCCGTATTAATTGCAGCACTATTTATAATAGCCAGGACATGGAAGCATCCTAAATGCCCATCAACAGAGGAATAAATAAAGAAGTTGTGGTACGTGTATACAATGGAATATTACTCAGCCATAAAAAGGAATGAAATAATGCCATTTGCAGCAACATGGATGAACCTAGAGATTATCATAAGTGAAGTAAGTCAGACAGAGAAAGACAAATATATGATATCACTTATATGTGGAATCTAATTTTTTTTAAAAAAGATACAAATGAACTTATTTATAAAACAGAAGCAGACTTATAGATATCAAAAACAAACTTATGGTTACCAGAGGGGAAGGTGGGGAGGGATAAATCAGGAGCTTGGGATGAACACATGCACGCTACTATACTTAAGCTAGATGACCAATGGGGACCTACTGTATGGCACAGGGAACTCTACCCAATATTCTGTGATAGCCTATATGAAAAAAGAATCTAAAAAAGAATGAATACGTGTGTATGTATAACTGAATCACTTTGCTGTACACCTGAAACTAACACAACATTGTAAATCAACTATACTTCAATAAAATTAAAATATATAAATTAAAAAAATTGTTTAAAGAAAAAAAAAAGAAATAGGCTTTTTCCATAGAAACAGAAAGCAGATTAGTGATTGCCAGGGGCTGAGGATTTGGGAGGGGAGATGGAGTTGGACTGCTTGATGGGTACAGTTTCCTTTGGGGGTGAAGAAAATGCTATGAAATGTGACAGTGGTAATGGTTCTGCAACATTGTGAATGTACGAAAAGCCACTAAGTTGTACCCTTTAAAATGGTTAAAATGGTGAATTTTATGTGAACTTTACCTCAAAAGAAAAGAAATCAATTTTTATAATCAAATAAGCATATGCACATACTTTTAAACTTCAGTAAAAGTTTTTTTCACTTGCCAAAACAGTTCTTGAAATTTACCAGATTTGTTCTTACACAGGCAAAATAACTCTACGAGATCTGAAGAGATGCAGAATGGCTCACATCTTTTATGACACTTTCTTTAATCTGGAGAAATACTTAGACCATGAACAGAGAGATCCCTTTGCGGTCCAGAAGGTACCAGTATAGTTTTAACTTCTATTTGAGGGCTGCAGTATCAGGGGTTGTGTGCTACAGATAAAAATGGTCTCTGTCTGCAGGAATTCTGGTATTTAAAGAGGTAACATTTAAAACATTTCATCACATACTGAAATGAGAGAATAAAGGACCTAGAGCACATATCTTCCCATAGTATTAGAAAGTATATTGGGCTTGATTTAACTGTACCATTCAATTTCGGGATGACAAGGTAATAAAAACTAGATGCTCTCCAAAATAAGACAACCTTCAGATAACGTAACACTTTTTCAAGTAGTAATGATCACTGTACATGACTATCAGTTTGAAGACATTCTACAGCTGAAGAGGGGTGAGCTGCCTTCCCCATACACAAAAACCTGTGGACTCTCAGAAAACCCATGTCCAGAAAAACACCAAACAAACAAAAAGCAGAATATCACCACTTCTTCTAATCCCCTGTTTAAAGAGTAAAAATTATATTGATGGAAAAGAACTGTTTCAGTTGAGTCCTATAGGAGTACAAGTACAGGAAACTTTCTCAGTCTTTTCTTTGTCTTCCATATGTTGCATAACTGTACTTGTAAGAACATAAAGATCAGCTCCTAAAACCAAATACTCTGCACTGGAACTTAGGGCATGTCAAGATGCATTATCACTAGCCTGAAGTCAGTATTATATCATTGAGTTTAAGATGCCCCATTATTTTATATACCTTTAAGCAAGAAAAATTATTGCCAATTGTAAGTCTGAGATGCATGCCAATTTCAGAGATGTTAAAAGGGTGGGGTGAAGTTCTTAAAGTGGATTAAATACAGTAATTAAGGCATTGTGTAGTCAATATTTAGGTACTTGCATTCTTCTAGGCATAACTAACCTTACACCCTAGGGCAATACTAACTCAATTTCATCATGGAAAAACATCATTTTACCTAGAACATATAATCCAGGATGCTGCCTGTATTGTAGAAGGAAAAGAAAATATATGCCCTTTTTCCCCCTTCATTTCTTTTATTTATGTTATAAATTTTACTTTAAATTTTTTACCTTTAAATTTTCCTTTTTTTTCTGAGAGGTGGTAATTATCAACATTCTGAAAGTGCAGAAAGTGCTCAGTAAATTCCAAGCACTGTGTTGAAAAGACACTGGTTATATAGAGATGATTCAGTATATAAAGAATGGGTATACAGAGATGAAAAAAGACAGAAGAGCAAAAGGTGGCAACCAAGCATAGTATAGTGAAGGAAATGACTGGGGGGAGAAGGGCAGTTTCTAAAAGATAACACAGATAACACGGTATCTGAGCTGGCTTTGAAAGAAGCAATAAAAATGTCAGAGGAAGGGATGGTACATTTCAGGTGGGCATAAGCAAACCACAAGTCACTCCAGATAGCTGCTGTGCAAAGTGCCAGAGGAGAAGGGGCTAGAGAAGAGCCTCTGATAACAAGGCTGAAGAATCTAGACCTAAACAGTCTAGCTGCTGAACAGCCTTATAATTTTTTAATTCACGGTGTAGAAAATCACTTTAGGAATGTTACTTTAGCACCACTTTTAACATGTTTAAATGAAACATTTTTCAGATAGGTTTTTTTTCAGTGATGTAAAACATTTGTAATGACCTATCTCCAATTCTTTGTATTTGATTTTGTTTCCTGTGGCTGTCCTTTTCCCAATCAGGATGTTGAGAATGACAGTCCTGAGCCCTCTGACTGGGACAGGTTTGCTGCTGAGGAATATGAGACCCTTGTAGCAGAGGAGTCTGCCCAAGCACAGTTCCAGGAAGGGTGAGTGAGTCTGCCTTGGTCTTGTAGAACTTTTTGTAACAGGGGTAATAACCACATTAGGACCACCTTAAAAAATCAAGCTAGTAATCCTTTCCTATTTCTACCGTTTTTGAATATCATAAAAATGAGTGATTTTAACCAGCTTCAGTTAAATGAATATTTCCCCAGCAGTCTTCTCTTTCCTTCTTCACTAATTTCCTGAAAAGTCTTCTCATGTGCCATTTCCTTTAATGGAGTTGTACCTTTCACTGAAAACTGAGATCATTGTGCAGTCATACTACTTTGCTAGGGATGTTAGTACACCCTGTTTATAAATACAGGAGGAGGCTAGAACTGAAGCTGTTTTAAGTAGTAAAGATCATCATGTTTAAAACAAATCTTTATCAGACATGGTTTGGTGCTTTCAACCCTGAACAGGAAGTAACCTCTACAAGGATTTATAATAGGGTATAATTCCATAAAGGGACTGTGGTAAGAAATTAAATTATTCAAGACTTTTACTGCTTAGAACATTTCAGTAACTATAATTTGCTGGCTCTTTTCATCTTCTGGCGATTCCTTTAGCAGTTCCTATGATTCTTCCTTAGTCATTGTTTCTCTAAGCCTCTCAATTAATCTTTATTATTAATGTAATGCATTGTAATGCATTTTGAATAGGCAGTATATTAATTTGATTTAATATTCAAATAAAAGAATAAATAGTAAGTTTCCTGCTACCCAGTTGTCCCCAGAAGCAACCACTGTTATCATTTTCTGTGCACCCTTCCAAAGACACTCCATCCCCACTCCCTCCCACGTGTTCTCACACTCGCTCTCTCTCATACACAAACACACATATATACATACATATGTGTATATGTATAAAAGCAAATACACATATACATTCTTTTATTTCTTTCTTCCTCTTACACATATGGTACCATACTCATTATTTAGTTTCCTGCTTTTTCCACACTTTTATAAAGTTTCTGTTATAGAAGATGAATAAGTTCTGGAGATCTGCTGTACAACATAGTATCTATAGTTAAAAAATGGTATTGTGCACTTTAAAATATGTTAAGAAGATAGATCTCATGTTAAGTGTTCCTACAAAAGAAAAAAAAAACACAAGGAAATGTTGGAGGTAATGGATGTGTTTAGTACCTTGGTTGTGGTGATGGTATCACAGATATAAGCATATATCCAAAATCATCAAGATGTATTCACTAAATGTGTACAGTTTTTTGTATCAAACTTCAATAAAGCTAAAAATGATAACAACAAAGATTGGGAGAGCAGCATGGTGAACCAGGTACTTGTATTTTATGATCATTGAGGTATAAATGAGGCATCACAAATATTTGGGGGGCCCTGAGGTGTATGAAAAAATTAATAAAAGAATAACTGAAGGTTGGAGAAAAAACAAATCAATAAATTGGAGATTATTCCATAAATATATTTAATGAATGTGCTAAGCTTTTTAATAACTGCATAATATTCCACTATATAGTTATACCATTATTTTACATTCCTCCGTTCACAAACATTATAGTGAAAATAGTGAAATATTAGAGATATAATGTTGCAGTGAATAATCTTATGTGTCATTTTATACAAATGCGGGATAAATTTCTAGTGTGTAGCAAACAGATAGCAAACTTGCAAAGACACAGGAGGATTTTAGAGAAACCAACAAGAAATGATGCAGACACCCAGAACTAGGTATGGTGGGAGCATTTCATCCCTAGGCCTAAAAGGACAAGTAGGTGAAACCATCATCAGAACCCAAAGAGAAGAGCTATATGGAGAGGGTCACCTGACAGAACTTGTGACCTTCGTAATGGGATTTAGCCAACCTGTGACAACCCAGCTGAGGGAGAGCTGCTAGAATATCCCGTTTCATTCTCATATCCTTCAGTACCCTGCAGGCACTTCGCTTTAGCTTCCAACCAGAAACCAGAAGACAAGAGAGCCCAATGGTGTGGTCCATTTGGGTCAGCCTCCTGGGGCACAGAGCTAGGGGAAGAGTAGATCTAGAGGGATAAACAGAAAATACCCAGCTCAGTAGATAATGTCAAATAGTCCTCCATAGAGATTGTACCATTAAGTCTTGAATATCTTTTTTGAGAGTACTGAAGAAGCCATCACCAAACCACCTTCTTTAATCTAGAGATTTCCTTAATATGCTTAGCCACAAAACTGGGACCTCATTTTTATGTCAAAGACCCAGAGGAAACCCTTAAAATCATTCATCATTCATTGATTATCTTAAGTCTGAGTGCATCAGAAAAGACAGGCAAGTTGATTCACAGGCATGATTTAGTTTTTTGGCAGGGAGCTTCATTAATACGAATTGGGATAAGTGTACTGATCTTATGAAGCAATATCACTACTGTTAAGAAGATGTGTAGATGTTTATAATAGTGAAAACTGGAGACAATCTAAGTATTTAATAAGAAGAAGATTAATAAAATTATCCTACATATACACAGTGCAATCCCATGTAACCATTAAAAATCATTTTGTGGATGTATAATTCTTAACTAGCAAAGAAAAAACAGAGATGTGAAAGAAGGCTTTGAAATATCAAGTAAAACTGAATAGAAAGGAACAAAATAAAGTTATCAGAAAATTAGGTATATATAAGGAAAACAAAAGGGATCTAACTTAAACATACTAGACAGTGGAGCAAATGAAGTAGAAAAAAATATTCAAAGATAACAGAAAAGCTTTTTTGAAATAAAAGAAGACCTGAATCTGAAAGGTCAGAAGTCACACCATATCCAGGAAATACTGATGATGACTGGCCCCATAGATGTGTGGTGAATTTAACAGAATTCAAAGATAAATAAAAGTTTACTTTGGGGGCTTTTTCCATTTTTAAAAAATGCAAGTCACCAGACAAAAGAGGAAAAAAAAATCAGCCTTGCCTCAGGTACCTCCACAGTAAAAATAAATACTAGAAGATCATAAAATAATATTTATAACTTTCTCAGAGAAAGAAATTCTATATCCTAAAATTTTATACTAACCCAAGATGGCATTCAAACATGAAAACACAAATGGATATTTTCAAACATACAAGAACTGAAAGGAATAAAGCACCCATGAGCTCTTCTTTAAAAAGGACATAATCATAAAACCAAGAGATGAACCAAAACAGAGAGCCCAGAAATGGAATGGCCATGGTGGAAAAGAAATAATAGTGAGTGTTCAATCCATTTAAATATAAAAGGATAGAGGCAGAACATAATATTCTGGAAAAAATAATATAACTAAAAGTGGGATGTAGAAAGGAGGAAGAAATATATGTGTAAGTTTCATTAGCAGGGCCTCAACAGCTACCCTCTAAAGCTGATAAGTCAAGTTGAGGGTTTAAGGCTATTAATTAAACACCTGAAAAACCAAAGCCAGACTCTAAATATTCTAATTCAATCAGAAAACATGTACACACAAAAAAGAAAAACACAGACCACGCAGCATAAAGATGAGAGAACTAAAACAAATACTTTTAAGTCAGTGAATATAAATGGAACAAACTCACTTATTAAAAGAAAAGTATTCAACTACAGAATGACAACAAAAGCTGAATTAAAAAAGACTAAACACCCCAAAAAAGCTGTCCTGATAACATCAGATTCTTGAAGCAGAAACTCCAAAAGGAATAAAAAGGAGAAATTGAAACCTGTTATTTGCAGCCATAATAAAATATTCCCTGAAAATGGATACCTTTGTGGTTTATTGTCCAGAGACCATTTACAAAATACATATTAGGCCACAAACAAAACTTCAGTGGACTTCTAAAAAGTAACAGTAATACAGACTAGCTTCTCATTTCAAGGAGGTAAACAAAGCATCCTGTAGTTTTCAGTCTCTGATACCATATAAAAATAAGAAATACAGAGCACCACTTGAAGTAATAGGAGAAACTTTCAGTGGACTAAAAGAAGGAAAGCAGATGGAATCGGATTGAAGAGGGAGCCAGAGCTTAGGTTCTATGCAGGAAGATGAGGAAGATAATTGCCACAGATAAAGGGAGCAGTACTTACAGATGATTCATACCTTAATTTGACTGAAACCAAGAGCAAGAGAGAAACCAGAAGAAGAAGCATCCCGGGAAGTTGAACCCTGTACATCCCATCCTACCCATAAAGGAAAGACAAAAGCAGTGAGTATGGGATCTTGGGGCAGCATGGCCCATCCATCCCCCATTCCCATTTAAAACACTAGCAACCCCACATTGCTCTCTCCTAAGCAGCCAGTGCAGAGGCAACAGTCTGTTCTCTACTACATAGTAAAGTGGACAAATATCAACCAATAAAATACTCAACAAATGGAAGAACTTTCAACCCTGGAAGGAGACTCACTACAACAATCAGAACAAGACATCAAAATGGGTATATTTACTTTTTTTTTTTCCTGCACCGCACAGCATGTGGGATCTTAATTCCTCAACCAGGGATCGTACTCGTGCCCCCTGCAGTGGAAGCGCAGTCTTTAATCACTGGACCGCCAGGGAGGTCTGACTATTTTTAGAGAGATAAGAGAGAATATTACACTCTTCAGGCAAGACCAGCCAAGTATCTTTCCAGTATCTGGAAATGAGAAGAAAAAAAATCTTAATGAAAAAACACAATCATTGGGCTAAATAATAGAATGGACACATCTGAAAAGTTTTTGATTTGGAATATTGATTGTGATACAGGAGTAAGAAATCCTTGTAGAAACCAGTAGAAATAATAGCCAAATAATTCCCAGAATTTTAGCTGTTTAAACAAATAAAAATATACACAGAAACAGGAATCAGCAAATTTTTTCTGGCCAGGTAGTAAATATTTTAGGCTTTGCAGGTCTCTGTCACAATTACTTAGCTCTGCCACGGTGGTGTGAAAGTAGACATAATGTGTAAGCAAGTGAATGTGGCTGTGTTCCAATAAAATTGTAATAATAGACACTGAGATATTAACTTCAGATCATGTTCACATCACGAAATAGTCTTTTGATTTTGTTTTCAAATTTAAAAAGGTAAAACCATTCTTAGCTCATGGGCTGTACCAAAACAGGTGGTGAGACAGATCTGGCCCACAGATTGTAGTTTCCCAATCCCTGTAGTAGAGTGAAATTTCAGAACATAAAAGATAAAGAACTGAAAAGCTACCAGAGAGGGAAAAGGAAAGATTACCCACAAATTAAACACAAAAAGAAATAGATACACTAACTAATATGTATAAAATAGATAACTAACAAGAACCTGCTATATTGCACAGGGAACTCCACTTCACTTCACTATACAGTAGAAACTAACACAACATTGTAAAACAACTATACCCCAATTTAAAAAAAAAGAGAGCACTTCACTGAAATACTGAAAAGAAAAAAACTTTGAACCCTGAATTCTGTTCCTATTTAAATGTGAGGGCCAGATAAAGACATTTTTAGACATTCAAAGATGCAAAATGGTTGCCACCCACAGATGATCTCTGAAAGAAATATGAAAGGGTATTCTTCAGCAAGAAGGTAAATATATCCTAGAGGAATAGTGGGATACAAGAAACAACAAAATTAGTAAAATTTATCCTTAGAATTAGGGAAGTATTGATTATAGATACTGTTAACAGAGAGAGTAAAAGAAGGTCGGGGTAATATGCTATGAATCTTTATTAGAGTGAAGAATATAGACACTGATAAATTTATATTTAACAATGACTAGAGTTAAAGTATGTCTGTTGGGCTTCCCTGGTGACGCAGTGGTTAAGAATCCGCCTGCCAAGGCAGGGGACATGGGTTCGAGCCCTGGTCCAGGGAGATCCCACATGCCACAGAGCAACTAAGTCCATGCACCACAACTACTGAGCCTGTGCTCTAGAGCCCGCGAGCCACAGCTACTGAAGCCCGCGTGCCTAGAGCCTGTGCTCCACAACAAGAGAAGCCACTGCAATGAGAAGCCTGCGCACCGCAACGAGTAGCCTCTGCTCTCTGCAACTGGAGAAAAGCCCGCGCGTAGCAACAAAGACCCAACGCAGCCAAAAATAAATACATAAAGCAAATAAATTAAAATTTATTTATATATGTCTGTTAAAAAGTTTAAGGACGGGGCTTCCCTGGCGGCGCAGTGGTTAAGAATCTGCCTGCCAATGCAGGGGACACGGGTTCGAGCCCTGGTCCAGGAAGAACCCACATGCCATGGAGCAATTAAGCCCATGCACCACAACTACTGAGCCTGCACTCTAGAGCCCGTGCTCCGCAACAAGAGAAGCCACCGCAACGAGAAGCCCACGCAATGCAACGAAGATTAGCCCCCGCTCACCGCAACTAGAGAAAGACCGCGCACGGCAACTAAGACCCAATGCAGCCAAAAATTAAAAAAAAGAAAGTTTAAGGAAAACCACTAAAAGAATAAATATTAAATAGAAAACTTTCTAATCATTTTTAGAAAAAGACAGTAGACTATTAACTGGAAAAATAGTTGTATAAAGAAAACTCAATCTACTAAAAGACAATGTGTTTATCAGTATTCTTTTGGTGAGAAGTGACTTTAACTCAAATTGGCATAAGGGGGGAAAAGCATTAGCAAAAAGGAAATTATTGAACTTTTATTGAATTCAATAATTATTGAATTATAGAACTGAGAAGTCTAGGGATAGTACTGACTTTAGAGACTTTGATTTTATCTCTTTCATCTCTTAGATAATGCTTTCCTTTCATTCTTTCACTCTTCAGCAAGTTTTTTATATGTGGTGACAAGATGATACCTTCAAGTTCAAATAAAAGAGAAAATCCCTTTCCCACAAGGTTCAGCAAGCTGCCCAGGACTTGTGTTGGCTCTGATTGGCTTGGTTTGGGTCTAGTCCCTGAACCAGCTCCTGAAGGAGTTAGGCCTAGAACTTAGCTTGGACAGGAGTCAAGTTCATCCAAACCATGTGTATTCCCAAGGAAAATTTGGGAATTTTGAAAATACGGCCCCAAAAAAGGAAATGCTATACTGGTAAAGGAACACCAGATGTCCACTACAGTAAGAAAGGAGACAAGAAGACAAAGACAGACAAAATAAATGGACAAAGTAAGTCCAGATAAAGTATGAATCACAAAACTCAGAATGGATTAAAAATCCAACTGTACACCATTCTTTTAGATTCATACCTAACACAGAGGTAACAGTCAAATAAATAGTAAACAAGAGGAAATCAGGTATAGCAATGTTAATGAGACAAAGAGAATTGAAACCTTTAAAAGAAACTTACCAGTATTTCAGCAGCTGGCCATGAAAATAAGTTACGAACTTTATGCAATACATAAAACAAATCTGATATAAATACAAGGAAAAATTCACAATCCCATAGTCATATAAAAACCAACAAATCAAACAGGCTAAAAAATTCATAAAGAATATAGAATTAGTAAACTTTCATAGAGGTACTCAAAAGTATACTTGGTACCCAACAAATACACATGGAACCATCACAATAAAGTACCTATTTATTAAGGCATGAAGGAAACTGCAACATTTTTTAAAATTACTAGCATATAGGGCACATTTGTTACTTAAAATGTAACCTGAAATTAACAACAACAACAAAAATGCACATATCTGGAGAGTTAAAAATAAAATTTTGAAAAATTAAATATATCTTAAAATAATTGTTAAGCTAAAGAGAAGATCAAAATACCAATTACAGTTTCTTTTAGAATCAGGCAATGAAAGCATTATATTTATTAAAATCTGTGGGATATGGACAGGGGAAAATTTGTAACCTGTAGACAGAAATAAATGAATTAGGCGATGCATGAAAAAGGATGACAAAATAGACCCAAATAAAGTACATGAAAGGAAGAAGTTCAACAACTGTATTTCAAACAAAAATAAATCTATTAACTTATCCATACATACCCATATTCTGTGCCAAGCACTATTCTAAATATTTTAATTCATAAAACTTCTATTTTGTAGGTGCTGTTATCCCTAGTTTACAGATATTAAAACTGAACTACAGAAGATTAATTTGTCAAATCTACCAACATATATAAAAGAATACATCATCAGTAAGGGGGTTTTATCCCAAGATTGCAACAGTGGTTCAACTTTACAAAATCTGTCATTAACAGATGAAAGGAGTAAAAAAGGAAACAAAATATAAACTGATTCTTTGAAGGCATGTGATAAAATATATCTTCTGGTTTGGAAAAAAATTATAAAACTAAGCAAACTTAAGAGCACCTCCTTAATGGGTAAAGGGTATTAATCCCATGCCCCAGAAACAACCAGCTAAAAATATAATAGAAAAAAATCCTATTTGTGATATCAACAAAAAAAGTGACTCCAAAATATATGTGAAGAAAATATAAAATTTCACTAAAAGTTATAAAGATCATTCCCCATGTTAAAATTAATTTATTAATTTGATATAATCCCCCCAAATATGTTGTAGAACTTGATCAGCTAATTCTAAAACTCATACTGAACAATAAATACAAAAGACTTGCAGTGAGTTCTGAAAAGAAACAAAGGTATGGTGGGGCACAGGGGACGTGTACTATAAAGCCATAGTAATTAAACTCATTTTAGAATCCATGCCAAAACAGAAGATTTATGCAAAGCAATACAGTATATGATAAAGATAGTGTGTCAAGAAAAGTCTAGTCAGTAAAATGTTGGCTCTCTGGTGGAGTGAAGAAAGTACATATTAAGCTAATATCTGCATGCAAATAAAGAGTTTAAAAGCAAAAAAGTGATGGGAGAAATTTATAGGGAAATTATTTATAGATATGAGTATATTTTAAAAGTGACAAATTCTATATCACAGTCAAAAGCAAACACATAGGGTTGAATAGTCTTTCATAAATTGGATTCTTCAAAATCAATAGTTAAGAACATGAATATTAACCAATTCTACAACATCAAAAGATAGAAATTTCACCCAGGAAATAACAATGAAAATTCCCACTTCACCAACAGTTAAAATGTAGTAGCCAGATATAACAATTTTAAGTGTTATCTGTACCTAACAACAAAGCCCCAAAATACATGAAACAAAAATTGCCAGACAATTCAACAATTATAGCTGGAGATTTCAACACTCCTCTTACAGTAACTGATAGAACTAGAGACAATCTCTAAGGATACAGAAGACTTGAACAACACAGTCAATGTATTTGATCTAATCAATATATACACTCCACAAAACAGTAGCAAAATACACATTTTTCTCAAATGCACATGGAACTTCTTCAGGAAAGACCATCTGTTAGGTGAATAAAACAAGATTCAGTAAATTCAAATCAAGTATGTTTTCTGACCATTATAGAATAAAATTGCAAATCAATAACAGAAGGAAATCTGGGAACCCCAAAATGTTTGGAAATTAAATAACACACTTCTAAAGACGCATGGGTCAAAGAAGACACTGCAGGGAAATTTAATACTATCTTGAAACGAATGAATATAAAAGAACATATGAAAATGTATGAGGTGCAATTAAAGCAGTGCTTAGAGAAATATTTATGGCCCAGAAAGGTCGAACATCAATAATATAAGCTTCCATCTTAAGAAACTAGAAAAAGGAGGAGCCAAATAGACCCAAAATAAGTAGAAAGAAGGAAATAAGAAAGATCAGAGTAGAAATCCATGAAATAGAAAATAGGAAAATAATATGAAAGAACTGATGAAACCAAAAGTTGGTTCTTTGGAAAGATTTTAAAAGAGATAAAGCTTTAGAAAAAACGAGAGAGAGGAATAAATTAAAATCAGGATGAAAGAGGTTGCATCACTATGGACACTATAGAACTTAATTATAAAGGAATATTATGAACAACTTTATCCCAATAAATTTGACATCTTAGATGACATGGGACAAAATCCTCAAAAAACTCAAATTACCAAAACTGGCTCAAGTAGAAATGGAAAATCAGGATAGACTATATCAAGATACTAAAATTATTAAGTTTTCCCCAAAAGAAAAGTCCAGGTCCAGATGGTTCCAATGGCAAGTTCTGTCAAATATTTAAGGGAAAAAATAATACCAATCTTTCATTAATACTGTCAGAAAATAATAGTAGGAGGGAACACTTCTAAATTTATTTTAGAAAGCCAATATTACCTTTATACCAAACCCAGACAAAGATCACGAGAAATGAAAACTACAAACCAGTATCCCTCATGAACATCAATATAAAACTTTTCACAAAATATTTATCAAATCCAGCAACATATAAAAAAGATTATACACTCTAAGTGGGGTTTACCTCAGGAATGGAAGGCTGTCTTAACATCTGAAAATCTATTAATGTAATACACCATATTCATATAATAAAGGACAAAAACCACATAATTTCCACAGACACAAAAAAAGCATTTGACAAAATCCAACATCCATTCACAGTAACTCTTACCCCAGTAAGGATAAAAAGGAACTTCCTTAACCTGATAAAAGGCATCTATAATTAACATCATACGTATAGTGAAAAACTGAATGCCTTTCCACTAAGATCAGGAACAAGGCAAGGATGTTTCTGTCCCTCCCCATTTCTACTCAGCACTGTAACTGAGGGTCCTAGCCTGTGCAGTAAGACAAGAAAAAAAACATTAAAAGTGTTCAGATAGATTGGAAAGAAAAAAGTAAATCTATTCCTAGATTATATATCCTTTAAGTAGAAAATACAAAGAAATCTGTATAAACGCTACCAGAACTAATAAATGAGTTAGCAAGGTCTCAGAATACAAGCTCAGTATACAAAAATCAGTTGTATTTCCATGTACTAGCAATGAACAATCAAATAGTGAAATTCAAATAAAGAATTCTATTCACAACAGCATCAAAAAGAAAAAATACAATAAATATAACAAAAGAACTATAATATTTGCACGCTGAAAACTGCAAAACAGTGCTGAGAGAAATTAAAGACCCAAATAAATAGAATTAGAAAGCTCAGTATTGTTAAAAAGTCAGTTCTCCCCAAATTGATCTACAGATTTAACCCACTCCCTATCAAAATCCCTGCAGGCTTTTGTTATAGAAATTGGCAAACTGATCCTAAAATTTATATAGAAATGCAAAATACCTAGAATAGCCGAACACTTTTTTAAAAGAACAAAGTTGAAGGACTTAGGCTACCTGATTTCAAAACTTACTACAAAGCAAACAACCATCACGGCATTGTAGAATTGCTAAGTATACACAATCAATGAAACACTCTAGAAATAGACCCTCATATATACAGCCAATTAATTTTCAACCAAAGGAGAAAGGGTGGTCTTTTCAGAAATGATGCTGAAATAATTGGATGTCCATATGCAAAAACAAGAACCTCAATCCACATCTCACACCATATACAAAGATAATTATCTCGAGTTCCCTGGTGGTCTAGTGGTTAGGATTTGGCACTTTCACTGCCATGGCCTGAGTTCAATCCCTGGTGGGGGAACTGAGATCCTGCAAGCCGCATGAAGTGCCAAAATAATAATTATTATTATAATTATTAATAAATATTAATTAATTATTATCTCAGTAAATTTAAGAGCTGAAACCCTAAAGCTTCTAGAATAAAACATAGAAAAATCTTTGTGACCTTGGGTTAGGCAAGAGCAATAAAAATATTGATAAATTGGACTTCCTTCAAAATTAAAAACTATTGCTCTTCAAAGACACCATTAAGAAAATGAAAAAGACACACTGGGGGAAAACATTTCTAAAACATCCTGATAAAGGATTCTTCCCAGAATATATAAAGAACTTACAGCTCAATAATAAAACGACAACCTAATTTTTCAAGTGAACAAAAATTTGAATATTTAACTAAATTAGAGGTACAAACAGCAGATAGATATATGAAAAGATGCGTTACATCATTAGACATTAGGAAAATGTAAATTGAAACCACAATGAGATACACTACACAGCCACTAGAACATCTAAAATCACCAGCTGGCAATGATGTGAAGAAGCTGGAACCCTCATATATTGGACTGATGTGGATGTAAAATTATGTAGCCTCTTTAGAAATGTTTGGCAATTTCTTAAAAAGTTAAACATACATTTATCATATGAATCAGCAGTTCCACTCCTAGGAATCTACCCAAGAGAAATGTTTACCCAAGACTTGTACATGAATGTTTACAGCAGCATTATTCTTAGTAGCCCAAAACTGAAAATAATCCAAATATCCACTAAACTGGTGAATTGAGAAACAAAATATAGTATATCCATGTAATGGAGTGCTCTTCAGCAATAAAAAAAAAAGAAGGAATGAACCATTGACAAACACAACATTGATGAATCTCAAGCCAAGTGAAAGAAGCTAGACAAAAAGAGTATATTCCAATCTTGTCTGATTCCATTTATGTAAAATTCTAGAAAATGCATCCTAGGGACTTCCCTGGCAGTCCAGTGGTTAAGACTCCGTGCTCCCAACGCAGGGGACACAGGTTCAATCCCTGGTTGGGGAACTAAGATCCCACATGCCACACAGCACAGCCAAAATTAAAAAAAAAAAAAAAAGGCAGGCTTGCCAAAGGGGAAAGGGGCAGGGAGGATGGATTGGGGGGTTTGGGATAAGCAGATACACACTACCGTATGTAGGGTAGATGACCAACAAGGATTTACTGTATGGCATAGGGAGCTCCATTCAGTATCTTCTGGTGACCTATAGTGGACAAGAATCTGAAAAAGAATATATATGTATAACTGAATCACTTTGCTGTACACCTGAAGTACACAGTATTGCAAATCAACTATATTTCAATAAAAAAGAAAATATCACAATTTTTAAAAATTTTCTAAAAAATTCTAGAATGACAGAAACCAAATCAGTGGTTAGCTGGGGAGGGCAAAAGTGATTCTAAAGGGGCATGAGGAAACTTTCGTTGCGGGGGGCGGGGCGTGGAGATTTACATGATCTTGAGGTGTTGGTTTTACAGGTATATACAAAAGTCAAAACTTATTATACACTTTAAATATGAGCAATTTATTCTATGTCAAATATACCTCAATAAATAAAAGGAAAGAACTACTAATACGTGCAACAACACGGATGAATCTAAAAAATACCATTCTACATGAAAGAAGCCGGACACTAAAGACTACATATTATATGATTCCATTTATATGAAATTTCTAGAAAAGGCAAAATTATAGAGCCAGAAAACGGATCAGTGGTTGCCTAGTTCCAGGATTGAGAGTACAAAGTGAATGCAAACAAGCACAGGGAGAGGAAAGGCAGATGGAGAGATGAAAGTATTCTACAATTGAATTGTGGTGATGACTGCACAATTACTAAAACACATTGAACACTTAAGATCAGTGAATTCTATGATATGTAAATTAAACTTAAATAAAACATTTGTAAAAAGCAAGCACCCAAAAAAGTTTAGCTTATTAAATTGGCAGGAATTTTTTAAGAGATGGTATGAATTCAGTACATGTTTGCATTCCTGCTGTATACTAAGCACTACTGGATATTGGTGAACACAGACAGGATCCCTGCCTTAGCAGGGAAAAACAGGCAGGTACAATTAAAACAGTGTCTTAACTGCTCTCTCATAGAAGCAGCACATTGTAGTAACATATTGCTGGTAGAAGCAAATTGGCCCAACCTCCCTGGAAATTAATTTGACAATATGCTGTAAAAGCCTGAATTCATACCCTTTGACTCCCGATTCTAATTCTGGGTATCAATTGTAAATAATCAGAAATTTAGATAGAACTGTTCTATCCAAACAGTTGGCATTGGTCACAGGTAATTATAAAATTAAAAAATTCAAAGCAACACAAATGCACGATAGTAGAATAGTTAAGTAAGTCATGGTATCTATGTGTCATATTTTGCAGACATTTAAATTATGTGTTGCACAAAAATGTAACATGGAGAAATCAGGGTTACAAACTTGTGATATAATCTCAATATTAAAAATGTGTATCTATATAAACATGCTAAATGATAAGCCTCCAAAATATTAACAGTGGTTAACTCTGGGCTGTGGGATTGCAAGTACTTTGGTTTTTTATACTGTTCTATAATTTATAATGTTTGTATAATGAACATGTACTACTTTAATAAACAGGAAGAAGTTATTTTTCTCCTTTATCTGTTTACATAGCTGATATGTATTCACTGCAGAACAGTTAGAAATGAAGATAAAAATCTTCACCTAAAATCTACCACCCAGAGATAGCCTGACTTATCATTTGGGAGTATATCCTTCTAGACATTTCTTTGCAAATAGATAAGTAATTTGTTTTACAGAAATGGAACTTTATACTACATATTGTTTTGTAACCTGATTTAGAGGAAGGAGAAAATAGAGATAGCAGGTCTAAACACTTAGAAGTTTATTAGTCTAAAAAGGAGAGAAAATAGATGGCAACTAAAGAGAATAGGTAACTGGCTCAAGCAAAAGTTTTTCTCGAGTTGTGGTAGTGCTCAAAGAAGGTGCCAGTGTGTGTGGAGGGCAGAGAGGGGAAGCAAAGGGATACAGACAGAAATACAGGTGAGGGGTCACGAGAGGAGATGCGGAGACCAGCTGTAGTGAAATTTGACCAGTGCATATGAGAGGCTTCTGCTGGACACCCATCTTCTCATGTTGTGGGAGATAAGATAAGGCCTACACAGAGCACATGTGGGTGATGAGATCTCAAGGGGAGAGGAGAAGCCTTACAACAGCCATGGCCTGTAGGGTGAGCACTAGAATGTCAACAAAGGAAAAGAAAGGCCTCTTTATTATAGTTGTTAGTAACTGACTGACATGGTTCAAAAGCAAAGCCAGACCCAGAATTCCAAGGCTACATCACCTAGGGCTTCATCTCAAGAGGAATTACAAATAAATTAGGGTGAGTTTGCCAAACAGAAATTACCAGAATCAAATATTAGAAAGGGAGGAAGCATGGTAGTGCCATGGAAAGAGCATAAGCTTAGGAGCCAGACAGATCTGGTTCTACCTCCCACTCACCAGCTGGGCAGGTTATCTGACTCCTGAGGCTAAGTTTCAGAAGATACCAGCAACCACCTTCCAAGGTGGTTGTGAGAAACAAAGATAATACATATAAACACCTGGCACATCGTAGATACCTGACAAATAATAGCTATTACTTCTCCCTGAAGGAGAAGAGATACAATATAACATCATGGTTAAAAGCACAGAATTTGGATTTAGACAAATTTAGTTGCACAGAATTTGGATTTAGACAAATTTAGTTAACTTCAAAGCCTTGCTCTATCAATCACTAGAGCAAGCCTCAGCATCCCCTATACAATGAGGATACCACCTGCCACACCAAGCTGTTTCTGGATTAAATAAGACAATGTACATAATGTATTATGCCCTTAGGCATAGTGCCTATGTAATCAATAAACGATGGCTATTATTACTACCACTTCTGTGATCTTGGCCACATTACATAACCTCTCTGAATTATAATTTAGTCAGGTATTACATTAGCATTCCACTGTCTACCTTGTTCCCTTCATTCCCAGGGCACAGAACATGGCACACAGTTGGCAACAGTAAATATCTGTTGCATGAACAACAGGACTGTACTGAGAATTAAAGATAATGTATATAACGTATCTAACAGTGTCTGGCATATAAATCCTGGGAAAAATGGACCTATTTGCGTTTCCACTGGAACATGGGCTCCTTCAGGGCAGAGCACCTTGTTTTATTCATCTTGTAATACCAGCACCTGGCAAACTGTTAGGGATGTAGGAGATCCTCAGCAAATGTTTACTGAGTGGCACAGAAGGCAGCAGTAACCTGGCAGCCACCCTCACTACAAGGATAACGCAGGAGCCCAAACAACTTGACCCTCCAAAATCAACTTGAAATTCTCTATCTACTTTACCATCTAACATCATAGGTCACCTCTGGGCCAAGTGCCTGTACCTCCTGATTCAAGGCTCGTACTTAGGTAATGCCTTCAATAAGCAACCTAGTAATTAAAAAATAATAAGTCATCTGGTAATGACTCCATATTTTAGTGAGGTGAAAGAGGGTAAATGGTCTCCATAAGTATGAGTTTGCAAACATTGTGAAGTATCCCATCTAGCATCAAAGTAATGAACGGTCATAGGGGAAGCCAGGGTACCAGTTACATATACCTAGTCAACTAAATGACCATGACTATGTGTCACCTATATGAAGACAACAGGTTATGACACCAAACTTATAGTTAACATTCTTATGGTTTCTGCAATAAAGTTTAAAACTCCACAGAAACTGTGAAAAGCAGGCTAAAGGGTCCTCTATGTTGCTATCTTAAGAAAACGCAGCCTGTAATAATTAGAAACAAGATTCTCTGCCAATCTGACAAATACTTGATTACTTCAGATTTTTAGTTAAGAGTCTTTTACATTATCTCAAAAATACTTTCTTACCGGATATTCTGGTGTTTCACCAACAGCTTTACATTTGATTAACTTAAACACAATTTTCTTTTTCATTCTGAGAGTCATTATCTGATTAGTAGAGAAAGATAAGCTTACTGCAGAAAAATTGCAAAATATAAAGAGATTAAAATCATCCTCGGTTCAGTCATCCAGAGGTAACCATTATTTATACCTTGGTATATTTCTTTTTGATGCTTAATGTTACTAGTGTATTCAAAAACATGACTTTTAATGCTTCAGAGTATTCTCTCAAGCAATAACACATCCATTTTCCCTATCATCGGGACATTTAGATAATTTAAGAACTGTTTTCTACTGAATGTTTTTAAAGGTGGATTTCTCCTTTATACTAAATATAAACATGTACTGACTTACACCTTGTATGAGATCTACATTTACTTCATTCAGCACTGGAAAATAAGACACTGTAGGCAAAGAAGGCCCGTCAGAAACCCACTGGAGCAGTCCTCCAGGAATGTATGCTATTGAGAGTCAAGTCTGGGGTAAGGGGCTGTATGGAGCCCGGCTGTCCTGAGTGAGGTGGGAGAATTTAGCAGAAGAGCAGGGATCGTGGCGGGTGGGGTACGTGTGTGTATACATTGGGGCATGAGTTATAATCTTACAAGTCCAATAGTTCTGAGTCATTATTTTATAATCTAAAATTTATTCTAAAATTTTTATACTATCTACATCCAAAATAAATAAGAATTAATAACTGATGACTCATGACCCTAGAACTGCAAGAGATCCTCAGCCATCAAAAATGTAGTATCAGGACTTCCCTGGTGGTCCAGTGGTAAAGAATCCGCTTTCCAATGCAGGGGACGCGGGTTTGATCCCTGGTCGGGAACTAAGATCCCACATGCTGCGGGGCAACTAATCCCACGCGCCACAACTACTGAGCTCGCGTGCCTCAACAAGAGAGCCCACACGCCCTGGAGCCCACATGCCACAACTAGAGAGAGGAAACCCGGGTGCCACAACGAAGAGCCCACACCTCAATGAAAGATCCCGCACGAAGACCCCACGTGCCGCAACTAAGACCTGACGCAACCAAAAATAAAGAAAAAAATGAAGTAGGATCAACTTTCTGAGGCAGGAAAGGAGGTGGTACATATTAAGAAATTTTAACAAAAGTTGAAGCAAAAGATTTTCTATAATAGTTACTGAATAGGTCAATAAGGAAATTCTCTGAACCAAATATCTAACTTCTAAAGTATTGATATTTCAGGTAATCCATTTTATATAAATGACTTAGGTTATCTGTTCTTAAAAGTATAAAGGTAAAGTTCATCCACTCCTATTTCTAAAGTGTTATAGACTCCAATTCAGAGAACTATTTAACAGTTTATTTTATACATATAGCCAGCATATATCTTAGATTTCCTCAGATAAGCCCTGAATCAAATACTCTATCCCTTTGCCCCTGTAGTCAGAATCCCAGAAGTGGAATCAAACCACAACTCCCAGACACCACCCTGAAACTGCATACAAATTCTTTGTCAGACCACATATGTGCCAGTCATTATTTCTGCTCATTCCAGCTATTATACTTCCATCCCAGGAATCTGCAGAACTAGTCCTAATACTTTTGCCCAGAAATTGCTCATCTGAAAGGGGAAACTTACTTAGGGAAACAGATTTCTAAAGGCTATCATATTGCTAGCAAAAATATGATATTTGATATTTTGCAAATTGCAAAAGTATATGAACCATCATTTCCCCTTATGCTAACTATGAAGTTACTAGTAGTTGCTACTATGTTACTACTAAGTTAAAGAATTTGTTCTCAATTTGATATCTAGGGTTTCTTAGTGAACTGTTTGTGAACTCTATGAGTTCTGCTTTAAAGCTCTGACCACTCTACTCATTTAAAAATGGCCAATTAACAGAGAATACCTCATAAAATAATTTCATTTGAGCCCAGAGGAATCCCAGTGACCTACGAGTAAACCTGGAATTGGTCATTTAGAAGGAATCAGTAAACATTCTCTCTCCCTCAGGAATTCCTGGAGAGCAGGATAAAGATTAAGGCTCTTGCAGTTCTGACTTTAGTGACTTCAAGGTGACTTCTGCACCCTCACCATTTTACTGACTGCAGCCTTCCCCAACAACTCAACACACAGTTTTACAAAAGCATTAGGACATCATTTTTCATTCAACAGTACATTTTAAGCACCTAGCACCAGGCACTAGACTATATAGCCCAAGAAAATTAGTGAGTTATAAAATCGACACTTTACAGTTGAGTAGGGATGACATTTATTTAATTATACAGTTATGAAAGAAATAAACAGGGTAAACCGATAATGGAGAGAGGCTTGCAACTTAGGATGCTGAGGGAAGAAGAATCTCCTAGGGAGGTGATGAGAACCTAAAATTTGAGAAGGAAAGTTATGCAAAAAGCAGGGAGCAAAAATGTTCTAGGCAGAGGGAAAAATATAAGCAATGGCTCTGAGGCAGGAAACTGTGTTGAGGACATTTTAAAAGGCCAGTGTAGCTGGAGTATAGTGAGCAACAGAGGGAAATGTGGCTGGAAAGATTAGCAGGGGCCATATCATGCAGGGCCTAGGGGAGAAACTGAAAAAAGTTAAACAAGGTAGTAGTGTAACCCCACTTGCGTTTTTTGAAGATTACTCTGCTACATTGGTAGAGGGGCAATAGAGGCAGGAAGACAAATAAGGAGGCCATTACAGACATCTAAATAAGAGATGGTGGAAGCTCAGGCACTGGGAATCAAGAACCTTTTAAATGACATCTCAGATTAAAAGATGAGCACAAGTTAACCAAAGGGGGAAGGGCACTGCAGGCCACTGAAAAACAGGTATTGTACCGTGGCATTAGGTCCCAAGACCTATTCTGACACTGTAAACAGTCTGGTATGGCAAAAGCAAAGGGTATGTGATAGAAGCGAAGGCAAGAAGACCAAGTGTTAGAAAACTATTGCAATAATCCAAGCAAGAAAGTATAGCATCCTGAACTAAATCAGCGGCAATGGAGAGGAAGAAGCAGGACTGCATCCATGTGGTATTGAAAGTGGTAGGAGAGAGTGGCTGGATTTGAAGAGGGAAGGGGAAAGGCAGGAAGAGGAGCTTGGAATAACAAGGTTTATGGCTTTGAGTAGGTAGATTATGGTGCTATTTGCTAAAATAGGGAGAACCAGGGGTATGGGAAGGACGAGTCCAGGTTTGTACACGCTGCCATATGGGAAGAGCCACATAATAGACAGCTGGATATGTGGCAGTCTCCAACTTAGAAAGAGGCTGAGGCTAGACATGTACATTTAGAAACCACAGGTGAACAAGTGGTGGATAAAGCCATAGAAAGACTGATTGCTCAGGGAAGTACAAAATGAGAAGAGCTTAGTCCAGAATGCTGGGATGCACTAACCGTAATGGGGCAAGAGTTAGAGCAGGGTTTCTCAACAACAGCACTGATATTTTAAGCTGGGTAATTCTGTTGTGAGGCACTTTCTGTCACACTGTAAGATGTTTAGCAACACACCTGGACTCTACCCACTAGATGCCAATAGGACCTACCCAGTTGGGACAATCAAATATGGCTCCAGACACTGCCAAAAGCCCCCCGGAGTGGGGGGAAGCACCGCCAGCTGAGAACTACTGAGTTAGGGTAAAAGGACTCACCAGGGCACTGACAAGAGGTTCTGAATGAGCTCCCTCCAACTTAAGATTCCTCCAAAGTCTCTGTGTATATTACTGCTCTTGGTGCCTTGAAAGTACAAAAGAAATGCAGGTGACATTCTACTACATCCAACCCACAAAGCATTGGAATACTTTTAGGTACTAGATTGGATCAAATCCATTGCTGGAAATCCCATTTCTGTATGAGGCTACAGTGGGGGAAAAATACATACTCTTTTGTAAAAGATTTTTTATTCACAAATTACAAAAAAAAATTGTGACCCTGCCCCCCAGTATAGGATGAGGTGTCACCATCCTGCTTCAGTAAGCCCCAGCACTTCTCCATCACGAGAATAATATGTGATATTTTCCAAGAGTTTATGATGTGTAGGCCCTCTCACCTAATCTCTCTTCAACCCTTATAAGGGGTAGGAACTGCTATTAGTCGAGGAGGCTGATGCAGGGGGGTTAAGTTACATGCCCAAAGTCATATTAAGTGACCTGAGATTAGAACTCAACTTCCAAAGTCCATGCTCTAAGGCTAAACCACTTAGCCACTATTCCAGATGACCTCCATTAGGCTACAAGCTTTGTGAGGAAGGGGCTGGTCGGTCTTTTTCACCATTGTATCCCTAGCATTTGGCTCATGCTTAGCAACAGGAGCTCAAATAGTTACTGTGAATGAGTCTCAGTTCAGACTTCACTCTTTAATTCATTCCCAGATCTGCATTGAGAGCTCACAGACAGCAAGTTAGGTTACCAAAAGGAAGAAAATGCCTTCCATTCTGACAGGAAATAAGCAGCCAGTGTCTGACACTGCATTTCTAGAATTAACTTTTCTTTGAGAGTTTTTCCGCCCAGAAATGAAGCCTCTACCATCAACCCTGCTTCAGTTGCATTAAAGCAAACTTACTCTCCTTATTGCCTCCTTATTCAACATACACCATAACTGGCGTATAACTATTGAGGCCTCAAGGAGATGGGGGAGGAGTAGAAACAGAAATTAAGTATGGAATATTTTTGCAAAATGACAGTTAAGTAATTTCTGACAGGATCATAAATGGTACTCAGGGCAACGTTTTCCAAACATCAGATAAGCTTTTTAATAAAAATGTAATATTCTCTACTCTCTATGAATAGGTGCCACCTACTAGGTATTCCTGCCTCAGCATATTTTTCATCACCAGGCAGTCTTGGAACCTTTTTTAATAAAAGGACTATATATCCAGAAATTTCTGCACAGATGAAGCAGCCATCATTCTGAGATAAAATATTTTGTCATCCCTACCTGGAATAGCCAGGAGGGGTGGCCTGGAGGATATGGAACTCAGGAAATACAAGTAACCTCTAAAGAGGGAATATGCTGTGGAGTTCTGCAAAGAATGGAGGGAAACCCATGAGTGGACTTTAATCTGCTCTATGTACACACAGATATACATCTTCAACGTACTTCTTGGAAGCCATGGAAGCTATAAAACTGTTTGAGAGAAAGTTCCCCACTCCGCATGGAAGCCACTTCAATGAAAGCATTCATGTAAAATTCATACTTTCCAGACCTCATACCCTCCCTAACCTAGCTTCATCCATAATGCTCTCATTCCCATCAAAGCCTCTAGGGAAGGCTTGATTCAGCCCATTTTCAACATAAGTAACAGGGAAGGGAGAAGAATGTGTTTTCTGTTCCAGAGCACTGTCCCCTCCAGGGTGGCTCAGTTGTTCACAGCTACCATTTAGCAACTCAGGGTATTTCTGCTAGCTGGTCTTGTCTCTAGTTTGCTATACTGACTTCTACCCAAACATTAAAACTTTCTTTTAAAAAAATCAGTAACTCACTTTTGCTGTTCTTTCAGCTCCTTTGAAGATTATGAAACAGAGGAACCTGCCTCTCCCTCTGAAATTGGAAACAAAGGCAATAAAATAGTGACCTCAAGCCTTTCAGAGAAATGTGGAAAGCTTCAGTCGGTGGATGAAGAATAGCTGCCAATGTCTACATGAAAGGGAGATATGTATTTTAAATGTTTTTTTCTTGTGAAGAGATGCTGTAGTTTGCATATTGCTTTTTAAAGGCTTTCATTTCTGCAAGTGCGTTATCTGCAGCACTAGGAATTTTTTTAACGTTTTTGAGCAATAGCTCTGGATACACATACCCAGTTTGGGAGACTCCTCCAATTTGCCTCAAACCTCTTACAGAGCTTTTCCTCAGAAGCAAGTAAGATATACATCACCTTCCAACGTCTGTGAATCAGCACTCTTCACCCCTGAATGTACCAAGGATCTCTTGGGGACAGTGCCAAGCACAGTTCTCTGCACAAAAGCAGGAGTTGCCTCTGTTGTCCAGCATCCCTGAGGCCCATCAGGGCTCCTATGGAGCCCAGAAGAAGCCTTCACTTGCAGAAAACTTGAGTCAAAAAATTCTGGAACTTGAAAAAGCAGTCAGGGCCTCCAGAACTGAATTAGCCCTGGTCATAAAAGCACTGCCAAAACATCTCAGAGACTTCTTTTAATTGTATGTGTACTGGAGTTCAAAGATCTTGAACTTAATCTAATTTCACAATGACCTGCCAAACTGCTAGTCACTTTACATCCTCAGGTATTGTAACCACTGGGCCTTCCAACCTTGCTGGCAAGCTCTAAATAATCCCTCCCCATCCTGACTGTGGATCTTATATAAAATCTGAAGAAAAACTTGTTAACTGAAGACACGTACAGAATATGACTCACACTTGGGGGGGGGGGGGGAAGTTTCCTTTTAACTCATCTAACATTTGTAGAGAATTATTGAGTGATTAATCTAAAAATTAGTTGATGTCCCATCTATACTTCATATCAGAAGACCTACTTGAAGACTTAAATAATTATATATGAAAATTCTTACTAGACATATTCATCACTAAATATTAGACTAGGCCAACAGTAAAGGCCTCAATCTAAACATTATTCCTTAACTTCATGTTGAAAAGAAACTATTTCAAATATTGCATCCACTTCAGTATTTATCACAAAAATGGAAGAAAACAGTGATGCCACCCATAAAGGAAAGCAACTTCATGTTTACTATAGTGGTAGATGTGGTCAACACAGAATACATTTTTCAGCAAGCCACAATGCAGCCAAGCCCCGCAATACTGTTGAAGATAAAATTGAAAATAAACTATTAAAAAGGATGGAAATTTGACACTATAAAAGAAACCCCCAAGAAACTTTTTAATATCCACTTCTGTCAAAGTCATCAAGTTTTCTCCTGGATTTTTTGTTTTAACCTCAAGTCCTAAATGTCAGAGTAGCTTCCTTTGCACCCCACATTGGTTCCCTTGCTGGTGTGATGGCCAGACTTTGAAACAATCAAACCTTGGGCTGTGGTAGGCAAAAAGTGGAGAAAAGGAGAATTTAGGAAATGCACCATCAACTAGTATAGTTATTAATAGAGTTAGCAATCCTTCCTGTCAGTATCCTCCCAGTTTCCTGTTATTTTACCTTCATGATCAGAACTGACCTTCCATTTAACTATTACAGAAAGTATTAAAAGTTAGTTTCTAACAGTTCACAAAGAAGAAATAAAAGCTTAAAAGTGACTAAATTTTTTGGAAACACTACAAAAAATAATCTAAACACACTGGTAAATTATTAGGATTAAAAGTGTTTATGTGGTACATGAAATTTACCGTCTATCCCATCCAACCTTTACCAGGGAACAAAAGCAACTTTACATTTTCAGATAAAAATGCTAAAAAGGTAAATTTTGTTAGAAGCCAGATATGGTTTAAAGGTTTTATTAGCCATAATGATCTAAACTATTTCTAAGACTCAGCAAAAATTCAGTTTTCCAATATACATTTGATTTTGGTTTTTTTACTACATAGCTGTACTTGACCTTGTTTCTACTTACTGAAGTCCTCTTTCACTTTGGTCAATAACTGGTTTCAAAAGTCTACAGTTACTATAAAAGTACAGCTAACAATATCATTCCACTTAAGATAGTGCTTTTAATTTAGGTTACCCAAAGTATCACATTTTCAGACATAAGAATGTGTTTCACTGTACTCCCTTCTTAGTATTGAATGTAAGAAATGTGAATTCTGAGGAACTAAGATGATAGTATATATTTGACTTTCTGGTAAAGATCATGCAGAATATAATCATTACTGCCCAACTGGACATTTCAAGTTATTACAATATCCAAGACTCTTGATAAAAGTTAAATTGAGGGTATGATCTTAATGCTAGTCAATGAAAAATGAGTTTCATAGCATAACATTGCCAAGGTAATCAAACTAATGAAATTCTGTATATTTTCCCTGCATCTTATCTATGTCATTGTGTACTGTTCAAAGTGTTTATAAAACTCTAGATTGATCAAATGAGAGAAGTCATTTGCTCAACTTTTGGAAATGTTATGGTGTGTTTGGGTGGAGAAGCCTGCATGATTTAACTTTTGTTTTTGTTTTTCCCTTTTTGCAAAACTAAATAAAAAGTTGTCAAATATGAACTAAGATAATCACTACACACTTTTGGTTTTAATCACACTTGCAATTCATTTTTATGTTTGAAAGAGTAGCATTAGAAACAAACTTGAGTTTCAAAGAGAATAACTCTTTGAACCCCTGGGAAAACTTTATAAAGAAAGATCTGGGGGCTTCCCTGGTGGCGCAGTGGTTGAGAGTCTGCCTGCCAATGCAGGGGACACAGGTTCGAGCCCTGGTTTGGGAGGATCCCACATGCCGCTGAGCGGCTGGGCCCGTGAGCCACAATTACTGAGCCTGCGTGTCTGGAGCCTGTGCTCCGCAACGGGAGAGGCCGCGATAGTGAGAGGCCCGCGCACCGTGATGAAGAATGGCCCCCACTTGCCACAACTAGAGAAGGCCCTCGCGCAGAAACGAAGACCCAACACAGCTATAAATAAATAAAATTAAAAAAAAAAATTCACTTCTTTAAGAAAGATCTGGAAGGATAACACCTCATAATGAAAAGTGATTTCCTCTGGGGATAGGAATTTGGGTTTGGAAGTGAGAAGTTCACAGGGATCAAAGGAGACTTTAAGCCTTATATATAGTATATTCTTTTAAAAGAATGTGTAATTGTTATTTGGATACCTAAAACTTAATTTTTTAAAAATAAGGGAGAAAAATTAAAGTACCATCCACACATTAGATTCCCATTCTATACTTTGAACTTAGTATTTTCTAAAGCATTTTATATTTGTTGCCTATGATACGGGAAAAGAAATTTTACTTTTCATCGGTTGTTAAACTTTTACTTTTCTTCAGCGAGGTCACCAACGAATTATTTTAAGAAAACTAAAAACACAGTGAAGGAATTCTTTATCCTAGAACTGTATTACATCTCTGCTTAGAGATGTAGACCTATGGAAACTAATCAAAAAGATTAGCTCTAAAACTGTCAGCTTTAAAACTTCTGTCACCTAAGGTGAAAGATCATTGGATCATTTATGGTAATTACAAGGACTCAAAAGAACAAGTGAAGATGAGTCATATTAAATGCTGTTATTGTTTTGGTGGTTTTAAATCCTGTTGAAGTAAATCCAGTTACTTCAGTAATAATTTCTCAATCATCCCTTGTTAGCCATTGGTCAGCATTCCTAAAATAACTCACGGTATAAAGAAAAACAACGCAAAAATCAAGGCACTGTAATTAATACTCTTCCCCAAATGCATATAATACAGGCCATTCAGAGCGTGCTATCCCAAACTCCTCAGTATTCTACAACATAGAATTACAAAACTAACATTTATTGATAGATTTAAGGTGTAATACAGGTTTCCAAAAGTGTGGCAGTGAGAATACCAGCATAAAAAAGAGAAACTTGTGCTAAAAAAAACCTGAATTCATCATTGGCAATATTACATAACAATCAAGGCCCTCACATACTAATGATTTTCACTTTATCTATATTGCCAACCTCCCATGCATCAAAAAACACAAAACTAAGATTATCAAACTTGGGAATCAATAAAGTACTCAAGGAATTTTAAAATCATAATATTAGGAAAATTTGGGAGATTTGCAAAATTTATCCTAATCATCCATGTGTACAATCTCATTTCTAGTCATTTTTGCAGTGATCATTAGTGAATAAAGAACAGATTTACAAGTTTATATAGCAGGGCATCTGCGTCCAACACAAAATTGTTACAAACTTTAGGCAAATACATGTTTCATAAGACACTGCTAACACTTAGAGGAATTAAATAAAATTCCGAAACTTGGAAAGCAAATAAAGACAAGACAACTAAGAAGCATTTTCCACCATTTACTCTTGTTATCAAAAATAGTTCAACTCTTCTCGCAAAACAAAAACAAAATAGTACATACTGGACACATACATCACATTTTTCTTCCTATGGCTTTAGCCCACCCCCACCCACCAAAAGAGACAAAAAAAAAAAAAAAACCCAACAACAACAACAAAAACAACTCTACCTGACCACATTCACAGAAAATGACACCAGGATACACTACAAAACAGAAGGTGTCATCTGCTCTGTGTCCAAAGGTTTCTTCTCCATGTCTTGTACTAGGTGAGTAACCATCATTGAACATGCTGTGTGCCAAATCAAAACATAACTTCAACATATGTCAGATCTCAGGAGAGGTGGTGAACGTAGTAGAAACTGAAAATTTTCCAGCAGTATTTTTCTTTAAATAAGCACTGTCAAAGCAGCAACTCTTCTTTTAAATCATAAGGTCATTTCTTTACAACCTAGTCAGTCCTTGTTTTATTTGGGCTGTGCTCTTTCAAGCAACTGACTAGATTTCCCTTCAACAGAATGTTGTGACTCACTTATCTCCCCCATAAAAATTACAGGGAAGAAGTGCATTTAAACTGAAACATAGTTTGTGCTTTACATGCAAAGAGTATTCTAAAGAATATCCTCCCAGCTTCAAACCCAACTAAACGCACAGGCTTCATAAAAAGGCATTTTTATTAGGCCTCTATAAAGAAGTCTCCACAATGAATAGCACCCTAAAAAAAAAAAAGGAAAGAAAGAAAAAAGCATATTCAAAATAAAGTCTGTGGCAAACAGAGGAAACGAAAATCACTTTGAAGTGGCCAATGGCAATAGGTATAATGCATAAATCTGAGTAACTTTTGGAGCATTATTCTAAAATTATTTTAAATAAATCCCAATTTCTAAATAAAACATTTAAATAATTTTTTAAAAATTTCTGTCACATACCATAGTCTAAATTCAATTACCTTCAGAATAGAACTGTTCTTCTCCACTTCATTTATCTTATTAGAACATTGCTCAAAGTGAAGGATTTTTTTCCCTAGAAATGAGTCAGACTTAACTAAAAATGGGGATCAACTCAGAAGAGTTTTGTGGCATAAACAGCTAAAAACATCTGCAGTCTGACAGAATTTCAGTTTGTTCACTTTTAAAAGATTTCTTCAACATTCTAATGAGGGGCAATTTTTCTTTCATAATACTGCTGATTTAAGAACTGCTACATACACCAGTAGCCAATTTTCATGATTAGAAATGGTATTATGTCAGCACAAAGGTTGAGCTGGACACATCAGCTTTTCAACAGGAGAAACATCAATGGCATCTGAAGGTAGCACTGAGTCTCCTGAACAAACTAATGGTTACTTTTTCACAAAATATGAGCACAATCTTTATGGACTGACTAGATACCACTTCCTTACATTTAATCATAAACTTTGATTATGCACAAAGCATGACCATAAACAGTGAGGTTAATGTTATTTTCCTTGCCAAAGTTCGTTTTGTATAAATCAGTTGCATCAGCATTTGTTCTCAAACTATGAGGTTCTGTAAGAACTAAGGACATATAGTTGTAGGGTTACTCCTCCATTATCTGCAAACTATTTCCCCGACACTAACACATATAACTTAGCAATGAAAACACTTGATACAAGTGATCTATATGCAGGAGCTCCGGCAAGTTAAACCAACAAAACCATAGCTGCCGTAAAACTGTAGCTATTTCCCTACCAGAGGTAGGTTTAAAGACCCACTGATTTAACAGTCGAATCTCATGTCTATAGCTTCATCCAAACTTTTATCATCATGTGTACTGGCAGCTAAAAACGTTGTTACTGGGGACCCTGTGACATTAATTACACTGGTGCTGGTACTAGCATTGCGCACAGCAATGCTAGTCACGTTAATGCCCAAAGTGAGCCTGGTCTGCTCCAAGGCCTTTTCTGGCACAGCAAATGCCTCCAGCTTCTTCTCCCCATTGGCCATATAGGAGTTTTGGCAGCCACGACATATACAATCTAAGCAGGCTTTGCGGTTAGAGTAGCAAGGGCAGCGTTGGCCGCGGCATGTAAGAACACTTGGATTTTGAGTAGCACGCCCACATTTACACCCTTTCTTTTCCTGGGGTTTTTTATACACAGTCTTGGTAGGACTTCCTGGCATAAAATGATGACTAGGAATCTTTTCCTTTACTGTTTTGTCTTTTTTAAGAATACCTGGCTTGGTTTTAGAGTGAGATTTCTTGGATCCATGTTCATGACTCTTTTTCATGCTTTTAGCAGATAAAAGTACAGTTTTGCTGATTTTGGGTGTTGTGCCTCCATTGGGAACAGTTGCTATAGGTTGAAGAGAAATTTTGCTCTCCCGTTTCACTGTCACAGGAGCAGATGCCCCCAGTGTTGGGCCTCGGATAATGGTAGAAATTGGAAGTGGCTGAACTTTCTCACTGTCGCTTTCTGATCTGGATCGTTTTCTATTCAATTTTGCTACCTTCGGAGTTGCTGCTGTACATGATAACCCATGAAGTGCAGGACTGGTGGACATAAAAACATTATGGCTAAGAGACTGGGAAGAAAGCTGCAGAAAAGGTCCATTGGATACAGTGGCTTCCAAGTTGGGCTGCAAATTAGGGCAACAGACTTCTGTGTTTGAAACAGTTTCTAAGCTGCGGAGTACTTCCTCAACACTCAGTAACAAAGAGTCACCAGGTTTTATATCTTCACTGAAACTGCAAATATCAATGCCTGTGGAGCATAAGTCAGTGGCTACCGTGTCACAGACAGGTGGCAAACTGTCAGACAGATCCTCAGTTTTTATGTCAACAGTGTTACATACATCAATTGTATTTGAATGTTCAGGTGAAGGAATATTTATACCAAATCTATCTATTGAAAGCCCATTATAAGTAGGCAAACCATTGATAACAGAACTGCCAATAGCAATGCTGAGGGTGCTTTCAGATACTGGAGATAAACTAGCTTGAGGATCAGTTGTGGGTTCTGAGGTCGAAGGTAAAGGGGAATGTGTCAAACACAAAGTAAAGGATGAATCTGAGGGTTTTTCCGTCTCCTCACAAAACAATGATCCATCATTAAGCAAAGCCAAAATATCAGAAGAACAGTCGACTGCTTCTATTATATCCCGTGCCAATGTAGTCTGTGTTATATATTCACAGAGTTTTTTGTAGCAGTTCACTAGGATGCTTAACTGCTTGTTTTCCTCAAACTGCTCATAGTCTTTGCACCAGCTACATGAAGGCTTCATCATCATTTTCTTGCCTTTACAACTTTTGCAGACATAGTGTTGGCAGGTGGAGTTGGTGGGTGCAATAGGATCTTGTAGCAAATGTCCTAAGAAGGAAAAAGGAGGAAAGCAAAGATTTTAGTAAAATAAATTTATAATTTCATATACTGAAGTTGAGATTATAAGTAATCTATTAAAGTTAAGATGGATTAAACTCACCAGACCAGATAACAAAACATGTAACTTACAGGAAACAGAAAAATACTCAATAGCTCACTTCACTTCCATGCCATATTCCCCATTCCTTTATCTCAAACAGAATCTTCCTCAGTCTGCATTTCTCCCCCAAATCAGTATGTTCTGGTCCACTTTCTTATTCTCTTCTCCAAAGGCTAGAAAGAGGTGGTGATCAGTCACTAAAAGCACAAACTAGGCTTAAAACTCTTGGGACCTCAACCTAACCCAACTGTTGGTAATGCCACAACATACTGAGCACAGTCATACTGTTTATTTTGTGTTAGACATGGGAAAAAGATAAGAGCAAGAGAGAGTTAGTCCCTGTCCCCATTAAACATCCTTTGAGGGCATTAATCATTCAGTACAATGGCATCTTCACAGAAAAAAGTACAATTTCAAACCATTTCATTGTATATACCAGTCATAAACTAAGAGAAGACCAAAATATAGTTATGATGGAAAAGAACTATATTCATTTATTAAAAAAGGAAATATTACTAAATTCTTTTATAGAAAATCAAAATACAATGACAATGGAAAGAAGTGTTTAAATGTAGTTAAAAAAAAAAAAACAGAGTATAATACTGGGCTCAAAGTCTTCTGACAGAATACACAATGACCGTGGTCATGAACCACAAGTATCCAAAGTATAGCAATATAGTATAAAAGTGAAAGTGATCCCCCAACTTGATATAACTCCTAAACTATAAATGATCTATACATATGAATTAAAAAGGCGAAAATAACTAGCTCCCCAAAGAAGCAACTGCTCATTGGTTCCCAATTCAGGACAAATAGTAATTAACTCAAAGCAGCACCTGTTTTCTTATATACATTACATAATTTAAGACTGGGACAGAAAGTACTTCTGGTTATAGCTAGTGAAATCAGCAAACCCTCTCCCTTAAAAGCAACTATAAACCTGAAAATTTTTGACGAAGAGTCGTTTTCACAGCCAAAGACATAAAACCATGTGAGAAGCATTTATGTTTGAAAAACTGATTTCAGGTAAGGACAGTGGGAATCTGTGGTGTTCTGTTCCGGGGCTACCCAGGTTCTACCCTACCACCCAGCTCTATCAGTGTTACCCTGTGAGAACCGGAAGCTGCTGTGATGGAAGGGGACTCATTCCACTTAGTACAGAAGACAATGCATAAACATGGAGGCATTATCACTGGAAGTGACTTGTCAGAAGCTGGCCAGTTGGGGAGGACAAACGGCTCAGCTCTTACTAGCCTGAGGTTACACAAGCTCAGGTTAGACAGAGAGGCCTCACACAAGATGGCAATTTTCCCCTAAGTTGATCTATAAATTCAATATAATCCCTTTGAGAATCCCACGTGGCTTTTTCTTTTTTAAGAAATTAACAGAATGATTCCAAAATTCATATGGAATCACAGAGGACCTGGGACAGCCAAAACAATGTTGAAAAAGAACAAAAAAGTTGGAGGACTTACACTACTAACTTTACAATCTTCCATAACCATAGTAATCAAGACAGTATGGTAATAGCAAAAGGACAGGTACATAAATCAATGGATCAGAATAGAGAGTCCAGAAAGAAATTTACATTTATGGTCAACTGATCTATTTGACAAGATTGTCCAAATAATTCAACAGGGGAAAAGAGTATTTTCAACACACTGTGTGAGACACTTTGATATCCCAATGCCAAAAAATAAACATATACAATATACACAAATAGTAACTCAAAGTAGATCATACACATACAAATCTAAGAGCTAAAATTCAGAAGCAAAGCAAAATGCAGGAAAAAACCATGACTTTGGGCTGGGCAGTATTAGATGCATCATCAAATGCACAAAAGGGGAAGAAAATTGTAAAATGGATATTCACAAAATAAAAAACTTGTGCTTCAAAAGTCACCATTAAGAAAATGAGAAGATAATCCATGGACTGAGAAAAAATATTTGCAAACTGTATATCTGATAAAGGGCTTACAACATGATACATTAAAAACACTTTATGCAAATCAATAAAAAGACAATTCAATTTAAAAATTGAACAAAAGATTTGAATAAACATTCCACCAAAGAAAATATATAATAAGCACATGAAAATATGCCAGTATAATTAGTTATTAAGGAAAGTGAAACTATGGCATACTGCTACACACCTACTAGTACGGATAAACTCAAAATGAGGGATAATACCAAGAGTTGGCAAAAATGTGGAGAAATCAGAACCCTTCTATATTACTGGTGGGAACAGAAAATGGAAAATCACACTGGGAAACAGTTTGGTAGTTTCTTTGAAAGTTAAACAGGGCTTCCCTGGTGGCGCAGTGGTTAAGAATACGCCTACCAATGCAGGGGACACTGGTTTGAGCCCTGGTCCGGGAAGATCCCACGTGCCGCAGAGCAACTAAGCCCGTGAGCCATAACTACTGAGCCTGGGTGCCACAACTACTGAAGCCTGCGCGCCTAGAGCCCGTGCTCCACAACAAGAGAAGCCACCGCAATGAGAAGCCCATGCGTCGCAACAAAGAGTAGCCCCCGCTCGCCACAACCAGAGAAAGCCCACGCACAGCAACAAAGACGCAATGCAGCCAAAAATAAATAAATTTATTTTTTTTTAAAGTTAAACATTTACCATACAAACCAGCAACTCTACTCCTAGGAGCCTATTTGAAGACAAATGAAAATATACATCCATATAAAGAGATGTTTGTGAATATGTATAGCAGCATTACTCAGACAAAAACAATCCAAATGTCCATCAACTAGTGAATAAACAAAATGTAGTATATTCATACAAAAGAATACTGCTCAGCAATTAAAAGAACTATTGGTACAAGCCAAATCATGATGAAGTGCAGAAACACTGTGTTAAGTGAAAAGCCAGATGCAAAAGAGTACATTATTGTATTATCCCATTTATATAAAATGTCTAAAAATGACAGAAAAGCAGAAATAGTGATTGCCTAGGTCTGGGGGCAGGAGCATGGGTTAAATGGGCACAATGGAACTTTTGGGGGTGATTAAAATGTTCTAACATCATATCGTGCTGATGCTTGTACAACTCTAAAAATAAATAAATAAAAACGCCTTAAGACAAGGCCCCAGTAGTTACAGAGTCCAACCTTCTTTCTACCCAATACAGGAATCCCTTAAAGTACCCTTGACTTAATCTAAGGAAGGCTGTAGGGGATATTAATACATACAGAGAGATGTGTACACGCTTAAAAGGATAAACCGTAAGGTTAAAAAGAAATACGTTATCTACTGGGAAGGAGAGATTGAACAAAGTGAAAAGGGACAGCATTTCACTATTCTAGGTTTAATCTGTTTGGTAGCATTTAACTTTTAAACCATGTAAATATTTTACATAATTATATAACAAAACTAAAAAATTTAAAGGAAATTCCTACAGATCAAAAGTAAAATGTACCAAAACTGTAATTTCTTATCAAATTGATGGTATAACTATTCAGTTAACTACTTCAAATGACTTTAAAACAGAAAATTGACTCTAACGTTACATCCTTGTTTTGTTTTCAGAAATTACATTTATTGGTGGTAGTGTTGATAGTTATTATAAAGTGTTAGTGTCTAATTGTAGGATAAAGTAAATGCTGATGTCCTTGAGAATCTAGATATTTTTTTTAGTAGGAGGAAGGAAGTCATAAGATGTGAAAAGTAAAAAATCCTGTAGTCCTGAATTTCAATTGGATTTATCAGTATGAACTCATGTTTTCATCTTAAAAGTACATATTATACACTGAAAAGGCGTGGCAACAGTGGCAATGAACTCAGATAACCATGTTGAAAAACAATTTCTATTCAAAGGAATCAGAGCTTCTTGGACAAATGGCTGATTCTAGATCTGTGGCATAAGTTAGACGAGATGAGTTTTGATTACCTTCTTATGCCGGAAAGCAAGGAAACTATCAAAGATCCGGATAACATTAAAGGGACTCAGGAGCAAACCTCAGAGGTTTCCAGTGACCAAAGATGAGAAAATCTGAGCATGCATAAATGCAATGGAATATAAAGCACACCTAAAATGTTCAAATCTCTAGAGTTCATTTAAAAAAAGGGAAAAAAATCAGACGCTAGTGAACCAGCTCATTAGTTTGAAAACTGGTAAATAAAGAGCAAGAAGCAAGTATTTATTCTGATTTACCTTACCTATATATAAGCTAAACCACCAAATAACCAAATCACAGATGAGAAGTTTCTCTTTATGGGAATAATGTAACTAATAAATGAAGAATGACATAATTTGAATGTCATCATTTTATAAGCCCTAATGATTTGCAAACTGTACAAGCTAAGTGATAAGTAAGGATTACCTCTTCTGGCCTTCATTCCATCACTGATTTTCTTTTCACCAGTCATGTCAATCAAAACCTCCCGGGAGGTACCAAACATCTTTAAAGGACTTACACCCTCCACATCTGTGTATTCTTCTACGAGATTTTAGGAGACTATGCCTAATACTAAGAACTGAAAATAGGTTAGAAAACACAAAAATTATCACTTATTGATTCATAATTCCACCACCAATGAGTTCCTAAGAACTTCCACTATGTGGTCTCATATTACCTACTGGATTGCCCAACCATTCCTCAACACAAATATTTGAAATTTTAATCTATCATTAAAGATGCCTATAGGCAAACTTGTTTTATGTACTCAGCTAAGTATCCTAACCCTCAAAAGCATCCCAGAGGGTTCTCTTTACACCTCACAACAAAGGCAGCTCCAGTGATACAGGAACAAAGAAGTTCAGAGGCTTCTTAGAGCTGGGGTAAGTGTTAGCCATATACTTACTACATGTCCCTAAGGAAACTCCTCCCTGCAAAACTAAGAAATGTCAGGTAACACTTTTAAAATTGTAAATATACATCTTATACTAGAAAGTAAAATGGATGGGCAATCTTAGTCAAGCGGAAGTGCATCACTTACTGGCAGACTGTACTATAAAAACTGGGTAGTATTTGGGGAAAGGTTTAATTTGCTTTAGCTTACATCATGTTCGCTATAGTTTCACACTCAAGTACAAAAAGACTTGCTCAAAACACATCTTCAGACCTTAAAAATTTATAGTTCATGACAAAAAGTTTTCCCACTGCACTGCCTTGAATTCTTAATCTGCAATATATCACAGGAATTATCTTCCTTTACATAATATCAATACAAGTTGTCTTCTAACTAAATGAATTTGATATTATGTGCCCTGTTTAAATAATACTAAATGATGCTATACTGACCCTAAAAATACTAAAGACTAAATTTCATTTTTACTCTTCACTTTAATAGAAGTTACTAATTCCTTTTTTATTCTCCCTCTCCTTCACTTTTCCCATCCCCAAATCACCCAATTATAATTTGAGACTAAAATTTCATTTTAGATTACCACAACAGTCATTCTGGGAATTTCTGGGAATACATAAATATTGGCAAGAAATTTGCTAAGATATTTAATATCAGATTTTTTTAATGCTCTTAGCCTGGTGAAACTTTTTATTATAGTAGTTCCATAAAGTCAGAAAGTAGTATAATTAATCTTCATATACCTATGTATACCAGATTCAATAATTATCTAGATTATGCCACATTTGCTTCATCTACCCATCTTTTGTTCTTAAGTATTTCAAAGCAAATCCCAGCAAACCTCTAAATACATCAGTATATATCACTACAAAGTACATTTTCTTATGTAATCGCAATGCCATTATCACACCTAACAAAATCAATTATTTAAATAAATTTTAAACCAAATTTAGGTTTAACTTAAGGGAAAAAAATCTTAAAGCCCTAGAAAAGGGCTTTAATTCTGACATAAAAAAAAAAACCATTTCAAAAGTTATGTTCTTCTCAGTAAACATACTTTTTAGCCATAAAACGTTCCTTCTATTAAACAGATTTAACATAGACATTCAAATCACTACTTTACAGTATTAATAGACCAAAGGTAGCACTTGGACTGGTTGCCACGCACTTTATCCTTACCCCTGAGAAGAATAACTGACAGCATCAAGAATTACAAAGCAGCCTAAGTTTGAAAGAGAGACCCACAGCACCAAAATAAATAAGCAAACTGTAAGTAGGTCTCAAATCAGCTTGCCCCTTTCTCCATACAAGGGATAGGCACAACTCCTTAGTATAAGCAAACAAAGGTATGATTAGTTTTGGCAAACTCTTCTAAATACATAACTGATTCCAACTTCGAACAAAGCCACTGGTAATTCATTCACTTCAGAATACCATTGGTAAAAGTGGACCATACTATAAATGTTATGCTGACATGCAGACTACCAAGTAAATTATGCCTTAACTGCTTCTGAAACAAGATCTTTTATTCTCCTTTGTACAGTGATTGTGTTTAACCCCACTAATATCCTGACCAGATGACTGGGGGAAATTAAGTTTAAGAAGTGCGGAGAGAGGACACAAGAAAAAATAAAACCAATAATGGCTAAAATGCTTAGCAAAACTTAGTGAATGACTAAAAAACGATCTTGTGAACACTGGACCTGGCAATAATAATGATCATAAAATAAAACCTACAAAAGCTACAAAAGGTTAAAATCTGACAGGGACAAACTAGATGTGAACAGCAACAGAGAGACTACAAAATCAATTCCTCATTCTAAAGCTTACATGGAAAAGAAATGATCCCAATGAAAATAATTTCAGTAAAATGAAAACTGAAAAAAGTAGAAAATGGTTTAAGGAATTAAACTATCTCAATGGCTTAATTTTGTCATTTGACCAAAAAAAGCATTATATAATTCTAACAGGCACAAAAAGAGCACTGATCAGAATCAAAACATTCTGTATTTACCACCACTCGTCCAGAATTCCTTCTCCTGGTAATGCTTCTATTACAGCAACAAGGAATGCCTAATCAAAAACCTCAGATAATGCAAGTAATTTTTTATAAGCCTTATTTGTTGTTGATGAGATGACACTTCAGGATCAGGGAAAATTAGCCAAGTCTCATATAAACAAATCCTAACGTCACTATCAGAAAGCAAAAAATGCACACAGGCAGGTCACGGTTAATAATTAAAACAATCATACCATTTCTCCAAGAAGCATTCTTGGAAACCAGAGTATTAAACAGTCAAGGAATTCACAAAAAGAAATAAATCTTATGATACTCAGATATATGGTATATACGGAAAAGTATCTGGAAAGAGGGAAAAAAATCAGTATAGAACTCCACAGCTGTCAAATATGTGGTATCCTACAAAAGAGAGAAAGCAGTTTTCTGCTTTTACTGATAATGTAAGCAACATGAAACAGAAGGGATATCATATAAGATACATTTCTACATACTAACTCAATAAAATATGCTTTCCATCACAGCTTAAATTTGCTTCCCAACAAATGGACCCACATCAAAACTGATTAGCAAAATTAAAGGTTACCAGATACTTATATTAAAGCTCTAAGGCAAAAGGAGGAAAAGAATAAAAATGAAAAATTTCACTTGCTAAAATATAATAATTATATTCATTGAGATTTTCTTAAAATCATTACTAAAGGAACTTTAAAAAAATAGTACTAACTGGTTATCTTAAAATACTCAAAAAAGTAGAATTCTTAAATAAGAAGTTTCTAGGTTCACTTATGTTACTGATTCTAAAGCCGATTTCCTCAGCAATCACTACTGAATAAGATAATGTACTTTTCATCAGCCATTCCTTTCCAAATGGCCTAAATAACTGTACTGACCACCTAAATACAGACAGTCACACAGAAAGAAATACAGAAAAAGAAGAGAGAGGGGGGGAAAAAAAAGCTTTATTAGCAGCAAAAAGAATTTTGTTGCCAGCCAGATCACATTGCTGTGAAACTCCTGAATCCAAGAGAGGACAGTAACTTAAGCAATGACAAAACATTTCAATGAATGATGACAAGTGGCACACTTGGTCTTGGAAAGGCACTCTCAAATGTTGCAGACATAAAAACTTCAAATATTTTGTTCAGAAATGCAGTCTTGGATTCTTCTGCTATGCAAATCTCTCCTGCACCATAAGGGCAAGGCTCTTTTTTTATAGACTCAATCTGACTCAATTTGTTTCAAATATACGTCATACGTTTCCATTTTCTACAGTATGACCAAAAAAGAAAAAAATTCTTTGTCCAGATTTTAAATTTTCTCAAGAGAAGTCAATAAAGGGACTTCCCTGGTGGTCCAGTGGTTAAGACTCCATGCTTCCACTGCAGGGGGCATGGGTTCAATTCCTGGTCAGGGAACTAAGATGCCACATGGCAAGGCCAATAAACAAAAAAAAAAGTCAATAAAAACGTGTGAGCCTGATCTCAAAGCGGGGCGGGCAGCGGGTGGCCTTTAATTTACAAAAGGTGATAAAAATGAAACTGCAGAAACACTAGTAATGAATGATTGGGCGGGGAGAGGTCAATTAAATGCCAAGATCTTTGTTCAACATGTTTGAGAAGGTTCCTTTTTGTTCCATTACAAAACATGTTCTTTCTAATAAGAATTTTTTTCTGTATGTTTGGCACTATACAAATTGATCCTTTTCTTTCATTATATTATTACGTGACTCTTTCAACATTTACCTGAATATTTCTCATAAACATGAAAAACTGGTAGATGTTAAATCCTTTGAAGCAGGGGTTCACAGCCTGCTAGGAACCTGGCCACAAAGCAAGAGGTGATCAGCGAGCGAGCAAAGCTTCATCTGCCGCTCCCCATCACTCCCCATCACTCGCATTACCATCTGAACCATTCCCCCCTGCCCCCAACCGTGGAAAAACTGTCCTCCCTGAAGCCGGTCCCTGGTGCCAAAAGGGTTGGAGACCGCTGCTTTAAACTTTACAAATCTGTTACAAATCAAAGAAGTTTTAAAGTTCATCATTGTTGGAAGTCAGGTTCCTAGGCAGTGAAACTCTTGGGAGAGAGGTCAGTGTGCTGAAAGTTTATCAGGTGAGGAAAGAAGGGGCAGAAGAACAAATTAGGCTGGGATGTATCACAACGAAGGCCTCAGATGACCCCACAGGGAGCTCTGAAGCTGGGAGGGCTCTTCAAGGTTGTCCTATGGTGGCACATGGGAGCCAGGTCTTTAATGGACTAGTCTTTGAATGCAGGCTACTCCAAGGAAGGGGATGTGAGCTTGGGTGAGTGGCTCTCTTCAGCCAACAGCAATTCCCAGGGAAGTCTGACAACCCCAGCAACACTCCCACTAACTAAGAAAATGAAGTCCTTCAGTCCTGAAGTGGGGATTTGGGTAGTGTATACATAGCATCCACTACAATTAGTAATTTTAACTGTCCAAATCTGATGAATATGAGTAAAAAAAAATGTAATAATGATGATGTACCTTTAAAAATGACTAGCCCTTGGGCTTCCCTGGTGGCGCAGTGGTTGAGAGTCCACCTGCTGATGCAGGGGACATGGGTTCATGCCCTGGTCCAGGAAGATCCCATATGCCGCAGAGCGGCTGGGCCCATGAGCCATGGTCACTGAGCCTGTGCGTCTGGAGCCTGTGCTCCGCAACGGGAGAGGCCACGACAGTGAGAGGCCCGCGTACCGCAAAAAAAAAAAAAAAAAAAAAAAAGACTACCCCTCCATTCCTTGAAGCTATAAAGTGACTAAATATCTAAGTTCTTTCTAGCTCTAAAATTTGATGATGCTAAGATTTTATGGCAAGATCTACAATGTATCAGAAGTCTTGCATTTGAATACCATTAACTGTTTAGGTGATAAGTATTATCAATATATTAGAGTTGTATACTGAAATTTTCGATAAAAGTTTCATAATAAAATCCAATGAAAGCCTGCATATTTCCACTTCCCTGTATATTTTCATAATTTCAAACTTACCGACTTAACATATTTAAATATTCTCAAGTCTGATGATCTTTCTTCTTTTCAAAACCCTTCCTAAAGGTACAACTAAAAACTGTCCAAACAAACCAAAAAACAAAAAATACCTTCAACCTTCAAGCAGCCTTTAAAACCCAAATTCTTTCGTTTTTTTGTTTTTTGTTTTAAATATTTATTTAGTTATTTAGTTATTCATTTGGCTGCGCTAGGTCTTGGTTGCTGCGTGCAGGATCTTCACTGCAGCGTGTGGGTTCTTTTTTTTTTTTTTAAGTTGTGGCATGCGGGATCTAGTTCCCTGACCAGGATGGAACCCAGGTCCCCTGCACTGGGAGCACAGAGTATTAACTGCTGGACCACCAAGGAAGTCCCTAAAACACAAGTCTTTGGAATGACATACGTGGCCTTTCAGAATCTAGCCCACACCCACCTTCCCCCCAGAATTTTGTAACATTAAGCTTTCTCCACAAACTCCATACTCCATTCTCACCTGGCCATTCCAAAACAAGCAATGCTTGCTTACTCATTCCTCTGTGATCTGCTCTTCCTAGAATGTCCTTCTTCCTTCCTTGCATGGTAAACTATTTATTTATTTATTTATTTATTTTTTTCTGCGTTGGTTCTTCGTTGCTGCACGTGGGCTTTAGTTGCGGTGCATGGGGGCTACTCTTCATTGCGGTATGCGGGCTTCTCACTGCAGTGGCTTCTCTTGTGGATCACGGGCTCTAGGCTCGCGGGCTTCAGTAGTTGTGGCACGCAGGCTCAGTAGTTGTGGCTCCTGGGCTCTAGAGCACAGGCTCAGTAGTTGTGGTGCATGGGCTTAGTGACTCCGCTGCATGTGGGATCTTCCCAGACCAGGGCTTGAACCCGTGTCCCCTGCATTGGCAGGCAGATTCTTAAACCACTGTGCCACCAGGGAATTCACTAAACTATTTACTCTTTAAGGATTGACTCAAATATGACCTCGGAAAGGAAGCCTTCCTTAATTCCTAGCCCTCAAGTTTGTTCAAAAAGCACTTTGCACATTCTCCTATTATAGCACTTATCACATTATATCGTCACCATTCACTGGGTCTCACTCAAGGCCGGAAACTTGTTTATCTCTGTATCCTTAAACCAGTGTTGGCACATAAGCCAGCAACTAATAAATGTACAATGAATGAATCATAAAAAGCACACTAGAGTTGGGAGTGACCTTGGAAATAAACTTGTCCCATGGCCTCATTTTAACCAAGATGGCCCTTCATAAGATTACATAGCTAGTTACTAGCAATGAGAAATAGTAGCTTAGTCTATTGATTCCCAATCTAGTATTCTTTCTACTTAACCAGCAGCATCCCTACTTCCGCTACTAAGTCCGTGGCATCCACTGAGACAATTTTAGCTTCTTTTCACTTATCAAAAAGAATGATCACTGAAACTGGACCATAACAGAAATCAACATACTAACCACAAGATGTAAAACCTTTTGGGGGAAGGAGACAGAAGAACAGGTACTGGCAGTAACGAATAGTGAGTGGGTCAGGAAGAGTGAAACGAAGGGGAGAATGGATGACCAATAATAGTTTTGTGACAGTCAGGAAATCTTTACTGCATAGAAATTGGAGCTACAAGAGTCCTGCCTGGATTCTCTACACACCAAGCTTAATTTTTAAAGTCAATCTTAAATGTTTTAAGTGAACATATATGCTATAAAGCACTGTACTACCTCCTCTGTAAAGAAAGCCCAACAAAAAAACCCTCAGCCTGCATATCAGTCTATGAATTTACAGCATGAGAAATCTTAGCTAAAGACTGTATATATATATGTATATATATACATATATATGTATATATATGTATATATATATATTAAATGGGTGTTATATATATAATATTAAGTATAAAATAATTAAAATATGTACAGTTGGTTTTCGTAAGTGATATCACTTTAGAAAGCATTATTAGTAGTAGCAGCATTAAACTGATGCTGATCAACCCCAATATATACATACACCTTATTCTTCCTGTGGTGTGAGAGTAACTATGCTGACTCCGAGTCATATCCATTCAGCTTAGATTCAATCAATCTGTAACAGCATTATCAAGGCACATATAAAGACTGGGAGAATATACTTCTACTGATGTCAAAAGTCTGACATAGGGCCTGAACAATAATCCTTCCATAATCCAATCCATTGATCTAAATATCCCCATTCTCCAACCTTACCAAATGAAGAATTGTTTAGGCTATCTTCGTTTAAGAAAATATTCCTCTTTCCTCAATCACTTCAACGAGTAACTTCTGAGGCCCTGCTATATGCCAAGCACTGTGCATTTAACAAAGGATACTTGGACCTTTTTTACATCACTGAATTACAGCACCAATATTACACCTCAAAATTAAAGATGTAAAGTATGTCTTGAAACAATAGTAAGAAATCTCCTAGATACATAAACACATGGGAATAATAATCTGGATTCAGCTAAGAACAAAAATGACAATACCATAAAAAGATCTTATGTATCACTTAGCAAATGGGCATAGATGAATCAACTGTTTTAGACAATTTAAACTGTCCTTTTTAAAGCTTGTTTTTAGTTTTACAAAACCTGTGCCCAATATACTTTTTTGCAGACATACGTTGAAGTCTAAACCTCTTAAAAATCTTTTCATTAGGCGAAATTCATGAGTATGAATGCTACTCATTGGGTTTGACATATATATACTAATATGCATAAAATATATAACTAATAAAAAACTGCTGTATAAAAAATAAAAAATTCAAAAAAAAAAAGAATAAGCTCAAATCAAAGAGAAATGAATTTGAAATCAGAGAACCCTCTTAAGAAGACAGCACTATTTTCCTCTTGGCAGAGCTTCCTAACCCAGGTCTGTTCTTTTTAAATTTTTGACTAAGCAGCACTTTAGAATATGTTCCTTTAAACTTTAACACAATTTATTTTAGTAGTAAACCAAAAAGCAAATACATGCCTCAAAAAATCAACAGGTCCAAACAACAAACTAAAGTTTCAAGGAAATTATTAGTTCTCTAATTAAATATTCAAGCAGCTATGTTCTAAACCACTATTAGCCCCTGATCATCTGGATTCCACAAACCTGTAAACTTTTCTTTAAAATATCTAGCACAAATAATTTCGCAGTATGACAGGAAAATGTGCATTTTAATTTAAAATAAGGGAATATTATAATATATATGCTCTGGTCACTAAAAATGGTGACACAGAGAGGTATTTTGACCACGTGACCCAGTAATTATTTTAAAGGTCATTGCATCACTTTAAATAACTAAGCACTACTATACTGAGAGACCAGTGATAGCTAAACATGTATACCAGGGGAGTGGGTGGTGAAAAAAAAAAGACAAAATCCGTGTTTCCAGTTTGGGAAAAAGATTACAACCAGTCTGCAGAAAAATGAAAAATGGAAATCGACTGTTAAATATCGCAATTTTAAAAGTATGAACGTTACTCAAGCCAAGCTATTTACTGCACATCTGAATGGTTAAATTTCAGAGTTTAACTTTTATGTCTTTGGTCAACCTACAACTATGAAAAATACTTCCTGATACTCTTGGATGTATCAACAGTTTATACAAAGTAAGTAAGCTTCACCAGTCAAGTACTATTATAACTAAAAAACCAAACACTGACCGTACATTATTAAATGGATGATATATAAACCACAACACATTCATAAACTCAAGTCATGCCTCATTTCACATTCTAGTAAGAATTAAAAGAGAATGCCAGACACCATTTATCTTAATAATTATGCAGGGGAGATTTTGTAGAGTGTTTTGTGGTTACAGAGCACTTCTGTAATATTCTGTTATTTTCATATTTTAGCAAAGCCATGACGGTCTCTCGTTAAATTATTACCAATACAATAAAACAGGCTAGTCAATTAGGCACAATTAAATCGATTCTCAGCTGAACAACAAACGTTAATTGAATAAATCAATATTAAGCTAGTTCCAAATTTCCCAAACTGGTGTTCCACTGTACTAGAATGCATTAACAGGTTTGCTTTAATATCCTCCTGGAGAGTCATCCCCAAATTTACATTAGTGTCTTAAAACTGAAAACTACCAATGTCAAGAAACTTGCTTAACACAGCATTACTTAAATTTATTGGCACATGTTTTTTCGTTTAAGTACACCTATAAACCTCACATAAGGAGTATTCAAAGACAGCACTACTGTTATCCATGGATTAGTATTAGAATCACCTAGATGGCCTGCTTCAGACTGACTCAATAACTGCAGATACTGCCCAGGAATGTGTATTTTTAAAAAGCTTCCCAACAAATTCTGATCCACAACTGGGATTAAAGATACTTTAACCTTTTTTGCCTTGATGAACTGGGACTTTTTTTTTTTGCGGTACGCAGGCCTCTCACTGTTGTGGGCTCTCCCGTTGCGGAGCACAGGCTCCAGACGCGCAGGCTCAGCAGCCATGGCTCACGGCCTAGCCGCTCCGCGGCATGTGGGATCTTCCCGGACCAGGGCACAAACCCGTGTCCCCTGCATCGGCAGGCGGACTCTCTCAACCACTGCACCACCAGGGAAGCCAAAACTGGGACATTTTTCTAATCAGTTAAGTAAGAAATGTGATTAAAAGATTTCAAGAAATTTTTAAAATAAACGTATTATCAAAGATTATACTATAAAGTTCATTTTAATAAAACAAAGAAATTTTGACTTCCCACTAACAAGGGCTACATCTTGCTTTATTTAAATAATGTAATAAACGCATTTTGGCAATATATCTATTTTTAAATGACCTCTCTTGTTTATAAACTCATGAATGTTAAAAACATAGGCTAAAATTGAATATATTATGCAAGGACAAAGCTGTAAATGTGACTTGGTTATTTGTAATTCTTGTATCTTTTACAAAAAAAAAATTTTTAGTGTTCTGTTACTAAATGATAAACTAAGGGTGGCTTTAGACTGGTATTTGCAAACACTTCAAATAACACACAGCAAGTGTAGTTAGTCTTTATTCTCTAAAAATAAAAGGCCATACTGTATATCACTATGTATTCTCCTGCTAACACTGCTTTTTGGATAATTACCTACACCTTGTGGATATGGAGAATATTAAGAGAACAAAGACAATTTACACAGAAGGACAATAATAATCATGAACCAGATATTTGGAATCATTAGTATTTTTATGTTCCTCATTACCTAGTATTTCAATAGCAACCTAATTTTCTTAATGTTTCTTGTCCCCAACCAATGATCCATTGAATGGATATATGAAGAATTGAGAAAACTAAAACAATACGACTAAGAATTAATAAAATACGTGACTGAGTATTAAAACAACTTAAAACCCTCACGGCAGAAAGGATTTGGCAGAATTATTAACTGGTATGGCATGTGATTTGGTCCAGTAGTCATTTGACATCTCAAATTGCCTCACTTTAGAGGAAGAAAAATAGTTAAATTATCTTCTGTTTTTTAAATAACAGAAACCTTTTACTACATGAACACTATGGAACACCTTCTTGAACCCAATTCACTAACACTGATTTGGGGGAGTTGTTTTTCAAGTCTATAGTGGTGAGCTCCAGTGATCTGTTCATAACCCTATCCAGCTCAATGTTTTAAAATCAAAACCTCAGATGCAAACACTGAAGGCATCTTTCAATGCTCCCACAGGTTTCAGGAACAAATCTAAGTTCTTCAGTTGTTGTAGCACTGTCCAGTAGCACTTTTTTATGCAATGATGGAAATCTTTTACATCTACAGTAAGGTAGCTATTACCCACATGTGGCTACTGAGCACTTAAAGAAGTAGCTCAGTATAACTAAAGAACTTTTTAAAATTGTCACAACAGCTAAGTGGCTGCTATATAGGACAGTGTAGGTTTAGAATATAATCTGATTCTGCTTCCAGACGAAATGGAATAATTATATTTTGTTTCATTTTTGTTTCAGTTGGGAGACTTACTCTCCCAACTGAAACAAAAACTGGACAAAACAATGGTTTTCAGATATACTGGGCAACAGACACCACACATCAGTAATCTGTGCATGGAGGAACAAATGAGCTAAGCCCTACAATTGCCCCAGCTTGCTGTCTGGAGACAATCTTCAGGCCACAGCACAAGGAGGGAGAACCAAGACAAAGCCCAGTAGTCTCCCGGAGTTGAGAAGACAGAGTTGCGAAGACAAGGCAGCTGGACTTCTCAGGGCAGAGTACTAGAGATGACAGAGCCACACAGAGAAAGAACACCGTATTTATAGATGGTCTCTTTCAAATCTTCAGCTGAGTACTGAATGATCAGCACATGTTTATAAGGAAATTACTCCAGGATGGAGAAAGAATCCCCAGAAAGGAACAAAAAAAACAATCCCTATAACTCAAAGGCAGCAGAACAATTCCTATTCCCACCACCTAGTGTGTGAAACCTCATTAATTCATGAGGCATCAGATAGAGTAGTCAAAAGGTTCTTGCCTCAAGTAATGCAGAAAAATTAGCCCCTAAAGGCTGCTCTGGTTCCACCTAAAAAAACACTTAAAAACAAGCCTTGAAAGGATCAAGGATCAAACTATCTGCAAGTAACTTAACCAAATTCCAAGAACAAAGCTCAAGAATATTTATAGTACAAAAATACCCACCCACAAGGTTAAAATTTTACCAACAAGGTACCATTCACAATATCTAGCATCCAATCAAAATTAACTCGGTATGCAAAAAAGTAGGAAAATATGACCCACGCAGAGAAGAAAAACCAAAGAGCAACAAAACTTCTACAGGATTACAACAGAACAGTAAAAATTAACTATGTGACTATTACATTATACATTCTCACTATATTCCATATGTTCAGAATTATTTTACGCACCTAAAAACAGAACTTCAAAATACATGAAGCAAAAAGTGATAGAAATTCCGAAGAGAAACTGATAAATCCATAATTACAGTTAGAGATTTCAACATCTCTCAAAACATGAAAATAGAAAATCAGTAATGACACAGAAGATCTAAACAACACCATCAACCAACTTATGAAAATGTTTTAATTGACCATAAACACTGAACCAATAACTATTCTGACTGCAAACAAGATAAATTAACGCTGATTCTTATACAGGTAAGGTCTCATAAAATAATTCAAGATCCCAACGACATTAGAATTCTACAGTTAAAAATAGATAGGGCTATTTTGCAGAGTAAAATTTAGCTCCCTACCCCAGAGGTATTCAGGAAAAGGCTTAGGTGAACTTTCAAGAATATTACAGAAAGCGTTATTTGATGTGAAGAAATGACTGTATGATTTATGGTGCTTTCTGTCTAAAGCTTTATAAATTCTCATCATGAAGAATAATCTAGTAATACCTTCCTTGTAAAACATATGTAAAAATTGAGCTGGCAAGCTCAATGACGCTATAAAAGGATCCCTGAAACAGCTCACAGCTTCTGGTGGATAGACTATGCCAGTCATATCCTATGTCACATCCTGAATAAATTCACTCACAAGCTGGACAACCAACTGATTAACTGTAGAGGGGATTCAGAAATCCAACACAAAGATACCTGAATTGGAATGCTCCCTTCTAACCCTAGAATCCCATATTATATATGGCCAGAGTCCCAAATTTCAGAACAGCAGACAGAGATTTAAACTTCAAGGGAATGGCATTTAGCAGGATTGAGAGGAGGTCAAAAGCTATACCCCGGACCGCCCACCTGCACACACAGGATCTTAGTTCCCCAACCAGGGATCAAACCCACACACCCTGCAATGGAAGTGCAGGAGTCTTAACCACTGGACCACCAGGGAAGTCCCTAGGTATGCCTTTAATTGTTGCAAAAAGAATTTTAAAACTACTTGACTTTGCCAGAAAACCTAAGTTATTTCCAAATTTGACGCCAGACAACATTTTAAGTGCACATTTTTTGTGGTTTGTAACAATAAAAATAGACAAATGCTAACTGATAAGACAAACTAAATTCAAAACACAAAATATATGCTGGCTATAAAACTAGATTAAATACAGGTTGAGATAGGCAGATATTCCAAATCTGCAAAGATTCAACATTTCTGAACAGAAAGGCAATGAGCTAGAATAATTCTGTTAAAATATTACGAAGTCAGAAAAAGGAAAAGATGAGGAAAATGGTCAGACATACACTAATTAAGGTGAAAAAAATTATCTGAATTAATTTCCTAACATGGGAACAACAAAAAGAAATCTTTAAAAGAGGAAAGCCAATAACAGAAACTAAACAGTTAAGAAATAAAGTCAAAGGTGATGGACAAAGAGAAAAATATAAATTAAAATAAAGATTCTGAAATACCACCTTTTAAATTAAAAGATAAAATTTAATCAGACCTCACAAAAACAAATTAAATCATACATTAAAATGTAGCCAGGTGGACTCTGAGGGAAGGTGTCAACTGAGAAGCTAATACAATAAGGCATTAACCAATTAGTGATAGTATGCTATCAATGCAATGAAAACAAGGAGTGCAAACACAGGAGGAGGACTAAATGTTCAAATTAATTTGAAAGAATGAAAACCACAACCCCAAGACTCAAAAAATATGTTGTTTGTTTTACTATATCAAACAGTATATCCTATGATTTTAAAATCAAGGTTTCCAGGAAGGGGCACAAAATTAAAGTTTTTAGATTTTAGCCTTTCCTAAACATATTTCCAATAACATTTCCTCACTAATCCCAACTCCCAGGCACCATCAAATTACTAAACACTGTCTCATCCTTCTCTTCATTCTCCTCAGGCCCACACTAGATCCGGTCTATTTCCTCTCTTAATTGAATCCTCTCCCAAGCACCTGATAAGCCAGGTTTTATCAGATCTTCCATACAATTCAGTACTTTCTGTCAAGTATATACCCTGTGAAAGCACTGTACTAGACATGTATATAAATTTAAGGATAGAAAATATTTAATCTATTCATAGTGAAATACGCCTAACCAAAGACAAATTGTAATACAGTATACCAAAAAATTAAGCTGTTATGATAACCATAAAGAGGACAAAATTTTCCCTTGCGTTATCTTATGTTGTTTCCTTTTCACTACCACCATTATTCCGGCCTCTATAATATGGATACATCTGATATCCTTCCTAACTGGGTTTCACCACATTCCAATAATCAATCCTATATTCTATCCCAAAACTAACCTTTTTTAATACAAAATCTATATATAACATCACTCTCTTACTTAAAATATTTCTCAAACACAACAGGGATTTGCAAATTCCCCTACCCATATCAGGACAGGGGGGAGGGGAGCGGGGGGGGCATAAAATGCACATTACAAGGCCCTGCCCACAGAGATTCCAATTCAATCAGCCTGATATGATAATTGGGAATCTGAATTTTAACAATCCCTTTCGGTTTGATTTAGGTGGGCTATAGAGCACACTTTGAAAAAGAACAGGTCTACGAGGTAAATGTCAAATTCCTTAGCCTGGCATCAAGGTTCCCTGTAAAAAGGCCCCGAGTTACCACTATAGGGCAAGAATGGACTCTCTTCATTAGAGATAAACTTGATTTTCTGCAGCCTCAACAAGCCAATGTTCTCTCCCTCAAGTCTTGCTGAAAATGTTCACTTTTTACCATTCCTCCTGGCCTAGCTCAAGCACCTAGCTTTTCACCAAATTGTGAAAAGGAGATTTTTCTTAGGAAAAGAAACCAACAGTTAAATTAATATATCTGACATAAAAAAAGTAGCTGCCAGAACACAGTACTAAATATTGTTCTTCCTTAACCAACCTACTAGATAAATGTTCCCTAAAGAATTCTTCCCAGATCAGAGAGAACAGGTAAACTTAAGTCCCAAGAAAAAACTGGTAAACCAAACTGCTTTAACCCCAGTGAGGGTTGCCCAAACTTTGACCCAAACAGTTATTCAAAAAAGAGTTACGTGGGGGGAAAATCTCACTTACTGTTAATTTCTGAAATTTTTACACATGTGACAAACTTAACTTACGAGTAAGTTAATATTACATCAATATTGGTAATAACATAAGTGCCTCTAACACACAATAATTGCTGGTTTACTTATGTCTTCCCCATAACACGAGCAACATATGGGTAGGGGCCATGTGTCTTAATTCATCTTTTTATTCCAGCACTGAGAACACCACAGTGATTAATAAAGATTTTGTGAGCAAAAAACAAAATTATTTCAAGATAAAAAAATGATAGTGATTCTCCAAAGATGATATACAAAAAGCCAAGAAGCATATGCAGGAGAGAGGGGGAAGATGGCAGAAGAGTTAGACGCGGAGATCACCTTCTTCCCCACAGATACATCAGAAATACATCTACACGTGGAACAACTCCTACAGAACACCTACTGAACGCTGGCAGAAGACCTCAGACCTCCCAAAACGCAAGAAACTCCCCACATACCTGGGTAGGGCAAAAGAAAAAAGAATAAACAGAGACAAAAGAATAGGGATGGGACCTGCACCAGTGGCAGGGAGCCGTGAAGGAGGAAAGGTTTCCACACACTAGAAGCCCCTTCGCGGGCGGAGACTGTGGGTGGCAGAGGTGGGGGAGCTTCGGCGCTGCGGAGGAGAGCGCAGCAACAGGGGTGCGGAGGACAATGCGGAGAGATTCCCACACAGAGGATCGGTGCTGACCAGCACTCACCAGCCTGAAAGGCTTGTCTGCTCTGGGAGCTGAGGCTCCGGCTGTGGGTCGGAGCACAGGGAGAGGACTGGCGGCCTGAACACAGCCTGAAGGGGTTAGTGCACCACCCCTAGCCGGGAGGGAGTCCCGAAAAAAGTCTGGACCTGCCGAAGAGGTAAGAAACTTTTTCTTCCCCCTTTGCTTCCTGGTGCGAGAAGTGAGAGGAGAGGGGATTAAGAGCGCTGCTTAAAGTAGCTCCAGAGACGGGCGCGAGGCATGGCTAAGAGCGCGGACCCCAGAGACGGGCATGAGACGCTAAGGCTGCTGCTGCCGCCACCAAGAAGCCTGTGTGCGAGCACAGGTCACTCTCCACACCTCCCGTCCGGGTAGCCTGTGCAGCCCACCACTGCCAGGGTACCGGGATCCAGGGACAACTTGCCCGGGAGAACACACGACGCGCCTTGGGCTGGTGCAACGTCACGCCGGCCTCTGCGCCGCAGGCCCGGCCCACACTCCGTACCCTTCCCTCCCCCCGGCCAGAGTGAGCCACAGCCCTCGAATCAGCTGCTCCTTTAACCCCGTCCTGTCTGAACGAAGAAAGGACGCCCTCCCATGACCTACACGCAGAGGCGGGGCCAAATCCAAAGCTGAACACTGGGAGCTCTGCGAACAAAGAAGAGAATCGGAAATCTCTCCCAGCAGCCTCAGGAGCAGCAGATTAAATCTCCACAATCAACTTGATGTACCCTGCATCTGTGGAATACCTGAATAGACAACAAATCATCCCAAATTGAGGAGGTGGACTTTGAGAGCAAGATTTATTATTTTTTCCCCTTTTCCTCTTTTTGTGAGTGGGTATGTGTATGCTTCTGTATGAGATTTTGTCTGTATAGCTTTGCTTTCAACATTTGTCCTAGGGTTCTATCTGTCCGTTTTTTTAAAAAAAATTTTTCTCAACAATTATTTTTTTATTTTAATAACTTTATTTTACCTTACTTAATTTTATTTTATTCTCTTCCTTTCTTTCTTTCTTTTTTCTCCCTTTTATTCTGAGCCCTGTGGATGAAAGGCTCTTGGTGCTGCAGCCAGGAGTCAGGGCTGTGCCTCTGAGGTGGGAGAGCCAACTTCAGGACACTGGTCCACAACAGACCTCCCAGCTCCACGTAATATCAAACGGCGAAAATCTCCCAGAGATCTCCATCTCAACACCCAGCTTCACTCAACAACCAGCAAGCTACAGTGCTGGACACCCTATGCCAAACAACTAGCAAGACAGGAACACAACCCCACCCATTAGCAGAGAGGCTGCCTAAAATCATAATAAGTCCACAGACACCCCAAAACACACCACCAGACGTGGACCTGCCCACCAGAAAGACAAGATCCAGCCTCATCCACCAGAACACAGGCACTAGTCCCCTCCACCAGGAAGCCTACATAACCCACTGAACCAACTTTAGCCACTGGGGAAAGACACCGAAAACAACGGGAACTACAAACCTACAGCCTGCAAAAAGGAGACCCCAAACACAGTAAAATAAGCAAAATGAGAAGACAGAAAAACACACAGCAGATGAAGGAGCAAGGTAAAAACCCACGAGACCTAACAAATGAAGAGGAAATAGGTAGTACCTGAAAAAGAATTCAGAATGATAGTAAAGATGATCCAAAATCTTGGAAATAGAATAAACAAAATGCAACAAACATTTAACAAGGAACTAGAAGAACTAAAGATAAAACAAGCAATGATGAACGACACAATAAATGAAATTAAAAATTCTCTAGAAGGGATCAATAGCAGAATAACTGAGACAGAAGAACGGATAAGTGACCTGGAAGATAAAATAGTGGAAGTAACTAATGCAGAGCAGAATAAAGAAAAAAGAATGAAAAGAACTGAGGACAGTCTCAGAGACCTCTGGGACAACATTAAACGCACCAACATTCGAATTATAGGGGTTCCAGAAGAAGAAGAGAAAAAGAAAGGGACTGAGAAAATATTTGAAGAGATTATAGTTGAAAACTTCCCTACTATGGGAAAGGAAATAGTTAATCAAGTCCAGGAAGCACAGAGAGTCCCATACAGGATAAATCCAAGGAGAAACATGCCAAGACACATACTCATCAAACCGTCAAAAATTAAATACAAAGAAAACATATTAAAAGCAGCAAGGGAAAAACAACAAATAACACACAAGGGAATCCCCATAAGGTTAACAGCTGATCTTTCAGCAGAAACTCTGCAAGCCAGAAGGGACTGGCAGGACATATTTAAAGTGATGAAGGAGAAAAACCTACAACCAAGATTACTCTACCCAGCAAGGATCTCATTCAGATTTGATGGAGAAATTAAAACCTTCACAGACAAGCAAAAGCTGAGAGAGTTCAGCACCACCAAACCAGCTTTACAACAAATGCTAAAGGACCTTCTCTAGGCAAGAAACACAAGAGAAGAAAAACACCTATAATAACAAACCCAACACAATTTAAAAAATGGAAATAGGAACATACATATCGAATATTACCTTAAATGTAAATGGGTTAAATGCTCCGACCGAAAGACACAGACTGGCTGAATGGATACAAAAACAAGACATATATATATATATATATATATATATATATATATATATATATATGTGTGTGTGTGTATATATATATATATATATACACACACACACACACACACACACACATATATATATATATATATATATATATATATGCTGTCTACAAGAGACCCACTTGAGACCTAGAGACACATACAGACTGAAAGTAAGAGGATGGAAAAGATATTCCATGCAAATGGAAACCAAAAGAAAGCTGGAGTAGCAATTCTCATATCAGACAAAATAGACTTTAAAATAAAGACTATTACAAGAGACAAAAAAGGACACTACATAATGATCAAGGGATCAATCCAAGAAGAAGATATAAGAATTGTAAATATTTATGCACGCAACATAGGAGCACCTCAATACATACGGCAAATACTAGCAGCCATAAAAGGGGAAATCGACAGTAACACATTCATATTAGGGGACTTTAACACCCCACTTTCACCAATGAACAGATCATCCAAAATGAAAATATATAAGGAAACACGCTTTAAGTGATACATTAAACAAGATGGACTTGATATTTATAGGACATTCCATCCAAAAACAACAGAATACACAGTTTTCTCAAGTGCTCATGGAACATTCTCCAGGATAGATCATATCTTTGGTCACAAATCAAGCCTTGGTAAATTTAAGAAAACTGAAATTGTATCAAGTATCTTTTCCGACCACAACGCAATGAGACTATCAATTATAGGAAAAGATCTGTCATAAATACAAACACATGGAAGCTAAACAATACACTACTTAATAACGAAGTGATCACTGAAGAAATCAAAGAGAAAATCAAAAAATACCTAGAAACAAATGACAATGGCGACACGACGACCCAGAACCTATGGGATGCAGCAAAAGCAGTTCTAAGAGGGAAGTTTACAGCCATACAATCCTACTTTAAGAAACAGGAAACATCTCGAATAAACAACCTAACCTTGCACCTAAAGCAATTAGAGAGAGAAGAACAAAAAAACCCCAAAGTTAGCAGAAGGAAAGAAATCATAAAGATCAGATGAGAAATAAATGAAAAAGAAATGAAGGAAACTACAGCAAAGGTCAATAAAATTAGAAGCTGGTTCTTTGAGAAGATATACAAAATTGATAAACCATTAGCCAGACTCACCAAGAAAAAAAGGGAGAAGACTCAAATCAATAAAATTAGAAATGAAAAAAGAGAAGTAACAACTGACACTGCAGAAATACAAAAGATCATGAGAGATTACTACAAGCAACTCCATGCCAATAAAATGGACAACCTGGAAGAAATGGACAAATTCTTAGAAATGCACAACCTGCCAAGACTGAATCAGGAAGAAATAGAAAATATGAACAGACAAATCACAAGCACTGAAATGGAAACTGTGATTAAAAATCTTCCAACAAACAAAAAGCCCAGGACCAGATGGCTTCACAGGCAAATTCTATCAAACATTTAGAGAAGAGCTAACATCTATCCTTCTCAAATTCTTCCAAAATACAGCAGAGGGAGGAACACTCTGAAACTCATTCTACGAGGCCACCATCACCCTGATACCAAAATCAGACAAGGATGTCACAAAGAAAGAAAACTACAGGCCAATAGCACTGATGAACAGAGATGCAAAAATCCTCAACAAAATACTAGCAAACAGAATCCAACAGCACATTAAAAGGATCATACACCATGGTCAAGTGGGGTTTATTCCAAGAATGCAAGGATTCTTCAATATACGCAAATCAATCAATGTGATACACCATATTAACAAACTGAAGGAGAAAAACCACATGGTCATCTCAATAGATGCAGAGAAAGCTTTCGACAAAATTCAACACCCATTTATGATAAAAACCCTACAGAAAGTAGGCATAGAAGGAACTTTCCTCAACATAATGAAGGCCATATATGACAAACCCACAGCCAACATCGTCTTCAATGGTGAAAAACTGAAAGCATTTCCACTAAGATCAGGAACAAGACAAGGTTGCCCACTCTCACCACTCTTATTCAACATAGTTTTGGAAGTTTTAGCCACAGCAATCAGACAAGAAAAGGAAATAAAAGGAATCCAAATCAGAAAAGAAGAAGTAAAGCTGTCACTGTTTGCAGATGACATGATACTCTATACAGAGAATCCTAAAGATGCTACCAGAAAACTACTAGAGCTAATCAATGAATTTGGTAAAGTAGCAGGATACAAAACTAATGCACAGAAATCTCTGGCATTCCTAAGCTTTAATGATGAAAATCTGAAAGTGAAATCAAGAAAACACTCCCATTTACCATTGCAACAAAAAGAATAAAATATCTAGGAATAAACCTACCTAAGGAGACAAAAGACCTGTATGCAGAAAATTATAAGACACTGATGAAAGAAATTAAGGATGATACAAATAGATGGAGAGATATACCATGTTCTTGGATTGGAAGAATCAACACTGTGAAAATGACTCTACTACCCAAAGCAATCTACAGATTCAACACAATCCCTATCAAACTACCACTGGCATTTTTCACAGAACTAGAGCAAAAAATTTCACAATTTGTATGGAAACACAGAAGACCCCGAATAGCCAAAGCAATCTTGAGAACGAATAACGGAGCTGGAGGAATCAGCCTCCCTGACTTCAGACTATACTACAAAGCTACAGTAATCAAAACAGTATGGCACTGGCACAAAAACAGAAAGATAGATCAACGGAACAGGATAGAAAGCCCAGAGATAAACCTATGCACATATGGTCACCTTATCTTTGATAAAGGAGGCAGGAATGTACAGTGGAGAAAGGACAGCCTGTTCAATAAGTGGTGCTGGGAAAACTGGACAGATACATGTAAAAGTATGAGATTAGATCACTCCCTAACACCATACACAAAAATAAGCTCAAAATGGATTAAAGACCTAAATGTAAGGCCAGAAACTATCAAACTCTTAGAGGAAAACATAGGCAGAACACTCTATGACATAAATCATAGCAAGATCCTTTTTGACCCACCTCCTAGAGAAATGGAAATAAAAACAAAAATAAACAAATGGGACCTAATGAAACTTCAAAGCTTTTGCACAGCAAAGGAAACCATAAACAAGACCAAAAGACAATCCTCAGAATGGGAGAAAATATTTGCAAATGAAGCAACTGACAAAGGATTAATCTCCAAAATTTACAAGCAGCTCATGCAGCTCAATAACAAAAAAACAAACAACCCAATCCAAAAATGGGCAGAAGACCTAAATAGACATTTCTCCAAAGAAGATATACAGATTGCCAACAAACACAAGAAAGAATGCTCAACATCATTAATCATTAGAGAAATGCAAATCAAAACTACAATGAGGTATCACCTCACACCAGTCAGAATGGCCATCATCAAAAAATCTAGAAACAATAAATGCTGGAGAGGGTGTGGAGAAAAGGGAACACTCTTGCACTGTTGGTGGGAATGTGAATTGGTACAGTCACTATGGAGAACAGTATGGAGGTTCCTTAAAAAACTACAAATAGAACTACTATATGACCCAGCAATCCCACTACTGGGCATATACCCTGAGAAAACCGTAATTCAAAATGTTATAACACAGCATTGTAAAGCAATTATACTCCAATAAAGATGTAAAAAAAAAAAAGCATATGCAAAGATCACCAACATCACTAATCATTAGAGAAATTAAAATCAAAACCACAATGAGATATCATCTCACACCCATTAGGATGGCTACTATCCAAAAAACAAACACACACACACACACCCCAATAACAAAAACCGAAAGAGGAAACACAAGTGTTGGCAAAGATATGGAAAAACTAACTGGAAACCTTGTTCTGCTGGTAGGATTGTAAAACGGTGCAACCACTATGGAAAACAGTATGGAGTTCCTCAAACAATAAAAATAGAAATACCACACAGTCCTGCAATCCTGCTTCTGGGTTTATATTCAAAAGAACTGAAAGCAGGGTCTCAAAGAGTGTTTACACACCCATGTTCTTAACACTATTCACAACAGCCAAGAGGTGGAAGCAACTCAAATGTCCAACGTTGGATGAATGAATAAACTAAGCATAGTGTATACATACAATAGAATATTATTCAGCCTTAAATAGGAAAGAAATCCTGTCTCATTCTACAACACGGATGAACCTTTAAAACATTATGCTGAAATAAGCTAGTCAACAAAGACAAGTATTGCATGATTCTACTTACATGAGGAATCTACAATAGTCAAATTCATAGAGGCAGAAAACAGAATGGTGGTTACAAGGGGTTGGGGGGAAGGAAGAAAATGGTGGTTGCTTGTTGGGTACAGAGTTTCAGATTTACAAGATCAAAAAGTTCTGGAGGGGCTTCCCTGGTGGCGCAGTGGTTGAGAGTCCGCCTGCCGATGCAGGGGACACGGGTTCGTGCCTCGGTCTAGGAGGATCCCACATGCCGCGGAGCGGCTGTGCCCGTGAGCCATGGCCACTGAGCCTGCGTGTCCGGAGCCTGCGCTCCGCAACAGGAGAAGGCACAACAGTGAGAGGCCCGCATACCGCAAAAAAAAAAAAAAAAAAAAAGTTCTGGAAACCTGTTTCACAATAATGTAAATATACTCAACACTACTGAACTGTACACTTAAAAATGGTTAAGATGGTAAATTTTATATTATATGCTTACTACAATAAAAAATTTAATTATAGTGATTTTAAGTACAAGAAAAATAAAATCTTAAGTATCAAATGAACTCACACTTGAGAAGAATATAAATGTAAAACATTAGTATAACGCTTAATGTACGATTAAACAAATGGCCTTTTAATTTAGCCTCTAAAAGGTATGTGGTTTAAAATAAATCACGCTAAATGTTCAAATTTCATTTTAGAAGATTCTTGCTATTTATAAATTGTTTGCTCAGTCAAAAACAAAGTATTTCTGCTAAAAGAATCAGAACTCCAGAACTGGAAGAGATTCTTGAGATAATCTACTGCACTAATTCCAAAGTGGGCCCACAAACAATGCCAAAATGAGAAAAATAAGGAAAATGAAAGTAGTCTTTCATAAAGCTAAATCTATTTAATTTTAAGGCATATACTTTATTCTGAGAGCACATCCTTCCTACTTGGAACCTTGCTCTTTTTATCGGCAGCTTCGTCCATTCAACAATGCTTGTTCAGCCAGGAACTGTCAAGTGCAGGGCTACAACAGTGAACAAGACCAGCAAGACTCTCACCCTCAGGGAACCACGTACCTTGTAGTGGAATGTGAGAGTAGCAGTAGTAAGAAAAGATGTCAGGATTTGCTTTTTTAAGTCCTTAACATTCAAAACAAAAACTTGGTCAGCTTAGGTCAGTGGGAAACACTATTCTCCAGCTCTTTCCTATTTTATAAATAAGAAACTGGATATCCAAAAGTTCCACAACTCTTCAGTAAAAGCCAAAACCACTTTGTTTCTAGAATTTAAAACATCAGGGAGGGGCTTCCCTGGTGGCGCAGTGGTTGAGAGTCCACCTGCCGACGCAGGGGACACGGGTTAGTGCCCCGGTCCGGGAAGATCCCACGTGCCGCGGAGCGGCTGGGCCCGTGAGCCATGGCCGCCAAGCCTGCGTGTCCGGAGCCTGTGCTCCGCAACGGGAGAGACCACAACAGTGAGAGGCCCGCGTACCACAAAAAAAAAAGAAAGAAAAAAAAAATCAGGGAAATATTCATGTCCCTGAGATTTGACCATGATTAATTTACAGGACTCCAAATATCTCAGAGAATACTATTTTTCCACTTAACATGTCCTTCCAGTTCTAACAGTATTTGATTCTACATATCAAACTTGTTATGTCATTTGAGGATATAAAAGCTTAATAAAAAACTTAAAATCCCTAGGGCAGAATTTATTGAGTTTCATGCCATCAAAAGAAAATTCATTCTACATACTTCGTGATAAAAATAAAGCAAATCCAACGTTAAGAACAAGGGGAAAGAACTGACACAGAAATAGTACCCACAGTAATACTGTCTTGGTCACTGTTTCTGTGGCCTAGAAAGTACAATAACTCTCTGGAGCATTGCTATCCCATTCACCAGAAACTTCAGAAAGTTTAAACATACAAAGCAACTGAAAAACAAGCAGTGATAATCAGCTAATTAACATTTCAAAGAACAATGATAACCTGTAGTTCCAGTGAATAATCTAGGTTTGACAATATTTGACCAGACAGTTCAATCTCTTCTCTCACTTCCCCCTACCTTTCTCCATCTCTGCGCAAGGGTGGCACAAAGTCCACAGACTTGTTCTCAAGGGTTCAAAAGGTTTTTCCCACTTAAAAATAAACTCACATAAAACACAAATTTGGAAAAACAAACTTAAAGAAGATATTATCCCCTTTTGTGGATACAAGAAATTTAGGCAAAAAGTTAAAGTAACTTGCCTAGACAGAAAGTAGAAAAGTTAAGATTTGTACCTAACTGCAAAGTTCATAGACCCTTTTTCCCTCCCTCACCTCCTCTCACTTTCTTTCTCTGAGTCTGTCATAAACACCTACATGCTATTCACTGAACAGGAGAGAATGAGGCAGAAGGAACACAGAAATGTACAAAAAAATAGTATTTTCCCTAAGATAGAATAATTTGAAAGAGTTAAAAGCACCTGTGACAGAACAAAGAATTCACTGAGGGAGGGAGGGAGTTGATGAGTTAGACCATACACAGAAAGAATATATTTTAGGCAGAAGGAACTTCAAAGAGCAAAGGTGGGGAAAAGAGAAGGAAGACATAAGGCATGTATGTTCAAAAAGACAAAAATATCAAACTGACTGAAGCTGAGAAATTATTAGAAATTAAGAGGGCAGTTAAATACAAAGCTGAAAGGGGAGGTTTGGGTCAGACACTGGAGGACCTGTTGAAACAAACTCCCTATTTACAGCGCCAAGATAGGATTAAAACTTAACTTTTACATATCTATTATCCTAATGAAATAAGACTGCACATGCCCTATTAACTGGAAGGAGTTTATGCTTTCCAGCTAGGAAAAAGAGTCCAGGACAGTATCTGACACAAAGATGAAAACTGTTGGATCTGAATTCAAATAACTGGGTTTTTTCCCCCATCTCTTCATAACCACAGACTTATGTCCAAAGAGATGAGGGGAAAAAACTGAACCTACATCCATATTGCTGAAATTTTATGCCAGCTACTCAATTATAAGGGAGAAGTAGAACCCATAAATCTTTTGCATAGGATGGTGGGGAAGAGAGGCTTGAACAAGAAGGAATAATTAAAAGCCCCAATGTCACAAAAATTCCTTTGAGTTGTCAAGACTGATTTAAAAAAAAAAAAAAAAGCTACAGTTGGACTTTCTAATGTAGCTTTATCTTTAATATCAGTTTTTAAAATGCAGGTTAGATTCTTGGAAAATGTTCAATTAGACCACAACTGTCCTGAAGCTACTGATAACTTAAAATTCCAAGCATCTGCAAAACTACCATTTCCCTCTTTGAGAGCTAAGTCCCATCCACCATGTAAAAAGCAGAACTACCAGATCTTCAAGTGTTACCTGGATACTGACATCACTCTCTACTGCAGTTCTAGCAGGCCAGGATGGGCTGGTCTATGCCCTCTACATCACCACAGTAGCAATTCCCCCACCAAAAGAAAGGTTTGTATTGAAAGAAGTTATAGTAGCCCCATCTCCTCATTCCACAAACTATCAAAAGCTATGAAGACATTAAAAAAAAAAGCACTCCATTAAAAAAAAAAAGTGAGAGTGGGGTGGCGGAGTTCCCTGAAACTAAGCAAATTCTTATACTATATTTGTAAAATGTAAGCGGAAAAGAAGCTTTGAATCTAGCCCAAAGCTCTCATTTTACATGTTAAGAAACTGAGGCCCAGGGCAATTAAGTGATTTACCAGGGCAACTGCTTCTCTATAAAGGTGTTAAGTGTCAGTTACCAGTCAGTGTAGCACTTAATCGCTTGTAAGAGTTACTTAAATGTTTATGAGATTAAGAACACGATGTGCAAAAAAAACACTCTTCACCTCTTCTGTACCCCTCAGGGCTTTGCCCCAAAGCTATACGGAAAATGCTGAAAGAATCTCAAATGAATACCATTTCTCCCTTCAGCCACTACAGTCGCAAAATTTCTCTTAAGATAAAGCTGAAATGCCTGAATTTCTCAAATTCTGACTAAACAAGTAAGTGGACCAACAAAACCTCAAAAGTTTTGGCGAAGTAAGAATATGAAGTGGAGTATTACTGTTTTGGTTTTGCCAGTTGCCCTTTCCTTTATGTTAATGTTTTCAGTCTAAGTTTTTTCAAAAATAAATTATTATTATACGCATACAATTAATCACTGAGATAATAATCACAAATTATTATCACTTTTGAGACATGGATTTATTAGACAATTTAGCATACCTTCATCTCTCAAAAATAACTTGAAAATATCCTGCCCAGCACAAAGTAATACCTCTTGAACAAAAACACCGAAAATAACCCTCTACCAGGGCACAATATAGTAAAACCACCAAAAAACGTAATCCTGTAAAAAATCCCACCAGCTAAAATACACTGAACCATCAGTCTGCCCTGGCTCACTGTTTATCGTCAAACTGTCAAAGCATTAGAAGAACCCGGGGGAAAAAGTTCTGCAGCGACTTCACCGGCTATACCACCACCCACACACAACACGTTTGGGGAAATGCAAACACGCCACATGTAGGTGTTTTAACCAGGTTTAACCACGTTTAAACAAAGTAGGTATTAAGTCAGCTTTGGTATCAAAAGCTTTAAAAAAAAAAAAAGAAGAGGGACAGCAACACAGATGCATATTTCACCTCTTTAAAAAAAAAAAAAAAAAACACCAGAAATGACCCAAGGCGAATTTAAGAGTTTTGAACGAGGCCGCTGTACAGAGCGGTTTGGAAGGGCTCTGTCTTTCTGAAATGCCGGAAAAAAGTCCTCTGCCGAGTTTCAAAACTAAAGACCGCAAACTACCGCACAAATAATAAAAGTTTAATACAAACTACCCCTCCGTCAAACCGTTTCTGCTACCATCGCCCTGAGTTTTTTTTTAAAACAAGCACTGAAAGGGGAACAATAAAAAGCGTCTCACCGCAAACGCAGCACGAGAGGGACTGTCGGAAGTAAGGCAAGAGCCTGTTAATCTCTGTAAACGCCTTGGGGTCTCCGGGGTCGTAGTTGAGCACTAGGCGGCTCGCGGAAATGTAGAGAGCAGTAGCATTCACGGGGTTCATTGCAGACACTTCGACACTGTTGGCTCTCGGTTGAAGAGAAATTCCGGATCCAACTTTGTAAGCAGCCAGGAAACAATGGCGAATTTGCAACAATTCGGAGGAAATCGGGGGAGAACCACTGGCCAAAGTTGTAACCAAAATCCGTACAAGTTTGTAGAGCCGTAGCAGTCCTCCCACACATGGGGCCTTGGCGCCCCTCCTCCGTCCCTGAGATTTGCAGACCAAGGGGAAAAAAAAAAAAAAGAGAGAGAAACCAGCGTTCGAGTTTGTCCCGAGCGGCCGCGGGGCGCAGAACGCGGCGGCTTCGGCGCTCAGTCTAGCCCCGCGGCTCGGCGGGCGGCCTGCGTTCGAGCTGCATCTCGGGACGCGAAGGCACCTCCTGTGGTCGAGCTGGGCGGTCGCGGGAGCAGGCCCCGGCCCGGTGCAGGGGCGGGCACGCTTCTCACGGGCTGCAGGGCCCTTACTCCATCACAGCGCCCGGCGCGGAGGCAGCGGCGACGGCAAGGACTGCGGTGAGGTCGTCGGATTCCTCGATCTAGTGCACCGAGCCGCGGCGGCGGCGAACGTGGCTGCTGCGGCTGGCGGAGGCCGCCGCCGCTCTCTCCATATCGGACACGCCTGGCTCTCCGCCCCGGCGATTACAGCCCGGCAGTTCCCTGAGGTGGCGAAGCGGACAGGAGAGGCCCCCGCCCGAGAGGGGAGGGCCGGGGAGGAAGTGCGCGGGCCGGCGGCGGCGGGAGAGGGCGGGGAGCAGGCCCGGCCGGGCCGCGGCAGCGGCCCTAGCTCCTCAGTCGCTTACTCCGAGGTCACCAGGCGCAAGCGCCGCCCCCTCACTGCCCGGCCATCTTCTCCGCGCGGCACACACGGACGCCTCCTCCGCCAAGCACCACGGTCGCCGCCGCCCACGGCGCCCACCCGGCCGCGGCACAGGCTGAGGCGAGCGCTCACACCGACAGGCCCCGCCGCCGCCCAGCGCACACAGCAAGGCCCCGCCGCAGGCCCCTCCCCCCGTGCCTCGCCGCCCTCACCCCGACTCCACGCGCCACTCTAGCTCGGTAGGGCCCGGGCTGCTGCGGCCTTAATGTATCCCGCGGGCTGTGCGGCGCCTCAGACCCTGCCGGCGACGACGACCGTTACCCCAACGGGCAAAGCCACTGTCATCCCCGAGACTCCCCCGCCGCCGTCGTCGCTAGCGCTCGCACGCATGCGCAGACCACACTCTCACCCCTCCCCCCCGCCCTTTGCTTTCCCTTCGCTTCCCTTTTCCCCTGCTTCTCCTCTAAGAGCCCCCTCCACGCCCTCCCAGAGCTACCGGCTCGCTCTGCGCATGCGCACTCCACTACCCAGCTCCACCGCCTTTCACCCTTACGCGTGCGCTTTGACCGCCCACCCAGAAAACCGGATAAACACATCAGCCCGCTCACGCCAGCCCCTCCCCACTGCCAACCCACCCTGAGCTCATTGCGCATGCCTGGCTCTCCACTTACGGCTCTCTGTACAGAGCATGCTCCCGGCGAGCCGCCTGCTCTTTCCGCCCCTCCCCCATGCGCTCTCAAATTCCCTCTTAGGCGTGTGGGTTGTGGTGAAACATTCGTTAGTTGACCCATCTTTCCCCAGTGTGAGCTGTAGGCTTCTCGCACTACACTGCTTCTTCGGTGTCCGCCAACGCGGAGGCCCTGCTGGGTCGCGCCATGTGGCTCTCTGCGCTAGCGCAACGCGGCCTTTCCTCGCCCTGGCTGACCGCGAAGTGAGGAGGAGGCCCCGCACCGCCCGAAGCTCCGCCCTCGCGGCCTTTCTCCTGGAACCGCGCTTCCCGGCCGCGGAATGGGCGCTGTCGCCCCGACACTCGCCCAGCCCAGAAGGGAGGCGACGAGTGACGTGGCTGTACGCCCAGCGGGCGTTCGAGCTTCAGGGTTTTGGTTGGGGCCGCGGCCCGCGTCGACGGCAGCCTGAGGCCTCTGAGGCCCGGGCAGGCCGTCTGAAGCGGCGGTGCCCGGACCCACTTGCCTCTCCCGCCCGTCCGAGCGGGCTCTTCCTGCGGCCTCTGGTCCTTGGAGTCCGACAGACGCGGACAGCCCGACCGACGCGGACAGCCCGACCTTCCAGGGGCACCGGCCGGGACTGCACAGAGCTCTCCACGAGAACAGAGTGCAATTTAAAAACAAAACGAACCTCTATTTTAGCTCCTTTAACAGACCTAGCCCCTCTGTGTGAACAGATCTCTTAAAGAACCTATGGTCCTGCTTTAGAACCCAAATCCTTGAAAGTATTATCTTTTTTTTAAACAAGTTTTGGCCTTGTGTTTTTGTAGGAGACCAAGGACACTGAGATATAAATAAACAAAGCCTAAATTAACGTCTGATTCCCCTCCCCTCCAAAAGGACAAAACCTTCTTTAAAAATAGAAACAGCGTAGGAATCATTATCTCTGGATACACCAGAGCTCTTCAGCATAATTTTTTGCCCATAGTAAATGCTCTACACGTTTGCAAAGTAAGATTTATGACGTATGTAAATCTTTAGCGGCACAAATACCTGTTAGTTTTAGAGGCTTGCCACTTAGAGTAGAAATGAAGAGTTAAGATAAGGCAACCCATGTAACCTCTGATATACAATTTTTATTACCATTTGAGAATAGGTTTATTTTCTTTACAAGTCCTAGCATATTATCAGTATGTATTAAGCAAAAATAATTATTTTCCTAGTTTTGTAAAACGAACAAAGCTGTGCAAAATATATTTGGTCGTCATTTATCTAGAAAATGACAGTCTATAAAATTCACTCTTTTTTAAAAGCCTCATCTTTTTTTTAATAAGAGATCTTAGTTCTAAGTTCACTTTCAGATAAAACTGTTATAATATACAGTTCTATTTCTATTCCAGACTCTTAAGTTCTACAACACACAGGTTGTTCTTCCCCAGAGGACCAACACAGAGAGTAAAATAATCAGCACTGTTTCCATTCAGACAGTATAAATTAGCAGTCACCCTAGGCAAGTGATTACTTGCAGGCCCTTAACATTGCTGATTTTCTCATAAACTAACTTTTTAAAATCTCTTGAGATGTGCACATCAAATTAAGATTAATTCTATTGATGGTTCGTGTGTGAAAGAGAGACAGAGAGAGAGGAGACAGTTCTTTTATAGCTTCTGAAATTGGTTGCAACAGGTGATAGACTATGGCACTTAGAGGCAAAGCCTCTCCACACTGAAGTATACTCCCTGTCTAGTAACTATTCGCTCACTTGAGGTTTGCCTAAAAAGAAAACAAAAGAACGGTTTATATAAAAAAAGTGCTTGGATCAAATAGGAGAAATCATACATAACTCAAATTCCTTAAACTATCAACCTAGGGTAATTTTTTTCATAGTTTGTGTTTAATTATTATTCAGAAGTAAAAGTGTTAAAGTTGCCAGATCTAACAATAATATGAAATGCCAGTTTAAAAAAATTTTTTAACTTTTTATTTTAGAATAGGTTTGAAATTACAGAATTATTGCACAGATAGTACAGACAGTTCTCGTCACCCAATTTCCCCTATTACTAACATCTTACCTTAGTGTGGTACATTTGTCACAATTAATGAACCAATAGGAATACATTATTATTAACTAAAATCCATATTTTATTCATATTTGTTCAGTTGTTCCCTAATGTCCTTTTCCTGATCCAGGATCCCATCCAGGATAGCACATCACATTTAGTCATGGCTCCTTAGGCTTCTCTTGGCACTCAGTTGAATTTTCATTTCAGAGAAACAACAAATACTTGTTTCCTTCTTATTATCGTCTTTCCTACCCATTTTGAATTAAAGCTTCCCTTTCTGTCTTCCAAGATTTCCATGTGCTTACCTCTATCATTGCACTTATCACACTAAGTGGCAGTTGTTGGTTTAGCCCTGTCTTCTCCCTATTATACTATAACTGTTTTCTGCTCTTCTCCCTCTTTGCCTTTTATCGTCATTGCCTAGCACAGGGTTTGACATATAACAGGTACTCGGTAATTGTTAAAATAATGACAGGGACTTCCCTGGCAGTCCAGTGGTTAAGACTCTACGCTTCCAATGCAGGGGGCACGGGTTCGATCCCTGGTCAGGGAACTAAGATCCCACATGCCACAGCGTGGCCAAAAGATTAAAAAAATAGTAAAAATTTAAAAAAATAAAGTAATGGTGAATTACTAGAAACGCGATAATGTAAGTAAACACCCCAGTACAGTGTGTGGTGAATAATAGGCATGGACACATGTTGGCTTCTCCTTGGGGAAAGACATAAAATGTCTTACAAATTTAAAGACGGTTCTTACATCAGCTAGATCAACATCAATTCTAAGATCCTTAATAAAACAAGAAGTGTGGATTGATTTGAAACACTCAGAATAATCAATCAACAAGTATTTATTGATTGTACTCTAGCACTTTGGGGATAATAAAATAAATGCCGAAGTAGTTGTAGTTATACTTTCAAAGAACAAAGATCAGGCTGGCAGCAACTCAAAGGGATTTTCTGAGGGGTTAAGCCCTTTACAAAATTGTGAAATAGTTGTTTACCTTCTTTTCTCTTCCTCTTTCACTCTCCTTCCTCTGCCCCCTCCTTCTTCTTTCTACACCAAAATCTACCTAGAAATAATGTTCCCTCTTCCCTGGTTGCATTCTCCCTCACTACCTAGGGTCTCCACTCCAGTGCCTTTGCCATTATAACCATCTGTTGTCTGTGTCCCCACCAACCCAAATTTATATGTAGAAATCTTTTTTTTTTTGTCCGCGTCCCTTGGCATACGGGATCTTAGTTCCCTGACCAGGGATCGAACCTGTGCCCCTGCAGTGGAAGTACAGTCTTAACCACTGGACCGCCAGGGAAGTCCCTATATGTATATAGAAATCTTAACCTCCAATATGATAGTATTACAAGGTGGGGCTTTGGGAGATAATTAGGTCATGTGGGTAGAACCCTTAAGAATGGGATTAGTGCCGTTATAAAAAGGACCCCAAGAGAGCTCTCACTCTCTCTGCCATCTAAGGATACAACAAGAAGTCAATCATCTTCAGCCCAAAAGAGGGCCCTCACCAGGTGATCATGCTGGCACCTTGACTCACACTTTCAGCATCCAGAATTGCAGAAATAAATATTTATTGTCTAAGCGGCTCAGTTTCAGTTTATGGTATTGTGTTATAGCTGCCCAGGCTCACTAAGACATCATCCCTACCAAATTTTAACAAGTGCTTAATCTATTGTCATCTGGAAAGAAATCAATCCAATTAACCTCAATCTATGGAGAGTGATAATAGCTTAATCTAACTTCCAACAAATCTTTGAAGACTGGCCAGAGCAAATACCTCTTTATGGGGAACAGCAAACCAGATGAACTTAAACGAGGACCTAATCCAAACCAATCCTCTTCTTTCCGACCTCCTCCTCAAAAGGTGCCCCTCAAAAGAACCATATCCCTTTGCCTATCAATTCCTGTTGATATTTTTTCAATGAATTCTTTTCTAAATCCATACATATATCCATTCATTTCATCCAAAACATTTATTTAGCAAGTCTAGCACCTATTTATTTTATATCTCAAATATTAAAATTGCCTTCAGCTTTTTCATCCCTAACTCCAGCCCAGATAAAGCAGCTGCTTTGTTGTTCATCCGCCTAGCAGAGTGCCAGACACATACTAAGGTACCTACTAAATGTTACTGTTTTTATTCCTTAAGACACTTTCAACACTATTCAAATGCCTATTAAATTTGTCCATTCATTTATGCAACCAACATTTATTGCCAGTTATATGCCAGGCATTCAGAATACAAAAATGAATAATTCAACAGTTTCCAGCCCTCAAAGAGTTCACAGTCCAGTTGCAGTGGCAGCTATGTAAACAGCTAATTTATAATTCAGAGTGGTAAGGATTTAGGGATGCACTTGATGCAAATCTAAAGTATCTTAGTAGATATTTCTGTTACACTATGGGTTAAACAAGCTTGTGTAGACTTTCCTGGGAAAATAACTGCAATTATTCACAGCATTGTTTCTAAGAGAAAATGTGTTCTGCATTCCAAACAGTCAATTTAAAATTGAATTTTTGGAATACAGCCTGTTTGTCCCTGGGGGCTGTCTATGTGGCCATTATCTAAGATCCCTATTTGTCTTAGGACAATTTGTATCTCTTTACAATTCCCACCTGTTCCATATGGCCTATGGTACTACCTGAAGGTTGCTAGTCTCAGGGCCACCAACTTACTCTACAGGGTTCAGCACTACATGACTGAGAGAGTTCTCTGCTCAAGCAAGTTGAGTCAAGAAGGTAGGACTAAAGGAGTCTCAGTCCTAAATTTGACTGTTCAAAATTTTACTGTTAGGGAAGGTAGTGAGAAAAGTTCATCAAGAGAGTGATGAGAGTTTGGAATCACTGCTATGTGAAATGAGAGCAGGAACTGCTTAGGGACAGAAAAAGGGATTGCAAAAATGGTTTCCAAAAGGGTATACCTCTTGGATAAAATAGGATCTGTAAAGATATCTTAGTAGACACTCCTGGACAATAAAGGCTTAAAAAATGGTCTTTGAACCACGAAAGACCCCAATGAGCCAAAGAACTCTTGAGGAAGAAGAACAAAGCAGAAGGCATCACACTTCCTGATTTCAAGCTGTACTATAAAGCTATAGTCATCAAAACACTATGGCACTGGCATAAAAACAGACAAATAGACGAATGGAACAGAATTGAGAGCCAAGAAATAAACCTAAGCATATATGGCCAACTAATATTTGACAAGGGAGCCAAGAATACTCAGTAGAGAAAAGACAAGTCTCTTCAACAAATGGTGCTGAGATAACTGGATATTCACATGTGAAAGAATGAAACTGAACCCATATCTTACAACACTTAACAAAAATTAACTCAAAATGGGCCTTCCCTGGTGGCGCAGTGGTTGAGAGTCTGCCTGCTAATGCAGGGGACACGGGTTTGAGTCCTGGTCTGGGAAGATCCCACATGCCGCAGAGCAACTGGACCCGTGAGCCACAGCTACTGAGCCCGCGCATCTGGAGCCTGTGCTCCGTAACAAGAGAGGCTGCGATAGTGAGAGGCCTGCGTACCGCAATGAAGAGTGGCCCCCGCTTGCCACAACTAGAGAAAGCCCTTGCACAGAAACGAAGACCCAACACAGCAAAAATAAATAAATTAATAAACTCCTACTCCCAACATCTAAAAAAATAAAATAAAAGTAAAATCCTCACTGGAAGTAAACCTTTAAAAAAAAAATTAACTCAAAATGGATTAAACACTTAAATGTAAGACCAGAACTCATGAAGCTCCTAGAAGAAAACATAGGAAGAAAGCTCCTTGACATGAGTCTTAGCAATGATTTTTTGGATATAACATTTAAGTCACATGCAACAAAATCAAAAATAAACAAGTGGGAGGACTTCCTTGGTGATCCAGTGGTTAAGAATCCATCCTCCAATGCAGGAGACGCAGGTTCGATCCCTGGTCAGAGAACTAAGATCCCACATGCCACAGGGCAACTAAGCCCATGGGCCACAGCTACAGAGACCATGCCCTCTGGAGCCCATGCGCTCTGGAGCCCACGTGCCACAACTAGAGAGAAGCCTGCACGCTGCAACAAAGAGCCTGCGTGCCGCAATGAAAGATTCCGCCTAACACAACTAAGACCCGACTAAGCCAAAAATAAATAAATAAATAAATATTAAAAATAATAAAAATAAATAAACAAGTGGGACTATATCAAACTAAAAAGCTCTGCACAGAAGAAAAAACCATCATAAAGTGAAAAGACAACCTGTGGAATGGGAAAAAGTATTTGCAAACCATATATCTGATAAGGGGTTAATATCCAAAATATAAAAAGAACTCATATAGCACAATAGAAAAAAATCCAATTCAAAAATGGTCAAAGAACCTGAATAGATATTTCTCCAAAGAAGATATACAGAAAGCCAAGAGGTACATGAAAAGATGCTCAACATCACTAGTCAGAGAAATGCAAATTGAAACCACAATGAGATATCACCTCACATCTGTTAGAATGACCATCAACAAAAAGATGAGAGATAACAAATGCTGGTGTGGATGTGGGGAAAAAAGGAAACCCTGATGCACTGGTGGTAGAATTCTAAATTTGTACAGACACTGTGGAAAACAATATGGAGGATCCTCAAAAAATTAAAATTAGAACTACCATATGATCCAGCAATCCCACTTCTGGGAATATATCCAAAGGAAATGAAAACACTAGCTCAAAAAGATAACTGCACCTACATGTTCACTGCAGCTTTAATTACAATAGCCAAGACGTGGAAACAACCTAAGTGTCCATCCATGGATAAATGGATAAAGAAGTTGTGGCCTATGTATACGATGCAATATTATTCAGCCATTAAAAAAAAAACAAGGAAATCCTACCATTTGTGACAACATGGTTAAACCCTGAAGGCATTGTGCTAAGTGAAATAAGTCAGAGAGAGACAAATACTATATGATCTCATTTATATGTGGAATTTCTGAAAATAAAAACAAACGAACTCATAGAAAAAGAGATCAGACTTGTGGTACTAGAGGCGATGGGTGATGGAAGGAAGTATTGGAGAAAGGTGGTCAAAAGGTACAAACTTTCAGGGCTTCCCTGGTGGCGCAGTGGTTGAGAGTCCGCCTGCCAATGCAGCGGACACGGGTTCGTGCCCTGGTCTGGGAAGATCCCACATGCCGCGGAGTGGCTGGGCCCATGAGCCATGGCCGCTGAGCCTGCGCTTCCGGAGCCTGTGCTCTGCAACGGGAGAGGCCACAGCAGTGAGAGGCCTGCATACAGCCAAAAAAGAAAAAAAATGTACAAACTTTCAGATATAAGATAAATAAGTACTAGGGATGTAATGTACAACATGATGACTATAACGCTGATATGTGATAAACAGGAAAGTTACTAAGAGAGTAAACCCCAAGATTTTTCATCACAGGGAGAAAATATTTCCTTTTTTCTTTTTGTTATTTTCTTCTCATTGTATCCATATGAGAAGATGAATGATAGCTGAACCTATTGTAATCATTTTGTAATACATGTATATCAAACCATCATGCTGTATGCTTTAAACTTATACAGTCATATGGGTCAATTATTTCTCTATAAAACTAGAAAAGCATGGTATTTGCAACTCAGAGACAGACTACAAGCTAAGAATGAAGATTTCTAACCTGATATATATATATATATATATTTGCTGTACACCTGAAACTAACACAACGTTGTAAATTAACTATATTTCAACTTTAAAAAATGGTTTAAAAAAATATTTCTAACCTGAAGTTGAACAAAATAGACTTTGTGGACCATGTTGTCCTTCTTGTTATTCCTGAGCTTTGGGAGGTAGCATGGAGTAGTGGAATTAGTGTGAACAAATCTTTATTCCAATACTTACTATGTAGATTTGGGGAAAATATTCAAGCTTTCTGAGACTTAGTTTTCTCAACTGTAGAATGGGGATAAAAATACTTTCCTTGAAGGGTTACCATGGAGAGTCATATATTCATCAAATGTGTTTCTAACACAGGCACTATGGGTACACAGGTGAAAAAACAGTCTCAAGGAGTTCCAGTCTACCAGCTAAGACAGAAATGGACATACAGTTATAACACAATGAGACAAGTATTTCAATATGGTGCTGTAAAAACATGAGAAGGGACACCTAACCAGACATCAAAACTCAGGAAAATATAGAGGAAGTGATATATAAAATGTGACCTGAAGGACAAGTAGGAGAAGCAGGGGAAGGGCAGGAAGAGTCTCTAGGCAGAAGGAAGAGAATGTAGTAAGGCTTAGAGGAAGAAGCTTTCCTATTTGGGAAATTTCATGTAGTTGAGTAGGGCTAAAACATATATATTATAAGAGGAAAAGTTATGAGATATGAAGGATTTTATGGACATTATAAGAGTCATCCTAAGAGTAATGGGACATCATAGAAAATAGATTTTGGATGCAGGTGCAAGATTAGAAGCTGAGAGACCAATTAAGAAGCCACTGCAGTATTTCACCAAAAGATGATCTTGCCCAGGGGTCGTCAATTACAGTCTGAAGGCCAAAGGCCTATTTTTGTATGGCCTACAAGTTAAGAATTTTTTTACTCTTTTAAATTTTTTAAAATAATAATAATATTTTATGACACATGAAATTTATATGAAATTCAAATTTCAGTGTCCATAAATACAGTCTTGTTGGAACACAGCCACACTCAATCATTTATGAATTGTCTACAGTATCTTTTGCACTGCTACAGGAGATTTGAGTAGTTGTGACCTGCAAAGCCTGAAATATTTACTAGCTGGCCTCTTTTTTGGGGGGGAGGGGGGGCTGCACTGGGTCTTAATTGCAGCATACAGGATCTTTTAGTTGCAGCATGCGGACTTAGTTGCGGCATGTGAACTCTTAGTTGCAGCATGCATGTGGGATCTAGTTTCCCGACCAGGGATTGAACCCGGGCCCCCTGCATTGGGAGCGTGGAGTCTTACCCACTGGGCCACAAGGGAAGTTCCTAGCTGGCCTCTTACTTTAAAAATTTACTGACCCTTGATCTTGGGCATTAAGCTAAGGTGGTGTCAGTGAGGGATAAGAGATATTAGGAGACTGAATCAATAGGAGTTGGTGAATGGTGGAATGTGAGAATGAGAAACAGTCACAGATGATGTCCAAGTTCTCTTATTTTGCCAACCATAATAACAAACACTTACATGGCCTTACCATGTGCCGGGCACTGATCCAAGTCGTTTAAGTATATTAACTCATTAATCTGTTCAACAACCCTGTGAAGTATTATTTTTATCATCCCCATTTCACATATGAGGAAGCTGAGGCACAGAGGTCCAGTAATTTGTTCAAGGTCACACAGTTAATGTGAGGTGAGAATTGAATCCAGGCTGTCTGGTTCCCCAGTCTCTACTCTTAAGATTATTCTATAAGTTCAGAATAGGGAACTCAGCAGGAAAAATGGGTTTGGAGGAAATGATGAATGCAGGTTTTAGACATATGCAGTTTAAAGTGGCTGTGGAACTTCCAAATTAAATGTCCTATAGGCAGTTGGATAAATGAATCTGGTGCTCTGGGTGTAGGAGGGAAGGATCTGGGTTGTAGATATAGACTTGGGAGTCAGATGGCAAGAGCAATCATGGGAGAGATAAAGATTACCCAGGGGAAATAAGAAGAGAAAAGGGCTAAGAATGAAACCCTGAGGACCACCAATATTTAAACAAAGAGTAGAGAAGAGCATCCCACAAAAAAAGACTGAGAAGGAGTAGTTATAGAGATAAGCAGCAAACTGGAAAGATTTTTCATCTTTAGTCTGGTGGTGTATGTAAGTACTAGCATAACAACCAGCATACAGTAGGCATCACAAATGGTAGCTCCTTTTACTATTGAAGTCTTATTTGAAAGTTCTAGCTCTTTCTTAGCCACAGTATGGGGCTGTTCCAAACCTTTTCCACATTCTCATGTCTTTGAACTCCCATCCTTCCTTGCCTTCCAATTCTTAGCAGCGGACCTTACGTCTACTTTAAGGAGAAAATCAAGATCTCCTTCTTCTCTACATCAAAATATTCCATAATTCCCCATCATTCATTCTTCCCTTCTCTTTCTGGCTTCCTCCAGGACTTTGCTCCATGGTTTTTCCAAGTTTTACTTCTTCAGCCCTCCATCCATCATAGCTATATTTCTCAGTTCTATCTAGCTATGCCATATGCTTCTTTCAGACCTCATCTTCTCTCTCTTCCTTTAATCTGTCAAACTTTTGGTAGAATTCAAACTTATTTCAATTTTTTCATTAGCCATTAATTTTTTCATCTCTTGAAATCAGATTTATGCCCCCACCATTCTAATGAAGCTATATTCACAGAGGGCCCCTACTGTTTGACTTATGTATTGTCCAATCACTACTTTCAACAATGTTATATTAAATTGTCCTTTCTTGTTCTTGTATTGCATCTTAAGTAGAGCCCATAATTTTCTGGTTAATAAAGCCCAGTCTAGTTTAAAACTTTGAATCAAGAGTAGGTTTGACTGAAATCACAGAAAACCTAAAATAACTATGGTTAAACAACATAGAAATTTATTTCTTTCATGTTTAAAAACAGTCCAGAGGTAGGCCACGCACAGTTGACATGGGAGTTCCACTGTCATCCGAGACTCAGGCTCTGTCATTATACCCTACCATGCAAATACATCTACCTTCAAGATTATCTTATAGTCCAAGATGGCTACTGAAGCTTCAGCATTTCAGAAAACAGTAAGGAGGAAGGGAAAACAAAAGGGCCCACTTCCCATCTGAATCAGAGCCTTTTAAGCAGTCTCCAATTTTAAGCAGCCTGCATAACATTTCTCTTATGTTTCTTTGGCCATAACTTAGTCACTTTGCCATGCCCAGTTGGAAGGGAGTCTGGAAATAGCCTTTTAGTAGGTGCATGAACTTGCCAAGTAAAATGGAAGTTCTACTATCAGGGAAGAAGGAGAGAATAGACTTTGGATGGCAACTAGCAGTTTCTGCCACAAACTATAATCTCAAAATGTTTTAAAATCTTATCTCTTCCTCTCCCTTCACTCTTCAAGATCTAGCTCCTCTTGGTGTGTAGGTACAAATAGGAGAGAAAGAGCGACAGGGCAGTAGCACCCTTAAACCCAGACTAGCAAGGGCAACTCTGGGGAAACCTCTCCTCCTGTCAGGTAGAGGGGTCCACAGAGCCAAGGAGATTTGCCCAAGAGTCTAAGAAATGGCCAAGGGACAGCAGTTGGTAATAGAGATTTGATGTTTAGATTGAGGTGAGCATGTTAGGAACCTTGAAGAATGAGGAAAATCCAAGGTAAAAAGAGAAGGGAGGTGGGCCAGGAGCCATATTTGGGAGACCAACCCTACCTGTGCTGCCACATTCTGGTGTGAAATGCCAAGGACTTCAAAACTTCTAAATTGTAACCTGGCCTTCCATGCTGTTTTGAAAATATATTTGTCAAAGTAGGAAAATGAAACATATTATTTAAAAGTTTTTTGTTCGTTTGATTTATAACTTATAAATATTTAGATATATGGTATGTAAGCTGCCATTTATACTCTTGTCCTGGGCCCTGCTAATGGTTGCGGTGCTAAGGGTCTGCCCAACTGGGAAGGATCGAAGTTCTTACCCTGACGGTTGCCACCGCTTCTCTGGCTAACATTAACTGGCAACTGATGTTCTGAGTGGCAGGCATTCAAGTTCAAGGTCTCTCTTGGGTATGTGTTTGTATTTCTCTAGGACTACTTCTGGGTGTCCACTCACATGCGCCCAGATATTCATGGGAGTATATCTCTGGGTTTGCCACTTCCAGGACCTCTTTGGTTCACACTCCCAGCGCTCTATCCCATAGTCTCCTACTGCCAGCACCCCCTGGCCTGGTGATAGCTTCCTGAAGTGGGGTACAGCCAAAATGGTTCAATCGTGGCTACTTTCCTCAGGGCCCATCTAACAGGAATTACTCATTCTTGCTATGAAAAATAGTGGGAGTTTAGACTACTCCATAGCCTACCTCCATTGCCCATTTGACATCTCTCTTCTGTTCCTTTCCCTTTGCTTACATCGTCTCCTACTCAAGAATACATTCAACCAGGAAATCAGCTTCCCTTTCCCACACACCGTGACTCCAATCTCACCTGGTGGTGAGAATAGAGGAAAAGCATGTTTCCCTGGGAGGGGAACAAAAAGCCTCTTGCCATAAACACACAACCACAAGACTAGACTCTGATCTCCTATTTCTTCTCTCTTTTCCTATGAACTGGGAAGAGAGAGAAGGTTGGGGTGGTGTCTGGTAGTAGCAGGACTGGTTTTGTTGCCTCAGTCCTGAGTAAGATGGCTGCAACATTTGAGGTCCTGTGCTTCATTATCCTCAGCTATGGGCCCTCAGTCCCACTTCTGGAACAAAGGAAAGGTACAATTCAACAATATCAACCTACTTTAATAAATCTTAACCCTTCTTTTCCTTGACCGCTCTGAAAAAAATTTTTTTATCATTCATTACATCTTTCTTCTGAAAACACTCTTTCTCCATTGTTCCGCGATTTTGCACTGAGTGTTCCTATGTCTGTGTATTCTCTTTTTCACTAGTGGATTATTTCCTCCTATTTCAGTTTGACATTTAAGATAACCTTAAATTGAAATCAGCTATTTACATCTCTCACTTATCAGACCATAAGTTTTTTGAGGGCCTGAAGTATCAGTTCATTTATTTTTGAATGGACACATGAGTGGTTGAATGAATGAATTCAGGCCACAGTTGTTAGCTCTTCTTATTTCATATCCCCGCTCTGGCAACTCATCCTCTCTAATGGATTAAGCGACCCCTTCTTCTTGAATAATTGTTGTATCTGTATCTCTACTTTGACATCTCTTCAAGCTTCAGATTCACATCTCTAGCTTCTTGCTTTCTTCTTCACCTAGATGTGCTGTAGTCACCTTAAAATGTATATATCCAAAACTGAATACATCATTTCCCCAATATTCAGGTCTCGCATTGCTCTTCGCTATTATTTCATTATGCCGTTGTTCTCTCTTTCTCTAAAGCTTATAACCTTGGGGTTACCACTTCCCCCAACAAGTGTTATCAACCCTTTTTCTTCAAAACAATAACAAACCAGCTTACTACGATTATTATGATTCTATTTTTATGGGGTACTTAGAATAGCCAAATTCATAAAAACCAAAAATATAATGGTGGTTGCCTGAGAGAGGGGATAATGGAGCATTATTATATTTAATTATATTTAATGGGCATAGAGTTTCAGTTTTACAAGATGAAAAGAGTTATGAAGATGGATGGTGGTTGTGCAACAATGTGAATATATTTAATACCACTGAACTGTACACTTAAAAATGGTTAAGCTGGTAAATGTTATGTGTGTTTTACCACGATAAAAAAATTAAAAGCAACGATAACAAACTCCCTTATTACAGATGTTATACATCTGCAAACAATTTATTATTTTTAAAAATTTTTTTAAATTTTATTTTATTTGGCTGTGTTGGGTCTTCATTGCTGTGTGCGGGGTTTCTCTAGTTGCAGTGAGTGAGGGCTACTCTTTGTTGCGGTGCGTGGGCTTCTCATTGTGGTGGCTTCTCTTGTTGTGGAACACAGGCTCTAGGCGTGCCGGCTTCAGTAGTTGCAGCATGCGGGCTCAGTTTTTGTGGTACATGGGCTCTAGGCACGCGGGCTTCAATAGTTGCAGCATGTGGACTCAGTAGTTGTGGCTCACAGGCTCTAGAGTGCAGGCTCAGTAGTGGTGGCGCATGGGCTTAGTTGCTCCGCGGCATGTGGAATCTTCCCCAATCAGGGATCAAACCATGTCCCCTGCATTGGCAGACAGATTCTTAACCACTGCACCACCAGGGAAGTCTTGCAAACAATTTATAAATGCAAACAAAAAAGACCACCTGTAAATCCATGTGTTAATAATTTGCATGTCTTTACAGCCTCTATATGTACACAAATACATATATATTTTCCACCAAAATGAGATCATGAATGCAATTCTATTTGGAAACTGTTTTTGGAACCTATTTTTTTCACTTGACAATATGCCATAAGCTTTTCCCCATTTTGTGAAATTTTCTTCTACCACAGTGTTTCTCAAATTATGGTCCCTGGCAGCATCAGCATCACCTAAGGACTTGTAGATGCAAATTCTCACACACTACCCCATGCTTACTGAATCAGTAACTCTGGGGGTGAGCCCAGCAGGCTGTATTTTGACAAGCCCTCCAGGTAATTCTAATGTACACAGAAAGTGAGAGCCACTGTTCTACAATATGACTTTTTAACAGCTCATGATATTCCATTGAATAGTAATACTGCAATCTACTTAAGTATCCTGCTATTGTTGGACATTGAGGTTATTAATTTTTCACTATTTAAATAACACTCAGTGAATGTTGCTGCAAGTAAACTTTGAAGACATCCCTGAGAGGGAAATAAACCGCTATTTTATTTAGGCCATTGTATCTAGGGGTCCTTTTATACAGCATCTTAGCCTTTGCCCTAGTGTACCTTCTTTACCTCAAACTTACAGTTGACTTCTAGCCAGACCCTCTAATGTTAGCCTCCTAGACCTATAATTTATCTTAATCAGTATTGACTTATTAAGCTATTTAAGTCTCTAATTTGCACAAATCTCACCACCCTCCTCTGCTCAAGAACTACTACTGTTTATTCATTCATGCATTCATTATTTAAGGTACACTGTCCAAAGTGATATTAGAAAAATAACATGGACACAGTCCTTACCCTCATGTACCTTTATAGTATCATTGGAGACTTTGACAAAATGGATATTAATCAAATATTCACACAAATAAATATAAAATGACAACTTTGATAATTACAAATAAAAGGAGAGGATATAAGAGACATATAACAGAAGCATTTGATTTAAAGAAGTCAGGGAAGGCTTCTCTAAGGAAGTGTCAAACTGAAATTTAAGGATGAGTAGACCTTAAGTACTGAAAAGGGAAGAGATGAACCTTCTACCCAGTGAAGGCAAAGACCCTGCAGAAGAGAAGCATGGTGATTTTGAGGAGTTGACAGAAGACCGGTTTGGCTGGAGCAGAGAGATGGGGGGATGGTACTAGATGAGTCATAGAGACTGGTAGGATCTAGGCCATGCAGGGTCTTAGAGACAATGTTAAGAATGTTTGTCGGGACTTCCCTGGTAGTCCAATGGTTAAGAATCTGCCTTCTAATGCAGGGGACACGGGTTCGATCCCTGGTCGGGGAACTAAGATCCCACATGCTGTGGGGCAACTAAGCCCGTGTGCCACAACTGCTGAGCCCACACACCGCAACTAGAGAGCCCATGTGTCGCAACTACAGAGCCCATGTGCTCTGGAGCCCACGTGCCACAGCTAGAGAGAAGCCCGCATGCCACAACTAAGACCTAATGCAGTCATAAATAAATAAATAAATAAATATTTTTAAAAAGAATGTTTGTCTTATCATATGAACATTGAGAATCCATTGAAGAGTTTAGGTTTGAGAATGGCATAATCATGAAATAGTTGCTTAGATGAATTAACTAACTAACTAACTAGCTAATTCTACCCTTAGACTTTTGCTCTTCCCCATTTATATTCTCCTCTGGGCAAACCACCCAACTTCAAGTCATGAGTAACATCACAAGGGATACTGAGAATGAGTGGCCAATGATACAGGAGAAAAACTAGGAGTATGTGATGTCAAAGAAGCCAAGAGAGGGCTTCCCTGGTGACGCAGTGGTTGGGAGTCCGCCTGCTGATGCAGGGGACGTGGGTTTGTGCCCCGGTCCGGGAGGATCCCGCATGCTGCGGAGTGGCTGGGCCCGTGAGCCATGGCCGCTGAGCCTGCGCGTCCGGAGCCTGTGCTCCACAACGGGAGAGGCCACAGCAGTGAGAGGCCCGCGTACTCCAAAAAAAAAAAAGCCAAGTTAGAGTCTGAATTTCTTACCTTGGTATTCAAGGCCCACAACAATTTTATTTTTACGTACACTTCCATCATTTTTCCCATGACATCGCTAAAATGAGCCTTTTAGACATGGTGCTCTTCAGATAAAGTGCCCCATTTATTTTATCTAGAACACTCTGCCTACCAATCACCATTGGATGTATCTTCTGCCCACTGCTACTTATCTAATTACTACCTATTTTCTAGACCCTGACCCTATTTCACCTCCTCTATGAAGATTGCCGTGGAGGCCACTAGAATGTACCTCTCAGATCTCTGATTGCGGTGAGCATAATTGAATGAGGGCACCAGCTATTGCCCTCTGCAATTCATCACTGTTTGCACCAAGGTTTTGCTTCCCATGGACTGCTCCCAGACAATGACTGAGCATGGCACAGATACTAAGGTAGGCCCATTCCTGGGAGATGCCAGACTCCTCTGACAGATGACTCTGAGAAATACTAAAACAACCGTCCAAGCTGTCCTTAGAACTGCACTGGGGTGTAAGATGCTTACATCCAATCTTCCTTCCCTCATTCTTTCACTCAGAATCAGACTTGCATTGTAATCTGATGGCTCTCCCAGTCTCCCTTTTTTGCCGCCCCATTTTCTCCAATAGTCTTTACCTCTAGCACATTTCTTGCATGATTAATCTTGTTTTGCATCATTTCTCAGGGACCTGGACTTACACAAGTGGTATCAGAAGTGGTCCAAGAAAACAGGTGGTAAGATAGAAACTTGGACTGACTCATCTACTGCCATCCAAAGAGAATGCCAACCTGGTTTGTAGGTGGGGCATAGGTAGTTGCTGGCACAAGATGGTAGCTCAGTTGCTAAAGATTCCACCAATGTTAACCTGGGAAAATGGCCCAGTGGAGGGGAATGCTGTGGCAGATGTGATGACACAGGCATTTGAAAAACATGGGAAGGAACAATGCCTACAAAGATAGTAAAATTGGGTAGTTACTACCAAGTTGTATTGATGCCTGCAGAGAAATCATGAGAGACTGAAGGCCATTAACAACAAGCAATTTTTGGTTAAGTGAGAGAGCCATAGGCCTGTGGGATAGGTTACAAAGAGACCTTTATCTCCATCAGGGGAAGGGAATACACAGCTGAATGGCAGGATGAAGACCTAATTGTTAGAGTAGCAGAGCTCCAGAGACATTAAAATGCTCAGCTAAGGCAGGTCTGCAATAGCCTTCCAAGGGCACTGAAGTACTGGATAGAGGCAGCAAGTACAGTATAGTGTTTGGGTGGATGGGGTGCCTGCCTTCAAGACACGGTGTATGTATTAAATCAGAGACCTCTATATGGCACTGTGTTCTCATTAGGAAGAATACATGGGTCTGGGAACCAAGCAGAAGTGACCCCACTTACAATGACACCCAATGCCCCACCGAGGAATTTTGTGCTTCCTGTACCCACAACTCTTGATTCTGCAGGTTAGACATCCAAGTCCCCAAAGAGGGCACACTTGTGCTGGAGGATATAACAAGGACCGCATTGAATTACAAGCTGCAGCTGCTGCCAGGGTGCTTTGAGTTGGGTGTGTCCAGGCACCAGCAAGTGAGAAGAATCACTATCCATCAAGAGTAGTTGACCTTGATCAGCAGGGGGCCACTTTTACACAATAGGGACAAAGGGGAACACATGTGGAAGCCAGCGATCCACCTGGGTGCCTCCTGGCGCTCTCTGTTGTAGCCATGAATGGACATACAATGCAACCCGGCCTGGGAAACGTATGATTACCAATGGTTCAGCCCCTTCCAGAATGAAAGTTTGGGTCACATCACCAGGTAAGTCAACAAGACCAGCCAAAGTGATTGCTGAGGATGAGGGGATTTGTGAATGGATGGTCAAGGAGGGAGAGGATGAATACCAGTTGTGGCTCTGAGATCAACTCTAGCGACAGAGACTATAGCTTGTGCTACTAAATGCCCTCTTCTGAGTTTCCTCTCAGGAAGAAAAGCCCACAGAAACAGAGAGGAACTGCTTCTCAAACCTGTGGGAAGAGGCAGATCTGTGTGAGGCTAAGGGTAGACTGTGGTGGCTGTGAGAATGTACCTTTCAGATCTCCAACTGCAAGGAGTATAATTGACCAAGGGCCCCAGCTACTGCTCTCTGAAATCCATGGCTGGATTTACTCTGAGGCCACACATCTTGCAGGCTGCTCCCAGCCAATGACTGAGTGTGGCAGAGAAACTGAAGTTCCTGGGAGATGTGGGACTCATCTGGAGGGTGACTTTGCTTAAGGACTCCCTGATGGTCTTGCTCTGGTCCTTTCCTCTCTCCTTCACTCAGGGTCAGATTTACCTTATGCTCACAGTCTAGAGTCTCTCCCAGACTCCCCTGGCTCCCTCCCCATTTTCTCTCACAGGCATCACATTAATACATTTCTTACATATTCAATCCTGTCTGGTGTAAATTTCTTGGAGGACCTGGACTAAACCCTTGCCCTAAGCCCTCAGCAGTCAGTGATAACTTCCTATTTGAACTTTTTTTTTTTGGCGGTACGCGGGCCTCTCACTGTTGTGGCCTCTTCCATTGCAGAGCACAGGCTCCGGACACGCAGGCTCAGCGGCCATGGCTCACGGGCCCAGCCGCTCCGCGGCATGTGGGATCTTCCCGAACTGGGGCACGAACCCGTGTCCCCTGCATCGGCAGGCGGACTCTCAAACACTGCGCCACCAGGGAAGCCCCTCCCTATTTGAACTTTTATAGCACTTGCCCCCACTGCTCACCTGACACTTCCCAAATGCTACCTAGTCTCTTGGAGATAGCTACCATTATGTCACACTTGTCAACCTCTGCACTTCACCAAGTGCCCTATACCTAGAAAGAACTCAGTGCAACAGTCGTAGGAAAGAGGTTGTCAGGGGTGCTGAGTTGTTCAGACTATCTTGCACCCCAGGATTGATGTTCCACACTTACTTCAAGTTCCTGGTGTACTATATCTTTCTCCACTCTCCAAACCTCCTACTCAAAGAGTTCCCCATCTTTACAGGGTGGTTTCATCTTTAGTTTCCTGTCCCCAAACCCCATACATTTTACCACATACATTGACTCAGTAGAGGATGTGGCATAGACAGCTACCTGGCAACCAAATTTTTGTGACCCCCTTTCTGTAGTGTGGAGTTGTTGCTAAAAAGAGGCTGGCCAGGCGGGGACCACACTGCCAGGCTTGATCCTGTATCCAGGGGTAGCTGGGATCTTTAAGAGGCAGGACTCCTCTTCCACTTGTCTCCTTCCGTATTCTCCAGTTGAATACGGGTAGGGATGGTGAGGCCACAAGTCGGAAGAGGCCTGGGTCCCTGAATCACCATGTGGAGGAAAGCTGCCCACCATGTGGAGGAACACCTACACTGGAATGTTGGATGAGTGAACAATAAGCTTCTATTATGTTAGGTTACTGAAATTTGGGGGTTGGTTTTTTACAGTTGCTAGCATTATTCTAAATAATACAGAAATCATTTGTCCTTTTCTTGGACACTCACCATCTTACCACTCACCACTCACCATCTTAACTGCCTTTTATTTAGAGGGAGTGTCCTTTTATGGGACTCTTGAGGACAAACGGATTAGATCCTTCTCATGCTAGGGTGTGGGCATGTTACTTAGTCTCTGACAATCTGACACATTCCCACTCAAGACTCTGAATGTGGGAGTAATGCAAAGATACATGACAATATAGAAACCGTTCACAGTGGTGGTATGGCCTTGAGAATCCAGGGGCAGTGGCAGCAAGGCCTGGCAACAGTGTTTTTTAGGTCAAAGTCCTAACAAGACTGTTCTTGTGGCATGACCTTTTCTGTGTTTTCCTGCTTCTAGATTCACTCGCTTTTTCACTTTTCTTCATTCTTCCTGACAATTCCTTCCTTGCAATAATTAATTATCTTCTTCAAAGCTCCAGAATTTGTTTCATCTACACTATCTCCTATCTACACCGGCCTCTCCTCCCAAGCTAGAGTCAACAGGATGACCATTTATTAAGCACCCAGCACTGTGAAAGGCGCTCTAAATATGCTGTCTGACAATTTAATCCTTCCATTTCTTCTATAGGGTCAGTATTATTATTGCTGTTAATAAATGGGAAAATTGCAGCTCAAAGAGATTAACTGATTTTTTCAGTGCTTGTGAGTGTTACTTGGAATTCAATTTGGATGGCATCAAAGCATGTTTTTCCATTGCACCAGAAACCCTTCACCAACTCCTAATTACTGCAGTGCTTCTTTCTAGGGCCTCTTATAGCCTACGATCATCTGATTCTGGAAGTACGGAATAATATCAATATTTACTTAATCCTTTCCTATACATAGAAGTGGTTGTAAAGAAAATTTTCTTGTTGCAGTTGTTTTCTAAGGCTTCAAAGAGTATGTGTTCTTCTTTTCCTTTCTTGTCCTTCCCTTCTCTTTTCTTCCTTTTCCTTCCCTTCCCTTTCATCCTTCCTTATTTTCTCTTTCTCTCTTACCCTCCCTCCTTTCCTTTCTCCCTCCATCCCTCCCTCCCTCCCTCCCTTCCTTCCTTCCTTCCTTCTTTCCTTCTTCCTTGACAAAACAACAAATCATGTGGTATAGCAGATAGTACATGGTGGCATCACTTCAGTCAGCTCCAGGGGAGCTGACTTTCCTTAGAATGCAAGGCAATCTAAGATGCTTCTTCCCAAACTTCCTTCCTTGTTTCTCTCATTCACTTAGGGTCACTCACGCTAGCATCAACCATAAGGTTGGGTGCACCATACCCTAATGGAAAGTGATTATCTTTATTACTTTTGATATTCCTCACTAAGTATGTCTCAAATATCAACAACACCCTTGGGAAACTGTATAGGTTTCCTGTGCTCCACGAGAAAGAAGCTGCCTCTAATGATGGAGCTGAGGGTCAGATAGTTCCATTTTCCCAGAGAAACTGGAGTAGGGAGAGACAAAGTCTTTCAGTGATTGAATACCTCTCCTGTATTAGGGACCATTGGTCCTAGAAACATAGAAATAAAAATTATAGAATCCTTACCCTAAACAACCCTATAGTCCAGTGAAGAGTCATACATTAATAGTTATCTTTTCCAGTTTCTAGATGTTAACTTTAATTGCTTTAGAACAGCATAATTCATACCAAATGCTTTAAACCATCCATTATAATAGAAATAATTGTGAAATTAGCATAGATCATATAACCTGTTAGAATTATAGCAGGAATTATAAAAGAAAAAGAAGTGAGGAGAAGCCACTGATTAAAAGAAACATTTCTTAATCCAGTACCATGACTCTTGTCTTAGAATTTTCTGAACAGTTGAAAGAGGGCTAGAAAAGAGGAGGATGAGGGGAAATGAAAGAATATTTCTTGTATCATGGCTGCATTTTAATTTAAATGCAACCCAGTATCCAGAAATGGGGAGAATCATAAAAACTCTTTTGTTTGAAATAGAAAAGGCCATCCTCAAGGGTAGTAGAATCAGTATACTCAGAAGGCAATACTGGAACTGTTCTTGTGAGCTCAAGGACTCTTTCTTCGAATCCACCTTGTTTTTCTTATCTTCTACCATCCCAGTTGGATGTCTGTACCCAGTATACCATAGTTCTGAACACATACATCCCAAACCCATTGCCAGGTATAAATACAGATAGAATTGGAGTGTAGTGTGGGTGGGAAGGGCGAAGTTAGCAAAACCTGAACAAGTAATTTTAATGCAACTGATCAAGAAGGTACTGGCATAGAAGTAGGGACAAACCATGGGAACACAAAAGAAAAATGTAGTAATTTTGTGGGATGGAAATCATGTTGGATACTAGAAGGAAGGGAACTAAGGCCATCAGGAAAAGCAAGAAGGGGAAGGGAGTGCTCTTAGAGAAAGTTAAGGCTATCTAGTGGGCCAGGTGGAGGGGGTAAGAGAAAGCCCCAAGCAAAGGACTGAACTGGTAGAGGAGAGAAAAGGGAAAGCCATCAGCGGCCTAAGTGTCAGATTTTTGCTTCATAGGGCCGAACAAGGTGGGCGATTGAGAGGTGGAAGTAGAAAAGGGACAGGTTGCTGAGCGGAGCACTGAGGGAAAGCAGAAGCAAAGAGGTAGGAAGACAGAGAACTGGCTAGAGAATTAGAATCACTAAGAATCATAAGCCTCTTTTTGTTGAGAAAGACAAGGACCTTTAGGATAGAGGGGCCAGGGCAGCATGTTCAATGGCGGCAGGAACAACATAAATGATTCAAGCCAGAGCTAAGATTCCAAACTGAAGTCTGCTAATGAGACACTTTCTGCAACCCAGGTAACCAGAGAAAGTATAAGACTCTCTTACAAAGATATCACCAATAAAATGTAGAAATTGATATAAGCTATAAATTAGGAACAAAAAGCAGTTGGGAGTTTAGAGAAAGAAGAGGTTGCTTATAATGGGAAATTGTGGAAATGTTTTGCAGAAGAAATGGTGTTTGAAACTGGAGGCATCAGATTTGGACATGCAGAGATAGTATTGAAGAGAACAGCAAGGCAAGAATCTTCAGTGACCTAGTGTAGTGTTGGGAATGATGTCCTCCCAAAAGGTATGTCCAAGCCCTAACCCCTGGCACCTCTGTGAATGTGGCCTTATTTGGAAATAGATCTTTTCATATGTAATCTTGTTATTGATCTTGAGATGAAGTCATCCTGGATTTAGGGTGGGCCCTAAATCCAATGACTGGTACCCTAACAAGAAAAGGAGGAGGGAGATCATAGACAAGGAGACACAGGGAAGAAGCCCATGTGAAGATGGAGATTGGAGTGATGCTACCACAACCTTAGGAACACCAGGGCATGGACCAGATTCAGTATGAAGAAAGGGTATGGGAAATGTAGGAGGAAAGGGGTGGTAGAGAGAGCCTCCGGGTTCCAGGTCCCGGAAGTGGAACAACCAGGAACCACTGGAAGCTGGGAGAGACAAGAAAAGATTCTCCTCTAGAGCCTTTGAAGGCAGATTGTCCCTGCTGACACCATAATTTTGGTCTCTTGTCCTCCAGAACTGTGAGAAAATAAGTTTCTGTTGTTTTAAGGCACCAATTTTGTGATAATTGGTTGCAGCAGCTCTAGGAAACTAATGAACCTGGTATGATTTTTCTGACTTCTTCCAGCAACTGTGGGCAGTCTGATAGCAGAATCAGAGTGGTCCAAAGGAAGTGGTGACCCAGGGTTGGGCCTTGGCATGGTGATCTTTTTTTAAGTTTTAAAATAAATATTTATTTATTTTGCTGTGCCGAGTCTTAGTTGCAGCACGTGGGATCTTCATTGCGGCATGCAGGATCTTTAGTTGCAGCATGTGGGATCTAATTCCCTGATCAGGGATGGAACCCTGGTCCCCTGCATTGGTAGTGCAGAGTCTTAGCCACTGGACCAAAAGGGAGGTCCTGGCATGGTGACTGTGATAGAAGGGAGTTGAGGGAGGCTAGAGTGCTAGAGTAGGTAGAGTTTAAATAGTTATACTGTGGGAATTAAAAGGTTCTATTGAGAGAATGGACCAGATTCAGTATGAAGAATGGGTTTTGGGGGAAGGTAGGAGGAAAGGGGTGGTAGAGAGAACCTCCGGGTTCCAGGTTCTGGAAGTGGAGCAATTCTTGGTGATTACAAGGCCCAGCTTGTGGGTGGCTGAAGTGGAACAGAGCTGAAGGCCCTTCTTGTTGAGGAAGCTGAGGCATTCTCAGGACAGCTAGCCAGAAGATATTGGTATAAAGGCTGAATAAACTCTCTGAGAATAGCGGTGGAAGGCAGGTGTGATGGTTAATTTGATGTGTGAGCCTAATTATGTTTAGGCTAAGGGATGCCCAGATAGCTGGTAAACATTATTCCTGGGTTGTCTGTGAGGGTGTCTCTAGAAGAGGTTTGTATTAGTTTGAGTATACTAGGTAAAAAAGGATCATCTTGGGGCTTCCCTGGTGGCACAGTGGTTGAGAGTCCGCCTGCCGATGCAGGGGACACAGGTTCGTGCCCCGGTCTGGGAAGATCCCACATGCCGCGGAGCGGCTGGACTCCTGAGCCATGGCCGCTGAACCTGCGTGTCCGGAGCCTATGCTCCGCAACGGGAGAGGCCACAACAGTGAGAGGCCCGCATACCAAAAGAAAAAAAAAGGATCATCTTCACCAATGTGGGTGAGCATCGTCCAATCCATTGGGGGCCTGAGTAGGTCAAAAGGGCAGAGGAAGGCCAAATTCCCTGTCTCTGCTTGAGCTGAGACATCCATTTTCTCCTGCCCTATGACATCTGCATTCCTGATTCTAGGGCTTTTGGACTCAGATGGAGACTTACATCATTCACTCTCCAGCCTCCTTTTCTCAGACTTTTGAACTCAAACTGAATTGCACAACAGGCTTTCATGTTTCTCCATCTTTCTTTCTTTTTTTTTTAATAAGACCATATAATCTTTAATATTCATTGATACATGTGTAAACATGCAATAAACTATGAATATTATAGAGTGTTTTCTTTTTTAATTGAGATATAATTGACATATAACATTATATTAGTTTCAGATATACAACATAATGATTCTATATTTGTATATATTGTGGAATGGTCACCACAACAAATCTAGTTAACATACGTCACCATACATAGTTACAAATTTTTTTTCTTGTGATGAAAACTTTTAAGATCTACTCTCTTAGCAACTTTCAAATATGAAATACAGTATTATTAACTATAGTCACCATACTGTACATTACATCCCCATGACTAATTTATTTTATTCCTGGAAATTTGTACCTTTTGACCCCCTTCACCAATTTTGCCCCCACTTCTCTCTCTGTCTCTGTCACCAATCTGAGCTCTTTTTTATTTTTAAGATTCCACATATAAATGAGATCATACAGTATTTGTCTTTCTCTGACTGACTTATTTCACTTAGCATAAAACCCTTAAGGTCCACCCATTGCAAGATTTCATTCTTCCTCATGCCTGAATAATATTTGTATATATATATATAATATACATATATAATATAATATTTTATTTATCCATTTATCGATTGGTGGACACTTAGGCAGTTTCCATCTGCCTAAGCTAGTTTGGCTATTGTAAATAATGCTTCATTGAACATGGTGGTACATAAACCTTTTCAAATTAGTGTTTTCATTTTCTTTGGATAAATACCCAGAAGTGGAATTGCTAGATCAAGTGGCAGTTCTATTTTTAGTTTTTTGAGGAACCTCCATACTGTTCTCCATAGTGGCTGTATCAATTTACATTCCTACCAAGAGTGCACAAGTGTTCCCTTTTCTCCACATCCTCACTAACACTTGTTATTTCTTAACTATTTGGTAATAGCCATTCTAACAGGTGTGAGGCTAAAACCTCATTGTGGTTTTGATTTGCATTTCCCTGATGATTAGTGACGTTGAGCATTTTTCCATGTACCCATTAATCATCTGTATGTTTTCTTTGGAAAAATGTCTATTCAGATCCTCTGTCCATTTTTTAATCAGATTATTATTATTATTTTGCTGTTGAGTTATGAGTTCTCGCTCTCTATTTTTTTAATATTCATGTTATTTTATTGTTTAAAAATTCCATCCACCTTTAATATTCATTGCAAATGCTGACTCCTCCATTTTAAAAAAAAATTATTTATTTATTTTTGGATGCATTGGGTCTTTGTTGTTGTGTACGGGCTTTCTCTAGCTGTGGCGAGCAGGAGCTACTCTTTGTTGCGGTGCGTGAGCTTCTCATTGCAGTGGCTTCTCTTGTTGCGAAGCACAGGCTCTAGGTGCGTGGGCTTCAGCAGTTGTGGCTCACAGGCTCTAGAGCGCAGGCTCAGTAATTTTGGCTCAGGGGCTTAGTTGCTCTGCAGCATGTGAGATCTTCCCAGAACAGGGATCAAACCCGTGTCCCCTGTATTGGCAGGTGGATTCTTAACCACTGTGCCACCAGGGAAGTCCCTCTCTATATACTTTGGATGTTAACCCCTTATCAGATATGATTTGCAAATATTTTCTCTCATTTGGTTGGTTGCCTTTTCATTTTGTTGATTGTTTCTTTTTCTGTGCAGAAGCTTTTTAGTCTGATGTAGCCCCACCTCTTTATTTTGCTTTAGTTGCCTTTGTATTTGGTGTCAAATCCAAAAAATCATTGCTAAGACCAAAGTCAAGGAGCTTACTGCCTATGTTTTCTTTTAGAGGTATTGTGGTTTCAGTTCTTACAGTGAAGTCTTTAATCCTTTTTGAGTTAAGTTTTGTGTGTGGTGTAAGGTAGTGGTCTAGTTTCATTCTTTTGCATGTGGATATACAGTTTTCCCAACACTGTTTATTGACGAGACTGTTCTTTCCCCATTGCATATGCTTGGTTCCTTTATTATAAATTAATTGATCACATATGTGGGGTTTATTTGTTGGCTCTTGATTCTGTTCCATTGATCTACACGTTTGTTTTTATGTCAATACTATACTGTTTTGATTACTATAGGTTTTTAATAAAGTTCGAAATCAGGAGCACAATGACTCCAGCTTTGCTCTTTTTTCTCAATATTGCTTTGGCTACTGGGGTCTTTTGTGGTTCCATGCAAATTTTAGGATTGTTTGTTCTATTTCTGTGAAAAATGTCATTGGAATTTTGATAGGGATTGTGTTGAATCTATAGACTGCTTTGGGTAGTATGAATATTTTAACAAAATTAATTCTTTCAATCTATGAGTATGGAATATCTTTCCATTAATTTATGTGTTCTTCAGTTTCTTTCATTAATATCTTATCGTTTTCAATGTACAGGTCTTTTACCTCCTTGGTTAAATTTATTCCCAGGTATCTATATATGTATGTACGTATGTATGTACGTATTTATTTATTGGCTGCAGCACGCAGCATGTGGGATCTTCCCTGACCTGGGATCGAACTCATGCCCCCTGCAGCAGAAGTGTAGAATCTTAAACACTGGACCACCAGGGAAATCCTATTTCCAGGTATTTTATTCTTTTTAATGCAATTGTGAATGGGTTGTTATCTTAATTTTTCTTTCTGATAACTTGTTATTAGTTTAAAGAAATGCAACACATTTTTGCACATTGATTTTGTACCTTGCAACTTTGCTGAATTCATTTATTAGCTCTAATGTTTTCCTGGTTGAGTCTTTAGTGTTTTCCATATATAATATTTTATTTGCAAATAGTGACAGCTTTACTTCCTTTCTAATTTGGATGCCTTTTTTTTTTTTTTCTTGCCTAATTGCTCTGGTCCATCTTGCAGACAGTAGGTAGTGGGACTTCTCTTCCATAACCACATGAGCCAATTCTCTTTTTTTTAAATGAATTTTATTGAAGTATAGTAGATTTACAATCTCATGTTTAATTTCTGCTGTACACTAAAGTGACTCAGTTATGCATATATGTATTGTTTTTCATATTCTTTTCCATTATGGTTTATCACAGGATATTGAATATATTGATAGTTCCCTGTGCTATACAGCAGGACCTTGTTGTTTATCCATTCTATATATAATAGTTTGCATTTGCTAATCTCAAACTCCCAATCCTTCCCTCCACCACCCATACCCTTGGCAAACACAAGTCTGTTCTCTATATTTGTGAGTCTGTTTTTGTTTCATAGATATGTTCATTTGTGTCATATTCTAGATTCCACATATAAGTGATATCATATGGTATTTGTCTTTCTCTTTCTGACTTAACATCACTTAGTATGATAATCTCTAGGTCCATCCTTGTTGCTGCAAATTACATTATTTCATTCTTTTTAATGGCTGAGTAATATTCCATTGTGTATATATACACCACATCTTCTTTATCCATTCATCTGTCACGAAACATTTAGGTTGTTTCCATGTCTTGGCTATTGTGAATAGTGCTGCTATGAACATAGGGGTGCATGTATCTTTTCATATTATAGTTTTGTCTGGGTATATGCCCAGGAGTGGGATTGTTGGATCACATGGCAACTCTATTTTTAGTTTTTTGAGGAACCTCCAAACTGTTCTCCATAGTGGCTGCACTAACTCACATTCCCATCAACAGTGTAAGAGGGTTCCTTTTTCTCCACACCCTTTCCAGCATTTGTTATTTGTAGACTTTTAGTGATGGCCATTCTGACTGGTGTGAGGTGGTACCTCATTGTTGTTTTGAGCCATTCTTATAATAAACCTCTCTATCTATCTATCATTTATCACCTAAAAGGTCTGTTTCTTTGGAGAACACTAACCCTGACTAATACAGCAGGAAAGAGGGAAAAAGTGAGCCCGACACAGACATCATGACAGAAGGGAGAGGAGGGTGTGTTGTGGAGGTCAGGGGATGCTGAAATGTGGTACCAACAGATGGCAAAAACTTCAAAGGGGGACTTCCCTGGTGGTCCAGTGGTTAAGAATCCACCTTCCAATGCAGGGGACGTGGGTTCAATCCCTGGTCAGGGAACAAAGATCCCACATGCCACAGGGCAACTAAGCCCACGCACCACAACTACTGAGCCCACACACAACTAGAGAACCCGCGTGCTGCAACTACAGAGCCCATGTGCCACAACTAGAGAGAAGCCTGCATGCCGCAACTAGGACCCAATGCAGCCAAAAAAAAAAAAAAAAAAAATTCAAAGCAAGAGCAGCTCAGCAAGGGTGGAAGCGATGTCTGGAATTGCCTCTGGAAAAAAGGATAGGGCAGTTCTGTTCATTTCTCACAGAGCCCAAGGAGCCAGAAAAGACAAAGATTTTCCAAGATGGTGTGAAAAATGTGTGTGGTCTGGGGAAAACCAGGTTCCACATCTTGATAACAATTTTAACTGGAATTTAAGCCAGGTCTCTTGTAACCCAATCTTAGTAGCCAAAGAAACACAGTTCAGGGGAAATAATGTGAATTTAAAATACTTCTTTTTTTTCCTTCAATTTTTAAAATAAAACACTAAGGGCGAAGTGCATTCATAATGCACAAGAAACATTTAAAAAATCCTCTCTCCCCACGTGGAGGGTAGCTGCTCTCCAAAATTTCCTCCAACACCCTTTACTCCTACCACGCAAACCTCACTAAGGTGAGAAGACACCGGTACTGCACTACACCTAATTGACGGAGAGCTCTGGCCCTTATTCTGAAATTAACTGCTGAATTTGCACTGAGGCCACGCCTCTCCCAGGCTGCTGCCATCCAATCAGGGGCAGAAATATTTTGGCTCCAGGACTTAACAGCCTTGCTGAACTTTCCTTAAAACTGCATAGTAGTCTAAAAAGCTCCTAGTCACCCTTCTTCCTTCTCTTTCTCCTTGACGGGGGTTCAGAGTTGGATTGCAACCTGATAGTTCTTCCAGCCTCTCCCAGATTTTGCTCCATTTTCTCTCACAGGTGGTCCCCTAACTGATTTCTTACGTGTTTAATTCCCCTCTAGGCAGCTGCTTCTCTGAAGATTCAGACTAACACATTCTCCCAAATATGGCACCTCTTCCAAATTTACTCCTTCCTTCTATTTCACCCATTTTTGCTGACAGTGGTCATTGACAAGAATAGGATGGCCAGATGAGGGTGACTCCTGTCTTGAAGTGTAGAAATAACTCAGACACAGGAATTCAATGAAGGGGCACTAGGGACAGGAAAATAGGCCAGAGCATGCAAGGATTCCAAAGGGCAATTGTTGGGTAAATACATTCTCCCTTTTTATTCCTCCTCCCACCCACCCTAGGCTGGGTCTTGCATCTGAAGTAGGAGAAATAACATGATAGATCTTTAGAATTCTGTATTGAGCACCCATGGGTCGGGCACTAGTACAGCAAAAAAGAAGACTGGGAGGAGAAAGAAGGGGAGGGAAAGAGAACTACCTGGAGGGAGCACTTAGGTTCAGTCTAACAGTTGTCTCTGGATCCCTTCTGTGCTGGGCTTTCTGCTAAATGCTGGTTACTCAAAGTTAAATACGAACAAAATCTTCCTTGCTTCCCGAGGGACCGATAGTTTCCCTAACCCAGGTAGAGGGAGGATCAATGTAGACTGCCTTGAGGAAATACCTGAGTAGAGCCTGGAAGGATGAATAGGCATAGGAGAAAACATGCTATTGTCTATTTGCTAGCTCAGTTCAATTCCACAAATACATTCTGAAGGCCTCCTGTGTGTTGAGCCTTGTTCCGGGTGCAAGGGCCACAGTGGTGAGCAAGCTGCCACAGTCCCTGCCCTCTGGCTTGGGAATTTAGTTGGGAAGAGTTCTAAATAATGTTAACACCATGTGAGATGTGCCACAGGAGAGGGATCTGCAAAGCATCTTAGGACAAAGGAGTTCCAATGCCCCAACCCGAATCAAGCCCCAATGCTGAATATGGCAAAATTCTTCACACTGTAACTACATCCCTGCTTTTCAGGCTCATGTACCACCATTATCCCAAAAGCTGGGGACTCAACCATGTGTGTGAATCTGAACAGGCCATTATTCCTGGCATGCAGCTACCTTCTCAGAGATAACTCTCCTTTACACACCCAGCCTTGCCTAAATTCTCCACTGTGCTACCAGGCTGGTCCTTTGTCTACCTCTCTAGATTGGAAAGGTCCTTAACGCAGGGACCCAGGTGCAGGGCCAAGAGCATCTACTACGGAGTCAGAGAGACGCAGGTGGGCTTTGTCCAGCCACATGCCTTCAAGCCTTAGACCCTCAGCTTCACTGCATATGTAGGTGAACAATTCCTACTCCAGGAAAGTAATAAGTACTAGTGGTTACTTCTTGGCACATAGCAGCTGCTCAAAAATGTTTGCTAAATTGAGTTCTATTAACGTTGAAGTCTCAGGCCAGAGTTTGGACTTTATGAAGGCCCTGGCTGTGAGCTGGAGCTCAGCGGGGTTAATGATCAACTTTAGCAGTTTTCTGTGGCTAAGAATGTGAAATATACACCTTGTTCTTTGCTTTGAAGAGCTGACTATTAGCTGGGGAAACAGATGGACAAGCTCCCAACAGTTCAGTTCTAAATCCCTAGAGCAGTGGTTCTCAAACTCAAGCAAGCATCAAAATCACCTACAGGCCATCTGTTGAAACAGATTGCTGGCAGCATCCCCAGAATTTCTGATTCAGTAGGTCTTGGATGGAGCCTGAGAATTTTAAAGTTTGCATTTCCAGCTCGCTTTCAGGTGATGCTGAAGCCTGGTGCTCAGCAAGTGGTACATAATACGTCTGTGTTTGAATCCTGGTTCCACTACATCTCTAGTCCTGGCTGATCAAATCACTCTACCTCTCTGTGCTTCATTTGCTACATCTGTGAAATCAGGATAGTAAGCTAATGCAGGTAAATGCTTAAAGCAACACTTGGTACAGTGTTCAACAAACGCTGGTTAACTTTATTTTCTAAAGAAAGTGAGAGGACAAAACCAGGGGTCTAGATAGCCAGAGAAAAGCAAGGGCTAAGTCGCTCTTCTGTGCAGCCTGGCGGGCACAACATCGGTTGCCCACACGACTCAGGGTGACGCCCTAGCACAGCCTCGAGTCTCGAGCTCTCCTGCCTTTCTGCTAAACGCGCTCCGCATTCCAGCCCACAGGCTTCCTACATGCCGCCGACGCTGCGCAGGCGCAGACCCCGCGGTGTGCACACGACGCACATGCGCACTCAGATGCGCTGGTAAAGCAAAAATGGCGGCGGCGGCGGCTATGCGCGTGGCGGCACCCGGAATCAGGCTCAGTGCTGTAGTGAGAAGTCTCCGGGCCGCGGTGCGCAGCGTGTGCACCCAGCCTGTCTCTGTTAGTGAGCGCATCGAGAACAAGCGTCAAGCCGCACTACTGGGAGGAGGGCAGCACCGCATCGACGCGCAGCATAAGCGAGTGAGTCCTAAAGGGGCCCCGGCCAGCCCGCTTCCGGCGGTCGCGACCTATCACAGCGTGAGCGGCTCGCGGCGTACGGGGCCTCCTAGCCAATCCGCGCGATGCCGCGAGGGGCGGGGCGGAGCCGAGGATGTTCACCTTGTGAACCTGTTGTCTTTCTCTGGGGCAGGTAAAATCAGGACAAGCACCGTTGTGCTTTGTCACTGTCTGCTTTCCCTTTGGAATTTTAGACGGGTCTGGCTGGGCTCCAGCGGCTTACCAGTTAATAGCTATGAACTTTTGGACAAGTTACCCCTTTGGAGTCAATTTATTCTAAATAGAAGATGGTAATAATTCTCCCCTTGTAATGTTACTGGAATAAGATAGTGAAGCAATGATAGGCACTTAATTAAAAAAAAAACCTTGTTCTTCTCATGCCCCATGAAAGAGTGGTGGTAGGTTCTTGCTCCATTATGGAAGCAGGAAAATCAAGGCGTTTGGCAGGGGAAGTTACATGGGCAAACTCACATTCACCTGGGGTGGCTGTGTGGTGTGCGCAGGGAACTTGTGGAAACTCTGCCCCCCGAATGCCAGCCGAAGCTCCTTTAGGATATCAGCGTGCTTGCTGGGTAGGAAAGTCACCTTCGGAAGCAGGTGTTTTTTCCTGGGGTTGCTCAGGTTACTCTGAGAGTTTGGCTGGAGTGAGCAGCTGAGGCCCTGCCACCCACTGCCCGGGGTACTGCGAGGCCCAGATCGGTGACTTGGGACTTGAAACGAGGCTCGCTCAGTGCGTCCCGGACACGTGTGAGTCTGGCCTGATGTGCTGGATGGGTTAAATAACCAACCTGGAAGATGCAAAAGTGAAATTTTTAGAGGTGAAGGATACTGAGGCATAAATTTACAGACGTGGGGGTAGTGGGGTCTTTAGTGAGGACATTCGCACTGGCCCTTTATTAACTCTAATTTGAGTGTTAATTTAGATGTTGTAAATGCCCATTTGACAAGAGCCTGAGTGTGACAGTTCCTTTTTGCCATTTGGGAGTGAGATGTAAATTTGGTTGAGAGTGTGTGGTGCCCAGAGTGCTTTTCCTCCCTCCCCTGAGGTCCCTGGGGTGGCAGTGTCTGTGTTGAGGGAGCTTTATTATTATTATTTTTTGGCTGCATTGAGCGGCATGCGGGATCTTAGTTTCCCAACCAGGAATCGAACGGGTGCCCCCTGCAGTGGAAGCGGGGATTCTTAACCACTAGACCTTCAGGGAAGTTCTGTGAGGAAACTTTAGATTATCCTCCGGAAAGGCCTGTCAGTGCTCCCTGCACTCTTTCTGTTGGGGCCCATGGCTCAATCCCTCCCTGGAAGATCATCCCACCCATTTCCAGGCGGATCTTACTGGATTTAGATGCAGCCTCCAGAAACTGTTTTTCTTTTGCCAAGGCTGACTTAGTCAGGAGGCTTACTTGGTTTAAATCTCCTACCCCATACCCTTTTACACAATATTTGGACTACTTCCACAGGATAGATTCCCAGAAATGGAATTACTGGGTCAAAAGATACAAACATTTTTAACACTGATATATATTGCCAAATTGCCGCCTTCTTCTTCTTTTTTTTTTTTTTTTTGCGGTACGCGGGCCTCTCACTGTTGTGGCCTCTCCTGTTGCGGAGCACAGGCTCCGGACGCGCAGGCTCAGCGGCCATGGCTCACGGGCCCAGCCGCTCCGCGGCATGTGGGATCTTCCCAAACCGGGGCACGAACCCGCATCTCTTGCATCGGCAGGCAGACTCTCAACCACTGCGCCACTAGGCAAGCCCGCCAAATTGCTTTCTTGGAAACTTATTTTATTTTACACAGTAGTGTAGAGGATTACCTTTTTGTTTTAATACCACCTCACTGGCTTTGGCTTCCTTCTTAAGGGGAAAATATAGCTAGTTAGAGGTTTTTTTTTTTTTTTTTTTTTTTTTTTTTAACAGGGGTCGGGGATAGACAATGGGCCCCGTTATTGGTCTTGGTCTAAGGGCTTGGGAGCCCAAACAATGGAGGCTCTTGACAGGTTGAGGTCTCCAACGTCACCCTCTCCAAGAACCATTTTTTTAACTCCTCTCAAGTGAGCTCTTTACTCTGTCCCACTCTTTTTCTACTAAGCCACTCTCTGCTGTGGGGTTGTCTGTGTATCACAGTCACTGTCAGGGGTAGGGTCCCTAAGCAGGGCCCCCAATGTAGGAGAGGACCCTGGAGGAGGCAGGAGAAGTGTCCTTGGGGCTGGACCTTAGTGAGGTGAGCTTCTGTGGGGCTCCTTAGAAGAAGCTTGTGAACCTAGGAGTGTAGCCTCAGACCCTTCGTGAAGCCTGCTTTAGTTTTCTATCTCCTGCTTCTCCGTTCTCCTTTTTACTGCTCCTTGGGTCTCCAGTAAATGTTTGTAGAACTCGTTATCTTGTTCCAGGGTCAGGCTCTCCTTACCCCCACTTCTCCTCTCTGCCTTTCCCTCCTACTCCCTTAATTTGCTTCCACAGTTAGTGGCTCCTGGAACAGCTGGTCTGCCCTGATTTCCTTACTGGCTGAATTCTACTGATAACACCTTTCTCTTGGGCAGGTTTATGGAATAGAGGCTTTCACATAGGGTGAAGGCAAAAACTAGCCCTCCTGGCCCTCCCATGAGCACTCCTTGCTTACTGACTTTTGTCTATGATGACATCACTGAGCGATTTTTGTTGCATTTTAGGGAAAGCTAACGGCCAGAGAGCGGATCAGTCTCTTGCTGGACCCTGGCAGTTTTGTTGAGAGCGACATGTTTGTGGAACACAGATGTGCAGATTTTGGAATGGCTGCTGATAAGAATAAGGTATCTGTTCACAGTGGTGGTGCAGGCCTCCAGGTTTCACTTACCAGCTGCGGCCCTGCTGTTCGACACACTAGATTAATGAAGTCCTTTCAGGATTCAGGATGCATTGAAACATTTTCAAGTGTGGGGCCCTGGAATTGCAGAAGTGCCTCTTGAGAAGCACTGCTGGGGCCTCCAGGTTCCCCACTCACCTTTGTCTACAGATGAAGGAATGTGGGTGCACTACTCATACCTTGTGCAGAGTGACTCTGGCCCAGCTCCTAGGGCTCTGGTGTGGGTTCACAGGTCTTACTGGTATAGAATGACAGACTTAGAAGGAGAGTTGGGAATTTTTTTGGATTGTGTTCTGGTCTGCCTAGGCACCAGGAACACCTAAAGGCTAACCAGTCACCTCTTTTGACATACTTTAAGTTTATGCCTTGGAGTTTTGGAGGTCAGAGTTACCAACACTTGTTCCTTCAGTTGGGTGTTCTCCATGGTGCACAGAGTTCTTTGGACTCTCTTTTGGTCCATTTATTTTCAAGAATATGATCAAAGATTTATAACCTTGGCACTAAACTTGCTGGCTCCATTTGAGCCATTATGGGCCACACAGTGACTGTCAGAATTCCAAGCAAAATGATAGGTTTGCCTTTTTAAGGTTTGGAGGTGGGATGTGTGGCTCTGTAGAAGTTGCCATGTTTTGTTATATATTCTCCTTCCTCCTGTGAGGGTTCAGTAGTGGCTTCCCTAGGGGGTCCCCTGATTATTCTGCTGAGGCCCACTGAGGCCCAAGACTACAGTGTTCTGTTGATGAAGCAGTAGCCCAGTGCTTGCTGTTGCAGAGCTGAGGGGGGAAGCGGGGATTCCTTCATGTTCTTTATTCATATTGAATTTTAAGGAATTTGGGGTGTGGTTTTTTTAGGAGGAGTCTTTCCTTGGGGCATAACTACGAAATTAATTAAGAGAAGTATTTGGTTTTTTTAACTTTCATTTTTCTATTTTTCTGGTAGTTTCCTGGAGACAGTGTGGTCACTGGACGGGGCCGAATCAATGGAAGATTGGTTTATGTCTTCAGTCAGGTATTTCATACTCTAATTGGCTGAGGTTTCCTTGAGGGCAGAGCCAGGAACAAAATATGTGAGAAGAAAACAGTCCTGGGGAATGAAAACTTGCCTGTAGTTGGGGCAGGTGAGGGAATTACTTTGTTTCTTAGTGCATATGTCCAGAGTATTACACTATTATAATGTAATAGAGTGTTTTTAATTAGGGAGAAAGACTCCCTAGTCGGTGTGGGGGAGGATCACAGGGCAGTAGTCATCTAAGAAGTCCCAGGAACCAGGACTTTATCCAAGTGAGTGAGAGTCCTCTTGGCAGGTTGGGTGCGTGCTGGGAGGGCAGCTGTGTCCTGGGCAGATTGTGTGGACCTGAGGGAGTGCAACGGATGCAGCTTGGGCAGAGGGGATTTGACTCTCAGAGCCACAGGCCCCTTGAGTTTTAGGCTTTCGTGAAAGAGTTCAAACAGTTTTTGTTAGGCTGCATCAAGACATACAGTTTCTTCACACGGACACCATAGGAGAATGTAGTAGGCAGAATAATGGCCTGCAAATATATCCAAATCCTAATCCCTGAAACCCGTGAATATGTAATTTTACCTGACAAAGGGGAATTAAGCTTGCAGATGGAATTAATGTTACTAATCAGTTGACCTTAAAATAGAACAGCTTGGGTTATCCAGGTGGGCCCAGTGTAATCACAAGGGCCCTTAAAAGTGAGAGAGAGGCAGAAGGGGAGGTCAGAGTAATGCTATGTGAGAAGGACTTGGTCTGCCTGTTTCTGGCTTAGAAGAGGGAGGAAGGGGGTCATGAGGTGAGGAATGTAAATAGATGGTCTCTAGAAGCTGGAAAAGATAAGACAACAGATTCTCCTCTGGAGCCTCCAGAAAGGAGCATAGCCCTGCTAACCTTGATTTTAGCTCACTGAGACCCATGTAGGACTTCTAAATTACAGAACTGTAAGATAATGAATGTGTGTTGTTTCAAGCTGCTGAATTTGTGGTAATTTGTTATAGCAGCAGTAGAAAACTAACACAAAGAACATGTTGTATCCTATTTTTTGTTTTTTTTTTTTTTCTCCACTAAGAGACAGAAATATGTATATAATTCTAAATATTTAGTTTCTTTTTACAGATCTTAAAGGTATAGAGCTTATTTAGGAACCTAGAATGTTTTCCAGGTTTGAGAGTAAAATAATTATACTTGATTATTTTAAGAGTTATTTAGACAGTACTCATTTGCTAATAGAATTACTTTTAAAATATTTTAAAACTGTGTTATAAATGTGTCTGCCAAATGCCTAACTAGAAGGGATCATCTCTCTTTTTCGTAATTTATGAGAGCTAGGCAAAGAATTGTATAGAAGCAACCATTAGTAAGATAGCTAGAACAAAGAAGGCTATTGTGCTTTCTGGGCACAATGTTCCCTTAACTATTAAGGAGATAACAAAAATTCATTGAATTGATGCTTCGGAGCACCCCTTATGCCCGTGGGTTTGGGTGGGGGTGAGAGGGAGGTGGAGATGACCGAGACAGTTCTTGCCCTGGAGAAGCTAATCGTTTTGTAGGTAGAATGGGACAGAACAGGGGTGGCTACAGTTACCGATCGTCGGTGAGAGGTTCTGGGCAAGTGCCATGGGCTCAGGACAAGGGAAGGTCACATCCGGATCCAGGAAAGCTTTAGGGAAAATGGGGCATGTGAAGTAGGCCCTGAAGGATACTGAGGGGGAGGAGTGATGGGTCAGATTTTTTGTAGTGATCCCCCAAATGTTAATATCTGCAGACATTGTTTTCTGCGGGGAGCTTCTGTTTTTCCAGAGAAGCAGTCGCAGTCTTTTGTGTGATAATTGGCTTTAGATGTGTTCTGGGGGAAGGGGGTGGGGGGAAGGAGGGGCCAGCAGTGGCTCATCATTCACTGTACAGATTAGGCATCTCACCTGTTTTCAGCCTTGCCTTTGCTGCCTTTTGTGCCTGGGGATTGTGACTCCAGAAGCCCTCTCGTTAAGTTTCTTGAGAGAGTAAACCTCCTTTCTCCTCTCCAGGTGAAGAAGAGGCCCTGTGGGGTCTAACTGCTCCCAACACAGACTTCCTGTCAGTCTGCTTTCCACCGCACTTTCTGTGGTTCCTGGGCTGTCCCCTCCTGTGGTTACTCCCTCGGCAGGTGTAAAGGCTTCCATTTGCTCCAAGTCAGATATTCTTGTGCTTTCACTTCCCTCATTTGTTCACTCTCTCTTCTGCTGTTGTTTCCTCTTTTTTGTCCTCATGGGCTGAATGTGTTTTTAATTCCGTACTATCTTTTTGATGGGGATTTAGGAAGGAGGTCATTCCTACAAGAAGCTTTTTATATCAGAAGGTAATGAAAATCCAGAAGCAAGAAGAAGCAGTGAGGACTCATTCACTTCTTTCACCTCCTTTATCAAAACAGCAGATATTTCCTAGTAATAGAAATTCTGTTTGACATCCATAGAATCTGATTTTTTTGGGTTAATTCTGCCTGAAAAGTTTTCCTTCCCTCAGAGCTACAAGTCATTTTTGTATACAAAGACTAGGTCTTTTGCTCTTCACATTACATGCACTCCTTTTAAGACATTTTATTCACTATTCATTCTATGGAATACTTTATGTCACACTTTCCCCCTAATCTTTTAAACTTCTGAAAATCCTTTAAAAACTTTTATCTATGAATTTTCCATTTCCTCCTCCTATTGGGTCTTCATCTCTGGCTAGTCACTCCATATTATTTTTTGATTTGTTTTCTTTTTAGGATTTTACAGTTTTTGGAGGCAGCCTGTCGGGAGCACATGCCCAAAAGATCTGCAAAGTAAGTATTTATTTTTTATAAATTTTCTTTTTTTAAAAAAATTTTTATTTTTGGCTGCGTTGGGTCTCCGTTGCTGTGTGCGGGCTTTCTCTAATTGCGGTGAGCAGGGACTACTCTTCCTTGTGGTGTGCAGGCTTCTCATTGTGGTGGCTTCTCGTTGCGGAGTGTGGGCTCTAGGCGCATGGGCTTCAGTAGTTGTGGCACACGGGCTCAGTAGTTGTGGCTCACGGTCTCTAGAGCACAGGCTCAGTAGCTGTGGCACACGGGCTTAGTTGCTCCGTGGCATGTGGGATCTTCCCGGACCAGGGCTCAAACCTGTGTCCCCTGCATTGGCAGGCGGATTCTTAACCACTGCACCACCAGGGAAGCCCCCAAAGTAAGTATTTAATATTGAAAACAAACTCAATACTTTCATCAGTCACATGGGGTGGGGCAGAGGTGTGCAGGATGTGGTGCTGACCTGAAGGTGCCTTCAGTAAAGGGCAGGAGGTCTTAACATTTTTTGTAGCATGGATCCCTTTGGCAGGCTGGTGAAGCCGGACCTGCATTTTTTATATATATTTAAAATTTAAAGTCTTTATTGAATTTGTTACAATATTGCTTCTGTTTTATGTTTTGGTTTTTTGGCACGAGACATGTGGGATATCAGCTCCCCGACCAGGGATTGAACCTGCACCCCTTGCATTGGAAGGTGAAGTCTTAACCACTGGACTGCTGGGGAAGTCCCTGGACCCGCATTTTTTACACATGCATAAAGTAAAATGTAGGATTACAAGAGGTTGAAAATTAAAAAATCACATTTGTAATATATATGCTTCCTTATTAATGAATTAAATCGAGATTTAGCAGTGGATAAACTGCTATAATTTCAAAGTTGGCATGAGTTGAAAATGATATTTCAAGATATCTGCCAGAAAGTGGGACCCACCAGAAAGTGGGACTTCCCTGGTGGTCCAGAGGTTAAGACTCCACACTTCCATTGCAGGGGGCACGGGTTCGATCCCTGGTTGGGGAACTAAGATCCCACATGCTATGCGGTGTGGCCAAAAAAAAAAAAAAAAAAAAAAAGATATTTGCAGCAACTTTAATGTGGCATAAAAAATTTGTGGCTTCTATTAATGACAAAGTCACAGGTATTTCTAATACAGCTGTGGTTAATAAAATGTAAAATTTTCCAAGTTCATGGACTCCTTGAAATCTACTCACAGGCTTCTTACGGTTCTGAGGATCCCAAGTAAAGAACCCATGGTCTAGGTAGAGAATCCAGGTACTAAAAAAGCAGTGCAAATGATGGCATTTAAAAAATGCTGCTACAGATGAGATGCTCTGGTGGTGAATAAAAGTGTAGATCATATTTGGGGAGTTTTGGAATAAAGGTAGAGTTGATCTTTAGTAGCTGGGCAGGGCTTCCCTGTGTAATGGAATACCTAGCTTCTCCGTGTGGTCCTGTCATGTGTTACTCCTGAGACCTTGGGCCAATCCCTAAACTTTTAAACCTTCCTAATTTCCTCCACAATTTATTGCCTCTGTTGTGATTACTAAATGAGATAATGGAAGTGAAAGTGCTTTGTAAATTCTCAAGGACTGTTAGAAATGTTGCTCATTAGGCTGTCAACTACTGACCCATGAGGAAAATCTGTCTTATTAGAAGTAAGAGGGCTGGGCCTGGCCTCCAGTTAATAGATGGGTCCACATTTACTTTCACAAAAATACTGCTTTGCCATTCTATCAGTTCAAAATATTATTTTGTTCAGTCCCAGGCTGAAAAAATACTACAGCCTGGGCCTGAGGCTCTAGAAGTGGTTGCCATGAACAGTCTTCGCCTCTGCAAATGGGAAGTGCTTTGGCTCTTGGCTGCTTGGGGGACTTTAATTAGCGGTTTAAATATCTGATTTTCTGTCTTCCACGAGGTACCCAATCATCATGTGGAATGGAGCCAGTGTTATGGACTCCTGTTTTGAAAAGTACACTCAGAACATTTTCCAGAAAACCACCATGGTGCTTTGTAAATGCTGTTTTTCATAACAGGGTCAGTTGTCTCACAAAAGATTTTTCTGCTATCTCAGATCATGGACCAAGCCATGACAGTGGGGGCTCCGGTGATTGGACTGAATGACTCTGGGGGAGCACGGATCCAAGAGGGAGTAGAGTCTTTGGCTGGCTACGCAGACATCTTTCTGGTGAGAAACCGTTAATAGAGAATGGAAGAGTACAGGGAGTTCTCTAAGCTGTGTCCTGGTCAGAGCTTCCCTATCTTACCTCATTGTGTCCCGTAGCTCCTTCTTGTGTCATTGGGGTGGCATGAAGGGTGGATGAAAAGCAAGAGAGGTGGGGGTTCCTGGTGGCCTAGTGGTTAGGACTCTGCTGTGGCCCCAGTTCAATCCCTGGTCGGGGGAACTGATAAGGTGGGGAGGGTTATCTTTCTTTTTCTTTCATAGAGGCCACTGATACTTATAGGGGAAAACAAAATTAAAGATTATTCAGAAGGGAATGTCACTTAAATAATTTTTTTTCAAAAGCAAGGAGTAGGGAATATAAAAGGTTAAAATGAACTGACTTGCTAAAAATTAGGAATTTTATTATTTTAACTTTATTTTATATCAGAGTATAGTTGAACAACGTTATGTTAGTTTCAGATGCACAGCAAAGTGATTCAGTTATAAATATACATGTATCTGTAGAATTAACAGTTTTTAAAAAAAGCAGTGTTTTTTTTGTTTTTTTTTTTTTGCGGTACGCGGGCCTCTCACTGTTGTGGCCTCTCCAGTTGCGGAGCACAGGCTCCGGACGCGCAGGCTCAGTGGCCATGGCTCACGGGCCCAGCCGCTTTGCGGCATGTGGGATCTTCCCGGACTGGGGCACGAACCCGTGTCCCCTGCATTGGCAGGTGGACTCTCAACCACTGCACTGCCAGGGAAGCCCCTGTGGTTTTTTTTTTTTTTGGTTAAGACATTACAAGATCATTATACAAAGTTCAAGCTGTAGTACAAAGAAGAAAGAAATCCCACCATCACCCAAGATCCCACCAGTTAGAAGCATTTGGTGAACATCATTTCAGATATCTGCTTTCTTACAGACTAAAAGAGAAAGAAATGAAAAGAAACACAAAAATTAAATACATTATTTGAAGTAGGAAGTGCATTGTGAGAGTATAGTAAGGGAGGTTGGGGTGAGGGAGAGATACTGCCAGATGTAAACTTGAGAGAAGGGACAGATCAGCATTTCCAGGGAGGGGAGGAAAGAAAGGACAGAGACAGGCAGACATTGTTTCTAATCAGGCCAGCTGTTCTTGTCATCCCCTGGCCTGCAGGCTTATGAAGGTTTTTATTCCCTGCCACTGCCCTTTGTGTTCAGTCAGAAAAATGTGTGTTTACTTTGTGTACGATACTCTGGTAGTTGTGGGAGCACTTGTGTACGTTGAGGAGCCACTTTGTAGATCTTAAACCTACTTTTTAATCTTTAAACTTGAGCTCTAGGGGTAGCACACTGGGGAGTAAAGGCACTCCTTTATGTCTTTTACCCACATTCACCAGCTGTTTACATTTTGCCTGTTTGCTCTATCATTTTCTCTCCGTATGCACATATTTGCACGTTATATTTTTCTGAAACATTTTAGAGTAAATTGGAGATTATGCCTCCTTTATCTCTTAAATCCTTCATTGTATATTTTCTAAGAACAAGGACGTTTTTATATAAACAGAGTACAGTAATTGGGAAACTTAATATTGATTGATCAGTATTATTCTTATTCATATTTCATCAAATGATCCTAATAACGGCCTTTATAGTTATCCCCCCCCCCCAATCCAGGATTAAGTACTGCCTTTAGTTGTCATATAACTTTAATCTCCTTCAATCTGGAACATTTCCTCAATTTCTCTTTGTCTTTTATGACTTTTGATTTTTTTTAAAACAGCTTTATTGCGGTATAATTTACGAAGCATAAAATCCATCCATTATAAGCATACATTTCAACGATTTTTAAGAAACTTGTGCAGCCATCACCACAGTCTACAATTTAGAATCTTTCCCTCCGAAAAGATCCTTCCTGCCTGTTTTCAGTCAATTCCTACCCAGCCTTAGGTAGCCACTGATCAGCTTTCTGCCTCTACAGTTTTTTCATCTCTCTTCACTTAAAATAATGTTTTTGAGGTTCATTCATATTGTACTGTGTATCAGTGATTTGTTTTTATTGCTGAATAATAGTATATAGATATACCATATTTTGTTTATCCATCCACTAGTTGATGGACATTTGGGTAGTTTTTACATTTTGAATATCATAAATAATCCTGCTATGGACATTTGTATATAGCTCATCGTGTGGACATATGTTTTCATAACCCTTGAGTAGATTCTTAAGAGTGAAATTGTTGGATCAAGTTATCGAACCCAAGTTCTTGTGCCCAATGCACAGTGAAGCCAAACAAACGGGAATGTCGGAGATTGGAGCGGAGAAAAGTTTATTGTAGGGCCAAGCAAAGACCTGAACTCCTCCATGAGTTTCAGGGAAGAGTTTTTAAGGGGAAGGTGAGGGAGGGTAGTAGGAGGGTGTGTGTGTCTGATTGGTTGGTGGTGAGGTAGCAGGGTGGTGTTTCAGGAATCTCAGTCATCAGCCTTCTGGTTCCAACCAGTCTGGGGTCCACATGCCTGTGCTCAGGGGGCCTGAGTTCCTGTAGAAGAACTCAGAGATATGTATCGAATTGTTATGCACATCCTCTTAGGAGGAACCAGGCCCAGGCCCCATGCCGCACTATTATTTCTTTCTGCATTCCCTCAATCCCCTAATTAATAACTATTTGAGTCTGCCCTTTGGAACTTAGGGAAGGTCTAGGAGGCTAAAACCTTTTTCCTACAAACAAGAAATGGGGGACACAGAAAGGCTTTTGTACTTGGGAGGGCCTCACAGGGTCCTTCTCGGCTTCATTATAAGTTTATGTATAACTTTTTAAGAAACTGCCAAATTTTTTCCCAAGGTGACTGTTCCCTTTTATATTACCACAAGCAGTGTAATTGGGGGTTTCAGGTTCTCCCCATTCTTGTTGACACGTAGCATCGTCAGTCTTTTCCATTATAGTCATTTCAGTGGTAAGTAGTGGTATCTCTCCGTGGTTTTTTTTTTTTTTTTTTTTTTTTTTGCGCGGTACGCGGGCCTCTCACTGCTGTGGCCTCTCCCACTGCCGAGCACAGGATCCAGACGCGCAGGCTCAGCGGCCATGGCTCACGGGCCCAGCCGCTCCGCGGCATGTGGGATCTTCCCGGACCAGGGCACGAACCCGTGTCCCCTGCATCAGCAGGCGGACTCCCAACCACTGCGCCACCAGGGAAGCCCTCTCCGTGGTTTTAATTTGCATTTCCCATCTCACTAATCCTGTTGAGTATCTTTTTACGTACATGGTAGTCATTTGTGTATCTTCTTTGCTGAATGTTTGTTCAGATCTTTTGCTCATTTTGTAATTGGATTTTGAGTAAGAGTTCTTTATATATTCAGGATACAAGTCCTCTATCAGATATATGATTTTCAAATTTTTTTTACTAGTCTGTGGCTTTTTATTTCTTTTCTTTTTTTTGGTAAATTAATTAATTTATCATTTATATTTGTCTATGTTGGGTCTTCATTGCTGCGTGTGGGCTTTCTCTAGTTTCAGGGAGCGGGGGCTACTCTCCATTGCAGTGCGCAGGCTTCTCATTGCGGTGGCTTCCCTTGTTGCGGAGCATGGACTCTAGGCACGCGGGCTTCAGTAGTTGTGGCATGTATGCTCAGTAGTTGTAGCTCGCGGGCTCTAGAGCACAGGCTTAGTAGTTGTGGCACACGGGCTTAGTTGCTCCACGGCATGTGGGATCTTCCCGGAGCAGTGCTCAAACCTGTGTCCCCTGCACTGGCAGGCGGATTCTTAACCACTGCCACCAGGGGAGTCCCTGTGGCTTTTTATTTCTTAATGGTGGCGTTTTAAGTGCAAAAGTTTTAAATCTTAAAGTCCAGTTTATCAGTTTTTTTCTTTTGTAGATCATGCTTTTATTCTCATATAAGAACTGTGCTCAATACAAAGTCATGAAGATTTTGTCTAGTGGTTTTGTTACCAACCAGGGTTCTTGGCCTCCTTAATCAATAGAAATTGGTCAGAGGCCAGACAAGAAATTCAGGCAAGGCTTTACTGGGGCCCCTGCTGCAGCAGGAGGGAGCGAGAACAAACAACAGGTTCCCTTGCTTGCTTGCTCACTGAGGAGGGTGCAGGCGAGCTTTTTCATTACATGGGGTGAGGATAGGGGTGTGTCTGGGAGTCGGGCTGGAGGGGTGGCTTAGGTGGTCTGCCCACCCCTTAGGTGGTGTGGTGTGCAGGGGGCATGTGCAGTGCCCTGCTTTAGCTCCGGGCTCTTCAAAAGTGGCAGTTGCGTTTTTTGGTCTCTTTGTATCTCTTGTCCAGAATTTGCCCTGATTGCACCTGCATGCAGTTACTTTTAGTCCCATGTAGTTTTCTTGTATTTTGTTGCTCGAGGAGAGGTGTGTCCAGGTGCAAGCACTGCAGCACTGCAGCACTGCAGCACTGCGACAAAGGGTCCCAGCTCCCAGCCTGTCTCAGTTTTTTTTCATGAGGTTTTATAGGTTTTTGGCCTTCATATTAGGTCTGTGATCCCTTCTGAGTTAATTTTTGAGTATGGTCTGAGGTCAGGGTCCAAATTCATCCTTGTCCCACCACCATTAATTGACATGACTGTTCTTTCCCTACTGAATGGTCCTGGCACTTTGGTGGAAAGAAAATCAATTGACCATAAATATAAGGGTTTATTTCTTGACTCAGTTTTTTTCCATTGATGTATACGCTTATCCTTACATCAGAAGCACACTTTCTCTTCTGATAGTCTTATGATGTGTATGTTGGTACATTTAATTTCCCACAGGTCCCTCAGCCTCTGTTCTTTTTTCCTTTTTTTTGCTGTTCCTCAGAGTTGTGGACTTAAAAACTGTTCGCAAACTAAAAGTTGTGTCAACTTAAAAATAAATGCACAATGTGAGAGTTGTGAGTTAAGTTTTACTTGGGGCAAAATGAAGACTGCAGCTCAGGAGACAGCATCCCAGATAGCTCTGAGAAACTGCTCCAAAGAGGTAGGAGGGAAGGTCTGAATATATGTGATTTTGGTGAAGGGGGAATACATGCAATCAAGCACATATTTCTTGTAGAAGTTTTCTGCTAGTCTCAGGAAAGTTACTGCTAGTCACAAGGAGCAGATGTCACCATGAAGGATTTTAGTGTTTTTCTAGATATGAGGAGATACAAGAATTGGGCTCATAAAATTGGCTCCTGAAAATATCTAACTTTCTGAAGACCTGTTCTGCCTGTTTTTCCCATAGCACAGAGTTCCTAATTTCAGCTTTCTACCCTGAACTCCTTTCGGTGGGGTGTTGAAAGTCAGCAGCTGCAAATGCACAAGACTTAATCCTTGTAGAGGTAGATGGCAAGTGCCAATTGTAGTTGACATTTAAAAAAAAAATTTGTTTATTTATTTGGTTGCACCAGGTCTTAGTGGTGGCAGGCAGGCTCCTTAGTTGCGGCTCGCTGGGCTCCTTAGTCGTGGCTTGCGAACTATTAGTTGCGGCAGGCATGTGGGACCTAGTTCCCTGACCAGGGATCGAACCCAGGCCCCCTGCATTGGGAGCACAGAGTCTTATCCACGTGCCATCAGGGAAGTCCCTAAACTTAGACATTCTAAATGTACAGTTCAGTTGTATTGAATACGTTCATAATTTTATGCACCTATCACCATTGTCCATCTCTGTAACATTCTTTTTTTTTTTTTTTTTTTTTTTTGCGGTACGCGGGCCTCTCACTGTTGTGGCCTCTACCACTGAGGAGCACAGGCTCCGGACACGCAGGCTCAGGGGCCATGGCTCACGGGCCCAGCCGCTCCGCGGCATGTGGGATCTTCCCGGACCAGGGCAATAACCTGTGTCCCCTGCATCGGCAGGCGGACTCTCAACCACTGCGCCACCAGGGAAGCCCATCTCCATAACTTTTTAAGTGTCAATTCTTTTTTTTTTGTTTTTATGTTTTTTAACATCTTTATTGGAGTATAATTACTTCATGATGCTGTGCTAATTTGTGCTGCACAACAAAGTGAATTAGCCATATGCATACATATATCCCCATATCCCCTCCCTCTTGCATTCCCTCCCACCCTCCCTATCTCATCCCTCTAGGTGGTCACAAAGCGCCGAGGTGATCTGCCTATACTATGCAGCTTCTTCCCACTAGCTAGCTATTTTACATTTGGTAGTGTATATGTCAGTGGTATTCTCTCACTTCATCCCAGCTTACCCTCCCCGTGTCCTCAAGTCCGTTCTCTACGTCTGCATCTTTATTCCTGTCCTGCCCCTAGGTTCTTCAGAACCATTTTTTTTAGATTCCATATATATGTGTTAGCATATGGTATTTGTTTTTCTCTTTCTGACTTACTTCACTCTGTATGACAGACTACAGGTCCATCCACCTCACTACAAATAACACAGTTTCGTTTCTTTTTATGGCTGAGTAATATTCCATTGTATATATGTGCCACATCTTCTTTATCCATTCATCCATTGATGGACACTTAGGTCGTGTCCATGTCCTGGCTATTGTAAACAGAGCTGCAATGAACATTGTGGTACATGACTCTTTTTGAGTTATGGTTTTCTCAGGGTATATGCCCAGTAGTGGGATTGCTGGGTCGTATGGTAGTTCTATTTGTAGTTTTTTAAGGAACCTCCATACTGTTCTCCATGGTGGCTGTATCAATTTACATTCCCACCAACAGTGCAGGAGGGTTCCCATTTCTGCACACCCTCTCCAGCATTTACTGTTTCTAGATTTTTTGATGATGGCCATTCTGACTGGTGTGAGGTGATACCTTATTGTAGTTTTGATTTGCATTTCTCTAATGATTAGTGATGTTGAGCATCCTTTCATGTGTTTGTTGGCAATCTTCTTTGGAGAAATGTCTATTTAGGTCTTCTGTGCATTTTTGGATTGGGTTTTTTGTTTTTTTTGATATTGAGCTGCATGAGCTGCTTGTATGTTTTGGAGATTAGTCCTTTGTCAGTTGCTTCATTTGCAAATATTTTCTCCCATTCTGAGGGTTGTCTTTTCATCTTGTTTATGGTTTCCTTTTCTGGGCAAAAGCTTTGACGTTTCATTAGGTCACATTTGTTTATTTTTGTTTTTATTTCTATTTGTCTAGGAGGTGGGTCAAAAAGGATCTTACTGTGATTTATGTCATAGAGTGTTCTGCCTATGTTTTCCTCTAAGAGTTTTATAGTGTCTGGCCTTAAATTTAGGTTTTTAATCCATTTTGAGTTTATTTTTGTGTATGGTGTTAGGAAGTGTTCTAATTTCATTCTTTTACATGTAGCTGTCCAGTTTTCCTAGCACCACTTATTGAAGAGGCTGTCTTTTCTCCATTTTATACTCTTGCCTCCTTTATCAAAGATAAGGTGACCATATGTGCATGGGTTTATCTCTGGGCTTTCTATCCTGTTCCATTGATCTATATTTCTGTTTTTGTGCCAGTACCATACTGTCTTGATTACTGTAGCATTGTAGTATAGTCTGAAGTCAGGGAGCCTGATTGCTCCATCTCCATTTTTCTTTCTCAAGATAGCTTTGGTTATTCGGGGCCTTTTGTGTTTCCATACAAATTGTGAAATTTTTTGTTCTAGTTCTGTGAAATATGCCATTGGTAGTTTGATAGGGATTGCATTGAATCTGTAGATTGCTTTGGGTAGTATAGTCACTTTCACAATGTTGATTCTTCCAATCCAGGAACATGGTATATCTCTCCATCTGTTTGTATCATCTTGAATTTGTTTGATCAGTGTCTTATAGTTTTCTGCATACAGATTTTTTGTCCCCTTAGGTAGGTTTATTCCTGGGTATTTTATTCTTTTTGTTGCAATGGTAAATGGGATTGTTTCCTTAATTACTCTTTCAGATTTTTCATCATTAGTGTATAGCAATGCAAGAGATTTCTGTGCATTAATTTTGTATCTTGCTACTTTACCAAATTCATTGATCAGCTCTAGTAGTTTTCTAGTAGCATCTTTAGGATTCTCTATGTATAGTATCATGTCATCTGCAAACAGTGACAGTTTTACTTCTTCTTTTCTGATTTGGATTCCTTTTATTTCTTTGTCTTCTCTGATTGCTGTGGCTAAAACTTCTAAAACTGTTGAATAATAGTGGTGAGAGTGGGCACCCTTGTCTTGTTCCTGATCTTAGAGGAAATGGTTTCAGTTTTTCACCGTTGAGGACAATGTTGGCTGTGGGTTTGTCTTAAATGGCCATTATTATGGTGAGGTACGTTCCCTCTATGCTTACTTCTGGAGCGTTTTTATCATAAGTGCGTGTTGAATTTTGTTGAAGACTTTTTCTGAATTTATTGAGATTATCATATGGTTTTTATCCTTCAATTTGTTAATATGGTGTATCACATTGATTGATTTGCATATATTGAAGAATCCTTGCATTCCTGGGATAAACCCCACTTGATCATGGTGTATGACCTTCTTAATGTGCTGTTGGATTCTATTTGCTAGTATTTTGTTGAGTATTTTTGCATCTATGTTTATCAGTGATATTGGCTTGTAGTTTTCTTTTCTTGTGACATCTTTGTCTGGTTTTAGTATCAGGGTAATGAATGAGTAGAATGAGTTTGGGAGTGTTCCTTCCTCTACTATATTTTGGAGGAGTTTGAGAAGTATAGGTGTTAGCTCTTCTCTAAATGTTTGACACAATTCATGTGTGAAGCCATCTGGTCCTGGGCTTTTGTTTGTTGGAAGATTTTTAATCACAGTTTCAATTTCAGTGCCTGTGATTGATCTGTTTATATTTTCTGTTTCTTCCTGATTCAGTCTCAGAAGGTTGTACTTTTCTAAGAAACTGTCCATTTCTTCCAGGTTGTCCATTTCATTGGCATATAGTTGCTTGTAGTAATCTCTTATGTTCCTTTGTATTTCTGCAGTGTCATTTGTTACTTTACTTTTTTTTGTGTGTGTGTGTGGTACGCGGGCCTCTCACTGCTGTGGCCTCTCCCGTTGTGGAGCACAGGCTCCGGACGCGCAGGCTCAGCGGCCATGGCTCACGGGGCCAGCCGCTCCACGGCATATGGGATCTTCCCAGACTGGGGCACAAACCTGTGTCCCCTGCTTCGGCAGGCAGACTTTCAACCACTGCGCCACCAGGGAAGCCCAACTTTACCTTTTTCATTTCTAATTCTGTTGATTTGAGTCTTCTCTCTTTTTTTCTTGATGATTCTGGCTAATGGTTTATCAATTTTGTTTATCTTCTCAAAGAACCTGCTTTCAGTTTTATTGATCTTTACTATTGTTTCCTTCATTTCTTTTTCATTTATTTCTGATCTGATCTTTAAGATTTCTTTCCTTCTGCTAAGTTTGGGGTTTTTTTGTTTTTGTTTCTCTAATTGCTTTAGATATAAGGTTAGGTTGTTTATTTGAGATGTTTCTTGTTTCTTGAGGTAGGATTGTATTGCTATAAACTTCCCTCTTAGAATTGCTTTTGCTGCATCCCATAGATTTTGGTCCATCGTGTTTCCACTGTCATTTGTTTCTAGGTATTTTTTGGTTCTAGGTTTTTTTCCTGTAATTGATATCTAGTCTCATAGTGTTGTGGTTGGAAAAGATACTTGATACGATTTCAGTTTTCTTAAATTTACCAAGGCTTGATTTGTGACCCAAGAGAGGTCTATCCTGGAGAATATTCCATGAGCACTTGGGAAGAAAGTGTATTCTGTTGTTTTTGGATGGAATGTCCTATAAATATCAATTAAGTCTATCTTGTTTAATGTGTCACTTAAAGCTTGTGTTTCCTTATTTACTTTCATTTTGGATGATCTGTCCATTGGTGAAAGTGTGGTGTTAACGTCCCCTACTATGACTGTGTTACTGTCAACTTCCCCTTTTATGGCTGTTAGCATTTGCCCTATGTATTGAGGTGCTCCTATGTTGGGTGCATAAATATTTACAATTGTTATATCTTCTTGTATTGATCCGTTGATCATTATGTAGTGTCCTTGTTTGTCTCTTGTAATAGTGTTTATTTTAAAGTCTATTTTTTCTGATATGAGAATTGCTGTTCCAGCTTTCTTTTGATTTCCATTTGCATGGGATGTGTTTTTCCGTGCCCTCACTTTCAGTCTGTATGTGTCCCTGTGTCTGAAGTGGGTCTCTTGTAGGCAGCATATATATGGGTCTTGTTTTTGTATCCATTCAGCCAGTCAATGTCTTTTGGTTGCAGCATTTAATCCATTTATATTTAAGGTAGCTATCAATATGTATGTTCCTGTTACCATTTTCTTAATTCTTTTGGGTTTGTTATTGTAGGTCTTTTCCTTCTCTTGTGTTTACTGCCTAGAGAAGATCCTTTAGCATTTGTTGTAAAGCTGGTTTGGTGGTGCTGAATTCTCTTACCTTTTGCTTGTCTGTAAAGGTTTTAACTTCTCTGTCAAATCTGAATGAGATCATTGCTGGGTAGAGTAATCTTGCTTGTAGGTTTTTCCCTTCCATCGCTTTAAATATGTCCTGCCACTCCCTTCTTTGTTGTGGAGTTTCTGCTGAAAGATCAGCTGTTAACCTTATGGGTATTCCCTTGTATGTTACTTGTTGCTTTGCCATTGCTGCTTTTAATATTTTTTCTTTGTATTCAGTTTTTGATAGTTTCATTGATATGTGTCTCGGTGTGTTTCTCTTTGGGTTTATCCTGTATGGGACTCTCTGCTTCCTGGACTTGATTGACTGTTTCCTTTCCCATGTTAGGGACGTTTTTGACTATAATCTCTTCAAATATTTTCTCAGACCCTTTCTTTTTCTATTCTTCTTCCGGGACCGTTATAATTCGAATGTTGGTGTGTTTAATGTTGTCCCAGAGGTCTCTGAGACTGTCCTCAATTCTTTTCATTATTTTTTTGTATTCTGCTCCTTGGCAGTTCTTTCCACTATTGTATCTTGCAGGTCACTTATCCATTCTTCTGCCTCAGTTATTTTGCTATTGATTCCTTCTAGAGTATTATTAATTTCAGTTATTGTTTTCATCACTGTTTGTTTGCTCTTTAGTTCTTCTAGATTCTTGTTAAAAGTCTCTTGTATTTTCTTCATTCTGTTCCTGAGATTTTTGAACATCTTTACTGTCATTATTATTTTATTTTATTTTATTTTTAAAAATTTTTTGCGGTACGCGGGCCTCTCACTGTTGTGGCCTCTCTCGTTGCGGAGCACAGGCTCTGGACGCACAGGCTCAGCGGCCATGGCTCACGGGCCTAGCCGCTCCACGGCATGTGGGATCCTCCTGGACCAGGGCATGAACCTGTGTCCCCTGGATCGGCAGGCAGACTCTCAACCTCTGCACCACCAGCAAGCCCTACTGTCATTATTTTCAATTCTTTTTCAGGTAGGTTGCCTATTTCATCTTCATTTATCTGGTTTTTTAGGTTTTTACCTTGCTCCTTCATCTGTAACATATTTTTTTGTTGTTTCTTTTTTATTTTTTTGTTTTTGGATAGGTGGGGCGGTATTCCTGTCTTACTGGTTGTTTGGCTTGAGGCATCCAGCATTGGAGTTTGCAGGCAGTTGGATAGATCCGGGTCTTAGTGCTGAGATTAATACCTCCAGGAGACCTCACTCCGATTAATATTTGCTGGGGTCTGAGGTTCTCTGTTAGTCCAGCAGTTTGAACTCAGAGCTCCCACCACAGGAGCTCGGTCCCAGCCTCTGGCCGGGGAACCAAGATCCCGCAAGCTATGTGGTGTGGCAAAAAAAAAAAGAAAAAAAAAAAAAGAAAAGGAGCAAAGAATATCAAAGAATAAAAAACAAAATAAGGGCTTCCCTGGTGGCGCAGTTGTTGAGAGTCCGCCTGCCGATGCAGGGGACACGGGTTCGTGCCGCAGTCTGGGAAGATCCCACATGCCGTGGAGCGGCTGGGCCCGTGAGCCATGGCTGCTGAGCCTGTGCATCCGGAGCCTGTGCTCCGCAACGGGAGAGGCCACAACAGTGAGACACCCGTGTAACGCAAAAAAAATAAAAAAAATTAAGAAAATAAAATAAAATTAGAAATGTAAAAAATATATTAGGAAACATAAAAATATAATTGAAACAACTACAACAAGGTAAAATAAAACCACAACAGAAAAAATAGAAAAAAAGTGGGGGCATGGGGGGAACAAGCCAAAAGGAGAGTAACAAAGTAACAAAGTATGAAGAATAAAATAAAATTGGAAAATAAAAAATTTATTAGGAAATATAAAAATATAAATGAATCAACAATAGTGAATCAACAAGGTAAAACAGTACCCCAATCTAAAAGAGGAAAAAAGAAAAAGAAAAAAAAAGACTTGGCTCTTGGGGCAGAGTTTAGGAGGGGTGGAACTTAGGCAGGGGCAGGGTTTAGGGTGAGGTGGAACCTAGGCCGGTGGGGTGGGGATGTCTGAGCATGAGGCAGGGCCTTTGCTTAGGACCGTGTCACTGGGGGTTCCTCCCATCCCCTTAGGTGTCTGTGGTCCCCCACCGGTGCCTAGTAGGTGCCCTAGTTGTGCAGAGACACGAATTCTGCGTCCTCCTAGTCTGCCATCTTGACTCCCCCTTCTGCCGAGTACTTTCTTGCTTCAGTTTCTGACATATCCGTTGCCCCCGGGCCATCGGGTGTGCTGGTTCCTGACTGGTGTGCATTCTCTGTGCTGGTGGTAGCCTGGAATTCCGCACCTGGAGAAACTTTTCAGCTAGCGGAGCAGCCGTAGGGAGGTGGACAGGGGCCATCTCCATAACTTTTTGTCTTGCAGAACTGAAACTCTATACCCATTAAACAGTCACCCCCCCATTATCCCCTCTGCCAGCCCCTGGTAACCACCCTTCTACTTTGTCTCTATTATTTTGACTAAATAACTTAAGTAAAATTGTACAGTGTTAGTCTTTTTGTGACTGGCTTATTATTTCACTTAGCACAGTGTCCTCAAGTTTCATCTATGTTGTAACATGTGACAGGATTTCCTTCCTTTTCAAGGATGAATAATATTCCGTTGTATAGATATACCACATTTTGTTTATCCATTTATCTGTTGATGGGCATTTGGGTTGATTCCATGTTTCACCTGTTGTGAGTAATGCTGCTATGAATGTGGGTGTACAAGTTATCTCCTTGAGACCCTGTTTTCCATTCTTTTTGGTATATCCCCAGAAGCAGAATTTCTGGATCATTTGGTAATTCTATTTAAAATTTTTTGAGGAACCACCCTGCTGTTTTTCACAGCAGCTGTACCATTTTACATTCTTACCAATAGTGCACAAGGGTTCCACTTTCTCCACATCCTCACCAACACCACTTGTTTTCTGTTTTTTTGATAGTAGTCATCTTAATGTGTGTGATATGGTGTCTCATTCTGGTTTTGATTTGCATTTCCCTAATGCGGATGATTTTGAGCTGGAGGGGGAGGAGCTTGCAACAATGGTGTGAGGTGTAACAACAATGGCCGCCTAACTTCCTAACTTCACCTCTGATCAGAATCAACAACCAGCTGTCGGAGCATAGATTTGCGATATTTGGAGGGCAGGGTCCTTTTTGTCTGCCTCTGTGTAAGCCACTCCAGGAACACATGCACAGCTGCATGCCTCATGGCTGGGTAGAGGGTGGGTAGGGGAAGCTGCTACAGTGCTACCAGTTGAAATTGACTGAAATTAACCGCGATTTGCCCTCCAAATCTTCCTATGGATGTTAAGCCTTCAGTAGGCTTAACAGAGCTCCAGAAAGTTACATCAGACAGATTCTGCCAGTGTAATTTTTGTCCAGGTGGGGAGACAGATTCCTGATGCTTCCCATTCTACCATCTTCTCAGAATCCTCTCTGTGGATGCCTTTTTGTGCTGTCCTGAGCTATGTCCTGTGAATTATAGAAATTGGTCTCAGACCCAGGTCAAGGCTAAAAGTGGACATACTTCTCTTAAGCTGATGGGGCTCAGGGAAGGATAGAAGCTGGGGGATGGGCAAGGAGTCATTGGGCTCTTATCTTTCCTGGGTCTTCCAGCCCCCTGGGAAATCTTGTTTTTCCTAGAAGGTGGCCTGAGGCTTGGCTCTTCACAACAGCTTTGTCCCTATGGAACCTTTTTGCCTTCTGCCACCTCCCTATTGCCCATCTGCCCTGTGTAGGGGTGGGCAGACATTGAAGACTGAGTAAAGTAGCACCTGCCTCTTAGCCTTGCCTTGTAACTGTTGGGCATCCTCTGTGGAGGGTGTGAAGGGGCTCCAAGTAGAGGTCATGGATCCAGGGTAAGTGTTGGCCCTGTATATTCCACCTAAGGTTTTCATTCATTATTCCAGCCAGTTTTGTACAGACAGGGGTCCTTGCCTGAGGTGTGTTTAGAGCTGGGGTGAGAGTGGTAGGATTCTCTCTGAGCTCATGTCCTGGTGGAGCTTTTGGGGAACTACTGCCCTGCCAAGGAGAGAAGAGGTTTTACTTGCCCCAGAAAGTAATATGCCAACCATCCCACCAGCTATGGGAAAAGTTGCATATACAATATTCTGGAAGAAACTGTACAGATTAGGCCTCTTGTCTCTAGGATAGAATTTCTGTGAATAAAAGCCAAATGTACTTTTATTGTTGCCTCTGTCTTTCTGCAGGTAATGCCTTGAACACCTCTGTAACCAGATGCCTTTGCCTTTCTCTTTTGGCAGAGGAATGTCACGGCATCCGGAGTCATCCCTCAGATTTCTCTGATCATGGGCCCATGTGCCGGTGGGGCTGTCTACTCCCCGGCCCTAACAGACTTCACGTTCATGGTAAAGGTAAGAAAAGGACCTGGTTCTCCTGCCCTTTGAGAGTTGTGCAGTACCTCACCTGCAATAACAATAATTCCTGACCCAGATCTGGGTTGTTATCTGCACGCTTATTGGATTTCAGTGCAGTGCTGATAAGGTCTTGGTGGAGAGAAGGTTTTGGCATGAAGACTGTAGCTTGTGTGGGTTCAGTGGCAGAATGTGCTTGTCTACTTCATTGGTGGGTGATTTTACTTGTTGATCTGAATTGCAAATGATTTTCAGGTAATCAAAGGTCCTATCCTCTGCCCAGACAGATGATCGTTTACTGAATCCTATTCAGAAAGTTTCTCATGGAAAGCTTTTCTGTAAACTGCTTCACTAGGAGGTTGTTTCTTATGTCCCACCTTTATTTCTTCAGCTGTTTGCCATTTTATTACATTTTGTCTATGATAGTAATGGTAAATCTGATCTCCAACTTCATTGTAAAGAGGTCCATATCTTTATTAAATGATTTATATGAAATGATATTTTAAAATGATTTTTAAAAGAAGCCTATTTGAAATCATACATGGGTAATTACTTTTAACCTGATACTTAAAAAAGAAATCAGTCTTTTCCTCTTAAATATTTTTAACCATAATGAGCAATAAATGTCAAGACAGGGCTTTCCTGGTGGCGCAGTGGTTGAGAGTCTGCCTGCCGTTGCAGGGGACATGGGTTCGTGCCCCGGTCCGGGAAGATCCCACATGCCGCGGAGCGGCTAGGCCCGTGAGCCGTGGCCGCTGAGCCTGTGCGTCTGGAGCCTGTGCTCCGCAACGGAAGAGGCCACAACAGTGAGAGGCCCGTGTACCGCAAACAAACAAACAAAAAATGTCAAGACAAATTACGGGGCAAAAAGGAAAGAGATTCATCCAGTATGAAAACAGTGTCAATAGAGGAGCGTAAATAGAATAGGAAATACTTTTCTCTTTGGCAGTAGGAATTAAAGTTTAACAAAGTGCTTACCCCTTGACTCAACTGTTCATTCTTGGTGACAGATTAAAAGCAACTTAAATGTTCAATGTTCAGTTTAGGGTGAACTTTAAAAATTAAGATGAACACATCTCTTATTTCCTGAGCAAAGCAGGATTCCTTGAACTTTGCCCACTAAATCTATATATGCCATACCTACATGGTGCTACCCCAGTTGTCTTCCTACCTGGCAGGAATGGAGGTGTGGGATCAATTCCTCTGGCCATTCTTTCCTCCTCTCCCTACACACATGCTGGAAAATTCTAAACTGCTTTCTCTTATTTTTTTAAAATTAATTTATTCTTTTTTTTGGCTGTGTTGGGTCTTCATTGCTGCACATGGGCATTCTCTAGTTGAGGTGAGTGGGGGCTACTCTTTATTGCAGTGCGCTGGCTTCTCACTGCGGTGACTTCTCGTTGCAGAGCACGGGCTCTAGGCGCGTGGGCTTCAGTAGTTGTGGCATGTGGGCTCAGTAGTTGTGGCTTGCAGACTCTAGAGCACAGTCTCAGTAGTTGTGGTGCACGGACTTAGTTGCTCCGCAGCATGTGGGATCTACCCGGACCAGGGCTCGAACCCGTGTTCCCTGCATTGGCCAGGTGGATTCTTAACCACTGCACCACTAGGGAAGCCCTGCTTTGTCTTACTTTTAAAACATTTTTTCCCAGTTTTATTGAGATATAATTGACATATAACATTGTTTAAGTTTAAGGTGTACATTTTTAAAAAAATAAATTAATTTATTTATTTTTGGCTGTGTTGGGTCTTCATTGCTGTGCGCAGGCTTTCTCTAGTTGCAGTGAGTGGGGGCTACTCTTTGTTGTGGTGCACGGGCTTCTCATTGTGGTGGCTTCTCTTATTGCGGAGCACAGGCTCGAGGCGCGCAGGCTTCAGTAGCTGTGGCTCGAAGGCTCTAGAGCGCAGGCTCAGTAGTTGTGGCACACAGTATTAGTTGCTCTGCTGCATGTGGGATCTTCCCGGACCAGGGCTCGAACCCATGCCTCCTTCATTGGCAGGCGGATTCTTAACCACTGTGCCACCAGGGAAGCCCCCTTAAGGTGTACCTGTTGATTTGATACTTACGTATTGTAAAATGACTACCCCCATAGTGCTCTCATAATTACCATTTCTTTCTTGTGGTGATTAACGTTTAAGATCTACTCTCTTAGCAGTTTTCAAGTATGTGATACAGTACTGTTAACTATAATCTCCATGTTATACATTAGATCCCCAGAACTTCTTCACCTTATAACTGGAAGTTTGTATCTTTTGACCAACATCTCCCCTCACTCCAACACCACCCCTGCTCTTAGTAACCACTATTCTTTTTCTGTGAGTTCAGCTGTTTTAGGTTCCACGAATAAGTGAGATCATACAGTATTTCTCTTCCTCTGTCTGACTTATTTTACTTAGCATACGCTAAGTGAAATGCCCTAAGGATCCATTCACGTCACGAATGGCAGGATTTCCTTCTTTCTCATGGCTGAATAATATTTCTCTGTGTTTGTCTGTGTACGTATGTGTCATGTTTTTTTTATTGATATGGATATCCAGTGGATAATTCTGTGTGTATATGTGTATTTGTATGTATGTCACATTTTTTTTAATCCATTCATCCATTGATGGACACTTAGGTTGTTTCCATATCTTGGCTACTGTGAATAATGCTGCAGTGAAATGGGAATGCAGTCCTCTGTTTGAGGTCCTGATTTTATTTCCTTTGGATATATACCCAGAATGGGATTGCTGGATCATTTGGTAGTTCTATTTTTAGTTTTTTGAGGAACCTCCATACTGTTTTCTATAGTGGCTGTATCAATTTATTTTCCTACCAAGAGTGCACAGTGTTCCCTTTTCTCCAGAACTTTACTAGCACTTGTTATTTCTTGTCTTTTTGATAATAGCCATTCTAAGAGGTGTGAGGCTAAAACCTCGTTGTGGTTTTGATTTGCATTTCACTGATGATGAGTGATGTTGAGCATCTTTTCATTAGCCATTTGTATGTTTTCTTTGGAAAAATGTCTATTCAGATCCTCTACCCATTTTTTAATCAAAAATTTTTTTTGCTGTTAAGTTTTACGAGTTCTCTATATATTTTGGATATTAATCCCTTATCAGATATATGATTTGCAAATATTTTCTCCTATTCGGTAGGTTGCCTTTTCATTTTGTTGATTGTTGCTTTTGCTGTGTAGAAACTTTTTAGTTTGCAGTAGTCCCACTTATTAATTTTTGTTTCTATTGCGTTTGCTTTTGGTATCATCCATAAAATTATTGCCAGGAGCAGTGTCAGGGAGTGTTTCTCCTATGTTTTTTTCTAGGAGTTTTACAGAGTCGGATCTTTAAGTCTTTAACCTATTTTGAGTTAATTTTTGTGAGTGGTGTAGGATATGTGTCCAGTTTCATCTTCTGCATGTGGTTATCCAGTTTTCCCACCATCATTTATTGAAGAGACTATCTTTTCCCCATTTAGTGTTCTTGGCTCCCTGGTCAAGTATTCGTTGATAGTATACGTGAGAGTTTGTTTCTGGGCTCTTGATTCTGTTCCATTGGTCTGTGTTTCTTTTTATGTGACGCCATACTTCTGTAGAAAAATGACATTGGAACTTTGATAGGAGTTGCATTGAATCTATAGATGGCTTTGGGTAGTACAGACATTTTAACAATATTTTTATAAACATGGGATTTTTTTCCCACTTGTGTCATCTTTGGTGTTTTTCATCAAAGTTCTATAATTTTCAGTGTTTAGATCTTTCACGTCCTTGGTTAAATTTATACATAGGTATTTTGTAATGTTTGATGCTGTCGTGAATGGACAGGTTTTATTTCTTTTTCAGATATTTTCTATATAGTGTATATTTTGTACATAGTGTATAGAAATACAACTGATTTCTGTATATTGACTTTGTGTACGCTGTATCTTTTAATCCTGTGTTTTCATCCTAAGCTATCCCATCCTCCACTTGCAGAACTTTAATTAATATCTGCATATTGGCACCACCTCCTCTTTCTTGTCCTCCGCAACTAATCATTAAGCCTTAACCATTCTACATCTTAACTATTCCATGCGTTTAATGAGAGTACAATAAAAATGCTAACAGATTCTTTCTTAAAGATCTAGACAAGTTCATATTAACAAGAAAACTACAATGTAAGAGTAGACATTCCATGAAGGAAGTGCAATGAAAGGCTAGTCCTGCCAGGTGAGAAAATATGTTTTAAAGCTAAAATAACTAAAACTATTTGTTCAGTTTGTAAATAAATAGACCAGGGAACAGAACAGAATTGAGTAACAGGACAGAACTGAAAGATAGATCTAAATATATTTAGACATTTAATTTATGATGGAAAGGATATTATTCTATTCAGAGTCACTGGTAATGGCAGTTTCTTGTATCAGAAGACACCAACGATTTCTATATCATTAAATCCAGTTGACATTTCTCAGTCCTATCTTACTTGACCTTCCAGCAGCCTTTGACCTATGTCATCACTTCTTCCTCTTTGAAACATCAGGGCACTATACTCTCTTGGTTTTCTTCTAGCAATTCTCTCATTCCCTTGGTGATCTTATCCTACCTCAAGACTTTAAATATCCATCTATGTATGTGCTGACAACTCTCAAACCTATTTCTTCAGGATGGAACGGTCTTCTGAACTCCAGGATTAAACCTTCAGTTGCCTATCAACATTTCCATTTGGGCTTTAATGGGTTTCTCATCTCTAATGAGGCCCTCTCAAAGTGCTCTCTTATAGCCTTCCCCATCTCAATAAACGGCAAGACCAGCCTTCCAGTGGCTGAGGTCGAAAACACTGACTCATTTTTCTGTTACATTCCGAGTTCAATCAGTCTAAAATCATATTTGCTCTATTTTAGGATATAATCTAAAATATAAAATTCCTATGTACTTCTTATTACTTACACTGCTATTACTTTGATTCAAGCACCTCACCTGGATTATTGCATAATCCTTCTAACTGGTCTTCCTGCTTCTGTCTCTGCCTCCTCTCCCAGTTAATTAAAAAATTTTAAACAATTTAAAATTTCGAATGTAATACATACTCAGGGAAGTACATAAAATACGTAAAGTTTAGCAATTATTATAAAGTACAGATCCATGTAAATGACACCCAGATCAAGAAATGGCCCTCCAGGAGCCTGCCCCCATTACCCTCATAATGAGTATTGTCTCCATCCATCCTGCCTAGAAGTATTTGTCTCAACTTTTATGGTAATTTTAAAATTTGCTTTGCGCTACAGTTTAAAATTTTAATTATGCCTCACTAAACAATGGGGTTAATGCTGCCTATTTTACCTTTAATGTAAAGTGAAACATAATATGCATTCTTTTGTGCGTGACTGTGACGCATGTTTGTAAGATTTATCCATGTTCTTTGTAAATGTAGTTCATTTTAGTAGCTGTGTAGTATATTATCTTAAGATCCTCATCCTTTCTACTGTTGATGGATATTTGTGTTTCAAGATTTTTGTCATTGTAAATGATTCTGATATAAGCATTCTTATACATGTATGTTGGTGCATACATATTTCAGTTTCTCAAGATGGGGCAATGTTAGGTCATAGGATATACATGTCTTCAGCTTTTCTATGTAATGCCTGTTTGCTGAAGAAGTTGCAGCAATTTACACTTCTACTAGCAGTGTGTGAGAATTTCACTTGTTCTACATCTGTGCCAGCACTTTTATTGACATAATTTAATTATGCTAGTTTGCATGTGGTGTGATCTCTCTTTTTTTTTCTGTTTTGTTTTTAATTTTAATTTTATTTATTTTTGTCTGCATTGGGTCTTTGTTGCTGCACGCGGGCTTTCTCTAGTTGCAGTGAGCAGGGGCTACTCTTCGTTGCAGTGCACGGGCTTCTCACTTCAGTAGCTTCTCTCGTTGTGGAGCATGGGCTCTAAGCACGCAGGCTTCAGTAGTTGTAGCTTGTGGGCTCAGTAGTTGTTGTGCGCAGGCTCAGTCGTTGTGACACACTGGCTTAGTTGCTCCGCGGCATGTGGGATCTTCCCGGACCAGGGCTCGAACCCGTGTCTCCTGCATTGGCAGGCAGATTCTTAACCACTGCACCACCAGGGAAGCCCTCTCATTGTTTTAATCTGCATTTCCATGACTAATGAGGTTAAACACCTTTTCATATGTTTCTTTTTTCTTTTTTTTTTTTGGTTGTGCTGCGCAGCTTGCGGGATCTTAGCTCCCTGACTAGGGATTGAACCTGGGCCTCAGCAGTGAAAGCGCTGAGTTCTAACCATTGGATCGCCAGGGAATACCCTCATGTTTCTTTCATGGCATGGCTGCTCATCTATTTTACCCATTTTTAAAAATTGAGGTTTTTGTTTTCTTCTTACTGATTTTTAGCAGTTCTTTGTATATACTGGATGTAAGTTCTTTATCAGTTATATATATTGCACCTGTCTTCTCCCACTCTGTGACTTCAGTTTTTTCTTCTCAATGCTATCCTTTGAGCAGAATTTTTAGAAAATCTTTTTATCTTGAAATTTCAAATTTACAGAATTCTTAACTGTTTGAGAGTGGGTTATATATATCATGTCCCTTTACCTTTTTAATGCTTCAGTATATAATTCTTTTTTAAAAATTAATTAATTAATTAATTAGACTGTGCTGGGTCTTAGTTGCGGCATGCAGGATCTTCATTGCCGCTTGTGGGATCTTTGCTGTGGCATGCTGGATCTTTAGTTGTGGCATGCAAACTCTTACTTGTGGCATGCGAACTCTAAGTTGCAGCATGTGGAATCTAGTTCCCTGACCAGGGATCGAACCTGGGCCCCCTGCATTGTGAGTGTGGAGTGTTAGCCACTGGGCCGCTAGGGAAGTCCCCAGTATATAAGGATGTTTTCTTACATAACCAGTTGTTAAACTCCAGAAGTTTAACACTGATACAGTAAGTTTTTAAAAAAATTGTAGAATATACATAAGAAATGGTTAAGTGGTAAGATTTAAGTTACAGTTCTGTGGCCTTAGGTACCTTTACATTTTTTGTGCAACCATCGTCACCAGTCATCTCCAGAACTTTTTCATCTACCCCAGTTGAAGCTCTGTACTCATTAAACATTAGTTCTCCATTCCCTACTCCCAGCCCCTTTCTCTTGCGGAATTTGTGGACTCATACAGTATTTGTCCATTTGTGACTGGCTTATTTCACTTAGCATAATGTCTTCAAGGTTCATCCATACGGTACCATGTGTCAGAACTGCCTTCCGTTTTGAGACTGATTATGCTGTAATAAACGTTGGTGTACATGTATCTGTTTGAATCCCTGTTTTCAGTTCTTTTAGGCATACACGTAGGAGTGGAGTTACTGGGTATTTTGGTAATTCTGTTTAATATTTTGAAGAAACATCATACTGTTTTCCACAGTGGCTGTACCATTTTACATTCCCACCAGCAATGCACAAAGGGTTCCAATTTCTGTACATCCTTGCCAGCGTTTGTTTTCTGTTTTGATAATAGCTATCCTAATGTGTGTGAAGTGGTATCTCACTGTGGTTTTCATTTATATTTCCCAAATGATTAGTGATGTTGAGCCTCTTTTCATATTATTTGCCATTGGTGTATCTTTTTTGGAGACATGTCTATGCAAGTCTTCTGTTCATTTTTTGATTGAATCATTTTATTGTTGTTGTTGAGTTGTAGGAGTTCTTCATATATTCTGATATTAACCCCTTATCAGATCATGATTTGAAAATATTTTCTCCCATTCTGTGGGCTGCCTTTTCATTCTGTTAGTGTTCTTTGCACAGAAGATTTTAATTTTGATGAAGTCCAGTTTGTCTACTTTTGTAATCTCTGCTATTGTTATCATACCCAAGAAATCTTGCCAAATCCAGTGTCACATACTTTCCCTGTATGTTTCCTTCTAAGTTTTGTAGTTTTAGCTCTTATGTTTAGTCTTTTGATCCATTTTGAGTTAATTTTTGTATATGATGTAACATAGGTCCAACTTCATGTTTTTGCATGTGGATATCCAGTTTTCCTAGCACTGTTTTTTTTCTTTTCCATTATAGTTTATTACAGGATATTGAATATAGTTCCCTGTGCTATACAGTAGGTCCTTGTTGTCCTATTTTATATATAGTAGCGTGTATCTGTCAATCCCAAACTCCTAATTTATTATAACCATAAGTTTGTTTTCTATGTCTGGGAGTCTGTTTTTGTTTTGTAAATAAGTTCATTTGTATCGTATTTTAGATTCCATATATAAGTGATATCATATGATATTTGTCTTTTTCTTTCTGACTTGGTTCAGTTAATATGATAATCTCTAGGTCCATGCATGTTGCTGCATGGCATTATTTCATTCTTTTTTATGGCTGAGTAGTATTCCATTGTATATATATACCCATCTTTATCCATTCATCTGTTGATGGACATTTAGGTTGGTTCCATGTCTTGGCTATTGTAAATAGTGCTATAAATATGAATACTGAGGTGCACCTATCTTTTTTGAATTAGAGTTTTCTCTGGATATATGCCCAGGAGTGGGATCCGGCACCATTTGTTGAAAAGACTGTTCTTTCTTCATTGAATGGTCTAAGTATCATTGTTGAAAACCATTTGACCAGGTATGGAAGGGTTTATTTCTGGGCTCTCTATTCTGTTCCATTGGTCTATATGTCTGTCTTTATGCCAGTACCACACTGTTTTGATTTCTGTAGCTTTTTAGTAGGTTTTGAAGTCAGGAAGACCTCCAACCTTGTTCTGTTTCAGAATTGTTTTGGCTGTACACAGAGTCCCCTGAGATTCCACATCAACTTTAGGATGGATTTTTCTATTTCTGCAAAAATGTCATTGAGATTTTGTTAGGGATGATGTTGAATCTGTACATTGCTTTTGGTAGTTTTTACATCTTAACAGTATTGAGTCTTTGAATCCATAAATGGAAGATATCTTTTCCATTATGTCTTATTTAATTTCTTTCAGAAATGTTTTATAATTTTCACTGTACAAGTTTTTTTTGCCTTTTTGGCTAAGTTATACCTAAGTACTTTATCCTTTTAGAAACTATTGTAAATGAAATTGTTTTTGTAACTTCCTTTTCAGATTGGTCATTGTTAGCGTACAGAAATGCAACTGATTTTGGTGTGTTAATTTTGTATCCTGCAACTTAATTTGTTTATTCTAACTTTGTGCGTGTGTGGAATCTTTGGGGTTATCTACATATAAAATTCATGTCATCTGCAAACAGATAATTTTACTTCTTCCTTTCTGATTCCGGTGCCTTTTTCTTTTTCTTGACTAATTGCTCTGGCTAGGATTTCCAATACTGTGTTGAATGGAAGTGGAGAAAGCGGGCATCCTTGCCTTGTCCCTGATCTTAGAGGAAAAGCTTCCAGTCTTTAACCATTGAGTATAATGTTAGCTGTGGGTTTTTCATATGTGGCCTTAACCATGTTGAAGTAGTTTCTTTCTAGTTTTCTGAGTACGTTTACCATGAAAGAGTATTGAATTTTGTCATGCTTTTTCTGCATTGCGATGATCATGTAATTTTTTCCTTTTGTTCTTTTAATGTGGTGTATTGATATTGGTGTGCTCAACCATCCTGGCATTTCAGGAAAGAATTCCTCTTGGTCTTGGTGTATAATTCCTTATAAAATGTTGAATTAGATCTGCTAGTATTTTGTTGAGCATTTTTGCATCAATATTTATATGGGATATTGATGTGTACTTTTCTTGTAGTGGCTTTGTCTGGCTTTGGTATTAAGGTAATGCTGGGTCTCAGAATGAATTAGGAGGTATTTCCTTCTATTTAATTTTTTGGGAAGAGCTTGAGAAGGATTGGTGTTTAATCTTTCTTAAAATATTTGGTAGAATTCACTGGTGAAGCCATTTGGTCTTGGGCTTTTCTTTGGGAGGTTTTTGATTACTGATTCAGCCTCCTTACTAGTTACAGGTCTATTCAGATTTTCTATTTTTTCATGATTCAGTCTTGGTGGTAGGTTGTGTGTTTCTAGGAATTTGTCCATATCATCCAGGTTATCCAATTTGTTATATAGAATTGTTCATAGTATTCCTATAATCTTTTTATTTCTGTGGAATTGGTAGTGATGTCCCCACTTTCATTTCTGATCTTAGTAATTTGAGTCTATTTTTTCTTAATCCATCTAGCTAAATATTTGTCAATTTTATTGATCTTTTTGAGGAGCCAAGTTCTGGTTTTACTGATTTTTTTGTCTCCCTCTTATTTTTCTATTTTTCATTATCTCGGCTCTAATCTTTATTTTCTTTCTTTTGCTAACTTTGGGTTTAGTTCTTTTTCTTTTCTTTTCTTTTTTGTTTAGTTCCTTAAGGTATAAAGTTAGGTTGAGAACTTTCTTTTTTTTTTTTTTTATGCTTATTGATTTTTTTGGCTGCATTGGGTCTTCATTGCTACGCACAGGCTTTCTCTAGTTGTGGTGAGTGCGGGCTACTCTTTGTTGTGGTGCGTGGGCTTCTCATTTTGGTGGCTTCTCTTGTTGTAGAACATGGACTTTCAGTGCACAGGGTTCAGAGGTTGTGGCACATAGGCTCAGTAGTTGTGGCTCACAGGCTCTAGAGCGCAGGCTCAGTAGTTGTGGTGCACAGGCTTCGTTGCTCGGGGGCATGTGGGATCTTCCCGGACCAGGGCTCCAACCTGTGTGCCCTGCATTGGCAGGCAGATTCTTAACCACTGAGCCATGACGTAAGCCCTGAGAACTTACTTTCTTAGTGTGTTTAACAGCTTTAAATTCCCCTCTTAGCACTGTTTTTGCTGCATCTAGTAAGTTTTTGTACGTTTTCATTTCTCAATATTTTCTAATTTCCCTTGATTTCATCTTTGGTCCATTGGCTGTTTTAAGAGTGTGATGTTTGAGACTTCCCTGGTGGTGCAGTGGTTAAGAATCCACCTGCCAGTGCAGGTGACACGGGTTCGAGCCCTGGTCCTGGAAGATCCCACATGCCGCGGAGCAACTAAGCCCGTGCGCCACAACTACTGAGCTTGGGCTCTAGAGCCTGCAAGCTACAACTACTGAGCCTGTGCGCCACAGCAACTGAAGCCCACGTGCCTAGAGCCTGTGCTCTGCAATAAGAGAAGTCACTGCAATGAGGAGCCTGCACACCACAGCGAAGAGTAGCCCCCACTCACCGCAGGTAGAGAAAGTCCATGCGCAGCAAGGAAGACCCAACACAGCCAAAAATAAATAAATTTATGAAAAAAAAAGTGTGATGTTTAATTTCCACATATTTGTAAGTTTCCAGTTTTTTTGTTTCTAGTTTCATTCCATTGCGATCAAACAAGATAGTTTGTATGATTTCAATCTTTTTAAATTTATTAAGGCTTGTTTCACATATGCCTAACATGTAGTCTATCTGATATAATACTGTTGTCTACTCTACCATCTAGATTACAGTTTGGTCACTTGTCCCAAAAATGTCCTTAATGGCATTTTCTTTCTCCAGTACAGGATCCATTTCAGGATCACATATTGCATTTAGTTGTCATGTTGCATTAATTTCCTTTACTCTGTGACAATTCCTCAGATGCTTTGTCATGACATTTTGAAGGCTACAGAATGAATTATTTCATAGATTGTTGCTCAATTTGGGTTTATCTGGTATTTCCTCACGATCAGAATCAGATTAGGTAGCCCAGCCTCTCTACTACATTAGTGATGTTGTATCCTGCTCAAATGATCACATCTGGAGACAAGTGATGGCCATCTGCCCTTCACTGGTGACATTAATTTGATCATTGTTGAAGTGTTGTCTGGTTTCTCCACTATGTAGTTACCATTTTTTCTTTGTAACTGATACTCACTGGGGAGTTGCTTTGAGACCATACAAGTATGCTGTTCCACATTATACTTTTTGCCTTGATTTAGTATCTATTGATGATTCTTGTCCAAACCAATCTTTACAAGATGGTTATTTTCCAGCTCCACCACTTGCTTCATATCAGTTGGTGATCTACTCTAAGGAAGAGCCCTGCTTTTCTTGGGCATTTGTTTATTTCATTGACTTAACATGGGTTCATGGATTCCCTATTTTACTCAATGGTTTATATTCCATTACAGTACTATCATTATTTTGATGCTCAAATTGTCCTTCTTTTAGCCAATGGGTGTCCCTGTAAGCTGGCTTCTGTGCTCTTTTGATAGGAGAACGAATGTCAAATGTATACTTTATGGGTAGTGTGTTTTAGTTCTTGAACTTTTTCCTACCCTGAAGTCAGGAAGATACTTTCTATTTTCTAAATGTTTTATTATTTTGCCTTTTATGTTTGCATCTAAAGTTGGGGTTGATTTTTACACATAGTATGCAATAGAGGCTAGTTTAATGCTTTAAAAATTTTTTTTCCAGTATAGACACCTAGTTGACCTAGAGCCTTTTATTGAAAAGAACAATCTTTCCTGCTCTGTGATGTCATTTATATTGTGAATCAAGCGTCCATATATCGAGTGTTTCACTGAGCTTTCTTGGTCTGTTTGCTTATCTCTGTGCCAGTCAGTACCATACTATCAATTACAATGGCTTTATGACAAATGCTGATACCTGGTACAGCAAGTTGTCCTTCCGTAGTTTCTTTAAGTGGTATGGATATGGGATATTCTTGACCCTTTGCATTTCCACAATTTTTTTTTTTTACAACTTTGAGATATAATTGATGTATGGTGAACTGCACACACTTTAAGTTGTGCAATTAGAGCTTTGATGCATGTATACAACCATGAAGCCATGACCACAATTAAGATAATGAACATAACCATCACTTCCCAAAGTTTCCTCATGTGTTGTTGTAACTCATTCTTTCCTACCTCCCAGCCCTGTCTTTAGGTAACTGTTCATCTGCTTTTTTTTTTTAAATTAAAAAAAATTTTTTTAATTTTATTTTTGGCTGTGTTGGGTCTTTGTTGCTGCATGCGGGCTTTCTCTTGCTGTGGCGAGCGGGGGCTTCTGTAGTTGGCGGCTAGTGGGGGCTACTCTTTGTTGCGGTGCACGGGCTTCTCATTGCAGTGGCTTCTCTTGCTGCGGAGCACGGGCTCTAGGTGCACGGGCTTCGGTAGTTGCAGCATATGGGCTCAGTAGTTGTGGTGCATGGGCTTAGTTGCTCTGTGGCATGTGGGATCTTCCTGGACCAGGGATCGAACCCATGTCCCCTGCATTGGCAGGCGGATTCTTAACCACTGTGCCACCAGGGAAGCCCTCATCTACTTTTTATCACACAGGATTAATTTGCATTTTCTAGAATGTTATATAAACAGAACCATACAAAAATGACATTTTGTATGTACAAAATATATACAAAAAGTATGTACTCTTTTTTTTTTTTTTTTTACGGGGCTGGTTGCTTTCATTTAGGATAATTATTTTGAGATTCACTTGTTGATGGAATTGGGCTGTTTCTAGTTTTTTTGTTTTTGGCTGTGTTAGGTCTTTGTTGATGCACGCACGCGTTCTCTAGTTGCAGTGAGCGGGGGCTACTCTTTGTTGTAGCACGTGGTCTTCTCATTGTGGTGGCTTCTCTTGCTGCAGAGCACAGGCTCCAGGCACGTGGGCTTCAGTAGTTGCAGCACTCAGGCTCAGTAGTTGTGGCATGCAGGCTCTAGATCATAGGCTCAGTAGTTGTGGTGCACGGGCTTAGTTGCTCAGGCATGTGGAATCTCCACGGACCAGTGGTTGAACCCGTGTCCCCTGCACTGGCAGGCAGATTCTTAACCACTGCGCCACCAGGGAAGTGTCTGTTTCTAGTTTTTGATTGTTACAAGTAATGCTCTTATGAACATTTGTTTGAGTCTTTGTGTGGAGTGGGGAAGATAGACCTCTCTAGCTAGGCCATTCTAGCAAGATTCCAAACCAAGGAGCCATAAAATAAAGACTGATACAACACAGATAATAGCCTAAGGACTAATGTCCTTAGTATTTAAAAACAACTATCTAGTAGGAGAATGGACAAAGAACATGAAAAATGAGCTGACAGAGATGATTGTAGTAAGATACTTATTGCAGCATTGCTTGTTATAAGTAAAACACTGGCAACGGTCTAAAGGACCATCAGTAGGTGGCAGTTAAGTAAGTTGCGATACATATCCTACTATACTGATACGGAATAATCTTCAAGAAGTTTGAGAACAGTGTGTGTAGGACAATGTGCTAGAGAGAAAATAAGAGGGAAAAGTATATAAATGCTCATATGCATGGATGTCAGAGAAACTGACAGTGGTCGCCTTTGGGGATGGAAATTAGAGGGCTGGAAATAAGGGCTTGCATGTAGACTTACTTTCTACTGTATCTCCTATTCTGATTAAATTTTTTACAATATGTCTTTATTATCTTTAAGTTAGAAACTAAAAATTAAAGCCTGTCACTCTCTCAGAACACCAAACATTGATTTTCATTGTCTCCAGATGGCTTCACTTAAAGTGACTGATTAATTTTAGGCAAGCTGCACACTATCACAGTGCCTCAGTTTCCTGATCTGTAAATGGGGTGATAATAGTACCTAGGCTTTAATGACACAATTAATGAAATGCTTAGAAAAATTCTTGGTGTGCAGCAAGCTCTGAATAAGGGTCACCTGTTAGGGTGTTCTACAGATGAATGACTGGTAGCCACACTGCAGGCCATTTTGCTGAGAGAGAACCAGGCAACGAAGATTTTTTGATAGAGAGTGAGGCAGGGAAAACGTGGGTCTTTCGTTTGGGTATGCATCTGTGAGCTGTGTCCTAACCTGGTTTTGCGAGTTCTGGTGCTCTGAGATTGAACTTTCTGAAATTCTCTGGTTTCAGGACACCTCCTACTTGTTCATCACTGGCCCTGATGTTGTGAAGTCTGTCACCAATGAGGACGTTACCCAGGAGGAGCTCGGGGGCGCCAGGACCCACACCACCATGTCAGGTTAGAGGCCTCGAAGCTTACCTTACTGTTGTCAGACACTGAGAAGAGGAATTGCTAGAAGTGACAGTCTGTACAGATATCACTTCATCGACAGAATTTCTTTGAATAGACTGTAGTGTCATGTATTGTCTACAGATATAGTAATAAAGGTGGATTTATATCTCAAACTCGTTAAATTAAATTACAGGCTACTACTAATGCTTTCATAGTCTTTGAAATTTTTGAGCAAATTAGAATGATGGTTACAAGAATTATGATTCATAAAAGTATGTGTGCTGTGGAAAAAGTAGCACAGGGTAAAGGGGGTTGGGATTGTTGCAGTTTTAATGAGGGTGGTAAGGACAGGCCTCACTGGGCAATAATTGAGCAGATTTGAAGGAGTGGACTGAATGCATACCTAGGGGAGAAGCATCGCAGGCAGAGGCTTCTGAGGAAGGAGAGGGGCTGGTGTGCTCGGTGAGTGGCGAGGAGGGTGGTTGGATTAGGGACATGACATTATTTGACTTTAAAAGCTCAGTTGGGCTGCCTGGTAGAGAAGAGACTCTGGGGGCAGCGGTAGAAGCAGGGAGTCCGGTGGGGTGAACCTGAGAGGGAGTTTCCTGCCCCACTTTCTCTATCATGTCTATGGCCCTGTTTGGCTCTTCTGTGATTTCAGAGTGTTCTTGAGGAATGATGGCTTGATTCCTTACCACGTGGTTCCCCTTCTTTCCTCCTTTGTTCTGCCATTGCTGAGTACCATGACATGTGCCAGCCGTTTTCCTTTTATTTTTTATTGTCCAGCTTTCTTGAGTGTTAATGGACATATAACCAGGCATTATTCCAGTTGCTGGGCTGCAGTGATAAGACAGGCCTAGCCTCTACCCCGTTGGAGCTGATACTCTCGGGGAGATGTCAGGCAGTAAACAGGGAAATAGGTGCTGCAGGGAAAAGTGTGACGAGAATTCCCATGGTCCAGGGATGGAGAGTGAGGGGTGTGGGGAAAGTTGTGCTCTGGAGAGGGGCAGGGAAAGCCTCGGCAAATAGGCGACACTAGGTCAAAGACCTGGATAATGAAAGGAGTGACCCTTGCAGAGAGAACAGGCTGCATGGACTGAGGGTCAGCCTGAAGGTGTGTGGTGTGGTACCATCCTCAGTGGAGGGGGCGGCGACAGGGCTGTTGGCACAGTCTGCTGCAGACCTGCCCTAGAGGGGGCAGGTGGGCATGAAGCTGCATCTCTGGGCTGACAGGCGCCCTGGCCCATTATATACTCCCTGTTTTCTCAGGCGTGGCCCACAGAGCTTTTGAAAATGACGTGGACGCCTTGTGTAATCTCCGGGAGTTCTTCAACTACTTGCCTCTCAGCAATCAGGACCCGGCCCCTGTCCGTGAGTGCCATGATCCCAGGTGAGTTGCAGGCCGGAGCTCCTCTCGTTTTGCAGGTTGGCTTGTCCTTCTCTGGCCCGTGTGCCCTGGCGGGACCTCCAGGGTCTGCCCTGGTAGGCAGCTTGGAGTAGATTGTGCAGTGGAGTCAGGTGTAGGCATGGTGGTGGCGTGTGTGGGTATAGGAGCCACAAAGGATTTTATTTACTTATTTAAAAAGAAATTAAAAAAAAATTTTCTGGCCACGCTGTGTGGCATGCAGGATCTTAGTTCCCCCACCAGGGCTCAAATCTGTGCCCCCTGCAGTGGAAGCTTAGACAGAGTCTTAACCACTGGACTGCCAGGGAAATCCCAAGATATTTTATTTTTATTCACGTTTTTCCTCTCTCTAATATCTGACAAGTAGCTTGGGAGTAAAAAGTGGCCAAAAAAAATATTATTTCTGAGTCTTTGTCTAGAATTGAGATATATATATATGTGTGTGTATATATATATATATATATATATGTATATTTTGTCTTAAGATGAAATAAATCAATATGAAATGATTCAGACAGCATGCCCTTTAGGAAATGTGCTTATGCATACCTGCTTGTGGCCAGAAGCTGGGACATTCCTGGGGAAGGGTGTGTTGCTGACCACCTAGTGAAGACCTTCTTTCCTTCTTGCTCTTCCGGCCACTGCCTGATGTGGGGAGCACCGCAGAATAAGCCAGAAGCCCAGCTGGGGAACTATAGCTCCAGACCACTGGCTGCTGTCTTCTCCATTTTGTTTCCTCTCTGATTTTGAAGCACTCACTTGGCCTGCAATACTTCTGCAGAAGGACTTGAAATTGTGTCCCTCAGGAAGAAGCCGTCCCTCGGGAAGAAGCCGTTTGCAGACACTGCCCTGGGCTTCTACCTATGGGGCCATGTCTGGGCCAGGGATGCTCTGAAGAGTCATGTCCCCAGGGCCACTCCTTGTCTGCCTCTGCCTCACTCCTCAGGGGATACAATCAGCGGCCCACTGTGTGTAGTCATGAGAGGGAGGGTGGTCACAAGGCCCAGAAGCGATGGGCACAGCCTCCTTTTCCGAGCTGCTGTACTGTTTGGGGTTCTTGAAAGGTTTAGGACATCATTTGAAGGTGTTACGGTCCGAGGGCCCAGACATGTCTGAACAGCCTGCTTTGGCCCAGCCATACCTCCTCCTCATTCAGTCCCAGGGAAGCTGTATGCATATGTGTAAATAGCACATGAAAAGTAAGGGAGGACTTTGTTACTGGGTGGGGCTGTACCCAAGACGCTGGTGCTGAGCTTTCTGGGAAGCTGGGCTTGATGGTACAGTGGCTTGTTCACTATAATGTCCTTTGGTACTCCATACAATACCTAGAATGTAGGAGGTGTTCAGAGAGGATAAATGAAGGAATTTCCACATTCAGGGGAATAAGCTCATTTTTTTTTCCTCTAAATGAAAACAGAAAGATCTTCTGGGTTAATATCAAGCTCAGGTTCAGTTTAATATGGTGATAACAAAGGAATGTATCTTTGGGGACTGCTTTGCTAGCCCAGCAGGGACAGAATCAGTCCAGCCCCCATGCTGTGTCTCCCCCATTTCCTCTCCCATTCCCCACCCACAGAAGGCAACGGGCTCTTCCATGTTGATTATATCTGCTTCTTTTTCTATCCAAAGTGACCGTCTAGTTCCTGAGCTTGATACAATTGTCCCTTTGGAATCAACCAAAGCCTACGACATGGTGGACATCATACACTCTGTAAGTGCCACATCTGTCTGTCTTGTCTGTGCTGGCTCAGCCACGTGCATGTCATTGTGCTTTGGCTCAGTGAGGAAGTGCTTTACCCACAGGCCTTACCATTGGGCAACAGAGGCAGGGCACGGGGTGGCACAGAATAAGGGCACTGAGTAGTGTGCTATGGGAAGAGCTAGTGGCTGTGGCCACCCTACTGGCTTGGACAGGCTTGGGGGCATGGCAGTTGGGTCCGCAGAGCTCAGGGCTCTTGAGCTGGCACTCTAAGGCCCGTAGAGAAAGGGCCGTGTCTCCAGAGCCTGGAGTTGAGGCAGGATGCCTCTTCATGTACCTCTGTTTGGAGCCTCATGCTCAGAGGGCATTTTTTTTTTTCTCTAGAGAAAGGAGAGTGAGTACATAAGGTGTCCTGTGACAGGGTTGAGGGGTGTGTGTGTAGGTCGGAGGAGGACGCGAGTCATTTGTACCTTTTTCTTGGTGTAGCAGGTTCCTGGGTCATTAAGTGAAGAGGACAGTGTTGGGGAGAACTGGGGGCATCTGTCGATGGCCATTGTCTCCCTCACACTTTCCTACGCGCACTGTGCTCTTAGCTCTTCTCGATTAACTGAACCCAGACGGCTCTGTGGGCGCAGCCTCTCCGGGGCCCTGGCTCTCCCAGTGACCTGTTCCTCCTCCCTGTACTGTGGGGAGTCAGCGTGAGTCAGCAGCCATGGCCGGGCTCTGCCTCTCCTCATTGCTGGATTCTTAGCCTACTGAGCACCATTTGAGCCCGCTTCTACCAGCATGCCCTCCTCTGACCTTAGCCTTCAGTACTCTCTACACCCTCACAGTTGTCCTGTCCATCTCTCACCACCTCTGCTCCTGGACTCCCCAGCCCTCAATCATCCCGTTCTGTGGAGCCCTCTGCCCCTCCTGGCCTCTGCCTTCCTGGCCCAGCTTGGACTCTGCCATTACGCCAGATGTTAACAGCGAGGCACTGTTCTCAGTGTTGGTGCTGTATGACACTGTGATGGACAAAAACCCTGCCTCAGCGACCTCACATTTGGGTGAGAGATTCAGAGAACAAAAGCATACGTGGCGTGGGTAGTTTTAGGTCCAAAAGTAGTGTGAAGAAGGTAAAATGGGGTCTGTGTCATCCATGCTCCAATTCTCCTTTTGCCCTGTGGAGTCCCATCCCTGGTTCAAGGCTGCAGCCAGCCAGCCAGCCAGCCAGCCAGCCAGCCAGCCAGCCATCCATCCATCCATCCATCCATCCATCCATCCATCCATCCATCCACACACCCATCCATCCATTCATCCACTCATCCATCCAGTCACTTATTCATCCACCCACCCATGTTGCCAGTGGGGCCTGAGCCTGCCAAGGGAAAGCCCCGGAGCCTTGCTCCAGCCTGAGCTGGGTCCTCGGTTCACCTCTCTGGTCTCCGGCTTGAATATGTGCCGTGAACCTCCCCTCAGCTCCTGTTTTTATCTTCTTCACTTTCCCTGATCGAAACCCTAACTTCCTTCTCTATTCCCCACTCTGATCAGATGACATCAGCATTTCCTTCGTGGAGAAAATTGAGAGCATCAGGTTCATCACTTTCCATAGGTGCCTGTTTCTCCCTCCCCACCGTCCCTCCGTGTCTCCCCAGGCTGAAAGAATGAGGTGCCTCACCTGGGCTCCTCACTCCATTGCTTCCTGTCTGGCATCTTGCTTTCTTGACTGGTTTAACTTCTTCTCCCTCTCTTAACTCCTTCCTCTGGGCAATAAATGTGTTTGAACATGTATGAACTTCTTGTCTGCTAAACCAAACCCTTCTTAACCTGAATTTCTGTTTAACTGACATCCACAGTCTTTTCTACCTTTTTCCTTAAACTCCTCTTGTCTCTTCTTCCTTTATTCCTCTCTGGAATCTGGCTTCTGCTTTCATTCTGTTGAATGACAGCTCTCCTAATGACCTCTCCAAATTGCTAAACTAGGGAACTAAGGGCATTAAAGAGGTATAGTTACAGAAGTAACCATTATTAAAATAAATATAAATCCTCCTAAATAACAGAAACATTTATATAGAATAGATCAAATCAATGCATCACATAGAGAAACAGACAAGCCTCCCCAGTGCTCTCTTCCAGGCACTGTTTTCCCACCAAGTCCCTGAGGGAAACCACCATCTTGACCTTTAACAGCATAAATTAGTTGTTCTTGGTTTTGTGTACTATATAAATGGAATCATATAGTGTGCGGTCTTTTCTGTCTAGCTGCTTTCATTCAATGAGATGACTGAAATTCGTCCATATTGTTGCAATGTGTGTTATTCTCGTGGTTCTCCTTAGGCTTTTTTTTTTTTGAACTTTTGAATTTTATTTTTTATACAGCAGGTTCTTATTAGTGATCCACTTTATACATACTGGTGTATACATGTCAATCCCAATCTCCCAGTTCATCCCACCAGCAACACTTCCCTCCACCACTTTCCCCCCTTGGTGTCCATATGTTTGTTCTCTACATCTGTGTCTCTGTTTCTGCCCTGCAAACCGGTTCATCTGTACCATTTTTCTAGGTTCCACATATATGCGTTAATATATGATATTTGTTTTTCTCTTTCTGACTTACTTCACTCTGTATGACAGTCTCCAGATCCATCCACGTCTCTATAAATGACCCAATTTCGTTCCTTTTTATGGCTGAGTAATATTCCATTGTATATATGTACCTCAACTTCTTTATCCATTCGCCTGTCGATGGGCATTTAGGTTGCTTCCATGACCTGACTATTGTAAATAGGGCTTCAGTGAACACTGGGGTGCATGTGTCTTTTTGAATTATGGTTTTCTCTGGGTATATGCCCAGTAGTGGGATTGCTGGATCATATGGTAATTCTGTTTTTAGTTTTTTAAGGAATCTCCATACTGTTCTTCATAGTGGCTGTATCAATTTACATTCCCACCAATAGTGCAAGAGGGTTCCCTTTTCTCCACACCCTCTCTAGCATTTGTTGTTTGTAGATTTTCTGATGATGCCCATTGTGACCGGTGTGAGGTGATACCTCATTGTAGTTTTGATTTGCATTTCTCTAATAACTAGTGATGTTGAGCAGCTTTTCATGTGCTTCTTGGCCATCTGTATGTCTTCTTTGGAGAAATGTCTATTTAGATCTTCTGACCATTTTTGGATTGGGTTGTTTGTTTTTAAAATATTGACCTGCATGAGCTGTTTATGTATTTTGGAGATTTATCCTTTGTCTGTTGATTGGTTTGCAAATATTTTCTCCTATTCTGAGGGTTGTCTTTTCGACTTGTTTGTAGTTTCCTTTGCTTTGCAAAGCTTTTAAGTTTCACTAGGTCCCAATTGTTTATTTTTGTTTTTATTTCCGTTACTCTAGGAGGTGGATCAAAATAGATCTTGCTGTGATTTATGTCAAAGAGTGTTCCTCCTATGTTTTCCTCTAAGAGTTTTATAGTGTCCAGTCTTACATTTAGGTCTCTAATCCATTTTGAGTTTATTTTTGTGTATGGTGTTAGAGAGTGTTCTAATTTCATTCTTTTACATGTAGCTGTCCAGTTTTCACAGCACCACTTATTGAAGAGACTGTCTTTTCTCCATAGTATATCCTTGCCTCCTTTGTCATAGATTAGTTGACCATAGCCATGTGGGTTTGTCTCTGGGATTTCTATCCTGTTCCATTGATCTATATTTCTGTTTTTGTGCCAGTACCATACTGTCTTGATTACTGTAGCTTTGTAGTATAGTCCGAAGTCCTCCAGCTCCGTTTTTTTTCCTCAAGACTGCTTTGGCTTTTGGGGTCTTTTGTGTCTCCATACAAATTTTAAGATTTTTTGTACTAGTTCTGTAAAAAAATGCCATTGGTAATTTGATAGGGATTGCATTGAATCTGTAGATTGCTTTGGGTAGTAGAGTCATTTTCACAATATTGATTCTTCCAACCCAGGAACATGGTATGTCTCTCCATCTGTTTTTATCATCTTTAATTTCTTTCAACAGTGTCTTATACAGGTCTTTTGTCTCCCTAGGTAGGTTTATTCCTAGGTATTTTATTCTTTTGTTGCAATGGTACATGGGAGTGTTTCCTTAATTTCTCTTTCAGATTTTTCATCATTCGTGTATAGGAGTGCAAGAGATTTCTGTGCATTAATTTTGTATCCTGCTACTTTACCAAATTCATTGATTAGCTCTAGTAGTTTTCTGGTAGCATCTTTAGGATTCTCTATGTATAGTATCATGTCATCTGCAAACAGTGACAGTTTTACTTCTTCTTTCCCAATTTGTATTCCTTTTATTTCTTTTACTTCTCTGATTGCCGTGGCTAGGACTTCGAAAACTATGTTGAATAGTAGTGGTGAGAGTGGACATCCTTGTCTTGTTCCTGATTTTAGAGGAAATGCTTTCAGTTTTTCACCATTGAGAATGATATTTGCTGTGGGTTTGTCGTATATGGCCTTTATTATGTTGAGGTAGGTGTCCTGTGTGCCCACATTCTGGAGAGTTTTTATCGTAAATAGGTGTTGAATTTTGTCAAAAGCTTTTTCTGCGTCTATTGAGATGGACTTACTGTTTTTCTTCAGTTTGTTAATATGGTGTATCACATTGATTTTGCGTATATTGAAGAATCCTTGCATCCCTGGGATAAATCCCGCTTGATCATGGTGTATGATCCATTTAATGAGTTGTTGGATTCTGTTTGCTAATATTTTGTTGAGGATTTTTGCATCTATAGTCATCAGTGATATTGGTCTGTAGTTTTCTTTTTTGTAGTATCTTTGTCTGGTTTTGGTATCAGGGTGATGGTGGCCTCATAGAATGAGTTTGGGAGTGTTCCTTCCTCTGCAATGTTTTCGATGAGCTTGAGAAGGATGGGTGTTAGCTCTTCTCTAAGTGTTTGATAGAATTCACCTGTGAAGCCATCTGGTCCTGGACTTTTGTTTGTTGGAAGATTTTTAATCCCAGTTTCAATATCATTACTTGTGATTGGTCTGTTCATATTTTCTATTTCTTCCTGATTCAGTCTTGGAAGGTTATACCTTTCTAAGAATTTGTCCATTTTTTCCAGGTTGTCCACTTTATTGGCATAGAGTTTCTTGTAGTAATCCCTTAGGATGCTTTGTATATCTCTGGTATCTGTTGTAACTTCTTGGTTTTCATTTCTCATTTTCTTGATTTGAGTCCTCTCTCTCTTGATGAGTCTGGCTAATGGTTTATCAATTTTGTTTATCTTCTCAAAGAACCAGCTTTTAGTTTCATTGATCTTTGCTATTGTTTTCTTTGTTTCTATTTCATTTATTTTTGCTCTGATCTTTATGATTTCTTTCCTTCTACTAACTTTGGGTTTTGTTTTGTTCTTCTTTCTCTAGTTCCTTTAGGTGTAAGGTTAGATTGTTTATTTGAGATTTTTCTTGTTTCTTCAGGTAGACTTTATTGCTATAAACCTCCCTCTTAGAACTGCTTTTGCTACATCCCATAGGTTTTGGATTGTCGTATTTTCATTGTCATTTGTCTCTAGATATTTTCTGATTTCCTCTTTGATTTCTGCAGTGATCTCTTGGTTATTCAGTAACGTATTGTTTAGCACTCCATGTATTTGTGTTTTTACGTTTTTTTCCCTGTAATTCATTTCTAATCTCATAGCATTGTGGTCAGAAAAGATGCTTGATATGATTTCAATTTTCTTAAATTTACTGAGACTTGATTTGTGCCCCAAGATGTGATCTATCCTGGAGAATGTTCCATGTGCACTTGAGAAGAAAGTGTAATCTGCTCTTTTTGGTTGGAATGTCTTATAAATATCAATTAAATCTATCTGGTCTTCTGTGTCATTTAAAGGTTGTGTTTCCTAATTTTCTGTTTGGATGATCTGTCCGTTGGTTTAAGTGAGGTGTTAAAGTTCTACACTATTATTGTGTTACTGCCGATTTCCTCTTTTATAGCTGTTAGCAGTTGTTTTATGTATTGAGATGCTTGTATGTTGGGTGCATATATATTTATAATTGTTATATCTTCTTCTTGGATGGATCCCTTGATCATTATGTAGTGTCCTTCTTTGTCTCTTGTAACATTATTTTAAAGTCCATTTTATCTGATATGAGTATTGCTACTCCAGGTTTCTTTTGATTTCCATTTGCATGGAATATCTTTTTCCATGCCCTCACTTTCAGTTGGTATGTGTCCCTAGGTCTGAAGTGGGTCTCTTGTAGACAGCATATTTATGGGTCTTGTTTTTGTATCCATTCAGCAAGCCTGTGTCTTTTGGTTGGAGTATTTAATCCATTCACGTTTAAGGTAATTATCAATATGTATGTTCCTATTCCCATTTTCTTAATTGTTATGAGTTTATTTTTTCTTTTAAAATAAATTTATTTATTTTTGGCTGTGGTAGGTCTTCGTTGCTGTGTGCAGGCTTTCTCTAGTTGTGAGCGGGGGCTACTCTTTGTTGCGGTGCATGGGCTTCTCATTGTTGTGGCTTCTCTTGTTGTGGAGCAGGGGCTCTAGGCACGTGGGCTTCAGTAGTTGTGGCACGTGGGCTCAGTAGTTGTGACTTGCGGGCTCTAGAGCGCAGACTCAGTAGTTGTGGGACATGGACCTAGTTGCTCCATGGCATGTGGTATCTTCACTCCGCCATCAGGGAAGACCTATGAGTTTGTTTTCGTAGGTCCATTTCTTCTCTTGTGTTTCACACTGAAAGAAGTTCCTTCGGCATTTGTTGTAGATCAGGTTTGATGGTGCTGAATTCTCTTAGCTTTTGCTTGTCTGTAAAGCTTTTGATTTCTCCATCGAATCTGAATGAGATCCTTGCTGGGTAGAGTAATCTTGGTTGTAGGTTCTTCCCTTTCATCACTTTAAATATATCATGCCACTCCTTTCTGGCTTGTAGAGCTTCTGCTGAGAAATCAGCTGTTAATGTTATGGGAGTCCCTTGTATGTTATTTGTCGTTTTCCCCTTGTTGCTTTCAATAATTTTTCTTTGTCTTCAATTTTTGTCAATTTGATTACTGTGTGTCTCGGCGTGATTCTCCTTGGGTTTATCCTGCCTGGGACTCTCTGTGCTTCATTGACTTGGGTGGCTATTTCCTTTTCCATGTTAGGGAAGTTTTCGACTATAATCTCTTCAAATATTTTCTTGGGTACTTTCTCTCTGTCTTCTCCTTCTGGGACCCCTATAATGCGAATGTTGTTGTGTTTATTGTTTTCCCAGAGGTCTCTTAGGCTGTCTTCATATCGTTTCATTCTTTTTTCTTTATTCTGTTCCGTGGCAGTGAATTCCACTATTCTGCCTTCCAGGTGTCTTATCCATTCTTCTTCCTTAATTATTCTTGTATTGATTCCTTCTAGTGTATTTTTCATTTCAGTTATTGTGTTGTTCATCTCTGTTTGTTTGTTCTTTAATTCTTCTAGGTGTCTGTTCTTTAATTCTTCTAGATCTTTGTTAAACATTTCTTGCATTTTCTCGATCTTTGCCGCCATTCTTTTTCCGAGGTCTTGGATCATCTTCACTATCGTTATTCTGAATTCGTTTTCTGGAAGGTTGCCTATCTCCACTTCATTTAGTTGTTTTTCTGGGGTTTTATCTTGTTCCTTCATCTGGTACATAGCCCTCTGCCTTTTAATTTTGTGTGTCTTTCTGTGAATGTGGTTTTTGTTCCACAGGCTGCAGGATTGTAGTTCTTCTTGCTTCTGCTGTCTGCCCTCTGCTCTCCGTAATCTTTTGTATGAACAAACCACAGTTTATCTACTGTTGGTGGGCATTTGGGTAGTTTCTAGTTTGGAATTATTACAGATAGTTCTGATATCATTCTGTTATGTGATTTTGGTAAATAAACAAACAAACTTCCACGTTTCTGTTGAATCTGTAGTGAGGAGTGGAAGTACCGCCTCACAGCCAGGCATACATGGAGCCTTAGTGGACCCTGCCCAAGGATTCTTCAAAGGCTGTGTCAGTTTGCACTCCCACCAGCAGCATTTGAGAGTTCTGGTGCCTTAACACTGTCACCAACACTTGACCAATACCATACTGCCTTAATTATTCAGTTGATAGTACGCTTTCACATCTGGTAGAGATAGTTCCTCTTGATTATTCTTTTCTTGGAGTTTTCTTGCCTAGTCTTGTTTATTTTTCCATATGAAATTTAGAAATCAGTTTGTCTTGTTTTAGGGTGAAAGCGGGGGGGTGGTGGAAGTAGGGCATCCTTTTGTTGTTTTTATTGGGATCCCATTAAATTTATGCACTAACTAGGGAAAATTGACATCCTTATGAATCTGAAACAATCTAAAAACACAGTTTGCATTTTTATTTGTTAAAGTGTACTTTTTTCTCCTTGACTGTTTTAAAGATTTCCTTGTTTATTCCTAAGTATCTTTTTATTGTAGATGGGGTCTTTTCTATCTTCTGTTGTTTTTTAAGTATATATGAAAGCTTTTGATTCTGTTTATCAATTTTATATCCAATTACCTATTAAGTTCTCTTATTATTTGTTATAGTTTTTCACTGTTAATTCTTTTGGCTTTTTCAAGTATATTAGTATATTGCCTACATACAAATAGTTTTGTCTTTTCCTTTCCAGTTATGTTATATCATTTCTTTCTCTTGTTCAGTTGCATTGATGTACCTCCATATTTTATCAAATGCAGTGATAAGCAGTGGTTGTCATAGTGGGCATCTTTGTTTTGTTCCTGACTTTAGAGAGACTGTCATTAGTGTTTCCTAATTTTATATCTTTTTCTCATGTTAAGAAAGCTACCACTGCTTCCTGTTTTTTTTTAACATCTTTACTGGAGTATAATTGCTTTACAATGTTGTGTTGGTTTCTGCTGTATAACAAAGTGAATCAGCTATATGTATACAGATATCCCCATATCTCCTCCCTCTTGCATCTCCCTTCCACCCTCCCTATCCCACACTGGTTTCTATTTTAATTTTTGTTGTTGCCTACTTGTTTTCTTTGTAAATCAGGGGTGGGTATTGAATATTTTTAAGTGCCCTTTAAGCATTTATAGAGGTAATCACATTGATTTTTCTTAATTCTATTTGTAAATATATCGTAATACTTGTTATATTTTATAAATGTTTTATTTTGAATGTTTACCTCAATATCATGGAATGTTAGCTGATTTTGGGGGTATTTTATTTATTTTAAACTTTTTATTTTATATTGGTGTATAGCCGATTAACAATGTTTTGATAGTTTCAGGTGCACGGCAAAGGGACTCAGCCATACATATGCATGTATCCATTCTCCCCCAAACTCCCCTCCCATCCAGGCTGCCACATAACATTGAGCAGAGTTCCCTGTGCTATACAGTAGGGCCTTGTTGGTTATCCATTTTAAGTATAGCAGTATTTACATGTCTATCCTAAACTCTCTGACTATCCCTTCTTTAGGGAGGTGGTGTATTTTAAAATCAGATTTTGGTGTCAGTGCTCTTGCATCATTTATTAGTTTGCTAGGGCTGCCATAACAAAATACCACAGACTGAATTGCTTAAACAAAAATTAATTTTCTCACGGTTCTGGAGGCTAGAAGTCCAGGATTGAGGTGCCAGCAGAGTTGGTTTCTGTTGAGCCCTCTCTTCTGGTTTGCAGATGGCTGCCTGCTCACTGTGTCCCGATGTGGCCTTTCTTCTCTGTGCACAAGAAAGAGAGATCTCTGATGTCTTTTCCTCTTAAAAGGACACCAGTCCTTTCAAATTAGGGCCCCAACCTTTATGACCTCATTTACTTTATCTCCTTAAAGGCCCTGTCTCCAAACATAATCACATTGGGGGTTAGGCTTCAATGTATGAATTTTGGCGGTGGGGATACATAGTTCAGTTCATGAAGTGCCATAATGAGAATTTGCAAGTTTTCTATGCTTTGGAACAGTTGAAATAGCATTGGGATTATCTGCTCTTTAAAGATCTGGTGGGATTTTCCTGGTGGCGCTGTGGTTAAGGGTCTGCCTGCCAGGGCAGGCGACATGGGTTCGATCCCTGGTCCAGGAAGATCCCACGTGCCATGGAGCAGCTAAGCCTGTGTGCCACAACTACTGAGCTGGTTTTGGTAGACTATATATATTTTTTCTATGAATTACCTATTCCAGATTTTTAATTTTACCTGCATAGGATTATGCAGGGTATATAGTCTTAGAAGATTAGCAAAATCTGTTTCAGTGGTTTTCTCTGACATTTCTTGTTTTATATTTTCTTGATAGTTACCTAGTAGTTGAAATATTTTATTGATGTGTTTCAGAGAATCAACTTTTTGTTTAATGTTTCTTTCTTTTTAAAGCTATGTATTTTCTGCTTTTTTATTGATTAATTCCTTTTGTGCTTTCTTTCAGTTAATCATCTTTTTTCCTTCTCGAACTTTTGAGCTAGAAGTTTAATAAATATATTCTGTTTCATTTTTAATACTGTATTTAAGTCCATTGTAGAAAACATAGTCAAATAGCCACATCTAACTGTAGGGGAGGTTAGGAAATATGATAGCCGTTTGCCCATCGTTTCTTCTACAGTGGTAGAAACAGAAGCTGGATTTTTGGTGGATACTTAGGAGTCTCTGCTACACTCTCTAAATCTTTTTTAAATAAAAACAAATAATATGTACAAACGAAAAAACTTAAGTATAGAAACATGTAAAATGAAATGCAAATATTTTCTCTCTCCTTCTTATCAGTCTTTCCCAGAGGTAAGCACTATTAAGTTTCTTGTGTATCTTTCCAGAAAAAAATTTATATGTCAAGTATATATCAATATATTTACTTTTAACTGAAAAAATATTGTATTATAGACACTTCCACATCTTACTCTTTTTTCACTTTCTTTCCCTGTCATGGCATACAGGTCTACCTTATTCATTATAATGACTGTATAGTACTCCATTGTATGGATGGAACATTATTTAAACAGTACCGTGCTGATGGACATTTAGATCGTTTACAGTTTTTGTTGTTATAGCAGTGCTGCAGTAAACATCTGTGTGTATTAGTATGTTTTTGTGACTATATCCATTGGATCAGAACTTAGTAATGGAATTTTGTCAGTGGCATGAATTCTTAAAATTGTTTAAAAGAAAAAAAGAGGGGGAAGGTGGTATTTCTGGGTAGTCAAAGTCTCCTGAATACAAAACTCTACACATACTTGAAAAACTATATGTAGGCCAATAAGAAGAAAAAATAAAACTACCATTTCCATTCCTTTATCATAATTGTAAGACAGGAAACTACAAACTTCATATAACAATAAGTAGAACAATAAATACCACTTTTTAAAAAAAATTATTTATTTTTGGCTGTGCTGGGTGTTAGTTGTGGCACGCGGGATCTTTAGTCATGGCATGTGGGCTCTTAGTTGCAGCATGCAGACTTATTAGTTGTGGCATGCATGAGGGATCTAGTTCCCTGACCAGGGATCGAGCCCAGGCCCCCTGCATTGGAAGCTCAGAGTCTTAACCACTGGACCACCATGGAAGTCCCTAAGCACCACTTTCTAGTAGGACTGTTTCTTGAATTTTGGCAACAAGTCTCTGTGGAGAGCTGGAAGAAGTGTTGAGACACTGCTCAGAAGAAAGAGAAGGGAATTTAGAAGAAACCACTCAGGGAGAGAAAGTTCACTATAAGAGTGAAAATACTGGAAAAGAGTCCTGTTAGGTCAGAAGAGTTACTTAAGAGGAGGGACTTAAACATACACAAGAATCAAGAAAGCATGGAAGGGCATTCCTTCTAGGGAAGAAAGATTAAAAAAGAAGAGAGAAGCACCTTTGGAAATTGTGAAGTGAAGGAAAAATGAAGAAAGGTAAATTTATGTGTCTACAAGATAAAAAAAAAAACACAACACTGAAGGTCATACTACCCCTTTCCCTACCACCCTCTTCTAATATCAAGACACCCATTAACTAAGTGGCACTTTGTTATACTGACAGAAGAGGGCGCTCTTGAACTGGGAATCTTGTTCACCATCCCAGACTGTCAACCCTGTCCACAAAATGCAAATACAAGTAGTTTATCTATACAGAGCTACTAAGATAAGAAAACCAAAAATGAGAACAAAAAACTTCAATTGACAAAATGCCCTTCATTGTAAAAGTTAGTCATTCAGCAGATGATCACACTGCAGTAGAGTTCAGTAGCCTCAAATCATCACCTGAGTTATGAAAATCAAATTCAGAAACTAATGACAGAATGGACATAAAATAGGAAGAAGTAAAGTTAGAGGTGACTGAATTAAAATGGTGGGGGACAAAATCATATATGAGAAGTGAAGACAGAATTATAAAGTGCTCTAGGGAGATTGTATTTGAATGAAATTTAATAAGGAATGTTGAAGAAAAGTGGGAAAATAACCAAAAGCATAAAGAAAAAGGTAAAAAAATCAGAAAAAAGTGACTAAAATGGAAGATAGGCAAAGAAGACTGAACATACATATAACTGGAGTGTCTGATGAAGGACAAACAGGAAGAGAATTAATGTTTAAAACTGTAATCCAAGAAGACATCCCAGAAAAAGACCCAGAGCTACATAATGAAAGAGCTCACTGAGTGTATGGGAAAATTAACCAAGAATGATCAAACTCGAGTAAATATCCACATATAACTACTAGATTTTTTTTTTTTTTTTTTTGGCTGCACTGGGTCTTAGTTGTGGCATGTGGGATCTTTGTTGTGGCATGTGAGACCTTTAGTTGCGGCATGCAGACTTCTTAGTTGTGGCATGTGGACTCCTAGTTGCGGCTTGTGGGCTTCTTAGTTGTGGCATGTGGACTCTTAGTTGCAGCATGCATGCAGGATCTTGTTCTCCAACCAGGGATCGAACCCAGGCCCCCTGCATTGGTAGCGTGGAGTCTTACCCACTGGACCACCAGGGAAGTCCCACTACTAGATTTTGAAAAGAAAAATCCTCAAGACTTTGGGGCAAAAAGATTAAATAACTTACAAAGATGGGAGAATTAGAGTAGCATCAGACTTTTCAAAAGCAACAACAAAACAAGGCAACAATAGAGAAGCACTTCCTGGAGACTCCAGGAAAGACTAAAGATTTTATATCTGGCCAAGCTGATGTTCATGTATTAAGACTAAAGAAAACCAGCTAAAACTGAGGGAATTCTGTGTTCCCAGGCTCTTCTTGAGGAAGCTTCTAGAGGATGAGTTTCATCCAACCAAGAGATTACTGGACAAATTTTAGGAAAAGGATTGATGGTGCTTATTTAATTATAAGACTAGAATAAGGTTGGGAATGAGGGTAGAGAACAATGTATAAATGCTATGTTTCAGTTGCAGGAAAAAATGCCACTGAAAGATGGAAGAGAAGGAAGAGTGAAAGAGTATAGCAGAATAAGTATACTGATTGTTGTGACTCAACAGATATTAATAGTAGACAACCCAGTTAATAAGACATTAGATGAGGAAACAGACTAAGGGCATTAAAAAGGTATAATTACAAAGGTAACCACTAGACCAAAAATATAAATCTTTATAAACAGCAACATAAAACATATTACTTAAACAGTAAATATAACATGGTACACAGAATAATTACAAGAATAAAAAACATCTGAAATACCAATAAATATGAATGGCCAAACTTATTTATTAAACTTGTTTATCTCATTTATTAAAAGAAAAGGATGTTCAATTTCCCTCATAAAGCAAGACCAACTATATGTGGTGTACAAGAGACAAAGTGATTCTGAAAAGTTAAACGTAAGGGATGGGGAAAGGTATGTCAGGAGAACAGAAACAATGCCGTGTGTGTGAGCCTAATATTGGGTGATGTGAAATTCAAGTATTTACTGTGACAAGGAAAGACATTTTTAAATGCTAAAAGCCATAATTCACAGTGATGATGTAAAAGATCTATGCTCTAAATGATAAAACTACCATCTTTAAAAAGGAGAAACTATAGGATGTCCAAGGAGACATAGGTAGAAACAAATAATAATAGATTTAAATGTACCATAATTAGTACAAAGTAGGTCAAATGGACGAAAATAAGTAAGATATAGAAGACCTCAATAATGTCACAGATAGATATTAAAGATCTATTTCAGACTTTACAGCCTGGTAATAGGCAATGAATCTTATTCTCAAGTGCACATGGAACATTCACAAAAGTTGATCACATATTTGGTCAGAAAGAAAGCATCCTAGCAGTCCATAAAGCAAAAATATTACAAAACACAATGATTAAGACTAGAAATTTATAGCTACAACAATAAAAGCACTGTCTCATTTAAAATAAATCTGTTAATTCTTGAATAAAAGGAGAAAATATAAGCCAAATGACAGAATTCTAAGAGAATAAAGATAATGAAAACACTACATATCAAAATCTATGGAATACTGTCTATGAGAGGAGGAAAATTTATAGCCTTAATTGCTTAGTGAAAAATGAAAGAAGGAAAAGAAACTAAATTCTCCATTCAAAAAGATGGGGAAAAAATATTCTAAAGAATAACAAGACAGGATTTAATAAGGATAAAAGCAGAAATTTTATGACTTGGGAAATAGAAAAATAGCTGTAACTAATGGAATAGAGTAACTACTAGCTAACTTAAAAAAAAGGCACAAGTAAAAAGTGGAAAGGAGAAATGATAGAGATAGAAGAAATTTAAAAATCATAAGAGGTTAGATGAACTGGACATTTTATTTGGAAAATACATTTTACCCAAAATTGACCCCATTAGAGGTAGAAAGCCTAAGTGGACCAAATTACATAGTGGTTATTTCACAAAAATAGCACTAGACCCAGATAGTTTCATGTGGGAATTCTATGAAACCTTCCAAGACCAAAGAATCACAGTGCTACATAAATTATTTCAGATCATAGACAGTAAACACACACACACACACCCTGTACAAATTCTTTTTATGAAACAAGTATGACATTGATATACCTGAACCTGATATAGAACTGAAAAAGATTTCAGATTGGCATCATTTACCAATATTGATGCAACAATACCAAATAAATGTTAGCTAACAGACTCCAACACCATGTTAAAATTATATACCATAAGCAAGTGGGATTTATTATAGGAATGCAAGGTTGGTTCTAGAAAATCTATAATGTACTGCATTAATAGATAGACCAGAGAAAGATTATATGGTTGTTTTCATACAATGCTGAGAAAAGGCTTTAAGAAAGTTCAACACCCATTTCTAATAGGAACACTCAAGAAAGTAGGAATTGATGAATACTTAACATGATAGTTTAATATACACTTTTTCAAAACCAAGCATCTTAATATGGAAATACTTACACTAAGATCTGGGACAAGGCAAGGATGCTCTCTATCTCCACTATTATTTAACATTGTACTGGAGGTATTAGCCAATACAATTAGATAAAGAAGAAGATCAGTTAGAGGCAAAAAGCTTTGCAAAAGTTGACCTATGCTTTTGTATGACATAATATGCTAAAAATCCTAGGGAATGCGTGATAAAACTGAAACAATAAATAGGGAACAGGATATAAAATTAACCTAGGAATAGTCTTCATATACACAAACAGTAACCAATTATATTGTGGTAATGTAAAAACTCATTTTGCATAGCAATAAAGATAAAATATTTAGTAATAAACTTATGGGGCAAATTTTAAAACTTCTGAAAAACATGAAAACAGACTTGAACAGATGCAGAGACATCCCTTGTTCCTGGATATTGAGTTAATATAAGACCATCAGAAGAAAAGCTATGGCCATATCCTTTATTAAAGCATGCTGTAGTTAAAACAGTGTAGTCCTGGCACATAAATAGATCAGTGGAATAGAATAGAAAAGCTAGAAGTTGATTCAAGTACATATAGAATTCTGGTACATATGATAAAGGTATTATGTCAAATTCCATGGGCAAAGATTAGCTCTTCAATAAATGGTGCTAAGGAATTGCCTGGCAGTCCAGTGGTTAGGACTCTGCTCTCTCACTGCTGAGGGCCCGGGTTCAATCCCTGGTTAGGGAACTAAGATCCCACAAGCTGTGCAGTGTGGCTCCCCGCCCTGCAAAATAAATAAAGAAAGAAATGGTGCTAGACACCTGGATAGCTGGTTAGGAAAATATAAAATTTTATTTGTAGTTTATACCATATGCAAAAATAAACTAATAATAGATCAGAGAACTAAATATAATAAGTGAAATATTTAAAGAACGCATAGATGAATTTCTCTAACTTTAGGAGAAGGTAAAGGATTTTGAACTATGATTTAAAATTCAGTTTCAGTTAAAAAATTGATAAATATGACTATATAAACATTTAAAAATTCCACTCTGCATAGCAAAAAAATACATGAAGTTAAAAGACACCCAGGGGGACTTCCCTGGTGGCACTGTGGTTAAGAATCCACCTGCCATCGCAAGGGACACAGGTTTGAGCCCTGGTCCAGGAAGATCCCACATGCCACGGAGCAGCTAAGCCCGTGCATCATGACTACTGAGCCTGCACTCTAGAGCCTGTGAGCCACAACTACTGAGTCTGCGTGCCACAACTGCTGAAGCCCGCGTGCCACAATTATTGAAGCCTGAGCACCTAGAGCCCGTGCTCTGCAACAAAGAGAAGCCACCACAGTGAGAAGCCCACGCACAGCAACAAAGAGTAGCCCCTGCTCGCCGCAACTAGAGAAAGCCCGCACACAGCAGCGAAGACCCAGCGCAGCCATGAATGAATGAATGAATGAATGAATGAATGACAACCAGGAATTCCCTGGTGGTCCAGTGGTTAGGACTCCATACTTCTACTGCAGGGGGCACAGGTTCAATCCCTGGTTGGGGAACTAAGATTCTGCATGCCTCGTGGTGTGGCCTCCCCCCAAAACAACAACAACAACAACAACAACAACAAAAAAGACAACCAGCAAACTGGGAGAAAATATTTGCAACATATATCACAAATAAAGGACCAATATCCCTAATACATAAAGAGCTTTTTTAAAAATTGAAGGAATAAAGACTAAAACTGATAGAAAAGCAGGCAAAAATCATGAATATATAGCTCACAAAAGAAGATACAAAATGGACCTTAAACATATTTGAAAGATGTTCAGCTTTACTCATAAAGCTAGAAATGCAACTTAAAATTATACTGAGTTATTTCTCTTTTGTCAGATTGGCCAGTGATTCAAAACTTGAAAATACTTTCCATGGCAAGTCTGTGGGGAAGCAGACACTGTCATGTGTTGATGGTAAGAGCTATCTGAGAGTTTGCCCCGGCAGTCCCACTTCTAGGAATTTACCCTGAAGATACACTTCCCACTTTACACAATTATAGATGCACAAGGTTCCTACTGTTACAGTGTTATTTATAATTGCAAAGTATTCTAAACAACCTGAATGTAAGTGTCAAAATAGTGTACACAACACATAGGAGATTGGTTGAATAAACTTTGGTACGTCCACACAATGGAGTACTATGCAGGAGTGAAAAAGTGAGGAAAAGCTCTATGAACTGATATGGAGTGATTTCCAGGATATATTGTTAAGTGAAAAAACTCAGAGTGCAAGAGAGAAACTCAGAGTGTGAGAGAGTATCTATAATTTGTTACTTTCCATCTAAGGTGGAAGGGGAATTAAAAATCTATAAATGTATCTACTCATTTTTGCAGTGCACACACAAAGGATAAATCAGAAAGTGATGACATTAATAACAGGGTGAGGGAGTTCCCTGGTGGTCCAGTGGTTAGGACTCAGCACTTTCACTGCTGTGGGCCCGGGTTTGATCCCTGGTTAGGGAAATAAGATCCCGAAGGCTGTGCAGCACTGCAAAAAAAACCCCAAAATAAAAACATCGTGAGTGGAAGGTATGGGGAGTGACACTATTAACCTATATTAATGTTTACATACTAAAAATAAAATCAAGACAGGGTGGGGGTAAACCTTTGAAATAAAAACAAATGAAACTGTTTCAAATGAATAACTTTTGAACGCAATAGTCTAATGACAGAAATAGTCATAAAGAAATACTGAATATTAGGTTTTTGTTTTTTTGCTGTCATATGGGTTAGCAATTCTGAAACCATTTCATTTACATTTGAGGATTGAATAATAACTACATTTTGAGGATAATGGGAGTTAGATGTCCACTATAGGAGAAAGGAGTTATAGTATGGAAAGGGGGATACTAGAATGAACCCTGTAGTTGAATTGGAAGTTGGAATTGGAGTTATCAGTATGAACTCCTGGTTTTCATATTACTTACAGAAATGTGTGTGTGTGTGTGTGTGTGTGTGTGTGTGTGTGTGTGTGTGTGTGTATGTAGATCTCCTAGCTCTGTGCTCTGGGCTAGCTTCTTAGAAGCAGCCATTTATTCTAACCCCCACCCTTGGGGACCTGGGTCCCTTGGAGAAATGGCTGATTCTAGGGCTTGGGGCAGGAAAAAAATACAAGATGAACCTGAAAGTAAGGTAATTCCAGAATGTAAGGTAATGCTCAAAGAATGATGGAGAAGCATCAAAAGGGCATAGGATCCACCTTGAATGAGCTCTCACTGTCAAATGTGGGACACTTTGAACATAAAATAAATGTTGGTGGTAAAGATTACAATCCACATAATAAAACAAAAATCTATACCTTCATACTGTGGATTTCCCATAAGTAAATGGGAAGGGCAAAGACATTTTTGACAATAGAATACCAAGTAATAAATGGAGAAGGAAAAATGGAGTTAGAAAAATTGTTTGGCAGTTATCATGGCAGAAATTGGGTTAATAATCAAGGATCATCTATGAAGGCTAACTAAACCTACTAGGTAAAAGCTTGATGAAGCATAGGATTTTTACATAGTTTCAGAATATTTCCCTACAAAATACTTATTAATTACAAGTGGAAAAATAGTAACTTTACAGGGGAGAAACCTGACATATATCACCACCATTAATGGACAAATTGACATCATGTGCCTTTTGATGTGATGCACTTGAGAGGGTCACTTCTGTGATATTCTGCCAAAAATGCTTTACCTGAAATTAAACATGAACAAACATGAAACCCAAATAACCAAGTAACTGACCTGTAGTCTTCAAAGATGTTATGAACATAAAAGACAAAGATTGAGGGGAAAGAATCAAGGCAGGCTAAAGAGACCACATGACCACTCAGAGTACCAAGTGATCTTGGGTCAGGTTCTAGAACCAGATTTCTGTTGCTATAAGGGATGTTATTGGAATAACTGGTGAAATTTGAATAAGGTTTTATAATAGATAATAATATATTAATGTTAATTTCCTGATTTTGATAATATCAGTGAAGTTATAGAAGAGAATGTACTGTTCTTAGGAGGTAGACACTTAGGTACTTAGAGGTAAAGAGGCGTCGTGTCTGTAACTTATTCTCAAAACAGTTCAGGAAAAAAAGTTGTGTGTATGGACATATATATAGTTAGAGAATATATATACAGACACATACTTAAGAGACAGACAGAAAAGCAGGGAAGGCAGGTTGGGAGAGGGAACTATGAAGCTTACATGGTAAAACGTTAATAAGTGGGGAATCTGGGTGAAGGATATTTAAATTTTTTTGTATTCTGGAAATTTTTATGAAAGTTTGAAATGATTTCAAAGTAAGGTAAAAAAAAATGTATTAAATATGCCAAGTTCAAATAGAACCTTTAAAAAAGACTGTACTGGTTTATCCTCTTCCATTTGTGTATGAGAGTGTTTTCCCTTCCAGCAGGGAGGAGGTACTGCCTCTGCCTGTTGTCCTGCTTCCTGGGAGAACCTGTGGTAGGGAGTAGCTATCCAGCCTGTAATTCTGTAAATGTCTGTCATTCTATAATGGAGTTGGATCTTGTTTATCATTTTGAGCTCAAGAGTAAATTTATCCCTGCAGGTTGTTGATGAGCGAGAATTTTTTGAGATCATGCCCAGTTATGCCAAGAACATCATCGTTGGTTTTGCAAGAATGAATGGGAGGACTGTTGGAATTGTTGGCAACCAACCTAAAGTGGCTTCAGGTAGGAGGGAGACACTCTCATAGACCTTGGGGGGTGGTTGGGAGCCAGGGCTGCCTGGGCCCAAGGTGCCCATCTTCTGCCTTTTCCTCAGACACAGCCTTCAGTGGCTAGAGAAAGAAACTCAAATATCAATAGCTGAAGTTGCGAAAGCTCCTTTGTCTCTTAATTTCTCAAAATTAACATAAGCATCTGAAAATGCTTCTTTCATGCTTCTCTAATTTTTTAAGGGTTTATAGATAACTTTCCTCCTCAACTTTTAAGGTCTTTACTTTTTCAGAGGCCTGCTTTCTGTCCCCCTAGTTACATTATGTCTCACCCACTAAACTGTGAGCCCCATGAGGCCAGGGGTGTTAGTGTCTTATTCACAGTTTTCTCTTTTGTGCTTTTGATGGTGCCAGGAGAACAGTTGGTCCGTGACAAGTTATATACGCTTTTAAAAATAATTAATTAATTAATTTGGCTGCGTTGGATCTTCGTTGCTGCACACAGGCTTTCTCTAATTGCAGCGAGCAGGGGCTACTCTTTGTTATGGTGCGTGGGCTTCTCATTTTGGTGGCTTCTCTTGTTGTGGAGCATGGGCTCTAGGCGTGTGGGCTTCAGTAGTTGTGGCATGCGGGCTCAGTAGTTGTGGTGCAAGTGCTAGTTGCTCTGTGGCATGTGGGATTTTCCCGGACCAGGGCTCGAACCCGTGTCACCTGCATTGGCAGGCAGATTCTTAACCACTGCACCACCAGGGAAGTCCCTGATCCATGACAAGTTAACAGCATCTTGCTATGTCTGTACCCCACAGCTTTCTGGTGAGATGGTCAGACTTGAGTAACAGCCAGGGTGTGGGGACTCTTCCATGGTTGTGCTCTGGGTGGGGTTGGGGTCTCTGGATAGTGCTTCCCTCCTTACTATTTTCCTTCTTAGGTTTCCTTTGAATCCCTATGTGGGACGCATACACCCTCCCTTTTTGACCTAGCCTCATCTTTTATTTCTGCTGTGACAGTTTCTCCTTGTCTTTAGAAAAAGGTTTGTAAAAGTGTTTTTTATTGTGGTAAAATATATATAACATAAAATTTGCCATTTTGACCTTTTTTTTTTTGTTACTAAACTATGGTTGATTTGCAATATAGTGTTAGTTTCAGGTGTATAGCAAAGTGATTCAGCCATATGTGTGTGTGTATATATATATATGTACATATATAACTTCTTCAGATTCTTTTCCATTATAGAGTATTACAAGATATTGAATATAGTTCCCTGTGCTGTACAATAAATCCTTTATTTTGTATATAGTGGTGTGTATCTGTTATTCCCATACTCCTAATTTATCCCTCACCCCCTCGCCTTTCCTCTTTGGTAACCATAAGTTTGTTTTTTATGTCTGTGAATCTGTTTTTATTTCGTAAATAAGTTCATTTGTATTATTTTTTAGATTCCACATATAAGTGATAACATATAATATTAGTCTTTCTCTGTCTGACTTACTTCACTCAGTATGATAATCTCTAGGTCCATCCACATTGCTTCAGATGGCAATATTTCATTCTTTTTTATGGGTGAGTAATATTCCATTGTGTGTGTGTGTGTGTGTGTGTGTGTATACACCATATCTTCTTTATCCATCCGTCGATGGACACTTAGGTTGCTTCCGTATCTTGGCTATTGTAAATGGTGCTGTTATGAACATTGGTGTGCACGTATCTTTTTGAATTAGAGTTTTTGTATTTTCTGTATATGTACCCAAGAGTGGGGTTGCTGGATCATATGGTAGCTGTATTTTTAGTTTTCTTAGGAGCCTCCATAGTGTTTTCCACAGTGGCTGCACCAACTTACATTCCCACCAACAGTGCAAGAGGGTTCCCTTTTCTCCACACCCTCTTCAGCATTTATTATTTGTAGACTTTTTGATGATGGCCATTCTGACTGGTGTGAAATGTTGCCTCATTGTAGTTTTGATTTGCATTTCTCTAATAATTAGTGATGTTGCGCATCTTTTCATGTTCCTGTTGGCCATCTGTATGTCTTCTTTGGAGAAATGTCTGTTTAGGTCTTCTGCCCATTTTTTGATTGGGTTGTTTGTTTTTTTGATATTATTTTAACCATTTTTAAGGGTACAGTGCAGTGGCGTCAATTACATTCACAATGTGTGAACCCATTACCACTAACTTTCCCCCCCAAATTTCAAATCATCCCAAACAGACAATTCATTTCCATCCTACCTCCCACCCTTGGTAATCTTAATCTACTTTCTGTGAATTTACCTATTCTAGATATGCCATATAAGTAGAATCATACAATATTCGTTCCTTTGTGTCTGGCTTGTTTTACTTAGCATAATGTTTTCAAGATCCATTCATATTGTAGCATGTATCAGAACTTCATTTTAATTTTTCATGTCTATATAATATTCCATTGCATGTGTATAACTGCATTTTGTTTAATCATTTATCTGTTGATGGACACTTGGGTTGTTTCCACCTTTTTGCTATTGTGGATAATGTCACAGTGAACATTGGTGTACAAGTATTTGTTTGAAACCCTGTTTTCAATTCTTTTGGGTATACACCTAGTTGTGGAATTACTGAGTAATATGGTAATTTTAGGATTACTTTTTTGGGGGAACATCACACTGTTTTCCACAGTGGCTGCACTGTTTTACATTCTCCTTAGCAATGGACAGGGTTCCAATTTCTTCATACTCATCAACACTTGTTATTTTCTGGTATATTTTGATAACAGCCAGTCCTCATGGGTGTGATGTATTATCCCATTGTGGTTTTCATTTATATTTCCCTAATGATTAGGGATGTTGAGCATCTTTTCTTAGGCTTATTGGCTATTTGCATATCTTTGGAGAAATGTCTATTCAAGTCCTTTGCCCATTTTTTGATTACTTAGAGTTTTTTTGTTGTTGTTGAGTTACAAGCGTTCTTTGTATACTCTGGATATTAAACCCTTATCAGATAAATGATTTGCAAATATTTTCTTCCATTCTTTAGGTTTTCTTTACGCTTTCTAGATAACGTCATTTGATATACAAAAGTTATAAAATTTGATGAAGTCTAATTCTCTTTCTCTCTCTCTTTGTTTTTGGTTGCTTGTGCTTTTGGAGTCATATATAAGAACTTTTTTGCAAATCCAATGTCATAGAGCTTTTCCCATATGTTTTCTTTTAGGAGTTTTATGCTTTTAGTTTTCACATTTAGGTTTGATCAGTTTTGAGTTAATTTTTACATATAGCGTAAGTTAGGGGTTCAGCTTCATTCTTCTTCTTTTTTTTTTTTTTTTTTGGCAGTATGCAGACCTCTCACCGCTGTGGTCTCTCCCGTTGCGGAGCACAGGCTCCAGACACTCAGGCCCAGCGGCCATGGCCCATGGGCCCAGCCGCTCTGCAGCATGTGGGATCCTCCCGGACCGGGGCATGAACCCGCGTCCCTGCATCGGCAGGCGAACTCTCAACCACTGCGCCACCAGGGAAGCCCCATTCTTTTTTTTTTTAATAGATCTTTATTGGAGTATAATTGGTTCACGATACCATGTTAGTTTCTGTTGTACACCAAAGTGAATCAGCCATATGCATACATATGTCCCCATATACCTTCCCTCCCACCCTTGCTATCCCACCCCTCTAGGTCATCGCAAAGCACCGAGTTGATCTCCCTGTGCTATGCTGCTGCTTCCCACTAGCTAATTATTTTACATTTGGTAGTGTATATATGTTGATGATACTCTCACTTCACCCCAGCTTCCCCCTCCCGCCCTGTGTCTTCAAGTCCATTCTCTGTATCTTTATTCCTGCCCTGCAATTAGGTTCATCAGTACCATTTTTAAAAATATTCCATATATATGCATTAGCATTTGTAGAGAGCTTCATTCTTTTGCATGCGGAAATTCAGTTATCCCAGCACCATTTGTTGAATAGACTATTCTTTCCCTTTTGAATGGACTTGGCATTTTTGTCAGACATCAGTGGGCTGTAGATATATGAGTTTATTTCTGGGGTCTCAATACTGTTCCTTTGGTCTGCAAGTCTATCCATGTTCTAGTATCACACTGTTTTGATTACTGTAGGTTTGTAGTAAGTTTTAATATTGGGAAGTGTGAGTCTTCTCATGTTCTTCCTTTTCAGATTATTTTGGCTTTTTTGGGACCCTTGCAATTCCATATGGATTTGACTTTTGGCCTTTCCATTTCTGCAGAAAAGGTTGTTGGAATTTTGTAGTGATTGCATTGAATCTGCTGATCACTTTATGAAGTATTGACATTTTAACAATGTAAAGTTTTCTAACTCACGAACACAGGATGTCTTTCCATTTATTATTTATTTATTTTAAATTTTTGGCTGTGTTGGGTCTTCATTGCTACACGTGGGCTTTCTCTAGTTGTGATGAGCAGGGGCTACTCTCTGTTGCGGTGCATAGTCTTCTTATTGCAGTGGCTTCTCTTGTTGCTGAGCATGGGCTGTAGGTGCGTGGGCTTCAGTAGTTGCAACATGTGGGCTCAGTAGTTACGACATGCAGGTCCCAGAGTGTGCGGGCTTCAGTAGTTGCGGTTCGTGGGCTCAGTAGTTGTGGCTTGCAGGCTTTAGAGCGCAGACTCAGTAGTCATGGTGCACAGGCTTAGTTGCTCCGTGGCATGTGGGATCTTCCCAGCCCAGGGATCAAACTCACGTCCTCTGCATTGTTAGGCAGATTCTTAACCACTGCGCCAAAAGTGATGTCCCCTTTCCATTTATTTTGGTCTTCATTTATTTCTTCAGCAGTGTTTTGTAATTTTCACTGCACAGGTCTTTAACGTCTTGGTTAAATTTACTCCTGTTTTATTCTTTTAGTTGCTATTGTAAATGGAATTCCTTTCTCAATTTCTTTTTTGGATTGTTCATTATCGGTTTATAGAAAGACAACTCTGCAACTGCTTTTTGTTTGCTGATCTTGTAACCCGCAACTTTGCTGAATTTATTAGCTTTAGTAGCTTTCTTGTAGATTCTCTGGAATTTTCTACATATAGGATCATATTTAATGCATATAAAGATAGTTTTACTTCTTCTTCTCCAATTTAGATGCCTTTTATTATTATTTTTTCTTGTCTAATTGCTCTGGCTGGAACTTCCAACACAGTGTTGAATAGCAATAGTGCCATTGGGCATCCTTGTCTTGTTCCTGATCTTAGGGAGAGAACTTTGTGTTTCACTATAGAATATGATGTAAGCTGTGGGTTTTTCATATATGGTCTATGTCATGTTGGGGAAATTTCCTTCTATTTGTAGTTTTCTGAGTGTTTTATCATGAAAGGTGATAGATTTTGCCAAATGCCTTTTCTATGTCGATTGAGTTGATCATGTAGCTTTTGTCCTTTGTTCTATTAATGTGTTGTATTATACTGATTGATTTTTTTGTATATTGAACCATTTTTGCATTCCTGGGATATATCCCATTTGGTTATGGTGTCTAATCTTTTTTTTTTAAAATAAACTTTATTTTTTAGAGCTTCTTTTAGCTTCACAGTAAAATTGAGTGGGAACAACAGAGCATTCCCATATATACTCTGTTTTCACACATGTACAGCCTACCCCACTATCAGTATGCTGAACCAGAGCACTGTGTCTGTTACAATTATGGAATGTACATTGACACATCATTACAAGTCCCTGGTTTACTATAGGGTTGACTCTTGGTGTTGGATATTCTGTAGGTTTGGATAAATGTGTAATGATATGTATCCACCACTTGCAGCATCATATAAAATAGTTTCACTTGCCCTAAAAATCCTCTGTGCTCCACCTATTCATCACTCCCTTCCCCCTAACCCTGATAGCCTGATAAACCCCTGGCAACCACTCATCCTTCTACTGTTTCCATAGTTTTCCTTTTCCAAAATGTCATATAGTTGGAATCATACAGTATGTAGCTTTTTCAGATTAGCCTCTTCCAGTTAGTTATATGGAGGAAGCTGGTCTGAGAAGACCACATACTCTATGATTCACGTTTCCTCTGTGTCTTTTCACGGCTTGATAGCTGATTTCTTTTTAGTGTTAATATTACATTGTCTGGATATATCACAGTTCATTTATCCATTCACCTACTGAAAGACATCCTGGCTACTTTTAAGTTTTGGCAGTTATTAATAAAGCTGCTAAAAACATTTGTGTGCAGGTTTTTATGTGGATGTAAGTTTTCAACTCATTTGGGTAAATACCGAGGAGCATGATTGCTGGCTCAAATGGTAAGAGTGTGTTTAGTTTGTAAGAAACTGCCAAACTGTCTTCCAGAGTGGCTGTACTAATTTGCATCCCCACCAGCAGTGAAGGAGACTTCCTATTGCTCCACATCCTTGTCAGCTTTTGGTGTTCTCAGTGTTCTGCATTTTGGCTATTGTGATGTGTGTAGTGGTATCTCACTTTAATTTGCATTTCCCTGATGACGTATGATGTGGAGCGTCTTTTCATATGCTTATTTGCCCTGTCTGTGTTTTCTTTGGTGAGGTATCTATTCAGGTCTTTGGCCAGTTTTTTAATTGGGTCGTTTTCTTATTGTTGCATTTGTTTGACCTAAACAGAGGTAAACTCAAAAAGATGAGTTTATTCAGGAATAGCAGAGGAACTGTAATTTAGGACAAGCAAACCGTAGCAAGCTACAGGTGAGTCCATTGAGGGTTTGGGGCAGGTTGTATTTATGGATAGGAAATGTAAAGAGGGGAGAGTCCAGTTAGAGTCAGTTAAAATAGACAACAAATGGAGACCAGCCTTGAAAACTTCCTGAGCAGATAAAATCAGTCCAGTCACAGAAACAAAACTCAATTCAGCCCACTTGGTGAGTCCATCCTGACCTGGGTCATCTCCCATTCATGAAACTTCCCAAGGTTGATATGAGATAACCCCTGATCAACCCCCTGTCATCTGAGAAAATTTTGGCACTATCAGTGTTCTGTAAATCAGGCCTTTAAAGGAAATCAGTTTCTTAGTCCTTAAGTTTTTGTCTTCCTGAGGGCACTGTGTGAGATTTTCCAATTACATCCTCCAGTTCTCTTTTAGATTGAAATTCTTTCACAAGTTTTGAGAGTTCTTTATATATGTTAGATAGCAATCCTTTATCAGATTGTGTGTTTTGCAGATACTTTCTCCCAGTCAGTGGTTGTCTTCTCATTCTCTAGACAGTGTCTTTCACAGAGGAGAAGTTTTTAATTTTAGTGAAGACCAGCTTACCAATTATTTCTTTCATAGATCATGCCTTTGAAAGTAGTGTATCTAAAACGTTGCTGCTATTTCCAAGGTCACCTAGGTATTCTCCCATGTTATCTTCTATGAGTTTTATAGTTTTGTGTTTTACATTTAGGTCTCTGGATCCATTTTGAGTTAATTTTTGTTAAAGGTATAAGGTTTGTCTACATCAGTTTTTTTGGATGTGGATGTCTAGTAGTTCCAGCATCATTTGTTAAAAAGACTGTTTTTCTTCCATTGTATTACTTTTGGTCCTTTGTCAAAGATCAGTTGATTATATTTATGTAGGTCTATTTATGTAGGTCTATTTATATTATGTAGGTCTATCTGGGCTCTTTATTCTGTTCCATTGATTTGTTTCACCAATACCATACCCCTGGATGATATTGAGTATTTCTATCCATGAACATGGAATATCTCTACTTACTTAGCTTTTTTATTTTGTTCATCAGAGTTTTGTAATTTTTCTCATATAGATCTTGTTTTGTTAGATTTATGCCTATGTATTTTTTTGGGGGGGTGGGGGTGCACTAATGTAAACGGTATTCTATTGTTAGTTTCAAATTCATTGCTGGTATACAGGAAAGTGATTGACTTTAATAAATTCACTTTGTGTCCTGCAGCTTTGCTATAATTATTAGCTTCAGCAGTACTTTTGTTCTTTAGGATTTTCTACATAGACAGTCATGTCATCTGTAAACAAAGAAAGTTTGATTTCTTCCTTCCCAATCTGTATGCCTTTTATATATTTCCTTTCCTTGTTCCATTGTATTAGCGAGGACTTCCAGTATGGTTTTGAAAAGGAGTGGTGAGAGGGCACATTCTTGCATTATACCTGATCTTAGTGGGAAAGCTTCTGGTTTTTCACCATTACGTATGATGTTAGCTATAGGTTTTTGTAGATGTTCTTTATGAAGCTGAGAAAGTTCCCCTGTATTTCTAGTTTGCTGAGAGTTTTTATCATGAGTAGGTGTTGGATTTTGTGAATGCTTTTCTAGATCTATTGATATGTGGCCATGCCACACAGCTTGCAGGATCTTAGTTTCCCAACCAGGGACTGAACCCAGGCCCTGTCAGTGACAAGTGACAGCATGGAGTCCTAACCACTGGACCACCAGGGAATTCCCTGCATTTGTTTTTTAAATCACGTAAGAAATAAAAAGTGGTGTTACAGGAGATAGGAGAAGATGGTGGAAGAATAGGACGCGGAGATCACCTTCCTCCCCACAGATGCATCAGAAATACATCTACACGTGGAACTGCTCCTATAGAACACCCACTGAATGCTGGCAGAAGACCTCAGACCTCCCAAAAGGCAAGAAACTGCCCACGTACCTGGGTAGGGCAAAAGAAAAAAGAAAAAACAGAGACAAAAGAATAGGGATGGGACCTGCACCAGTGGGAGGGAGCTGTGAAGGAGGAAAGGTTTCCACACAGTAGAAGCCCCTTTGCGGGCAGAGACTGTGGGTGGCGGAGGGGGGAAGCTTCAGAGCCACGGAGAAGAGCACAGCAACAGGGGTGCGGAGGGCAAAGTGGAGAGATTCCCGCACAGAGGATCGGTGCTGACCAGCACTCACCAACCCAAGAGGCTTGTCTGCTCACCCGCCGGGATGGGCTGGGGCTGGGAGCTGAGGCTCAGGCTTCAGAGCTTAGATCTGAAGGGGTTAGTGCCACGGCTAGTCAGGAGGGAGTCTGGGAAAAGTCTTGAGCTGCCAAAGAAACAAGAGACTTTTTCTTGTCTCTTTGTTTCCTGGTGCACGAGGAGAGGGGATTAAGAGCGCTGCTTAAAGGAGCTCCAGAGATGGGCGCGTGCCGCAGCTATCAGTGCATACACCAGAGACGGGCATGAGATGCTAAGGCTGCTGCTGCAGCCACCAAGAAGCCTGTGTGCAAGCACAGGTCACTATCCCCACCTCCCTTTCCCGGAGCCTGTGCAGCCCGCCACTGCCAGGGTCCCGTGATCCAGGGACAACTTCCCCGGGAGAAAGCATGGCGCGCCTCAGGCTGGTGCAACGTCACGCAGGCCTCTGCCGCCGCAGGCTTGGTCCGCACTCCGTACCCCTCCCTCCCCCCAGCCTAAGTGAGCCAGAGCCGTCGAATCAGCGGCTTCTTTAACCCTGTCCTGTCTGAGTGAAGAACAGACGCCCTCAGGCGACCTACATGCAGAGGCGGGGCCAAATCCAAAGCTGAGCCCTGGGAGCTGTGCGAACAAAGAAGAGAAAGGGAAATCTCTCCCAGCAGCCTCAGAAGCAGCGGATTAAAGCTCGACAATCAACTTGATGTACCCTGCATCTGTGAATACCTGAATAGACAACAAATCATCCCAAATTGAGGAGGTGAACTTTGGGAGCTAGATTTATTATTTTTTCCCCTTTTCCTCTTTTTGTGAGTGTGTATGTGTATGCTTCTGTGTGAGATTTTGTCTGTATAGCTTTGCTTTCACCATTTGTCCAAGGGTTCTGTCCATCTGTTTTTCTTTTTTTACTTTTAAAAATTTTTTTCTTAATTATTTATTATTTTAATAACTTTATTTTATCTTACTTTATTTTATCTTCTTTCTCTTCTTTCTTTCTTTCTTTCTTTCTTTCTTTCTTTCTTTCTTTCTTTCTTTCTTTCTTTCTTTCTTTCTTTCTTTCTTTCTTCCCTCCCTCCCTCCCTCCCTCCCTCCCTCCCTCCCTCCCTCCCTCCTTCCTTTCTTTCTTTTTTTTCTCCCTTTTATTCTGAGCCGTGTGGAGGAGAGTCTCTTGGTGCTCCAGCCAGGCGTCAGGGTTGTGCCACTGAGGTGGGAGAGCCAACTTCAGGACACTGGTCCACAAGAGACCTCCCAGCTCCACATAATGCCAAATGGTGAAAATCTCCCAGAGATCTCCATCTCAACAACAACACCCAGCTTCACTCAACGACCAGCAAGCTACAGTGCTGGACACCCTATGCCAAACAACTAGCAAGACAGGAACACAGTCCCATCCATTAGCAGAGAGGCTGCCTAAAATCATAGTAAGTCCACAGACACCCCAAAACACACCACCAGACGTGGACCTGCCCACCAGAAAGACAAGATCCAGCCTCATCCATCAGAACACAGGCAGCAGTCCCCTCCACCAGGAAACCTACACAACCCACTGAACCAACCTTAGCCACTGGGGACAGACACCAAAAACAATAGGAACTACGAACCTGCAGCCTGCGAAAAGGAGACCCCAAACACAGTAAGATAAGCAAAATGAAAACACAGAAAAACACACAGCAGATGAAGGAGGAAGATAAAAACCCACCAGACCTAACAAATGAAGAGGAAATAGGCAATCTACCTGAAAAAGAATTCAGAATAATGATGAAGATGATCCAAAATCTTGGAAATAGAATAGAGAAAATGCAAGAAACATTTAACAAGGACCTAGAAGAACTAAAGTGGAAACAACCAATGATGAACAACACAATAAATGAAATTAAAAATATTCTAGAAGGGATCAGTAGCAGGATAACTGAGGCAGAAGAACGGATAGGTGACCTGGAAGATAAATAGTGGAAGTAACTACTGCAGAGCAGAATAAAGAAAAAAGAATGAAAAGAACTGAGGACAGTCTCAGAGACCTCTGGGACATTAAACGCACCAACATTCGAATTATAGGGCTTCCAGAAGAAGAAGAGCAAAAGAAAGGGACTGAGAAAATATTTGACAAGATTATAGTTGAAAACTTCCCTAATATGGGAAAGGAAATAGTTAATCAAGTCCAGGAAGCACAGAGAGTCCCATACAGGATAAATCCAAGGAAAAACACGCCAAGACACATATTAATCAACTATCAAAAATTAAATAGAAAAAAAACATTAAAAGCAGCAAGGGAAAAGCAGCAAATAACACACAAGGAAATCCCCATAAGGTTAACAGCTGATCTTTCAGCAGAAACTCTGCAAGCCATAAAGGAGTGGCAGGACATATTTAAAGTGATGAAGGAGAAAAACCTACAACCAAGATAACTCTACCCAGCAAGGATCTCATTCAGATTTGATGGAGAAATTAAAACCTTTACCGACAAGGAAAAGCTGAGAGAGTTCAGCGCCACCAAACCAATTTTACAACAAATACTAAAGGAACTTCTGTAGGCAAGAAACACAAGAGAAGGAAAAGACCTACAATAATAAACCCAAAACAATTAAGAAAATGAGAATAGGAACATACATATTGATAATTACCTTAAATGTAAATGGTTTAATGCTCCCACCAAAAGACTCAGACTGGCTGAATGGATACAAAACAAAACCCGTATATATGCTGTATACAAGAGACCCAATTCAGACCTAGGGACACATACAGACTGAAAGTGAGGGGATGGAAAAAGATATTCCATGCAAGTGGAAATCAGAAGAAAGCTGGAGTAGCAATTCTCATATCAGACAAAATAGACTTTAAAATAAAGACTATTACAAGAGACAAAGAAGGACACTACATAATGATCAAGGGATCAATCCAAGAAGAAGATATGACAATTGTAAATATATATGAAGCCAGCATAAGAACACCACAATACATAAGGCAAATGCTAACAGTCATAAAAGGGGAAATCGACAGTAACACAGTCATAGTAGGGGACTTTAACACCGCACTTTCAGCAATGAACAGATCATCCAAAATGAAAATAAATAAGGAAACACAAGCTTTAAATGATACATTAAACAAGATGGACTTAATTGATATTTATAGGACATTCCATCCAAAAACAACAGAATACACATTTTTCTCAAGTGCTCATTGAGCATTCTCCAGGATAGATCATATCTTGGGTCACAAAACTAGCCTTGGCAAATTTAAGAAAATTGAAATCATATCAAGTATCTTTTCCGACCACAACGCTATGAGACTAGATATCAATTACAGGAAAAGATCTGTAAAAGATACAAACACATGGAGGCTAAGCAATACACTACTTAATAACGAAGTGATCACTGAAGAAAACAAGGAGGAAATCAAAAAATACGTGGAAACAAATGACAGTGGAGAGACGATGACCCAGAACCTTGGGATGCAGCAAAAGCAGTTCTAAGAGGGAAGTTTATAGCAACACAATCCTACCTTAAGAAACAAAAAACATCTCAAATAAACAACCTAACCTTGCACCTAAAGCCATTAGAGAAAGAATAACAAAAATAACCCCATGGTTAGCAGAAGGAAAGAAATCATAAAGATCAGATGAGAAATAAATGAAAAAGAAATGAAGGAAACGATAGCAAAGATCAGTAAAACTAAAAGCTGATTCTTTGAGAAGATAAACAAAATTGATAAACCATTAGCCAGACTCCTCAAGAAAAAAAGGGAGAAGACTCAAATCAATAGAATTAGAAATGAAAAAAGAGAAGTAACAACTGACACTGCAGAAATACAAAAGATCATGAGAGATTACTACAAACAACACTATGCCAATAAAATGGACAACCTGGAAGAAATGGACAAATTCTTAGAAATGCACAACCTGCGTAGACTGAACCAGGAAGAAATAGAAAATATGAACAGGCCTATCACAAGCACTGAAATTGAAACTGTGATTAAAAATCTTCCAACAAACAAAAGCCCAGGACCAGATGGCTTCACAGGCGAATTCTATCAAACATTTAGAGAAGAGCTAACACCTATCCTTCTCAAACTCTTCCAAAATATAGCAGAGGGAGGAACACTCCCAAACTCATTCTACGAGGCCACCATCACCCTGATACCAAAACCAGACAAAGATGTCACAAAGAAAGAAAACTACAGGCCAATATCACTGATGAACATAGATGCAAAAATCCTCAACAAAATACTAGCAAACAGAATCCAACAGCACATTAAAAGGATCATACACAATGATCAAGTGGGGTTTATTCCAGGAATGCAAGGATTCTTCAATATATGCAAATTAATCAACGTGATACACCATATTAACAAATTTAAGGAGAAAAACCATATGATCATCTCAATAGTAGCAGAGAAAGCTTTTGACAAAATTCAACACCCATTTATGATAAAAACTCTGCAGAAAGTAGCCATAGAGGGAACTTTCCTCAACATAATAAAGGCCATATATGACAAACCCAGAGCCAACATTGTCCTCAGTGGTGAAAAGCAGAAACCATTCCTATTAAGATTAGGAAGAAGACAAGGTTGCCCACTCTCACCACTTTTATTCAACATAGTTTTGGAAGTTTTAGCCACAGCAATCAGACAAGAAAAAGAAATAAAAGGAATCCAAATCGGAAAAGAAGAAGTAAAGCTGTTACTGTTTGCAGATGACATGATACTCTACATAGAGAATCCTAAAGATGCTACCAGAAAATTATTAGAGCTAATCAGTGAATTTGGTAAAGTAGCAGGATACAATATTAATGCACAGAAATCTCTGGCATTCTTATACACTAGTGATGAAAAATTCGAAAGTGAAATTAAGAAAACACTCGCATTTACCATTGCAACAAAAAGAATAAAATATGTAGGAATAAACCTACCTAAGGTGACAAAAGAGCTGTATGCAGAAAATTATAAGACACTGATGAAAGAAATTATAGATGATACAAATAGATGGAGAGATATACCATGTTCTTGGATTGGAAGAATCAACATTGTGAAAATGACTCTACTACCCAAAGCAATCTACAGGTTCAATGCAATCCCTATCAAACTACCAATGGCATTTTTCACAGAAGTAGAATAAAAAATTTCACAATTTGTATGGAAACACAAAAGACCCTGAATAGCCAAAGCAATCTTGAGAACGAAAAATGGAGCTGGAGGAATCAGGCTCCCTGACTTCAGACTATACTACAAAGCTACAGTAATCAAAACAGTATGGTCCTGGCACAAAAACAGAAATATAGATCAATGGAACAGGATAGAAAGTCCAGGGATAAACCGATGCACACATCGTCACCTTATCTTTGATAAAGGAGGCAGGAATATACAGTGAAGAAAAGATAGCCTCTTCAATAAGTGGTGCTGGGAAAACTGGGCAGGTACATGTAAAAGTATGAAATTAGAACAGTCCCTAATACCATACACAAAAATAAACTCAAAATGGATTAGAGACCTAAATGTAAGGCCAGACACTATCAAACTCTTAGAAGAGAACATAGGCAGAACACTCTATGACATAAATCACAGCAAGATCCTTTTTGACCCACCTCCTAGAGAATTGGAAATAAAAACGGGAATAAACAAATGGGACCCAATGAAACTTCAAAGCTTTTGCACAGCAAAGGAAACCATAAACAAGACCTAAAGACAACCCTCAGAATGGGAGAAAATATTTGCAAACGAAGCAACTGACAAAGGATTAATCTCCAAAATTTACAAGCAGCTCATGCAGCTCAATAACAAGAAAACAAACAACCCAATCCAAAAATGGGCAGAAGACCTAAATAGACATTTCTCCAAAGAAGATATACAGATTGCCAACAAACACGTGAATGAGTGCTCAACATCATTAAATCATTAGAGAAATGCAAATCAAAACTACAATGAGATATCATCTCACACCGGTCAGAATGGCCATCATCAAAAAATCTAGAAACAGTAAATGCTGGAGAGGATGTGGATAAAAGGGAACACTTTTGCACTGTTGGTGGGAATGTAAATTGAATCAGCCACTATGGAGAACAGTATGGAGGTTCCTTAAAAAACTAAAAATAGAACTACCATATGACCCTGCAATCCCACTATTGGGCATATACCCTGAGAAAACCATAATTCAAAAAGAGTCATGTACCAAAATATTCATTGCAGCTCTATTTACAATAGCCAGGACATGGAAGCAACCTCAGTGTCCATCAACAGATGAATGGATAAAGAAGATGAGGCACATATATACAATGGAATATTACTCAGCCATAAAAAGAAATGCAATTGAGTTATTTGTAGTGAGGTGGATGGACCTATAGAGTGTGTCATACAGGGTGAAGTAAATCAGAAAGAGAACAACAAATACCGTTGCTAACACATAAATTTGGAATCTAAGGAAAAAAAAAGTTCATGAAGAACCTAGGGGTAAGATGGGAATAAAGACACAGACCTACTAGAGAATGGACTTGAGGATATGGGGAGGGGGAAGGGTAAGCTGCGACAAAGTGACATCGACCCATATACACTACCAAACGTAAAATGGATAGCCAGTGGGAAGTAGCCGCGTAGCTTACGTAAATCAGCTAGGTGGTTTGTGACTAGCTAGTGGGGGTGTGATAGGGAGTGTGGGAGGGAGGGAGACGCAAGAGGGAAGTGATATGGGAACATATGTATATGTATAACTGATTCACTTTGTTATAAAGCAGAAACTAGCACACCATTGTAAAGCAATTATACTCCAATAAAGATGTTAAAAAAAAAGAAAAAAAAGTGGTGTTACAAACCAAAAAACAATAATACTGGCTTTTTATATTTCCCCATGTAGTTATCTTTACTGGAGATTTTTACTTCATCATACAGTTCTGTGATACTATCTACTACCTTTTTATTTCAACATGATGGGCTCCCTTTACCATTTCTTGTAGGGCAGGCCTAGTGGTAACGAACTCCTCAGCTTTTGTTTGTCTAGGAATGTCTTTATTTGTCCCTCATTTTTGAAGGACAGTTTGCCAAGTGTAGAGTTGTTGGTTGAGTTTTATTCTTTCAGCATCTTGTTTTTTAATTTTTTAATTGAAGTATACTTGCTGTATAATATTATATGTTACAGGTATACAGTATAATGATTCAGAATTTTTAAAGGTTATACTCTATTTATAGTTATTATAAAATATTGGCTATATTCCCCATGTTATACATATATCTTTGTATCTTATTTTATGCCTAGTAGTTTGTGTCCTTTACTCCCCTACCCCTATATGGCCCCTCCCCCGCCTTATTGCTCCTCACCGGTAACCTGTAGTTTGTTCTCTATGTCTGTGAGTCCACTTCTTTTTTGTTATATACACTAGTTTGTGGTATTTTTTAAATTCCATATATAAGTAATACCATACAGTATTTGTCTTTCTCTGACTTACAGTAAGTCCCTTACATATGAATCTTCAATTTGTGAACTTTCAAAGATGCAAACGTGTGTTCGCCTGTCTAATCACGTAAGTTAGTTCACGTGCGTGGCGTACATTGTCACGTGCTTGCATTCTCTACAAGTGGTTGTGCTTTTGTGTACTTTACTGTACGGTACGGTATAGAGTACAGTAGTACAGTATCTTTATTTCAAGCCCAGTATGTCCGGAAGTGAGCATAAAAGCAGTGGTGTTGTAGTGGGTACTGCTAAGAAGTGCCAAGCGATAACAGTGGAAAGAAAAATGAAAATAATTGAGAGAGTGGAGCAAGGCAAAAAGATGGTAGACATCACTCATTCTTATAACATGAATTGTTCAACCATCGGCACAATTCTAAAGAACAAGGACAGGATCATGAAACATGAAGTCTGCTGTGCTGATGATGTCAACAATCCTATCGAAGAAGCGTGGAAAAGTGATGGAGGAGATGAGAAACTCAGTGTGTGGATGCAGGATCAGCACCAGTGTCGAGTCCTGTTCAGCTTAATGCTGATTCAAGAGAAAGCTAAAAGCCTTTATGAAGACTTGACGAAGAAACACGGTGAAGAATCAGAGGGTGCATCTTTTAATGCCAGCCATGGCTGGTTTCATTGCTTCAAGACTAGAGCCAACCTTCACAATATGGTAGCTGCCCAGGAATTTCCTGAAATGCTTCAGGAAATTATTGATGAAGGCATGTATTCACCCAAGCAGGTTTTTAATGTGGATGAGACAGGATTGTACTGGAAGAGGATGCCAGACCGAAGTTACATCAGTAAGGAGGAAAAGTTGATGCCAGCCTACAAAGCAGCAAAGGATAAGCTAACTCTGCTGTTTGATGGCAATGCTTCCAGTGATATGAAGCTGAAGCCTCTCTTAGTTTATCATTTAGAGAATCCAGGAGCCCTTAAAAGCATAGCCAGAGGCTCGCTTCCTGTTGTGTGGAAGAGTAACCCCAAAGCCTGGTTACACAGGCCATTTTCCAGGACTGGTTTTTCCACCACTTTATCCCGGACGTGGAGAAATATTGTTTGGAGAAGGGTGTCCCATTCAACATTCTTTTGCTGCTCGACAGTGCTTTGGGCCATCCCCCATTCATAGACAACTTTCATTCCAATGTCCTGTAGTGCATCTGCCACCGAATACTATGTCACTCATCCAACCTATGGACCAGGGGTTATAGCGACTTTCAAGAAATATTATTTATGTCACACTTTTCATCAGGCAGTAAAGGCGAGTGACGAATCAGGAACAAACTTGCGACAGTTTTGGAAAGACTATAACATCTACAGGCCATAAAAAACATTGACTTTGCTTGGCATGAGGTTACGGCCATCACTGTGAATGGGGTTTGGAAGAACGTTTGTCCGCAGTTTGTTCACAATTTTCATGGATTTGAGAAGGTGGATGAGGAGTCTAAAGAGGTCTTCAGCAACTTGGTGACCCTCAGCGAGAAGCTGGAGCTAGATCTGCAAGAGGATGACTTCACTGACTTCTTGCTATGCAACATGGGAGCTTACTAATGAAGACCTGATGGAATTGGAGGCCCAGAGAAATGATGAAGAGAGACAAGAAGAACAAGTAACTGAAGAACCTAAGAGATTCACGAGGTAGGAAATGGCAAGGGGATATTCTTTATTTGAGGAGGCACTGTTAGTTTTTGAGGCACAGGACCCAAACGTAGAATGGTACACAAAGGTTGCAGCAGCCGTGCAGAATGCAATCCAGTGCTACTGTGTCATCTATCACGAGAAAAAAAGAGCTACTACCCAGACATCACTGGATCGTTTTTTCAAGAAGGTAGATAGAATTGAATCCAGCGAGGAACCAGAACCTGTGCCATCAATGTCAGACGTGAGTGAAATTGCAGCTTGCCCTCCGTCTCCTATTGCTGACGATCCTTCAGCTCTACCATCTCCCACCTCCTCTCCCTCCTCCAGTCAGCAACTCTTCTTGCCTGTTCACTCGATGCCAGCCCCTGTATGCCAGCTGTTGTACTGTACTACTGTGCTTTTCAAGGTACTGTACCGTAAGATTAAAGATGTTTTCTTTAGTTTTTGTGTTTGTTGTTTTTTATGTATTATTTGTGTGAAAAGTATTATAAACCTATTACCACAATTACTATATAGCTCTTAGTGTTAGTTGGGTACCTAGGCTAACTTTTCTGGACTTAACGAACAAATTGGACTTACGACCGCACTTGAACGGAACTCGTCTGTATGTAGGGGACTTACTGTATTTCAGTTAGCATAATGCCTTCCAAGTCCATCCATATTGCTGCAAATGGCGAAATTTTGTTCTTATGTCTGAGTGGTATTCCATTGTATATATACACCACTTCTGTATCCGTTCATCTGTTGATGGACACTTAGGTTGCTTACATATCTTGGCAATTATAAATAATGCTGCTATGAACATTGGGGTGCATGTATTTTTTCAAATTAATGTTTTTGGGTGTTTTGAATATATTCCTAGGAGTGGAATTACTGTGGCAGAAGAACTGAATAGACATTTTTCCAAAGAGGAAATGCATATAACCAATAGGCACATGAAAAGATGTTCAATCTTGCTAATCATCAGGGAAATGCAAATCAAAACCACAATGAGATATCACATCACACCTGTCAGAATGACTATCATCAAAAAGAACACAAATAACAAATGTTGGCAAGGATGTGGAGAAAAGGGAACCCTGTACACTGTTGGTGGGAATGTAGATTGGTGCAGCCACTCTTCAAAATGGTGTGGAGGTTTCTCAAAACACTAAAAATAGAACTACCATAAAAAATAGAACTTTCAGCACTTTAAATATGTATCCCATTTGGTAATCTTATTGAAGATTCTTTTTTAAAAAAAATTTTTATTTATTTATTTATTTATTTTTGGCTGTGTTGGGTCTTTGTTGCTGCACGCGGGCTTTTTCTAGTTGCGGTGAGCGGGGGCTACTCTTCTTTGTGGTGCATGGGCTTCTCATTGCAGAGGCTTCCCTCATTGTGGAGCACGGGCTCTAGGCTCACGGGCTTCAGTAGTTGCAGCACGCAGGCTCAGTAGTTGTGGCTCACGGGCTCTAGAGCACAGGCTCAGTAGTTGTGGCACACGAGCTTAGTTGCTCTGTGGCATGTGGGATCTTCCCGGGTCAGGGATCGAACCCGTGTCCCCTGCATTGGCAGGCGGATTCTCAACCACTGCGCCACCGGGGAAGCCCTGAAGATTCTTTGTGTATGATGAGTCACTTCTCTCTTGCTACTTTCAAGATTCTGTCTTTGTCTTTCAATAATTTGACTATAATGTGTCTCGGTATGGGTGTGCATGAGTTTATCCTACTTAGAGTTTCTTGAATTTGTAGCTTCACATCTTGTGCCAAAATTGAGAAGTTTTTGGACATTCTTTCTTCAAATAATCTCTCTGCCCCTTTCTCTGTCTCTCTTCCTCTGGTACTGCCATGCGGTGTATGTCAGTTCTCTTGATGATATTCCATAGGTCCCTTAGTCTCTATTCACTTCATTTTTTCTTTTCTTTCTGTTCCTCAGACTGGATTGTTTAAGTTTTCTTATCTTCAAGTTTCCTTATCCTTCTTGTCTACTCAGGTCTGTTGTTGAACCCCTGTAGTGAACTTTTCATTTCAGTTATTGTACTTTTCAGCCATGGAATTTCTGTTTGGTTCCTCTTTATAATTTCTCTTTATTGATATTCTCATTTTGTTCATACTTTTTTTTTCCTGAGTTTTTTAGTTCTTCATGTTTTCCTTTACTTCCTTGAGCATATTTAAGACAGTTGATTTAAAATCTTTGTTTAGTAAGTTTATTGTCTGGGCTTCTGTGGGGTGGATTCTTTTAATTTATTTTGCTCATTTGAATGGCTGTACATTCCTGTTGCTTTGTATGCTTTGCTATTTGTTGGAAACTGAACATTTGAACATTATAATGCGATAACTCTGAAAATCATATTCTCCCCTTTTTCCAGAGTTTGAGGTTTTTTTGATTGTTCAGTGCTGTAGTAGTCCATTTTTCTAGTGACTTTTCCCAACTGTTTTTGCAGAGGCTATATTCCTTGTTGTTTTCCTAAGCTTGTGTCCAGCTATTGTTTTAACAGAGATTACCTTGAACACCAGGTGCCAAAACAGACAAATAAGAAAACATCTCTCCTAGTCTTTGCAAATTGGCTTTGTACTGAGGCTGTCCTTCAACATGTAGCCAGACTTAAACTGAGTTTAGGTATCAGCCCAAGGTTAAAGCCTAAGGTCTTCTCAGGTCTTTTGTAATGTTATGTTTTCCTTTTAATTCATCTCAAGGTATTTTCTTTTTTAAAATTTTTTTATTGAAGTATAGTTGATTTACAATGTTGTGTTAATTTCTGCTGTACAGCAAAGTGACTCAGTTATACACATATATATTCTTTTTCATCTTCTTTTCCATTCTGGTTTATCACAGGATATTGAATATATTGTTAGTTCCCTGTGCTGTATGGCAGGACCTTGTTGTTTATGCATTCTCTATATAATAGTTTGTGAATCCCAAACTCCCAATCCTCCCCCACCCACGCTTGGCAACCACAAGTGTGTTTTCTATATCTGTGAGTCTGTTTCTGTTTTGTAGACAAGTTCATTTGTGTCATATTTTAGATTCCACATGTAAGTGATATCATATGGTATTTGTCTTTCTCTGCCTGACTTAATTCACTTAGTATGATCATCTCTGGGTCCATCCATGTTGCTGCACATGGCATTATTTCATTCTTTTTAGTGACTGAATAATATTCCATTATATATATACCACATCATCTTTATCCATTCATCTGTCGATGGACATTTAGGTTGTTTCCATGTCTTGACTATTGTACATAGTGCTTCTGTGAACATAGGGGTGCATGCATCTTTTTGAATTATAGTTTTGTCTGGGTATATGCCCAGGAGTAGGATTGCTGCGTCATATGGCAACCACCTGTGTAGCAGGATTCCCTTTTCTCCAAACCCTCTCCAGCATTTATTACTTGTAGACTTTTTAATGATGGCCATTCTGACTCATGTGAGGTGGTGCCTCATTATAGTTTTGATTTGCATTTCTCTAATAATTAGCAATGATGAGCATCTATTCATGTGCCTATTGGCCATCTGTATGTCTTCTTTGGAGAAATGTCTATTTAGGTCTTCTGCCCATTTTTCAATTGGGTTTTTTTTGTTGTTGTTGTTAGTGAATTGTAGCTCTTTGTATGTTTTGGAAATTAAGCCCTTGTTGGTTGCATCATTCGCAGATATTTTCTCCCAGTCTGTAGGTTGTCTTTTCATTTTGTTTATGGTTCCTTTGCTGTGTGAAAGCTTATAAGCTTGATTAGGTCCCATTTTTTATTTTTGCTTTTGTTTCTGTTGCCCTGGGAGACTGACCTAAGAAAACATTGGTACAATTTATGTCAGAGAATGTTTTGCCTATGTTCTCTTCTTGGACATTTATGGTGTCTTGTCGTATATTTATGTCTTTAAGCCATTTTGAGTTTATTTTTATGTATGGTGTGAGGGTGTGTTCTAACTTCATTGATTTATATGTGGCTGTACAACTTTCTTAACGCCACTTGCTGAAGGACTGTCTTTTCCCATTGTATATTCTTGCCTTCTTTGTCGAAGATTAATTGTCCCTAGGTATGTGGGTTTGTTTCTGGGCTCTCTATTCCGTTCCACTGATCCGTTCAAAGTATTTTCTAATTTCCCTTCTCAGGTCTTTTCTGAACATGCATCTGGCTCTAGGCACGTCTGCGTCTTTCTGAAGTCCCTTGTATACACAGGTGATCTTGAATGCCCTAATTCCCCCCCCAAACCCCCTCTCTCCCTCTTTTATTCCTCCCAGGCCTTAGGAAATGTCAACCGTAATCTTTCACCCCAGATGTCTATAGGTGGTTCTTTTGCCTTACAGTGAGCAATGCCTGCCACTTTTCTGGCCTGAGTGAGTTCTGAGTTAGGTGAAGTGATGAAAGGCTTGCATCCATCTTTCAGGTAGCCCCCAGACAAGGCAGAACAGACCTACATGGTGATTTGTGCCTCAGGTCTTCTTTGCTTCTTCTAGAACCAGGGAAGAGTGTGGGGCACGTGTAATTCAAAACGCCACAGAGCTTTCCTACAGTTTCTAAGTTGCTTTTTTCCTGATTCAGCTTTTACTTAGTTGTACATTTTGCCTGTTCCAGAGTTTTGACAAAGTTGGTTCTGACAGTTTCTGCATGTGTTTTGATGTTTCTGTTTGCAGACAGGAGCTTGGAGCTGCCTATTCCACCATTTTGTTGTCTAGAAATAGTGTTTAAATTTAGGAATTTACACATACTGAAAATGCATTTTGTTCCTACAGTAAGTTCTCGGCTGTTCACGTATCTCTTTAGTTCCTCCTCTTTGCTGTGTCTGTCCCTGGTGTGGACTTCACATGATCTTCTGTGTCTGCTCAGAGATACTTCTTGTCCCGTGACTATGTCTGCAGGTTCTGGCGCCCTCCAGTACAGGTGCACTTTGACAAGCTCACTTGTTAAGAAACTGCTTGGCTCATTGTGGAAACTTTATCTACAAATACTTAGAATGTCTATCCCAGGAGCCTGCCCTAGCCCTGGCTGGAGTCTGAATACCTGGTTCCATTGTGGTTCCTCAGCTTCCCTTCTTCTTGACTCAGTAATTCTTTGTGATGTTTATGGGGTGTCAAAAAAGGCAGCTTTAGAGGCTCACAGAGGAGGCCTCTTTTCTGGTTCTCATTTCTTTTTCTTTTTTATTGAAGTATAGTTGATTTACAGTGTTGTGTTAATTTCTGCTGTACAGCAAAGTGACTCAGTTATACGTATATGTATTCTTTTCCATTATGGTTTATCACAGGATACTGAATACAGTTCCCTGTATTCAGGGAACTGTATTCAGTATCCTGTGATAAACCATAATGGAAAAGAATACATATACGTATATATTCCCTGTGCTGTACCCTAGGACCTTGTTGTTTATCCAGCCTGTATATACTAGCTTGCACCTGCTAATCCCAAACTCCCGATCCTTCCCTCACCCACTCCTCCTCCCCCTTGACACTGGTTCTCATTTCTTCCTTGTAGGAATTAGCCAGGGCTCATTGGGCTCTCTGGGTGCCAGGTGCTCTGTCAGGCCTGGACTAGGGCCTAAGATGATGAGGCCATCATCTGAGTAGACCTGGGGCCCACTCTTGGCAGCTCAGGGCCACAGGTTTTCCATTTCTGACTGTGTTCATTTCCCCAACGATTTTATCTTGTTTTGGTTGTCATTGCTTGTATTTTTCTTCATTTTGATTTTTATTCTGGCCTCTTTGTACTTCTTGTGGTTTCTTAATTTAGAATTGTCTTCATCCCAGGACTCATCACTCACATTCTTTATTTCAAGTCATTAACATAGATTTTTCTTCTATTGAGTTACAATTGAGGCACAGTAAATTACATGTTCATTGGGATGGGTTTTGGCAGTTAATACAACTTTGTATTCACCATTCAAAATAAGATATGGAACATTTCTATCATCTCAGAAAATGCATTAGGCAAGAGGGAAGTTTTGCCTATTGCTATTATTTTTTGAGTTGTCTTTTTATTATTGATTTGTAGGGTTCTTTATATATTCTGGATGTGAATCCTTTGCCAGATATGTGTATTTTAAATATTTTTTTCCTGGTCTGTGACTTGTTTATTCATTTAATTAATGGTGTCTTTTGATTCACATTATTTTAAAAACTTGGTAAAGTCCCATTTATCAGTGTTTTTACTTCTGATTAGAACTTTTTGTGTCCTGTCCAGGAAATCTTTGCCTACTACAAAGTTTCAAAGATGGTCCACATCATCTTCTAGGAGCTTTGTAGTTGTGGGTTATGTTAAGATCTACAATCCATTTTGGGCTAACTTTTGTGTATAGAGTATAGAGTGAAACAGGAGTCTACTTCCGTTTTTTTCCATACAGATATTTAATTGTTCCATCACCATTAGTTAACAAGACTTACTTTCCACACTGAATTGTTTTGGTGCCTGGTCTAAAATCAGTTGTGTGGGCCTGTTTCTTCACGATCTATCCTGTTTCATTGCTGTTTTTGCCTACCTCTATGCCTCTGCCATACTGTCTTGATTACTGTAGCTTTGTAGTTCTTGGTGGTTCTCACCAGGGACAGTTTCAATATCCTGGGAACATGTGGCAGTATTGGAAACACTTTTGGTTGTCACAGTGGGGATGAGGGTTGGAGGGGTGTGCTACTGGCATCTAGTGGGTGCAGGCCAGAGATGCTGCTCTACATCCTACGTGCAGAGGTCAAACACCCACAGCAAAGAATTATCCTGTCCAAATTGTTGATAATACCAAGACGGAGAAACCCTGCTTTTGTGAGTCTTCAAGTCAGTTAGTATAAGTCTTCCTATACTGATATTTTAAAAAAGAAAATACCGTTTTGACCATTCTGTCTCTTTTGTATTAACCATGTGAATCTTAGAATCTGCTTATCAGAAATTCCTATGATTTTGATAGGAATTGCTTGAAAAATACAGATTTCTCCACTATACTTGCTATTAAACTTTAAATCTAAAATAATTAAAATAGTATAAGTAATTAAAATTAAATACAATTAGGAACTTAGCCTCTCACTTTTACTAGTCATGTTTCAAGTATTCGGTAGCCACATGTGGCTAGTGGCTACTATGTCGACAAATAGCAGAGCCAGAGAACATTTTCATCATCATAGAAAGCTCTTTCAGGCAGCACTGGTATAGATCAGTTTGGGGATTGATTTATTCTTCTAATCCATGAGTATATAAGTTTTTTTGTAGATATTCTTTATCAGCTAATGGAAGTTCAATTGTACTCCTAGTTTACTGCTAGTTTTTAATTGTGAATGTTGGATTTTCTCAGATGTTTATATCTACTGAAGTGACCATATGGTTGTTCTCCTTTAATAATTTCATTGCTTTTCACACATTAAATCAAGTCCGAATTCCTGGATATAACTGCACTTGGTCATGATGCACCAGTGTTTTTATTTAATGCTGGAATTGATTTGGTAATATCTTAGGACTGTTTGTATCTATGTTCATGAGGGATTTTGGTCTGCATTTTCTTGTAATGTCCTTTTCTTGTTTTGGTATTTAATGCTGGCTTCATAAAATACTTTGCAAAGTGTGGTAGGAGAGGGTTTACTAGTAACTGAGCTCTCATTCTGTGCCCTTTCACAGATACCATCTCCTGTAATCCTTACAGCTGTGGTAGGAGGGGGATAACACCCCTGCCTTTCAGGTGGCAAATCTCAGGCTCAGAAAGTGAAGTAATTAACCTGACACGTGGCTATAGCTGGTGAAGCCAGTACAGGGACTCTCTAAGACCAGCCCCTGGATGTCACCTCCCACGACTGGCTGCAGGGGCGAGGCAGGCTGTGCATCAGGTGGCAGCAAGCAGCCCTTCAGGTTACGAGGCTGAGACTGGCTGCCTGCCCTGGGCTTTGCTGCCGGTCCCTCAGGGGCGGCGCCACTCCTTGGCCCTCTGACCAGTGCCAGGTGGGTTCTCCTGTCTTCCCAGTTTTTCCTGGAGTGTGAGGATCCCCTTAGCCGTTTTCTGAGGAGGTAACTTTGGTGCCTCCTTAGTAACCAGCTCTGCATGGTTGCTGGGGGCACATTCCCAGTGTGGGTGGGACTGGGAATTGCCCAGAAGCTCAGCCTGGATGATCTTTTTCTAGGATGCTTGGACATTAATTCATCCGTGAAAGGGGCTCGTTTTGTCCGATTCTGTGACGCGTTCAATATTCCACTCATCACGTTTGTGGATGTCCCTGGCTTTCTCCCCGGTGAGTCATTGACAGAGGTGGGGGCCAGGAGAGGCGGTTTTGCCCAGCGAGGCACCCACTTTATTTGGAGATCTTGCAAAATTCCCTCAGGATTTGTGACGTCTCCATATTCTGGGTGTCTGGATGGTGCGGCTGTGTGAGGGGTGGCCCTTTGGGGAGGGGGAAGACCTCCCAGCTGAGAGCAGAGGCCAACCTCCTGAGGATTCTGTGGGTATCCAGTAACTCTTCCTCGTGACCCAGGCACTGCGCAGGAGTACGGAGGCATCATCCGGCACGGCGCCAAGCTTCTCTACGCGTTTGCCGAGGCAACTGTGCCCAAAGTGACAGTCATCACCAGGAAGGTGAGGAACTCACGCTGGAGGCTGTGAGCTCACTCACTCCCACGGCAGGGCCGTGGCTGGAAGTCTGGCCGAGAGGTTCAGCAGTGCTGGAGGGAGACTACGCTTCTCTCCCCTTAAAAAGCTCTGGAGGACAGCACAGCAGACATGCCCTGCAGGGGTGTCCCTGGTCATCTGGGAACTGAAAGCAGCAGTGGAAAAAAGCAGCCGGGAAAGACCGTGACCATGAACTGTGAAAGGCCTGTGGGCTGCGCCCTTGTGCTCCGGCTCCCTGGCCTCACAGACACTGGGCCTTTAGCAGCCCAGGAGGGCTCTTCTTGCTTTCTGTCCTCATTTTGCTTGGCTTCCTGGGGTCTTGCAGGGATGTGACATGGGTGACTCAGGCACTAACATTCAGCATTTGGGTCTGTTCTAGGCCTATGGTGGCGCTTACGATGTCATGAGCTCCAAGCACCTTTGTGGTGACACCAACTATGCCTGGCCCACAGCAGAGATTGCAGTCATGGGAGCAAAGGTGAGGCCCCCCTGGCTTTCCCTTCTGCGTCTGGGAAATGTTGGAGAGGGGCCAGGGCTCCAGGGAGTTGGGGTCTAGGCCCTGGCAAGCCTGCCTCCTGCCCTCACTTCAGGCGTGTGCCGCCGTCTCCGTGCCTGGGTGGGAGGAGCCTAGAGTGGGTTTTGAGACGTCAGTAAAGGGGAGAGGGCTGAGTCAGCTGAGCTGGCCTTCGGAGGACTGGACGTTTCCCCCGGCCCCAAGCTGCTGACTTAGGGCAGGTGCTTCCTGTTGCCGAGCCTGCTCCCCACTCCTTTTCTGCTTCAGAACAGCTGTTGTGGCTAAACCAGGTAACTCCCATGCCCCCGCCTCTCCAAGCTGACTTTCAAGGGTTCTGACGTGAAGGCTCATCTTTCAGTCCTCATTTTTCTACATTTGCATTTCAGTCTTTCCACCTCTGGCCATTGAATTGTGTGCTCAGGGCTCAGAATCATGAAAAAGGGAAACAGCAGTCTGCGTCCCTCAATGAGGGAACTGTGGATTTAACAGTGGAAACTGGGCCAAATATCTTGGCCTCAGAGAAGGATAAATGCAGTTGGAGAGAGCAGGACAGAATCTGGGGAGGCAAACACCTGGCTTAGCCTGGGCTGCTCGTCATTGGGGCCACAGCTGAGCATCCATCCCAGCTCCCGGAGTCACGGAGGTCAACTCCAGGCACCTGGACCTGGCACTCGTCTCTGGTACACTTTGATTTACCAGGACACTGGCAACCATGCCCATGATGATGAGCTGAGGGAGGCCTGCCCAGGTCTCCAGGGGCCTCCAGGGGCGTTCACTAACTCCTCTCGTGACAGGGCGCTGTGGAGATCATCTTCAAAGGGCACGAGAATGTGGAGGCTGCTCAGGCAGAGTACATCGAGAAGTTTGCCAACCCTTTTCCTGCAGCCGTGAGAGGTAGGGCCTGTGGTGGGGAGGGCAGCTTCGTTCGTTTGTTGGGTCACTTGCTTCTTATTTCACTCCAGAAAGTCTGCCTTTGTCCTTCCAGTTTAATCTGGAGACCAGTGAGGGCTGGTTTGTCCCTGAGCAGTCATCACTTAAAGATGCTGCTTTGTCACCAGAATCAAAACAACATTGCTGAAATGGCTGAATCTCTTAGCGTTGTTCCAGTCACCCTAGTGCTGTGAAAAATCTACCCAAAACAAAGTGACTTAAAACCACCACCTTTTGTTTTGTTTTGTTTTCCCTCATAGTTCTGAGGGTCAGCGGTTTGGTCTGGGCTGAGCTGGGTGGCTCTTCTGCTGGCTGGGCCTGGGATCAGTCATGCAGCTGTGTCATCTGGCGGTCTGACTGGGGCTAGTCCACGATGGCCTCACTCACATGGCTGGTGCTGGCTGTCAGACTCTCTCTCCACGTGGTTTCTTATTCTTAGGGAGGCTAGTCCACACTGCTTTACATTGTGTCCTGAGGGCAAGAGGGAGAGTGGGGTAGCTGCAAGGTGCCTTGAGGCCTAGGTTTGGAAGTTGCAGTGTTACTTTTGCCACATTCTGTTGGCCAAGGCAAGTTACAAGGCCAGGTGAAGAAATACAATCTATTTCCTGATGGGAGGAGTGGCATAGTAACATTGCAGAGGGGTTTATGTACAGGATGGGAGGAATTGTTGTAGTGATTTTAAAAAAAGAAAAGTGCACTTTCTTAATTGGATTCCCTGTTGAATTCATCTTGGTAGGGAGAGGGTCACATTTTCCTTTTCTTGCCGAGTGTTCCTAGGCCAGAAGTTTGGGACCTGCCAGAGGAACAGGGGGCTCCTGGGATCAGGGGAAGGTTCACAGGACCCAGCTCCTCTTGTGTCAGGTTGGGCCCTGCTCACACTGTTGGCCGCAGAAGATAGTGCCCTGGCTGAGCACCATGTGGTGTTGGGTGGGTGGCAGCATCTGGGGCTGCAGATGATTTGCTTCCTTTTCTGTGCTTCCCCAGGGTTTGTGGATGACATCATCCAGCCTTCCTCTACACGTGCCCGAATCTGCTGTGACCTGGATGTCTTGGCCAGCAAGAAGGTACAGCGCCCATGGAGGAAACATGCAAATATTCCATTGTAAATGTACCAAGGGTAATTACTACCTGGCCATTTGCACCCATCTCTGCCTTTTTCAGTCATGAAACCTGGGAATCTAAATACCAGTAATAACTTGGCTAAGTTTATTAAATTCTAGAAAGATTTCATTTGTGCCTTCCTATAAAATTGTTTTATTAAAAATCCCAGCAGTTTTTGAGCATAAATCTTATTTTTTTGTGGTAAAAATCTGAAAAATCAAGAAAACTAAAGAAAACACTATAGTATTCACTTAGCGCTGACCCTTATTTAACACCTCTGTGTATTGCTTTCCTTTCTTTTCCCAAGAATTAATTTTTTTTCTCTAAAGGTGACATAATAAGCTTTTAGGGTGAAGTACTTGTCTGCTTAGGCTTTTGGTTTTCTTACTTTTAAATAATATAACAGTTAAATGATATGTCCTATTCTTTCAATTCCTTCAGGAATTGTTGAGGATTAAAGAAGATGTTTGTAATTGTGTGTGTGTGTGTGTGTGTCTACCAGAATAGATGCTCAGTAAGGCATACACCCTATATTAATTTCTTACCCTATATTAACTTCTTTCCAGAAACGTGTTCTCACATTTTAAAAAACTTATTTTGGAAAATTTCTAACCTGTGGAAATGTTGCAAGAGGTGTATACCCTTCACCTAGATTACCCAGTTCTTAACATTTTCTACATTTGCTTCATCTTTTATATAAATATATAATTACTATTTTTACTGACCTATTTGAAAGTTGCAGAATCATGACCTTTTGTCCCCCCAAATGTCAATGCTTATTTCATATGAAACAAGGCTCATTGTCTTACATAGTCTTTAATGACACTGACATTGTTGAAGCATGTTCGCCAATTATTTTGTAGAATGTCCCTCAATTTGGGTTTGTCTGATTGTTTACAGACATTTAGATCCAGGTAGGAGTAATACACAGGAGTGTTCTTTCCTTGTATTACATTAGGAAACACGTTAGGTTTTTCCATTATTGATGAAATTGAGTCTGATAGGCATTCTTTAAGCCTGTCAGCACACTTTCATGCACTACTTTTTAGTATCCATTATGATTCTTGCTTCAATCAGCTGTTCTATGTTGGTGGTAAAATACTGTATTTCTAACCCTATCATTATATCCACAAGGAAAGAAGAAAGAGCTTTCTCTTCTTTAAGTTTTTAGTATCAATTTAGATGCATAAATTATTTTTTCATTTTTAAACATTTTTTCCTGAAATAATATATTTTTCTTACTATGCTATCACCCTATCAAATTTTCAAACGCACATTATACTAGTTTATTGAGAATCATATATTATTATTCATAACTGAAATCTGGGCTTAGTACACAGTAGGTGTTTCATAAATGTTTTAGTGAATGAATATATTCAGTCATTCAATCAAGAAAAAACAGAGACTGATGAGTTCTTTAAAAATTTGTTACTTATTTTGATGCTCAGAATTTCGTGATACAGCCAGAGGGGCGCTCTTTCAAGCTGGTTCCTCAGTCCTTTTGATATGTCACAATAATTTTTTGTGCACTTCCTTATTTTTTGACACAGGGTAATGTACCAGGTTCATCTTATATTTTCCTCACCCAGCTGCAGATTCAGTGATTTCTCTAAGGGCCCTGGTTTCTTTTAGTAGATGAAATTTAGAAGCAAACATATGGCCTGAAACATATTTTTGTCTTCCTAACTAGGTGGTTAGTTCCTAGGGGGCAGAGATGTTTGGCCAGAGGCTCCTTGTACTTCTCTTTGGCACCAGCAGTAAGACTGTAAGCCACTGGAGCTGGGAAAGGAGTGGTGGCAGACTCCTGGTCTTTTAGAGGCCTCCTGGCTAATGAAGAACCATACGGGTTGGTTAGCATGTGGCTCAATAGCTTAAAGTTGCCTGGCCAATCCAATTTCCGGGGTCTGTCAAGCTAGGATTTGGCCCATCTGAAAACCAAGCTGGTGGCGGAGACACGGAGCTGCAAGATCTTGGAAGCTCTGTCAAGTAGACCAGCCTCAGTGTATTGCAGAGCAGCAGTCAGTTTTCTCATCAGCTGCTCTTAGGAATGCCTTTCCCAACTGTGGTCTCATCTTAAAGGGACAGAGAAAAATGATGAATCTTGTAACCAGAGAGGACTTGGGTGTACTGAGTGGAGCGCTGGCAAATGTGTTTAGACCGAGAGCAGATAATACAGCGAGTTGTAGTGGAGGTAGGAGGCTCTATGAGTGTCCTGCTGTAACTGTCCCTGCCCTAAGTATGTAAACCGATTTGTCCTGAACCACACAGCTAATGAGTGGTGAAGCTGGGATTTGAACCCAGGCAGTACTGTCTGATCCCAAAGGGTTGGAGTGAGAAAGGTGGTGGCCTGCTCCACTTGGGATTGTATCAACCCAAAGAGCTACTAAATTTGGAAAACTTTCCTACCTTATGCATGATGGCATCCTTTTGAGTTGCTGGAATAATGGGAGCACGCACATCCACGAGCAGCCTTCCAGTGCTTGTTTGTGTAAAGTCTTTCCAGCTTCTCTCCTGACCATGTCTTGGTCTCCCCAGCCCAATCCTCTGCTTCTGGATGCACTGATGCTTTTTGCTGGCACGTGAGATGTGGTTTGCCCAGAGTAAGAGAAGCCTGTGAAAGACACTCACCCAGTACACTGACTTAACACCCTTGATGGAGTTGTTGAATCAACACAGACTCCACCTGTTTGACAGATGTGAACTTTAAGTCCTTCTGGTTTCAAAGGATTTCTGGCGAGCTGTGGCTTTATTATATATATTTTAGTGAAACTACAGGTCCTCATGCTCTTGCTTCCCTGTCAGCATGGGATCTCCACCATTCCAAGCAGAAGCTGTGGCTACTCAGTGGGCGGAGCCTCAGTCTGGGGCCTGTGTGGAATCCAGCCAGCACATTTGGGCAGATGTGGCAGCCTTAGTAGGTAGGTACTGACCATGTCCCTACTGTCCTGGAGATGAGAAATGCCTCATTTATGTGTCCTTGGGAGCAGAAAGCTATCCTTCAAGACGTGATGCCCAGTGTAGACCCCTACAGAGCAAGGCACTTAGGAGGGCATGGATGGAACCTTACCTGAGTTTGGTCTGATATGTGGAGCCTGAGCAGGCACTAAGCCTTTGTTTCCCATGAAGACACTGCGCCTTGTTTGATAGATTCTTTTCTGAGAGCAGGGCCAATGGAGAGTCACAGTCAAGTCACATCTGGGAGGTTTGCAAGCTTGTCCGAAGGTAGAGTCACACATGGGTAAAACCCTGGTCTAATCTCATAAACACATAACCTTCAAGATGAGCTGCTACAGAGATCCGTGCTCATCACATTCCCTCCTGGGCTGCCTGGAGAGCTCACCTGCCGATTTATCCCCTGCATTCCTGCCTCTTCTGCACAGCCATCTTAGGCCATCTAATGAACACGGCCCAAAGAACACAGTCAGGCCCATAAAGTATAGGATACAGTTTTGTTCAGAGTGACACCTGGCAGCAGTGTCAAGAGAAACCCTCACTTCAGCAGCCATGTAGAACACAAGTGATCTTTACAGGGCACTGCTATGGGGGCAACCGTGCAGAAGTGCTGGGTCTGGATCTTGGGTGGGGGAAGGACCCAGGCTTCAGACCAGTTGATAATCCCTGAATGCCTCTTCCAAAACGCAGCCCACGAGAGGCTTCCTCTTGAATCACAGACCACTTGGCCTAGCTAGTCTCTCACTCTCTCCAAGGAAATACAAAGAATGAAAGAAAACTGATGAGCTAGTCCTAAGATTCTGCTTGCTTAAAAAAGTAAAGCCTCATTTGATACAGGAATTTTGCCATCATTTAACAAATGATCTGAAAGAGCAAACTCTCAGTTTTTGGTAAAAAGGGAAAGCTTCATCATTCTGTCGACAGGACAAGAAATCACCCCTTTAAAGCTTTACCTAGTAGGAACAATAGGATGACTACCACAAGCCTGATTTTGAATAGTTTATTAAAGGAAAGGTGAAGCATCAGTTTCAAATTGTACAAAAGGAAAAAAACCTCATATTGCAAATGTACAATTTACAGAATTACTAGCAAAACCAATCAAGGAGACACTGAAAATACAAAAATTCGATTGACTTCAAACTGAACTGGAAACCCATTGGAGTCGATATTACGCCTTTTCTGTTGCACGGTAGTCCACAATTCTAAGTCAGCATCTGTTTGTTTGTTTTCCACGTGAAACTGTCAAGCCAAGGATCAATCTGTGCAGGTGCCAGGGCACTTCCCAGCCTGCTCCCTGGCCAGAACCACAGGCGGGCAGGGCTGGCGTGGTGGACAGTCCAATCATCCCCGCCCCTTCACTTCCAGTGAAACCCACATTTCTGGAGGAAAGCGAGACCCCAGCCCCAACTGGAGCCCAGGAATTGCTCAATTAGCAGATAAAACATTTTTGGTGACCAAGTTTTTTTCAGAACTGTACAAATGTTGAGAAAAGTTTGTTTTGTCTGTTTACTAAAAGGATGAATAAAATAATCCATTTTGCTTTCCCACATAGTCACTGGGTGCACAGATTTTTTTTTTTTTAAATGCTTTTGTTTTTTGGTAAAAAGGGAAAGCCTCATCACTCTGTTGCAGCTACTTTACTTTAAAAACCAGCCCAGAAACAGCTGTAAATGGATTGGTTTGGAAGTTCTGAGGCTTACTTTAAAAATCAGAAAGGAAGAAAGTGGGCTTTTTAAAATAACAGTAGCAGCAAGTCATAAAAGTCTAAGCAGAATGTAACTCTAAACCATTAAAGGCTGTCCTGAAGATTCATAATTTCTTTCCCCCAAAGAATTATCCTTAATATGCACATTTAACACTGAAATGTTGCTGTATTTCAAGGTAAGCGTAAGACCTTCACCCTCTAAGCACAGACTTCTATGCAGCACATACGTCTATAATCGGTAAACTTAATTAATTCACAAAATTAGTGCATAAGGGTATTAAGTGCATGGGAAGTAGACACGGTTATGTTACACTTAAAATTACGTTTGAATGGCGAAGGAGTTCTTCATGATTATCTTTTTAAGAAAATGGAAGTCCATGTAACTTGAATTTGGCAGGGCATGAACTAAGTGGTAAAAACAGCAAACTGATAACTTGAGAACCGTTTTTGTTTTACTGAGAATACTTTATTTGCTGGTAGAAGTTGCTAAAAATGCACAGAACAAATACCAATAGAAAATGTACTGTATTTGAATCTCCCTACTCTATATAAAATGAATGGTGTACAGCATCTGTTGGAAAAATGGCTGCTTGGACATGTCTTATTTTATGCCCCCTTATAAATAAAAATAAACCTTTTTATTCAAGAGTATATAAAATCGGGGAATTCATATCCATGTCCACAGAGGGTATATGGTTTTTGGCAGAGATGCACTGTCAGAGTTTCATCTTAGCTTGTCAGTATTCTGCTCCTCCATATTTCTGTGTTCCACAAGGTCCAACCAAATCCAGTGAGCTCCAAAACACTCTTCGGCAATTAGGATGAGCTGCTTTACTCATAGGTTTAATAAAAATGGTTAGCTTTTAAAACATAAAAAGGCAAAATGTTAAAACGGTTTTTAAATTGTACAACAGGAAAATAAAGTTAAAAATATTTTTTTTTACTCAATGCTGAGCTTTCATAAAACAGGTGTATTACAGTGTTTATCTTGACAGCTGTTTTAAAAATTTAAAATTTCTTCCTCCCTCCAGAAAAACACACACATCTGTATTGGGATAAGTCCAATAATAGGACACAAATGATTTTTCAGGTCAGTCTTTCTGAGGTGACATTCACCAACATTCTCTTGGGTAATTTACATGCTCCTCTTCTGTCACTGCAAAAAGGGATTGACCTCAATCATTTGATTAAAAAACAAATCAGATCACATCAAAAGTGTTTTTTTCCCCATACAAGCTATCACAGTATATAGGCCTCTAGCTCTAAATAATAGAGTTCCAGATTTGTAAATTTTCTTCAGACTTCAGAACATAGGCATTCCAAATCCCTAGAAAAAGTGAAACACAATTATTAAATTCATGCATAAACAAGACCCAGAAACCATAATAAAGAACAGTAATAATTTAACATTTACTGAATCGTCTTCTATGATAGCTGCAGAATCAAAGAAATCTGGCCTCAGCTCAGCTCTCTCTCGCCGATTTCTTGATGGGGGCTGGAAAGAGAAGCCAGATACTTAATTTTTTCCTGAGATACATTAAGACAATGAACTGTGATAATCAGCTAATATTTCTAATAGTATCATAAATATAAAGAACTGTTAAGGGTCAATTTGAAAGGAAAAGAATCTGGCTTTTACAGGAGCATACATTAAAGAAAAATGTAACAGTATTTGGCTTTTAATTATCACTTAGATAAATTATAAATTAGATAAAAATAAATTTCAATAAATGTGTAAATGCATATAAATAATTTTTGGGCCTATAAACAAAGAACATACCTCTCAATCATGGAATAATTATAAGATTGATCAAACACTAGGTGACAAAACTTCATTAAATTCCCCAGAGCAGGTAGATGGACAGCTACTGATGGGTGGGTTGAGGGAGGGTTACAGATTGGATATGGTCTCATTTACATTTCTTACCAAACCTTTTCATTATGGAAAATTCAGAACATACAAAGCAGAACGCTATGGGGTAAATTATGTCCCCCCAAATTAATATGTTGAACTCCTAACCCCTAGACCACAGAATGTGACCATATGTGGAGACAGGGCATTTAAAGAGGTAAGTAAAAGGAGATCGTATGGGTGGGTTCTAATCCAATGTGATCCATGTTCTTATAAGAAGAGGAGACACGCACAGAGGAAAGATCAGGTGAAGACAAAGGGAGAAGATGGCCACCTACAAGTCAAGGAGAGAGGCCTCAGAATGAAATCAAACTTGCTGACACCTTGCTATTTGACGTCTAGCCTCCAGAACTGTGAGAAAATACATTTCTGTTGAAGCCACCCAGTCAATGGTATTTGTTATGGAAGTCTAGCAAATTAGTACATAGAGAAAGCAGTATGATGAACTCCCATACACCCATCACCCAGCTTAAACAATTTTCAAACATTTGGCCAATCTTGTTCCATTGAATTCCTGTTTTTTTCTTCTCCATGTCATTTCACGTATGACTACTTCAGTATGTATCTCTTAACAGATAAAAACTTTTAAAAAACATAACTACCATGTATTACTATTTCTGACAAAGAAAATTTCTTAATATCACCTACACTTAGTCCATATTCAGATTTCCTTATTTTAAACATGTCTCTTCACATTGAACAAATAAGGTCCATATTCTGCATTTGGTTGCTATGTTGGAATGCAGTGTACACAGACTCCAATTTAAAGTGCAAGAGGCCAGATGAACATGCTATACTGAAAGATCTAGTGTAAGCTGTTTTTCATGAAGGTAATAAGGAGCCAGTTCCTGTTATTGCCAGAATTGAAAATCTGACTGCTTTGAAAACAGGCTTGAAAAACATAAGCTCATCCAAATGCCCACAAGTGCTACAAGCGCTACACGGGCCCTGCCCACTGTTGGTCAATGTTACCTCCTCCTCCTCTTCCTCTCACGGGGTTCTGAAAACAAGAGCATCATCTTACACCAACACCTTCACATATTTTAACAGAAGAAAAATGTATTGAACTTCCTTACCAGGTCAATAACCATAGTATCTTCAAATTCTTCATTCATATCTTCTAACTGACTCCGGGACGACATCATTACATCTTCAAAGATGGGCTCAGCATCTTCCTCCATTAGACCCCGACTGATACAGAAAAAGCATAGTCAGAAAGCTGTTCAGACTGATAGAACCTGGAGTTCTGGCTCTTACACTGCGTCTTTTAACCAATGAAAGCACACCTTCCAATTACAACCAGTAGACTGCACAAATTATGATATTGAACTCTAAGGGAATTAAGAATCATTCATTTGGTTAACTCAAGATTTCATCTCAACTCATCAGAAGGAAGTATAATTTAAATGCAGTAACAATATTACTAGCTAGCTATGTATCAATTCCCACAGAACTCTTAAGTGATTGGTGCCATTATTATCCCAAATTTACAAATGAGGAACCAGAGGCACAGAGGTTTTAGAGCTTATCCAAGGCCACACGGCTGGCAAGTTGCACACTAGGATTTAAATGCTGAAAGCCTCAAGCACCCATGTCCTCCATTCCTATCCTACGCTGCATAGCATATCCTAAATTATGATTTTAACTCCTCTTCTAAGACCAAACATCAGAGAAACCCAAGTCGTTACACAAAATGACCATCACACAGTGATCATGTTCTTGTGACACCTGATGTAACACTTACACGGCATGCCTTACTCCAGTTCTCACTTTCATGTAGTTCATTCCTGTTCTGTCCTTCCGATTTAAGTCTTCTAATTTCGGCTGGCCTAACCAAGAGATCTGCATCTGAGGACTAAGAGAGGGTACTATTATTCATTTTGTGGCAGCAGATGAGGAATTTAGGTCATCAGTCCCATGCTAAAACAGCCATAGTTGGTTGGCCTAATCCCCATGTAAGGGGAGTTAGCTGGATTTATTCCAGGGTCAAGGTTGAGATCATTATCAAAGGACCTGTCTTTGCAGAAATGGCAGTAAACTGGAGATCCCTAAGTCTCCAAGAGAAGCTGGCTGTGGAGGCTAGTTGTTAGGTGTGAAGGCAATCAGAATATGTCACCCCAAAATATGCTTCTTTGAGATAAAAACTGTTTTGAGCTGAAGGCAATTAAGAAGTAGTAAAACACAGAAAAAGTTCCCCCTTTTCTGCCTAAAGGCAGGAAATAAATTCTCCTTTTACTGGAGACAGACTCTTATCAGCCCAGAGATGGCAGCAGAGGAATGTGCAAACAAATCCTGTTAAACGAATGCTTATCTTCCTAGTTAAGATGAGGACTACCTAGCCCTAGTTGGACTACCCCAGTCCAAACTCGTTTGTCTTGTCATTTCTTCACAATTTTGTCTAAAGGGCTTAAAAGCTTCCTGCTCTGGTCACTTCTTTAGGTCTTCATTCTCTTGTGAAGGCTCCCATGTACATGTAAAAATTTAATAAAATTTGTATGCTTTTCTCCTGTTAATCTGTCTTTGTCAGTTAAATCTTTAGACCCAGCCAGGGGCCCTAAGAAGGTTGAGGAAAACCTTTTCCTCCCCAACAGGTGCTTAAATTATCAGCTTCTTTCCCCAAATCCCTGCTAAACAAGAGCGCTTCTCACACTTCTGTATCCAGCTGCTGCCCTACTTACAAGTGTTCCTAGCTGCACACTCAGTCCCCGAAGGGACAGGAATGATGCTGGCTTCGTTGCTCAGAGCTCTCCAGAGCTGAACAAGGGAGGGTAGATCACATTTTTTCTCAGTCCTTCTGAGGAAGTTTGGACTCAGGTACATGCTGAGCCAAATCACCTGTACTCTATCCTTACTGGCACGTGGACACTTGCATAAAATCAACATGACTCTTGGGATGGAAACTTGAACGATTTTAGGTAGCTAAAATCTGCCGCATAAAGTTCTCTCGAAGCAGCTGTCTTTATATCATGTTAGGCTGCCACCTTGATTCAACCTATAAATCTGTAGCAGGAAAAAGACGACAGACCACAGCCAGGAGGGACTGACATGGTAAGGTCAGGGAAGCAAGGCTCCAATATGGAGGATACCCCCCCTCCCCCAGTAGGAAATGGAGTGGGAGTGCTGGTCATAAGGCAAACTACCCTCTAAGATGGCCCAGTTATGCAGTGGCTGACAAAGATGATCCTTTCAGCTTTGAAGAAGGCAGATCCTCAGAGCAAAGATTCCTTATGAAAACCCAGGATCTGAATTCTTGTAACACTGCCCCTTTCTATTTTCAACCTGCTAAATTTGTTGAGTTCTAGTGAGAATTCTCTCTTATCCATCAGAGTAATTCACAGCATTACTCTAATATGAACAGAAACACAAGTGAGGAGCTTACAGACTTTCAAAGTTGAATGGAAAATAACAAAGAAAAAGTTAAGGTTTTCAAAGCAAAAGTCATGCCATCACCCTGCCTTTTCCAAGATTTTCAGAGCCGTGGTACTAGAAAACAGTTTAATCGCTAGTGCAGTAAAAAAAAGGTAAGAGCTTGATTATCCTACAGAAAGGACCGCTATTCTCAGAATTTATCACTGCTTTAACAATTCTTAATCTATGAACAGTTCAAGTTTAAAATATAAACCAAGACAAAGTACTATTAATTAAATGGCTGATAAAAGTAATAGTCTATTTGGTGTTCAGACTAGGAACAACCTTAGCAGAGACTCTTCTAGGCTCTCTCGCCAAGGAAGTAAACCTGCATGTGTTCTTGGCAAATCTCTGAGAAGAAACAGACCTGCCCAATGAATCTGCAAACTCCAAATGAAATCAGCACTTAGTAAGACACCATGCATCTATAGGTCTCTAGACTTTGAGGAACTGAGATCCACAAGTGTTTGCAGACTTATTATACATCTTCTAATATAAGTTATTTAAACTCTGGTTTTGTTTTCTCATTAACTGAGAAAACAATACGCTCAGATGAAATAATTTTTCTTACTTTAACAGTTGCAGGTTTTATGCCAAGAAAACAATTTTTTTACTACTTACTTGTGTAAAAAGTCAGGTTCAGAACCATGTTCAGACTCAGGCTCCTGAATCTGCTCTCCCATGGGCCGGCTATTCTCTCGCAGAACAGTGGAAGTGAGCTGTGGTGCCGGCAGGGGGCCAGGAGTCTGAATCATGGTGTCAGTCCTGTTCAGCCACGTATTATCCAGACTTTCATCTGTAAAATTCCAGTTAATGAGTGTCACAGAGTGTCATGGGTGGAATGAACTCTGGTAGAAGTTATAGCATAGATTTAAAGAGCATGGCTCTGGAGTAGACTGCCTAGGTTTGAATTCCAGTTACACCACTCACTTGTGTGACTTTGTATAAGCTATTAAATTTCCAAAATTCAGTCTGCTCATATACAAAAGGGGATGTTGGTAACTGACCTCATTGAGTTGTAAGGCTTAAATAAGGTAATGTATGTAAACATCAAATGTTAGCTATCCTACATTATCATCTCTTCCAAGTCCCTCCATCCCTACAGAAGGGGAAGAATGTGGCCAGCCAGAGAGACCCCTCTAACCTTCCTTTTGCTCAAGCAATAAAAGGCCTATTTACTGAGTCTTAGAGGGGCGCCAGGCAACAGCACTTAAAATCTGGCTGGCCTTTACTGAGAAATCAGCAAATCCTGTTACACAATTAGGCACTGGTCACCAGAGAAGTAACTCTTTGGCCAGGTTATACTTGCGGGGCTGGATTGAGGGACTCACTGATTTCATGCCTCTAACTTCTACCTCTTTAGAGAAGTCTTCTCTGATCACCCCACTCAGCCCCCAACTTACCATTCTTTTTTAGCTTCCAGAGGAAACAAAATCATTCTCGCTCACTTAGGGCTCAATTATACACTGTCCTGCATTGGCAGGTGATCTGTCATGTGTATATGTTATCTCTGTAATTAGATTTAAGTTTCTTCAAGAGACCAGGCACTATTTTTTCCTTCTTCTAAAGATCATTTATAAAGATTTGAACAGATTATATTACTATTTATAGCATTATTTGCATATCTAAATCCTGATAAAATGCTACATGAAGTTCTACCTACAAAATTCTAAATTACAGTTGACCTTTGAACAATACGGTTTGAACAGCATGGGTCCACTTAAACGCAGATTTTTAAAAATAAGTATGTACTCCAGTACTACACGATCCACAGTTGGCTGAATCCACGGATACAGAATCAAGTACATGGACTGTAAAGTTAGATACGGATTTTCAACTCCATAGGTGGCTGGTGCCCCTAATGCTTCCCCTCACCCCACTGTTCTAGGTCAACTGCATTTTCTTGATGTGGGAAGACTTAAAAAATAGTATTACTGCTATGTGTTTCCTTCTGAAGAATTTTAATCACAAAATGTAGTATGAATCCCATTGTTTTTCCTCCCCCAATAAGTCTCAGAGACATGTGCATGTGAGGCTCCTCCTTTGCCATCAAGCATTCTCTCTCAGTGTATTCTCCAGTTTCTAAAATTTTGTCAGACACATGTATGTTCTGGATAGGCTTTTCTGTTCCTGGAAATACCTACCTATTGTCTGGTTAAGGTCATTCCACTGATCTGAAGCTCACTACTGAATCTCTTCAGCAAAGATATGTTACATCTTTTCTTCATACCACTTTTCATTCAACATTTAATTCAAAACTTTTATTCTCTGCTGCACTTAAAATTTTATGATCATAGGAATGATCTTATTTAGGTTCTTAACCTGGTAAACCATCTTTCAGCTTTCTACTACATGTCATCCTTTCCAGAAAAATTTTCCCTGATTCATTACGAGTTTGGTCACTCCCTGTATGTTTCCAAAGAACGTTTTTGGCCCATCAGAGCACTCACCACGCTGAACTGAAATTGCCTGCTTCTCTGTCTCCCTTTCTTCACTGGGAATTAATACCCAATCTCCAGCATCTAGTACAGTTCTTAGGAAGGTGCTTAGTAAAAGAGTAACTTCAGGAAGAACTCACTCTTCTTGAAGAGATCCTCCTAACCCTCAAGATTCCTCAATGAAAACACTTCTTGCAAAGCTCTCTCATCTTCATTCCAAACAGATGAAACTCTGTTGCTTAAGGGTTCTGGACATGTAACTTACCTTAGTTACTTGGTAAATTTGAAACTGATATGGAGCAAGTTTTCTTTTTTGCAATTTAATGATTACCAAATTAGGTTATCTGGTCCATATATGCTTCTCCGTCCTGAGGACGATAATACTAACTGCTCCATTAATGTATAGATAAATGGTTACCTAAATTCTCTAAGCCTTTGGTTTCTTCTGTGTAAAACCTGGATAATACTGTTGAACTCAGAATTGATTTATAAAACATCTATACAGCATTTATTATGTGCCAGGGACTGACCTAAGTGCTTTACAAATATTAGTCAAATAAATGATTAAGTGATGTAATGCACGTAAAACACATTCTTGGTATAGCAAGGATTTGATGAACTCTGGCTAAGATGACCATTACATCTAAGAAAAGCTGTGAGCAGAAAAAAAATACAGATAGAGGAATAGATGTGGGGTGCCCTGATAAAAAGGGCACCCTGCTCTAGAAGACATTTCCGAAAGGAAATGACTGGCATCATTCTTTAGAGAACAGTTCAGGATCTTATACTATAACGACAGGGTTCTGTATTTTCATTTTCTGGGCCAAAAAGATTTTAAGCCCCAAAACTGAAACTTGAAAGGTAATCTTAAACTTTACTATCAAGTCTGTAAATATTTTCAAATCTTTTATTCTCTTCAAAATATACATTCAGCCTAATCTACTGACTGATGCAAGAAAAGGGGCATTACTATATGATGACAACAGCAGCTAACATTTATCAAATGCTGCCTATGTGCCAAGCACTGTGCTAAGTAATCACTGTGTGTGCGCTAAGTTTTTTTGGGGAAGTGTCTAATTTAATATTCACAATAGCTAACAGGACAGATACTCAGATCATCCTTCATCTGATCAGTGATTGAGGCTTAGAGAGGTTCAGTAACATGCTCAAAGGTTACACAGCTGAAAAACGAGAAAGCCAGGTCTGAATTCTAGAACTCTGAATTTAAGAGTTTGTGCTCTTCATCAATAGTTAATACTGCCTTCCCAATGATGAAAGAAACATTAGACTTAAATTCTAATTAATTTTGCTGCAGATCTCAGCAAAGTCTTTGATGAGTCACTATTTTTTAGCAGCAGAGGTAAACAGAAGGTTGTGAACAGGGGCAACAGAGCGTGATGCAGATCACTGTCCTCTCTTGCTTTGGAGAGATTCTATTAGGAGAAGCATGGAGATGGAGCAAGATTATTTGGGGAAATAAGCATTTTTACTTTGAGTTTTCTTAGTTTAAGACTAATGCTTTGTTTAATAAAGCAATCTTTAGTCTTTTTGGATATAGGAATATCTATTATTGATCGCATTTTCATGACAGTTCAACTCCCTGTTCCCCATAGCCTATGAGGGTTAAAAAACCAGATCTGGCCATCACTAATTTAATATACAAAAATAAATTATCCAACCAAGTGGTGGAAATGGAAAGTTGTTCTGGTATATTCATTGTGCTGCAGAGTTCCATCCTCAATTTACCAAAATCTCTCCTATATTAGGATGCATTTTGATAGAATAACATTATGACTGTCTTATTTTAAATTTTAACGTATTAGAGATCTATGGTAAGGGGATCAGTTTTATAAACCTTCCTGTCTCCTCTTTTTCTCTGTGCCTATCTTCCTCTGTGTTCAATGCTTTTTCAAGCTCTTTTTCCTTGACCCGCTTCTGTCCAGTTTTGTCTATTACAACCTTTGTGGCTGAACCTCTCAGTGTATATGAAACATACAAGGAAATAATGTGCTTAACAGTATTATCTTGCTTCAACGGATTATTCACCACTTTATTTTTCTTGATACTATCAGGCACACTATTTGCCTCATAGTATAAAGGCACACTTACCTTCTACTCGTTTTTTGTGAAGTGGAGGTCGTCCTTTCTTATTCCTTACTGAGGAGGTTTTGCTGCTGCTACTTCCACTGTTCACGGACATTCTATCATCTTCACCTCCAGTGACTAATGAATTTCTATAGGAGATGAGTGGAAGCCATACATCCTCCCTCCTTTCCATCATCTGTTCCGTTAGGAATTTTTCTAGGTATGAGTGACTAGAAACACAAAAGAAGCAGTCATTTTTATGGAAGCAGTTCATGCATCACTTATTTAATTTTTTTTTCATAACCTGAGGCTCTCTCTCTCTCTGAAGGTTCTGAAGAATCCTTAAGGACACACATTAAACTATTAACAGTGGTTACCTTTAGAAAGAGAGGGATTGAGAATTTAAGGTTTTGCTTCACAAATTCCTGGAATACTTTTTTTTTTTTTTTTTTTTTGCGGTACACGGGCCGCTTACTGTTGTGGCCTCTCCCGCTGCGGAGCACAGGCTCCAGACGCGCAGGCTCAGTGGCCATGGCTCACGGGCCCAGCCGCTCCGCGGCATGTGGGATCCTCCCGGACCGGGGCACGAACCCGTGTCCTCTGCATCGGCAGGCGGACTCCCAACCACTGCGCCACCAGGGAAGCCCCTCAGGAATACTTTTAAACAAGCAAATGTATTACTAAGGGTGTATGTGTATTTCTTCCTTTACTCCTTTCTTTGTTTTTAAATACCAATGTTTAAAAAAAAAATCAGAAGTCTGGCTCAAAAAGGTTATTGAATTTTCTTTTAAAGTGTTCAAACCAGGGCAGGATTTCTAGAATGGTGGCGTGAGGAGCTTGGCATACCCTCTCCCCAGCAAAACAACCTGTTTGGTGTTGGTTGTTGATAGTGGGGGAGGCTATGCACATGTAGAGGCAGGGGGTCTATGGGATGGCAACTCTCTGTACCTTCTCCTCATGTTTGCTATGAACCTAAAACTGCTCTAAAAAATTAAAGTTAAAATAAATAACATAGATAAATTAAATCACATGTTTTCCTGTTAGTCTGGAAGACTGTACATGGCCCAAGACTGCCCTTCTCAGGAGCAATCAGTGAGGGACCTTCTAAGCTGCCGGTCCCCTTGCTGACCATGGGGCAAAGTAAACAACCTGAACTGTGATAGCAGCTTTCAAAAGCCACACCCACATCCAACAGTAAAAATCTAACTTGCTAAGGAGGTTTAAGCACAACCTTTGATTAATAAGGGGCTGACACAGGCTAAATAATAAAAAAACAAGGGAAAAAAAGATCTGAGTAGGGACAGCAGAGGCTGCATACTGCAAGAGAACAGACCTCACAGAGTTTGTTATTCCAAATAAATGACCAAGCAATCAACAACAACTATCTCTAGGAGGATAAAGAATGAATATCAAGAGTAGCTAAATTATTATTTTACAATGTATCACATATGCAATATATTATCTAAAATGGTCAGTTTGCAACAAAAAATTATGAGACAAAGAAACAGGGAAATGTAATCCATATGTAGGAAAAAAACCCCAAGCAATAGAAACTTGGCCCACAACTGCAAAGCAATTATTATACATATGTTCAAAGAACTAAAGAAAACCATGTCTAAAGAATTAAAAGTATAATAACACTATCTCTCATTAAATAGAGAACATGAATATGAAGATAGAAATATAAAAAAAAGAATCAAATGGAAATTCTGCAGTACAACAATGGAAATTAAAAAGTCACTAAAGGTGCTCAACAGATCTGAGCTGGCAGAAGAGAAATCAGTTATCTTGAACACATATCAATAAAGATTATGTAATCTGAAGAGCAGAGAGAAAAAAAAAAATGAAGAAAAATGAACAGTGCCTGAGAGAAATGTGGGATTCATTAAGTACACTGACATGTATAATGGGAGTACCAGGAGAAGAAACGTGTAGAAATAAATGTGAAGAAATATGGCTAATCACTTCCAAATTTGATGAAAAACACGAATCTACACATTTTCAAAGCTCAACAAAGTCCAAGCAGGATAGCTGCAAAGAGACCCACGACCAGATGTATCGCAGTGAAAATGATGAATGCCAAAGATTAAAAAATCTTGAAAAGTATCAAAAGTAAGAGAAAAGTAACTCATTACACACAAGGGAACTCCCAATAAGTTTAAAAGCTGACTTCTCATCAGACACAGTAAAGGCCAGAAGGAAGCAGGATAACATAGTCAATGTGCTGAAAGTAAAACGCTATCAACCCAAAATCTTGTATCTAGAAAACTGTATTTCAAAGCTAAAGATGAAACAAAAACACTCTCAGGTGAACAAAAGCTTAGAGAATTTGTTGCTGGCTTACTTGCTTTACAAGAAATACTAAAGGAATTTCTTCAGGCTAAAAACAAATCAGAGAGTAATCTGAATTTACAGGAAAAAACAGAGTGCTGAAGGTAATTACCAGGTAGTCATAAAGGACAATATAATTGCATATATACTTATCTTTTGTCCTTTTCACTGATTTTAAAAAGCAATTGTATAAAACTATGCATTGCTCTGTCACTGGAACAATAACATAGAAATGTGTATTTGACAATGTACACAAAAAAAGTGTGTGACAGCAAAGATGTATTAGAGTAAGGAAATGATAGCAGATGGTATTTCATACCCACAACTATGAAAATAACTAAAAAATATAATTAAAGATCTCTGAAGGAATTAAAATGTTACACTAGAAAATAGCCATTTAATATAAAAGAAGGCAATAAAAAGGGAAAAACAAAGGTACAGACATATAAAAAATAGAAATTATTATGGCAGAGATTGTTTCAAAAGAAAAAACATGATCTAACTACAGGCATGCCTCATTTTATTGTGCTTTGCTTTACTGTGCTTTGCAGATACTACATTTTATACAAATTGAAGGTTTGCAGTAACTCTGCATTGTCAAGATGATGGTTAGCATTTTTAAGCAATAAAGTATTTTTTAATTAAGGTATGGACACTGTTTCTAAGACATCATGCCATTGCACACTTAACAGACTACAGTGGAGTGTAAATATAACTTTTCTATGCACTGAGACACCAAAAAATTCGGTGACTTGCTTTACCTATTACAATATTTACTTTCTTGTGGTGGTCTGGAAATGAACCTGCAATATCTCTGAGGTATGCCTGTATATGCTGTCTACAAGAAACACACTTTAGATTCAAAGGCAAAAAGACAGAAAGTGAAAGGATGGAAAGAAAGCTATACCATGCAAATAGTAACTAAAATAGAGCTGGAGTGGTTACACTAGTATCAGACAAAATAGACTTTAAGAGAAAAATTACTAGGGACAGAGGAGAACATTTTATAGTGATAAGTAAGACTCAATCCACCAGGAAGACATAACAATCATAAACATATATACAACTAACAACAGAGCCCCAAAATACACATGAAGTGAAAACTGAGAACTGAAAGGAGAAATAACAATTCAGTAAAAATAGTTAGAGACTTTAATACCCCACTTACAGTAATGGATAGAACAAATGAACAAAAGAAAATAGAAGACTTGAACAGCATCCTAAAGAAAACTATAAGCGAAATGGACCTTCAATCTTCTTGAAACCAGTCAAAAACAAAATAAAACTAAAATATAATTAATATAAAAGGAAAGAAGAAAGTGTTCCACAATAGTTAAGCCAGTGTTCATAGATCTTTGAATTAGAGAATAAGAAATCATTTCCACTTGCAAATTCTAGGGTACTGAAAGGTAAACAATCAAAGAAAAACTATACAAAAGTTTGAAAGAAAATTATAGTCCCCTAAAATAGGGGTCCCCAACCCCCAGAGTCTGTTAGGAACCAGGCCGCACAGCAGGAGGTGCGCGGCGGGTGAGCAAGCAAAGCTTCATCTGCCGCTCCCCACAGCTCACATTACCACCTGAACCATTCCCCACCCCCACCCCCCATCCATAGAAAAACTGTCTTCCACGAAACTGGTCCCTGGTGCCAAAAAGGTTGGGGACCGCTGCCCTAAAACAACCAATCAGAGCCTAAGTTACCAAGAGTAATTATATCTAGATGATTTTTCTCAAAAATTAAACATTTAAAATTATAATGGTGTCATGATAAAAGCCACTTGTCCTGCAACATGCAACTTACACAGTCTTTTTGTCTTGTCGAAGAAGTTTAGATGAAAATTCACTTAGTACTTCTAGGAAAGCCAGATTAGGAGGCGGATATTCTTGTCCTTTCTGATTTTGGTATTTAAAGGCAAATTCTATGCCATCCCTGAAATAAAAGAAAATATTGTCTTATTCTTCCAAATAGCTAGTATAGTTCTTCAATGGGCTAGAATTTCAAAAATAGTTGGGAAGGCAGCAAAATCATCACTGAAGGTAGTAAAATCTGACAAATTCAAATGGTAAAATAATGTTAATTTGTATGACATAGTTGCATAATATTTAATTTTATTATTTACAGTGGAAAACAACTTATATTGTGAACATGTATTTCACAACTTATATTGGGAAAAATAATAAGAAATAGCTAAACACCCACAAAGCTAAATTCCTGTGTAGCTTTTAGAGATAACAGAATACCCTGGAAAGATAATGAGATTGTTAGAAAATTTGGTTCTTAGAGCTGGTCATGGTACCAAGCAGGTGTCTGAGTTTTTGTAAGATACTTAAAATTTTCTGTCATTCAGTTTTCCATTATGAAATGAGGTTTCCATTATGAAATGAAGTTGCACAGTGCTTTTAAACAGATGTCTCCCACAACACTTTCTCACCAATAGACCAGATAAGAACATCCTGTTAAACTTTCCTTTCTATACTTTATAAGATGAAAAAATGTGTGAAGTAAGTAACTATTTTTCAAATTAAAAATACCCTCCTGGTTGAGAATCACTAGATTAGACAACCTCTAAAGTTCTCATAACTTGAAAATTCTAAAATTTGTCACTTTAAAAATTGGTCATATAATAGTTGTTTCTGGTAAATTCCAGTAAACCAGACTGTATATAACAGAGTGTTTATTTAGCTCACTCACTTGTGAAGCGTGGCAACTGCTTCTCGTGTCTTGATCTGGTCCAATCCGAATGTAAGGGCAAAGCGACGTGCCAATTCTTTAATGCCACTTACATGGGCAGATGTCCTATCTAGGTTGGGACCTTGCTCTTGAACAAGTTCATTAAACAACTGGTAGAAAGAAAAAAAAAGAGGAAAAAACCTATAGTTAAGAAATATTTATTTATTGTTAGAATAAGTAATATAATTTAAAAATATTTAAAAGCCATATGGTAAAACACATATTTCCCTCCTTGTACTAACAGTAGCCACACTGTTCCCGTTCTCCAAGTCATCTACTATTTCTTGAGCTCATTTTCATGCTAGTTGTGTGATTAAATGCAAACCGAATTTCTTTTTTACCAAAAAGGAACACATTTTGGGTTGGGAAAAGGAAATATGTTTACAAAAATATACTACGTATTCATAAACATCTATGTATTCTTATTGTTGTTTTCACAGGAATGGTAATATATGAAATACAGGGTTCAGAACTTTGTTTTTTGACAAGAACATTATGTAAAAGAAGACCATTAAGATACAGGGGGTGATTTTTCCCACCCAATAAAACAAAATATACAAAAAAGTTCTTAAACTGAGTGAAGAGGTTTTATAATTACATAGACATTACATATATTGTATCAAAATAACAGAAACAAAACTCTGGAGTACTAAAGAATATAAAAGCAATCATCATTCTGTCATCAAAGTCAGACACTTAGATTATCTGCCTTCCCTTCTATTATGAAAGACGGATAACCCAAGCTTTCATCTAAAGCCACTCCCTGCTTATGTACTGAATCTCCCTGTCCTTTACCTACTTAGTGGTTTGGTCCTGAGCTACTGCTTTCTCCTGAATCCATTATCTATTCCCTCTCTGTTAGATGCATGCACCTTAAAAATCAAGCAAACAACCCTAACTTCTTAATTCCATCTCCTCTGCCAGTTACCAACACGTTTTTCTCATTCTCTTTACACAAAGATCCTGAGTATTGTTTACATTTGTTTTCTTCCTCATCTCCCAATCTCTCAATACACTTTAATCACACCATTTCACTGAAATAGCTCTTATCTTCTATTAATTATGTTGTCTACCATTTTAGGTTTCTTTAGCAATAGACCAGCTTAAACTACTTACTCTGCCATGACTAGAAACAGCAGTTCTTCCAGAGATTTTCAAATTTATACATAAATAATTGTTAATAAATTCTTAAACTTTAAAATGTTTTCACAGATAATTGTACACAATAGCCTTAAACTTTAAAATTTACATTTAAAATAAATTACAAAGAATATATTTCACTGTACGAATATCAAAGTAAAAGTTCTCTTTTCTCTTTCCCATTATATATCATTCTTCTCTCCAAAGATAATCAAGGTTAAAGTCTGAAATGTGACTAATTTAGACACATTAATATATAAAGTGACTAATTTAGACACATTAATATATTACATATATAAAGTTTTAACTTTTACATAAATGGTACTGTACGATATATTTTATCCTGAAACTTGCTATTTGTCACTTAATATTTTGTCTTAAAAATCGTTTAGCTACTTCAGAGTATCAGTTTATTTTAACCATTCCTCTGTTGATGGACATTTAGACTATTTCCAATTTTGCAATATTACACAGACTGTTGCAGTACAACATTTTTCACATATACGTTTTTGTGCACACCTGCATGTATCTATGTAGATACCTAAGTAGCAAAAGTACTGGTTTAAAAGGAATGTATACCTTAAATTTTGAAATATACTGCAAAATTATATTCCAAGAAGGTAAGAGCAATTGCTTTCACAAGGGACCTTTTCTTGCCACATCTTTAGCAATCACTGGTATTATCTATCATTTTAATTCATGCCAGTCTATTTGGCAGTGATAAATGTCTCCTTGTTTCAATCTGTATTATATTAATTATTAATTAAGTTATGCCTCTTTTCATGTGTTTACTGCTTTTTAAATTTTCCTCTTCTGAAAAGTGGCTTTTCATTTGCTCACTTTTCTACGGGATTTATTTACCTTTGTTACTGATTTGTAGGATTTGCTATGTATCATTAAAAATATTTTCCCACAATCTGTCACTGTTTTTTAAATTTTGTTCAGAGTGCTGGCTGATGTATAAATCTGTGTAAGTATATATATATAATCAATTTTTTACATTGTGGCTTATTTCCTTGAGGACTTCCCTACTCCAGGACATAAAAATATCCTTTTATTTTCTTATAAACTTTTAATTTTTAACATTTATATGTAATCCACCTAGTAGTTATTTTGGGTGCATGTTATGTAGGGCTATCACCTATTGTATAGGCCCGATCCTTTCCCCACTGACCTTTATCATAGGCTAAATATATACATACGTACCTACAGCCATCCCCAACTCTCCCATCCCTACGTTAATCCTAGGCATTTACTAGAAATCTTATTTAGGCAATACATGTGACGTATTTTCTTCTTTGGATACTATTGTTGCCCCTTCCCTTATTAAATACTTTAAAAATGTATTTTTAAATTTTTTCTTTAAAAATGATTACTTTTAAAATATCCAATTTGGCATTTCATCTGGTCTAAGAATAGATCACCTTAGGATTTCATCTATTTGAAATGTGAACTATGGGACTGTCTTCCTAAAGAAAATACACATAACACATCTTTGTACCAGAAAGTATCCATAGTAATGTATTAATGCAATGACCTAATTTAAATGAGGTAAGATACCTAGCCCATAATAATAAGCACATGGAAGTGCTCAATAATATTAATTTTACTCTTCATCTCTTTCCCTTCAAATTTCTTACCTGCTGTAAACTGAGAATGAGGGTCTTGGCACACTGAATTTTATCAATCTGCCTGGTTTTACTCAGTGTTTCCTTAATAATATCACCATAGTCATTGTAATACTGTGAGAAAAAGAAAAAAATATAGTTTTAAAACTGTTGCTATTTAATGAGATAAATAGGCTGATGAAAGAAATGGAAAGGTGAGTACAGAGGTGTTTAATTTTTCATCTTAAAAACCTAATGAGAGTTAAAATATATTGTCTAAAGTTAAAGGAATACACATTTGATATTTAAAATTATGAAATAACTAATAATAATTAAACTAAAAAATTGGTAATTCCAAGAGGAGAAGAAGTGATATAGGTGAGCAAAATTCCTCATTCTTTACAACATGGATTCAATAGATTTAAAAGGTGACAAATCAAGAAACAGAACTCTGACAGAAACATCTTAAAGAGCTAAAATCAAAACAGTTAAAATTGCTTGCTTACTTCTGGGGAGTAGGCCTAAATAAGGGGACGGGCAGATTACAGTAACAGATTTAAGTTTTCACTGAATACTTTTGTGCACTCATTATCCCCCATAACATGTCTATATTTTACCATTATAAAAAATAAAAACACTGATTTCTTCAACAGTGATTAAGAAAAATTCAACTAATTTCTTTATAATTCAACTTTTGGATACAGGATTTAAAGAGTTTTCCTTGTGAGTAAATAATTAGGAAAAACTTTGAGACCATTAAATCTGGATGTTACTTCCAAGCTAGAGCATAAAACCTATAACCTATGTAAAGAAGTGAGTATATTGGCTTGACAACTGGATTTTTATAATCTTTAAGAAGATGGGTATACTTCCATGATGTGAAGTGCAAAAAAAAAGGGTAAATGTCTCGAAAGAATCATCCTTTCAGTGCAATTAAAAATTTTCTCAATGCAGATAAAAAGAGAAAGATATATGAGAACACTAAAGTGGTTCGACAGGTAGATCAACAATAAATTCAGATTTTTAATGATCACATAGAGAAATGAGGCAGAAAGCCAAATAGACAAGGATGTATAATAAAGAATAGCAAACAACTATTAAAATATTCACAAAAAGATTAAAGCCTAGAAAGAACAGAGGAGTGTAAAAATTGCTAAGGATGATAAAGCTTATTTCTTGAAACCAAGACAGTATTGCTAAGGGATGACAAGGAAAAACCATATTAAGCTCATATTCATCTAACCAAACCCCGTTTCGACATTACTTTTGGAAGCCTTGTCTGGTTGCTCACTTAAGTCTCTATTTGTGCTTGCTTTGTAATTTATACATCTATCTCTACAGTAATCATGATGAGGCTTTATGGTTTAGTGGAAAGAGCTAAGCTTTGAAGCTAGGCAAACCTAAAATCGAGTGCCAGTTTTTGCTACTTTAATAGTTGTGTGGGGACTTCCCTGGTGGTCCAGTGGTTAAAATTGGTCTTGCAATGCAAGGGACACCAGTTCGATCCCTGGTCAGGGAACTAAGATCCCACATGCCGCGGGACAACTAAGCCCGCGCACTGCAACTACTGAGCCCGAGCGCCACAACTAGAGAGCCTGTGTGCCGCAACTGCAGAGCCCATGCACTCTGGAGCCCTTGCACCGCAACCACTGAGCCAGTGCACTCTGGAGCCCGCATGCCACAACTAGAGAGAAGCCTGCACACTGCAATGAAGAACCCACGCGCTGCAACGAAAGATGCTGCATGCTGCAACTAAGACCCGATGCAGTCTGTAAGCAAGTAAGTAAGTAAATAAATAATAAAAAAAGGTTGTGTGGATCTTCAAAAGTTAACCTCTCTGAGCCTTAATTCCCTTATCTGTAAATGATGATATTATTTCCTAACTCACAGAGTTACTGTAATCAACAAAGATAATATAAAAGCTTTAGAACAGTGTCTCAAATATAAATGGCATAGAACACAGGCAGCTATTCATTATTAGCATGTCATATTATGTTTACATTTCAGTTTCTCTGTTAATCTGTAACCTCCTTAGTGCAGAAATCATGTCTTATTTAAATCCCTGGCTACTAACGCAGTGCTCATCACACTGCAGTTGTTTAGCAAAATATGATGACTTAGTTACTATGTCATAACTAGAATTGGACATAAACATGTGAATCAATGGAATACACAATATTCTGAACATGAGCAAAATAAAATACTGTGTCTGACACAAGAACAAGGCCAAAATACATAAACTGAGAAGTGTGCCTCTTAGGCTATATCAAAGATTTTTGAGCACTGCTTTTTTTGTGGTTCAGAAACAAAATGTAGCTTCTGGAAAGGAGAGCAGCCAGGAAGGCAACTACCTATCAAAATCCTGTCATATAAAGAAAGGTATAAAACCTTTCAACATCTCTTTACCTCCCTCAGGAAAAAAATCCCAAGTTCTCACACAGCATATAAGGTCTACCCTGTCAGTTTCTTTAAATCTTACCTCTGGCTCCATTCTCATAAGCAATCTATGTTACTATATCAAATTACTTGCATTTCCCCCAAACAATTCATTGCTTTGTACACGAAGTCCGATCTGCCTAAAAGTCCTCCTACTACTTTTTTGCTTGACTGGCTAATTTATGCTTATCGTCTCAGACTTAGTTCAGAAGGCACTTCTAAGCAGTTTTCATTAACCCTCATATTTCTTAAGAGTGGGGTATCTGTTTTATATATTTCCAGGAACCCCTATACGTACCTCTGTTATACTGTATAAATGCAATTGTCTAATTACTTGACTATTTCCAGCTTTAGACCACTTTGGAGCAGGAATTTAAAAATCTTTGTAACTTGAGTGCCTGGCAACACAGTAGTAGGCATACTTATAAATATATCTGAAGAGATTTCATAGGGAAGAGAGTTAGCTTTCTTCCGTAAGAGTCCATGGCCTCATGCAAATAAAAAGGCATTCTTTCATATAAATGTAAGCAACTCCTACTTTATGGAACTGATATAATAGTATAGAGTGATAAAAAGCTCATATATAAAAGAGAGGAATTTTAAATATGTCAGAAAATCATCAATAATATTTAGGTAGGAGCTGTCAATTTTAGCTTATTCATCATTCTTTCATTTTTAATTGCAAACTTCTCTGCTACTAAAGTGGAGGGAGAAAAATAAGAATATGAAACTACTATCTTAATAAATAAATATCCCATTTAAAAAAAGACTGTAAAACTATACCTTCATGTAGTGTTTAAAGATGTCTGCAGCTGCATGCATGTCAACAATATCGTAGATGATAAGTTTGCTGAAGGCAGCAAGTAGATTCCTTCTCTTATGTAAGGCCTCAATTTTATTAGCTTCGTCTTCTTCATCACCCTCTAACCACAGAAAATAAATTACTTATGAACTTTGGCCCTTTATCCAAGGTAAAACAATGTAGACAATCTGCATAATAAAAACCAGCCTATAACTTTACAAATAGGTACAATTCAGTTTTAGATGGGCTAAAAACTGTGAGTTATACTGATTATTTTAGGGTGCTATATTTAGTTAAACATTTATTAAACACTTAGTAGGCACTAAGGTTTCTGTCTTCTAGGAGACTGTCATAGCAAAGATTGAGTAAGGTAAACAAACCATATAGATTTTTTTTCTGATACTTTTGTCATAATAATACTGTTGTTCTGTTTACCTTTAAAATGCTGTCTTCTCTTATCTGAATATTCCTTATGTGCTAATGTATTTCTACAGAGAAGAAATTTCTAGAAATTTTTAAGACACAGGGAAAAAGTTTTCTTTTAGAAAAATATATGGGGAGTAATGGAAATTATATGGAGGAGTTAGTTTTCAGTTCTTGTCCTAAACATGGTTACACTGTAAGCTGAGAAAGTATATTTTGCAAACTATGTTAATGTACATATGCATTTTTTTAAACAAAACCTTACCAAATGCTTTCAAACAAGTAGTCTTTATTCCTCAAGTTTTAGATTCTCAGGCCCTATTGGCTTATCTATTTCTAATCCCAAGAAAAATTTCTCCACAAGGCCATAGACAATAAAAGTTAACACATTTGTTTCAGGCTCTGTACTGACTCTCTCATGTTTTGGCGTGCCCTTATTTAGGGACAGTGTTCTTCCTTCCCTTCTTTGCGTGTATATATTCATAAAAAAACTTACTCTCAACTTCTCTCTTCCCTTTCTATTAACTGGTCCTGCTGTGAAGCATCAATGCTTTGAGAAGTTGGAAATCTTTTTGCTTAAGATAAGTAGAAGGTAAATTTTATCTCCTGAGATTAATATGAGCTCAAAATAAAGATCCTTTGTTCACAGCCCAGTATTTTCTAAAATGTTCTATTAAATAAAGAATATTCTAATAGCACCAAGTAGATTTGTGGATCTGATAGCCACAGATCTTAGAGATTATCTATTTCACAAATAACCTATATAATATTTATTTATAATTATTTATATTCAGTCTAATTTTACTAAGTTTTCATTCTGCAGGCTCAGCACAATTTTGACTGGTGAGGTTTGATAACATTCTTTTAGCACTTAGTATCTTCGAGTCACATTTTGTTAATTTAAGTAATATATGATCACTACTCAGAAGGAGAAAGGAACTCAGATGCTTTCCTTTAGAAAAATTGTGAACCTGGAAGCAGTTCAATTAGAAAAAAACCATCTATCCTAAATATACATTTTACATATGTGGGAAATGACAAATGTACACAATTATTTATTATAGCATAGATTATAATAGCAGAAGATTGGAAACTAGCCAAATATCAATATGAGATGAATAATATAAATTATGCTCTATTTAAATAATAAAATACTATGTAGCTATTAGAATAAGGAAGCTCTGTATGTAGTGATGGGGAAAGATCTTTAAGGTACTATGTTAAAGTTAAAGCAGGGACACCTCACTGTGTATATTTTTATTCTTGTTGGTTTCTTAACTACATGAATGTATTAACTTTTTTTTTTTAAGAGAAAAACTATAGTATTTTTTAGGATTGAATTTGAAATTTTTTCTCATATCTTTTGGGGTTGGTAAAACAAGATCAATATTGACAAAATGATAGCTACAAATACCCATGCTCTGGTTCTCCTCATCTTGGTCAATGAAAACATGATCCATCACAAAACTGAGGAGTTCAGACTGAAGTCCAGTATCTGGATTAAACACCAAAGGCTGAAGGCCCTCCCTGCCACCTGTCATTAATTGGTGGCTGAAAATCATCAATAGATCACAGAGTAACATGAAAGCCTGGAATGCAAAGGAAATTCATCAGTAAAATATTGTACAAATGTAGCTATAACTACAAATCAATGTTAATGAAACTATACTAAATTAAATACAGCTCAATAACAGTACCGTAATAGAAATTCTGAGTATTCAAATTGCAGCTACTTAATTTTAATTTCCAAACTGAATAAAATTATTTTGTCTCATTACAAACTAGTCATACTTAAGACTCTCCACCCCCCTAAATATAACCTGCTTCTTTTACTTGGCTGTATTAACTCAAAACAGTTGATTAAGAGATTTTTGACTTGAAATTATAAAAAATGAGTTAAACTCAACTCTGGAAATACAAAATTGATATAATAAATTAATGACAGATGTTACAAATCAATCTTATACTGCATAATCAAATAATAAGCATAAATCTTAAGACAAACTGTATAATTCAACAAATTACAATGTAGTACTTTAAGTCTGTAAGCTCCTATTTTGGATTCTTCTTTAAAAAATCTATTGTAAAATGAAATTTTTAACAGTAGGTTAAATTGAATTCAAGGTCATTCACATAAAAAACAGTGTCTGAAAGCTTCCCAACAAATGTAATCACATAAAGAAACTTTCAGTATATTTCCCCATAGAGAAAGTATTATAGTTATGTTGCCAAATTTATCCTATTTAATGGATGGTACAAAATAAACTTGTATCACCAGTTTATTGAAACTGAAAGATTTTGTTATGGAATAACTGAGGGCTCTGATGCCTCAAAACAATCCACTCACCCCCTTCTAAAAATTGACTTCTATGGGAAACCATAATTTTGGAATGTATCTGGAGATGGCTGTATACTTGGTTGTTTACCTCCAGCAAGACTCATGGCAGTTCATGCTCTAAGTACACAACCATGAAATACATTATTTGAGTCACTTGAAAACAGGAGAACATGAATGAAATCCAGGAAAACATATATTTTTAACTAAGGCCATACTTTTGCATGTCACCAAACAGTGAGGATGCAGAAACACTGAATTTTTGGCTTAAATGTCCTGAGCTAGGTACTTTTTAGACAGCACTGGTTGAGTTCAGAAGGTTTAGAGAATAAGGTTTAGGAAAGACCATTTCTGTTCCCATTTACGTTAGATGCTGATAACTCAATAAAGAAGAGACCTGGATAACCTATTTGTAGGAAAAGATAGCAAAGGGTAAGTACTGCTGTACTCTTTTTAGATATAGACTCGTTTTCTAGCCCAACATCATAAAAAAAACCGACATGGAAAAGGTATATCTGTTTTATATAAAAGTATTTCCTAATAGAACAGTATAATTAAATAGATTACAAAATCACTTTGTGAAAATGGTATTGCCTTGGGTTCCACTTTGACCCTCTTTGGTCTACGACCTTTCCCAAGGGGTGAGGAGTCTGTTGGACCAATGGTATATGCCCACTTGCACCTCTACTTTACATCACTGCCCAGGTACAGGGATTCAGGAATTCCTTGCCCTCACAGACCTGATTCTGCTACCAGGGGGTGCACAGGCATCTTTCCTAGACACACTGCATCCCCAGTGTGTACTCCTAGGCCCCAGGGTAATCAAGGAGCAGCTGTCTGAAGAAGTGATGTTGATAGTTTGGATATGTGGGCTGAATTGTTCATATGCATGTGTGAGGAGTTCTACCTAGTGTGGGAAAGAGCTGAAGGTGAGAAGAGAAGGTGGACCCTATGCCAGCTCCCCAACCCTCCAAGTTCTGGTAAGGAATCAAAAATTCTAAACCTGAACCTGCCTTCCAGCCATTATGACAGTATACTTGTTAAGGTACAAAGATGTGTAACAGGTTAGCTTACTTTATAACTTAAATATTCAGACATCTATATTCTTGTCCCAGGTGCCACAAATGTTAGGGATAAACCTGCATGCTAAGAACTGTCATAAAAAATTACATCTTCTTAAAAAAATTTACATCTTACTGTTCTTCAGTAACTCATTTGAGTTATTGTTATTGAGAGCTCTTAACTGACAATTTCTTACCTGTTCCTTCACTGGAGTATTAACATTAGATAGGCACTGTTGGCAAACAGCCAAAAAGGATTTCACTGTTTTCCTCAATACCAACAAATCCTCCTGTAAGACATATTCAAATTTACAAGCATGAATTACAATATCCTAGAAAACTGATCCAGAAGAAATAATAAATGGAAAATAGCCAAACTAGTTTATTGTTAAGGAAATTCATAAAACCAAATATATTGTTGGGAACCAAATCATATAGTTATTTCCTAGTTATCTTAATGGAAGGGTCAGCGAAACTGATAATCCTGAATACTCAGTTCTATTTAGCTTTGAAATGCTCAGTATGATTTCCTCCAACATATTTGCCTTTATCAATATGGTTTACTCAGGCTGATATTAAAATTTTTAGTCATTCCTATAGCAAATACTAGCTGGTAGTAAAGTGAGAGAGTGCAGCAGCATACTGAAAAAAATCAATTAAGCAATAAACATGTACTCCCATATTCTCAGGACTCTGCAAAATGTCAAGGGGAAAAGATAACTTTAAGATAGTGTCCATGTTCTCAAAGAGTTAACATCTTAGCAGGGAGTTAGACCAATTAGAGAGTAATTAAGTGTTTAATTTTTTGGTGTTAACTCTAACTGTAGCAGCAAGAGCTGAGTTGGAGGCAGCTTCATAGAAAGATGGCCTTTAATCTAAGATTGGATGGGTGAATAGGATTTAATCAGATGGCCATATAATATTCAAAATGAAACATCTGAAAAGTATAAAAGGAAATTTAAATTTATCAAGTACCTATAATGTGCCAGGCACTGGTATGAGGGCTGTTACATAATTTCATATTTATATTGATTAGAAGAAGTAGTTATTACTAGCAAGTGTTTGAAACCAGGACTGTCTGATATGAGAGTTCACGTTCTTTTCACTGACTAATGAGCAAGACGCATGCAGATGACTCAGTATGATATCAATATTTAAAATAGTAATGAAGAGTAATTAAATGAGCATAGGCTGATGTAGGAATCACTTTTAAAAAGTACTCTGTGAAACTAAAATTCTTTAAACTACTCTATTTTGTACAGATGAGCATACTTATTCCTTTTTGGGATCTTCACATCCCAAATAATGATACTTTAAAAATTATACATATTTCCTTTTGCTAAAATGAGTGCAATATTCAGAAGAAGGAAATAAGATCATCTTGTGCAGAGTAATAGAAAGGACACTGCCTCCAGGACCTTTAATGTTCCTGCAGATGAACATCCAACAACCAAACCTCAACATTCCTTGACCTTTAATTTCAAAGACTCACAAAGCAGTAGGGGAAATAGACAAGAGAACACGCAACTGCAACAGAATGTAAGGAGTGCTATGTTGGAAAGCCTAACCCAGAGTCAAAAGTAGTCACAGAAGGGTTCCCAAACAAGACTACATGTAAGCTGAGTTCTGAACAACTAAAAATTATCTACCTATATGGAAAGGTGTTCCAGAGGGCACAGAATGTTCAAAAGCCCAGAGGTGCTTTTGAGAGACTGCTAATTTATTGCAGTTGAGGCACAAACAGGGAGGAGAGTGGTGAGAGAAAACTGAAGAGAAAAAGAGGACCCATTTTCCATTTAAATGGAAAGTACTTAAAATGCCATGCTAAATTATTTGGCTATTATCCCGTCGGCAATAAAGGAACTAATGAATAGGATTTTTATCATGAAGTTGCTAATAATTTATGTTAAAGAATCATATTCTAAGCAGAAGGGAGAATGATATAAAATAGGGAAGCTAGTTAACAGTAAATACAATCTTCTGTTGAGGGCTTATTATGTGCCAAATACTGTGTTCTAAGGGGAATAAATTTAAGTCTCACAATCACTCTATGAAGTAAGTGGTTAATACGCCTATTTTACAGATGAGGAAACTGAAGTTCGGAGCACATATAGATTCTAAGCGATAGAGTAAGGATCCATACCTAGGGTTATCTGACTCTAAAGCCCATGCTTCTAATCATTATTCTACATTTCATCACATATTAACAAAGGCCGTGGGAATAATCTAAAATGAGGGCCTGAAAATGAAATGTTGGCAGAAAAGATGTAAATAGATTGAAGAGAAATTAAAGTAGCAGGATTGATAGAATTTAGGAACTAATCAGAACAGGGGATGTTGATGTTACGCCTAAATTTCTAGGTAGTTGCCTATTAATGGCTTACGGTATAAGGCACCAAGATAGTTAACACAGGAACAAATGCTAAGGTAACAAGTTGGGCTTTAGAGATGATGATCTGCGATCTCTGAAAGATATGCTACTAGAGATGTCTAGTAGGCAGCTGGATGAATTCAAAGTCCATGGTAAAGAATCTGAGCAAGAGTAGAGACTTGGGGGTCCTCTGTATTTAGCTGGCAGCAGAAGCAATGGAAGTAGATGAGACTGTTAAAGGAGAATATGTAAATAAAGAGGGCTGACAAAAGTATCCTGGGGAACACCGATATTTAACAGATGGATGAGAAAGAAGAGCATATGAAGAAATCTAAGAAATGGTCTGAGAAGTAAGAACAAAACCAGAATGTGGCATCCCAGAGGTAAGGTAAAAATGAATGGAAGGACTTCCCTGGTGGTGCAGTGGTTAAGAATCCACCTGCCAAATCAGGGGACACAGGTTCAAGCCCTGGTCTGGGAAGATCCCACATGCCGTGGAGCAACTAAGCCTGTGAGCCACCACTACTGAAGCCTGCGTGCCTAGAGCCCATGCTCTGCAGCAAGAGAAGCCACCGCAATGAGAAGCCTGCGCACTGCAACTAAGAGTAGCCCCCACTCGCCGCAACTAGAGAAAGCCTGCGTGTAGCAATGAAGACCCAACACAGCCAAAAAGAAAAAAGAATGGAATAGTTTAACGATGACAAATGTTACCAAAAGACAAGATAAGGATTAGAAAGCATTGCAAGGATAAAGCAACTCAAGGTTGTGAGTAACCTTGGGTCGAACACTCTCAAAGTAATTAAAAGGGCTAAAGTCAAACCACAATGGATAGAAAGGAGATAAGAAAGAAGGCAACTCTTTCAAAAAAGTTTGACTGTAAAAATTAAAAACAGAACTACCATATGACCCAGCAACCCCACTACTGGGCATATACCCTGAGAAAACCATAATTCAAAAAGATACATGCACCCCAATGTTCATTGCAGCACTCTTTACAATAGCCAGGACATGGAACCAACCTATATGTCCACTGACAGATGAATGGATAAAGAAGATGTGGCACATATATACAATGGAATATTACTTAGCCATAAAAAGAAACGAAACTGAGCTATTTGTAGTGAGGTGGATGGACCTAGAGTCTGTCATACAGAGTGAAGTAAGTCAGAAAGAGAAAAACAAATACTGTATGTGAACACATATATATGGAATCTAAAAAAAAATTTTAAAAATGGTACCGATGAACCTAGTTGCAGGGCAGGAATAAAGATGTAGACATAGAGAATGGACTTGAGGACACAGGGTGGGAGGGGGAAGCTGGGGCGAAGTGAGAGTAGCATCGACATATATACGCTACCGAATGTAAAATAATTAGCTAGTGGGAAGCAGCAGCATAGCACAGGGAGATCAGCTCGGTGCTTTGCGATGACCTAGAGGGGTGGGATAGGGAGGGTAGGAGGGAGACGCAAGAGGGAGGAGATATGGGGATATATGTATGCATATGGCTGATTCCCTCTGGTGTACAACAGAAACTAACACAGTATTGTGAAGCAATTATACTCCAATAAAGATCTATTAAAACCAACAATAACAAAAACCAAAAACAATAAAGAGTGAGAAAAATAGGACAGCTGCTAGAGGTCTTTTGGCATCCTTTTTGACCTTTTCAACATAAAAGATTTGAGAATATTTGTTGAATAAATAACTGAAAGAAAAACAAAATGCAGGCCATGCTACTAACTAGCTATGTGACCTTAGAGAAATTATCTTATATCCCAGAATTACAGATTTTAAAAATCTATAAACAAGAGGGTTGAACTATGTATTCTCTGAGGTTCTATTGCATTCTGTGATTCTGCTGAACTAATTTAGGCACTCAAACGAGAACACACAGGTGCTAACTGGTAAACCTAGTATGCAAAGGATGAATGTTCAGTTCCTGCTAGTACCTAGACTAGTGCTTGGCACATGGGCAGATGTTTAGTAAATATTTGCTGAATGAAATCCAAGTACACATAATACAGATGATACCACAATCCTAGGGAGAAATATGTAATGTGTTCATTTTATCACACAATAAATATAATTAAAAAATGATGCTAGGAGGTATTAATGCTCCTTTATTCCCTTAAATTTCATGGTTAGTGTGCAGTTTGACGCAGTCTAGGGAATCAGCTATCTTTGGAGTTGGAGGCAAAAGATTCCTTTAAAGGTCAATCATAAAGCAAATGTGTCTTATGTAAAATGATTACTTGCCAATTCATCTGAGGAGTTGTAAATTTAACATCACAACTAAGTAAGCAACCTACTGATTGTAGCATTTTAAGAAGAAAGTGGAAATGGGAAGTAACCAAGGAAATACTGAGAGAAGCTAAAGGCCTTCTTTAGCAATAAGTTTAGCATAGATTTGGATGCAACCTAAATATTGAATGCTCAAGAAAGTTAACTTAATTGTAATCAGTTAGAATTCATTGAGAGAAATATAAGTACCAATCAATAGGTTTAGGTAAATAGGCACAGATACTATATATTTAACAGAGTTAGCTAATCTCATATAGTAGATTCCTTTGAACAGCTGGGAATGGAATTTAGGTTTTTTGGATTTCAGAACACAATTTTCCTACAAACTTCATTATGCTGGCATCTTACACTACATAAAGTTAACGTTTACTTGGCACTTAACCGTGTACCAGGCACTAATCTAAGCTTTTGACATATTAACTCAACTAATCCTCTCAACTGTGATGGGTATTGCTATTATCACTCCCATTCTACATATGAAGAAACGGGCACAGAAATGTTAAATGCAGGCCCAAAGACACAGTTAGTAAGTGGAGTAGTAAATTAACCAGAGCAGTCTGCTTCCAGAGTCTGTGCTCTTAACCATTTTGCTATAATGACTCTTTTTATAATGCGGGAAAATTAACATATTGAAGAAACCGGCAGCATTATGGAGGTAAGAAATTTGAAACTCCAGTCAAATATATTTATATATAAACAAAAATGCCAGTCAATCCAAAAGACACTGAAAAAGAACAACCCAAGAACAAGGTGTGCTAATTATCTAGACTGCAATTTTAAGCAACTAGAATGTTGCTTAAATGTTCCTTTCAAATGTGTTTTCCTAGATGAAACCAATATTTTCTCTTATTTTCAGAAAGCAGCTCGGCGTTAAGAGCACTTTTTCCTAAAGTAGCTATGGAAAGGAATTCAAATGGGTCAGGTGAGAAGATTACACTGAAATTTAAATTATTAACATCTTGGCTATATTCTTTTGTATGCCTTTTGCAAGTTGCTTCACTAGCCTGGCTAAAATTTTTTTTGCTTCCCCATAGATCTAGTGAAACCAAGAATTAGACGACTGAAACCCAGTACGCTCTAATGTGAAAGGGCTAAAATAGTTTCAGTTTTTCAGTGATCTACTGACAAAAATAAGAGAAATATCTCTTAGTGAGTTAAGATGATGTTTTAAAAATACACCCCGACCAGAAATATCTCAACAATGAAGACTCCCAAATAAGGCTGGCACAATTAAGATGGCGAATTTACCATATAAGCTATATTAGAAGTTTTCTCAAAGGTACAAAGGCTCAAAATACCCTAACATCTTGGGAAGAAAAAAAAAGATCTTAAATGTAGATTGCCCCTTAAGAGCTAAGTACTCCATATGATTATAGTCAGTGAGGAAAGATAAGGATTTAATTCCAAAACACACAGAACATGCAGATTTTAAATGGGTGATTTCTTTTCATTTTGTATCACAATTTTATGTGTCTAGAGGAAGACTAAATTTAGCTGTCCTTTTATCCACAACTATGAAATACCATTAAGATAATCATAGCCAGAAACTGAAGCCATGGAAAAACCAGCAGTAAACACATAAAACTAGTTCAACATTATCTGACAAATACACATTTTTAGAATGGGCAGAAATAAAACAGGATAAAGGTGTGAAATAAGGACCTAGATCACGCCAAAGATCTTCGATTATGAAAATAAAGCCTGTTAAGAATTTAGTGATCAGTTTTTCATGATAAAAATGGGGCACAAAACTAAACTAGTTACAAACAAGACCAAGGGGTTACCTTACTAGGCCAGGGACTGGCAAACTTTTTGTATAAAGGGTCAGATAGTAAATATTTTAGGCTTTGTGGGCCATAATGTCTCTGTTCGAACTACTTAACTCTGCCACTGGAGCAAGAAAGCAGCCCTAGTCAGTACATAAATGAATGAGCATTACTGTGTTCCATTAGAACTTTATTTACAAAAACAGGTGTCTGGCCAGATTTGGCCCATGGGCTATACAGTTTGTCCAGTCTGTATTGGGCTATAAAGCTCTTTGGAGGTATAAACTGTGTTATGCTTATCTGTACTTAGCATCATTACTAACATATAACGAGGCTCATTTAATTATTTTTCAGCTCAACTAAGTCATTCTATCATAGTAAATATGATAGAAACACATGTAACTAAATTCATTCACTTGGGATGCATCGGTGTCACCATTGTGGTAGGGTAAACCTTATGGAATATCTTTGAAATTGCTTTCTTATATGAATAACTGCTACTAGCTTCTCTTTTGAGGCTAAGGAGTGAGTGTGCCACTCTTGTTAATACACAGTAAAATAACTACTGGATTTTTAAACCCCAAATGTAATACCTAGTTTTCAATGTTGTTGCTGTTCTTGGCGATCTGAATCCCCACCTGCTTGACTCCTGCCATTGCCTCAAAGGCTAATCCACTTATGATCCAGGAACCCTTAAGCTGCCTACTGTAGTTCCAAAACATCTTCTGATTTCTCTTTTCTGTGGTGTACAAAGATGAAGAAGCTAAAGGAGGAGTCAGAGGAACAGGGGAAAAGTAGTGACTGTTAGGACCAAAGCGAGAGATTTGAATTCCCAGATTTTCAAAACACAGATGGAGGACAAAATCTACCATGCTATATTCCAAACCTACAGTAGATACTGAGCATGTTTACATGCTCCCGTAACCTTATATAATAGTTCATTTAGTATTAATTTTTGGTTTTGGCAGGGGAGAAGATTAGGAAAGCACAGAACTAGGACTGCAATTTAATGCCATCAAAACAACAATTATTGTTGACTGAAACATTTCTTTTCATCTTCCCAATAACCCTATCCAGCAGTGAATATCACATATTAGGAAACTGAAGTTCAAATGTGAAGTAACTTGCATACCTTTGTCATAGGTGGTAAGAAATGGAGTCAAAATTCAAACTCGGATTTAACTCCAAAGACCATGCTCCAACACAAAATTGCTGGAAATATATCCTGTTTATAAACTGGGAGCTTCTTATATATATAAATTAGGTGAGCAACAATAAGTCGTTTAAACAAATACCTAGTAATTACGGAATGACCACTGGAAAAAAAAATTTCAAAATTAAAAACCTACTGTGGAAAGGAAAAGGCATTACTTTATCAGGGAATATTAAATAGGTTAAAACACTTATTTCCTTTTACTCAAATAAAAGGCCTGACAGGAAAATAAACTTTTATCATTAATTTTGGTGGAGAAAGATTTCCAATCTCTGTACTGAAAAGTGGGAAGTGTTAATGTTTCATTTAAATATTCTTAATGTTGCTTTAGGCCTCTAATAAACTCAGTTAAAACACATTTTTACATTATAATAATTGTTATTTAGAAAAGATCGTCTCAGTCCTGGCTCATTACTTAGATTCTGAGGTATTAAATATCTTAGGAGTTAAGAATATTTATAAAGTGGTACTTTAAAGATCACCGTCCCTGTGTAAGTAAAAACAGCATCCAACTGGACAGGTTAGGGAAGCTGAGGAAGCCTTATGCTGTCCTTCAAGGGGTGGGAAGGTATTCCTTACCAGATAGAAAGCTCCAAAAGTAGAGGCCCAGGAATAGGGTTGCAAACACAGCATAGAATTCTTAATAGAATGTTGGAATCGTGACTTGTAAGTTCTCTTTTAAGTTGAATATATTTACTTCTGACTTCCACAGGTTTTTAGAATGTTAAGAGTTGGATAAAACTTTGGACAAGTTCAGAGTTCAGTATAAACAGCCATCTACTTATGTATTCCAGATTTTAAAAAAAGAACATTCTGAGAGCTGAACAAGAAATGAATAGAAAACAAGTCCTGGATCTTTCTCTCCTAACTTTCCTAGACCAGTCAATCAGGCACTTGAGATAGGATATATTAATAGAAACAAAGCTATCAAAGAATGACTCTGAAGTCATGGACCAATCAAAAAGAAATGCTTAAAATTAACTCGATAGTTAGTGAGGATAGTCTTCTCAAGAAATAAAAGGTAGGGGGAAAAGATCTAGAAAAGAATGAAGTAAAATGGTTATAAACTACTAAAAATTCATTCCTAGAGGGATAGCTATTATTTCCAACTCTTGGCCCCATTCCCTTCCCCTTCAAAGCAGTTAACTCTGCAGATGGAGAGGTACTATCTACATTTTGTTACTATAGGAATTTGGGGGAAGGACCTGAGTGAGCTATCTCTTTTCTTATTCATTGCTATTCTAAAGGACTGGGAAGGGGAGAGGAAGAGGTCTAGAAAGCAGCCTGTAGATTTTTATACACAGCAAGGTTAAATATGTCTCTTCATGGGGCTTGGCCACCACCAGTCCCATGTTCACCCTAAACTTCTCCTTTCCCCAGTTTGTTTGGAGGTAAACAAGTTGAAATTTGCAGAGGAGAACCTTTAGTCAAGAGGGTAACGGAGGACCAAATTTCACAGTAAACATGCTATACTCCTCAATAATAATTTCACTTGTAGCTCTCTGGGGGATGTAGACTTTCTTTAATTTAAAGACTTAGGGATAAGGCCTGGGTTCAGAATGCAGAGATGTTTGCCCCAGGCCATTCCCACTGCTGTCTAGAATAGAAACATGCAGGGTAAGGTAGAGAGCACTACAAATTTAGGACTACAGAGAGTAGGACAGCTCCTCCCAGGAGGAAAAAAAATTGAGGATACATTCTAGATCCCCAGGCCAAAAAAGGCAATAGGGGCATTAGTTTAGCCCTAACTCTTATTTACCTGGCTCTTTAAATGTCTTTGTATATGTCCAGAAGGAGCTGAAGGAAGAAGGATGTTTTCTGCTACAGAGAAGAGAAACGGAAGGCTGCTTCTACAGGACCAGCACTAGGGGGCACCGGAGCAAAGTATACTGAGCATGACCTGTGAGACTGCCAAAGAGCTTCAACTCTGGAAATTAGGGGAACAGAGGAAATACCCATTGGTGAAACCCAGTGCACTTCCATTTCAAATAAAGATCTAATCCTGTTCTTGATACAGTCATCTCATATACTCAATTTATAGAATACTGCTTACTGTTGAGTTAAATTATAATTTGAATTTAAACTTCAAATATAACTACCATTCATAATCCCCTGAATGACAGTGTTCATGACAATAGGGAAGAAAAATAAATTTTAGAAAGTATTCTCTAAAGAGCAATTTAGCAATATGTATTAAGCCTTAAAAGTATGTACAGTCTTTGATCAAGCAATCCCATTTCTAAGAATATAAGATGTAACAATGCAAAACACAGAACAAGCTTTTGCACCAGAATGTCCACCACAAAATTAATTTTATTAGTTAAAATGTTTAAACAACCTAAATATCCAAGAGAGGAGAGTGGTAAAATAAATTATGGTATAGCTACACTAGGGACTACCATGCATACATTAAAAATATTATCTATAAACATTTAATAAATGAAGAAAATGTTATGTTAATTGAAGAGGAGACAAAATTATAAATACATCATGATCTCAGTAAGACTGAAAAATATGTAAGAAAAAGTACTAAAAGAAAATACACCAAAATATTAACAGTGGTTATCCACAGGTGGTAAGATTTGGAAATTTTATTTTATGTATATAGTCTTTACAATGAACACATACTCAAGTAAGAAAGCTCAAATTTAAGAAAACCATTCTACCTTATATTTTACACCAAAAACAAATAAGCATAATTTATTAATTAAAAATGTAAGTGACCTCTTCAGAGATTTAAATGAATTTCTGTAAATGTAACAATGAGTAGAGAAAAACAGAGCAGTCAGGTGGCCAGCTCCCTCACTAGATAAATGGCTCATTCTATATCAACATAATTATTCCACAACAAAAAAACAAAATTAATTCATGTGATAAGACTTTCAAGTTGTCTCTACAAAATCAATATTACAAATGTTAAATATATAGACCCCAAGGGTCTGCTGTATTACATTTAAATTTCAGGAAACAAAGGGAAAAAAAGGATAGAGAATTTCAGGTGCATCATTAGCAAAGTCTTCCATATACTTTAACTAAGCCACTGACATTACAAACTCAGCCATTTAAAATCACAGTAACTTCTCATTTAAATACCTTTAGGGATACAGAATGATGAAAGAAAACTGCCATGTGACATAATTTTTCGATACCCAACTAACTGATAACTGATATTGCTAGTTTGTGTTCAGTGAGGAGTCAACCAGTGTCCTTAGAAAATCTGTTTTTAAAAAAACACCACCAACAAAACTCTAAACGTAGTTGTATTAAAAGCTTCACAATACAAGATTTTAAAGAGTACTAACAAAGACACTAGGATTGAGATTCAAAAGACTTGTGCTGTAAGTCTGTGATTTTAGATGTCTCAATTTTTGTTAAGTATAAGGTCCCTTATCTGTAAAATGGGATTATAACATCCACTTTATAGGATTATTAAGCAGATTTAATTAAATTAGAGCATTTAAAGTGATTAACAAAATGTAAAATATCAACAAGGTAAAAATAACAACGTCCCCTTTTAGGCCTTACCTAAAACAAACAGGTTTCATCAAGTTATTTCCAAATTCCTTTATAGCTCTAATAATACATTTACAAACAACAGAAGAATGCTGCTACACCAAATAAGATACAGAACATACTAAGCACTTTTCTAGTATTCATTCAGGCCCAACAACTCAATGAGTTATATGTGATAAACCAAAACCTATGATTAGAAGATGGAGAATCAAGAAGTTTTCGTAGTAGTAGTTTTTAAAAATTAATTTTTGTGATATTAATATTCACTTTAAATATCAACAACAAAAACAATCCCTCAAAAAGTATCAAAAGGTATAAAGGGAAAAGTAAATTTCTTTCCTTCGTATGCTTGCCCCCAAAGAATTTCTATTTCCCAGAGGTAACCACTGTTAAGATTCTTGTATATTTATCCAGACACCTTCAGTATAGCAGTTATTATTAACCTTAGCATAGACTGCAGAATTCTAGAGCTAGAAAGAATTGGCCCAATACAACTTTAAATTTCATAAAATGTAACCTGAGACACAGATAAGTGATTTTTCACTTGTTATTAGTACCTGGAAAGCCCTTTACAACTGATAAAATGCTTTGATATAAATTATCTATTTTAAAATTATTTAAGTGACTTCCCTAAAGGTTATTTACACAAGTTAATGATGTGGCTGAGACGATACTTAGGAAGTTGATATCTTATCAAGTGGGATGTTAATAATATAGATTACATGTGTACAAAGCTGATGTATGTGGCTCTTACATTTTCAGAGATATCCTATATCATATAGGGGATTAGAAAGTTTGGCAATTCCTGATCTTGTGATTATTATAAGTAAGAATCATTAAAATAATTATTTTAAAAGGAGGAATATTAGCAACGAAAGATTAATTTTTCAAGTTTGCATGTATCCTGAAGATTCATGTTTTTCAAGATTATCTCTGAGACAACCACTTTTAAACTATAGATGCAACTGATACACGATTCTAAATATACTTTGGTTTACAAAAATTATCAACAACTTCAAAGTGAGAAGAAACAACTTGAGAGACACCTAAGTAAGGAGAAGTTCACATGTGATATAAATGCACACAAAACTACAAATGGAAATCAACTGAACAATAAAGCACCTAAAAGATGCTATGGCATTCTTTCTGGAATGAAGAAAATCAGTGTTGCCTGCAAAATCTGCATTGCCACTGTGGCAATGACAACAACAAAATCTGTAGAATGATTAATGACAAAAAGGAAGTTATTTTTATTAGGAGAATGTATCAGATGAAAATTAAACAGAAAGGCAAGGAATCTCAAAATAATTCTGCTGTAACAGGATTAAAAAAATAGAAAATATTCCAAGAAGTAGGTCCAAGAATAGAGATTCTCACTCTAATTATGGAACATAGTTGTAAAAGGACAAAATTTAAATTAAATGGAGGAAATAACCACTAATTATGCTAAAGTTTTAGGCTAGTGTATATTCCAAATTTAGTAAAATGTAGTCATCAACATTCAGTTAAAATACAAATAACTCAGATAACCAAAATGATATCAGTGGAGAAAACCAATATAAAAGTCAACCAGGTGAAAAAATCAGAATAAAAGTAATTGTGTATAATATATAAACTCTTGCTTTCAAATTTGAACTTACATATATTCAATCTCCTTTAATCTTACCATATAAAATAACATTTAAAAAAATATGAAACTGTAATATAGTTTTAAAGTGGTTTTGTTTTTCAAGACTGAAACTGTTAATAAAATAGAAAAAAAACCCCAATTACTTCCAAAGGCAAAGAAATCCTCAAATTATTCATAGGAAAGGACAAAAAGAAATTCGTTCTCCGAGAAAAGAACGCTCCATATCAAGCAGTTGTTTATACATGAAAATGTATTATTTACGTTCTTTACTGGTTGAATAGCTTGTGTTTTGTTAAGCTGAGGATATGTAAACATCACAGTATTTTTATTTGGTTCTTTATCAAGTGTTTGCTCTTTACTCATATGTTCAAGACTCTTTGATTTCATAAAACAATTGAAACATATTTGTTTTATATTTAAGTCAGATAATTCCAATGTATAAAATACTTTTTTAGTCTGATTCTCTTCATGGTTTCTAATTTTCTTTTTAGTAGTGTTTTCTTTGTTTTTTTTTGTTTTTGCCGTGAGCTCATTTTTCTTAAAACTTTGTGGAAAACTCTTTGAGGCAAGTTCCTTCAGAAAGGATTTATATTTGATTGTCTTAGGTTGCTTGGGAATACTACCACTACAGAACATTTTAAATCAAAATCTTATTTTGTTTTTCTGTTTGTTTTTTTTTTTTCTAATGGACCACAGAAATAGTATGGATTTAGGGTGCAAACCTATGTGACAGTTAGCTCATGGTTATAAACTTTCATGGGTGACCTATTTTCCCCCCTTTAATTAATGACAAATTTTAAGACAGGCTGTTTCCCTTATATTCCCCCATGAATGGAACTGGTATGGATTTATTGCTAATTTACCCTCATGCTGGTGTAGCTCTTTAGGATCCCAAATTTATCAAGGAGACATGCTACCTATTAGACTTTCCTCCTCGAGAGGGCCTTGGGATTCGCCTAGATTAGAAAATATCCTCAAGGTTAAGTAGGCTTTAGTACTATGCTTAACTCTCTTGGATCCTAGTTTCACTTAACTTCTGGTTTGTATTTTCCCTTTTGTTTTGCATGGTCACGTGTAGATTAAAAATTAAAAAAAAAAATTTTATCCAACAATGTAAACTTAAAAAAAAAAAAGTATTCTTTAGTTTGGGCCCCAAGGTGCCATAATGCCAGAACTGAAAGCTACATACTTTTGTCTTTCAATATTATTCTCTTTTTTATAGCATGTCGCCTATCAGAGCTCTTGTGGTTTCAACAACAGTTACCTCTTATAAGAATTTAAACTTTGTATACACATATAACTCTGTGTCTATTGCTCGAAAAACTGTTTGTCTTCCAAAGAGGTAAAATATATATACAGGATAAAGCAATAATTGATAACATTATTATGTATTTTATTAAAATTATAATTTATTACAATAACTGATAAAAATAAATTATTAAATAATGAGTTAAGCAAAGTTATTTTGCTTTAATAGTACCCCTTCTGCCTACAGAAACTCTTACTTACTTTGGAAGGAGAACCATCAGTAATTTTCACCAACTGCCAAAGAATCGAGTAATGGGAACACTGCAGTGCCTGTACGACTATCTGTATCAAATAAAAAATTCAAACAAATGAGACATAATTTACGTTTGTACAATATTAAGAGAACAATATTTATCATAGTTTTTATCTTACAATAAGGTTTCAAGTTCAAATATTTGTAGAATTAATGAGAATGTATAAAATAATATTTAGTTAAAAAAAGACAAAACCAACATATCAGTCTAGAGAATAAAGATACAATGTATCTCGATAAATATGGACCCAAATGATACTACACTTTAAACAAAACTGCACTGTCAGAATACTTTGCTCAGTCAGATTTTTAAGGGGAGACTGAAGAAATTGTTTTTATCCAAATTTTATACCTAAATGATTACTTATTTTGCTTTAAAGAATTTTTAATATAAAATACAACACATACAGAAATGTGCATAAAACATATACAAAACAATGATTGAAGTATATGAAGAAAATACTGTGTCACAGATTAGTCTTTGTAGAAAAATGTGGCTATTCTTTGATATGACACCAATACTCCAATTTACGTTTGTGAGAGAAAGCAAAAGACATCTTCCTCTTATTATGAAAATAGTTTGACCTTATGAGCCTGCCCTGGAAATTCCCCCAAGCTCCCTGGACACACTTTGAGAATCACTGCTCTGGGAACAGGATTGCTGGGTCATATAGTATGTGTATATTTAACTTTACAGTAAATAGTACCAAATTTTTGTCCACAGTGGCTGTATCTAATAGTCTGACAGTTCCTGCGGCTCCATGTTTTTACCAACATTTGATATCATCAGATGTTTTAAATCTGGTGATTTTATTATGTATGAGTAGTATCTTAATGTGGTATTAATTTACATTTTTCTAATTACCAATGGAGATGAGCACCTTTTCATGTTTTATTGGGCCTGAATTCCTGTTCTGTGAAATGTTTATCCATATTTTTCAGAGAGACAAATAGAAGAATTTAGGAAAATAAACACTGGTTAAGAATCATAATAAAAAAGAAAAGTTCATTTTGGATAGGTCTTTTACTACATTTTTGTTTGAATACATGGTACATCTTTATTGCAATAAAGCATGTCTGATAATATGATATTCCATTATTATAGTGTCTCTATTATTTTCTCCTCTTGATAAACTAAAAACCCCAAGAGAATGTAGAGAATAAATCAAAAGAGAAATCAGTAAGTGGAATGCTTCAGGAAGTACAATTTTGGCTGGTTTTACTTTAAAAATTTCAGGTTTCAGATCACGTAAGTAAAAGGTATCTCCAATGCACCTACTCAGCACTGAAAATAACTCATCAGAATTAGAGGGATGAATGGTGCTGCTTTTCATACAAAACTAATGAGATGTCAGGGTTTTATTAAACATGATAATTAAATGATTGATTCATGTCAGAATGCCAGAAACAAGACTACTGAAACACTGTCAACTTATGAACATTAATGTTAAAGAAATCATCTTACTATACTTAGGGGATACTCAATATGGTACACCTCTGGTTCTGAGACACCTTGTGATAACCTTTACTTTATACTAAGAAGTACTAAAGTGGTTTGTGTGATTTAAAACTTTTTCTTGAATTTGAAACAATCTGCATTGTTAAATTACTAGAAGAGTGATATACAAATGAACATTAACCAACGGGAAATTAAGATATGGAAAAAAGTAATGTTGAAGAACTGCCTAATTTTGGTTATATCTATCCTAATCATTACAAATATCATTTCCTTTCCTTCTACATTTCTATGACCTATATACTAGGAATTATTCAAAGTGTGTTCCAAAGTTGTGCACACAAGTTTCTCAGATGTGGTTATAAGAGAAGAGAGAGATTGGTCACTTCAATACCTATTTCCAATACAGCATCTCCATTTTAATTTTCAATATACTGGTATTCATCATACATTTACTTTAAAAGGGCTCCACTGTATTATTTTAAAATAAAAACCTCACTCTCATTGACTGGGAAATATTTTGCTTTCTCACAGGTATAATTATATAACAATACAGTTGATCAAACTTCAAAAGAAAATTCAAAACTCTTCCTTCCAGGCTTTACATCAGTCATATTGATTTTATCCCCTATACTAGCAATGTTATCCTAACTCGTCAAAAGTCGTTTATTTAGCAACTTCATCTTTCTGTAGTACATGTAAAACAAGAAGGACAAGCAATAAAACAACAAAAAAGCCAAAAGAGATTATTCTAACCTATTAGCACCACAGTCCTTCTGCCTTTTCTTGACTAACACTGCTCTGACCCTGGAAAGGATCTTCAAATAATTCCAATTATTAGTCTGATGACTAAGAATTTCTTCCAACCCTACTCTTCTGACCTCATTTTTCCACAAGGTAATGATGTACCTGGAAGGACACAGTAATGTATATTGCATACTTCTGGGCAAAAATTAGTTAAGAAGCAGGACTGCCTTCTCCATCTTCTCCTTCCCTATCCGCCAGCAGGATACCAATAACCCAAGAGACCATGGGTCCCTGAATGACTTGGCAGTGCAGTGACACGCTGCTTTCTTTAATTGTGCCTTAATGTTATGTAAGTGAGAAATAAATTTCTATTGTGTTAAGCCTCTGAGATATTGAGATTAATCTATTATAGCAGTTAGCATTACTTTAACCAACATAAAAATTATTTTTTATTAGCCTTTTTTCTTAATAATTACTTTTATCTATTTAAAGGAGTTAGCTCTACCTTTGATTAGCAGACTGAATCAATGAGAATCATTCAACATACAGCTAATGATATATCTTGAAAATGAAGATGAACTGTATTATTACATCTAAGTTAAGACCAAGGGATAAACTCTTAGAATGTTTAAAGTTTAGAAAAACTGAATTTGCCTGAAAATAAAACCTGACAGGAAACTAATAAATGCATGTGCAGATATATGTTATCTACACATATAGGACATGTTTAAAATTCTGAAAATCCACATAATGACTGGGATAAATTTAGGCTCTTTTACTTTTCTGTTTGCAAGAGACTTTAAGGGGAAGGAGGCTCAAATTTTTTAGTGCACAAGTACATGACAAAAGAGTGAACTAGGGCTTCCGTGGTGGCGCAGTGGTTGACAGTCCGCCTGCCGATGCAGGGGACACGGGTTCGTGCCCCGGTCCGGGAGGATCCCACGTGCCGCGGAGCGGCTGGGTCCGTGAGCCATGGCCGCTGAGCCTGAGCGTCCGGAGCCTGTGCTCCGCAACCGGAGAGGCCACCAACAGTGAGAGGCCCACGTACCGCAAAAAAAAAAAAAAAAAAAAAGAGTGAACTAAACTTAATACTAGTCTGCTTCTAATATCCAAAACTGGTCTTTTTATCATATTTAGACTTGGTTAACATGAGTGACATTAATATTCCCTTTTAAAAAGAGCCTTTAGGTACAAATTAATAATCAACATGGTTTCACCAAAAAAGGCATAAGCCTGGTAAATAAGTGCGTGAAAAGATGTTCAACATCATTAGCGTTAAGAAAATATATATTAAAAAGCACAGTGAAACACCACTACATATCTACTTGGATGGCTAGAGTAAAAAGTATTGACAATATCAAGTGCTGATGAGGATGCAGAACAACTGGAACTCTCATACGTTGCTGGAAGAAATGCAGAATGGTACAGCCACTCTGGAAAATGGTTTGGCAGTTTCTAATGAAGTTAAACATACACTTATCATAAGACCCAGCAATTATACTCCTGGGCATTTACTTTAGAGAAATGAAAATTTATGTTCAAACGAAAGACTGTATACTAATATTCATAGCACTTTTTATTGTGATAGCCAAAAGCTGGAAACAACCCAAATATCTTTCAACAGTTGAATGAATAAAACAAACTGTGGTGTATCTACACGATGGAATACAACTAAGCAGTAAAAACAAACCAACTACTGACTCACACAACAACGTGGATTAATCTCAAAGGCATTATGCTCAGGGTTTACATACTGTACAATTCCATTTATTTGGAAATCTCAGAAAGACAAAATTATAGTGATGGAAAACAGATGGGTGGTTTTCAGGAGTTGTAAGTAGCTCAATCATATGACTATAAAGGGATAATATGAAGAAGTTTCGGGGATGATGAAACTGTTTTGTATCCTGATTGTGGTGGTGACTACGTAAATCTATACATATGTTAAAATTCATAACTTTACACAGGAAGGAAGACAAGTCAGTTTTACTGTATAATAATTAAAAAAATAAGAATCAGTGTGGCAAAGAGCAGAGTTTGCAGTAATAATTTTGAGTAAATGTGAAGAAAAGCACAAACACTGAAGCTAGTAACAAATAAGCCTTAATATAATCATAAGCAAAAACTGGACTAAAATTAAACAACTCCTGTATTATGTTCTGTCTAAAGAAATGTGTTGATTTCCAGTTCACAATGATAGGTTAAGTACCAGCATCTAATCTCTCCCCACAATTCCCAATGAAACAATACAGTGCAAAAGAAGTTTGGAAAAAATACAAAATAATAAGAGTTTGACATGGGGCAAACATCAGAAGGCATGGGATACTATAAAGAGCAGTAGCAAATTAGCAGTAGAAAATTTGAAGAGACAATGAAAATAATTTAAAAGCTTGGTTAAAGTGGGTACGCCAACAGCTATGAGACTTTAGGCAAGTTATTTAATATCTCTATGTTTCAGTTTCATAATCAATAAAATGAGAATAACAATGTATATTCTATAGGGTTGTCATGAGGCTTCAAGAAATGTATGCACATAAAGACTTAAAATAGTACCTGGTACATAATAAGTACAAAACTTAAATTTTCTATTATTGATGGCTTGATAAGTTACTGATATGATTACATTTCCTTCTTTATGGGTTTAATCACACTATTTTGTTATACAGCATATATTTACCAAAATAATTTATGAATTGTTCTTTATTGGCTTTCAATTTTTAGAATCTGGAAAGATATTCTTGGAACTATGTATTGAAGCAGAATTTTAATATTTAATTTTTCTTAGATGTTGCCTAAGAGAAGGTTTAAACTTACAGATATACAGATATACCAACAGGAAATTGGCACAAAGGCCACAAAACAGGATAAGGAGAATTTTAATATTTTTTTGTTTTCATTTTACAAAAAAATGTATGAAGAAATACTACAATAAATTCTGAAATGTGGGTTCTTTACAAACGAATGACTATTGTGTTAGGGAACTGCAGTAAGTTTTATATTTTCCATAGGTTAAGAATTCATTAGCATAGGGGTAGGCATAAACAGACTCTGGAACATATTCTTGTGCCAGAAAGTATGCAAGTGCTCAAAAAAATACTTAAAGCACATAGGAACAGGCTGGAAAGAAATTCCCCCTGGCTAAATCTGCAACAATTTCAGCACCAAAATGAATAACAATAGTACTGTTTTAACCAGATGAACAGAACAGGAATAAAACAGAAACCCATGAGTCCACACTGATACTAAATTTTAAAAAATAAATTTGAAATTTAAAAAGGTAAACAAATTAATAAATACATAAATAACCAAAGGGAGAAGGGAAAGTTCTTCCTTAGAGCAGAGGGCCAACAAATAAATATAAAATAAATGACAGAGTTAGGAAATCGCCACTTCAGTTACCATTTTGTGACTATCATAATAATAAACGAGTCAGGCAAAATCACAAAAGAATGCTCAAATTATTATGTCAAAGTTTGATAAGAAACAGGATTATTTACACAGTCTTAAAAGAATATTCCCACAGATTACTTATTCATTAAAAAAGAAAATGGTAACTCTACATGGGATATACTCAGCAGACCTTACTTACTAAAGTGATCAAAATTAATTATCAACAATACTGAACAAACTGCCGTCATGTGCTTTCTGATGTGATTCACTGAAAGCAGAATATCATTTATGTAGCATTCCTGCCACGAATGCATAATCTCAATCTAAACGTGTAGATCAGACAAAAGTAAATGGAGAACATTCTATAAAATAACTGGTCTGTACTCTTCAAAATGTCAATGTCATGAAAGGCAAAGTCTGAAAAACCATTCAGATTAAAGGAGAACAAAAAAAAGACATTACAAAAATGCATGTGGGACTTCCCTGGTGGTGCAGTGGTTAAGAATCCACCTGCCAGTGCAGGGGACATGGGTTCGAGCCCTGGTTGGGAAGATTCCACATGCCATGGAGCAACTAAGCCCGTGTGCCACAATTGCTGAGCCTGTGCTCTAGAGCCCATGAGCCACAACTACTGAGCCCATGCACCACAACTACTGGAGCCCATGCGCCACAACTACTGAAGACCACATGCCTAGAGCCTGTGCTCTGCAACAAGATTAGTTACTGCAGTGAGAAGCCCGTGCACCTCAATGAAGAGCAGGCCCCACTCGCCACCAACTTGAGAAAGCCCATGTGCAGCAACGAAGACCAAACACAGCCAAAAATAAATAAATAAATTTATTTTAAAAAATTTTCTAAAAAAAAAGAAATACAATGTGCTATTATGGCTTGGATCCTGGGCTGGAGAAAAATTGCTATAAAAATATTATTAATACTTATTGTACACATGCATATTAATATTATATGGGGAGGAAGAGTGAAAGGGAGAGAGAGCGAGAGGCGCGCAAGCATGTAAGAGTACAACTGGGAAAAATTATTGACAATTGATGAATTGAAGGAAATAAGAGTTGATTTTTCGATTAAAACTTTTCTATAATTCAACTTTAAAAAAAGTATTTTAAGAATAGCTAAATTTTTTAAACTTTGGTTTTACCTATTCTACTATAATCGTTAAAATAGCACTGACATGAGAAAAGGTAGATCACAGAAAGAGGAAGGAAAAAAGAATTCAGTTAATCCTGAAGAGTGGGACTGTGAAACTTCTAGTTGAAATGGTTACCATGGAAAACAAACAGTCAAGCATATAAGGACAATACAGTTCCCCCTAAATAGCTAGAAAGTTTTAAGGTATCTTCAAAATGTTAAGCATAACTGAGGGTTAACAAACAGCAAACATTTTGGCAGTTCTTTGATATCCTTGCTCTAAAAGAGTATTTTCTTGGATTCTAATTAAAAGGAACAGAGTTGGAATCTAAAAAAGTAAGCTTGCATGGTCCTATGAAGAAATGGCTGAATACGGGTTTTGGAGTCTCAGTACTGGGTATCTAAAGATGTTTCTGAGAGGTGCTAAATGCTAAATCATTTCTGATTGCTAAAATGAATAAGAGTACAATCTAGTAGTGAGGTATTCAAACTTCATACACATGTTTAAAGTAATAAAGAATGTGTGTCTAAGAAGTTAACAAAGTTAAAGCAAATCTCACATAAATGCTCTCTTACTCAAAGAAATTAAAATAAAATTGGGTAGATAATGCATATGCAGTAAAAATAAATAATAGAAAACCAACATAATCACAGAACAACATTGTGAGACTGTAACAAGTCAGGTCTAAGACAATAAATGATGGTATGGAGAATTAAAAATAAATTTAGATATAGTTATAATCTCCAGATAAAACAGAGAAGTGCTATTCTTATTCTCTTCTTGAGGAAAATGTGAAAATCAAAAAAAAGATTATCTTAACTCTATCATTCCCTTTCAACTCTGAAGCACAGCTTAGAATATCAGTGAATTGCATTTAGGCTACTGAAAAGTTTGAGACGAAAAGAGGATCAAAGCTGAAGAGTCAACAATAAATGAAGAAAAACAAGGGGTCAAATTTTCAGCATTTTTCCACAAACTATAATAAAACACCTAACACAATCAGGGATATTTGTTATTAAGAGCGGCTACAAAGGAGAGATCAAAGACATGAATTAAGGCAATTTAAGAGTTAATCATAGCAATAATAAAGCATTGTTTCTATGATGGACTTTTAACATGAAATTATAATTTTGTTATATCTATTGATTACTTTAGTATAATGAAGTGTCATCTAAGCATCCCATATTACCAAAACAGGAATGGATGAGCTCACACCTAAACACCACCTTATACCTAACTTATGGGGTTGGTGTTTTGGTCTACATGAATGAGTGTCTGCAATGTATGAAATAACTCCTAATTCTTAATAACAGATTGTTACTTTTAATTAGCAATAATTATAATTGTTAATTAGTAAGTAACAAGTTAGTTCTCATACAGAAGTATTAAATTCTTAATTCTCTGTATGATAATTAAGTTGACTATTCCAAGTCTCTTCCAGACTGGAGAGAGTTTGTTGAATTCCTGCCCTTTTCACTCCAACTTATATGAATGTAAAAAAGTCTAAAATCTGCTAAAGGCCTCCAAACTTATGTAAGTATGATTCACCACAAAAACTAAGCCATATCTAAGGCTTACTATTATCATTACCTAGAACAGTGCCCGAAATACAGCCATGATCAGAAATTTTCATTATATTAAATTGATGAAGTTTTGAAATTGCTACTATAGTAATGGTATTTTCCCTAAAATAGTCATAATGTTTATGTCAAAATTAAATATTAATATTAAACTTTTGCTACATTATAGCAAACTTTTTCTATTCTTTTCTGTTCAAATCTGAAGATATAATATATCTATCTGTAACACTGAATCACTATGGCAATAATTCTCAAAGGAAGTGGCTGCGTTTAAGAATTATCAACTATGTTCCATGAAAGGCTTTTGATAATCCTACACGATATCAGAAAAGCTTTCTAAAATGACACAGAAAGAATATCAATAAACTCTTACCTGTTCTGGCATAGCTCCATGTTCAATTCCAGTCTTCAATAATCTGTAGCAATTACCAAACAGATCCCATTTTGTGAGATCATGAGCACTAAAATAAACAAAAATGCATTAACTTTATTCTAGAGTGGAGGAAGGTTTAAATTTGTTGAGCTCAGTTTCAATGGGGGAAGAATAAAGTAACTTCATTTTCTAGTAGAACTGTAAAAGTTCCATAAGGAAATGTTCAAGTCCTCAAACTTAGAAAGAAAAAGAGAAAGAGGGAGAAGGAGAGGGAGAAAAAAACAAAGAAAGAAAGAAAAAAAGAAGGAAGGGGGGAATGAGAGGGGGAGAAGAGAAGAGGGAGACGGGTAGAGAAAGACGGAGTGGAAGCTGATATTAGGAATTCATTAAAAGAAATCAAAAACAATAAAACTTCATATGTTAAAGTGAAGGTTACCATTTCTTTCTTTCTAGTATGTTTTAAAGCACATTTAAACAAATTCATTCAGAATTTCAAAGTATAAATACATGCATATTTTTGAAAAAGAGATTTGTATTCACGAGATGGAGATAAATAAAGACAAAGTCAGGGTAAAGGAAATATGGCACAGTTCCAAAACTTTAGTGTAGCTATTTACATGTGCTGAGGACTTCTGAATGAGATAACACTGACAGTGTAAATTCTCATGAGCTCTGCTACTAAAAATAGCACAATTACTCACTGTCAATTTTTATTTTCAAACGTCAAAATATTTTCTTAAATAGGAGTTTTGACACTGGTTGTCAACTTTTATTTTCAGATGTCAAAATATTTTTTCAAATAAGAGTTTGTTTCTCCATGGAATTCCAAAAATGTACTTGTGTATACAGAAAAGGCTTAGATTTTAGACACTGCTTTTGAAATCTGAAGTATTCATCAAAGTAAGGGCTACGCCTAAACATGCTTTTTCACAACAAAGTTCTTTATTTTCCTTGCTTTATGGAGAAGATAAGCATGTTTCATTACAAGGGATATGCAAATTACAATTTGAAAATGACACCTATTTCATTGATCTGAGCCTTTTTTTCCTTATTCAAATCCAACAGTTCTGTCTACATAGTAAGAACACAATAATAAACAAACTAGACAAACAAGGACAATTCAGGAAAAAAAGCTTATAGAAATAATTTTGTGGCTTTCTCCAAAGCTGTGATTTTTATTTAGTAAGATTTCTAAGAGCTATCAACTGAAAATTATACCTTTAAAAACTCTAGCTTGCAGAATAAGCCCATCTAATTTGTTAATTATACTGATTATCTTAAACTTTTACAGTGTACAGTGTACATTCACTACACTGAATGATAAATCTTACTCCTTAAGTAATCAAATTATAATAAAAACTCATAATTTATCTGTAGGAAATCTGAATAATAAAAACATCACAACATCTCAATATTTCTCTAAAATTTCCCAGTGTTACATGGATGTTAAACATTAAAATCAGTTTGTTTTATGTTGACTAATATAGGTTATTCATTAAATCTACTTTAAATAAAATGACATACTTGTGGAAAGAGGTTAACCGCTTTAATGTAGAAAGAACATTGTAAATATCATCATCATCAGCTTCTTCTCCCTATAAAAAAAACAGCAGACAGTACCTTAATACCATAAATTTACTCATCCTCAAATTCACATGGAAGTCTATTAATACTTACTGCCTAAAGAAAAATTCTTTTTTATTATATAAATAGTATATATTCACTGTTGATAAATGAGAAAATACAAATAAGCAAAAAAACAAAAAGTAAAAAACACCCATAAGCCCAACACCCAGAAATAACCACTTTTGCATTTTAAACAATGTCATAAATGTGACTTCGTACAATTTTCTGATTAATACCTTTGGATAAATTCCTTGAAACTGCTGAGTGAAAGGATAGGTAGTTTAAAGATTTTATTGGTTATTTCAAAGATTTTACTGATTGTCAGTTACATCTGCAACTTCAAAATCACAATGAAAATCAAAAAATGGTTGAAAAAAATTAAAATTAAAAATTAAAGTAGGGGAAAACTGATTACATGGATTAAAAGTAAATCCTATCAGCCTGGCCGTCAGGACATACAAAGCTGTGGGAATTCCAGATTGCCTTACATAGATTGAAAGGAGAGGGCAAGAGACAGGAATCACAGAAATAATTATAAAAATAACCAGTTGGAGATGCTTGCTGCTATCTTAGGCACACCACTGGTAAGCAGCTATCCTTTATAAGCACACAATTTTTATGTTCTATTCATTAGCACGTAATAGTTCAATAATATTAAAATGCAAATTAGGCCCCAGGAATAGAAAATGAAAAAATGACTTAAGAAAAGTCAGACCTTTTTTAAAAGAGAAAAAAAAAGTCTGTCTTTTATGAAACAGATTTTTAAAATAAAAATGAAGTGTAACTGAGGTTGATCTTCATAAAATGAACAACTGCAATAATGCTGCTATGTTTTGAAAGTAGAGAATTCTACTAGATTTTATTTTAAAATGGAAACAATTTAAAACTCAGCTACCTTGAAAAATTATTAGCCAAAATCATTATATGTACACATTAACTTTAAAACAGACCTCTTGCAATAGATCTTCCACAGAATGATTGAATCGATCTACAAATTCATCAATCAGTTGGCTTCGAGCTATGTCAACTCTGTTCTGGATGGTATACTCTTCACTGCATAAGATGCTATAGGTTTTACTGCAGGCTTCTAGAACATCTGATTCTATGTGTTTCTCCACAACAAATTTAATCTGTTTTAGTAAAGCATCTAGATGCTGAGGAGGAAAAAAAGAAAAACTATGATATTTAGATTAACAAAAATTTAAAAAAAGCATCTGTCATATAACAAGTAAGCCTATATATTACATGAAAATAAAATAATTCAGTTAATAAAACTGACTATAATAGCAGAATTTCAATTTTATAGTGTCTTACCTTTTCCATTCTACCTGTGCTATAAATTTCTAGATCAAAATACTGTGGGATTTGTAGCAAGTTTGCTACCTTCTCTGCATCTGCAGAATACTAGAAGGAGAAGCAAAGAAAACAAAGTAACTACTTTAATAGTACAGCGTAATAAGCAAACTCAGTGGCATATTATCACAAAACTGTAAATGAAACTGTACCTTTGATAGCAACATAGGCAGTGTGATGATAAAATGCTCAGTCAATTTGTTTCTATCATCAATCTGAGTTTTCCTTTCTTTGGCAGTTAGCACCTAGAAATAAATTTAAATGGGCAAAGAAGAGTGTCATGTACTAATTTATAAATCTAGAATGTTACAAAGATGATGAAGCACTGGCAGATAATATAACAGAGAATTTTCAGAAAAGCTTATTAACAAACTACTAAAATAAATGTATCTAGTTTTATTCAAATTACTTTATTACTATTACTTTATTAAATAGCTACTTATTTTAGATAAGTTACTACTTGTTTAAGTAAAAACAAAAACATTTCTAAAAAACCAGTTATGAATATAAAAATACTGGAACCAATGGAGAAATAATTTTTCTAGAGTTTTAATCTCAATATGTTAACAGTTATCTCCCCTAGGTTAAATAAACTATTCTAAAAGTACTTTAGCAAGTAATCCTTTTTTAATACCATCAGCAGCTAGTAAATTTTCACTTATTTTTAAAGCATATACTAACGATGTCTCTGGACTCATTTATATTTGATTGTTCTTGTAATTAAGCCATAAATCTGTTAGGCAATAATCAAGACAGAGGGGTACAGCCTGTGATCACTGAACAGATTAGAGCCCTTCACCTTAGCCTGTATTCAACTAGCTAAACTATAGGTGGTTCCAAAAATAAAATACTAAAATGCAGGCTCAGTTAGGATAATTATTTTCCCAAAGTATTCTGCAGTTTATTATCTTGAAGGAATTTACCATCATAATGTTGAATGGTTTTATGGGACAGAAACATTCCAATGTAAATTGCCACTTTATAAATGTAAACCCCAATGTTTGAGAATGTATGAAAGAATAGGGCCTCCTATCTGATTCTTCTTTCAGGTTGCTTTTCAACCTCTTAAACATATAAAGTAAACATTTTGGAATGATCTACCACCAAGTGCCATGTTTAGTTCTGCACAAAGCAATTAAAGGGGCTACATGTAAAGTGAAATATGTATCTAGAAATGTATGCAGGATATTGAGAAGTCTTGAAATTCATTTGACAATGTAGGAAAGGTCTAAGGATGTGGACTTTAGGGTAACAGCTATTTTGATTAAACGGTCATTGTGTCAGGCACTCTACACACATGAACTCATTTAATCCTCACAATATCTCCGATGGGACAGCAAAAATGGCATAATACCTATGAAGGGGAATTTGCCAATATCCAACAAAATTGTATACATATTTTTCCTTTGCCCCAAGCAGTCCCACTTTAGCAATCTACCCCACCAACACACCTGGTACAAGTACGAAATGACACACTATTATTTGCTGCACATTATTTCCAGCAAAAGACTGACCCAAAAGACTCTCAATATTATATCCACATAATAGATCATATATAGCCATAAGAAAATGAAGCTCTCCAAATAAAGTTATGGAGTAATACCCAGGATATACTGTTAAATTAAAACGTAAGGCACAGAACACCATATAAAGTATGCTATTCTTTGTAGGAGACAGGAGATTGAAACGGAGGAGAATGGAGAATAAGAATACACATATTTGTACGTGTGCATGCATTCATCTATATTTGCAGAATGAAACACTGGAAGGATAGACCAAAAACAAATAAAAATGGTTACTGGTAGGTAGCAAAGGGGTGTAGAGGGAGGCATATAAGAAAGACATCTCTAAATATATATATATTTTTTAACATGGTTTTGACTTTTTAACTATGTAAATTTTTTACATATTTCCAAAAAAAAAAAAAATAGAAAACATAAAAGTAAAGAGGTGAAAACCCTCTTATGCTAAATTTAAGTCAGAAATATCAATATGAATGCGTGATTTAAACATATGTGTATATATATAGAAATATATATATTTCTTAGCTCTGTGTACGAATGGTGCCTAGCAGAAATGATAACCAATTGACAATGAGTAACCCTAGTAACAAGATTTTGATCTTTACACATTACTCTATATCAAAAGGAACAAGGGCTCGTGGGAGATTCCTGTGCTAGGGTAATGTAGTATCAGCCTACAAGGTGACTCCAAATTGACCATTGTCTCCTGGTATTCATGCCCTTAATATAATCTCTTCTGAAAATGAATAAGGCTGACGTGTAATCTAAGGAATATTGTGGGAATTATATTGTATGACTCTTGAGGTCATAAAACACACACAAGTGTCCACCTTACTCTCTTTTGGACCATTCCTTCTGGGGGAGGCTGGCAGACTTGAAACAGTCCTACTGAGAGGTCAACATGGTAAGGATCTAAGGCCTCCTACCAACAATCAACACTAACTTGCCAACCATGTGAAAGAACTGTTATGGAAGAAGCAAATTTACTATCAAGACTTCAGAGGTTAAAGCTCTGCCTAACATCTTAAGTGCAACCCTATGAGAGAATCTAAACCAAACTGACAGCTAAGCCACTCACAAATTTCTGACCCACAGAAACTATATGAGACCATGAATATTTTAAGCCTCTAAGTTTTGAAGTATGGTAGTCCCCCTCTATCCATGTGGGATACATTCCAAGACTCCCAGCAGATGTCTGAAACTGCAGATCATTCCGAACCCTATATATACTGTGAATTGGTACAGCCACTATGGAGAACAGTATGGAGGTTCCTTAAAAAACTACAAATAGAACTACCATATGACCCAGCAATCCCACTACTGGGCATATACCCTGAGAAAACCATAATTCAAAAAGAGTCATGTACCACAATGTTCATTGCAGCACTATTTACAATAGCCCGGATATGGAAACAACCTAAGTGCCCATCATCGGATGAATGGATAAAGAAGATGTGGCACATATATACAATGGAATATTACTCAGCCATAGAAAGAAACAAAATTGAGCTATTTGAAATGAGGTGGATGGACCTAGAGTCTGTCATACAGAGTGAAGTAAGTCAGAAAGAGAAAGACAAATACCGTATGCTAACACATATATATGGAATTTAAGGAAAAAAAATATCATGAAGAACCTAGGGGTAAGACAGGAATAAAGACACAGACCTACTAGAGAATGAACTTGAGGATACGGGGAGGGGGAAGGGTAAGCTGTGACAAAGCGAGAGAGTGGCATGGACATATATACACTACCAAACGTAAGGTAGAGAGCTAGTGGGAAGCAGCCGCATAGCACAGGGAGATCAGCTCGGTGCTTTGTGACCACCTAGAGGGGTGGGATAGGGAGGGTGGGAGGGAGGGAGATGCAAGAGGGAAGAGATATGGGAACATATGTATATGTATAACTGATTCACTTTGTTATAAAGCAGAAACTAACACACCATTGTAAAGCAATTATACTCCAATAAAGATGTAAAAAAAAAACCATGCCTATGATAAAGTTAATTGATAAATTAGGCATAGTAAGAGATTAACAAAAACAACTAATAAAATAGGACAATTATAACAATATACTGTAATAAAAGTTATGTGAATGTGGTCTCTCTCTCTCTCTCAAAATATCCTGTATAAATTTAACACCTTTTCCATCTTAACTAAGAACTCATCAAGCACTGTGGCTATCACTTTTGCAGTTTGAGGTGTGACAGCAAAACTAATAGGAATTTCTTTTTCCTTCCTCACAACTTCAGATAGAAATCTATTCTTAACGAAGATCTTAGCAAACTCAGCATATGATTTTTTTCTTTCCTTGTTAAGTCTAGAACTTTCACCTATTCACTTAAAGGAGGCACTTACGGCTTCTCTTTGATATATCCGAATTGCCAGCATCACTACTCTTGGGCATTCAGGCGATATTAAGTAAAATAAGGGTTACTTGAACACAAACACTGCAATACTGTGACAGTCAATCTGATGACCTACAACAACCACTAAGTGACTAACTGGTGGGATACACTGGACAATGGTATGATTCAACGTCCCAGGCAGGATGGAGAGGGACAAAGCTGGATGGCATGAGATTTCATCATGCTTCTCATAACAACAAGCAACTTCAAACTTATCAACAGATTACTTTCGGAATTTTCCATTTAATATTTTTGGATCATAGCTGACTGGTAACTGAAACTGTGCGAAGAGAAACCATGGGTAAGGGACCACTACTGTAATTTCTTTTACTCAGGAATAGATAACTAACATAAGCAATAAAGGTAGAAAGTGAGACTGGGACATTTTGCTCTGAAAGAAAGCATTCAAAAGATGATGACATGTCAAAATAATAAGAAATTAGCCTGAAGGGGCTGTCATTCAAAATTGGGACATAACATATTCTTAAAACTTTTATTTTGGAAAATTTCAAAAACACTCATTTTGTCATTATTGTTTCATCAATTTTCCTAAAGGTTTTTTTCTTCCATAGCATTTTAAAATTTTAAATGTCTTTATTGGAGTATAATTGCTTTACAATGGTGTGTTAGTTTCTGCTTTATAACAAAGTGAGTCAGCTATACATATACCTATATCCCCGTATCTCCTCCCTCTCACCCTCCCTATCTCACCCCTCTACGTGGTCACAAAGCACCGAGCTGATCTCCCTGTGCTATGCGGCTGCTTCCCACTAGCTATTTTATACTTGGTAGTGTATATATGTCAATGCCACCCTCTCACTTCCTCCCAGCTTACCATTCCCCCTCCCCGAGTCCTCAAGTCCACTGGCTATGTCTGTATCTTTATTCCCATCCTGCCCCTAGGTTCTTCATAATTTTTTTTTTTTTAGATTCCATATATATGTGTCAGCATACGGTATTTGTTTTTCTCTTTCTGACTTACTTCACTCTGTATGACAGACTCTAGGTCCATCCACCTCACTACAAATAACTCAACTTCGTTTCTTTTTATGGCTGAGTAATGTTCCATTGTATATATGTGCCACATCTTCTTTACCATTCATCTGTCGATGGACACTTAGGTTGCTTCCATGTCCTGGCTATTGTAAACAGAGCTGCAATGAACACTGTGGTACATGACCCTTTTTTGAATTATGGCTTTCTCAGGGTATATGCCACGTAGTGGGACTGCGGGGTCGTATGGTAGTTCTATTTTTAGTTTTTTAAGGAAACTCCATATTGTTCTCCATAGTGGCTCTATCAATTTACATTCTCACCAACAGTGCAAGAGGGTTCTCGTTTCTGCACAACCTCTCCAGCATTTATTGCTTGTAGATTTTTTTGATGATGGCCATTCTGATAGGTGCGAGGTGATACCGCATTGTGGTTCTGAGTTGCATTTCTCTAATGATTAGTGATGTTGAGCATCCTTTCATAGGTTTGTTGGCAATCTGTATATCTTCTTTGGAGAAATGTCTATTTAGGTCTTCTGCCCATTTCTGGATTGGGTTGTTTTTTTGATATTGAGCTGCATGAGCTGCTTGTATATTTTGAAGATTAATCCTTTGTCAGTTGCTTCGTTTGCAAATATTTTCTCCCATTTGAGGGTTGTCTTTTCGTACTGTTTATGGTTTCCTTTGCTGTGCAAAAGCTTTTAAGTTTCTTTAGGTCCCATTGCTTTATTTTTATTTCCATTTCTCTAGGAGGTAGGGCAAAAAGGATCTTGCTGTGATTTATGTCATAGAATGTTCTGCCTATGTTCTCCTCTAAGAGTTTGATAGTGTCTGGTGTTACACTTAGGTCTTTAATCCATTTTGAGTTTATTTTTGTGTATGGTGTTAGGAAGTGTTCTAGTTTCATTCTTTTACATGTAGCTGTCCAGTTTTCTCAGCACCACTTATTGAAGAGGCTGTCTTTTCTCCATTGTACATTCTTGCCTCCTTTACCAAAAATAAGGTGACCATATGTGCGTGGGTTTATCTCTGGGCTTTCTATCCTGTTCCATTGATCTATATTTCTGTTTTTGCTCCAGCACCATACTGCCTTGATTACTGTAACTTTGTAGTATAGTCTGAAGTCAGGGAGCCTGATTCATCCAGCTCCGTTTTTCTTTCTGAAGATTGCTTTGGCTATTCGGGGTCTTCTGTGTTTCCATACAAATTGTGAAATTTTTGGTTCTAGTTCTGTGAAAAATGCCATTGGTAGTTTGATAGGAATTGCACTGAATCTGTAGATTGCTTTGGGTAGTATAGCCATTTTCACAATGTTGATTCTTCCAATCCAAGAACATGGTATACCTCTCCATCTGTTTGTATCATCTTAAATTTCTATCATCAGTGTCCTATAATTTTCTGCATACAGGTCTTTTGTCTCCTTAGGTATGCTTATACCTAGGTATTTTATTCTTTTTGTTGCAATGGTAAATGGGAGTGTTTCCTTAATTTCTCTTTCAGATTTTTCATCATTGCTGTATAGGAATGCAAGGGATTTCTGTGCATTAATTTTGTATCCTGCTACTTTACCAAATTCACTGCTTAGCTCTAGTAGTTTTCTGGTAGCATCTTTAGGATTCTCTATGTATAGTATCATGTCATCTGCAAACAGTGACAGCTTTATTTCTTCTTTTCCAGTTTGGATTTATTTTATTTCTTTTTCTTCTCTGATTGCTGTGGTTAAAACTTCCAAAACTATGTTGAATAATAGTGGTGAGAGGGGCAACCTTGTCTTCTTCCTGATCTTACTAGAAATGGTTTCAGTGTTTCACCATTGAGAACGATGTTGGCTGTGGTTTTGTCATATATGGCCTTTACTGTGTTGAGGAAAGTTCCCTCTATGCTTACTTTCTGGGGATTTTTTTTATCCTAAATGGGTGTTGAATTTTGTTGAAAGCTTTTTCTGCCTCTACTGAGATGATCATATGGTTTTTATCCTTCACTTTGTTAATATAGTGTATCACATTGATTGATTTGCCTATATTGAAGAATCCTTGCATTCCTGGGAAAAACCCCACTTGATCATGGTGTATGATCCTTTTAATGTGCTGTTGGATTCTCTTTGCTAGTATTTTGTTGAGGATTTTTGCATCTATGTTCATCAGTGATATTGGCCTGTAGTTTTCTTACTTTGTGACATCTTCGTCTGGTTTTGGTATCAGGGTGATGGTGGCTTCGTAGAATGAGTTTGGGAGTGTTCCTCCCTCTGCTATATTTTGGAAGAATTTGAGAAGGATAGGTGTTAGCTCTTCTCTAAATGTTTGACAGAATTTGCCTGTGAAGCCATCTGATCCTGGGCTTTTGTTTGTTGGAAGATTTTTAATCAGAGTTTCAATTTCAGTGCTTGTGATTTTTCTGTTTATATTTTCTATTTCTTCCTGGTTCAGTCTCAGAAGGTTGTGCTTTTCTAAGACTTTGTCCATTTCTTCCAGATTGTCCATTTATTGGCATATAGTTGCTTGTAGTAATCTCTCATGAACCTTTGTATTTCTGCAGTGTCAGTTGTTACTTCTCCTTTTTCATTTCTAATTTTATTGATTTGAGCCTTCTCCCTTTTTTTCTTGATGAGTCTGGCTAATGGTTCATCAATTTTGTTTATGTTCTCAAAGAACCAGTTTTTCATTTTATTGATCTTTGCTATTGCTTCCTTCATTTCTTTTTCATTTATTTCTGATCTGATTTTTATGATTTCCTTCCTTCCGCTAACTTTGGGGTTTTTTTGTTCTTCTTCCTCTAATTGCTTTAGGGGTAAGGTTAGGTTGTTTATTTGAGATGTTCCCTGTTTCCTGAGGTAGGATCGTATTGCTATACACTTCCCTCTTAGAACTCCTTTTGCTGCAACCCATAGGTTTTGGGTTGTCGTGTTTTCATTGTCATTTGTTTCTAGGTATTTTTGATTTCCTTTTTGATTTCTTCAGTGATCTCTTCATTATTTAGTGTATTGTGTAGCCTCCATGTATTTGTATTTTTTACAGAATTTTTCCTGTAATTGATATCTAGTCTCATAGCGTTGTGGTTGGAAAAGATACTTGATATGATTTCAACTTTCTTAAATTTACCAAGGCTTGATTTGTGACCCAAGATATAATCTATCCTGGAGAATGTTCCATGAGCACTTGAGCAGAAAGTGTATTCTGTTGTTTTTGGATGGAATGTCCTATAAATATTAAGTCTATCTTCTTTAATGTATCATTTAAAGCTTTTGTTTCCTTAGTTTCATCTTGGATGATCTGTCCATTGGTGAAAGTAGGGTGTTAAAGTCCCCTACTATGACTGTGTTACTGTCGATTTCCCCTTTTATGACTGTTAGCATTTGCCTTATGTATTGAGGTGCTCCTATGTGGGGTGCATAAATATTTACAAATTGTTGTATCTTCTTCGTGGACTGATCCCTTGATCACTATGTAGTGTCCTTCTCTGTCTCTTGTAATAGTCTTTAAGTCTATTTTGTCTGATATGAGAATTGCTACTCCAGCTCTTCTGTTTTCCATTTGCATGGAATATCTTTTTCCATGCTCTCACTTTCAGTCTGTATGTGTCCCTAGGTCTGAAGTGGGTCTCTAGTAGACAGCATATATACAGGTCTTGTGTTTGTATCCATTCAACCAGGCTATGTTTTTTGTTTGGAGCATTTAATCCATTTACATTTAAGGTAATTATGGATATGTATGTTCCTATTACCATTTTCTTAATTGTTTTGGGTTTGTTATTGTAGGTCTTTTCCTTCTCTTGTGTTTCCTGCCTAGAGGAGTGCCTTTAGCATTTGTTGTAAAGCTACTTTGGTGGTGCAGAATTCTCTTAGCTTTTGCTTGTCTGAAAAGGTGTTAATTTCTCTGTCGAATCTGAGTAAGATCCTTGCTGGGTAGAGTAATTTTGGTTGTAAGTTCTTCCCTTTCATCACTTTAAATATGTCCTGCCACTCCCTTCTGCCTTGCAGAGTTTCTGCTGAAAGATCAGCTGTTAACCTTATGGGGATTCCCTTGTGTGTTATTTGTTGCTTTTTCCTTGCTGCTTTTAATATTTTGTCTTTGTGTTTAATTTTTGAGAGTTTGATTAATATGTGTCTTGGCATGTTTCTCCTTGGATTTATCCTGTATGGAACACTCTGTGCTTCCTGGACTTGATTAACTATTTCCTTTCCCATCTTAGGGAAATGTTCAACTATAATCTCTTCAAATATTTTCTCTGTCCCTTTCTTTTTCTCTTCTTCTTCTGGGACCCCTGTAGTTTGAATGTTGGTACATTTAATGTTGCCCCACAGGTCTCTGAGACTGTCCTCAATTCTTTTCATTCTTTTTTCTTTATTCTGCTCTGCAGTAGTTATTTCCACTGTTTTATCTTCCAGGTCACGTATCCGTTCTTCTGCTTCAGTTATTCTGCTATTGATCCTTTCTAGAGAATTTTTAATTTCATTTATCATGTTGTTCATCACTGTTTGTTTGCCCTTTAGTTCTTCTAGGTCCTTGTTAAACATATGTTGTATTTTTCCATTCTATTTCCAAGATTTTAGATCATCTTTACTATCATTTCTCTGAATTCTTTTTCAGGTAAACTGCCTATTTCCTCTTCATTTGTTTGGTCTGTAGGTTTTTACCTTGCTCCTTCATCTGCTGTGTTTCTCTGTCTTCTCATCTTGCTTAACTTACTGTGTTTGGGGTCTCCTTTTCGCAGGCTGCATGTTCGTAGTTCCTGTTGTTTTGGTGTCTGTCCCCAGTGTCTAAAGTTGGTTCAGTGGGTTGTGTCAGCTTCCTGGTGGAGGGGACTAGTGCCTGTGTTCTGGTGGATGAGGCTGGATCTTGTCTTTGTGGTGGGCAGGATCGCGTCCGGTGGTGTGTTTTGGGGTGTCTGTGACCTTATTATGATTTTAGGCAGCCTCTCTGCTAATGGGTGGGGGTTGTGTTCCTGTCTTGCTAGTTGTTTTGCTAGGGTATCCAGCATTGTAGCTTGCTGGTCATTGAGTGGAGCTGGGTCTTAGCGTTGAGATGTACATCTCTGGGAGAGCTTTCACCATTTGATACGTGGAGCTGGGAGGTCTCTTGTGGACCAGTGTCCTGTACTCGGCTCTCCAACCTTAAAGGCACAGGCCTGACACCTGGCTGGAGCTCCAAGACCCTGTGAGCCACATGGAAAAAGAGAAAAAGGAAAAAAATATATGTATCATTGCTCCCAAAGTCCACCGCCTGAATTTTGGGCTGATCCGTTGTCTATTCAGGTATTCCACAGATGCAGGGTACATCAAGTTGACTGTGGAGATTTAATCCGCTGCTCCTGAGGCTGCTGGGAGAGATTTCCCTTTCTCTTCTTTGTTTGCACAGCTCCTGGGGTTTAGCTTTGGATTTGGCCCTGACTCTGCGTGTAGGTCTCCTGAGGGCGTCTGTTCTTCGCTCAGACAGGGTGGGGTTAAAGTAGTAGCTGATAGGGGGCTCTGGTTCACTTAGGCCAGTTGGAGGGAGGGGTACGGAATGTGGGGTGAGCCTGCGGCAGCAGAGGCCAGCATGATGTTGCAACAGCCTGAGGTGCGCCTGTGCTCTCCTGGGGAAGTTGTCCCTGGATCACAGGACCCTGGCAGTGGAGGGCTGCACAGGCTCCTGGGAGGGGAGGTGTGGATAGTGACCTGTGCTTGCACACAGGCTTCTTGGTGGCTGCAGCAGCAGCCTTAGCGTTTCATGTGTGTCTGGTGTCCGCACTGATAGCCGCGGCTTGCAGCTGTCTCTGGAGCTAGTTTAGGAGGTGCTGTGAATCCCCTCTCCTTGAGCACCCCGAAACAATGGTCTTCTGTAGCATTTTAAGGCAAGTTCTTTTTATATCATTTCACTCCTAATATTTAATTATGTCTCTAACAGATGAAGATGCAAGAATAATTAAGCTTTGCATCTCCAACAAAATTAAACAATAATTCCTTATTATCATTTCATACCCAGTCCTTTGTTTTCTCAGTCTCTACTTTTTGGAGTCTTCCCTATATTCGTATTTAATGTAATGTTTAATATGGTTAAATTTATGTCAGCCATTGGGCTATTTGTTATCTCTATATCTTATGTCTTTTTTTCTCCCCTCTCTTCATCCTTTACTGCCTTCTTTGCAGTTAAACATTTTTTAGTGTGCTATTACAATTTCTCTGTTGGTTTCATTTCCCTTTTTTAGGTATGAGTAGTTACTCTAGGGATTACAATATACTTCTTCAACTTATTACAACTAACTTCAGATTAATAATGAATTAATTATAGCAAAATACAGCAATTTTACTCCAAGAGAGTTCTATTTCCTTTACCCTTATTTGTGCTATCTCACATATCTATATATATTATAATCTTAATACTACAGTGCTATAATTGTTGCTTTAAATAATCTCATGTCTCTTTAAAAATTAAAAAAAAATACTATACAAAGCCTTTTTTTTTTTTTTTTTTTTTTTTGCAGTATGCGGGCCTCTCGTTGTGGTCTCTCTCATTGTGGAGCACAGGCTGCGGACGTGAAGGCTCAGCGGCCATGGCTCATGGGCACAGCCGCTCCGCGGCATGTGGGATCTTCCCGGACTGGGGCACGAACCTGTGTCCCCTGCATCGGCAGGTGGATCCTCAACCACTGCGCCACCAGGGAAGCCCTACACAGCCTTTTATATCCACCCACATATTTACCATTTCTGGTACTCTCTATTTCCTCCTGTGGATTAGAGTTTCCATTCTTTATAGCTGGAAGGACTTCTTTTAGTATTTCTTCTAAGGCAGGTCTTCTAACATGTCTCTCAATCTTTGTTTATATGGGAATGTTTTTATTTTCACTTTCATACGTGAAAGATAATTTTACTGGATTTAGAATTCCTGGTTGGCAATTTTGTTTTCTTTTGGTGATTGTCATTCTACTGTCTTCTGGGCTTAACTACTTCTGATAAGTCAACTGCTAATCCTATTGCTGTTGTCCTCCACATGAGTTATTTTTTTTCTTACAGCTTTCAATATTTTTTGTCTTTAGCTTTTAACAGTGTGACTACCCTGTGTCTAGAGGTAGATATTTTGTGTTTATACTATTCGGATTTTCTTAAATTTCTTGGACCTGTGGATTAACATTTGCCATCAAATTTGGGAAGTGTTTGGCAATTCTTAAAATGTTTTTCCTTCCTTTTCCTTCTCTCACTCCTTTTTGTAGGACTCCATTACACAAATTTGGTGACTTGATGTTGTTTCACACATTTCTTAGGCTCTGTTCATTTCTCTTCACCTTTTTTCCTGTTCTTTTTCCAGAATGAATAATTTCTATTAATCTTTCTTGTCCACTGTTTCTTCTGTCATCTCAAATCTGTTGAGCTTATCTAATAAATTTTAAATTTCTGTTACTGTACTTTTCAACTCATGAACTTTCATTTGATAAATTGGAATTACTGAGATTCCTTATTTATTGTTATCTTTTCCTGTAATTCTCTGAACATATTTTCCTATAATTCTTTGAACATATTTATAAAAAAGGGCTCGGAAGTATGTGCTAAACCCAACAATTGCACCTACTGAGAAAACATTTCTACTGTCTACTTTTTTCCCCTGAGTATGGCCACATTTTACTGTGTTTTTTTTTGCATGGTTCCAATTTTTCTGGAAAAGTGGACATTTTTTGATAATATTCTGTAATAATTATGTATTTAAAAAATATTTTTCTAAGTGTCATTTTAATAAATTAAACTTAAACTGTGTAATTTGTCTCTCCCATGATGTGTGGCTTCTGTTGGGAATTTTTATTTTTTAGCGTGTCTTCCTGGGAGTCTCCTCTGTGTTTCAATAGATCACTAGTCAGCCAATGATTTGGGTAGAGGTGGTGCTCAAATGATCCAAATTTATAAGGCTCCTCGCCTCTGAGACCTGATCTGTTGTGGGATAGAGAGCATATTCAAACTTCAGCCACTGTGTAAGTTTGCTTGACTTTTATTTTCCATTGGGTTCTCTCTCTCAGGTTTCCCAGTCAGCCAGGGATGTATGAAGAGTTTATTAATCCTTTTATGGCTTTCTCATTTCTAGCATTTTTTGTTAGATTCTTGGCTGGTTCACTATTCTTACCAACTTGCAGACACAATCTCTGAATATCACAGGTACAGGATTTCCTTGTTTCTGCCATTTCTAGTTGACAAAGCTGTGGATTTTTTCCCATTTGTCCCATATTGAGTCTGCTCCCTTGACAGCAAAGTTGCTGGTTTTTACATACAGTGCCACTCTGGTAAAATTACAGATGTCACCAATCAAGCCTGTGGGTTCTGTGTATACTGTAACCCTAGGCAGGAAGGCTGTAGACTCAATCCTACAGCTTTAACCTGAAGCTTCAGCAGTTTTCCAAGAATACAAGCACACCTCATTCTTATGTTTTGCAGATATTGCTTTTTTGAAGAAAACAAATTGGAACTTTGTGACAGCCCTGTGTTGAGCGAGTCTATTGGTACCATTTTCCCAACAGCATTTGCTCATTTTGTGTTTGTGTGTCTGTTTCTGTGCCACATTTGGTAATTCTTGCAATATTTCAAACTTTTTCATCATTATTATTATACCTGTTACGGTGATCTGTGATCAATGATCTTTGATGTTACCATTTAATTGCTTTGGGGTGCCAGAAACTGCACCCATATAAAATGGGGAACTTACTTGATAAATGTTGTGTCCCACTGCTCCACCAACTAGCTGTTCCCCCATCTTTTCCCCCTTCCTGAGACTCAACAGTATTGAAATCAGGCCAACTAACAACCTTACTAACCCCTAATAAGCCTCTAAGTGTTCAGGTGAAAAGAAGAGCCACACATCTCTTGTTTTAAATCAAAAGCTAGACATGATTAAGCTCAGTGGGGAAGGCATGTTGAAAGGCCAAAAGCTAGGCCTCTTGAGTCAAACAGTTAGCCAACTTGTGAATGCAAAGGAAAAGTTCATGAAAGAAATAAAAAGTGCTACTCCAGTGAATACATGAATGATAAGAAAGTGAAACAGCCTTATTGCTGATATGGAAGAAGTTTTAGTGATCTGGATAGAAGATCGAACCAACCACAACATTCCATTAAGCCAAAGCCTAATCCACAGCAAGGCCCTCACTCTCTTAAATTCTATGAAAGCTGAGAGAAGTGAGGAAGCTGCAGAAGAAAAGGCTGAATCTAGTTCATGAGATTTAAGAAAAGAAGCCATCTCTATAACATGAGTTCAAGGTGAGGCAGCAACTGCTGATGTAGAAGTTGCAGCAAGTTAACCAGAAGATCTAGCTAAGTTAATTAATGAAGGTGCCTACACTAAACAAAAGATTTGCAGTATAGACAAAACAGCATTATATTAAAAGAAGATGCCACGTAGGATTTTCATAGCTATACATTTGGTGACTTTAAGTTGAAGCCAATGCTCATTCGCTATTCTGAAAGCCCTAGGGCCCTTAGAAATATGCTCAATCTACTCTGCCTGTTCTCTATCAGTGGCACAACAAAGTCTGGGTGACAGCACATCTGTTTACAACATGGTTTAGTGAATATTTTAAGCCCACTGCTGAGACCTACTGCTCAAAGAAAAGATTCCCTTCAAAATATGACTGCTCACTGACAAAGCATCTGGTCACCCAAGAGCTCTGATGGAGGTGCACTATGAGAATAATGTTTTCATGCCTCCTAACACAATATCCATTTTGCAGCCCATTGATCAAGGAGTAATTCTGACTTTCAAGTTTCATTAGTAAAGAAAGAGATTTTGTAAGGCTATAGCTGCCATGGATAGTGATTCCTCTGATGGATCTGTGCAAAGTCCACTGAAAACTTTCTGGAAAGGATTCAGCGTCCTAGATGACACTAAGAATATTCATGATTCAAGGAGAAAAGGTAAAAATATCGACATTAACAGGAATTTGGCAGAAGTTGATTCCAATCCTCATGAATGACTTTGAGGGGTTCAAGATTTCAGCGGAGGAAGGAACTGCAGATGTGGTGAAAATAGAAAGAGAATTAGAATTCAATGCAGAGACTGAATATGTGATAAATCTCATGACAAAAACTTTAACAGATGAGGAGTTGCTTCTTATGGAGGAGCAAAGAAAGTGGTTTCTAGAGATGTAATCTACTCATGGTGAAAATGCCGTGATGACTGTTGAAATGACAACAAAGGATTTAGAATATTACATGAACTTAGTTGATAAAGAAGTGGCAGAGTTTGAAAGGTCTGACTCCAATTTTGAAAGAAGTTCTACTGTGGGTCAAATGCTATCAAACAGCATTGCATGCTACATAGAAATTGTTTGTGAAAGGAAAAGTCCATCAATGAGGCAAACCTCATTTTTGCCTTATTTTAAGAAACTGCTACCAGCAAAAAGATTGCAACTCGCTGAAGGCTCGGATGACAGCATTTTTTTTTAGCAATAAACTAGTTTTAAATTAAGGTATGCACATTGTTTTTCTAGGCATAAGGCATTGAGCACTTAATAGACTACTGTACAGTGTAAACACAACTTTTTATGCATCAAGAAACCAAAAAATTCATGTGACTAGCTTTATTGCAATATTTGCTTTATTATAATGGTCTGGAACGGAACCTACAATATCTCCAAGATATGCCCATAAATGCTTCTCAATTTGTTGTTTTATCTCTGGCTAATTTCCAGAGCCCTGATATGGGTTTTGATAGTTTTTCCAGTTTTACACTTTTTTTTTTTTTGGCAGAGAGGAATTGCCTACCTTTTCACACTACCAGAGCCAGTCTTTCCATCACGATTATCTCAATTCATCTTAAATAGCAATAACACCTGCATTATTAGCCCCATACTACAGGTAAGGAAATTAGCAAAGAAAATAGTCAACTGTCCAAAGATTACATAGATGTTAAGTGGAAGAGCCTCCAAAACTAGGCAGTTTGCCTTCAGAGCCTTTCTGTACCTTTAACAAGTATGAATGTGAAAATTCGTAAGATACTAGACTAGAAGCAGGCACAGGTGCTATAGAAGCATGGATGCAAAGAATCTATTTTGGTACCTGAGTAGACAGAATATAAGATGAACTACCACAGCATATATCATTTACAAAAAATATTCAAATATTTAAGACAGTTAATTACATTAAAAGCTTTCTTTTTTTGGTAGATTTCTAATATAACTTACTCTCTTGCCGGTACCCCTTCCCACTGGAGGATGTGCCTCAGCAGCTTGACGAATCGTACAAACCATTAGCTCTATAAGAGCACTCTCCTGACGGTCAGACATTGCTAAAGTGAAACAAAACACATTAGTATGAGTAGGTAGTTTTACAATAGCCATGTATCAAAACTGAGCACAATTATAAAAAACTGTAGTCTATTACTTCAAGACTAAAGTTCTATTCTTTGTCCTTTCCTTGTTTTAAGAATAATATGTGCTTGTCGTAAGTCAAACAAGAAAGAGATATACAAAGTAAAAAAGACAATAAACTCTGGTTTCTTCTAATACTTGGTCTCTTGTAATATACTTCTGAATTAGGCAATGCCAAAATTTTCCTTCTGTATCACTTCAAAGCTCATATATCTTTCTTTTACTTTTAGCAAAAAAAGAACATGCTATATCTTTTCAAAAAATTAACAGATTTTGAATATCTTTCAAGTCACATGACATGTACAAATAATTATGTTAAATAATTACAAGTTATTACATAATTTGTGTTCCACAATTTATTCAGCCTTCTCCTATTAACATGCAAATTTCCCCCAAATTTTTGTCACATTTACAAACAATGCAGTAATAAATATCATAAGTACACATGTATTTATGTAACTGATACTTTTATTTCTATAGAATAAATTTCAAGAGAGGGAGCAATGACTCAAAAGTTAAAATCTTGGTACTGACAAATCAAAAAGGTTACTTACTGCAATCCACACCTCCAACTGCAATGATGAGAATGTTTGGTTCCTCATATCCCTGCCAGCACTTGATGTTACAAGTCCCTTTAATGTTTGCCAATCCAATGATTGAAAATGGTATGTTATTTTGCTCCTGCCTAACTACTAAGTAGTGGAGTGTATTTTCTTGTTTATTAGTTTAAAATTTTTTGGAGATTTTTAATGTTTATTCTCTGCTAATTTTTCTATTGTTATTCACCTTTCTTGGATTCTTCTTTTTTTACATTTATTTATTTATTTATTTTTGACTGCGTTGGGTCTTTGTTGCTGTGCGTGGGCTTTCTCTAGTTGCGGCAAGTGGGGGCTACTCTTCGTTGCAGTGCACAGGCTTCTCGTTGCAGTGGCTTCTCTTGTTGCGGAGCACGGGCTCTAGGCGCACGGGCCTCAATAGTTGTGGCATGCAGGCTCAGTAGCTGTGGCTCATGGGCTCTAGAGCGCACGCTCAGTAGTTGTGGTGCATGGGCTCTAGAGCGCAGGCTCAGTAGTTGTGGTGCATGGGCTTAGTTGCTCCGTGGCATGTGGGATCTTAACGGACCAGGGATTGAACTAATGTCTCCTGCACTGGCAGGTGGATTCTTAACCACTGCATCACCAGGGAAGTCCCTAACTTTGTCTTAAATGATGCAAATATTTTCTCCCAGTTTGTTCTTTTGTTTTTAGACTCTTCATGGTATCTTTTGTCAGAAATTCTTAACTTCTACAAAGTCATATCTGTATTTATTTTTTTATGGCTTTCAGATTTCTCTTTTCTTTCCAGTTTTTTTGAGAGATAACTGACATACAATACAATATAGGTTTAAGTTGTACAGCATAATGATTTAACTTATATATATCGTGACATGATTATCCCAGTAAGCTTAGTTAACATCTATCATCTCATACTGATTAAAAAAAAAGGCTTCTGGGTTTCTTGTATTGCTTTCAAAGATCTCCTTTCTCCTAGAGATTATAGAAATATATTTTCTTCTCTCTCTGTCTCCATCTGTTGCTTGCTTTTACATCTTTAATCTGTCTGAAATTTATTTCTGCTGATAGTATCAAGTATGGGTCTGTTTATTCCCACCAGATGAGCAGTCAATTATGCCTCTACCATTATTAAATAAAACCAGCTTTCCCTGGTTTATTTGAAATGTCACCTTTAAACATGTTTTAGGTGCTTATATATACTTAGATCTATTTCTGGATTTTTTATTTAGTTTCACTAATCTATTTTTCTATTGCAAGGACACACTGTTTTGATTATAACAGCTTTATAATGTTATAATATACCTTAATGTGTAACTTAATTCAACTAATTTGAATATTTAGTTGAACAAATTTCCCTTATCTAGTCCTTTTCCTAAAAAATTTCTATAAAGCTAGTAGCAAACAATTAAATATTTTCTATGTGTAAGGCACGGTTATAAGTGATTTATATGTATTTATTTGTTTTATCCTCAAAACAATTCCAAGAGCTAGGAATTAATATCTTCACACTTTGAAGATTGGGAAAATGAGCCACGGAAAGGTTAAATAACTTTTCAAAGCACTCAGTAGTAGAGCCAAGATATGAACCCAGGTAGTCTGACTCCAAGGTCTATGCTCTTAAGCACTATGCTATACCACCTTTTTAAAATAAGCTTGAAATTCTACATTAACTTTTATTGTTTAATTTTATTAGAGTATAGTTGATTTGCAATGTTGTGTTAGTTTCAGGTGTACAGCAAAGTGAATCTGTTATACATATACATATATGCACTCTTTTTCAGATTCTTTTCCCATATAGGCCATTACAGAGTACTGAGTAGAGTTCCCTGTGCTATATAGTAGGTCCTTGTTAGTTATCTATTTTATATATAGTAGAGTGTATATGTCAATCCCAATCTTCCAATTTATCCCTCCCCCACCCACCCCACTGGTAACCATAAGTTTGTTTTCTATGTCTGTGACTCTTTTTCTGTTTTGTAGATAAGTTCATTTGTACCCTTTTTTTTAGATTCCACATATAAGCAATATCATATGATATTTGTCTTTCTCTGTCTGACTTACTTCACTCAGTCTATTTAATACCCTTTTTTTTAAAAATAAATTTATTTATTTTCTTTTTGGCTGCGTTAGGTCTTCGTTGCTGCACACAGGCTTTCTCTAGTTGCAGCAAGCGGGGGCTACTCTTAGTTGAGGTGTGTGGGCTTCTCGTTGCAGAGCATGGGCTCTGGGCACACAGGCTTCAGTAGCTGTGGCACGCAGGCTCAGTAGTTGTGGCTCACGGGCTCTAGAGAGCAGGCTTAGTAGTTGTGGTGCACGGACTTAGCTGCTCCACAGCATGTGGGATCTTCCTGGACCGGGGCTCAAATCCGTGTCACCTGCATTGGCAGGCGGATTCTTAACCACTGTGCCACCAGGGAAGTCCCAGTCTATATAAACTTTAAAATCATTTTGCTTAGTTCCTTCTCTCACCTCCCAGAACTCTCTCAAACCTACTGGAATTTGAACTGGTATTTTTAAGAAAATTATACATTACACTGGGAAGAACTGACATTTTAATAATCTTTTCAGCCAGGAACATGATATAGCTCTTCATTTATGATATCTTATTTGACATTATTTAATGAAACATTATGATTTTATTCACACTGATTCTGTACTTTTCTTGTTGAATTCATTCCTATGTATTTTTAAAGATACATTTTTGAGACTAATTTGAATAGTTTAATTTTATCTTTCTGTCTCCCTCTCTCCTTCCTCTCTGTTTTCTCTGTATACTTATTTATGTTAAAGACCAATTTAAAAAAAAAGACCAATAGATGTGGGGATTATAGAACTAGGCATAAATTAAAAGAAAAAAATATTAAGCTTTAGAAATTGAGAAGTTTGTACTGATTATTTCAAAATAAACTGCGACAACAGCAATGAAAAGGCAAACAAAGGCATAACATCTTATCCCTTATTCTGTACCAAAATCATCCTAAGCAGGAATATATATGTACATCTTAATTCAATCATTTTTTGTTTCACATTTTAATTGTGATAGAAAAAGCACATGAACTTTAGCTTGTCTTAGGAAAACCACAAGAAACAGCTTCAGCTTTCCATTTATACTCCCTGATCCAATAAAACAATCAAGTTTCTATTTTATGATTCTAGAATTTCATATTTTTTTCAATTTGGCTGGGGATAGAGGAATGACAAGATTGTCTATGAACTAAATGCATTTTCTATTATTTATGAAAAAAATCTAGTTCTATGGAAAGTGAGGAGAGAAAAACTTACCTAGTATAGAAACATTCCACTATTATATACTAAAATCCATACATTAGTGTTGAAGAAAAACTCAACCTTATACAGTGTCCAATGCCATCAATTTTATTAGTTTATAATTTGAAACCATCCATTCAGATATGGTAAACTCAAAACATTTGAAATTTAACTGAAATCTCTTTGGGGATAAAACAGCAAAATCAAATAATAAAATTGAAAACAAAGCAAGCTTTAAGCCACACACAAGAGCCAAACAGCCACAATGATAGAAAGGAAAGGGTGGCTGTTCGCACTATGAATTACCAAATACCTACACAACTTTCTAAGTCTGCAGAAACCTCTTTACACATCATCCCCATTTTCTCATTATTGATTTCAGTCTTATCACCCTGAACTCTGGATTTTCTCCTTAATATCACTGAAAAGAAACACTAAAAAGTCACCAACAACCTAAATCTTCACTTAAAGCTGATGGTCTTTGCATAGTCCTTTTTCTCCTCTGCAATACGTGATATTATTAACCATAGCTCTCTTGAACACCCTCTTTACTGGGCCTTCTATAGTGTACAATGAACTCTTACTATCCTTTTTATATAGCTTGCTCTCACTCTTTCTTGCTCTTCCTGCTTTTGTCCCCTTCCTATCCACAATCTTTAAAACTCACCATGGGCTTTTTCTTTCTATAATCTATTTTTATCTTTTACATTTTTATCATATCCCATAGAAACCACTCCAAACCATGTTGACAAAAAGCATTTTTTTTAATACGAATTCGATCACATCCCTCCCCTGTTTAAAATCCTTCAGTGGCCCCCTATTACACTTAGAATGAACTAAATAAATCCACTTATGATTATGGACTTAAATGTTCTACATCATCAGGCCTCTGCCTCTATCTCATCTAGTGCCACTGGCCCACTGTGCTCAAGCTACTGCAGCTCCTGGAATATAACAATATCATTCATGCTTCAGATACTCTGCAATTGCTATTTCCTCTATCTAGGCAGCTCTTTTTTTGACACTTCCCCTGGCTAGCCCCCATATCCTTTAGATTCTTGGCTCACAGGTGGCCTCCTTAGAGAGATCTTCCTTTTGGGATTCAATCTAAAGATGGACCCCTTCTTACTGTTATTATCCATCACAGATACTTATTAACTTTTGAAATTATTCTGACCACTTAGTTTTGGTCTGCCTTCGTCACTTGAATGTAAGTTCCATATGGGCAGTGAGCTGACCTTGTTTAAGACTGCACCCTCAGTGCTTAGTATAACAGCACATAGAAGGTGGTCAATAAATATTTTAAAATTATGAGTGAATTAATGATTCCCTACTTGAAGAATTCCACTTATATACATTACTTCACCCATCAACTGGATCACAGAATTCTAGCATTAGAAATGATCACAGGGCTTCCCTGGTGGCACAGTGGTTAAGAATCTGCCTGCCAATGCAGGGGACACGGGTTCGAACCCTGGTCCAGGAAGATCCCACACGCCGCACAGCAACTAAGCCCATGTGCCACAACTACTGAGTCTGCATTCTAGAGCCCGCGTGCCACAACTACCGAAGCCCACGTGCCTAGAGCCCGTGCTTCGCAACAAAGAGAAGCCACCGCAATGAGAAGCCTGTGCACTGCAATGATGAGTAGCCCCCGCTCGCCACAACTAGAGAAAGCCCATGCGCAGAAACGAAAACCCAACACAGCCAAAGATAAATAAATAAAAATAAATATATTTAACAAAAAAGAAATCATTAGCTTTCATTGCAAGCTATCAAATGTTTCAAAAACTGTTTAAAAAAAAAAAGAAATGATCACATAAGTTTATCTAATCAAAGAGCCTTCTTTATAAATGAAGAAGCTAAGACCCAGAGAAGTTAAATGACTCAGTTACGGCCCTGTTTTTGCCTGATTATTTGTTACCCAGACCTTCAGATTACACTAAAAATTTATCCAGCAATTTGATTTTGCTGCAGAATACACATACACCCCCAAAAAACCCTGTCCCTTAAAAACACTGCAAGGCAGTCTTACAGCAGCTGTGATTTATTATTATTTTTCTTTTCCATCATGGTTTATTACAGGATATTGAATATAGTTCCCTGTGCTACACAATGGGACCTTGTTGTTTATCCATTCTAATATATAATAGTTTGCATCTGCTAGTCCCAAACTCCCAATCCAACCCCCTCCCCCGACCAGCAACCACAAGTCTATTCTCTGTGTCTGTGACTCCACTTCTGTTTTGTAGATAAGTTCATGTGTGTCATATTTTAGATTCCACATATAATATCATATGGTATTTGTTTTTCTCTTTCTGACTTACTTCACTTAGTATAATAATCTTTAGGTCCATCCATGTAGCTGCGAATGGAATTAAGTCATTCTTTTTTATGGCTGAGTGGTACACTGTATATATGTACCACATCTTTTTTATCCATTCATCTGTTGATGGACATTTAGGTTGTTTCCATGCCTTGGCTACTGTAAATAGTGCTGCTGTGAACACAGGGGTGCATGTATCTTTTCGAGTGATAGTTTTGTTCTGATACATAGCAGTTGTAATTTAAATTGCTATTGGTAGTCTTTGACAATGTGTCTGTTTTCCCAAATTTTAGTCCTATATTTGCAACTGCTAACTAGACTTTCATCCACTGGAATATCTATCACACTTCACTTATGTAAAGTATAACTAAATTTCTAATTAGTCTTAAGGAAATAAGTAAATCACTAATGGCATTTTGTTATCATAAAATATAGCAAAATAGTAGCTCAGAATATTGATTTGGATACCATTCCATACCAGAGCTTATATGTGGCACAGCAAACATATGGACAAATGTATGAAAAAAAGTTGAATCATGATTTCAAAACGGTCCTGGACTTGTTACACATAAATTCTCCAGCCTTGCCTTCCCAGATTCAATCATACCCTAAAACTGTGGTTGACTTAAAATTTTTTCCCCATTTTACAACTCACTTTTCTAGCTAAAATCAAACCAACCAAACCAAGCCAAACCAAACGAAACCAAACCTAAACCAATCTCTTGACTGAAAGTTAAACCCAATGTCAACTAAACTTAAATCACAAAGAAAACCTAATAATACATAGTTATTTTAAGAAGGTAGATCCAGGGCTTCCCTGGTGGCGCAGTGGTTGAGAGTCCGCCTGCCAATGCAGGGGACACGGGTTCGTGCCCTGGTCCGGGAAGATCCCACATGCCACGGAGTGGCTGGGCCCGTGAGCCATGGCTGCTGAGCCTGCGCGTCCGGAGCCTGTGCTCCGCAATGGGCAAGGCCACAACAGTGAGAGGCTCGCGTACGGCAAAAAAAAAAAAAGAAGGAAGGTAGATCCATCTAGAACACCTTGATGACTGACAGAGTAATTACTATTTTCTGACTGACACATCTTATTTAAATGAGAGTAAAAAGTTAACAATACCAAATCATAGCACCTTGGCTCTTCTTCCCGTAATTTATTATGTCCCCTGCTTCCCTTCTCCTTGGATATAACCTTATAGAGCATACTTGACAAAAAGAAAAATGGCCTGGGATCATAAATAAGAAGCTCTAGCCTACTCTGATAATTTGCTGATTCTATGGCCACAAGCAAGGAAGGAAAATGGATGAAATGTACTATTAAATACTATGCCAAGCGTTTTGCTCAAGTGTTGACTGGGCTGTAGTGATTAGAAAGGAAATTGATTTTACTAGATAAAATATTAAGATTAGTTAGAAATAGATTTATGAGGTCAGGGAACTTAGCAGGAACATGTATGAGCAAAATAAAGACAATGTAGAATGTATGTTCATGTTCCTCTGATCACTTCAAAAGTGAAAGGAATCCGGAGTACAGGTGAGAGTTTGACCTAGTGAGCAGAAGGTCCTGTCAACTTAATAATAGACCTGTCTTCTTACCAAAGATATGGAGGGAAAAAAACACATGCAAATATAGTAGATAATAATCAGAGGTGGGGTCAAATATACTATAATAAATTCTACCTTGAAAGAAGGTCTGGGAAATTTTGGGGAAGGATTTGTGTTACAGATTAAGAATGAGGGGGAAAAAAAAAAAGAATGAGGTTGTGAGGCAAATATCTTGAATTTAAAAGCAGCAATTTCAGCCAGTTTACTGGAGTGTATTTGGGTACGATGCATAGCTATTGTTTCTCTCACTGAATTTGGTCAAAGCCAGAGCAGATAATACCAATTAGCATCACTGCTTGGAAAGAACACTGGGGGATGGTCATTAAACTGTTTAGGTAATCTACTGCAGGTGATGGCTCATTCCGCTCTTATATCCCAGAGGGTTGAACTACATAGAAAAGCAGGGGAAACAGAATAGGGAATCAATAGTATACTATTTTATTTAATCCTCACAACAACTATATAAGGTAAATAAGAAAAAGAATCCTTATATTATAAAGAAAAGGAAGCTAAGGAGCAGAAAAAATGAGGACATAAGTCACAAAGGACAGAGTTAGAAATCTGAATCTGTTTCTTTTGATTCTAAAGTCCATGTTTAGTTCATTACAAGCCTCACTTACATCAAGGTATCATCTACATTTTAGGACTCTGTATGGATTAAATAGTAGTTCTTTAAACTACTGTTGTGGGCTAGATTGAAAAACAAGCTATACAGAGGAAAAAGCATTGCTAGTTTTAAGGAGCTAATATTCATATAATCTTTTAGAATATAAATGCTTTATTAAGTATCCATTTTGCTGTTCATGTTATTACACAAAGTGTAATGTAAGATGCATACTTCAGAAATTATCAATATAGTAATTATTTCTCCCTATTTCTTGAATAGCTAGGTAAGTGACTTTATTTTTGATTTCTTTATTTTAATTTTTAAAAAGATATAACAAAAGAGGGGATGATTATGGTCTAATTAAATCATTGTATGTGAAAGGTTAAGTACACATACATAGCAAAAAGATTCTGCATGTGCCTTTTTTTTTTTTTACATTAAGTGTGTCAGTACTTTGTGTCTCAAATCAGCATAAAGAAAACTTTTTTGAATGCTACATAACATTTACAGGATTTTAAAAACTTGTGTGGCATGAATGGTAGTAGTCCTAATACAGAAAGATGTTATACACTATTGAGACATCCTTGCTTGTTATAGGAAACAAACTGTTCTCTTTGCAAAAAAAGACACACAGTACGCTTGCATATACTCATTTGTAAGAAGTGATCTATACAGGGTGGTATGATAATTAATGCAAACCCAAAACAATATGTAAATCAACTTATCGAAATACTATACCTTCCTCTCCTTGAACAGGTTCTTCTAATAACAATTCTGTCATACATTCCCAGTCTTTCAATAGTTCTTGAGAGCTCTCCCACAAACTGTCCACCAAGTAGGCAGCATGTTCGTGTAACTAAAAATAACAAATCAAATGTGATTGAAGAACATTTAATGAAGAAACTAGTAATAATATATTGAGTTGTTAAGCCATTTTCTTCATAATTAAAACTGCTTGGTCACAATGTTTCCAAGAGCCACTCAGAGAACTATGTATATATATATATACATACATACATACATACAAACACATTTGCATTCCACTGTTGATAATGGGGATGCAATATATAGACTTAATCATTTAAAAACAGTAGTAAGGTTAAGAATCTCCTAGTTCAATGAAATCATATATTGATGAAGGAACTGAGAGTACAACTAGTTAACAATTTTCCTGAAGTTATAAGCTGGATTTAGGGTACTTTTCATTATTCTTTATTTGTCTTTCTCTACAACGATTTTTTTTTTTTAAGAAAATGAATTACTTTCTCTCAGAATTCCATTTGACACTTTGGTACCAGCCTTACTTACTTTTTATCTCTGTTATTTGGTTAAGGTCAAAATGTACGTTACTCCATCTCTCTGTTTTTCCACTCTCATTTCCACTTAACAAATTCCCCATCTCACCTCACCTCCACTTTTTGCTGCTCATTACTCTTGACAATTTTCTTTGGAACCCATGTTCCCACAATAAACAACACTCTCAAGTTCCTCAACAAACATTTCAGATGGAACGCTTTACCATCTGTCAGTCATTGAACTGTGAAGAATATTAATTACTTTAGTAAAGTTCTTTAGAAAAGGTAAGTAGAAGTGTTGGCCATGTTCTGGTTTCTGCTACTTACAATTAACTTCTCTACCCTTGCATAAAAGTTCTACCACCTCTGAGTCTCATGACAACCAGCTAAACCACTTTCAAACTTTACATTGCAACCCGTTCACTGGCTGTTAAAATAATTTAATGTATTGAGACCAAAGTTTCAAAGAAATGAAACGGAGAGGATATGTATAGAAGATATAATCCACCAAAAATATAATTGTGAACTTTTTTATACCTATTCTAAAAATGAGTGTATAGCACACAGAATGTTAAGTACTATTTCATATTTCAGTTATATGTTCTTGTATTTGTGAGAGAAAATGGTTTTTGTATCATGAGGAGTGGCCTGAAAATGTGTGAAAGTCACCTTGGTAGACCTACTGATTATCTACTGATATCTTAGCACATTTGGCACGTGAGTTGCTTTTCTTCCTCATTCCTAATTCTACCATTATTCTTAACTTCTATGAAAATTTTGATGATCTATTTAAAGCTCTGCCTCATTTGACCTCTTGAATTCTATACTTCATTTCCACTGCATTTCAAATCTCACATTCTGGCTTCTGAAATGCCTCAGGAAAACTACGTACACACGCGTACACACACAACACCCCACCGTTTCCCAATGTTTTTTGTCAAAGCCAGAGTAGATAATATTGATTAGCATCTCTGCTTAAGGAAGAAGATGGACAAACGTTTGCAGCCAGGTCTATTCAAACTTTCTAAACCACACATCCTAGGAAAATATCCCTAGACCATAAGTAACATCATTCCAACAGTGACAGGCACAAGTAGTGCACAACCTGGTGTCAAAAATGAAAATTAACAGCAGAAAACAGAAAAACCAATAGTTTCAAAAAAATAGGCTATTAAGTCTATGCTGAAATGGAGTTATTATTTAGTGGGTACAGAGTTTCAATGTAGGAAAACTTTGAAAAAGTTCTGGAGATCAATGGCAGTGACAGCTGCACATCCATGTGAATGTACTTAATGCCAATGAAGAGTACACTTAATAATAGTTAAAATGGTAAATTCTGTTATTTCACCAAAAATTAAAAAAAAACTATACTGAATAAACTTGCTTTTATGCCTGATATACTTAAATATGTCTGTAGAATAGGTATAAAAAAGTTCACAATAATATTTTTGGTGGATTATACCTTCTATACATATCCTCTCTGTCCCTCTTAATGCTTTTGGTCCTCAATTCTGGTTTATCTTATATGATATTGTCCTTTCAGCTTTTTGTAAGCCTTTGTTAACTACATCCAGCATTTATCCAGTTTGTTTACTTCCTGTGTTAAATTTTTGATTAAGGTGTGTTTGTAAACATTTTAATTTCTTTATTTCAACCCTAAATGACAATCTGCTTTTTTAATAAAGCATGTTAGTCTCTTTACATTTATTGAGATTACAGATGTTGGCATCTGCTTCCCTGTGCTTTCCTGATGACATTTTCTTTTTTTTTTAAGCTGGGCTTCCTGCAGAGTTTTATTTTCTAACTTATATTTTCTCCATCACCAAGATCACCAAAAATAATTTTCAGACATCTGCCTTAAGCTTTCAGCCATATTATTTAGGCTTAGTTCTAATTTTTTTCAGATTTATTTGCTCACCAATATTTCTTATATTCCTTATTTTCCTTTTATTGCATGCAGTTTTCATTTTGCTAGAAAACACCCTCAAGTAATACCCTGCATATAGGGTACATAGGTAGTAAACATTTTAATTGCCTTTCCTTTGATTAGTTCCTCTCCTCCATTCTCTCTGTTTTCTTTACAGAGTTTCTACTAGATAATATAATTAACTTTCTTAATCTGTACTCCATGTCTCTTAATTTCTCTCTCATACCTTTTTTTTTTTTTTTTTTGCGGTACGCGGGCCTCTCACTGCTGGGGCCCCTCCCGTCGCAGAGCACAGGCTCCGGACGCGCAGGCTCAGCGGCCATGGCCCACGGGCCCAGCCACTCTGTGGCATGCAGGGCATGCGAGATCCTCCCGGACCGGGGCACAAACCTCTGTCCCCTGCATCGGCAGGTGGACTCCCAACCACTGCACCACCAGGGAAGCCCTCTCTCTCATACTTTTCATTTCTTTCCTCTTTTGCACTACTTCCTGCAAAATTCCCAATCTTTGGTTATGTCTATTCATGTCATTTAATAATCCACCTCTCACCTACATTTTGGAATTCATGTTTTTAATTTCTAAGAAGTCTCTTCCTCTTTCATAATTGCTTCTTCTTATATTTGGGGGCATTAATCAAAATTTTTCATCAGGGGCTTCCCTGGTGGCGCAGTAGTTAAGAATCTGCCTGCCAATGCAGGGGACACGGGTTCAAGCCCTGGTCTGGGAAGATCCCACATGCCGCAGAGCAACTAAGCCCACGCACCACAACTACTGAGTCTACGCTCTAGAGCAGCGAGCCACAACTACTTAGTCTGCGTGACACAACTACTCAAGCCTGTGCGCCTAGAGCCTGTGCTCCACAACGAGAAGCTCATGCACCGCAATGAAGAGTAGGCCCTGCTCGCTGCAACTAGAGAAAGCCTGCACGCAGCAACGAACACCCAACTCAGCCAAAAATAGTAAATAAATAAAAAACAGATACCTAAAATACCTAAAATTAAAAAAAAAAAAATTCATCAGTATGTTGGCCTTGCGCTTCTTTTTCATGATATTGATTTTTTTCAAGTTTCAGTGTTTCTTGGTTGCCAGTACATATATATTAATGAGTCCAGACTCAAGAATACTGGTAGCTAGAATCCTTTTCTTGAATCTGGTTGCAATGTCCTGGCTTCCTTGGTTGTGTAGGAAAGTGGAAAAAGGGGATCTATAATCAGGTAGGCTTTTCCTCTAATTGTAGGTATGCACTTTGCATTTTGAATGCAGAAGTTCCCTCTCCCTACTGATGGCCATACATATCTGGGGTAGTTATGCACTACTTTGCTTCTCAGACCAGTGTCCACATCCCAAATGCCTGGACCAGCATTTCTGAAAAGAGGAATAAGCTCCTCTAAAGGGCAGACACTTAATTACTACTGACAGCTTACTCCTTTCACCAGCCTCTGTTGCTCTGATCTTTAATGTATTTCAGATTTCTACCAGAAAATCTCGAAAAAATTTTCCCTCTTTTCGTCTCCTGTGGGGGTATGGGTTACTTAACTGGAATTCACAGTCATTTACTTTACAGTTTCCACAAATTCTTCACTGTCCTGGTCAACTGGTGATATCTCATTCATTTTGACTTTTTTATCATGAGGTTTTCAGTTGTATGAGTTGCTGGCACAATTCAAGGCTTTAAGTTGTATAATTTCACTAGCATTGGCATTTTTAAGAATGACTTTTCTATGCCTTAAATCAAGGCATATTAAAATTTAACTCAAGAATGTTTTCATTGTTCTAGAAATTTTTTTTGTTTATATTCTCAATATAGATGCTAACTTCTTTGAGCATTACCTCTTCCTGACTGTAAGGCGGTGGCTTAATAGAATGCTTTCTGTTAACACTAATAACCACTTGCTTCAAACTCAATGTGTATACCAGCAGGACATGATAATGTGTTGGCCTATTTTCTGATTAAGAGTTTCAAATTCACCAGTATGAGTGACAACAATCAGTATAACACGCTCTGTCAGGAACTGGCTTGATATAATATTTATGAGACAGTCTTCCTGTCTTGGGGCATGTGTGATGGCCACATAACTTGCTACTCTCAAATCTCTACAAGAAAAGATCGATGTCTGAGAAAAAAAATTTTTAACGTGGCCAATAGGGTAAAAGGTTACAATCGCCTTTCAGACATTTCATACCAAGGACCTTCTATTGGTAGCAAAAGGTGAAGCTATAAGAAGGAAGGCCTTGAAGCATTCTTGATGGCTATAAAAAAAAACCTGGGATTCAAAAGGATCTGGAGGGCTTCCTTGGTGGCACAGTGGCTAAGAATCCACCTGCCAAGCTCTTTGGTGGGGCTAATGGTGGACCTTGGGAGGGCTCACGCCAAAGAGTACTTCTCAGAATTTCTGCTGCCGGTTCTTTGTCCACATGGTGAGCCACAGCTGCCCCCTGCCTCTGCAGGAGATGTTCCAACACTAGCCACCCAGTTTCCAGATATATGCAGATCAATGGACTGACTCAGCCTGACCTCCTGGCACATCCCCCTGGGGGTCTGTGCCATTGGTCAGCACTTTGCTCTGAAGGAGGTGGGCTCACCATCAGTCTAGGTGTGTGTAGTGGAAATCAGGACAACCATCCTGCCACAGGTACATGTACCTGCCACAGGTACATGCCAGGTACATGTGGCTGACGGGGCCTTGGTGCTCCGGCCGGGTGTCAGGCCTGAGTCTCTGAGGTGGAAGAGCCAAGTTCAGGACACTGGACCACCAGAGACCTCCCGGCCCCTTGTAATATCAATCGGCAAGAGCTCTCCAAGAGATTTCCGTCTCAATGTGAAGACCCAACTCCACTCAAGGACCAGCAAGCTCCAGTGCTGGACACCCCATGCCAAACAACTAGCAAGAAAGGAACACAACACCATCCATTAGCAGAGAAGCTGCCTAAAGTCATAATAAGTTCAGATACCCAAAAACACACCAAGGGACGTGGTCTTGCCCACCAGAAAGACAAGATCCAGCCTCATTCACTAGAACACAGGCACTACTCCCCTCCACCAGGAAACCTACACAACCCACTGAACCAACCTTACCCACTGGGGGCAGACACCAAAAACAACAGGAATTATCAACATGCAGCCTGTGAAAAGGAGACCCCAAACACAGTAAGTTAAGTAAAATGAGAAAGAAATACGCAGCAGATGAAGGAGCAAAGTAAAAACCAACCAGTCCAAAAAAATGAAGAGGAAACAGGCAGCCTACCTGAAAAAGAATTCAGAGTAATGATAGTAAAGATTATCCAAAATCTTGGAAATAGAATGGAGAAAATACAAGAAACGTTTAACAAGGACCTAGAAGAACTAAAGAGCAAACAAACAATGATGAGTAACAAAATAAATGAAATTAAAAATTCTCAAGAAGGAATCAACAGCAGAATAACTGAGGTAGAAGAACGGATAAGTGACCTGGAAGATAAAATAGTGGAAATAACTAATGCAGAGCAGAATAAAGAAAAAAGAATGAAAAGAATTGAAGACAGTCTCAGAGACCTTTGGGACAACATTAAACGCACCAATATTCGAATTACACGGGTCCCAGAAGAAGAAGAGAAAAACAAAGGGACTGAGAAAATATTTGAAGAGATTATACTGGAAAAATTCCCTAAGATGGGAATGGAAATAGTTAATCAAGTCCAGGAAGCACAGAGAGTCCCATACAGGATAAATTTAAGGAGGAACACGCCAAGACATATATATCAAACTGTCAAAAATTAAATACAAAGAAAAAATATTAAAAGCAGCAAGGGAAAAGCAACACATAACATACAAGGGAATCCCCATAAGGTTAACAGCTGATCTTTCAGCAGAAACTCTGCAAGCCAGAAGGGAGTGGGAGGACATATTTAAAATGATGAAAGGGAAAAACCTACAACTGAGATTATTCTACCCAGCAAGGATCTCATTCACATTCGACTGAGAAATTAACACCTTTACAGACAAGCAAACGCTATGAGAATTCAGAACCACAAAACCAGCTTTACAACAAATGCTAAAGGAACTTCTCTAGGCAGGAAACACAAGAGAGGGAAAAGACCTACAATAACAACCCAAAATAATTTAAAAAATGGTAATAGGAACACACATATCAATAATGACCTTAAATGTAAATGGATTAAACGCTCCCATCAAAAGACACAGACTGGGGCTTCCCTGGTGGCGCAGTGGTTGAGAGTCCGCCTGCCGAGGCAGGGGACACGGGTTCGTGCCCTGGTCCGGGAGGATCCCACATGCCGCAGAGCGACTGGGCCTGAGAGCCATGGCCGCTGAGTCTGTGCATTCGGAGCCTGTGCTCCACAACGGGAGGGGCCACAACAGTGAGAGGCCAGTGTACCGCAAAAAAAAAAAAAAAAAAAAAAAGGACACAGACTGGCTGAATGGATATAAAAACAAGACCGGTATATATGCTGTCTACAAGAGACCCACTTCAGACCTAGGGACACATACAAACTAAAAGTGAGGGCATGGAAAAAGATATTCCATGCAAATGGAAATCAAAAGAAAGCTGGAGTAGCAATTCTCATATGAGACAAAATAAGACTTTAAAATAAAGACTATTACAAGAGACAAAGGACAGTACATAATGATCAAGGGATCAATCCAAGATAAAGATATAACAATTATAAATATTTATGCACCCAACATAGGAGTACCTCAATACATAAGGCAAATGCTAACAGCCATAAAAGGGGAAATCGACAGTAACACAATAATAATAGGGGAGTTTAACACCCCACTTTCACCAATGGACAGATCACCCAAAATGAAAATAAATAAGGAAATACAAGCTATAAATAACACATTAAACAAGATGGATTTGTTATTTACAGGACATTCCATCCAAAAACAACCTAATACACTTTCTTCTCAAGTGCTCATGGAACATTCTCCAGGATATACCATATTTGGGATCACAAATCAAGCCTTGGTAAATTTAAGAAAATTGAAATCGTATCAAGTATCTTTGCCAACCGCTTTGCTATGAGACCAGATATCAATTACAGGAAAAAAACAGTAAAAAGTACAAACACAAGAAGGCTAAACAATATGCTACTAAATAACCAAGAGATCACTGAAGAAATCAAAGAGGAAATCAAAATACACCTATAAACAAATGCAGCAAAAGCAGTATAAAAGGAGGTTTATAGCAATACAATCTCACCTCAGGAAACAAGAAGAATCTCAAGTAAACAACCTAACTTTAAACCTAAAACAATTAGAGAAAGAAGAACAAAAAAACCCCCAAAGTTTGCAGAAGGAAAGAAATAAAGATCACATCAGAAATAAATGAAAAAGAAATGAAGGAAACAATAGCAAAGATAAATAAAACTAAAACCTGGTTCTTTGAGAAGGTAAACAAAATAGATAAACCATTAGCCAGACTCATCAAGAAAAAATTGGAGAAGACCTAAATCCACAGAATTAGAAATGTAAAAGGAGAAGTAACAAACGACACTGCAGAAGTACACAGGTTCATGAGAGGATACTACAAGCAACTATATGCCAATACAATGGACAACCTGGAAGAAATGGACAAATTCTTAGAAAAGTACAACCTTCTGAGACTGAACCAGGAAGAAATAGAAAATATAAACAGACCAATCACAAGCACTGAAATTGAAACTCTGATTAAAAATATTCCAACAAACGAAAGCCCAGGACCAGATGGCTTCACAGGCGAATTCTATCAAACATTTAGAGAAGAGCTAACACCTATCCTTCTCAAACTCTTCCAAAATATAGCAGAGGGAGGAACACTCCCAAACTTATTCTATGAAGCCACCATCACCCTGATACCAAAACCAGACAAAGATGGCACAAAAAAAGAAAACTACAGACCAATATCACTGATGAACACAGATGCAAAAAGCCTCAACAAAATACTAGTAAACATATTCCAACAGCACATTAAAAGGATCATACACCATGATCAAGTGGGGTTTATTCCAGGAATGCAAGGATTCTTCAATATAGGCAAATCAATCAATGTGATACACCGTATTAACAAAGTGAAGGATAAAAACCATATGATAATCTCAATAGATGCAGAAAAAGCTTTCGATAAAATTCAACAGCCATTTATGATAAAAACTCTCTAGAAAGTAAGGCAGAGAGGGAACTTATCTCCACATAATAAAGGCCATATATGACAAACCCACAGCCAACATTGTTCTCAATGGTGAAAAACTGAAACCATTTCCACTAAGATCGGGAACAAGACAAGGCTGCACACTCTCACCACTATTATTCAACATAGTTTTGGAAGTTTTAACCACAGCAATCAGAGAAGAAAAAGATATAAAAGGAACCCAAATCAGAAAAGAAAAGTAAAACTGTCACTGTTTGCAGATAACATGATACTACACATAGAGAATCCTAAAGATGCTACCAGAAAACTACTAGAGCTAATCAATGAATTTGGTAAAGTAGCGGGATACAAAATTAATGCACAGAAGTCTCTTCCATTCCTATACAATAATGATGAAAAATCTGAAAGAGAAATTAAGGAACTGCTCAAAAAGAATAAAATACTTAGGAATAAACCTAGCTAAGGAGACAAAAGACCTGTTTGTAGAAAACTGTAAGACACTGATGGAAGAAATTAAAGATGATACAAATAGATGGAGAGATACACCATGGTCTTGGATTGGAAGAATCAACACGGTGCAAATGACTATACTACCGAAAGCAATCTACAGATTCAATGCAATTCCTAATCAAACTATCAATGGCATTTTTGAACAGGACTGGATAAAAAATTTCACAATTTATATGGAAACACAAAAGACCCCAAATAGCCAAAGCAATCTTCAGAAAGAAAAATGGAGCTAGAGGAATCAGCCTCCCTGACTTCAGACTATACTACAAAGCTACAGTAATCAAGACAGTATGGTATTGGCACAAAAACAGAAATATAGATCAATGGGACAGGATAGAAAGCCCAGAGATAAACCCATGCACATATGGTCATCTTCTCTTTGATAAAGGAGGCAACAATATACAATGGAGAAAAGACAGCCTGTTCAATAAGTGGTGCTGGGAAACTGGACAGCTACATGTAAAAGAATGAAATTAGAATACTCCCTAACACCATACACAAAAATAAACTCAAAATGGATTAAAGACCTAAATGTAAGTCCAGAAACTATAAAACTCTTAGAGGAAAACATAGGCAGAACACTCTATGGCATAAATCACAGCAAGATCCTTTTTGACCCACCTCCTAGAAAAATGGAAATAAAAACAAAAATAAGCAAATGGCACCTAATGAAACTTCAAAGCTTTTGCACAGAAAAGGAAACTATAAACAAGAGCAAAAGACAACCCTCAGAATGGGAGAAAATATTTGCAAATGAAGCAACTGACAAAGGATTAATCTCCAAAATTTACAAGCAGCTCATGCAGCTCAATAACAAAAAAACAAACAACCCAATCCAAAAATGGGCAGAAGACCTAAATAGACATTTCTCTAAAGAAGATATACAGACTGCCAACAAACACATGAAAGAATGCTCAACATCATTAATCATTAGAGAAATGAAAATCAAAACTACAGTGAGATATCATCTCACACCAGTCAGAATGGCCATCATCAAAAAATCTAGAAACAATAAATGCTGGAGAGGGTGTGGAGAAAAGGGAACACTCTTGCACTGCTGGTGGGTATGTGAATTGGTACAGCCACTATGGAGAACAGTATGGAGGTTCCTTAAAAAACTACAAATAGAACTACCATATGACCCAGCAATTCCACTACTGGGCATATACCCTGAGAAAACCATAACTTGAAAAGAGTCATGTACCACATTGTTCACTGCAGCACTATTTACCATAGCCAGGACATGGAAGCAACCTAAGTGTCCATTGACAGATGAATGTATAAAGAAGATGTTGCCCATATATACAATCAAATATTACTCAGCCATAAAAAGGAAATGAAATTGCGTTATTTGTAGTGAGGTGGATGGACTCAGAGTCTGTCATACAGAGTAAAATAAGTCAGAAAGAGAAAAACAAATACCATATGCTAACACACACACACACACACACACACACACACACACACACACACACATATGGAATTAAAAAAAAAAAGGGTCTGAAGAACCTAGGGGCAGGACAGGAATAAAGACGGAGACGCAGAGAATGGACTTGAGGACACGGGGTGGGGAAACAGTAAGCTGGGACGAAGTGAGAGAGTGGCATGGACATATATACAATACCAAATGTAAAACAGATAGTTAGTGGGAAGCAGCTGCATAGCACAGGGAGATCAGCTCCATGCTTTGTGACCACCTAGAGGTGTGTGATAGGGAAGGTGGGAGGGAGATGCAAGAGGGAGGGGATATGGGGATATATGTATATTTATAGCTGATTCACTTTGTTATACAGCAGAAACGAACACAACATTGTAAAGCAATTATACCCCAACAAAGATGCTAAAAAAAAAAAGAATCCGCCTTCCCATGCAGGCGACACGGGTTCGAGACCTGGTTTGGGAAGCTCCCACATGCCACGGCGCAACTAAGCCCGTGCGCCACAACTACTGAAGACCTTGTGCCTGGAGCCCGTGCTCTGCGACAAGAGAAGCCCCTGCTCAATGCAACTAGAGAAAGCCTGCGGCAGCAACGAAGACACAATGCAGCCATAAAGAAACAAATAAATAAAATAAATTTATTTTAAAAAAAAAGGATCTGGAACCCTAACAACAACAGGAAAGTTTACTTTCTAAACGCAGTTTTTCGTAACATAATTTCATAAAAGCAGCATGAAAATCAGGCATTTGCAAGCATTCTTTGTACTCCTTGGGAATTGATGAACAAAAAAGGTAGCTCATTAATGGAGAAAGAGTCATTGTACAGCAAATAGATAATCAGAATTATATTAAAATTTATGTATAAATTATATAACATAAATTAAAATTATATTTATTGTCTAGGTGAACTTTACCTTGCTATATCTAAGTATAATTTATTTTATAGGGTGTCCTCTAATCCCGTATATAACAAACTAATCTCATTTTCCTGACTTTATTTACAATTTTCTGGGTGTGTTACCATTTATCTCTAATTGGCTTCAAGGTTGCTCATAAATATTTTACCTCATGTTTTTTCTGCCCTGCTCACTTCTCTGTCGAATAGTTAAATACACTAAAGGAGTTCACTGTATAATGGAATCTTATATTTATTCCTTTTATGGAAAATCATTTACAGTGCAAATAACCATTCCAAATTATTAAGCCTAAAATTTCTAAATACTGTTATATTGGCTTTTATTCTCTGCAGAAGCAGAGCCAGTTATTGGTGAAGCTTGAAGAACATATTAAAAAAGAACCCCCAAAAGTTAATACTCTGGGGAGATTTCCTGGTTATATCAATAATATGTCTGTTAACTTTCTGTCTTAAATTACTGTCATAATGCACCTCATCATTTCATATGCCTAAAAGGACAGCTACCATACTTCTAGATTGTCCAGAAATGTTCTGGGTTATGATTAGTGCTTTGGAATAATTATCAATAGTATCCTTGTCACTCTGAAAAGCATCACAGTTTGTACAGGAAATATTATGGTCACACTGCATATAGGGAAATATGGACTCATCACATGCAAGTACCATTTATCCTACTATATGGCATGTATCTCAAATACACAATGTATTTTTTCACTTGAAACCAATGACTACTAAAAAGGAAAGAAAAACTAGTTTAGGCAGATCTCTTAATCTCCATCATTTCACCTATAATTCCCATATAAAAGAGGACTACTACTCCATGGACTACAAACCTCTCTCAATTCAACATTTTAGAATTCTATTACTAAAATGTTACTATTTAACATCCTAGTAAAACAAAGGAATAGGAATGATTTTCAATTCAGTTAATTCTAGTTAACTGATCAGTAATCATCTATAAGCTGGACTTATTTTACTTTATGATTTCTAAGGTCTCTTTCTATTCAACTTTTTATGAGTCTAAAATATTACTGAAACACACATTAGAGTAAAACAAGAGGAATTCAGAATAAGACAATCAGAATCCCACCGTATTGTAAGAATATGACTTTAATAAGCATTCAGCTCCAGGTGTACACAAGAAACCCTTAAGTATGATTTGCAGTTGTTTTTGCAGCTGACAAGAATGCCACAGAGGAGAACTGGGAAATATATTTTAATGTTCTTGTAACACTTTAGTTAACAGCAGCAAACACACGAAACAGCAGTACCATTTGAAATATAGAGCAGTAATACACATCACAAATTATTGCTTTATATAGAAGATGAAACTGTGTAAAACTAACTACTTATGGATTTTAATATATCAAAAAGTAAAGTCCTTGGGCTTTCAGAGATCTAAAACATTTTCTTTCAATTAATAATCAAGTTAAAATAGCCTGATCATCATATTCCCTAAACTTTTCAGCAGTTTAAATAGTATATATGTGTCTCATCCCTATCAAATTTTGAAATTACTGTTGTTGTTAAAGTCAAATTTTTAAATATGACTTGATTGTTGCAAAATACTTTTAATCCCATTTCTTTAAAGCCTAAAGGGCTAAAGATTTAATTTGAATCATCTACCACAAGTGTGATATTTATTAAGTACTTAGTGTTTTACCTTAAACATTCACAAACATCTGTATTTTACTCCATAATATACCCACACTTGCTTTGTTAAGAAAATAATGCTTTAAACCCTTACTATGGAAAGTGTGGTCCCTGGACTTCTGGTCCAGAAGCATAAACATCACCTAGGAGCTTGTTAGAAAGGTAGCATCTCAGACCCCAACCCAGAGCTACTGAATCAGAACTGGCATTTTAACAAGATCCCACGTAATTTGTATACACATTTAGAACAGTGTTCTTAAATTCTTAAACACGTCCTTTACTCAAACGCAACTCTCCAACTGGTTTTGTTTCTGACTTTATTCTTTCTCTATCTGTTCCCAACTCACTTAAAAGATACCGGGAATTCCTTCACCACTTTACCACTTTTCTGGCTTTGCTTTGCCCGAATGCCACTCTTTCCACTGAGTAAGTTCTTACATCTCTCTCTGATTTTAATTTTCTTATAGACTGCCTGTTTGTCTCTCTATTCCTCATTCCTACAGGGTTTCTCCAGCACTTTCAAACTTGAGCATACAGTCTCAAGTTTTTCTTCTTCCTGGACATGCCAATACAAACCAAAAATACTCTTTCCCCAAGTAAAGTTCAGGGTCCTAGATTTCCAGATTTTTGCCACCTTTTTTGCAACTCTGTTCCCACTCACTTATAAGCCAACAAGTTTGTTCATTCAGGGGGTCTTTAGGTTTAGTTTGCCATTCCCCCAATGTCATACCAGCAGTAGGAAATACAGTTCTAATATCAAAGAACATTTAAGTGGGCAAAACAAAGTTCACTTGCGCAAACAGACTTAGATAGATAATATGTTATGGATGTTAACTGTTTAATTGATAAACTGACATGGAAATGTCACATGGAATTACTACTATGGATTTGTACAACTACTAATTTACATCTAAATTCATATTTTTCTTTCTCCTTAAATAACATAATTTTCAAACAAGATAAAACTAATGGTTTTAATAGCTTGACAATGTTCATGAACTGTTTAAATAATATAATGTGGTTTTTTTTTTTTTGGCCATGCCACACAGCTTGCAGGATCTTAGTTCCCTGACCAGGGATTGAACCTGGGCCTTCGGCAGTGAAACCACGGAGTCCTAACCACAGAACTGCCAGGGAATTCCCTAAATAATATAATTTAAAAGGCATGGGCAAAAATTCAAGAAAAAAAAAGCAACAATAAAAAGTATGTAGTATTACAATGCAATACTATAAAATTTTAAAAATTGGTAGCCTATATTCAGTGTTAATCCACACCTGCATACATATTCCCACAAAAGGTAGAGTACTGATTCCATAATCATAAAATCAAATCCATGGAGGCAGGGAATTCCCTGGTGGTCCCAGTGGTTAGGATGCAGGCTTTCACTGCTGTGGACCCTGGTTCAATCCCTGGTTGGGGAACTAAGGTCCCACAAGTCACGTGGCACAGCCAAAAAAAAACCAGAAAAAAAAAAACAAACAAAGAAAATATCCATGGAGTCAGATTTGTAAGAAACAGGCTTGTCTTCATTTGATTAAAAAATATCGTTAATTACAATGAATTAAACAACAATTTTATTTAAAATGTAATCTAATGTTAAAACAAAAACAAAATAAAGAATTATGTTAAAAATTTACCTCACTTTCAAGAAAGAAAAGAACCAGCATCCTAATAAGGTTCCCATTTGGACTGTTCCTCCCCCTCCTCTTTGCTAATGCTTCTTCTGCTTGTGGGTCATGTCTGCTAAATAGCCTGGAAATAAGTAACAAAACAAGAACTTTACAAATTTACATGGATATGAATTTTAGTCTTTTCCTTCAATGTATAAATTATTTCAGTGTTCAAAGAAGAAAACAGTATTAGAGATCAGGTTACTGATTTGTTTCAACACAAGTATGTAACTGATGTTTTTATAGGTCAAAAAGTGGTTAGATCTAAACAATTTCATACAGTTCAACTATACATAAAGTGTAAAAGAAAGCTTTTTTTACTGACGACTAATCAATGTTCAAATCTTTATGAAAAACATAAACTTTTTATTCTCTATGATAGATACTAAAGTATGTAATTTTAAATAGAGTTCTATTTCCTTAAATATCCATTTTACAGTCATGTAATTATAGAATTTAACCAAAGGCTCCAGCAATAATGGTAAAAATTCAGACTTTTAATCATGATTTATTTCTTCCACTATCTTCTGTTTACTAACCTATTACCTAGAAACAGTATTCAACAACCCAACAGTATTGAGTAAAATGAAAGAAACATTAAATTTATAAAAATACTACTTAGTGGCAAAACTTCTAGAATATGGCAAAGAAATGACTTGAAAATTTTAATTTGCTAAGAAGACTTTTCTAACAAAACTTAAGGACTACTCAAGGTGCCTTACTCCCAGGTATTGCTCCAGGTAAAAGGGATATAATACTGAACAAAGAAAAAAATCCCTATTCTCATTGAGCTCTCACTCTAGTGGTTGGAGATAAACAGTAGATCAATATATACCACCTCAGGTGTTACAAGGAAATACAACCGTCTAGGAATAGGAATATAGAGTGCTAGTTTAGACATGGAAGTCATAGTAGGCCTCTCAGATGAGAGGCTAAATAATTGAATAAAATAAGAAAAACTTCATGTGACATAAAATATAAACCAATTTCAAGCAGAAAATGAGTATTGAGAAACTATTTTTGGAGGGAAGGGGAAAGTATATGGCAGGGGTATAGAAGACTAGAGTATTATCTTGAAGCTATATCTTCACAGCTATCAGACTGGTTTAAGAGAAAGCTTATTTGGGTGGCTTTCAGAGGTGGGGGGCAAATGGAAAATATGAGGGTCCTTTACACTAAAACGTACAAATTTAAATAACTGCATTCACTGTATATAAGGCACTGAGTAATTAGCTTAATTTTTCTAATATTAAAATGTAGAATTTTCAATGACATTAAAACATTCATTTCAGATACATTTTACCGTTTTTTGGATGCTTGGTATAGCTTAATACACTAGACTAAAAAACAGACTAAGTCTATGTGCATGCACACATTTTTTTTTTTTTAAACTTTATCGTGGAATTCTGGGGCTAGTCTACAGTTTACTTGTTAAGATTTTAACAGATCACAATATTAAATGGTGGGAAAATGCTGAAAGAGATCATTAAGAATCAGAAGTTCTCAAACTGAATATTTTCAGGGCAGGGGCATAAAACAAGCTTATGAAGTGAAGCTTTCATTTGCATAGGAGTTGACTTCCTTTGCACAAAGAAATAAAAAATAATGGCAGCTTACATTTGTCAATTTTTACGTAAAATATTATAATTTAAAATTCTTTAGCAAGTGTTTCAAACTTACAAAAACACAATACAAATAAAATTAAATATATCCAAAGGTTCTTTCTGATTACAGTGCTGCCAGTTTATGGCCTCTATTCTGTAGCTGACCAGCCTTTTTAGTCTATCTTTTCTTTGAAACTATAGAAGCAATAATTCTTTCTAAAAAAACACAAAGCTTTTTGAAAAATTAAGTAGAGAACAGATTAGAATTTATTACTAGAATACAATAAAAAAGGAAGGGAAGTGAAGACTACAGTATACCCTTGATATTTGTGATAGACAACACCTCAAGATAAATATGGAAATAGCATTATTCTTTATTAGCCAATGATGTCAGAGTCACTGTCAAAGTCAATATCTTATTTTAAAAGTCACGCCTAAAAATTCTGACTTTCTTCCTCACTTTCATTACCAGCATGCCCTACTAGCCAGCTTCCTTCTTAAAGATTTTTCACATAGAAACAACTTTTTCTCACTTTGAGAGGTACCACTAAGTAAAGAGCAGTTTGTGGCTGCAGCACTGAGCTGCTGATGCTGGATGGAGGGCCAGGCCTGCTCATTATCAAAGTTAATCATCCATGTACAACAGTTGCCCAGTGCATGATTTACATCTGTGCTTAGCATAATTACAAATCACAACATGTAATGGACTTCTGGGTTCACCTGTCAAAGTCACTAAGTTAAATCTATGAACAAAAACAAAAACAAAGCAAAACATCCCCTTGCCCAAGAATATGTTTACATTTTAAGAATGAATTAATCTACTAATAAATTATGTAACATATACAGTAGACCATGATCAAAAATATATTTCATAAGAATGTTTAATTATATTCATAAACTCTCACTAGCGCTATGCTTTGTCAAAAAAATAGATGAGATTTTGCTTTTAAACTGTAACTGCATATATAATTTTTAGCATCATTATGGATTACTGATTAAAATAATCCTCATCCTGACAGAATGGAGAAAAATGAAAATTTGGGAGGCGTTTTGAGGATATTTAAATTACCAATGTTGAGAAGATGAGAACTCAGAATTTTAAAAGGGAAAAAAATTTGGTGAAATAAAATATCAGTTACTTAGGGGAGTCTTTATAAACTTCAAGCACTTCTCCTTTCTCCACTCACACGCCTAAGCTGACTAGCTGAGAACCATCCTTTTAGATTTCAGGCCAAAGGAATATATCACAAGGGACATCATTCTCAGGGATGTGATTCATGATGTGCACGTAGGTGTGAGAATATTATAACCCCCAGAACTTGGGGCAATGGCCACTTCTAGCACTGTTTTCAGTCACTATTACTTTCTTTCATTAACTGTAAAACAACGACAAAACAACATATGAAAGTGGAACCTGGTTTCAAAGAGAATTAACTCACTTTTTGTGAAGGAATTCTCCAGCTGCCACAGCAACAGGGCGATGTGCTGAGTATACCAAGTGGTAAACATTTTCACAGTCTTCATTGGAAAGAGCTTCTTCACTTCCACTGAAAAATTCAGAAAGTAACACTGAGCCAAAAATAGTTACTGTCAGTTCTACCTTGATTAACATTTTGTAAGGTTCTTTATAAAAGCTCAAGCATGCTGACTTTATTTTCGTCTCTTTTTAGTCTGACTTTGAAAATAATATTTCTCTTTAACTATAAAAGACACTTAATTGTTATATAAAATTCAGAAAATACAGATAACACAAGAAAATAAAATGTCCACATTTCTTCCCATACACACCTATGGACAATGAGTATTAGTACCTTGGGATATATATTAGCCCAGTTTAGCTCAGTTTCTTTAAATGTGCATAAGATTTTTGTTAATAGGCACTGGTCATATATTTGCCCCTGTTTTACAGAGTTAAATTATTATTGTACTATGTAACTCTTTCCAGAACTGTCTATTTTAAATTATAGTTTATCACAATATTTACAATACTATTTAGTCTTCTTTCTATGTAAAATGGATTCACTAGTCATAACCACTCCTCTATTAACACAAATTTCCCACCTTTCTATTCATGCATTCTTAAAGTTTGAAACTTTTCTTGGTTTGCTGGAATGTATCTCTAAGTATTTTTTTCCTAAAGAGGGAACATCTATTTCCTGATTATTAACATGAGATTAAAAATGTCTGACAGGGTTATAGATTAATGACTAGATGACTACAGAATTCTTGGGCTATACAGGTTCTTGACAAGATGTAGGGGTATAAATTCATTCTCTGGAGATGCCTAGAGGTTAGGAGGAGATCGAGGGATCTGACAAATATAAATTAGAATGACCTTTGCAGCAGAATAAGGTAGCTGCATCATAGTATAAGGGAGAAACTTTAGTTCTGAAAGAAAAAGAGCTGAATATCAAGGATGGGAGACAGACAGAAGCATTTTTTAAAGTACACTTTTTCCCCCCTCTCAACAAGGCCTAAGTTTTAACCTCTTCACTTAATTACATGTATATCATCAACTCAATTAGCTAATACCCTCAGGATAAAGTTAAACTCATAGGAAAAAAAATTTAACAAGATATCTCAGTAATCTAAGCTCATAAGTGAAAGGAAAGTAATCTATACCAAAAGAAGAATTAACAGATGCAGAGAAAAAGAATTTAAAGATGGTATAACAGGATGTTAAAGGTGACTTAACTTGTTGTTTTGGGGAAGTTCTGGTAGAGAGTCCACAAGCCAAGAAAAATAAGGCCAGATCATTTCATGCAATGCTATAAGAGACTGGAGAGTTAGTTTTGGGAACCTTAGCTCATTTCTCACCAAAATAATATATAAGTAGACATTAGGAGATTGAGCAATATAATGAGTAGAAATCCATACTTCTTCCATGTTTCCTTTAGGCCAGATATGGAATACTTAAAGGGAGCCAGCCTGGATAGTTTTAAAAGACATTTTGCCCAACAAGACCACCTAAAGGGCAAGCAACTCAAACAGAGGAAACCTGAAAGTCAGGCGCTGAGTCACACAGTAAATAGCCAGAGGAGGCACTGTCCACTCTGGGGAACTTCCCATTGTCATAAATACCTAGAGTGGGGATGAGACAGGAGGGAAAGGGACAGGACACAAAATGCTAGATAATGAAGAAGGGGAGCAGCTGTTGGGATGCTAAGATAGGCTAGAACCAGCTCAAACCAAGGTGGCTTTGAGAACAGTTGGATCACTGACCTTTAGCTAATTATACCTTCATTGAAATACTAAAAATCACTCCCTCTTACACCATGACAGTTCCGAGGAGGACCATAAAAGGTCAAAAAGTAGGCAGTGGTCCAATTCTTGGGAAATCCCCACCCTTCACCAAAATAGCAAGAATATTCCTCCCACTCAGCCTATGAAATTACTTAACCCATAAAAACCTATGACCCCATGCCCCTGGGCAGAGCTCACCTTCCCAGAAGACCCTGTGCCCTGGAGCCGCTCTTGCCTTCTGAGACAGGCCTCATTCTGCCTATGGAATGTGTATCTCTCTAAATAAACTTGCTTTCCCTTTACTATGGTTCGCTCTGGAATTCCTTCCTGTGGGAAGCCAAGGACCCTCACTTGGAGGTCCATCCTAAGGACTTCTGTGGGTTCCAGGATGACATCTCCCTCTTCTGCAAAAGGGAGAGCTCTCTGAGGAATCCATAAAAGGACCAATGTACCTAATGAATTATTAGGTCATCTGACACAGCTGGAGGGCCATAACTATACTTTTATATAAGACACGTTTTGCCCTTATTTCCTCCAATGAAAACATAGAAAAAAACCTTAAAAATAGACTTTTGAAACTAGCCAAACCATTTTCTAAATTCATGATGGAAGTATGATTTTTTTTAGCCAAACAAGGTCTTAGATGGTTTGAAAATACTCTTTAAGGAAGTAAACTAGCCTGAAAAGACAATACTGGAGGAGTCTATGAGAGAATTACTCTTCCTTGGAAGTAAGGGAAGAAGTACTATCAAAGCAAAGTTTACTCCTGTCTAAATGAGCAATTACTGAAACTAAATAAAAAAAAGGAAGCAAAAAAACCCAAAAAAGGGTAAAAAAGTAATCCTTAACAATAGATTTTAAACTCTAGACAATTCCGATGAAAAATACAAGTGGTTGCAATGTGGGTATTTTTTGTTCAAGGGAAAGACATTGATAAGCTTGTGAAATTTACAAGTAAACTATAACTAGGGGGCATAATAATTTAAAATAGAATTTGAAAAGGAAAAAATTCTTCATAAATGACAAGGAAGAATGAGATGTAAGGATAAAGTGAATATTATCAGAAGATGTACAAATCATGAATAGAGAGGTACTGATCTATATACTCTGAAGTATACCAAGCAACAACCGAAAAGGAAAGACAAGTGAACAATAGTAGTTCAAGACTTTAACACATCCTTCTGAAAAAGTAGACAAAAATAAGCAAAGGTATAGATAATTTGAATGACTCTAAATAAATTCAAAGTAATGAATATAAATAACTATATACACAACACAGATATGTATTGTTTCTAAACATACTTCGAAAATTCAGAAAATTGACCAAAGTACTCAGAACACATTCTCAAATAATACAATAAAATAGAAAGATCAGCTTTAAACAATCCGATCTAGGGAGAACAAAAATTACTACTGAATAATTTTGATTTAAACTGAAAATCATAAAGGTAATCAAAATACTTATCATTGATTGTCTATGAAAATATTCTATGTCCAAATTTTTAGGAGACTAGTAAAGTAGTACTTAAAGGTATATTTGTTACTTTAAATACGATTGTTCAAAAACAAGAAAGAAATAGCTAAAAGAAGCTAGTTCTTTGAAAAGAACAGTAGGATGGACAAACCTCTGCCATGACTGATCAAGAGGATACAAATAAAATGAACGATGTAAATAACAAAAGAAATAATAGTTTTATGAATAAAAATATCATAAGCTATCAAATAATAAAGTTGAAAACTGTGATAAAACTGATATACTATAAAAATCATATGAAAAGCCAAAATTATTACAAGAGGAAGTAAAGGTTAACTTAGATAGATAACCACTGAAGAAGTAGAAATGGTAATCAAAGACCTTTCTCTCAAAAGAAACTTAAAACTGACATGGCTTTAACAAAAGAATTCTCTCAGAATTTCAAGGAGGAATTAATCTGTCATAGCAAATTTATTTCAGAACAGAAAAAGGGTGAGAAACTACTGAAGATATTTTACAAACAGTATATATCTTGATTTCAAAGTTGGGTAAGGAACAAAAAAATTATGTCAAATTTACACACAACACAGATGTGAAAATCCTAAATAGGATATTAAATGTAACATTGCAGTTAAACAAAATACAATGAAAACAAATATGTCATGTTCAAACAGGATTTATTCTAGAAATGCATGGGTGTAAATCACCATTAGACAAATCTACCAATTTTATTCAGGCTCAACAATGTATGAAAGGAAAATCCCAGAAAACTGAGAATACAAAAGAACTTCTATCATATCAAAAACCTATCTCAGAAATAACTTTAGATGCCTTCCTAGAACAAGAACAAAAAAATCCACTATCAGTGATACTTCCATAGTGTTCAAAGTCCTGGCTAATGGAAGTAGACAAGAGAATGAAACAAAAGTTTTAAGGTTAGAAAAGGAGAAGACAGAACTGAAATTGTTTGCAGGTCATATAATAATCTACGTAGTAAATTCAATACAATCAAACCATCAACATGGATAAAAGTTCTAATAAGCTGCACACAAAAGACCAACATAAAAATTAAATGTTTCCTTGCCTTAGGAATAACTAAGTAGAAAATATTTTTAACACTAAATACTAATCAAATAACAATAAAACAATAAAAACATACAGTATTTAAGAATTAACCTAGTAAATAATGTACAATACCTCTAGGAAAAAATTTAAACCTTATATAAAAGACCTAATGAGATCTAAATAAAGCAATACATCATTTTTATGTATAAACAATACATAATTGTAAAAAATTCCATTCTCTCCTAAATTTTTCATAAAATTAAATGCAGTTCTTTGTTTTGGCCATGCTATGCAGCCTATGGGATCTTAGGGGCCCCAACCAGGGATCGAACCCGTGTCCCCTGCAATGGAAGCATGGAGTCTTAACCACTGGACCGCCAGGGAAGTCCCTAAATGGAGTTCTAATATTTAAACTCCCAACCAAAGTTTCTGAGGAATTAGACAAAAGTACTTTAAAAATTCATAAAGAAGAAAAAACAAATACACAAGTAGCTAAGTGGATTTTTAAAAGAAAGGCAAAGAAGAAGGAACAAACCACTAAGAGGCCATATTTATAACATACAACATATACTAGAGTATAAAGCCACAACAACAAAGAATATGGTAATAGAGCAGAAAGAGGTAAAAAGAGATCAAAACAACAACAGACCCTGGCACACATGGTGTTTGGTGTATGACAGATATAGCCTCACAAAGCGGGGAGGGGAGGATTTGTAATGACTTTGCCGGCACTTGCATTCTCTCACATAGATTCTTCCTAGTTTTTAGTCAAAGCTCTATAGATGAAACTAACTATTCCTATTTTAAAATCTCTATCATATTAATGACACAATTTAAATGCCTTATTTCCTTTCTCCTACTTCTATACCATTCCAAAGAAGCCTATTTGAAAAACCTATCCCTTTGAAGCCTTCTCTCTCTTTAAACAGAAGTATGTTACTTCTCTGATACTGCATAAAAGAACTTTTATGTAAAGAAAATAGACAATATTCAAAATAAAAAACAAAGAGAAAACAAAACATTTTGTTTCAAACCTAACCTTAAAATGTGAAAGTAAAACCTAAAGTGGTAAGAATATATATTAGGGTTATATATGCGAAGTACATCAATAATGCTGGGAAAAAACATTAATATATTAGCAGATTAAATTAAAATATTATACTTACTGAAGTATCAGAGTAACCAATCGAATAGCTTCCACAGCAACATCATATTCCTTATCAAGTGTCATTGATACAATGCGATCCTGAAGAAAAGTTATACATCAAACCAACCATGAACAGAAAGTAAATGGAGACAGATCTGAGGTAATGTCTTTGGGGGAGTTCATGGAAGACTAATGATAGATTAGTCTAATGATGATTAGGTTAAATGGAAAGCTTTACTATTGAAACCATATTATCATAGTCCTATGCACACACCAGGAGGTGTCATAAATGTTTATAATATAAAATTTTTTTCATCAACTGGCATTCTCTAACAGAGACAAACCTTACCTTGCAAAATTAATATAACTATAAAAAAGCTGTCTATGAAAAAAATCTTATTTTAAGCAGGAGCCTTCTATTGAAGGTAATGAATAAGAACTCATGTTGGTAATATCTTCTGTAAAGCAGAGATTCATCTATTTAATACAGGTTCATTTAAAGAATATGCAGTAAAGAATATGACCTAAACACTTGTTATGGTAATGCCATTTGCTAAACTAGCTAAAACGAGCATTTTTAAAGTGAAAAAGAAAACACGCTAAGCATCTTACCTTGAATCGGTTAGTGAATAGCTCCAATTTGGGGAATAATTCTCTATTGGTATACAGACTTTGTAGAGCTTTCAAACACTTCAGCCTGACTTCTCCTTGCTTCAGAAATACAAACAAAAACACAACAGAAGCAGTCAATTCTATGCCATGAAAGTTGAAAAGATTTTCAAGTCGATATGAAGACTAAAGTCATTTTCAGCTTAATCATTCAATTTACTTCATATTGTAATTCAACATAAGGTGGAACCAAGCAATTCTATTTGCACTTACATTTAATTAAAAATGCATTAAAAATTCCTTAGTTACTTGAGAGTAAGCTACACCTTTTTCAAATGTGTATCAACTCTGGTTCAACATGAAATACCTCCCACATTATACTGTGGCACCTCGAGAGAATTTCTGACCTATGATTTTAATTAAAGAAGGGTATGTTAATTTGTCCTTCCTGTAGAAAAATCTAATTTCATATTAAAGGGTCATCATTTATTCATTTCACAAATATTTACTGGATACCTTTTACTTTCCAGAAAGAGCAGTTAAGAAAACATGATAAAGGGAAGAATGTTTAAAAACAGAGGCAAAATGATAGAGTGATGTGTCCTGGGGCTGCTATTTACTAGGGAAATATAATAAAATCATTAACTTGGAGTAGAAGGTGTTGGTGATCAAAGTGCATTCCGGGTCATCTAGAAATTTAGCCAACTCTCAAATGATTAAAAAGAGAACGAAGTTTCTGTGTTCAAAAAGCAACATGCTGGGGACTTCTCTGTGGTCCAGTGGGTAAGACTCCACGTTCCCAATGCAGGGGGCCTGGGTTCGATCCTTGGTCAGGGAACTATATCCCACATGCCACAACTAAGAGTTCGCATGCTGGGACTGAGTCCACGTGCTGCAACTAAGAAGGCTCCATGCTGCAACTAGGAGTCCGCATGCCGCAACTAAGAGTCCACATGCCCCAACTAAAGATTCCCGCATGCCCCAATGAAGACCCGGGGCAGCCAAAAAAAAAAAAAAAAAAAAGCAACATGTTGTAACAGTAGGAGTCCAAGTTTTGGAACCAGACAAAGCTAGATTTCCAATTCTATAGCTTAGTAGCTACATGAGAGATGACAAGTATATTAATCACTCTGATACTCAGTTTTCTCATTTATAAAATATGATACTGACTTCATAAGGTTGTTATAAAATTTGAATGCTGGTAAAAGTTTTAACAACTAGCTCTGGGGGACAGGGCCCTGAATTGTTGCACTTGCAGATTTCTGTGATGTGATTACTCCCTCCATGGCCAATTTCAAGCTACCAATGATACTGAACTCATATAAGTGAATGGATGTGCATAATCACTCTCTTGAAAGCTGATTCAAGGTAGCTCGAGCACACCACTGAATGAGATAATGCTTGCTGGTAAAGTCTCTAGCACATAGGAGGTACCTCTGGTAGATGCTGTTGAGGCCCCGCCCAGATGTCCAAATCCTAATATACAAGGCTAATCTTCCTGCTTCTTCCTGTATTGACAGCTAATGGCGCTTACCTGCATCTTTCTCTGGAGAATTGACCATGGCTGAAAAGAACCACCTGGTACAAAGATTCCTATGCTCTACCTTGCCTCTCCTGTCCACACCCTTTCCCTCCTTCAGGATGAGGCTCATAGCCAGTGGGGAATGATATAGGAGGGTAAAAGAGCCCACCCTCCTTGCCTCAGGACAGTACAACCTCTGAGGTGCAATTTATTTTTCAAAATTCCTTCTGAGACGATGCTCAGACAAAATTTCTTCTGAAACCACATTTCTATTAGTGTGTCTCCTGCTTAATCCTATATTCCTCACTTTCTTAGAGGCTTCTCAGGAGAATACAAACTTCAATGTATCACTAGCACAAAAATCTCTGACTAAGGCTGGGCTTCTAAGGAATGTGACCTGAACAGTTGGTACCAAGAGTAGTCCTAAGAAGCAGACCTCAATGATGGGATTCTGAGGTTGGATCACTTGAAGGAAGGACTACTATGAGGAAGGACTCAATTTCTGGTTGTAAGTGAAGTTAACGATAGTCTCTGACACAGAATAGCAGCCATTTGCTAATTCACTTGCGGGTGAATGGAGATGTGCACTTAGCTTGTACAACATGCCAAGCATTTGAGGGATGAGGGTAATTAATAACTATAAGGACTATGGACTAAGGACTATGGCTGTCACTGAGATGCTAAACAGAGAAAATGACAGGCTAATTAATCACCAGTTTAAATCAACAACTGGCAACATTTAATGAGATCCTTATCTCCTGCAGATAAAGAGCTGAACATATTGAAGACCAGACCCAGAACTCAATTTTAAGGGTGGCAGAATTTAAGGGACTTTGCATCCCAGGCAAGTCTACGCCAAAATCAGGGCCATATAGGAAAGAAGTGCAATTTCAAAGAATAACTGGTGGATGCAGCTGATAACCTTCAACTCCAAGTTTCCCATGAACTTGTGGGTCTGCAAATAAGTTTCATGTTAGAGGGTAGCATGCCTCCTCCACCCACCCCTCCCCTCGAATATATGGAAACCTCAAGCGAAGCAAGTACCTTAAGGACAATGCTAGTAGCCCTCCTCATGCTCTATACTAACCTTCCCTTGTAGCTCCAAGCTAAGGTCAAATTTCAGCATAGCCCAAATGGGGAAGTACTGGGTCTGCTAAAGGAGGAGAAGGATTATATGCTATAGGTGCTGCAGGAATGGGCCAACTTGAACCAGTAAGAACCAAGAGAGTGTCTGCTGAAGGTACTGGACTGGAAATGGGAATATCAAACAGGATACGAGAGAGTTTTTGGATATAGGGCACTCTCCCTTGTCTCAGGATTTAAGGCCCATGGAAATGGCCTAACGCATTGCTGGATGACTCCTGGAAAAAGCAACGTTGCATATTAATGAAATAAGAGATCCGAGAATCGTTGTGGCAGACTGTGAAGAAAGGCATTTAAAACACAGTAAAGTATGCCATAAAGGATCTGTTGTATAAACTCAGAAGACCTACTAGTTGAGTATGTTCCTCAGGAGGGCCCAGAGAATATTGTTTACCAAGGCAATAAAGAAAAGACTGGTGATGGGGGCACAGGCATTGCTGAGAAACTCCATAACAGCTGTATTCTGTAGGCTAGAGCTGGCACTAGGAGATACTCAAACAGAATTCGGCTTCCAGTACAATGAAGATGATGAGATCACAGAACAGCAGAAAGAAAGTAGCATCAACTAACTAGTAGATGCAAGGTGGGCATAATAATTATAATGGGCAGCAATGTTGAAGAGCAGCCCATGGGGATCTATGGAGATGACTCACAAGATATGGTCTTCCTGGAGGCAAGATGTGGAAAGCCAACAAAAGTATTATGTAATATGTATCTATAATCACAAGAGATCAACAACAGATAAGCAAAAGACTAAAGACAGCTGACCCAAAGTAAAATCATAACCCCAGATGTAAGACAGCATGTAAGAAGTTTCCTTACTTGTAACTCTAAATTTAAAAACAAGGCCAGAAAAGATGAAATTACTCTATCCATTCAAGTTCACACAGCAAATTATAGGTAGAACAAAGACATCAGTCGAGTTTTATCTACACCTTGTCCAACGATGCCTCCCAATCAACTATTTCTCCTCCCAAATCTTGGTTCTTTAATGTACCAAATCTTGGTACATTACAGGGACTTAATTAAATAACTTAATAATAATGTCTAGCAATAACTTAGATGAAAAATCACTTGTATTTTTGTTAATTTCTCTATTTGGGGGCTCTACTATACTCTGAAGGTATTTCTACTACAAAACATAAATGTTTTGTTGTTTTGCTATTACACAAAATCTTATTCAGATCTGAATGCTATTTAACAGTGCCTAACCCATAGCTGCTGCTCAATAAATATTTTTTGAATGAATAACTATATAATATAAAAATAAGAAAACAAAAAAGAAACACAGAAAAATAAAATAATTTGTTGAGGGAGGGAGCTGGGCATATTTGTCAGAGACACTAATCTATCAGCATTTTTGCAAAATTATTTTTGAAAAAAATGTTAAGAGCTATAAAAAGTATTGTGTAGCATAATGGCATCATTTCATAATGAGTTGTATTTTAAAGGGACAATTTTCATGCTTCTAGGAGAAAATGCTGATTGTTATTAAAATGCCTATGTATAATGTTAACACCACAATGGGAATAAATGAACCAAATTCAGGTGGCCTGTCAAGGAGCAGATTTTTTTTTTTATGTGGTGGGGTGAAGGGAGTACAGAGAAGATAGTCTTTGTTGTTATGTTTTGACAATTTAATTGAGACATATTTGACATGCAAAAAACTTCACGTTTGTTTGATGCATTTGGACATATTCATACATGCATGGTACTATTATAATCAAGGCAATAAACACTCATCACCTTCAAAAGTTTCCTTTTAACACCTCCCCCCCCTTTTTCATTTGGTAAAAAGAGAAGTCTTGAGAGGGACATTGTTATGTACTATTAGGAAAGAGAGTCTTGTTCATGTAGTCTTTAGACCTCCACTTGGCTCCATAAGAATAGGCCTTAGCCTTGGAACACTCCCTTACCAAGAGATACAGTAGCCAACAAAAAACACCATGGCATCGTAGAATGAAAGGGCTAGGCAGCTGGCTCTGGGGGTGGGGTGGTAGTGATGAACTGACTGATGTGCTGGCCTCCCTCTGGCCATATGGGGATAAATAGGGATATTGATAATCTCTCTGTTAACAGGGAAAAGCTGGTGCAATGCATGAGGGTGGAAATGTGAAATGGGTCCTAAAAAGTGTAGGGAAACAATAATCTGGGCTCTTGGTCACATTTGCGCTCCCATTTCACGCCCCCCAACTCTCAAGGTGTCTTAAGGGTCACAAATGATGTCTGAGAGAAGTAAAGGGGTCCCATGCAGGAAATTTTACCTGATCCAGGTGGCTTACAGGCCTCAGATAAAACCTGTTTCACTCAATGCAAAACCACCTATGGCACTGCTGAAAACAAAAGGGTTGAAATGAAGTCCTTCTTCGAAAGTGAAATATGGAAACTGAAGGACGGATATGAACAGGAGCCAGGGGAGTCTCATACAGCCTGGTTGGTGCATCTGTTTGATGAAGGGGCACTGCAGACTTTAACTATCTAGGGCTGAATAACACAGTTAGGGATGGGGCCAAGATCTCTGGATCCCCGTTGGGGACCAGAGGCCCTATGCCCCTGTCAAGATAGAAGGGAAAAGGGGAGAGGGGAGCTAAACTTTTATGGGGCCTTTGGATACTGGTGCCCAAATGACAGGTCCCCATAGAGGCAGAATTAAAATAGTAGGTCTGGGAAGAATGTAGTTACCCATGGAAGACAAGTCCACATGTATTTGTGGATGAGATTCTTTGGACCATTTCAGGTACTGATGATCCTGGTTCCTACTATTGAATACGTAATAGGCATTAACATTTTGGCTGTGTACGGTACTGAAAACCACCATTGCCTCAAGCGGTACGTACCACAACAAGGACAAATTCAAGCTTAATGGGCCAGCTGCATTCCTAGCCTGCTCCAGAGCTGGCCAAATCATGGTGCGTTGTTCAACAAAAATACTGTATCTACGGTGGGGAAAAGGACATCGCTCTGTTAATTCGAGACAATACAAGCAGCCCAATCAGGCCAGTAAGGAAGGCCTCCAGAGTTTGGAGGTTGACAGATTACCAAAGGATAAATGTAGAAGTTTCAGCTTTTGCCCTAGCAGTTTCTGATATTATCACCATCACTGAGACAGTGCAATCCATATGGAAAACAAGTATGCTGTTGACTGATCTGGCTAATGCCTTCTACTCGATCCCTCTGAAGAATGAGGTCATGACCAATTTTTGTTCTCACTGAACAGCCTACAATATACTTTTACTATACTCCTGCAGGGATACCTAAATTCTTCTGTAATATGCTACCAGAGGGCAGGGCTTGATCTTCAATAAGCTCAAGTACTACAGAAGTTTTATTCATCCCTTATATTAACGACATGGCTACAATGCTAATTTCATGGTGGCTACAGTGCTGCACTTAGTCACTGACAGAATGATTAGTACCAATTTGACTATAAATCCAGATAAAGTCCAGGCCCTAGGCACAGCAGGTGCAATTCCTAAGGCCCAAGATTCAAAGGTGACATTATGGCATGGTTTACTGACAGCTCTGTGAAACTAAAGGCAGATGAGGTCTGCTGGGTTGCAGCTACCATCTGAACCAGTAAATGGCCATCTTTTGACTATCAGGTGTGGGCATTCTAATAGGTCAAGCTCTGCACTGTGGTAATGGCAGTGCAGGCCACCTCTACTACCATTCCTTGATACATTTTTCACCAACAAATGGGCTGTTGCCAATGACTTAGCCATCTGGTCAGGCAAATGGCAACTAAAAGACTGGACTATTAATGGATCCCCCATATAGGGAAAAGAACTATGGCAGCAGCTTGCTCCCTGGGAAGAAAAAAACATATGTCACTTATGTAGATACTCATGGCAAAGGACCTTTTTTTTATTTTTAAATTTTTATTGACGTTAAGTTGGTTTATAATTATTACTTTCAGGTGTACAACATACTCAGTATTTTATAGATTTACCCACCATTTAAAGTTATAAAATATTGGCTATATTTCCTATGTTGTACAGTACATCCTTATAGCTTACTTATTTTATACATAGTAGTTTGTACCTCTTAATCCCTACCCCTATCCTGGCCCTCCCCACAGGTAACCACTAGTTTGTTCCCTATATCTGTAAGTCTGTTTGTTTTGTTATATTCATTCATTTCATTTTTTAGATATAACATATAAGGTGAAAATGCAGAATTTGTCTTTCTCTGTCTGACTTATTTCACTAAGCATAATACCCTCCAAGTCCATCCATGTTGTTGCAAATGGCAAAATTTCATTCTATTATATGGTTGAGTAATCTTCCATTGTATGTATGTATGTGTGTGTGTGTGTGTGTGTGTGTATACACACACACACACACACACACACACATACAATGTATATATACCAAATCTTCTTTATCCATTCATCTGTTGATGAACACTTAGGTTTCTTCCATATCTTGGCTACTGCAGATAATGCTGTTACAAACACTGGAATGCACATATCTTTTCAAATTAGTGTTTTCGTTTTCTTTGGACATAAAACTAGGAGTAGAATTGCTACATCACATGGTAGTTCTATTTTTAGTTTTTTGAGAAACCTCCATACCGTTTTTCATAGTGGCTGTACCAATTTACATTCCCACCAACAGTGTATAAGGGTTTCATTTTCTCCACATCCTGGACAACATTTGTTACTTGTGGTATTTTTGATGACATTCATTTTGACAGGCATGAAGTGATATCTCACTGTGGTTTTGATTTGCATTTCTATGGTGATTAGCAATGTTGAGCATCCTTTCATGTGCTTGTTTGCCATCTGTATGCTTTCTTTGGAAAAATGTATATTCAGGTCTTCTGCCCATTTTAAAATCAGGCTGCTTGGTTTTTTGATATTGAGCTGTATGAGCTGTTTATATATTTTGGATATTAACCCCTTATCTGCCATATCATTTGCAAATATTTTCTCCCATTCAGTAGGTTGTCTTTTCATTTTGTTGATGGTTTCCTTTGCTTAAAAGATTTGCAAAAGATTTTAAGTTTAATTAGGTCCCATTTGTTTATTTTTGCTTTTGTTTCCTTTGCCTTAGGAGACAGATCCAAAAAAATACTGCTACAATTTATGTCAAAGAGTGTCCTGCCTGTGTTTTCATCTAGGAGTTTTATGGTTTCAGGTCTTACACTTGGGTCTTTAATCCATTTTGAGTTTATTTTTGTATATGGTGTGAAAAAATGTTCTAATTTCATTCTTTTACATGTAGCTGTCCAGTTTTCCCAAACCACTTATTGAAGAGAGTGTATCTTCTCCACTGTACAGTCTTGCCTCCTTTGTTGAAGACTGACTATATGTGCATGGGCTTATTTTTGGGCTCTCTATTCTGTTCCATTGAACTATGTGTCTGGTTTTGTACTAGTACTATACTGTATTGATTACTGTAGCTTTGTAGTGTAGTCTGAAGTCATGAAGCATGATACCTCCAGCTTTGTTCTTTTTTCTAAAGATTGCTTTGGCTATTCAGGGTCTTCTGTGATTCCATATATGTTTTAGGATTATTTGTTCTAGTTATGTGATAAATGTCATGGGTATTTTGATAGGGACTGCAATCTGAAGACTGTTTTGGGTAGTATAGCCATTTAAACAATATTAATTCTTCCAATCCAAGAACAAGGGATATCTTTTCATTTTTTTGTATCATCTTCAGTTATTGTCATCAATGTTTTATAGTTTTCAGAGTACAGGTCTTCCATCTTGCTTAAGCTTATTCCTAGGTATCTTATTCTTTTTGATGCAATTTAAAAAAGTTTTTATTTGAGTACAGTTGATTTACAGTGTTGTGTTAGTTTTAGGTGTAGAACAAAGTGAATCAGTTATACATAAACATATATCCACTCTTTTTTTAGATTCTTTTCCCATATAGTCTGTTATAGAGTATTGAGTATAGTTCCCTGTGCTATACAGTAGGTCATTATTAGTTATCTATTTTATATATAGTAGTGTGTATATATCAATCCCAGTCTTCCAATTTATCCCTCCCCCACTTACCCCCAGTAATCATAAACTTATTTTCTACATCTGTAACTTTATTTCTGTTTTGTAGATAAGTTTGTTTGTACCCTTTTTTAGAGTCCACATATAAATGATATCATATGATACTTGTCTTTCTCTGTCTGACTTACTTCATTCAGTATGGCAATCTCTAGGTCCATCCATGTTGCTGCAAATGGCATTATTTTGTTCTTTTTTATGGCTGAGTAATATTCCATTGTGTGTGTGTATACACACACACACACACACACATACACACACACACACACACACACACATATATATATATATATATATATATACCACATCTTCTTTATCCATTCCTCTGTTGATGGACATTTAGGTTGCTTCTATGTCCTGGTTACTGTAAATAGTGCTGCAATGAACACTGTGGTGAATGTATCTTTTCAAATTATGGTTTTCTCTGGATATATGCCCAGGAGTGGGATTGCTGGGTCATATGGTAGCTCTATTTTTAGTTTTTTAAGGAACCTCCATACTGTTCTCCACAGTGGAGGTACCAGTTTACATTCCCACCAACAGTGTAGGAGGGTTCCCTTTTCTCCCTCTCCAGCATTTATTGTTTGTAGATTTTTTGATGATGGCCATTCTGACCAGTGTGAGGTGATACCTCACTGTAGTTTTGATTTGCATTTCTCTATTAGTGATTTTGAGCATCTTTTCATGTGCTTTTTAGCCATTTGTATGTTTTCTTTGGAGAAATGTCTATTTACATCCTCTACCCATTTTGTGACTGGGTTGGTTGTTTTTTGGATATTGAGCTGCATGAGCTGTTTTTGTATTTTGGAGATTAATCCCTTGTCGGTTGTTTTGTTTGCAAATATTTTCTCCCATTCTGAGGGTTGTCTTTTCGTCTTGTTTATCGTTTTGCACAGTCTTTGCTGTGCAAAAGCTTTTAAGTTTAATTAGGTCCCATTTGTTTAGGAGGTGGATTGAAAAAGATGTTGTTGTGATTTATGTCGAAGAGTGTTCTGCCTATGTTTTTGTCTAAGAGATTTATAGTATCTAATTTCATTCGTTTACATGTAGCTGTCCAGTTTTCCCAGCACCACTTATCAAAGAGATTGTCTTTTCTCCATTTTATATTCTTGCCCCCTTTGTCATAGATTAGGTGACCACACGTGCATGGGTTTATCTCTGGACTTTCTATTCTGTTCCATTTGATGCAATTTTAAATGGGGTTGTTTTCTTGCTTTCTCTTTCTGATAGTTCATTACTAGTATATAGAAAAGCAACAGATTCCTGTATATTAATCTTGTGTCCTGCAACTTTACTTAATTCATTTATTACTTCTAATAGTATACTGGTGGTCATTTTAGGGTTTTCTATATATAGTATCACGTTATCTGCAAACAGTGACAGTTTTACTTCTTCCTTTCCAATTTAGATGTCTTTTATTTCTTTTTCTTCTCTGATTGCCATGGCTAGGACTTCCAATACTATGTTAAATGGAAGTGGCAAGAGTGAGCATTCTTGTTTCTGATTTTAAAGGAAAAGCGTTCAGCTTTTCACTGTTGAGTATGATGTCAACTGTGGGTTTGTCATAAATGGCCTTTATTATGTTTACATATGTTTCCTTGATATCAACTTTGATTAGAGTGTTTATCATGAATAGGTGTTGAAATCTGTCGAATGCCTTTTCTATGTCTATTGAAATGATGATGTGGTTGTAGTCTCCATTTTGTTAATGTGGTGTATTACATTGACTGATCTGTGGATATTAAACCATCCTTGCATCCTTCTAGTAAATCCCAGTTGATCATGGTGTATGATCCTGTTTATATATTGTTGAATTAGGTTTGCTAATATTTTGTTGAGAATTTCTGCATATTCATCAGGTATTGGTCTGTAATTTTCTTTTTTTTGGTAATATCTTCGTCTGGTTTTGGTATCAGGGTAATGGTGGCCTCATGGAATGAATTCAGAAGTGTTCCTCAATTTTTTGTAATAGTTTGAGGATAGATAGTAGCTCTTCTTTACATGTTTGGTAGAATTCCCCTGTGAAGCCATTGGGTCTTGGACTTTTATTTGCTGGGAGCTTTTTGATTACTAATTCAATTTCACTACTAGTGACTCGTCTGCTCAGATTATTTCTTCCAGATTCAGTCTTGGAAAAGTGTACGTTTCTAGAAATTTACCCATTTTTTTCTAGGTTTCCAATTTGTTGGCATATAACCGTGCATAATATTCTCTTATGAGTTTTTTGTATATCTGAGTATCAGTTGTAATTTCTCCTCTTTCTTTTCTTATTTTGTTTATTTGGGTTCTCTTTTTTTCTTAACGAGCCTAGCTAAAGGCTTATCAATTTTGTTTATGCTTGCAAAAGACTAGCTCTTGATTTCATTTATCTTTTCTGCTGTCTTTTTTGGGGGGGTCTCTATTTTTATATTTCCTCTCTGATCTTTATTATTTCCTTCCTCCTGATGACTTCGGGCTTTGTTCTAACTCTTTCAGATGGTAGGTTAGGTTGTTTATTTGAGATTTTTCTTGTTTCTTGTAGGCCTGTATCACTATAAACTTCCCTCTGAGAGCTGCATTTCTGCATCCCATAGATTTTGGCAAGCTGTATTTTTATTTTCATTTGTCTTGAGGTGTTTTCTGATTTCCTCTTTAATTTCTTCATTGACTTTTTTTGTTCTTTTTTTAGTAGCATGTTTTTGTGAAGGACCACATGCTTGTGTTTGCAAAGGAACTTTTAAAATAAAAACATAAATGGACTCGTGTCAATCAAGTTTGTGCCCAGTGGGCTGCAACAATTGCCTGGTGGGTACATCGATGGAAAAAGGAGTCTACTTCAGATGCAAAAATGGGCCAGAGCCCAAGAGATAACCCAGAAGTCTAAGGATGTAGTACAATCTTGTGATTCTTGTCAATATACTCAAATCATCCAGAGAGAAGAACTGGGACACATTAACCAAGGACTGGGACTCACCTGGATCTGGCAGATTGTTCACATCAAACCCCTGACCACCAGCCACAGGCAAAGATGATGCCTCACTGCCATAACACCTAGTCAGGCTATTGTATAGCTACTCCAGTCTGGCATGTGGATGCTGAAACATAGCTGTCCTTGAATAAAATTTATGTCATATTTTTGGATACCCCATGGGACTTCACTCTGACCAAGGAACATCCTTCACTGCCCAAGCAAGACAATGGGCACACTCTCAGGGACTATGGCTACTAAACACTCCAGTGCAAGGAAAACAGGCACTGCAACACACGTTGGGAAATACTGAGTTTGGTTGTGGTGGAAGTGGACTAGGCAGCCATGTGCTTAGGCTGTGCCTGCAAAATCACAATCTCAACATGTCATTCATTCTTCTTTTTTCCTGTTGGAGTGTACGTCTTTGGGGTGATCTGCAGTTCTGCCTACGATTGTACCCCAGACAGGGCCCCTTGATTCTAGTCTGGATATGATACTTACCTTGGGGAACCTCCCTCCTATGGGATACCACAAAGGCGGGAGATGAAATCAAGGAGTATCAGGGTGCTAGCGAGGGTCCTTCTAGTAGTACTGGGCACACTGACCCTTTCAATCAGGTGGGTGACGTTAACAGACATGTCAAGTTTGTGCAGTCCTTCCCTAGACTGGTCAACTGAGGCCAAAAAGTTTGTGTCAAGCCACAAAGGCACTGGGTGCCCACAGAGGAGGTAACATCTGGCTTGGGTTGCAATACCAGGGCAGCTAGTATCACAACCAGTAGACCAGAGTAGCTCTGGCCTGAGAAGATTCATGAAGTGGGAGAGGAGTAGAAACATTAATCTTTCCTCTTCTCACTCCTACAGAATCATCTGCTGTGTCTGTTACAACAACAGCCACAGTCAGAGGAGGAAAACTTAAACAATGCTGGGATTTGTCATCACAGAATGAATTCCTTCTTGTTCCGCATTCCCACTGTAATGGCCTGGCTGACACAAAACTCCTCAGAACTTCCTCAAGTTGTCAATGGGTCAAATAGCTGGGTCACTCATTTGATACAGGCCCAGAAGCAGGCATGCTCCGGAGTCCCTTACTTTAATATTTCCTATGATGTGACAGAAAAAAAACCCTGTACAAGAATGCTTATTACTGATCTATACCGACATTTTGGACTTGGATGCCCAGTATGTAACTTTTCTCTCCCTGCAGCCACATGGTAAAAGCAAGCCAAGGCTGTATATAACTGGACTAGTCAGCATTATCCGAACAAAATCCCTGACATGTGTCCCCTGCACCCCTCAGGGTTATGTATTTCTCTGTGGACCCCAATGGGCAATAGAATGTCTGCCTCCAGGGGAAGGATTGCTGCCTCAGAGTTCTAAGGCTGACTGTCCATGTCAGCAACTGCAGAGAGGGCTGAAAAGGACCCCTTCTGCTGATGTATTACAAAGTGGCTCACAGTATCCTCCTGGGAAGACAAACTAACCACTGGTTTCATTCTGCTATCCAAATTCTAATACTGGGAACAGGTATGCAGGCCCTAGAAAAAAATGGGTGTACAACCTGTCCTCAACCATAGCAGAAATAGCTAACACTATGCCCAAGCCATCCAAGCCAATGAGACTCACTGAACTCACTAGTCAAGGTGGTGATGGATAACTAAATAGCCCTCAATTACCTGCTGGCAGAACAAGGTGGTGTTTGTGTTATTGTCAGCATTTCTTACTGTGTATACGTCAACAATTTGGGGAAGCTGAAAACTGAGCTGATGAACATCCATGCTCAGGAGGGATGGTTATCAGCTGTACACACACAGTCTCCCCAAACTCACAATTTGACCTCTTTAGCTGGCTTAATGCACGTTGAAGACCACCCTCTAGGGTGGCTTGACTGTCTTCCTGGGTCTGGCTCTCCTAACGGGCCTGGTAAAGTGCTGTTTCCTAATGACAGGAAGGCTCTATGAACACTCCACATCCAAACAGATTGTTCTGGGACCCTGGTGAACCCAATTCTGCCTTCAAGTTTGGGGTGGGTGATTGACATGCTTTATCTGCCATGTCAGTGGTCGAGCAGGGGTGAGGGGTAGACTGTTGGGAAAGGCAGTCTCCTGTACAGTGTTTTGACCCACACTTGGCTTCACAGGAAGAGGCCTTGGGTCTGGAATACTTCCTTATCAAGTAATAAGAGTCTTCATGGACTGTGCTGGGTTTATCACCTTGTGTGGGAATATCACTCCCGTTTTAGACCCAATGTGCGTTCTTTTGTTCTGCTTAAGTGTGTGCATCATATGGCACCTGGCCAACCCCACTATTAAATCTGTCCCCTGTGAGGACAGAATAGGGTCCTTAGTTCTGTGGCACAAGAGGGGTGCATGAAGGGCAACTGCTGGACCATGGGGGACTGACACTACTGAAGCTAATCTTGCTCTGTCCCTTCTCCATATGAGTAAAGCATTGTTCCATCCAATGCTTGACTGTGTTGTGTTTTCCTTGGTGATCAGTATGCAGTGGGCAAAGAATTTGAACTTCTACTTCTAGTGATCGGCAACAGATGTCATTTGCTTGACATATACAGAGCTAAAAGGTTTTTGGTAAACTTGAGAAACAGAATATGGGATGAGTGAACACAAAGATGAGGAAATGAAATGGACTAACTGAAAATAAATCCCACCCAAGCACTGAGATTTTGATATAAGTAATCAAGCATTTGCAAGAAAGTAGAAGAATTGTACACATAAGCTAAAAGCAAAAAACAGTACAGTCATATTTACAAACTGGAAAGGACAAAGAAAGGTAATCTAGTGTCATGAGCATAAATACAAAAAGAGAGTAAGATACGTAGTGCAGAGCACAGAGATTACTAAAGCTGTATCTAAATTAGACCTATTCTGTGTCACCCTCAATGTCAGAACTAAAACCAATGGGTAGGAATTTAGAAATAAGTTTTGGTCAACAGAAAGATGAACTGAATTTCTAATAACTCCTTTAGCTGTTAGAGATTGTCCGTCTTTCTAATGACCAAAATTTAATACTGCAGAACTTATACAAATTGGCAGTATGAAAAAAGTTTGTCTTATTTATAGGAGGGTAGACTAGGTTATAACCTCTAAAATTCTAAAATCAAGACAGAAAGAATATCAAATCATTATGTTGCATACCTTAAACTAACACAATGTTAAATGTCGATTATATCTCAACAAAAATGGAAAAATGCAATTGATAATTAAAATGTAATTTTTTTAAAAATGAGAAGAAATTTTATCAGCTCATTTGAAAATGCACAGGATGAGTCTGAAGACAGAGGTTACAGCCTATACAATGAACACTTTCAACCAGATGATTAAAAGGAGAGAAAGGAAATTACTTCAATCTTCAGAGAAAAAAAGTACAAGGTGATCAGAAAGGGAATGACAAAAAGGAAAGTTTAGAAATAAATATTTAATACTTACACTCTTTTCTAAGTAAAGCAATTGGAGATCACAGGAGAGGTTTATAACATCATCCTATTGAAAACACTACTTACTCCTTAAATCATTTTACCAACAATGTACAGGAGAAACCTACCTCTTCCTTTATCTGGACAGAGGATTTCTACAGACAGACACAGTTTAGTGATTTGTTTTAAATTGATGTTTGTTTATTTTTTGATAGGCCACATCAAATTGGTGTTTTCCCCAGAATTTGTGGACATACATAAGTTCTGTTAAAACTGGTAATTGTTACTGTTATTGAAATTCAGTAGAATACTCTATTAGGGAGGTGAGGAGAGGAGGAAAACTGGTATGGTAGTAGTAGGGAATAAAAATGAAAGACTTTAAACTTATTTCTACTAAAAAGCTTGTCTGCTTGGATTTAGTAGTATGGATATGCCTGCATGAGGGCACAAGGTGTAATTCTAATATCTCTCACACCAGTAAAATTTAATTGGATGCATCTGAGATGAGGCTTAGATGTAAAGGTCCCCAGTACCACACGAGGACTGGAAAAAGAAAACAAAATCGAGTTTGGGATTTATTACTATAGACAAAAGAATCTGAATTGATAGGGGAAATAAATATATTCAGGAAAAAATTCACTATGTACACACTAACTGGATTTTCCTTCAAATGAGGTGGGAAATAAGAATCCCTTTTAATCCTCAATTAAAAATTAGTCACTGAAACTGACCAACCAACTTATGATGATCTCCCTACACTCTGAATGCTCTTTTATAGCAAAAATGGCCTATAAAATTCCCTTGGGAACTTTCATTATAATTTATGTGATTTTGTGGTTTTCTTTGATAATACTTAGCACACTACTATTTAAAAAATAAATGCTCAGGGAACCGGATCAACATGGCGGAGGAGTAGGACGTGGAGCTCACCTTCTCCCCACAGATACATCAAAAATACATCTATGTGTGGAATGACTCTCACAGAACATCTACTGAATGCTGGCAGAAGAATTCAGACTTCCAAAAGAGCAAGAGAATCTCCATGTAACTGGGCAGGGCAAAAGAAAAAGAGAGAGAAAGGAATCGGGAATGGACCTGAACCTCTGGGAGGGAGCTGTGAAAAAGGAAAGGTTTCCGCACACTGGGAAGTCCCCTCAGTCCCTCTGTCCACTGGCGGGGACAGAGGGGTAGCTTCAGAGCCTTGGAGGAGAGCACAGCAACAGATGTGTGGAGGGCAAAGCAGAGACAGATCTGCACAGGTCGATGCTGACCGGCACTCCCCAGCCCGAGACGCTTGTCCGCTTGCCTGCTGGGGCAGGTGGGGGCTGGGTACTGAGGCTCGGGCTTTGGAGGTCAGACCCCGGGGAGAGGACTGGGGTTGGCTGTGTGAACAAAGCCTGAGGGGGGTAGGGTGCAGGGTGCCAAAACTGAGGGAGTCTGGGAAGAAGCCTGGGCCCACCAGAGGCAAGGGACCATTGTTGGGGGGCATGAGAGGAGAAGGGTGGGCCCGCCATAGGAGCTTCTTTCTCTGCATGCTCACAGGCAGCAGGGCACTGCCTATATGAGCTCCAGGGGCAGGCGTGAGCCATGGCTGACATCTTGGACTCCAGAGGCAGGTACAGAACGCTGCCATTGCTGCTGCCACTGCCAAGGGTCCTGTGAGCGGGGGTGCAGATCACTGCCCTCACCTTTCCAGGAGCTGGCATGGCCCGCCACTGCAGAGGGTCCCATGAAGTGGGACCAACTTCCCCGGGAGTGCGCACAGCCAACCACCGCTGACAAGGGTCCTGCAACCCGGTGCCAATCACTGCCCCCACCTCCAAGGGGTGCGCAACACACCACTGCCGCCTAGGGTCCCAAGATCTAGGGCCAACTTCCCCAGGGACACATGACACACATGTGTCTTCCCCAGGGACACATGACCTGCTGCCGCCATTGCAGAGAAACCTGCGACCGGGAGCCAACTCTTGCTCCCGCCTCCCTGGGAGCGTGCACCTGCACACCCCGATCAAGGGGATAACAGCCAGCACATGCTAAGAAACAGACAGCAAGCATCCAAACCAAAAACAGCACTCATGTCAAAAAAATACTGAACCCACACAAGCTACACAGGGATTCTCCTGCTTATAAATAGCCCTCCAAGACCACAGTAGATAATTTTTTCTCCTGAACTCACAGAGTAAGAGAAATATAAGCAAAATGAAAAAGCAGAGGAACCACTCTCAGTTAAAAGACCAAAAAAATTTGCCTGCAGGAACAACGAAAAAGACCTCCTCAGTCTAATAGACACCGAGTTAAAAAAGGAGGTAATGAAAATACTGAAGGAATTAAGAAAGGCTATCAACAGAAAGGCAGATTACTGTAAAAAGGAACTTGAAACTACAAGGAGGAGACAATAAAAATTAGAAAATTCATTTGCTGAGACAAAAGCTGAGCTCAAGGCAATGAACAGCAGAATGAATAATGCAGAAGAAAGAATAAGTGACCTGGAAGACAGACTAATGGAAATTACCCAATCAAAACAGAAGCGAGAAAGCCAAATGAAAAAAAAAAAAAAAAATGAAAGCAACATAGGAGACCTACGGGATAATATAAAGCAGGCCAATCTATGCATAACAGGGATTCCAGAAGGAGAAGAAAGAGAAAAGAGGATTGGAGATGTATTTGAAAAAATTATGGCTGAAAATTTCCCAAACTAAAAGAAGGAAACAGATATCCAGATACAGGAAGCACAGAGGGTCCCAAAGAAGATGAAGCCAAACAGACCTACATCAAGACATATTATAATAAAAATGGCAGAAGTTAAAGATAAAGAGAGGATTCTAAAGGCAGCAAGAGAAAAACCAAGAGTTCTTTACAAGGGAACCCCCATAAGACTATCAGCTGATTTCTCTACAGAAACACTGCAGGCCAGAAGGTCATACAAAATATATTCAAAGTCTTAAAAGAGAAAAATCTGCAACCTAGAATACTCTACTCAGCAAGATTATCATGTAGAATAGGAGGAGAAATAAATAATTTCTCAGAGAAGCAAAAATTGAAAGAAAACAGCAATACTAAACCTATCCTGAAAGAAATATGGAAAGGTCATCTCTAAATAGAAAAGAAGCAGCAAGAAGAAATAGGAAGGAGGAAATCACAATTGGAAAGTAAATCACTTAAATTAGCCAGTATAGAGATCAAAAAGAAAAAAAAAAACCCTATTGTGAAAGCAATGATAAACACAAGGAGCAGCAAAGGGATAAACATGAAGATGTAAAAAGGGACATCAAAATCATAAAATGTGGAGAAGGAGAGTAAGAAAATGCAGATTCTTTTTGTTTTTTTTAAATGTGTTTGAGCCTATATGACTACCAGTCTAAAGCAAGCATATATGGGAAGGGGTTAACATACTTGAAAACAGGGCAACCACAAATGAAAAACATACAATAGATTCACAAAAACTGAAAAAAGAACACAAGCATAAAATAAAAGGAAATCATGAAACCACAAAAAGAAAAACAGAAAAAGGAACAAAGAAGAAACAAAGAATCAACTGGAAAACAAGGTTTTAAATGGCAATAAATACATATATATATCAATAATTACCTTAAGTGTCAATGGACTGAATGCTCCAATCAAAAGACAAAGAGTGGCAGACTGGATAGAAAAAACAAGAGTCTACAATATGCTGCCTATAAGAGACCCACCTTAGGGCAAAGGATACACATAGATTGAGAAAGAGGGAATGGTAAAAGATATTTCATGCAAACGGAAATGACAAGAAAGCAGGAGTTGCAATACTCATATCAGACAAAATAGACTTTAAAGCAAAGGTTATAAAGAAAGATAAAGAAGTACACTACATAATGATAAAAGAATCAATACAAGAAGACGATTTTGTACTTATCAACATATATGCACCTAATATAGGAGCACCTCTGATACATAAAACAAATACTAACAGATATAAAGGGAGAAATTGATGGGAATACAACAGTAGGAGACTTTAACACCCCACTCACATCAATGGACAAATTTCCAGACAGAGAATCAACAAGGTAACAGAGGTCCTAAATGATACAATAGTTAGACTTAATTGATAGTTTCAGGATATTACATCCAAAAAAAAAACAAACACCACCACCACCCCACAAAAAACAGAATACACATTCTTTTTGAGTGCACACAGAACATTCTCTAGGGCTGACCACATCCTAGGTCACAAAACTAACCTCAACAAATTTAAGAGTACAGAAATTATTTTAGGCATTTTCTCTGACCACAATGGCATGAAATTAGAAATCAACCACAGGAAAAGAAATGAGAAAAGAACAATTAGTTGGAGACTGAATAACATGCTACTAAAAAACCAATGGGTCAATGAGGAAATCAAAAAGGAAATTAAAATATACCTTGAGACAAACAACAATGAAAACACAACCATACAAAATCTATGGGACACAGCAAAAGCAGTTCTTAGAGGGAAGTTTATAGTGATACAGGCCTTCATCAAAAAACAAGACAAATCTCAAGTAAACAACCTAAACTATCACTTAAAAGAATTAGAAAAAGAAGAACAAACAAAACCTAAAGTCAGCAGAAGGAAGGAAATAATAAAGATCGGGGAGGAAATAAATAAAATAGAGATTAAAAAAAAAAGGAAAAAATAACAAAACCAAGAGCTGGTTCTTTGAAAGGGTAAACAAAATTGACAAACCTCTAGCCAGGCTCACCAAGAAGAAAAGAGAGAGAACCCAAATAAACAAAATGAGAAATGAAAAAGAAGAAATATCAACTGATACCGCAGAAATACAAGAACATAAGAAAATACTATAAACCATTATATGCTAACAAATTTCACAACTTAGAAGAAATGGATAACTTTCTAGAAACATATAGACCACCAAAATTGAATCAATAATAGATAATTTGAACAGATCAATCACTAGAAGTGAAATAGAATCTGTAATAAAAATACTTCCTACAAACGGAAGTCCAGGACCAGATGGCTTCACAGGTGAATTCTACCAAGCATACAAAGAACTTACACTGATTCTTCTCAAACTCTTCCAAAAGACTGAAGAGGAGGGAACACTCCCAAAGACATTCTATGAAGCCACCATCACCCTGATACCAAAAGTAGACAAAGACACCACCAAAAAAGAAAATTATAGGCCAATATCTTTGATAAATATAGATGCAAAAATCCTCAGCAAAATATTAGCAAAAAGAATCCAACAACACATAAAAAAGATCATACACTATGACCAAGTGAGATTCATCCCAGGTTCACAAGGATGGTTCAACATATGCAAATCAATCAGTGCAATACAGCACATTAACAAAAGAAAAGTCAAAAACCACATGATTATCTCAAAAGATGCAGAAAAAGCATTTGACAGAATTCAACATTCATTCATGATAAAAACTATTACCAAAGTGGGAATAGAGGGAACATATCTCAATATAATTAAAGCCATTTATGAGAAACCCACAGTCAATATAATAATCAACGATGAAAAGCTGAAAGCCTTCCCACTAAAATCTGGAACAAGACAAGAATGACCACTCTCACCATTTCTTTTCAACATAGTATTGGAATTCTTAGCCACAGCAATCAGACAAGAAAAAGAAATAAAAGGTATTCAAATTGAAAGGGAAGAGGTAAAATTGTCACTATATGCAGAAAATCCTAAGAACTCCACACAAAAACTACTAGATCTAACAAATAAATTCAGCAAAGTAGCAGGATAGAAGATTAACATTCAGAAATCGGTTGCATTCCTTTACACTAACAACGAAATATCAGAAAGGGAATGTAAACACCTTTTAAAATTGCACCCCCCCCCCAAAAATCGAGGAATAAACCTGACCAAGGAGGTGAAAGACTTATATGCTGAGAACTATAAAACATTAATAAAGGAAATGAAAGAGGATTCAAAGAAATAGAAAGATATCCCATGCTCTTGAACTGGAAGAATTAACATTGTTAAAATGGCAATACTACCCAAAGCATTCTACAGACTTAATGCGATCCCTATAAAATTATCCATGACATTTTTCACAAAACTAGAACAAATAATCCAAAAATTTATATGGAACCATAAAAGACCCAGAAGTGCTAGAGCCATCCTGAGGAAAAAAACAAAGGCATAACTCCCCAGACTTCAGACAATGCTACAAAGCTACAGTAATCAAAACAGTGTGGTACTGGTACAAAAACGGGCATATGGATCAATGGAACAGAATAGAGAGCCCAGAAATAAACCACACACCTATTGTCAATTAATCTTTGACAAAGGAGGTAAGAATATACAAGGGGAAAAAGGAAGTTTCTTCAGCAAATGGTGCTGGGAAAGTTGGACAGCTGCATGTAAATCAATGAAGTTAGAACACACCCTTACACCATGCACAAAAATAAACTCAAAATGGCTTAAAGACTTAAACATAAGACAACATACCATAAAACTCCTAGAAGAGAGCATAGGCAAAATATCCTCTGACATAAATTGTACCAATGTTTTCTTAGGTCAGACTCCCAAGGCAATACAAATAAAAACAAAAATAAACAAATGGGGCCTAATCAAACTTGCAAGCTTTTGCACAGCAAAGAAAACCATAAAAAAAAAAGAAAGACAACCTACCAAATGGGAGAAAATATTTGCAAATGATGCAACAGACGAGGCTTAATCTACAAAATATACAAAAAACTCATGCAACTCATCAACAAAAAAACAAATAACCCAATTGAAAAATGGGCAGAAGACCTTAATAGACATTTCTCCAAAGAAGACATACAGATCGCCAATAGGCACATGAAAAGATGCTCAACATCACTAATTATTAGACAAATGCAAATCAAAACTACACTGAGGTACCACCTCACACCAGTCAGAATGGCCATCATTAAAAAGTCTACAAATAACAAATGCTGGAGAGGATGTGGAGAAAAGGGAACTCCTACACTGTTGGGGGGAACTGTAAGCTGGTACAACCACTATGGAGAACAGTATGCAGGCTACTCAGAAAACTAAAAACAGAATTACCACATAATCCAGCAATCCCCCTCCTGGGAATATACCTGAACAAAACTATAATTCAAAAGATACATGCACCCCTATGTTCATAGCAGCACTGTTCACAATAGCCAAAACATAGAAACAACTTAAATGTCCATCGACAGAGGAATGGATAAAGAGGATGTAGTAAATATATACAATGGAATACTATTCAGCCACAAAAAGAACAAAATAATACCATTTGCAGCAACATGGATGCAACTAGAGATTGTCATACTAAGTGAAGTCAGAAATAGAAAGACAAATATATGATACCACTTATATGTGGAATTTAAAATATGGCACAAATGAACCTATCTACAAAACAGAAACAGACTCAAGTTGGGCAGGGAGAAGGATGGACTGGGAGTTTGGGATTGGTAGATGCAAACTATTACATTTAGAATGGATAAACAACAAGGTTCTAATGTATAACACAGGGAACTATATTGAATATCCTGTGATAAACCATAATATAAAATATAAAAAAGAATGTACATATGTGTATAACTTAGTCACTTTACTGTACAGCAGAGATTGGCACAGCACTATAAACCAACAATACTTCAAAAAAAAAATTTAAAAAAAAATGCCAAACCTATAAAAAAAATAAATTGCTCTGAGCTGTCTAAAAAAATCAATCAATCAATCAATCAATCAATAAGTAAAAAATGCTCCACAGGCTAATAATGGTAATATATAGAAAATAAGTCTTAGACTATTACCAAAATTACTGTAAAAGTCTAAGAATATAATTGCATTTAAAAAGATAAAATGAAAAAAAAAGATAAAATATCTTCTAATAGTTATGATACTTTTAACAATTCGAATAATGGAATATAACATCTTTTAAAAGAAATCATTATTAAGATTTCTTTTTTGTGTGTGAAAATCTGGCAATTCAAGTTATAGAATGTCAGGTCATTCAATATAAAAATTCCAGCAATTTATCATTCCTATCCTTGGTTATTTAAGGATTACATACTCAGGACTTAATAATGTGAGATTCCTTTTAAGTCAGAGCCTTTTCTAAGAGAGTGGAAGTAGAGACAGATTTTAAGACCAGATATTCTAGAATCCAACAAATCTATTCAACTCTGCTAAAACATTCTACTATGATATGACCTTAGAGAATTCAAATAAGAAAGCTTATTTAGTTCCTATATATTAAGAGAAACAGGAATCTCTTTTGATTCCAAACTAGAAAAAAATTATAATTAGCTTATTGAGATACTACATTCTCTTAAAATTTAGATGTACCAGCTTGCCAACCTTGCTTTAAGACGGCATTACAACTAAGTAAGACACGGTTTTCACACATATGCTGATGTCTCAAGTTTCATCATGGCCACAAGTAAATAGTATTCAGCTGTATCATCTTAAATTTCCATATTATTATAAAGCTTGAGAAAAACCAACCAATGCCATCTTTTTTTTTTCTTTTTCTTTTGCGGTATGAGGGCCTCTCACTGTTGTGGCCTTTCCCGGTGCAGAGCACAGGCTCCGGACACGCAGGCTCAGCGGCCATGGCTCATGGGCCCAGCCGCTCCGCGGCATGTGGGATCTTCCCGGACCGGGGCACGAACCCATGTCCCCTGCATCAGCAGGCGGACTCTCAACCACTGCGCCACCAGGGACACCCCCAATGCCATCTTAATTCCTAGCTTTCTAGAATTAATCTTAGGACAAGTACATCTTCTATGAAAGCTGAGAACAGAGTAACTTACCCTGTCATGAAGAGTCCAGCCAACATATTTTAGGTAACTGTCATTTAGGAAGGCATCACTATACATTTTCATCCATACTCCAATTTCTTCAATACAAATGGCTCTAATCTCAGCAATAGCATCACTAGAGAAGGAAAAAAAAAGAGTCAAACCTCTGATTAATATCCAAAGCTAGAAAGTACTTCATACTCATTTTCAGCAAGCAATAGATATAATATTATCCAAATACCATTTTTATATCTGCCCTCGCAAAGGTCTCCAACTTGAATATCTTCTATTTTTTACATGGCTTCTATGAAATAAAAACCACCAATACCAAACAAAAAAAAAAGCTTCTGGAAATCATCTTATTTTGACTCAACTGCTCTATTTTCAATGGACTAGGAAATGACATTTGGAGCTTTCTGAAAGCCTCACAATTATTATGGGATCAATACACATGTTAAAACTTCTGAGGAACCAGAGTATCAACATCCAAATACAGGATAATGGAGAACTCAAAACGTGTTTCTCTAAATAACTGTGACTCTTTCTAAGCTAGTACACATCTAAAGAATTAAAAAATAATTTTCATGAACAAAAAATTAGTATCTATGAGGCAAAATTGTAGCAGCCTGTATTATTTGAAAATGTACAGTAGTTTACAAAACCAAGTCCTTGAAGTAACTGCACAGGGAAGAAGAATAATTCACATTTAGTCACAACAGAACAATCCTGGTGACCACACTATGAAGTGGTAGCAGAACGAACCCCAAAAGTCAGGTCTCTGGCTCTGTGCCCAGACAGCTTTTCACCTCACCATAAGCATCTACTACAACCCTCCTGGAATTACTTCTACTCTAAAATCTGTGAACCATGAACAAATACAGTGTTAATATTTTTACCTTATCTTTCAACAGGATAATAACTCTGGCTAAAAACACCCCGTATTATACAATTAAGATAAATCCTTTCTTTTGTAGATCAATCTTAAAGGTTTCTGAGTTACCATACATGAATAATTTTTAATTCTCCAATTTACACAAGGCAATCATCTGTCAAGGAGCTTTCCTTAGTTTCTCTTTTGTGATAAAATGAGTGCTAGTATTCTAATATTTAATTCTCTGCTCTAATAAATCTTAGTTCCTTCTAAGTCCATGTCATTGCTTAAAGAATAAAAATGTGAGAAACTTTCTCTTTCAAAACCATACTACCAATTACAGTCTTTAGTTTTCCTACACTTTTGCTGTTGTTTATACCTTTTTCTCATGGAGAGATTCTATAGCACAGAGGCTAATGATACAGACTTTGGAGTAAGACATCCTGAGTTCAAATCCTGACTCTGCTATTTACTAGCTGCAAGTTATTTCCCTCTTTCTTAGATTTCCTCACCTGTAAAACAGGGATAATAACTGAACCTAGACCTCACAGTGACTGTGAGGATGAACTCACTTAATAAAAGTATCAATAAAATACTTAGAACTGTGCCTGGTACCTACTAAAACTTTCCATCAATGTTCATTATTATAATCTTTTAATTGTCATCAATCTAGACATTCATAGATGATACAATATAAAAAGTAGCTTAAAAACTGTGAAAGAATGTTCCTTGACCTTTAAAATAATGAATGTGAATGGTTCAAGGGTATTTCTTTTTTTCTAAATATGAAAAATTTCAGACATTACAAAGTTATTATGCTTTAACTTCATATATATTGTTTTACATATTTTGAAACTTTACATACATTATATCTTATAGGCTTCCTCTCCAATTAGATTTTTTCACAAACCAGTTTTGCAATTTATACACACTGATTCATATAGCTCCAAGTCCAATATATTAACTTTAACTGATGTTCAGTGTTCCTTTCTATAAATAAATTACAAATTACTTATACATTCTCTCAGTGGCAGATATTTAGGTTGTTTCCAAGTTTTTGATTTTATTAACAATGAATGGCATAAGCATTCTCGTACATGTCTGCTTGTGTAAGTGTTTCCCCTAGGGCAGTGTTTTTAAAACAGTGCATTACTACCTACCAGCACATTATGAAATAAATTTAGTGAGTGGGGAAAAAAAAAGTATTTGGGATAGAAAATACTAAAATGCTTCACATGGGGTAAGGCAAGTAAGTATTTTTTCTTGGAACATCTGTGTACTTGATGTAGGAAATGGTCAGTCAAGTCTGTGAGACACTGTTGTTATACTTAGAAGTGAAATTTACTGGGTGAGAAGGAATACACATCTTCACCCGAATTAGATATTAACAAATTTTTCCATATAGTGCTTTCATCCCTACCTGTCACTTGGTATTGTTCTACTATTTTATATAAATTTCCACTTCTAAGAACTACAAGTTCATATACTTTGTCTTCTACTGGGCTGTACAAATTAAAAAAAATAATAACAGCAGCAAAAATAAAACAAAATAAAATAGCTCCCCTCCAAAACCAAAACATAACCACAAAATCCCCAAATCCCAAAGATCAATTACACTTATTCTCTGCTAAAATACGCTTGTACAAACCAATCAAAAAAATTAAAGCAAACAAAACCAGGCTGAGTTTTTTATTACACAAGCTCAGAGAAGTAGGGTAAGGACACAATGAATAGGTATGGTATTTTGATTAAAACTATAGTGACTACTAAGTACAGTAACTCATAATACATAGCTCAATCATTCTTCCATTCATTACCATTGGTATTACCATTACCTCTGGTATTGAGATTATAGGTGGCTGATTCCTAAGGCTAGAGAATATAAAGGCTTAGCTTTATTTCAGTAGGAAAATATTGCTCAAAATCTTTTTTTATAACCATTTCTATGTCTAAGCCTAACCTCTAATACCTTTCTCTCATGCTTATTAGACTGCCAAAAGCTCATGTTCTTGAAACACAGCTCTTCTCTGTAAGCACTGCCAACATTTAGATACAGCTTATCTTCTTGGAATCCCAGTCCTTGTCTACTTCAGATGCTAGTCTGATGCCTCCCACTTTAACTTAAAATTTTTTTCATATCCTTTTTAGATCTACAATTTGACTATGTATGTAAGACAGCCCATTCTACTACTATTAAAAGTCCCTAGGTGATTTTTCTCCTATTTGGGTTTTGGAGCTCTAATCTACTTTGCTTGCTGATACTACCCTATTAATCATTCTCTACATGTAACTATATTATGTAATTACAGACTATACAGTAAAATAAGAATTTCTTTGTGGTGGTCTTAAAATGTCCACAAATTTTCTGTTACTATTCCTTTGGTGGAGACACATGCTTCTTTTCTTGAATATGGGTGTACTTATTAACTTGTTTCTAATAAATATAATTCAGTGGAAATGATGAATTTTGGCATCTGAAGCTAGGTCAAAAAAGACATAGTGACTTTTCCTTTGCTCTCTCTCTTGGATCAATCTCTCTCAGGAAAGCCAACTGCCATGTCTTAAGGACATTCTAGCTGCCTTATAGAGAACTCAATGTGGTGAGTAACTAAGTCTTCTTCCACCAGCCATGTGAGTAAGACGTATGAGAAGCAGATGCTCCAACCACAGTCAAGCCTTCAAATGACTGCAGCCTCAACCAAAGTCTTGACTGCAATCTGATGAGAGAACTTAAGCCAGAACCCCTTAGCTAGGCCACTCCCAAATTCTTGACCCACAGTAACAATGAGATAATGTATAGTGCACCAAGTTTTGGGGTAAGTTGTTATATGGCAAAAGATAACCAATAGTCTTAGTTTTACTGTTATTGAAGGCCTTTTACCAATTGAACCATAACCAATCTTCTTTTAGTTTGGTCTATGAATGAGTTCTTTAGTCCAAATAGCTCAACTGCACACATTACATGTCTGTGGTGACTCCTACACTCACAGTGCCCTTATTCCACTCTGATTACCTACAATGATTATTCTTTCAAGCTCTAGTAAACTTTCAGGTCTTCCATGATTCATGGCACATCCTCTTATTACCATAGATAGCTTTCTTCTTGCCTTCTAGGAACTAACATTCTATTTAAGTAAATGAAGTACAAAATGAAAATGCAGTATATTTCTAAATATCCCTGACTTACTATATATATATATATATATATATATATATATATATATATATATATATATATACACACACACACACATTTTTCCCCCCTTCAGTACACGGGCTTCTCACTGCTGTGGCCTCTCCCGTTGCAGAGCAACAGGCTCCGGATGCGCAGGTCCAGCGGCCATGGCTCACAGGCCCAGCCGCTCTGCGGCATGTGGGATCTTCCCGGACCGGGACACGAACCCATGTCCCCTGAATTGGCAGGCGGACACTCAACCACTGCGCCACGAGGGAAGACCCTACAATATATTTTTTGATATACAGATATTTTTCTCATATTTTAGAGATCTTCAGTCTTTGATTTTTATATTACATTTATTTTTAACACCTTAGTCTCTATTTCCAAAGGTCTCACTCCATTTAGAAAGATAATGTTTAGCTGCAGGTGTTTGGAAGTTTCCAAAGCAAAGATTAAGTAGGGGGCAAAAAAGTTAGTAAGACAAGAGGAAATGTATAAAGAAGATCACAAGATGAACGAATTTTCATAGTTCTAGTACTGGGGCCTTGAAATGAACAACTAAAAATGAAGTTAGAATACACTTTACTTGCAAACTCAAAGAAAGAAAAAAACTAGAAAAGAATAATTCTGGGGCAATTAATCCTCTGCTGTAGCTCTTTTTTAAAGCATAAAAGAATAATTATGTTCATTTCTATGGAAAACTTACCTAATTTACTGATCCTCAGTTAGTATGCCTTTACTTTAATATCTAACAATAATCTAACAATTTAAATCTAACAATTAATTTAATTTTAATTAATATTTAATTTTTGAAGTTGGGGTGGCAGGAGAGAAAAAGCATTAACTTAAAGTGTCATCTCTCCACAGCACTTCTATTTCTAGTAGGTACATGCAGTAACATTTTCCCTTAATCAATAAAGTGGACTAAGTGATACTTCTGGAAAAACCAATGATTGGTATCCATGACATGCTGATCACTTTGGCAGGCAGGTCATACTCTCACCTATATTTTCAACCCTCTTTTGAGGAACTGAAATTTTTTTTAATAAATTTATTTATTTAGTTTATTTTGGCTGCGTTGGGTCTTCGTTGCTGCACATGGGCTTTCTCTAGTTGCAGCGAGCAGGGGCTACTCTTCGTTGCAGTGTGCAGGATTCTCATTGTGGTGGCTTTTCTTGTTGTGGAGCACAGGCTCTAAGCACGTGGGCTTCAGTAATTGTGCCTCCTGGGCTCTAGAGCACAGGCTTAGCAGTTGTGGCACAAGGGCTTAGTTGTTCCACGGCATGTGGGATCTTCCTGGCCTAGGGCTCGAACCCACGTCCCCTGCACTGGCAGGCAGATTCTTAACCACTGCGCCACCAAGGAAGCCCAGAGGAATTGAAATTTTAGTGTATCAAAAGTGAGCTATGACAGATTCAATACTTGTATGCAAGGTCTGATTAAATTAAAAAATCAATAAGGTAACAGTAGGAAATTAAAGAATTGTTGCTTTTATGAGAATAATAGGTTTAAAATTTTGGCAAGACTCAGAAAGGGTGGGTCACTAAAATGAAATAAAGGCTGTGTTATTTTGGTGTTGAAGATTGAGGTAAAATCATAAAAAATGATATGGATTCTGCATTCAAAATTGTGTGGCTGAGCCAAGATAGGATTTATGCTTCTTCCACTTGAAAAAACTAAAAAAACTGCATAAAATACATAAAATAATATTTTTTAGGTGTTGGATATCAGGCAGAGCAGGGCAGTGGTATAGGCAGGGGAACGTATACAGAGCCTGGGTATTTCCCAAAGTTGAGGAAAAGAAGCTGGGACTCTAGAGGACAAGGTGGTTAGATTTTACAAGGCACAGTACCAGAGATGCACAGAGAGAGTGAGCGCTGGGCATCTGCAGAAAGACCCTATCAACTCTTCAGCTGAGTATAAAGAGCATGTACATGTGAACAAACCACTCAATGCTGGGGAAAGAATGGCAGCAGCAGAGAGGGCAACCTCTGGAGCAAACATAGGGCTTGGAATACTTTGTGTTCCAGTGAGGCAGAGCAGAAAAACCTTGTAATTCACAGGGCATCAAGAAAAGTACAAAGAATGGTTTTATCTTAGTATCTGGGTAAAGTTAACCTTAGACTAAACGCTGCCCTGGTCCACTTAACAAACCTTAAATAAAGTCTTGAAAAGATCAAACATTAATTATGTCCCAGAGAAAAGTGGATGAATATCTTAAGAATACATTGTTTGGTACCCAACAAAACAAAACCCACAGTGGTTGGCACCTAATAAAAATTGCCAGGCATTCAAAGAAAATGACCCATAATAAGGGGAAAATTAATCAAAACAAACAGAATCAGAAATGACACAGATGATAAAACTAGTGAAACAGAACATTAAAAGTTACAACAAAATATATATATTCAAGAGGCTTGAGGAGAGCCTGGAGGTAATAAAAGAAAAATGAAGAAAACGACCCTGAAGAACATGACAAAATTGTTAAACTAGTTACAAAACAAAAAAAAAATTTAAATGTAACCAAGAGCAAAAGATAAATTAACTACAAAGGACACAAGATAAGAATGACAGCAGTTCTAGTTGGAAACAAGCCAAACCACAGATAATGGATCAATTCCTTTAAAAGACTGAAAAAAAAAAAGGTCAACCTACGATTCTATATTAAGAGAAAACACCTTTCTTCCCGTCCCCCCAAATAACTCAAAATACAAAAGCAATCTTTTTAGTTTTCTGGAAATAGATTCAAAATGTTGATAAGCATTTACTCGTAAAAAGCTGATGAAATTTGGGCCCAAAACAGCAAAAATCTATGGCATTCTTGAATGGACATAACCCCTTCAAACACCCTAAAACTCAGAGCAGCAGGTGTAGTGGAGGTAGCAGGATTGGGAATGCCCATGAAAACCATGGTTTTAAGATGAGGAAGCTGACTTGATTGGTAGCAACATGCTAAATACCAACACCCAGGGAAGATTTCAATAAAAAGAGCAAACTCTGTAAGAAATGAATGGGGAAATAGCAGAGTTCTGCTAGCCTAAAGCTACAGTCCAGGAGAGATAAATTCCTCAGATTAAGTCCAAGTAAATTATTCAAAAACAAAACCCCCAACAATACGACAAACTTCAGGGGAAAAAAATCAGAATCCATATTTGCTAAGATATATTTTGTAAAATGCACAGTTTTTAACAAAAGATTATATGATGTACAAAGAAAAAGCGAAGTAATACCTATACTTGGAAATTGAAACAGTCTAAAGAAACTGCTCCGAGTGGGCCCAGCTGTTAAATTTAGCAACGTTTTTAAGGAAATCCAATAAATATAATCAGATTATATTTAAAGATGCTATATTCAAAGAACTAGATGAGAACATGACAAGGCCTCAACCAACAGTGGATTATGATAAAGAAACAGCAACTATAAAAATAGGACCAACTGAAAAGTACAATAACAGAAATAAAAAACTCACCATATGGTTTCAGCAGCATACTTGAGTTGACAGAAAAAAAACACTGAACCTGAAGATAGGTAAACAGAAATTACCCAAAGAATAGAGATGAAAAACATTGAGGAAGGAAAAACGAGAGAGAGAGAGTGTGTGAGAGCGCGCACATGCACGTAAGCTCCAAAAGCCTAGGAAACAATATCATGAGAAATGGGTAAAAAATACTTGAAGAATCAACTGCTAAAAGCTTATGAAATTTGATGAAAAACATGAATCTACAGATCCAAAAAGGTCAACAAAATATTAGTAGGATAAACACAAAGAGATCCATATCTAAACACATAAGCAAACTGTTGAAAGCCAAAGAAAAATGGGGAAAAAAAGAAGAAAAGAAAATAAAAGCTACAAAAAAAGTGACTCATAAATGTACAGGGGAACAGCAAGATTAACAACTAATTTTTTACTCAGAGACAATGAAGTCCAGTAGGTGGTAGAAAGGCAGTAAAAGTGTTAAAGGAAAATAGAACTGTCCACCAAGAATTCTATATCCAGCCAAACTATCTTTCAAATATGGAAGATGAAATAATGACATTTCCAGATAAACAAAGACTGCTAGGACACTTGCCTTATAAGAAACTGTAAAGAAAGTCCTTCAAACTGAAAGGAAGTAACTCTATACAATAACTCAAATTCATAGAAGAAAATGAAGAATGCTGGAAATGTTAACAACAGGGTAAAAAGAGAAGATAGCATGAATACTTCTTTGTTTAATTTCACTGAAAATCTTAATATTGTATATACTGATAATAGTTAAAATGGTAATGTCGGGATAATACCAAATAGAGATAAAAGATATTTGACAATAATAGTACAAAGGAAGAAAAAGAAAATGGGGCTATACTGGAGCAAAGATGCTACATTTATGTGAAATTAGTCATGCTAATGGGATGTAGTTTCTGTAGCAACCATAAAGAAAATAACAGAGATTGTTCAATGGATAAAAACACAAGATCCAACTCTAGGCTGTCTATAAGAGATATATTTCATATTCAAAGACACAAACAGTGAAAGGATGATAAAAGATACATCATACAAAAAGCAACCATAAAAGAACTAGAGATATATTATTATCAGGCAAAGAAGTCTTTGAGACAAAAAAAAAAAAATGTCATACTAAAAAAGAACATTTCATAATGATAAAAAGGTTTACAGGAAGATGTAACAAAACAGCAGAATATATCCTTTTTATATGCACATGTAGTTTTTTTTTTTTTGGATAATCCAACTGATTAAGAAAAAAACAAGGCCCATAAAGTATAAAATGATTTAACTATCAATATCTGAAAGTGTGTTTACTAACAACAATGCAATTAAACTAGAAATTAAGAAGAGAAATTAATTTGGAAAACCTCCAAATATTTTGAAATTAAACAAGAAAACTTAACAACCCATGAGTTGAAGAAGAAATCACAAATAAAATAAGGAAATACTTAGTTCTGAATAAAAATTTAAAATACAACATATTTGTTGTATAAAAAGTCATGGTATGTCACTAAAGTGGTACTTCGAGGGAAATTTATAGCTTAGCATGCCAGAAAAGAAAGGAAGAAGGCTATACAAATCAACAATCTACCATAGGAAACTAAAAGAAGACAAGTAAATTAAAACTAAAGCAATCACATGGAAGGAAATATTAAGGTTGAAGCAAAAATCAATGAAATAAAAAAATACATAAATAAAGTCAATGAAAGCAAAAGTTTATTCTTTGAAAAGATCAATATAACTGATAAACCTTTAGCTAGGCTGACTGACCAACACAAAAAAGAGAGAAGATACAAATTACAAAATCAAGAATGAGTAAGGAGACATCCTACAGAAATAAAAATGATTATAAAGAATATCATAAATAACATACAAACAAATGTGCAATATGCATGAAATAAAGTATTGTCTGAAAGAGACAAATTACCATAAAGAATCAACAAGGAATAGAAAATTTGGATAGATCTATAATAAGTTTAATTAGTAAATGAAAATCTTCACACAAAGGAAAACCTAGGCTTAAAGGACTTCCATGGTGAATTCTATCAAATTAATAAAACAAGAGAAAACCAAAAAAAAACAATCTTCCATAAACTCTTTCAGAAAATAGAGCAGGAGGGAACATTTTCCAGTTCTCTGAGGCTAGTAAGCATATTAATACCCCTTATGAAAGTAGACACAAAAATCCCTAACAAAATATTAGCAAACTAAATCCAGTAGCATAGAAAAAACATTATATCCCATGACCATGTGGAATTTTCCCAGATTGCAAGATTGGTCTAATATCTGAAAATGAATGAATATAATACCTTATATCAATAAAAAAGCCTGTATTTTTATCTCAATTGAAGCAGAAAAAATGAAATCAAACAATCAATCACAATAAAAACACCTAACAAAACCAGAAGGGAATCTCATCCTACTAACGGGTATCGACATAAAAAACTTACAGCTAATGACATTATACTTAATTTTAAAGACTAATTATCTTCCCGTTAAGATCAGGAATAAAAGTAAAGCTGTCCTCTCTCACCACTTTTACTCAATATTGTACTGCAGATTCTATTCAGTACAATAGGCCAATAAAAAAATTAAAAGTGCCTTTGTTCACAAATGGCATGATCCTTTATGAAAGAAGCTACAAAAACAAAACCCCCAAACTACAGAACTAATGAAAGTATTTTATAATTTTGCAGTAATAAAATAATATTTTACATATTAATAAGGAAGAGTCTAGAACAAAAATTAAGGACACGATTCCCATTATAACAAAATAAAAATGAAAACAAAAATAAATTTAACAAAAGTAGTATAAGACGTACACTGAAAATAATAAAAATTGCTAAGAGAAACTACAGAATATGTAAATAAATGGAGATACAACCTATATTCACAGAATGGAAAATTCAATATAATGAGGAAGGAAATTCTCTCCAAATTGCTGTACTGATTCATTATATTCTCTATCAAAATTCCAGCAAGATTTTGTGTAAAAATTGACAATTTGATTATAGAATTTATATAGAAATGTAAAGAATCTATAATAGTCATAACAATTTTGAAAAACAAAGTAAAAGGACATAATACTACCTAATTTTAAAAACTTACTCTAAAAGAAAAATACTGTATGCTCTCACTTATATGTAGACTCTAAAAATGCTAAACTAATAGAAATAGAGAGTAGAAAGGTGGTCACCAGATGCTGGGGTGGGAGGAAACTGGGGAGATGTTGGTCAAAGAGTACAAACTTCTAGTTATAAGATAAATAGGTTCTAGGGACCTAATGTACACCATACCATGGTGACTACAGTTAACAATACTGTAGTACACAGTTGAAAGTTGCTAAGGGAGTAATTCTTAAATGTTATCACCACCTAAATTGTAAAAGGTAATTACTTGAGATGATAGAGGTATTAACTAGCCTTATTGTGATAATCATTTCACAGTATATTATGTGTTTCAAAGAATCTTGTTGTACACCTTAAACTTACATATGTTATATGTCAATTACATCTCAACAAAGCTTTTAAGAAATACCTTAAAAGTACTGTAATCAATACAGCTGGTAAGAGTTTAAGGACAAATTAGAAAATCCAGAAATAAAACTTTGCATTCATGGTCATTTGATTCCCAAGAGAAGTGCTAAAGCAACTCAGCTGAAGAACAGCCTTTCACCAATAGTGTTTGTAAAAATGAATATCTATATGCAAAAAGTGTCCTTATATCGCACCATAAACAAGAATTAACTTAAAAAAATCATTCATATAAATTAACTTAAATGATTAAATGATTAAACTTCTAGAATAAAACACAGAAGAACAGTTTGGGTTAGGAAAAATGTTCACAGATATGACATCAAAAGCATGACCATAGAAGAAAAATTGATAAATTACTGCATTCAAATTGAAAACTTTTGTTCTTCAAAAGGTATCATTAAGAAAATGAAAGGAAAGCCAAAGGCTGGGGAAAAATATGAAAATCATTTATGTGATAATGCACCTGTATCAAGAATACAAAAAGTACTCCTACAAAATCCCTCTTGATAATTGTTAGAATAAAAAGACACACAATCAGTACGGATAAAAAAGACTTCAACAACAACCATCAACCAAGTTTGACCTAATTGACATAAAAACAAAACCATGATACATACTCTTTTCCTATGCAAATAAAAAATTTATCAAGATAGAACATACTATGGGCCATAAAACAAATATCAATAAACTTAAAAGCATTCAAGTCACATAAAGTATGTTCTCTGACTAGAATGAACTTAAGTTAGGAGACAATAACAGAAAGTTCTGAGATATTTGCAAATATATACCAAACTTCTAAATAATCCATGACCCAAAGAAACAAGTCCAGATGGAAATTAGAACGTATTCTGAACTAAATGAAAATGGAAACACAACATATCCAAATTTAGGGGATACAGCTATAGCACGGCTAAGAAAGAAATTTATAGGAGTAAAAATTAATAGGAGAGAAAAAAGTAAGGCCTTATATCAGTGATATCCATTTCCCCCATGAGAAACTAAAGGGCAGAGGAAGGAAACCCAAAGAACAGTAAAAGAATAGTAATCAAGTGAAACAGAAAACAGAAAAATAGAGAAGTACAATTAACCAAAATCTCATTTTCTAAGAAAATATAAATATAATTGATTAGCTCTAGACAGACTGATATGTGAGAGATGAAACCACCAATACTATGAACAACTTTATGCTGATATTTCTTGAATATACTTCAACAACTTAGATGAATCTATCATTTTTTTGTAAGACAAACTGAACAGTCTTATATCTACTAAAGAAATTTAATTTGTAGTTTAAAACATCCTTACAAAGAAAACTCTAGAACCCAATGGTTTAATTCCTATCAGAGGAAGAAATAATACCAATTTTATTCAACTGTTCCAGAAAATTAAAAAGAAGAGAATACATCACAACTCATTCTACAAAGCCAGCATCACATTGGTACCAAAAACAGTCAGAGACACTCAGTAAAATAAAAGAGTTATAGACATATATCCCCCTTAAACACAGATACAAAAATTCCTAGGGAAATTTCAGCAAATGACATCCAACAAGATAAAAAAAGAATAATAGAGAAAGGAGTGGCCAAGATGGAGGAGTAGAAAGATGCTAAACTCACCTCCTCTCACAAGCACACCAAAATCACAATAATTTTCAGAACAATCATCAATTGTTGTAAGATGTAACTTACATCACTGAAGACTGTAACTTACCAGAAAAGGTTTTGTACAACAAAAGACATAAAGAAGGAACCACAACAAGACCAGCAGGAGGGGCAGACTCGCAATATAATCAAATCCCATACCTGGGTGGGCAACCCACATACTAGAGAATAATTGTATTGTAAAGGTTCTCTCACAAGAGTGAGAGTTATGAGCCCCACAACAGGCTGTCTAGGTTGGGGGTCCAGCACTGGGCAGAGAAGCCCCAAGAGCATTTGGCTTTAAAGGCCAGGAGGGCTTGATTACAGGAGGTCCACAGGACTGGGGAAAATAAAGACTTAACTCTTAAAGGGTGCATACAAAATCTCACGTGCACTGGGTCAAAGGGCAAAAGCAGTAATTTGATAGAAGCCTGGGCCAGACCTACCTGCTGGTCTTGGAGGGTCTCCTGTGGAGGCGGGGGGCAGCTGTGGCTCACCCTGGGGACATAGACACTGGTGACAGACATATCAGGGAGTATTCATTTGAATGAATGCTTGGGGAGGCTAACATCTGGCTTCGGGCATCAGCACAAGAGCTGGCCCCATCCAATAGCCTATAGGCTCCAGTGCTGGGATGCCTCAGGCCAAAAAACTAACTGGATGGGGACACATCCCCATCCATCACCAGACAGGATTCCTAAGATTTCCTGAGCCAACATCCACCTGAAGACAGGCCTCTAGACAAGGCCCTGACCATCAGAGAGCCAAAACCCAGCTCTACCCCTCCCACTAGGAAGCCTGCACAAGCCTCTAGACCAGTCTCACCCACCAGGAGGCAGACACCAGAAACAAGAAAACTACACTCAGCTTGCAGACTGAATTTGGAAATGCAGGCCAGACATTACCCTGGGACCAACTAGGCCTTGGTCCTTGGATTACAAGACGGGAGTGCACTGCTGGGAAGCATAGGATGTAACCTACAGAGGGGCACTTCTACAAGGTCGAGACATCACTGAAGACATCAAACAGGAAATCAGAAATTACCCTGAGACAAATGAAAACAAAAACACAACAATCCAAAACTTATGGGACACAGGAAAAGCAGTTCTAAGAGGGAAGTTTACAGCCATACAAACTTACCTCAGGAAACAAGAACAATCTCAAGAGAAATGTAACCAACTTACCACACACATAAAAATACAAATAGCAATTTAGACAAAATGAGGTGACAGAGGAATATGTTTCAGATGAAGGAACAAGACAAAACTACAGAATAACAACTAAGTGACGTGGAGTCAGGCAATCTACCTGAGAAAGAGTTCAGAGTAATGATTGTAAAGATGATAAAAGGTACTGGGACGAGAATGGATGCATGGAGCGAGAAATTAGGAGTTTTTAACAAAGAATTAGAAAATATAAAGAAGAACCAAACAGAATTGAAGAATACAATAACTGAAATGAAAAACACAATAGAAGGAATCAATAGCAGACTAAATGAGGCAGAAGAATGTATCAGTGAGCTGGAAAACAGAGTAGTGAAAATCACTGCCACGGAATAGAAAAAAGAAAAAAGAATGAAATGAGCAAGTTTGAGAACTAAAGCACACTAATATTCACATTATAGGGGTCCCAGAAGGAAAAGAGAGAGAAAGAACCTGAGAAAATATTTGAAGAGATAATAGCTGGAAAGTTCCCTAACCTAGGAAAGAAAACAGTCACCCAAGTCCAGGAAGTAGAGAGTCCCATACAGGATTAACCCACAGAGGAACACACCTAGACACATTGTACTCAATTAACAAAAGTTAAAGATAAAGAGAGAGTATTAAAAGCAACAAGGGAAAAGCAACAAATTAAATACAAGGGAACTACGATAAGGCTACCAGTTGATTTTCCAGCAGAAACTCTGCAGGCCAGAAGGGAGGGGCACAATATTACTTAAAGTCATAAAAGAGAAAAACCTATAACCAAGAATACTCTACCAGCAAGGCTCTTGTTCAGATCTGATGGACAAATCAAAAGCTTTACAGACATGCAAATGCTAAAAGACTAGCTTCACAACAAATGCTAAAGGAACTAGGCTGAAAAAAAAGGCCACAACTAGAAACAAGAAAAGGACAAAATTGAAAAGCTCACTGGTAAAGGGAAACATATAATAGGGGTAGGAAATCATCCATATACAAAGCTGGTAGGGAGATTAAAAGACAAAGGTAATAAAATCATTTGTATCCAAAAAAACGACGACAGTTAAGGGATACATAAAAAAATTAGATATAAAATATAAGATCAAAAACAGTTATTGTGAGGGGAGGGGAGTACAAATGCAGGGTATCTAAAATGCATTTGAAATTAAGATATCAACAACTTAAAACAAAAACATATATATAGACTGCTATACAAAAACCTCATGGTAACCACGAACCAAAACATGTAATAGATATACACACAAAAAAGAAAAAGGAATCCAAACATAACACTAAAGACAGTCATCAAGTCACAAGGGAAGAGAACAAAAAAAGAAAGGAGAAAAAAAAGACCTACAAAAACAAATCCAAAACAATTAACAAAATGGCAATAAGAACATACACATTGATAATCACCTTAAATGTAAATGGATTAAATGCTCTAACCAAAAGACACAGACTGGCTGAATAGATGCAAAAAACAGGATCCATATGTGTGCTGCCTTCAAAGAGACTCCCTTCAGATCTAGAGACACATACAGACTGAAAGTAAGGGGATGGAAAAAGTTATTCCACACAAATGGAAATCAGAAGGAAGGTGGAGTAGCAATACTCATATCAGACAAAATAGACTTTAAAATAAAGACTGTAACAAGATACGAAGAGGGACGCTACATGATGATCAAAGGATCAATCCAAGAAGAAGATACAACAATTGTAAATATATATGCATCCAACGTTGGAGCACCTAAATATATAAGGCAAATGATAACAGATGCAAAAGGAGAAACTGACTGTAACAAAATAACATTTGGGGACTTTAACACCCGACTTACACCAAAGGACAGATCATCCAGATAGAAAATCAATCAAGAAACACAGGCCTTAAATGACACCTCAGATGGACTTAATTGATATTCAGAGCACATTCCATCTGAAAGCAGCAGAATACACATTCTTTTCAAGTGTACATGGAACATACTCCAGGACAGATCACATGCTGGGTCACAAAGCAAGCTTTGGTAAATTTAAGAAAACTGAAATCAGATCAAGCATCATTTCTGACCACAACTCTATGAGGCTAGAAACCAACTTCAAGAAAAAAACTGTAAAAAACACAAACATGTGGAGGCTGAACAATATCCTACTGAACAACCAATGGTTCACTGAAGACATCAAACAGGAAATCAAAAATGACCCAGAGACAAATGAAAACAAAAACACAACAATCCAAAACTTATGGGACACAGGAAAAGCAGTTCTAAGAGGGAAGTTTATAGTGATACAAACTTACCTCAGGAAACAAGAACAATCTCAAAGAGACAACCTAAATTTACACCTAAAGCAACTAGAGGAAGAAGAACAAACAAAACCCAAGGTTAGTAAAAGGAAAGAAATCATAAAGATTAGAGTAGAAATAAATGAAATAGAAATGAAGAAAACAATAAGACAAGATCAATGAAACTAAAAGCTGGTTCTCTTAAAATATAAACAAAATTGATAAACCTTTAGCCAGACTCATCAAGAAAAAAAAGAGAGGGCCCAAATCAACAAAATTAGAAACTAAAAAGGAGAAGTGACAACTGACACCAAAAAAATACACAGAACCGTAAGAGACTACTACAAGCAACTCTATGCCAAAAAAATTGATAACCTAAAAGAAAGGGACAAATTCTTAGAAAGGTACAATCTCCCAAGCCTGAACCAGGAATAGAAAATAGGAACAGACCAATTACAAACACTGAAATGAATCTGTGATTAAAAAACTCCCATCAAACAAAAGTCCAGGACAGAAAGCTTCATATCAAATATTTAGAGAGGAGTTAACACCTATCCTTCTGAAACTATTTCAAAACATTGCAGAGAAGGAACACTTCCGAGCTCATTCTATGAGGCTACATCACCCTGATACCAAAAACAGACAAAAATATCACACACAAAAAAAATTACAGGCCAATATCACTGATGAACATAGATGCAAAAATCCTCAACAAAATACTAGTGATCTGAACCCAACAATACATTAAAAGGATCATACACCATGATCAAGTGGGATTTATCCCAGAGATGCAAGGATTTTTCAATAACCTCAAATCAATCAATGTGAGACACCACATTAACAAACTGAAGAATAAAAACTGTATGATAATCTCAATAGATGCAGAAAAGCTTTTGATAAAATTCAACATCCATTTATGATAAAAACTCTTTAGAAGGTGGGCATAGAGGCAACACACCTCTACATAATAAAGGACATATATGACAGACAGCTAACATCATACTCAATGGTGAAAAACTGAAAGCATTTCCTCAAAGTTCAAAAAGAAGACAAGAATGCCACTCTCGCCACTTTTATTCAACATAGCTTTAGAAGTCCTAGCCAAGGTAATCAGAGAAGAAAAAGAAATAGAAGTAATCCAAATTGGAAAAGAAGATGTAAAACTGTAACTGTTTGCACATGACATGATGCTATACATAGAAAATCCTAAAGATGCTACCAGAAAACTATTAGTCCTCATCGATGAATTTGGTAAAGTTCCTGGATACAAAACATATAGAAATCTGTTGCATTTCTATACCCTAACAACAAAACATCAGAAAGAGAAATTAAAGGAACAATCCCGTTTGTTATTGCTTCAAAAAGAATAAAATACCTAGGAATAAACCTACAAAAGGAGGCAAAAGACCTGTACTCTGAAAAGTATAAGACACTGGCAAAAAGAAATTGAAGACAACACAGATGGAAAGATATACCGTGTTCTTGGATTGGAAGAATATTTTTTTTAATTAATATTTTTTTTAATTTATCTTTTAAAAATTGAAGTATAGTTTATTTACAATGTTGTGTTAGTTTCAGGTGTACACAATAATTCAGCTATACACGCAGACACACACACATACACATATATACATTTTTTTCAGATTCTTTACCCTTGTAAGTTATTACAAAATATTGAGTATAGGTTCCTGTGCTATGCAGTAGGTCCTCATTCGTTATCTACTTTATATATAGTAGTGTTTATATGTTAATCCTAACCTCCTAATTCCTCTCTCCCTCCATTCCCCTTTGGTAACCATAAGTTTGTTTTCTATGTCTGTGGGTCTATTTGTTTTATAATTAACTTCACTTGTATCTTCCATTTATCTGTCGATGGACATTTAGGCTGCTTCCATATTTTGGCTATTGTAAATAGTGCTGCTATGAACACTGGGGTGTATGTATCTCTTTAAGTTATAGTTTCCTCTGAATATATGCCCAGGAGTGGGATTCCAGGATCATATGGTAACTTTATGTTTAGTTTTTTAAGGAACCTCCATGGTGTTCTCCATAGTGGCTGCACCAATTTACATTCTCACCAACAGTGTAGGACGGTTCCTTTTTCTCCACACCCTCTCCAGCATTTATTATTTGTAGACATTTTGATGATGGCCATTCTGACTGGAGTGTGGTGATACCTCACTGTAGTTTTGATTTGCATTTCTCTAATAATTATGATGTTGAGCATCTTTTCTTGTGCCTGTTGCCATCTGTATGTCTTCTCTGGAAAAACGTCTATGTAGGTCTTCTGCCCAGTTTTTTTATTTTTTATTTTTTTTTTTGAGCTGTATGACCTGTTTGTATATTTTGGAACTTAATCCCTTGGTGGTGCACTGTTTGTAAATATATTCTCCCATTCCATAAGTTGTCTTTTCATTTTGTTTATTATTTCCTTTGCTGTGCAAAAGCTTTTAAATTTAATTAGGTCCCATTTAAAAAGTATTTGTTTTTATTTCCATGATTCTAGGAGACAGATCTAAAACAATCTTGCTGCGAATTATGTCAAAGAGTGTTCTGCCTATGTTTTCCTCCTGGAGTTTTATAGTAACTGGTCTCACATTTAGGTCTTTAATCCATTTGAGTTTAGCTTTGTATATGGTGTTAGAGAATATTCTAATTTCATTCTTTTACATGTAGCTATCCAGTTTATCCAGCACCACTTCCTTTTTTTTAAATGATTCACTTTTTTATATAAATTTATTTTGTTTATTCATTTGGTTATGCCAGGTCTCAGTCACAGTTCGCGGGTTCCTTAGTTGTGGCATGCATGTGGGATCTAGTTCCCTGACCAGGGATCAAACCTGGGCCCCCTGCACTGGGAGCATGGAGTCTTAACCACTGCACCACCAGGGAAGCCCCTGGCACAACTTCTTGAAGAGACTGTCTTTTCTTCATTGTATATTCTTGCATCGTTTGTTGTAGATTAATTGACTATAGGTACATGGGTTTATTTCTGGGCTTTCTATCCTGTTCCATTGATTTTTGTGCAATACCATACTGTTTGGACAACTGTAGCTTTGTAGTATAGTTTGAAATCAGGGCGCCTTATTCCTCCAGGTCCGTTTTTCTTTCTCAGAATTGCTTTGCCTATTTGGGGTCTTTTGTATTTCCATACAAATTAAAATGTTTTTTGTTCTAGTTCTGTGAGAAATGCCATTAGTAATTTGATAATGATTGCTTTGAATCTGTAGATTGCCTTGTGTAGTAGAGTCATTTTAACAATATTGGAAGAATCAATAAAAAAAGAAAGATATAAATGAACTCACTTACAAAACAGAAATAGAGTGACCGACACAGAAAACAAAGTTTTGGTTACCAAAAGGGATGGGCAGGGAGAAGATAAATTAGGAGGATGGGATTAACATATACACATTACTGTGTATAAAATGTAACAGATAACCAGGAAGGACCTAATGTATAGCACGGGGAAGTATACTCAATATTTTGTAATAACCTACAAGGGTAAAGAATCTGAAAAAAATTGATATACATTCATATACAGTAAGTCCCCTACATACGAACCTTCAAGTTGACAACTTTCAAAGACGCGAACGTGTGTTCGCATGTCTAATCATGTAAGTTAGTTCACATGTCTGGCGTACACTGTGATGTGTGTGCATCCTCTTCAAGTGGTTGTGCTTTTGTGTACTTTACTGTACAGTAATTTATATAGTAGTAGAGTATCTTTATTTCAAGCCCAGGATGTCTGGAAGCAAATGTAAAAGCAGCAGTGATGTAGCTGGTACTGCTAAGAGGCACCAAGAATTGGAGGTCCACAGCAAAGACAAAGAGAGAGACAAGAGGAAGAACAAGTAACTGAAGAACTGAAGAGATTTACGATGCAGGAAATGGCAAGGGGATTATCTTTAGTTGAGGAGGCACTGTTAATTTTTGAGGCACAGGAGCCGAATGTGGGACAGTACAGAAAGGTTATAGCAGCCATTCAGGATGCAATTCAGTGCTACTGTGTCATTTATGACGAGAAAAAAAGAGCTACTACCCAGACATCACTGGATTATTTTTTCAAGAGGGTAGACAGAACTGAATCCAGCAAGGAACCAGAACCTGTGCCATCAATGTCGGGCATGAGTGAAACTGCAGCTTGCCCTCCATCTCCTGTTGCTGACGATCCTTCAGCTCTACCATCTCCCACCTCCTCTCCCTCGTCCAGTCAGTAACTTTTCTTCCCTGTTCACTTGATGCCAGCCTCTGTAAGCCAGCTATTGTACTGTACTACTGTACTTTTCAAGGTACTGTATTGCAAGATGAAAAATGTTTTATTGTTTGCGTGTTTGATTTTTATGAATTATTTGCGTGAAAAGTATTATAAACCTATTGCAGTACAGTACTGTACTGAAAAACCAATTGTGTTAGCTGGGTACCTAGGCTAACTTTGTTGAACTTAACAAATTGGACTTACGAACACACTCTCGGAATGGAACTCATTTGTATGTAGGGGACTTACTGTATATATCTATATATCTATACATACATCTATATCTATCTATATATATCTATCTCTATATATATATCTGAATCACTTTGCTGTATATCCGAAACTAACAGGACATTGTAAATCATCTACATTTCAAAAAAAATGACTTTATAGCAATAAAAAGATTTAAATGAAGAAAAATAATATATCATGATTATGTGTGTGGGTTTTATCCCAAGAATTTCAGGTTGAGTTAACGTTTAAAAAATCAACCAATTTAATTCACCACATTAACACTCTTCAAAAAGAAAAATGACATAATGATCTCAAAAGATGGAGAGAAGTATTTGACAAAATTCAATATCCATTCCTAACAAAGTATCAGAAAACTAGGGATAGGAAACTTCCTCAACCAGATAAAGTTAATCTACAAAAAACTTACAGTTAAGTCTTAAGGATGAAAGACCTTAATTTTATTAGTGAAAGAAGCCAGACCAAGACACGAACAAAAATCAGGAGTACAAAGTGTAAATTCCATTTCTATAAAATTCTAGAAAATGTAAACAAATCAGTTAGGAAGGAGATCATTGATTGCTTAAGGATGGGGAAGGGGGAGAGTGGCAGCAAAGGAGGAATTACAAAGTGGTAGGAGAAAACTTCTGAGGATAATGGATATATTCATTATCTTGCCTGTGGTAGTTTTACAGGTAGGGGTTTGTGTGTTGTGTGTGTGTGAAAAGTCATCAAATCATGCACTTAAATGTACTGTTTATTTTATGTTAATTATACGTCTATAAAGCTGTAATTTAAAAAAAACACTGCATGGCAGGTATATGGAAATTTTTGTTTTGAAAATAAATTTGTTGATAATTCATTACATGCATGGTTTATGTAAGAAAGAGGATGTGAAATTCCATTCAAAGAATTCATATTCAAAGTAAAAGGCTTGGTTCTATTTCAAAAGAGTTTTACATTTTCAGTTAAAATAAAATGTTTTAAGGTAAGTTATCAAAGTTACAAATTTTTCCTTTTTTAAAAAAATAATCTCCCTGTTTTAATTAACTTTTAAAACTAACTGGCCAATTAAAGTCTTAAATGTGTCTAAAAACAGTGCATCTATTATCTGTGTCTATCTGCCTAAACATATCAAATCACGCCTAATTAATAGAAGGCAACAAGCGTATGTATATGATTCATTAATTCTCCATGAAATACGCTCATGTAGTATTTTAATAGGTCACACATTTCACAGAAGGACAACTTGCAATGGAGCATGACAAAAATACTTCAGAAATACTTTGACCCTATTTTCTTGTGTATAGTTGAAGGTAAAGAAGAGTGATGTTATAAAGATGCTGCATTATCTGCAGAGGTGCCCTCTACTGTACTCATTTCTCCCATCTTAACCAACACATTTTTAAAACACTGTTGGTTAATTTGATTATATAACAAGATGAGTACAAAAGGGCCACAAGCAGGGAATTTAATTTTTTCAAATATGAAGACAATCAAATCTTATTAAGGTCACATTAACTTAATGATATCTTATTAATATTACATCAGTACAAATGCAAGTACATAGGATCTCTAACAGTATATGTTCTGAATCTGGAAGAGTGTGGCAATGATGGTGGTGGTACAATTTTGACCACAGTTAACAGTACACTTATTTAGCTTTTATACCCAAAGCTGTTTTCCAGCTAACAAAACAAATAATTAGAAAGTTTATATTTTTATTGCCTAGGACTACAAAGAAGCAATAAATTATTTAAGTTAAAAATGTTCTAAATGATTTTTAAAATCCCTTACCGGTATCTATGAACAAATATACCCTTAAAAATAGAGTTCATCATATTTTCGATTTCATCCTGATTTTCTTGTAGCTGAAATGAAAAATAAATAAAAATATAAATTAAAATACTGATCATTTTATTTGTAATAAAGAGTTCCAATTGTTTTTAATTCCTGATTATTCTCATCTGGGTAATTTTCAATCTTTTTTCTCATATATTGTGCAACAGATGTCTAAAATTAACAGTATTCTTTCATTATTTCTATAGCTTTTCTACATTGGCTTAAAACCACTTTCTGTCTCTCTCAACATGTATTACACAATGACTAAAAAGGAGTGGTGTGGTTAAGTGTGACCAGATTACTACCACAAAATATCACCTGCTTTCGGAATAGGCCTCAATTTCTTTACCTCTCCTGTCCAAACCAGGTCCCCTGCTTGGTTTTACATTTCTTGGTAACAGATCATCCTCGATTATCATATTTGCCACTGTGTAAGAAAGTTCCTATTCCACCTAAAGTATCCAAATATTACTCTGTGTCTGATTAGCAACAAACTGAGCATTGGTCAAATTCCCAATATAGGAGGAACAGCAGAAGATAGCAAGGACACTAGCCATTAGTGGTGAAATGCAGCAACAAAATAAAATACTATAGAAAAGATATAAATAAACTTCAGGCAATACTACACATCAAAGTTAAAGTTTGAGTTTACTACTCAAAAGGAACAAAAGCACTGATACAAAATCACATTCAAGATGATAGTTTTTATTTTAATTTGTTCTGCAGTGAAATATTTGCTTTTAGTGCATTTATACAAATGTGACAATAAAATTCCTTCAGACTTTCTCTTTTGCTATATGCTTTGTTTTGGGTTTTACTGAAATAACTTTGGGAATACCTTTATAGTAAATCATTCAAATTACTGAAACTTACTATAAGTTCTAATTTTGCTGCATTTATTATATAAAAAATTAAATAATTTATAAGAGATACAGTTTGGTTAGCAGTTCTTACTAAAGTATAGTTCCAAAACTTACTTACAATTATTTCTAGTATAGAATGTGCTATGAGTTGTACTGTGTTCCTCAAAACTTCATATGCTGAAGTCTTAACTCCCAGAACCTCAAACCTTATTTGGAAATAGGATTGTAGCAGATGTAATTAGTTAAGATGGGTTCATACTGGAGTAAGATGGGCCCCAAATCAAATATGACTGTCTCCTTTTTATAATGGAGAAATTTAGAGACACACACACAGTGAGAAGGCCATGTGAAGATTAGAGTTATCTGCCAGTTCTAACCTATACAACTGTGAGACAATAAATTTCTGTTCTAAAGAAAAATCAGGGACTTCCCTGGTGGTGCAGTGGTTGGACTTGAACCCTGGTCTGGGAAGATCCCACATGCCACAGAGCAACTAAGCCCATGTGCCACAACTACTAAAGCCGGTGCACCTACAGCACATGCTCTGCAACAAGAAAAGCCACTGCAATGAGAAGCTCCCGCTCTCCGCAACTAGATAAAGCCCGCGTGCAGCAATGAAGACCCAATGCAGCCAAAAATAAATAGAACTTTAAAAAAATAATAATTAAAAAAAAAAGAAAAATCAGTTTGTGGTATATGCTACAGCAGTCCTAGCACTCCAATACAGCACAGACCATAATTTAATCATAAGTTTGTTGCTTCCTGCTGCCTGTTATAACCCATTATTTATTGACAGCAATATATTTATAGCATTGAGACATTATTCTTTTCTCAAGTTAAAATACAGACTAACACTGTACATCTAAAATTTCATTTCTGATTGGATGAATAAAAATGTTGCCTACTAAAAATCCAGTTTAAAATCTCTTTCAACACATTTATAAGAAAATTTCACTGTAAAATTGGAACCAATCTTATTATTAACAGAAATGTCTCATACATCTACTAATATATAGTCTTCGGCTTTCTCCTGCAATGCATCTTTGCTGGCCCCTAGTTCTGATGTTAGTATTTACTGTGCTTTCTGGGCCCACAGCTTGATAATCTTTTTGAGTTATCTAATTCCCAGACCACCTTCTTTCTAAAGTATGGTTGTTCTGTGTTTCTCTTCTGCCCTCAGACAGCACTCAGATAATCAAACACTGGCTGGAAGCAAATTCCAGTTTCATTTGAAAACTCTGAGCTCAAATAATCAAACTTAAAAAAAAACTTTTAAAAATACACACAAACCTTTTTAGAGAGAGTAAAAACACATATGATATATTTACTACACATTTACAGAACATAAGAATCACAGTTACTGTGAACCTTACCTCTTTGCGTTTTTGAAGTAGTAACTCCAACCTTTCGTTGGCTCTCTTCCCAATCATTTTATTTCTCTCAGCTTCATACTGTCTCTGTGTATTATCCTGATGAATACTGAGGTTTAAGGCAACATTCACCAGAGCAGTCATGAGCTTCATGGCTATGAAATAAAGTAAGATTACACTATTTACTTGTGAATCAGAATTTCATCCATAAGATTACAAATTTATAACAGAAATGGATGATGGAAGGAAACTAGTCAACTTCTATGTTTTACAATCTAGGCATAATTTAAATAAGAAAGACGAAAAATTATTTTATAGAAATAAACTCCCCATTTTAGCTTGTGACAATTTTCTCTGCCTCAGTGTCTCTATAAGCTTGGCTCATTAACATTCCCACTTAAAAACAGACTCATCCTGGGAGTTCCCTGGTGGTCCAGTGATTAAGACTTGGTGCTTTCACTTCCGTGGCCCTGGGTTCAATCCCAGGTCGGGGAACTAAGATCCCAAAAGCTGCTCGGTGCGGCCAAAAAAAAAAAAAAACTCCAAAACACCCAAAATGGACCCATCCTAATTATCAGCAGGAAGGATTTATGTAGTCTCTTCAACAACCCCTTTCCCTCACCTTCAAACATACACAACCTAAGTAAGAGCATACTAACCAAACCTTTTAGACCTTTCTTCTGGCCACCAATCCTGTGTATATAATTGCTTCCTTAATACCTTTACTTAGATGCGTCAAAGTGTCTTATTTGCTTACAATCAGTTCATGACTTTTACTCCCAAAGATGGTCCTTTCCCTGTGTTCCTCACCTCAATGAATGGCATAACCTCTGATCCCTGAAAAATAGACTGAACCTACCAAAGTCATTAAATTCATTAAAAATATATTCTGTGAATTTCTGACCGGTTTCCCCAGTCACAGTGTTAATGTATTTTTAAACACTCACTTGTATTTGTAAATCTAATTAAATATTATCAAACTTCTCTTTCAAGTCCTCTGAGGAACAGGTATGACACAAACCTTAACCTTTTGTCTATTCAAATTTACTTTCATCATTGAGATGATAAGAGTGTAGGGAATTCTGGTAAAGGAATAAAAGTTTGTGATGGCAAAATGATCTCCCTTTTTTTTCATTTAGTTTATTTATCTGCAAATACGAATGTTCAGTTATTAATGAGTGTTTTGGAAGAACCAATCTAAACATCTGCAAACATATACACAACTAAAGATGAGCATGCATTTCTTTTAAAGCTTCTAAAATTTCCCTTTAATTACATATATAAACATGTATACATAATAGTGTAACTATATCTATCTATCTACGCACACACACACACACACACAATTCGTTATTCGGAAACTCTATCTACATTTTGGTCAAATCCATGTTACTAGCAATGCTACTGCCCTCAAACCAAAATATAAGACAAAAATCCTAAAAACAAAATGTAAGTTAGTGAGTAGTTAGAAATGCATTTAAATGAAAATGTTTCCCTTTTCCTGAGATATGGCATCTAAATATAATAAATTGAAAAATTTTCTTGTGTTTCAAAATATAGGCTAGTGATTTTATAGCATTTTACAAATTGTCAGTAGAATACCTCTGAAGGTTAAAAGTACTCTTAAAATTAATCTGTATAAAAAAGAATAGCTCAAAGGCAGAAGGGATCTGGTGCATTCAAATTGCCCAAGTCAGGGATAACAGATAACAGTTTAACAGAGCTTGTCCTAAGCATACAAAGTCATAACCAAATGGATCTTAATTCAGTTTATACTTCTAGATCTCTAAAATAAAATGACTTGAAGATCAAGGAATTGGAAAGCATTAAAATTAACACCAACTCTGGCTGGAATTCACCAGCAGAAGCTGAAATACAAATTTTCTTGAACTTAATTGTTTTTTGTCTTCAGCTATATATCTCCTTGGGAACCCAGAACCCAAACTCCAGCTGTCATTGTGTAATGACCCTCCTCCCATCCTAGGTATATATAAACAACAAAATATATCAACATACTAAAAAAAAATGCAAAATGATCAATATATTTTCAGAAACATATTAGATATGATAGAGCAGTATTTACTGAGATGTTTATGGACCTGTAAAATTTAAACTTCACTGAAATTTTCACTTTACATACTAACATATAAGCAAATAAACAGCTATTGAGGAGAGACTTCTAACTTAACGATATAGATACAACATGGGGATTGTGATAGGGATTATTGAGTCCACTGAAAAAAGACTCATTCCTGCATAGACTGAGCACTACTTAAGTTTTACTGGTATTATTAACAGAATTTTATAAATCCAGTAATTCAGCCTGGTTTCTATGATGTGGGCTTTGAAGTGCCTTCTCTTTGTCTACCAAGGAGAATACTTAATTTAGCCTTCATATTTTAACTGTTGGCTACAGAATGGCAAACTTGTTCTACCGCTGTGCTACTAAGAATGTGTTCTGCAGATATGTGTTGACCACAAATGGCTTGTTACCAGTTCATTAAAGGTATAAATTTGGAAGTAAGTTTTTAGAAATTTTTATAACAATCTGACAGAATAATCTTATGTCTACTGAATAAAATGACACTAAGATCATAATTAAAAAACTAGTCTTTCACCACAGAGAGTTCAAAAAACACTTATTTAGTGCATCCTCATTCATTTACCAATCCGTAAGTACTGAACATTGTTTTGTGTACTAGAAGCACAAAAGTGAATGAGACAGAGTATCTGCTTCCATGATTTTTATCTTCTAGTGAGGAGAAAATAATATATCAATAGATAATATACAAATGAAAAAATCTATCAGTTAAAGAAAAAAAATATCGTTAAAAAAAGTAAAGTATGGTAAAAAGGACAGAGAGCAAATGGGGTGGCTAGGCCTCTCTGAAGAGCTCATATTTAAGCATGCATGAGGCAATGAGCATGATTACATGACAGAAAGTGTCCCAAGGAGAGGGAATAAAATGTGCAAAGGTTATGACGTAAATTGTTATGAGAGGGGACTCATAAAAGAGCAAGGTACTTAGTGTGGCTGAAGCACAGAAATAGGCAGAAGCAGGAGACAAGGTTGAGGAGGAAATCAAAAGGCCAGGTTGTAAGAGTTTTACTAGGAACTAGTTAGGACTCAAGAATTAAATCTAGGGCTTCCCTGGTGGCGCAGTGGTTGGGGGTCCGCCTGCTGATGTGGGGGATACGGGTTTGTGCCCCCGCCCAGGAGGGTCCCACATGCCACGGAGCGGCTGGGCCTGCGAGCCATGGCTGCTAAGCCTGCGCATCCGGAGCCTGTGCTCCACAACGGGAGAGGCCACAACAGTGAGAGGCCTGCGAACCGCCAAAAAAAAAAAAAATCTAAATGAGATAAGACCCACTGGAAATTTTGGTGTGGGTGAGAAATAGTCTGATTTATACTTTTAAATGCTATGTGAACAGACTAGCGAAGAGTAAAAGTGGAAGAAGGGAGGCCAAATAGAAGAACACCGAAAGAGAACTGAACATATTTTGCCAAAAGCTTACAATAATGATTCTCGAGTTTTTGGCCTTGAGCAACTCAGTAAAGCAATGCTAGCTTGGATTGAAGTGGTAGCAGTAGGTGGAGAGAAAGTTAGATCTGAAATATATTTTCAAGGTAGAGCTAAAAGAATATGATAATATAGGAAATGAGAGAAATAGGAAAGGCAAGGGTAATTAGAATGTCTTGTGCTTATTAGTTATCTAAGTGGAGATGGTTAATAGATATACATCATAAAAATATTGGTTTTTAGAGCCATTAAACTGGATAACATATCGATTCAATGGACGACTATTCAGCCACTAGAAAAAAATGAGGCATGATTTATATATGCTGTAAAGTCTGCCAATAAACTTCTTGGTGGAAAAAAAGGCAAGATGCCTGTCACTGTGTATATTATAATATCATTTACGCATGAAGAAGGAATGAATTATTTATTATTATGTGCCAGTCACTCTTCTAAGCTCTTTACACACACTTATTCATTTATACCTCACAACTCTATCAAGTTAAGTACTATAATTATTTCTTTTATACATAAGAGAAAACTGAGGTATAGATTGGCTAAGAGACTTGGCAATTACACAGCCAGTAACTGGCAGAGATAGAATTTGATTACAGCCGTCATGCTCCATAGTCTAAGTTCTTAACCACTACACCATACTGTCTCTCACTGAATATGTATGTGCTATCATATTCATAAAATCTTTGGAAAGATATAAAAGAAACAGGCAACTTTGGTTGTATTCGGAGAAGGGAATTTGATGGCTGAGAGCCATGGGTAGAACACTGACATTTCACCACATAACATTTTTAAATCTGGAATTTTAAATCGTATGACAGCATTACTCTCTCACCATCATTTTTTTTAATTAATTAATTTTTTATACAGCAGGTTCTTATTAGTTATCTATTTTATACATATTAGTGTATATATGTCAATCCCAATCTCCCAATTCATCCCACTGACCCCCACTTCCCCCCCTTGGTGTCCACTTGTTTGTTCTCTACATCTGTGTCTCTATTTCTGCCTTGCAAACCGGTTCATCTGTACCATTTTTCTAGATTCCACATATATGTGTTAATATACGATATTTGTTTTGCTCTTTCTGACTTACTTCACTCTGTATCACAGTCTCTAGGTCCATCCACGTCTCTACAAATGACCCAATTTCGTTCATTTTTATGACTGAGTAATATTCCATTGTATGTATGTGCCACATCTTCTTTATCCATTCATCTGTTGATGGGCATTTAGGTTACTTCCATGACCTGGCTATTGTAAATAGTGCTGCAATGAACATTGGGGTGCATGTGTCTTTTTGAATTATGGTTTTCTCTGGGTATATGCCCAGTAGTGGGATTGCTAGGTCATATGGTAATTCTTAGTTTTTTAAGGAACCTCCATACTGTTCTCCATAGTGGCTGTATCAATTTACATTCCTCCCAACAGTGCAAGAGGGTTCCCTTTTCGCCACACCCTCTCCAGCATTTGTTGTTTGTAGATTTTCCGATGATGCCCATTCTAACTGGTGTGAAGTGATACCTCATTGTAGTTTTGATGTGCATTTCTCTAATAATTAGTGATGGTGAGCAGCTTTTCATGTGCCTCTTGGCCATGTGTATGTCTTCTTTGGAGAGATGTCTATTTAGGTCTTCAGCCCATTTTTTGATTGGGTTGGTTTTTTTTGGCAGTGTTGGGTCTTCCTTGTGCACTGGGGCTTTCTCTAGTTGTGGCGCATGGGCCTCTTATTGCAGTGGCTTCTCTTGTTGTGGAGCACGGGCTCTAGGCGTGCAGGCTTCAGTGGTTGTGGCACGCAGGCTCAGCAGTTGTGGCTTGCAGGCTCGGTAGTTGTGGCACACGGGCTTAGTTGCTCAAAGGCATGTGGGATCTTCCCGGACCAGGGCTTTAACCTGTGTTCCCTGCATTGGCAGGTGGATTCCTAAACACTGCACCACCAGGGAAGTCCCAGGTTGTCTGTTTTTTAATACTGAGCTGCATGAGCTGTTTATATATTTTGGAGATTAATCCTTTGTCTGTTGATTCGTTTGCAAATATTTCCTCCCATTCTGAGGGCTGTCTTTTCATTTTATTTATAGTTTCCTTTGCTGTGCAAAGGCTTTCAAGTTTCATTAGGTCTCATTTGTTTATTTTTGTTTTTATTTCCATTACTCTAGGAAGTGGGTCAAAAAAGATCTTGCTGTGATTTCACTACCATTATTTTTTAATAGAAATAATAAAAACATGGAATTGGTTTTCACTTTATTCACTGAGGAGTGAATAAAGATAAAAACGTCTTTAGATTGAGTCTGAGATAATTCAGTATTTACAGTTTAGCTTTCTACAGTCCACCAAAACAGTGCTTCAAGAAGAAAGAAGTAGTTATGTCTTTCAAGAAAGATGACACTAAGAAGGTAACTGCTGACCTCAACAAGAGCAAAGGCAGTGAACAGGTAGATAGAAACCTGATTGGAGTGGGTTTAAAGAGAATAAGAAGAGAGTGAGTAGAGACAGTAAATAGAAATAATTCTTTAAGATTTGCTATAAAGAAAAGGAGAAAAATAGGACTATAATTAAGGAGCATGTGGAAACAAGGGAGGGTGTGATGGTCAGTCTTATGTGTCAACTTGGCTAGGCTACGGTATCCAGTTATTTAATCAAGCACTAATCCAGGTGTTACCGTGAAGGTATTTTATAGATAAGATTAACATCTGTAAGTAAAGGAGACTACCTTCAATAATGTGGTGGCCTCATCCAATCAGCTGAATGCCTTAAGAGCAAAAACCGAGGTTTCCTAGAAAACAATTTCTGCCTCAAGACTGTACAACTCCTGCCTAAGTTTCTAGCCTGCTGGCCCGCCCTACAGATTTTAAAATTGCCAGCTCCCAAATTGTGTGAGCCATTCACTAACATAAATCTTCCTCTCCCCCAATATATATATCTGTGTGTGTGTATGCAAATAAGAAAATAAGTACCTAAGTATATCTCCTGATGAGTCTGTGTTTCTGAAGAGCCCTAACTGATACAGAGTGTTTCTAAAAGATAAACGCTGTTATAGCATATTAATATAATGATAAAGGGGATGGGGGAACTGAAGCAGGACAGAGAGAAAAAACACCCTGAAGAGTAAAGTTCTTGAACAGGAATTGGATCCACTGCACAAGGGCAAGGACTAACCTTAGATAGATAGTACTGTAATAAAAGAAAAAGCAGAGTATATGTGTACTGGTACACCTAGATAAGTAGGTTTAATCACTGAAGGATTCTCTTCTGTCTCTATAAAGCTAGCAAGATAATCAGCTAATTGTGAAGAAAAGAGGATAGCAGATGCTACAGGTTTGAGAAGGTGTGAAATAATCTTATAAGAAAGTAGGAATATCCATGGCATAGAATACTGTAATAGGATTGCTAGGCAGCACTAAAGGTCCACTTGAGAGAAAAATGTAAAATGCCCAGCCATTATAACTATGTGTTGTTCTATAGCCACTTTCAGCTCCACTTGTGTAGGTATGGAACAGGTAGTAATATGAGGTTTTCCTAGGGGGTATAATGGAGGGCAAGGATGTTGAGGATCCTTCATGAGAAGGACATGATTAAAATAAACCTGAAAAACAGAATCTATGCTAGGAAAGTGGAGGCAGTGAGGACATCAAGAACACTAAAAAACAGAGTATCAAAGAATTTAAAGCCCCAAAAGAAGAAAAACAATGTTGGAGCTGGGAACATATAAAACAAAAACTGGAACAAAAGAGATTATTGGCAACTGGGATGGTTAAAATTAAGATTATGGACACTGGCCCTTTTATTTACTATTCAACAATTTGCATTTATGTGTTCTTCAACATAAAAATGAAAACTAAAAAGCTGTCTTTATATTTAGTGATACCTACTATACTTTTGAAAACTATTACTATAAACCCTGGAAATATATATGATAATGGGACAAAACTAAATTTTAAAGAGAGGTATGATTATATTCCCTCTTTTTTTTTTTTAAATTGAAGTACAGTTGACTTACAATGTTGTGTGAGTTTCTGGTGTATAGCAAAGTGATTCAGTTATACATATATACATATTTTTTTCATAATGGTTTATTACAGGACATTGAATATAGTTCCCTGTGCTATATAGTTCAACATTGTTATCTGTTTTATATATGGTAGTTGGTATCTGCAAATCCCAAACTCTTAATTTATCTCCCCCACCCCCTTTCCCGTTTGGTAACCATAAGTTTGTTTTCTATGTCTGAGTCTATTTCTGTTTTGTAAATAAGTTCATTTGTATCATATTTTAGATTCCACATATAAGTGATATCATATGGCCTTTGTCTTTCTGACTTACTTCACTTAGTATGATAATCTCTAGGTCTACCCATGTTGCTGCAAATGGCATTACTTCATTATTTTTTATGGCTGAGTAGTATTCCATTGCAATTATGTTCCTTCTTTAGTTTTAAAAAACTTATTTAAAAAAACAAAAAGGCTTACAATAAACTTCCTCTTTCCAAATAATAAATATTTAATCAATCCCTGTCTCTTAAAAACCCAACCAAAATAATGAGAAAACAATTTTCTTCTTCAATAAATCCAGAAAATTACCTGCAACCCCAAACCACAATGTATCAATATACGTATATGGAAAGCAGACGGATGAAGCATGCAAATCAAACCAAATGGTTGAAAAAGCTTGACAACTATATCTAAAGAAATACAAAAAGAAAAACAATTTTGGTGTGTAGAACCCAAAAGCATTAAGGAATTGGAGAAGTATTGGTGTCCACAGAAGATGAAGTGAAATAAGGTCTGGAAATAGGAGCATTATTTCAAAGTTTGTATAGTAAGTAATTAAATCTCCACTCGAACCTAGGCAGTCAGGCAATTCCCCCAACATACACTCATCTTGGAAGTCCAGAAAGTTTATTCCCTGAAGAATATAAACCAGAGATTTGGACTCATCAGACACAGAGGAGGGATACAGGTGAAGTGCAGAGTGCCCTGGGTGCTCCTTCACCCTGTATTAACTCCCAAATGGCAGACAGCAAACAGACTTAAGGAGATTGAAAGATCCTTCTGCAAAGAAGCTAAACTTCCCCAGGGAAAAATAATTATCAAGAGTTTAGGGTCCACAGTGAAAATGGTATGTGACCACAGGACCACCCTACAGTGATGCTCACCAAAGAGGCCAAAGCCATTGCCCCTCCCTGTCAAACACAACACACACACACACCCATGCCACCCCCAACCCCCACCCTCTCTGGCAATCTGCTCTTTAGTGTCTCATTGTCAGCAATGACTAGAAAGCCAATGAATAGATACTTAAGGAACGTTTCCAACATGAAAGACACTGATAAAAGCAGAGAATTGGAAAAGAGGTCAGAGTAGGGTGTAAAAAAAAAAAAAACTTCAGAGTAATAATTAACGTTGTCAAAGAGAGATAAAAGAAAATGTTACATCCATGAAACAGTGTTAAAAAAAAAAGACTTGGATAATGCAAAAGAACTCTTAGAATATTTAAAATGATAATGAAAATTAAGCTCAATAAAGCTGAAGAAATACAAGAAAAGTGAACAAAAAGACTAAGGAATGGAAGCTAAAAGAGAAATAACAAGAAACTCAGGATTGATTCAACAGATTAACATCCAAGTAATATGTATTCTATAAAGAGTGCCCAGCATAATGAATGGGAATTATATACACACATTAGGGTATATCACCATGATATTTCAGAAAATCAGGAACAAAAAGAACATAAAGCTTCCAAAGACAAGAAACAGGATCAGAATCAGAACTTTGAAACAGGATTGGTCTTCTCAACAGCAATATTGGAAACAAGAGGAAAAATTCTGAAGAAAATTTTCAATAAGTTCCACATTGGTTCAATTAAATGTAAGAATAATTTTTCAGGCATGTAAAATCTCAAATATATACTTTTCCAATACTCTTTTTCTCAAGAACCTATCAGAAAACATGCTACCCAAAAAGGAGAGAATAAATTTAAAAAGAAAAAAAGGGCAGGCCAAAGATAGAGGTTTCAACAAAAGACAAAGGATCCAAATAATGGCAGAAAAGTTAAATAACTTAAAGGACATAAAGATTTTAGAAAACAACACAGCCTTATCAAACATAATTGTAAAAAATTAAAAGTACAGAAAATGTACCCCACAAAATTGATTATAACATCCTATTATTTGTTTAAAAATAAAATAAAAAATCCTCACATAAAAGGAAACACCGACATGTCATGACAAAATTAAGAAGTGGTATGATTATGGCTAATTTTTATTTTTGTACTTTTCTCCTATTCTGAATTCTTTGTAAGTTGTATATGTAATTTTATATGTACAGAAAATGTTTAAACATACAACATGGAAGTATTAATGAAAAATCTACAAGAAATTTTCTCAATTTCTCTATCCTCTTTAGAGCCAAACCAAGCAAGCTCTGTCATTCTATCACAGTTATAATATCAGACACTTACTGAATGACTTGTATATGTGAAACATTTAACACGAATTATTTCATTTAAGCCTCACAACACTCCTATAAAATGGGACTATTAGTAGCAACACTATACAGATGAGGAAAGTGAGGCCCTAAAGTTAAGTAACTTGTCCAAGGTTACCAAGTTGATACATAAAAGATATGATTATAAAATGATTTTAAAAATCATAATTTCTTTACAAAAACTAGCCCCCAAAAGAAAACTAATTTTCATACCCGATGACAGAAAGTAAAGGCGATAAATCTAAGAAAATGATACTTCTGTAACTAGAAAACGTAAAACATTACTCTAGATACCTATATTTACATTTGAAAGAGTAATTACATTTAAAAAGTTTACTGTATTTTATGTGTACAGTTATAAGATATAGTGGCACTCGCAAATTTGGTCTATTATTGGGCATTAATCTCATGAGAACACCAAAAGTCTACTACATACAAATTCTAGAAAGGTGAAAAAAAAGTGTTATATCTAGAGGAGCAACGAGAAACACAAAGGTATTAAAGTTAAAAAAAATGCACTGGTGAAAATACAAAGCAATGAGAAAGTAAAAATTTCTTTAATGAATAAAAGGAAAATATAAAGAAATTAAGGAAGAGAGCTTATTTATACTCTAACAGTCTGCTCTTTGATGATGTCAGATTGACCTAAAATTTTGAGGTTCTAACCATAGCAACCAGAAATATTCAGTCTGGTTAAGAGTTATAAAATACCTACTGAATTTAATAAATAGAATTTGGCATGTGAGAGCCAAAAAGATATGTAAAAAATGAAAGTGCATGCTGTTAGTTTTCTTAATAGCAGTTTCTGAAAGATCTGTTTATTTACTTGTTTCTGATTTCCCCATTTGCAATGTCTTCTATTACGAAAATAGTAGGTGTTCAATAAATTCTGAGGAAAAAAAACACAAGTGAAGGGAAACACTGCACACACTACTGGCTCTTACTGTCATTACAGAATAACAGCCGCAGTTTACTAAATGTCAGGCACTAGTTCAAGCTTTCTTAATTTCTTTTAATGAGGTAGCTATCATTATCTTTCCCACTTTGCATATGAAGAAAGTGAGGCCAAAAGGACTTGTCCAAATTACCCAATTAGTAAAAGGAAGAAAGGGATATGTATTCAGACAGCCTGGTCCAGAACCCATTCTATGAACCCTATATTATATGGTTTCAGCAACCAAAAGCCAAAGAAAAGACATCAATTTACTGAGACAAGATTATTTTCAGTCTGTGATGGGAGAACAAAGAAATTTCTTACAGCTTTTCTTTTCTCAGAGTAAAAGTCCAGAGATGCTGACTTGGTAAAAAAATGTTAATCAACAACGAATCATATGTCAATATAAAATCAACCATATACCAATATAATAATGTTCAACAATGAGATACAAAGAAATGTTTACTTCCACAAGAATCTGAGAGTGACCTATTATTGTTAACTAGTGGTAAAGACTGGCCTCCCAGCATAATGAGCCACCTGACTGTCATATGATGATCTTAACCACATTTTCTAATTTTTTCAGAATTCATTTTAGAAAAAAATAGAACAGAATCAATCACCATGCTATATTAATAAAATTTTGTAGTCTTAATCCCCCTTTGTTCAAATCAGCATTTTCACTTTAGAAGTGAGAGGTAGCCAGTATCAATCTATTTGTAACATAGAAAATTATGCAGGTGAGAAAACATCAAAAGATAAAAAAGGTAAACCAACATTATTCATCTCGCCATCTAACAAAAATTTGAAGTCACCAACTTCTAACGTATTGGCATACATTTTAAAAACAAATGCCTAAGTATAATATAACTATAAATCTAAAAAATAGATCCTTTGAGATTAGAATTATCTTTATAATACCAAACAACACAGTGGTAAAACAAAGGGAAACCTACTTGTTTTTGAGCTGGAGGAGGAAAATATTTTTTCTTGAAGATTCCATGAAATTGGGGAAAGAAAATATGTCCAGCCTCAGATTGTAAATCCACCAAAATAATAATGACAAAATACTACTTATATAAATTAAATCCACAAACTATGTTCTATTCTAATATGTCTGAGATAGCTATTTAGAAAAGCACAAAGGCACTTAATTCTGAAGATAAATCGGTAATGAAAACTTTATTACAGTGTAAAGCTTCTTTATTAAGCTGAGTCAGACATATAGGAGAGTATGCTTTACAATTCCAATTAAAAGAATAGAAAAAAATAAGGAAAATATAATACAAAATGTAATTGCTAACAGTCTGTTTCAATTTAATGGTAAAAAGAATTCCAAAAAGAAGGGAGAAAGCACAGTTTACTGGGAAAATGAGACTACTTCTACCTGGAGAATAAACAAACCTGAAGAACTACAAAATGATGAAAATTTTAGTAAAAATGTGACAAAAGTATACAATTAAATGCAATGCATAAACACTGACAATTGGGACATATTATTAACTAATAACAAGAAAATGGGATATTTGGAAAATAGATTAAAAGTACTATTGATAAAACCACTCTGATGATTTATGAAGCTCTAAAACTTATCTTGTCTGTACCCTACAAAACAACTAACCTGATTGTCTCTCTTCTCAGCTAAGATATAAGCAATGTCAAGGAGCATTTTATTCCAAAGCCGATAATCATATCTGGCCATAACTGCCTTGTAACTGTCCATGCACATAGTCTTTGAAGCAGAGGATTAAATGTTCCTGCCCATTTTATCTAGTCCCCAAGACTCCTCCTGCAAAGTGAATAAAAATGATTATCTTTTAATCTACCCCTTATACACATACCATAAAAGAAAAAAAGGGAGGGGGTACCAGAGAAGAGAGCAAAGATGAAAAGAAAATAATCCTTGAAAAGGTGGCTAATTATTATCCAGCCTGGAATTAAGTTCTCAGCAAGATCTCTGTGCTTTGTTGTTGGGTAGGTGACTGATGTCTCACTTTTTATGAAACTGAGCTTTGGAAGACATGATCATTAATGTACACAGAGAAATTACAGTAATATTTTGAAATAAATTTGAGAATAGGTTAGCTTTTAAAAAATAAGTATAAACATAACATTGATCTCCTATTTTTCTTGATTTCTGATTTTGAGAAGTAATTAACAAATACAAATAGGCTAGATGATATAAAAAAAAGCTGAGGAGAAAACCAAATGGCATTTATCAGGCAGTTTTAAAAGCTATCATGATCACAGGTAAATTGTGAGAAAAGAAAGACAGAAAGGCACTGGAAGGAGGAGGGAGCAACTCAACTCAAAAGAAATAGGAGGAAAGCCATAATTAAAATATGTTTAAGCACACACAAAATTAGCAATGTATAGATTACCAAAGGGATAAATATACGAAAAACAAGAAAATAATAAAAGTCACTGAAAATGGGCCAATGGAAAGAAGAGCTGAAATGGACCATCATAAAGTCAGTAAAATACAGTAATATTTCATTTACATGGCAGTGAAGGACAAATGCAAATGAATTAAACTGCATTTTTCAGGAAACTGAAATGTTTTAAAACTCAAAATATTCTGTCTATTTCTATAATATCCTATTCCTTCTCTTGTGTTTATAAATAGAGTATGTGGCATATATTTAGTCTTTTATATAAAATGCACACAGGTTTCTGGATTAAACAGAGGTAGCTGGCCGCTACAGAGGAGCCCCAGATTGCTCTGTATCTTGATATCTGTAAGCAAATTTTTTTTGTCTTTTTTGTTATAAATTATCGTTTCACAATTCTGTCAGCAGGACAGAATCTAACACTTGTCCTCCAATCTAACACTTGCTTCTCTTTCTCTCTTGGCATTGGGAAACTAGATAATAACTCTTTATGGCAGTAATTTTGGCTATTCAGAAGTAACTTCTATCTTATGTTTAAGTTTTGTTTATTTCAAATCACTGCATTTACTATGCATCTGAAAACCAGCTAAACAAGAATTACTGTACGTAGATAAAAGAAAGATGAAAAGTAAACAGAAAATATAAAGAAAAGAAAAAAAGCAAACATAAAGGGCAGAAGATTCTAAAAGTGATGAAATTAGAAAGAAAAATTGTATAGCATCAGATAACTTTTAAGTAATAAACAGTATATTTACAGTACCTTTTCAAAAAGTTACAACTGGGTACAAGATCTCTTTTTATTCCTAATAATGAGGAAGAGGATACTCTCAAAACACAGAATAAAATATGTTTGATGTTTGTTCTATATAGAAAATTTTTTCAACAATAAATTGTGTGATTTTACCTTTTTAAAAAAGATAAAATTAAGTAAAAGATCTTCCTCTTTTCCCAGTGAGAAAAAGGACACCCTCAAAAGAATAACTGTGTCTCATGTTTGCTCCATATAGAACTGCAACTAAGGGAATAATGGACACTAATAATATGTATTAACCACATTAAGGAAGGAAAAAGGAGTGGAAAAAAATATGGATGACTCTATATAAAATTATCACATTGGCTTTAGGCAACAGGTTAAACCAGAAAATGATAAAATTTTAAATCCAGGGTTTGCAATGTGTAGTCCCCAAAGTATCAGTGTCAGCAACAGCTAGAAACCTGTTAAACTCGGGGGCAAGGCCAGACAATCTGTTTCAGTAAGGCCTGGAGGTGATTCTGATGCATGCTAAAGTTTAAGAATCAATGCATTCAATAAATTAGATAAATGAGAAATTTAAATTCAAGATGAAATGCAATTAATTAAATTAAATCTCATTTTTTGTCATGGTAATGTGCAAGATGAATATAGCCAGAGTTATTGCTATTAAAAAGGATGTAATTTGGGAGTATTTAAATATATGTGTATGTACATACACACACATTCTCTCTCTCTGTATTACAGGAGAAAAAGAACAATCATTTAGTCATTTTAGGTAAGCACAGTTAAAATCGTTGAGGAATTGAGAACGATGGCTAAATTAACAAAATTACCTTGTTACGGAAAAACAAGGGGAAAAAGAACATACTTGACTCAATTTGTCTACATAATTCTAAAATAAAAGCAAAAGTGAAAATTATAATGTCAGTTCTTCAGGACTCAGCCTACCTACCTGAACTGATTTTAGAGACATTACATTTAGGTTATTACAGCACTAGGAATAGAAAAAATGCCAGCTAGGTCACACTTACCTATTACAATTGGATAGAATTGTTTAAAAATACATATATATAAACAAAATTTACACATTTATGTATAATAACAATGAACTATGAAGCAATGTAATTAAGTAGAAAAACTACTATGAATTTGGAATTTCAACTATTATTTGGGTTTACCAAAGAACATGGTCTGGTGGACTCTTAAAATTTATTTGGTTATAAAATAAAAATGCAGGAAAATACATGTTCAGAAAGAGATTTGGTAACACTCGCCAGAAAATTTCAATTTTCATTCTCAAGACTATCAAATGCCAGTTATCAAAATAGGCACACATTTTACTTAGAGAATACAAACCATTCATGTGAATTTTGGAGAAGAACTATTTTTCAAGAGCAAAGTAATGAATTTAATATTTAATCTAAATAAAACTTAACTAGAATAGAACATATTTAACAAAACTAAATTGAAAAGGAAATAAAATGTTGGTTACTTACCAGCAAGGGTACTTGTATGTCTAAAAGCTCTGACCTGGGAGTCTGACAAACCAGTCAAAAGGGAGATTACTGTGTCCATCATATACTCATCATAAATTATGCTATACTGACATTGTCGAATCAGGACTCCAATAAATTCACAAAAGTTTGAACGAAATTTTTTCCACTGAGGTCCAGGCATGGTAAGGGGGTAATCACCACTGTCCTAAAAGGGATAAAAAAAGAACATATTAAATATGACATCAAGTTTGATCAGTATTTTTTCCTCCTACTGGAAAAGGAACATTTTTCTCAAAGTAGATATGGACAGAAATCAAGGGGCACAAGATGTCTTTCTCTTTTTTTGCTTGTTTTGATCTTCAACATCTAAATTGTTAATGTGCTCAAAATTATTATTTACAACCAGTATTTAATCCATTATTCTAAGCCATTCATTCAAAATAATAGTTCCAGTTTTGCTGTACTTGGGTCCTAGTTGAGATAATTTAAAGTAGGAAATTAAAAAAGAATTGAAGTTTAGACTAGAAAGGATATTTGCTACTGAATTCAGATCAAACTAATGGTGATACCTGTGAAATATAGCATCTTTCAATTATTTTAAATAGACACTTTAAAGAATTGACAGTTTCAAGAGTATAAGCACTTCATTAAGAAGTCCAAAACCAACTTTTCACATCTGAAACTGCAAACCTGTCTTTTCCAATTTTACTATGAACTTTCAATTAACTCTATTTTATGGAGTGAATTTATTAACTTTTCAACGAAAAATATCTAGCATGGGCTCTTGGTATCACGAGATTGTGTTATCTTGTTTAAAATACGAAACTGACAGTTGAACCCAGCAGAGGTTTCCCACTCCAGCCTAAAACATTTTGGTGGAGGAATGGAAATTCACAAGGCAGAGAGTGCGAAATTCTGTGAACATAGTTATCTGTATACTCTCAATTTGTGGCTATTTGTCTTTTCTAGGCCAAACTGCTGTTAGGAAAATTGGTTATAAATGAGGTCTTGAGCTCTGTTGGTGTCCCAGGAAAGAGAACTAGTGTGACACTTAGAACAGCAAGAAATCCCAAGAGCAAGGAACAGAAAGCAGAGATAGGGAAGAGCTTGGCAGTCAGTCAAATATCCCCAAAGAAAGTTAATTTTGGCACTACATGAGTATTATGTGGGTTACTAAGCTCTATAGGACATCAAAAAGGAACTGAAAGGGCTAGCTGAATCCTCCCTGCTCTTTAGACTGGGGGTGTGGGAGCACAGACTGGAGAGGGTAGCAGGATGGAGAGGGGAGACGCTTCTCAAAGGTATCTCTGAAGGCTGCCTGCTGCGTCCATTTCACAAAAGCCCACCAGGGTAGAGTCTCTTTTGCTTTGTACCAACTGTGAGATTCAGCCATTTAGTGCTCACAACCAGATCTGGGCCCCAAGGAAAGTACAAAGAAAAGAATCTATCTAAACAGCCCCAACAGCAAGAGGAAAGGAAGCCAGAAAAATCACCATTTAGGAAAACCTAAATAAAACATAAGTATACTTCAAAGATTCAAATGCAGCATAAAACAAAACAAAACTCTAGGGAACTGAAAAACACACTTTTTTTGAGGTATAATTCACATATAACATTAGTTCCAGGTATAAAATATAATGATTCAATATTTGTATATATTACAAAATAATCACAATAAGTGTAGTTGACATCTGTCACCATAAACAGTTACAAATTATTTTGCTTTTCTTGTGATGAGAACTATTAAGATCTACACTCTTAGCCATTTTTCAATATGCAATACAGTATTAATAACTATAGTCACCATACTTTACATCCCCAGGACTTATTTATATTACAACTGGAAGTTTGTACCTTTTGTCCCACTTCACCCATTTTGCCCATTCCCCCCAAACCCTGGCAACTACTCTGTTCTCTGTATGTATGAGCTCGCTCAGAGTTCTTTTGTGTTGTTTTGTTGTTGTTGTTATTTTCATTTCACATATAAGTGAGATCATATGGTATTTGTCTTTCTCTGACTTATTTCACTTAGTGTAATGTCCTCAAGGTCTGTCCATGTTGTCACAAATGGCAAAATTTCCTCTTTTTAACAACTGAATACTATTCCTCTGAGTGTGTGTGTGTGTGTGTGTGTGTGTGTGTGCGCGTGCGCGCACGCATTTACCACATTTTCTTCACCCATTCATCCATTGATGGACACTTAGGTTATTTCCATGTTTGGCTATTGTAAATAATGCTGCCATTAACATGAGGTTGCAAATACCTAAAATACTTTATTTCTTAAAAAATTCAGTTGATGAACTGAAGGAAAGGATGGTTACTGATAGGAGATACATTAGTAGCCTAGAAAATAATGTGCAAGACATATCAGAGAAAAAAAACATGTAAATGCTAGATGAGGCCTGTGGAAAAAACCTTTTAAAATGGACAAAGTAGGTTAGTATTACCTTTTAAACCTTCTGTCCTTTCCTTTTTCATTGATTTGGAACTCATATGTGGTGCTGATGGTCAACAGCCATTTTGCAACCATGAGGGGACAGTATGAAGATAAAGAATGGTACAGAGAAAGATGGAAAAAATGTAGGTCTTTGCTCTGTTGAGGTGTAGTATCAATACCAACCATGTTCTCTCTACTCCCAAATTTATTTTGTGTGAGACAAACTCCTGTGAATTAAAGCCACTGTTGGTCAGATTTTCTGTTACTCACAAACAAATGCATTCCTGTTATAGTAGAATTATAAGCAGTGGGAAAAGATGAATTATTCAGTAAATGACTTTGGTACAGTACAACTGGCTTTTCGTTAGAAAAATATCAGATATGTATTGCACCATACACTAAAATAAATTCCTAATGAAATCAAAACACTTAAAAATACTCAACCAAAAAAAGAAATAGCAGAAAACATGGAAGAATCTTTAACCGTGGTCATTTTTAAGTCTTTTGTCATTTACAGACAGTTCTGGGTATACTCTGATGCATTTGCAAAAATGTTCCTATACAAGGGTTTCATCTTCAAGGAATTCATGGAAAAGACTCTGACAAGTACAGGTTTCTGGTAACTGACTATACTGCTGAACTGAATGAATAAGTATTTTCAGAACTCTAATGGAAAACTGATGAATTCATTAAAGTGCTAACAAAAGATCAAGATGAAAAAAATATTAATTACATGGGACTGAGTGAGCTGATGAGTATGATTATAATTTTTGTGACTTTCTCTTTAAATAAAAAATCCCACAAGGACACAGAGGCAAAAAATATACAAATCAATTTTCACTGCAAAGTAAAGGAGCTGTTACAGTGGAGGATTACTGGACTGAATGTCAATATTATGACATAGTATGAGTGTTTCATGTTGGTAATTGCAATCATTGTTGCTTTCATTGTGGTCATCCATTTACAATGCTTGGTGTCAGTTTATCTCTCTCAGTGTGTGTGTGTGTGTGTGTGTGTGTGTGTGTGTGTGTAAAGAAAACATGGAAGACAGTCCCTCCCATCAAGCCTCTTAGATAGCCTCATCCACCAGAGGGCAGACAGCAGAAGCAAGAAGAACTACAATCATGCAGCCTGTGGAACAAAAACAACATTCATAGAGAGCTGGACCAGATGAAAAGGCAGACGGCTATGTACCAGATAAAGGAACAAGATAAAACCCCATAAAAACAACTAAATGAAATTGAGATAGACAACCTTCCAGAAAAAGAATTCAGAATAATGATAGTGAAGATGATCCAGGACCTCAGAAAAAGAATGGAGGCAAAGATCGAATGGAGGCAAAGATCGAATGGAGGCAAAGATCGAGAGGAGGCAAGAAATGTTTAACAAAGACCTAGAAGAATTAAAGAACAAACAAACAGAGATGAACAATACAATAACTGAAATGAAAACTACACTAGAAGGAATCAATAGCAGAATAACTGAGGCAGAAGAACGGATAAGTGACCTGGAAGACAGAATGGTGGAATTCACTGCCACAGAACAGAATAAAGAAAAAAGAATGAAAAGAAATGAAGACAGCCTAAGAGACCTCTGGGACGACATTAAATGCAACAACATTCGCATTATAGAGGTCCCAGAAGGAGAAGAGAGAGAGAAAGGACCTGAGAAAATATCTGAAGAGATTATAGTCGAAAATTTCCCTAACATGGAAAAGGAAATAACCACCCAAGTCAAGAAGCACAGTGAGTCCCATATAGGATAAACACAAGAAGAAACATGCCGAGACACATAGTAATCAAACTGGCAAAAATTAAAGACAAGGAAAAATTACTGAATGCAGCAAGGGAAAAACGACAAATAACATACAAGGAAACTGCCATAAGGTTAACAGCTGATTTCTCAGCAGAAACTGTACAAGCCAGAAGGGAGTGGCATGATATACTTAAAGTGATGAAAGGGAAGAACCTACAACCAAGATTACTCTACCCGGCAAGAATCTCATTCAGATTCAATGGAGAAATCAAAAGCTTTACAGACAAGCAAGAGCTAAGAGAATTCAGCACCACCAAACCAGCTCTACAACAAAAGCTAAAGGAACTTCTCTAACTGGGAAACACAAGAGAAGAAAAGCACCTACAAAAACAAACGCAAAACAATTAAGAAAATGGTCATAGGAACATACATATCGATAATTACCTTAAAAGTGAATGGATTAAATGCTCCAACCAAAAGACACAGGCTTGCTGAATGGATACAAAAACAAGACCCATATATATGCTGTCTACAAGAGACCCACTTCAGACCTAGGGATACATACAGACTGAAAGTGAGGGGATGGAAAAAGATATTCCATGCAAATGGAAATCAAAAGAAAGCTGGAGTAGCTATACTCATATCAGATAAAATACTTTAAAATAAAGAATGGTACAAGAGACAAGGAAAGACACTACATAATGATCAAGGGATCAATCCAAGAAGATACAACAATTATAAATATATATGCACCCAACATAGGAGCACCTCAATACATAAGGCAACTGCTAACAGGTATAAAAGAGGAAATTGACAGTAACAGAATAATAGTGGAGGACTTAACATCTCACTTACACCAACGGACATATCATCCAAAATGAAATTAAATAAGGAAACAGACGCTTTAAATGACACAACAGACCAGATAGATTTAATTGATATTTATAGGACATTCCATCCAAACACAGCAGATTACACTTTCTTCTCCAGTGTGCACGGAACATTCTCCAGGACAGATCACAACTTGGGTCACAAATCAAGCCTCAGTAAATTTAAGAAAACTGAAATCATATCATGCCATCTTTTCTGACCACAAAGCTATGAGATTAGAAATGAATTACAGGGAAAAAACATAAAAAAGATAAAAACATGGAGGATAAACAATACGTTACTAAATAACCAAGAGATCACTGAAGAAATCAAAGAGGAAATCAAAAAATACCTAGAGACAAATGACAATGAAAACACGACCATTCAAAACCTATGGGATGCAGCAAAAGCAGTTCTAAGAGGTAAGTTTATAGCTATACAAGCCTAGCTAAAGAAACAAGAAAAATCTCACAAAAACCAATCTAACCTTACATCTAAAGAAACTAGAGAAAGAAGAAAAAACAAAACCCAAAGTTATCAGAAGGGAAGAAATCATAAAGATCAGAGCAGAAATAAATGAAATAAAAACAAAGAAAACGATAGCAATGATCAATAAAACTAAAAGCTGGTTGAGAAGATAAACAAAATTGATAAACCATTGCCAGAGTCATCAAGAAAAAGAGGAAGAGGACTCAAATCAATAAAATTAAAAATGAAAAAGGAGAAGTTACAACAGACACCGCAGAAATACGAAGCATTCTGAGACTACTACAAGCAACTCTATGCCAATAAAATGGACCACCTGGAAGAAATGAACAAATCTTAGAAAAGTATAATCTTCTAAGACCGAACCAGGAAGAAAGAGAAAACATGAACATACCCATCAGAGTAATGAAATTTAAACTGTGATTAAAAATCTTCCAACAAACAAAAGTCCAGGACCAGATGGCTTCACAGGTGACTTCTATCAAACACTTAGAAAAGCGCTAACACCCATCCTTCTCAAACTCTTCCAAAAAATTGCAGAGGACGGAACACTCCCAAACTCATTCTATGAGGCCACCATCACCCCGATACCAAAACCAGACAAAGATACTACAAAAAAAGAAAATTACAGACCAATATCACTGATGAATATAGATGCAAAAATCCTCAACAAAAATACTAGCAAACGGAATCCAACAATACATTAAAAGGATCATACACCATGATCAAGTGCGATTTATTCCAGGGATGCAAGGGTTCTTCAATATACGCAAATCAATCAACGTGATACATCATATTGACAAACTGAAGAATAAAGACCATATGATCATCTCAATAAATGCAGAAAAAGTTTTTGACAAAATTCAACACCCATTTATGATAAAAACTCTCCAGAACGTGGGCACAGAGGGAACCTACCTCAACATAATAAAGGCCATATATGACAAACCCACAGCAAACATCATTCTCAATGGTGAAAAACTGAAAGCATTTCCTCTAAGATCAGGAATGAGACAAGGATGTCCACTCTCACCACTATTATTCAACATAGTTTTGGAAGCCCTAGCCACAGCAATCAGAGAAGAAAAAGAAATAAAAGGAATACAAATTGCAAAGAAGTAAAACTGTCACTGTTTGCAGATGACATGATACTATAAATAGAGAATCCTAAAAATGCCACCAGATAACTATTAGAGCTAATCAATGAATTTGGTAAAGTTGTAGGATACAAAATTAATGCACAGAAATCTCTTGCATTCCTATACACTTATGATGAAAAATCTGAAAAAGAAATTATGGAAACACTCCCATTTACCACTGCAACAAAAAGACCTACCTAAGGAGACAAAAGACCTGTATGCAGAAAACTATAAGACACTGATGAAAAAATTAAAGATGATGCCAACAGATGGAGAGATATACTCTCTCCATAATCCATGTTCTTGGATTGGAAGAATCAATATTGTGAAAATGACTATACTACTGAAAGCAATATACAGATTCAATACAATCCCTATCCAATTACCAATGGTATTTTTTATGGAACTAGATCAAATCATTTTAAAATTTGTATGGAGACACAAAAGACCCCAAATAGCCAAAGCAGTTTTGAAGGAAAAAAACAGAGCTGGAGGAATCAGACTTCCTGGCTTCAGACTATACTACAAAACTACAGTAATCAAGACAATATGGTACTGGCACAAAAACAGAAACATAGATCAATGGAACAACACAGAAAGCCCAGAGATAAACCCACGCACCTATGGTCAACTAATCTATGACAAAGGAGGCAAGCATATACAAGGGAGAAAACACAGTCTCTTCAATAAGTGGTGCTGGGAAAACCGGACAGCTACATGTAAAAGAATGAAATCAGAACACTCCCTAACACCATACACAAAAATAAAACTCAAAATGGATTCAAGACCTATATGTTAAGACCGGACACTATAAAACTCTTAGAGGAAAACATAGGAAGAACACTCTTTGACATAAATCACAGCAAGATCTTTTTTGATCCACCTCCTAGAGTAATGGAAATAAAAACAAGAATAAACAAATGGGACCTAAAGAAACTTCAAAGCTTTTGCACAGCAAAGGAAACCATAAACAAGATGAAAAGACAACACTCAGAATGGGAGAAAATATTTGCCAATGAGTCAACGGACAAAGGATTAATCTCCAAAATATATAAACAGCTCATGCAGCTCAATATTGAAGAAACAAACAACCTAATCCAAAAATGGGCAGAAGACCTAAATAGACATTTCTCCAAAGAAGACATAGAGATGCCCAAGAAGCACATGAAAAGCTGCTCAACATCAACAATTATTAGAGAAATGCACATCAAAACTACAATGAGGTATCACCTCACACCAGTTAGAATGGGCATCATCAGAAAATCTACAAACAACAAATGCTGGAGAGGGTGTGGTGAAAAGGGAACCCTCGTGCACTCTTGGTGGGAATGTAAATTGATACAGCCACTATGGAGAACAGTATGGAGGTACCGTAATAAACTAAAAATAGAATTACCATATGATCCAGCAATCCCACTACTGGGCATATACCCAGAGAAAACCATAATTCAAAAAGACATATGCACCCCAATCTTCACTGCAGCACTATTTACAATAGCCAGGTCATGAAAGCAACCTAAATGCCCACTGACAGACAAATGGATAAAGAAGTTGTGGTACATATATACAATGGAGTATTACTCAGCCATAAAAAGGAATGAAATTTAGTCATTTGTTGAGACGTGGATGGATCTAAAGACTGTGATACAGAGTGAAGTAAGTCAGAAAGAGAAAAACAAATATCATACATTAACGCATGTATGTGGAACCTAGAAAAATGGTACAGATGAACTGGTTTGCAGGGCAGAAGTTGAGACTTAGATGTAGAGAACAAACATGTCCACCAAGCGGGGGAAACTGCGGTGGGGTGGGGATGGTAGTGTGCTGAATTGGGTGATTGGGATTGACATGTATACATTGATGTGTATAAAACTGATGACTAATTAGAATCTGTAGTATAAAAAAAGAAACAAACAAAAAAACAACTAATACTAAACTTTCTTTGGGTTATTTGTACGGAAATATGTTAATATAAATGTTTCAGACATTACATAAAATTTCTAAAAATCTTATATGTTGTGGTATAATGTTATAAGTCATAATTCTACTTATTACTTTAAAATGTATATCTCAGAAGTAAGTAAAAAAAAAAAAAGGAAGAATAGTCTCAGAGTGGGGAAATCTTTTTTCCAAATATAATAAAAAACTCAGAAGTCATAAAGCACGAACAGATTCAATCAACATAAAAGTAATTTTTTTATATAAAAAAACACAACACTAAAAGCAAAGTCAAAGAAGTAACAACAGGATTTGGCTTCCAGTTAGAATATAGAAGGCTACAAACAATGAAAATAAGCTGAATCAACATAAAAAAATCATAGCTTTTCTTAAGCCCATCTTGAACTGAAGTAACCTGAATTCCAAAGAATGATAAGCCTTGCAAGAAAAGAGGAGACATACAAACTTTGTCATCTGTGGCAGAACCAAGGAAGAGAAAGGTAAGGTGAAATCAGGCAAAATGTTAACAAACTGTCAAAGATCAAGTGTCAGTGTAGAATAACAAGGAATTTGCACTCGCTCCAAAGCTATTTTTTGAGGTGACCACAGGTTTCAACTAGGTAATTAAAGCCTGAGACAGAAGAAAAGACAAAACCTTTATTAATGCAGGCCTACAGGGGATGATCCTCAATTGCTGGGGGACAGGTAAAAAACTCAGCTCACTTCTCCAGACCTTTCTCTCCTAAAAGCCAGAAACCTTAATCTGATGGGGGAGGATCAGTACACTGAGTCACCACTATGGCACAGCAAAGACCTACCACAGCTAGGAGAAGGGTAGAAGAAAAAAATCCTTTAACTATGGGAGAGAGGGAGACAAAACACTGTCCTGGACCCTGAATCCTATACCAATACCAAACAGAGGTCTGCTGGCATTGGGAGGTGGATAGGAAATTCCCACCCAACGCCAACCACAGACACAGGCAAAGTTTAACTGCCATAGGAAGGAGGGTCAGGAAAGCTGAGAAGGTCCTTAAGTATCTCCAGGTACAGAAGACTTGCTTAAGATTTAGGCAGGACTAGGACAAAAGAGAATCCCCATGCCCTCATCATAGCACCAAGCAACAAGCCACACCACTCAGAAGTGTAGAGCAGGAGTACTCTGTGGCACAGGAGTGCAGAGAGAGCTGAAAGCTGAGGGTGCAGCATAAACGCTGAGAAAAAAAACCTCTGGTATCCTAAGCACAAGGCAACAGCAGCCTACAACTAGAAAAATCTGAAGCCTGTGGTATACTAAAGATAATGATAGCAATAATAGAACACCTAGCTCAATTCCTAACCACACTGAAAATGTATACTGTTTTGTCCTTTTTTTTTTTTTTTTTTTTTTTTTGCGGTACGCGGGCCTCTCACTGCTGTGGCCTCTCCCATTGCGGAGCTCAGGCTCCGGACGCGCAGGCTCAGCAGCCATGGCTCACGGGTCCAGCCGCTCCACAGCATGTGCGATCTTCCCAGACCAGGGCACGAACCCGTGTCCCCTGCATCGGCAGGCGGACTCTCAACCACTGCGCCACCAGGGAAGCCTGCTTTTAATTTTTATATCATGTGCAAATATTGTGATTAAAAGGAAAAACATTTTGGGAAAAGGAAAATCTCCCATATCTACTTCAAAAGGCAGTTTCTTGCCTTACTCTGATACTAGTTATAAATTTCTTCCTGTTATATACACTTATACATGCCATGTGAAAAGAACAGTCTAGTCTAGTTAATGATGGACAGTAGGGTAATGAAAACTAGCACACTTCACAAACCAGTAATTTCTTTTCTCAATATAGCTAAGAAAATGAAATAACAATAATAAAATGAAGACAATAACCAAGTAGCCTAAATGGCTTATCCACACTAATATTTAGGTTCTTTGAGGACAGTCTCATTATAATGCTTTGCATAAGAAGTTTATTGATAAACTAATGAAAAGGTAAACCATATCAAATAAGTAACAGGTACAGAAAAGCAGAAAGAAACTTAGAGTAGGAAGAATATCAGGCAGAGACATGCAAGAAGGATAACATAGAGCAAACCAAAAAGGTCCAGTAAGAAAGCAATTCCTCTATGTATGTTCAGAAGAATAGAAGGGGAGAAATCTACAGCAAAATATAACATAATATAGCTAGTATTCATATGGTATGTGCTTTTCACGTATATGATCTTGTACTATCCATACACTGTGGTGACTCTTAGTATGTATAAAGATGAGAAAAATAAGTTCTAAAGAACCTGTCTTCCATCATAGAGCTACAGGGTTCTGGTTCTGGGATTGTAAAATCCATATATTCTCTACTCTACAATGGGGCTTCACCTGGTTTACTCCAGTAACCCTGGAGGACAGAAAGGTTGTCTAGTGAATATTCTTCCATGGGAGGAACACTTTGTTTCCGCTCCCAAACTAGAGACAAGAAACTAACGAAGTCTATTTTGGAAGTTTTGGGTACACTGATGGGGGGTGGGATAAAGGGTGTCAAGCTTCAGAGACAAGAGCCAACAACAAAAACTAGAAGACTGAGAGCCTCTGACTGGGATTAGAATAACCATCTTATAAGAGGTCCACTGCAAGGTAGAGCCATGCAGCTAACAGAGGTAGAAGGCTAACTGCCTAATCCCTAAGCATTTGATATTTGGGAACCCAATGTGGTCACAAACCATAGATATCTAAAGAGATAAAACACTCTCTAGGAATAAATCCAAGAGGCTTGATTTTTAACCCAGCGGATGGGCAATGTCACAAAAAAAGTTACCTATTTTTGGTGAAACATGGCTTTTGGTTCCCTAATTTCAATAGACTTACCCAAAGATATATACCACTATTGCTTAAAACAGTAATTTGCAAACACTTCTTTGAAGAAACTATACATCCACCCAAACATCTACCCGCCCATTTATCTATTCATACATTTATTAAGCAACAAATATGCTCTGGCACTACACCAGGTCCTTGGGCACATAAAGATGAGCAGAACAAGGGTCTTCTTCTAAGAATCTCTATTTTTTTTTCCAGCTTTATTGAGATATAATTGATAGATGACATTGTGTAAGCTTAAGGTATACAACATGTCGATTTAATACACATGTACTGCAAACTGATTACCATCATTGCATTAGCTAATATCTCCATCCCATCACATTGCTTTTTTTCTTCTTTTTTTGGTGAGAACATTTAAGGTCTACTCTCTTACCAAGTTTCAAGTATGTAATACGTACTACTACTGTACATTAGATCACCAGAACTTACTCATCTTATAAATGGAAATTTATACTCTTTGACCAACTTCTCCCCATTTCTCCCATCCCCTAAAGAAACTCTATTTTAATTGAGAAGATGAACATGTAAAAAAATAGTAAGTGAATTAAATACAATGATAGGAACTTGACAAGCATACGTAGTACTTAGAAAGGAGTGTCAATTCTCTGCAGAAGCAACTGGGAAGGGGAAACAGGGTCAACAGCATTCTAGGCAGTAGCATTAGCGAAGGCCTATAAACAAAGATACAAAAAAGGGAGCACAGAGCTACTTTAAGTTTGGAATCTAAAACAGATTTTGTAACCAAGAAGAAAGATGGGGCTGGATCAAAAAAGGCTTAGGAAGCCAAACTTTATTCTAGAGACAGTAGATGGTCACTGAAGGATTTGCATCAACAGCTATGAGTTTTAAAAAAAATATTTCTGGTTCCAATATGGAAAATAGAAGAAAAGGTGAAAGAAATGGAGCAAAGGTGACTTACCACTGCAGTCAATCCAGAAACAGAAGGGTGAGGGCAGAGACAGTTTAAGATAGTAACAATAATGATAGACGAAATGGCAGGGTCATGATAAATATTCAAACGTTAAAGAAATAAAATCTACTGAAGTAAGTGACTGATGGACAAAAATGACTTCTGTTTCTGGTGTGGTCATCTCGGTGGGTTTATTCACAACAGGAAGCAAAGAATTCTTTTCCCCTGACTCCTGTAGGAGGCATAACTCTTTTGTTTAAGAATGCCTAATTAGGACTTCCCTGGTGGTGCAGTGAATAGGAATCCGCCTGCCAATGCAGGGGACATGGGTTCGAGCCTGGTCCAGGAAGATCCCACATGCCGCAGAGCAACTAAGCCCGTGCGCCACAACTACTGAGCCTGTGCTCTAGAGCCCGAGAGCCACAACTACTGAGCCAATGCACTGCAACTACTGAAGCCCATGTGCCTAGAGCCCGTGCTCCACAATGAGAAGCCACAATGAGAAGCCCGCTCACTGCAATGAAGAGTAGCCCCCACTCGCCACAACGAGAAAACCTGCGCAGCAACGAAGACCCAATGCAGCCAAAAATAAATAAATAAATAATTTTAAAAAAAAAGAATGCCTAATTAGTATGTCCCATTAGAAGAGACTGACATCCTTTAATTCATAAATGATTGATACAGAATATCCTATTTCCACACCTCAGGCCACAGTGGTATCTACATCAAATAAATACAAAATTTCAGGAACACATCGTCAACAAATACCAAAACCGTTAAGTGGCAAGTTGACATAAGCATAATGTTAATAAAATGCCAAATTACTTGAGACTTGAAAAGGGAAAAGTAGTTTTACAAAAATTCAATAGTTTTCACCTTAAACAACTGATCAATCTTAGCATCACTAATAAGTGGACAACCTGACATCATGAGCTAGCTGTGACAAAATGTAAAGTACACAGCATCACCTACGAAATTATCTTGCCAAAAAATGTAAATGTAACCTAATGAAGTCACTAGACCTAACTTTCAGGTACAAAATACAGGAGATATAGGGATAAGTTAAATGATACCATGAGGGGGAAAAAAATTAGATAAATAAAAATGTGAGGTATTTTTTAAGACAACTAGGTTGTCACCAAACGTTAACGTGATACAAATAAACACCAAAAAAAAGCAGGGGAACTGTTTCATATTTCAAAAAAGTCCTGAAAACACAACAATCAAATGTGATATGTAGGGACTTCCCTGGTGGCGCAGTGGTTAAAGATCCTCCTGCCAATGCAGGGGAAACAGGTTCGATTCCTGGACTGAGAAGATCCCACATGCCGCAGAGCAACTAAGCCCATGTGCCACAACTACTGAGCCTGCGCTCTAGAGCCTGTGCTCTGCAACAAGAGAAGTCACCAATGAGAAGTCTGTGCACTGCAATGAAGAGCAGTCCCTGCTCACTGCAACTAGAGAAAGCGCAGGTGCAGCAACGAAAACCCAAAGCAGCCAAAATATAAATTAATTTTAAAAAATGCAATATGTAAATTGGTGTGCTTTACTTCTCTGTTGTCTCTCTAATATCCTAGGTATGCTTCTACCAAGGGGCCACTTGCCTTTGTTGTTTTCTCTTCCCCTGGATATATGCATGGATGCTCCATCACCTCCTTCAAGTCTTTATTTAAGGTCACATTCTTACAGGGTTTTCCTGACCATCCCATTTAAAATAATCCTTCTCTTCCCAATTTCTTCATTCTCCTCTGTTTTATTATTCTGCATAGCATTTATTATTTGTCATACTATAATAGTTTGCCTATGTATGTTATTCATTAGCTTTTCCCCCAAACTAAAATGTAAAGTCCAGGAGGGCTGGGATTTTCCCTTGGTTTATTCAGGGCTATATCCTCCATGCTTGGAATGGTTAACAGACAGTCAAGTATTTCTTGGTCAAATGAATGAATCACCACGAAAACAATACTGTCAAAATGGGTCTAAAATAATGGTAAAAGCATATCTAAATGATCCCTACAGATATTTTTTTCCTTAATCATAAATCTTGACAATCTGTGTTTCTTTAGGCACAGACAGAAATGAGGAAAATAGGTAAAGTCAAACCAGCAACGGGACTACCAATATCACTCCTTTTAAATATGTCCTACTAATAATTGACATCAATTATTTACATGAAGTGCTACCAAATGTCAGGCCACTACTCTCAACCATGCATCTTCACAAACATTTCATGAAGAGTGGTAAATGATTAATGGGTTTATAAGAAAAAAATGTTTACAAAATTCAAGACATTGATTACCTCTGAGGTGAAGCATTTTAGTATTCTTAGTAATATTTCAGTTGTTAAGCAGGGGGGTGGGAGATTTACATATATTACATGTTACACACATTCTTTTATTGTAGCAAATGACATGTAATTTTTTTAAGTGGGTGCATTAAAGTATTTGAAACTATCCACATTAACATCTTCGAGTTCCTGAAATCACCAGAAGAAATCCCAAATTCTGGAGTACAATTATCTGAATTATCACAATGTTACAGTCCTTGTTTAACATCTGTTAATTTACATATCACAGTGATTAGTAGAGTTTTTCATTTTAATTTTTCCTCAGAAAGTCAGAATGCATAATAACTGTGTGTCAGGGGAACAAAGAAAAGGATATACTTCTTATCTTTGGAAAGATCCAGTAGAAAACATTTTTATGCAACAAAACTGAGTGGCTTATATAAATTTTATCATTAAATATATCCTTTGAACTTTTAAAATAAGTCCTATTGTACATTTAAAAACAACCAAAAAATAACTATAAAGATTAATTATTTAGATACATTATTTTGGCTGACTGCCATGATGCACTTAAAGAAAAACTGTTCTTTACTATCAGACCTCTGCGAATTAAGCCCAAACTAATTTCCAATTTTGGCAAAACCTCAGACTTTTTTAAAGTATCAGGAAATTCACTTGGCCCACAGAGACATATGTACACCAATTAAGAAACACTATAAAAATACATTTGGAAAGAACAATTTTACAAATCAATTCAACAAAAATGTCACTATAATCTTATCTCTGTATCTCTAGCATTTATCTAGGACACTGTCTCATGTACTTAGGAGGAAAACAATGTTTTTGGACATGGCTCATTTATTAGTATTAAATCCAATCTCCTTAGTCTAGTCTACAGGGCTATTATTCACTCTCTCCAGCTTTGTATCTTGCTGTTCCTTCTATACATCCAAAACTCCATCTTCTCTATAAGCTCCTTCCTGGTTTTACTGCTGAACTTCGATTTATTTTTGAAAATCTAATTTCACACCTAAATAATCTGTGAAGCACTCACACCTCAAATAATGAACTCATCCTTTGGGTTCTCAATGGGTCTTATATTTCTTAACTATTGAACTTGTCAAGGTATTACTGCTATTAGTTTACAAAGTTCTTTCCTCATTTAGAACATGAACTCACTGTCTAGAGCTATAACTTTGTTGATCTCTAAATATATAGTTCCTAACTAAAAACTGGACATACATTAAGTATTCAATAAATGTATACTGAACAAATAATTAAAAAAATGAATCCCATATAAGTTTGAAAGATCAAACAGTTCATTTGTTTAACACTTGTTGAAATAGAAAGTGCAATAAATGTGTATCATTTATGTCACAGTAAAATAATGTTTTTGTAGGTATGTTTTAAAACTGAAGGATACCAATGCTTGAAATTACCATGAGGTAATTATAACCTCAATATACAGTTGATCATGACTAATCCAGATGGGGAGTTAATCTACTCCCCACTGATACAAATGTTATTGTTGAGTTATACTTGGGTTTATGACTATCTCATTTAAGCATTTCTCATAATAAGAGTGATGCCTCAGAAAACTCAATCTAAAAAGATTTAATATTAATCAACAGAATATAACTGGTCCTTTAAAAAATACTAGTTTAATTCCATAACTCATTCAGTCAGTCCTAAGACACTGGTAATAAAAACCACCAGAAATTTATTTTATGACTGAAGGTGTGAGTAGAAAGAGCACAACTGTTACTTGAGTACCCTTCCCCAGCTACTTCAGATTATACACTTAGAGTTATATACCAGGCAGAATACAGTAGTGGCTATCAGTATGAACTTAGGAGCTAGATGATCTGGGTACAATTCCTGGCTTTGCCATTTACTAGCTGTGTGACCTCAGGCAAGTTTCTTAACCCTTTTTGCCTCAATTTTCTCATCTGTGAAAAGGCGGTAACAATAATATAGAAGACATACCTCATAAAAATGTTGAGAATTACATATATGTAAAGTACTTACAATGGTGCCTGGCACATAGTAAATATGATATCTGTATTTGCTACTATTACTGTTCAACATATTTCCTGCTGGCTCCAATACATTACACTGCAAGCTTCACAGCTGTAATACTATTTCCTGTCTTACACCTTTTCACATTACAAATTGGTTACAATTTCTTGAGTTTTCATTAGTTTTCTACATGATTGCTCCTTTGTCTTGGCATTTTTCATATCCAACTTTGCTTCCTTTCTTTAATATTCTGTTTACCTTCCTCAACTTGGAGTAGTCTCCAAAGTGATACAGACAACACAAACTGAGAGGTGCACTGCAAAAAATATTAGAACTTCTATTTTTATCTAAAAATCAGAAACAAGATATTTAAATATAGAGAATAAGATTGGTATGCCCTCGCTAGGTTCATATTTCAGATTGTTTTTGTCACAGATGGTATTTGAGGTATCCCAGGAGAATAAGAATACATCAGTGCTCTAAAGGATTGACATTAGAAATGGAACTCTTCACTGGTTTGTTCATTTTGTAAGTTACTTATGACCACTGCAATAGATTTATGATTTATACTATTTATTTTTAACTCTTCACAAAATGGAAATGCAGATTTCTAGAGAAAACAGACACAAAAACAAATATCTGAATATGTAATCACAAGTGAATAACAGAAATGAGGAGACACTGACACTTCTTGCACAAGCTCTTCTTAGACCACTGATTATGAGCTAATGACATTCATCATTAGAAACTGACTTACTCATACGTGTACTCATACGTGCAAGTAATTATATATATATATACATGCTTCAACAAACACTAAACGTTAATGAACAAGGACTACACACTCAGTCTACTCATAAAAGGATGAAAAGAAAATAAAAATTTATTTTTATTTATTAGGTATTTAGGAAATAAACTTAGTTCAGAACTAAGAAAGTCTGCAACAATCGCCAGGCAGCAACTTCTTAAGCACTTTCCTTACAAGATAAGAACTCAAGTCTTTTGAGAAAAAGTATGGAGAAGAGGGAGACATGGACAGAATAATTTAGCCTTTTCATAAGTTTTCACTATTAGGAATTTAGGATAAAAATGCTTTACTGATGGAATGTACAATCAAAAATATTTAGAGACTTTAATTTGGGACTAGAAGTAAATTCAGCTTTACTCTACCACATTTTGGCATCTCTTTACATTTTCTCAGTTTGTACTATTTAACCATTTTTACATTTCATAATATTTTTAATCCTTTGATTAATAACTGCTCAAATGGATAAGCAACTGAAAAGTTCTATACTTAAGGTTAAATAAACAAATTCACAGAAGCACGTATGATTAGAAATGAGAAGAGAAAAAAGCTACAAGATTAAGTCATATCATTATAAAAGAGCACAATAAACAAAATTTCTATTTATAATTGTGAGCAGAGCAAAACAAAATAACAGACAAGAATGAAAGGCACTAAGTGCATAGAGTTGATTCGTGAACAATACAGGTTTGAACTGTGCAAATCCACACAAATTTTTTCAATAAATATATTGGGAAATTTTTTGTAGCTTTGCGAAGATTTGAAAAAACTCGCAAACCACAGCCTGCCTAATAAAAAAAAATTAATAAAAATAGGAATGTCATGAATACCATTTATTTTATCACAACCATAAAATATACATATATTATAAAAAGTTAAAATGTATCAAAACTTACCCACACAAACACTTACAGACTGTCACATGGCGCCATTTGCAGTTGGGAGAAATGTAAACAAACGTAAAAATGCAATATTAAAACATAACTGTGTAAAATTAACTACAGTACATACTGTATTGCTGTCATAATTTTGTAGCCACTTCCCGTTCCTATCTTTAGTGAGCACCGGCTTACAATGCTATGTGAGACTAATCATCTCCACGTAAGCAGTTTATTTCTTCAGTAAATTGCATAATTGCAGTAAAAAGTGATTTCTTGAGGTTCTTGCATATTTAACATCATATTTAGTGCAATTCCGTAAACCTTAAATAATACCATGGGACCCACATGAAGTGCTACTAATGATGATGAAAGTGCTCCCCCAAAGCAGAGAAAAGTCATAACATTACAAGACAAAGTCGAGTTGCTTGATATGTGCCATAGATTGAGGTCTGCAGCTGTGGCTGTCCACCATTTCAAAATAAATGAATCCAGCATAACGACCATTTTAAAAAGAAGAGAAAATTCGTGAAGTCATCACTGTAGCTACACCAGCAGGCATGAAAACCTTGTACTTTTCTGATGTATCTTTTTATTTCATATTAAATCCAGTTCTTATGTTGGTGCTGGACTGCTTGAAGAAAGGCATACCTATAGACTCTTGTATGAGTGGAGGAAACGCAGTCATTATATGAAAACTTAAAGCAAAAGCAAGATAAAGGGTCTAAAGCTGGAGAATTTAATGCCTGCAAAGGATGGTTTGATAATTTTAGAAAAAGGGTTTGCTTTAAAAAATGTCAAGATAACGGGCAAAGAAAATTCTGCTGACCAAGAGGCAGCAGACAACTTACAAGTCACCATTAAGAAAATCATTGAGTAGAAAGGATATCTGCCAGAAAAGATTTTTATTTTTTATATTTTTTGTTGAAATATACTTATTTCCAATGTTGTGTTAGTTTCAGGTATACAGCAAAATGATTCCAGTATATATATATATATATATATATATATATATATATATTTATATATATGTAAATATACCTGCATTTATTACTTATATATATGTTTCTTTCTTTACATTCTCTTCCATTACAGGTTATTACAAGATATTAAGTATGGTTCCCTTTGCTATACACAAGGTCCTTCTTGGTTATCTATTTTATATTTAGTAGTGTGTATATTTTAATACCAAACCCCTAATTTATTCATCCCCCCTTTCCCTTTGGTAACCATAAGTTTGTTTTCTATGTCTGTGAGTCTATTTCTGTTTTGTACATAAGTTCATTTGTATCTTATTTTTTAGGTTTCACATATAAGTGATATCATATGATATTTGTCTTTGGTTTACTTCACTTAGTATGATAATCTCTAGGTCCATCCATGTTGCTGCAAATGGCATTATTTCATTCTTTTTTATGGCTGAGTAATATTCCATCTCTCTCTCTCTCTCTCTCTCTCTCTCTCTCACACACACACACACACACCACTCTTCTTCATCCATTCACTTGTCAGTGTACACTTATGTAGCTTCCATGTCTTGACTATTATAAATAGTGCTGCTGTGAACATTGGGGTGCATGTATCTTTTCAAATTATGTTTTCCTCTGGATATAATCCCAGGAGTGGGATTGCAGGATCATACGTTAGCTCTATTTTTAGTTTTTTAAGGAACCTCCATATACTGTTCTCCATAGTGGCTGTACCAATTTACATTACCACCAACTGTGTAGGAGGATTCCCTTTTCTCCATACCTTCTCCAGCATTTATTATTTATAGACTTTTTGATATTGACCATTCTTTTTTTTGTTTTGTTTTTGTTCTGAGGTATGTGGGCCTCTCACTGTTGTGGCCTCTCCCGTTGTGGAGCACAGGCTCCGGACGCGCAGGCTCAGCGGCCACGGCTCAAGGGCCCAGCCGCTCCGAGGCACGTGGGATCTTCCCGGACCGGAGCACGAACCCGTGTCCCCTGCATCGGCAGGGGGACTCTCAACCACTGTGCCACCAGGGAAGCCCTGATATTGGCCATTCTGACTGGTATGAGCTGATACCTTATTAGAGTTCTGATTTGCACTTCTCTAATAATTAGCAATGTTGAGCATCTTGTCATGTGCCATGTGTATGTCTTCTTTGCAGACATGGCTTTTTACATCTTCTGCCCATTTTTTGATTTGGTTGTTTTGTTTTTATGAACTTGAGCTGTATGAGATCTTTGTATATTTTGAGGATTAAGCCCTTGTCAGTTGCATCATTTGCAATTTTCTACCATTCTGTAGGTTGTCTTTTTGTTTTGTTTATGGTTTCCCTTGCTGTGTAAAAGCTTTTAAGTTTAATTAGGTCCCATTTTTTAATTTCTATTTTTATTTCCATGACTCTAGGAGATGGATCCAAAAAGATATTGCTATGATTTATGTCAAAGAGTGTTCCGCCAATGTTTTCATCTAGGAGTTTTATAGTATCCAGTGTTACATTTTGGTCTTTTTAAAAATAATTTATTTATTTATTTTTGGCTCCATTGGGTCTTCATTGCTGCGTGTGGGCTTTCTCTAGTTGTGGTGAGTGGGGGCTACTCTTCACTGCAGTGCATGGGCTTCTCATTGTGGTGGCCTCTTGTTGCAGAGCATGGGCTGTAGGCACGTGGGCTTCAGTAGTTGTGGCTTGCAGGCTCTAAAGTGCAGGCTCACTAGTTGTGGCGCTCAGGCTTAGTTGCTCCACAACATGTGGGATCTTCCCAGACCAGGGCTCCAACCCATGTCCCCTGCATTGGCAGAAGGATTCTTAACCACCAGTTAAGTCCTACATTTTGGTCTTTAATCCACTTTGAGTTTATTTTTGTGTACGGTATTAAAGAATGATCTAATTTTATTTATTTACATATAGTTGTCCAGTTTTCCCAGCACCACTTACTGAAGAGACTGTCCTTTCTCCACTGTATATTCTTGCATCCTTTGTCGTAGATTAATTGACCATAGGTGCATGGTTTTATTTTTGGTCTTTCTATCATGTTCCATTGATCTGTATGTCTCTTTTTGTGCGAGTACCATACTGTTTTGATAACTGTAGCTTTGTAGTATAGTATGAAGACAGGGAACCTGATTCCTCCGGCTCTATTGTTCTTTCTCAAGATTGCTTTGGCTATTTTGGATCTTCTGTGCTTCCATATAAATTAATTTTTTTTTATTCTAGTTCTGTGAAAAATGTCATTGGTAACTTAATAGGAATTGCACTGAATCTGCAGATTGCCTTGGGCAAATAGTCATTCTGACAATGTTGATTCCTCCGATCAAAAAACATGATATAGCTTTCCATCTGTTTGTGTCATCTTCGATTTCTTCCATCAGCGTTTTATACTTTTTGGGGTACAGGTCATTTGCCTCCTTTTCTAGGTTTATTCCTAGGTTTTTTGTTTTTTTGTTTCTTGGGGTTTTTTTGATGCAATGGTAAATGGGATTGTGCTTTCTCTTTCTAAATTTTCATTGTTAATGTACAGAAATACAACAGATTTCTGTGTATTAATTTTGTATACTGCAACTTTACCAAGTTCATTGATGAGCTCTAATAGATTTCTGGTTATGTCTTTAGGATTTTCTATGTATAGTATCATGTCATCTGCAAACAGTTACAGTTTTACATCTTCTTTTCCAAGTTGGATTACTTTTATTTCTTTTTCTTCTCTGATTACCTTGTCTAGGACTTCAAAACTATGTTGAATAAAAGTGGTGAGAGTGGACATCCTTCTGTTCCTAATCTTAGAGGAAATGCTTTCAGCTTTTCACCACTGCATATGACAGTAGTTATGCATTTGTCATATATGGAGTTTATTATGTTGAGGTATGTTCCCTCTCTGCTCACTTTTTGGAGTTTTTATCATAAATGGATGTTGAATTTTATCAACTGCTTTTTCTGCATCTATTGAGATGATCATATAGTTTTTATTGTTCAATTTGTTAATGTAGTGTACCACACTGATTGACTTGCAGATATAGGAAAATCCTTGCATCTCTGGGATAAATCCCATTTGATCATGGTGTATGATCTTTTTAATGTATTGTTGGATTCAGTTTGCTTGTATTTTCCTGAGGAATTTTGTGTCTGTGTTCATCAGTGATATAGGCCTGCAAATTTCTTTTTATGTGGCATCTTTGTCTGGCATCAAGCTGATGGTGGCTTCACAGAATGAGCTTGTAAGTATTCTTTCCTCTGCAATTTTTTGAGATAGTTTCAAAAGGATAGGTGTTAACTCTCCTTTAAGTATCTGACAGAATTTGCCTGTGAAGTTATCTGGTCCTAGACTTTTGTTTATTGGGAATTTTTAAATCACAGATTCAATTTCAGTACTTGTAACTGGTCTGTTCCTATTTTCTGTTTCTTCCTGGTTCAGGCTTGGGAGATTGTACCTTTCTAAGGATTTGCCCATTTCTTCTAGGTTGTCCAGTTCTTTGGCATATAGTTGCTTGTAGTAGTCTCTTATGGTCCTTTATTTCTATGGTGTCAGTTGTAACTTCTCCTTTTTAATTTCTAATTTTATTGATATGGGTCCTCTCCCTTTTTTTCTTGATGAGTTTGGCTAAAGTTTTATCAATTTTTTTTTTTTTTTTGCGGTACGCGGGCCTCTCACTGTTGTGGCCTCTCCTGCTGCGGAGCACAGGCTCCGGATGCGCAGGCTCAGCGGCCATGGCTCACGGGCCCAGCCGCTCCACGGCATGTGGTATCTTCCCAGACCGGGACACGAACCCGTGTCCCCTGCATCGGCAGGCGGACTCTCAACCACTGTGCCACCAGGGAAGCCCAAGTTTTATCAATTTTAAAAAATATTTTCAAGGAATCAGCTTTTAGTTTTGTTGATCCTTTCTATTGTTTTTATAGTCTCTATTTCATTTATTTCTGTTCTGACCTTTATACTTACTTTCCTTCTACTAACTTTGGGTTTTGTTTGTTCTTCTTCCTCCGGTTGCTTTAGGTGTAAAGTCAGGTTGTTTATTTGAGATTGTTCTCGTTTCCTGAGGTAAGCTTGTATAGCTATAAACTTCCCTCTTAGAACTGCTTTTGCTGTGTCCCGTAAGTTTTGCATTGTCCTGTTTTTGTTTTCATTTGTCTTTAAGTATATTTTCTGATTTCCTCTTTGACTTCTTCAGTGATCCATTGGTTGCTTACTACAATATGTTTAACCTCCAAGTGTTTGTGCTTTTTGCAGTTCTTTTTCTTGTAGTTGGTTTCTAGCCTCATAGCATTATGGTCAGAAAAGATGCCTGATAAAATTACAACTTTCTTAAATTTACTGAGGCTTGCTTTGCGGCCCAGCATGTGACCTCCCCTGGTGAATGTTCCTTGTACACTTGAAAAAAATGTGTATTCTGCTGATTTTGGATGGAATGCTTTATGAATTTCAATCAAATCCATGTAGTCTAAGGTGTCATTTAAGGCCTGTGTTTCTTTATTGATTTTCTGTCTGGATAATCTGTCCACTGACGTTAGTGGGGTATTAGAGGATCCCACTATTATTGTGTTACTCTCAATTTTTCCTTTTATGTCTGTTAACATTTGCCTTATACATTGAGGTGCTCTTATTTTGTATGCATATATTTACAGTTATATCATCTTGGATTGATCCTCTGATCATTATGTGGTATCCTTGTTTGTCTCTTGTAACTGTCTTTATTTTAAGGTCGATTTTGTCTGATATGAGTATTGCTACTCCAGCTTTCTTTTGATTTCTGTTTCCATGGAATACCTTTTTCCATCCCCTCACTTTCAATCTGTATGTGCCTATAGATCTGATGTGGTTGTCTTGTTGGCAGCATATATATGGGTCTTGTTTTTGTATCCATTCAGCCAGCCTATGTCTTTCGGTTGGAGCATTTAATCCATTTACCTTTAAGGCAAATACCCATATGTATGTTCTTATTGCCATTTTGTTAATTGTTTTGGATTTGTTTTGGTAGGGCTTTTTTCTCCTTTTGTCTTTTGTTCTCTTTTCTTGTGATTTGATGACTTTCTTTAGTGTTGTGTTTTGATTACTTTTTCTTATTTCTGTGTATATCTACTATAGATTTTTGGTTTACCATGAGAGTTTGATATAGCAATCTATACATATAATGATTGTTTTAGGTTGTTGATCTCCTAATTTCTAATGCATTTGAAATATCCTGCATTTACACTCTCCTCCTTTCACAATTATTGGTTTAGATATCATATGTGTGTGTGTATAATTTCCTACCTTTACTGTATGCCTTTATTGGTAAGCTTTCCCATTTCATAATTTTCTTTCTTCTACTTGTGGACTGTTCTTTTCTGCCTAGAGAAGTTGGTTAGCACTTGTTGTAAATCTGGTTTGGTGGTGCTGAACTCTCTTAGCTTTTGGTTGTCTGTAAAGCTTTTGATTTCTTCACTGAATCTGAAAAAGAGCCTTTCTGGGTAGCATATTCTTGGCTGTAGGTTTTTCCTGTTCATCACTTTAAATATATTATGCCACTCCCTTCTGGTCTGCAGAGTTTCTGCTGGAAAATCAGCTGATAACATTATGGGGGGTTCCCTTGTGTGTTACTTGTTGATTTCCCCTCATTGTTTTTTAATATTTTCTCTTTATGTTTAATTTTTGTCAATTTGATACAATGTAGCTTGGTTGTGATCCTCTTTGGGTTGATCCTGTATGGTACTCTCTGCTTCCTAGACTTGGGTTACTGCTTTCTTTCCCATGTTAGGAAAGTTTTCAGCTATTATCTCTTCAAATATCTTCTCAGGCCCTTTCTCTCTTTTTTCTCCTTCTGGGACTCCTATAAGGCGAATGTTGGTACATTTGGCATTGTCCCAGAGGTCTCTTAAACTATCCTTTTTTCTTTCAATCTTTTTTCTTTATTCTGTTTCACAGCAGTGATTTCCACCACTCTGTCTACCAGTTCACTTATTTGTTCTTTTGCCTCATTTATTCTACTGATTACTTCTAGTGTATTTTTCATTTCAGTTATTGTATTTTTTTAAATTTATTTTTATTTTTGGCTGTGTTAGGTCTTCGTTGCTGTGCGTGGGTTTTCTCTAGTTGCAGCAAGCGGGGGCCACTCTTTGCCGTGGTGTGCAAGCTTCTCATTGTGGTGACTTCTCTTGTTGGGAGCACGGGCTCTAGATGCGCAGGCTTCAGTAATTGCAGCTCATGGGCTCTAGAGCACAGGCTCAGCAGCTGTGGCGCATGGGCTCAGCTGCTCCGCAGCATGTGGGATCTTCCCAGACCAGGGCCTGAACCTGTGTCTCCTGCACTGGCAGGCGGATTCTTAACCACTGCGCCACCAGGGAAGCCCCAGTTATTGTATTCTTTAACTGTGTTTAGTTGTTATTTTTTCTAATCCTTTGTTAAAAACTTTCTTGTAACTTCTCACCCTGTGCTTCCATTCTTTTCCCAAATTCCTGGATCATCTTTCCAATCATTACTCTGAACTCTTTCTCAGGTAGATTGCCTATCTCCATATCATTTCGTTGTTTTGGGGTTTTACCTTATTCCTTCATCTGGAACATATTCCTTTGCTGACTCATTTTGTCTAAACTTCCGTTTGTATTTTTATGTATGTGGAAGGTTAGTTATGTGTCTTGACCTTGAAGAAGTAGCCCTCTGTAGGGGATGTCCTATGTGTCCCAGTAGTACAGCTCCTCTCGTAACTCAATGGCCAGTTATCAGCTGGTCCCACGGTAGGTTCTGACCTGTGTTTGTGGACTCAGTTCCACAGGTTTGGGGACTGTGCATTTCTTGCTTCTATTGTCTACCCCCTGGTGGGTGAGGCTAGTCTAGAGGCTTGTGGGGGCTTCCTGGTGGGAGGGGCTGGTGTCTGCCCCCTGGTGGGTAGAGTTGGGTCTTGGCCCTCTGGTGGGCAGGGCCATGTCAAATGGCATGCCTAGTGGTGGCTATGGGCTCAGGAAGTCTTTAGGAAGCCTGTCGGTTGATGCGTGGGACCACGTTCCAGCCCTGTTGGTTATCTGGCCTGACGTGTCCCAGCACTGGAGCCTACAGGCTGTTGGGTGGGGCCAGGTCTTGGCACTAATGTCCCAAGCAAGATGTCAGCCTTCAGATGATTTTTCCCGGATATGTTCACCACCAACTTTTATGCCCCAAGAGAGAGCCACAGCCACCCCCTGTCTCCCCAAGAGGCCCTCCAAGACCAGTGGGCAGTTCCGGCCCAGATGCCTTTGAAGTCACTGCTTTTTCCCTGTGTCTTGGTGATCAAAAGACCTCGTGTGCATCATCCAAGAGTGGAGTCTGGTTTCCCGAGTTCTGTGGAGCTCCTGTGGTCAAGAGATGCTGGCCTTTAAAGCCAAATGCTCTGGCAGCTCCTCCTCCTGATGCCAGACCCCCCCCCCCCCCCCCGCTGGGGAGCCTAATGTGGGGCTCAGAACTCTCACTCCTGTGGGAGAACTTCTGTGATATAATTATTCTCCAGCTTCTGCATCACCCACCCAGGGCATATGGGATTTGACTATATCATGAGTGCACCCTTCCTACCATCTCGTCTTCTCTGTCTTTGAATGTAGAATATCTTTTTCGTAGGCTCCAGTGTTTTTTTATTGATGGTTGTACAGCAATTAGTTATGATTTTGGTGTTCTCATGGGAGGATGTGAGCTCAAGGTCTTCTACTCTGCCATCTTGTTTTCTCTCCTGGCCTGATCAGAATGGGGTGCTGGCTGGGACTAGGCAGAGCTGCAGAACCCAGCTTGGCATCAGCAGTGCCAGCAGCTGCTCTCCAGGAGCATGGCAGATCCCTCGCTGCCTGTAGCCAGGTGTTTTTATACAAATCCTGGTAGCAGGCGAGGAGCTCAGCTTCGCTGGACTGGTGATCTCAGCTGCAGCCTCAGTCTCTGGAGTGAGCTGGGAGTCCCAAACATCCTATCCTAGTCAACAAAACTGCTGAAAAGAAAAACTTTTTTCTCTTCCAGCTTGGGTCCTGCAGAGACAGCCTACAAATTAACTGACAATTGACAAACTTACTGGAGAAGAGACATTTACACTTGCACGTGGGAGTTGCTCAGTGATAGGTAAGTCTGCCTCAACAGGTTTTTAATGCAGAAGAAAGCGCCCTACTTGGGAAAAAATCATCACAAACAACATTATTAGTAAGGAAGATAAGCGAGCACCAGGACTTAGGTAAGAAGGCACAGGCTAACTCTACTTTTTGTGCACATGCAAGTCAGGTTTATGATCAGGACTGCTCTTATCTGTAAAGCTACAAACTCCCAGGCCTTGAAGGGAAAATATAACACCAGCTACCAGTCTTTTGGTTGTAGAACAAGAATCCATGGACAATGAGAACCCTTTTCTGGATTGGTTCCATCGATGCTTTGTCCTTGAAGTTGGAAAGTACCTTGCAAGTAAGGAACTGACTTTTAAAATTCTTTTTATAATGAACAATGCCCCTGGCCACCCAGAACCCTATGAGTTCAACACCAAAAGTGTCAAAGTGATCAACTTGCTCCCAAACACAGTATTTCTAATTCAGTCTCTAGATCAAGGAGTCATAAGGGTCTTTAAGGCTCATTACACACAGTACTCTATGGAAAGGATTGTCAGGGCTATGGAAGAGGACCCCCATAGAGAGAACATCATGAAAGTCTGCAAGGACTACACCACTGAAGCTGAAGATGCCACTGTTGTTAGAGAAAAAGCCATTGTTGTTAGAGAAAGCTACCAGGCCCAAAATAATCAATTCCTGCTGGAGATAAATTTTGCCCAGATGTTGTGCATGACTTCACAGGACTAAGGACAGAGCCGATCAAAGAAATCATGAAAGAAACTGTGGATATGGCAAAAACGGTCGGGGTGGAGTGGAGCGGGTAGTGAAGAGTTTTAAGATATGAATCTTGAAGAAATTCAAGAGCTAACAGACACTACACCAAAGGAATTAAGAGAAGATGACTTGATGGAGATGAGTGCTTCCTAACCAGTGCCGTACAATGAGGAAAAAGACATAGAAGAAGCATTGCCAGAAAACAAATGACATTAGACAATCTGGTACAAGGGTTCTGCTTACTCAACACTGCTTTTAACTTCTTTTACAACATGAACCCTTCTGTGATATGGGCATTGAAACTGTAGCAAATGGTGGAAGAAGGACTGGTACTATGTTAGAGAAATGAAAAAGCAAAATTCAAACAGAAATTATGATGTATTTCCATAAAATTACACCAAATATGCCTGCCTCTCCTGCTTACCCTTCCACCTCCTCCACCTCTGCCATCCCGGAGACAGCAAGACAAACCCCTCCTCTTCCTCAGCCGACTCAATGTGAAGACGATGAGGATGAAGACCTTTGTGATGATCCACTTCCATTTAATGAACAGTAAATAATCACCATGCCATACACTTAATAAACATATCTGTTGTATATGTGTGTGTCTCCATGTGAAAATATAGTAACTGTATGGCAAGAACTGTATGAGACACTCGTGTCATCATCATCATTGCCTAACTATTCATTGTGTAGAGCTTCGTGTGCAAGACTTGTATTGAAGTGGATAGCCTACCCATACATAGGCATAAGGTGAGTGATATTTAATATATACTGTTCTATAACTTTGCTTTCAAAGAATTACATTACTGTACAGTATGACACACACTCACTCTCATAGTTGGAGAAACTGCATATCAGCTTATCACACCACAGGTAAGTGATTTTTCTTAAAAAAAGTAACAGTGTTTCCAATATTGTATTATGAATATGACAGTAATACTGTATGCCATAAAAATTTTATAACAATTCATTCACTAGTATAAAGGCTAGGCTACCATGAAACAATTATATCAGTTACACTAGGCTAGCAAAAAGCAATCAGATTGCTGGCTTCTTCATTATCAATGCATAAATCATCATAACTGTAAGAAAATATAAATTATTCACATTATCTTTTCATTTTTTATGTCTAGTATTAATAATACATATAAGATCTATGGTATTTTGCATCATATAAGACAATATTGATATAGGTACTAAGAGACAGATGATTTAGCTTATAAACAGATGACAAACTTACAGTAATGATACAGTACAGTACTGTAAATGTACTCTCCCCTTTTTATGCTTTTCTTAATAACATTTTTTCTCTAGCTTACTTTATTGTAAGAACACAGCATATAATATATATAAAATACAAAATGTGTGTTAATTGACTGTTAATGTTATTGGTAAGGCTTCCAGTCAACAGTAGGGTATTAGTAGTTAAGTTTTGGGGGAGTCAAAAATTATATGAGGATTTTCAGCTACAGAGGGCTGAGAGTACCTAACACCCGTGTTGTTCAAGGGTCAGCTGAATATTAAATGTGCTGTGTTGCAAAGGTTTCCCTACATAGATGTCATACTGAAATATATGAAAACTATACAAATTGACCTTTGGGAAACATATCTAAGAATTGATACATGGAGATCTGATTGTAATAACCTGGGGAAGAAATACAATTACAGTGTGCTTTACCTCCTGGCAACTGGCTCCAACAGGAACCAAGTATATCTATTGACTTTGAAAAGCTATAGGCTGCTCTGGGAATTAACATATTTCTAAATTAGGCTGATATTACAATTACAAAGGACATGTGGCCAGGTGCAGATCTGTAGTTATAACCAATTTGTAACAAGGAATAGAAGCTACAGTATACTACTTTTTCCGGCAATAACATACTCTTGGACTACCTTATTCAATTTAAACACTTTCAACTGAAATGACTTCTAACTCATCTCACCTTTACTTTAGTTTGCTATAATACAATATATTCATTCATTCAAAAGAATTTTAATGGCTACTCCGTTAACTAGGCACTTTTCTAGGATCTTGGGATCTAATGGTTCTTTGATATTTCAGAATTTTATCACAAAATATAATTCACCAAAACTAACCTCCTCCCACTCCCAAGGAATTAAATAACCTATACAGTATTTTGAAGAAAAAAAAACTTAAAATACTGTATATTTAACAATATGAAAGCATCTAAATGCATTCTTGAGTGTATACAGAGTAGCAAAAGATCAATATCTTGCTAAAGAGTTTAAGATAAATTTTTTTGTATCTGCATCTGAATTATAATTTCATTAAATTCAATACAGTGAACAATATGTGACACAATCCCAGCATATGTTTATGATGTATTCAGCTCATAAGTTTTACCACTCCGTATCAACAATGGCTTTTGCAAATACAGAGTCTGTCCCTCCAAAATACGTAATACCACCTTTCAAATAGAATTTCCATTTGTTCTTGCTTCGATGAATCTTGTCATACTTGCAGACAATTTAATTATCAGTGTCAAACAGGTCTGGCACATCCTGCTCACTAACATCATCTCTGGAATTTTTATTTGATTGTATGTTTATTTATTTATTTTGAGTTTAAATTTTTACTTTTCAAACTGGTTATGCAATAAAGTCTCAAGCAAAGTGAGTAAGCATCCTATTTATGACACTGTTTTAAGCCACCTAATTAAAAGCATTATAGATATTTAAAACTGAAACTGACAGTATTTATTAAAACTTCTAATCATCACAATTATATTTATTTATTTCTAAGTAGCTTTAGAAGATATTAAATTCTGCTTTAAATTAATACATTCTAATAATCCAAACTGTATTAGATATACTGTTTAAAAAATAATAGAATGATGATTTTAAAAGTCTTCTTTGATTAGGTCAATAATCTCAAATATTGAGACAAAATGTTTAGGAATATGAAATGAATGCCTTCTGAATAATTTCATTTGCTACATTTTATTCATTGTTGTTTCCCCCTCATTCTGTTTTCATATATGAAGTGTTTTTATAACAAATCTTGGCTTCCTCTTTTTATTTGCCTTAGAACAATAGTTCTCAATAGTTCTTATACATTAGAATATCACCTGGTGAGCTTTAAAAAAATCTCTATATCCAGGTCACATGCCTTACAAAGTAAATCAAAATGTCTGTGGGATGTGAAAGGGAGCCAGGAGTCAGTATCCCCATGAGATGTTAATGTGCAGCAATGTTTGGAAACTACTGTCTTAAACTTTTAATAATCATTCCATCACGTGTTAGTGCTGTGAAGGTCCAAGATATATACTACTTTTAAATCTACAATCTGAATCACCTGTATTGCAAGCCTGGCATAGTAGTTAGTATAGTAGCTGGTGAGTAAAACTACTACTTGCACCTTAACTTATATCTTATCTGGCTTTAACTTCTATTTGCAACATATAAAAACACTTGTAGTAACAACAAAAAAATTATTTTTTAGTGAACAGGAGTCCCACAGAAATGTTTCAGAATCTAGGATTTTTTGCAGTTTAGAAGTTAATACAGTGCATATACCTTATATTTCATCATACCCCAAAAGAATCTGGGGCAGCCCCCTGTAATCAAGAACATTAACGTTTAACAACAATGCATATAGATATTCACACTGACTGTGATAAATAAAAATTTTAAGTAGTCTCATGTTATTTTAGGCCAGGTTTTGGAATTTCAGAGCTTTTTGGATTACAGAAATGAAGACAAGTGATTATGGAGTATATCTGCATAGGTGACAATTTAAGGTCTCCCCTACCTCCCATAAAATGTGAATAAATAGTCTGAAAGCCACTGACAGAATGTTTCTGTAAAATGTTTTCATACTGCTGCTAGAGTAAAGGTGACACCTGATGAGAAAGACATATTGAACAGCCTGTGTTTGAATGTCTGCTTTGACATGTGTTTGTAGTACTTTTTTAATTAAAAATAAACACTACTTACTGCTACTACTAATAAAAAGCCTAACCCCATCTTACTAAGAGTGGACCTAGAAGAAAACCAATCTTTGTTGTTAGTGTTGAAAGTCAAGAAAAAGGAACACCTAATTCAGAAAATAGAAATCTTAATTAAATCAAAAGGCAGAACGTTAAAACTAGAATTGATGGTGGCCTAAAGCATGACATGAATTGAGTTCACCATAAATAAAATAAAGAAATAAAACTGTAAAAGTATCTCAACATTTACAGTGTAAAACTGCTTGAGTGAGTATTTTAGTGAAAATGGAAAATCATGCAGAAAAAAATGGTTTCTGCATGATTAATTGTGAAGACAATAAAGAAAACTTGTATTCTTAATGGAAATCAGATTATCTCAAGTAGAATGTCCCAAATAGAAGTTCAAGTTTTACACACACACACACACACACACACACACATATACACACACACACACACAAAGAAAATGGGAAAGGGGTGGGAGTGGGGGAGATGTGTGTGTGTGGGTATGTCAGTGGTGGGGATCCATGTAAAATAATTTTGGGAATTCTGGATTGAATTAAGTTAAGGAGATTTTTCTCCATTAGGACTTCTAAGAACCTTAAATAAGTTAATATGCTTTCACAATCTCTAAGGTAGGTATAATAGGCAGCCTGCTCACACTTCCTTGACCTCCAAACCCTTTTTTCTTTAAAGCATTTAACAAGACTAGTATTCCACAGAACATGAAATTGCTGGAGATGTATTTATAAATTCAGGAATTTTAGATGGTCTTCAAGAATGACTATCAAGAGTCAACTTCTACTTCACACCATGAATTTTCTTATCCTTATCAGCTATCAGTCACTATTCAGTGCTACTACCTCCATGCAATGTAATAAAATTCCCAAATGAATGAGATTAATTTTGGAATTAACAGCATGGATTATCATATAAATGAGAAAACAGTATATCTTCTCTTATACTAAACACCAAGTCAAAACAAAACTTAAAATAACATATTCATCATTTACAAGTGTAAGCAGGCAGTTTGTATAAATATTGAAATGCTATACCTCATCAAATTCTTCAGTCATTTTTCTGATGATTTCTGCATTCTGCATATTTCGAAACATCTCTATTCTCACAGTACCTGTGGAACAACAGATTTTATATAGTTAATCTTTTTCTATCCCATGCTAAAAATTAAATTTAACCTGAGCACTGTTTGAAAAGTTTTATATGAAAGTGTTTGGGTTTTTCTTACTTCCCCCAAACTTCTATCTATTCTAAAGGAATCCCTTGTTTAAGAATTTAAAAGTTCTTTAGACATTAAAAAAAAACCCTGAATATCCCATGAATTAGATAAGTATAAGGAAAAATATTGAGAGAAGTGTTGAAGAAGGAAAAGACAAAGACATAAAACAATGAATTTATATGGTAAGGAAGCCCCTAAAGATTGACTTAAATATATACTGGTGCTAACCAGACATACAGCTGGTTGCCTTTGTCTGAAAAACATCCAAGTATAGAAAGTGTTATCTCCCTTAAAGGCTCCCTTTGATATTTTTTAATCATCAGAATATTCTTCGATAAATTAAAACTAAATGTCCCATAATCTAACAACACATTTCAGTTATATCTGTTTTTTTGAACATGAAGACTTGCTCAATAACTTCTACATAAGGATCAGACAATCAAAGAAAAAGTTAACCTCTTTCAACATCTCATTCTTTCGTACTACTTTTACCTTACTTTATTTTTATCTCAAATATGGTTATATAAATATTATCACTCTTATGAGAATGAGTGGTTTATATTGAAAACCTGTGTTAAAAATAACATTTAAAGAAACTGAAATAAGGTTCAATTTAAAGAAACTGAAATAAGGTTCAAAATGAACTTAGGTACAAAGAATTCCGGCCTAATAATTAAATGAGGTTCAGTTTCAACTGTATAAGTGTAAAATACTCAAGTTAAAAATCACAAAAATAACACTCAATGAATCAGTAAGAAAATAATTACTGTATAACCTCTGACAGGCTCCTTGCCAGTGATTACCAGCTCCAACTCAAATCACAACTAGGAATGTAGGTGGGAAGAGTCTCTGAAATGTACTGTACGCTTACAGGAAAGACCATGGAAGCAGTAGGATAGCCACTAAAAGTCAAAGTATGATCTTAATTCTGAGTCCCAACAAAAACTACAATGGAACATGTGGCACTTATTAAACTCGATTTAACTGAATTAAAATCTATAAAATGAGAAAAAAGCCCTATCTGCCCTATCTTTTAATCAGGATCATTTAAAAGCACAGTTTATTTACTGATACATAGTTCTCATTCATTTTCTGGATGATGAATTAAGTACTACCAACAGATATTCCCAATATTCAACTTTAGAGATGACAGTCTAGGCTGGAATGTGGATGAAAAGGAAAAATATTTTTAAAGAGTTCTTCCCCAACATGCAATTTCTGAAACAAAATGAGAAACTTTTTATCCTGATTTTATTTTTTTATGTGAAAAACAGTAACGTAGAGAGTATTCAACAGTGTTGAAGACAGGTTGTTTATGTACTACAATACAGCCTTTATTTTCAGAGGATTTTAAAAAATTAAATAAACAAGAAATGTGCTCAACTGATAATTGTAACTAATCTCAAATAAAAGTAACTTTCTGTTAGACATTCTTAAAATCACTCAAAACAAAACTGTTTCTGTTTAACCTTGTTTGGGTCATGAAATATTCTGTCAATCTGAAATAACATTCCCATAGATAAAAAGCATGTAATTTCAGGGGTTAATTCATGGTACTCTTGATAAGTAAAATTACATTCATAAGTACTAATAAAAAAGCAAAAGAAGTAAAATTAGATGTTAAAATTTTTGAACATGGGAAGAATTAACTGTTCTTCTTAGGGAGATGGAAATATTTTATATTTTGAATGGAATGTCATTACATGGTTGTACGCATTTGTCAAAAGCCACCTATCTGTATACTGTGTGTGAATTTTAATGTATGGAAATTAGATCTTGGTAAAGTTGATTTTTTAAAAATTCAAGAAAAGGGACAACATTAATTCTACTACTTCATTAATAAGTTGCACATATCACTCTTAAAATACTCCCAGTGTAAATAATGTTCAACTACTCTATATCCATGATTGACATGGCAGTTTTCATATTCAGTGGAGTCTTAACTATACTTTCAATAAAATAGCTATGTTAGTTCATAAAGAGAGGACTATTTCACTGCATCTATTTCATGTGGTAAAGTGAAGAGCAACAAAACAGTAACTAGCATTAAAAGCAATATGAAAAAAACCTCATGCTTAGCATCTTTAAAGATGACTACAATATACAAATATCAATTACTAATAAAATAAAATCAGATGTTTAAAAGCCATAATTTTGAAAATGAACAGAAGCTTGTTACTGATTTTTCTTTTAAGGACGAAATTCCTTCTCCTGCCACAATGACTATTCCAAAGATTAGCCTATTTACTTATTTTCCAACTGTTCATTCTTCTCCAATTGGGTACCACAACTCTACAGAAACTGCTTCCTCACACCAGCTGTCTCCGAACTGCTACATCAAACAGTTTTTCCTTAGTAATAATCTATCTAATGTATTTAAAGAATCTGCTTATTTTATTGGTTCCCACAGCAGTATATATTTACACTATATTCTCTGATGACTTATTTTTATTTCTTTCAGTTACTTTTAGTCATTTAACCTAAGTACATACAGGTAATTTCTAAAGCTCAATCCAAGCATTCTTTTTTGCCCTTTTTTTTACATTTTCTAACCCAGATGTGGTCCCTACCTATCTAGCTCACCCACTAGAATAAAGTATGGCAGAGACCACTACTTACTGAACTTTGTATTCCCCCATGAACCTTGAAAAATGCCTGACAGGTTAAGCTCCTCTGCGCTTTTAAGCTTTCTTTGACAAAGAAAAAAATCTTGTCTTAATTCAACAGTAATGTTCAAAATAAATTAAAAAGCTAATCTCAGTTCATCTCTGGATTCTTGGTTCTTAAAGATGCATATTTCTAAAAGAAGATTATCCTAAGATTATGGATAGTAAAGGTAAATAAAAAATCTGAAATGATTCAGATTCATGGAAACATAAATATCTGAAAATAAAGAATAAAAGAGAAAAGATCACCTTCCACTCTCTTAAATACTAACAAGTTATCTATGAGAATCCTAAAAGAATAAGCCACCAACATACATATTTTATATTAAAAAGTAAAAGTTTGCTTGAGCAGGCCCTCCTCACAAGATTGTACTTTTTTAATAAAGCAAAAGGAAGAACTTTCAAAACTGTCATTTTAAACTATGAATAATTTTAGAAATGGAAGTAACATCAGAAAACTACCATCAAGTTCTTAATCATTTAAACTATGTCAAATGCTGGTAACGGCAGAAATTGATACAATCCCTGTGGTATGCAATTGGGCAAATGTCTACCAAAACTAATTTACATCCTCTTTTGTCTTGATATTGTACTTGTTGCAAAGTATCCATAAAATCACACATGTGCAAAATAATGAATATACAAGGTTATTCCCTGAAGCACTGTCTGTAACAGTAAAATAGGAAAAAAACCCCTATGCCCATAAATAAGAATCTGATTAAATAAGTAAAAATGGTGATAATAACAACAATGGTGGTGGCAGCCTACATCTGGGTGCTCACCATCTGCCAGGTATTGTGCTAAGTAATGCTTAAACTTCCAAACAACCTTATTCAGAATACAATTTTTCTCCCATTTTACAGATGAGAAAATTGAGGCACCTAGAGATTTAGCAACTTGTAAAAAGGGTTTTCCAGCAGCACATCCATGGCCTGCATGAAGGCAATCTGGCTATATAGGTCCATGAAAACCACTACTTTTAATTGGCTCTTAAAGTCAATGGAAGCCATGGAGACAAAAAACAATAAAGCCATCTATGACTGATATGAAAAGACCTGTAGGATACATTTATACCTGAAAAAAGAAGGGATAGGTTCCAGTTCAAGATGGTGATATAGGAAGACCCTGAACTCATCTTCTCCCATGGACAGAATTAGTCTAGATACATATGGAAAATTTTCCTCTTAAAAAAACGTATTCAAAAAAAAAAAAACATAAAGGCTGGCTGAATGACAATTATACATCAGGCAAACGAGAAGAAAACCACATCAAAGCAGGTAAGAGAGGCTGGCACAAAATTTCACCAAATATGGCACAAAATCAACCCGACCTACAGCACAGGGAAACACAAGCGAGAGGGAACTCCAAATCAGAGCTTCTCCCTGAGGACTGAAGGGCTCAAACCCCACATCAGGCACCAAAAATTTTAAAGACATGCACTTGAGAGATAAGCCAACACCCGCCCCCCCACCCCCGCCACCAGCCAAAATATCTAATTTTGAAAACCAACAAAGCCTCACATCCTGAGACCCACAGGACAACACCAATCTGGTAGAAAGCTCTTAAATGGCCTGCATAACTTGGACTCATCTACCCAGGGCCCAGCTCAGAGGCAGCCTAAAGCAACTCAACTTGAACTGAATCCGGATCACCTGCTTACATTAAAACCATGGCCTAAGGGGCAGGCATCCAATTTAACACACACATCTAGGAGCCTGCTGAAACACTCTCTGGGGATGGAGAATGGCACCATCTCATACTTTCCCTTTGCTGTGCTCCAGAGCACCAATATTTCCCGAAAGAGAGAAGACTACATGCGCCTGGTGCCCCAATTTTTCTGGCTGCTACCCAGGATATGATTCTTGATCGCCTGGCTCTAAAGGCTAGGGGAGCTTGCATTCCTGATCACATGCAACTGTAATAATCAGTGTCACCCAGAATGGAGCTCATACCCATCTGGGGCCCTGATTTTTGTGACTGCTACCAGGGATCACCTTTACTTCACCTGGCTTTCGTGGTCAGTGGGGCTGACATTTGTAGGTACTGCAACACTGTAACCAATGAAGACAGAGTTCTAAACCAGCTACCACCTCCAGGGCACAGCAAGAGGCAACAGATCCAAGAACTCAGTCTTTCTGTGAAAGAGACCTATTAGCTAAACATGATTGTGGCTTGAGGGGCAGGGTTCTCTTTAAACATGCATCTAGGGGTTGACTGTAATCCTTTTCAAAGATTTCAGAGGATGGGCACTATCTTCACACTCACTCTCTGCAGTGTTCCAGAGCACCAGTGTCTCCTGCTGAGAAGCTTTACATGCATCTGGTACCCTGGTTTTTGTGTCTAATACCTGGGACATTTTGCAACTGGAGTCCAGGGCTCCCTGATCACTGGGATCTGGTTGCAAAAGGGGCTTGGGTACCTGGGTTCCATGGGACTGTGGCAATTAGAGGGATGGTTCTGGGCAGGTTACCACACGTAGCCCACTGCACAGACAGCTGGCTGAAGCACATTTCCCAGTCTATGAAAGAGGCCACTTTGCTTCTCCTGCAGCTTTGGATTGAGAAGCAGCCTTCAAGGGTTTTTTAAACATCTTTATTGGAGTATAATTGCTTTACATTGTTGTGTTAGTTGCTGCTGTATAACAAAGTGAATCAACTATACATACATATATATATATATATATATATATATATATATATATATATCCCCTCCCTCTTGCATCTCCCTCCCACCCTCCCTATCCCACCCCTCTAGGTGGTCACAAAGCACCGAGCTGGTCTCCCTGTGCTATGCGGCTGCTTCCCACTAGCTATCTATTTTACACTTGGTAGTGTATATATGTCAACAGGATTCAGGTTTGACACACATGCGGTGGCATATGGAGCGGCTCTAAAGGAACATAGACTGTGGATGTCATTTTGGCACTCTCCTTTTGCCTTGCTCCAGCTCACTGTTATCTCCTACAAAGAAGTTATACACTCATCTGAAGTTCTGATTTTTCTGACTGCTGCCCAAGGTATACTTCCAGATTGCCTGGCTCTGGTAACCAGTGAGGCTTATGTTTGCAGCCTTTCAGGACTGCATATATTATATCTACATACTTTTAAAAACGGCTAGCTGATGGCTTGGCTTCTAGTCAGCCTGAATCTAGGTGCTGAAATCTTCCACTCTGGGACAGTGACAGGCCTTGGCTCATCCTCAACTACTGGGAGCTATTAAAAATATATTAGGATGCTTAGACAAGCAAAGAGGTTTGAGAGACGACCAATAGCTGGGGCAAGGCTGAACAAAAAGGTTCACCTCCTACACAAGGCCACTCCTTCAAGACTGGGAGGGGGTGGTTGTTTCATCCACTGTGTATAAACCAATAGAGAGAGTTAAGCAAAATGAAGAAACAGAGGAATATTTTCCAAATGAAAGAACAACAAAACTTCAGGGGAAAAAAAAAAAAACTTTAATGAAACAGAGATAAATATTTTACCTGAAAAAGTAATGGTCATTTGATATCCACCAAATGGGTGGTAATGGGAGTAATGGATAAGTGAGAACTTCAACCAAGAGATGGAAAACATAAAAAAGCACCAATACAATTTACAGAGATGAAGAATACAATAACTGAATTGAAAAGTACACTAGATGGGTTCAAGACAAAATGAAACAAAAGAAAAAATCAAACAACTTGAAGACAAGGCACTAGAACTTACCCAATCACAGCAGCAAAAAGAAGAAGGTCAAAGACAGCTTAAGTGACACATGGGATGATACCAAACATACTAATATTCACATTTTAGGTCTCCCAGAAGAAGAAGAGGGAGAGAAAGGGGCAGAAAACAGACATTCAAGTCCAGGAAGCCTAGAGAGCTCCAAAAGAGATGAACCGAAAATGGCTCACAGTAAGGCACATTATAAATAAAATGTCAAAAGTTAAAGACAAGAAGATAATATTTAAAACAACGAGAAAAACAACTAGCTATATTCAAGAACTCCCATGACACTATCAGCACACTTTTTAGCAAAAACTCTGCAGGCCAGAAGGGAATGCATGATATATTCAAAGTGCTGAAATAAAACTTCCAACCAAGAATACTATACCTGGAAGTGCTCTCATTCAGAATTCAAGGAGGGAGAGCTTTTCAGAGATGCAAAAGCTAAAGGAGTCCATCACTACTAAACCAGCCTACAAGAAATGTTAAATGGATGTCTTTAAGCTGAAAGGAAAGGGCACTACTTAGTTATCAGAACACATATGAAAGAATAAATCCCACTTAAAAGTAAATATATAGTGAAGTAGTGGATTAATGACTTATGAAGCTAATATGAAGGTTAAAAGACAAAAGTAATAAAAATAAGCATGACAGTAATTAGTTAAGGGATACATAAGATTTTTAAAATGTAACATGAAAAATATAAAATGTGGACAGTGCAAAGAGAGTAAAAACGTTAAGCTTTAAAACAGGATGGATGAAACGTAAGTTGTTACCAACTTAAAATGTGGTTGTAAGTGTCATGACAACCCAAAGCAAAAACCTACAGTATAAATACACAGAAGATAAAAAGAAAGGAATATATACATATCGCTAAAGAAAGTCATCAAACTATTCCATTGGCCAAAAAGTTCATTATGGAAAAATGTTACAGAAGATGTTAACATGTTACAGAAAAACCTGAACGAACTTTTCAGCCAACCCAATACAAAGTAGGAGAGGCAGAGAAGAAAAAAGGAACAAAGAGTAACTATAAAAACAACTAGGAAACAATTAACAAAATGGTAATAAACACAAACCTATCAGTAACTACTTTAAATGTAAAAGGACTAAATTCTCCAATCAAAAGACATGGAGTGGATAAATGAATAAAAACACAAGTCCCATCTATACGCTGCAAACATGAGGCACACTTTAGATGTAAGGACACACACAGACTGAAGTAAAGGATGGAAAAAAGATATTCCATGCAAACGGAAACCAAAAGAAAGCTGCAGTAGATATATATATATATATATATGTATACACACATCACACGTAACAGACTTAAGGGAAAATTAATGGTATAGATATAATAAAAAATAATAGTAAAGGAGTTGTCCAACAAAAGGATCAACATTTGAAAATATTTACGAACCAAACATATGAAGCAAATATTAAAAGAACCAAAGGGAGAAAGAGAAAGCAATACAATTATTGAAGACTTTCATACCCTACTTAAACCAACAGACAGATCATCCAGACAGAAAATCAATGAGAAAACAACTGCCTTAAATGACATTAGACCAGATGGACGTAACAGATATTTATAAAACATTCCATCCAAAATCAACAAAATACATATTTTTCTCTAGTGCACAGGGAACATTTTCTAAGATACATCATATGTTTGGCCACAAAACAGTCTTAATTAATTTAAGAGGACTCAGTTTTGGCTGAAAAGATGGCAGAGTAGAAGGACGTGAGCTCACCCCTTCTGACAAAAACACCAACATAACAACTAAATGCTGAATAACCATTGACCAAAAAACAGAAAAGAAAAAAAAAAAAAACAAACCCAGACACTGGAAGCTGCCAAAAAAGATACCCTACATCCAAAGACAAAGAAGAAGTGATGGGACAGTAGGAAGGGCACAATCACGATAAAATCAAATCTCATACCTGCCATGTGGGCGACCCAGAAACTGGAAAATAATTATACCACAGAAGTTCTCTCACAGGAGTAAAAGTCCTGACCCATGTCAGACTTCCCAGCATTGGTACCTGGCGAAAAGAGGAGGAGCCCCCAGAGAATCTGGCTTTGAAGGGCAGCAGGGTTTGATCGCAGAAATTTCTTAATACTGGGAAAACAGAAACTCCTCTTGGAGGGTGCACACAAGGTCCCGTGTGCAACAGGACCCAGGGAAAAAAGCAGTGACCTCATAAGAGACTGGGCCAGACCTGTTAGTATTAGATGGCCTCCTGTGGGGTCGAGAGTGAGGCTGTGGCTCACTGCTGGGACAAAGACACTGGGAGTGGTGGTTCTGGCGAGTACTCATTGGTGTCAGCCCTCCTGGAGGACACCATTTCCTCCCGATGATCTAGCCCCACACAAAAGCCCATAGGCTCCACTACTCGGAGGCCTCAGGCCAAACAACCAACAGAGCAGGAACACAGCCCCACCCATCCACAGACAGTCTGCATAAAGTCTTCCTGAGCTCAGCCCTTCCCACCAGAGGAACAATACCCAGCTCCACCCACCAGTGAGCAGAAGGCCCACAAGGATGCATACACAAGCGTCATAGCCTCATCCACCACAGGGGCAGACAGGAGAAGCAAAAAGAACTACAATCCTGCAGCATGCAAAACAGAAACAGCAATCACAGAAAGTTAGACAAAATGAGAGGGTAGAGGGATATGTCCCAGATAAAGGAACACGATAAAACCCCAGAAGAACAATTAAGTGAAGTGGAGATACTCAATCTATCAGAAAAAGAATTCAGAGTAATGAGACTGAAAATACTCCGAGAGCTCAAAAAAATAATGGAGGCACAGATTGAGAAGATACAAGAAATATTTAACAAAGACCTAGAAGAAGTACAGAACAAACAGATGAACTATACAATAAGTGAAATGAAAAATACAATAGAAAAAAATCAATAGGAGAGTGAGGCAGAAGTGAGCTGAAAGACAGAATGGTGGAAATCACTGCTGTGGAACAGAATAAAAAATAAAATGAAAAGAAATGAGGACAGTCTCAGAGACCTCTGGGACAACATTAAACACACAAACATTGGCATTATATTACAGGAGTCCCAGAAGGAGGAGAGAGAAAGGACATGAGAAACTATTTGAAGAGATAATACCTGAAAACTTCCCTAACAAGGGAAAGGAAACAGTCACCCAAGTCCAAGAAACACAGAGAGTGCCAGGCAAGATAAACCCAAGGAGGAATAAGCCGAGAAACACAGTAACCAAACTGACAAAAGTTAAAGACAAAAACAAAATGTGAAAAGCAACAAACAACATACAAAAGAAATCCCATCAGGTTATCAGCTGATTTCTCAGCAGAAACTCTGCAGGCAAGAAGAGAGTGGCACGATATATTGGGTTGGCCAAAAAGTGCCTTTGGTTTTTAAGTAAAAATGAAAGACACACTTTTCATTTTCACCAACAACTCTATTGAACAACGGAGTCATTCCTTTGTTCCACTACCTTCTGCCATTTTTCAGGCAACTTAACTCCATCTTCCCAAAACTTTATATCTTTTTGAGCAAAGAACTGTTCCAGGTGCCTTTTACAGTCTTCCAGGGAATTGAATTTTTTTCCATCAAGAGAATCTTGCAGTAATCCAAAGGTGCAATGTCTGGTGAATACAGTGGGTTAATCAGAACTTCCCATCCAAGCTGTAATAGTTTTTGCCTGGTCATCAAAGACACGCACAGTCTTGCGTTATCCTGATGGAAGATTATGCGTTTTCTGTTGACTAATTCTGAACACTTTTCATCGAGTGCTGCTTTCAGTTGGTCTAATCGGGAGTAGTACTCGTTGGAATTAATTGTTTGGTTTTCTGGAAGGAGCTCTTAATACAGGACTCCATTCCAATGCCACCACATACACCACATCACCTTCTTTGCATGAAGACCAGCCTCTGGTGTGGTTGGTGTTGGTTTATTTCACTTGAACCGACAATCTCTTCCACTCCACATTATTATCTAGTAACCAATTTTCATTGCCCGTCAAAATTAGTTTTAAAAGTGAAACGTTTTCATTAAATTGCAGTAGAGAATCACATAGGGAAATAGGGTCAAGATTTTTTTCGCTTAACTTATGTGGAACCCAGACATCAAAGCGATTCACATAACCAAGCTGGTGAAAATGATTTTCAACGCTTGACTTGGATATTTTGACTATGTCGGCGACCTCCCGTGTGGTATACCGTTGAAATTTCCAGCACAAAACTTCGCAAACCACCTTTGACACGTTCAATCAGACACAGCATCTTCTCCATACACTGCACAATTTTTTTGAGTGTTTCAGTTGTGTTTTTACCTTTCTTGAAATAATAAACCATAATATGCAGAAAATGTTGCTTTTTATCTTCAATCTTCCATATTAAAATGCGACACAAAAATTCACCAAATTTGATGTCTTTTTTAAAATGCACGCTGATATAACAGCTGTCAAATACAATCTACCAAAACTGTTTTGAATGAAGTTAAAGCCAACTAAGTACTACTACAGCAATCTTACAGAAAAAACTGAACAAACCTTTTGGCCAACCCAATATTTAAAGTGACGAACGGGGAAAACCTACAACCAAGAATATGCTACCTTGCAAGTCTCTCATTCAGATTCCACAGAGAAATCAAAAGCTTTACAGACAAGCAAAAGCTGAGAGAGTTCAGCACCACCAAATCAGCTTTACAACAAATGCTAAAGGATCTTCTCTAGGCAAAAAACACAAGAGAAGGAAAAGACCTACAATAACAAACCCAAACCAATTCACAAAATGGTCATAGGAACATACATATCGATAATTACCTTAAATGTAAATGGATTAAATGTGCCCACCAAAAGACACAAACTGGCTGAATGGATACAGAAACAAGACCCATATATATGCTGTCTACAAGACACCCACTTCACACCTAGGGACACATACAGACTGAAAGTGAGGGGATGGAAAAAGATATTCCATGCAAATGGAAACCAAAAGAAATCTGGAGTAGCAATTCTCATATCAGACAAAATAGACTTTAAAATAAAGACTATTAGGAGAGAAAAAGAAGGACACTACATAATGATCAAGGGATCGATCCAAGAAGAAGATATAACACTGTAAATATTTATGCACCCAACATATGAGCACCTCAATAAATAAGTCAAATACTAACAGCCATAAAAGGGGAAATTGACAGTAACACATTCATAGTAGGGGACTTTAACACCCCACTTTTACCAATGGACAGATCATCCAAAATCAAAATAAATAAGGAAACACAAGCTTTAAATGATACAGTAAACAAGATGGACTTAATTGATATTTATAGGACATTCCATCCAAGAACAACAGAATACACATTTTTCTCAAGTGCTCATGGAACATTCTCCAGGACAGATCATATCCTGGGTCACAAATCAAGCCTTGGTAAATATAAGAAAATTGAAATTGTATCAAGTATCTTTTCCAACCACAATGTTATGAGACTAGATATCAATTACAGGAAAAGATCTGTAAAAAAATACAAACATATGGAGGCTAAACAATACACTACTTAATAATGAAGTGATCACTGAAGAAATCAAAGAGGAAATTAAAAAAATACCTAGAAACAAATGACAATGGAGACACAACGACCTAAAACCTATGGGATGCAGCAAAAGCAGTTCTAAGAGGGAAGTTTATAGCAATACATCCTACCTTAGGAAACAGGAAACATCTCGAATAAACAAGCTAACCTTGCACTTAAACCAATTAGAGAATGAAAAACAAAAAAACCCCAAAGTTAGCAGAAAGAAAGAAATCATAAAGATCAGATGAGAAATAAATGAAAAAGAAATGAAGGAAACGACAGCAAAGATCAATAAAACTAAAAGCTGCTTCTTTGAGAAGATAAATAAGATAAACCATTAGCCAGACTCCTCAAGAAAAAAAGGGAGAAGACTCAAATCAACAGAATTAGAAATGAAAAAGGAGAAGTAACAACTGACACTGCAGAAATACAAAAGATCATGAGAGATTACTACAAGCAACTATATGCCAATAAAATGGACAATCTGAAAGAAATGGACAAATTCTTAGAAATGCACAACCTGCCAAGACTGAATCAGGAAGAAATAGAAAATATGAACAGACCAATCACAAGCACTGAAATTGAAACTGTGATTAAAAGTCTTCCAACAAACAAAAGCCCAGGACCAGATGGCTTCACAGGCGAATTCTATCAAACATTTAGAGAAGAGCTAACACCTATTCTTCTCAAACTCTTCCAAAATATAGCAGAGGGAGGAACACTCCTAAATTCCTTCTACGGGCCACCATCATCTTGATACCAAAACCAGACAAGGATGTCACAAAGAAAGAAACTACAGGCCAATAGCACTGATGAACAGAGATGCAAAAATCCTCAACAAAATACTAGCAAACAGAATCCAACAGCACATTAAAAGGATCATACACCATGATCAAGTGGGGTTTATTCCAGGCATGCAAAGATTCTTCAATATACGCAAATCTATCAATGTGATAAACCGTATTAACAAATTGAAGGAGAAAAACCACATGATCATCTCAATAGATGCAGAGAAAGCTTTTGACAAAATTCAACACCAATTTATGATTAAAAACCCTGCAGAAAGTAGGCATAGAGGAAACTTTCCTCAACATAATAAAGGCCATATATGACAAGCCCACAGCCAACATCATCCTCAATGGTGAAAAACTGAAAGCATTTCCACTAAGATCAGGAATAAGACAAGGTTGCCCACTCTCACCACTGTTATTCAACATAGTTTCGGAAGTTTTAGCCACAGCAATCAGAGAAGAAAAGGAAATGAAAGGAATCCAAATCAGAAAAGAAGTAAAGCTGTCACTGTTTGCAGATGACATGATACTATACATAGAGAAACCTAAAGAAGCTACCAGAAAACTACTAGAGCTCATCAATGAATTTGGTAAAGTAGCAGGATACAAAATTAATGCACAGAAAATCTCTGGCATTCCTATATACTAATGATGAAAAATCTGAAATTGAAATCAAGAAAACACTCCCATTGACCACTGCAACAAAAAGAATAAAATATCTAGGAATAAACCTACCTAAGGAGACAAAAGGCCTGTATGCAGAAAATTATAAGACACTGATGAAAGAAATTAAAGATGATACAAATAGATGGAGAGATATACCATGTTCTTGGATTGGAAGAATCAACATTGTGAAAATGACTCTACTACCCAAAGCAATCTATAGATTCAATGCAATTCCTATCAAACTACCCCTGGCATTTTTCACAGAACTAGAACAAAAAATTTCACAATTTGTATGGAAGCACAAAAGACTCCGAATAGCCAAAGCAATCTTGAGAACGAAAAATGGAGCTGGAGGAATAAGGCTCCCTGACTTCAGACTATACTACAAAGCTACAGTAATCAAGACAGTATGGTACTGGCACAAAAACAGAAAGATAGATCAATGGAACAGGATAGAAAGCTCAGAGATAAACCCACGCACATATGGACACCTTATTTTTGATAAAGGTGGCAGGAATGTACAGTGGAGAAAGGACAGCCTCTTCAATAAGTGGTGCTGGGAAAACTGCACAGGTACATGTAAAAGTATGAGATTAGATCACTCCCTAACACCATACACAAAAATAAACTCAAAATGGATTAAAGACCTAAATGTAAGGCCAGAAACTATCAAACTCTTAGAGGAAAAAATAGGCAGAACACTCTATGACATTAATCATATGGAGAAAATATTTGCAAATGAAGCAACTGACAAAGGATTAATCTCCAAAATTTACAGGCAGCTCAATAACAAAAAAACGAACAACCCAATACAAAAATGGCCAGAAGACCTAAATAGACATTTCTCCAAAGAAGATATACAGGCTGCCAACAAACACATGAAAGAATGCTCAACATCATTAATCATTAGAGAAATGCAAATCAAAACTACAATGAGATATCATCTCACACCGGTCAGAATGGCCATCATCAAAAAATCTAAAAACAATAAATGCTGGAGACGGTGTGGAGAAAAGGGAACACTCTTGTACTGCTAGTGGTAATGTGAATTGGTTCAGCCACTATGGAGAACAGTATGGAGGTTCCTTAAAAAACTACAAATAGAACTACCATATGACCCAGCAATCCCACTACTGGGCATATACCCTGAGAAAACCAAAATTCAAAAAGAGTCATGTACCAATATGTTCATTGCAGCTCTATTTACAATAGCCAGGAGATGGAAACCGTGTACGTGTCCATCATCAGATGAATGGATAAAGAAGATGTGTCACATATATACAATGGAATATTACTCAGCCATAAAAAGAAATGAAATTGAGTTATTTGTAGTGAGGTGGATGGACCTAGAGTCTGTCACACAGAGTGAAGTAAGTCAGAAAGAGAAGGACAAATACTGTATGCTAACACGCATATATAGAATCTAAGAAAAAAAAATGTCATGAAGAACCTAGGGGTAAGACAGGAATAAAGACACAGACCTACTAGAGAATGGACTTGAGGATATGGAGAGGGGGAAGGGTAAACTGTGACAAAGTGAGAGAGTGGCATGGACATACATACACTACCAAACGTAAAATAGAAAGCTAGTGGGAAGCAGCCGCATAGCACAGGGAGATCAGCTTGGTGCTTTATGCCCACCTGGGTGGGATAGGGAGGGTGGGAGGGAGGGAGACGCAAGAGGGAAGAGATATTGGAACATATGTATATGTATAACTGATTAACTTTGTTATAAAGCAGAAACTAACACACCATTGTAAAACAATTATACTCCAATAAAGATGTAAAAAAAAAAAAACAACATATGACCATCTCCATAGATGCAGAAAAAGCTTTTGACAAAATTCAACACCAACTCTCCAGAAAGGGGGCATAGAGGGAACATACCTCAACATAATAAAGGCCATATGACAAATGTACAGCTAACATCATACTCAATGGTGAAAAGCTAGAAGCATTTCCTCTAAGATCAGGAACAAAACATGGATGTCCACTCTTGTCACGTTTATTCAACAGTTTTGGAAGTCCTAGGCATGGCAATCGGACAAGAAAAAATAAATAAAACGAATCCATATTGGAAAAGAAGACTTACAATGTAACTGTCTGCAGATGACATGATCCTATACATAGAATATCCTAAATATGCTACCAGAAATCTATTAGAGGTCATCAATGAAATCAGTAAAGTTATAGTATACAAAATTAATATGCAGAAATCTATTGCATTTCTATACATTAACAATGAAAGACCACAAAAAGAAATAAAAGAAACAATCTCATTTACCACAGCATCAAAAAGAATAAAATACCTAGGAATCAAACTACATAAGGACACAAAAGACCTGTATTCTGAAACTTATAAGACGCTGATGACAGAACTGAAGATGACACAAACAGATGGAAAGATATACCATGTTCTTGGATTGGAAGAATCAATATTGTCTGAACGACCCAAGGCAATCTATAGATTCAGTGCAATTCCTATCAAATCACCCATTGCATTTTTCACATAAACTAGAACAAAAAAATCTTAAAATTTGTATGGAGACACAAAAGACCCTGAATAGCCAAAGCAATCTTGAGAAAGAAAAATGGACCTGGAGAAATCAGGTCCCCTGACTTAAGACTATATTAGAAAGCTACAGTCATTGCCTACACAGAAAGAAAAATAAATTGCTTAGGTATTTAAAGTTACAAAAATAAAGAAAGAAATAATAAAAATACCAAGCCATGGTGGAAAAAAAAAAAAAGGACTAGAGACCTAAATTTAAGACCAGATAGTATAAAACTCCTAGAGAAAAAAAAAAAGGCAGAACACTGTCTGACATAAATCACAGTAACATCTTTTCCTAGCTTTCTCCTACAGTAATGGAAATAAAACAAAAATAAACAAATGGGACCTAATGAAACTCAAAAGCTTTTGCACAGCAAAGGAACCATAAACAAAATGAAAAGACAACCCACAGAATGGGAGAAAATATTTACAAATGATGTGACTGACAAAAGATTATTCTCCAAAATTCACAAATAGCTCATGAGGCTCAACATCAAAAACAGCAACAAATGAACAAACAAACAAAAAACCCAATCAAAAACTGGGCAGACCTAAATAGACATTTCTTTCTCCAAAGAAGACATACAGATGGCCAATAAGCACATGAAAAGATGCTCAACATCGCTAATTATTAGAGAAATGCACATCAAAACTACAATGAGGTATCACCTCACACCAGTCAGAATGGCCATCATCAAAAAATCTACAAACAATAAATACTGGAGAGCGTGTGGAGAAAAGGGAACCATCCTGCACTGTTGGTGGGAAGGTAAATTGATACCGCCACTATGGAGAACAGTATGGAGGTTCTTTAAGGAACTAAAAGTAGAACTACCATATGATCCAGCAATCTCACTCCTGGGCATATATCTGGAGAAAATCATGGTTCAAAAGGGTACATGTACCCGAATGTTCACTGCAGCACTGTTTACAATATCCAAGACATGGAAGCAACCTAAATGTCCATCGAAAGAGAAATGGATACAGAAAATGTGGTACATACATACCATGGAACATTACTCAGCCATTAAAAAAAATGAAATAATGCTGTTTGCAGCAACATGGACAGACGTGGAGATTACCATATGAGTGAAGGAAATCAGGCAGAGAAACAGAAATATACAGTATCACTTATAACTCGAATCTTAAAAAAATGATACAAATGAACTTATTTACAAAAGAGAACAGACTCACAGAGAACGAACTTCTGCTTCTAAGGGGGAAGGGTTGGGGGAGGGACAGATCGGGAGTTTGAGACTGACATGCACACACTGCTACATTTAAAATAGATAACTAACAAGGATCTACTGTATAGCACAGGGAACGCTGCTCAATATTCTGTAATAATATAAATGGAAAATAATTTGAAAAAGAATAGATATGTGTGTGTGTATGCACACATAATTGAATCACTTCGCCGTACAACCGAAACTAATACAACATTGTTAACAACTATGCTCCAATATAAAATAAAAATTTTAAAAAATTTAAGAGAACAGAAATCATATTAAGCATATTTTGCGACCACAATGGTATAAAAGTATTAATTAGTTACATGAAGAAAACTGGACAATTCACAAATATGCAGAGATTAAATAACGTATGCTCCTGAACAACCAATGGGTCAAAGAAGAAATTAAAAATACCTGAGGCAAGTGAAAATGGAAATGTAACATACCAAAATTTATGGGATACAGCAAAAGCAGTTCTAAGAGGGAAGTTCATTGTGATAAATGCCTACCTCAAGAAACAAGAAAAACCTCAAACCTCAAAAACCTTTCACCTCAATGAAATAGAAAGAGTAGAAACAAATGAAGCCAAAAGTTAGTAGCAGGAAGGAAATAATAAAGATTGGGGCAGAAATTAATGAAACAGATACTAAAAAGACAATAGGAAAGATTAATGAAACTAAGGGCTGATTCTTTGAAAAAATAAACAAAATTGTCAAGCCTTCAGCTAGACTCACCAAAAAAAGGACACAGAACTCAAATTTTTAAAAAAGAAACAAAAGAGGAGATGTTATATCTGATTCTACAAAAATACAAAGGATCATAAGAAACTACTATGGCCAAAGATATGCCAACAAATTGGACAGCCTAGAACAGGGGTCCCTAACCTCCAGGTTGCAGACCGGTACCAATCCTTGGCCTGTTAGGAATGGCCCACACAGCAGGAGGTGAGCAGCGGCAAGAGAGCAAAGCTTCTGCTGCTCGCCATCGCTCCCCATCACTCACATTACTGCCTGAACCATCCTCCCCGCTCCCCATCAATGGAAAAGTTGTCTTCCACGAAACCGTTCCCTTGTGCCAAAAATGTTAGGGGACTGCTGACCTAGAAGAAATGGATAAATTCTTAGAAACATAGTATCTAATTAGAGTCAATCATGACAAAACAGAAAATCTGAATAGACAGATTACTAGAGTAAAGAGATACAAGTAATCAAAGACCTCTCAACAAACAAAATCCAGAACCAAATGCTTCACTGGTGAATTCTACCAACCATTCAAAGAAGAATTAATGCCAAACCTCCTCAAACTCTTTCAAAAAACAGAACTGGGGTGAGGAGAGCAGGGAACTATTCCAAACACATTTTACAAGGCCAACATTACTCTCATACCAAAAGCAGACAAAGACGCCACAAAAAGAGAAAATTACAGGCCAATATCCCTGACGAACACATATGCAAAAATGGTCAAACAATAGCAAAACAAATGTAACAATACATTAAAAGGATCATACACCATAATCAAGTGGGAATTATTCTAGGGATGCAAGAATGGTTCAACATAGCTAAATCAGTCAATGTAATACACCACATTAACGAAATGAAGGATAAAAATCACATGATGATCTTAACAGATGCAGAAAAAGCATTTGATGAAATTCAACATTCATTTATGATAAAAACTCTCAACTTAGCAGGCACAGAGGGAACTTATCTCAACATAATAAAGGCCATATTTAACAACACTACAGCTACCATTATACTCAACAGTGCACAGCTGAAAGCTTTTCTCTACGATCAGGAAAAGACAACAAGGCCTACTATTGCCACTTTAACATAGTACTGAAAGTCCTAGCAGGATCAATTAATCAAAAATAAATATATAAACAAATTAAAATGTATCCAAACTCAAAAGGGAGAAGTAAAACTGTCACTGTTTGCAGATGACATGATCTGATATACAGAAAACCTTAAAGACTCCCCCCACCCAAAAAAACTGTTAGAAATTCAAAAAATGTTGAACGAAGAACTAAGGATGATATGAGATATTAAATACAAAGTACTTAGTATAGTACCTATAAGATATTCAGTTAGTACTGGGTTGGCCAAAAGGTTCGTTCGCTTTTTTTCCGTATGGTGGTTCTAGTAGCGCTTAGATGTCTTTAACTTCATTCGAAACAATTTTGTTAGATTGTAGATGACAGCTGTCATATCAGTGTGCATCTTAAAAAAACTTATCAGAACTAGTGAATTTTTGTGTATCCCTTTTAATATTGAAGATGGAAGGGAAAAAGCAACATTTCTGGCATATTATGCTTCATTATTTCAAGAAAGATAAAAATGCAACTGAAACAAAAAAAGATTTCTGCAGTGTATGGAGACGGTACTGTGACTGACTGAAAATGTCAAAAACAGTTTGTGAAGTTTCGTGCTGGAGATTTCTCGCTGGACGATGCTCCATCGTCAGGTAGACCACTGAAGTTGAGAGCAATCAAATTGATATTAAATGAGAACAATCAATGGTATACCATGCGGGAGATCGCCAACATACTCAAAATATCCAAATCAAGCGGTGAAAATCATTTGCACCAGATTGGTTATGTGAATTGCTTTGATGTTTGGGTTCCACATAAGAGAAAAAAACCTTCTTGACCATATTTCCCCATGCGCTTCTCTACTAAAACGTAATGAAAACGTTTCGTTTTTAAAACTTTTTTTTTTTTTTTTTTTTTTTTTTTGCCGTACGTGGGCCTCTCACTGTTGTGGCCTCTCCCCTTGCGGAGCACAGGCTCCGGACGTGCAGGCTCAGCGGCCATGGCTCACGGGCCTAGCCGCTCCACAGCATGTGGGATCTTCCCGGACCGGGGCACGAACCCGTGTCCCCTGCATTGGCAGACGGACTCTCAACCACCGCGCCACCAGGGAAGCCCAAAACTATTTTTGACAGGCGATGAAAAGTGGATACTGGACAACAATGTGGAGTGGAAGAGATGGTGGAGCAAGCGAAATAAACCACCACCAACCACGCCAAAGGCTGGTCTTCATCCAAAGAAGGTGATGTTTTGTATATGGTGGGATTGGAAAGGAGTCCTCTATTATGAGCTCCTTCCAGAAAACCAAACAATTAATTTCAACAAGTACTACTCCCAATGAGACCAACTGAAAGCAGCACTCGATGAAAAGCGTCCAGAATCAGTCAACAGAAAACGCATAATCTTCCACAAGACTGCACATTTCTTTGATGACCAGGCAAAAACTGTTACAGCTTAGCTGGGCAGTTCTGATTCACCCGCAGTATTCACCAGACATTGCACCTTCGGATTTGCATTTATTTTGGTCTTTACAAAATTCTCTTAATGGAAAAAATTTTAATCCCCTGGAAGACTGTAAAAAGCACCTGGAACAGTTCTTTGGTCATGAAGATAAAAAGTTTTGGTAAGATGGAATTATGAAGTTGCCTGAAAAATGACAGAAATACGTTGTTCAATTGAGTTGTTGGTGAAAATGAAAAATGTATCTTTTTACTTTAAAACCGAATGAACTTTTCGGCCACCCCAACATTAAGTTCTCCTACTTTTAGCATTCATTTTTGGATAGATTATTCTGCCCATTTTGGAGGCAAGCCAAAAGCTCTAGTTCCTTATTTGAGCACTAATGGACGCCAGATTCCTACTTGTGCATGTTGCCAGGTTAATGCTCTTTGGAGAATGAGATCAGTTACCTCTTTCATTCCAGAACCAAGGAAAGTCATTCTAGCAATTTTCCCATCACCCAGACTTATAGCCTCCACCGCCAGAGTGGAACTGATCAGAGACAACAGCACTAGACATCTGGGCCCCAAAAGCCTAGAACCCACGACAGGGATGAGTTAAGGCAATAAAGAAGTCATTCTTAGAGAAGTCAAGCAGGAACCAGCAAACTGTCTTATTTTCATATATATGAAGCCATGGCTTAGAGAACTGTCTCACCTTATATTCTTCACTCCTTTTCAATTCAACCCCTCCTCTTTTCTATAATGCCAGCCACAGCAGGAACCCTAGCCTTCTTTGTATCCTTACAACAAGATACAGAAGCAGGTGGAAGAGAAGACTGAAGGCAGACAAGAATTTTACTTAAGAAAAAAAAATTTACCTAAATATAACTAAAGATTTATAGCTTTTATGACATAGTAACTTCCTGGATCAATCAAAATTAAACCTGATTGTTGGGATTTCCTGGGAGTAGGACACTAACACTGCCTGAGAGCACTTAACAGACAGCCTTCCAAACAGTAGATGTTTTTTAAGCAACTGTTCCATGTATTGAAAACTTTTAATTTTAAGACTTTTCTTTTGAAGAGTGAATATAGAGTCTAAATAAATAAAATCTAATCTGGTGATGGACCAGAAAGAATCCAGGCACATAACAGGATGTGTTGGTTGTCTTTTATTTTTTGTTTCATTTCTGCTGTATGTAATAGACAGCAGGTTGTAAATCAAAATGAAATGGAGAAAGACTGAACATAAATATGGATAAATTAGTAGAGAAAATCTGAGTCAAAAGAGGGGAAGTAATGCTGAGGCTACTAAAACGAAGAAAGACTCACTAAAGAAACATCTGCATATCAGAAATGTAGGACTTGCCAGTTACCTAGGATTCCAGTGACCATATGTAAAGTCTTTCTCAAGATTTAAGGAGAGGGAGTGGGAAAAAGGTAAAGAGAGACAGACACTTTGCTTACCTTTTGATGAGCATTTCAAGCTTAATTATAAATATCTTGGGATGTATTTGTTCTGTCTAGGTAATACATGCAAAAATGGAAAAAAATTTACCTCACTCATTACTATAAACATATAGTTTCAGAAACTTATAAACCCTTTAGAATTCCTTAAAATTAAAATTGTTGTGATTATATCTCCAGTAACAAGTCTGTCTCTAGATGGCAGACTGTACTTTGTAACATTCCTTGTTTTAAAAAAAAAAAGCTAATATACTTCTTCCTCTGTAAATATAAAAAGTAAATGAAACATCAAACTAAATGCTCAAAAAGAAAAATCACACATTTGATTTTTGAGTACCAAGTCTTTCAAAACTGCATAGAGTTTATTTACTAAATACTAGAATTTCAAATTTTGGAGCTTGGTTGAGCCATGCTAGAATAGCCCAGGGCCAAAGCAAGCAATGTCCTAGAGCTGTAACCTTTCAAACTATTTTCATCAAATCTTCATCAATATTATAAAAACCTCATCTTCAGTGCTAAAGCTGTTAACACAGACAAGAATTAGAGGAAAGGACAGTAAGGAAAATGAACTTGTTTTTTAAAATGCCTGCCTGCTACTTCAGGCTCTCTTACTGTTGTTAATATAATTCAGGGTTTCTTAATCTGTGGCACATGGATTCCTAAGTATCTACAAACTTTCTCAAACTGTATGAAAATTTGGGTTTGTGTACTTTTGTGGAGAAAGGCCCCACATTTTCAGGACATTATTAAAGGCATTTGAGAACCCCAAAAGGTAAAAATTACACATTATAGGAAAAATAGCAACCAAAGATTTTTAATCTTAGGGAAATAAAGGGAGAAATAAAATTGCGACAGTAAATTATAGCTCTGGAGAAGATTCATCCTTCAGAGCATGATATGGAAAAGCAAAGACTGGACTTGGAAATGGGGAGAAGAAAAGGCTGAACTCTTTCCCATCCTAATAAATCAGGCCATGAGCGAAATGGTATCGTTTAAGGAGAACCAGGTTTCATCCCTAAATGGCAAAGAAAAAAGCACAAGGGAACTTACCCATTATGTTACAGGAACCCATAAATTACCTGGTGAAAATTTTTATTTATCAAGCATCCTGTTTACAGACAACATGATACATTTCACTCCAGTTACATAATATATGTAAGATAATTTAGGATTTAAATATTTGAGATTATTTAGGATTATTTGGCAGTTTCTTATCAAACTGCATGTAAATGACCAAGTCCTGTTTCTTTAACCTGTTTTGCAAAGCTGTGTCAACAGAAGATCCTAAATAATCTCAAGCTTAGTTTTGTGAAATCCTCTTATAATTTTTTTATGTGCCACTAAGACTTTCTCAACCCATCTTTGTCTAAAATGTCTTTTTTTCTATTTTATCTTTTATGTACGTGATCAAAGAGAAAAAAAAAACTAACTGGTCTTAATAAAAGGGTCTCAAAGAATTTTTCTTAAACTAAATTCCCCAGTATTTTTTATTATTATTATTATTTTGCTGTACGCGGGCCTCTCACTTTTGTGGCCTCTCCTGTTACGGAGCACAGGCTCCGGACGCGCAGGCTCAGCGGCCATGGCTCACGGGCCCAGCCGCTCCGCAGCATGCGGGATCTTCCCGGACCGGGGCACGAACCTGTGTCCCCTGCATCGGCAGGCAGACTCAACCACTGCGCCACCAGGGAAGCCCTCCCCAGTATTTTTTTAAAATATACTTTTTATTTCAGAATAGTTTTAGGCTGACAGTAAAGTTACAAACATAGTACAGAGGTTCCCTTTTACACCTCAACCCGTTTCTACTATTGTTAATATCCGACATTAGTATGGTACATCTGAAACAACTAATGAGCCAATATTGATAACATTATTTTCTCATTAATGATAAGATTATTATTTTATTAAGAAATAATTGACATACATCACTGTATATAAGTTTAAGGTATAGAGCGTGATGGTTTGACATATATATATTGTGAAATGATTACAATAGGTTTAGTTAACATCCATCATCTCATATAGATACAAAAAAGAGAAAAAACAATTCTCCTTATGATGAGAACTCTTAGGATCTACTCTCTTAACAACTTTCCTATGTATCACACAGCAGCGTTAAGTATATTGATCATGTTGTACACTACATTGCTAGCACTTATTTATAACTCAAAATTTGTTCCTTTTCATCAGCTTCCTCAGATTCCCCCTCCACCTACCGTGATAACATTATTATTAACTAAACTCATACTTTATTCAGATTTTTTTAGTTTTTACCTAATATCCCTTTCGTGTTCCAGGATCTTCTCCAGAATACCACAAAAGATGGTAGCTGTCATATCTACTTAGGCTCCTCTACATCGTGACATTTTCTCAGACTTTTGAGATTTTGATGCTTTTAAGGAGCAATGGTCAGATATTTTATGAAGTATCTTTTACTTTGGGTTTGTCTGATGTTTTCCTCACAGTTAGATTTGGTTTATGGGTTTTTGAGAGGAAGAACAAAGAGATAATGTGTCATACTCATCACATCAAAACTAGTGTACATGCTATCAACATGACCAAACAATACTGATTAACAAATCATGATCATCTAGCTGAGGCAGTATCTGTCAGGTTTTTCTACTGTAAAAGTTACACATTTTTCCTTTTTTCATACCATACTCTTTGGGAGAAAGTCACTATGTACAGCCCACATTAAGGGGGTGGGGAATTATGCTCCATTTCCTTGAGGTTTATGTAAGTAACTACATTATTTTAAATTCTTCTATGAAGAATATTTGTTTATTCACACCTGTTTGTTTCATTAGTCAATCATTATCAGCATGGACTCATGAACATTTTATAGTTTGAGTTATAATCCAATTCTATGATATTTATTTTATTGCTCAAACTGTTCCAGGTTTGGTGTTGAGGGCTTTTTCACAGTTGGCTAATATGTCCTTCTGACATATCCTCATCATAGTTTTGTTTTCTTTGAGCACTTGTTTACTTTCTGACACTATGAAATGTACCAGGCTTACCTTACATATTTCCTGTCCCAGTCCTAGAATCTAACATTTCTTTAAGGAGCCCCAGTTTATTTTAATGGAGAATGGAATTAAAAACCGAGATTTGGTTCTAGGTGATTCGTTGGTACCGGCTCATTACTAGTGGGATGTCATTTCCCTTAGGCCCTCTTAGCTGAAAGAACATATATACACTTAGCTATATATGAGTTATACTAATGCCTTCAACAGCATTACCAAATGGATTATTCTAGCGTCCTCCCCTTGCTTATCCATAAAATCTCCTCCTCCAACAGTGAAAAATCCGGTTCCCACCATTAACCATCTATTTACTTAATATTCCAACCTGAGTATACATGTATAGTGACCTCAGAATTGGTAACCCATACCCACATGGGAAACAACTTTGCCATTTAGAGTACAGTGCTTACATACGCTTACTTTTTTTTTTAATTGAAGTATCATTAATTTACAATACTGTGATACTTTCAGGTGTACACTGAAGTGATTTCAGTTATACATATGTATGTATATGTCTATATTCTTTTTTCTCAATTCTTTTCCACTATAGTTTATTGCAAGCCAGTGACTATAGTTCCCTGTGCTATACAGGAAGTCCTTCTTGTTTATCATATACAGTTCCTTTTGTCATTAGTCATGAATCTCCACTCATTTCTTTAGTTACTTAGGACAACACCTTTTCCCCAAACCCCTTCAGTGAGGTTATTTCATGTATTTTTAATACAGTTAGATCCTTCTGTCATAGTCTGCATTCATCCTGGGATGACCTAATAAGTAATTTTTTTTTTAATTTGCAGGCACTGATTTTTATTCTTTGTGCTATTAAAGTTCTACGGGTTTTGAAAAATGTATAATATCACGTATCCACCATTACAGTACAATACAGAATAGTTTCATCAACCTAATTCCCCTACTCAACACGCACCCTTCCCCGAAATCCTGGCACTGATCTGTTTACCATCTCCATAGTTTGCCTTTTCCAAAATGTCACATAAACTGGAATTATACAGCATGTAGCCTTTTCAGACTGGCTTCTTTCACTCGGCAATGCCCATTAAGATTTCATTATGTTTCTGCATGGCTTGAGAACTCATTTCCTTCTTATCGTCAAGTACATCAAGTAGTATTCCTTTTACGGATGTACTACAGTTTATCCATTTCATCTACTGAAGGACATCTTCATCGTTTCCGGTCTTTTAGCAATTATAATTACTATAAACACTGACATTAAGGTGTTTGTATGGACATAAGTTTCAAATCAGTTGGGAAAATACCTAAGAGCATGATTGCTGGAAGGCTGTGTTTAGTTTTGTAAGAAAATCTTAGACTGTCTTCCAAAGTGGCTACACCATTTTGTATTCCCACCAATAATGAATTCCTGTTGCTTCACATTCTTGGCAGTATTTGGTTTTATCAGTTTTTTTTTAACTTAGCCTTTCTTGTGTAGTGATACTTTAATTTGCACTGCCCTAATGACAACTGATGTTGAGTGTCTTTTCTTATGTTCATTTGCCATCTGTATATTTTCTTTGGTGAGATGTCTGTTCAGATCTTTTACCCACTTTTTTAAAGAACTGTTTATTTTGTTACTGTTGATTTTTTAAGAGGTCTCTGTATATTTTGGATACAAATCATTTATCATATATGTGTTTTGCAAATATTTCCTCCCACTCTGTGACTTGTCTTTTGAGTTTCTTCCCATTATCTTTTGCATCAGAAAAAAATTTTACTTTTAATAAAGTCCAACCTGCCAAATTTTTCTTTCATGGATCATGTTCTTGGTGGTTATATCTAAAAACCTCATCACTAAACCCAAGATCGTGTGGACTTTCTTCTATGTTTTCTTTTAGAAGTTTACAGTTTTGTATTTTACAGGATTTATTTTGAGTCACTTTTAGTGTAAAGGACTCTGTGTTTAAGTTCATTTTTTTCCATATAAACATCCAATTGTTCCAGCACCATTTGCTGAAAAGATATTTCTTCATTTAATTGCCTTTGCATCGTTATATATGTTTTAAAGAAATCAGCTGACTATATTTGTGTGATTTCTGTAATATTTTAAAAGAATAATTTCTGGTATACAAATTTGATACCTATCTCCAGGAACCCACTGGAAAAAGAAAGATAAATATATACCAAAATATTTCATTTTCCATTCTCTCCATATTTTAATAATTTTTATCCTGTGCTCTGGACATCCAACAGTTTCTCATAAACGATAAATCTGTCAGAATTATCTGTGGTTTTCAATGCACTCTACCCAAAATAGTACCTGTATACATCTATATTCAAAAGCTCTTCCAAAAACATGAGTAATAAAAAATTAAGATTTTTCATTAGTCCTTAGAGATTTCAAAGTCCACAAAAGTAGAAATTACTTTACAACAATATAAAAGATAAATATGCAAAATGTGAAATGCAAGTGTTAAAGTATCAAAATTACATGTTACATTTATACACACGCACATACACATATGAACTTATCATTATCCAAAGAAAGAAATCACTTTAAATTGATATATAAAGGTTCTGATTATGTGACACTGTAAACAAATTAATAATATAAATCCTCTTTGTGAAATGCTAACTAAAATATGTAAAACATCTGAAAAGCATCTGAAACCTTATGAAGTTGTACGAAATTACTAGGATAAATAACTAAAAGTAGAAACCTGAAATACAGAAGAAGCACCTTTCTGTGATAACACTGAGCCTACAAAGCACAAACTGGGAATTCTGAGGTGAAGGGTCAGAAGAAACAACTCTTTCATGAAGTGGGGGCTCAAAGAATTTCACCTCTAGATTAAGGTTAAATTAGCAGTAAATCTAACACTCTGGGGAGTACAAAGAAAGATTTTTCTTGTGTTTGTTTTCTTCATACTAAGTACAAGGAGGTAAATGTACCTGGGAGTTAGTAATCAAAAACTGGTGCTCTCACAAATATCCTGAATTCACATAATCTGAATCAGGAAACTGCAAAGTGTACTTAGTTGCAAATGGTCCTAGACTGGTAGTATTCCTGGGCATCTGTCAAGTAAATGATAAATCCTCACTAGTGGACTGTACCTTTACCCTAGGCCTCAAATAAATTTGAGAGAAAATATGGAGTTTGAAATTAAAAGTAATTAAACATATCAAGAAGAAGAGCAATACACAAAATGAGAAGCAAAAAAACACCACAGAAATAGACTGAAATATTAGAATTAAGACTTAAATATTAGAATTATTGAAAGCAGCTGTTTTGCCCCTTTCCTGTTTAACCATTTCTGCCCCCTCTAACCTTAAAAACCTAATTATAGGAATGAGATCACTAAGCAACTGAAACAAACTCCTGACTTACACTCTCCTGAATGCACGTTATGCCTTTTCTAACCTGTTGATTCTTTTCCTCGATAAAAAGTAGTAAGAATAAAGAATTAAATAGTTAAAGAATGATTAGCTCTCTATCCCAAATAGCCCCCTAAGGAATACTGCAGGCAGATGATGCAGGCAAGATAACATCTGAAGAAAGAGTCAGCCAGCCTGCACTTAATGGTGAATGATACAGAACCCAACCTCCTGCCTCAAAGATTCGCTGAGATTCTTCTGCCTCCATTTATCCCTTTAAAGACTGTCACGGCTGAGCAGAATCTTTGGAGTTGGTCTCTGGAGACGAGTCCACCATCACCTCAGATTGCCAGCTTTTCAGATTAAAGCACCTTTCCTTTCTATTGACACCTGTCTCTCAAATTATTTGCTTATGAGCAGTGAGCAGCCAAACCTGGGTTCAGTAATATTATGAAATACAGATATAAGTTAGAAGTATACTTAAATATTGGAATTATCAGATACAAATTATAAAATAAAAAAATTTATTTGTTAAATAAGGAAAATACAAGACTGAATATACATGGAGAACAATTCCATGAACTTCTTTTTCTTTAAAAAGAACGAAGTAGCTATAATTTCTACAAACGGGCAACAGAGTAACTAAAATAGATTGGCAAAGATGGAAAAAGAGTAAACTGAAGTGGAAGATGGGAAAAAATACGCAGAAATCAGCACAGAAATTTTAAAATACAGAAATGTAAATAGAAGACAGTATGCAAAGTTCAAACAGTTACTAGGGAAGAAGTGAAATAAAATGAGAACAAGCAATATTTAAAGAGATAACTGATGAAAATCAGCAAACAAAAGAAACACATTCTATACCTAGAACATAATATAGTTAAAACTGCAGAATACCAAAAACAAAAAGAAATCTTAAACTTTGGGAAAAACAAATATTAAAAAAGAGAAAAATGATTATTCCAAGTTCTCAACAACAATACAATCCAGAAGACAGTGAAAGTCTTCAATGTGCTGAAAGGAAATAATTTTTAATATTAAATTATATACCCATCAAAATGTATTTTAAAAAATTAAGACAACTTAAACACGTATCAGACAAAATTCAACAGAGTCTACAAAATCTCCAACAGAACTTCAAAGGAATTTCTAAATGGTGCCCATCAGGCAGAAGTGATCCCAGATACATATGAAATGAAGAAAAAATTAAAAACATATGAAGTCGCATGAACATGCATAAAGCAAAATAAATAATAATTCTTAAAAAAAAATAATTATAATCGGAAAACTAACATTTAAGTTACAACACAAGAAAGAAAGTAATCCTTTCTTATCAAAGAATTATGATATTCTAGGTGCTTCTACTGTCTGGGAAACGGATAAAGGTGGTAATTACCTTTAGATTTGCATATGTTAAGTATTACTTCTATAATTTTTAGGGTAACCATTTAAGTGAATGTGAAGAACATAAAATTGTCCAATGTAGTAGAGGATAAAAAAGGAATTCTTTTATATCTAAAGACCTAAAGGCAACAAAGAAGAGAAAAATAAAGAAATAAACCAAATATCCAGTGATTATATTAAATGTAAAAAAAGGATTAAGTGATACCGTTAAAAAAAAAAAACAGGGCTTCCCAGGTGGCGCAGTGGTTGAGAGTCTGCCTGCTGATGCAGGGGACGCGGGTTCGTGCCCCGATCCGGGAAGATCCCACATGCCATGGAGTGGCTGGGCCCATGAGCCATGACTGCTGAGCCTGCGCGTCTGGAGCCTGTGCTCCGCAACGGGAGAGGCCCGCATACCGCAAAAAAAACCCCAAAAAAGAACAGTTTTTAGACTGAATAAAAACATACAATTCAGGTTCATGTTGTTTACAAAAGGTATCTAAGAGGTAAAGATACACAGAAATAATGAAATCAGAAAGGCAGAAAAGGTTGGACCAGAAAACCGTAACAGGTAGTGGGCTTCATTAAAATTTAAATAAATAGACTTTTAGAAAAAGGCACTGCCAGAGATAAACAAGAACATAAAGTAAATATAAAATATTTGAGTTATAAGAATTATTTCAATATTTGTATGAGCCTAAAAACATAATGAGGATGTGTGAAGGAGAGGATCTGGAGGGGAGAGTGAGGGAGTGGGGAGGCCTTCAAGGACAAATATATAAATCTACAATCATGATGTGGGATTTTATATATATCTCTCTCAGAGATTTCGAGAAAAGCGAACAGTAAGTATAAAATACTTTAACACTATTATTGAACAACCTTAACCTAATGGACACAACTGTACCTAGAAAATACATAATACACATTAATGTCAAGTACACATGGAATATTTGCAAAAACTGACCATAAAACTTTAAAACAACACTACACAAATAAGAAAGGACTGAAATCATACAGAACATTTTCTCTGGTCTCAAGTCAATTAAGCCAAGAAGCAAGCAATAACAAACGTTAACCAGAAGATCTCATGTTTGAAAATTAAGAAATATGCTTTTAAGTAATCTATGAGTCAAAGAAAAAGAAAATTAAAATACATTTGGAATTAAACTAGTGAAAGTAAACATCACAAGAAGATATAAACATTAAAAATATAAGGGAGGGGCTTCCCTGGTGGCGCAGTGGTTGGGAGTCTGCCTGCCAATGCAGGGGACACGGGTTTGAGCCCTGGGCCGGGAGGGTCCCATGTGCTGCGGAGCGGCTAAGCCCGTGAGCCACAACTGCTGAGGCCCGTGAGCCTGGAGCCCGTGCTCCGCGGCGGGAGAGGCCACCGCGGTGAGAGGCCTGTGCACCGCGGCGAGGAGTGGCCTCCGCTCACCGCAACTAGAGAGAGCCCACGGGCAGCAATGAAGACCCAATGCAGCCAAAAATAAATAAATTAAAAATATATATATATATAAGGGAATATTACAAACAACTTTATTTAAAAAATTTGAAAATTTAGATGAAATGGGCAATTTTCTAGAAAAATATAACTTGTCAAAATAATAAAACACCTGAAGAGTGCTAAATCAGTTAAAGAAATTGAATCAATAAAGTCTTCCAACAAAAAAATTTCAGGCCCATATAGTTTCAATAGTGAATTCTATCAAATGTCTGTAAACAATTCATTTAGTTTTCCAGAAAACAGAAAAAGAAGATATTCCATATAATTCACTTTGTGTAGTTAGCAAAGCCTTGATAATATAACCTGAAAAGGAATGAATAAAAAGGGAAAATAGCAGGCCAATCTAATTGATGAATACAAATGTAAAAGATTCTGAACAAGATATTAGCAAAGCAAAGCTAGAAATAACTTCAAAAATATAATACACCATGACTGGAGACTAAACAATATGCTACTAAATAACCAAGAGATCACTAAAGAAATCAAAGAGGAAACCAAAATATTACCTGATAACAAATGGCAATGAAAACAGGACCACCCAAAACCTACGGGATGCACAAAAGCAGTTCTAAGAGGGAAGTTTATAGCAATACGATCCTACCTCAAGAAACAAGAAAAATCTCAAATAAACAACCTAACCGTACAAATAAAGCAATTAGAAAAAGAGGAACAAAAAACACCAAAAGTTAGCAGAAGTCATAAAGATCAGATCTGAAATAAATGAAAAAGAAACGAGGGAAACAACAGCAAAGATCAATAAAACTAAAAGCTGGTTTTCTGACAAGGTAAACAGAATTGATAAACCATTAGCCAGACTCATCAGGAAAAAAAGGAAGACTCAAATCAACATAATTAGAAATGAAACAGGAGAAGTAACAACTGACACCACAGAAATACAAAGGATCATGAGAGAATACTACAAGCAACTATATGCCAGTAATATGGGCAACCTGGAAGAAACAGACAAATTCTTAGAAAAGTATAACTTTCGAAGACTGACCCAGGAAGAAATAGAAAATATGAACATACCCATGACAAATAATGAAATTGAAACTGTGATTAAAAATCTTCCAACAAACAAAAGCCCAGGGCCAGAATGACTTCACAGGTGAGTTCTATCAAACGTTTAGAGAAGAATTAACACCCATCCTTCTCAAACTCTTCCAAAATATAGCAGAGGGAGGAACACTCCCAAACTCATTCTACGAGGCCACCATAACCCTGATACCAAAACCAGAAAAAGATCTCACAAAAAAAGAAAATTACAGGTCAATATCACTGATGAACATAGATGTAAAAAACCTCAACAAAATACTAGCAAACAGAATCCAACAACACATTAAAAGGACCATACACCATGATCAAGTGGGGTTTATCTCAGGAATGCAAGGATTCTTCAATAAACGCATATGAATCAATGTGATACACTATAATAGCAAACTGAAGGATAAAAACCATATGATCATCCCAACAGAGGCAGAAAAAGCTTCTAACAAAATTCAACACCCATTTGTGATAAAAACTCTCCAGAAAAGTGGGCACAGAGGAAGTCTACCTCAACATAATAAAAGCCAATATGACAAACCCACAGGCAACATCATTCCCAATGGTGATAAACTGAAAGCATTTCCTCTAAGATCAGGAACAAAACAAGGGTGCTCACTCTCAACCACTATTATTCAACATAGTTCTGGAAGTTTTAGCCACAGCGATCAGGGAAGAAAAGAAATAAAAGGAATATAAATTGGAAAAGAAGAAGTAAAACTGTCACTGATGGCAGATGACACGATACTATACATAGAAAATCCTACCAATGCCACCAGAAAACTACTAGAGCTAATCAATGAATTTGTAAAGTAGCAGGATACAAAATTAATGCACAGAAATCTCTTGCATTCCTATACACTAACAACAAAAAATCAGAAGGAGAAATTAAGGAAACACTCCCATTTATCACTGCAACAAAAAGAATAAAATACCTAGAAATAGAACTACCTAAGGAGACAAAAGACCTGTACACAGAAAACTGTAAGACACTCATAAAAGAAATCAAAAAGAATACAAACAGATGGAGAGATACACCATGTTCTTGGATTGGAAGAATCAACATTGTGAAAATGACTATACTACCCAAAGCAATCTACTGATTCAATGCAATCCCTATCAAATTGCCAATGGCATTTTTCACAGAACTAGAACAAAAAACTTTACAATTTGTATGGAAACACAAAAGACCTCGAAGAGCCAAAGCAATCTTGAGAAACAAAAAAGGAGCTGGAGGAATCATGCTCCTTGACTTCAGACTATACTACAAAGCTACAGTAATCAAGACAGCATGGTACTGGCACAAAAACAGAAATACAGCTCAATGGAACAGGATAGAAAGCCCAGAGATAAACTGCCGGGAGCCGTATAGGAAGTGCCTTTGAGTCTCAGCACGGACGAGCCTTTGAGTCTCAGCACGGACGAGACCCATAGTGCCAAGCAAAGCTGGTACTGCCAGGTACAAATATGGAGAAGCAAAACTCTCCTCTGTATGGTTCCCCTTGCCTCCCCCCCTGCTTTTGTTTAAGGTGATAAATATTCCCGGCTTCGATAGAGGGTTTAGAGAAAGACCCCTACCTAGGGTAAAATTAAGCGGGATTGTGATTACTCCGGCTTCCTTAATGATTATGCCTGAAATTTTTACTCCCAGGTTGAGGCGTTAGGTTTAAGGAAATACAATAGAAGCATTTATGTGGCAAAAGCCTATTTTAGAAAATAAGTTGAATGAGTTATGGCCTTCCTGGGGAGGTAGAGGTAGGTTAGGAAATTTTTGGGTATGGTGGTGGGAAGGTTTTATGCTACAGTGGGTACATAACAAATTAGATAGAGTAGGCTACTTGGTAGCTTTTTATAAGTAGAATTGTTTTTTGTATAATTTAGTGCCTTGTTTTGATTATAAAGGTAGAAGAAAATAGTCTATAAATATTTACAATTGTTAAAAGAATAATGTGCTTGAGTTTGTGCTTTGAATAGTTGGCTGATTGAACAAGAACATATAGGTACAAGAACATCTAATTTTCTAAGGAAGACGATGAGACCGCAGACTGTGTTCCTGACGTAGATGTGACCAACATGTGACTAACCACAGGAGAAGAAAGAGACTCTGGGCGATGGGAAAATTACCTAACCTGTTTTAATCAATCTGCTGATGTAAATTACCTTTGTTTTGTGGCCTATGTGGGGGAGTTTTTGGCGTGGGAATGAGAATGTTGAATTTGAAAATGAGATCACTTTATAGTATAAAAGTTTTTGGAATTTTGAAAATAAATTTGTCAGATCCTTGCACCCAAGAAGAGGTGTCTTGAGTTCTGTCCACGCCGACTCCGTCTTCCCCTTTGGGTGAATCCTGTTCAGCTGGGGCTGGTCCTCGGCAAGTGGCGCCCGAACAGGGACCTGAAGGGGTAAGTATAATTTTCGGACGGATAGGAGTCTCACCGTAGGGTGCTGCAGACCCCCAGTTAAAGGAGAACTGGTTAGGAAGGTGAGTAAGGCGGTGTCAAGATGGGACACGCTGAGTCCAGAGAGAGGCTCTTATTTATTGATATAGTTAAACATATGATAAATGGAAGAGGAATTAAGGTAACTAATAAGCAATTAACTCAGTTTTTTCAGTTCGTACAGGAACAATGTCCTTGGTTTCCAGAAGAGGGAACAGTTAATATAGAAACCTGGCAAAAGGTGGGGCAGACTTTGCAAGTATATTACAGTCATTTTGGACCTGAGAAAGTTCCAGTAGATACTTTGACTTTATGGAACCTTATTAGAGAGAGTATTGCTCCCCTGCCTGAGGGTCAAAAAAACCCTTATAAATACCCTCCTTTATGCAAGGAATAGCTATTGCTATTATTATTGCTATTATTATATTGTAGTGGTAATTATAATTATTATAATTATAATTATATGTATTTATATGTAATATATATATATAAAATATATATAATAAATAAATAATAATAAAATAAATAAAATAAATAAATAAATAAATAAAATATATATATAAAATATGTATATGTTTATATAATTATATATATATATTAAATATAATATAATAATAAAATAATTGTGATAATAATTATATTATAATTGCTATTATTACCAACGTTATCAATGGAAGGTTTTACCTCAAGGGATGAAAAATAGTCCCACCTTATGTCAGAAATATGTTGACCAAGCTATATGTTCAATTAGACAAAAATATAAAGAGATATATATTATACATTATATGGATGATATTTTATTAGCTGGAGAGGATAGAGCTGTTTTACATGATATATTACAAGAATTGATAAAGGCTTTAGAAATATATGGATTAAAGGTAGCCCCTGAAAAAATTCAAACTGAACCTCCTTATAATTATTTAGGGAAAATAATACAGGAGTTTACTATTTATTATATACCTTTCCAGTTAAGAATTGATAATTTAAAGACCTTGAATGATTTTCAAAAATTTTTGGGAGATATTAATTGGATCAGACCCCTGTTAAAAATATCAACCATGGAATTAAAACCCTTGTTTCAAATTTTACAAGGGGATTCTGATCCTTTGTCTCCCAGAGAATTAACTGAAGAGGGAAAATTAGTTATACAAAAAGTAGAGGAAGCTTTACAGAATACCTTTTTACAAAAAATAGATTATAAAAAGCCATGGGAATTGGTAATATTGTCCACCCCTGTAATACCTACGGGAATATTATGGCAGGATGGTCCCTTGGAGTGGGTACACTTAGCAGCTAATCCTAAAAAAATTGTTGCTTCATACCCATTTATGGTAAGTTTAATTATCATAAAAGGAAAGAAAAGGAGTAGAAAATTGTTCGGGAAAGATGTGGATAATATTATTGTTCCCTATAATAAAGAACAATTAGAAGCCTTGTTAATGTTTGAAGATTATTTGGGAATTGCTTTAATGGCTTATACAGGACAAATATTGTATCATTTGCCAAAGAATAATTTATTATAGTTTTTTAAAGATAATGCTGTTATATTTCCAGTATGGTATAGAAAAGAACCTTTGGAGGAGGCTGTATTAGTGTTTACTGATGGCTCTTCAACAGGTAAGGCAGCTTATATTATTGGAAAAAAAAAATATAGTTTAAAAACAGAAGGATGTTCTGCACAGCAATCTGAAATAATGGCAGTAATTGAAGTATTGAAGAAAACACGAAATTGTAAAATTAATTTATATACGGATTCATTATATATAGTTAAATTGTTTCCAGCTATAGAAACAGCAACTTTTCCTGATAATAAAAGTAATATTATATTATTACTTAAGTTACTGCAAAAAAATCTTTGGTTAAGACAACAACCCTATTTTATAGGACATGTAAGAGCTCATTCTGGACTACCTGGATCCATATCTATTGGAAATGCAATGGCAGATGCTTTGACAAAGGTTTATGTGATAGAAGAAGATAAATTAAAACAAGCTATAGATTCTCATAAATTACATCATCAAAATGCAGCCGCTCTAAGGTATCAGTTTGGCTTGACTCGAGAAGCTGCAAGAGAAATTGTTAAAAATTGTAATGCTTGCCCTACTCATATTACTGTGTTACAACAGGGAGTAAATCCCCGTAGATTACGTGCAAATGATTTGTGGCAGATGGATGTTACTCATGTTTCTAGCTTTGGGAAATTATCCTATGTACATGTTTGTGTGGATACCTTTTCACATGTAATTGTAGCCTCAGCTAGGACCGGAGAGGCCTTTAAGGATGTGTGCCAGCACTTGATGTTTTGTTTCAGTTATTTGGGAATTCCCCGAAAGTTAAAAACTGACAATGGCCCTGCTTATGTTTCAAAATCTTTTCAGCAATTATGCCAACAGTTTGGCATAGCCCATAGTACAGGAATTCCTTATAACCCACAAGGACAAGCTATAATTGAAAGAACCAATCAAATATTAAAGAATATGATTTATAAATTGCAATATGGAGATTTAAAATATTTTTCTCCTCATCATTTACTTAACCATTCTATGTTTGTATTAAATTATTTAAATATGAATGATAAAGAGAAAACTCCTATGATGAGACATTGGGAGATAAATGAAGAAAATATAAAACCAAAGGTATTATGGAAGGATGTTTTAACAGGAAAATGGAATGGGCCAGATACATTATTAACTAGTGGTAGAGGATATGCTTGTATTTTTCCCCAGAATTTTGATTCACCAATTTGGATTCCTGATCGATTAATCAGACACCCTGAGGTGGGGAACTTATTGAAGCGTTTTTCAGAAAAGAAATTACACTGCCGAGATGGCGGAATCACATCCCCAGGAAGTAAAACCAAATAGCCCTATGGCTACGACGTTAGTTCCCCAGATAAAACAATTGTCACTTAAATCATTCTGTGATGAAGAAGTACAAGATAAAGAAGTACAAGTTTCTCCAGAACTTTTGGAGAAAAAACCTTCATTGCCTTCTCGTTCACGAAAGAGAAGGTACGCTGTCTCCACCACTGAAGCGGCTCCAATAACCTGGGGAGCAATTAAAAAGCTTTGCCTGACTGCTGAAAATGCTGTGAATGCTCAAGAATTGCCTTTGACGACTGCTAATTTTTTTGTGGCTATGCTTAGCTTACTTTCCGTTCAGGATCAAGATCCGATCTGGGTGCCATCAAGACTGACGAGAATTGTTGAAGAAAACTTCGGAGATTAGTTGGAATTCCACAAAGGATTATTTAGATTGTGCAACTGAGTGTTACCGGGCTAGAGCCCGTTGCCTTTGGAGATTTTGCCTCTTGGCTCTCTTCTGCCTTTTCCTTCTTTGGGGAGTGGGTGGGGGTAGGAATCTTTGGAGTCTGCTGTGTATTTGGGATTATGCTGTGTCTCTGGTTGGTCTGTCGTGTGCGCATCAGGGCACATCGAGATAGGGTCCTGCTCACTCAGGCACTTCTGGCTATTAATGAAGGAGATTCTCCCGCAGCCTGGCTCTCCGCCCTGAATAATTCGAAATGATTGCCCTTGCACAGAGAGGCCTTGTTGCCATTACACCTCTATAGGGAATCATCCATTGTCCTGATTGCCCTTGCACAGAGAGGCCTTGTCGCCATCGCACCTCTATAGGGAATCAGCCATTATTCTGAGGCAGCCCTTGCACCCTGCGGCCTTTGTTGGCATTGCACGCAGGAGGGTGCCTCAGACATGCCAACAGAAAACTGCCCTCGTACGGGCTATGTTCTGTTTGGTGTTCTAATAAATAAAAAAGGGGGAGATGCCGGGAGCCGTATAGGAAGTGCCTTTGAGTCTCAGCACGGACGAGCCTTTGAGTCTCAGCACGGACGAGACCCATAGTGCCAAGCAAAGCTGGTACTGCCAGGTACAAATATGGAGAAGCAAAACTCTCCTCTGTATGGTTCCCCTTGCCTCCCCCCCTGCTTTTGTTTAAGGTGATAAATATTCCCGGCTTCGATAGAGGGTTTAGAGAAAGACCCCTACCTAGGGTAAAATTAAGCGGGATTGTGATTACTCCGGCTTCCTTAATGATTATGCCTGAAATTTTTACTCCCAGGTTGAGGCGTTAGGTTTAAGGAAATACAATAGAAGCATTTATGTGGCAAAAGCCTATTTTAGAAAATAAGTTGAATGAGTTATGGCCTTCCTGGGGAGGTAGAGGTAGGTTAGGAAATTTTTGGGTATGGTGGTGGGAAGGTTTTATGCTACAGTGGGTACATAACAAATTAGATAGAGTAGGCTACTTGGTAGCTTTTTATAAGTAGAATTGTTTTTTGTATAATTTAGTGCCTTGTTTTGATTATAAAGGTAGAAGAAAATAGTCTATAAATATTTACAATTGTTAAAAGAATAATGTGCTTGAGTTTGTGCTTTGAATAGTTGGCTGATTGAACAAGAACATATAGGTACAAGAACATCTAATTTTCTAAGGAAGACGATGAGACCGCAGACTGTGTTCCTGACGTAGATGTGACCAACATGTGACTAACCACAGGAGAAGAAAGAGACTCTGGGCGATGGGAAAATTACCTAACCTGTTTTAATCAATCTGCTGATGTAAATTACCTTTGTTTTGTGGCCTATGTGGGGGAGTTTTTGGCGTGGGAATGAGAATGTTGAATTTGAAAATGAGATCACTTTATAGTATAAAAGTTTTTGGAATTTTGAAAATAAATTTGTCAGATCCTTGCACCCAAGAAGAGGTGTCTTGAGTTCTGTCCACGCCGACTCCGTCTTCCCCTTTGGGTGAATCCTGTTCAGCTGGGGCTGGTCCTCGGCAATAAACCCATGTACCTATGGTCACCTTATCTTTGACTTAGGATGCAAGAATATACAATGGAGAAAAGACAGTCCCTTCAATAAGCAGTGCTGAGAAAACTGGACAGCTACATGTAAAACAATGAAATTAGAACACTACCTAACACCATACACAAAAATAAACTCAAAGTATATTAAAGACTTAAATGTAAGGCCAGACACTATAAAACACTTAGAAGAAAACATAGAACACTCTATGACATAACTCATAGATCCTGTTCGCCCCACCTCCTAGAGTAATGGAAATAAAAAAAATAAACAAATGGGACCTAATGAAACTTAAAAGCTTTTGCACAGCAAAGGAAACCATTAGCAAGACGAAAAGACAACCCTCAGAATGGGAGAAAAAATTTGCAAACGAAGCAACTGACAAAGGATTAGTCTCCAAAATTTACAAGCAGCTCATGGAACTCAATATAAAAAAAAGCAAACAACCCAATCTAAAAATGGGTGGAAGACCTCAACAGGCATTTTGCCAAAGAAGACATACAGATTGCCAAAAAACACATGAAAAGATGCTCAGCATCACTAATCATTAGAGAAATGCAAATCAAAACCACAATGAGGTATCACCTCATACCTGTCAGAATGGGCATCAACAAAAAATCTACAAACAGTAAATGCTGGAGAGGGTGTGGAGAAAAGGGAACCCTTTTGCACTGTTGGTGGGAATGTAAACTGATACAGCCGCTATGGAGAATAGTATGGAGGTTCCTTAAAAAACTAAAAATAGAACTACAATATGACCCAGGAATCCCACTACTGGGCAGATACCCTGAGAAAACTGTAATTCAAAAAGAGACATGTACCCCAATGTTCACTGCAGCACTATTTACAAGAACCAGGTCATGGAAGCAACCTAAAAGTCCAACGATAGATGAATGGATAAAGAAGATGTGGCACATATATACAATGGAATATTACTCAGCCATAAAAATGAACGAAACTGAGTTATTTTGTATTGAGGTGGATGGATCTAGAGGCTGTCACACAGAGTGAAGTAAGTCAGAAAGACAAAAACAAATACTATATGCTAACGTATATGTATGGAATCTTAAAAAATAGTACTGATGAACCTAGTGGCAGGGCAGGAATAAAGACAGACATAGAGAATGGACTTGAGGACACGAATGGGGAAGGGGAAGCTGGGATGAAGTGAGAGAGTAGCACTGACATATATACACTACCAAATATAAAACAGATGGCTAGTGGGAAGCTGGTGCATAGCACAGGAAGATCAGTTCGATGCTTTGTGATGACCTAGTGGGGTGGGATAGGGAGGGTGGGAGGGAGGCTCCAGAGGGAGGGGATATAGGGATATATGTATACATATAGCTGATTCACTTTGTTGTACAACAGAAACTAACACAACATTGCAAAGCAATTTTACTCCAATAAAGATGTAAAAAAATATATACATAATACACCATGATCAAGTTAAATTCCTTTCAAGTATGCATATTAGATATAACATTAAAAGATCAGGGACTTCACTGGCGCAGTGGCTAAGACTCCATGCTCCCAATGCAGGGGGTCTGGGTTCGATCTCTGGTCAGGGAACTAGATCCCACGTGCATGCCACAACTAAGAGTCCGCATTCAACAACTAAGGAGGCCACGTGCCACAACTAAGGAGCTGGTGAACTGCAACTAAGAAGCCCGTCTGCCGCAACTAAGGATCCCACATGCTGCATCTAAGGAGCCAGTGAGCTGCAACTAAAGGAGCCCTGGAGCTGCAACTAAGGAGCCCATCTGCCACAACTAAGGAGCCCGTGAGTCGCAAATAAGGAGCCCGCCTGCACAACTAAGTCCTGGTGCAAATAAATAAATAAATAAATTTTTTTTTTTAAAAGGATCAGTGGTAGCCAGGGATGAGGGGTGTAGAGTTGGCAAGGGATAAATAGGAGCATAGGAGGGATTTTTAGGACAGTGAAACTATTAATACCATAGTAGTAGATACCTCATGCATTTGTCCAAACCCACAGAAATTTACAGTGCACCTGCAGACTAAGAAATTCTCCTGTAATATGAGTAAACATAGATGTTATGGCCATCAAGCCACGAGGTGCTGCCATGGCTCCCCACTGTGCACCCTGAGGGGAATCAAGATATACAAAAAACAGGACACTGGCCTAAGACAGTTAAGGTGCATATCAAAGGAATGATTTCAAGGAGCCTAGACTCTTGCATCTTCCCATAGATAAAATGTGCTAAATTCATTAACTTAAGATGTCTAGTTTTTCTTTAACAGTAATATTTTGATGTTCTGACTACTTGGTTTTTGTTGCAAAAACTCCTATATACCCTGGTTCCTCCCTTACCTCTTCGAATCAGTCCCTCAGAGCTATCTGAGAGGCTATCTCCTGAGCTTAAGTCCTCAGCAAGTCCTCAAAATAAAACATAATTCTCAACTTTTAGGTTGTGCATTTTTTTCAGTCGACAAACCCTAATTTAAACTATGAACTTTAGTTAATAATAATGTATCAATATTGGTTCATCAATTTTAACAAATGTACAAGGTGTTAATAGGGGAAACTGTGGGGAGGAAAGAAGGGTATATGGGAACTTTGTAATTTTCGCTGTATTTTTTATAGGAGTTTGTGGTTTACAAAAAAAATTAAGTCTACTTAAGAAAAAAAAAGATACTATTTATAAGGAATTTTTTAAATGCCTAAAGTCCAGAAATAAAAATTTTGGTAACACATATATAACACCTTTTCACTCATACACAAAACTATGCTCTAAAATGTTGAATGAAAATAAAGACCTAAATAAAGGGAGCAATATATACAGTGATCATGAACTGGAAGAGTGGATTTTATAAAGATGTAAATTCATCCCCCACTGATGTACAGCAATGGTTCTCAACTTCTGCCCCGCCCCCACCCAGATATGAACAATGAAGGTTGGGGTGGTTGGACAGTGGCAACAGGTACCTATATCCATTAATAAGTAATTGTGATTATTTAAGGATAGAAATTTTAATTTTTCTTCCAAAATTATGTTTATCATTTTGACTAATAATTCTAAGTTGTTAGGACGTAATTAAATTGTTTGGAATTAACTACTTCGAAAAGAAACTTTTAGGGGCTTTTTTTGGCCTATTGATACCATGAAAAAATTACTGAGACAGTAATCAGCCCATGAGATGCAACATTCAGGAAACTCTTGACGTCACTGTTCCTGAGTGAGATCAATTCTCTAGCAATCCTAACCTCCTAGAAAGCCCTCATGCATTTGGAAATCCACTGTTAGGAACAAGCACTGCAACACAGAACCATTACTTAGTATAACCAACTAAGAAGGTATTTCTAACCCATAATAAGCTTAAGAAACATCCTTAATAACTAAAAAAATCACATTGTCACTGAAAACTATTTATCAATACCTCTGATATATATTTCTTAAATCTGTTATATACTGATGCTAGAATATACCCAAATATGTATGCCTTTACCAGTGGTGTTTTAAACAATAATACTTTGAATATAGAGGTAACATACCTTTATTTTGTTATACATAATATCATAAATATTATCACTGTGTTCTTAGTTTCCTCAGAATTTATTTCTATGAAAATTTATGAAGTTACATAGCTTTAAAAATGCATAACTGTAAGTGAACAGTGTTTGAATGAACTTCTCCTTTGTGATCTTTTCCTACTCGACACTGAAAAAACCCTATTATCACACACTGATTTAGTCAGTAGTATATTTTAACTAAGGGTTCCATAAGTAAAAAGAATTCATTCCAGATGGTTTAAATAAAGAGATTTTAATGAGGAGAACACAGATGTATGAGCAAGGTTAAGGAAACAGCCAGGGCTGCTGATGCAACTTAAAATAGCTAATGCAGGAAACCAATACCATACCCCAGACTCAAGGATCGAGATGAGAAAATAGTAATAAGAGAGCAAAATAGAAGAGGGGCTGCTGAAACTCTACTCACAACATGGTGTTCCAATCTGTCGTGTCATTTGAGGGATGTCCCTTCTAGTCAAAAAGTAGGAAAATAAGTTTTGTAACTTTTTCCTCCCTTACTTGGTTCTCATCTCGCTTTAGCCAAATTTTTTAACATCTTTTTGTTCTTGATTCTTATGTAGTGTTAGAGGAAAATGGGCTGATATGAAAGAACACCAATGTGGATATTGGAAATTACTTTGCAACACAAGGAGTCCTTATAAAATGCAAATCTTATCTCAATAAATAACATAAAGAAATTTCCCCATGTGTCCTTCGCCTTCTGAACTTTCCCTGTAATGTGCCACCATGCAAATGTTTCCAATATTGTTTGAACTGTAGTTTAACCCATCAATCATTTTTATAACTTACAGATTTTGACTTACACTTAATTTTTTTGTTTGTTTTTGTTTTTGTTTTTGTTTTTTTGCGGTACGCGGGCCTCTCACTGTTGTGGCCTCTCCCATTGCAGAGCACAGGCTCCGGACGCGCAGGCTCAGCAGCCCAGCCGCTCCACGGCATGTGGGATCTTCCCGGACCGGGGCACGAACCCATGTCCCCTGCATTGGCAGGCGGATTCTCAACCACTGCGCCACCAGGGAAGCCCCTACACTTAATTTTGAGTCACATTTTATTACCACTCCAAGGTAATAAAAAATTTATTCCATGTTTTCTTCTAGTGCTTTTATTATTTCTTTCTATCTGGTATTTATTTGTTCTTTCTTAAAAAAAATTTAGTTTGTTTCTGCTATTTATTGTTGTTTTTATATTTAAACTCCTGATGCACTGGGAATTTATCTTGGTGCACATTATCAAGTAAGGTGTAGATCTGAAATAATTTCAAACATTTTCCACATTTTTATCTTAAAAAGATTTTTTTTTAAACATTTAATTTTATTTATTTTTGGCTGTGTTGGGTTTTCATTGCTGTGCACAGGCTTTCTCTAGTTACAGTGAGAGGGAGCTGCTCTTTGTTGTGGAGCACAGGTTCCAGGCACATGGGCTTGAGTCACTGTGGCATGTGGGCTCAGTAGTTGTGGCTCACGGGCTCTAGAGCGCAGGCTCAGCAGTTGTGGTGCACGGGCTTAGTTGCTCCACGGCATATGGGATCTTCCTGGCCAGGGCTCGAAACCGTGTCCCCCGCACTGGCAGGCAGATTCTTAACCACTGCGCCACAGGGAAGCCCCTTACAACGAAGATCTTTTATTCTATATTCTATATTCTCTTCTAACTGCCTATTCTAATAAAAAACAAACATACTAATTTATCTATAGTATCTCCATCTCAATAACTTACCAAATTACTCTTTTGTGACACTTTTATTAAAGTACAGTAGTTTACAATATTATATTCCTTTCAAGTGTACAACATCATGTTTAATATTTTTATGGATTTTAAGTTATAAAATATTAGCTATACTCCCTGTGCTGTATAATATATTGTTGCATCTTATCTATTTTATACATAGTAGTTTGTGTATCTAACCTTCTACCCCTATTTTGCCCCTCCCCCACCCCTCTTCCAACTAGTAAACTTGAGTTTGTTCTCTATGAGTCAGTTGTTTTGTTATATTTATTCATTTATTTTTTAGAGTCCATATATCATTGATAACATAGAACAGTTTTCTGTCTCCACCTGAATGATTTCACTAAACAAAATAAATCCTGGTTCCATCCAAGTCCTTGCAAATGGCAAAATTTCATTCCTTTTTATGACTCAGTAATATTGCACTGTGTATATATACCACATCTTCTTTATCCATTCCTCTATTATTGGACACTTAGGTTGCTTCCGTATCTTGGCCATTGTAAATAATGCTGCTGTGAACACTGGGGTACATATATCTTTTCAAAATAGTGTTTTCATTTTCTTTGGATATATACCCAGGAGTAGAATTGCTAAGTCATATGGTAGTTCTATTTTCACTTTTTTGAAGAACCTGCATAGAGTTTTCCACAATGGCTACACCAAAGTACATTCCCACGGATGTGGGTCTTTTTAATGATAGCCATTCTGACAGGTGTTCAGTGATATCTCACTGTGCTTTTGATTGGCATTTCCATGATGATTAGTGATGCTGAGCATCTTTTCATGTGGCAGTTGGCCATCTGTAAGTCTTCTTTGCAAACATGCCTACTCAGTCCTCTGTCCAATTTTAATTGGATTGTTTGTTTCTTCAATGTTGAGTTTTATGAGTTCTTTATGTATTTTGGATATTAACCCCTTGTCAAATATATTGTTTGCAAATATTTCTCCTATTCAGTAGGCATCCTTTTCATTTTGTTGACAGTTTTCTTTGCTGTGCAAAAAGCTTTTAAATTTGATGTAGTCCCATTTGTTTATTTTTCCTTTTGTTTCCCTTGCCTGAAGAGAAACATCCAAAAAAATATTACTAAGACTGATGTCAAAGAGAGGACTGTGACTTCTTCCAGAAGTTTTATGGTTTCAGGTCTTAACATTTAAGTGTTTAATCCATTTTGATTTTGTTTCTGTACATTGTGTGAGAAAGCAGTCCAGTCTGATTCTTTTGCATGTATGTGTCCAGTTTTCCCATCACTACTTTTTGAAGAGACTGTCTTTTTCCTATTATATACTCTTGCTTCCTTTGCTGTAGATTAATTGACCACATGTGGGTCAGTTTCTTTCTGGTCTCTATTCTGTTCCAGTGATCTATCTGTCTGTTTTTGTACCAGTACCATACTGTTTTGATTACCATAGCTTTGTAGCATAGTCTGAAATCAGGGAGCAAGATTCCTCCAGCTTTACTCTTTTTAATCAAGATTGCTTTGGTAGTTAAAGGTCTTCTGTGGTTCCATATACTTTTTAGAATTATTCTTGTTCTGTAAAAATCGTCATGGGTATTTTCATATGGATTCTAGTAAATCTGTAGATAGCTTTGAGTATTACGGACATTTTAACAATATTTATTCTTTCAATCTATGAACATGGGATATCTGGTTTTTTGTATCATCTTTAGTTTCCTTCAACAATGTTTTATGAGTATAGATTTTCCACCTCCTTGGTTAAGTTTATTCCTAGGTATTTTATTCTTTTCAATGAGATTTTAAATGGAATTGTTTTCTTGTCTTCTCTGACAGTTCATTACTAATGTTTCGAAAAGCATCAAATTTCTGTATATTAATCTTGTATCCTGTAATGTTACTAAATTCATTTATTAGTTCTAACAATATTTTGGTGGAGACTTCAGGGTTTTCCATATATAGTATCATACCATCTGCAAATAGTGACAGTTTTATTTCTTCCCTTCAAATCTGGATTCCTTTCTTTCTTCTTCTTCTCTGATTGCTGTGGCTAAGACTTCCAATACTATGTTAAATAGAAGTGGTGAGAGTGGGCATACTTGTCTTATTCCTGATTTTAGAAGAAAAGCTTTCAGGTTTCCACTACTGAGTATGATGTTAGCTGTGAGTTTGTCATAAACAGACTTTATTATGTTGCCATGTTTCCTCTATACCAACTTCAATGAGAGTTTTTATCACGACTGAATGTTGAATTTTGTTAACTGAAATGATTATGTGATTTTTATTCTTTTCGTGAATGTGGCGTATCACACTGATTGCTTTACAAATGTTGAACCATCCTTGTGTCCCTATATTAAACCCAACTTGGTCATGGTGCATGGTTCTTTTTATATATTGCTGAATTTGGTTTACTAATATTTTCTTGAGGTTTTCTGCAGCTATACTCATCAGAGACATTGGTCTGTAATTTCTTTTTTTCTTTTTTCTTTTGTAGTCTTTGTCTGGTTTTGGTATCTGTGTGATAGTGGCCTCGTAGAATGAATTTGGGGATGTTCCCTCCTCTTCAATTTTTTGGAAAAGTTTGAGAAGGATAGGTAGTAGCTATTCTTCATATGTTTGGTAGAATTCCCCTGTGAAGCCATCCAGACCTGGACCACACTTGCCCTGTTCAGAAGTAGGCCAGGTCAGAGCCAGCTCTAGACCAGTATGTGGTTCAAACCTCTCATTCCCCAAGGAGGATCCCCGAGCTTCTGACATCCTCTCCTCACTAGGGTGCAAGTCCAGACCTGATCATTTCTCCTCCCTTCCTATCCAACTCCATGTGGATCTTTCTTTAGTCTTGGTTATAGAAAAGCCTTTCTCCCAGCCTACACTTTGTTTCAACGACAGTAGGCACACACGTACTGTATTTCTGAGGTGTTCATGGGGGGGGGGGGGGGGAGGGAGCTCAGCATCCTCATATTCTGCCATTTTGATCTCCCTCTTTCAGAATTATTATATTGCCTTTATTAGTTTTGCAAACTGTTTCTCTTGAAATTTCTAAACTTTCAATATCACTCCCAAATAGTAATCATACTTCATTTTATTATCCAAATGTGTCAGCTTATATTGCCAATATTAAAGAGGAGTTGTGAGAGTGGACATCCCTGCCTTGTTTGACTTCAGTGAAAATGACTCTACTAGTTTCCCTTGAGCATTATGTTGGCTTTGGGGTTAAAAGGCTTTTTTTTCCTTCCATTTTCTACTTTTCACTCTTTACATATCCCTTTATTCATCAATACTCCTCTGTATACTTCCCCCAAAAAACAAAACTCTTACACAACTACAGTACAATGATCAGAACGATGAAATTAACAATTATGTTCTAACCCACAGAACTGATTTCGGATTTCAGTATTTGTCTCAATAATGTTCTTTTTACCAAAAAAAATCTAAGATCATGCATTGCATTCAGTTCCTTTAGTATCGAATATGGAACAGTTCTCTGAGTCATTTCTTTGTATTTCATGATACTGACACTTCTAAAGAGTACAGTATATTGTGAAAAATATATCTCAATTTGAGCTCGTCCAACGTTTCCTCATGAGTAGGTTCAGACTCTGAACTTTTGGTAAGAATACTACAAAAGTAAGGTTGAGTTCTTCTTCTAGGTGCATAACACAAAGTACATGCTATTAACTGGTTCTATAACTGGCAGTGTTCGCTTTCATCATTTGTTTATGGTAGTGTCTACCAAGTCTGTACAGGTAAAGTATCAATACCATTTTACCCATAATAGATATCTTGTAAGGAGACAATTTGAGGAGGTAAATACTGTGTTCTTCACTTTCCCCCACTAGTTTTACAGTGCGAGCACTGAGTTAAAAATTTACTTTAGTTTATACTTTTTACACTCGTCAGTGTGGTTATGTTATTTATGCTATGGCATGGCATGGTTCATCTGTTCTGACAGCATCCAGTTTTAGGATTTTCCCTCCATCTTTACTGATTTTTTTTTTCTTTCTGAGTATGTGAAACATGAAGATAACTCCAAAGTCAAGATTATTCAAAAAGTATATTCCAGTAAGTAACATCCCTTTACCTCAATTCCCTCTAAGCTTTCCACTTCATTTACATACACACACACCCAACGGGTAGCCAATCATTCTATCTTATCTTTTTTTTCTTTTTGGTCAAGTGACCAGATACATGTGTATATTCTATTATTTCCCTTTCTTTCTTCTTAAAAAAAACCTCGAATACTTTTAGACACTCTTTTGCACTTTGCACTTAAAAAAATGTATCCTGAAAATCTCCTTGCATTTGTCCACAGAGATCTTCCTCATAATTTTTTGCAATGACAAAAAAATCCATTGTATAAGTTGTACCACAGTTTATTCAATCATTGTCGTATATCTCAGCATTTAGGTTGTTCCCAGTATTTTACAAGTACAAACAATATGGTATTTAGTAACCCTATGAATTTGTTTTCATAAAACTGGAGGTATATCTTCATGGCAAATTCCAGAAACAGGATGGCTAGGTCAAAAGATAAAAACATATGTAATTTTGGTAGATAATGTCAAATTTCTTTCCATGAGAATTGTATCAATTTGATATCCAACAAACAATGTAATAGTGCCTGTTTCCTCACAGCCTAAAAAACAGAGTGTTGTTATAACTTAATTTTTATCAATCTGATAGGCGAAAATGGTATCTTGGTGTAGCGGTATTTTGTAGTTCTCTTCTTTCATATGTTTTAATATCTGCTTACTACAGTTTCACAGGTACTTGGGTCTATTTTAGATTTTTACTATACTGCACTGATGTGAGAGACAGTAAGTTTTCTCTCTTAAACATATTAAGAAAATATGCATCTGTGTCTGTTTTATTAGAATGTTTTAAAATCCATTTTGTCAAATGTTTTTTCAGGAACTATGAAAACAGCTGAAAGGAAGTGGCAAGGGATAAGAACAGAAAATTCAGAAATGGCTCTTAAGCCACACTCGTAAGAGAAATACAAATTAAATCATCCAAATACAAAAATTAACCATGGATCAATGACCTACATATAAGATCTAAAATGATAAAACTATTAAAGAAAACATAGAGATAAATATTCAGGCTCTTAGAATTTGCAATGGATTCTTAGATTTGACACCACAAGCATGAGTAAAAAAATGAAAAAATAGGTAAGTTGGACTTCATAAAAGTTTAAAACTTTTGTTCATCAAAGAATATTTTTAAGAAAGTGAAGAGACAACCTACAGAGCGGGAAGCCAATAGCTGCAAGTTATTAACAGTTGCATGTTGTATATCTGATAAGGGTTTAATATCCAGAATATATAAAGAACTCTAATAACTCACAATAAAAATAAAATCCATCTAATTTTAAAATAAGCACAGGATCAAATACACATTTGTTCAAGAAAGATATACAAATTGCCAAAAGTACATGAAAAGATGCTCAAGATCACTGGTGATTAAGAAAATGCAAATCAAAACCATAATAAGAAATCACTTCATACCCCCTAGGTCAATAAAATTTAAAAATCAGAAAATAAAAGTGTTTTAGAGGATGTGGAGAAATAAGAATCTTCATACATTTCTGGAATTTAAAATGGTGCCGCTGCTGTGAAAACAGTTTGGCAGTTCCTCAAAAAGTTAAAATAGAATTACCATATGATCCAGCAATTTCACTCCTAGGTATTTACACCGAAGAATTAAAAAATAAGTACTCAAGCAGATATCTGTCCACGAATGTTCACAGCAATATTCACAGCAACCAAAAAGTGAAAACCACCCAATGTCCATTGACAGATGAATGGATAAACAAATTGTAACATATACATAAAATGAAATAAATTATCAGTACATGCTACTACCTGGATAAACCTTGAAGACATTATGCTAAATGAAAGACATCAAAAACAAAAGGTCACATATTGGACAATTCCTTTTATATAAAATGACTAAAACAGGCAAATCCATAGGAGTAGAAAGCAGATCAGTGGTTGCCAAGGGTTGCAGGGAAGAAGGGAATGAGGAATGACTACGTAATGAATATTAGGTATTCTTCTGGGGTGATAAAAAGAAGTTTTGATACTAGAGAGAGGTGGCTGCACAACACTGTTAATGTGCTAAAAACTACTGAACTGCCCACTTTAAAATGGTTGTTAAATGTTTAAGTGAATTTCACCTCAACTTAAAAAAATCATACTGACATATTTTTAAATCATTCCTAAGAGCAATACAAAAATTTGATAAAAACTCTTTGTTGAAAAGACCAAGAAGAAACAGACATTTTCATATATTAATGATAGGAGTAAAAATGGGTACAATTCCCATATCAGGAAATTTGGCAATATCTAATATAATTACAAATATATTAACCTACAGACATTCTTCCACCAGGAGCAAGTAAGGTACACACAAAACTACTCACTGTAACAGAAAAAGACTACAGATAATGCAATGGTCTGTTAACAGAAGACTAATTAAATAAATTGTTGTACATACACACAAAGAAATGAATGCTACGATGCTGGAAAAGGGAGGGGAGGGGAGGGGAGGGGAGGGGAGAAGGGAAGGAAGGAAGGAAACCAAGAAAGCTCTCTATACACCAGTATCTTTTTTGGGGGGGGGGTGCGGAAAGAGCATATATTTCCTATTTATATAGATAGACGAATATACAACAAAGTAGTTAAGAGCAATTAACTCTGTGGACATAGATAGGAAGGCAAGAAGTGGTAAAGGCTTTTTGCTTTACATATCTCTCTTTTTTTTTTTTTTTGGTTTTTTGAACCATGGGAATGAATTACAAAAGGAAAAAATTTTAAGACTACCAGTTGTTTTAAAATCAAAACTCAATCTAACAGGACAATTACAGTTTAGACAAGATAACACATGTAAAGCACGTCACTCGGTGCTTGCCTTTCCCATTTTAAGACTGTAAAATTAACAAACTCACTTTCCTTCAAATAAACTAATCTCTTGCCAATCCTCACCTGTCTCTATGCTCTAGGATTCAGCCATAAACTCTCTTTATGTCCTACAGTGTGCTGTATTTTCTTGTCTTCCGGAATTTTTACACAGTCTGTTAACTTTGGCCTTTCTCCTCCTCCTTAATTTTCTCTTACTCAACCTCAGTCCCAGGGTAGAGTTTCTTCCTCTGAGATGCATTTTCTTACAAATATCCCCACATTCACACATACACAGAAACACACAGCCTAGGTTGGATCAGAAGCCCCTCCTTGTTATTCCAACACTACCTTCTGGTTAGACATACAGACTTCAGATTGAGACAAGCCTGAATCTAAATCGTGAATTTGGCACTTACAAACTGTATGATGTCCAAAAACGAACCTAAGCCCTGTATTCTCAGTTTCCTGAACTACAGAATAAAAATCACATCTGACTGATAGTAGTGTCAAACCAATATTAAATGAGCTAATGTATGTAAAGCACACAGCTTGGCACATACTAGTCATTAAACTGTAACCAGTTTTATTATTATTACTTTCATGGCACTGAGCACTTTAGTAAACTTTAGTAAACTAGTGGTATATTTCCCTCTTTTTCTTTGCGATAAAGCCTTCTTTAAAAATTAAACTTACTCTTAATACTGGGGCAGAGACTGTCTTGATAATATCTGTATACTTTGGAACAGTGCTTAGTATAACTTAGGTACTCTGTAAATATTTGATAAACTTATGTCAATATGGTGAGCGATAACTTAGAAATAAGAAAACCTTCAAGAAATCAATCTGATCAGTGATCTCAATAAAAGACAACCATTCTTTCTGTATCAGTAAGTAAAGAACGGTGTTTACCAACTGATTTTCCCCATGTAGCACATTTAACCTGTTAATATTTATTCTAGAGAAAAAAAGTATCAGTTATCTATTAATATGATAAAAATAAAACTTTACTTTTAACAAATTGTCTATGGATTCCAAATGACTGTAAACTTAAGAAAAACTGATTTTCATACTTATGTTACCTTGAATTATTTAAGCTTCAAGCATTTCATCTATAACATGAGGACTCAATGAATTTTAGCAACTAGCACAGTTTACAATATGGAGCACAGATACAAATAATATCAGTAAATATTAATTACAAAATCTTATGATCTAAAAAGCCAATTCATTAATTTAAGATTTCCTTCAAAATATTAAAAAATTCAGAAGTCTGTTGAGTAAAACTGAACCAGAAAAAAAAGAGAAATATACTTAAATAAAAATAATTTTATCAGAAAAAGATGAGCACATAATTCCAGGATCAATTATAAAATGACTAACACAAGGTAAAGTAAAATTGACACTGCTGGACTGACAGTCTTAATGTACATCATTTATTCCAACATTCTGTACCTCGACATCCTGAACACTGGATAAAAAAGTTGATTAAATCCAGAAGTGCGATGTCCCTGTCTTGTTTATATGATTCAATCCAGTCATCAACCACAGACTGTGGGGGGAAAAAAACCATAAAATTAAAAATTAAAAAATTTATATTATAGCAAATAAATTTTCAAAAAATTCCTGTTTTTCCATGTGTATCTATTTAAACAAGCAAACTACTTACCTAAAATTATCTCTCTGTAGCCAAATAAAACTAGAGATTCCCTCATATTGAAAGGCAATTCAAAGGTAAATTACTAGGTTTCAGAAATTTGTGCAAAATAGAGCACAATATAAGCCTGACTTTACCAGTCACATTAAGTCCAATAATTATTAAACAACTATAGATACTAATATTCAAACCATACTATGAAAATAACTAAAAAAGTAACTTCACTTATACATAGATATAAGCTTTCTGAGTATCAGAAAACCCAGCAGAGAATAAAAAGAATACACACCATATATAATAAAATGTATTTTTTTCCCAGGTATACAAGGATGACTCAATATTAGGAACTCAATTCAATTTATCAACAATGTAAAGAAGAAAAATAAATGATTTTAATACTAGATCTCAAAAAGGTATCTGATAAAAATCCTGCAGCCAAGCTTAATAAAAAATGTCTAGAAAAACTAGTGTTATGTGATATGTTGGTAAACAACATAAAGACAAAGACTACAATATATTTGTTGTTGAAATCCTTAACACTTTTCAGCTCTAAAAAAGAATGAGGCAAGGATGCATCCCTAAGCATTCAACACAGATTTTAAAAGTTTTTAGTTTGTGCAAAAATTAGTAAAATATCAGGAAACACAATTCTCCTTTCCTATAGTTGATAAGAAAATTTGAGTCTCTACCAAACTGACTTGAAAGATTAATAAAAAAATTTGACAAGACAACTGACAAAAGATAAATGTACAAAATAAAATTTTAATATTGGCAATATATAAGAAATATAAATAGATTGAGAAGGCTGTTCACAATGAAAATCATCTAAAAACAAACTCAAAGACTGTATAAATTTTAATGATGAAAATTATAAAAAATTTACAGGATACGGAAAATGACCTAAATAAGTTTCATATACTGAATTTTTTAAAAAAGATTTAGTGCTGTATCAATAAAGTCTTTCCAAATTGCTAGATAAATTTAATGTGATTCCACTTAGCATACTACCAGGCAGAATTGTTGAGGGTCTTTCTGGGGGTGGGAGGTGGGAAAGCACAGGAGACCAATAAAAATAATTTTTAAAACAATTTTAAATAAATTTTTAGTTTTGTACTTAGGTATAATTATATACAGTAAATGCGTAAATCTTAAGTTACTCCTTGATGAAAGTTTACATATACATACACCTGTATAACCATAACCAAAATGAAAATATAAAAAAATTTCCAGAACTGAAACAGGCCACCTCATGTTCCATTCCAGGCAGTAACCATCACAAATGTCAACAGTTTAACTATTATTCCTTTACAGTAGATATGTTTTTAAAATTCATATAATACTGTGCTTTGTGTTTGATTTCTTCCAGCCAATGTTTTATCAGTGAGATTCAGTCATGTTATAGTATGTGTTATCAGTAGTTCCGTGTTTGTACTGCTGGATAGTATTTCATTGTATTAATATAGCATATTTTATAACCCATTTTACTACTGATGTACATGAGCGTCGTTTCCATTTTAGGGCTATCACAAATAAAATTGTTATGACCATACCTGTACACATTGTCTGACATAAACATTTTTTCTGCAGTATATATACCTAGTAGCAGACTTATTAACAAACAGAATACATATATATTGAGGGCCAGTACACAATGTCATCCAATTTTCCAAAACAGATGTATTAAATTATACATCCTCCAGCAATGTATGACATTAGGTGCTCCACATCCTCACCAATACCAGGTGTTGTCAGCCCTTTTATTTTAACCCATTCTGCTGGAGCGTACCCCTTTCCCTTCTTTAATGATCTCTTCTGAGGAGCAATCGTATTTCCTTCTCTAATATGAAAGGGGGACTTTATCATTAACTGCTGATGTATATAACACTGTTTCTCTGTCTCATCACATTAGTGTCTGGAAGATTTTGTTTTAAAAGTACAAAGAAAATACAACGGTGGTAGGAGAGGCTAAAAAGAAAAAGAAAGAACAGCATGGTATCTGTTCAGGGTTCACTTCTGTTGCATAATGTGTTCAGGCCCTCTTGGCTAAAAATGGTGGTGAGGCCTAAGAATGGATAGAGCAGGTTAACAATGACTTTGAGACTCAGGAGCAAAGCAGAAATGCTTTGTGACCCAGGTAATGAAGTATGGCACAAAGCAGAGAAGGAAGCCATTTCCCCACTTCTATATGGGGCCCAGCATTGTGAACACACTCTGAACATGGTGACCAAATTTTTCTTTAGCTCCCAAAGCACAAATATTAATTTATAATCCCACCAGTTGTATATGAAGAGCACAAAACATTCTGAATAAATAAGGCTAATGAGGAGGGACTTGCATTAGAAATATTAAAATAATACAAAAATACTGAAAACAATATAGATTGAAAGCAATGTAGGCCTAGAAAAGTAATACAAGACAGTAGAGCATAGAAACAGATCCAGGTATATTTAAAACAAGCTATAACAGAGGAGATATTTCAATTTTAGATGGAAAAGGGTGGTTTATTTAATAAATAATACTGATATAATTGGTTATTCACCTGGAAGGAAACAAAGTTATACCTTTTAAAAGTTATCAGAGACGTGTAGGGGCAAAGGAATCTAAACAACTAATACAATACCGTAGTGAAGAATTCAATACAGAATGTATTTATTATTTATTTACCCATTCAACCATTCTGTATCTTTTGATTAGAGAACTTAGTGAATTTACATTTAAAGTAACTACTGATAGGTATGTGCTTATTGCCATTTTGTTAATTGTTTTCAAGCTGTTTTTGTAGTTCCTCTCTATTCCTTTCTTCTTCTCTTGCAACAAATGAAAATGGCAATGTAACATACCAAAATTTATGGGATGCAGCAAAAGCAGTTCTAAGAGAGAAGTTCACTGTGATAAATACCTACCTCAAGAAACAAGAAAAATCTCAAATAAACAACCTAATTTTACATCTCAAGGAACTTAAAAAAAAAAGAACAAATGAAGCCCAAAGTTAGTGGCAGGAAGGAAATAATAACGATTAGAGCAGAAATAAATGAAACAGAGACTAAAAAGCCAACAGAAAAGATCAATGAAACTAAAAGCTGGTTCTTTGAAAAAATAAACAAAATTGACAAACCTTTACCTAGACTCATCAAGAAAAAGAGAACTCAAAAAAATAAAATCAGGGCTTCCCTGTTGGCACAGTGGTTGAGAGTCCGCCTGCCGATGCAGGGGACGCGGGTTGGTGCCCCGGTCCGGGATGATCCCACATGCCGCGGAGCCGCTGGGCCTGTGAGCCGTGGCCGCTGAGCCTGCACGTCCGGAGCCGGTGCTCCGCAACAGTAGAGAGGCCGCAGCAGTGAGAGGTCCACCGCAAAAAAAATAAATAAAATAAAATAAAATAAAATCAGAAATGAAAGAGAAGTTACAACTGATTCCATAAAAATGCAAAGGGTCATAAGAGACTACTATGAACAATCATATGCCAACAAATTGGACAACCTAGGAAAAAAATGAGTAAATTCCTAGAAACATACAACCTAGTAATACTATATCATGATGAAATGGAAAATCTAAACTGACCCCAATTACTAGCAAAGATTTTGAATCAGTAATTAAAAACCTCCCAACAAACAAAAGTCCAGGACCAGAAGGCTTCACTGGTGACTTCTAACAAACATTCTAAGAATTAATGCCAGTCCTTCTCAAACTCTTTCAAAAAAAGGAAGAGAGTGGAAATCTTCCAAACACATTTTATGAGGCCAGTACTACCCTGATACCAAAACCAGAAAAAAAATGCCACAAGAAAAGGCCAATATTCCTGATAAACATAGATGCAAAAATCCTCAACAAATATTAGCAAATCAAATTCAACGATGCATTAATAGGATCATATACCATGACTGAGCAGGATTTAGTCCTGTGATGCAAGGATGGTTCAAGATGCAAAAATAAATGTGATACACATTAACAGAATAAAAGATAAAAACTGCATGATCATATCAATAAGTGCAGGAAAAGCTTCTGACACAATACAGTATTCATTTATGACAAAAACTCTAAAACAAACTGGGTATAGAAGGAACAAACCTCAACACAATAAAGGCCATATATAACGCCCACAGCCAACATTACTCAATAGTGTAAGGCTGAAAAGATTTTCTCTAAGATCAGGAAAGACCAGAGTGAACAAACACTCTCATCACTCCTAGTCAACATAATACTAGAAGTCCTAGCCAGAGCAATCAGTCAAGAAAAATAAAAGGTATCCAAATAGAAAAGGAAGAAGTAAAACTTTTTTTTTCAGATGATATGACCTTCCATACAGAAAATCTTAAAGACTCCATCAAAAAACTGTTAGAAAAAATAAACTTATTAAGTTACAGGATACAAAATCAACATACAGAAAACAGTTGCATTTCTATACTACATAAAATTGCATTTCTATATTACATCAAATTTAATAAATCACTAAATTTAATAGCAAAAAATCCAATTTAAAAGTTGGCAGAGAAACTGAATAGTTTTCCAAAGAAGGAATACAACTGGCCAAGAAATACGTGAAAAGACGCTCAACATCACTAATCATCAGGAAAATGTAAATCAAAACCACAATGAGATATTAATGTCACACCTGTTTGGAACAGCTATTAAAAAGATAAGAGATAACAAGTGTTGGTGAGGGTGTGCATTGCTGGTGGGAATGCCAACTGGTACAGCCACTATGTAACACAGTACAGATGTTCCTCAAAAAATTAAAAAATAGAACTACCATATGATCCAGAAATCCCACTTCTGGGTATATATGCAGAGGAATTAAAATCAGGATTTTATTAAAATATCTGCACTTCCATGTTCACTGCATTCACAATAGCCAAAATATGGAAACAACCTCAGTGTCTGTTAAAAGATGAATGGATAAGGAAAATGTGGTGTGTGTGTATATATATATATATATATATATATATATATATATATACACACACACACATATATATATATACACACACACAATGGAATACTAATTCGTCCATGAGAAAGAAGGAAATCCTGCCACTTGCAACAACTTGAATGAACCTTGAAGGCACTGTACTAGGTGAAGTAAGTCAGAGAAAGACAAATACTATATGATAACACTTATATGTGGAATCTAAAAAAAAAGCCAAACTCAGAGAAATAGACACAGAGTAGTATTTACCAGGGCTTGAGGGTAAGGGAAATGGTGAGAAGTTGGTCAAAGGGTACAAACTTCCAGTTGAAAGATTAACAAGTTCTGGGGATACAACATACAGAACAGTGACTATAGCTAATAATACTGTATTATATACTTGAATGTTGCTAAAAGAGTACATCTTAAATGTTCTCACCAGAAAAAACAAATGGTAATAATGTGAAGGGATGGAGATGTCAGTTAAAGCTATGGTGGTAATTATTTTGCAACATGCAAATGTATCAAATCAACACACTGTACACCTTAAACTTACACAATCTTATAGTCAATTTTATCTCAATAAAGGTAGAGGAAATAAAAAAGAAAAAACTGCCCATCTAGAATTTTGTTATCTGGCCAAAAGGTATCTTTCAAGTAAAAGCAACATAAAAACTTTTCAAAGAAAACTAAAACAAAACCAAGCAGATAGACTAATAAACACTCCTCTTGAAAGAAAACTACCCAGACTGAATAAAAATCAATCACATGATATTTACAAGAAACACACTTTAAATATAATAGCACAGATAGGTTGCACTAAAAGGGAGAAAAAATGTATACCATGCAAACATTAACTATAAAAAAAGCTGTTATGACTATGTTTACAGCAGACAAATCAAAACAAGGAATTACAAACATAAAAAAAAAACATACTTTATGGGACTTCCTGGTGGCGCAGTGGTTAAGAATCTGCCTGCCAATGCAGGGGACACGGGTTTGAGCCCGATCTGGGAAGATCCCACATGCCACGGAGCAACTAAGCCCGTGTGCCACAACTACTGAGCCTGTGCTCTAGGGCTCACGAGCCATGACTACTGAAGCCCGCACCAGCCCACACCTAGAGCCCATGCTCCACAAGAGAAGCCACCTCAATGAGAAGCCCACACATCACAAGGAAGAGTAGCCCCCGCTCACTGCAACTAGAGAAAGTCCACGCACACCAACGAAGACCCAATGCAGCCATAAATAAATAAATAAATTTAAATAATAAATAAATAAATGTCAGTGTTTACATTATTAAAAAAACATACTTTATAATAATAAAGTGCTACATTCATCAGAAAGATAAAACAATTATAATTTTTTACATACCAAATAACAAGAGTCCCAAAATACATAAAGCAAAAAACTGAACTGAAAGTAAAAATATGCAAATCGATAACCACAGTTGAGATTTTTACTGCATGTCTATTGGTAACTGATAAAAGAAGCAAACACACAAAAAATAGCAAACATACAGAAGATTTGAACAGCACTGCTAATAAACATGACCTAATGAACATGTGTAATTACAACACCAACAATTAGAGAATACACATTCATTTTAGGTACACACTGAACATTCACCAAAAGATCAAAAAGCAAGTCTTTATGAGTTTTTAAGGATGGAAAAAACACAGGGCACATTCTCGGACCATTTTAGATTTAAATTAGACATCAGTAACAAAAACGTTACCTAAAATATCCCCAAATGTTTTGGTAATTAGGGAATATTTTGAAGTGACTGATAATGAAAATACAACGTATCAAAATTTGTAGAATGCAGGTAAAATAGTGCTTAGAGGGAAATTTATAGCTTCACATACTTTATAATAAAAGAAGTTCTAAATCAATGATTTAAGCTCCCACCTTAAGAAACACACATTACATTTAAATGTTGGTTGTCCTCAATTAGGGAGCAGGGAAAGATATTACTCCAAGATTACAAGAAGAAACATTTCTAATAACATATCCACAGCCTCTCAAAGAGGTCATATAGCCTTAGAACATCTAAAATACGAGGTACAGTCACACAGTCATTCTGGGACCTAAGCTGACAGAGGCTCTATTATCCTCTCTAAGAGGTTTCTAAGGTTGATCCTGAAAAGTCAATATCCAGCTGATGAAGAAGTAAACACAGAAAAGCATGGCAGATTTTTGTAATTCAGCTTTGGAAGTAGTACATATCACTCTCTCTAATACTTCATTGGCTAAAACTTGTAAACTAGCCACATCTAGATAGAAGGGGAGCAGAGGGCTTCCCTGGTGGCGCAGTGGTTGAGAGTCCGCCTGCCAATGCAGGGGACACAGGTTCGTGCTCCGGTCTGGGAAGATCCCACATGCCGCGGAGCGGCTGGGCCCGTGAGCCATGGCCGCTGAGCCTGCACGTCCGGAGCCTGTGCTCCACAACGGGAGAGGCCACAACAGTGAGAGGTCCGCATACCGCAAAAAAAAAAAAAAAAAAAGGTGGGGGAGCAGAAACATGAAGTCTGTTTTGGCCAGTACCCTCCTGGAACTTTCTCCACGATGAAAAAAGAAAAATAAATTTTTGATAAGTGGCCAGTCATCTCTGCCAAAATCTGCCCCTGTGGCTATAAATATTTATATGCAGCCTTCTTCCTACACAGAAATAATACTCACCTGCATGGATACTGTAAGTACTGTTTACTGGGGCAAAAATACTATCAATTTAAATGTCTATAAAAGAAGGTTTCACCAAACTAGAATAAAATGTAACTATACAAATGAGCTGTACTGATACGTTAGCACTAATGATACAGTAAGTTATTTGTGACATATTAATTAAAAAGAGAAACATATGATTCTTTTAAAGTAAATGGTATCACACACATGCATTTATAGTAGCATACAAACAGATATACAAAAATTCAAACTGTGACACTGACAGGCTTGCCCTTGATTCATTCCAAGAAGTTTAAATCTAAGACTTTACTAAAATGAAAATCTCTGAGAACTTAGCCACAGATCCTTAAAGGGAAACCATAAGCCAGCATCTGAATCACAGATAACAGTCAAATGATAAATATCATGACATTTGCTATATGATTTTATCATATTACAGTATAAGAAGAAATTTGTAGTTGTTAGAAGTATAATATTTTTAAAACTGAGAAAGAAAAACTAAAGAGAAAACAAAAGAAAATGTCAAGGATAAGAAGAGGAAATAGAAATATGTGAAAAAGAACAGTCAATGTCGTGGTTAAAAATGAGTTTTAAATCTGCCTCTAAGCTTCTTATAAACTAAACCTAAAAAAAAGATAATCAATTCAATATGGATATCTACACAGTACACTGAGTGCACATTCTTCAAACTCTATTAGATAAATATACTTCTTTTGGCAGACCATTTGATAGGACCTCGGTTAAACAGACAAGGTCATAGAGAATTAGTATTCTATATTGTTGCTTAAGAGTAGGTTCATTTGCTTTGGAGAAATACAAGCAGATGGCAATATAGTTACTTCATAAACTAAAGACCCTAACTAGGAATCTTAAATGAATAAAGGGCCCTCCCTCTTCCCAACCAAGAATCACTATATAATAAATTAATATTTAGATGATTTTTTTCACCATAGCCCTTAGTAATATCATATACATGTTTTCTGTGAATGCAAATAAAAAAATAAATACTACATAGGTAGACTAAGAGTTCTTTATTACTCCATGAAACTAGACTGTTATTTTACCCTCAGATATGAGCTAAAATGTTCTTGGTTTTCAGAGTTCTCTAAAGGCTGCTTTTTCTTCTTGTTGATTTTTGTGTTTTAACTAACTGCAGTTTCTGGCCAATCTGATCATATCACTGTCCTTTTACACAACTGTATTATCGCCTAAACTTAGAGAATTTGTTTTTAAGCTCAGATAAATGGTGTGACATCACATGACAGGCCAGATTTTATTCCAGAGTTACGAATGGAATCACAGATTGTAATATCATTTAAATGCCATTTTCAGAAAAATAACTCCCATTTCATACTTTTACTTGATGCTAATCTTAGTTTTGTTTTTCTTTTGTTTTGTATTATTCAGACTGTGAAACAGAAAGCTTCTGTCAACAAGTATACTTTTCAGTTTAATCTGATAACCTAACTAGGTCTGAAGCTGAGTACTGTAATAGTGATGTCTAAATAAATTGGTACAGATAAATTAAAATGACATTTTAAATATCAATTCTCTTAATGTAAAGTTTTTATATTCTTGGCCTCAGAGGAATTGCAGGGGACTATTACAATAAGCTGAGTTGCCTCCTACTCCTAAGCCTGGGAAAACATTATCCAATTAACAGAACTGTTGGTTAGTGTGATACAGGAATGGAGACCATGTCAACACCTATTATATATGAATTTGTGCCAGTGGAGGGATCCTAATAATTTGGATTTGACCACCCAAACTGAAAAGAGCCTTAAGAAGTCAAAGCAAAATAATATGCCTAAAAGACTCAGCAATCAAGAAGGAGAAAAGAAAAAGTAAATTGGGTATATATGAAACAGATGGGAGATTTAAAGCATAAAAAGACTTTCTGGAAGTCTAAAAAAAAAAGACTATCAAATTTAAATATTCATTGGATCAACCTAAGAATAATCACTATAGAGAATGAATTTAACATCCTGGAAGTTGAATGGGGAAAAAAATCTCAACACAAAATAAAAATACAGAAATGGAATTCATGAGGTAAGGGATAAAAGATTGGTAGATATAGCTAAGACTAACAAGTACAGGTGTTTGAGATGGGGAAAAAAGAGAATACAATTAAAGTGATCATTTTAAGAGGAAAAACCACCTGAACAGTGAAAGATTTACATCTGTACATTAACATAGCTTATCTAGTTGTTGCCAGAATTAATGGGAAAATGACACATATAAGCAAGTCAAGATAAAATTCATAAATTCCAAGGAAAAAGAGAAAATCTCATAAATGTCAGGACCAACAGTTAAAGTCAGATAATCTATACAAACTCCACCTCTACATACAGAGCATCCAATCTGCATTCAATGCCTCTCTCTTAAGAAAGCAAATAGCTGCCAACACCAGACATTTAAGGAAAGCCTCTTCATCAGTTATCAATTTACTGTGCCTTGGCTCCAAAGCTACTCTTCAGTATCTGCTCTATAATAATGAATGGGACTTTATAAGCATTTCTCTTTCACAGTAAGCACTATTTAAGCTTTATTAGCATAGAGCTCTGGAAGGACACTGCAGAAGGAAAGGGGTTTTCTCTTCCTGATTTTGGTATGTCAGAGTCTAGCTTTTCTTGCTCTTGCTACATAGTCCAATAGCAGCAAGTGCATAAAAGGAAATCCAGTGGTGTTTGTCCCAGGCTCACGCCAAGAGTATGCAGTCCTTTGGCAACCTTGTACTCCAGCCTGGGATTAGTGATTACCCTCCTAATGCAGCCCTACTGACATAGACACTGGCAGGCTTCAGGTCTCATGCTGGCAGCAGTGCTGCATCTTTCTCTGTACAACTGTCTACCATGCTGAACATGACTGTACCTCAGAATATTGTTTCCTGCTGCCCAGAAACTGTGAACCAGCTCTGGTTAAGGCAATCCAGTGAACTTCTCTGTCATTCAGCAGGCTGTAACTCCACTTTCTCCAACAAGGTCTGAACCCCCGCCTGGGGAAGGGAACCCCTCTCTTCCAAGGCTGTCTTTCCTTGAGAAATCTCCTTCAGCCCTAGAAGATTTAGTGTTATTTTTACATCTTTATAGTTAACTCTTCTATCATAGTTTAGCAATTATGTATAATGCATTTTACCAATTCAAATTACTCTGTAGTTTCGACTCCTGACTGAATCCAGACTGGTACAGAATTAGTCCCAGGAGTGGTTCCAAATGATAAACCAGTAAAGATAAGATTTGGGGACTGGTTTGGTCACGCCCTTGGGATTAAGCACAGGGCTGAGCTGCTCGCCAAGGAAATGGGATGCTAGTAATCTATGGCATACAGTAGTTTCAGAACAGTGAAGCTAACACCTGTGGTACACTGTGATGAAGTGTCAACTCAAGCACATGCCTTGGGAACTTAAGTGGCTGCTATGTTTGCTATTACAGCAGTAGTGAGAACTGTGAGGACAGCAGTATGAGATAGATACTTTTGTGTACAATTGAGCACTTAGAAAATGACAAGCTCAAGTCCATTAACTCTCAGCTTAAGTCACAGTGTGAGAACCAGAGAGCTTCCATGATTCCCCTGGAAGAATCTCTTCTTTCTTATACGTATGGGGCTGATATTGCCGAAGGTCAAGCTAAAAATTTAATTGTGAAGGTTGCTGAATTACAAAAACAGCTGAATTCAATCTCATCAAGTTTCTCATTTGAAAATTAAAACCTTGATCGGGAAAGACTGAGATCCTGAAATTAGAATGGAGATATCTAGTTGGTCTTAGATGAAACTAACAATTTTGACCTCTTTCCCACTCCCTTAGCCCCTCACCACTAATTGTGAGCCTTCCACACCAGTGGAAGTAGCTTGCTTTCCAGCATCTAAGAACACTAGCCTCCCATGGCTTGAAAACCTTCTGATGATCTCACATGGGCAGATGCCTTGAAGGGGGTTGCTCATTCTCCTGAAGACCCACCACAATCAACTCCTTTTGCCATTAGATCCGTAACTAGGGTCAAATCTCAGCATGCTCCAGGGGGACAGGTACACACTATGACCCAAGAGGAAATAGCTTACATACCCAACAGAAATTGGAGAACCATGTGTGGAGTAGATTCCTGAAGTATTTGACCAAAGAGAATGAAATATAATGCTACATCAGGGCAAATTAATTGACATGGGTGCACTCAGTAGAGGTAACAGATTTACTACATTAGTCCATGTACCTGAAAATGGCTCTAATTATTAATTATCTAGTTGGTGCACTAAAAGTTGGATTTAAAGGCTGAGATGCCAGAGCTTTCCTGGCACTGATATGGATGGAGGGAGGAAAGAATCTAATGATTTAGGGAATTGGACTGGATTTATCACGTGAGAATTTCATACTGCTATTCCTCAACTATGTTATACAAAAGGGCCCAGAAAGCAATTAGTGAAGGGAGGAGCTACATCTCCCATTCTTACAAAGGTCTGTGGTTACTCTCCTTTGTGAGCCTGGTATGAGTGTAGGGGATGTGGTCATTAAGAAGATCATCAATGGAGATGACGACAGCCAAGCTAATACAGCCCAAGTGGCTATACTTAATCGTCAAAGACAAGGTGGGTTCATTACCTGTAAGGGGAGGCAGGGATGTACTTGTCACCAGAATGATTTGGCCCACAGAAATTTTTGATAGCAGCTAACTGATTACAGTGCCCCTGGGAACAAAACAGGTGGGCAGCCTAGTAGAATACTGTTTAATTTATATAACAGGAAAAACTCTAGGTCTGGTAGCCAGAAGTCTAACTTTGTCTCCAACACATTGGAGAGTTATAGCCTTCTCACCAGTTACTAAACCTGGGTTAGCTCACAGATCCAGAGTCAGTTGAACAAAGTGGAAACCAGGTCCCTTGAAAAAGGAGCCTGCACAGCTATTGCAAGTCACACCATACACCTCTAATTCTTCCCCAGAGACTTGCAGCCATTAATCAGAGGTACTACGTACTGTAAAAAGGAAACACTCACTCTCATTAATAGACACTGTCTCTGAATCGCCCTTATTTCCTGGCACTGAGGTCCACAAGTTAAATTAGAGGCTTATGGTGATACATGATACATGGGTCAGGTGATACATGGGGTTTTAACTCCAGTCTGACTGAAAGTGAGCCCAAATGGTCCAGGGACTCACCCTGTGGTTATTTCCCTGGTTGCTGAATAGATACTTGGAAGAGAGATACCTGGCAACTGAAAGGACCCCACATTAACTTTCTGACCCGTGGGATAAGAGGCATTATGGTAGGAATGTCTAAAGCAAAGTTCATGGAACTTCCTCTCCTTACCAAGATAATAAACTAGAAGCAATACTACATCCCCAGGGGAATTACAGAATTTAATCAAAGACCTCAAAGAGGCAAAGGCAGTGAAACCTATCATACCCCTATTAAACTCACCAGTTTGTCCAACAGAGAAGTCAGATGGATCCTGGAGAACAACTATGAATCATCATAAGCTTAATCACGTGGTGACCTTCACGGCAGTTGCAGACCCTGGCACTTGATAAGCAGCTACTAACCTGGCTAATGCCTTTTTCTCCAATTAACAAGGACCACTCAAAGTAAGTTGTTTTTACCTGGAATGGACAAAAGTGTAACTTTCACAGTGTTGCTTCAGCACTACGTTAATTTTCCTGCTTTCTGTCATAAACAGTTGTCTTGGTTATCTACATCTCACAATCTGTGAGAGTCAGGAATCTAGATACAGCTCAACTGAATCTTCTGCTTAGGGTCTCACAGGGCTGCAATCAAGATATTCACTATGCTACATTCTCATTTGGAGGCTCAAATGGGAAAGAATCTACTTCTAAGCTCACTTATGTTGCTGGGAGAATTTCTTTCCTTGCCGTTGGTTGTCGACTGAGGGCCCTGACCTCCTGCTGGCTACTGGCTGGAAACAACTCTCAGGGCCAAGAAGTTCCTTGCTACATGGGCTTCTCCAACATGATCAATTACCTGTCAAGCCAACAAGGAGAATCCTGAGAGCAAACCTGCTAGCAAGATAGTGTCTTGCATAACACAGTGTAATCACAGAATTGCCCTCCCATCACCTGTGCTATAATTGGTGGTTAGAAGAAAGTCACAGGTCTCAACACACTCAAAGGGATGGGTCAAGGACATGAATAGCAGAAGGTGGGGGCCACCAGGGGCAACACCTGAGTCTGACCACCAAAACAGTGCACAGATATCTTGATCATCTTTACAATCCATAAAACATCACACTAGTTCACTATTTTGATGACATGCCCCAACCACCGAATGCCCAAATACTTAACTGAGGTGGCCATGGGGCCCCTAATGTTTTTAGAGAGTTACTGCCCTCTATTTTGTATGTCTTTCTAAGATTTGCTTGTACTTAATACTTTCTGTTCATCATATTCAATTAGCACAATGCTGTCAAAAATAACACTAAATAATTATGTAGAATAAATATCAGAAGAAAAAGCTAAAAGAAATAAAAACATTACTCTGAGGAGCAGGACTGGGAATGGGTAGGGAAAGACATGACCGACTGCAATTTTGGTCACTGTACTCTTTGATTTTTCTAAAAAATCATGTACATATATTACTTAAATAAAATTTGGCTTCTAAAAAGAAGAAAATAAAGATATGGATCAAGAAATACTAGGTGAATAAACAAAAGCAGAAATGCTGAAGTGGCAATATTAACATAAAACTAGCATTTAAGATTAAAAGCAATAAACAGAAAATAGATATTATATAATGGGTAAAAGGCTAAATACTAAAGGCTTTTAAATAAGTGAAATATTTGCTTTAAGTTTGCTTTTTAACTTTTATAATTCTCAAATCCAGTAATTTTTCATATAATTTTTTCCTAATAGTTCTATGACATCATTGTTTATATTTAATTTTCTACTACATTTAGACTTTGGTGCATGATAGGAGTTAAAGTTCTACATTTTTTTCAAGTTGTTAATCAAGTGACAATTATGAAGAGAAAGAAACAGGCACGACACATTTTTTAACAAATTAAATTTTCATATATACGTAGGTCTGTCTGTGTTCAACTGATCCATTTGCCAGTTGAGCCAATCACGTGCATTAAAATTTTCTGTAGCTTTACGTACAGTCTATTAATTGGTAGAGTGAGTCCCTTGTTACTTTTCATTTTCAGAATTTTCTAAGTGTAATTTGTTCTTCTCAATCACTTCAGCAATTTCAAAATCAATCCCTAAGATTTTGAATGATGTTGCATTATATACATAAATGAATTTTAAGACTTTTAAAGGAAATACTAATGAACAATAAATATTTCAGAAAAATACTGATTTACCTCTAATCAAAGAAACAAAATCCTGAGGATTCAAAATTCCACCATTAAAAAATTTTTTTTAACTGAAGTATAGTTGATTTACAATATCGTATGAGTTTCAGGTGTACAGCATAGTGATTCAGTTTTTCTTTTTCAGATTATATTCCATTATAGGTTACTACAAGATATTTGATATAATTCCTTGTGCTATGCAGTAAATCCTTGTTGCTTATCTATTTTATAGACAGTATAATGGTTTGCATCTGTTAGTCGCACACTCCTAATCTGTCCCTCCCCCACTCCTTCTCTCCTTTGGTAACCATAAGTTTGTTTTCTGTCTGTGAATCTGTTTCTGTTTTGTATATAGATTCATTTGTATTATTCTAAAATTTTTATTGAAATACAGTTGATTTACAGTATTACATTAGTTTCAGGTGTACAGCATAGTGATTCAGTATTTTTACAGATAAGTCTCCATTAAAAGTTATTACAAGATAATGGCTATAATTCCCTGTGCTATACAATATATCCTTCTTGCTTATCTATTTTAGACATAGTAGTTTGTATCTCTTAATCCCATAGCTCTACCTTGCCCCTCCCCCCTTGGCAAGCACTAGTTTGTTTTCTATATCTGTGAGTCTGTTTCTGTTTTGCATATACATTCATTTGTATTACTGTTTAGATTCCACATTACAAGTGATATCATACAGTACTGCCTTTCTTTGTCTGACTTATTTCACTAAGCATAATATTCTCTAGGTCCATCCACGCTACTGCAAATGGCAGGATTTCACTTTTTTGTGGCCAAGTAATATTCCACTGTGTATATACACCACATCTTCTTTACCAATTCGTCCATTGGGCATTTGGGTTGCTTTCATATCTTGGCTATTGTAAACACTGCTGCTAAGAACACTGGGGGGCATGTATCTTTTCAAATTAGTGTTTCCATTTTTTCCACATATATACCCAGAAGTGGAATTGCTGGATCATATGGTAGTCCTATTTTTAGTTTTTTAAGGAACTCCATACTGTTCCTCACAGTGGCTGCACCAATTTACATTCCCACCAACAGTGTACAGGGTTTCCTTTTCTCCACATCTCCAAGACTTGTTATTTGTAGACTTTCTGAGGATAGCTACTCTGACTGGTGTGAGGTGATTATTTGTCAGCTATTTACTAAATGTTGAACATATGCATTTTACTGTGGACGGTGGTATAGTGGATACAAAAAGTGCTTGCCATAGTTCCTGATATCCAAAACCATTTAATCTTGGGGGGTTTTTTGGTGGGGGGGGCGGGACAGGGAGGGACACAAGCCTATCATAAGGGGGGACGGGACAGGGAGGGACACAAGCCTATCCTAAGTATCTAGCTAGTATCTCGTATGAGAGGAGTTCCTGCATTAAATGTGACTGGAAGAAGCTGTACATACTTTAAGGAAAGCTAAGGGAGTTTACCTCACATTGAACAGATGTTTTTCAAATAATAGTTAACTTCGACCACCTGTTTTTCGGTAAGCCATCAGCAGGAGCTGATAATGGAAAACTGAAGAGCAAATGTGGTCTGCTACTTCCTAATGATGTCAGATTTTAAGTTAAATTAGTGATTCAAGAGGTTTGTATTTCATGAGCCAGCAAATATAAATATATAATTTGAGAGATACGCAAAGAGTTGCCAACAATTTAATAGTAAAAAAAGAAACAACAAAAAATGAGAAAGAGACACTCATTACATGCCTTTATTTTTCTCTTTTGTGTGAATTAGTGTCAGAGAATATGTGGAAATATTCTGAACTGCTATGCTTCTTTGTATGGTCATACCACTCCCCAGCTAGAAGAGATACTGGTATCAAAAGAAATCAACTAAAAATGTCCAAATGAGTTATTTTTATTTACCTCAGCACTTTATTCTAAGCAGCATCTTCTTATGGTAAGTTCTCTAACACACATTTTAAGAGAACATGATTAATTTGTGGTAAGGGACATTACATATGCCTGGCAAGGTCTTTCTTGGCTCAAAACGTGACCTCTCAGAATCCTTCTCCTTGTAACTTTCTCCAGCCTTAACCTAAATTTTAACATGATGTATTCTAGAATTCCATACAATATCTACAAATACAAAATACAAACACAAAATACAGATTCAAAACCACATTAAGCCTCACTGAAAGGTGAGCTTTGAATTTTATCATAAACCAAGCATGACTAAAATATTTTGTATCACAATACACTGACATAAATCAGCTTCATTTGATTCTCATAAGAAGCCTCATGGGCAGAACATCAATTACTGATAAGGAAATTACAGGTGAAAGATGTTTGGTGACTTTCCCAAGACCATCCCAGCTAAATAATGACAACTCTGTCTTCTAACAGTGCAGTATTTTCCCCACTATTAAATAATAGGGGTCCATTTTAGGTCAATCAAAGCTAAAAACACCTGGACAGCATACACTGAATTTTCAAACCATTTTAAGGCAAGTTTTTTCTGAACCCTGAAGTCAGTAAATCTCTTAAAATGACTATGTAATCTGTATCATCTACAACCATTAAAAAAACAGTTATCCCATTTTTTTCCTGCTCTAAAATACTACACAGTTCTTGGTTTCTTTCTCTTAATTCACTCTTCCACTGATTTTCCTTCCCAACTATTTCCTCTGAAAACATCCTGAACTAGCAGTTCACTGTAAAATTACTCTACACATTAAAACCAATTCACAAAATCTGTCTCTACCTCCTTGGCCCAATCTGAAACTTGGATGTTTTCCCTATGGCCTCAGAATACTACAGTACTTCCTTTTTTGTGCTTTATGATAACTGCCTCTCCTAGCTACTGTCATATCCGAGCCACACTATATCTATCAGCATTCGAAACTCATCAGCCTTTAAGACCCATGCCAGGTGGCTTACCGTCCTACCACCACCTTCCTTTTTGTGATACATTAAGTAGCCTCTACAGTCACCCCTCTCTCCACCCCCAGTCACTGAACTTTGTTTCTTGGTTCAAAGTCTTCCCCTCTACCCCAATCAAGCCATCCAGAGCCATTTCAACAATGTTAATAAAGATATATCTGATATCTTAAGATACACAATTTTTACTTCTGTTGGTCTAAAAGACCATCAATGTTTTTACTTCAGACTCTCCATTCACATCCTAGACATCTAAGAACTATTCCATCTTTGAAATCATTTCCATACTACCTGGAATGATCTCTGTCCATTTAGTACAGAACGTCTTACACTCACACTTTGCCTTTTGAGCCTCATCAAGAACTTCAGTCCTCTAACGTCTTTATCTTGCATTCATTTCTTTACCAATTCTTACAATGTCATTACAATTTATCATATAAACTAGAACACTTAGAGGGTGAAAGAGGGTGCTATTAATAATTATGCTAGAAAAGTCTGTCCTAAATCCTATTATACATCCTTTCAATCTCTTGCCAGGACTCTCAGAGCTGCTTTGTGTTGACGATGGCTTCAACTACTAATAGAAGGTTATTCTGGAATTTCTGCACAAGCAGCAGAAAAGTGGAGTTAAAGTCATCCTAGTTATTTTTTCTCTTCCATTTTACTCTGGGATTCATCAATTCCTTCTGTAATTTATGAAATGACTAAATATCAGAAACATTTTATAAACCGAATAGTTCTAAAAGGATTTCTAAAATAACATCTTTTAAAAAAAAACCTTCCCAGTGCTTAATATAACTGAAGAATAATCTGCTATTGTATGCAGTGTGGGGAAAAGGTGTGAAATGGCTGGTTCTGAATGACCAGGAAGTGATTTCATAGCATACAAATCAAAGATACATGGGTGGATACGATGACATGGATTATTAAGACATAACTGTAGTGAAAATACACCTGTTTTGCTGTTAATGCATGAGTTGTCATAAAGTTGGCAACAACTCTTTCAAAGTACAGAATATTTGTCTCTAATGTGTCTTCTAAAATCAAGATACCTAAATTATGAAATAATGGTGTTTCATAAACAAAGTTAGGCTTGTGGATATTATAGGTAAATGATTTCCTATCATATCGCCCAGAATAACCCTGTCTAGTCCGGTTAATCACACTCTTCTCAGTTAAAATACAGGATATTAGTAAAAATACAGATTAATATTTGTCAGACCTACTTAAAACGGACAGGAAGAAAAGACCTAAGCACAATCAAGTTTAATGTCATAAGACAACAGAGTTCACAAGGAGAAGCTAGAAAGAAACACACCAAGGCACGTATCTCTAAGTGAAGAGTGAAAGATGGAGTTTTAACAGAGAATACGTAGTTTTTAACTTTCTTGAAAATGTGTGTTCACATAGTCCAGAATTTCCACAGCCAGTTAGGAAACATTCATATCCTAGCCCAATGATGCTGCAAACAACACAACATCTATATACACTTTCTAAGACTGTGCATGTCAGATTAGTCTTTGTCTTGTTTCAAGCAATTCAAAACCCTCAAAGGACTATAACTACTGAGAAGGAGTTCCTGGCACAGATCAAAACCTACATTTTTGTTCCTTCTAGTAAACAGTAAATTCACATTTCTAATATCTGGTTACAGGGCTGCAGGAGGAAAATCAAACAATTATATGAAGTTATACTGCTACAAATTTAGTCTTCAATGCCATTAACAATCCTTTTAAATGTCCCAGATCAGTTTTCTCTCTGCACTTATTTTTTTTAAATCAATTCCAAATTTTTTTACCACTCTCCTCATTTCTGTTCATGCTTATCAAAAATTCTAGCATTGACTCCAGGTTAAGAAATCCTGTACTAGATCAAAAGTCCTCACCAGGAGGAAAAGCCTTCTCATCTCAAAGGCTTAGGACCAAAGCCCAGGAAATGATAAGGAATTATATCAACATATATATAGTTTTCTTCAGCAGTTTGGACACAAATCATGAAAAAAAATTTCTGAAGGGTTCTGCTTTATACATGATTAAAGTTAGTGTACAGGGTAAGAAACTGCACAAGCACACTCAATCCAAATTTACTGAGGTGGACAAAAGAAGAAATTCTAAAAAAGTCTCATAGTTCAATATGTCTTTATTCATATAATATTTTCTGTATTTCAATTCTTACTGAAGCTGTAAGTAAGGAATTTTGACCAGAAGCATTAAAATAAGTTAGGTCCTCTCTGTGAAAATAAAGCTAGTAGAAAGCACCATATTCCATATATTCAAATATCTATAAACAATTCATAAACACAAATAAATATGTAAAATAAAGGCTATTTTTCCTTAAAATGACTTCATAAAGTAAACCCATTATATACATAATCTTTTATAAATATTTCACTATCATAATCACAAATACATCAACAGTCATCTCTCTATTTACTTGACATGTCCTAGACCATCTATATAAAATGTGATATACCTGTGGATGATATCTTTGGAAGGTTAGGGGATATCATGAAGACGACTAATAATATCTGAAACACCTATGTTAAAGCCACAAGCTTGACATCAGCAACAACACAAAAAAAAACAACAGCAATGTGTTTACTGAAGCTAAATACATGAAAAATAGCAGGTATCTTTGGATGTAACTGAATATAGGCTGTGGAAATTCCTAGAGTCCCTAACTTCAACTTAGGACTTTAGTTCTAAATAACTTATAAGGAGTTAATGCTCTTATCTTAGCACTAATCAGCAGCTTTTATAATCTCTGTATTGAAGAAATTAAATCAAAATATTTACTGTATACCTTCCCTCTAATTATCTAAAAGTAACCAGAGTATGACAATTACGTGTTCTCCCTTTCACAGTGTATACCAAATTGGGTAACAACTACCCAGCCACTGACTCCATTACCTGGCTCACTGTAGTACTGGTAAGTTTCCATCAATGGAATGTAAACAGGGGGACCAAAAGCGTCTAAGAAGTAGGTAGTGCTCCATTCTCTCTCCCCTTCCAGCCACTGAATGCAAACAACATTGAGGCTCTAAGGGAAAGAGGAGCCAGAAAATGGAAGGAGCATGGATCCTTAAGTCACCATATGAAGGAAAGACACCTACCACTAATTCTTATATTACATATATAAGAATGGTTACATATATGAGAAATTAATGTCTATCATGATATGTCACCAATATCTGAGGTTTATTTTTTACAGTATGTATATTACTCTAACTATGTAGATGCTAGAATTGTTGGGGACAGGTTAAAACATCCACAAATTTCAGAGAGTCATTCTAACTAAACAAAAAATCAAAAACTCACTCTTAATATTAAGCTATCATTTGAGAATTTTCAAATACCTATGAAATGAAAAAAGCAATTTATATCTTCTGCCCTAAAACATTCTGTATATTTTACATATTACTTTTCATTCTAGGAAAATGGGAGATATCAGGACTAAAGCACTTTAAAACATTAGCTTACAGTTAATCACACATGTTATTAGGTTGTTATTAGGTTAAAGCAAGAGTTAAAGAGGGGCTTCCCTGGTGGCGCAGTGGTTGAGAGTCCGCCTGCCAATGCAGGGGACATGGGTTCGCGCCCCGGTCCGGGAAGATCCCACACGCCGCGGAGCGGCTGGGTCCGTGAGCCATGGCCGCTGAGCCTGCGCGTCCGGAGCTGTGCTCCGCAGCGGGAGAGGCCACAACAGTGAGAGGCCCGTGTAACGCAAAAAAAAAAAAAAAAAAAAAATTCACCTACACAAATCTTAGGGGAGAACTCCTCTGCATTTGATACCTTGAGATTTGGCATCTAACTCATTTGTAAGTTGGGGACTAGAAGAAATCAATGTCCTATAAAAGTTCATACTTTTCTTTAACATCAGAACACAGTTTCCTCCCTAAAAGAGAGAGAATGACTAATCACAGACTATCCCGCTAAGATACCTATGTCTTTCCCAATCATAACTTCAATGGACAAAATCAGTTTTACCCACATAGTCACCTATCAAAAGCAAACAGGAGACCAAACTGTGCTATTAAGTATACTTCATTTATAGGCTGAATCCAATCCCTCATTCACATAAGTTATTATTATCAGTACATTAAGACCAAACGGAGTTTTCTTAGCATTAATCAACAGTTTATAATAGTATATTAACAGATCATTTGATTAGTATGGAGAATTTCCTTTCCCTTCGATGATTAGCAAGTCTATGAAGGGAAGGGTCAGGCAAGTTTAGTTCATATTCTATCTCTTGTACCTAACCCAATGCCTGAAACAAGAGCTCTCAATGAATTTTTGTTGAATGAAGCAACTGTAGTCCAACATTTTTAGTTGAAGTCTGGAGGAACAAAATGCAAATGCCAATGGATTATAGAAATTCACTTAAATGCTAACTCATAACTACTAAAGCAACAAATACCAGATTAATAGCTTGAATGTTCCAAAATTCAACATATAGTCAGTGTCATGCACCTAGAAATCAAAATGTCCAAACCAAATTATTCCCATACCCATCTACTAACACCTATACTCTTAAAAATTTCCTTTCAGTGAATATCCCCAAGTCAAACAACTAGGAATTATCTTAGATTCTGTCCTCTTTCTCATCCTTCAGAAGCATCCTACAGCCTTAATATTTATAGAATCGGTCACTTCCTCTTCCTTTTCACCCTCACTGACACTATAAATGCAAACTCATTACTTCCCAACTGGATCACTGGAAGGGGAGAGAAAAAAAAAAAAAAAGTCTCCTAATTGGTCTTTCTTCCAGCCCTACACACCCCAAATCACTACCTGTACTGCTTCCAGAAAGGTATTTCTAAAAACGCTAAGTATGATGTTATTTTCTTTCAAAAATGCCACCAATTTCAAAAAAAGCCAAAACGTTCAATGTTCAGAATCTAGCTTCTCTCAGCTCTATTTTTACTGGACATCTATGCCCTCTTTGTAGGGGTAGAGATTTCATTTTTGCATGACCTGTTTCTGCTATAAGATGTGCCCTCTGCTACTGCCTAGCTAACTCCTACTCATCTTTCAAGTCTCAGGTCAAGTTTTAGCTATACAGGCAAACCTTCCACAACCCTGTCCTCTAGACGTGCCCAAGTGAATTTTCAGAGTTTTCAAGCCACTCAGTATATCTGTTTTATTAAAGTATTCTGTAACACCTGTTTCCCATGAGGGCAAAACTGTGGTTGTTTTTCTGTACATTGAGGAACTATCTAGCACAGCATCTGATTACAGGAGGTATGTAACAAGTATCTATTAAGCTAGTAAAACTGATTCTTTACAATTCTGATAAGGAGAAAAGACTTAAAAGAGAAAACGGTCATAAATAGTTGTAGGAATCAAAGGTTTCTCGAATGCTGGAGAAATAAAAGCAGCCAGGTTCTTTAACACAAATGTTATCAAAGCCTTCACATTTCACACTTCTCCAAAGGGGAAGGGATACGGTCATTTTCCAAATATATGGACATTATAAGCCCTCCTTTTGGGGGGCATTTCCGAAATGCTATCCATTTTTATTTCAAAAAATAAAATAAACAAGATAGACAAGAAGGTATCCAGCTTCAACAACATTTAATACTTTACAGCCATATTTGTTTCTTTCTGCTTCTTTTTCAGTAACTGCTGTAGTACCCCACATACACCCATCTGATCCCATTCTCCTTCTCCTATCTCCTCAGTAAGTAACCAATAATATAAACTTGATGTTAAATAAACTTAGATATGTGTTTACATAAGCAGTACAATATACTATGTATCATTATGTAGCTTGCTTTGTCCCTTAAAATCCATTTCTGAAATTTATCTATAATGGTACCTAGAGCTCTAGCTCACTCATTTGAAGTGTTTGAATATACCACATTTTATTTATCAATTGCCCCGTTCATAGACATTTTTTACTTCCTTTTCTTCTCTTTGCTATTACAAAGTAGCAATAAAAATTCCTGTATTTGCCTCATTTATAAAAATACACAAAAATTTCTCTAAAGGTTACAACTAGGAATTGAATTCCCTTTCTTCAAAGTATCTCAGTTAAAAAAAGAAAGACATAAAAAAGAGAAAAAGGTGTTGCCCACCGTGTAGGCACTCATTAAATATTTGCTAAATGAATGAAAAATAGGTCATTCAACTTTTCTTAATACTGTCAAATTTTTCTCCAAAGGGGTTACACAGATTTGTACTCCCACTTGTTGTTATTCTACATCCTTATTGACTCTCACTATCTTCCAGACATTTTTATGTCACTCAATATGAAGAGTATGAAACAGAATTTTATTCTATTCCACTCAAAATTGTATTCATTTTTCCTTACTATTTTCTTACATGGGCTATTGTTTCCTCTAACACGTTCAGAATGCTGATTTTTTTTTTTTTTTTTAGTGTTTATTTTCTCTCTAGGAGTTCTGCTGATCACTCATTAGTTCTAATACCCTAGTTTATGTTGAAATTCCTACATAGACAATTGTATATTCTGCAAATACGGAAAATGTTGTATTTTCCTTTTCAATTGTTATACTCTAGTGCTTTTTCCTGGGAATTCATCTAAATTTCCCTTTTTAAAATGCCGCGATGTGAGGGACTTCCCTGGTGGCGCAGTGGTTAAGAATTCACCTGCCAATGCAGGGGACGGTCTGGGAGGATCCCACATGCCGCGGAGCAACTAAGCCTGTGCGCCACAACTACTGAGCCTGCGCTCTAGAGCCCGCAAGCCACAACTATGGAGCCCAAGTGCCACAACTACTGAAGTTCATGTGCCTAGAGCCCATGCTCTACAACAAAGAGAAGCCACTGCAATGAGAAGCCCGTGCACCACAACAAAGAGTAGCCCCCGCTTGCCACAACTAGAGAAACCCCACACGTAGCAACGAAGACCCAATGCAGCCAAAAATAAAAAATTAAAAAGTGCCGTGATGTGAGCTATAAGGTTTTTGTGTGATAACTTTATCTAAGGAGCTTCTCTCTTGTTCGTTTATTCATGAAGAGTTATTGTTCATTATGAATATCAGCTATATTTTATCAAATGATTTTTCTAAACATTCTATATCAATTTCCCCCCAGGATTATCTGCTATGTAACAGTAAAATATTTTCTAACATTGAGCCACCCTTGCATTCCTAAGATAAAACCTCTAAGTCTTAAAAATGTACTGAACTGAAATTGCCAATATTTTGAATTAGTTGACCGTTTCTACCATTTCTTTTTCTATTTAATTTCCATTTCTACTTTTATTATGCCTTTCTTCCTAATTACTTTAGTTTTCCTATTTTTCTTTCTCTAAGTTTGTACTACTTTTGCTAATAGTAATACATTTAAGACTGTATATTTATTCAAGTAGTGCTTTAGCTGGCCTCAATTTTTCACTAACATTACTTTCACTAACATTCACATTTCAACTCTGTTTATTTCCTCTTTACCACATGAATTATTTAAAAGCGCCTTTCCAGACTTGTGAGTATAATGTAGTGTAGAAGGGGAATTTATTTTGTGTGTTTCAACCTTATTGCACTGTAGTCAGAGAAAAGGGTCAAGCATTCTTTAATGAAATATTTCAAGACTTTCTTTCAGTCCTCAATATTTTACAGTTATACTATACAGGCATCCCTTAAGACATATTGCAGGTTTGGTTTCAGACCACCGCAATAGAGCAAACATTGCAATACAGAGAGTCACATGAATTTCTGGTTTCCCAGTGCATATAAAAGTTATGTTTACACTATACTATAGTCTCTTAAGTGTGCAATAACATTATGCCTAAAAAAACACTGTACATACCTTAATTAAAAAATAATGCTGTTGGAAAAATGGTGCTGATAGACTTGTTTGTCGAAGGGTTGCCACAAACCTTCAATTTGTAAAAAATGCAGTATCTGTGAAGTGCAGGAAAAAACAAAAAACACAAGGAATGCCTGTACTATTACTAGCTGTGTGATGATTTTCACTTATCTTGTTGACTCCTGAGAACGAACTCTAGATCCAAGGAAATGTGACTGTAAATTTCTACAAAACTACCTCTTCAAAAACTATGTCTCTACTATTCCCTCAGGATTCTTCCCCTGCATATTTTGGAACCCTTTCAATCCACACCAAAGTCACTCAACTGCTCTTTCATATTTACTTTTTTATTTCTCTGGGCTACATTCTAAATGAATTCCTAATGAATGCCAATTCCTCAATTCTCCCTTTGATGGCATCTAATGTAGCTTTTTATCCTCAGTAAAACCAATTTACTAAGTTTATTTCCTATTTGGTATTAGATAGAATTTCTTCTTTCATCTCTCTAGAATCTTAAATATACTTATTTCTTTTATTATTCATCCCTCCTTAGCCAATGATTTTGTGATTATCTCTGCTCATTCTACTCACTCCACTGCACAACTAGATCATATAGTGGACTTAGAAAGAACTTCCTGGTCTAAGATGATACAGGGGATTTTTACAGACCCAGTCTCCAACCAAGAAAGTAGCCATTTTAATTCAGGACCTGGTTATAAGGACTATGTCTGTCCTCTCCCTTCCTTCAGCCCATGATTTTCTAAAAGTGGGGTTTTAGTATAAGTTATTACCCAAACTAGGACCCTCTTGAGTATTAAAGGAGTCTCTACTAATAACTACATGGATGATAAGCATAAACTAGAGTCTGAAGGGTAACCTGAGATATACAATCCCCCTAATCATAAGCCTTAGCCTATGCAGCAGTTCTCAGCAGCTTTCTTCAGTCTCCTTTACAAGTATGGAGTCACGTGTTAGGCCCTGGCTTCATGTAGTTTAAGCCTAACTCTATTCCTCTACCCTTCATGAAGCACCTTTCATCTTTTTAACACACAAGAGCCAAACTCTTGGCTACAAGTGCCTGCTTCTGCTACCTTAAGCCCAATCCTGATCACCAGGTAGTTTTTCTTCTATATAAACCACAGAAACATTTAGTTTCTAAATTCATTAATGCCTACCCTCTTTTTAATATTTTATCTTTCATTACTTTATGTTTGAAGTGAAGAGGTAATAAACACTTAAATTAGTGTGCCAGCTTCAATAAAAGACCTGCAACAGAGTATTTTAAACATGCATTCCTTTTGCTCTTTCAGGAATTTATGTTACAAAGGATTCCCACGTGCACATTTCAGAGGGATATATAAGGATATTCAAAGAAGTACTATGTTTAATAGAATAACTACTCTTAAATACTCTTAAACTACTCTTAAATAACTACTCTTAAATACTCTTAAATAGTTATCTTAAATATACTTATATTCTTCTTTAACAATAAAGCAGCCCAAATGAAAACTGGTTAAATAAATCACGGCCCAGCCACATTAGGGAATAGTATATAACTATTTAAAATTATAAGGTTAATTCATGGGAAAAAATGCCTACAACAGAACGCTGAGTAAAAAAAAAAATTACAGAAGTTTGTAGATTAATTTGAATATAGCTAGGAAAGAAAAACATAAAAGAATAATAAAAAATTACAGCAAAGTAGAAAATGCTTAGGGTCAACTTCAATAGAAGAATAGTGAGAAAAAGTTGAAAAAGTGACTTAAAACCAAATTATGCAAGTAGCAGTAGGCTCTGACTACTAATCTTTACCTTTCATAAAACATGAATCCAAAAGAATTTAAGCAGAGAGTAAAGTATGGAAACAGCAACAGGGAAGAGTAATGCGGATGAAGAATATAGAAGATACTGGGCAAAAAAGAAAAAACGTACACTACTCACTAGTGTGTATCAAATACAGATGACTAGATTTTGTTCATATTAAATACTGAAGATTTTGTTCATATTAAGTAAAAGTTGGAAAAATAAAGTTCTGCATGAAAAATGAAAAGCAAAATACTGAAATGCAGTTTTTAAATTTAATTTCCTTCATCTTTCTGCTTGTGTTTCCATGTAAGGGTGGGAGGCAATAAACAGAAATCAAAAATAGTATTTCTGTAGCTTGTTAACAATTTTTCTATTACAGTATAATAAAGAAACTGTCAAGCTTAATGGCTACACGTCACTTAATATATTTTAAAATTATACTTATGTAATCTAAGGTTGTCCATTGTTCTGGGTAACTGGGAATTCAGTATTTCTTTTACTATTTAGCATCATCCCACCACTCCACCTCCTTCCCTTCCCATACAAATTCCAGGATTCTTGAACACATCAATCTGGTAACATACATAAAAAGCAGTAAACACTAAACTCCCTTAAGGAATTCAAAGGGAAATACAGGTTAAAAAATAGAAGGTATTCTAATGAAAACTTGCCTGCTTTTAGGTCTAAAAATAAATCTGTTTCATCAATTACCTAAATTTCAGACTTAAATTGAAAATGAAGTATCAAAAATGAGCAGATATCAAATTAAAAGATTTAACATATAATCATCAGTAATCAAAAAATGCAAATTTAAATAATGAATTACCATCTTTGCCTATGTTGTCAAATAATTCTTAAATATAAAGTATCCAACTGCTAGCTACACTTCTGGTGAAAGCTAAACTAGTACAACTTTTGGAGAGTAAAAATGGTATTATTACCACACAGTTAAGAAATATTCTATAATAAAATAATTTTACCTCTAGTACTTTAAAATGAAAAAATGATGTGGGGAAGTAAATACAAATGATAAGTTTTAAAATAGTGGAAAAAAATGTAAAGAAACACATAATCATGGTTTATCCTTGTAATGAATTAGTAAGAAGCCAATGAATATATGCTCTTCTAAACTATTTAATGGTATTTGTTGAGTCAATGAGGAGAGAGAAAAGAGTAAGAAGGTTATAAAAGATCTCTCTCTCTCTCTCTCTCTCATACACACACACACACACACACACACACACACACACACACACACACACAAATAACCATAAAATATTAACTGTGGTTATTCCTAATTCACTCTTAGGAATGTTTTTTATACCTTTTCTTCTTTCAAATATTCTTCAATACACATGTTACTTATATTAAGTCAAATTTTTAAAAAAACACATACTATTAAGGCAATAAAAATTCTTAGGCAGCTCCTGTTACATGCAAGTTACTTTACTCAGCACAATGTAATCTAAACTTTGTAATCTTAAACTCACTATTAAAAAAAATGCCTTTCCTGACACCTTTTACAAAACAAGCAAAGAAAAACTTTTAAGTTAATAAAATTCTTGATTACACAATCAACAAGAGTATATAAAATGTCAATATATACACGAATAGGTTCCATGCTATTGACTGTATTGCTTTACTAATACGATAAAAACACTTTAAAAAAAAAAACACTTAAAATTTACCTGCATTGCACTTTTCCCCAGTTTCACCACTTCAAATAATGTGACAGGCTCCCCTTCACCATTCTGTTGAGGATGCCCATTAGCTCTTCCACGGCCTGTTCCTCTAACTCCAGCTTCAATTCTACTCTTCTCTCCTGGAGATTTTCGAGGTTTCTTATTTGTAGACTGAATAAAAAGATGAGGAAAAGTTAAGTTAAATGCAGGCATACTTTGCTTTATGCAAGAATGATCTCAAATTATGTTTGATCTTGTGAAAGGGAAGTTAGCACTGTTATAGATAAGAGACATAATCCCAAAGGAAGCTTTACAATGTTTTCATTGATAAAAACAAAGCGCAAACAGCAAAGTACAAGTTAATTTATACAAGGCATGAAAATAAAGTCAAAAGAAAAAGATTTAATATTTTGTACAATAATGCCAATGATGAACATTTTAACCATGCCCCAACCATGCCCCCTTCTTGACATTTTCTTCTTCCTCTCTTCCTCAATATTCTGTTTCCTCAGAAACCTTGTTCAATAAAACATTACTTAGGGCTTCCCTGGTGGCACAGTGGTTGTGAGTCCACCTGCCGATGCAGGGGACATGGGTTCGTGTCCCGGTCCAGGAAGATCCCACATGCCGCAGAGCAGCTGGGCCCGTGAGCCATGGCCGCTGAGCCTGCGCGTCCGGAGCCTGTGCTCCGCAACGGGAGAGGCCACAACAGTGAGAGGCCCGTGTACCGCAAAAATAAAAAAAATATAAAAATAAAACATTACTTGGAAAAAGCTACATATTCAACTTCTCCCTTGACTTAAGTGCTCAAATATTTCTTATCCAGTCATGCAACAAATATATATTGAACATATTTGGAACCATTCTAGATACTAGAAATACAGCAAACATTTCCGCCTTGACAGTTTACATTCTTCAATTGACAACCCATCCCACACCCCCAATTTTTTTTAAAAAGTCAACACTAGTTATCACCTTATCTGTGTCTCACCTTTAGAGTCAAGATAGAATTGCTTGCAGTCACTGTTATTATTCCCATAAATTTCATTCATATATAAACTCATCAGGGTTGCTGCTTCACCAAGCCCACCAGTAAAAGTAATGTTGCTAAACGCAATAGACATTTTTTGAAACTCTCTCAACAGGCAATGTTATCCCCCTTGTCTTTCAGATATCTTTTCCCTCCCTATACTCCTTACCTGTCAGTTACCTTAGGTCTCTCCAGAGCATCTTCTCAATCTTTATAGTCTCTCTTGAGTGATTTACTTCACTCTCATAATAGCCTGTTTCAGTTATCAATTTACTGTTCCTCATCTCCAAATGTATTCTAGTTTGCCCCACTCTGTAAACATTTCTCTTTTGTCATATGCTGCACAGGTAGGCTTATAACCAGAGGGCCCTGGAGGAACATTACAAAGCATAACATGGAGGGGCTTTTCTCCCTGCTCACAGGACCTGCTCCCTTCATTCTGTATTCCTGTATTCTTCACAGTACTCTTTCACTCCTCTTAATAGTTAACAGCCTGACAACCATTTGTGTGTGTGGATTAATATATGAATTTACTGCTTATTTTTAAATAAATTATTTTTAGAACAGTGTTAGATTTACAAAAAAATGTGAAGATAGTACAAGGAATTCCCACATATATCACGTCTAATTACACCTATTATTAACACCTTACTATTTGTATTGTACATTTGTTATAATTAATGAACCAAAATTGATACATTAACAAAAGTCCATACTTAATTCAGATTTTCTTAGTTTTTGTCTAATGACCTCTTCTGTTCTAGGAGCCCATCCAGGGCACCTAGACATACTCACATCATGTCTCCTTAAGCTCCTCTTGGCTCCAAGGTTTTATACTTTCCTGGGTTTTGGTGACCTTGACAATTTTGAAGAATTTTGTACAGGGATTTTGTACTGTACAGATATTTTATACAATGTTCCTCAACTGGGGTTTGTCTGATGTTTTTCTAATGACTAGACTGGGATTATGGGTTTGAAGAGGAAGATGTGAGAGACAAAGTATCATTTTTGTCACATCATATCAAGTGTATATACTAACAATGTGATTTATCACTCAATGTTGACCTGTTAATCAGTTGGCTGAGGTGGTATTTGTCAGGTTTCTCCACTGTAAAGTTACTTTTCCTCTCCTTTCCAAACTGTACCCTTTGGAAGAAAGTCACTGTGTGCATCCCACATTTAAGGGGTGGGGAGTTATGCTCCACCTCCTTGATCCACCTCCTTGAAGGTGGAGCATTTACGCATACCATTTGAAATTTTTCAGTATGAGAGATTTGTCTATTCTCACTCATTCACCCAATCATTTGTACTAACGCAGACTCATCGACATTTATTTTATATTTTTGGATTATAATTCAATACTATTTTTTTTTAAGATGTTAGGGTAGGAGTTTAGTAATTTATTTATTTATTTTTGCTGTGTTGGGTCTTCGTTTCTGTGCAAGGGCTTTCTCTAGTTGTGGCAAGCGGGGGCCACTCTTCATCCCGTTGTGCCGGCCTCACTATCGCGGCCTCTCTTGTCGCGGAGCACAGGCTCCAGACACGCAGGCTCAGTAGTTGTGGCTCACGGGCCTAGTTGCTCGGCGGCATGTGGGATTCTCCCAGACCAGGGCTCGAACCCGTGTCCCCTACATTAGCAGGCAGATTCTCAACCACTGCGCCACCAGGGAAGCCCATTCAATACTATTTTATTTTGTTGTTCAACTTGCTTCAGCTTTGGCCATTAAGAGATCTTTCAGTTGGTTCCTGTGTCCATTTGACATATTCCCATCATTCTGTGTGTTTTGCTTTTTATTTTTTTAGCACTTGGTTACTTTCTGGCAGCACATCATTCTCCAGGCTTATACTGTATATTCTCTTTTCCAGTTTTAGAATCAGGGAGTTTAGAATCCAAGGAGCCCTGGTTCCTTTTATTAGAGAATTTTACTAGAGATGAAGATCTGGGCACTAGGTTTGGCTCCTTGATACTAAGTGTCCTTGCTTCTAGGCCCTTAAGCAGACAAAACAAAGAAATGTATGTTCCATATATATACACATAACTATAGATGTTTCTGTATGCAATGATCTGTTACCTATATTAAGCTAAACATAAGCTGGAACTGGTATCTCCAACTCTAATCCATTACCACATGGATGCTTCTTCCCCTTGCTCATCGACAAACTCCCACTCCAACAATGAGAACTCTGGCTCTCCTCAGTATTCACGTAGAGCAGTATTTTAAGCCCTACCCCATGGGAAACAACTTTATGAACTAGACTGCAGTTCTTATATACACTGTGTACAATTTCTCTGACTTTAGTCTTACAGACTCATTTCCAAAGTTACCTAAGTCAGCAACTCTCTCCCCACTCCCTTCACTGCAAAACAGATTACATTGTTACACTCTACATTCCATCCTGGTATTCCCCCTACCTTATAAATGATTTTTTTTAAACATCTGTATTAATAAAATTCACTCTTTTTCTGAAAAGTTTGGTGGGCTTTGACAAACGTATACTGTCATGTACGCACAACTATGGTATCACAGAGAAAAGTTTCACTACCTTAAAAAATACTTGTGCTTCACATCCATTCAACCCTCCCACTTCGCCTTGGCAAACACCAAATTTTTTTTAATCACCACTACAGTTTTGTCTTTTACAGAGAGTCATGTAATTGGAATCGCACAGCATATAGCGTTTTCATACTGGTATCTTTCATTTTAACAAAATGCATTTAAGATGGATCCGTGTCTTTTAGTGGTTGAACAGCTCATTTCTTTTCATCTCTAAACAATATTTCATTGTATGGATGTACCATGTTTTGTCATTCATTTACCTAACGATGGACATCTTGGCCACCATTTTTGGCAATTAGGAATAAAGCTGCATAGGCATTCACATGCAGGGTTTTGTGTGGACAAAACTTCTAAATCAGTTGTGTAAACACCTAGGATAACTGGATCATATGGTAAAACTACGTTTAGCTTTGTACAAACCTGCCAAACTGTCTTCCAAAGTGGCAACACCATTTTGCATTCTGACCAGCAGTGAATGAGAGCTTCTGCTGCTTTGCATTCTTGCCAGGAAATTGGTACTGTCAGGCTTTTAGATTTCAGCTACTCTAACAGGCATATGGTGATATCTCCTTGTTGTATTAATTTGCAATTCCTGAGCGATAAATGATTAAAGACTTTTCAATAAATAATAATTCTTCACAGTAAATTTTTCTGTTTGAATTACTGGTGAGAATTTGTCTCCTGATTAAAATCTCCATACTTGCATTATCCAATATCATGGCCTCTAGCCTCACATAGCTAACTGAGCACTTGAAATATGGCTACTCAAAACTTAGATGAGCAATGTTTTGACTATCCACAAGGTTGTGAAGATTTAGTATGAAAAACAGCATATAAAATATCTCATTCTGGGCTTCCCTGGTGGCGCAGTGGTTGACAGTCCGCCTGCTGATGCAGGGGACACGGGTTTGTGCCCCAGTCCGGGAACATCCCACATGCCGCGGAGTGGCTGGGCCCATGAGCCATGGCCGCTAAGCCTGCGCGTCCGGAGCCTGTGCTCCGCAACGGGAGAGGCCACAACAGTGAGAGGCCCGCGTACCGCAAAAAAAAAAAAAAATCTCATTCGTATATTGATTACATGATGAAATTATAATATTTTAGGTATACTAGGTTAAATAAATTATATTATTAAAGTTAATTTCACCCACTTCTTATAATCTACTAGAAAATATTAAATTACAGATGTAGCTCAAGTCACATTTGTTAGACAATGCCATTCTATTCTAATACTATAACCACAGTAATCCTTATATTACAAATTTACTCCAACACTTATTTTCTTCTTTCTTTGATCTCTAATCTCCAATGACTCTCATAACCATCAAGTTAAAGTTCAAAGTCCTCAGCACAGCAAGTAATGCTATCAATTATTACCTGTTCGGTCATCTACCACACCAGCTCCCTATTTATAGGCTACTATCTTCCCATACTGACCAATTTAAAATTGCTTGAAAATATCATTATTTCATGCATTCATCCTGTTTAGCTGATAGATCCTGGCTCTTCCTAACAAGTCTTGTTTCTGTGCTCACTCTTTGGAAAAACAGGTGTCTTCCCTATGGCAGGTATGTGCATGAGCACTTGTGTGTGCATATGAAGAGGGGAAGGGGGAATGTTATTTTTCTTTATTGAGTAACACATTCCCATGGCTAAAAATTCAAAAGGTAATTAAAGTTACACAATGAAAACTTGCCCACTCTTACTCTCAAGCCTTAGGAAAGAAGATTGGTTCTTTCAACCAAAATTATTCATTCCTATGTGTCATTCCAGAGACATTTAAACATATTTAAAAAATACACATGACAAAAATTAAAGAAGACGTAGATAAAGTGAAACCCATCCCATGTTCATAGGTTGGAAGACTTAATATCATTAAGATATTAATACTACCTAAAGTGATCTTTCTACAGATTCATTGCAGTCTCTATCAAAATGCATACGACCATTTCTGCAGAAACAGAAAAATCCATTCTGTAATTCATAAGGAATCTCAAAGGACTCCAAGTAGCCAAAATAATCTTGAAAAAAGAACAACATTGAAGGACTCACACATTCTGATTCCAAATCTTACTACAAAGCTAGAGTAATCAAAACAGTGTGGTACTGGTATAAAGATACACAGACCAATGAAACAGAATAGAGAGCCCAGAAATAAACCCTCACATGTATGATTAAATAATTTTTGACAAGGGTACCAAGACCATTCAATGGGGAAAGAGTAAAAATGAAACCCACAGAATGAGAGAAAATATCTGTAAATCATATATCTGATAAGATATTAATATCCAGAATACAAAGAGAACTAAAACACAACAACAAAACAACCTGATTCAAAAATGGTCAAAGAGGACTTCCCTGGTGGCACAGTGGTTAAGAATCCGCCTGCCAACGCAGGGGACATGGGTTTGATCCCAGGCCCGGGAAGATCCTACATGCCATGGGGCAACTAAGCCTGTGTGCCACATCTACTGAGACCATGCACCACAACTACTGAATCTCATGCACCCTAGAGCTCACGCGCTGCAACTACTGAAGCCCGCGTGCCTAGAGCCCATACTCTGCAACAAGAGAAACCACCGCAATGAGAAGCCCACACACCACAACAGAGAGTAGCCCCCACTCACCGCAACTAGAGAAAGCCCGCACACAGCAACGAAGACCCAACGCAGCCAAAAATAAACTTTTTTTAAAAAATGGGCAAAGGACTTGAATAGACATTTCTACCAAGAAGATATGCAAATGGCCAATAAGCATGTGAAAAGATGCTAAACATCTAATAATTAGGAGAAATGCAAATCAAAACTACGAGATGCCATCTCACACCTATTAGGATGGCTACTATCAAAAAAAAGAGTAAAGTCTAGGCAAGGTTGTGAAGAAACTGGAACTCGTATGCACTGTTGATAGGAATGTAAATGGTACAGCTGTTGTATAAAACAGTATGGCAGTTCCTCAAAAATTAAAAATAGAATTAATCATATGACCACCAATAACACATCTAGGTATGTACCCAAAAGAATTGAAAGCAGGATCTCAAAGATATTTGTACACCCTTATTCACAGCAACACCGTTCACAATAGCTAAAACTTGGTAGTAACCCAAGTGTCCATCGGTGGATGAATGGATAAGCAAATGTGGAATATAGATACAATGGAATATCATTTAGCCTTAAAAAGGAAGGAAATTCTGGGATCTCAAGAACATTATGCTAGGTGAAATAAGGTAGTCACAAAAAAGACAAACACTGTATGATTCCACTTACATAAAGTACTTAGTCAAAATCATAAGGGACAGAAACTAGAATGGTGATTGCCAGGGGCTGTGGGGAGTGGAGAATGAGTAGTTACTGTTTAATGCGTGTACAGTTTCAGTTTTAAAAGATGAAGAAAGTTATGGAGATGGGTGGTGGTGAGGACTGAATATGAATGTATTTAATGCCATTGAACTGTACACTTAAAAACGTAACTTGGTAAATCACACGTGTATTTCACCGAATTAAAAAAATTTTTTGAAAAAAAATGCACATATATTTCCATGTATATATTATATTTTATGTTATGTATGCACAGTTATGCACCATTCTATTTTCACTATCAACATATTTTATACTTAATCTATAGCGAAGACCTACAGAATGTCTTGACTTTTCCGAAAGCTGCAGTGTTCCATTACATAAATATACATTAACTTATTTAGCCATTAACCTATTGATAAACATTTATTTTGTTTTGGATCATTTACTATTACAAATAATGCTGCAACAAGTAAGCTTGTGCACATGTAGGAATGTTTGCATGTGTCATAGACACATACATCATTACACATATTTAGTACATATATAGCAAGAACTAAACTCCATGAATAAAGAGAAAATAAACCATAATTCTCAATCCTGGGAGCCTATTAGCACTGGTTATAAAGGGTGAATAAGAAGGTAAAAAAATCCACTTGATCTTATCTAGGGTCTAACTGTATTTTATCCCATTATCCAAGAATGATTTTTCCTATTACAGACCTATACAGTAATATACAGTAAAGATGCCGAAAGATAAACCAAAAAGCTGATGTTCAGAAAAACTGTGCCCAAGAAAAAGAGTAAGGAAGAGGAAAGGTCACAGCATAACAGAATATATGCAATCTTTAGCTTACACCCAAGGGACACAATTTTTCAGTCCTGATAATAATAATTCTCTCAGAAAACAGGTATACTTATTCCATTAAATAAAATAACACATTTGTATAGAGATTGGGGGCAGTGCTGTAAGGGGGATTTGAAAACTAAGAACTGTGACAGTTATTTCAAAGGGTAAAAATATATACATTACTCTTTAGTTACTTGTGACTTTCCAGGCTCCCTTCGCTACACTTTTTGTGCTACAAAGGTCAGGACACCTGTAGATGTAGTCTCCTTCCTGGACAAAGGAACCATGGTGCTCTCAAATGAAAGAAAAGGGTGATGTTCTGTATCAAACTTGCTTGTTGGACCAGTTTTGAGTTTGTGCCACCTTAAGAACTGAGTCATAGTGACCAGTGTGAAATACTAACTCATTTGTGGTTTTGATTTGCATTTCTGTAGCAATTAGCAATGTTGAACATCTTTTCATGTGCCTGTTGGCCATCTGTATGTCTTCTTTGGAAAAATATCCATTCAAGTCTTCTGTCCATTTTTTTGATTGAGCTGTTTGTTTTTACAATATTGAGTTGTATGAGCTGTTTGTATATTTTGGGTATTAACCCCCTGTTGGTCACATCATTCGCAAATATTTTCTCCTGTTCCTAGGTTGTCTTTTCATTTTGTTGATGGTTTCCTTCCCCGTGCAAAAGCTTTTAAGTTTGATTAGGCCCCATTTGTTTATCTTTCCTTTTATTTCTTTTGCCTTGGGGGACTGATCTAAGAAAACATTGTTACAATTTATGTCTGAGAATGTTTTGCCTGTGTCCTCTTCTAGGAGATTTATGGTGTCATGTCTTATATTTAGGTCTTTAAAACAGTTTTTAGTTTATTCTTGCACACAGTGTAAGAGTATTCTAATTTCATTGATTTACATAGTTGTCCAGCTTTCCCAACACCACTTGTTGAAGAGGTGGTGTTTATCTTTTTTCCGTTGTATATTCTTGCCTCCTTTGTCATAGATTCCTTGACCATAAGCATGTGGATTTATTTTTGGGTTCTCTATTCTGTTCCATTGATCTATAATGCCAGTTTTTGTGCCAATACCACACTGTTTTGGTTACTGTAGCTTTGTAGTATAGTCTGAAGTCTGAAAGGGTTATGCCTCCAGCTTTGTTCTTTTTCCTCAGGACTGCTTTGGCGATTCTGGGCCTTTTGTGGTTCCATATAAATTTCAGGACTATTTGTTCTAGTTCTATGAAAATGTTATGGGCATTTTGATACGGATTACATTAAATCTGTAGATTGCTTTGGGTAGTATGGACATTTTAACAGTATTAATTCTTCCAATCTAAAAGCATGGATACCTTTCAATTTCTTTGAATCATCTTCAATTTCTTTCATCAATGTCTTATTGTTTTCAGCATATAGGTCTTTCAACTCCTTGGTTAAGTTTACTCCTAGGTATTTTTTGACACAATTTTAAATGGGAGTGTTTTTTCACTTTCTCTTTCTGACATTTCATTCTTAGTGTAAAGAAATGCAACACAATACCTCACACTGGTCAAAATGGCTATCATCAAAAAGTCTAGAAATAGTAAATGCTGGAGAGGATCTAGAGAAAAGAGAATGCTCCTACACTGTTGATGGGAATGTAAATCAGTACAGCCACCATGGAAAACAGTATGGAGGTTCCTTAAGAAAATTAAAAATACAGCTACCATATGATCCAGCAATCCCACTCCTGGGTATATATCCAGAAAAAATGAAAACTCCAATTCGAAAAGATACGTGCACCCCAATGTTCACAGCAGCACTATTTACAATAGCCAAGACATGCAAACAACACAAGTATCCATCAACAGTCAGACTGGCTTAAGAAGACGTAATATACATATACAATGGAATATTACTTAGCCATACAAAGAATGAAATACTGAAATTTGCAGCAACATGGATGGACCCAAAGAATATTAAATTTAGTGAAATAAGTCAAACAAGAAAAATATTATATGATATCACTTCTATGTGGAATCTAAAAAATAATACAAATGCATCAATATACAAAACAGAAACAGACTCACAGACATAGAAAACAAACATGGTTACCAAAGGGGAAAGGGAGGGGAGAAGGGATAAATTAGGAGTATGGAATTAACAGATACAAACTACTAAAACAGATAAACAACAAGGATTTACTGCACAGCACAAGGAACTATATTTAATATCTTATAATAACCTATAATGGAAAATAATCTGAAATATATAATCTGAATCTCTTTGCTGTACACCTGAAACTAACACAATAGTGTAGATCAACTATGCTCCAATTTAAATAAATTAATAGCAAAAAAAAAAAAAAAACCAGAAAAACTGAGCCTTTGTCTTAATTGGTAGGTTACTAATGCCTTAGTAACCTAGCCAGTAACCCAGTTCCTCTGGAGCTAGAGTTCTGTCCATTATCAGTTCGTCTCAGGGACAACTAGCTCTAGCCCAGATGTAGCTCAGCACAGATCTTTGTATGCTCACTCATCCTAGAGATATAGTCTCCCTGGTAGAACATGATCAGCTTACTCCATCTACCCCAACTACTACCTGCCTAGGAAATCTTTCCTCCACTAACAGAAAGCGGATCTCTTCCCTAATATGTGCCTCAACTTAGGAAGACAATAATACAGACTCCTATAAAGTGAGGCCTAAAGAAAGGAACTTGGGAAATGTAAAAGGGACTGATGTACAAGACATTGTGAAATAAAAATTCATGAGATTCGGAATCTCATTACATATAGGAGAGACGGGGAAGGGACTTGGGATGAGGAAATTAAATAGTGACTCACATTTTAATTCTAGATTCCTGGAAAAATTATGGTATCTTTTAGCAAAATTAAGGAAGTCAGAACTAAACTCTAGTTAAATGAAAAATTTTCAAAATAAAACAAGCTAATTGACAGAGAAGAGGAGATACAAGTCCAACTGATAAATATATTTCCAAAAGGGATCATAAAAGTATGTAGGTTTAAGCCACAAAAATTATTTTAAGAAGAGATTTCTATTTCTTAGAAAAATAAAAATAGAAAAAGTGGTATGGAAAATGACCAACAGACAATTCGGAACACAAATGACCAATATTTCAGAACATACTGATGAAATGTTACAGTACTTAAAAATTAGAAAATATTTAACAATCAGTGTACTCAATTCAACTTACTATAAAACAGGTAATGCCATATATTTTGCTGCGTAAAAGGCAACGCTACACATCAAAAACTTTCAAAACATATGGCATATCTTTTGAGTAATCAATTCTACTTTTAAGAATTTAGGATAAAAAGTATCTATGGCTCTAGAGCAAAATTTATTTTTGAGATATAAGTTTATGTCAGCATGGTTTAAATCAGTGAAGAATTTTTAACATAAGTGTTCAACAATGGAGACTATTTAAATAAATAATTTCACACAGAATACTATGTAGCCATTAAAATTATGTAAAATATATAAATGATATCATGAAAATCATGATTATAAACAAAAGTACCAAGTAATTTAGAATATCCAATTTTTATAAATTCACCTGTTAACCTCTCCTTCTGATACTCATTGTTAATATTTTGTTGTGTATGCTATCCTCCATCTTCTATGTGTATGAATACACAGACATAAAAGTAAAAATTGTACCTCTTTTTATTTACCCTTCTTACTCAGCCTACATAAATATGAAAGTTAAATAATGCTAAGAATATAAGTGCTGGTTCTCACTTAAATAGAATAAAGAGAACAAAACCCTTAATAAAACATTAAACGAGAGACTAAAGATGGGTTAGCTTACAGATGTGCTGATTTGCATGGCAACTAAATGCAACATGAAATCCTGGACTGGATTCTAAACCAAGGGAAAAAAATATTTTTTCTTTTGCTTAGGGCATTATTAGGACAGCAGGCAAAATCTGAATGAAGTATATGTACATAAGGTCAGTATTATATCAATATTATTTTCCTGATTTTCAAACATGTACTGTTGTTGTGTAGAATATCTTTGATTTTATGAAAATGCATACTAAAGCATTAAGAGTAAAGTGGCTTCGTGTCTGCAACTTTCAAAAATAATAATTGGTATCAAATATAAATTTTTATATATAAATATATATTTACATTTATGTGTCTGTGTATACATAGACAGAAAAAAATATGATAAAGCAAATGTAGTAACATGCTAACATTTGGACAATCTGCATGAAGAATCTGCATAGGAATTCTTTGCAGAATTCTTGGAATTCTTCTGTGTATGAAATTATTTCAAAATAAAAAGAATTTTAAACACTTGAGGGTAAAAAGAGTGATGATTTAACAAAATTAAACACCATTCATTCATTCAATAAACGCTTACTGAAAGTTGAACACTACTATACAGCAGTAAACAAACCAGATAAAAATCCCTGCCTTCATGCAGCTTACCTTCTAGTAGGGGGAGACAGACAAAAAGCAAACAAGTAAAGGTATACTACGTTAGATGGCAATAAGTACTATAGAGAAAGGGGAAAACACACACACACACACACACACACACACACACACACACACACACGGAGGAAGGGGACAGTAAGTCCCTTTGGGTAGGAGGGAAGATACGCAATTCTAGATACCATCCACAGGGAGGCCCCAGTGAGAAGATGACACAGGGCCCTGAGACAAGGAGCACACCTCGTAAGTTTCAGCAAAGGCACATGATGGTGGCTGAATCCAGTGTTGTAGTAAAAAATGACTGATGCAATTTGCAAATCAATTAGACAGGATGTGTTGATAGTCTAGATATAGGCTGAGAAAGAAAGACTCAAAGATGACTACAAGATTTATAGCTGAGCAGCCAGAAGCACGAAGCTGCCATTATGGAAAAGGGGTGAGCAGGGGATAGGAAGCTTGAAAGTTTGGGTATTTTTAACATCCTGGGCCCATTAAATATCTAAATGAAGATTCTCAATGGGCAGTGAATATGAGTCTGGAGTCCAGGGGTAAAGTCCAAGCTGGAGACAAAATCTGGGTGACATAAGCTTACAGATGGTGTTTAAAGTCATGAGATTGGACATCACCAAGGGAGTACTGTGTAGACAGAGAAATAATGTCCATTATTTGCTAATACAATCACAGGGGTAGAATAAACATGATACTATATAGTGTTTGTTTAGAGATCAATAATCATTTGGATAGAGAGCCACAATAATAACAAATATGAATTAGGACATCTGCAAAATAAGAGTGGTTTAATAAGAAACAAACCTCTCTGAAGTAACAGTATACTGAAAAGAAATACCAAAGATGAGATGTCTCCTAAGAATTTAGAAATAGAGAAAATAATACTGTGCAAAACAGAGGTCCTTATATTATTTGTTTTCATTTGACTGAGTAAATTAATAAAACCAGAGATCCATGAAGTCCTCTTAACAAGTATGAACAATATTAAAATAGCTAAACAAAGAGTGTATCAGTCAAAACTTAGAATTGTTCAAAATGGAGCCAGTTAATAGAAAATGTCCAAGCAATCTTCAGAACAGGTACTGTGGAATAACTCAAATATGATCATTCTGACAATTATACCTCTCAATTTTAATTAACAGCTTGGCATTTTGGCATTCTTGAGGAAAGTTTGGGAGGTAGGTTATCAATTGAAATCCTAGCTTTGCTACTTATGCAATGTTGTGACCTTATGCAAAATACCACTTTCTATTTTTGCTTTCTACTTTGTAAACTGCATATAAGACCTATTTCCTAGTATTGGTGTGAAGATTAAATGACATAAAAAGCTTCAGCTCAGTACGAACCCCAGAGCAGAAACTCAGGAAGTTCTGTTGTTTCCAAGATCAAGAAATAGGTCTGAGTCAGTTGGAAGTATAGCTAGCCATGTGAACTAATGAGTGTGAAAATATAGACTAAAGTCTAATACAAGTCTCTAGAATGCTACTATCCTATGCAGGCTGACATTTTTTCAATTGTATAAACATGGGATGAACATGTACTATTTACCTGCTAGATTATGTAGTAGCAATTTCACTAAAAATAAAATCTAATTTCTAACCAGAAAAGAGCTAAGCGTTTGGATACACAGACTCCTTTGCATCAGGAAAGCAAAATATTACAAAGATACAGCTGTAGACAAGTCAAAATTAAATAGGTTATAAAAAATAATACAATAGCCTGCTGAAGGGGTGATAAATTCTCTTTAAGGGAAAAAAAAAGGTTTTCTTCAAGAAGACAGCACTTAATCTGAATCTTCAAGTGAAGAATTTTAATTGGAGGGCAACAAATTCAAGTAAGCAATCATGTAGGCAGTTTATTTTACAACCTTCAAGCAACTTTAGTCTTATTTCCAATTTGGTACCTATAAACTATGAATCCTAGAGAAAGCAATGCAACTCACCTATAGTCTTAGAAAAATCACATACTAGCAAGGGGAACTAAAATAGTCTTCAGCTTCTAAGTACAAGACTTTTTCACTTTTCCCAAAATGTTTTTTAAGGAACACTATACCACCAAATACTTCTAAAAATTAAGAAGGATTATAAAGAGTGACTATATGTCTTTTCCTCCACTATTTTTCTCCCTTTAAATAAAGGTGGAGGATAAAAGCAAGTGTAGAGAAAACTGTAGAAGTCATCCTTCTATCCGTTTTGTTGTTGTTGTTAGATTGTCCTGGAAAAGTAAAAGTCACGGAGTTTCACTGAAGCTAATTGAAGACTGTGGCAAACAGATAAATACTGATAGAACAGCAATAACATAAAAAAAAATTTTAAGTCACTACAAAGGACATATATATATAAGAACTGGTTAAATAACATAACCATCAATTGCAATAAGTAGATCATGATTCAAACTACAAACTGTATTTTTTAAAAGATAATATTTATGAAATGATTATAAACTTTAAATGTGTTAATCAGTGATGTTACTAAAATACTGTTATCTTGCATTATGATAATGATATTGGAGTGATGTTTAAAAAAGAGAGAAAGCAAGCCCTTATCTTTTAGGATATATTCTGAAATATTTAAAGATGGAATTATGTCTAGAATGACCTTCAAAATAACATGGGAAAGAAAGACTGGCCATGACTTGGTAACTGCTAGGTAAGAGTTATATGGAGGGTTTATTATACTGTCATGCCTCCTAGAGAAGGAGGCTAAAATTTTTCATAATAAATTTTATAAAATAAAATTTTAAAACTATGAATAGCAAATCCCACCATAAAGGTGAGTGTAACATAGTACAAGCCTTAACCCAATGACACATTGATACTACTGTCTCTGACAGTTTATACCACCTTCAATTAAATGACGACTTGTGTATTCAGATTACATAAAGATATACCTCAAAGTAAGGATACCTAGAGCTTTTCTAAATTTCTCAATCATGTATAAATGAGAATATATTCTGACACTGGACCCAAATACTACCAAAATGCATACTTAGCAGCTCACAGGAAATCTGAGTTGCATCTAAAAATAAAAGGCAAAGAAATCATAACTAACTACACCTCATTCCATGTTGATCATCTTCTCAATGCCTTCACATGGACCACCATTTATTTACAAGAGAAGCATGGAAAGCAGAAAAGATAATTAATTTCCTTTTTCTAACCACTACTAAGCCAATTTATGAAGCAAAGTTTCCAAGAATTTCTGATGTGTCAGTGAGATTTGAAAAAGTGTTAACAATACTAGAATTAACAACTCATATCAAGCCCCTTTACTTGGTAACCGTTAAAGGAACAAAGACGACAAGTATATACATACTGGAGGCCGGCCAGGTCGACCCCTTTTTCTTTTTCCTTTGACCTCTGTTTCTTCAAGTTCACTGCCAGCATCAGAATGGGCAGTAGTTTCATTAGTTGAATCCCTAGAAAATATGATATATTATTTTAGTGAACAAATTAATAATATATACATATTTATAATGCAGCTCTGTTCCACTGGTTTCCTTACCTCCTGCTATATGTACACATATGGCTGATTAGAAGTGGTTTATACTTCCACTTTCAGAAAAAATCTTTAGCAAATTGAAAATGTTACCCTCCCTGCTAATATCACATAACACTGAATAAAATGATTCCCCAAATAGAGAAATACAGACAAGGAAATGACTGTGGAAATGGCAGCTGCTATACAACATATAAATGCAAAATAACAATTGCAAAAGACTAATTCTTCAATATAAAAAAGACAAAAGCTTGGGAGAAATTTTATTTATTTTATAAAATAATAAAAGTGTGCTGGTCAATGTTTAACAACTGGCTCTTCAAAAAATATATGCATAAATTATTAGAAATGTTAACAATATAAAGGATGCATAGCATGCAACTTACAAAGAATAATAAAATGCACAATATTCTTTATTGTAAATTCTATCCAGCTAATTGATTCATATAAAATGATTTTGATAATTTTGCCAAACTCTTGTATCCCTAGCTAACCTATGGTTGCAACTGATGAACAAATAGGGTTTTGACATGAAAGACAGTTGATATCTTTGTTCACTTTAATGAATAGAATGCAAATGAAATGACAAAGACATTTGTGGGAACTTCACTAATTGGTCAATGTTGGGAGCAACATTTTTACTGAACGGAATACATAATAGTTCTCGAACACTAGAAGGATACGTCCTCAATTTTTTGTGGTATCATAATGTAATGACTATAGACTTGATACACCTTTAAGTTTAATCTGTTATTAACAATTTCTCCATCACTTTATTGAGTCCACAAACAACAAAACAATAAACTGAGCCCTGATGTGTAGCGTTTGCTGATTTTCATAATGTGAATGCTCCCCCCGCAGCCAAATTCAAACTACCAAAGTGACATCACCAAATACAGAGTTGAGAAGTAATTAACAGTAGCAGTACACTACTAAAAAGTATTTCCACCATACATACAATAATAGGTGTAAATAAAAACCTCAAGAACACAGAAAATAGTAGGATGTAAAATAATTAGGAAATGATGAGTTTTGAGTATTTATTACTTTTGTTTTTAACATGATTTAATTAATTTTAAGTTTGCATAATTTAACTTTTTATAATGGCTATGTTATACTGAACGAGGTCACAAAATTCCTGGAAATTTAATATTCAGCTCTCCAGGCCAGTACAGGCTGGCCCCAGCATGGCACTAAAAAGGTATAGATAGTATTAACAAAAACATCCTCACTGAGTTCTACATTACTAACTGTATAAAGGATCTGCATAAAACTGCAAATAGCAGGAAGGGTACAAAGCAAATAGAAGTAAGGGTAAGCTCAACTCACAACTTACTGAAACTGCACCACTGAAGGCTCTTAGTTCCATTCCCTCCTTGTGTTGATTCCTCAAAGCTCATTTCATTACTGTTTGCTCTTCTCCCTTTAAACTACCCTCTCTTGGAGAGCTCATCCACTCGATGTGTAACTTTTATGCAAATGACTTCAGTATATTATCACAGATCTAACTATCTGTAATTCAAGATTTTCAACTGCACATGTAACATGCTTCTTTGCATGCCACCTCAAATTCACCAAATAACACATATAAAATTAAGTCCAATTCTGACTATTTCTAGCTCTCTGTTCATGGTAATACCACTGGTTAACTGATTTAGTAAGTTAATGCCCAAGTGTGCTTTGTTATATAAATTTGTTATTGTCTTACTCAAATTCCTATAATCACATCAGTCTTCCTTTTGTGCCATCAGTTAAAGTCCTCCTGAGTTGTCCTCTGTATACTAACTCAGTCTCTCATTCTTTTCATGATTATTACCATAATCACAACTTCCTGAATTAATCACAACTTATCTCCCTGCTTCTACTATTCCCCTTGTCCAAGACACTCTACACACTACTGTCACTAATATTCTCATATCATGTTCCTTCTCTGCTTGCAAATCTTCAAAGGTAATCTGGTATTTAAAACTATAAGTAATATTGATCTAGTCCAAGGGTCAGCAAACATTTTCTTAAAGGGCTATATAATAAATATTTTAGGCTTAGGGGTCTTAATGGCTCTGTATCTACTACTCAACTCTGGGACCATAGCATGAATGCAGCCATAGATAAAACGTAAATGAATGGATGTTGCTGTGGTCCAGTAATATTTATAAAAACAGGCTTCTGAGGGCTTCCCTGGTGGCGCAGTGGTTGAGAGTCTGCCTGCCGATGCAGGGGACATGGGTTCGTGCCCCTGTCCGGGAAGAGCCCACAGCTGGGCCTGTGAGCCATGGCCACTGAGCCTCCGCGTCTGGAGCCTGTGCTCCTCAACGGGAGAGGCCACAACAGTGAGAGGCCCGCGTACCGCCAAAAAAAAAAACAGGCTTCTGAGCCACTATCAGTAAGTTTTTCAATCACTGATCTAGTTGATCTTATTCATTTCTACTAAAGAACAATAAATCATTCTGCTTTTTCTCCTCACTACAGTCCAAATAGACTGTTTAACATATACTGTGTGCTGGTTTATATACATTATCTAGAATAAATATGCACAAAACCTTGTAAGAAAACATACTGCTGTCCCAATTTTACAGATGAGGAAACAAAAGATCTGGAAACTTGATCATCTTGTCCATATTTACACAACTAGCAAGTGGCAGGGTCCACTTAGATCTCAAGGTAAACGTGAATTCTCTATCTCCACAGCAGGATACTAGAATGCAAATAATATGTTTTGTATTTCTCTTACGTGGACAGAATACCCTAGTGCTTTTGATGCTTACTGAAATCTCCAGGCAACTACGAAAGCAGGTTGGTTCCATCATATAATATGTGACCCATCAGTGAAATTAATTTAACCTTGAGCAATATAGTTTACTGACAAAAGAAAAAAGTACAATTGTCTTCTAATTCCGCAAACTTCAGCCAGCTTAGAAGGTGACAGCTATTACCAACAGATAACTAACATACTCCAATTAGTATATATATGTACATTTATTTGTTTATTAGAATCTGATACATAAATTTTTGTTTTTTAATTTCAAGCAAGAGAAGATATAAGAATACAAGGAAGAGTTTCACTTCACCATACCCTAACTCTGAACCTCAATCTGCAGAACAAGATTATTTACAGTTTCATCAATACTCTGTCATAAATATTTATGTTCTGGTACATATATACATAAATACAAAACAATGTATTTTAATTTTTAAAATTTAAATTAATAGGGATTTTCCATACAAATACATAGGATTCCTGAATGGTACTCCATAATACATTCCCTATCTATGAGCACTTAGATTGTCTCTACTTTTAAGCTATCACAAACAGAGATGTAACAACTGTCCTTGCACATTAATTCTAATTAATTCTTATTACACATCAACAAATCTCTCTCTAGATTAGACAGAGAATGCTGGAGTATGCAAATTCAAACGTCAACCAACTGCTCTACAAAAAGCACATTTATAAGACTATCGGACATAAAAGAAGAGAATGGAAGAATCAGATCGAACCTTATAAATGATTTTTTTTGCTCCCTAAAACTCTCTAAATTCTGTCTTCCTCTCTCCATTTCCTCTGTAATCATTTTAGTTCAAGTTGTTATCATCCCTGGCCTGGACACTGCAACACCTTTCACCTAATAGGACTCCTTGCTTCTTCTGTTGCCACTTCCAATCTAATCGCTATACTGTACTAACAGTGATTTTCATAGTGTATATCTTATTATATATATATATATCCCATGCTTAAAACCCTACAGTGGTTTCCTACTGCTTCTAGGGGATAAAAACCTCAAAATTCTTAATATAAGACCTACCAGGTCCCTGTATGATACAGCCCTACCCTACTTGCAATCTTTATTTCACACCACTCTCCATCCTCAATCCTGAAAAAAGAAAAATAACAAACAGCTTTATTTCAGTCCCTCAAACATACCATGATTCCTCCTACCTCAGGGTCTTTGCACATGCCATTCCTTAAGTCTGGAATTAACACCCTGATCCCTTCTTCTTCCCCCAAATTCCCTCCACTTCAGGTTTAAGAATCATGTCTCTTCCTTAGAAAAGTAGACTAAATCAAGGCATGTGTTAAAGTTCTAATAAAATCCTCTATCTTACCTTCATAGCACCAAGGGCAGTTTAAATCCATACATTTGTGATTATTTGATTAATATCTATCTATATAAGCTTCATGGCAACAAGGACTGAGTCTTTTCCACTTGCTCTTTCTCCCCAGAGCTTAACACAGTTCCTTGTACTACAACATTTGGTGGAATATATAATATGTGGTAATTGACAATATTTGATGATGCTTAATATTGGGCTGGCCAAAAAGTTCATTCGGGTTTTTCCAACAATGTAACGGAAAACCGTGAACGAACTTTTTGGCCAACCCAACAGTAAACACGCTAAGGTAACAAATTCATTTGTCATTATAATGACTAAGCAAGCCAAGAAATAATAAGGTCATTCACTAGAGTGACCTTTCTAGTATCTCAATTAGAAAAATCACTACTGAATACAACATTAACAATCATGGGATCAAAAGATTTGTCTGTTTTTGAAGAGACTTTAGAAATTAATTGCCAATATGTTATCTTCACTTTACAAATGACAGAAACTGAAGTTTACCAATACTAAGAGACATATCATGTTTCCTTTCCTCTACAATGTAGACATGGTATAGTTAGATGGATCGATGAAGATAATATCCTCAGAAAATTGTTTTATGTACTCAATAAATGCTTCTTAGATCTCAACTTCACCAAGAGTACATCTCCAGCTGACAGATTAAAAGCAAATTTCATTTACCCATCTCGCAGATCACTACTATCCATTATCGTATTAAAAGTTTACATTTTTATGAAAAATACAGTTATCCACAAAACATGTTAAATACTATCACGCCCATGCAATCGCTTGTTAAATATAATCTATTTAAATACAACCTATGTTTTATATTTAATCAAAGAGATATTTTACAAAGGGTGTGCCTAATACCCAGCAGTGTGCTAGGAGCTGGCCATACAAAAATAAAGCACAGGGCTTCCCTGGTGGCACAGTGGTTGACAGTCCGCCTGCCGATGCAGGGGACAGGGGTTCGTGCCCCAGTCCGGGAAGGTCCCACATGCCGCGCAGCAGCTGGGCCCGTGAGCCATGGCTGCTGAGCCTGCATGTCCGGAGCCTGTGCTCCGCAACGGGAGAGGCCACAACAGTGAGAGGCCCACGTACCGCAAAAAAAAAATAAAGAAAAAAAATAATAAAGCACAAAGGTACAAAGTTCAGACAAAAACAATAAGAAAGCGTTATAAAACATTATGTTAAGTATGATACTATTAAAAAAAGGGTAGAGTATGACAGGAGCACAGGAGGGAACCTACCCAACTTTGAGGAGTCAGAGGAGCTTTGCTGGAGGCATACTTTAGCCAAGACCCACAGGACTACCAAGATGGCCAGGTAAGGAAAGATACACATAGGCATTGCAGGCAGAATTAAGAAAAACAAAAATACAAAGAACAAATACTATATGGAGACCTCCACACTTGGTATTATGTTCAAGTTAAGGCTAATAAAGAGGCTTGAAGTTAAGTAAATAGAAAGGGCTTGTATCTCCTATATTTGGACAAACAAAGGAGGGTAGGTATTGATGGGTTTTTAGCACGTAAAGTAATTTGGATAGCTTTTTGTCTTAGAGCTCCAGAGGAAAAACAGTAGGCCAGGAGACCACTGGAAGGTGACTACAGTCTCTTGGAGAAGACACATATAAATGATCTGGGACTATAAAAACATATAAATAATTACATATACTGTTGGTCACTTTCATTATATCTAAAGCACTGTTATCATAAAGGATCACAGTATGCAGATTCCTAATTTGTAGCTTAATGACATGTATAAAAAGAAAAGTATCTGCCATTACCCTGATCTCATCTCCCAAAGAATTCATAATAAGATCAAATTCTAGATCTGTCCTACAACCCTAAAAAAATCTAATAATGAGATGCCACCAGAAATGCCAAGGACTCACCAATCACAATCTCAATCTCAGGGAAAAGAAGTTCTGGCATGGGGGTGAGAGGGTTAGACACACAGTGTGATACAGGATAGAGGTCTACAAACTTTCTCTGTAAATCGTCAAACAAAATATTTATGCTCTGCAGATTAATTCATTCTCTATTACAACTTATAGTCATAAACAGTCTGCAAAGGAATCAGTGTGACTCTATTCCAATAACACTTTATTTACAAAAACAGTCAGCATGCCAGATTGGCCCATGTTCATAGTTTGCTGACTCCTAATATAAGACAGTGTAACATGTTTTTTGTTCAGTAACACAGAACATGCTGAAATTATGATGCAAGGGCTATAGATGGATATAGTAATTACATCCTCTGATAGTTCTTTTACTTCAAACATATTACCCAACTATCAGAGAACATATTTGATGTCTTATTAATGAGAGCATTTTGATACAGAAAAGTGTTACATGCATTTTAAAAAAATAGAAAGAAAGCTATAATACTTACTGTAACACTGGTAACTCTGAAGTAATCATTGCTGTAAAGCTCTTTCCACAATGGAGCAAAGAATCAAGTGCTGTACAACTCAAAACTTTCAAAATAACCTCAAAGGTAATCCTGTTAACTAAAATAAAAAGAAAGAAAGAAAGGAAGAAAGAAATTATTTTTTCCAGCTTTACTGAGGTACAGTTGACAAATGAAACTGTTACTTACAGCGGGATGATTTGATATATGGATACATTATGAAGGGCTTCCCCCATTGAGTTAATTAACAAATCCACCACCTCACCTATTTACTTTTCCTTTTTTTTTGGTCCCAACATTCAGTAAGTTCTACTCTCTTAGCAAATTTCAATTACACAAAACAGTGTTATCAACTATAGTCACTATATTATACATTAGATCCTCAGACAATATTCATTTATAACAAAGTTTGTACCTTTTAACCAGCCTCTCCCTATTTCCCCTACCACTTGGCCCCGGCAACCACTTTTCTACAAATTCCCCACCCCCGCTTCAAGATTCCACATATAAGTGATTCCACACACATAGACACAACAAGTTTTCTTTACTCATACATCCATGGACACATAAGGTTGTTTCCATATTTTGGTTATGGTGAATAATGGTGCTATGAGCATGGGAGTACATCTACCTCTTTGGGATAATGATTTCATTTCTTTTGGATATATACCCAGAAGTGGGATTGCTATGTAATATGGTAGTTTTTAATTATCTGAGGAACCTCCATACTGTTTTCCATAGGCTTTACCAGTTTACATTTGCACGAACAGTGAAGGGGTTCCATTCTGCCCACATCCTCAACCAGAATATATCTCTTAACTTTTTGATAAAAGCCATCCTAACAAAGGTGTGAAGTGATACATCATGGCTCTGATTTTCATTTCCCTGAAGACTAGTGATGTTGAATACCTTTTCATGTAGCTTTTGGTCATTTATATACCTTCTTCAGAAAAATGTCTATTCAGGTCTTTTGAAAATTACTTTAGAATAAAATGAATATGCCAGAATACACAGACTACAATCAACCAGTACTACCAACAAGCACACTCCTTAGTATTTACCCAAATGAACTGAAAATTTATGTCTACATAAAAGCCTGCACAAAGATGTTTACAGCGGTTTTATTCAAAATTGCCAAAACAGGAAAGAAAGGTGTCCTTTAAGAGGTGAATGGATAAATAAACTGTGGTACATGCAGACAATGGAATACTATTTAACACTTAAAAGCAATGAGCTATCAAGCCAGGAAAAGACACAAAGAAACCTCAAATGCATATTACTAACTGAAAGAAGCCAATCTGAAACCACTACATACTATATGATTTGAACAATATGGCATTCTGGAAAAGGCAAAACTATGGAGACAGTAAAAATATCAGTGACTGCCAGAAGTTATGGGGTAGGAGAGATGACTAAGTGGGCACAGAAGATTTTTAGGGCAGAGAAGATATTTTGTATGATACAAGAATGGTGGGTACATCTAACTGTACATTTATCAAAAACCATAGAATATATAACACAAAGAGTGAACCCAAATGTAAATTACAGACACTAGGTGATAATGTCAACATAGGTTCATTGATTGTAACAGACATACCACTGTAATGTGGGATGTTAATAGTGGGAGAGGCTATATGTATGTGGGAACAGGGGTTATAGGGGGAATCTCTCTACCTTCTGTTCAATTCTACTGTGAACATAAAACTTCTCTAAAAAATAAAGTTTACCAAAAAAAAAAAAAGTAGCGGAGGAAGTGGGACAAAAGAGAGCATCCAAGACAGGCCATGGCACAATACCTAATAGAATAACATAGGTATAACTAGAATTCCAGAAGGAGAGAGAAAGATCAAAGCAAAATAAATATTTGAAGAGATAGCACAGGAGAACTTTCCAAAAATAATTTGACATTAAAACACAGATGGAAGACCAGAGAATTCCCAAGAATAATATCTAAAATATAATATTGCTAAAAATGAAAGAGAATTCAAAAGGAAGCTAAAAAAACATAATTCCTCACACACAGAAAAACAAAAAATTTTATCAGACTTTTTGGTAGAAACTATGTAAGGTGAAAGACAATGGAATAAAACTGATGAGTGGAGAGGAAAAAACCATGAACACTGAATTATCAATCTTTCAAAAATGAAAAAAAGAAATGATGTCATGGAAAATGGAGGAGTAAGAAACCTCAAGAATGAGGCCCTCCAATGAAGCAACTCTTAGCCTGCCAAAAAAAAAAAATGACAAGACATCTTTTATGGACATCTGTAATCTAATAAAAACGTATAACAAAGAGAGAAGTGCCTAACAGTCTTTTTTATTTGATAAGAGAGCACAATAGTATTTTTGCTTACCTGTATGCCGTCTCCCCTCCCCCAACTCTATGGTGCCCACAGGGACAGCAGACAGAGTTACTAGTATGGCTTGCTGGTGCCAAAGGGAACACCATGGACCCGATCTCAAAAACTGTGGCAGAGTGTTTTGAAGAGCTTCCCTTTTTTTTTGAAAGAGTATCATCTTTCAAAAAGATTTAAAGACAGACAATAAAAGTAGTTGCCAGGGGCAAGACAATGGATTACATAAATAACAGACAATCTAAAAAGCCTCAAAATAAAAAGGCAGAGGAGTTAAAATATTTGAAGAATAAGTACTTCAAAGGGATATCACACATACTAGGAAATGTAGACTGCTACTTGAATGCCCAGGGCTGGATGAATTCTTAGAGAAGACCTGAGGGGCACAGGCTTGCAACTCTAGCTGATCTTTGCTCTCTGTGCAAGCACAAGGTGAATACTAAGGCAAAGCTGTAGGTAGCCTGCCTAACCTCTGAAGAAGTACCTCAGCTAACAGACAATCTGCAAAAAAACAAGAAATTACATTTTTCCAACTCCCATTAACTAAGGAAATCTGGAAGATCACTGCTAAACACCCAGACAACAAAATTCAGTAACCACACATGACAAGGAATACAGTCCTTGAGAAAACAGTTTAGAAAAAAGTAAATAAAGAAATGACTGCAGCCCTTGAAAAGACAACAGTAAAGCATGAGGAGGAGAGGAGAATCTAGTATTACAAAACTGTAATATTCAAAATGTCCAGTTTTTAAAAAACAACAAAAAAAAAATCAAAAGGCATACAAAGAAATGTGAAAATATGACCCATTAACAACAACAAAAAAGAATTTCACACAAATCATCTCCATGTAAGCCCAGATATTGAAGTCTGACTTCCAGAGAAAACAGACTTCCAAAAGTATATCAACAGAAAGGGGTAGAAAGAATATCTGAAGACACAATGGCAAAAAACTTACCAATTTAAAGTTAAATACAGAAATCTACACAATCAAGAAGGTAAATGAACTCCAAGTAGGAGAAACTCAGAAGTGAGTCACACACAGAGATATAGAGAACAAGCTAGTGGTTACCAGTGGGCGGGGGTGGGGGTGGGGATAGGGGTGGGGTTTGGGTCGGCAATATAGAGGTGGGGGAGTGGGAGGTACAAGCTATTGGGTGTAAGATAGGCTCAAGGATGTATCATACAACATGAGGAATATAGCTAACATTTTGTAATACTGTAAATGGAAGATAATCTTTAAATTTTTAAAAAAAATTTTAAAGAGTCACACAGATAAAACTATAGTTTACCCTTGAACAACACCAGGGTTAGGGGTACTGACTCCCTACACAGTCAAAAATCCACAAATAACTTTATAGTCAGCCCTCCGTATCCGTGGTTCCACATCAGTGCTCAACTAACCACAGACTGTGTAGTATTTTAGTTTTTGTTGAAAAACACCTGTGTAAGAGTGGAAAGGTGCAGTTCAAACCTGTGTGATTCAAAAGTCAGCTGTATAGTTAAACTGTAAAAGCCAGAGATGAAAGAATCTTGAAGGAAGAACAAAAACAATCCACCTCATTATATACAAGTAATGCACAGAATCCACAGTAAGACTAACAGCCAATTTCTCATTAAATATCATGAAAGCCAGGAGACAGTAGGATGACATATCTAAAATGCTGGAAAAAAAAACTGTCAAATAAGAATTCTATACCCAGCAGACTATCACTCAAAAATGGCAGAGAAATTAAAACATTCCTAGAAAAATAAAAACTGAGGAAGTTTGTTGCTAGACCTGCCCTGCCCTACGAGAAACACTAAAGGAACTCCTTCATGCAGAAATAAAGAATAAACAAAACTTGAAGCCACAGAAAAAAAGGAGAACACTGGAAAAATTAACTACACAGGTAAATATAGAAGCCAGTATTATTTTATTTTTCGTTTGTAATTCCTGTATTTGTTTCCTTTATGATTTAAAAGTAATAAAACAGTATTTATATACCTATGTTAATGAACACACAATGTATAAAGATACAGTTTAATTTTTAATTGAAATATAGTTGATTTACAATATTGTGTTTGTTTCAGGTGTACAGCAAAGTGATTCAGTTATACCATTTTTTCAGATTATTTTCCATTATACATTATTATAAGATATTGTAGCTTTGTAGTATAGTCTGAAGTCTGGAAGGGTTATGCTTTGTTCATTTTCCTCAGGATTGCTTTGGCAATTCTGGGTCTTTTGCAGTTCCATATAAATTTTAGGACTATTTGTTCTAGTTCTATGAAAAATGTCATGGATATTTTGATATGAATTGAATTAAATCTGTAGATTTCTTTGTCCAAAATGTATGGGCATTTTAACAATATTAATTCTTCCAATCCAATCCATCTTTCCATTTCTTTGAATCAAAAGATGTAATTTATTAAGAATAATATAAGTGAGGGATGGGGATGGGAGCACAATTTTACAAGTTATTACAGGTACACCTCATTTTATTGCACTTTGCTTTATGAGCTTCAAAGATATTGCATTTTTTACAAATTTAAGGTTTTGTGGCAACCCTGCTAGTCTATCACTGTCATTCTTCCAACAGCACTTGCTCATTTCATGTCTCTTTGTCACATTTTGATAATTTCCCAATATTTCAAACTTTTCATATTATTATTATGTGTCCTATGGTAATCTGTGATCAGCAATGTTACTATCATAATTGTTTTAGGATGCCATGAATGACATCCACATAAGCCAGCAAACATAATTGATAAATGTTGTGTGTGTTATGACTGCTCCACTGATTGGCCATTCCTCTGTCTCTCTCCCTCTCCATGGCCCTCCCTATTCCTGGATACATAACAATACTGAAATTAGGCCTATTAATAAACCCACAATGGCCGCTATGTGTTCAAGTCAAAGGAAGAATTGTATGTCTCTCACTTTCAATCAAAAACTAGACATGATTAAGCTTAGCGAAGAAGGCACGTCAAAACCTGAGACAGATAAAAAGCAAGGCCTCTTGCACCAAGCAGTTCGCCAAGTTGTAACTGCAAAGAAAAAGTTCTTAAAGAAAATTGAGAATGCTACTCCAGTGAACACATGAATGATAAGAAAGCAAAACAGCTTATTGCTGATATGAGGAAGTCTTAGGAATCTAGATAGAAGATCAAATCAGTTACAACATTCCCTTAAGTCCAAGTCTAATCCAGAGCAAGACCCTACAAAGGCTAAGACAAGTGAGGAAGCTGCAGAAAAAAAGTATGAAACTAGCAGAGGCTAGTTCATGAGGCTTAAGGAAAGAAGCTGTCTCCATAACATAAAAGTGCAAGGTAAAGCAGCAAATGGTGATGTAGAAACTGAAGTAAATTATGCAGAAGATTTAGCTAAAATAAGTAATTAAGGTGCCTACACTAAACAAAAGATTTTCAATGTAGAAAAAACAGCATTACTTTGGAAGAAGATGACATCTAGGACTTTCATAGGTAGAGAGAAGTCAGTGCCTGACTTCAAAGCTTCAAAAAACAAGCATACTTTCTTTATAGGGTCTAAGGTAGCTACTGACTTTAAACTGAAGCCAGTGCTCATTTATTATTTCAAAAATCCTAGGGCCCTTAAGAATTACACTATATCTATTCTGCCTGTGCTCTAGAAATGGAAAAACAATGCCCGGATGACAACACATCTGTTTATAACATGGTTTAGTGAATATTTTAAGCCTACTCTTGAGATCTACTGCTCAGAAGATTCCTTTCAAAATATTACTGCTCATTGACAATGCACCTGATCACCCAAGAGCTCTGCTAACAATGCACCGTGAGAATTATGTTGCTTTCACACCTCCTGACACAGCATCCAACCTGCAACCCACAGGAGTCATTTCACTGTTCAACTTTCATTAGTTAACAAATACACTTCATAAGGCTGTAGCTGTCATAGTTAGTGATTCCTCTGATGAACCTGGACAAGGTCAGTTGAAAACATGGAAAAGATTCAGCATTCTAGATGCCATTAGTAACGTTTGTGATTCATGGAAAGAGATCAAAACATGAACATAAACAGGAGTTTGCAAGAAGTTGATTCCAACCCTCATGGATGACTTTGAGGGGTTCAAGTTTTCAGTGGGGGAAAGAACTGTGGGTGTAGTGAAATAGCAATGAACTAGAATTAAAAGTGCAGTCTGAATATGTGACAGCATTACTACTATTCTCATGATAAAAACTTTTACAAATGAGAATTGCTTCGTAGGTATGAGCAAAGAGAGTAGTTTCTTGAGATGAAATCTACTCCTGGTGAAGATGCTGATAAGACTGCTGAAATGACAACAAACAGTTTAGAATATTATGCAAACCTAATTGATAAAGCACTGGCAGGGTTTAAGAGGACTGACTCCAATTTTGAAAAAAGTTCTATTACGGGTAAAATGATCTCAAACAGCACTGTATGCTACAGGAAATTCATTCATGAATGGAAGAGTCCACCAATATGGCAAACTTCACTGTTGTCTTATTTTAAGAGATTGTCACAGTCACTCCAGCCTTCAGCAGCCATAAACACTGAGGCATGACCCTCCTCCAGCAAAAAGACTACAAGTCAACGAAGGCTCAGATGATGGTTAGCACCTTTTAGCAATAAAGTGTTTTTTATGTATGTACATAAAGGTATGTACATAGTTTTTTAAGAGATAATGCTAATGAATACTTAACAGACTACAGTAACTCAAGTGACTCACTTTGCTGTGATGTTTGCTTTACTGCAGTGGCCTAGAACCAAACCCGCAATGCATTTGAGGTATGCTTGAATAAATGAATAAAAACCAAGTTACTATCATTTCAAACTAAATCGGTATAAATGTTAAGATATTAATTCTGATCACCAGGATGATTACTAAGAAAATAATTTAAAATATTTAAAACATGAAAATGGTACACGAGAAAAAAATCAAACACAAACAAAAGCAGTGATAGAGGAATTGGGCAAAAAAGAATATATAAGACAACTAGGGACTTCTGGGAAGATGGCGGAAGAGTAAGATGCGGAAATCACCTTCCTCCCCACAGATACATCAGAAATACATCTACACGTGGAACTGCTCCTACACAACACCTACTGAACGCTGGCAGAAGAACTCAGACATCCCAAAAGGAAAGAAAGTACCCACGTACCTGAGTAGGGCAAAAGAAAAAAGAATAAACAGAGACAAAAGGATAGGGACGGGACCTGCACCAGTGGGAGGGAGCTGTGAAGGAGGAAAGGTTTCCACACACTAGGAAGCCCCTTCGCGGGTGGAGACTGCGGGTGGCGGAGGGGGAAAGCTTCGGAGCCGTGGAGGACAGCACAGCAAAAGGGGTGCAGAGGGCAAAGCGGGGAGATTCCCGCACAGGGGATCGGTGCTGACCAGCACTCACCAGCCCGAGAGGCTTCTCTGCTCACCTGCCAGGGCAGGCGGGTCTGGGAGCTGAGGCTCGGGCTTTGGTCAGAGCGCAGGGAGAGGACTGGGGTTGGCGGCATGAACACAGCCTGCAGGGAGTTAGTGCACCACAGCTAGCCGGGAGGGAGTTTGGGGGAAAGTCTGGACCTGCCGAACAGGCAAGAGACATTTTCTTCCCTCTTTGTTTCCTAGTGCGCAAGGAGAGGGCATTAAGAGCACTGCATAAAGGAGCTCCACAGACAGGCGCGAGCCGTGGCTAAAAGCGCGGACCCCAGAGACGGGCATAAGAGGCTAAAGCTGTTGCTGCCACCACCAAGAAGCCTGTGTGCGAGCACAGGTCACTATCCACACCCCCCTTCCGGGGAACCTGTGCAGCCTGCCACTGACAGGGTCCCGGGATCCAGGGACAACTTCCCCGGGAGAACGCACGGCGCACCTCAGGCTGGTGCAACGTCACGCTGGCCTCTGCCGCCGCAGGCTCGACCCGCACTCCGTACCCCTCCCTATCCCCAGCCTGAGTGAGCCAGAGTCCCCGAAGCAGTTGCTGCTTTAACCCCGTCCTGTCTGACTGAAGAACAGACGCCCTCCGGTGACCTACACCCAGAGGAGGGGCCAAATCCAAAGCTCAGCCCCAGGAGCTGTGAGAACAAAAAAGAGAAAGGGAAATCTCTACCAGCAACCTCAGAAGCAGCGGATCAAAGCACCACAATCAACTTGATGTACCCTGCATCTGTGGAATACCTGAATAGACAACGAATCATCCCAAATTGAGGAGGTGGACTTTGAGAGCAAGATTTATTATTTTTCCCCTTTTCCTCTTTTTGTGAGTGTGTATGTGTATGCTTCTGTGTGAGATTTTGTCTGTATAGCTTTGCTTTCACCATTTGTCCTAAGGTTCTATCCGTCCTTTTTTTTTTTAAACTATTTAAAAAACTTTTTTTCTGAATAAGTGTTATTGTATTTTACCTTACTTTATTTTATTTTATTTTGGCTTATTTCTTTCTACTTTTTCTCGCTTTTATTCTGAGACGTGTGGATGAAAGGCTCTTGGTGCTGCAGCCACGAGTCAGGAGTGTGCCTCTGAGGTGGGAGAGCCAACTTCAGGACACTCGTCCACAAGAGACCTCCCAGCTCCACATAATATCGAACGGCCAAAATCTCCCAGAGATCTCCATCTCAACACCAGCACCCAGCTTCACTCAACGACCAGCAAGCTACAATGCTGCACACCCTAAGCCAAACAACTAGCAAGACAGGAACACAACCCCACCCAGACAGGCTGCCTAAAATCATAAGTCCACAGACACCCAAAAACACACCGCCAGACGTGGACGTGCCCACCAGAAAGACAAGATCCAGCCTCAACCACCAGAACATAGGCATTAGTCCCCTCCACTAGGAAGCCTACACAACCCACTGAACCAACCTTAGCCACTGAGGACATACAAAAACATCCCCAAAACAACGGGAACTACGAACCTGCAGCCTGCAAAAAGGAGACCCCAAACACAGTAAGATAAGCAAGATGAGAAGACAGAAAACCACACAGCAGATAAAGGACCAAGAAAAAACCCACCAGACCTAACAAATGAAGAGAAAATAGGCAGTCTACCTGAAAAAGAATTCAGAATAATGATAGTAAAGATGATCCAAAATCTTGGAAATAGAATAGACAAAATGCAAGAAACATTTAACAAAGACCTAGAAGAACTAAAGATGAAACAAGCAATGATGAACAACACAATAAATGAAATGAAAAATACTCTAGATGGGATCAATAGCAGAATAACTGAGGCAGAAGAACGGATAAGTGACCTGGAGATAAAATAGTGGAAATAACTACTGCAGAGCAGAATAAAGAAAAAAATGAAAAGAACCGAGGACAGTCTCAGAGACCTCTGGGACAACAATAAATGCACCAACATTCGAACTATAGTGATTCCAGAAGAAGAAGAGAAAAAGAAAGGGACTGAGAAAATATTTGAAAAGATTATAATTGAAAACTTCCCTAATATGGGAAATGAAATAGTTAATCAAGCCCAGGAAGCACAGAGACTCCCATACAGGATAAGTCCAATGAGAAATATGCCAAGACATATATTAATCAAACGGTCAAAAATTAAATACAAAGAAAATATATTAAAAGCAGTAAGGGAAAAACAACAAATAACACACAAGGGAATTCCCATAAGGTTAAAAGCTGATCTTTCAGCAAAAACTCTGCAAGCCACAAAGGACTGGCAACACATATTTAAAGTGATGAATGAGAACAACCTGCAACCAACATTACTCTACCCAGAAAGGATCTCATTCAGATTTGATGGAGAAATTAAAACCTTTACAATCAAAGCTAAGAGTTCAGCACCACCAAACCAGCTTTAAAACAAATGCTAAAGGAACTTCTTTCTCTAGGCAAGAAGCACAAGAGAAGGAAAAGACCTACAGTAACAAACCCAAAACAATTAAGAAAATGGTAATAGGAAGAAACATATCGATAATTACCTTAAATGTAAATGGACTAAATGCTCCCACCAAAAGACACAGATTGGCTGAATGGATACAAAAACAAGACCCATATATATGCTGTCTACAAGAGACCCACTTCAGACCTAGAGACACATACAGACAGAAAATAAGGGGATGGAAAAAGATATTCATTGCAAATGGAAACCAAAAGAAAGCTGGAGTAGCAATTCACATATCACACAAAATAGACTTTAAAATAAAGACTATTACAAAAGACAAAGAAGGACACTACATAATGATCAAAGGATCGATCCAAGAAGAAGATATAAAAATTGTAAATCTTTATGCACCCAACATAGGAGCACCTCAATACATAAGGCAAATACGAACAGCCATAAAAGGGGAAATCGACAGTAACACATTCATAGTAGGGGACTTTAACACCCCATTTTCACCAATGGACCGATCATCCAAAATGAAAATAAATAAGGAAACACACACTTTAAATGATATATTAAACAAGATGGACTTAATTGATATTTACAGGACATTCCAACCAAAAGCAACAGAATACACATTTTTATCGAGTGCTCATGGAACATTCTCCAGGATAGATCATATCTTAGGTCACAAATCAAGCCTTGGTAAATTTAAGAAAATTGAAATTGTATCAAGTATCTTTTCTGACCACAATGCTATGAGACTAGATATCAATTACAGGAAAAGATCTATAAGAAATACAAACACATGGAGGCTAAACAATACATTACTTAATAACGAAGTGATCACTGAAGAAATCAAAGAGGAAATAAAAAAATACCTAGAAACAAATGACAATGGAGACACGACGACCCAAAACCTATGGGATGCAGCAAAAGCACTTCTAACAGGGAAGTTTACAGCAATACAATCCTACCTTAAGAAACAGGAAACATCTCGAATAAACAACCTAACCTTGCACCTCAAACAATTAGAGAAAGAACAAAAAAACCTCAAAGTTAGCAGAAGAAATCATAAAAGTCAGATCAGAAATAAATGAAAAAGAAATGAAGGAAACAATAGCAAATATCAATAAAACTAAAAGCTGCTTCTTTGAGAAGATAAACAAAATTGATAAACCATTAGCCAAACTCATCAGGAAAAAAAGGGAGAAGACTCAAATCAATAGAATTAGAAATGAAAAAGGAGAAGTAACAACTGACACTGCAGAAATACAAAAGATCATGAGAGATTAATACAAGCAACTATATGCCAATAAAATGGACAATCTGGAAGAAATGGACAAATTCTTAGAAATGCACAACCTGCCAAGACTGAATCAGGAAGAAATAGAAAATATGAACAGACCAATCACAAGCACTGAAATTGAAACTGTGATTAAAAATCTTCCAACAAACAAAAGCCCAGGACCAGATGCCTTCACAGGCGAATTCTATCAAACATTTAGAGAACACCTAACACCTATCCTTCTCAAACTCTTCCAAAATATAGCAGAGGGAGGAACACTCCCAAATTCCTTCTACGAGGCCACCATCACCTTGATATCAAAACCAGACAAGGGTGTCAAAAAGAAAGAAAACTACAGGCCAATATCACTGATGAACATAGATGCAAAAATCCTCAACAAAACACTAGCAAACAGAATCCAACGGCACATTAAAAGGATCATACACCATGATCAAGTGGGGTTTACTCCAGGAATGCAAGGATTCTTCAATATATGCAAATCAATCAATGTGATACACCGTATTAACAAATTGAAGGAGAAAAACCGTATGATCATCTCAATAGATGCAGAGAAAGCTTCTGACAAAATTCAACACCCATTTATGATAAAAACCCTGCAGAAAGTAGGCATAGAGGGAACTTTCCTCAACATAATAAAGGCCATATGTGACAAAACCACAGCCAACATCATCCTCAATGGTGAAAAACTGAAAGCATTTCCTCTAAGATCAGGAACAAGACAAGGTTGCCCACTCTCACCACTCCTAACCAACATAGTTTTATAAGTCTTAGCCACAGCAATCAGAGAAGAAAAGGAAATAAAAGGAATCCAAATCGGAAAAGAAGTAAAGCTGTCACTGTTTGCAGATGACATGATACTTATACATAGAGAATCCTAAAGATGCTACCAGAAAACTACTAGAGCTAATCAATGAAATTGGTAAAGCAGCAGGATACAAAATTAATGCACAGAAAATCTCTTGCATTCCTATACACTAATGATGAAAAATCTGAAAGTGAAATCAAGAAAACACTCCCATTGACCACTGCAACAAAAAGAATAAAATATCTAGGAATAAACCTACCTAAGGAGACAAAAGGCCTGTATGCAGAAAATTATAAGACACTGATGAAAGAAATTAAAGATGATACAAACAAATGGAGAGATATACCATGTTCTTGGATTGGAAGAATCAACATTGTGAAAGTGACTCTACTACCCAAAGCAATCTACAGATTCAATGCATCCCTATCAAACTACCACTGGCATTTTTCACAGAACTAGAACAAAACATTTCTCAATTTGTATGGAAACACAAAAGACCCCGAAGAGCCAAAGCAATCTTGAGAAAGAAAAATGGAGCTGGAGGAATCAGGCTCCCTGACTTCAGACTATACTACAAAACTACAGTAATCAAGACAGTATGGTACTGGCACAAAAACAGAAATAATGATCAATGGAACAGGATAGAAAGTCCAGAGATAAACCCACGCACATATGTTCACCTTATCTTTGATAAAGGAGGCAGGAATGTACAGTGGAGGAAGGACAGCCTCTTCAATAAGTGGTGCTGGGAAAATTGGACAGGTACATGTAAAAGTATGAGATTAGATCACTCCCTAACACCATACACAAAAATAAGCTCAAAATGGATTAAAGGCCTAAATGTAACGCCAGAAACTATCAAACTCTTAGAGGAAAACATAGGCAGAACACTCTATGACATAAATCACAGCAAGATCCTTTTTTACTATCTCCTAGAGAAATGGGAATAAAAATAAAAAATAAACAAATGGGACCTAACAAAGCTTTTGCACAGAAAAGGAAACCATAAACAAGACCAAAAGACAACCCTCAGAATGGGAGAAAATATTTGCAAATGAAACAACTGACAAAGGATCAAGATTTATATGCAGCTCGTTCAGTTTAATAACAAAAAAACAAACAACCCAATCCAAAAATGGCCAGAAGACCTAAATAGACATTTCTCCAGTGAAGATGTACAGACTGCCAACAAACACATGAAAGAATGCTCAACATCATTAATCATTAGAGAAATGCAAATCAAAACTACAATGAGGTATCATCTCACACGTGTCAGAATGGCCATCATCAAAAAATCTACAAACAATAAATGCTGGAGAGGGTGTGGAGAAAAGGGAACACTCTTGCACTGCTGGTGGGAATGTGAATTGGTACAGCCACTATGGAGAACAGTATGGAGATTCCTTAAAAAACTATAAATAGAACTACCATATGACCCAGCAATCCCACTACTAGGCATAAACCCTGAGAAAACCATAATTCAAAAAGAGTCATGTACCAAAATGTTCATTGCAGCTCTATTTACAATAGCCCTGAGATGGACACAACTTAAATGTCCATCATGGGATGAATGGATAAAGAAAATGTGGCACATATATACAATGGAATGTTACTCAGCCATAAAAAGAAATGAAATTGAGCTATTTGTAATGAGGTGGATAGACCTAGAGTCTGTCACACAGAGTGAAGTATGTCAGAAAGAGAAAGACAAATACAGTATGCTAACACACATATATGGAATTTAAGGAAAAAAAAGTCATGAAGAACCTAGGGGCAAGACAGGAATAAAGAAAAAGACCTACTAGAGAATGGACTTGAGGATATGGGGAGTGGGAAGGGTAAGCTGTGACAAAGTGAGAGAGTGGCATGGACATATATACACTACCAAATGTAAAATAGATAGCTAATGGGAAGCAGCCGCATAGCACAGGGAGATCAGCTCGGTTCTTTGTGACCACCTGGAGGGGTGGGATAGGGAGGGTTTGAGCGAGGGAGATGCAAGAGGGAAGAGATATGGGAACATATGTATATGTTTAACTGATTCACTTTGTTATAAAGCAGAAACTAACACACCATTGTAAAGCAATTATACTCTAATAAAGTTGTAAGAAAAAAAGACAGAAGAAAAACAGCAAAATGGCAAAAGTCCTTCCTTGTCAACAATCTCCTTAAATATAAATGTATTAAACTAACCCATTAAGAGACAGACTGGCACAATGGAATGTTTTAAAATGATCCAGGGACTTCCCTGGTGGTGCAGTGGTTAAGAATTCACACGCCAATGCAGGGGCATGGGTTCAAGCCTGGTCCAGGAAGATCCCACATGCCACGGAGTAGCTAAGCCTGTGCGCCACAAGTACTGAGCTTGCGCTCTAGAGCCCACGAGTCACAACTACTGAGCCCATGTGCCACAACTACTGAAGACCATGAGCCTAGAGCCCATGCTCCGCAACAATAGAAAAGTCACTGCAGTGAGAGGCCTGTGCACTGCAACCCTGCACCTCTCGCTGCAATGGGAGATAGCCCGCGTGCAGCAAAGACGACTCAAGGCAGCCAAAAATAAATAAATTTTGAAAAAAATAAAATGATCCAATGACACGCTGTCTACAAGAAATTCATTTTAAATTTAAATACACAAAGAGATTGAAAACAAGAAGATACAAAAAGGTATTCTAAACAAAGGGTAACCAAAAGAAAGCTTGAGTGGCTATGTTAATATCAGACAAAAAAAATTTTGTCACATTTATTTTGTGAGACATAATAACACTGAGTAAAAATGATCAATTCATCAGGAAAATATAACAATCAAAAAGATATATACACCAGACAGCAGAGTCCCAAAATATATGACACAAACACTAACAGAATCAAAGACAGAAATAGATAATCACTATAGTAATAGCTGGTGATTTCAATATACCACTTTCAAAAAAACATAGAAGATCCAGACAGAATATCAATATGGAAACAGAGGACTTGAACAATACCATAAACTAAACAGATGTAATAGACATATATGGAACACCAAACCCAACAACAGTATACACATTATTCTCAAGTGCACATATGAAATTCTCCAGGTTAGCTGACTAGGCCACAAAAAAGTCTCAGTAACTTTTTTAAAAGACTGGAGTCATAGAAATTATCTTCTTTGAGCACAATGGAAAGGAAGTGGAAATGAATAACAGGAGGGAAACCTGGAAAATTTACAAATACGTGCAAATTAAACAACACACTCTTAAATTACTAATGAGTTACAGAAAAAATTACAAGACAAATTAGAATACTTTGAGACCAGTGAAAACAACACCACATACCAAAATTGATGAGATGCAACAAAAGCAGTGCTCAAAGGGAAATACAGCTGTAAATGTTTACATTAAAAAAAAACTGAGGGAGCCCTTCAAGATGGCGGAAGAGTAAGATGTGGACATCAACTTCCTCCCTACAAATACATCAGAAACACATCTACATGTGGAACAACTCCTACAGAACACCTACTAAACGGTGGCAGAAGACCTCAGATCTCCCAAAAGGCAAGACATTCCTCACGTACCTGGGTAGGGCAAAAGAAAAAAGAAAAAACAGAGAAAAAGGAATAGGGACAGAGCCTGCACCAGTGGAGGGAGCTGTGAAAGAGGAAAAGTTTCCACACACTAGGAAGCCTCTTCACTGGCAGAGGCAGGGGGCAGCGGGAAGCATCGGAGCCACTGAGGAGAGTGCAGCAATAGGGGTACAAAGGGCAAAGTGGAGAGATTCCCGCACAGAGGATCGGTGCCAACCAGCACTCATCAGCCTGAGACGCTTGTCTGTTCACCTGCCGGGGTGGGTGGAGGCTGGGAGCTGAGCTCGGGCTTCGGAGATCAAATCCCAAGGAGAGGACTGGAGTTGGCTGCGAGACCACAACCTGAAGTGGGCTAGTGCGCCACAGCTGGCCAGGAGAGAGTCCAGGAAAAAGTCTAGACCTGCCGAAGAGGCAAGAGACCATTGTTTGGGGGAACGCGAGGAGAAGCAATTCCTGTTCCATGTACCCACAGAAGGTAGAGCACCACCTAAGCAAGCTCCAGAGATGGGCCCGAACTGAGGCTATCAGCTCGCACCCCAGAGATGGGCATAAACTGCTAATGTTGCAGCAACTGCCACCAAGAATCCTGTGTGCAAGCGCAGGTCACTACCCACCCCCTCCCAGGAACCTCTGCAGCACACCATTGCCAGGGTCCCGTGATCCAAGGAAAACTTCCCAGGGGGAACACACGGTGCGCCTCAGGGTGTTGCACCTTCATGCTGGCCTCTGCCGCTGCAGACTTGCCCCACATTCCGTACCCCTCCCTCCCCCAGCCTCAGTGAGCCAGAGTCCACTAACAAGCTGCTACTTTAACCCCATTCTGTCTGAGCAAAGAACAAACGCCCTAAGGCAACCAACACGAACAGGTGGGGACAAATCCAAAGCTGAATCCCAGGACCTATGGGGACAAAGAAGAGAAAGGGAATTCTCCCCTAGCAGTTTCAGTAGCAGCGGATTAAATCTCCAAAACAAACTTGATGTACCCTGCATCTGTGGAATACCTGAATAGACAACAAATCATCCCAAAACTGAGGCAGTGGACTTTGGGAGCAACAATATATTTTTTTTTTTCTTTTTCTCCTTTTGTGTTTGTATGTGTATGCTTCTGTGCGTGATTTTGTCTGTATAGCTCTGCTTTTACCATTTGTTCTATGGTTCTGTCTGTCCGTATTTTTTTGTTTTTTTGTATAGTTTTTACAGCTTGGTATCATTGGTGGATTTGTCTTTTGGTTTGGTTGCTCTCTTCCTCATTTTTCTTGTCACTTTTTTAATTTTAATAATTACTCTTCATTTTTTAAAATAACTTTTATTTTCTTCTTTCTTTCTTTTTCCCTTTCCTTCTGAGCTGTGTGGCTCACAGGGTCTTGGTGCTCCGGCCGGGTGTCAGGCCTGTGCCTCTGAGATGGGAGAGCCAAGTTCAGGACATTGGTCCACCAGAGACCTCCCACCTCCACATAGTATCAAATAGAGAAAGCTCTTGCAGACATCTCACTCTCAAAGCTAGGACCCAGCTCCACTAAATGAATAGCAATCTACAGTGCTGGACACCTTAGGCCAAACAACTAGCAAGACAGGAGCACAACCACATGCATTAGCAGAGAGGCTGCCTAAAAACATAATAAGGTTCACAGACACCCCAAAACACACCACCAGACACAGACCTGCCCACGAGAAAGATGCAGCCTCATCCACCAGAACACAGGCACCAGTCCCGTCCACCAGGAAGCATACACACCCACTGAACCAACCTTAGCCACTGGGGGCAGACACCAAAAAACAACAGGAACTACGAACCTGCAGCCTGTGAAAAGGAGACCCCAAACACAGTAAGTTAAGCAAAATGAGAAGACAGAGAAACACATGCAGATGAAGGAGCAAGGTAAAAACCCACCAAACCAAATGAAGAGGAAATAGGCAGTCTACCTGAAAAAGAATTCAGAGTAATGATAGTAATGATAACCAAAATCTTGGAAAGAGAATGGAAAAATACAAGAAACATTTAAAAAGGACCTAGAAGAACTAAAGAGCTAATAAACAGTGATGAACAACACAATAAACGAATTTAAAAATTCTCTGGAAGGAATCAATAGCAGAATAACTGAGGCAGAAAAACGGCTAAGTGACCTGGAAGATAAAATAGTTGAAATAACTACTGCAGAGCAGAATAAAGAATGAAAAGAATAGAGGACAGTCTCAGAGACCTCTAGAACAACTTTAAATGCACCAACATTCGAATTATAGGGGTCCCAGAAGGAGAGAAAAAGAAAGGGTCTGAGAAAATATTTGAAGAGATTATAGTTGAAAACTTCCCTAATATGGGAAAAGAAATAGTCAAGTCCAGGAAGCGCAGAGGACCCATACAGGAAAAATCCAAAGAGAACGCAAGACACATATTAATCAAACGATCAAAAATTAAATGCAAAGAAAAAATATTAAAAGCACCAAACAACAAATAACATATAAGTGAATCCACATAAGGTTAACAGTTGATCTTTCAGCAGAAACTCTGAAAGCCAGAAGGGAGTGACAGGACATATTTAAACTGATGAAAAGGAAAAAACTACAACTAAGGTTACTGTACCCAACAAGGATCTCATTCAGATTCGACGGAGAAATTAAAACCTTTACAAACAAGCAAAAGCTAAGAGAATTCAGCACCACCAAACCAGCTTTACAACAAATACTAAAGGAACTTCTCTAGGCAGGAAACACAAGAGAAGGAAAAGACCTACAATAACAAACCCAAACCAATTCACAAAATGGTCATAGGAACATACATATCGATAATTACCTTAAATGTAAATGGATTAAATGCTCCCACCAAAAGACAAAGACTGGCTGAATGGATACAAAAACAAGACCTGTATATACGCTGTCTACAAGAGACCCACTTCAGACCTAGGAACACATACAGATTGAAAGTGGGGGGATGGAAAAAGATATTGCATGCAAATGGAAATCAAAAGAAAGCTGGAGTAACAATTCTAGTATCAGACAAAATGGACTTTAAATTAAGACTAATACAAGAGACAAAAAAGGACACTACATAATGATGAAGGGATCAATCCAAGAAGAGGTAACAATTGTAAATATTTATGCACCAAACACAGGAGCACCTCAGTCGGTAAGGCAAATGCTAACAGCCATAGAAGGGGAAATTGACAATAACACATAGTAGGGGACTTTAACACTCCACTTTCACCAATGGACAGATAATCCAAAATGAAAATAAATACGGAAATACAAGCTTTAAGTGATACATTAAACAAGGTGGACTTAATTGATATTTATAGGACATCACATCCAAAACAACAGAATACACTTTCTTCTCAACTGCGCATGGAACATTCTCCAGGATAGATCATATCTTGGGTCACAAATCAAGCCTTGGTAAATTTAAGAAAATTGAAATCGTATCCAGTATCTTTTCCGACCACAACGTGATCAGACTAGATTATCAGTTACAGAAAAAAATCAATAAAAAATACTAACAAATGGAGGCTAAACAATACACTACTTAATAACCAAGAGATCACTGAAGAAATCAAAGAGGAAATGAAAACATACCTAGAAACAAATGACAATGAAAACACGACCACCCAAAACCTATGGGATGCAACAAAAGCAATTTTAAGAGAGAAGTTTATAGCAATATAACCATACCTTAAGAAACAAGAAACATCTCAAATAAACAACCTAACCTTACACCTAACGCAACTAGAAAAACAAGAACAAAAAAATCCCAAAGTTAGCAAAAGAAATCTTAAAGATCAGATCAGAAATAAATGAAAAAGAAGGAAACAATAGCAAAGATAAATAAAACTAAAAGCTGGCTCTTTGAGAAGATAAACAAAATTGATAAACCACTAGCCAGACTCATCAAGAAAAAAAAGGGAGAAAAACCAACAGAATTAGAAATGAAAAAGGAGAAGTAACAACTGACACTGCAGAAATACAAAGGATCATGACAGATTACTATAAGCAACTACATGCCTATACAATGGACAACCTGGAAGAAATGAACACATTCTAAGAAAAGCACAGCCTTCCAAGACAGAACCAGTAAGAAACAGAAAATATAAACAGACCAATCACAAGCACAGAAATTGATACTGTGATTTAAAATCTTCCAACAAACAAAAGCCCAAGACCAGATGGCTTCACAAGAAATTCTATGAAACATTTAGAGAAAACCTAGCATCTATCCTTCTCAAACTCCTCCAAGATACAGGAGAGGCAGGAACACTCCTAAACTCATTCTACGAGGCTACCTTCACCCTGATATCAAAACCAGATAAAGATATCACACACACACAAAAAAACTACAAGCCAATATCACTGATAAACAAAGATGCAAAAATCCTCAACAAAATACTAGCAAACAGAATCCAACAGCACATTAGAAGGATCATACATCATGATCAAGTGGGGTTTATCACAGGAATGCAAAGATTCTTCACTGTATGCAAATCAATCAATGTGATACACCATATTAACAAACTGAAGAATAAAAACCATATGATTCTCTCAATAGATACAGAAAAAGTTCTTGACAAAATTCAACACCAATTTATGATAAAAACTCTCCAAAAACTAGGCATAGAAGGCACTTATCTCAACATTATAAAGGCCATATATGACAAACCCACCGCCAACATCATTCTCAATGGTGAAAAACTGAAATCATTTCCTCTAAGATCAGGAACAAGACAAGATTGCCCACTCTCACCACTATTATTCAACACTGTTTTGGAAATTTTAGCTACAGCAATCAGAGAAGAAAAAGAAATAAAGGAATCCAAATTGGAAAACAAGAAGTAAAGCTATCACTCTTTGCAGATTACATGATACTATACATAGAGAATCCTAAAGATGCTACCAGAAAACTACTAGAGCTAATCAATGAATATGGTAAAGTAGCAGGATACAAAATTAGTGTACAGAAATCTCTTGCATTCCTATACACTAATGATGAAAAATGTGAAAGAGAAATTAAGGAAACACTCCCATTTACCACTGAAACAAGAAGAATAAAATGCCTAGGAATAAACCTGCCTAAGGAGACAAAAGACCTGTATGCAGAAAACTATAAGACACTGATGAAAGAAATTAAAGATGATAGCAACAGATGGAGAGATATACCATGTTCTTGGATTGGAAGAATCAACATTGTGAAAGTGACTCTACTACCCAAAGCAATCTACAGATTCAATGCATCCCTATCAAACTACCACTGGCATTTTTCACAGAACTAGAACAAAACATTTCACAATTTGTATGGAAACACAAAGGACCCTGAACAGCCAAAGCAACCTTGAGAAAGAAAAATGAAGCTGGAGGAATCAGGCTCCCTGACTTCAGACTATACTACGAAGCTACAGCAATCAAGACAATATGGTACTGGCACAAAAACAGAAATATAGATCAATGGAACAGCACAGAAAGCCCAGAGATAAACCCATGCACATACGGTCACCGTATTTTTGATAAAGGAGGCAAGAATATCCACTGGAGAAAAGGCAGACTCTTCAGTAATTGGTGCTGGGAAAACTGCACAGCTACAGGCAAAAGAATGAAATTAGAACACTCCCTAACACCATACACAAAAATAAACTCAAAATGGATTAAAGACCTAAATGTAAGGCCAGACACTATTAAACTCTTAGAAGAAAACACAGACAGAACACTCTATGACATAAATCGCAGCGAGATCCTTTTTGACCCACCTCCTAGAGTAATGGAAATAAAAACAAAAATAAACAACGGGGACCTAATGAAACTTAAAAGCTTTTGCATAGCAAAGGAAACCATAAACAAGATGAAAAGAAAACCCTCAGAATGGGAGTAAATATTTGCAAATGAAGCAACTGACAAAGGATTAATTCCCAAAATTTACAAGCAGCTCAATATCAAAAAACAAACAACCCAGTCCAAAAATGGGCAGAAGACCTAAACAGACCTTTCTCCAAAGAAGATATACAGATTGCCAAGAAACAGATGAAAGAATGCTCAACATCATTAATCAGTAGAGAAATGCAACTCAAAACTACAATGAGGTACACCTCACACCAGTCAGAATGGCCATCATCAAAAAATCTAGAAACAATAAATGCTGGAGAGGGTGTGGAGAAAAGGGAACCCTCTTGCACTGTTGGTGGGAATTTAAATTGATAGAGCCACTATGGAGAACAGTATGGAGGTTCCTTAAAAAACTAAAAATAGAACTACCACATGACCCAGCAATCCCACTACTGGGCAAATACCCTGAGAAAACCATAATTCAAAAAGAATCTTGTACCACAATGTTCAGTGCAGCTCTATTTACAATAGCCAGGACATGGAAGCAACCTAAGTGTCCATTGACAGATGAATGGATAAAGAAGATACGACACATATATACAATGGATTATTACTCAGCCACATAAAGAAACGAAATTGAGTTATTGTAGTAAGGCGGATGGACCTAGGGTTTGTCATACAGAGTGAATCAAGTCAGAAAGAGAAAAACAAACACCATATGCTAACACATATAGATGAAATCTTAAAAAAAAAAATGGTTCTGAAGAACCTAGGGGTAAGATAGGAATAAAGACGCAGACCTAGAGAATGGAGTTGAGGACACAGGGACGGGGAAGGGTAAACTGGTACGAAGTGAGAGAGTGGCGTGGACTTACATACACTACCAAATGTAAAACAGATAACTAGTGGGAAGCAGTCGAATAGCACAGGGAGATCAGCTTAGTGCTTTGTGACCACCTAGAGGAGCGGGAATGGAGAGGGTGGGAGGGAGACGTAAGAGGGAGGAGATATGGGGATGTATGTATATGTATAGCTGATTCACTTTGTTGTAGAGCACAGGCTGACACGCCACTGTGAAGCAATTATACACCAATAAAGATGTTAAAAGAAAAATTTTTAAATGAATTCAGTAACTTACCTCTATACCTTAATAGGAAAAAGAAAAGCAAACTAAATGTAAAGGCAGCAAAATTTAAGAAATAATAAAAATAAAAGAAACAAGAGAGACTAGAGAAACAACAGAATTAGTAAGACCAAAAACTGTTTTTTTTAATGTATCAACAATATTGACACACTTTTAGATAGACTCAGTAAGTAAAACGGACAGAAAATGCACATAACTACAATCATATATGAAAGCAGGAATATTACTATCAACCTTACAGAAATAAAAATATTGTGGAAGAATAGGACAGAAAATTGCATGCCAATAAATTGCATAACCTGAATTAAATGGCTCAAACAAAAATTAAAAAATCAGAACAAACCTGTAACATGCAAAGAGATTGAATCAGTTATTAAAAATCTCCCAACAAAAAAGTCCAGAACCAGATGGCTTCACTAGTGAATTCTATAAGCAATTAAAAGAAGAAGTAACACTGATCCTTCTCAAAGTCTTCCTAAAAATGATGAGGAAGGAAAACTTTGTAACTCAATCTATGAGGCATTTCTTTTATACAAAAGCCAAAGACACCACATCAAAAGAAAAAAAACAAACCAGAAACCAATTTTCCCTGTAAGTGCAAAAATCCTATAATATATATATATATGTATATATATTAGCAAACAGAATCAACTACATATTAAACGTAATATGTATACCCTGGCAGTGGTTCAACATTAGAAAATCAATGAATGTAATAAAATATATTACATGGTTCTTTTTTCCTTTTTTCTAATAATCATCTCAAATTATGACAAATAGCATTTGACAAAATCTCAAGGGACAGCAAAGAGCCAAAACACTCTTTCCTGATAAAACATGCAAAAAACTACAAATAGAAGGGAACTTTCTTAGTATAATAAAGGGCATTTATGAAAAACACGTAAGTAACTTTACAGTCAATGTTAAATGACTAAAATAAAAGCTTCCCCCCTAAAATCAAGAAGTCAACAATGTCCATTTTCACCACAGCTTTCAACAAATTACTGAATGTTCAAGCAGAATTAGGCAATAAAGAGATATAAACTGCATCCAAATAGATAAAGAAATAAAACTATTCAGACAACATAATACTTCATATTTCAAAAATATCAAAGAATCAACAACAACCAAATACTAGTAGAAAAAAGTTGCAGGTGCAAGATAACAACATAACATACAAAAATCAATTGTGTTTCCTTTTTAGAATAAGTTTACAATGTAACAGGATACAAAATCAACACACAAAAAATGGCGCTATTTTGGTACAGTGACAATAAACCAAAAAGGAAGGCAAAAAATTACATTTACAGTTGCATCAAAATAAGCTAAATACTTAAAAAGAAACTTAACCAAGGTAAAAGATTTGTTCATGGATGGGAAGACTTAATATTATAAGGATGTCAATACTATCCAAAACAATCTACAGACTCAATACAATCATCATCAAAATCTCAATTAGTTTTTTGTAGAAACAGAAAATTCCATCCGAAATTCTTATGGAATCTCAAGAAAAGAACCCTTAAAAACCCGAACAATCTTGAAAAAAGGAACCAAAGTTGGATGTCTCAGACTTCCTGAGTTCAAAATTTATCACAAAGTAAAAGTAATCAGAACAGTGTGATACAATGTGATACTAGCATAAAGACAAATATACAGACCAAAAGAATAGAGAGCCCAGAAATAAATCCTCACATATTTGGTCAAATGAATTTTGGCAAAGAAGCCAAGATCATGCAATAGGGGAAAGACTGTCTTTTCAAAAAAATGGTTCTGGGAAAAGTGGATATCACATATAAAAGAATGAAGTTAAACCCTGACCTTACACCATACACAAAAATCAATTGAAAATGGATCAAACACCTAAGTGTAAGAGCTAAAACTATAAAACTCTTTAAAGAAAAACTAGGGCAAAAGTTTCATGACACTAGATTTGGCAATGATTTCTTGGATATAAGACGAAAAGCACAGGCAACAAAAGAAAAAATAAGTTGGACTTCATCAAAATTGAAAACTTTTCTGCATCAAACAACATTATCAATGGAGTCAAAAGGCAACCAAGGAATGGGAGAAAATAAAATCTGCATATCATATATATGACAAGAATCTAGTACTCAGGATACATAGTTGACCCTTGAACAACACAGGGGTTAGGAGCACCAACCCCCCACACCGTTGAAAATCCACGTATAACTTTACAGATGGCCTTCCATATCCACAGTTCTGCAGCCACAGATTCAATCAACTGTAGATTGTGTAGTACTGTAGTATGTATTTACTGAAAAAATTCCATGTTTAAGTGGACTCACACAGTTCAAACCCATGTTGTTCAAGGGTCAATGTATTTTCTTACGATCCAACAAGACAAAATATTCCAATTTAAAAAATGGTCAAAGGACTCAGACACTTCTCCAAAGAAGATATATTATTGGCCAAGAAGCACATAAAAAGGGTTGAGGCTCAACATCATTAGAGAAATGCAAATGCAAATCACAATATGATACCATTTTGCACTCATTAGGATGGCTATAATCACAAAATGGAAGATAAATCTAAGAAAATCTCTGTCATCTTGGGTTAGGTAATGAGTTCTTAAATATGACACCAAAAGCATTATCCACAAAAATGCAAACAAAAAACATTAACTGGACTTCATGTTTCTTCTCTGCAAAAAACACTGTTAAGAGACTGAAAAAACAAGTCATACACTGAGAGAAAATACTTCCAAATCACAAATCTGACAATGAACTTGTAGGAAGAATATTTAAAGACCTCTCAAAACTCAAATATAAGAAAGAAAACAGTTCTTTTTTTTAAATGGGTAAAAGATTTGAACAGACACTTCACCAAAGAAGATAAAAGGGTGACAAATATTCCAATGAATGCTCTTTACCATTAGGGAAATGGAAATTAGAACCACAATGAGATACTGCTACATACTTATTAGAACGACTAAAATTAAAAAGACCATTTCAAGTGTTGGTGAGGAGTCAGAACAACTGGAAACCTCATACATAGCTAGAGGGAATACAAAAATAGCACAATCCCTTTGAAAAACATTTTGGCAATCCTTTTAAAAGTTAACCACACACTAACCATATGACTAATGCCACTCCTAGATATTTACCAGGTACAAAGAAGCTTATGTTCTTACAAAAAATATGTACTCAAATGTTCATAGGAGCCTTATTCATAATTGCCAAAAACTGGAAACATGCCCAAAACCGTCCTTAATTGAATGACTGTATAGATATACAATTGGCATATCCACAAAATGGAATACTACTCAACAATTAAAAGGAATGGACTGTTAATATATGCCACAATATTGATGAGTCTCAAGTACACAAACTATGTACTTACTGTAGAATTCCATTTATGAGGTAATTCTCGAAAACCACAGAGACAAAGAACAGATCAGTGGCTGTTAGAGGTTGGGGGAAAAAAGGATTGACCACAAAGAGACAGCATAATACAATCTGGTGGGTGAACTATGTATGCAAATTAAAACTCTTCTTTTAAATCCAACCAGGATCTTTTTCAGAAATTGAGATAATTCTCAAATAAATATGGAAACAAAAAGGAACTGGAATAGCCAAAACAATTTTGAAAAAGAAAGAAGTCAGAAGACTCATAATACCTAATTCCTATATACAAACTTACACAAGCTTAATAAGAAACACAAATATGAAATGTTTTACATATTCATAAGCAATTTACATTTTTCACTTGGAAAAGCACTATGGACATTCTATATCATCTCTTAATACTTGTGTCATAAGTATATTTAACCCATTCCTTGGGTTAAATTTAGCCTGTCTATAATTTTTGACTGCTGTAAACAATGCCATCATGTATTCTTCCTCAATCACACAAACATATTTGTAGGACGGCTTCCTTGTAATGAACACTTTTAACACATTCATGCAATCTTTTACTGCCAAATTACCATCTAAAAATACTGTACTAATTATACTCCTTTTACTAATATATGTTGTATTAAATATAAAAACATACTTATTATGTATTGAAACTAGTACAGTTTTAGTTTCATACCAGTACAACTTTAAAAGGCAGAACACATCAGCTTACCCTTCCTGCCCCTAACCCTCTTGCTTTGAAAATAAAGTCCACTGCCAGGTTTTTGGATCATATACCAAGATGTCTAGTGATGGTTTCAAGACACTTGCAAAATTTTGAGAATCTCAGTTCATGGATATTTTACTTAAATAAAATAATCTGGTGCCTTCTTACTTGCTTTTTCTCCTTTTAATTGTGTCTCATTTTATTAAGCACATCCAACTTTGTCTTAGAAACCTGTACATTTTGTTCTGGGTACTCTCTACAGCTTTAAAAATATTTCCCTTGGTGGAGAAGGTATAAATAAATGATGAGTACCAATCTTTCACTTAACATTTTACCATCCCTTAGCCTTTATTTTTGTTCTTAATCATAGCTTTAAAAGTCTTGTTTGTACTTAGTATATTTTTCATAAGCCATCCTAAACATTGTTCATATAGTTCTAGCAATCTTGGAATTCATCATTGGTCATACATCCATCTATTCCATTTTTATAGGCAGTCTTCCATAAATTGGTATCACTCTGTAACCAACTTGCTTTTGCTTTTTTTTCTTTATTGAAAACATCTAATATTCATTAAATAAGTACCTACCGAGTACTGCCTACATGCTAGACATTGTGCTAATTTTCACTTTCAAGAATGAAAACTCCCCATTCTTTGAGTTATGTTGGTTTTGAAGATACTCTACCTAAAAGAACATATATGTCTCTCACTCACTCTGAAAGTTTTTCTAATACCTAAGGTACACCTCTCATCATCACCAATGTTGTCTTCTAAGCTGACCTGATTACTTCTCAGGGTTCCTGACTCTTCCACTTCTCCCATCAGTTCTCACACTCAAAATAAAATGCAAAAGAGCTGTTTCTCTCATTTTGTCAAACTTCTGAGGGGTAAAAAATGGCAACAAAACTAATAAAAAGCCGAAAATCAATAAAGACACAGGTGAACTCAATAACACCATCAATCAACTGCACATAATTGACATGTATAAACTACTTCTTCCAACAATAGCAGAATTCACATTCCTCTCAAGCTCACATGGAACATTCATCAGGACAGATCACATTCTGGACCACAATACATTCCTTAACAAATCTGAAAAAGCAGAAATCATATAGTGTAAGCTCTCAGACTACAACGGAATTAAACTAGAAATCATTAATAGAAAGATAGCTGGAAAATCCCAAAACACCTGGAGATTAAACAACACACTTCTAAATAACACAAGTCAAAGAAGAAATCTCAATAGAAATTTAAAAACATTTCCAACTAAGTGAATACGAAAATACGACTTATCAGACTTTATAAGATGCAGCAAAAGTAACAAAGAGACATTTATAGCATTGACTGCATACATTAGAAAAGAAAAAAATCTAAAATCAATCATCTAAGCTTCCATCTTATGAAACTGGAAAAAAAAGAACAAATTAAATAAAAACTAAGTATTAGAAAACAAATAATAAAAACTAGAGAAGCTGGGCTTCCCTGGTGGCACAGTGGTTGAGAGTCCGCCTGCCATGCAGGGGACACAGGTTCGTGTCCCGGTCCGGGAAGACCCCACATGCTGCGGAGTGGCTGGGCCCGTGAGCCATGCCCACTGAGCTTGCGCGACTGGAACCTGTGCTCCACAACGGGAGAGGCCACACAGTGAGAGGCCTGAGTACTGCAAAAAAAAAAAAAAACTAGAGAAGCTGAAAAACAGTAAATCAACAATATGACTGGAATGACTAAAACCAAAAGATGGTTTTTTGAAAAGATCAATAAAATCAGTAAACCTCTAGCCAGGCTAACTAAGAAAAAAGGACACAAATTACTGATATCAGAAATGAAAAAGAGAGTATCAGTACAGAATAGCATTACATTAAAAGGATAATAAAAGAACACTATGAATATGCTCACAAATTCGATAACCTAGATGAAATGAACCAATTCTTTGAAAGATACAATGTGCCAAAACTCACAAGAAGAAACAGACAATCTAAACAGGCCTATTATCTATAAAATAAATTGAATCAATATTTTAAAACCTTCCAAGACAGAAAGCACCAAACCCAAATGGGTTTACTAGTAAATTATACCAAACATTTAAGGAAGAAGTTATACCAATTCTCTACAATGTCTTCCAGAAGATGGAAAGAAGTAGAGGGAATACTTCCTACCTCATTCTAGGAGAAGAGCATTACCCTAACACTAAAACTAGATAAAGACATTGCAAGAAAATTGCAGACCAATATCTCACATCAACCCAGATGTAAAAATCCTCAACAAAATACTAGCAAATCAAAATTTTTAAATGTATTAAAAGAATTATGCACCACAAGCAAGTGGGATTTATCCCAGGTATGCAAGGCTACTTAAAACTTGAAAATCAAATAATGGAACCCATCACATCAAGAGGCAAAGTAAAACCACATGGTCATATCAATAAATTCAGGAAAAACATTTTATAAAATCCAACACTCATTCATAATTTTTAAAAGAACTCTCAACAAACTAAAACAAAGGGGAACTTCCTCAACTTGATAAAGAACATCTACAAAATTCCTACACTTAACAACATACATAATGGTGAGAACCTAGCCCTCTAAGAACAAGAACAAAGCAAGGATGTCTCTTCTTGCCACTGCTTTTCAACACTGTACTAGAAATCCAAGCTAAAAGGGAAATAAAAGGTATACAGACTGGGAAGGAAGAAATCAAAATTTCTGTGTATGCAAATTACACAATTCTCTATAAAAAAAACTGAAAGAATAGAAAAGTCATGAACTTTCATATATACAAACAATGAACAAGTGAAACTTGAAATTAATAAAACAGCATTTATATTAGCACCACAGAAAAGAGAAGTATCTGGATATAATTCCAACAAAATACGGACAAGATCTAAACAAAGAAAACTCCAAAAGTCCAATGAAAGAAATCCAAGAACTAAATAAGTGGATAGCTATTTCATGTACACAGGAAGACTCAATCTTGTCAAGATATCAGTCCTTCTCAACTTGGTCTATAGATTCAACACAATCCCTATTAGTTTCCTAACAAGTTATTTTCTGTATATCAAAAACTGATGCTAAAGTTGATATGGAAGAGAAAAAACCCAGAATAGCCAAAACACTATTGATAAACAAGAACAAAGTTGGATGACTGACATTATCAGAATATAAGACTTGCTTTAAGTCTATAGTAAACAAGACTGTGATAGTGGCAAAAGAAGAGACAACTAGATTAATAAAATAATACACAGCCCAGAAGTAGACCCACACAAATACAGTCAACTGATCTTTGACAAAGGAGCAAAGGTGATATAGTGGAGGAAAGAGTATTTTCAAAATACAGTGCTGAAACTGGATATCCATGTGGGGAAAAAAAAAAAGGAGGAGAATCTAAACACAGATCTTCCACTCTTCACAAAATTAACTCAATATGGATCAAAGACCAAAAAGTACACTCAGAAGCAAAACTTTTAAGATAACACAGGAGAAAATCTAGATGACCTTGGCATATGGTGATGACTTTTTAGATACAACCTCAAAGGCACAAGCTATGGGGGAAAAATGATTGATAAACTGGACTTACTAGAATTAAAAATTTCTGCTCAGCAAAAGACTGTCAAGAGAATGAAAAGACAAGTAACAGACTGGGAAGTAATATCTTTCCAGACATTTTTGTCTTTCTAATATTTTCAAGATATTTTTGTCTTTCTAATATTTGAAGTATCCAAAATACACAAAGAATTCTTAAAACTCAGTAAGAAAACAAACAGCCTCCTTAAAATATGGGTGTAAGACTTGAACCAACACCTCACAAAAGAAGATACACAGCTGGCATATAAGAATATGAAAAGATACCTAACATCATATATCATTAGGGAATTGCAAATTAAAAAAACAGTAAGATACCTCTACACACCCACTAGAATGGTGAAAATCCAGAAGACTGACAAAACCAAATGCTGACGAAGATGTGGAGCAACAAGAACTCTCATTCACTGCTGGCGGGAAGGTAAAATGGTACAGCAACTTTGGATGAGTTTGGCAGTTGCCTACAAACTCAACATACTCTTACCATATGATCCAGCAATCATGCTCCTAAGTATATAACCAAAGGAGGTGAAAACTCATCTCCACACAAAAACCTGCATATAAATGTTTATAGTACCTTTATTAAAAATTGCTAAAACCTGGAAGGAACCAAGATGTTCTTCAGGAAGTGAATGGATAAATAAACTGTGTTACATGCAGACAATGTAATATTACTCAAAACTAAAAAGAATGAGTTACCAAAACATGAAAAGACAGAGGAGGAACCAAAACATGAAAAGACAGAGGAGGAACCAAGATGGAGCAGAAGGACGTGCTCTCACTCCCTCTTGCGAGAACACCAGAATCACAACTAGCTGCTGGACAATCATCGACAGGAAGACACTGGAACTCACCAAAAAAGATACCCCACACCGAAAAACAAAGGAGAAGCCACAATGAGATGGTAAGAGGGGCACAATCACAGTAAAATCAAATCCCATAACTGTTGAGTGGGTGACTCACAGACTGGTGAACATTTATACCACAGAAGTCCACCCACTAGCGTGAAGGTTCTGAGCCCCACGTCAGGCTTCCCAATCTGGGGATACGGCAAGGGGAGGAGGAATTCCTAGAGAATCCGACTTTGAAGCATAGTGGGAATTGACTGCAGGACTTTGACAGGACTGGGGGAAACAGAGACTCCACCCTTGGAGGGCAAACACAAAGTAGTGTGCGCATCGGGACCCAGGGGAAGGGGCAGTGACCCTGGGCAAGACGGAACCAGACCTACCTACTAGTGTTGCAGGGTCTCCTGCAGAGGCAGGAGATGGCTCTGTTGCACCGTGGGGACAAGAACACTGGCAGGAGAAGTTCTGGAAAGTACTCCTTGGCATGAGCCCTCCCAGAGTCTGTCATTAGCCCCACCAAAGACCCCAGGTAGGCTCCAGTGTTGGGTTGCCTCAGGCCAAACAACCAACAGGGAGGGAACCCAGCCCCACCCATCAACACTCAAGTGGATTAAAGTTTTACTGAGCTCTGCCCAACAGAGCAAAAGTCCGCTCTACCCACCACCAGTCCCTCCCATCAAGCCTCTTAGATAGCCTCATCCACCACAGGGCAGAGAGCAGAAGCAAGAACTACAATCTTGCAGCGTTTGGAACAAAAACCATTCACAGAAAGATAGACAAGATGAAAAGGCACAGGACTATATACAAGATGAAGGAACAAGATAAAACACCAGAAAAACAACAAAATGAAGCGGAAATAGACAACCTTCCAGAAAAAAAATTCAGAATAATGATAGTAAAGATGATCCAGAACCTTGGAAAAAGAATGGGGGCAAAGATCGAGAAGATGCAAGAAATGTTTAACAAAGACCTAGAAGAATAAAAGAACAGAGATGAACAATACAATAACTGGAATGAAAAATACAATAGAAGGAATCAATAGCAGAATGACTGAGGCAGAAGAACGGATAAGTGACCTGGAAGACAAAATGGTGGAATTCACCGCTGCGGAACAGACTAAAGAAAAAAGAATGAAAAGAAATGAAGACAGCCTAAGAGACCGCTGGGACAACATTAAATGCAACAATATTTGCGTTATAGGGTCCCACAAGGAGAACAGAGAGAGAAAGGACCAGAGAAAATATTTGAAAAGATTATAGTTGAAAATTTCCCTCACATGGGAAAGGAAATACCCACCCAAGTCCAGGAAGCACAGCGAGTCCATACAGGATAAACCCAAGGAGAAACACGCCAAGACACATAGTAATCAAATTGGCAAAAATTAAAGACAAGGAAAAATTACTGAAAGCAGCAAGGGAAAAACGACAAATAACATACAAGGAAACTGCCATAAGGTTAACAGCTGATTTCTCAGCAGAAACTCTACAAGCCAGAAGAGAGTGGGGCATGATATATTTAAAGTGATGAAAGGGAAGAACCTACAACCAAGATTACTCTACCCAGCAAGGATCTCATTCAGATTCGATGAAGAAATCAAAAGATTTACAGACAAAAGCTAAGAGAATTCAGCACCACCAAACCAGCTCTACAACAAATGCTAAAGGAACTTCTCTAAGTGGGAAACCCAAGAGAAAAAAAACACCTACAAAAACAAACCCAAAACAATTAAGAAAATGGTCATAGGAACATACATATCGATAATTACCTTAAACATGAATGGATTAAATGCTCCAACCAAAAGACACAGGATTGCTGAATGGATACAAAAACAAGACCCATATATATATGCTGTCTACAAGATACCCACTTCAGACCTAGGGACACATACAGACTGAAAGTGAGGGGATGGAAAAAGATATTCCATGCAAATGGAAATCAAAAGAAAGCTGGAGTAGCTACACTCATATCAGATAAAATAGACTTTAAAATAAAAAATGTTACAAGAGACAAGGAAGGACACTACATAATGATCAAGGGATCAATCCAAGAAAAACATATAGCAATTATAAATATATATGCACCCAACACAGGAGCACCTCAATACATAAGGCAACTGCTTACAGCTATAAAAGAGGAAATCGACAGTAACACAATAATAGTGGGGGACTTTAACACCTCACTTACACCAATGGACAGATCACCCAAAATGAAAATAAATAAGGAAACAGAAGCTTTAAATGACACAATAGACCAGATAGCTTTAGTTAATACTTATAGGGCATTCCATCCAAAAACAGCATATTACACTTTCTTCTCAAGTGCACGCGGAACATTCTCCAGGACAGATCACACCTTGGGTCATAAATCAAGCCTCAGTAAATTTAAGAAAATGAAATCATATCAAGCATCTTTTCTGACCACAACGCTATGAGATTAGAAATGAATTACAGGGAGAAAAACATAAAAAACACAAACACATGGAGGCTAAACAATACGTTACTAAATAATCAAGAGATCAGTGAAGAAATCAAAAAATACCTAGTGACAAATGACAATGAAAACACGATGATCCAAAACCTATGGGATGCAGCAAAAGCAGTTCTAAGAGGGAAGTTTATAGCTATACAAGCCTACCGCAAAAAACAAGAAAAATCTCAAGTAAACAATCTAACTTTACATCTAAAGGAACTAGAAACAGAAGAACAAACAAAACCCAAAGTTAGTAAAAGGAAAGAAATCATAAAGATCAGAGTAGAAATAAATGAAATAGAAACAAAGAAAACAATAGCAAAGATTAATACAAAACTGATAAACCATTAGCCTGACTCATCAAGAAAAAGAGGGAGAGAACTCAAATCAATAAAATTAAAAATGAAAAAGGAGAAGTTACCACAGACACCGCAGAAATACAAACCATCTTAAGAGACTACTACAAGCAACTCTATGCCAATAAAATGGACAACCTGGAAGAAATAGACAAATTCTTAGAAAGGTATAACCTTCCAAGACTGAACCAGGAAGAAATAGAAAATATGAACAAACCAATCACAAGTAATGAAATTGAAACTGTGATTAAAAATCTTCCAACAAACAAAAGTCCAGGATCAGATGGCTTCACAGATGAATTCTACCAAACATTTAGAGAACAGCTAACACGCATCCTTCTCAAACTCTTCCAAAAAACTGTGGAGGAAGGAACACTCCCAAACTCATTCTATGAGGCCACCATCACCCTGATACCAAAACCAGACAAAGATACTACAAAAAAAGAAAATTACAGACCATTATCACTGATGAATATAGATGCAAAAATCCTCAACAAAAATACTAGCAAACAGAATCCAACAACACATTAAAAGGATCATACACCATGATCAAGTGGGATTTAGCCCAGAGATGCAAGGATTCTTCAATATACACAAATCAATGTGATACACCATATTAACAAATTAAAGAATAAAAACCATATGAACATCTCAATAGATGCAGAAAAAGCTTTTGACAAAATTCAACACCCATTTATGATAAAAATTCTCCACAACGTGGGCAGAGAGGGAACCTACCTCAACATAATAAAGGCCATATATGACAAACCCACAGCAAACATCATTCTCAATGGTGAAAAACTGAAAGCATTCCTCTAAGATCAGGAATGAGACAAGGATGTCTACTCACCACTATTATTCAGCATAGTTTGGGAAGTCTAACCACGGCAATCAGAGAAGAAAAAGAAATAAGAGAAATACAAATTGGAAAAGAAGAAGTAAAACTGTCACTGTTTGCAGATGACATGATATTATACATAGAGAATCATAAAAATGCCACCAGAAAACTACTAGAGCTAATCAATGAATTTGCTAAAGTTGCAGGATACAAAATTAATGCACAGAAATCTCTTGCATTCCTACACACTAATGATGAAAAATCTGAAAAAGAAATTATGGAAACACTCCCATTTACCACTGCAACAAAAAGAATAAAATATCTAGGAATAAACCTACCTAGGGAGACAAAAGACCTGTATGCAGAAAACTATAAGACACTGATGAAAGAAATTAAAGATGACACCAATAGATGGAGAGATATACCATGTTCTTGGATTGGAAGCATCACTATTGTGAAAATGACTATACTACCCAAAGCAATCTACAGATTCAAAGCAATCCCTATCAAATTACCAATGGCATTTTTTATGGAACTAGAACAAATCATCTTCAAATTTGTATGGAGACACAAAAGACCCCGAATAGCCAAAGCAGTCTTGAGGGAAAAAAATGGAGCTGGAAGAATCAGACTCCCTGACTTCAGACTATACTACAAAAGTACAGTAATCAAGATAATATGGTACTGGCACAAAAACAGAAACATAGATCAATGGAACAACATAGAGAGCCCAGAGATAAACCCACGCACCTATGGTCAACTAATCTATGACAAAGGAGGCAAAGATATACAATGGAGAAAAGACAGTCTCTTCAATAAATGGTGCTGGGAAAACTGGACAGCTACATGTAAAAGAATGAAATTAGAACCCTCTCTAACACCATACACAAAAATAAACTCAAAATGGATTCAAGACCTAAATGTAAGACCGGACACTATAAAACTCTCAGAGGAAAACATAGGAAGAACACTCTTTGACATAAATCACAGCAAGATCTTTTTTGGTCCACCTTCTAGAGTAATGGAAATAAAAACAAAAATAAATAAATGGGACCTAAAGAAACCTCAAAGCTTTTGCACAGCAAAGGAAACCATAAATAAGACGAAAAGACAAACCTCAGAATAGGAGAAAACATTTGCACATGAATCAATGGACAAAGGATTAATCTCCAAAATATATAAACAGCTCATACAGCTCAATGTTAAAGAAACGAACAACCCAATCCAAAAATGGGCAAAAGACCTAAATAGACATTTCTCCAAAGAAGACATACACATGGCCAAGAAGCACATGAAAAGCTGCTGAACATCACTAATTATTAGAGAAATGCAAATCAAAACTACAATGAAGTATCACCTCACACCAGTTAGAATGGGCATCATCAGAAAATATACAAACAACAAATGCTGGAGAGGGTATGGAGAAAAGGGAACCCTCAGGCACTGTTGGTGGGAATGTAAATTAATACAGCCACTATGGAGAACAGTATGGAAGTTCCTTAAAAAACTAAAAATAGAATTACCATATGACCTAGCAATCCCACTACTGGGCATACACCCAGAGAAAACTATAATTCAATAAGACACATGCACCCCAATGTTCACTGCAGCAGTATTTACAATAGCCAGGTCATGGAAGCAACCTAAATGCCCACTGACAAATGAATGAATAAAGAAGTTGTTGTACATATATACAATGGAATATTACTCAGCCATAAAAAGGAATGAAATTGAGTCATTTGTTGAGACGTGGATGGATCTAGAGACTGTCATACAGAGTTAAGTCAAAAAGAGAAAACAAATATCGTATATTAACGCATGTATGTGGAACCTAGAAAAATGGTACAGATGAACCAGTTTGCACGGCAGAAGTTGAGACACAGATGTAGAGAACAAACGTATGGACACCAAGGGGGGGAAAACCGCGGTGGGGTGGGGATGGTGGTGTGCTGAATTGGGCGATTGGGATTGACATGTATACACTAATGTGTATAAAATTGATGACCAATAAGAACCTGCAGTATAAAACAAACAAACATCAAACAAAAAAAACAACTAATACTAAACTTTCTTTGGGTTATTTGTACAGAAATATGTTAATATGTTTCAGACATTACATGAAATATCTAAAAATCTTATATGTTCTGGTATAATGTTATAAGTCATACTTCTAGTTATTACTTTAAAATGTATATCTCAGAAATAACTAATTTTCCTTGCAAATTGCATTATTATGAACTTTCATCAAATCTTTAACCAATCAAATCTTTAACCAATCTTTAAGTCTTTTGTCATTTACAGAGAGTTCTGAGTGTACTCTGATGCTTTTGCAAAAATGTTCCTATAAAAGGGTTTCATCTTCAAGGCATTCATGGAAAAGACTCTGACACGTACAGGTTTCTGAACTCTAATGGAGTTTTCAGAACTCTAATTTTCAGAATTAGAGAACTTTTTCAGAACTCTAATGGAAAACTGATGCGTTCATAAAAGTGCTAACAAAAGATCAAGATGAAACAAAAAATTACATGGGACTGAGTAAACTGATGAGGATGATTATAATTTTTGTGACTTTCTGTTCGAATAAAAAAAAATCCCACAAGGACTCAGAGGCAAAAAATATACAAATCAATTTTCATTGTAAAGTAAAGGAGCTGTTACAGTGGAGGATTACTCGACTGAATGTCAATATTATGACATAGTATGAGTGTGTTTCGTGTTTGGTAATTGCAATCATTGTTGCTTTTGTTGTGGTCATCCATTTACAATACTTGGTGTCAGTTTATCTCTTGTAAAAATAAAATACAGTGTGTGTGTGTGTGTGTGAAAAATAAAATAAAAATTTAAAAAGAAATAAAAATTAAAAAGAAATAAAAAGGTAAAAGCATGGAAAAAAAACATGAAAAGACATAGAAGAAACTCAAATGCATATTACTAACTGAAAGAAGCCAATCTGAAACTGCTACATACTATATGATTTCAACTACACAGGATTCTCGGAAAGGCAAGACTATGAGACAGGAAAAATATCAGTGGTTGCCAGGGATTAGCGAGCAGGAAAGATAATAGGTGGAGCACAGAGGGTCTTTAGGGCAGTAAAACTTTTCTGTATGATACTATAATGATGGACACATATCATTATACATTTATCAAAACCCACAGAATATACAACACCAAAACTGAGCAGTAACATACAACTATGGACTTTGGGTGATAAGAACATGTCAATGTAGGTTCATCAATTAAACACATGTATGTACCTCTATGGTGCAAGATGTTGATAGTGGGAAAGAATGTATGTACATGGAGACAAGGAATATACGGGAAGTCTCCGTATCTTCTGCTCAATTTTGCTGTGATCCTAAAATTGCTCTTAAAAGTAAAGTCATTTTTAAAGAAACAATAAATAATTTATTGGCAGATTAAAGTTTTCCACAGATGTTAATTCATATCCTTGATCAATTTTATGATCCCATACGGATTTAAGCACGTCTGTGCAAGAGTGCATGTGTACACAACAGATACAGAGGCACAATGCCCCATCTACTTAAACATGCAGTACCCCTATCTTTTTGCCATGCACTGTGCCACAAATGAGAGGAAGAAAAATAAAATGCAGAATATAACTCCCAGCCTGTACCTTTCCCAAATAACACCGTTTTATAAATTCTCGTTAACTGAAACAAGAACAAGGGTTAAAGAGCAAAATGTAATGCATAATTTCCAATTACATGCGGTATCACCTGTGGAGTACGAAGTCCTATTCTTTAATCAGAGGAATTCACTCTCTAGGTAAAGACTTATATAATACAATCTAATTAATTCAGGCCCCTCTTTTATCATTCCTAAAATTTTACCTGAGTTGTCTTAAAGAATCTCTTAGCAGTGAATGTGTACACACATACACACATGGGTAGGTGGTAGTGGGGTGCAGCATGATTTGCAAAGCAAAACAATGATTAAAATGATAATATTTCTAAAAGTGCTTTTTAACAATTTTGATAAGTACTACTCTGTAACTACATACAAGTATTACATTCATTTACTCTTTTTACCAGAATTGTGTTTGTTACCTATGTTTATAATAGCAAATAAAAGATATTAAGAGAAAAAGTTTTGTCCAATACAACATACATAAATGTATACTTCATAATATAGAGAATTTAAGTAGATTTCAATCAAGAAAACAAAGTACCAATCTCTCTTCCCAGTAAAATTTAGCCTACAAATGAGAAAGATTTTCTAGTTCTTTCAGTGAATAAAAAGAATGCCAAATAGAATTCAAGCCTCCAAGTTACATAGCAATTCCTACTATAAGATGACCCAAATAGGAATTGGGCAACGTTATGACACAAGAAATGGGGAAGTAATAAACTTCAGAAAACATTAATCCTGAAAATCTCAAATATTAAAGAGACAAGATAATTTATACCAAAACTGAATTACGTGCTCAATGGGACAGAGATAAAAAGTTCATTGGGAACAGCAAATTGGCTCATTATTCCTCTTTTCTAATAAAGTATTCTAAAAAACTATCCCCTTCTTTTACTATTGCAAGGTAACAGAGCCTTAAAATCAAAAGGAAATACAGCAGAGGGCTTTAAGAGTTGGGGCTCTGGAGCCAGACTGTCAGGACCTTTAGAATGATGTGCTTTCTAACTCTGCAGCTTACTATGCCTCAGTATTCCCACCTCTCAAACAGGAATAACATTTAAAAAAAGCATACTTCATATGGTTGCTGAAAAGAGTAACTGGAAGAATGCCTATAACTCTTTAATAAATATTAACACCTAGCTACGGAAAGAAGGAGCAAATAAAAATATAAAGGAATGTCAGCTCTGCGAGGGCAAATATTTGTTCTTTTTGCTCACTGCTATATTCTTAAAGCCTGAAACCTAATAAACATTTGTTGAATTAACAATGTATGTGTGTATGCATATACATTATGTAAATATAACTGAAAGCAGATCATGCAAAACTGAACATGAGGAGAATTCTCCGAGCTAACACACCAAAATCAGCAGCTTTTTCTTTAAAAGAAAACACAAAAATAGTTGAGGGCTGCATTCTCAGTAACTGTGACTTATTCAGCAGTGACATTAAGCATTAAGATGGCTGGAGGGGGAAGGTGGGAGGCCAAGCAAGGAGTTAAGGGATAAGATGGAGGAATAGAGTATATGAGGATGGAAGAAAGTTTGGAAAAAACCTCACAAATGATCTTATACACACATACAACACAGATGAATGTCCTTACACTAAAGGAAAATGACAAGCCTAAATAAGACTCTTGTCACATCCAGAGAACTTTGAACTTATTCTGTTTTTACCAATCTCTGCCAAAGTTTTACATGTTAACCTCTGAAAATGCAATTCCATAATAAACTTCCTCAAACTATTTCCCAAAACACTGCCTCCATATCTTCTTCACATCTAGTCACACTTTCCCTTTACTTTTAGTATTCCCATTACTTTATGTTCTTATATTCCAAAACCAAGAGATAACACCAAGAATCTTAACGCTCTCCTACAATCGCAACTTCCGCTGCTCCTCTCCCATTACTCTACTCCTAATTCCAAAGTGCTTGTTATTTCTTTTATAAAACCAATTCTCTTCTGCTTCTGTGTATGTGCAAATACTACCTCATGACCAATACCCCACTCTTCCTGGAGCAAACTGGAAAGCTCTAACCTTCTTGAAATCTAGGAAGGGTTAGGTCTCACACTTACTGATGTAATAAGATTCACACCACCTTGTACATACTGCTGAGAGTACCTTTTGCCTTGTATTGTGTGTGTGTGTGTTCATGTATTATTTTGTAAATAGTAAGTGTCACAAATTTCTTTCAGCTCCTTATTTTTGTCACCCCACTCTATATTGGTTTTTTTTTAATTAATAAACTTCATTTTTTAGGGCAGTTTTAAGTTCACAGGAATTTGCCAAATAATTTAAGTGATTCATTTGCATTTCTAGTTCTTTAGGAGATTTTATCATCTTTTAGGAAGAACTGTCTTCTCTTTCTGTTCCTAAGGAAACGTCTGTACCTGGCACCCATAAAGGGTGTAAAACATAAATATAGCACGTGTAAAAAATAAATATATACCATGACACTGATGTAACAATAAACTGGTAAATAAATACCTAATTCATTAGTAAGTTTGTTTTTAGTGCTATTGTGCATGGGATCTTTTTCTCATTATAATTTCTAACCAGTTACATAGAACTGGTTAACATATAAATTACCTTCTCATTTCTGGAAATCTGTACAGCACTGGAGCTATGAAAGGAAGATTACAGCAAGCTCCACCACTGGTTCCTCTCTAGAGAAGAATGAGGCCTCCTGAGTTAGGTTTCAAGAGTTCAACAGGCAAGGTGTACTATGTGAAAAATGTAGAAAAATCTAAAAGCATCAATTGAACAAATTCAAACTAGAGCTTTGATAAAGGATCAGAATCCGAAGTCAGATGCAAAATAACAAATCTAAGAAACAGGAGTAAAATTATACATACAAAGTGGAACCAAGAGAAAAGAATCTTATATAAAGTACTATATCAAGACCAAAGCAGATTAGAAACAAACAATAAAACTTCAAAGACTACAGGGATATAATACATGGATTTGTGGCAGAATCAAGACATTCACTCATCTTTATTATTAGTCTAACTTAATCAAAATTTAAGAAAGCATTACAGATAAGTATCCATTATCATTTTTAGAAAAAATTAAATTCAAATAAATTTAGTTAAATACAAAGCCCTCCAAAATGATCTTAAACCATATTAAATTATACAACTAAATGACTACAAATATGTTATTGATTGGCCTGCTCTAAATTTAAATAGCATTAAAAATGCCAGCAGGGACTTCCCTGGTGGCAGTGGTTAAGAATCTGCCTGCCAACTCAGGGGACACGGGTTCAATCCCTGGTCTGGGAAGATCCCAAATGCTGTGGAACAACTAAGCCCATGCGCCACAACTACTGAGCCTGCACTCTAGAGCCCCTGAGCCATAACTACTGAGCCCGCATGCCACAACTACTGAAGTCCGTGTGCCTAGAGCCTGTGCTCCACAAGAGAAGCCACTGTAATGAGAAGCCCGCGCACCACAACAAGGAGTAGCCCCCGCTCGCCGCAACTAGAGAAAGCCTGTGTACAGCAATGAAGACCCAACGCAGCCAAAAATACATAAATTTTTTAAAATAAAATTTAAAAAATAGATCAAGTTTAAAAAAAAAATGCCATCAGCCTTTAAGATAGCCAACAAGTAAAAATGAACCCCAAGGAAATTAAGTTCCTTACATTGAACCATCCTCTACTAAATATACAATAGAGAATATGCTTACAAACAGATAACTGACCTGTCTATCAAAATTACAGGAATTTATGTTCCCATGTGCTTTATATGAAAAATACATTGTGGTTTTTAAAAATTAAAATTTTCCCAAAATTCAAATACCACCACCATTTAACTTCTCCCCAGCTAAACGTTACATTCTTTTAAATATTTTCCTAATGGATATACTTACTCACACAAATAAGAATCGTCTGGCAACTAACAGCTTCAATAAGCAAAACAGATCACCAGTTTAGTAACTGCACATGAGGATTAATAAAAACATTCCAAATATGTCCTTTGGCTGAAGTAAATAAACATCTACTGTTAAAAGAGTTTCTGAAAAAATAAAAATACTTATGGGAATATAGTCCTATGATTTTCATATAAAAATTATTTCAGAAGTGTGGAAACAACAACCACACCTTACCACCATCCTAAGAAAAAATTTATGGAATTTAACAACTACATATAGGGTAATTTTTTTTTAACCTGGTTAAGAAAACATCACTAAAGGGCAACCTTTTTTTCAATTCCCCTTAAAATATGTGCATTACACTATTATTAAAGCTTTCCATAAACAAAAATTTTTAATTTATACATAATTTATAGCTCAAGTTTAAAGTCTTATTTAATCAACTCTCTTTCCACATTAATCACTGCTTCAACTTTCACTAACTCAGCTTATACAATATTAATTTGCAAAACTGGCTTTCTAATACTAATTCTAATTTCCAAAACAAGAACAACATAATAAACTTTTCTCACTGCAGCATGCACACTTCTGTTCTCTGGGTTAGGGATGAATCTGTAGTCTCCAGGAGGCATTCTAGAATAGTTTTCTATATGCTTAGTTTCACAGGGGAAAAAAACCCACAAACTTAAAAAGCCAAGACCATCGTCTTCTGGAGGCCCCCATTCCATACCCTCACTGGTATTTAAAATCTACTAAAGGCAAGGCAATGTGAGACAATGTTGGTATCCAAAAATGTTTAAATTATGGTGCCTTCTCTTAAGGAACTTAAAATTCAGTCAAACAGAAAAAAATACACAGAATCCATGACAGGTTCTTAGTTTTTTGAGGGAAGAATATGTGCCTACTAAGTTTGATGAAGCAGTGAAAAATAAGATTCTATGGGACCATGATCAGGAAGAAATGGGTTCTTAATAAATCCTTATAACTAAATAAACTTTAAAGAATGAGGTCCAATTTTTCCAAAGACGACATGCAGATGGCAAACAGGCACATGAAAAGATGTTCAACACTGCTAATTATTAGAGAAATGCAAATCAAAACCACAATGTGGTATCACCTTCCACCTGTCAGAATGGCTGTCATCAAAAAGTCTATAAATAACAAAAGTTGGAGAAGATGTAGAGAAAAGGGAACCCTCGTACACTGCTGGGGGGAATGTAAATCAGTGCAACCACTATGAAAACAGCATGGCGGTTCCTTAAAAAACTAAAAACAGGAACTACCATATGATCCAACAATTCCACTCCTGGGTATATATCTAGAAAAAAAGGAAAACTTGAACTTGAAAAGATGCAGGCACCCCAGTGGTCATAGCAGCACTATTTATAATAGCCAAGACATGGAAGCAACCCAAGCGCCTATCAACAGACACTGGGTTCAGAAGATGTGGTATAAATGTACAATGGCATATTACTCAGCCACAAAAAAAAAAAGAATGAATTACTGCCATCTGCAGCAACACGGATGGACCTAGAGAGTATTATGCTCAGTGAATTAAGTAAGATAGAGAAAGATAAATACTATACATCACTTATATGTGGAATCTAAAAACGAATACAAATGAATGTATATGCAAAACAGTCTCACAAATACAGAAAACCTGTGGTTACCACAAGGGAGACGGAAGGGGGGAGAGTCATTAGGGGTTTAGGGTTAACAGATACAAACTACTATGTATATAAAATAGATAAGCATCAAGGATATACTGTATAGCACAGTGAATTATACCCATCATCTTGTAATAACCTATAATGGAATATAATCTGCAAAAATACTGAATCACTATGCTGTACACCTGAAACTAACACAGTATTTTAAATCAACTATACTTCAATTTAAAAAAAAAGAAGAATGAGGTCCAAACCAGATAAAAGATATAAAATTGCAATGGTTCACTGCTTTGTGGGTTGGTTTAGGAAAAGTTCTTTTATAACTGGAAAATCTGAACATTGTTTATTGAACAATAATTAAAGTATCTAATTTTGTGTTGTTACTTTAAATCCAGAGAGAGCTATGTGTGAGTTTTCCTCAAATCTACTACTCTACCAGTAACAAGTAACATTTTATCTTAAATTCTAAAAAATTCTTTACAACTTGAACACCGATATAATTAGAAAAACCTGAACTATAATGGATTAGAACCCAAAAAATAAGGCAATCATCTAAGAGTCCATAATGATATAAATAAAAATTGAATGAAAAAGTAAATAAGGGGAAAGGGAAAGTTTTTCCTTACAGCAGAATAAATAAATGTATAAGGAATGATAAAAGGAGAAAAATCACCACTTAAACATAATTATTTTTTCAGGCAGGAATCATTAATGGATACCAAAACTGGTAGGCAAAAGTATAGTGAGAAACTTCGGTATAGTCTCAAAGTATCTCCCCACAAGATATTGATACAAATTAATTACAAAGAGGAAAACAGTAATATTATAGTGGAGAAAACAGGCAAGCCCCTCCTTAACCAGGGGATCATAGTTATCACCGCTAATAATGAGACATTTCAGCAGAGGTCTCCTAACATGAGGAACAAAGAAGGGTACAATTTCAGTTTCGCCGTATTCTTGCCAAAAAAGAAAAACTTGAATTTAATCATAAGGATAATCACATGAACCCAAACTGAAGAACATTCTACAAAATAACTGGCCAGTATTCTTCAAAAGTGTCAAAGTCACGAAAGACTTTATAAGGTTGAGAAACTGCCACAGTCGAGAAGAGGTATGACAACTAAATGCAACGTGTGATCCTAGATTGCATCCTAGATCAGAAAATGGACATTAGCGGGACAACTAATGAGATATGAATAAGGTCTGCATATTAGTTAAAAATATGGTATCAGTTAATTTTCCAGTTCTGATAATTGTGCTGTGATTATGTAAGGTATTGGCATTTGGAGAAGCTAGGTGAAGGATACAGAGAATAAACCTCTGTATTACTTTTGGAACTTAACTGAAATTATTTCAGGAGGGAAGGAGAAAACTCCAAAATAACTCCCAAACTGTACACTAAAATACACCTCATTAAAAGATCTAAGAACATGAAGGAAAAAACCAGTGAGGTATTTTCTCAATTTTCCCACTTTCTGCCAAGGGTTCAAAACATTCCTTCATTCTTAGTAATTCACTTACAAAAGCTGAGCATGAGTGCTATGTAGGTTCTCCCTCCCCTCCCCCTACTCAACATAATCTATGTCTCTTGAAGATTGAGACAACAGTAACTATTCTAACTCACTATAATCAAATTGCACTTAAACTATTTGCATATCCCATAGAGTTCCATGGGACTGTACTGTGCAACAAATGGAATTTCAATAAATCCTTAAAGGGGAAAAAAACTCTGATAAAACCAATGATATTTTTACATGCCTCAAAATGCCATAAATGTTCAATCCCATTAAGAAAATTACTAACCAAAGAATGCTAAAAGCCAGAGGTTACAACAATGGTAGTAAGTTCTTTTATCTTTTATGCTTATATTTTGCACTTCCAAGGTTCTTCCCTTGTATTAGTTTCCTAATATAGCAGCCCTAATATAGCTACGGTTGCTATAACAAAGTGCCATAAACTGGGTGTCTACAAGCAACAGAAATTTATTCTCTCAGTGTTCTTGAGGCAAGAAGTCCACAATCAAGATGTTGACAGGGCCATGCTCCCTTCCAAAGCCTCTAGGTGAGGATCCTTCCTTGCCTCTTCCAGCTTCTGGTAGCCCCAGGCGTTCCTTGGCTTATTACAGTATAACTCCAATCTCTGCCTCCATCTTCACATGGTTCTCTTCACTGTGTCCATAAGTCTTTGTGCCTTCATACGGCATTCTCCTTCCTATGTCTCTGTTCTCTCTTCTAATAAGGACATCAGTCAAACTGGATAGGACTCATCCTAATTGAGTATCATGTTAACTGAATTAAATCTGCAAAGACCCTATTTCTAAATACTAAGGTCACATTCTCAGGTAGGGGTTAGGACCTCAATGTGTCTTTTGAGGGGGGGGACACAAATCAGCCCACAATACCCCTCTATTCCATAAAAGTATCATTTAGAAGTTACTCATGCAACACTGTTTTAATAAATGTTTACTGAGCAACTCCTATATTCTATGCAAACTCCTTATGCTCCAAATAAGTGCTGAACATAGAGGGGTAAATAAATTAGATGAAATCCCTTTTTTTTTTGCGGTACGCGGGCCTCTCACTGCTGTGGCCTATCCTGTTGCAGAGCACAGGCTCCGGACGCACAGGCTCAGCGGCCATGGATCACAGGCCCAGCCACTCCGCGGCATGTGGGATCTTCCCGGACCGGGGCACGAAGCCGTGTCCCCTGCATCGGCAGGCGGACTCTCAACCACTGCACCGCCAGGGAAGCCCGAAATCCCTTTCTTTAAGAAGCTGGTATTTCCAATTCATAGAATCAGACAATAAGAGATAAACATAACTTCAGATTGTGCAAAGTGATAGGAGGTGGTAAAGTACTTTAAGAGGATGGTTTTAGACTTTCTGAGGGGATAACATTTGAGCAAAGACTTGAAGGATGTGCAAGTGTAATGGCCAATGTAAAAGGCTGGAGCAGAGTGACCATTCTTGACAACGGAGGGAAGGTATTTCTTTACTTAAGTGTTATGGCCATATGGCAATGGTGCGGACAGTTTACAATTCATTAGGCATACCAACTTTGAAATTATGATCCTTACTTTAATAGAATCTTCTATCAAATTCTGTACATCAAAATGTCAGACACTTAATTTTTTAGATTATGCTATTTCAATTTAGGATAATTTAAATTTGTGTAGCCCGCAACCATACCATGAAACTTTGATGATCACAAATAGTGAGTTTCAAAGGACATTTAACTTAATAATTGTAGGTTAAGTCAAGATGCCGTGCTGTTTTAATGCAAAATTATAGGTTATACAGATGTATTTTTTTAAATTAATTATTTTTGGCTGCGTTGGGTCTTCGTGGCCATGTGCAGGCTTTCTCTAGTTGCAGTGAGAGGGGGTACTCTTGGTTGCGGTGCGTGGGCTTCTCATTGTGGTGGCTTCTCTTGAGCCCGGGCTCTAGTCGCACGGGCTTCAGTAGTTGTGGCTCACAGGCTCAGTAGTTGGGGCTCACGGGCTCTAGAGCGCAGGCTCAGTAGTTGTGGCGCACGGGCTTAGTTGCTTGGCAGCATGTGGGATCTTCCCGGATCAGGGCTCGAACCCGTGTCCCCTGCACTGTCAGGCGGATTCTTAACCACTGCACCACCAGGGAAGTCCTACACAGTTGTATATTTACTGTTAATAAATACTACGCTCCACAATTAGGAGAAAATTAACTTAAGAAGGAAAAAACTTCAGCAGAGATTGAAGAACAGACTAGAGTACTCCCCCAATAGAAGGCTTCTCGGTATTCCACTGAAACTAGGGGTGGAACAAAAAGTAAGGTGAAGTATATGTATAAAAGTCCCAGAATAATCATAACCATACCCTTTCACCACTGCTCACTGGAGCACCAAGCCTGCCAGCTACCCCAGGCAATCACCTGGATTAAATATACTCCAGGAATGCCTCTGATCAGGTTTCTCCTCTTTATTTCTCTAGTGTTCCCCACTGCCAAGCTCACTATCTTCAATGGTAGTGATTCAGGGAATTAGTGAAGAGGCAGAAACTACTGTACTAAGTACAAAATTCTAAGGTATTATCATTGTGGTAGCTTAATACAGTTTAATACAATGATCAGGTTTAATGCAGACTGTTACATTTAATTAACAGTTTACTAGACTCATTTCTTATGTCTCAGTTCTCACAAACATGCAGTATTTCTGTCATATGCTCTTATTACACTGGGTACTAAAGAGACTACAGCAAAATCTCTACTAACTAGAACCTGTACAGTATGAATGATTTCATGTCTGGGACACATATCTGGACAAACAATGTTTTGCATTAAATCCCAAAATTACTGAGCATGTTGAATGGCAAACATAAATTATACTGAACACTCCCTTGATATCGCTGCTCAGAACTGTATCTTTTATTCTCCCCATGCCCAAAGGAACTATAAGGAATATTCTTACAAAAGAACTAGGTTTTAGTTGCGAGAATCTGGTGAAAAGGCTAAACATATGAAGGTGGGATTTTTTTGGTGCTAAACCTACTACCTTTCCTCTCCAACTACCCCTACCCCCATGATCTATTATAGGTAAAATGTTAAGTTTTGTTGTGTTCAGCCCCCATTGCCTGTGCTCATACCACTCTCCACCTCCATTTCACCTACACCACCACCACCACTACCACCCCACCCCCTTTTCCATATTTCTATATCTCTTAACATCTCAAATGTTGCATTCACAGAATGAAGTGATAAATCTTTTTTTCAAAAGTTTCCTAGAATATTATTGCCCATGCTATTCATGGCACCTATTTATAAAACTGCCTTGTTTTATATTTATACATGACTATTTTGAAATTTATGGTAAGGCCAAGATCTTGAATATCTTCGTATAGAGATATCTTAGCTATCTAGAACTCAGCTGAAAACTAGGACAAATATTCTCCCACAATCTGAATTCTCTTAGTTACCCACTGTCTCTCCTAAACCACTATCACTCCTGCCCTCCAAGTGTGTAAAGGCTCTAATCTTCCTCCATCAGTGTCATCTACTCACTTCTTGATTACCTACCACTGCTCTTCACATTCACTGAAGATGTTTGCATCTTGGTCAGAATTCTGCCCTTATATGTCCTACCAGCATGGGCAACATCTATCTAAAACCCAAGTCTCAAGATTCCTGAACATTTTCAATTCCAAAGACCTTCACACACAGCCTTCGGACTTTATCTACCAATTTCCACAGCCAAACACTTAATTAATCTGACCCAATCTTCCAACATTCACAGCTCTCTCATGCCCACACTCTCCTTATATCTGCTCCTCAACTTCACACACACAACCTAGTACCAACCATTGCCTACCTGGTCCCTTTGTCATCTTCTTTCCTTTATAAGCCTACATGTGAATGATCTCCTAGACCAATTCCTTACCAACACCTTTTACCACTGGTCCTTCTGTAGGACCTATCATGTAAAAATCTAAGCCTAAAACAATCCCACAAACTATCTTCTCTTAAACATCCAAACTATTGAGCAATGTTGGAAAAGGATCAGAGACATGAAAATTAATACCACTCTAAACTGTGGTCTACAATTTCTGATGGAATTGTAATTCCACTAAAGCAATGTTTTTATTTGTCCATGACAGACTCCCTCTTTTATTCTCTTCAACAACTACTCCAAATTTTAATCTTTAGACCCTTTCCCATGGCCAACCTGCACCCTTCCTGAAGTTCATTTAAAAAAAAAAAAAAGATGCAGTCATTAGTAATGAACAATCTGCTCAGCTTTTTGCCTCTCCCTTACTCATTGTCTCTTCTTTAATATTATCTCAGAAAATAAGGTATCCTTCTTCTTGTTCTTGCTCTATCCCTTCATATCATTATTTCATTCTCTACTATCTCTTTCCCTAAGCCTACAAACCATTCAAGTGTCCCCTTATCACTTAAAACAAAGATTGCAGCTCCCTATCTTGGTAGGTACCACAGTCTCTATTTTCCTTCCTAGAAAAGCAGCTTATAACCACTGCTCCCATCTCCTGGCTTCTCATTCCCCTCTCTTGTTTTGTTTTTTTTTTTTTATCTTATTTTAGCCCTAATTCTCTGCTGAATTACTCTTTCAAAAAAATCACTAGGATATTACAAAATTATCAATATTTTAAATGTTTCTTCAGGTTATTATTATTTTTTATAAATACATCCTAAAATATTTACAGATGAAATATGTCAGGGATTTGCTTCAAATGAATATAGGATTGGAGATACACAGATGAAACACTATTAGCCATGAGTTTATAACTGCTGAGGCTGGGTAACAGTTACATATGGGTTCACTATACAATTCCATTTACTTTTGTATGAAATCTTCCTTAATAAAAGGTTCATAATAGTAAAGAACACAGGTCTACATTATAGTATCCTTTTCAACTAGAGCATAATTTTTAACTACCACAGAAGTCACTGAGTCACCTGGGTTGGGGGAGTATTCCCCTCCCACAACCTCCCCAAAATTCCCCAATCCTTGACCTCATGCAACAACAAATAAAATAACCTATGGGATGTGATACATCCTTTAGACATGTTGGACAGGTTTAAATGTTGTTTATGCCAATTTTTAAAGTACCTGATGATTCCAAAATCTTATTTCAGATTTGATTTTACTACTTCTTCCTGTATACATTTTCTTAGCTGCAAAATTGTGACTTTTGTCACCACAGTCCATAAACTGAGCTTCTCTTCTCAAGAGTACCCCCACCTCCCAGTCTTTCAAAAAAAGAAATTAACTTATTAATAAAATTAAACTTTAAAATTCTGTTTTTCCTCCAAATTATTCATCTCATCTAATGGAATCATCTTGTCACCCAAGCTGGAAAATCAGAAACACTGAAATCAGTCTTGACTCCTTAAAATCTTGCCCATTTTACCAGCAAAATGTATTTTAAATCCACCTCTTCCTCTCTAATCCTTCTCACACTGCCCTAATAAAGGCCCCCCACTGTCCCCATGAATATCTCAATAGTCTCCTACTCTTCTTGTTTCCCTCAATTCAATACACCATCCTAGAGCCAGACTGTTTTTTTTTTAAATATTAATTTAATCACACCAGATCAGTTTCAAATAACTCCCTATCATTTCTAGGATGAAACTCAAGTTCCTAAGCATAGCAAACAAAAATCTTAATGATCTGGCTCCTCCCTAGATTCACTTCCAATCTCTCCCTGACATTTTAATTTATGTCTCTGGTAATACCAAACTACTTGTCATTCACTGCAAACACCTTTCTGTTTTACACTTTCATGACTTTGCTCATGCTATTTTCTCCCTCAAACATTCATTCATTTTGTTCGTGTATTATTGAAAGACTCCAGTTTGAGTTAATAAAGACTTCAGTAAGGAAGCCAATAAAACAGAGAAAAATGAATGTGTTTTTATAAAAAAAAAAAAAAACCTGAATAAAAATAGCAGAAAATAAAGATTCCAAAGTTCATAATAACAACACCAAAATTAAAAGTTATGTATAAACTTACCAAAACATACACAGGATACATATGAAAATAAATAGTTGACTCCTATGAAGTTCATTTTACAAGATGTAACTAATGAATAACTCTGAATAGTGAAGTTACGAACAATGTTTATTCCTCATTTTTGCTTCTCTGTACTTACTATGAACAACTGTTACACATGCAATAAAAGATAACTCTAAGATTTTTTTAAATTATAATATAGTTTATTTACAACGCTGTGTTAGCTTCAAGTGTACAGCAAAGTGCTTCAGATATATACATATATGTATACATCTGAAGTAGGAAGGTAGGAAGCCTTGAACCCTGCCCATTTATCAAGCTCACATCTCAGTGCAAAGTTCCAATGGCCCCTGAGATACCTCCATAAAATGCTGACCTCTATGGAAACCAATGAGGAGGGGGAAGAGCATGTAAGGGGGACAGTGAATACTTACGATCACCTTCAATTCTGGCACTTCAGGAGAAGTAACACCTGAAGTCAGTTGAGTGATTCAGAACAAAAGGGAAAGGATTGATAAGAATACCCCTGTTTAACCAGGAAAATATCACAGATGTAAGTGGAAAGATCACAGGAAGGTCTCAGAAGAAAGTTTCAGGAAATTAAGGGTCATCTTGTGCATCAAAGCAGTAAATGATCTTAATAAGGCAAGATAAGTAGATTTGACTTCAGAAAAATGAAAACTCTGCACATCAAAACAAACAAGCAAGCTACAAAACTAACCACAAAAAGACAAAGTGTTCATATTAACATCTGAAAAAGTGGTAACTTACAGAAACAGTGAAACCAGTAATAAGCAAGCAAACTGGTAAAGGACAAAGTTACAGAGGAAAACTGGCTAATGCACTTGTAGAAAAATTCTTGACATCACTAGTGAAATACAAAACATCATTTCATTATTACTTTAAATTATATTTCTTTGATCAATAGTGAAGTTAAGCATTCTCCCCTCAAAAACATATTTTAAGTGGTACTACTCAATAATGGCATCGTAAAATGACATGGACACCCCCTTATATTTCTGGTGTTACTTAAGATTAAGAAATTTTCAACTCATTCTACAAAGTTGGAAACACTACAAAGATGCCCACTATCACTGATACCATTTAACCATAGTAAAGGTCCTAGCCAATGCTACAAGAAAAAAGAAAAGGAGAAAAGTGGGAGAGGGAGGAGTGGGGAAAGAGAAAGAGAAGGGAAGAGACCAGATCACGTACACCAACAAATAACCAGAATCTATAGAACTAAAGAGTCCAGCAGTATTGCCAGATACAAGGTAACAGAAAATTCATAACATTTCCAATTAGAAAATAAAATACACAATTTTCAATGGCAACAACAACAAAAAACATTATATCTTAACAGTTTCTCAACCTCAGTATTTACTGACATACTGAGTTAGATACTTTGTTGTGGGGGCTAGTCTGTGCATTGTACGATGTTCAGCAGCATCCCTGCCTTCTACCCACGAGATGCAGTAGCAACTCCCAAGTTGTCTCCAAGACAACCAAAAATGTCTCCAGACAATGCAAATGGTCCCTGGGGGACACAAAATGACCCTTATTAAAAATTAGTCATCAAGAATAATGAATATTGGGCTTCCCTGGTGGCGCAGTGGTTGAGAGTCCGCCTGCCAATGCAGGGGACACGGATTCGAGCCCCAGTCCAGGAAGATCCCATATGCCGCGGAGCGGCTGGGTCCGTGAGCCATGGCCGCTGAGCCTGCGCGTCCGGAGTCTGTGCTCCGCAACGGGAGAGGCCACAACAGTGAGAGGCCCGCGTACCACCAAAAAAAAAAAGAATGAATACTATGGAGTAACAAAAGAAAATCTAATGTTATTAAAAATACATTAAAAGTTTTAATCAACGAGTGCCACTCCATGCTCTTGGATGAGGCAACTTACCATGCGATTTCTCCCTCAAATGTATCAATTTGATGCAATTCCCTTCTAAATTCCAGCTGGATTTATTTTTACTTTGGTAACTAACAGTAACCCACTTAATGTAGCATCTAGTCTGTGCCAGCCACTATTCTAACACTACACATATATTCACAAATTTAATCCTCCCAAGGGCAGGAAATTTCTCTTAACTTCATTTTACAAATTACAAAACTGAAGCATCCAGTGATTAAGCAAGCCCAGGGCCACACAATACTAGGTGACACAGCCAGGATTCATCCCCAGCTGAAGTGGTTAAGAATGTACACTCTTAACCACTTCACTATCTTATCTGGCAAAACAATGCAAAGACAACCCTGGAAAGACTGAAGTGAAGTGCCTGGAAATCAATTACACTCCTGGAACCTGGAAGTAGTTGGCTCTTTCCTACTAATTTTGATAGAACTGACCACACCAGGAATTTATCTGCAGTGGAAAAACAGAAATCCTCATGTACTCCTGGTGGGAGTACAGGCTGGTGCAATTATTCAGAAGAGTAATGTGGCACTGTTTAGTGAAACTGAGTATATGCACACATAACCCAGGAATCCAGGTCTTGAATATGTATCCATAAGTGGACATGTATAAGGATGCTCTTTTTCAGCACTGTTTGTGCTAGCAGAGAGCTGGAGGAATTACAGTGTCCATCACTGCACTGAGGTAATGGTTAAGTGAAACATGGCAGATGAACACTATGGAATACTAAGAAGCCATTAGATTCAATGGACAAGACAGGCATAGAGCAACATGAATAGATCTTTAAAACTGAGTGGTGGGGGAGTTTCCCTGGTTGCACAGTGGTTGAGAGTCCGCCTGCCGATGCAGGGGACGCAGGTTCGTGCCCTGGTCTGGGAAGATCCCACATGCCGCGGAGCGGCTGGGCCCGTGAGCCATGGCCACTGAGCCTGCGCATCCGGAGCCTGTGCTCCGCAACGGGAGAGGCCACAACAGTGAGAGGCCCGCGTAAAACAAACAAAAAAACTGAGTGGTGGGAAAAAGAGCGAAGAATAAAATGATGCCAATTCTGCTTCATGTCTGACTTGGAAAAAATCCACACAAGACAGCAATGTATGTTTCACAAGAATGCACACAAGGGACTTCCCTGGTGGCGCAGTGGTTAAGAATCCACCTGCCAATGCAGGGGACACAGGTTCGAACCCTGGTCTAGGAAGATACCACATGCTGCGGGGCAACTAAGCCCAAGCGCCAGAACTACTGAGCCTGTGTGCCACAACTACTGAAGCCCGCAGGCCTAGAGCCCGTGCTCCACAACAAGAGAAGCCACCGCAATGAGAAGCCCGTGCACCACAACGAAGAGTAGCCCCCGCTCAACGCAACTAGAGAAAGCCCACGTGCAGCAACGAAGACCCAACACAGCCAAAAATAAATTAATTTAAAAAAAAAAGAATGCACACAAATAGACGTATATATATCAATCATGTTAAATAAATGCCTATGAGAAGAGAGGGAAAAGAATGGATAATGCAGATAAAAGGAAATAAATAAAATGACAGCAAAACCCTAAATGAGTCAATAATTATCATGTGCCATGAACTGAGGACAGGATTAATTCAATACTCTGCACTTGGGGTTCAACAAGTATATTTAAAATAACTTCAAAAGACAAAAAACTTAAAAATTCTTCTAGAAAGCAACTAACATATATTCAGACCTTTAAAATATCAATAACCTTTGATTTAGTATTTCTTATTCTCTGAATCTATCCTAAAATAAAAATAAATGTAACTATTTTTACACGTAAAGCTGTTCACTTGTCCTGAACCATTTATAATATAAAAAAATAAACATAAAACTGGAAACAGGGCTTCCCTGGTGGTGCAGTGGTTGAGAGTCCGCCTGCCGATGCAGGGGACACGGGTTCATGTCCTGGTCTGGGAGGATCCCACATGCCGCGGAGCGGCTGGGCCCGTGAGCCATGGCCGTTGAGCCTGCGCGTCCGGAGCCTGTGCTCCGCAACGGGAGAGGCCACAACAGTGAGAGGCCCACGTACCGCAAAAAAAAAAAAAAAACTGGAAACAACAATGCCCTATAAATGGAGAGCAGTTACTCATGAAATATTTTATATACCACTAAAACAATGATTATAAAATATTAAACATGAAATGTTAATGATATTATATGGAAGGACAATATATGAAGGATGACCTCTACTATGCATGTTTTATATACAGTCATGTACACAGAAAAAGACTGAAAAGGAAATGCACTAAAATGTTAATAATGGCTATCTATGAGCTACGGATTTATATGTGATTTCCAGTACTTTTCTTTATATTTCCTTGTATTAAACATAAAATAGAAGTGCTATTAATATTTTCATTAAGGTAACAGGATAATTCAGTACTACCAGAACAGCCCAAAGCAGACCAGGACCTATGGTCATCAGGTCACATGGTCACTATCATTTAAAAACAAATGATTTTTTAAAATATTTCCAAAGGTCATACTTATGAGGGACATACAGATTTTAGTATTTAGAACTCATTTATTGAACTTCCAAAGTGTTTTGTCAAAAAATTAATGGGAGTACCCTACATTTCTATGTAATCTATTATGAAAAGTTTTTCTTTAATATCCCAAAGTATTTCCTTAATAAAGGAAACAGTAATACCCTAAATTACCTTTTATTTATTAAGTGCTAATTAATTTTTATCACGAGTTATTTTTTGCTAGCAAAATTAGAAAATCTAATATAACTATACAAACCAACATAGCTATAACTTAGTGTATCAATTTCAGCACTACCACCATAATCAAAATTTTTTAAAACCCTAAGTAGAAACAGCAGATACTTAAATTAGTAAAACTGCCCTCATTCTAACACCACAGTTACAAAAGAGGTGGTAAGTAATGATGAAAGTTCCATCATGTAATAAGACAGATATTATTGTGCCAATTTGCATGGCTCTATTAATTTTTATTATGGAGTTCTTAATTAGACTTGATTTTACTTACTTTACAGACCTCAAAATCCAAAGTACGCACCACCACCTCCCTTTTCACACCATTCCTATAACCCTAAGAGAGGCAGGTTCATGGGACTACCTTAAGAATCCAAGTGAGAGCAGCCTCTAATCTAACCAGAGTCAATTTAGTCTTTATTCCTGGTTTTACCATTCTTTCTGACCCTGCACAATTAACAACCTTTCCATGTCTCAATCTAATTAACTCCTCTGAGATAGGTACTACAGAGGGTAGAATACAGAATGTAACTGATAGCTTTGAGAGTGTTTCTTTAAACAATAGTAAAATTAGGAAAAGTGACAACAAAAGCTTCCAAGATGCTTTTTAAAAGGGTTTGGAAAATTATTTTTTCAAATATTTTTCCTGTCTCATTTTCATTATTCGTAAAACTACTTCCAGTAAATTGTTTAACAGTAATATAAGTGTTAAATTTTTGTGTGCTAGTCTGTTAAACTTCAAGAGGTTTAAGAGGATTCCTTCAAAACCCTCTTTCATTTGCTCAATTCTCTTCTCAAGCATATTAGACTCCATTAACAGCCAATCATGTAAGCTGAGCTGCAAGTGACCCGAGAGTTGCCATAGCAACAGCTGCTTTCCGAAATACGTGTTATGCATTTTAAAAGCTCTCACAGAGAGGATACCACATCTATCAATTAACAACCTAAGCTCAACAGAGCACATTACCCAAATGAAATGAAAAACTCACCTACCTTTAACAGGGTAACTACTCTGTAACTAAAGGAATATCTGATATTCTTTAATCAAAATGTTATTGTGTTCTATAGATGTCAAAATCAAGCTTATAAATAATAACACAGAATACAAAAAATAGATGCACAGCTTGTTTATTAATGCACAAAACTGATACAGGAAAGGAAATAATAATCAGAACTACATTTAGCAATGGGCCATCAAGGGTAATGAATGAACATAATATGCTATAATAAAAACTGCCAAATTTTCACACAATTTTACTAACGAAAAAGTTGACCCTAAATGTGGTAGATTAAAACATTTTTCAATGCACATATGGTACATGCATGTGTGTATGTGTCACACACACTACATAAAGATGTGCAGGCACAGTAAATACAAAAGACATTCTACTGTTTTTAAGAAAGATCATTCTTTTGGCAATTCATCAGAGATAGACATCTTTTCTTCAAAGACTATACTGGGGAAATTCATTCTCATGAAGAGATGCACAGCTAGCCAGGGTTAACCAGCAAAGTCATGGAATAGTGTGCAATTCTGCAATAAAAAACTTTCAAAAACAAACTTGTATCTTCAAAGTAACTTCAAAATTGATATTTAATGAATGTACATGACTAAAGGAAAAAATAGGACACAAAACTTAGCAGTCTTGAAAAACCTATTTCTAAAACTATCCTCAAACATCTAATTCACGTAAATAAACAGAATGCATAAAAAGTATTACCCAAAGCGTTTTTAATCAGAAAAAAGTTGCTACAAATAGGATAACTAGGTAAAACATACTGAAATTACTAAAAATCTAGGGACTAGGGGAGGGAAGGAATAGGAGTCTGGCGTTAGCAGAGGCAAACTATTAAGTATAGGATGGATAAACAACAAGGTCCTACTGTATACCACAGGGAACTATATTCAATATACTGTGACAAACCATAATGGAAGAGAATATGAAAAAGAATATGCAACGGAGAAAAGACAGCCTCTTCAATAACTGGTGCTAGGAAAACTGGACAGCTACATGTAAAAGAATGAAATTAGAACACTACCTAACACCATACACAAAAATAAACTCAAAATGGATTAAACACCTAAATGTAAGACCAGACACTATAAAACTCTTAGAGGAAAACACAGCAAGAATGCTCTTTGACATAAATCACAGCAAGATCTTTTCTGACCCACCTCCAAGAGTAACGAAAATAAAAACAAAGATAAACAAATGGGACCTAAAGAAACTTAAAAGCTTTTGCACAGCAAAGGAAACCATGAACAAGACGAAAGACAACCCTCAGAATGGGAGAAAATATTTGCAAACAAAGCAACAAAGGATTAATCTCCAAAACATAAAAACAGCTCATGCAGCTCAATATTAAAAAAAACCAACAACCCAATCAAAAAATGGTGGAAGACCTAAACAGACATTTCTCCAACGAAGACATACAGATGGCCAAGAGGCACATGAAAAGATACTCAATACCACTAATTACTGAGAAATGCAAATCAAAACTACAATGAGGTATCACCTCACACCAGTCAGAATGGCCATCATCAAAAAAATCTACAAACAATAAATGCTGGAGAGGGTGTGGAGAAAAGGGAACCCTCTTGCGCTGTTGGTGGGAATGTAAATTGATACAGCCCCTAGGGAGAATAGTTCCTTAAAAAACTGAAAATAGAACCACCATATGACCCAGCAATGCCACTACTGGGCATATACCCAGAGAAAACCATAATCCAAAATCTTTTGGATTATGTACCCCATGTTCATGTAGCACCAATGTTCGCTGCAGCACTATTTACAATAGCCAGGTCATGGAAACAACCTAAATGCCCATTGACAGATGAATGGACAAAGAAGATGTGGTACACATATACAATGGAATATTACTCGGCCATAAAAAGGAACAAAATTGGGTCATTTGTAGAGATGTGGATGGACCTAGAGTCTGTCATACAGAGTGAATTAAGTCAGAAAGAGAAAAACAAACATCGTGTATTAACGTATATATGTGGAACCTAGAAAAATAGTACAGATGAACCTACTTCCAGGTCAGGAATAGAAATGCAGGTGTAGAGAACGAAGGTATGGACATAGGGTGGGAAGGGAAGGGCAGGATGAATTGGGAGATTATGTTTGACATAAATACACGACCGTGTGTGAAACAGATAGCTAGTGGGAACCTGGGTATAGCACAGGGAGCTCAGCTCCATGCTCTGTGATGACCTAGATGAGTGGGATTGGGAACGGGGATGGGAGGGAGGCTCAAGAGGGAGGGGATATATGTATACATATAGCTGATTCACTTCGTTGTACAGCAGAAACTAACACAACGTTGTAAAGCAATTATACTCCAATAAAATATATATATGTATAACTGAGCCCCTCTGCTGTACAGAAGAAATTAACACAACATTGTAAATCAACTATACGTCAATAAAATCTAAATAAATAAATGGGCTAATTACTGTTAATTACTAAAGCAGAAATTCAAAAAATAAGGCATAACAAAAATGAAAAAGAAATGTTTTAGTAACTATTAAATGAGACAACTAGCAGTGACCAGGCATGGCCCCAGACACCTAAGAACAACCCTAGAAGGTCCAATGATTGAAGTATTATTGTATTAATGAAATATTCATTAACTTAGATAATTCCTTTGTTCCAAATGCTATTCCATCTCTAAAGAGTAGAAAACATAGTACATTTCTCCTTTCAGTATAAAAATCTCACCCTTATCTCAACCCTGTATTTCTTAACTTACACAAACCCTGAACACCAAACACAATTCAAAATCCCAGCAACATATTAAAACTACTAACAGCTTAACTCTTCTAAGCAATTTATATGTGTTAATTCATAGGATCTTCACAATATCCCTTATTATCTCCACTTCACAGATGATGAAACTGAGGCACTGAAAAGTTAAGTAACTCACCCCTACTCAAATGGCCAGTAAGTTGTGGAATCAACATTCTTACCCAGACAATCCAACTCTATGTCCCCTACCTTTATCTATTATCCACAATGCCCAAGTAACTGAATATGGTTTACAATCTCCAACCCTTCATCCTAACTGATGTTTCTCCAGTCACCTCTCACCCTTTCTCTCCTTAGTTTAGTTAATTTCTTCTTAGCTATGTCAATTTCCCAGCTTAATAATTCAAGCAAAGCAAAAAAGAATTAGATTTTTTTAATAAAAATCAAGTAGGTTGAAAACAACCCCCCCAAAAAAGGAGGAACTTGTTCATCTATGAAACCTAGATAAAAACTGTTCAAGAGGATAAAATAAAATGCCATTTATTTCTTCTTATGCAAAAAGACACATATGTATAGATGAGTATGGTTATGTGATGATATAGACAAATAACAATTATTAAATGCTTACTACATGCTAAGCACTGTCTTAAAAGGTTTTTTAAAAATATGCCCTAACATTTAATTATCACAACACCCTAAGAGGTACATATTACTAACCTTGCTTTAAAATAAGCAAACAGGTAAAGAGAAATGAGGTAACTTGCCCAAAGGTAGAGAGCTAATAAGTGACAGAACTGGAATTCAAAAACCTCTGGCAGCTTCACCAGTGACAACGTATCTTATCCATGACTCAATCAGTTAGCATCAGTGAAAGGGGGAATTAAAGATTTTACAGGTAAGTAGATCTGTCACACAGGCAGTCAACATGTTATAAACATTCTTAAAAGTAATCATGGCTATGCACGCAGATTTAACAATCATAAACTTTTAGAAAAATTAGAAAACACCAAAATATAACATTTGAGGCCTGTTAAATAAACTAAAGGACTTCCAATTCAAGATGGCAGACTGAGCACACAAATGTGCCTTAAGAATATATATCAAATCACAAACGTATGGAAGAAAAAGTATTCCATCATCATATCGGAAATTTGGGGTGTACCTGGAAAATAAAAAAATCAGATTAATAAAAAGTGAGCAAAGGGAACCACAACCAAGATAGCAGTTTGCATCTTTCCAACCAAGTCAAAGAGAGGCTCCAAGCTTAAAACACAAAGAGCAGGAGGTGAAGGGCTATCATCCAGAATATAAATCAGTATATCAGTAATTAAAGAACTGCATTCCAAATGATTTAGTCAACTCTCCCTGCTTAAAGAAAAAGCTGAGAGCAATGGCTGTTAGCCTCAGGATTAAGCCCAGGCACTAAAGTGCTCTTCAAATAGATTTGAAATAATTTTGCTGGGTTACAACTAGCAATTTTTAACAGTCAATAATGAATAGAACAGAAAATACAAAGCAAGGGTATATACCATTTCATGGAACTTTTACTCAGTTATATATTTATAAATATATTTATAAATGTGTGTGTGTGTACTAAGTTTCAATGTAAATTATACTATGAATCACAGTTTTTAAAATCAGAAGTCTGTTACTCGAAATTAAGTGTGCAGGTCTGAGGAGGGCTCCTAGGGTGGGTGTTGAAGGCTGAAAAAAAAAGCGGAGAAGCAGTTGAAACACTAAAGCATTCCACTCCCCACATAAGCTATGATGAGTTTGGCAATTGTGGCTACCTAACAGTCTGCCTCCTCCTCAACCATATATACCTTAAAGGACTTTTCCCACCTTTCTTTCCATTATCAACCCACTAAGGAGCTTTTTAAACATTTTCCCCGATCACCCCCTCTATGAAATTTTAGTACCACAGATATACTGTGTATCTATCTGTTTGTATACTATATCTGTGATATATACTTAAAAGGGGCCACTTTTTTTTTTACCCCCATAATCAATTTTTACTCCTTTGAGAATTCATGCCTTAGGGTAAATAAAGAAGCCTACCACATGCCACAGTCTAAGGAAGGAACCTATGAATGAAACAAACCTACAGGAGAGAACCTCACTGACCAACTTAATCTTTCTTTCATGAGTATGGATAGACAGCCAAAACTCAACAAATCTAAGGGAAAACAAAAGATGAAAAAACAAACAACAAAAATAACCAAAGAGAGGGCAGAGATGCAAGCCCAGAGGGTAAAGGTCCCAACCACAGAGGATTATTCCCAGGTCTTAAAATCTAGTGGTATTTCCCCAGCTGGATTTTAAAGTTACTTGGGACTTGTGACTGCTTTCTTTTCTTTCTATTTTCTCCCTTTTGAACAGAAATGACTAATAACCGTCATCCTAAGGCTGTCCCACCACTGTATTTTTGGAATAGATAACTATTTTTCTGGTTTCACAGGTCCACAATAAGAGAGTTTCATCCATACTTGATGTATATAATTTATCAATAGATATGAAATATGGGACTTTTGAGCTGATGAGATTTAGATGAGACTCTGAACTCTGAATTGATACTGTAAGAAGGATAAGACCTTTGGGGACCTTGAGGTGGGGTTAATGTATTTTACATGTGAGATGGATATGGATCACAGAGGCCAGAGCGAGGACTATAGTAGGCAAGATTTTGGTCCCCATCCTCTCTACTCCCTGCAGTTACTCCTGTACACATCTCACTACATGGGAAACGAGTTAGGAACTTTAAAACAGGGAGATTATCATAGATTATATGGGTAGGCACAAATGCAAATCACATGGGCCCTTAAAAAAGAGGAAGGCAGAAGATCAAGGATCAGCAGAAGAGGCAGGAGAGATTTAAAGCTTGAGAGGGACTCAACCTTCCATTGCTGTTTCTGATATGAAGTGGACCATAACCGAAAGAATGTGAATGGTCTCTAAAAGCTGAGAATGACTCCCCTCTCCCAAGTCAATAGCCAGGAGGAAAAGGGACCTCAGTCCTTACAACCACTTGAAAATCAATTCTGCCAACAATATGCATAATCAAGGAAATGGTTTCTCTCCTAAAGCTTCCAGCAAGGAACAGCCCTGCCAATAGATTTTGGCCTTGTGAGACTGCACAGACTCGGCCTAGCCCACTGAATTTCTGACCTATGGAAACTGTAAGATGCTAAACCCGTGGTAATTTCTTAATTGGCAATCAAAAGCCAACACAAGAACTGCTACACCAATTTTGCAGATCAGAAATCTTAAGCACAGAGAGTTTAAGTAACTTGCTCAAGATCACATTACCAGTAACTACTGATGCTGAGATTCAACCCCAAGTAGTGTGGCTTGTGTTCTTAACCATAAAGAAGACAACATGATCAAGAAGGAACAGAGACAGCTGAGCATCTAGAATGAAACTTGAAGACTTTCTTTGGCAGAAGCTAAAACACACAGAACAACATTCCTCCTTTATAGTTTCAACAAATCACTTGGTTCAGAACTAAGTTATAGTTATATATATATATATAATTATAATATAGCAGATGCTATTGTTTAAAATCACTTTTAAAATCAATTTATAGTCAAAACAGTCTAAATTATAGATATATAACTAAGTATAAACAAAACTCTGATAAGGTAAAAATAATAACATCACAAGTTAACAAAAATTACAAGATGGAGGAGGAAAGATAAAAGGAATGTTAGATACACTAATTCCCTGATCTTTGAAAACAGTAAGATACAGATACTACCTAAAGTTGATAAATCAAGAAATAATAAGTGAGAAAATGACATTGGTATAAAAATTAACTTGTAAAGATGGTTTTCTGAGGATTTTGGAAAGGGATAGATATTTTACTTTTCATTTTGTGCGTTTCTCTGCTTTTTTTAAAACCATGGACATGTATTACATCTGTAACTCTTAAATATATTTAGTAAACACGCCTGGATGTGCGTCAGGTCAGGTTCTCTGGGAATCAGACCCAAGACTGAGTTAGAAGGTGAAGAAATTCATCATCAAAAATGCCTATTAAGTATGAAGGGGAGGGACTTCCCTGGCAGTCCAGTGGTTAAGACTCTGCACTTCCAATGCAGGGGGCACGGGTTGGATCCCTGGTCCAGGAAGTAAGATCCCACATGCTGTGCAGTCAAAAGAAAAAGAATTAAGGGGAGAATGAGCAGGAGCTGAATAGGCAGAGAAAGCCTTCAGGCTGCAATGCAGGTCTGACTATAGTGCCTGAGCCTCAGACCAGTGCAGCTCCAGTCTGCCAGCCCAACAGGGAGCTTAGGCACAAAGACTGCCTTAGAGAAGTCCCACGTTGGGAAGAAACAGCAAGACCCTAGTATCCTGCGGTGCTCAGTTACTGGCAGGGAGCTGCCCAGGAAGAATGTGGCTATGGCTTAATGCTGCAGCATATCCCAAAGGCTCTGTGGCCTGGAGGCTGACAGTTAACAACATTCCTTAAAGGTAGGTTTCCTCCAAGGGAGATCTAAGCAGAACACCTATAGGGCTGTCACAGACGCCATATAAGGGAATACTTTGCAGCCGTTAAAAATGTTAGCGAGTGCTAATTTTCCATTACACTTCCTATAAGAAGCCCTAGAGTTCTTCAGAGGTATCTCAAAGGCAGATTTTTCAGGCTAGTGAAGAAAGCCAAATACTGAAGTTTTGTATTTCCATCCCACATTCAACAAAGCAGCTCCACTTTTATCTGCTTTATTTACTACATTTCTCCCTAAAATCAGTTTGAACAAATGACTGCAATGCTAAAAAGAATTCAAAAAAACCCAAAAATTCAAAAAACATCTCTGAGACTTCCCTGGTGGCGCAGTGGTTAAGAATCCGCCTGCCAGTGCAGGGGACACGGGTTCAATACCTGGTCCGGGAAAATCCCACATGCTGCAGAGAAACAAAGCCTGTGCACCACAACTACTGAGCCTGCGAGCCCCAACTACTGAGCCTGTGCGCCACAACTACTGAAGCCCATGTACCCTAGAGCCCGTGTGCTGCAACTACTGAGCCCACGTGCTGCGACTACTGAAGCCCACATGCCTGGAGCCCGTGCTCCGCAACAAAAGAAGCCACCGCAATGAGAAGCCCGTGTGCCGCAATGAAGAGTAGCCACAACTAGAGAAAGCCGGCACGCAGCAACAAAGACCCAAAGCAGCCAAAAAAACAAAAAAAAAGCATCTGTCACAAAAAGTAACTTTTAATTGAAAAAAATAACCAATGTGTGTTTAGAATTAACACTTGTGCTTGTGTGTAAACCTGTAACACAAACAAAAAAGACTAGAAGGATAAACTTCAAAATGTTATAATAGAAGTTACCTACTGGATAGTGAGATTATAACTTTTTCCTTTTTTGCTTACTTGTATTTTCTATACTTTTTACGATTCCCATTACAAGATCTTGGTAATCAGGAAAAGTAAGCTCTCTTAAAAATTTGTTTAAAAAAAAGCCCTGAACTGAAAACTTGTCTCTTCCCACAACCTCAGATCTATATTACTACAAAAAAATTATTTGGCCTCTTACTAATAACAAAAGAAATCACATTTACAAGGCCAGACAAAGACAAAAGCGCTTATATGTGGAATCTGGGAAAAAACAAACAAGAAACAAATGAACCTCTATACAAAAAAAGAAATAGACCCACAGACTTAAAAAACAAACTTATGGTTACCAAAGAGAAAGGGTGGGGTGGGGGGGGGCGTGTGCGGTAGATAAAGTAGGAGTTTGGGATTAACATATATACGATATTGGGTTGGCCAAAAGGTTCCTTCGGTTTTTAAGTAAAAATAAAGACACGTTTTTCATTTTCACCAAGAATTTTATTGAACAACATATTCACGGTTTTGTTCCACTACCTTCTGCCATTTTTCAGGCAACTTTGTAATTCCATTCTCCCAGAACTTTTTAACTTTTTGAGCAAAGAACTGTTCCAGGTGCCTTTTACAGTCTTCCAGGGAACTGAAATTTTTGCCATTAAGAGAATTTTGTAAAGACCGAAATAAATGGAAATCCAAAGGTGCAACATCTGGTGAATATGGCACATGAATCAGAACTTCCCAGCCCAGCTGTAACAGTTTTTGCCCGGTCATCAAAGAAACACAGGGTCTTGCATTATCCTCATTGAAGATTATGTGTTTTCTGTTGACTAATTCTGGATGCTTTTCGTCAAGTGCTACTTTCAGCTGGTCTAATTGGGAGCAGTACTTGTTGGAATTAATTGGTTTTCTGGAAGGAGCTCATAATAGAGGACTCCTTTCCAATCCCACCATATACAAAACATCACCTTCTTTGGATGAAGACCAGCCTTTGGTGTGGCTGGTGGTGGTTCATTTTGCTTGCCCCACAATCTCTCCCATTCCACATTATTGCACAGTATCCACTCTTCATCGCCCATCACTATTTGTTTTAAAAACGTTAACGTTCACATGTCAGTAGAGAATTGCATGGGGAAATATGGTCAAGAAGATTTTTTTCACTTAACTTATGTGGAACCCAAACATCAAAGTGATTCACAAAACCAAGCTGGTACAAATGATTTTCAACGTTTGACTTGGATATTTTGAGTATGTCGGCTATCTCCCGCGTGGTATAACATTGACTGCTCTCAATTAATGTCTTGATTTGATCGCTATCAACTTCAACTGGTCTACCCGACCTTGGAGCATTGTCCAGCAAGAAATCTCCAGCACGAAACTTCAAAAACCACTTCTGACACGTTCGATCAGTCACAGCACCTTCTCCATACACTGCACAAACCTATTTTGTTTCAGTTGTGTTTTTTTACCTTTCTTGAAATAATACAGCATAATATGCTGCAAATGTTTTTTTTTCCATCTTCAATATTAAAATGGCTACACAAAAATTCACCAATTTTGATAAGTCTTTTTTTAAATGCACACTGATATGACAGCTGTCACATACAATCTAACGAAATTGTTTCAAATGAAGTTAAAAACAACTAAGCTCTACTAGAGCCATCTTACAGAAAAAAATCAAACTTTTTGGGCAACTCAATACTATATATAAAATAGATAACCAACAAGGACCTACTGTATAGCACAGGGAACTATACTCGATATTTTAAATATTTCCCAATATTGAACCAATACAGGAAAAGAATCTGAAAAAAATAGATATATATCTATGTATAACTGAATCACTCTTCTGTACACCTAAAACTAACACAATATTGTAAATCAACTATACTTCAATTAAAAAAAAAAGAAAGCAATATGCTTATCCTCCCAAAAAAATCATATTTACAAATTATAACATTCACTTCAAAGAACACTCTACCCATTAAGGAACAACACATGCATTTAATTATTCCAAATAATATCTTTACGTTCAACTAGTGAAATCATAGCACTTATTGCTAGCACACAAATAACTAAAACATATTACATAATTTTCAGGAAATTTTCAATGATTTGAATATATGTGTCAGCAACAATTTACAGTAAAATTATTCACTAATCATTTCAATTTTACAGATTCATTCAACATTAGCAGCAATGTATGTAGTAAAAAAGCACATAATTTCACATAACTCTCTTGGTTTTTCCACCCCTGTAGCCAAAAAAGATTCTAGTATTCCCATTTAATAAATGCAGAATTTGGTGTATGAGGCCAAGGTCACCAAGCAATTAAGTGGCAATGCCAGGGGAAAACACTGATTCATAATTGATTTTTAGACTACACTGGTAAGGCTCTTGCAAAATTCACGCATTCCTCCCGTACTCTAATTTACCCAAATAAAAATACATTCACTTTAAAGAAAAAAGCTACAACTCTAGATTTTTTCTTTTTTTTTTTTTAATCAACTTGTACTTTGAAGAAAAATCATGTATCCCAGTACATGTTGGGATAAATGTTAGCTGACACCACAAAGAGTTTCAATAATGGATGGATTTTCCAGCTCTTGGTGAACTGTTTATTTTTGTTTTGCATTTATAAAGACTATGCCAGAAAGAACACAAAAACAAAGAGGCTCAAGTTTTTAATGGGATTTTTTTCTCTTTAAAATAAATTACCAAAAATGTGTATATACCTTATAGCTCATGTTTTTTTCTCTTCCAGATGCTTCATATATCTATGACAGGTACTATCTCATACTCTATTTGGTTCTCAATACAGCCTACTATTATCTTCACTGATGCAGATGGATAGGAAGTAAAGGACAAAGCTAATGTCTGGACCCAACATATCTCTAGATAACTCCTTAGACAGAACTAAGAAAAATGTAAAGATAAACTAAGAAATACTTGAAAAACAGAAGGGCTACTGAAGAAGAATTTTAATGAGAAAGTAATATACTGAAATGGTGAACAAATACAAATGATGTCAAGTGCAGAGAAAACGAGATAAGGGAATAAATTAATATTCTCATCTCCAGTGCTTTATGAGGTGGTAGGAAGTTGAGCTGCTGAAACAAGAGCTGACTCACATAACCCATTCAAATAAAACACATTTCTATAACTTCACTCAAATAAATATGCAGAAACACTTTTTTTTTCCTCCCCTCTTTGGTTACTGCTTACCAAAGCAAAGATCTCCCTGACCTGGAGCTGGCATTCTAGCCAACATACATGAGCCTAACCAGAATAATAGAAATGTCATGAGAATTCAGATTAGACCACAAAAATGAAGTCCACAAACTGAAAATCATTGCTCCTGCTAAACGTATCAGTTAAGACGGAAACAGCATTTTTAATGGATGTATGTGCACACACAGATATGTGTGTTTCAATACAAAAAATATCTTAAATTTCCGAAGTGAGGGTTAAAAAGTAAATAAGGATACATAATGAAAAGTAAGACTCCTACAACCCCTTATCCTAGAGGCAATTAGACCCACAATTGTAACCAATTGTGTCGGTTATCTTTTCAAATGCATTATATGCCTAAACAGACATATATGTATATATTAGGAGTAATTTTTTTAAGCACTGCAATTTAGAGAGAGAAAAAAATTGTGACAAAATTTTGCTATTTTGTATTTTTGACATCCACATACTTCTGTTAAAACTTTACCACAAAACAGAAATTAACAAAGTGTTATCACCAAGATGTAAAAATCAACAACTGGAGAACTGGGAACAAGGTAATTAAGCACTGAGCAAGTGTACCAACCACTCCACTCCACCCCAAAACATACATACACACCCGCCTAGGCAAAAGAAGAAACAAAGAGAATTAGTATAGCAGATAAACTTCAGATTTGGAATACGAGAGCACTGTTAGACAAAGGAGATAAACTTCAGATTTTGAATACAAGAACATTGTTAGACAAAGGCCACAGTGAAGAAGCTGCCTAAACTAGTAATTCCGATAAAAGGAAAAACAGACTACGCAGAGCATACCAACATGGAGTATTCAGGTCCTGAGAAATGAAAATTATCTTAAATGCTTCATTAATTTATGGTTAAACATTTTTTGCACAGATAGTTTATAAGTAATGTTGTGTACTTTATATGTTCCCACTAAAGTAGAAACATAAATTCAATTTTTTTCCACTGTTAGTGATGATGAATCTGATCATTTAGTTAATAAGATGGTAAGATTTACCAGATCTTCCCCTTTACAATTTGTGGAATGATATTGTTGCCCAAAGTATCTTTCATGTAATGGTGTTAGAATCCATTGATGATCCTTATCTGAATCAGTTATTTCATTAGTGATTGCAAAATGGTAATTTTCTAATTCTTTTTTATTTCTTTCCCATTTATTCACTGGCATTTTTCTATTAAAAAAAAAAAACTTCCACCGACAAGCAAGGATAAACTATAGCTCTGCCTAAAAATGCAGCAGAAATGCTTAATTCTTTACCTTTACTTAACCGTTTTTTCAGAATAAGGAGTTTCTCCTATGTACATTCCTAGAGTAGCAAGTCAGTTTCTCTCTCTTTCTGTCTTTCCGAGTAGCCCTGTGGATCCACAGATTTTCTATAATCAATTACAGTTATTCTTTTTGATGTTAAAATTGTTCCAAATTTACCCAGTGGGTTTTTTTCATGCACAGGGAAAAAACTGGAGACCAAGAACTGTGTCATCTAATGGACAGGCTTTGAAGTGGAAAATTTCCCCCTTTCTCCTTAGATATTAGTTATGAAAAAAGATTAAAATATTGAGGTAGTGACACTGTAGCATATACATACAACTTATAATAGGGGCTGTGGGACCCATTACATTACAATTTTCTAAATCCTACATCAAGCAGTCATTTCTGATGACCTAAATTCATCTTTGTTTAACCTTCTACTCCTTTTAGATCTTACCACATGTGTTCTAATGTATTATAAAATGTATGATCTAATAATTATATAATTATAATGTATTATAATTAGCACCGTTTTTCCTCCCAAAAATGAAATAAGAAATGAAATGTCTCTTCATCCTGGGCTCAGAATATACTCGACATTATCAGAGGATGAAGAGATTTTACAGTATAAACTAATTATAACAAGATTTTCAGCAAACACAGTCATTCAATGTTTTCAGTTCACAAGGAATACAGAAAAGAGAGGATCAAGTTAAAGAACATCTCTGAAACAAAGAAAAAACAGGTTGGGATGTTTTAAAAATAAGCAGCCTTGTCTAGTAAAGAAGTCAATATCTTAGAGGGAAAAGAGCATGAGGTATTCTAGATTACAAGAGAACAAAGACATAACAACCATGGGCCTTGACGTGGTCCATTACTCATACAAGGGGAGGAAAAGACACTATGAAAGACTTTTGGAATCAACTGGGTAAATATGAACACGAACTAAGTATCATAGTAAAATATCACTCTTATTTTTCTTAGACATGATAATGGTAGTCATATACAGAAATGACATTTTTAGGCAATGTAGACTGACATATTTATGGCAATGAAAACTTATGTCCAAAGACTTCTAGACAAATTTCAAGAAGTTTATTTCTAATAGCCAAAAATCGGTAACAACCTAAGTGTCCAACAACAGGTGAATAGATGTACTGAATATATCCATACAACAGAATGCTACGCACCAATAAAAAAGAGAGAACTCCTGATACATGCAACAATGTGCATGACTTTTAAAAGACAATGCCTCACCAAAAGAAACCAGAAGCAAAAGTATATACTTATGATTCTATATATTCTATTTAAAAATTCTGTCGCATATACTGACAGAAAGCTGAACTGTAGATGCCTGAGATAAGAGTGGTGGCGTATATGACTGGGAGGAAACATGACAAAACTTTCTGGAGGGCTAAAAACGTTTTTCATCTTGATTGTGGTGGTGGTGGTTACAAAAACCTATATATTTGTCAAAACTACAACCATGCACTTAAAATTCAAAGATTTATAAACACTATCCACAATAAAGTTGATTTTAAGAAATAAGTAACAAAAAAAAATCCTATTCACAATTGCAACAAGAAGAATACCGAGAAATAAATTTAACAGAGGAAAAAGACTTGTACATTTTAAACTACAAGACACTGATGAGAGAAATGGAAGATGACACAAATAAATGGAAAGATATACCATGCTCATGAATTAAAAGAATTAATACTGTTAAAATGTCCATACTACTCAACGCAATCTACAGATTCAGTGCAATCCCTATCAAAATTCCAATGGCATTTTTCACAGAAATAGAACGAACAATCCTAAAATTTGTATGGAACCACAGGACACCATGAAGAACCAGAGCAATCTTAAGAAAGTATAACAAAGCTGGAGGCATCACACTCCCTAATTTCAAAACAGTATGACACTGGCATCAAAACACACACAAAAATCAACGAAACAGAATACACAGCCCAGAAATAAACTGAGGAATATACGGTCAATTAACTTATGACAAAGGAGTCAAAAATATGCAATGAGGAAAGAACAATCTCAATAAATAGTGTTGAGAAAACTGGACAGCCACATGCAAAAGAATGAAACTGGACCACCATCCTACATCATTCACAAAAATTAGCTCAAAATGATTAAAGAATTGAATGTAAGACCTGCAACCGTAAAACTCCTAGAAGAAAATAAAGGTGGTAAGATCCTTGACATTAGTCTTGGCAATGATTTTTTGGATTTGATACCACAGGCAAAGGCAACAAAAGCAAAAACAAACAAGTGGGACAATATCAAACTAAAAACCTTCTATACAGCAAAGGAAACCATCAACAAAATAAAAAGGCAACCTACTGTATGGGAGAAAATATTTGTAAACCATATTCTTGATAAGGGGTTAATAACCAAAATATATAAAGAATTCATACCACTCAATAGCAAAAAAAAAAAAATCCAATTTAAAAATGGGCAGAAGATCTGAATAGATATTTTTCCAAAGACATACACATGGCCAACAGGTACATGAAAAGACACTCAACATAACTAACCATCAGGGAAATGCAAATCAAACCAAAATGAGATATCACTTCACATCTGTTAGAACGGCTATTATCAAAAAGAGAAAAAATAAGTCTTGGTGAGAATGTAGAGAAAAGGGAACTCTTGTATACTGTTGGTAGGTATATAAATTGGTGCAACCACTATGGAAAACAGTATAAACGTTCCTCAAAAAATTAAAAATAGGAACTACCACATGATCCAGCACTTCCACTTCTGGGTATCTGTCCAAAGGAAACGAAAACACTGTCTCGAAGAGATCTACATTCCCATGTTCATTGCAGCATTATTTAGAATAGCCAAGATATGGGAGGAAGCAACTTAGGTTGCATGTTACATAAAGAAAACATGATATATATAGATAGATATGACTGTACATGTATATATGTGCACACACATATATATCTATATATATGCAATTAAATATTATTCACCTATAAAAAAGAAGAAAATCTTGTCATTTGTGAAAAATGGATGGACTGTGGGGGCATTGTAAGTCAGACAGAGAAAGACAAATAATACTACACGATCTCTTAAATGTGGAATCTAAAAAATTAAAAACAAAACAGAACACCAAACTCATAAATACAGAGAGGGGATTGGTGGTTGTCAGAGGCAGGGGGTCAGGGTGGGCAAATGGATGAAGGTCACCAAAAGGTACAAACTTCCAGTTATAGAATAAGTAAGTCCAGGGGATTTAATATACAGCATGGTGACTACAGTTAATAATGTCGTATTATATATTTGAAAGTTACTGAAAATTTTAAAAGTTCTTATCACAAAAAAAAAATTGTGTAACTATTTCTGATGTTTACTAGACTTATTTTGTGCAATATATACAAATATCAAATCATTATGTTGTATATCTGAAACTAATATAATGTTACACATCAATTACATCTCAAAAAAGGGAGCACTAATAAAAAATACTTTCTTAATTGCGGTGATTGATGTTTTCACAGATGTACACTTAAGTCAAAATTTAATAAACTGTACAATTTAATACGTACACGTTATTGTTGTCAATTCTAATTCAATAAAGCTGTTAAAAACAAAGCTAAATGAAGTCTTGAATAATTAGTTCCCTCTTCCCCTTTCCATAATAAACAAATGCTACAAACAACCCCTGAAAATGTAGACTACTTTAAAAGAAAAAAACTAAGTGAACTGGGAAAACAACTTGAATATAATTGAGACTACGAAAGCAACAACAGATGTCTTTTTTAACTGTGAAACGCTAAATGATATTAGTTTAAATAAGGACCTAGATGGGAAAGCTGATGTGCCAGGAAGTTTCAGACCCAAATCTCACTACCCACCACTTCCTTTTCCCCAACCAACTTCCAGCCAAGAGTGACCATTTAACAAGGTCCAACCTTGAGATCTGAAGACTACTTTGGAGTTACTGATACAATCACTGTTGCTTCCCCTTCCTCTATCTGCCAGTGCTTGGAGCCATATCAACCATATGCAAACATGAAAAAGAAGCCAAAAATTAATCATGGAGATACCTGTTCTGATATCACTGTACCAGTGAAGCAATACAAGCCAATTATGTAAGAAAAATGAAGCCTTATTTTATCAAGCCAGGGTAGTCTGGTTTTCTGTTACCTAATACCAAATTCAATGCTAACTGATACAAATAAATACAGTCACCATTTCTTTTTAAACACTGAGATATAATTGACACATCATAAAATTCACCCTTGTATACTTTAAATACACAATTCAGTAGTTTTTAGTTTATTCACCAGGTTGTATAATCATCACCACTATCTAATTCCAGAACATTTTCATCATCTGCAAAAGATACCCTACACCCATTAGCAGTAACTTCTCCTATCCATAGCCCCTGACATTCATTAATCTACTTTCTGCCTCTCTGGATTTGCCTATTCTGGTTTTCATATAAATGGAATCATACACTATGTGAACTGGGTTTGGCTCTTTTTACTTAGCATAATGTTTTCAAGGTTAATCTATATTAACTAAAGCATGAATCATTACTTCATTCCTTTTTATGGCTAAATAATGTTTTGTTGTATACCACATTTTCTTTATCCATTTACCACCTGATGGTTGGAGACAAAAGCAATATACAAAAGTCAATAGTTTTTGTGCTGGAGAAAGAAATGGAAATGAGATTAAAACGTTCTCATTACAACAGCAGCAAGACCTATATAATACTTTTGAATGAATTAAATAATTTGGCACTAAATATAAATTTAAGGAAACTATACATTCTTATCAAAATCATAAGCACTATCATATATTTAGAAAGCACTATCATAGGCATGTCAGTTGTCCCCTATATTAAGTAATGAATTTCATGTAACTCAAATTAGCATCCAAATAATTTTTATATTATTATATTTTTAAGGAAGAAATTACCACATTTATATATAAGAACTAATGCTGCAAACCAGACAAAGATGAAAAACAAGGGTAACTTGGAACGTGCTTCAAATATGAAAACATTATTGTCACAGAAAACAACTCAATAAAGTATTAATATAGAAACAGAACAGTATCAATAAAATAATAAACTGAGAAAGAGTGCCATAAAAATGAAAATTTTGAATAAAATAAGGGCAATCATTCAAGTCAGTGGGAATGGATGGCTTAATTAAATATTTTTAAAGTGCTGGTAATATTGAAGAAAAACTGGGTGCTCTAATGTTATAAGACACACAAAAATAAACTCAAGACAAATGTGAAGTGTAAAAGAAAAAATCTTGCAGGAAAAAAAGCTGAGAAACATTCACAATTCAAAACTAAAAAGTATAAAGGGGTTCGCATAAAAAAGTTTTTGGGAAAAATAAAAACATTTGCAACAGAGGTAATGAAGTATTAATGTTTTAACACACAGTGAGCTCTTACAATCTGTAAAAGACAAACAACCCAAATAGAATTTGGGCAAAGGATATCAAAATAACAATTCACAAAAGAGGAAAATTACATGTCCACACATGTAAGAAAAGATGCCCAATCTCATCAGTACTCAGGGAAATTCAAATTAAAAATAACAATGAGGGCTTCCCTGGTGGCGCAGTGGTTGAGAGTCCGCCTGCCAATGCAGGGGACACGGGTTTGTGCCCCAGTCCGGGAAGATCCCACATGCCGCGGAGCGGCTGGGCCCATGAGGCATGGCCGCTGAGCCTGCACATCCGGAGCCTGTGCTCTGCAACGGGAGAGGCCACAACAGTGAGAGACCCGCGTACCGCAAAAAAAAAAAAAAAAAAAAACAATGAGATAAACATTACACCTATTGGGTTGGCAAATGTTTAAAAAGCTATAGCCCAATTCCTAGCAATGAAGTAGGAAAAAGTATTCTCACACACTGCTAGTGGAAAATTTTGGTAGAAAGCAATTTGGCAACATCTACTTAAATAAAAAATATAAAAACCCTTAAACCCAGCAATTCTACTTCTGGAAATCTATCCCACACAAATAAAAGCATCTGGAAGTAAGGACATATATTCAAAGATGCAACACTGTTTAAAGTGGCAAAAAACTAGAAAGACAATATTGGATAAATGTGGGAATGGCTAAATAAATTTTATATAACACACCATGAAGCAGTCTTCTGGCGTCATGAAAATAATGAATAAAAGTTATGGACAGACAGCAGAGTTATTCCTTAGATGGGGGATTTCTCTAAGGTACTATTAGTGAAAACGGAAAGATGCAGAGAAGTATATATAATGATCCCACCTTTTTAAACTCATCATCACAGCAAGCCTATATATGTAATTGGGAATACAAATATCTGTATAAGCTATACGAAAAGAGACATAAATATGGAGCAATATATTATACTGTGCTATATACACAGTTAGAATGGAAGTAGTTCTGATGCAGTGAGAAGGGAAAGTTTAGAGCTAAGCCAAAAAGAATGGCACAGGAGGATAAATTCTCATTTGTCTTTATGTAAAAATTATAAAGTATTTTTTATTTTAAGCAGACATGTCAAGATACAAATTTTATCCAATATAAGAATTAAAGAATTACACTTACATATAATAAAGAAAACTAAGCATTGCTTGTTGTAACACACACAATAATTTAATACATGGTAAAAATATATGAATAAGAACTATCAATTAAATTATATAGAGGAAAATAAAATCATTTAAAGTTGTAATCTGACTAAAAATATATTAAGCTGGGAATTATAGTTCAAAATGCTACAAAATGACAACTTTACCCATGCCCTACTTGCAAAATATGCCTCTTTTATGCTAGAACTGAAAAGTGTATCAAACTCACCAATATTTAATTGTATGATTTAAATGCAGCTTTCATATGTGAAATTAAGCCATTCAGTTATACTATGGATCTGCCTGTAGCCTTAGGGGAACAGCATACTCCCTTAAATCAGGCATAATCCAACCAAGGCAGTATATAGGCATGAGGTCATAAAATACGAACTGAAATACCAGGTTATACAAACTTTCTATAAAATTAATATAGCCTCTGTCATTTACTAACACTGGCACTATATAAACAAAGATAACTTCATCTTTTAAAATGTTTTAAGACTCAGCTAAACAATGGCGTACTGAAAGAATTATACACCTTAACCAAATGGGATTTATTCCTAGAAAGCAAGAATGGATCAACATATTAAAATCAATCAATGTGGAACTTCCCTGGTAGCACAGTGGTTAAGAATCTGCCTGCCATGTCCAAGGGGACATGGGTTCAAGCCCTGGTCTGGGAAGATGCCACAGAGCAACTAATCCCATGCACCACAACTACTGAGCCTGAGCCCTAGAGCCCGTGAGCCACAATTGCTGAGCTCACGTGCCACAGCTACTGCAGCCAGCATGCCTAGAGCCCATGCTCCACAACAAGAGAAGCCACTGCAATGAGAAGCCCACACACTGCAACGAAGAGTAGCCCCCACTTGATGCAACTAGAGAAAGCCCATGTGCAGCAACGAAGACTCAACGGAGCTAAAAATAAATTTAAAAATTTATTTTAAAAAATCAATCAATGTAATACACCACATTAACAAATGAAAGGGAAAAATTACATGATGATTTCAAATGATATAGAAAAAGCACTTGACAAACTTCAACACCATTTCAAATTAGAAACTCAACAAACTAGGAATAGATGGAAATATCTTAATATGATAAAGGCCATATATGAAAAACCCACAGCTAATATCATACTTAATAGTGAAAGGCTGGAAACTTTTCTCTAAAATCTGGAAGGAGTTAAGGATCCCTACTTTCACCACTTCATTTCAACACAGTACTAGAAACCACAGCAATTACGCAAGAAAAACAAATAAATGGCATCCAAATAGGAAAAGAAGTAAAACTGTGTGTACATCACATAATATTATATGTAGAAAATCCTAAAGATTCCACACAAAAAAAAAAGCTTTCAGTACTAATTTTAAAGACTTAGGGCTTCCCTGATGGCACAGTGGTTGAGAGTCCGCCTGCCAATGCAGGGGACACGGGTTTGTGACCCGATCCGGGAAGATCCCACATGCTGCAGAGCGGCTAGGCCCGTGAGCCACGGCCACTGAGCCTGCGTGTCCGGAGCCTGTGCTCCGCAACGGGAGAGTCCACAACAGTGAGAGGCTCGCGTACTGCAAAAAAAATAAATAAAAATCTAGCAAACTTACATGATACAAAATAAACACACAAATATAAGCTGTGTTTCCATATACTGAGTATGAACAATTTGAAAATGAACAATTCCATTTACAGTATCATCAAAAATAAAATAATCCTTAAAAAACTAATATCAGAGCTACCTGCAATCCCGCTCCTGGGCATATATCTGGAGAAAAACATAATTTGAAAAGATACATGTACCCCAATGTCCACTGCAGCACTACTTATAACAGCCAAGACAGGAAGCAACCTAAGTGTCCACTGACATATGAATGCATAAAGAAGATGTGGTGTGTGTGTGCGTGTGTGTACAAAATGGAATATTACGCAGCCATAAACAAAGAATGAAATAGGGGCTTCCCTGGTGGCGCAGCAGTTGAGAGTCCGCCTGCCGATGCAGCAGACGCAGGTTCGTGCTCCGCAACGGGAGAGGCCACAACAGTGAGAGGCCCGCATACAGGAAAAAAAAAAAAATGTAATAATGTCATTTGCAGCAACATGGATGAACCTAGAGATTATCAAACTAAGTGAAGTGAGCCAGAGAAAGGCAAATGTTATATATCATTTACATATGGAATCTAAAAATAATGATACTAATGAACTCATTTACAAAACAGAAATAGACTCACAGACATAGAAAACAAACTTATGGTTACCAAAGGGGAAGGGGGGAGGGATAAATTAGGAGCTTGGGATTAAAATATACACACTTCTATAAATAAAGTAGATAACCAACAAGGACCTACTGTATAGCACAGGGAACTATACTCAATATCTTGTAATAACCTATAATGGAAGAGGATGTAAAAAATGAATATATATATTTATGTATGTATAACTGAATCACTTTGCTGTACACCAGAAATTAACACAACATTGTAAATCAACCATATTACAATAAAAAAAATTTTTTAATTTATTTATTTATTTTTGGCTGCATTGGGTCTTCGTTGCTGCATGCAGGCTTTCTCTAGTTGTGGTGAGTGGGGGCTATTCTTTGTTGCAGTGTGTGGGCTTCTCACTGCAGTGGCTTTTCTTGTTGCGGAGCATGGGCTCTAGGCATGCGGGCTTTAGTAGTTGTGGCTTGCAGGCTCTAGAGTGCAGGCTCAGTAGTTGTGGCACACGGGCTTAGGTGCTCCATGGCATGTGGGATCTTCCTGGACCAGGGCTCGAACCCGTGTCCCCTGCATTGGTAGGAGGATTCTTAACCACTGCACCACCAGGGAAGTCCCTCAATAAAAAATTTTTTTAAATAAAAAATAAAACTGGCAAACTGAAAAAAAAATAAAATACTTAAGAACAAATGTAACAAGGAAAGCAAAAGGCTTATATACTAAAAACTACAAAAAGTTGTTGAAAGAAATTAAAGAAGAAATGAACGATCCAGCAATTCTACTTCTGAGTATACACCAAAAACAAAAGCAGGCTATCAAAGAGATACATGTATACCCACATTCAGAGCAGCATTACTCACAACAGCACTTGGAAGCAATCCAAGTGTCCATTGATGGGTGAATAGATAATGATACAATATATACATGTAATGGAATATTATTCAGCCTTAAAAAGAAAGAAAATTCTGACACATGTTATAACATGGATGAACCCTGAGGACATTATGCCAAGTGAAATAGACTAGTCACAAAAAGACAAATAGCATATGATTCCACTTATATAAGATACCTAGAGTAGTCAAATTCATAGAGACAGTAAAACAGTGGCTGCCAAGGGCTGTGGAGAGTGAGAAATACAAGGTTGTTGTTTAATCAATATGGAGTTTCAGTTTTGCAAGATGGAAAGAATTCTGAGATTGATTATACAACAATATGGAAGTACCAAATACTATTGAAATGTGCACTTAAAAATTATGATGGTAAATTTTACATTATGTGTACTTTAACACAATTTTTTTTAAAAAACCTACAGCTAATCTCATACTTAATGTTGAGAAAGCAGACACTTTCTCACTAAGATCAGGAACAAGGCAAAGATGTCCTGTCATCACTCTTTTTAAACACTGTTCTAGAAACCCTGGCTAATGCAATAAAACATGGAAAGGAAATAAAAGGTATATGGATTGGGAAAGAAGAAACAGAACTGCCTTTATTCACAGATGAAATGATTGTCTATGCAGAAAATCTGAAAGAATAGACAAAAAACTCCTGTATAATAAGCAATTATAGCAAGGTTGCAGGATACAAGGTTAATATACAAGTCAATTGCTTTCCTATATTCCAGCACTGAACAAGTGGAATTTTAAATTCAAAACATAATGCCATTTATATCAGCACCAAAAAATGAAATACTTAGGCACAAATCTAAAAAGCTATACACAAGATCTACATGAGGAAAACTAATCATGATGAAACTGATGAAAGAAATCCAAGAACTAAATAAATGGAGAGCTATTCCATGTTCATGGATAGGAAGACTCAATACTGTCAAGATATCAGTTCTTCCCAACTTGAGCTATAGATTCAACACAACCCCAATCAGAATCAACAAATTACTCTATGTATATCACAAACTCATTCTAAAGCTTAAACAGGTAGGCAAAAGACCCAGAAGAACCAACACAGTATTAAAGGAGAAGAACAAAGTCAGGGTGACTGACACCACCCAACTTTAAGACCTGCTTTAAATCTACAGTAATCAAGATAGTATGATACTGGCAAAAGAACAGACAGCTAGATTAAGAAAATATTACAGAGAGCCCAAAAATAGACCCACACCAATATAGTCACAACTGATCTCTGACAAAGGAGCAAGGGTGACACAATGGAGAAAAAAGTAAATGTTTTCAACAAATGGTGCTGGAACAAATGGACTTCCACATGCCAAATTAAAAATAAATAAAAAATAAATCTAGACACAGATCTTACGTTCTTCACCAAAATTAACTCAAAATAGATCACAGGCCTATCTAAAATGCCAAAGTATAAAACTCCTGGAAGATAACATAGGAGAAAATCTAGATGATCTTGCATTTGGAGAGAACTTTTTAGATACCACACCAAAGGCACAATTCATAAAAGGAAAAAATTGGTAAGTTGGACTTTGATAAATTAAAAACTTCTCCTCTGCAAAAGACACTCTCAAGAGAATAAGCAAAGTCACAGACTGGGAAAAAATACATGTAAATAATGTATCTGATAAAGGACTGTTATCTAAAATATACAAAGGACTCTTAAAACTCAACAGTAAAATAGACAAACAATCCAATCTAAAAATGGGCAAAAGATTTGAACACCTCACCAAAGAAGATATTCAGATGGCATATTAGCATATGAAAAGATACTCAAGAAGACACATCTATTGAAATGGCCAAAGTCTGGAACACTGACAATATCAAATTCTGATGAGGATGTAGAGCATCAAGAACTCTCTTATATTGCTGGCAGGAATACAAAATGGTATAGCCACCTGGAAGACAGCTGGGGGGTTCTTACAAAACTAACATACCCTTACCATACAATCCAGCAACTGCACTCCTTGAAAGTTATCCAAACGAACTGAAAACCTGTGTTCACATAAAAACATACACACAGATGTTTATAGCAGCATTATTCATAATTGCTAAAACTTAGAAGCAACCAAGATGTCCTTCAGCATGTAAATGAATGAACTGTGGTATTATTCAGCAATAAAAAGAAATGAGCTATCAAGTCAGGAAATGACAGCAAATGCATATTTTTAAGTGATGTAGCCAATCTGAAAACACTACATACTCTATGATTTCAACTAAATGGCATTCTGGAAAAGGCTAAGCTATGGAGTAAAAAGTGGTTGCCAGAGGTTAAGAGGATGGGAAGGATAAACAGGCAAAGCACAGATTCCTTTTAGGGCAGTTAAACTATTTTGTATAATACTATAATGGCCGATAAATGTCATTATACTTTTGTCAAACTCAAAAAATATACAATAAAATGAACCCTAATGTAAACTATTGACTTTAGGTGATAATGACGTGTCAACGCAGGTTCACTAATTATAACTACTGAACCAACTCTGTTGCTAGTGAGGGAGGCTGGGAATGGTGGGGGGAGCGGGGCGCAGGGTAGGGCTATACAAGAACTCTCTACACTTTCAGCTTAATTTTGCTGTAAACCTAAAATGCTCTTACCAAGAAAAAAAAAAAAGGAAAGAAAGAAATGAAGTATTGATAAATGCAACAACATGGATGAATCTCAAATGCATTCTGCTTAGTGAAAGAAACCAGAATCGAAAGGCTGCATGCTAGATGATTTCATTTATATGACATTCTGAAAGAGGCAGAACTATATGGGGTTGGAGGAAGAGGTGACCACATAGGGGCATGAGAGAACTGTTAGAACTCTTCTATATTTTGATTCTGTTGATAGTTTCACAACCGATGCATTTGTCAAAACTCATGAAAGAGTAATTTCTACTATATGTAAACTACACCTCAATAAACCTGACATGAGAGAAAACTTTGCTTTCTTCAACATCTCTAAGGATATTCTTTTTGATAAGTTACTATTTATAATGTTTGGGATTTTTTCATTGTAAATAAGCTTTAAAGGTTTTAGAATATAATGAATGTAGTAATAACCTTTCTGCTTTACAAATTAAAATTTAGAGCTTACCACGCAACACTTTTTACTTTGAAATCTATTATAATTCCTATGCTCCTTATGGACTAAGTTTCCTCATTTAATATTACATATCCTCCAAAACAGGTGGTTCACAACTTCAATCAGAGTACAGTTCTCAAAGTGTGGGCCCTGGACTGACATCAGTATTGCCTGGGAACTTATTAGTACTGCAAAGTATCAGGCCCCAAACATGACCAAATAAATCACAAACTCTCAGTTTGGGGTCCAACAATCCCAGAAGAGCCTTACAGGTAATTCTAACACCGTTTTAAGAACGCCTAGCCACAACTCCAGATGAATTAAATCAGATTTTCTGGGGTGGGGTCCAGCCATCAGTATTTTTTTAATTCCCCAGATAATTCTAATGTGTAACCAAGGTTTATTTTGATTCAATAAGTGTTGGGTTGGCATCAGAGGTCAGATTTTTAACAAGCATCCCAGTCATTTCTAATGTCAGTAGCCCAAGGATCTCTGATTTAAAAAAAAAAAAATCATGCAATCACAAATAATGACTACAATCTACTACCAGAATGTACTGTACTTTTTTATTACTGGTAAAACTCATCTACTTGAACATTTTGAAGTTAGACACAACCCAGACATTTTAAAATCTGGAGTTATGCAACTAAGGAATAGAAAATGAAGAAACCAAAATTTCCACAGCCTGACTGCATTCCCTAGATCTGTATCTTGTTTAATAGAGAAGTTAGAGCATATATTTATAGAAACTGGACTACACAGCAAATATTTAAATAAATAAACATGAGGTATATTTGGTGCAAGTGAGATAGCCACAATCATTTTTTTTTAATTGAAATACACATTACAACTATAGAAAATCCGATGATTATCAAACTTTAGCACTAACACAGGTTCTGTTTGTTTTGGATTACTTTTAAACATTTGTTGAAGAAAAGTAAATGATAGGTGAGCCAACTGTCTACTTCTATTAAAAACTCACTTTAGTATTAAATACACTGTAAAACTTAAAAACTAAGATAAAATTTTATTTGAGTTTTAGTATTATAAGACTCCACTTTTGACATTTTTTTTCCCATCTTCCCCTGGCTTTCCATTTACAATCTTTAAAAGCAGAATATATATAACAAAACATATATATATAGATAGATATAGATATATATATATCACCTGACAGTTTACAAATCACTTTCAGATACATTCTCTCAGCCCCATTAACAGGCATCATTATCAATTTACAGAACAGGAAACTGTGACTAAAGGAGGTATATGACTTACCCCCAAAAATCAAATAAGCCAAGACGTAAACCTATATTCTTCTGCTTCTCAATGCTATTTTTAATTGCTAAAGACCAGTGATTGACCCACACCTTAAGACTCACTGATTCCTGAAACAATAGGTGTAAAGTAATTCTCCTTAAGATGATCCCTTACTTCCTGAATGTATCATTTTCTCTTCTTAGAATCCTATTTCACATCATAAAATAGTAAACAAGTTTGTGGAGAACACACTTTCTTGTTTTCTTATTATTTTAATCTATATATTTAAAAGCATGGGAAATCACTGCTTCAGAAACGTAGAATTTCCTATAAAACTGGGGTTCCTCTTTCTAAAAATCTCCTGTGATGAGAAATCATTTTAGAAGGTATGAGAATAATAAATGAGGACAGAATGCTGTTCCCATAGAGACTCTTAAGCAAAAATCTTCATTCCTGAGTTTCTGTATGTAACAATTCAACCACACTTGCTTTACAGTCAAGAATCCAAACAGTTCCCTATTTTGCTCACATTAGAAAATACTTTGATACTAGTGTTATTTGCTAGCCAGCTGTCTTACTGGAGAGATCAAACCATCTTTTTGCTCCTACTAAAAATATCTCCCTTTAAGGTCCCACCAGCCTACTTAATTTTATAGGGAGACAATGCCTCTGCTGAGATAACTGCTTTATTCATACACTTAAGGATTCTGTGTTTGACTGTTTACCCATTGTTGTATTGTAATTTATAAGAAATATATATTTGGTCCTCCTGGCACAGAGCTCCTAAAACCTATGTAATTTCCTAAGGGATCAGAGCGATAATGTCTTTTGTTATTCGTAACAAGCCCCTTTCACACACCTGAGTTTATGTTAATGAGATGATTTTTAGAAAGCCTCTAAGGATGGGAGCTGGTTGCCAGGGAACCAACCACATAGTTAGAGGATCAGACCTTTCAACCCCATCCCCTGACCTCCAGGGAGGGGAGAGGAAAAGGGATGAAGATTGAATTAATCACCAATGATCAATGATTTAATCAATCATGCCTGTGCAATGAAGTCTCCATAAAATCCCAAAAGGAAGTTCACAGAGCTTCTGGGTTGATGAACTCGTGGAGGCGGGGGTGCCACGCCCCTTCCCCCACACCTGGCTCTATGCCTCTCTTCCATCTGACTGTTCCCGAGTTGTATCCTTTTTATAATAAACCTATAGTCTAGCAAATAAACTGTTTTCCTGAGTTCCATGAGCCACTCTAGCAAATTAACTGAATCCAAGGAGGAAGTCGTGGGAACCTCCATTTACAGCCAATTTGTCAGAAGAACAAGTAACAATCTCTGGCCAAATGCAAAAAGTAAAGAAAAATAAAGATTAAAATTTTTTCAAAATTTGAACAAAATTCACAAATTTATAGAGTATTCTGAATTAAATGAATATATTATAACAGTAATTTAAGACAGAGCATACTGAATCTGGGCCATCTTTCCCAGACCTATGAATCAAAAGACACCAGTCTATCATAACAGTAGGAGACTTAGTTAAAGGAAGAGCCAAGGGATGAATCAAATCCTCAGTGTTGGAAGAGGTAGTTTATATAGGAGTTTCTTGATTAAGTAATTTTTTAATTAAGTAATTTTTTAACTTCAGACTGGGGATCAAGTTGCAATTTAATTCACTAGCTGTATTTTCTGTTTATGACAATAGGAGCAATAAATCTTTCTTCTTTGATTATTTATCTTCATTTAAAATAACCTAAGATGCTCTGAATATATTTAATTTCAGTAATTAAGATCATTATGATGATTTCTTTGATTTTCACAAGATACCAAAATTTTTTACTATGAAAGGTCTATGTCATGGTTTACATGAAAAAAAAAGAAAAGAAGAGGGGAGGGGAGGAGAGAAGAGAAAAGAAATCTAGGCATAGGGTTTAAAGAAGAATGGTGTGAGGGGCTTCCCTGGTGGCGCAGTGGTTGCGAGTCTGCCTGCCGATGCAGGGGACATGGGTTTGTGCCCCGGTCTGGGAAGATCCTATGTGCCGCGGAGCGGCTGGGCCCGTGAGCCATGGCCACTGAGCCTGCGCGTCCGGAGCCTGTGCTCCGCAATGGGAGAGACCACAACAGTGAGAGGTCCGCATACCCAAAAAAAAAATTAGAATGGTGTGAGAAGTTATACCTAGAACTCATGATTTTAAGTGGTAAGAGTTAAAGTTCATAACAAAAGTAGTTTTCTAATGGTTACAAAATACCAGTTTTCTGTGAGCTGAACAATTTCATATTATGCAGGCTTACCTGTATTTTATACAAGTTCAACATATCAAACTACATTCACAAGATTCTATTTTTGTCTTCAAAGGTTACAAAGCCCCCCCCACCCTCCCCTCCTTTTTTAACATTTTATGTTAGGGTAGGCTTATTCTTAAATTTGATTAAACTAATAAAGGAAGATAACTGTCAACTGCAAAGAAAAGTAAAGTATACATTTGTCTCTTAAAAATATAAAGTTAATTATACTTTGATATTTTCTTTTAAACAATGAGTATCATTTTTAGGCAGCTTTACAAATGGTCAAGCATGACAAAATATTCAATTTCACTAGTAATTAGAGGAAAGCAAAACAAAACAATATACTATTTTTTAACCATCAAATAAGAGAAATTAAAAATTCATCATATTCAGTGTTAGCAACACTCAAACTGAAGATAAGAATATAAATTAAAACAATCTTTTAGGAGGGCATATTTGGAAGATCTTGTAGGAATTTGACAGAAATATACTTAACAAAGATCTAAAAACAAATTTGTTTATTAAAAGGCTATAAATTAGAAATAAGCTAAATGTCCATACTATACCATGCATGGACATGCTACGCATAGTAGATTCATCCTATGGAAATACAATGCAGTTGCTATAAAAGAACAAAATCTATCCTTATGCAGTAATATGAAAGATGTTCACAATAAGAAGTTAAAAGCTATAAAAAAAGATGTATAATATGAATATTTGTTTCCTTGGGCTGCCATAACAAATTATCACAAATTTGACCGCTTAAAACAACAGAAATTTACTCTTCACAGTTCTAGAGGCCAGAAGTCCTCAAGGTGTAGGCAGGGCCCTACTCTGCACAAAGGCTCTAGAGAAAAATCCTTCCTTGCCTCTTCCAGTTTTTGTTGGCTCCAAGTGTTCCTTGGCTTGTGGATTCAAATCTCTGCTTCCACCTTCACATCACCTTCTCCCCATATCTGTTGACTTCACATGGTCTGCTTCTCTGTGTCTTGTCTTCTCTTCTAAGGAGATTTGTTATCGGATTTAAATTCCACCCTAATCCAAGATGACCTTACGTCAAGATCCTTAATTATATCTGCAAAGACCCTTTCTCCAAAAGTCACATTCACAGGTTCCAGAGGTTAAGACGTGGACATTTACGGGGGTCTATTCAACGTTATCCAGCCCAGTTACATTTTGTTAATTGTATACATGTATGAGCATACATTTTTAAGTAGCTAGAAAAAAAGGGGTAACGAAAGGATACAGAGAAAACCATTAACAGTAATTACCTCTCAGGAAGGGGAGGCAGATAATAAAGTGAATGGGAATTCTCATACTCTACTTTATATACTTCTGAAAAAAAATTAAATAATGAGCACTTTACTTTCCCACTGCCCTAGACAACCATTTCACACACACCCACATTAAGTCTCTCTTCAATCCTACAACAAATCTTTTCCCATCTTTGCTCAGCTTCCCCCTTCACTGAAAAGACAAACTGTCACAAAACTTCCACAAACTAAAAACCCTACATTTACCCACTCATCAGCACCTGCACCCACATACTTCACCTCCCTTCAGTGAACTTGTCAAGGTTATATTCCCACAATTCCTCAATTTTTTTCCTACATCAATTTTTCACACACAAATTGATCATTCACCTCAGCAGAGAAAAACATTTTCAATTTCTTTTTTTATAAGTTTTATTATAAATGTATTTATTTAATCTTTGTCTGCATTGGATCGTCGATGCTGTGCACGGGCTTTCTGTAGTTGCGGCAAGTGGGGGCTACTCTTCCTTGCGGTGTACAGGCTTCCCACTGCAGTGGCTTCTCTTGTTGCGGAGCGTGGGCTCTAGGCACGTGGGCTTCAGTAGTTGTGGCACACGGGCTCAGTAGCTGCAGCTCACGGGCTTAGTTGCTCCACGGCATCTGGAACCTTCCCAGACCAGGGCTTGAACCCGTGTCCCCCACACTGGCAGGCGGATTCTTAACCACTGCGCCACCAGGGAAGTCCCCCTCAATTTCTTTTAAAAATCTTCTCTGGAACCAATTTTATATGTCCATACTTGCTATTTCCAACATCTCTCATCCCATTCTTTCTTAAACTCACTCCTATAAGACTTTTTCCCCACTATGCCACCAAAACAGCTAGTCAAGGTCACCATTAACTCCTTTTGGTAAACCCAATGGTCAATACTCAGTCCTCGACCCATCAGCAGCACAGTCAAAATTAAAAACATTTGTTGTCTTCCAGAATACCTTACTCTTCTACCTGTCCTCCTTTGTTGGTAACTTCACTGGAACCTCCTCTCCTCCCCAACCATTTCAGATTTGAGTACATACCCCAGTGCAAAACAACCCAATGGGCTCTTCTCTATCTATGCCCAGTCCCTACAGATGACAACATGTAATCTTACAACTTTAAAGATCATCTAAACTAATAATCTCAATTTTTTATCTTTAGTCTAAACATCTTTCCCAAGCTCTTGGTTTGTATTATGCGACTACCTACACTGACATCACCGCCAGGTATCTGCGAAGCTAAATTTCCCTACCATCAAATATCTACAGCAGATATTTACTTCTTCAGGTCTTTGGTTCTCAATAGCTTTATTCTTACCATTCTAATAAAAATTGCAACTTTCTACCTCTCAACACTCTCAATACTCTTACTTTGCTCTACTTTTTTCTTTTACAAGAGTACTTACCACTTTATTTACTTACGTTTTGCTATTGTTTATACTGTGCCCTCCTCCTCAAACTGAAATGTAACTTCCATTAGGATAGGGATCTTTGCCTTCTTTGTTCACTGATTTATCTAGAATACAGCCTGTCACATGGTGAACACTCACATATTTGCTAAACTGATTTTTTAATTTAAAAAAATTTTAAATAAGGAAGCCGTTCCTCATTCTGCTCTCATTTGTAGTTGATTTGCTACCGAAATTTCACTTCTGTCTACCTATGATCTACCTCTGACCTCTTCTAGCTTTATTTCTAAAGCTAACTGAACAAGTCCTCCTCTGTGACACATCATTCTGTGTCACATCTCCTATCCAAAACATCAATTCAGTTTCAGTTTTAACATCCTCGGTTAAATAAACATATTTTAAAACTCATCCTTATTTTAAAATTCTCTTGATCAACTCCAAATTCATACTCCTCCAAATTCCTGTCTTTGACACAAGATTTTAGTTTGACTTTTTTTTTTTTTAATTTATTTTTGGTTGCATTGGGTCTTTGTTGCTGCACGCGAGTTTTCTCCAGTTGCAGCAAGTGGGGGCTACTCTTCGTTGCGGTGAGCTGGCTTCTCACTGCAGTGGCTTCTCTTGTTGCAGAGCACGGGCTCTACATGCACAGGCTTCAGTAGTTGTAGCACACGGGCTCAGCAGTTGTGGCTCGCGGGCTCTAGAGCACAGGCTCAGTAGTTGTGGCGCACCGGCTTAGTTGCTCCATGGCATTTGGGATCTTCCCGGACCAGGTCACAAACCTGTATCCCCTGCATTGGCAGGCAGATTCTTAACCACTGCGCTACCAGGGAAGCCCTAGTTTGACTTTTCAAACCCTCTTTTGGGAGAGCAGGTAGGAGGCTGATGCAGAATAATCACTTGGGTAGTTTTTTCCAAAATATAAATAGTATCTTCCTCTCTACTCTGACCCTACATTTGCACATTCTGATTTGTCAGGGGAAGTCATAAATAGATATATGCTTTCCAAAAAACTTCTCTAGACACTTCTGATGTTATATAATCCCAATCACTATACTGACAACCAATGAATTAAAATATAAAATATACTACAGGTTGTGATTCATAATCTTTAAGTCTTCACATCCATGTTTCTCTAAAAGAAAAATACTTTCAGAGGAACAAAAAGTTAATAATTAACAGATTAATCAATAGATTTGATTAATCCTAAGAAATAAGGAGGGCCCTACAAAGTATCCACATCATGTCTACATACTCCACCTTCAGAATTCTAAGCTTGTTACCATGTTACATGCCCCCAATTCTTCCTTTTGCCTGCTAATGCCTATAAATTTACTTTAGAATATTCAAAACTGCCCAATTGTTGAAAAGGAAGAGTTCACTCTTCCCTTTGATATGCTACGTTCTTCTACACTCCTAAAATTTGACAATGTCCTTCCAGCTTCTCTTTTTGCCATACCTCCCAAATTATTTCTTCCTCCCTGTCTAGAAAGCTTTGCCTAGAACTAGTAATTGTAGAAAATGATCTCTGGATGCTCATGCTAGTCTCCATTCCTAATTCTGAGCAACTAAGCACCAAGGGGACTTGAAGAAAAAGGATCACTAAACTGGGTTTCTAACCTTAGAAACTTTCCAACTCAGTTTTCTCATCTACTAAATGCACATACAGAAGTAGATTATTTCAAAAGTCCCTTCCAGTTACAGGATGTATGATTCAATGATTCTGTTACTTACAATGGGATTGCTAGAAAAAAATTAACACAAGGTCTCTCAAGAACAATTTAAAAAAGCATTTTATGTGCTTTCTCAACTATTTTAAGTAGATTTAACAATCCCTATCTTGAATTACTGAATCTTCAAAAACCTTTAAATATACTTTATTTTTAAAATATCCAATTTGCCTACAATATATTAAAATGGACTTTAAAAAAACTGACTTTTATCCTTGAATATTTTGGTTCCTGACTAAAACTTAACCCCTAGCTGACACACCACCACCACTATTCTATCCTCAAATATCTACATGTGTATACAATTATAAAAAATCTTATTAAAAAAGAACCTCTTCTTCAATGAAAACATCAGTACCCAATACCTCATTATAGGAAAATTACCTCTCCAGAATAAGTAGTGTTCGTTCTACTTTTTCAGAGAAGTCCTAGAAGTCACTGTATCCCATAATCAAAAGCAGCTCAGTGAAACAGATCCAGAAGCACCTGAACTTGCTTCCTACCTCTGCCACTTAATAACTGGTACTAGCCACCCCACTGTGTAAATATACCTAGCCTCTCTGAGCATCAATTTTCCCAACTGAAAAGATAAAGAAAATACCTATCTTGTGGGGATGCTCTGAGGATTAAAATAGATCATATAATGCATCTTTCAGTGTCCTAGGAATATAGCAATCACTCAGCAAAAGGTAGCTATTACTTTTGTGAGAATCATTTAACAAATCCATTCTTTCTACCCACTGAAACTTCAAATGAAGTCTGCTAATTAACATTGTAATATATGAAGAGCTATTTCTTTGCCCCCAGTTTCACTATACGAATTAACTAGATTTTAATTAGTGATTCAAACCTAATTTAACTACTCTTTCACATCTTTTTTTTTTTCTTTTTTTGCAGTACACGGGCCTCTCACTGTTGTGGCCTCTTCCGTTGCGGAGCACAGGCTCTGGACGTGCAGGCCCAGCAGCCATGGCTCACGGGCCCAGTCACTCCGCGGCATGTGGGATCCTCCCACACCAGGGCACAAACCCGTGTCCCCTGCATCAGCAGGCGGACTCTCAACCACTGCGCCACCAGGGAAGCCCTACATTTTTTTAAATGAAAATCACTAATTGTTAAAATTATTTACAACCAATAATGACCAACATTAAATTAAATTATTAAATTAAATTAGCAGGTATAACTTATAAATTCAACTACCAATTCATTCATAATTCACTTCATTTATCCAGGTTCAGTTACTGATTTTAGGTCAAAAAATTGAAAATGATTATAAGCAAGCAAAAAAGCCCCAAAATACACATGCAAACACTAAGAACTGAAAGGAGAAACAGGCAGTTGAATAATAATAGTTGGAGACTCTAAAACTCCTACTTTCAACAATGGCTGGAACATCTAGACAGAAGATCAATAAGAAAATAGAGGATCTGAGTAACACTATAAATCAACTAGATGTAACAGACATATACAGAACACTCCACCTAACAAAAACATACGCTCTTCTCAAATACACATGGAATATTCTCTGGGATAGGCCACACGTTAGGTACCCAAACAATCCTCAGTAAATTTAAAAAGACTGAAACCTACAACGTATTTTCTTGGACCACAATGGAATGAAACTACAAATCCATAACAGAAGGAAAACTGGAAAATCAGCAATATAAACCCACCCTTAAACAAGAAACAAGTCAAAGAATAGATCACAAGGAAAGTTAGAAAATAACTTGAGACTAATGAAAATGAAAATACAAGTTACCAAAACCTTGTATACAGCAAAAGCACTGCTCAGAAGGTAATTTATAGCACATAGAAACACCTACATTAAAAAGCACTATTTCAAATCAGTAACCTAACTTTATACCTTAAGGAACTAGAAAAAGAAGAGCAAAACAAAACCCAAAGCCAGCAGAAAGGAAATAATAAAGACTAGAACAGAGATAAATGAAACAGAGAATACAAAAACAATTAAAATCAACAAACCTGGCCAACCTTTACCTAGATTAAAAACAAAAAACAAAATGCAAATAACTAAAATCAGAAATTACAATGACAGTACTACTAATGTCACAGAAAATAAAAGGACTGTAAGAGAACACTATGAACAACTGTATACCAACAAATCAGATAATGTAAATGGAACAATCCAAAACTAACTCAAGAAAAAAATCAATGTATTTATAACAAGAGAATCCATCACCAAAAACCTCCAGACAAAGAAAAGCCTAATCCAGATAGCTTCACTGGTGAATTCTACCAAACATTTTTTAAGAATTAACACCAATACTATCAAACTCTTCCAAAAATTACAAGAAGTAATACTTCCTAACACATTCTATGAGCACAATATTATCCTAACACCAAAGCTAGAAAAAGATACAAGGAAAAAAAACTACACGCCAATATTCTTTATGAATATACATGCAAAAACCATCACAAAATATCAGCAAACCAAATGCAACAGCACATTAAAAGGACTGTACACCATGACCACGTGAGACTTATCCCAGGAATGCGCAAGGGTGGCTCACATAATTTCATCAATAAATCATATTAATAGAACTTAGGAGGGAAAAAAACACACAATCATTTCAACAGACACAGACAAAAAGCATTTGTCAAAGTTCAACACCCTTTCATGCTAAAAACAACACTCAGAAAACTAGGAATCGAAGGGAGCTTCCCTAACATGATAAAAGAAATTTATGAAAAACCCACAGTTAACATCAAAGCTTTCCCCTTAAGATCAGAAACAAGACAAGGAAGCCCACTGCTAGTCAACATTGTACTGGAAGTCTTAACTACAGCAATTAGGCAAGAAAAAGAATTAAAGGCATCCATATTGGAAAGGAAGAATTATAACCACCTCTAGTTGTACATAACATCATCAGACAGATATAAATAGATAGATTATACCAAAGAATCCACAAAAAAAATTACTAAGCTAATAAACAAACTGAGCCAAGGGCAGGGTGCAAGATCAACATACAAAAATCAACTGTGTTTCTACTCACAAAGAACAATCCAAAAAGAAAATTAAGAAACAATTCAATTTACAATAACATCCAAAAAATAAAACATCCCAAAGTAAATTTAACCAAAGGGGTTAAAGACCTGTAAACTAAAAACTACAAAACACTGCTGAAAGAAATTAAGAAGACCTAATTAAATGGAAAGGCATCCCATATTCACAGACTGAAAGACTGCTTAAAATTGCTGAAGTGGCACTACTGCCCAAAGTGATCTACAGACTCAGTGCAATCCCTTTCAAAATTCCCACGGCCTTTTTTGCAGAAATGGAAGTCAACCCCCAAATTAATATGAAATTGCAAGGGGCCCTGAATAGTCAAAACAATACTGAAAAAGAAAAAGTTGGACAGCTCACACCTCCTAATTTCAAAACTTCCCACAAAGCTACTGTAATCAAAACAGTGTGGTACTGCTACCAGGATATATATATAAACCAAGAGGAAAAAAAAAGAGAATCTAGAAATAAACATACTTCTTCTATGGTCAAATGATTTTTGACAAGGATGCAAAACAATTCAGTAAAGGAGAAACAGTCTCTTCAACAAAAGATGTTGAGATAATTTGATAGCCACATGAAAGAGAATGAAGTTACACTCTTAACTAACACCATACAAAAGTTAACTAAATATGGTTCAAAAACCTAAATATAAAGGCTAAAACTACAAAACTCTCAAAAGAAAACATAGAGGTAACCTATGACCTTGCAGTTGGCAATGGTTTCTTAGAGGTAACACCAAAAGCACAAGTGCTTCAGGGAAAAAATAAACTGTACCTCATCAAACTTAAAAACTCTGGACACTATCAAGTGAGTTAAAAGTTCACAGACTGAAAATATGTGCAAGTCATACATCTGATGAAGGTCTAGTATTCAGAATATATAAATAATTCTTATAACAACAAAAAGACAACCTAATTTTTTAAAATCAACAATGGACTTAAAAATACATTTTTCCAAAGATAATACACAACTGGCCAACAAGCATATTGGGGAAAAAAAAAAAAACTTCACTGGTCAATAAGAAAATTCAAGCCAAAGCTACAATGAGATACTACTTCACACCTAGTAGGATATGGAAATGGAAAAGCCAGTCCTCTGATTCATATGGAATTGCAGGGGCCCCAAACAGTCAAACAATATTGAAAAGGAAAAACAAGTAGGAAGGCTCCCACACCTCAATTTCAAAACTTCTACAAAGCTACAGTAATCAAAAGTGATTTTTTAAATCAAAACAATAAGAATAAAAATAACAGGTATTGGCAAGGATGTGGACTAATAGGAAGTCTACCTTGCTGGTGAAAATGTAAAATGGTGCAGCCACAATCAAGAACAGTTTGGCAGTTCCCCAGAAAGCTAAACACAGAATTAACCATATGATCCAGCAATTTCACTCCTAGATATACACCCAAATGAAAACATAGGTTCACGCAGAAATTTGTACACAAATATTTATAGCAGCATTATTGACAAATTAGCCAAAATGTGCATGAGATGAACAAATTGCGGTACAGCTGTCCCTCGGTATCCTCAGGGGATTGGTTCCAGGACCCCACCACGGATACCAAAATCCACAAAGTCCCTTATATAAAATGACACACATAAAATGGAGTTATCATTCAACCATACAAAGGAATAAGTACTGATACAAGCTACAACTTCAATGAACTTTGAAACATTATGCTAAGTGAAAACTAGACATATATTAAATGATTCCATTTATATGAAATACCATGAATAAACAAATCCATAGAGAAAGAAAGCAGATAAGGGCTTACCGGGGGGACTGATTTTTAACAGGTGTTGGGGGGAGTGGTGAGTGATTACTTAATGGATATGGGGAGTGCTCTGGTGTTATGAAACTGTTTTGAAACTAGAGAGGTGTGGCTGTACAACAGTATGACTGCACTAAATGTCACTGGATTGCACACTTTAAAATAGTTAATTGTATGTTACATGAATTTCTCTTCAATTTTTAAAAAAGGTAAAGAATAATGGGAAACCAATATGAACTATGAAACACTAATTTGAAATAAACAGTTTCACTGCTTACTATATTGGTATTTATACCATTCTTAAGTGCCTAGTTCAATCCTCCAACCCTCCAAAAAATAATGTGGAGTAAAGAGTCACAGAATCTTTTAAATGTGTCGTAAATTCTTACAATTATTTTAGGTATGTGTATGTTTACAATTACCTACTTTATAACCAACCCTGATGGAGAATTTATGATCTGGGAAAATCAGATTACAGTATGATTTACATAAACGATCTATGGTTATTTCTGAGAGCTTAAGTGAACTTTGTCCTAATTAAGGAAGAGTTTAAGAATTGCATATAAGTATCACAGTATCACAGAATTTTTTCATAAAATGTAATACAACATTTTTTGGCCTATTTACCCCTAGAAATATGCTGGGTTTAGGAAAGTTCACCACACACAATTCCAAAACGTAAGTTTTTATCAAAATGTTTATTTCTGAAGATCAGTTTTCTCACAGTATTGAAGTCTGAATTCATAATGGTTTTCCAAAAACGTTTAAGCTGTTAAAATATTATTTTACCATTCCCTTCTGCAAGATATTTTATTTTACACTTTTATTCTCTGATACGTTTCTCTCTTACACTCTATTCCAGTGCTCCAATACCAGGGTTCCTGTCTAATTTTTTCTCTCTCTCTCACACACACACCACAATGCAAAATTAAACCTACACTGTATTTTGTTTCCTTTCCACAGTCCTAAAATTTCAAAAAGTCTTTTTATATTTCGTATTCATTGCAACAAGGTAGTTATTTGCATAATGACTTCACTTTAATGTTTATTTAGGTTACAGCCCCTACCCCATTATAACCACAGACTAGAAGAAACTATTTAATGCAAAGTAAAGTTTGCCAAGAAGAAAAATCTAAAACTAAAAAATGGTAAAGGGCTTCCCTGGTGGTGCAGTGCTTAAGAACCGCCTGCCAATGCAAGGGACATGGGTTTGAGCCCTGGTCTGGGAAGATCTCACATGCCATGGAGCACCTAAGCCAACGCACCACAACTACTGAGCCTGCGCTCTAGAGCTCGCGAACCACAACTACTGAAGCCCTCGTGCCTAGAGCCCATGCTCCACAACAAGAGAAGCCACCGCAATGAGAAGCCCGCACACCACAACGAAGTGTAGCCCCTGCACGCCACAACTAGAAAAATCCCACGAACAGCAACAAAGACCCAACGCAGCCATAAAATAAATAAATGTATTTTTTTAAACTAAATAAACCATTTTATTTAAGCAACTATTTTTACAAGTAGCTTGAAACTGTAAATGCAACTAAAAGCCAAATACAAAAAAAAAATACAATCTACTCAACCAAACTGAGTTAAGTGAAATGATCATATGAAGTGTATTTTTATCACAACACACAATAATCACTTTGTCCAGCTTCTTTGAAAACAAAGGAAAATGTCATTATCAGAAGCAATTATTCTGGGTAGAATCTGGAACTCTCTCAGGCTTTAAAACTGCTGGAGATGCTTTGGAAATTTCGACTTAAAACTAAAATGAAATTCTGTTCACAGAAAACTGTACTATGGACTTCGCTGGTGGCACAGTGGTTCAGAATCCACCAGCCAATGCAGGGACACAGGTTCAATCCCTGGCCCGGGAAGATCCCACATGCCATGGAGCAACTAAGCCCATGAGCCACAACTACTAAAGCCCTCGTGCCTAGAGCCCGTGCTCCACAACAGGAGAAGCCACTGCAATGACAAGCTCACGCACCACAACGAGTAGCAGCCCCTGCGCATCACAACTAGAGAAAGCCCACACACAGCAATGAAGACCCAATGCAGCCAAAACTAAAAAAATATTTTTTTTTAAAAAAAGTGCACATAAAAAAAAAAATTTCTGTAAAACTCCTGATACGACCCAAAACCTATGGGGTGCAGCAAAAGCAGTTCTAAGAGGGAAGTTTATAGCAATACATTCCTACCTTAAGAAACAAAAAACATCTCAAATAAACAACCTAACCTTACACCTAAAGCAATTAGAACAAAAAAAAACTAAAAAAACCCCAAAGTTAGCAGAAGGAAAAAAACCATAAAGATCAGATCAGAAATACATGAAAAACAAAAGAAGGAAGCGATAGCAAAGATCAATAAAACTAAAAGCTAGTTCTTTGAAAGCATAAACAAAACTGATAAACCATTAGCCAGCCTTATCAAGAAAAAAAGGGAAAAGACTCTTTTCAATATAATTAGAAATGAAAAAGGATAAGTAGCAACTGACACTGCAGAAATACAAAGGATCATGAGAAATTACTACAAGCAACTCTACGCCAATAAAATGGACAACCTGGAAGAAAAAACAAATTCTTAGAAATGCACACCTTCTGAGACTGAAGCAGGAAGAAACAGAAAATAGGAACAGACCAATCACAAGCACTGAAATTGAGACTATGATTAAAAATCGTCCAACAAACAAAAGCCCAGGACCAGATGGGCTTCACAGGCGAATTCTATCAAACATTTAGAGAAGAGCTAACACCTATCCTTCTCAAACTCTCCCAAAATATAGCAGAGGGAGGAACACTCCCAAACTCATTCTACAAGGCCACCATCACCCTGATACCAAAACCAAAGATGTCACAAAGAAAGGAAACTACAGGCCAATATCACTGATGAACATAGATGCAAAAATCCTCAACAAAATACTAGCAAACAGAATCCAAGAGCACATTAAAAGGATCATACACCATGATCAAGTGGGGTTTATCCCAGGAATGCAAGGATTCTTCAGTATATGCAAATCAATGTGATACACCATATTAACAAATTGAAGGAGAAAAACCATATGATCATCTCAATAGATGCAGAGAGAGCTTTTGACAAAATTCAACACCCATTTATAATTAAAACCCTCCAGAAAGGAGGCATTGAGGAAACTTTCCTCAACATAATAAAGGCCATACATGACAAACCCACAGCCAACATCATCCTCAATGGTGAAAAACAAAGTATTTCCACTAAAATCAGGAACAAGACAGGGTTGCCCACTCTCACCACTACTATTCAACATAGTTTTGGAAGTTTTAGCCACAACAATCAGAGAAGAAAAAGAAATAAAAAGAATCCAAATCGGAAAAGAAGAAGTAAAGCTGTCACTGTTTGCAGATGACATGACACTATACACAGAGACTCCTAAGGATGCTACCAAAAAAACTACTAGAGCTAATCAATTAATCTGGTAAAGTAGCAGAATACAAAATTAATGCACAGAAATCTCTAGCATTCCTATACACTAATGATGAAAAATCTGAAAGGGGAATTAAGAAAACAATCCCATTTACCACTGCAACAAAACTAAGGAGACAAAAGACCTGTATGCAGAAAATTATACGACACTGATGAAAGAAATTAAAGATGACACAAATAGATGGAGAGATATACCATATTCTTGGACTGGAAGAATCAACATTGTGAAAATGACTCCACTACCCAAAGCAATCTACAGGTTCAATGCAATTCCTATCAAACTACCAATGGCATTTTTCACAGAACTAGAATAAAAAATTTCACAATTTGTATGGAAACACAAAAGATCCCGAACAGCCAAAGCAATCTTGAGAAAGAAAAACGGAGCTGGAGGAATCAGGCTCCCTGACTTCAGACTATACTACAAAGCTACAGTAATCAAGACAGTATGGTACTGGCACAAAAACAGAAATATAGATCAGTGGAACAGGATAGAAAGCCCAGAGGTAAACCCAAACACATATGGTCACCTTATCTTTGATAAAGGAGGCAAGAATATACAGTGGAGAGAAGACAGCCTCTTCAATAAGTGGTGCTGGGAAAACTGGACAGGTACATATAAAAGTATGAAATTAGAACACTCCCTAACACCATACACAAAAATAAACTCAAAATGGATTAAAAACTTAAATGTAAGGCCAGACACTACCAAACTCTTAGAGTGAAACAAAGGCAGAACACTCTATGACATAAATCACAGCAAGATCCTTTTTGACCCACTTCCTAAAGAAATGGAAGTAAAAACAAAAGCCCACTGAAGCCCACGTGCCACAACTACTGAAGCCCGCGTGCCTAGAGCCCGTGCTCCGCAACAAGAGAAACCACTGCAATGAGAAGCCCGTGCACCGCAATGAAGAGTAGCCCCCGCTCACCGTAACTAGAGAACGACTGCGTTCAGCAACAAAACCCAAAGCAGCCAAAAAAGAATTAATTTTTAAGAAAAATGAACTACAGGTCCGCACAACCTGGAGGAATTTCACAAATGCACTATCGACTGAAAGAAGCAAGACAAAAAAAATAGTGTGATTCTGTCCACGTGAACCTCTATAAAATAGACAAAGCCAAGCTATAACATTTAGGAATAAAGACTTAGGAGGTAGAAATATTTTTAAAAACAAGAAAATTATAACCAAAAAATTCAGGGTAATTGTTCATTTAGGATAAAGGAATGGAGCTGTAATGCAAACAGGCATGCAGTGGAGGAGCTTCTCCAGTGTGGACAATGTTCTGGGTCTTGACCAAATCAGTTTCACAATGTTTACTTTATAATAACTAGGCAGTACATTTATGTTTGATGCACTTTATGTGTTTTATTTCACAATTGAAAGCTCTTTTCAAAAGGCAAATACATGGCAAAAATCTACTAGACATCTTAGACAATTACTGTAGCTAAAAAAGGTATGGAAGGTACACATAGGGGCTTCCCTGGTGGCGCAGTGGTTGAGAGTCCACCTGCCAATGCAGGGGACACGGGTTCGTGCCCCAGTCCGGGAAGATGCCACATGCCACGGAGCAGCTGGGCCCGTAAGCCATGGCCGCTGAGCCTGCGCATCCGGAGCCTGTGCTCCGCAACAGGACAGGCCACAACAGTGAGAGGCCTGTGTACTGCAAAAAAAAAAAAAAAAAAAGGTATACATAAATTGATATGAATCATATCGCTTAGATAAAGAAGTCACTTTGGGCCTGGTCTCATGGTTTCTGCTCTGGTCTTGCTCTTGCTTAGTATGAATGCCTGCACCTTCCTTAGCTCAATCTTTCTCTATCGCTTATTTTATCTTGAAAAAAGATAAAACCCTTAGATTAAATCTTCCAAATCTGAGTTTTCCAATGAGTGCTATGCAAACCACCAGTGGCTAAGAAATAGTTCCAGGTGCAACACTAAACAAAAGTTTTTAATCTAAAACTGGCAAATGACAAAACTGCTGACATTTGTACCTGATTAAGTGAAGTTCTGAAAACAACTCGATGACCCATTGCTTTGACCATGTGCTTCTGGGATGCTTATTCCACAAACCCAATTTAGCCATGCAGATAAAAAAAATAACTCAAGCTCTACTTTTTTGTAAAGCCTAAGTAAATTACTAACCAAATCCACAAACGTGGCTATATTACAACAATATTCTAATTAACTAATTGGCCAAAGCAGCTCTTAACATTATAATGCTTAAGACAAAAAAAGAGTAAAAACGTCTGTGCATTCTCTCCGTGGTATACAACTGCCCACAGTAGAAAGAAGCATAAACTTTCAAATCAAGACTGCCTGCCCTAGACTCAAATTATAACACTAACTAGTTATAAGACTTTCTGCAAATTACTACACTTTTTCAAGCCTTAGTTGTCTCACTTATAAAGTAAGGATAACAATCTATATCTTTTGCCAAACACTTCACATTTCTGAGCCTTGGTTCAGAATGAAGATAATAATACATACAACCCTTCCAGTACTGTCGTAAGGATTAAGCAGGAATTTATATAAATGGATTATCACAATGAATTGTATATAACAGGCACTTAATAAAATAGTTGCCCTCTGTTTTTCCCTTTCTCGTTGCTCTCCTTTGTAAATGCATGGAGTATAATGCCACACAGTCTTATTAACCCTACCCAACACCCACATCCCCCAAAAAACCCACATGCACTTACTTAACCTCATTTTATCCCTTAGACAATCTTAAAGCCCACATTTATCATAAAGTTACCACTGACTTTGATGTTACAGGTATTTCAGTATTAATAAGAAAAAAAATTCTATGTACCAGGAAAAGAAAAACTGTAGTCTTTTCAGAAAACAAAACAAAAAACAGACTATGAATCTGGGAGTACCCAGTGGATCTATAATCCTAGTCAGAAATCATAATACAGAAAGTTAAAACTTAGGAATTCAATTTTGAATGTAAATGACAAAAACAATTTCCCTAAAGCTGCAATAAAGTGAATACAATGAGAAGCGGCAAATTCCTTCTAACCTAACCCTATGTTCTAAAGATACTTATCCTCATGTAAATGGACCAAATGAAAACATAACCCCAGTCTCTACACCCTCAAAACTTTGTTATGACTTTTTTCTAGGGGGGAGGAGAAGAAAACATAGGACTGAAAAAATCCCTAAAAAGGGAGACATTTCTTTAAAACACACACACACACACACACACACACACACACACTCACTCTCACACTCTCTCTCTCTCACTCCAATTCCTGAGTTGGAAATCTATTTTTAAGTATTTCCATTTTTAAATGTAGACATATTTAAATTTTTCTTTCTGCATCTCACTCTTCTAAAGCAATAAATTCTTGGTAAAGAGTTATTACTAATGGCTTTGGGTATGACAATGGCCTTATCTTTAAGATGTCTAGGGTTTGCTACGAAGTAATATGGGGGAGAGGGGAACAGATATGGGTATAGATGAAAAAAGACTGGACAAGAAAACAATTTTGAAGCTGGGTGATGAGTATATGAGGATTCACTGAACTAATCTGTCTTCATCTGCATGTTTTAGGTTTTTCCACAATTAAAAGTTATTTTAAGAAAGTAATAAATTTTTGCCACAGTTCTACAGAATGCTTTGTCTTGCTGTGTTGAAATTTTTCAAATAATTACATTCACCTAGTAAAAGTTTAGGTTTTTAAACATTCGGCACTATATTTTTGCATTTAACGTAAGTGTAATTTTAATATTTTTTTCTAGCTAGAGTAGTAAAATCCTGTGATGCTCTGATTCTTGTTTGCTGATGGCAGTTAATATCATATGTGATATTAAAATCTAATCCAAGGGGCTTCCCTGGTGGCGCAGTGGTTGAGAGTCTGCCTGCTGATGCAGGGGATACGGGTTCGTGCCCTGGTCTGGGAGGATCCCACATGCCACGGAGCAGCTGGGCCCGTGAGCCATGGCCGCTGGGCCTGCGCGTCCGGAGCCTGTGCTCTGCAACGTGAGAGGCCACAACAGTGAGATGCCCGCATACCACCAAAAAAAAAAAAAAAAAATCTAATCAAAAAGACATCCAAAATATTCAGAAACCCTCATACACTGATAAGGAGAAATGGAAAATGGTATAGCCATTTTGGAAAACAGTTTGCCAATCTCTTTAAATGTTAAATATAAATCTACTATATGACCCAACAATTCTACTCCAAGGTATCAGTGGAAGAGAAATGAAAATGTCTACACCAAGACTTGTACACAAATTTCACAACAGCATTGGTCACAACAGCCAAAAAGTGGAAACAACCAAAATGACTGTCAACTGGTGAATGGATAAACAAAATGAAAAGAATGCTCTTCAACAATAAGAAGGCAAGTACTGAAATGTGCTATAATATGGATCATCCTTCAAAACCACTTAAATGTAAAAAGCCAAACACAGAAGACCACATATTTTAAGATTCCACTTATATGAATTATCCAAAAAGGGCAAATTTATAGATACAGAAAATAATTAGTAGTTTCCTACTAGGGACTGAAATTTCATTAGGGATGAAAATGGGAAGTGACTACAAATGGTTATGGAGTTCCTTTTGGGGGTGACAGAAATCTTCTAATCTAACCTAACTGTCCATTGACAGATAAATGGATAAAGAAGATGTGGCACATATACAATGGAATATTACTCAGCCATAAAAAGAAACGAAATTGAGTTATTTGTAGTGAGGTGGATGGACCTAGAGTCTGCCATACACAGAGAAGTCAGTCAGAAAGAGAAAAACAAATACCATATGCTAACACATATACATGGAATCTATGTATAAAAAAAAAGAAGGTTCCGAAGAACCTAGGGGCAGGACAGGAATAAGGACGCAGGCGTAGAGAATGGACTTGAGGACATGGGTATGGGGAAGGGTAAGCTGGGACGAAGTGAGAGAGTGGCATGGACATATATACACTACCAACTGTAAAATAGACAGCTAGTAGGAAGCAGCCACATAGCACAGGGAGATCAGCTCAGTGCTTTGTGACCACTTAGAGGGGTGGGATAGGGAGGGTAGGAGGGAGACGCAAGAGGGAGGGGATATGGGGACATATGTATATGTATAGCTGATTCACTTTGTTATAAAGCAGAAACTAACACACCATTGTAAAGCAATTATACTCCAATAAAGATGTTTTAAAAAAAGGAAATATTCAAAATTAGACTGTGGTGATGGTTGCACAGCTTTGTAATTTAACTAAAAATCACTGAATTATATACTTAAAAACAAGAGTATTTTATGTTACGTAAATTATACCTCAATATAACTGTAAAGGAGAAGGGAAAAGACGGGAAGGAGGAGCAGGGGGACTACAGTGCCTCTGAGATGATGAATGAATGGAAAGATTGATCTTTAAGAAGTAACCTGACCAAAATCTTAGCTAAATATATGTCAGAGCCAATACTGAAATCCAGGCTTGACTACAAAATCCTTATTCTTCCTACATCCAGAAGTAAGGGGGCACTAGAAGCAACGTATGCCTTACTCAACTTTGCAAGGATAGATTAAATCCACTAGGGAAGCAGTATATGGGACACACAGAAAAAGGCTCCTTTAAAACTGAGGTAAAGTCACTGTGAGAATTAAATTAGAGAATCAAACATCAAGAGATAAATCATCTGTAGAATGAAAAAGTAAATACACAAAATACAAACAAGGTGGCATGGGAATCTGGACCTAGCTCTTGTCCATAACTATATGAAAGCTGAAACCAAATTAACTGAAGAGTGAAGAGTGTTGAAACAAATTAAATCTCGCAGTTTGTCTCTGACACTGTCTCTGGATAGTGTTCTGACCCGGATCTGCTGTAGTTCAGACATATATATCAGGCTATCACAGCTCAATAATACTGACAACTAAGATGATCCAACTCACTTTGGGTTAATTCCAGGTTTACTGGTCAATCTTCAGATTATAATCTGTGTCTGATATAGGTCTTCCGACAGGAGGAAAATGAAATGACTGATGAGCATGGACAGTCCATTTCATTTGAAAATTACATTTCTCAATGTGTATCAATAACCTGACGCCCTGATTCATACCTCAGACTTCACCTGCAACCTAAATCACTCCTACATTTAGATAATAAATTGAACTTCTAAACATATCAATTCTGAGAACCAGAGTCTGCTACATAGTTCATCAGTTCCTGCCACACTTAAGAACTGACTCATCAGGCAGTCAGCCTTCCCTAGAGACACTCTTCTGCCCTGCTGCATGCCTCTGAAAACTGCAATTTGTATTTTGTTTGTTTTACAAACTAGATGAATGCTGCTCAGAAATCTGCAAACATACAAAATGTCCCCCCCAAAAGACAACTGCTTATATTCATATTTCATAGTTTATAGAGCACTATTACAGTAGCCCATTTACTAATCCAGCATCCTCTGAGATGACCAGGACATACATGCTTATTCCCAATACTAGTAAGTCCATGAGTTAAAAAGTTATTCACAAAAAAACATGCTGCTAATAAACAGACTAACCTGGATTAGAATCCAGGTCTCCAGTCTCCAAATCCAGTTGTTCCTTCCACTTTAGACACTGCAAGTGTCTAAAACGCCAACCCAATAAAACCAAGAAAGCCTGTGCTTCTACCAGAAAAATCAATGATTATTTTCTGCAGTCTTAAAAACAGTCAGAAATCCTTTAATAAATAAGATACATAATCTTACAGAGATCAAGATAAACTACAGTAGAGAGAAATGCTCAAATTTGAATAAAGGAATGAAATTTATAAACAAAGGCTTATAAACAAGGACTTCCCTGATGGTGCAGTGGTTAAGAATCTGCCTGCCAATGCAGGGGACATGGGTTCGAGCCCTGGTCCAGGAAGATCTCACATGCCGTGGAGCAACTAAGCCCATGTGCCACAACTACTGAGCCTGCACTCTAGAGCCCACGAGCCACAACTACTGAACCCATGTGCCACAACCACGGAAGCCTGCGCACCAAGAGCCCATGCTCTGCAGAAAGAGAAGCCACTGCAATGAGAAGCACGCATAGCGCAACGAGAAGTAGCCCCCACTCGCTACAACTAGAGAAAGCCCGCGTGCAGCAATGAAGACCCAATGCAGCCAAAAATAAATAAATTAAATAAATTAAAGACTTATAAACAATATTGAAGCAAGTACTGACAGAAACAGTTCCATTTGGATCCAAATGAAGAATTTTAATTTTATATGTTAATAAAAACAAGGAAATGCCTTCTATTAGAATCTTGTTAGAAAACCTAATGCTCTTTTTGTATTCTTTTTTTTTTTTTAGAAGATGTTGGGGGTAGGAGTTTATTAATTTAGTTTATTTATTTTTGCTGTGTTGGGTCCTCGTTTCTGTGCGAGGGCTTCCTCCAGTTGTGGCAAGCGGGGGCCACTCTTCACCGCAGTGCGCATGGCCTCTTTTGTTGCAGAGCACAGGCTCCAGACGCACAGGCTCAGTAGTTGTGGCTCACGGGCCTAGTTGCTCTGCAGCATGTGGGACCCTCCCAGACCGGGGCTTGAACCTGTGTCTCCCGCACTAGCAGGCAGACTCTCAACCACTGCGTCACCAGGGAAGCCCTCTTTTTGTATTCTTTACCAAAAGAAATGAAATCACTTATAGATAGACGGGGGTGAAGTTAGTGATTTGGTTCCATTACAAATGAGGTACTGAGAAGTATACTATGACCCAGCAATTCCACTCTAGGATATGTATCCAAAGAAATAAGGGCATATGTTCACCAAGAGACTTGTACAAGATTGTTCACAGTAGCTTTATCATAATAGCCCCAAACTGAAAAGAACCCAATTGTCCATGCACAAAAAAAAAAAGGATATACGTTTTGGTATATTCATAGACTACTACATAGCAATAAAAAAGGAACTGTGGGTATATGCCACAATACGGATGAACCCCACAAACATCACGTTGAGCAAAAGAAGCCAAAGTACAAGTAACTGATGGCTTACAAAAGCTGGAATAGGTTGGGGGAGGGGAGGGAGAAATAACTGAGAAGAGAACCTTTTGGGGGTGCTAGAAATGTTTTAGATCTTGATCTGGGAGGTGGTTACGTGGTAAAAATTCATCAAACTTACAAGCAGTGTACTTTATGTATTAACATGTTATATGGCAATTTTAAAAGCTGGCATATTTATTTGGAACCTTTAACACAACACAGAAGAATGTCTTTTAATCTTAAATTTCAAAACATAAGACTACTCCAAGAATGTAAGTATAACTGGAAAAGTGATTTTATACAAAATTAGCCCACAGTAGATTCAACCAAAATTATTACAAACATGTATTTCAAATTTTGTTCTAAAATTTCTTAGTTTGTTGTATGCCTTCAAGGGTTGGGCATAGCAAATGTCAGAGTAATCTCTATCCTAGCCTCGTTTCAATCATTTCAACATCTTCCAAAAATAAAATAGTAATTAAATCCAAGTTTATCAATGAATAGATAAGGTCGTCTACTGAGAAAGAGAGGGTAAGTGGTTAAGGGGGCTACAAGAGAGTAGAAATTTTTAAATAACTGCTATGAGAAATGAAAAAGAACTAACTAGGAAAAAAGAAGAATTACTGGGTAATGTTGAGGGTCCAATTAAGATTGGTGAGCATGGATATTTAGTGGCTCCAGTCTGCAAAGTTAAGGTTTTCTCCAGATGTGCTCAGCAGGTCAGAGCCAGGTACACAGAAATGAAAAAGATTAACTGATCTGTGGCTAAGTATGGGTTAGACAGATGCAATGAAGAGACAAAAGTGCAAAGCAGCTCAGCATATTCCAAAAGTTACATAAGGTTCCAAGCTACTTAAGAAAATTAAGGCAGGAAGGGGACAAAAGAGGTGTCAAAGGACTAGAAGGCTCTATAAGATTGAAAAGAAACTGTCAATGTCTATGTTCAAAAAGAAATCAAAAAATTGAACATATGCAGAAATTCATGAATAGGTCTTTTACAGCAAAGTACCATTTTTTCTTATTAGTTTAGAAAATGGAATGCTCCTGCCTAACAATTCAAATTTCCTTTTTTAGAGGAACTAGAAAGGTTCCAAATGGAAAAGGTCAAATGCTTAAAGTATTATAATTGCAAATTTATACGTTCCTCAACATTTCTATGTAAATCCAAAGATTTTTTTTCCAATGATATTTTGATTTAACTAAGGAAGTTTCCAAATTTCTTAGTGAATCAATGAACCTTTACCAAAAATCTTACTGTAAGCAAATTGCTCACCCCATACATCAGTATACCACCCTTTAATAGTGTGTATCTGTTTAAAGTGAGGTCATATGACAAAAGAATTATTTTCTATTTCCAAGCTCTGTCTAGCTTGACCTTAAAGTAAAACTGGTCAGTAACAATATGTAATGAGTGAATGGAGTAACAAAGTCAACAGGAAAAAGGTGGCTGGAAAGATTTAGGAACAAACAGCATAGTAAAGGCATTAATCTCAGCAAAGAATGATGTTTTCAGCACATCTGAAGCTGTAATGAAATAATCTCTAATAAAAAGGTTTAAAGTATAACAATCAAAGCTTAGTATATGATATGAATCTAAATTATTTAATTTGGTTGAATTTAAGTATCATTTATTGAGTGTCTATTATTTTGCCCAGCAATGTGCTTGCTCTGCTGCTATGGAACATGTTCCTACCCTGAAGACACTTCATAGTATAGAAAAGAAACCCACATGTGAATTATCACAGTTTATCACAATACAAACAGTATTTAATTAAGTGCCAAACAAGTAAGATAAAGTCATAGTAGGGTATTTGCAACTTAACCAATATGGTTATTAGCTGGGGGTTGGGGGGGAATCACTATCACACCTCACAGGAATACCTGATGTTTCTGAGATGCCTGGCTACAGTTTGGACTAAAGATCCACAGCTGTTTTCATGGTGGTAGTAAGAGATTTGGTTTTTGCATGTCAAAGAAACATTACTAACATACATATGCACACATCATTTATACACACAGGAACTTTGTTTTGGTTAATAAACTTTCAGTATCTGTTTTAGGTGATGGTTACTGTTCTCTTAATATGATGCAGCAAAACTTAGCAAACTGTTTTCCAAAGCTTATGTAAGTTAAACTAGAAATTACAGTGCAATGTGAAAAGAACGGCAGCTAGGTTCTCTAGCCAAAATTAAGACGTATTTGCCTATACCTCTACTCTGTAAAACTGTGCTGCTAGTACTGGCACACAGCCTCAAAACACACAAACACATGGAGTTTCATTGCTTTAATTTCATCACTTAGCTTCTACAATATTGCCTAAGAACTATTTCTTACTTGTCACCCTCTGTATCCATTCTTTCAACAAATTCTACCACTGTCTAAACAGCTCGTTGCAAATGCAAATTTTCACCTGCCAGTGATCTTTAAAAGGTGAGCTTCCATACACAGAAACCATTTATACTATTAACACTAGGACCATCAGTAGTGCTATCAATCCATTTCAACCCATATCATACGTTTAATGGGCTGGTATGGGATGCTTCTCACCATCTACTGTATTTTACCCACTCTAATATATACAGTTTCCCCCATTTCTGAGGTAAAGATGCATCTCACAATCTATCGCATTTTATAATTGTGCTGGACAGTAATTAAACTTAGCTGTCATTGTCCATACATAACCTTGTCATAAACTGTGTTATCTGCATTGTTAGTTTCATGCATGTTGAGTTTAACTACCTTTAAAACGTCTTGACACTGAAAAGTTATTGTGTACAAAGGTACAAAAATTGAGATCAGCAAATCAAATTTCATTATTGCTAGTAATAATCCCAATTCCATGTTTTCTCGCAAAGCAACGATAAAGTGATTTATGGGATATGAGAACAGCCACAAGTAGATGAAGCTGTATTATGCTTTGTTACTGAGATACATGCCAAAGGATAGCCTATCACATGCCAAGCAATGCAAATGAAGACAGAAGAAACTGTCAAGTCTCTGGGGATAAAAGATTTCAAAACAATGAGTGGCTGGTATGACCAATTATAGACTGCACAGGCATACAGCATGTTCCTTCTTATTGTACATAAAATAGTGCTGTGTTGTCTCTTAACGGCAACTCAGGTTCCATGAAATTAAGATTTTAAAAATTAGAACCCTTCATTCTTGCTCTTTGCCATCTTAGGATGGCACCACCATTCACTCAGTTATTAAAGTTAGAAACCTGGAGATCATTCTTGACTTGTCATTTCCAAAACACATAAAGGATCACAACACTTCTCATTATTACCTCTATTGCAACCATAGCCCAGGCACCATCACCTGAACACTGCAACGACCTAACCCTCCCCTCTTCCATTCCACCCCCAGCACAATCCAACATTCACACCTCAGCTACAGGTGTCGCAACCTTGGCACCTTTGACATTTTGGGCCAAAAATACTTTGCTGGAGGGAGCCTGTCCTGTACTACTGCAGAATATTTAGCCATATCCCTGATCTCTACCCACTAATGCCAGTAGCATACACCATCACCCCCAGCTGTGGCAAATGAAAATGTCTGCAGATTGCCAAATGTCCCCTTGGAAGCAAAATATAACCCACAGTGGAGAATCACCGAGCTAGAGGGATGTTTTTTAAACATTTCTCTGCTTAAAACTCTCCAATGGTTTCTCATTTTACTTATAATAAAATCTGTGCTCCTTAGAGCCTTGCTCACCCAAACGTATCCTATGTAATCCAGATTCTGGCCTACCCCTCTAACCTCAGGTGAAGCCACTATAGTCTTCCTGCATTATGCTCCCTCCATAACGACCTTTCAGTTCCTAAAATACCACAGCCATTTCTGCTATAGAGATTTTGCCTTTGCTCTTCCTTGTGCCTGAACCATTCTTGCCAGGTTATGTGCAAGCTCAGCTTAAATTTAACATCCTCGAAGATGCCTTTCCTGACTCTGTTTATGCATCTCACTATTACCCATCACAGTACCTCACTTATTCCCTTTACAGCTTTTAACATAGTGTACAGTTATTTTGTTTACCTGATTATTGACTGTCTCTCACATGAGGACAAATACCTTGTCTGCCTTATTTCCAGCATCTAGGCAAAATGAAACGAACAAATTTTTAACTCGAGAACCTTAAGTACTAGATAAGTTGGTATCAATAACTTCAACTCCACCCCCCTCTCATTTCCCACCTATATTTATGATCATTCCCTTGAAGTGGAGGGAGGAGAGTGGAGGGGAAAGGAAGAGACTAACAAAGCCCTCATCCATAAAGTATCTTTGTCATCATCATGTTCTCTGAAGCACTGGGTGCAGATTAAATGACATATGTAATGAATCTAAAGCACTTGGATGGGTGTGATAAACAACCTGTATTCAGTAACTGATGGCTTTGTATGTAAAGCACCAAGCACAACACCTATACAGATAACTGAAAAATGACAGTTCTCTTGCCCCTTTTAATATCACTCTACCACCAGCTCGCCCCGAATACAGTAAGAATGTAATTTTGTACCTAGGAGATGCCTCTCCCCTTCCAGGCCTCCAGGAACATAACATACCATACTAGGTGTAACACAGGCTGGTCATTCATATATGTATGTTGACTGAGGAAAGCAAAATATCCGTTAACCAAAGCCAATTTATCATAAAATGACTTCAGAATTATACTTCAATTAGCTTCAGTAAACAAAATAACCATATGAATATTCAATTTCTGAACACAGCTTTAAATTAAATTCAGGAAAAATATAAATTACTGTTTAACAATATCAGTGTTGGTTACTAAAAATACCTATACGTCTAATACAAATACAAGTCTACTTATAGAAAACTGCACAACTTTTACCTAATAATTAGAAGAAAATGATTTATCTTAAATTCCTTTTTAATATACTGTTTCTGACAGCATTCTGTATATGCATTTGGGGCGGGGGGGTCCCGAGGAAAGTGGTAAAGCAATATATTATAAAGGAAACATAAAGGCAGCCAGACTGCCAGGGTCTGAATCCCAGTTCTGCTAATTACTAGCTATGTGAACTCTGGAAAATCACTTAACTTCTCCATGCCTCAGTTTCCTCATCTGTAAACTAAGACTTAACAATACTACCCACCTCATGGGGTTGTTGTAAGGATCACCTAAGTTAATGTATGTAAAATGCTTAAACAGTGCCTAGTATATAGGAAATACTGTAACTATTAATGTTATTGTTATTTTGTTTCTTTGCATCATTATGGTTAACAGCTGCCACACTGGATAGCACATATACAAAACATTTCCATCACTGCAGAAAGTTCTATTAAACAGCACTGTAACAGACTACAGGATAGTTAGAATGCCTGATGAGATAATGCTTATCTTCTCTAATTTTTTAAGAAGTGCTTAGGAAAAAAGCACTCTAAACCCAAAGTAGTTTTTAATCTAATAACTTTGACAGGTAACGAAGAACTTGGGTTTTGATCTATTTAACAAGTCAAATAAAAGAGAAGTGGTGAAGGAAAGAGAGACTTTTTTAAGGATCTCTATTCAACAAGATAACAAAACAAATGAATTTTTTATTTCCTGTCTACCTTATCCTACTAAACACTCTCTGCCAAGGCTACCATACTTAGAAAAGGAATTTGTTATTAATTATATTCAAATATAATTATCAACATATCAAAAAAAACTTGTGATACAGTATTGTATGTGCTTCTTTAACACAGTAAATAAAAGATCTAGAGGTGGGTCTAACAGCCCAATTTTAAAGCACTGATTAGGATAAAAGATATTTTGAGATATCTGTATCTGCAGATACAGATCTGCAACATCTGTAATTTAATATGAAAATATTTCTCATTTCTATTGGTAACAAAGTTACAGCATTGCTCATACAACTGTGATTTGTTGCCTACATTCAAAGTTGAAGAAAATGCTAAATCTTACTTAGAGGTTAGGGAAAATGAAAATATTATTTTCCCATCTAAGTTTATGAACTCCAGGTTTTAAAAAAAAGTTGCTTAAGAGATTAGACTTCAGAGTTATAAAAACCTGGACTCAAACCCACCGCTTCCTAGCTAGGTAATATTGGGAAAAGGTACTTTACCTCCTCTGTGAAATGTGAGTAATACCTATATAAGATAGCTGTGTTTATTATCATGCTACTCAACATAGTATTTGCCACATTCTCAATAAACCTGTGTACTATTAAAATCAGTAACCAAGTTCTGACAGTTATGTACTTCAGAACCCTCTGTGCATCAGAAAATCAGGGATTTGATGTCAGTTGGTCTGGGGTAGATCACACCCATTCTTTGGTACATTTTTAAAGCTCCCAGGTGATTCTAATGTGCAGCCACTAGCCTAAGGACAAAGTTCAAACTCTAGTTTGGCACACTAGGCACTCTGGTCACTGCTTACAGCCCTAAATTTTAATCACTCCTCTATAGGTAACCCCAAGCTCTTCACACACACTCAAATAATGCTTCCTCAAGAAGTGGGCTATAGTAGTGGCTCTCAAACTTCAGCCTGCATTAGAATCACTGTTAAAACACAAATTGCTGGTCTCTATCTCAAGAATTTCTGATTCAATTGGACTGGGGTGAGGACCAAGAACTTGTATTTCTAACAAGTTCTCAGGTAATGTTAATACTGCTGACGCAGGGAGCACAATTTAAGAACCACTGGGCTCTAGACTACATCACTACATTGTCCCTGTATATTCACCTGGAATGCCATTCCCATCTCCATCATCCCATTCTTGCTTGGCTAACTTTCACTTTTCTTTCAAAACTTATATAAGAATTTGCCTTCAGGAAGCATTTGCTCACTTCAACAAACCACCTCAAGGCATTTATTACCTACTATAAAACTTATCTGCCAGAAAAAACACACTACAGAATATTCTTAATGGTATACTAATGCACAGGTTAAATATCTACTACCATATACAGGCTGTTTTGCAAGAACTGAGGGAAAAGGCCTCCTTTGGGCAGGCGAATTAAATGCTGAAAAAGCAAATGGACAGTTGGTCAAGCAGAATGAAACCTGGATTTCAGCCCCCACCTAGCCCCTTGGCCGTGGCACCTTTATGCAGAGCACCACCAATTCCTAACCAGTCATGGCAGCCCTGGCACAGCCTACCACTAAAACACAAAGGAAGAGCCCTTAGATCAATCCTGGACTCGAGAAAGGGAGAGACGATGGGAGGAAGGGGCAATAAGGCTGCCAGGAAAGGATTTTTGGAGAAGGTTATATCACACCTAAGTTCTGAGTCTTGAATCGCCTTCTCTGTACATCAGGAAGACAAGAACTGTGCTTTAATGTTTTTATACCCACAGTGTATGGCTCACTGTAGATGTTCAATAAATGTTTGAATGACTCACAATGACTAAAATTATATGAAGACACTTGCTAATCTATCTCTTTCTCACCAAATAAAGAAGCAAACACACACCCATCGCTGGAACCAAAAACCATAAATACTATCTAAATATTAACGTATTTGGCCTGTACACGAATCAGCTAGGGGAAAGCATGAATTATTCTAATAACCTGTTGGAAGATGAGACAAAAGGGCCTGCTGATAACACACTTAGGTTTTTCAAAACTAAAGTCTTTAAAATCAAAAACTTTGCATTACCTGATTCAGAACTGATTTCCTGATTATTTCAACATGGACTAAAAAATTTACAGGAATCTTGGAAACTAATTTTACAACAAAGAAACTGAGGCTCAGAGAAGTAGTGACTCAAAGGCACACAGCTAGTTAGTGGTAAAGGTGTAATTAAAACTCAAGTCACTGGCCCTATACTAGTTTTCTCTCTCCTATATCACACTCCCTTTGCATTTATAAAATAAAATATTAAATATCCAAAACTTTTTTAAAAACTCAGATTAACCCAGGTTTTGTTCTCTCTACCCCATTTTAATGAGAGGAAAAGCAGCCATCTAACCATCTTACTTTGTCTAGGAACTTAAAGAGGTAACTTTCAAGATTATGTTTTGCTTTTGGTAAAGATTCATTCCTAAGTCTCTTTGTTTGCAAAATTATACATGCAAAGCTAATATTCATAAATAAAAATCCTGATACAGTCTTCAAATTTTCTCAATTACCAAGGAAGCATTACAATGGCTTTCCAAGATACAGTACTTTCTAAAGAAAGAGCCTGATTTTTAAAATACGTTTAACAATAAGCAGAAAACTGGCTATAACTCTCACCTCTCTATTAACCTGAGTACCTCATCCTCTGACCTCTCTCATTAATAGTTTATTAAACTAGCTTTATGTGCTAATAAGAACCAATTAATTAAAATTCTTTGCTTCTGGAAAGTAATCTTATGACTTATCTGGATTATAATTTTATTCGCCTTTTAAATTTAAGATGAATGTCTTTTGGATTTATATACAATGCAACATAGTCTAAAAGTTAAGAGTTAACTTTTTAACTGACACAGCAATCCACGAGACATGCTTGGTTTTTTTTCTTTCTTTTTTTTTTTTTTTGCGGTACACGGGCCTCTCACCGTTGTGGCCTCTCCCGTTGCGGAGCACAGGCTCCGGACGCGCAGGCTCAGCGGCCATGGCTCACGGGCCCAGCCTCTCCGCGGCATGTGGGATCTTCCCGGACCGGGGCACGAACCCGCGTGCCCTGCCATCGGCAGGCAGACTCTCAACCACTGTGCCACCAGGGAAGCCCGAGACATGCTTTTATTACTTCCAATTATACAGGTGAGAAAACTGAGATTTAGAGAGGTTAAAGAATTTGCCCAAGTTTACATGCCTAGGAAGGAGATGAGTTAGAATTTGACATAGGCTGTGTAACTCAGGTGTCAGGAACTCTCTTGGACAATATATAATGGCTTTCTTAGCCCTTAATCATGTGATAATGCTTCCTTCATCTGTGAACATACAAACTTTTTAACTATCCCTAACAGTAGAAGGTAAGTAACGCATTTTCTTCCTGAAAGTTAATTTAGGCTTTAAAAATAAAGCAGAATACAGCTTAAGACATTCTTTAGCTTTTGTATCTTGCATTCTGTCGTAAGAATTTCTGCACGTATGCTACCTTGTACTATCTCTACTAGAGAAAAGAGAAAGCCTACCTCTCAGTACTCTAAATGAGATAAGAAAAAATAATAACATGATATAATAGAATCGACAGACCTTTAGAATAACAGAGGGAATAAGGGACCTCAAAAGAGACAATCAGGTCATGTTCATGCTTGACTATGTATAAAACTTTTTTTCTGCCTCAGATTGAGGAGACAAGCAGTGGTGTATCAAACCTCTACCTGAACCTTTAAACCAACTCAACAATTATGCAGAGAAATCTTGTCAAAGAGCCTAAAAAGGTAATACTTAAATATTGTTATCTCAATTAGAAAATAAAAGGACTACCCTGAAAAACTCTTCCAACTCTTCCTGACCCATTAAAAATAATCTATCATTTGGGGGGACCTGACAAGGAGAAGGGCTTGTCCTCTTACCTCTGCACTTTATGCTTCCAAAGTATCCTGAACCTAAAGCCCTCACAACATTTCAGGTAGTATCCCTATTTGTTTTGTTGCTTTGGGGTTTGGTTTCAGTTTTTAATCTCTCCCCAGAAAACAGAAGTTGTTTAAAAGCAAAGTCTATGTATTTAACAACTTTATATACTCACTACTAGTCATGGAGTTAAGCACTCATATTAATATTTGCTGAAAAAATTTTAATTGGATTCCCATCACAGAGATAAGACAACTGAGGCCTCTAGAAATTAAGTGTTCTACTCAAGACCTCATGACTGTTATATGATAGAAAAAGAAAACCAAATCTCTGTAAAATAAACTTCAAAAGATTACAAAAAGCATAAATAAGGCTGAGATAAAAATGCTCTTTTAACAGATTTAGAGTGTGGGTTCTGAAAGTAAGTCTGGATTTAAATCCTGGCTCTCTCATTTATTAGTTGTCTGGCCTTGCAACAATTAGTCTACAAAATACCGTGCCTTATGAACACCACCACTTACCAAATCTTATGGTGCCAACAATAAATGCAATAATGCATTTGCAGTAAATGAAAATACAAAGACGGTGATAACTGTTGGCTGAAGTTATCAGGAAAGATTTTACACAGATTCTACAGCTCAGTGTTTGTTTTTTCTGTTTTTCCTTTCTTTGTGAGCTATATCAATTATACAGCATAATACATAAAATCTAGATAACAGTTTAAAGAATTATCAAGTGAACACTCCATGTAACTACTACTAACATCAAGAAATAGAATACTCCAAAAACTTCTCTACAATGTGTCCCTCCCTCATCACAAACTTGAGAGGTTTAAGCAAATCTAATAAACTTAATTTAGTTAATTTAAGATTAAATAAGTTTAATCTAACCTGTAAAACAGATAGCAGCAACATAATAACAACAATTTCCTCACAGGGTTACTGTAAAATATTTACTGGTATACAGTAAACACTCAATGAGTGTTTCTTACACACACATTATACCCCAGAACAAAGACATGGGGTGGGGGGGCGGGGAATATAACTATGTAATCAAATTGGTGAGAGCATAAAACCTACAGGGAAGTACAGCACAGAGACAGAGCTAGAAAGCTAGGTTGGGGCCATGTAAGAAATAAAAGAAAAATCTAAGCTAATAACATAGAGGAAATTGAGAAAATTCACTGGGCAGTTTTGAAAGACAATTCTCCATGGGTCTCTTGTTTTTCTGCCTGTCTGGAAAACAGAGGCACCGACTGCCTTTGATCCAATCTTTTCAAGTATATTTGTAGAATCTTGGAAAAAAGAAATAGCATCTCTCCCTCAAGAAAAGGAGAGGTATGCTTACAACCCATTATAAAGATTCCAGTTTCTCTAAGCTTGGGATTCCCCTCCTCTAACACAACCCAATGCATGTGCAAGTGTCACATCTTCACCCTACCGTGTACAAACTGGGGCTCCAAGATCTGACACTAATAACTGTGGCTACTGCTCTTGCTGTAATGCACTGTTCTTCATCTCTGACCAAGGAGTCTCATGACTCCAATAAACTGTAACAGGTTAACTTAGTCTGCAAGTAAGGTAAAATCTCAGAACTTTCACAGTGCTTGACAGGCATTAGCACATAATCAATGTTTATTATAACTGATAGATTCCACTTCCACACTGTCAGGAAGGATAAAAAATGCAAAACCCAACTATATGCTGCCTTCAAGAGGCACACTGTAAATATAAAGGAAAAAAGAGTTTTAAGTAAATGGATGGAAGAAAATACATTACAGAAACAGTAAGCTCAAGAAAGTTGGAGTGGCTATATTAATATCAGAAAAAGCAGATTTTAAGACAAAGACTATTACCAGGGATAAAGAGGGACATTTCATAAAGCCCAATTCATCAGAAAGACCTAATAATCATAAATTGTATGTGCCTAATAACAGAGCTTCAAAATACATGAGGCAAAAATTAACAGAATTAAGGGAGAAACAGATAATTCCACAGTCATAGTTGGATATTTTAATATCCCTCTCAGCAACTGAATAGAACTAGAGTAAAAAAAAACAAAACAAATAAAACAAAACCCAAGACATAAATGATTTGAAAAATGCTACCAAAGCACTTTAATCTAATTGATATTTACAGAATAGTACACCCAACAACTGCAGAATATTCTTTCAAGTGTGAAAGGTACATTTACCAAGATAAACCATATGATGAACCATAAAACAAGGTTCAGTACATTTAAAAAGATTAAATTCATACAGAATATATCTCAAGACCTCAAAATAAAATTAAGTTGGAAATCAATAACAAGATATCTAAAATAATCCCAAATACATGAAAATTAAACAACACGCTTTTAAATAATCCATGGGTCAACAAAGAAATCACAAAGCAATCAGAAGCTATTTCAAACTAAAAGATAATAAAAATATCAAAATCTGTGGGATGTTGCAGTGCTTGGAGGAAAATCTATAGCTTTGAATGCTTACATTAGAAAACAAGAAATGTCTGAAATCTATGACCACTTTAAGAAGCTAGAAAAAGAAAAGCAAAACACATGGGGGAAAGAAAATTATAAAGAACAGAAACAAATGAGAGAGAAAAGACAAATGGAGAAAATTAGCAATGTTATTTTTGAAAAGAGATACAAATAGATAAACCAAGAATTAGACTGGCCAAGAAAAAAAGAAAGAACACATTAACAACACCAGAAATTAAAGAGATATCACTACAAATCCTACAAGCAGTCAAAGGATAACAAGGGAATTATATAAACAACTAATGTCAACAAATTCCTTTAAAAATACAACAAAACTAACATAAGATGAAACAAAATCTGAATAACTCTATGTCTAGTAAAAAATTGAATTTGAATTTACCAAAAGTCTTCCCACACACACAAAAAAATGTAAGTTCAAATGGTATCACTGATGAATTCTATCAAACAGTCAAGGAATATTGCACAGTGTTTCAGTCAGTAGAGGGAACACCTCCCCGGCTTATCTTATGAGGCCATCATAATCCTAATACTGAAAGCTGAAAAAAAATTACAACCAAAGAAAACTACAAAATAATATCCCTGATGAAGAAATATCCTCAAGCCCTAACAAAATATTAAACATAAAAAGGATAATACACTGTGATCAAGTGAGGTTATCCTAGGCATCAAGATTAACATTTGAAAACCACCACTGGTGTTTGAAAACCTGTGGTAGAATGATGAGCACTTTGTTGCTAAATTTGGCTACTGCAAATATTTTTGTTCACCTACCCCAACATACAAGAATATCTCTCAGAAATATAAAGACATAAGTATAACTGCTAGGTTTATGGTACATGTATTCTTCAACTTACTACAAGTCATTTTCTTTTGCAAAATGACTATGTCCCTCCAAAAGTGGGAGTCTGATTTCCCCACATTCTCATTAACACTTGATATTATCAGAATTTTTAATGTTTGCCAATCTGGTAGAAGTGAAATGATTTCTTCTTATGGTTCTACTTTGCACTCTCCCAATTACCAATGAGATTATAATTCGGCTGTGGGTTGCTGTAAGTCATGATAGCACACAGGTGAGTTGCAACCAGCATTCTTAATTTAAAAAAAAGAAAAAATTAAAAAATCAGCGTGTACCACATAAAGGTTAGACATTATTTCCATGGTTTGTGTGTTTGTACTGGGTCACAACATAAAATGTTTTTGTAACTTTGAGCTTCTAGCAAGTTCAAAGCCACCTCTAGAGCTGTTTAATTACAGCAAAACTCCTTAGAGAAATTTGGGCAACTAACTGGTACATCATTTAGGCCCATAATACTAAGGATGTATCTTATAAAGAAGGCAGGATTGAGATGTCCTTTAAGCACTAACTGGCTTAAAGAATTAGAAGAGGGAGAAGAAACCTGAAAGAAGAAATAAGGAGTGAAACAGAAAAAGGATTCTATAAAACAAACTGGTCTATGACCTACTTAAAGCTCACTTAAAAAGAATCACATTTGTCAATAAGACAAGGTTTCTCTCAGCACTAAAACATAGGAAGTTGGGATCCCATCCTCTTGACTACCAAAATGACAGAAAACTGATCCATCCTTCTCTGTAGACACATCCTAATTCCCACCTCAAGAATCATCTCTTTCTTGGGCTTATGCAAGAGCATCCTCTTAGGTCTCTGCTTCCTACCTTTCCCTACAGAGCGTCACAGTACCAAGAATCATCTAAATTCTAGAGATTCATATTTTAATTCAGCTAACAAAGATTTTCCAAGCGCTTACTATATCACCTCTCTATTAAGAAATTAAGCTGTACCTCCCGAACAATTTTAACTCCTGGTTATAGTCTCTAAATCTTGTTATTCTTAACTAAAACTGTCCTAATTGCCTCCTCTTGAACGTGTTTTGCTTCTTGGACTGTTAAACCTCCCGCATACCATGACCAATTTCTGCTACCCTCTTTGTCCACCAATAATATCCCTACTCTATTTTAAATAACTATTCTTTTTCATAATCCCTTCTTCAAAAGTTGCTGGACCAATCACACACAGCAAATGTCTGGTGTAATGAGTTTATGAATCTACCTGTCACTTAATAAGAGTGTGATCTTAGGCATTTAAATTTCTTAACTTCCCTGAGATTCAATCTCATCCCTAAAATGAGAAAACAATAGGTATCAAGCAGTAATGAGAATTATATAATCTCTATTGCCTTTTTTCTTTTTACTTAACTTTTTAACTTTTATTTTTAATTTCCTCTAAATGCAATTAAATGCTTTTATAGAGGGACGCACTTCAACTGAGGTACCATGAAATACAAAACGGAAAAAGGATGAAGACAAAACCAGTATGAGTAAACTCACCAGGTGGGGTTACACTGCTCTGCCTATGTGCTCTTCTTGTACATCCAGATTCTAAAGAAGCAACTGTAAAGATACTTCTTTCCCCATGGCAAGCAAAATTCTAACAACCCACAATGACCCACACCCTAGTATATAACCCTCCCCTTGAGTGTGGGGAGACTTGTAAATATAATGGAACATCATTCCTGGGATTGTTACATGGCAAATAGATTTTTGCATATGTATTTAAGTTCCCTAATCAGTTGAGTTCACCAAAAAGGAGATCTTCCTGAGTGGGTCTGACCAAATCAGATCAGCTTTAAAAAGGGGTCTTAAAAGGGAGTCCAAAGGACAGAGACAGAGGAAGCCAGAGCAACTGACTTCTGCTTGCCTGGATGAAAGCAAACAGCCATGATGTGAAATGCCTACGTGAACATGTGGTAAGGAACTGAGAAAGGTCCTTGGCCAACAGCTAGAAAGAAGATGGCAACATCAGTCATACAGCCACAAGGAAATTCTGCCAACAAGTAGTGAGCATGGAAGAAGGTCATGAGCCTCAGATGAGAACTGCAGCCACAGCTAACACCTTGATTTTAGCCTGGTGAGATGATGAAAAGCGAGCCCAAAGTACCCAGATTTCTCACCTACAGAAACTGTGAGCTAATAAATGGGTGTTGTTTAAGCTAGTACATTTGTGGTACTTCGCTATACATAAAAAGAAAACTAATACACTCCATCAACATAGGACAAAGCAGAAAAGGATAAAAAGGGGGAAGAGACATCTTTTTCTCCAGAGTGCACTGTATCTCCTCACAGCACTGATTATGAAGATATACAGATCCAGAATCAAGGAAAAAGATTAAAACTGTAAAATTACATAAATTTTTACAGTTTTAATGATTAAGAAGGGCTTTTCCACACACAGCCTGTTATACAACTACCATATAATTTATTACCTTCATTTTAGTGATGAGGAAAGAAAGGCTGGAAGAGTGACACCCCAAAGATCACAAACCTAGGGTATGTTTAAAGTAACTTCAGTCCAGGGCGCTCTTCTCCCCTACCACAGCCCCCTTAAGGCTTTAAAAGAGCCATTCAAATCAACAGTACCTGCATACTATCTTCAAGGGAAGCGTTCCTAGTAACATAATTTCCCGTATTTCAAATCTACTTAAATACCCCTTGGCTTTGTCAGAATGTCAAAACTAAAGTGGATACTGAAAAATTTCCAATCAAAAGTAGTTTGGTTGTAAAAATGACCATGGGTAGACCATTTGAAAAAACAATGTACATTTTGAAATGTAATGAAAACTTTAGCAAAACGCTTGTCGGTTTTCTAGTACTTTATTTAGATAGCAAACAAATTGTGTTATAACTATTCTCAAAAATCCAAAGCAAGTAAACAACCTTTCCGAATCTTTCACTATTTCCCCCCTTGGGCAAATTTGTTTAGCCTGAACATTTCGTACGTTATAAATATGAGAACGTGGTACAATATATCATACAATACACAGGCTGTTTTTATTTTCACTGTTATATGTATTTTCCTAAGTGCTTCACCATCAGAATTTGTAATTTTCTTAAAAAGATACAGGAAAATCTAAAAGGTGTAGTCAAATTCCACGTAAGTTACAAATCACACAACTTTCTTCATGCCTAGTCAAATACTTTCCTAAACACTATGTTTGCTAAGAGATGCAAAATAAAGTCCTTTCTAGTCACAACCACGAGAAGGAATAAACTATATATTCATCATCTTAACATCGACTTTAACAGCAAATAATTCGCTGTCGTCACATACAAACAGCATCGTTTTGAGTCTATAAGCGTCCAAAACCATCCCGTGATTTATACGCCCGGGGCACGATTCTCTGCAATGTGAAGAAAATCGATAAAATTTCAAATGTTGGTGGAAGGGGTGACGTGACAATCCTAAAACCTGAAAATTTCTTAGTCCCTACAGCACACAAGAAGCACCCCGTTTGGACTCTCCAATCGAGGCCCAGGTCCAAATCCAGGCACTCCAGTTTCCCAGCTCTTCACCACCACCACCACCCCGAGAAAGGAGGGAAAACAACTTTTATTGGCCTCGTCTCCTGGGGGGCTGGCAAACTAGCGGGGCAGTGCTCCGGCCTGGACACGTTTCACAAGGAGGCCTCCGTCGGGGGCGGGGAGGGCAGATAGCGGGAAAGCCCGGCTTCGACGTCCCCTCTGCCCCAAGCGCCAGCCCCCCACTCCACCCCACCGAGAAGAGGCCTGGGCCGGCCGCCACGCCGAGCGACCCCCCGGCCCCTCCGCCGAGACGAGCTTGTTGTCATGTGACGCCGCCACCGCCGCTAAAACACCGCAGAAACGCAGGGCGGCGGGCGGCATTCGCACCAGCCCGCCTCGGCCCGGCCCCGCCGGGCGCGGGCGAGTCCCGAGAGTCCAGGCGGGGGGGCGGAGGGCGGGCTTGGCGGCGGGCCCGAGCGCGCCACAAAGGCTTCCGCGCCCGTCGCCGTAGTGCCTGAACGGGCGGGGGCACAATTTTCGGGGCCCGCGAGAGGGGTGCGGAGCGACCAGGGCTCCGGGGCGCCCGCCGCGCCCACAGTCGTTCCCCCCGGCTCCCGGACGGCCGGCGACCGCCGCGCCCCGCACAGGCCCGCGCGGCCTCCCTCCCCCGCGCGGGGCCCGCGCCCGGCCCGCCCGCTCCCCGCTCGCGCTCTCTCGCTCTCTCCCGGCCTCCATCTTGGATCGGCGCTTCCAGCCCCCGCGCCGCTGCCGCCGCATTCCCCCTCTTTCCCGCCCCCCGCTGCCGTCGCCGCCGCCCGCACTCACCTCAGCTGCCCATCCGGGCGCAGCCGGCCGTCGACCTAGTTTCCCCCCAAAAGTCTCCGGTGTGTTATTCCCGATGTGGGGGGGTTGTTACGGGGTGGTCGCCGGGGGTTCGGGAGCGGGGGCCGCGCCTTCAACGGAGCTGCAATCCTAACCCGCCATCTGGTGGCATTTTCCACACGCCAATGGCGCCGCTGCAGACTTGGGTCCGGACCGCCCTCTGCTGGCCGCCGTGCTTACTGCCTCGCTGACGGGACGGACCTGCCCGGAAAGGGGAGGGAGCTGAGGCGCGAGCAGGCGGCCGCGGCGGGGACGCGCGCAAACGCTTTCCTGTGGGGATTACGCGCACGCGCGCCAGCGGGGCGGGAAACGTGGCCGCTGCGTGGCGGCCCGGCCCCCGCACGGAGCGCTGGCCCAGCTCAGCCAATCGCGAGCGGCGGATACCTCTCCGTGAGGGCCCTGTAGACTGTTCGTGGCCGCCCGAGGCGGGCGGAAGGATGGCCGCGGCGGCGCTTGCGCGCCCCGCTAGCTGAGCTGCTGCCCGCCATTTTTGGAGCTTTTCCGAGACCTGGGAGGGAAACCCGCCCCCGGCCCCTCCACCGAGGCCCCTCCCCGGGTCGCGGGACTGGCGCTTCCCCGCAGCCCCGCCCGGCTCCTGCTACCCCCATCCCCCGCCCGGGACGAGCTCTGCGGAAACGCGAGGGGGTGGCGACACAAAACTCTGCTCCCGCCTCTCTTGGGTTTCATGAGGGCCTCAGAGTTTAGCATTGTACTAGCGATTTATTGTTGACTGTTGACGAGCCGCTTCCCCCGGCGCGGGTGTAAAGGTTTCGAGAACTGTTTGGGACCTCCCTCGCCGCCGATCTAGACCCAACACTGCTCGCCGCAGGCCGATTGGCGTCGTCCCTGCGTCTGTAAAGCAGATCCTCTCCGTGGTGCCGGCTTTGCATAAGGCGGCAGCATTGGCTAGTTAGTGAGTAAAGAATGTAGGTAGACTGGGAAAATATAGCCTTTGCTTTGGAATCAGATTTCACCTTCCACAGCCTAGGACTACTCTCAGTAGCTGTGAAATGGACGTGAAAATCCTAGCCTTTTAGCTGCCAAAAGGGAAAGTTGATTAACGTGAGATCATGACCAAAATATGCCGCTGAACGTCGCCTTTCCCTACTCTCCACCCGCCTCTCTGTGGCCGTGGCTTCTACCTTTCACCCACTCACAACTTTCAATACAAAAGTGAATCCTTAGTCTCCCAGGTCATCAGCCCCATTTATGACTAAATCTCTGTTACTATACCCAGCTCTATTTCTGTCTTGCCTTAGAATCGCTCAACTCTTTTTTAGTAGTCTTAACGGCCAGTCTCCAGTAGATTACCCGTATTTCTGATTTCTCTCCCAAGGGTCACAGGTATGTGGGTTTTCACTGGAGGAAGTCACAATTCTACCTGCTTGGTATGAATTTGTGACTGCACTCCCACTTACAATTTTTTTCACTCATCTTTGGTTGACTTCCTATCGTATTCTCCCCAAGGACTATTGAAGCTTTCCTTGTTAAGGTGCCAGTCCCAATCCATACTAATAGATAAAATCATCTAGTTTCCAGGGATAAAAGCTATGGAATTCCAATTCCGGTTTGATATTCTCTCCGTATTAAAATATCTGTAACCACACCCTGTTCATGACCTCTCAAATTCTCACCAAATTAACCCATTCCCCCCCTTCTCTCCAAAGCTAGTCTTTCTTCCTGGACTACGTATGCCGTCCCTTCCCATTTCCACCTTCCACCACTTTCCTAGGTGGTTATATCTTCAACATCTTGCCATTGGCTTCTGTTTTTCAGCAGTTTCCATGGTCATTTTAAAAATTTCAGTACTACTACTCCCTCCAGTTACAATACTATCAACCTTCTTTTCACTGTCACATTTCTCAAAAGAAGCAGTCTCCCACATTCATTACCACCTTATTCCTTAGCTTTTATCAATCTAACCGATAACAACAAACTGAATTTACACTTTCAGGTCACAACCGTTTTCTCATCCTCTTTTTCTTGGCACACCCAATCCTACACCCTCCTTGAAACCCTATTTCCCCCTTTTTTAAGACAATTCCTGGGATCTACAACCTACCTGGTTTCCTGGTCTTCTGATTCCTTGGCTAGCGCCTCCTCTTTTTTCCAATCCATAGTTCAACCCCTAGCTCTCTGTTCTCCTCTACTATCCTTTCTCTTCAAAAGTCTCTTTATATTACTATCTGTTCCTGATTGTCTCTTAACTAACATTCCTCATATTCAGCTTTCTTGCCCAAAATTCAGCTCCAGCCCAAAATTCAACATTTAAGGTAATGCATCTTTCTTATTCAAGTTTCCTGATTTCTCTTAATAGCACTGTAATTTCAGATACATTCAAGCTTTAGCTATTTGGTAAGATAAAGTAATAGGTCCTATAACAAGTTAACTTTATTGCAGAATCACACATTTCCCAGGAGCCTCTGCTTTCATGAAATTCTTAATCAAGATTCCAAAGTTCTTGGCAAAGATTTTCAAACACCACAGTTTTCATTAACAGCTTCAAGTCAGAGGTATGAACAAAATGTCAGAAAGAATACCTGGACCTAGTGTAGGTAGGTGCTAAGGGTTCTTAAGTATTATTTGGGATAGGGAATAAAGTATCAATAGAACAAACATTTGCTTAGTCCAAGTTTTCTGGTGCCCTTTGGAATTTCTACCTCATTGTTCGTTTCAAATTATCTGAAATGAGACCGGGCCCACTTTGAAGATTCAGGTTGATAGGTTAGATGTCTAAAGAAGCACATGCTGAGGGCTTCCTCCCTGGTGGCGCAGTGGTTGAGAGTCCGCCTGCCGATGCAGGGGACATGGGTTCGTTCCGCTGATCCGGAAAGGTCCTACAGGCTGCGGAGCAGCTGAGCCCATGAGCCATGGCCGCTGAGCCTGCGCGTCCGGAGCCTGTGCTCCGCAACGGGAGAGGCCACAGCAGTGGGAAGCCCGTGTACCGGAAAGCTTTTATTTCAACTCAATCTTTTAGCCAACCTGGTCCAAAAATATAATATTAAATTTAATATTATAAACTTAAAATTGCATTTACAGAATTACACATTAATGTAAATGTAATATAAATGCTTTACAGACTAAATGGCTAACATTTATTAACCAATAACGTGAAGATCTTTGCCTTATAACATAAAAAGCTAGTTTGTGACTATTTAGATGGCAGAACTCCTTTTAAAATTTGGCTGAACTTATGTCTTTTTCCCTTCTGGATAATTTTAGCATGAAGAAGATTTCAAAGTTATTCCATTGACCTTAGAGTCCTGCTTAAAGTAAAAGACGATCAGCCAACTTGTTTCATGACAATAATGATGGCATTCCTTTCACAGAACCTTTTTTTTTTTAATAACTTAATTTTTTTAGAGCAGTTTTAGGTTCACAACAAAATTGAGAGGAAGGAACCAAGATTTCCCATATACCCTCTACCTACACCCATTATAGCCTCCTCCGCTGTAATCAGCATCATTCAACCAAAATGATACAGTTGTTACTGAGGAAGAACCTATATTAACACATCATAATCACCCAAAGTCCATAGGTGATTCCTTAGGGTTCACTCTTAGTATTGTACATTCTGTGGGTTTGAACAAATGTATAATGACATACATCCATCATTATAATATCATAATAGTTTTTTCATTGCCCTAAAAATCCTCTGTGCTCTGTGTATTCTTCCCTCCTCCTCCCTCATCCCTGGCAACCACTGATTTTTTTACTTGTCATATGGTAGGTAGGCTTTTCAGACTGGCTTCTCTCACTTAGTAATATGCATTTAAGCCTCTTCCATGTCTTTTTATGGCTTGATGGCTCATTTCTTTATAGTGAATAATAATGCATTGTCCAGATGTACCACAGTTTATTTACCCATTCACCTACTGAGGGACATGTTGGTTGCTTCCAAGTTTTGGCAATTATAAATAAAGCTGCTATAAATATTCCTATACATGTTTTTGTGCAGACATAAGTTTTCAACCCCTTTGAGTAAATACCAAGGAGTGTGATTGCTGGATCATATGGTAAGAATATCTTTAGTTTTCTAAGACACTGCCAAATTGTCTTCCAAAGTGGCTGTACCATTTTGCATTCCCACTGAAAATTAAGAGAGATTCTGTTGCTCCACATCCTTGGTGTTGAAAGTATTCCAGTTTCTGGCCATTCTAATATGTATATAGTGGTATCTCATTGTTGTTTTAATCTGCACTTCTCTGATGGCTTGTGCTGTAGAGCATCTTTTTATATGCATATTTGCCATTGTATATCTTCTTTGGTGAGATGTCTGTTAATGTCTTTGGCCCATTTTTAAATTGGGTTGTTTGTTTTCTTACGGTTGAGTTTTAAGTGCTCTTTGTCTATCTTGGATAACAGTCCTTTATCAGATGTGTCTTTTACAAATATTTTCTCCCAGTCTGTGGCTTGTCTTCTGATTCTCTTAACATTGTCTTTTGCTGAGCAGAAGTTTTTAATTTTTCTGAAGTCCAGCTTATCAATTATTTCTTTCATGGATTATGTCTTTGGTGTTGGGTGATACCTAAAAAGGTATCACCCTACCCAAGGTCATCTAGGTTTTCTCCTAAGTTATCATCTAGGAGTTTCATAGTTTTGCACTTTACATTTAGGTCTATGATCCATTTTGAGTTAATTTTTGTGAAGGATGTAAGATCTATGTCTAGATTCTCCTTTTTTTTTTTGGATATGTGTGTCCAGTTCTTCCGGCAACATTTATTGAAAAGACTATCTTTACTCCACTGTATTGCAAGATCTATTGATTATATTTATGGTGGTCTACTTCTGGGCTCTCTATTCTCTTCCATTGATGTATTTGTCTATTCTTTTGCCAATATCACAACTGTTTTGATTACTGTAGCTTAATAATAAGTCTTGAAGTCGGGTAGCATTAGTCCTCTACCTTTGTTCTTCTCCTTCAGTATTATAGGGCTATTCTGGGTCATTTGCCTCTCTATATAAACTTAAGAATCAGTTTGTTGATATCCATAAAATAATTTGCTGGGATTTTGATTTGGGTTGCATTGAATCTATTGATCAAGTTAGGAAGAACTGACATCGATGATATTGAGTCTTCCTATCCATCTCCTCATTTATTTAGCTCTTTTCTGTTTGCATTCATCAGAGTTTTGTAATTTTCCTCATATAGATCTTGTAAGATAAACTTTTCAAAGTAACATTTGATTCATGATTGTTCCCTTTTCCATGACTTTTACAGAGTTCTAGACACAGCTACTGGATATTTAGACTACAGAAAAGTCTTCTGATTATGCTTTCTCACACTTCACTTTGACTACTTCCACATACCACATGAATATCTAAAACATAGTATTTTGGGGATCATGACCACTGTCCCATTTTACTCTCCCAAAATCAAGTATTCTTCCTTTGCATTTTTCACTTGGCTACAGGATATTTACTGTTGTTTATCAGCCAGACTTTCGCAAAAATCAGAAATGGTTTTCCCTTCTTTTCTACTCTTGCAATTAAGGTGTGCTGCCAATTGGTGGCAGTAATGTGCCATAGTGTCCTACCTATCAGATTAAACCATGATTTTTCCATACCATTTGTTTTCAATTCCTTCTAAACATGAGCAATTAATTCTGTCCCAAGATGGGTAATAAGACAGAGCCAGAAGACCTCCCCTTTCAGAATCAGTAACCTGGGTTCAGGCAAAATGCTATCCCCCCAAAATGGAGGAACAGAACTACTCAGACACTTTAAAAAAGAAATCTCATAAGCAGAGGGCTGGAACTCATGAAGGTAGAGTTAAGAGCTCTTAAATATCATTTAGGGTAGAGAATAAAGTATCAGTGGAACAACCATTTGCTTAGTCCAAGTGTCTTGGTATCCTTGGAATTTCATTTTAAAAGATCTAGAATAATGCCTGACATATTTTAGGGAGTCAACCTTGATAAAGGTAGATGTCTGAAATATTGTTTCCATATAAACAGAGCAACCAGCCTCTAATTTCTTTTTCCAGTCAAAGAAATGCACATATGACAACAAATAAAATGAAACAAATTAAATTGTAACAAATCAGATAGCACAAAAGAATTTATGATGAAAAGCAACAAATCTCATGCTAATCCTTTCTACCTCTAGGACCAGTCCCCAGGGACAACCTCTTTTGCATATTTTTGTTTGTGATTACTTCAGTATTTCTAAATATGCTTATATCAGCTTTAGACAATATCTAACAACTCCTTGGTACAAAAGATAAGGATTATGTTAACATCCATTCTTCCAATATTTAAGAGTTACATTAATTTTAGCTCTTTTGTTGGTTATCTTTGTAACTTTTAGTAGTACACTGTGAAACTCTAGACAATATTTCAACCTTAGATAGTATTTCGACTCTCTGATATTAATACCACCATTCTTCCTTCCCACCTACTCACCTCCCTTAAACACAGTCAATATCTTTTGTGTTTTGTCTATTAGTTGACTCAAAATTAACAGCCAGCTTCCAGGCTATGGAGAGTGCCAGGATTACATTTTCTTCTCTTCAAGACATCTGTCACATCCACTAGAAAGCCACTCAAAGGAAAATGTGCAGAGTATCAGGATCAAACGGATTCTCTTTCCTTATTATCCCCTGCCCAAATATTTGTGCTTCACACTTGAGCGGTAAGCTGCTTTGTTTGGCTTTATTTCTTGTAGAGTTTCAAATAGCCGTTGCGGAACACGGTCTCTAGGCGCGCGGGCTTCAGTAGTTGTGACGCTCGGGCTTAGCTGCTCTGCGGCATGTGGGATCTTCCTGGACCAGGGCTCGAACCCATGTCCCCTGCATTGGCAGGCGGATTCTTAACTACTGTGCCACAAGGGAAGCCCTAAAGAAAATCATTATTTCTTAAAAAGAACTTTTTTTTGCATGTTTCATACTAATTTAATCAGACTTACATAAGTGATATCTGGACTGTGAGATGAACTGGGGTCTAATATTAGTTTCCTATTGCTGTTGTAATACACTGTCACAAACTTAGTGCCTTTACAGCAACACAAGTTTATTATCTTACAGTTCTGGAGGTCAGAAGCTCTAAATAGTGTCCACAGGACTGAGTTCTTTTGAAGGCTCTACGTGAGAATCCACTTCCTTGCCTTTTTCAGCTTCTAGAGGCTGCTCGCGTTCCTTGGCTCATCATGGCTGCTTCTTCAGATCACTCCAGCTTCTGCTTCTGTGGTCACATCCTCTCTCCTCTCCGATGTGCCCTTATAAGAACCCTTGTTATTACACTGAGAAAAAGAACTTTTTTTTTTTTTTTTTGGTGGTACAGGGGCCTCCCACCGCTGCGGCCCCTCCCTCTGCAGAGCACAGGCTCCGGACGCACAGGCCCAGCGGTCATGGCTCACGGGCCCAGCCGCTCCGCGGCATGTGGGATCCTCCCAGACCGGGGCACAAACCCGTGTCCCCTGCATCAGCAGGCGGACTCCCAACCACTGCATCACCAGGGAAGCCTGAGAAAAAGAACTTTTTTAGTATAAATATTACATGCATGCGACCAGTTCAAAAAGTTACTTACCTATCATTTTCCCTTACCCTCTTAGTTCTCCTCTCAAGAAGCAGCCACTGTTATCCATTTCCAGAAGCTTTTGGATTTTCTCTTTAATCTTAGTGTTATGATATTTCTATGGATCAAAATTTAATAACAAGTTACTAGGACCAGAACTGCAATTTTTTTTCTGAATACATGTAAACAATTAATGAATATAAGCATCTTCTGTCAATGGTATTTAGGGAGACATGCATTGAGCACTTACTAGTATACATGGCAGATACTTGGTGTTTTGTTTGTTTGTTTTGTTTTGAGGGTTTAGTTTTATTTTGCTACAGTTGTATTGAGGTGTGATTGACATATAATAAACTACACATATTTAAAGTGTATGATTTAATGATCTGTAACCTATATAAACCTATGGAGCCATCACCATAATCAATATAATAAATATATCCATCAACTCCAAAAGTTGCCTCATAGACCTTTGTAATCCATCCCTTCCTGCCTTTATTCGTCCATTCAGGCAACCACTGATCTGCTTTGTCACTAAAGGTTGACTGCATTTTCTAGAATTTTACATAAATGGAATAATACTTTCTTTTTTGTTTTATTTCTTTACTCAGTACAATTATTTTGAGATTCATCCATATGGTTGTGTATAGCAATCATTCATTCCTTTTTAGTGCTGCTGTAGTATTCCACCATATGATTAGACTACAATATGTCCATTTACATGCTGATGCACATTTTGTACATAATTTTTTCTTCTTATGGTAAAGCTGTTATGAACACTCAAACACTGTGATTATGTTTTACTGGATTTGATCTTTTGTAGGTAGACTAAAAAGGCCGTCTGTAGAGCAAGGACCAAAAATTCAAATGCCTACAGGAGCCAGACAGATAATATAAATAAGTAGGGAGGAGGGGAAAATTTGACATAATAAAAGCAACAGTTTAAGCTTTATGGTGAGTGGCAAACTGACATTTGGTATCCATGTTGGGATGGGTGGAGATTATGACAAACGGGAGAGCTTGAACCCAGTTTAAAGCAGGTAGCTTCTCAGAATCATCTGGTTCTTGCCAGGCTGTCCAGTGTTGCCAGGGTTTCCTTTTTTCTTTTTCTTTTCCCCAAGGGCAGTCACAAATCCAGATTGTATGTGAAGTTTCTTAATTTTTTTTTTAAATATGGAAACAAATGAAAAATAAAAGTCAGGAATCAAGACAGGAGGGAATCAAAATATTGATTTGAATAAAAATCCTGCTATTTGTTCAATTAGATACTGAATATATTCATTGTATTATTCTCTCTTTTTTGTTCGTTTGAAATTTTCATAATAAATACAATTTATAAAAATTAGCTTGGGGGCTTCCCTGTTGGCACAGTGGTTGAGAGTCCGCTTGCCGATGCAGGGGACACGGGTTCATTTTCCGGTCCAGGAAGATCCCACATGCGGCAGAGCAGCTAGGTCCGTCAGCCATGGCGGCTGAGCCTGCGCGTCCAGAGCCTGTGCTCTGCAACGGGAGAGACCGCGGCAGTGAGAGGCCCGCGTACCGCAAAAAAAAAAAAAAAAAAAATTAGCTTAGATAAAGCTAATTAGAGAAATACCTTTGGGTTGGCAAATGGGCTTGCTAATGGTCCCCTCATGCAACGGAATACACCCATCACCCAGTCATAAGCAAAACTGGACAACCTCAGGCTTTCCCGTGAGATTCAGGCCTTCCCCATAAGCTTATAACATTGAGGAGCAGAGAATTTGTTGAATCCTACTGACAAGCCAGGGGATAGAGAAACAGAAAGGAAGTTAGACAGAATCAGAAACAGAGGAAGCCCAGAAAAGGTTTAGTCTTTTAAGCTTGATTCCTTCTAATCTCATCTACCAGAGAAGTCATTCCTACTTCTCTGGGAAGAGAAAGATGCTGAATTCTTCTCATTCTTTTTCCTTCTGGGGAGTAGAAATTTTCTTCCCTCTATGAAAACAAAAGGAGTGAGAAATTTAAATGCTTCACCCCTGTGGTGGGCATTCTGATGCCCTGCCCAGATCCCCCTACTATAAAGACTTGTCCCAGGTACTGGGTGCTGTTGGCAGAATCTTTGGAACCTTCAGGATTGCTACATTTGCAGAAAGCTACATCGCTCAATGTTAGGCCCCTTCCCAGGTTGCCCCACATTCAATTACTGAACAAAGTTGGGGTATAAGAGCCTGACCATCTTAGCCAACTTGGGTCAACTCTGAAGGTCAATTCTAATCTCCTGACCTCACTACAGGACCTGCATACAGCTCAGTTCTCCCTCTGCCCAATCCTGCTTCCTTCTTCTCTGGTTCACAAGTGTTAGTTCCAAGGGTACTCCTTAATAAATATCCTGCCTGTTAAACTCTATCTCATACTCTGCTTCCCAGGAACCAACCTGTGACATTTAGTGTCAGGAGTGAGATCTGAGAAAGTAGGCCCTAAGATGGGGTCTTGGAGTTTGATCATTAGCTGCCCACCTGACAATAAGGACACCATCACACAATTACAGTCCAATTGTTAAAACTTTCATGGATGGTAAATCAGGTTGGTAATTAGTGGAAGGCTATGTATTAATGGATATGATGTATCAGGTACTTGAGACATATGGGGAAAATAGTAACTATAAGGACAATGAAATTAACTGGTCCTGTAGAGTGAATTGTGTCCCCCTCCCCTCAAATTCATATGTTGAAGTCCTAACCCCCTACAAGATTGCATTTAAAGATAGGACTTTTAGGAGGTAATTAAGGTTAAATGAAGTCTTATGAGTAGGATCCTGATCTGATAGGATTGGTGGTCTTATAAGAAGAGGAAGACACCTCTCTTTCTCTCTCTCTCTCCTTCCCTCTCTCCTTGCTTTTCCTCTCCTCTCCCCCTCCTCTTCCCCTCTCTCCCCACCACACACAGGGAAGGAAAGGTCATGTGAAGATATAACCAGAAGGCTGCTGTCTGCACACCAGGAGGGGAGTTTTTATTAGGAACTGAATTGGCTGGCACCTTGATCTCTTCCCAGAAATCTGAAAAATAAATTTCTGGTGTTTAAGTCACCCAGTCTATGGTATATTGTTATGGCAGTCTAAGCTGACTAAAACAGGTGACTATTCCTTAGCCAGATTAATGCACTGTAAAAAGATAATGAAAAGCTGAGTGATTAACCACCAATTGAAAGCTAAAATGAAGACTACAGGGTCTCTTTTGTAGTGCATAAAGTGGCTCTCATCTCCTGCAGTGGGAGACCAGAATAAACTCAGGGTAGCTAAGCTCCAAAGATTAAACTTTTAGCCAAGACAGATATACTAAGCCAAGGTCAGGGCCCTGGTTGGAAAAGAATGGGGCTTGACACAGTAGATGAGGATATTTCCAGAAGAGGCCTGCCCTCCTCTGCTAAGACCTATCACTTCCCTCCATTGTTCAGAGATGGTAAAAAGACCTCTTCACATCAAGACAACAACTGCTCTCCCTCTCAAGATTTGTTTTCAGGTTGCCTCCCATCCTATAGGCCTTAACTGATGATAAGCCTCAATGTGCTGGATATAATAATGTAAGAAAGGGATTATACCCAAAAGGAGCTTTAATATACAGTCATCATAAATTGAGAGACTATATGTAGGATTGAATTTTGAGGGTGCTTGATGAACAGAAAGGGAATATAAAGTTGGATAAGGGAGAAATTGGGAGCACTCTCCTAGTACTAAGGATTTAACAACATAAAAAAAAAAACCCCAAGAGTCCCTCCCATCAGAAAGCTTGCACAAGCTTCTTACATAGCCTCATCCACCAAAGGGCAGACAGCAGAGCAAGAAGAACTACAGTCCTGCAGCTTCTGGAACGAAAACCACATTCACAGAAAGATAGACAAAATGAAAAGGCAGAGGACTATGTACCAGCTGGAGGAACAAGATAAAACCCCAGAAAAACAACTAAATGAAGGGAGATAGGTAACCTTCCAGAAAAAGAATTCAGAATAATGAGAGTGAAGATAATCCAGGACCTCGGAAAAAGAATGGAGGCAAAGAGCGAGAAGATGCAAGAAATGTTTAACAAAGACCTAGAAGAATTAAAGAACAAACAAACAGAGATGAACAATACAATAACTGAAATGAAAAATACAATAGAAGGAATCAGTAGCAGAATGACTGAGGCAGAAGAACGGATAAGTGACCTGCAAGACAGAATGGTGGAATTCACTGCCATGGAACAGAATAAAGAAAAAAGAATGGAAAGAAATGAAGACAGCCTCAGAGACCTCTGGAACAACATTAAACTCACTAACATTCGCATTATAGGGGTCCCAGAAGGAGATGAGAGAGAATGACCTGAGAAAATATTTGAAGAAATTATAGTCGAAAATTTCCCTAACGTAGAGAAGGAAATAGCCACCAAAGACCAGGAAGCGCAGAGAGTCCCAGGCAGGATAAACCCAAGGAGAAACACACTGAGACACATAGTAATTAAACTGACAAAAATTAAAGACAAATTATTTAAAGCAACAAGGGAAAAATGACAAATAACATAAAAGCAACTCCCATAAGGTTAACAGCTGATTTCTCAGCAGAAACTCTACAAGCCAGAAGGGAGTGGCATGATATATTTAAAGTGATGAAAGGGAAGAACCTACAACAAAGATTACTCTACCTGGCAAGGATCTCATTCAGATTCGGCAGAGGAATCAAAAGTTTTACAGACAAGTCAAAGCTAAGAGAACTCAGCACCACCAAACCAGCTCTACAACAAATGCTAAAGGAACTTCTCTAAGTGGGAAACACAAGAGAAGAAAAGGACCTACAAAAACAAACCCAAAACAATTAAGAAAATGGTCATAGGAACATACATATCGATAACTACCTTAAGTGTGAATGGATTAAATGCTCCAACCAAAAGACACAGGCTCGCTGAATGGATATAAAAACAAGACCCATATATATGCTGTCTACAAGAGACCCACATCAGACCTAGGGACACATACAGACTGAAAGTGAGGGGATGGAAAAAGATATTCCATGCAAATGGAAATCAAAAGTAAACTGGAGCAGCAATACTCATATCACATAAAATAGATTTTTTTTTTTTTTGCGGTATGTGGGCCTCTCACTGTTGTGGCCTCTCCCATTGCAGAGCACAGGCTCCGGATGCACAGGCTCAGTGACCATGGCTCACGGACCCAGCCGCTCTGCGGCATGTGGGATCCCCCTGGACCAGGGCACAAACCCGTGTCCCCTGCATCGGCAGGTGGACTCTCAACCACTGCGCCACAATCTAAAATAGATTTTAAAATAAAGAATGTTACAAGAGACAAGGAAGGACACTACATAATGATCAAGGGATCAATCCAAGAAGAAGATATAGCAATTATCAGTATATATGCACCCAACATAGAAGCACCTAAATACATAAGGAAACTGCTAACAGCTATAAAGAGGAAATCAACAGTAACACAATAATAGTGGGGGACTTTAACACCTCACTGACACCAATGGACAGATAGATCATCCAGACAGAAAATTAATAGGGAAACACAAGCTTTAAATGGCACAATAGACCAGATAGATTTAATTGCTATTTATAGGACATTCCATCTGAAAACAGCAGATTACACTTTGCTCTCAAGGGCACACAGAACATTCTCCAGGACAGATCACAACTTGGGTCACAAATCAAGCCTCAGTAAATTTAAGAAAATTAATCATATCAAGCATCTTTTCCAACCACAAAGCTATGAGATTAGAAATCAATTACAGGGAAAAACACGTAAAAAACACAAACACATGGAGGCTAAACAATACATGGCTACATAACCAAGAGATCACTAAAGAAATCAAAGAGGAACTGAAAAAATACTTAGAAACAAATGACAATGAAAACATGATGATCCAAAACCTATGGGATGCAGCAAAGGCAGTTCTAAGAGGGAAGTTTATAGCAATACAATCCTACCTCAAGAAACAAGAAAAATCTCAAATAAACGATCTAACCTTACACCTAAAGGAACTAGAGAAAGAAGAACAAACAAAACCCAAAGTTAGTAAAAGGAAAGAAATCATAAAGATCAGAGCAGAAATAAATGAAATAGAAACAAAGAAAACAATAACAAAGATCAATAAAACTAAAATCTGGTTTTTTGAGAAGATAAGCAAAGTTGATAAACCTTTAGCCAGACTCATCAAGAAAAAGAGGGAGAGGGCTCAAATCAATAAAATTAGAAATGAAAAAGGAGAAGTTACAATGGACACCGCAGAAATTCAAAACATCATAAGAGACTACTATAAGCAACTCTATGCCAATAAAATGGACAACCTGGAGGAAATGGACAAATTCTCAGAAAGGTATAACCTTCCAAGACTGAACCAGGAAGAAATAGAAAATATGAACAAACGAATAACAAGTAATTAAATTGAAATTGTGATTAAAACTCTTCCAACAAACAAAAGTCCAGGACCAGATGGCTTCACAGGTGAATTCTACCATTTAGAGAAGAGCTAACACCCATACTTTTCAAACTCTTCCAAAAAATTGCAGAGGAAGGAATACTCCCAAACTCATTCTACAAGGCCACCACCTCCCTGATACCAAAACCAGACAAAGATACTACAGAAAAAGAAAATTACAGACTGATATCACTGATGAATATAGATGCAAAAATCCTCAACAAAATACTAGCAAACAGAATCCAACAACACATTAAAAGGATCATACACCATGATCAAGTGGGATTTATCCCAGGATGCAAGGACTCTTAAATATATGCAAATCAATCAGTGTGATACACCATATTAACAAATTGAAGAATAAAAAACATATTTACAAAAACCCAGGAGACAGTGTGAATTTGCTACTAGGATGATTTCTAGAAGCATGGAAAAAGTGATGGCTCATAGGAAGTTGGGTTAAAATGCCATAATTACCATGAAAACAGTGGAAGAAAGAATTCAAAGAATCCGACAATTGGTCATGCTACAGACCATATACTATGTAAAGATGAAAACCCACAAGATGATCAAATTACTGAAGGCCAGGAGGCTACACCATATGTAAGGACATAAGAAATGTACTGTTGTGAGGGGCACCAGTCTCATTAAGAAGCTCCATGGTGACTTTCTATAAGCCAGAGCTGATGGTAAAGGAAGCCATTAAGGAACTAGGTTTAATGATAGCAACAGGGATAATAGGACCCCCAAATGATAGAGGTCAGGTTATGTTGTTTAATGGTCAGAAGCCAAGTTGGACAATTATTGTAATATAAATTCAGAGGAGCAGCCAGTGGGAAGTGACCTACACAGAATTACGCAATTAATAGAATATGATGTCCCTAGGGGAAAAATAAATGGGCAGTCAATAAAGGTACCACTCAGTTTGTATCATCAGTTGTATTCAAAACTGCATAGTCAGGAGACTGAGGTAATCGCCCCAGTTAAAATCATGATTCCTTGCCAAGTTTCCAAATATGAATCTGTGTTTAGACCTGGAGCTCACTAACTTAAGAAGAGATCAGGTCCCCAGGAGGAAGGAAACCTGTAATACCATGCAAATGTACTCAGTAATGATTTCCTCAGTTTTTCGCCAAAGGTTGTTCCAGAACCCTTGGACCTAAGGCCATTTACTCAGATAACTGTGCACAGGGAAAATGAGAATACATAAACATTTCAAGGCCTGTTGATCATAGAGTCTGAATTGACACTGACACTTGGAGATCCAGAGAATCATCATGGTCTCCTTTTCAGAGTAGGTGCACATAGGGACCAGGTAAAATGAAGTCCTATCCAAGGTCCAGCTCACAGTGAGCCCAAATGACCTATAGATTCACATGTTAGTCATTTCTTCAGTCGTCATCGTCACATATACAAGCAGAATAGATATACATCACAGTTGGCACGACTCCCACATTGGGTCCTTGCTCTATGAAGTAACAGCGATCATAATGAAAAAAACCAACCTGAAGCCTCTGAAACTTCCCCCTCCCTTAGTAGACATAAATTTTAAAAAGTATTGCTGGGGAGAATGATGGAAATTATTGCCACTTCTAAAGATCCACAGGATGAAAAGTTGGTGATCCCCATCATACCTCCATTTTTTAAAGATGAATTTTATTTATTTACTTATTTATTTAGACCACTCCACAAGGCTTGCCATTCCCTGACCAGGGATTGAACCGGGGCCCCGATGGTGGCAGCATGGAGTCCTAACCACTGGACTGCCAGGGAATTCCCCATACCTCCATTTTATTCACCAGTCTGGTCCCTGCAAAAACCAGACCGATTCTGGAGAAAAATACAAGATACAATTCTTTGCTAAAGCAGAATAACATAGACGCAGGTACATGGTATGCGACTATTAAACTGACAAGTATGTTCTTTTCCATCCATCTCAGAAAAGAGAATCAGAAACAGTTCTCATATACATGTAATGGATAACATTTCTGCCCCAGGGCTGTTAATTTTCCCACCCTTAGTAATAACATAGTTGTCAAGAACTGTGAAGGGTCTGAGATTTTACCCAGTTTGCAAGCTGACAAGTTAGCCTGCCACTATTGTAGATGCTGGCAGAAGACATGAGACTCCTGGGTCAGTCAGTAGACTTAATTGTTCACAGCACAACAAGCAGCGTGAAGCTTACATTTGCACTAGTTTCCCTTGTTCCCCAGGAACCATGAGGAAGATGTGAGGCGGTCTAGATAGAGCTGTACATGCAGTGGGTTTGCTTCATGGCTGAGATACTCTGAGTTTAGAGAAACTTTTATCAAACAACCTGCCCAAACTTTTCCCCAGACAGAAATATTATCTTTATTATATCAAACACCAAACAAAGCTGTCTTTTGCAAAATCATAAGCTATCACTTATAAGTGGAATAAGAAAAATGACACCAATGAACTTATTTACAAAATAAAATCAGACTCACAGACATAGAAAATAAACTTATGGTTACCAAAGGGGAAAGCGGGGGAGGGATAAATTAGGAATTTGGGATTAACAGATACACACTACTAGATATAAAAATGATAAACAACAAGAATCTACTTTATAGCACAGGGAACTATATTCAATATCTTGTAATAACCTATAATGGAAAATAATCTGAAATAAAATATATGTAACTGAATCATTTTGCTGTACACTAGAAACAATATTGTAAATCAACTATATTTCAATTTTTTACTTAATTTTATTTTTATTTTTAATTATTTTTTCCACTGTGCTGTGCAGTATGCAGGATCTTAGTTCCCCGACTAGGGATCGAACCCACACTCTCTGCAGTGGAAGTGTGGAGTCTTAACAACTGGACTGCTACAGAAGTCCCTGCTATATTTCAATTTTCTTAAAAAAAGAGTTGTCTTTTGTTCTGAAGAGAGATACTATCTCTATCTTATAAGGTTGTTCCTATACAAACATCCTTGAAAAAATAGTTCAGAACAAAAGCTGTTGGTGTCTGCATGTAAGATGAGCAGAAACACAAGAGATCCATGGAAAATTGTCTCCCATTTCTGCAGAATTGGAGGTATAGGTCTCCAAAGGCAACACAGTTTCACCAGGGAACACAGCAAGATTCCCAGTGAGCTACAAGCTATGGCTGCTAACCCAACTTCTTTGTGTTCTTTGATTCCAGGGACCTTTGGGCAAAAAGAGGAGTCACGATTCTGGCATCAGAAGGTTACACATGGAGGTAGAGAGGAACATGTTTGGTGTTCAGGTGATCCAAATGCACATCTCTTGGTGAACTCTTGTCCAATTTTGACCATAAGTGGACTAGTGTAGCAATCTCAGAGCAAGAAGGACATAGTGACAGGGTTCATACCATTCAAGGTTGAGGGTCTGGGTCATGCCACCAGCCCAGCAGGTATGATAGTTTAGGGTAAGGGGAACACAGAATGGATGGAGAAAGAAGGAGACAATGAGTATCAGTTGAAGCCAGAGACTAACTGGCTTCAGTTAGGAGTTTTAGTTTGTGCCATTAACCTTCTTTTTTAGTATTTCCCACAGAAAAAGAGGCCCATCCTAATTATGGTGTTTCTGCTCCAAGAACATAAATGAATAAGTATATCTGAATAGAACAACAGGTAGATTGTGTTACCTAACCAAACTCAGGTTCAGTTGCCCAATGCACAGCAAAGCCAATCTACGGACACTGGGTTGTAGTGAGGGAAAGTATAGCATTTATTGCAAGATGCCCAACATGGGGCCATGCAAGGAAAATGGGCAGCTCATGCTCAAAAGACTTGAACTCTCTGATGGTTTTGGGGGAAAGTTTTTTAAAGGCAAGGTGAGGGAGAGAGTCCCATATGCCTGATCAGCCAGGGGACATTCTTTTGATTGTTGCTGGTGAGGTGACCGGGTGGTATTTTGGGAATCTCAATCATCAACCTTCTGGTTTGGTTCTGACTGGTCTACGGTCTATGTGCTAGCAGTCACTATGCAGTTAACTTCTTCCATCTGGAAGATAAGTAGAATTGCTGGGTCAATGGGTATATGGATTTTAAATTGTATCATTAATTTTAATTGCCCTTCAAAAGGATAGTACCAATTTATACCCACAATCAACAAAACAACTCAAGGATATGGGTCAGGATAATATCTATAGCCCCTGAGGAGGAACCAAAGGTCCTTAACTTCGCTTTATGGCTAAACTATTATTATTTTGTCTTGCTTGACCTTTTCCTTCCTTTCTGCATTTTCTTCCTTTTCTGATTAAACTTGCTCTTTGGAATTTGGGGAAGGCCTAGGAGGCTAAGGCTTTTCTATGAATAAGAGGTGGGGGATATGGGGCCCCATCTCCAGTAAGGCCCTGCAGGGTCCTGCTTGGTTTCAACTGTAGTGGGCAATGTGACATGCTGCCCAGATCTATGTTCAGTGAAGGATTTGTTACCCCGACTTCCAGGAATTCTATTAACTCCTTTGGGGATTGCCTCCACTGTGGAGAGGCATGTCCCTTCCCAGGATGGCCCATATCCAATGACTAGTTAGTGCCAGGGTCCTGGTCATCTCAGTCTAATCTGGGATAACTCTGCACCAGAATTCCTTGTGAGGTCAGCTGAGGCTCTCATTGGTTTGCATCCCAGTTTAACTTTTCCCTCTGTTCAATTCTGCTTCTTTCCCCTTCCTTCCACAGATTTTGATACCAAGGGCACTCGTAATAAATATCCTGCCTATTAAAATTCACCTCAGAGTCTGCTTCCCAGGGGACACATTCTGACACAGCCATTTATAGTATATCCTCCTAATAGATTACAGTGTACCTATTAAAAAGATACTGTACCTCCATATGATGAATTAGCTTGGAAAGAAACATTAAGTTAAACAAAATCAAGTTAATATGTACTAGGAAAAAATCTGGATGTATGCCTTAGTATTAATGGTGAGTATCTCTGGATAGTGGTTTTTATTTTCCTTTTTATTACTTTCCTGTATTTTCTGAATTTCTCTATTTATTATATGTTGATTTTATAATCAGAAAGTGCAACAAAGCTATTTTCGTTTTGGAAAATCAACTTTGTCATAAATAGACAATCTCTTCCACAGCTGGGGCAGTAAACTGGTGTAAACATTCTGGAAATTAATTTAACCATATGTATAAAGGCCCTTAAGTCCCAGTAATTCTACTTTGAGGAATTTATTCTTAGAAACTAATTTAAAATAGAATTAAATAAATTAATGTAATTGAATATATACAAAGATATTTGTTACAGCTTTACTTATATTAGTCAAAAAAGAAAAAAATAGAGAGGGACCTTCAAGATGGCAGAGGAGTAAGACATGGAGATCACCTCCCTCCCCACAAATATACCAAAAATACATCTACATGTGGAACAGCTCCTACAGAACACCTACTGAATGCTTGCAGAAGACCTCAGACTTCCCAAAATGCAAGAAAATCCCCACATACCTGGGTAGGGCAAAAGAAAAAATAAAAAACAGAGAGAAAAGAATAGGGACGAGACCTGCACCTCTGGCAGGGAGCTGTGAAGGAGGAAAAGTTTCCACACACTAGGAAGCCTCTTCACTGGGGGGGACAGGGTGGGCAGGGGGTACACTTCGGAGCCACAGAGGAGAGTGCAGCAATAGGGTGCAGAGGGCAAAGCGGAAAGATTGCCGCACAGAGGATCAGTGCCAACCAGCACTCACCAACCTGAGAGGCTTGTCTGCTCACCCGCAGGGGTGAGTGGGGCCTGGGAGCTGAGGCTCGGGCTTCAGAGGTCAGATCACAGGGAGAGGACTGGGGTTAGCTGTATGAACACAGCCTGAAAGGGTCTAGTGTGCCACAGCTGGCCAGGAGGGAGTCTGGGAAAAAGTCTGGACCTACCTAAGAGGCAAGAGACCATTGTTCTGGGGTATGCGAGGAGAGGGGATTCCTGCTCTGTGTACCCACAGAAGGCAGAGCACTACCTAAGCGAGCTCCAGAGACTGGTGCAAGCCGCGGCTATCCACTTGCACTCCAGATATGGGCATGAACCGCTAATGCTGCAGCTGCTGCCACCAAGAATCCTGTGTGCAAGCGCAGGTCACTACCCACACCCCCACCACCACCAGGAACCTGAGCAGCCCACCATTGCCAGGGTCCCGTGATCCAGGGACAACTTCCCTGAGAGAACACACAGTGTGTGCCAGCCTGTGGCAATGTCAAGCCGGCCTCTACCACCACAGGCTCACCCCACATTCCAATTATGACTACCATACTCCTCTCTCCCTGGGCTGAGTGAGCAAGAGAGCCCTAATCAGCTGTTGCTTATACCCCTCCTGTCTGGGTGGGGAACTGACTCCTGAGGGTGGTGTATACACAGAGGGGAGGCCAAAACCCAATCTGAATCCCAGAAGCTGTGCAAGCAAAGAAGACAAAGGGAAATTTCTCTGTGCAGCTTCAGGAGCAGCAGATTAAATCCCCACAATCAACTTGATAAACCCTGCAACTGTGGAATACCTGAATAAACAAAGAATGTTCCCAAAATTGAGGCGGTGGACTTCGGGAGCAACTGTAGACTTGGGGTTTGCTTTCTGCATCTGATTTGTTTCTGGTTTTATGTTTATCTTAGTTTAGTTTTTAGTGCTTGTTATAACTGGTGGATTTGTTTATTGGTTTGGTTGCTCTCTTCCATTTTTAATTTTTTTTATTATTTATTTTAATTTTTAAATATTTTTCCTTTTTTCTCTTTTTGTGAGTATGTATGTGTATGTTTCTTTGTGTCATTTTGTCTGTTTAAGTTTGCTTTTACCATTTGTCCTACTGGTCTGCCTGTTTTGTTTTCTTTTGTTTGTTGTTTGTTTCCTTTTTTTTCTTTTTCTTGTTTTCTTTTTATGAATGTGTGTGTGTATGTTTCTTTGTGTGATTTTGTCTGTTTAGTTTTGTTTTTACCATTTGATTTCGGGTTCTATCTGTTCATGTTCTTTTCTTTTTTCCTTGCTTTTCTTCCAAGCTGTGTGTCTGGCAGGGTCTTGGTGCTCCAGATGGGCATCGGGCCTGAGCCTCCAAGGTGGGAGAGCCAAGTCCAGGATATTGGACCACCAGAGGCCTCCCAGCCCCATGTGACGCCAATAGGCAAGAGCTCTCCCAGAGATCTCTGTCTCAACACTAAGACCCAGCTCCACCCAATGGCCAGCAAGCTCCAGTGCTGGACGCCCCATACCAAACAACTAGCAAGACAGGAACACAATGCCACGCATTAGCAGAGAGGCTGCCTAAAGTCATACTAAGTTCACAGACACCCCAAAACACACCAGCAGACGTGGCCCTGCCAACCAGAAGGACAAGATCCAGCTCCACCCACCAGAACACAGGCACAAGTCCCCTCCACGATGAAGCCTGCACAAGCCACTGAACAAACTTCACTCACTGGAAGCAGACACAAAAATAATGGGAACTACGAACCTTCAGCCTGTGAAAAGGAGACCCCAAACACAGTAAATTAAACAAAATGAGAAGATAGAGAAATATGCAGCAGATGAAGGAACAAGGAAAAAACACACCACACCCAAACAAATGAAGATGAAATAGGCAGTCTACCTGAAAAAGAATTAAAAGTAATGATAGTAAAGATGATCCAAAATCTCAGAAATAGAATGGAGAAAATACAAGAAACGTTTAACAAGGACCTAGAAGAACTAAAGAGCAAACAAACAATGATGAGCAACACAATAAGTGAAATTAAAAATACACTAGAAGGAATCAATAGCAGAATAACTGAGGCAGAAGAATGGCTAAGTGACCTGGAAGATAAAATAGTGGAAATAACTGCCAGGGAACAGAATAAAGAAAAAGAATTGAGAACAGTCTCAGAGGCTGCTGGGACAACATTAAATGCACCAACATTCACATTATCGGGGTCCCAGAAGAAGAAGAGAAAAAGAAAATGTCTGAGAAAATATTTGAAGAGATTATAATCGAAAACTTCCCTAACAGGGGAAAGGAAAGAGTCAATCAAGTCCAGGAAGTGCAGAGAGTCCCATACAGGATAAATTCAAGGAGAAACATGCCAAGACACATATTAATGAAAGTATCAAAAAGTAAATAGAGAGAAAAAATATTAAAAGCAGCCAGGGAAAAGCAACAAGTAACATACAAGGGAAGCTCCATAAGTTTAACAGCTGATCTTTCAGCAGAAACTCTGCAAGTCAGAGGGGATTGGCAGGACATGTTTAAAGTGATGAAAGGGAAAAACCTACAACCAAGATTACTTTACCCAGCAAGGATCTCATTCAGATTTGACAGAAATTAAAACCTCTACAGACAAGCAAAGGTTAAGAGAATTCAGCATCACCAAACCAGCTTAACAACAAATGCTAAAGGAACTTCTCTAGGCAGGAAACATAAGAGAAGGAAAAGACCTACAAAAACAAACACAAAACAATTAAGAAAATGGTAATAGGAGCATACATATCGATAATTACCTTAAGGGTAAATGGACTACATGCTCCAATAAAAAGACATAGACTGGCTGAATGGATACAAAAACAAGACCCACATAAACGCTGTCTAAAATAGACCCCCTTCAGTCCTAGGCACATATGCAGACTGAAAGTGAGGGGATGGAAAAAGATATTCCATGCAAATGGAAATCAAAAGAAAGCTGGAGTAGCAATCCTCATATCAGACAAAATAGACTTTAAAATAAAGACTATTACAAGAGAAAAAGAAGGACACTACATAATGATCAAGGGATCAATCCAAGAAGAAGATATAACAATTGTAAATATTTATGCACCCAACATAGGAGCACCTCAATACATAAGGCAAATGTTAACAGCTATAAAAGGGGAAATTGTCAGTAACACAATAATAGTAGGGGGTTTTAACACCCCCATGTTCACCAATGGACAGATCATCCAAAATGAAAATACATAAGGAAACACAAGCTTTAAATGACACATTAGAGCAGATGGACTTAATTGATATTTATAGGACATTCCATGCAAAAACAACAGAATACACTTTCTTCTCAAGTGCTCATGGAACATTCACCAGGATAGATCATATCTTGGGTCACAAATCAAGCCTTGGTAAATTTAAGAAAATTGAAATTGTATCAAGTGTCTTTTCCAACCACAGCACTATGAGACTAGAAATCGATTACAGGGAAAAAATGTAAAAAATACGAACACAGGAAGGCTAAACAATATGCTACTAAATAACCAAGAGATCACTGAAGAAATCAAAGAAAAAACAAAAAATAGCTAGTAACAAATGACAATGAAAACATGATGACCCAAAAGCCATGGGATGCAGCAAAACCAGTTCTAGGATGGAAGTTTATCGCAATAAAATCCTACCTCAAGAAACAAGAAAAATCTCTAATAAACAACCTAACCTTACTCCTAAAGCAATTAGAGAAAGAAGAACAAATAAACTTAAAGTTAGCAGAAGGTAAGAAATCATAAAAATCAGATCAGAAATAAATGAAAAAGAAATGAAGGACACAGTAGCAAACATCAATAAAACTGAAAGCTGATTCGTTGAGAAGATAAACAAAATTGATAAACCTTTAGCCAGACTCATCAAGGAAAAAAGGGAGAAGACTCAAATCAACAGAATGAGAAATGGAAAAGGAGAAATAACAACTGACACTGCAGAGATACAAAGGATTGGGGACTTCCCCGGTGGTGCAGTGTTTAAGAATCTGCCTGCCAATGCAGGGGATATGGGTTCAATCCCTGGTCTGGGAAAATCTCACATGCTGCAGAGCAACTAAGCCTGTGCACCACAACTACTGAGCCTGTGCTCTAGAGCCCACAAGCCACAACTACTAAGCCCGCATGCCACAACTACTGAAGACTGTGCACCTAGAGCCCATGCTCCACAACAAGAGAAGACAACACAATAAGAAGCTCATGCATTGCAACAAAGAGCAGCCCCTTCCTGCCGCAACTTGAGAAAGCTCACGCACAAAAACAAAGACCCACCACAGCCAAAAATAAATAAATAAATTTATTTTTTTAAAAAAGGAAATTCAAAGGATCATGAGAGACTACTATAATCAACTATATTCCAATAAAATGGACAACCTGGAAGAAATGGACAAGTTCTTAGAAAATCACAACCTTCCAAGACTGAACCAGTAGGATATACAAAATATGAACAGGCCAATCACAAGCACTGAAATTGAAACTGTGATTTAAAATCTTCCAACAAACAAAAGCCCAGGACCAGATGGCTTCACAGGTGAATTCTATCAAACATTTAGAGAAGAGCTAACACCTATCCTTCTCAAACTCTTGCAAAAATGTAGCAGAGGGAAGAACACTCCCAAACTCATTCTACAAGGCCACCATCACCCTGATACAAAAACCAGACAAAGATGTCACAAAAAAAGAAAACTACAGGCAAAATAACTGATGAACATAGATAGAAAAATCCTCAACAAAATACTAGCAGATAGAATGCAACAACACATTAAAAGATCACACACCATGATCAAGTGAGGTTTATCCCAGGAATGCAAGGATTCTTCAATATACACAAATCAATCAATGTGATACACCATATTAACAAACTGAGGGATAAAAAACATGATAATCTCAATAGATGCAGAAAAAACTTTTGACAAAATTCAATACCCATTTATGATAAAAAAAAAAAAACTCTCCAGAAAGTGGGCATAGAGGGAACCTACCTCGACATAATAAAGGACATATATGACAAACCCACAGCCAACATCATTCTCAATGGTGAAAAACCAAAATCATTTCCTCTAAGATCAGGAACAAGACAAGGTTGCCCATTCTCACCACTATTATTCAACATAGTTTTGGAAGTTTTAGCCATGGCAATCAGAGAAGAAAAAGAAATAAAAGGAATCCAAATCAGAAAAGATATTAAACAGTCACTATTTGCAGATGGCATGATACTATACATGGAGAATCCTAAAGATGCTACCAGAAAGCTACTAGAGCTAATCAATGAATTTGGTAAAGTAGCAGGATACAAAATTAATGCACAGAAATCTCTTGCATTCCTATACACTAATGATGAAAAATATGAAAGAGAAATTAAGGAAACACACCCATTTACCACTGCAACAAAAAGAATCAAATACCTAGGAATAAACCTCCCTAAGGAGGTAAAAAACCTGTACTCAGAAAACTATAAGACACTGATGAAAGAAATCAAAGATGACACAGACAGATGGAAAGATATACCATGTCCCTGGATTGGAAGAATCAATATTGTGAAAATGTCTATACTACTCAGAGCAATCTACAGATTCAAAGCAATCCCTATCAAACTATCAATGGCATTCTTCACAGAACTAGAACAAAAAATTTCACAATTTGTATGGAAACACAAAAGACCCTGAATAGGAAAAACAATCTTGAGGAAAAAAATGGAGTTGGGGGAATCAGGCTCCCTGATTTCAGACTATACTACAAAGCTACAGTAGTCAAGGCAGTATGGTACTGGCACAAAAACAGAAATATAGATCAGTGGAACAGGATAGAAAGCCCAGAGATAAACCTATACACATATGGTCACCTTATCTTTGGCAAAGGAGGCAAGAATGTTCAATGGAGAAAAGACAGCCTCTTCAATAAGTGGTGCTGAGAAAACTGGACAGCTACATGTAAAAGAATGAAACTAGAACACTCCTTTACACCATACAGAAAAATAAACTCAAAATGGATTAAAGACCTAAATGTAAGGCCAGACACTATAAAACTCTTAGAGGAAAACATAGACAGAACACTCTAGGACATAAACCACAGCAAGATCCTTTTTGAGCCACTTCCTAGAGAAATGGAAGTAAAAACAAAAATAAACAAAGGGGACCTAATGAGACTTAAAAGCTTTTGAATCGCAAAGGAAACCATAAACAAGATGAAAAGACAACCCTCAAAATGGGAGAAAATATTTGCAAATGAAGCAACTGACAAAGGATTAATCTCCAAAATATACAAGCAGCTCATGCAGCTCAATATCCAAAAAACAAACAACCCCATCCAAAAAATGGGCAGAAGACCTAAATAGACAATTCTCCTAAGAAGATATACAGATGGCCAACAAACACATGAAAGGATGCTCAGCATCACTAATCATTAGAGAAATGCAACTCAAACCACAATGAGGTATCACCTCACACCTGTCAGAATGGCCATCATCAAAAAATCTACAAATAATAAATGCAGGAGAGGGTGTGGAGAAAAGGGAACCCTCTTACACTGTTGGTGGGAATGTAAATTGATACAGCCACTATGGAGAACAGTATGGAGGTTCCTTAAAAAAATAAAAATAGAACTACCACATGACCCAGCAATCCCACTACTGGGCAGATACCCTGTGAAAACCATAATTCAAAAAGAATCATGTACCACGATGTTCATTGCAGCTGTATTTACAATAGCCAGGACATGGAAGCAACCGAAGTGTCCATCAACAGATGAATGAATAAAGAAGATGTGGCACATATATACAGTGGAATATTAGCCATAAAAAGAAATGAAATTGAGTTATTTTTAGTGAGGTGCATGAACCTAGAGACTGTCACACAGAGTGAAGTAAGTCAGAAAGGGAAAAATACCGTATGCTAACACATATATATGGAATCCAATAAAAGAAAAAGAAGATGTTCTGAAGAACCTAGGGGCAGGACAGGAATAAAGACACAGACATAGAGAACGGACTTCAGGACATGGGGAGGGGGAAGGTAAACTGGGATGAAGTGAAAGAGTAGCATTTACAGCTATACACTACCAAATGTAAAATAGGTAGCTAGTGGGAAACAGCTGCATTGCACAGGGAGATCAGCTCGGTGCTTTGTAACCACCTAGAGGGGAGGCACAGGGAGGGTGGGAGAGAGGTGCAAGAGGGAGGGGATATGGGGAGATATGTATACATGCAGCTGATTCACTTTGTTATACAGCAGAAACTAACACAACATTGTAGGGCAATTATACTCCAATAAAGATGTTAAAAAAAATAAACAACATAAATGATTCACACATGTACATGTTATATGTTTGTGTGTATAAATTTCATAGCCATTCAAAATAGTGTTTATTTTCAAAGAATATTTATTGACATGAAAAATATCGCAATATAATGCTAATAAATGGTAGAAATTAATATATAAGATTATATGTACAGTTTGATAATTTTGACATTATCTTGGGGGTTGTTTCTTATCAGCATATATACACATGAATGTATATGTATCTACACACACATACATGTGCTCTCACAAAGGAAAAGACTGGGAGAAAATATATCAAAATATTAACAATAAATATTCCTGAATATTGGAATTTCTGGTTCTTTTAAAAATCTTTCATCTTTTCTAATTAAAAAAAGTAATATATGGCTTCCCTGGTGGCTCAGTGGTTGAGAGTCCGCCTGCTGATGCAGGGGACACGAGTTCATGCCCCGGTCCGGGAAGATCCCACATGCTGCGGAGCGGCTGGGCCTGTGAGCCATGGCTGCTGAGCCTGCGCGTCCGGAGCCTGTGCTCTGCAACGGGAGAGGCCACAGCAAAGGAAACCATAAACAATATGAAAAGACAACCCTCAGAATGGTAGAAAATATTTGCAAATGAAGCAACTGACAAAGGATTAATCTCCAAAATTTACAAGCAGCTCATGCAGCTCAATAACAAAAAAACAAACAACCCAATCCAAAAATGGGCAGAAGACCTAAATAGACATTTCTCCAAAGAAGATATACAGACTGCCAACAAACACATGAAAGAATGCTCAACATCATTAATCATTAGAGAAATGCAAATCAAAACTACAATGAGATATCATCTCACACCAGTCAGAATGGCCATCATCAAAAAAATCTAGAAATAATAAATGCTGGAGAGGGTGTGGAGAAAAGGGAACCCTCTTGCACAGCTGGTGGGAATGAGAATTGGTTCAGCCACTATGGAGGACAGTATGGAGGTTCCTTAAAAAACTACAAATAGAACTACCATATGACCCAGCAATCCCACTACTGGGCATATACCCTGAGAAAACCAAAATTCAAAAAGAGTCATGTACCAAATTATTCATTGCAGCTCTATTTACAATAGCCTGGAGATGGAAACAACCTAAGTGCCCATCATCGGATGAATGGATAAAGAAGATGTGGCACATATATACAATGGAATATTACTCAGCCATAAAAAGAAACAAAATTGAGCTGTTTGTAATGAGGTGGATAGACCTAGAGTCTGTCATACAGAGTGAAGTAAGTCAGAAAGAAAAAGACAAATACCGTATGCTAACACATATATATGGAATTTAAGAAAAAAAAATGTCATGAAGAACCTAGGGGTAAGACAGGAATAAAGACGCAGACCTACTGGAGAACGGACTTGAGGATATGGGGAGGGGGAAGGGTGAGCTGTGACAGGGTGAGAGAGAGTCATGGACATATACACAATAACAAACGTAAGGTAGATAGCTAGTGGGAAGCAGCCGCATGGCACAGGGATATTGGCTCGGTGCTTTGTGACAGCCTGGAGGGGTGGGATAGGGAGGGTGGGAGGGAGGGAGACGCAAGAGGGAAGACATATGGGAACATATGTATATGTATAACTGATTCACTTTGTTATAAAGCAGAAACTAACACACCATTGTAAAGCAATTAGACCCCAATAAAGATGTTAAAAAAAAAAAAGTGAGAGGCCCACGTACTGCAAAAAAAAAAAAAAAAGTAATATACATGCACATGATTATTAAAATAGAAAATTACATTGCAAAAAGGTATATGCAAGGGAAACTAAACTTTCCTCGCATTCCAGATCCCCCAGATCCCAGAGGAAACATTTTCACAGATCTCTTATGTCTGCATCCAGACATAAGAAATACTTTGTGTCCATATTGCACTTTTTACATTTTTTACACAGATGAGAGCATACTATCAACATTAACATTCTCCTACATCATCCTTTTTCTCTAACAACTGAGTTTGGAGATTATTTATCTATATACATCTACTTTCTTTCTAATGGCTGAATAGCATTTCAATGTACCATGTGGACATTTAGGTTATTTTTAGTTTTTTACTGTTGAAACATTCATTTTTTTATATACGTTTTAAAAACTTTTTAAATTTTATTTACTTCTGGCTGTGTTGGGTCTTTGTAGCTGCCCGCGGGCTTTCTCTAGTTGCGGTGAGTGGGGGCTACTCCTCGTTGTGGTGCACAGGCTTCTCATTGCGGTGGCTTCTCTTGTTGTGGAGCACGGGCTCTAGGCACGCGGGCTTCGGTAGTTGTGGCTTGCAGGCTCTAGAGCACAGGCTCAGTAGTTGTGGGGCATGGGCTTAGTTGCTCCACAGCATGTGGGATCTTCCCGGATCGGGGCTCAAATCCATGTCCCCTGCATTGGCAGGCGGATTCATAACCACTGCGCCACCAGGGAAGCCCAAGGGTGGGACTGTTTTTGCAGCTCAGAGTCAGGCTGACTCAGGGCCTTCAGTGGCCAAGGTCATAAGGTCCGCTTAAGGGCTTCCCTGGTGGAGCAGTGGTTGAGAGTCCGCCTGCCGATGCAGGGGACATGGGTTCATGCCCCGGTCAGGAAGATTCCACATGCTGCGGAGCGGCTGGGCCCATGAGCCATGGCTGCTAAGCCTGTGCGTCCGGAGCCTGTGCTCCGCAATGGGAGAGGCCACAACAGTGAGAGACCTGCGTACGGCAAAAAAAAAAAAAAAAAAGGTCCCCTTAAAAGCTCTAGCTACTGTCCTCTTCAGCTGAGTGAACTTCTCAGGCTGCTTTATTTTTTTATCTTTTTAAATTTGGCTGTGCCGTGCACCTTGCGGGATCTTAGTTTCCTGATCAGGGATTGAACCCATTCCCCAAGCAGTGAAAGTGGGGAGTCCTAACCACTGAACTGCCAGGGAATTCCCACCAGGCTGCTTGTCTTTATTTGATTTTTCTTCTTCTGCCTGTTATCTTTAATATACATTCTCTCTCTTCATTTTTCCTTTAGATAGACTTAGGTGATCCATCTAGCTATTAACCTTTTCCATTAAATTTTTTTTACTCTGGAAAATTTCAAATATGTACAAATTTTGAGGAAACTGTAAAATGAAGAGTATACCTTCATATATCCATGACCCAGCTTCAAAAATACAGTGTATATACCCCTACACATTTTCCCAACAGATTTGCTTTTAAGCAGATCAAAGAAGTCTGAAAGTAAACTTTTTTTTTTGTAGTTTGAGAACAGATCATAATATGCAAAACTGTCTCCCCATCACCTCATCCTTTGTATGCCACTCCTTAGTGAATAGCCCCATCCTCCCCCTGGAAGCCCAGGTCGCCTCCTCCTCTGAATCCCCCACCATCCAGTTGATAAAATCTAGCTGGTCCTGCTTCCTACTCTTCCTATGCACTACTCCTCTCTATTCCCCTTGTCACTGTCCTAGTTCAGGCTTCTGCATCACTCTTCTGGATTGGTCCTTCTGCATGTCTGGAGCCCAACACTTGAGACTTTAGACACTCTGAGACAACCAGCATTAGGGGTTTGGTATGTGTATTAGTTATCTATTGTTGTGTAAAAATTTCTCCAAAAGTTAGCCACTTTAAACCATACATATATATCATGTTACAGTTTCCGTGGGTCATGGATCGGGGCACAGCTGAGCTGGGTCCTCTACAGTCTCTCACAAGGCTGGAATCATGATTTTAGCCCAGGGTCTGTGATCTCATCTGAAGGTTCAACTGGAGAAGAATTGGCTTCCAAGGTAACAACTCATTGCCTGTTGGACAGAGGGCTTCAGTTCCTTGCTGGCTATGAGCTAGAAGCTGCCCTCGGTTCTTTGCCACATGGTCCTCTACTACATGACTGCTTACCTCCTCAAAATGTTCAAACCCAGAGGCAATAGAGAATATCTGCTAGCAACGTAGAAGTTACAATATTTTATAACTTAATCATGGAAATGATGTCCCATCACCTATTCCATAGAATCAACTCACTAGGTCTAGCCCACACTCAAGGAGAGGGAATTATGCAAGGGCATGAATACTAGGAGTTGGGGGATCATTAGGGGCCACCTTAGAAGTCTGCTTACCACAGTGAAACAGGAGAAGGTTTCCACAATGGCTAGAGGGCAGAACTGAAAAGAAAGCTGAGGCACAGGGAGAGCTTGTGGTCCCCACATGTGTATGTTGGACTTGAGGCCCAAACTCCAGCATACAGAAACTCAGAGTAGGAGACTGGTGAATAAGAGCAAGCAACAGAAAATTCTGCAGTGGAATATAGCACAAAATGTATTTATGTTTGCTATAAGTTTTCTTGTCAGTAGAAATATTGGCTGCCAGGTATATTTATATTGCATTTTTCACGGGGAAGCAGGGTTTATATATCATTAAAATACAGAAGCATTTCTCAACTTTTCTTACCTCACTGACTATTGCATTTGTCTCCTTCAAGGGCTAGCTTTCCTTGGCTACCTCTGAAATGTGGATGTTGCCTAGGGTTGGGAATTGTGCTCTTTTTCCCTCTACCTCTCATTTCTCTCCCTCATAGTTCCTTCACTCTCATACCATTAACAATACGGAAAAAAAATTTCCAGATCTACCTCATTAGTTCTCACTTCTCCAGCTGCCTATTTAAAATATCCAGCTGTTTCTTGGAACATTGTCACCAAGATGTAACATCATAATCCTCAACTTAACGTGTCTCAAGCCAGAGTTATCATCTCTCTCATAAAATTAATCCTTCAGATACATACCCAGAGGAAATCATTAACCACAGTTACTGATTAACTATGGGGTAAGGGACTAGGGCTTCACAGTGGGGGGAATTCTTACTTTTCATGTTAAACTTGTCTATGCTATTTTTACTTTTCACAAGGAACACGTTTAATCTAAAAATAAAATGAACAGCTCTTCCTCCTGACTTAAGCCCTTGTGTTTCTGGTCATGGTTCCCCATCCTTGCTCACCCATAACTCTGCCTCCTCCTTGATCCTCCCTCTTTCAGGGTCTATTCAAGTGTCTGAGGTGATAAGCAATGGTGTCACTTTCTATTGTGACAATACTGAGGGATAATTAGAATACAAAATAGAGAGACTCAGGAAGAAGACCATGATAAACCTAAACTGGATGGGGCTATGGACAGGAACATAGGGCAGAAATTCTTGAAGGAGCCATTGACTTTGATATTGTTATGGCAGAATTTTACACTGATCTGAGAGGGATGAGATCAGCAAATTAGGTAAGCGCTAGGAGTGGGAAGGTCTGAGGACCATGTAGGAGTTCCCGATTGGTGTTAGGGTGAAGGGTCTCACAGTGGCAGAGGCAGATTTAGAGTGAAATCATTAGAACTTAAGCTTCAGGGATCTGACATGCCCACACCTCTTCCAGAGCTTCAGGGAGGACACTAGAAGAATTTTCTAATACTGATATATTTTTGTAAACTTTGCAAAAATAAGAAATTGATTTCCACTTATAATTCTCCTGTGTCACACCTCGTGAGTTGTGTAGCATTGGAATGGCCATGAACATTTTGGGAATCTGATTAAGGGGAACTCAAGTAGGAGAAACATTTAGTTTGGATTTAGTGAAGGGTATTTATGTACTCATCAGTCAATTCTATACATAGTAATTTATTTCTTGCTGTCCTTTGGATAGAAATGCCTTCCAGGAGAACTCCTATTGTCCAATACACTGATTTACCCGGGATCATGACGTGAAAGTACGAAGTTAGAGGATGGATTGCCTTACGAAGTTGTCCATAGAACCTGGCAATGGAAGTATATGAGGAGTGGAAATATGGTTTGAAATATACAGATCCAGATGTTAATTTGTGGAATATTTTAGCAACCATTACACATGAACAATTATAAGCAGGTAATTCTGTTCTTATTCATGCCTTTGGGAATATACTTAGTGACAAAACAATTATAACTATAAATACTTAATACATTCTTCAACTTTTTTTGATGGGATTTCCATGAACTAGAACTTGTCAGGATTTCTGTGTTTAACTTTCTGGCTGATTTGATGCCACATATTGATATGGACAAAGACAATATAAAACTCAAAATGTGCCACTACAACTGGAACATTAACAACATACCAATGAGTGAGCATCATGAGTTCAAAACGTGTTTAAAATTAGTCCTTGTGTTAGTTTGCTAAGATTGCAGTAACAAAGTACCACAGAGTGGGTGGCTTAAACAACAGAAATTTATTTTCTCACAGTTCTGGTGGCTAAGAGTCTGAGATCAAGGTGTCAGCAAAGTTTTTTTTCTTCTGAAGCCTCTCAACTTGGTTTGCAGATGGCTTTAGATGGAGGAAAAGCATCTGACAAAATCCACACCCATTCATGATAAAAACTCAATATTGTCAAGATGTCAGTTCTTCCCAACTTCATCTATGGGTTCAACACAATCCCAATAAAATTCCAGCAAGTTATTTTGTGGATATTTACAAACTGATTCTAAATTGTATATGGGGTGATGTCACCAAGATGGCAGTGTAGGAGACCCCAGTCTCTGTCCTCCCACAAAAATCAACAATTAGATGGGTATCCACAAATAAAAACAGCCTGGGAGACCTCAGGATTCCACTTAAGAAACTTCAGCAACACAGTAGGAAAAAAAAAGTTTTTTAACCTGAGACTAACTCACAAAAAGGGAAGAAAGAACAGCTTCATTTTGCCTGTATCATCCTATCCCCCAGGTCAGCACTGCTCAGCTCCAAGAGGGAATTCCCCAGCTAGAAAGAATTCTCCTCATCAGTAAAGGGAGAGCAGGATGCACAACCAGCCTTTGGGGGCAATACACAAAGGACCTGGTTCAGTTTTACCCCACCCAGAGACTGGCAAAGCTGAGACATATAGAGCTATGTAGACATATAGAGATATAGAGACATAAAGACATATACAGACAGCTAGGAACAGGCGCTCGCAATATCAACCATATGGTGGGAGCCCCTGCATTTTCCAGTGACCAGATTTTCAGGGGACCCCAGCAGCTTTTCCCACACACCACTATGATTGTGTCTGCAACATCCCCTGCCACTAAACAGACACCTGCAGCTGGCTCCCACAGCCAAGTGTGTGCACACAACTGGCTCCAGCCACCACCAGTGCCTGCCCTGATCTCCAGCTGCTAGACCCAAAAGCCACTGCAACCATTGTAGACTCCCCACAACAAAAGACCACACACTTGTCAACGTCGTGGGCCCCATCAGCCTGAGCCATTGTCAACACACACACCATAGACCTGGAGCTGCCACATGTCCCTGCACATTACACCTTACACCTCTAAACCCCAGGTCAGAGCATTCTCCTGTGTACCCCACTCACAGGTGAATGTCTTTCTTTACCAAAGCCGGTTCATAAAGTCTGGAAGAGGTGACTTCTTTCTCAAATGTGTAGACTCCTATGAAAGGCTACAAAGATGACAAAGAATCAGGGAAACATGACACCACTAAAGGAACACAGTAAACTTCTAGTAACTGACCACAAAGAAGTGGAAATACATGAATTTTCAAAATAATTGGTCTAAAGATGCCCAACAGCTATAAGAGGAGACAGATAAACAATTTAATGAGATCAGGCAAACAATATAAGAACAAAACGGGAAGTTTAACAAAGAGATAGATAACAAAAAAGAACCAAGCAGAAATTTTGGAGTTGAAGAATTAAATTGAAGCATTAAATTAAAGAATTAAACTGAAGAATACAATAGAGAGCTTCCACACTAGACTGGACCAAGCAGAAGAAAGAATCAGTGAATGTGAATGAAGACAGATCATTTGAAAACATTCAGTTAGAGGAGCAGAAAGAATGAAAAGAAAAGAAGAAAACCTGTGGGACCTATGGAGATGAGATGTTATATATGGACCTATGGAGAGGAGATGTTATAACTGATATCACAGAAATACAAAGGATCATAAGAGACTACTGTGAACAATTATGTCAACAAAATGGACAACCTAGAACAAATGGATAAGTCCCTGGAAACATTCGACCTACCAAGACTGAATCATGAAGAAATAGAAAATCAAACCAACAACAAGTAAGGAGATTGATCAGTAATCAAATCCTCCTAACAGGGGAAAGTCCAGGTGGCTTCATGGGTGAATACAACAAAACTTTTAAAGAACTAATGCCATCCCTTCTTAAACTTTTCCAAAAGATTGAAGAGGAAGGAACACTCTCAAACTCATTTTACAAGGCCAACATTACCTTTTTACCACAGCCAGATAAGGATACTACAAGAAAAGAAAACTACAAGCCAATATCCCTGATGAATATAGATGAACTACATGAAAAATGAACTATCTGGAAAAGAAATAAAGAAAATAATTCTACTTAGAATAACACCAAAAACAATAAACTACTTAGGAATCAATTTAACCAAGGAAGTAAAAGGTCTATACACCAAAAACTGTTAGATATTGGTGAAAGAAATTGAGAAAGATACAAAAAAATGGAAAGATCTCTCATGTTCATGGATTGGAAGAGTTAATATTGTTAAAGTGTCCACACTATTCAAAGTCATCTATAGATTCAGAGCAGTTCCTATTAAAATTCCAATATCATTTTTTCACAGAAATAGAAAACATAATCCTAAAATTCATTTGCAATCACCCCAAAAGACCCCAAATAGCCAAAGCAATTCTGAGAAAGAACAGAGTTTGAGGCATCACGCTTCCTGATTTCACACTTTTATTACAAAGCTATAGTAATCAAAACAACATGGTATTGCCACAGAAACATACACGTAGACCAATGGAAGAGAATTGAGATCACAGAAATAAACCCACACATATGTGGTCAACTAATACGTAATGGGGATAATATACTCTCTTCAAAAAATAGTGTTGGAAAACAGGATATTCACATTAAAAAGAATGAATTTAGACCCTTAACTTACACCAGACACAAAAACTAAGCTACAATGGATTAAACACTTAAAAATAAGACCCCAAACTATAAAATTTCTAGAAGAAAACAGGGAAAAAACACCTTACCATCAGTCTTGGCAATGATTTTTTAGATATGACACTAAAAGCACAAGCAACAAAAGCAAAAGTGGGGGTGGAGTCAAGATGGCATACTAGGAGGACATGGAATTTGCATCTTCTCACAACTAGGGCACCTACCAGGCACCGGTGGGGGACCACGGACACCTAAGGGGACGGGAGGAACCCCCAGCAACTGGGTAGGATGTGGGGTGTGGGAGGAGTGAAGGGGGAGGAGATGTGGAGGCGGGACAGGACTGGCACCCCTGAGAGGTGACTGGGGAAGGGGAAGGGATCCCATGCCAGAAGGGGGAAATTGGGGAACCATTAGGAGGGCAGAGGATCAAAAGGGAGCATGGCCAGGTTTCCCCTGCCCACTTGGGCCCCCAGGAACCTGCTGAGATCCCAGGCCTGATCCTCTGCCCACGGAGGCCCCCTCGAGCCACGTGGGTCCTGAGGGAGTGGGAGGGAGGGAAGGGGGTGCAAAAGTAAAGGCTGGACCACCAGGACTGGCACCTCTGAGGGGTGGCTGGGGGAAGGGAGGAGTTCTTACACCCAGAGGGACCCACCCACGGTTAGGGGTCCAGTGATGATGGGGGAGACCCTGGGGGAGATGGTGGGAGAGGGGCGTGAAGGAATGGAAGGGAATGCGGCCAGTGCTTTCCCGGTCCATTTAGGCACTGGGGAGTCTGTTGGGATCCTGGGTCTAATCCTTCTGCCCTCGGAGCCTCCCTCCTGCCGCGAAGAACCCTAGTCCTGCCCCTACACTCCACCCAGGGCCCTACCTCTACACTCGGAGACCCCCTCCAAAGCACTGGGCCTAAACCCCGCACACACACCCTCACTCAGGGCCCTAACTCCAAACTCCGGAACTCCACACTGCAGAGGCCCTCCTTTCCCCGTGCTGCCTCTCTCCTTCAGCATGCAGGTCCTAAGCAGAGGCCCGCCCCACGCTTGAACATTACCCGCCTAGGTCCCGCCCCATGCTCAAACTTCACCCCTCCACCAGCCTAGGCCCCGCCCTACCCTAAACCCCGCGCCTGCCTAAGTTCCACCCTTGCCTAAACTCCACCCCCATAGCCAAGGCTTTTGTTTTTCCTCTTTTAGACTGGGGTTCTGTTTTACCTGTTGATTCATTGTTGTTGATACTTTTTTTTTTTTTTGCGGTACACGGGCCGCTCACTGTTGTGGCCTCTCCCGACGCGGAGCACAGGCTCCGGATGTGCAGGCTCAGCGGCCATGGCTCACGGGCCCAGCCGCTACGCGGCATGTGGGATCTTCCCGAACCAGGGCACGAACCCGTGTCCCCTGCATCGGCAGGCGGACTCTCAACCACTGCACCACCAGGGAAGCCCTGTTGATACCTTTATATTTTGATTTTTCCTAATAAATCTTTTATTTTTCTAATTTTATTTTATCCTTTATACTTTGTTATTGTTCTCTCCTTTTGGCTTGTTCCCCATCCCAGCCCCTGCCCATTTTGTTTTTTCTGTTGTGGTTTTATTTTACCTTGTTGCAGTTGTTTCAATTATAGTTTTATTTTTCCTAATATATTTTGTATCTTTTAAATTTTATTTTGTTTTTTATTCTTTGATATTCTACTGCTCATTTGTTTCCTTTTATTCCTTTTCTTTCTTTTCTTTACCATGCCACTAAGCTTGCGAGATCTTGGTTCCCAGGCTGGAGGTTGGGCCCGAGCTCTGTGGTGGGACCCCCGAGTCCAAACTGCTGGACTAACAGAGAACCTCAGACCTCAGGGAATACAAATCAGAGTGAGACCTCCCAGAGGTCCTCATCTCAGCACCAAGACCCGGCTCTATCCAACTGCCTGCACACTCCAGTACTGGACATCTCAGGCCAAACAACCAGTAAGACAGGAATACAGCACCACCCATCAAAAAGAGAAAAAAAAAATGAAATAACAAAAAACTATGTTACAGATGAAGGAACAAGGTAAAAACCTATAAGACCAAATAAACGAAGATGAAATAGGCAACCTACCTGAAAAAGAATTCAGAATAATGGTAGTAAACATGATCCAAAATCTTGGAAACAGAATGGAGAAAATACAAGAAACATTTAACAAGGATCTAGAGGAACTAAAGAGCAAACAAACAGTAATGAACACAAAAACTGAAATTAAAAATACTCTAGAAGGAATCAATAGCAGAATAACTGAGGCAGAAGAATGGATAAGTAAGCTGGAAGATATAATGGTGGAGATAACTACCAAGGAGCAGAATAAAGAAAAAAGATGAAAAAAATTGAGGACAGTCTCAGAGACCTCTGGGACAACATTAAACACACCAACATTTGAATTATAGGGGTCCCAGAAGAAGAAGAGAAATAGAAAGGGACTGAGAAAATATTTGAAGAGATTGCAGTCAAAAACTTCCCTAACATGGGAAAGAAAATAGTCAATCAAGTCCAGGAAGCATGGAGAATCCCATACAGGATAAACCCAAAGAGAAACACTCCAAGACATATATTAATGAAACTACCAAACAGTAAATACAGAGAAAAAATATTAAAAGCAGCAAGGGAAAAGCAACAAATAACATACAAGGGAATTGCCATAAGGTGAACAGCTGATTTTCAGCAGAAACTCTGCAAGCCAAAAGGGAGTGGCAGGACATATTTAAAGAGATGAAAGGGAAACACCTCCAACAAAGATTACTCTACCCAGCAAGAACCTCATTCAGATTTGATGGAGAAATTAAAACCTTTTCAGATAAGCAAAAGTTAAGAGAATTCAGCACCATGAAACCAGTTGTAGAACAAATGCTAAAGGAACTTCTCTGGGCAGGAAACACAAGAGAAGGAAAAGACCTACAGTAACAAACCCAAAACAATTAAGAATATGGTAATAGGAACATACATATCGATAATTACCTTAAATGTAAATGGAATAAATGCTCCCACCAAAAGATATAGACTGGCTGAATGGATACAAAAACAAGACCCATATATATGCTGCCTACAAGAGACCCACTTCAGACATAGGGACACATACAGACTGAAAGTGAGGGGATGGAAAAAGGTATTTCATGTAAATAGAAATCAAAAGAAAGCTGGAGTAGCAATCCTCATATCAGACAAAACAGACTTTAAAATAAAGACTATTACAAGACACAAAGAAGGACATTACATAATGGTCAAGGGATCAATCCAAGAAGAAGATATAACAATTGTAAATATTTATTCACCCAATATAGAAGCACCTCAATGCATAAGGCAAATGCTAACAGCCATAAAAGGGGAAATCGACAGTAACACAATAATAGTAGGGGACTTAAACACCCCACTTTCACCAATGGACAGATCATCCAAAATCAAAATAAATAAGGAAACACAAGCTGTAAATGACACATTAAACAAGATGGACTTAATTGATACTTATAGGAGATTCCATCCAAAAACAACAGAAAACACTTTCGTCTCAAGTGCTCATGGAACATTCTCCAGGATAGACCACATTTTGGGTTACAAATCAAGCCCTGGTAAATTTATGAAAATTGAAATCATATCAAGTATCCTTTCTGACCACACACTATGAGACTAGATATCAATTACAGGAAGAAAACTGTAAAAAATACAAACACATGGAGGCTAAACAATGTGCTACTAAATAATCAAGAGATCACTGAAAAAATCAAAGAGGAAATCAAAACATACCTAGAAACAAAACTAAATAATCAAGAGATCACTGAAAAAATCAAAGAGGAAATCAAAACATACCTAGAAACAAACAATGAAAACATAACAAACAAAAACTATGGGATGCAGCAAAAGCAGTTCTAAGAGGGAAGTGTATAGTAATAAAATCCTACCTCACAAAACAAGAAAAATCTCAAATAAACAACTTAACCTTACACCTAAAGCAATTAGAGAGAGAAGAACAAAAAAACCCCAAAGTTAGCAGAAGGAAACAAATCATAAAGATCAGATCAGAAATAAATGAAAAAGAAATGAAGGAAACAATAGCAAATATCAATAAAACTAAAAGCTGGTTCTATGAGACGATAAACAAAATTGATAAACCATTAGCCAGACTCATCAATAAAAAAAGGGAGAAGAGGGCTTCCCTGATGGCGCAGTGGTTGAGAGTCCACCTGCCGATGCAGGGGACATGGGTTCGTGTCCCGGTCCGGGAAGATCCCACATGCTGTGGAGCAGCTGGGCCCGTGAGCCATGGCCGCTGAGCCTGCGCATCTGGAGCCTGTGCTCCATAATGGGAGAGGCCACAACAGTGAGAGGCCCACATACAACAACAACAAAAAAAAAAAAAAAAAAGGAGAAGACTCAAAACAGCAGAATTAGAAATGAAAAAGGAGAAGTAACAACTGATGTTGCAGAAATACAAAGGATCATGAGAGATTACTACAAGCAAGTATATGCCAATAAAATGGACAACCTGGAAGAAATGAACACAGTCTTAGAAAAGCACAACCTTCTGGGACTGAACCAGGAAGAAATAGAAAAAATAAAGAGACAAATCAGAAGCACTGAAATTGAAACTGTGATTAAAAATCTTCCAACAAACAAAAACCCAGGACCAGATGGCTTCACAGGGGAATTCTATCAAACATTTAGAGAAGAGTTAATATGTATCCTTCTCAAACTCTTCCAAAATATAAAAGAAGGAGGAAAACTCCCAAACTCTTTCTACGAGGCCACCATCACCCTGATACAAAAACCAGACAAAGATGTCACAAAAAAAGAAAACTACAGGCAAAATCACTGATGAACATAGATGTAAAAACCCTCAACAAAATACTAGCAAACCGAATCCAACAGCACATTAAAAGGATCATACACCATGATCAAGTGGATTTACCCAGGAATGCAAGGATTCTTCAATATACGCAAATCAATCAATGTGATACACCATATTAACAAAATGAGGGATAAAAACCATATGATAATCTCAATAGATGCAGAAAAAGCTTTCAACAAAATTCAACACCGATTTATGATAAAAACTCTCCAGAAAGTAGGCATAGAGGGAACTTACCTGAACATAATGAAGGCCATATATGACAAACCCACAGCCAACATCATTCTCAATGGTGAAAAACTGAAACCATTTCCTCTAAGATCAGGAACAAGATAAGGTTGCCCACTCTCACCAGTATTATTTGACAGAGTTTTGGAAGTTTTAGCCATGGCAATCAGAGAAGAAAAAGAAATAAAAGGAATACAAATCGGAAAAGAAGAAGTAAAAGTGTCACTGTTGCAGATGACATGATACTATACATGGAGAACCCTAAAGATGCTACCAGAAAACTACTAGAGCTAATCAATGAATTTAGTAGAGTAGCAGGATACAAAATTAATACACAGAAATCTCTTGAATTCCTATACATTAATGATGAAAAATCTGAAAGAGAAATTAAGGAAACACTCCCATTTACCACTGCAACAAAAAGAATAAAATAACTAGGAATAAACCTACTTAAGGAGACAAAAGACCTGTATGCAGAGGTCAGATTGGCCATGATCAAAAAATCTACAAACAATAAATGCTGGAGACTGTGGGGAGAAAAGGGACCTTCTTGCACTGTTGGTGGGAATGTAAATTGATACAGCCACTATGGAGAACAGTATGGAGGTTCCTTATAAAACTAAAAATAGAACTACCATATGACCCAGCAATCCCACTACTGGGCATACACCCTGAGAAAACCGTAATTCAGAAAGAGTCATGTACCACATGTTCATTGCAGCACTATTTACAATAGCCAGGACATGGAAGCAACCTAAGTGTCCATTGACAGGTGAATGGATAAAGAAGATGTGGCACATATATACAAAGGAATATTACTTAGCCATAAAAAGAAACAAAATTGAGTTCTTTGTAGTGAGGTGTATGGACCTAGAGTGGGTCATACAGAGTGAAGTAAGTCAGAAAGAGAAAAACAAATACTGTATGCTAACACTTATATATGGAATCTAAAAAAAATGGTTCTGATGAACCTAGGGGCAGGACAGGAATAAAGATGCAGACATAGAGAATGGACTTGAGGACACAGGGAGGGGAAAGGGTAAGCTGGGACGAATTGAGAGAGTGACGTTGACATATATACACTACCAAATGTAAAATAGATAGCTAGTGGGAAGCAGCTGCATAGCACAGGGAGATCAGCTCTGTGCTTTGCGACCACCTAGAGCAGTGGGATAAGGAGGGTGAGAGGGAGATGCAAGAGGGAGGGGATATGGGGATATGCATATGCATATAGCTGATTCACTTTGTTATACAGCAGAAACTAACACAACATTGTAAAGCAATTATACTCCAATAAGGGTGTTAAAGGAGAAAAGAAAAGAAAAAAAAAAAGCAAAAGTAAGTAAGTTGGACTACATTAAACAAAAAGACACATCCAAAGAATCAATCAACAAAATGAAATGAAAAGGTAACCTAGGAATGGGAGAAAATATTTACAAACCATATATCCAATAAAGGGTTAACATCCAAAATATATAAGGAATTCATAGAAACTCAATAGCAAAAAACCAAATAATCTAATTTGGTTTTGGGTAAAGGACCTGAATACATATTTTCCCAAAGAAAACATACATATGGTCAACAAGTACATGAAAAGGTGCTTAAAATCACTAACCATCAAGGAAATGAAAATCAAAACCACAACGTGATATCACCTCACACCTGTTAGAACGGCTATTATCAAAAAGAAAAGAGATAAATAACAAAGGCTGGCAAGGATGTGGAGAAAAGGGAACCCTTGTGCACTGTTGGTGAGCATGTAAATTGGTACAGCCACTATGGAAAACAGTATGGAAGTTCCTTAAAAAATTGAAAATAGAACTACATATGATGCAGCATTCCCACTTCTGGGTATATATCCAATGGAACTGATATCACTATTTTGAAGAGATATCTGCACTTCTGTGTTCATTGCAGCATTATTCACAGTAACCAAGACAAGAAAACAAAGTGTCCATCCATGGACGAATGGGTAAAGAAAATAAGACAGAGAAAGACTAATAGCGTATGATCTCACTTATACGTGGAATCTAAAAACATTAACGTCATAGAAATAGAGAGCAGATTGATGGTTACCAGGGAATAGGGGGTAGGGAAAAAGGGAAAATGTTGACCAAAGGTTACAAACTTTCAATTACAATGTGAATAAGTTTCAGGGATCTAATGCACAGCATGGTGACTATTGATAACAATACCTTATTGTATACTTGAAAGTTGCTATGAGAGTAGATCTTAAATGCTCTCACCATATGAAGAAGAACAACAAAGATGGTAATTATGTGAGGTGAAGGATGTGTTAACTAACCTTATTGTGGCAAACATTTCACAATGTATACATATATCAAATTGTCACTGTACACCTTACACTTACACAACCTTATATATCACAATAAAGCTGGGAAAAAATAAAATTAAGAATTTTAAACAATAAACAAAGTTTACATAGAAAGGCAAAAAATCCAGAGTGATAAATATAATATTGAAGGAGCAGAACAAAGTTAGAAGATTGACATAACTCAGATTCAAGACTTACTATAAAGCCACAGTAATCAAGATGGTGCAATATTGGCAAAAGAATAGGCAAATAGATTAATGGCACAGAACTGAGAGCATAGAAATAGACCCTAATATAATCAACTAATCTTTGACAAAGGAGCAAAGATGATACAATGGAAAAAATATATTTTCAACAAATGGTGCTGGAACAACTGGACATCCACATGCAGAAAAAAAAATCTAGACACAGATCTTACATTCTTCACAAAAAATTAACTCAAAATGGATCATAGACCTAAATGTAAAATGCAAAACTTATTATAAAACTCCTAGGTGATGATATAGGAGAAAACCTAGATGCCCTTGGGTAAGGTGATACCTTTTTAGCTACAACAAAGATACAATCCATGAAAGAAATAACTGATAAGCCAGATTTCAGTAAGATTAAAATCTTCTGCTCTGCAAAAGACAATGTCAAGAGAATCAGAAGACAAGCCACAGACTGGGAGAAAATATTTGCAAAAGGCACATCTGATAATGGGCTGTTATACAAACTATATAAAGAACTTTTAAAACTTAACCATAAGAAAATAAACAACCCAAATAAATGGACTTTGGTCCTTAACAGACATCTCACCAAAGAAGATATACAATGGCAAATATGCATATGAAAAAATGCTCTACTGCACAAGCCATCAGAGAAGTGCAAGTTAAAACAACAACGAGATATCACTATACACCTATTAGGATGGCCAGAATCTGGAACACTGACAACACCAAATGCTGATGAGGATGTGGAGCAACAGGAACTCTCTTACGTTGCTGGTGGGAATGCAAGAGTACAGCCACTTTGGAAGACAATTTGGCAGTGTTTTACAAAACTAAAAATACTCTTACTATATAATCCAGCAATCACACTCCTTGGTATTTACCCAAAGGAGCTGAAAACTTATGTCCACAGAAAGACCTGCATGGGAATGTTTACAGCAGCTTTATTCATAATTGCCAAAACTTGGAAGCAACCAACATGTTCCTCAGTAGGTGAATGGGTAAATAAACTGTGGTCCATCTGGGCAATGAATTATTATTCACTATAAAGAAATGAGCCATCAAGCTATGAAAAGACATGGAAGAGGCTTAAATGCATATTACTAAGTGAGAGAAGCCAATCTGAAAAGGCTACCTACTGTATGATTCCAATCATATGACAGTCTAGAAAAGGCAAAACTATGGAAGCAGTAAAAGATCACCAGTTGCCAGGAATAAAGGAAGGAGGGAGGGGTGAACAGGCAGAGCACAGAGGGTTTTTAGAGCAATGACACTACTCTGTATGACACCATAATAGTTGACACATATCATAATGCATTTGTCAAAACCTATAAAACTCTAATATAAACTATGAACTTTGGGTGATAATGATGTGTCAGAGTAGGTTTATCAACTGTAACAAATGAGTCACTCTGGTGTGGGATTTTGATACTGGGGGAGGCTGTGTGTGTGGTGGGCAAGGAGTTACATGAGAAATCTCTGTACCTTCTGCTCAGTTTTGCTGTGATCCTAAACCTGTTCTAAAAATCATCTAAAAGTTGAAAAAAATATTGAAACAATTTATCTCAAATTATGTTCTCCAGGAAGCAGATCTGAGATGGAGTTTAGTGAGCTGGATATTCATGGGGAAGTACCCTCGGGATCGACTCTTGCTGAATGAAGGGGAAAGAAGCAGGAGTTGACAGAAACAGGAGTTGACAGCGAGAAATCAAACTGTGATGCAAGCCCAACGGTTGGCTTGGCTCCCTCAAATGGAGTTTCAGAGTGAGAGTGGCCCTTCAAAGTTTTCCCAAGTCGGGTTGAGGTGGCTAGGTCTTTATTTTCTGCATCTTTCTTCATTGGATATGGCCAGTCCTGAGACTGACCTTGGGTGAATGGCCAGCCCTGAAAGACTAACCTTAGGTGACGCTAATCTCTACAGATGAGACAACCCCTGAAGGAACTTATGACCAAAGGTTGTCTGCTAACAGCACTCCTAGTAGTTGGGGCAGCAATCCTGCAATGAAGGGGATCTGAGTGGCAGATTACCATGTTCATGACATTCACCAAGGAGAAATTCACCAGAGCTGAATGGCCCAGCTGTCCAGATGGAAGGAGGTAGCCTTTGACATTGTATTTCAGAAAAGTACAAATGCAGTTGGAGAATCCTAACTTCAAGTTTTAAAAGTTCTATTCTAATTTCTGATGCATCACTAACTAGTCCCACAAAAGCATTGCTAATCCTTGGAGGATATTTTTCAGAAATAACATAGCTTTGGAATATGGAGAAGGGCAGAGGAATCGCTCCAAGGTAGACAACTAGCCAGCAGCTTGAAACCTTACAGTCTCTTCAAGTTTGGATTTTGTAATTTTAAAAAAGTTGCTATTTTCTCTTGTACACTTGATTCTGGCACTATCCTTGTTCACGTCCAGAAATTCATCCATGCTTAATTCTTCAGTCTTCTTGTCTGACAGCAACAAAGGAGCAGTGAAGCATATGTTTCATACTCCTTAATGAGATCTTCTTCTGGCCCTCAGCCTGCTGGCACTTTTCAATGCAAGAAATGCAGAGCCAACAGAGGCTGAGGGTGAGTGCAGCCAGCCTGCATTCACAGTGTGCAGCTGCAGCCTCCAGGAAGGGCCTCTCTCAGCCTGCATGTAGCTAGGAGGCAGAACAGAAGCTGGCCCTCATCCTGTCCCAGTTCTGTTTTGAGTGGAACACTCGATCACTCTGAGTTTCCAGGGAGACATGGCAGAGGGCATAGGACTTGGTGACCTCCAGGGCTGGTGGGAGTCTCAAGGGATATCTTAGATGTGAAAATGCTCCATAAACTGGAATACACTGGACAATCACCAGGCAGAGTTTGTGCTTGTGTTTCTCTTACAGTTTGACCTTGTAAAGTAAATACTCTTTCCTTGGCAAAAGAATTTTAGTCCCTTCCAAGAACTGGGACAGCTTAGTGCCCTGAACATGCCCTCAATTTCAGTCGCGAGGTTGAATTCTAATCCCCAATCTTCTGCCACCTTAATCTCACTTAATCTCTCCTCTGAAGTAAGAGAATTTGACTCCATGACTACTGAGTCCCCTCCCAGCTGGGTTAAGCTGATGTGGGCTGAAGGGAACTGGACACATCGGGGTGGAGGACACCTTGGTAAGCAGAGGGAAAAACACCAACTAGGATTTAGGAGATCAGAGACCTGATTCACTCTTCCATTAACCAGCTGGTGACCTTGGGCACATCACTCAAACTCTCTCAATCTCCAAAGGAAAGTGGAGATAACATAACATTTTATAATAATACGTCAAGATTTACTATGAGGATTAAACAAAAGAATTTATGTAAATTACCTACCAGTGTCTGGTGGCCTTCTTATTTAACTATCTCATGGTCTGGTTGTGGCAGAAAGAAGATAGTCGGCACTGCTTTGCTGTTAGGCTCCAAAACCCAGAACCTGCTATAGGTAGGATCCACCAGCCTTGCTAGGATTGAGCCATGAGCTTGAAGAAGATGATTTTAGTGTGGACCCTGAAAAGAATGAAAGTTCTTGTGTCCAGTGGAGCCTCATGAGAGCTGGGATACTATGAGGCCTGATGCACAAAGCTGAGCCCACCACACCATCCCCCTATGAACTGAGGGTAAGGCAAAGGAAATTTCAGTAAGTGTAGAAAGGTGGTAATAGCATTGCTTGGCTGTAATATTCCAGGAATTGTTAGTATATGTGTCAGTGAGCTATAGTTGCAATAATTCTGTGTAACAATAATCCCAAACTCATTTATTCTTGCTTGTGTATCTGAGAATTGGCTGATCTAGACTGGATTTGGTTGGATGGCTCTGCTTCAAGCTGTGGGTTCACCTGTGTTTGGGTCTTCATTAAGAGTACGGCTCAGATATGTTCCATATGTGTTCATTCTAAGGCTCAGGCTGATCGGGCAGTAGCTACCTGGGGACTGTTCTTCTCATGGTGATAGCAGAGATGCAAGAGAGCAAGCCCAATTGCACAAGCAGATTTCAAGCTCTCCCTTGCACAGTGTCCGATAATATCCTTCTGACCAAAGAGAATCACAAAACTTTGCACACAGTAAGGAGAAATATATCCTGCCTCTAAAGAGAGGAACTGTAAAGTCACATGGCAAAGGGTGTGGATGCAGACAAAGGTGAAGGTCTGGTGCCAATAAATCCATCCACCATACTGTCTAAATGTAATACACATCTGTTTAAGTGGGCCACATAGATGTGATAGGCATTTTGTCTCATAATTCAGGGAGGACTGGTCACAGAACAGAAGGTCACTTGAGTTACCTTATGTGGAGCGTACATTATTATAAGAGGTCAATGGACAGTGTCTTAAGCATCTGAGGTCAGGAAATGAGACTGTGCTGGTGACATGGGACTCAAAACCGAAAGTCAGGATGTGATGCTACCCCTCCAGTTCTCACAAAGTTGCATGGCTCTTGGTTTCCACTTCTTTTGCATTTGCTTTATTTAATCTGTTTCTTTGTGAGGACCAGTTTCTTTTTTCTTCCCAAGGTGACTCTTCTCTCATTATTTTAGCTTCCTACTAGCTGTGGTGCTGGCTTGTCCCTGTGCTGATTTAGGCTCACACTGTATGTGTTTTTAATTAAAATATCCATCAGAGACAATCACTGGGCTTTCCAGCTTAGCTTCTTCAGGGAATTTGGTTGCCTTTGGATTGGTTTCCATAGGTTCTAATAAAATGTGGCCAGAGGAGGCAGGATCCCAGGCTGAGTAGGAGCTACGCAAGGGATCATTTCCAAGAGGGGGTTTTGAGGCAAAAATGAACATGTTCATTTCGCAGTCGCAGGAGATCTAGAAAAAGGGGGAATGTGCCACCCAGAAATATTCTACTAAACTAATTCCCTAAAGGAATTTATGCAAAACCTTACTGATACAGGCTCAAAACGTCTTCTTCAGTTTAGGTTCCCATTTCTCCGACACCCCGGTATCCTCCATGACTGCTTCTTCTTTGGTTCTCTCTTTAAATATTTGTGCCCCTGGGACTCAGTTTTTACACTCTGCCCAGCTGGACATCACTCGTGGCCAAGGCCACGTGCCTGTTTGTACAGCTGGTTGTGAGACTCAGTGTCATCAGGACTCTGTCTCTCTACATTTCTCTATACTTATTTCCTTTCAGTTGACTCCTCCTGGGCTTAAGCAGCTGCAGGCATACACCCTACTAATTTCACAATGAGCAAAAGGAGTGGTTATTTTCCCAGTGGTTCCCACAGAAGTCGCAGAAGTGAATCTCACAGTCTAAGATTAGCCTGGTTGAGACACACAGAGTAGTAGATGTTTTTGGTGCTCCATCCAGATCCCCTCTATCAGCTGTTACACTCTTCCCATCCTTATCCCTCTTCCCACCACCCACAGCTGTTTTGAGGCTGTGGCTAGCAGCTTAAACCTGTGACCTTGACTTATGAGAGTTGCCCTTGGTTAATAAGAGCCTCCTAACCCAAGGATGCCTGGAAGGTTACACTGCCTCTATCTCTAGACCAGTGACTGACAGACAAGGAGGTACAAAAGGGCAGCACCTTGCCTCCAGGCAGAAACAACTCTGTAGAGCAATTTGTGTTCCAGAGGCAAGCTTCTCCTTCCAGAAACAAAATCAGGTCAAATCTGGACTTTACCTGACACCAGCTTTCTTCTCGTCTCCTTCCTCTTCTCTATCTTGCTTCCCTCACTCCCTTACGTGTTTCTCTTAAGAGCACACCTGTCTTCCTTACATCTGAATCCTTGCCTCAGGCTCTGCTTCCAGGGAACCTCATCTGAGACACATGCACATTTCTGAGTCCGTTACTGAATGATGGTTAAGGAGAGAGATTCTGCTAAGGAATAACCAAGGTCACATGCCCACCTATACCGCATAAACCTGAATTCCTGAATTTGTTTCATCAAGGACCTTGATTTTGTTCACTGCTGCAGCCCCTAGGTCCAGAATAGCACAATGAAGATATCTAATAAGTATTACTTAAATAAAGAAAACAGTGAACTGAGTATGTATGTATTTATTATTGCCCCCCAAAATTGGGAGGGGGAGATGATAACTATGTACTATAGAGACAAACAAGCAGAACTAGACTTAAAAACCAAAACCTCTTTCACGGTGCCAAAAGCCAAGTTCCCCTCAGTGACCAGATGCACCAAGTATCTGTGACCCTAAGCAGTCCTTTCGCTTTAGGATTTAAAAAACGTTCCAGGAAATGTGTTTGCTGCTTATTTGCCATCTGGTGAGTAATGAAATTACTTCAAGTAAATAATAAGTATGTGCTTGTTATTTAATATAGGAATTGCAGAGAGCAGTAACCAAATCCTGGAAAAAGGTTTCTTGCTGAGTCATTCACTCTTGCTCAAGACAAGCTTTCACTTTGCATTGAATTTTAATGTGATGTTTCCTCATCGTCCCCTCCCCCTCTCCTGTAGTCAGCTAGTGAGTAATTTCTCTGTGGCTGGAGTAGCAGCTGCCCTCCCAGAAGGGTCAGGCCAGCTCTGCGGAGACATTTCCAGGGAACCCCAGGCCTTTGCACTTCCCAGGACCCATTCATGAACTTTTCCCCAAGGGCCCATGTGTGAAAGAAAAAAATCCATTTGTTTTCTCAAAATTTATTAATTATACCAAGTATGCTGGTACAATTCTAGCCCAAACTCAAGCAACTTCGAGTTAGTTCATTTTACTTGCCATGAGTAAAAGTGGGGTTTCCATCAAGCTTTTGAAATAATGACAATATTGGGAGTCACTGAATAATCTTATTTTAGGGAGATAAAAGTTTACAAAGGCCATACTGGGTTGGATGGGAGCAAAAGTCAAGTCAGGGAGAGCCACCAGAAGGCTGTTTTGGTAAACCAAGAGAAAGATTTGCTAATTTTAAAAAGCGTCAAAAATGCAGTTTGGGGGACTTCCCTGGCGGTCCAGTGGTTAGGACTCCGTACTTCCACTGCAGGGGGCAAGGGCTCGATCCCTGGTCTGGGAACTAAGATCCCACATGCTGCACGGTGCGGCCAAAAAAAAAAAAACAAAAAAAAACTGGAATAAGATTGATCACCTCCAAGGATCTGGCTTCACTGTGTGAAAGGGGAACGTGTACTGTGGAGACTGGAACTAACAAAGTTCTCATAGCCACTGTCCTCAGCATCTCACCTGAACAATCTCTGTAGCTGCCACCAGGTGACAGGTGCTAGGAGCCTGGATCATGGTGTGTAACCTTCACACATGTAACCTTAGGCTCTCAAGGCCATGGACAAGTGGCAGTCCATATGGTTTGGTCCATAAGTATGAAACTTATCTTTGATATGAATTAGCCAAATACTCACTATTAGCAAGGGCTGAATTATGACTTTCATGGGCCCTGGAAGTTTGAATTTGTGGACCCTTTTTCCATAAAAAATATTAAAAATTGTATTTTATGACTGTGTTGGTATAAAGATGAATACAATCCAGGCTGCATTCACTTTTTTTTTTATTGTGTTAAAATACACATAACAGAAAATTTACCGTTTGAAGTGTACAGTTCACTGGCATTAGGTACACTGGATTCGGTTTTATATATTCATTGTATTTATTTTTATTATGAGTTTTACAGAAATTAAGATGAAAACATTTTGTGGTCCCTTTAGAGTACCATGGACCCTCGATACTGTGCTTGCCGTGCCTAACGGGGAAGTTGTCCCTGACTATGAGAGGGCAAAATGGGCAAGAAAAAGCAAAACTGAAATGTACTCAAACTCACTTTATAGTTCACACACAAAAATGATATTCAAACCTACCTTTCCATTCTGCAGGGAGATAGTAAGCCTGGGAAGCAGTGTGTCTGAGTGGACAGAACATAGGACTCAGGCAGACTGAGATCGAGCCATATTTTTGCCCCTTACTAGCTGTGTGTCACAGCCGGCACAGGTGGGCCTCACACAGGCCCAGGGAGGAGCCCAGGGACAGTGGGGGGGGGGTGGCGCCCACAGTGCCAACAGACTCAGAAATAGCACCAGCTCCAGGCCGAGAGGTCTTGGCAGGGCTCCAGATGAAGCTCAAGACAGTCTCCGGGAGTCCGATGGGGAGAATGCAGAGTTCAGGAGAGGACGTATGTATCAGTCACAGCTGCAAAGTAGGCAACAGAAACAAATAAGCAAACAGGAGACTGAGGGGAGAGGAGCAAATGCCAGTCAGGCTGGCTCAGTGCTGCTTTTCTGGAACCTGATCTGAGTCTCCTTGTTCTTGCTGCAAATGCCATAGGTTGCCTGAAACCGTGTGCCCTTCAGTACTTGTCTTCTCAAGCCTCAGTTTCCCCATCTATGCAATTAGAAATTGGTCTAATGACTCCTAAGGTCTGATGAACCATTTGCCTCACTCCAACTTCCTAATAGCTCCACCGTCTTTCCTGCTCTAGCTCCAGATTTTTGGAATTCAGAGCTTAATGTCCAAGTTTCTGAGCAGAGGTTGCAACTTGGTAGCTGCTGGGCCAAATCTGTCCCACAAGTGAGCTTTGTTTGGCCTGCTCAATGATTTTAAACTTTGAATTAATTGCCAGCATCCCCAAATCAGGAGATGGCTCATAAAACTCTGAAGTTCTCCCTCCTCTTGAGAAGTTGGCAGCTCTCCCTTCCCACATGGTCTTGGCTGGATCTGAGTAGGAGCTGGCCCTTCTACATGAAGCACCGCTGCTGCAGGGTGCTACAGTCTTCCCTAGCCCATTCCACTCTTGCATGGTCCCTGTAGGCAGTTGGATTCGCTACCCCTGCAGCTAAAGGCCACAGCCTTTTCTTATTTGCTGAATTTCATCTCTCTGGTGCCCAGGCACTGTCCCTTGTGAAGTGGCTTAAAGCTGACCGTCATGCCTCCCAATCCTTATGGTTCATTCTGAACAAAACCTTTGAGCCTTGAGTCACCCACAGCTCATCTCCCCAGGGGGACCTTGATTCAAAGAGCAGTTTTCCCTGTTACCCTCTGGCCCTTCACCCTTCTGATAATTGTCCTGAATCTGGAGATATTGGAGTCCCTCTGACTAGGTGTTGTTCCGCCCTTTCAGGGCATTGACTAAATAGTCCAGAGGTGCCTGCCCCTGAGTATCCAGTTAATTAAAGGCTGGAGGACTGAAGAGGGGCAGTGCCAGTTGGAAGCTCTGAAAGAGAGAGAGAGAAACCAAGAGAGCATGGGAGCCACCAGGAATCATGGAGGTCACACAGGCTACGTGCCCATCTGCTGCTGCCATGTTACTGCCTGTGTTACCTCCACGTTTCCTCACAAACCGGTTCTGTGTTTGTTTCCTCTACTAGACATCTCAATTACAACTGGACTGGAAAAGAATGAGCTTTTTAAGCAGTTCTACAGGGATTTACTCATAGTAGGTTGAGACAATTCAAGGGTAAGTTTAAGTCAAAATGGTACAGATTGTACGAAGACATTCAAGTATCATGTTCTAGATTGTTTTCCTGAGCCAGCTCTAACCTTATCCGCAGTGCAATTTTCTCTCCCCTTCTCCTCCCCTATCACTGAGCACTATCATTCCTACAAGCTAAATATCTCTGGCACCTCCGCACTCTATCCGGAGAGCCTCTGCTTTGGTTCAAACAGCCTGGCCTGCTTGCAGCTCCCAGCTGTCAGGGTGAAGGTTCTAAATGGAAATCAGAGCATCTTACTTTCCAACTTAAAATCACTGAGGGCTTCTCACCGACTCCAGGGTAAAAGCTAAGTTTCTTCAGTAGATGCTGGAATCCTGCTGACACCTGGCCCTGCCTCCCTCTCCAGCCTCATGTGATGCCCACAGTCTCCAGTCACATAAAATACCCACAGACCCTCAAGCAGTCTCTTAAGTTTTCTACCTCTCAGCCTTTGCTCTTGCTATTTCTTTCTACATTTTTCTTCATTCTCAGACTACTCCCTGGCAAACTCCTACCCATCCTTTAAGACCCAGATCAACGAAGACTCATCTGGCCTATCCTGCAAGGGATTAGGATGGGGCAGGATGACTAGGTGACAGTTCCTTGGAGGCTGAGCACCAGAAAGGGGTGAGGCTCTGGCTATGAGTAGGAAACAAAGAAATAGACCAGCGATTGCAACGTGGCAACTTCCCCAGTCTACATTCTATCTCCAGAAGTGTTTTCTTTGTCAGGCATAGATTTTAATGTTTTTAAATTTGAGAATTTGTTCTTTAGTTCTCTATTTATGTTAACATTTCTGGCCCCTGAAGGCCTCTGGGTAAATGAATGAAAGGGCTGTGGATGGAGGGCTGGAAAGGATGCAAAGGGGAGAAGTTCCTTTTTCAGCTATGAGGAGTTGGCCACATGGGGTGGTCTGAGAGTCAGGGACCCTCACCCCACCTCATCCCACACTTGTGGGAGTTACTAAACATTGAAGTTCAATAGAAGCCTTTCCCACCTTTACTCCTTCTCCCTGCTCTCTACTCTCTAAGGGTGGGAATATACCATGAAAGTCAAAGTAAAGAGTTGTCTGTGCGTGGTCCTGGACTCCCCATGTGTGCTTGTCTAACTCACAGCAAGGCTGAGAGGCAGCAGAAGGTAGAGAACTTGGACTCTTAAGTCAGACCAAGTTCAAATCTCAGCACCCTGTAGAATGTGGGGCTGCCAACAGGTTATTTCACCTCTATGCCTTTATCTTCTCATCGGTAAAATGGGGATAGTAATAGTATCTACCTATAAAGTTGTTGTGTAGATTAGATGAATTAGCTGTGTAAGGCTCTTAGGACAGTGTCAGAGTGTTTACATAGGAAGGGCTATATAAGTGTTTGCTATTCTTGGTTTTGGACAGTACTATCCCTCCAGTCCACAAGAAAGAGTACAGTGCTGACACTTTGTGGTATCTGTAGGGCCTTAACTGTAGAGCTCCTTATTAGTGTGATTGGAGGTGTCCTTGATCAGCACGCTAAAAGCTGATGCTACAGAGTTTCCTCAAGGAGGTCTGCTCCTTGCTGCCTGGGCTGCAAGAGCCAGGGATGAGTGCTCTCAGGCTGGCCATCTGTGGGCACGAGCCATGCCACCACCAAGTCCTGTTCCTCTCATCTTTCTGTCATAAGGTAAGACTGGTATATGCCATGTGGAGAGAGAGAGAGGGAGAGAGAGAGATGGCAATTTGATTTGCATCCTGCTGGTAGAGTCTTGTATCTTTCTCTGGATCCAAATAATTCAGAACCAAGGCAGTAGGACTTCCCTGGTGGCACAGTGGTTAAGACTCCACCTGCCAATGCAGGGGACACGGGTTCGAGCCCTGGTCCGGGAAGATCCCACCTGCCTGGGAGCAACTAAGCCTGTGCACCACAAGCACTGAGCCTGTGCTCTAGAGCCTGGGAGTCACAACTACTGAGCCTGCATGCCACAACTACTGAAGCCCGTGCGCCTAGAGCCCGTGTTCCACAACAAGAGAAGCCACTGCAGTGAGAAGCCCGCACACCGCAGCGAAGAGTAGCCCCCGCTCGCTGCAACTAGAGAAAGACTGTGCAATGAAGACCCAAGGCAGCCAAAAATAAATAAATAAATAAATGTATTAAAAAAAAAAAAAAAGAACCAAGGCAGAAGTTTGCAGAAAGCTTCCTGGGGAGCTCAACTACACTCATGCTGCTTCCCCTCCCTCTAATGCTTGGCCCCTTCTGTCCTTTGTATGTGCTTCAGTCATAGCAAAGGGCACACTAGTATACCAAATTTCTTCAGTTCCCAAAAGTTACAGATTGTAAGACATCTTTTAATCTATTAACTTAGCAATAGATATCTGGGTCACGGGAACCCATAACGTTAAAAGAACTCATCCATTGACACATCTGATTTCAGAAGCTTTAAAATGTTTTAAAATCATCTTTTTAAGATAATGATTTTTGAAAAAATACTCTTGCTCTCCAATAGACTTGTGAACTTGGTGGGGTCAGGGACAGTGTATTTTTGTTCCTCCCTCCAGGCCATGACTGTTGATGTTCTGAATGAATGTTTCATTTGGAAAAATTTCCGGAAGCTCCCTTAGTCACCATGGTAACCCAAAATTGGTTTCACAGTCCTGTGTACCAAGGGGAACCCTGCTGAGGAAGGCTGCCTGCTGACCTGGACTCTGAACCATGCTGCAAATGCTGGCTTCCCTTCCCAGACAGGCAGAACAATGATGGAAATAAAATACTTGGAATGAAAACCTCAGCAATACCCTTGCTAATATAAAACAATTTATTTAAAATAATTATGTTGTCAATTGTCAGACTTTCTTATCAATGCAAAAAAACCTCTTCTCTCAAAGTCTTTTCTCAGTGAGCCCTAAATAATATGAACAAAGGACTCTCAGTTCAGAGTTAGAAAATCTATTCTCACGGTTCAGTAATTTGTTGAACTTCTGTTGAATCCAGTTATTCTCTGAAAGTTTAGAGATGCCACTAAGAAAGAATGTCTATAAAAACAATAATAGCTTCCATTTCCTGGGCTCCTATTAATGTTGCAGGCACTTTCCATGCACTTAGTTGACAAACACATATATCACTTACTATGTGCCTCGCACTGCTTTAAGCACTTTGCACATATTAATTCATTTAATTCTCATAACAAGCTTACGAGGCATCTTCTATTGTTATCTGCACTTTACAGATGATGAAATTGAGGTACAGAAATGTTAAGTGACTTGCCCAAGGTCACATAGCTAGTAAGCTATAGAGACAACATTCAAACCCAGGCTGCCTGACTCCAGAATCTGTGCTCCTAACTAAGTTGCTACACTGCCTCTTTTCATCCTTTCAATAATTTAATAAAATAGGTGTTATTAGGCTCATTGGATTGGATACTGAGGTTCAGTCAGGTAACATGTCTCTATGGCTTCTTCCCTTCTGACCACATTCTAACTTGGGAAATTCTGGAAACTCTTCAGTGGTTTAGAATCAACCTTCCATCTGCCATGTCCCCAAACACAGATTCATACAGTCACAGGAAATTTATAATGCGTCTCCCAAAATTATTTTTAGGAGATTAAGAGCCCCAATCTTTGTAGATAAATTATTTTGGAGTGGTAATCTAAGGCATGCACTGGCAGGAGTTGAATATGCAAGCTTAATGAGTTTAATTAATTAGAAGAGAGTGTGTCTTTTAAGATCACGGAGTAACTGCTCTTTGAAGTGTGAGCTGGTAATTGGGAATACAGTGACTTAAATGCTTAAAGCATTTGAATTGTATTATCCTAAGAATGTGCTCTCAGAGCATGGAAGACTGATTGTCTTCCACAGGTGAAAGGTGGTCAGTAGGAAGAAGACAGAAGTTAACACCCTAAAGTTGGGGTCACTTTTCCCAAACCAAATTGTGAGTCCCTTGAACGTAGAACAGTGAGGTGACCAGCCATCCTGGTTGGCCTGGGACTATTTTGGTTTTAGTACTGCAAGTCTCTCATCCCAAGGAAATCTTCCTTTTTTTTTTTAAGATTTTTTTTTGATGTGGACCATTTTTAAAGTCTTTATTGAATTTGTTACAATATTGCTTCTGTTTTATGTTTTGGTTTTTTGGCCGCGAGGCATGTGAGATCTTAGCTCCCCAAACAGGGATCAAACCCACACCCCCTGCACTGGAAGGCGAAGTCTTAACTACTGGACTTCCAGGGAAGTCCCCCAAGGAAACCTTTCAGTCCTGGGAAAACTGGCATGGTTGGTCATGCTAAATTAAGGGCCAGTTATGAATGACAATTTGAGGGAGAAATTCCCTGTTGGATGGAGAAGGGGAACTGAGGAGAGAGGTGAGGGGCATCCCAGGCAGAAGGAGCAGTTTGAGCAAAGGCCTGAGGTATGGAATGTGATGGTGGTCTTGGGGGGAGTTGTAAGGATCTCATGTGGCTCTACTCTGGAGTTGACAGGGGATGCCGAGTGGAAAATGAGGCGAAGAGAGGTGGCTAGCCAAATAGGAAGCTGATGGAATCTGAAATGGCCAGAACTTTATGACCCTGGCTCAATGCTAAGAAGTTTATCCCCAGTGGTAAGGAGCATTATCAGGACCAGGAACACTTTTATGGTGATGGTGGTCTTTTTGGTCTTGGTTAACTTAAAACAAAACAGAATCTTAACTCAGTGGGCTTCAAACAGTTTTGCTCTTAAATTCCCTAAAATTATTTGAAAACTGTATATACTGTGCATATTTTTAAGTTTAACATGTTTATCATAAGTTTAATCATGGCAAAGGATATAATTTCTGGCACTTCATAAATATTGACATTTTAAAATAAACTGTTATGGGCTTCCCTGGTGGCGCAGTGGTTAAGAATCCGCCTGCCAGTGCAGGGCACATGGGTTCCAGCCCTGGTCCGGGAAGATCCCACATGCCGCGGAGCAACTAAGCCTGTGCGCCACAACTACTGAGCCCACATGCCACAACTACTGAAGCCTGCATGCCTAGAGCCTGTGCTCTGCAACAAGAGAAGTCACCACAATAAGAAGCCCACGTGCAGCAGTGAAGACCCAACACAGCCAAAAATAAATAAATAAATAAGTAAACTGTTATATCACTCTTTTAAATGAATCCTGTGGAATCTAAATATCCAAGCAATGCAATACCATCCTCCAACCAATGTTCATTTAAAACATACACGAGCAACCTCTTTTTCAGTAGAAAATTTTGCACTGCAAAATTGCATTGCATCTATTTTTTCTTCTTGAACTTATACTTCCATTGCACTTCCTTCACAAAATTATATTTTTATGCTTGAAAATCTTTTATTGATCACAGTATCATACTTCTTTGTGACAAAATCATGTATATAAATTGAAATGGAATTTTATAACATTTGCTATGACCATTACACTTTATTTAAATATTTCTTCTGGATTGAGTTATCATTACAATTAATATAAGTACATATTTGATTAAAACAATATAAATATATCACAAACTTTGATAAGTAATACTAAATATCAAAACTAAAATTTATTGAAGTAAGTTTATTAATGAGGTAGAGGGCTATTTTAAAAATTGGTTCATGAATGCATAGATGAAAATTATTTATTGCTGGAATGAGACAGTATCCAGTACCAATCATATTCCTTTTTTGTTTGTTTATATATGTGTGAGCCCTGAAAATCTTATTTATATAAATAAGATGATGGAAATCATTTTGTTATAAACAAATGCATTCAGTGCTTCAAACTCCTCTTAAGTTATACACCACAAAATAACATAATGATATATTATAAAAATTTATTTTCTTTGAGCTGTCAGCTGATAACTTGCTTAGATCCTCCTACAGTTTTATTGAAGAAAGAATAGGAAATACCTGGCTTACAAAAAGTTTTGTTATCCAGTGATTTACTTTCTCAGCACCAACACCCAAACATGTACCCCCTTTACCCCAATACATGCACACCCTTGTTTGGTGCACCACAGTAAGATTCAGGTCTGACTTTCTTTTCTAAAGAGAGAGAAGGATAACTGTAAAATAGTAGGTAGGCTAGGAGAACCTGCAGGATACAAACCCACGTCAATCATTTAGAAAAAAAGAAATAAAGTCTTCATGTGCCTCTAGCGCTGCACGGGCTTCAGGTTGAAGATCACTGTCTTAGGAGATGTTGTTGCTGATGCATGTGGGATCTAGGATGGGAATGTCTCCCTCCCCAGTCCACAATCAACTTGCTAAACAAGAGTTTTGTAAGAAAAAAGAAATCCCCTTCTTGTGTCTTGCCATGTTGGCCTTTGCCTTGAAGATGCTTGTGTTAGAAGGGCTCCTATACCTTGAGCTTTCTGTCTCTGTATCATGACCTTCCTTCAGCTCTGCTTCTTAACCTTGGGCCCTCCAGTGGTGGCTATCATCCATAGATAAAAAATACCAGGGATGTCTTTCCTATCTTCATCCTGTTTCACAGGGGCTAAACCCAGAAAAAGATTCCAGTGGAATAATTACCTTTGGTAGAGTTGTTATCTTGGTTTGAACCTACAGAAAGGGAGATGGGAACGGACCCAGAATTCTGGGGTCCTTGACACAATTTTCCCCAACTCTGACCATGAACATTCTTGTAGAGTCTTTCTCTCTCTCTCTCTCTCTCTCTCATACAATGCCCCCTGCCCCACCCCACCCACCCAACACATGCATGTGACAAAGACTGGAGATGTTTTAAACAGCAGGCAATCTATCTGGCAGGAGTGTGAAGAATATATGAATGGGTTAAGACTAAAAGCAGTGAGACCACTTAAGAGACCTTTATGGTATCATGGAAGAGATGCTAATGGCCTGAACTCAGGCAGGAACAGTGGAGATGGAAGGAATGGGTGGACTTGGGAAATGTTAAAGAAAAGGAAAGGACTTATTCAACTTAATTACTGACTGAATGAAGGTGATGAAAGAGAGAGTGGGGTTCAGGATGAGTTCCACTTTTCCAATATGGGTAACTGGATGAATGTTAGTACCATTCACCAATCAAATACAAAGAAAAAATGAATTTGAGAAGATGGGAAGTTCAATTTTTGCATGATTATTTTGAGCTGCTTGCTGGATAGATAAAGTAGGCAGTTGGGTGTAGAGTCCAGGAAAGGAGGCTTAGTTGAACATACAAATTTAGAAATCAGTAGTGTACAGGTGGAAGTTCAAGTCATGAGAGAGGGTTAGATTACCCAGAAAGAGGGTATAGAAAAAGATGAGGAGAGGGCCAAGTGCAGAATCCTCAGAAAAACAAACACTCAAATCTGGGCAAAGAAGAGAAGCTAGCCAAAGAGGTGATAAAAACAGGAGAGAGGTAGAAGGTGAACCTAAAGAGGGAGGGGAGCTTCCAGAAAGACACAAACGGTCCTAGAGTCAAATGTCTAAAAATCTGCATTGGATCTCTCATAGATAGATGTAAACAAAAAAATTTTGCCCAGTCCCATTGCCTCATTAATATCCCCCCCGCATTTCTTTACTTCCTCTAAATGCTAAACTTCTGGAAACAGTTTTCCATTCCTGTCTCTTATTCCTCATCTCCAACTCTCCCCTTAGAATCCAGCAGTATGGCTTCTGCCTTTTCCATTCTACAGATCTTGATCTCTCAAGAATCTTATCAGTGGCCTTTTCTCATCCCAGTCTTTTGGAGATGATGCCAGGAAGCAACAGTAGGGGTGTAGGAAAGTGAGAAAGAAAAAGGAAGAAAACCAATAAATGGTACCCTATCAAGTCAATTACCAGTGTGAGTGACTAAAACTTAATGCTTCTGGGGAACTCTGGGAGTCAGTGTAGAACATGGGCTCAGAGTTATCCTAAGGAGTGTGGGATCCGGGATATTTATACACCAACTTCAGTCAGTCATTGATTAAGGGCTGTTGCATTGTAGTGAGGATGGGGAAGCACTAATTCCCCAGCACTTTCTTGAAGTATTCTTTTTCTTTGATTTCTGTCCTGGTACCCTAACCAAGTCCCTATTCCCTTCTTTGCCCTATCTCCTCAAATAGTTATTTTTCTTTCTTCTACCTCTTAAACAAGAGCAAACTGCAAGGCAGAACTCCAGTCTTCAGTCCTCTGTTCTTTGTTTCTTTACACACTTACTTAATTGTTTCTCTATCCTCATTAACTTAACTCTTGCTTCTATGCAGATTACTCCCAGTGTGTTGAATGTGATTATGTTCAATGACTTAGCTGTTAAGATCAAGATTTATTTAAAGGTCTTCAGAAAAAAAAGGCTTTGGGTATCTTTTATAACTCAACAGACTGAAAAATCTATAAATGTCTGCTGGGAGTCATTCAGGAATTACACTTCCCGCTGATAGTGTGAGAAGCAGACTCAGTATATGACTCAGCTTGCAATCAATCGATGGAGCATTATGCTTCAAGGAAATGGGGAAGTCTCATAGCAATTTAGAATTTGTCACTAAATCTAGTCTGACTCTTTGTCCAGAAAGAAGTGCAGCTCCCTACTGTCAAGGCCTGAGCTCTTGGGATCTTTGCCTATTTCCTAGGCAGAGCCATAATTAACAATGTTTGCTATCAAGAAAAGCAGCATGATGCATGTTCTCAAATCAAGCCAGCACACATGCATGTGTGTGTGTGCGTGTGAGAGAGAGTGAGAGAGAGAGAGAGAGAGAGAGAGAGGTGGAGGCAGTGAATAGTGAAGGGTTGGGTGACAGAGGTGAAGTCTGAGGGAAAAGTAAACAGATGGCTTGCAGGCAGGTCCTTGGCTCTGGCTCTGTCCATCCCACTGGCTGCTCAGGGAGTAGTGGAGAGGGGAGGGAGTTTTAAACTTTTAAACAGGACTTAATCTTCTAAGTCTTAGTCTTCTACTACCATCATTTATACTTTTCCTTTGGCCTCTGTCTTTGACTCATATTTAAGAGTAGAGCAATGAAGGGAGTTCCCTGGTGGCCTAATGGTTAGGATCCTGGGCTTTCACAGCCATGGCCTGAGTTCAGTCCCTGGTCAGGGAACTGAGATCCTACAAGCTGTGCAGCATGGCCAGAAAAAAAAAAGAAAAAAGAAAAAGAGAGAGAGACAAGTAGAGCCCTGAAAATTTGCCTGGAGCACATGGCAGGGGCTTTGTCAAGAAGTCCTAAGAATTCTAATTCCTGACTGATTGATTGATTATTAAAGTATAGTTCATGTGCAGTATTACATAAGTTACAGGTGTACAAAAGAGTGATTCACAATTTTTAAAGATTACACTCCATTTATAGTTATTATAAAATATTGGCTTATATTCCCCATGTTGTACAATATATCCGTGTAGCTTATTTTATACATAATAGTTTGAACCTCTTACTCCCCTGCCCCTATATTGCCCCTCCCCCCTTCCCTCTCCCCACTGGTACCCACTAGTTTGTTCTCTATACCTGTGAGTCTGCTTCTTTTTTTATTCACTAGTTTGCTGTAGTTTTTAGATTCCACACATAAGTGATATCATACACTTGTCTTTCTCTATCTGACTTATTTCACTTAGCATAATTCCCTCCAAGTCCATCCATGTTGCTGCAAATATCAAAATTTCATTCTTGTTTATGGCTAAGTAGTATTCCATTGTATACGTGTGTGTGTGTGTGTGTGTGTGTGTGTGTGTGTGTGTGTGTGTGTGTACGATATCTTCTTTATCCATTCATCTGTTGATGACACTTGGGTTTCTTCCATATATTGGCAATTGTAAATACTGAACACTGGGGTGCATGTATCTTCAAATTAGTGTTTTTGTTTTTTTCAGATATATACCCAGGAGTGGAATTGCTGAGTCATACGGTAGTTCTATTGGTGGGAATGTAAATAGGTGCAGCCACTGTGAAAAACGGTATGAAGGTTTTTCACAGTGGCTGCACCAATTTACATTCCCACAAAGAGTGTAGAATAGTGCTCCCTTTTCTCCACATCCTCGCCAACATTTGTTATTTGTGTTCTTTTTGATGATAGCCATTCTGACAGGTGTGACATCTCATTGTGGGTTTGATTTGCATTTCCCTGATGTTTAGTGATCTTGAGCATCTTTTCATGTGCCTGTTGGCCATCTGCATTTCCTCTTTGGAAAAATGTCTATTCAGTTCTTCTACCTATTTTTAAAATCAGGTTGTTTTTTGATGTTGCATTGTATGAGCTATTTATATATGTTGGATATTAACCCCTACTGGCCATATCAGTTGCAAATAGTTTCTCCCATTCAGTAGGTTGTCTTTGTGTTTTGTTAATGGCTTCCTTTGCTGTGCAAAAGCTTTTAAGTTTAATTAGGTCCCCTTTATTTATTTTTGCTTTTATTTCCTTTGCTTTAGGAGATGGATCCAAAAAATATTGCTATGATTTATGTCAACAAGTGTCCTGCCTATGTTTTCATCTAGGAAACATGGTTTCTGGTCTTACATTTAGGGCTTTAATCCACTTTGAGTTTCTTTTTGTATGTGGTGTTAGTGTTCTAATTTCATTCTTTTACATATGGCTGTCCAGTTTTCCCAGCACCACTTATTAAAGAGACTGTCTTTTATCTATTGTATATTCTTGCCTCCTCTGTCATAGATTAGGTGACCATAAGTGTATGGGTTTATTTCTGGGCTCTCTATTCTGTTCTATTGATCTGTCTCTGTTTTTGTACCAGTACCATACTGTTTCGATTACTGTAGCTTTGTAGTATAGTCTGAAGTCAGGGAGCCTGATTCCTCCAGCTCTGTTTTTCTTTCTCAAGATTGCTTTGGCTATTCGGGGTCTTTCGTGTTTCCATACAAATTTTAAAATTGTTTGTTCTACTTTTGTGAAAAATGTCATTCATATTTTGATAGGGATTACATTGAATCTGTAGATTGCCTTGGGTACTATGGTCATTTTAACAATATTAATCCTTCTAATCCAAGAATACAGTGTGTCTTTCCATCTGTTTGTGTTGTCTTTAATTTTTTATATGTCCTATAAAAAATTTTTTTGTTTTTGTTTATTTTCTTTCTAGAAGCTTGAAGATGTTCTGCTTGTCCCTAGGATTCTGAAATTTCACTAAGATATGCCTTGAAGTGAGCCTGTTTTAGAGAACCATGTGGGGTTATAGACCCTTTCGATCTGCAAACTCTAAGATATTGTCCTGAATTATTTCAAGGATTATTTCCTCCCTTCTGTTTTCTCTGTTCTATCTTTCTGGACTCTTTATTTGGATTTCCTGAGTAGGTGTTCTAATTGTCTTACTTCTTCTGTCCAGTGTTCCATCTTTTTGTCCTTTTGTTTCACATCATGGGAAACTGTCCCTTTCCATCTTTTTACTAACTCTAAAAAACTTTCTACTATCATGTTTTAAATTTTCAAGTCTCCCTTTGTGTTCTCTGAATATTCCTTTTTATAAATATACACTTTTCCTCTTTCAATGATGTAATATCACTCTCTCCGAGAATTTTGTTTATTACAAAAAAAAAAAATTTTTTTTCTCCCAGGTTAGGCTCTGTTTCCTCAAAATTATCTTTGTTTGTTTTGGTCTCTCTGAGGCTTTTCTCAGATGTGTGGTGATTTTTGGCTTCTGCTAATATTTAAAGATAGGGCATAAAAAGCTGATTGGGAGCTCTGAGAGCCTGGGTTGGGGCTTGTCAGTTGTGGATTTCACTGTACAGTGGTCTAGCAGGGCCAGTGGTTAGCGAATCCCTATGTCAGAATTTTGAAGTCTCTCTCTTGAGCTTGTTAGAATACTCAGAGAAGGATCCTCCAGGCTCTTGGAGAGTACATGCCTGGCTGCCATTATTCTGGGAGGTAAGAGGTAGAAGAGAACTAGTGGTTTTAACATTCAGTATGTGAACATTCACATTCTCTTGTTTTCCATGTGGATCTCCCTATCCCCAGTTGGGCCTGATGTCCCCCAGTTCAGAGACCCTCAGATTTTCCTTCTCCAGAGAGCAGTCCTCTTTGCTCTCAAAGAGGAAGCCCTCCAGTCTCCTTCGAGAGTGGGGGTGAGGTCATTTCCTTGCTGTGTGGATTGGGAGGGACATCTGGGGAACTGACAGCTTCTTAAAAGAACCTTCAATTCATCCCTTTTATCTCTATCCCTTACTTCAACCTCACTTCCGGTGGTATCTGGTGCTGCCAATTCATGACCTTTTGGGTTTTGCAGTGTAAATCGGGCTGTTTCTTACCTTCCACCATCACTGACTGTGGATTCCATTTACTAGAGTCTGCTAAGCCAGTTACTGCTTGTTCAAGCGTTTTCTAACCTCCAAAATTCCGTTGTTGTTGTCTCCTTTTCTCTTGGTCCTTGTAGATATATGGCTTTTTAAAAAATCCCTTCCTAGTTGTTTTAGTGAGATTTTTGAGCGAGAGCAGAGGTTACTTCAAACTTTCCAATTGTCGTCCTAATTTAGGTGTCATGGGACCACACCTTGGATGTTCCCCCTAGTTAGGGCCCTCCTCTGGGAAACAGAGGTAGTGGGAGAGAGGACTGGGTCCCTGGAGGAGCTTCAGAAGAAGGGAATCCTATGAATCTAGAATATTCAACCTCTCCCCAGGCCAAAGAGCATGGGGAATTCTTGCGGTTAAGTGCACACAGCCCCCGAGGCTGTGCGGGTGCTCTCTGAGGCTCACTGGAGACTCAGAGGAGGGTCAGGACCCACACAGGAGCTTGTCCTCCACCATCCGATCACCACTTAGTTCACTGTTTACACTCCACCTCTTCCTTAACTCCTTTCAGGCTGAATGAGTGTCTCTTGGCGATCTTTCCAGTTCTAGAAAAGATAAGAACTCTTTACTGGTAACTTCTCATTTGTGAACTGTTAAAAACAAAATCAGGGACTTCCCTGGCAGCACAGTGGCTAAGAATCCGCCTGCCAGTGCAGGGAACACGGGTTAGAGCCCTGGTCTGGGAAAATCCCACATGCCGTGGAGCAACTAAGCCCGTGTGCCACAACAACTGAGCCTGCACTCTATAGAGCCCGCGAGCTGCAACTACTGAGCCCGCGTGCCACAACTACTGAAGCCTGTGTACCTATAGGCCTGCTCCGTAACAAGAGAAGCCACCGCAAGGGGAAGCCCGCGCACCGCAATGAAGAGTAGCCCTCGCTGGGAGCAGCTAGAGAAAGCCCACGCACAGCAACGAAGACCCAACACAGCCCAAAACAAAACAAAATCAATTTCTCTGAACATTTTAGAATGCTGCAGGTGAAAAGAGCTTAGAGAACATCAAGTTTAATTCTGCTATTTAGAGCTGAGGAACTGGTAGGTCCAGAGGGGTTAATTGATTTGCTCAAGGTCACACAGTTACAGAGCAGCAGAGCTAACAATAGAGCTCAGGCCTCCCCACTCAGGCCTCCCCCCCACCCCCCCACCCTGCAGTCAGGAGCCCGTGCCCAACGCCATCTGCCGCGCGAGCAGTCTGCCCATCTGCGCGACCATGTCTCCTTAAAGATCACTAAAGTGGTTCATAAACCACCTCACAGCTGAAGCAGAGTTTGCTCTAATTTTTATCACACTGATTATTACAAATGATATTAAATACCCAGTGTGAGCAATCACATCTCAAGTTCTAAAGTGGAAAAGTCTTTGAGGATTAATGGAGCGAGAAGAGAGAGGTTATTTTGCATATAGAAAATTTGGTGGCAGGCTGGTTATTGTTCTTCACCTGTTTAGAGAGGGTGCAGAGGGGAGAAAAAATGAAATGGCAGAGGCGCAAAGGTAGGAAGCCGGGATGAGCCCCCTCTACCCCTAGTACTTCTGTTGGACCTGGTTCCGGTGAACCCCTACCTCCCAGCAGACCCCCTTCTTTTACTTTGTGGGTATTTTCACAGTCAAATTGAAGCAGAAAGATCCATATATTACATATATTATTAATATAAAAATAAATAATAATAATGAATGTGATAAAAATTAGAGCAAACTCTACTTCGGCTGTTCGGTGGTTTATTAACCACTTTAATGATCTTTAAGGAGGTGTGGACACATAGACTGGCAGCCTGCCCACATGGGCAGGCTCCTGTTCCTTGTAAAGCCCCTAGGGTTCAAACCATGTCCTAGGGCAAGGACAGAAACTGATGAGAGAAGTGGTCCAGGACACCCAGGAGATAGGCAAATTTTGGTGTGTCAAGTGCAGACACTAGGATATTATTTTAAAAGAAATTTCCCAGAACAGGAATCAGGAGTCAGAAATGGCGTGTACTGTGGGGAAGAGCTGCTAAGATTAACTTGATTCTGTTTTGCATTTGTTTTTCAGTGCTTAGTTTAATAAAGTCTTGTGGAGCAGTAAGTCAAATCAGATCTGGTAGACATTGGAGGTGGTAGACATCGCTATCTTTGGTCACCCAACACACATTCGCCTTTTTCCTGGTAATGGTATCTAATGTTTATTCTCAAGATCCATGGGCTTCAGTGGAACTTGATACCCCTCTTCTGCTTTAGGAATGGAATATGTCAGATGGGATGTGGTGTTTAACATAAGCTAACAGGCATCATCTCAATCACCACAATGATTGGATAAGGGAAGTACAAATCCAGCCAGGGTAAGCTCAGGACTTTGGTTCAAAAAGTGGAAGAGGGAAAGTGCTCTTCTTCCTTTTATGTGAACAAGAAAACATGTGGGTCCTGGAGCCTCTGATAGTCATTTTGAAACCACGAGGGGAGAAGTCTGCCAAGAATGGAGCCAACAATGAAGAAGTGGATTTGAGAAACAGAGAGAAACTGAGTCCTAATCCCATCATTTCAGCATTTGCTTAAAGCCTGGCCTAAGACTCTGGACTGTTCAGTTATACGAGCAATTATAACCCTTTATTGCCATTGTCCATTTTACTTAATTTAAAATAATACACAACATGTTCATCTCTTTTGCATTTCCATGTATATGACTTTCTCTCTAGTCAGCCAAAGGTACCTACTAACCATGAGGGTGGGGAGGATTAGGACTCCTAAAAAAGGAGTTTAATGAGGAAAAAAAAGAGTCAAAGTTCATTTTGCTATTTGAGTGCAGAAAGGAGAAGAAAGTGAGAGAGATTGGGAGTAAAGAGGTAGACCCTTGTATTGTGACTTTAACTTTCCAGGCAGAAATTCCAAGGCTATTGAATAGACTGTGGAGGAAGCTGAGAGTAGAAGGGGCTTCTGTTCTACTCCCTGTCTGGAATGTGGGAGGAGGAAGCCCCCCAAGGTGCCTCTGCACCAACACAGGATGACTAAAGCAGAGGAAAAGTGCAGTGTGGCATAGACAAGGAGTCGTCGAGGTGACTCTCCTCATTCTACTCATACTCTTGTGTAGTGTGGAAGTGATCCAGAGGCTCCTGCCTGCACTGTGAGGGATATAGAAAGTAGCTGATGGTGCTAGTTGGTCTGTCACCATGGTGGCAGCAAAGTGACTTCGCAGCCAAAAGACGCTTGCAAATTACTTGGGCTGGGAATCCTCTGGGAGTCACAGCCAGACATCGGGGGATCCATAGTGCCAGTAAAAAGCAACCAGGACCAGAGTTAATCTTCCCTGCTGCATCTCCTTGACTCTCTCTATTGGTGATTCCTCATGTGATTTTTAATTCTTTTTTGTAAGCCCATAGTTTCCTCTGTGAGTACTATGACTTGTGGATGTGCTTGACAGTGTTTATGTATTTGCATTTTTTAAGTTAACTTTTTAAAAATGATGGCAAATATACATAGCATACATTTACCATTTTAACTATTTTAAAGTATACAGTTCTAAAGTGTATTCACATTGTTGTGCAACCATCACTACCATCCATTTCCAGAATTTTTTCATCTTCTCCAACTGAAACTCTGTACCTATTAAACACTAAGTCCCCATCCTCTCTTCCTCAGCCCCCACCCACCCCCAGTCCCAGGTACAACTATTCTACTTTCAGTCTCTATGAATTTGACTACTCTAGGTACCTCATATAAATCATACGACATTAATTATTTTGTTACTGGCTTACTTCTCTTAGCCTAATGTCCTTAGTGTTCATCCATGCTGTATCATATGACAGAATTTCCTTCTCTTTAAAGGCTGAAAAATATTCCATTTTATGTACATTCTATATTTTGTTTATTCATCTGACAACACTTGCGTTGCTTCCACCTTTTGGCTATTGTGAATAAGGCTGCTACAAACATGAGTTTACAAATGTTTGTTCAAGTCCCTGCTTTCACTACATTTAATACCCTGAAGTAGAATTGCTAGATCATATGGTAATTCTATTTTTAGTTTTTTGAGGAATTGCCATACTGTTTTCTGTAGTGAGTATTCCATTTTACATTCCTACCAGGAATGCACAAGTGTTCCAGTTTCTCCACATCCTCACCAACATTTATTATTTTCTGTTTTTGTTTTTGATAATAATCTCCCTAATAGGTGTGAAGTGGTATCTCATTGTGGTTTTGATTAGCATTACCTTAATGGTTAGTGACACTGAACATCTTTTCATGCGCTTATTGGCCATTTTCCTTGGAGAAATGTCTATTCAAGGCTTTTGATAACTTTTTGTTTTTGGCCTCACTGCACAACATGTGGGATCTTAGTTCCCCGACTAGGGTTCGAACTCACGCCCCCTGTAGTGGAAGTGGGGAGTCTTAACCACTGGACTGCCGGGGAAGTCCTTGATAACTTTTTAATCAGTTGCTTTTGTTGTTGTTGTTGCATTGTAGGCATTCTTTATATATTCTGGTTATCAATCCCTTATCAGATACATGATTTGTAAATATTTTCTCCCATTCTATGGGTTGCCTTTTACTCAGTTGATAGTGTCTTTTGACACACAAAAGACACTTAATTTTGATAAAGTCCAACTTAGCTATCTTTTCTCTTTTTGCTTGTTCCTCTGGTGTTACATCCAAAAAATTATTGCCAGATCCAATGTCATGGAGTTTTGCCATATGTTTTCTTCTAAGAGTTTTATAGCTTTATCTCTTACATTTATGTCTTTGATCAATTTTGACTTAATTTTTGTATATGGTGTAAGGGCAGAATCCAACTTCATTCTTTTGCATGTGGATATTCTGTTTTCCCAACATTAAATGTTGAAAAGACTGTCCTTTACCTACTGCATGGTCTTGGCACCCTTGTCAAAAATCATTTGACCATATATGTGTTCGTTTCTGGGCTCTCTGTTCTATTCTTTTGGTCTATGTGGCTGTCTTTGTGCTAATACCACACTATTTTGATTACTGTAGCTTTACAGTAAGTTTTGAAACCAGGAAGTGTGAAACCTCAAACTTGTTCTTTGTTTTCAACATTTTTTGGCTTTAAGATTCTGTATGAGTTTTGGGATGGATTCCATTTCTGCAAAAAACATCATTGGAGGTTTGGCAGGGATTACATTGAATCTGTAGATCACTTTGGGCTGTACTGACATCTTAGTAATTTAAAGTCATACAGTCCATGAACGCAAGGTATCTTTCTGTTTATTTTTGTCTTAATTTCTTTCAGCCAATTTTTTAGTTTTCATTATACAAGTCTTTCATCCCCTTGGTTAAGTTTATTCCTAAGTATTTTATTCGTTTGCATGCTATTGTAAATGGATTTTTTTCTTAATTCCCTTTTAAGAGTGTTCATTGTTAGCGTATAGAAATACAACTGATTTTTGAGCATTGGTTTTGTATCCTCCAATTTTGCTGAATTAATTTATTAACAGTCTTTTATTGAGTACTTAGGGTTTTCTACATATAAACTCATGTCATTTGTAACAGAAATCATTCCTTTCCTATTTCAATGTCATTTATTTCTTTTTCTTGCCTATTTGCTCTGGCTAGAACCTGTAGTACTATGTTGAATAGAAGTGGTGAGAGTGGGCATCCTTGTCTCATTCCTGAGGAAAAGCTTTTAGTCTCTTACCATTGCGTGTAATGTTAACTGTGGGTTTTTCACATATAGCCTTTATTATGGTAAGTTAGTTTCTTCTATTCTTAGTTTGTTGAGTTTTTAAAAATCATGAATGCATTTGCATTTTTAATAACCAGAAAATTTCATTTAAAAATCAAGATTTCTGGGAATTTCCTGGCAGTCCAGTGGTAGGACTCGGCGCTTTCAGTGCTGTGGGCCCAGGTTCGATCCTTGGTCTGGGAACTAAGATCCCACAAGCCAAGGTTTCCCTGGTGGTGCAGTGATTAAGAATCTGCCTGCCGGGCTTCCCTGGTGGCGCAGTGGTTGAGAGTCCTCCTGCCGATGCAGGAGACACGGGTTCGTGCCCCGGTCCGGGAAGATCCCACATGCCGTGGAGCAGCTGGGCCCGTGAGCCATGGCCACTGAGCCCGCACGTCCAGAGCCTGTGCTCCGCAAAGGGAGAGGCCACAACAGTGAGAGGCCCGCGTACCGCAAAAAAAAAAAAAAAAAGAATCTGCCTGCCAATGCAGGGGACATGGGTTTGAGCCCTGGTCCGGGAAAATCCCACATGCTGTGGAGCAACTAAGCCCGTGCGCCACAGCTATTGAGCCTGTGCTCTAGAGTCCGTGAGTCACAACTACTGAGCCTGTGTGCCACAACTACTGAAGCCTGCACTCCTAGAGCCCGTGCTCCACAACAAGAGAAGCCACCGCAATGAAAAGCCTGCACACCGCAACGAAGAGTAGCCCCGACTCGCGGAAACTAGAGAAAGCCTGCACAGCAACAAGGACCCAATGCAGCCAAAAATAAATAAATAAATATATTAAAAAAAAATCTATCCCAGAAAGAATTAAAAAAAAAATTAAGATTTCTATCCCATATTTTAAAAATAGAAGATCTTTCAACACTGGATTCACATTTCTTTATGGTCTCTGAAGCTGAACGAACAGCTACTCTCCTTATACAGCATTCTCTTCAGACATGATCTCCATACAGACTTTTTACTCGTTTTACTTATCTAGAGGGATTTACTTTTGGGCCCCTGTAATCTTAATAGTAAACATTAATTTAGTTCTTGCTGGGTGCCCAACACTGTCCTAAGCCCTTTACATGTATTAGTTAATTTAATCCTCATAACAGCCCTGTATAGTAGGTTATTATTGTCCCCTTTTCTGATGAGGAATCTGAAGCTCAGAACTAGTAATTGGTGAAGTGAGCAAATGTGGTAATAGAGTAGTAAATGATAATGATAATGATTGGGGGAAAATAGATAACTGTGCTTATTGTTGGTGCCCTTTGTTTTGTACACAATTTGAAGACTAAGGCAAGTGCTTGAATTTTGAGACAGCAAGTTGCCTCACTTACTTCAATATTTGTGGTGTGCCAGGTATTTGAGGTTGATAAAAGTCTGAATGTTCCTAAAATGGGGTGTTACTGTGTGCCTCCCTGTGTGGATATACAAACCAATTTTTAGTTGCTTGGCCCAGAGTGCTACAAGAACTGAGTTTTGTGTCTAACTGCAAGAGTGAAGTGGTGGTGGTGCTGATGGGGGAAACACGTATTTTCACAACGGTAATCAGGAACTCTAGTAACTTCTTCAGGCTTTGAGGAATTTGAATCATTTTTTTAGGATCAGAAAACAGGCCTCTTGAATAAAGGCTGTATGTATATGGAAACAAAACAAAATATATTTAAAAAATCTTTTCTGACATCTCTTTCTGTAGGAACAGCAAAATATTTCACTTTATTTTTTAGGTTGAAAGAATTTCAGCTGCCTTGCTCTCCATGTCAACATGATGTCATTTTCAAAAGAAACACTAGTCTAGTATTAAAAAATTGAAAAGCAGTATAAATCTTAACTGAAGTTTCTTTGAGAGCTACCTATAATGGACATGTTCTTTTTTCACCTGCCCATCACTTTTTTTTTTCTTGTGTATCCTTTTGGAGATATTCTGTCTAGACATGTATATTTGTATGTCCCTATACATTTCTATGTTTCTACCTGCCTATTGGTCTGTCTGTTTGTCCATTTCTCACTCTCTAGTCCCCCTCTTTCACACAAACAGCAACTTACATTCCACACTGGTCTTTACTTGTTTTTTTTGTTGTTGTTTGTTTGTGTATTTCCTATCTTAACAGTATATTCTTAGAAATTGTTTCATATTGTTATCACAGTTTGTGACACCCAAATTTGCCCATCACTTTATGGTTTTTTTTCTGATAATAGAACCTTGAGTTTTCTTTGGAGAATGACTCCTCCCCCATTCTTTGTCCCCAGACTAAAGCATACGGTTGGGTATATGATCCAGAATTTGCTAATGAGACGTAATAAGATTTTATTGGAACTACTTGGAAATATGTGCTTTGTTTCTACTGGAATGATTAGCTATAAGGATGATATAGTTTCAACACTGGGGAAAGGTGGGGAGGTGGGGAAAAATCACTACATGAGAATAAACTCTTTGAAGTCCACAGAGAGAGAAGGAGTGACCATATCTTGATGACATTGTTTGCACCCTGGATCCAGCCATACCTGAAGCTATCTATTTATAGATTTTTTTCAGTTAAATCAGTTTGCGTTTTTGACAATTGTCGGAAAAAGTCCTCAATATTATAGCACAAAAGAAGAATTCCACTTATTACACATAACAAAACATCTAAAAATCCTTCTTCCTGTTTCTCAGTGTCTCTCAGTATCATTCAGAATGGCAGTTGTGCTAAATTCCTAGTCTCAAACCTCTCAAACTCAGATCACTCTACATCTTCATTTTTCTCACTCCCATCCTCAAAACTTTTCTGGCTCTCTTCCTCCCCCACTTCCTCCAAGAGAAACATAAAATCTAGCTGAGCTTTGTGGATGAGTCTAGCCTTCTGAGGCTCCTTTTGCTTCTGTTCCTCTACTCCTTACCTAGATCAGCACAGTTAATGCCCAGGTTGCTTTCTGAACAACAAAGGATCCTTCCTCTTCAAAATGAAGAAAGGCCAAAGATACTTGCTAATTTTCTGTTCTGGTCTCATTTGTATTCAGTACAAAAAGGGGAGATATTAATTCTGTTTGCAAGCAGCTACTCCTGGGGTTACCTTTGGGTAAGTCTTGCCAAGATAATGCCTCGGTGTTTTGTTTTGTTTTTGTCTGTGTGCTTTTTGAAGGGGTGGGATGGGGAAAGAATTAAACTAGTTAAACCAGTTTGATCATTTTTACAAGTCAGAGAGATGGTCAGGCCTTGGATTCAGACCCAGCTGACATGGAGTGCTAGGGGTAATCGTTACTCACTCTATTGCCTTTTATTTCCTCCCTCTTTGGGAACATTCTTTGGGTTTTCTACTGAAACAGCCGGAGACTCTCATCAACAACTGCATCACTCAGCAGCTCCTTCATAAACACATTTTTCAGACACTGTGCCCAAGACTCTTTTAAGTGTCCTAAGGATATCAACTCATTCAAAAGCAGCCCAGCTGCAGTTGGGAGAGCACCAGCACTTGCTCCATAAAGATCTAGATTGTCTCTTCCCATCAAGAGGCACCCAAAAGTTCTATTGTGCTGGACACTTAGATAACCCCCAGCCCTTTTGCGGAACACATTGATTCTGAGTAGTCTGAATCCCATTCTTGGGTCTATTCAAACTGTCTTTGATACCCTCAGACTGCAGGACTTGGTGGGGAGATCACCTAGCATGATGGCTGCCTGGAGCCTGGCAAGATGACTCTGGGAGACATCTCACCTTTTAAAAGTCCCTTCTTTCTTTCTTTCTTCCTTCCTTCCAACATTTATTTATTTATTTATTTGGCTCCACCAGGTCTTGGTTGTGGCATGTGGAATCTTCGTAGCAGCATGCAGGATCTTTAGTTGGGGCATGCGGGATCTTTAGGTGCAGCATGCAGGGTATTTTAATTGTGCCATGCAGGCTCTTAGTTACAGCATGCAGGATCTAGTTCCCTGACCAGGGCACCCTGCACTGGGAGCATGGAGTCTTAACCACTGGACCACCAGGGAAGTCCCAAAAGTCTCATCTTTCTTTGACACATTTTTTTTTCTTATGAATCTTCCCAACCGCAGTGAAGTATTATAGTGTCCTGGAATGGTAGGAAAAAGGTGGTAGGATAAAGATGGCATGGCACATCCAGGGGATAGTTGAGAATTTAAGGAAGAGACTATTTAAAAAGGTGTGGACAGGTTTAAAGGAAACATCTGGGAGCGAGGCCTGCAGGGGCAAGGGCAGCAAGTGGTAAACAGGACTAAGAATGAACTGTAGGAGAGGGCCACAGGATTGGAGTAATGGCGTTCAGATAAAGAATGCAGCCACTGCTAATAGAATGGCCCTCTGAGAATGTAGGGGAGAGGTCCTGAATAACATCCTGCCCTGTGATCAACATTCTGCCCTGTGGTGGACCTCCTGCACATGCCTCCCATTGGCCAAAACCAGACAAAAGCCAGAGGACAGTTGATGTCGTCCATAAAAGTCAGTCCTGAGTCACAGAACAGGGTGGTGAGTGGATCTGGAAGGACAGAGGAAAACCCAGCAGTCATTTCCTATCTTTTCCTACAGCTAGCACCTTGGTTCAGGCCTCACCCTTTCTTGCCTGGCCTATGCTGATGGCCTTCCTGCCTGTCCTCGTGTCCCTGTTTCCAAGAAGCTGTATTCATTCAGCACGGGATTGGGGTATATAGACCTCCGTCCAGGAACCAGATCTGCAGCGTCAAGACCCTTGCCCCAGAGACCTCATCGGTAAAACAACAGGTGGAGCCGGGGGATGCCCGAAGACCTTCCCGGACCATGATTTACTGATGCTAGACATATTTTAAATATCAAGGAATCGACTTGCGACTTTTAAACGCAAAGGGACAGGTGGAAATGGATTGAGGCTGCCTCCCTGCCCCCTTCCAGAAAACCATGTCACTCCGGCAGACCGGCGATTGCTTCAAAACCATGTCACTCCGGCAGACCGGGTCTCTCGAAGGGCATAGGCTAAAGCGATCCCGGAAGGCACTTTCGCGGCGCCTGGGCCCTCCCACCGCGCGAGTAAGGGGCACAAATCCCCGGCGCTCCCCTTTGGTCTTCCACTTGGGCACCTGCCGGTGGGAAGCGAGGGGGAGCAGCGGAGAGCGCAGGCGCAGGGTTCGTGCCTGCGGGGCCGCTCTCCCTGCCCAGCCAGGCGGCCTGAGCCGCCCCTGCCGCGGTTTTCCTGGCGAAGCGCGCGGTGGCCTCAGTGGGCTCAGAGGCTGGACTAGGCGCGCGGCAGCGGGCAGCCCCGCCGGAGCACCGGGCGCTCCTTCCTCGCCGCGACGCACAGGTAACCGGGCCCCGGCAGCCGGTCGGCAGCAGTGGACTGGGACCTTGACCCTGCCTGCCGGGCCGCCCCACCCGTAAGGAGTGGGAGCGTACCCCGAACCCCACACGCTCGCTTTTAGCCGAGGCACTTAAGAAGCCGACTCCCTCTTTTGGGGTTAGGCCGGGCCCTGGGCGAAGCGCCCCGCCCCCTTTACAAGCCTTTGCGGAGGCTCTGCTCGACGCCTGAACGGCTGCGGGCCGCCACTTCCCGGCACTGCTCTCTTGGAAAACCTGGACGCCGGTTCGGTAGGGTCAGTATCAGCTGTGCGCCCCCGTTTCCTGCCACTGTCGCATGTATGGGTCCTTCCCCAGCCTCTCTGATAAAGGCCAGGAGCTACTGCTTTCCTTTCGCCCAGGAACCCACCCAAACATGGGAGAGTCCCTATGGCGCCATGGGATCAATTTCAAATACAAACTTTTAAGAATGCTGGATGGTTTTAGAAATAGGGCCGAGAATGAGTATTTGCCTTTCTTCTGTTGTCTGTCTCTGCCTCTTGGACGCCAGTCTATGTGGGTTGAGATTTTCGCGGAGATTAAACGGTTTGGAGAAATCTTTCCCCAACGAAAGGCGAGGGCAAGGAGGAAGGGCCAGGCCGCGGCCGAATGTAGCGGGTGGAGGCTCAGAGCAAGTCCGCTCAGCCTTCCCCACCTCCGGGGAGGAAAACAGGACCCTCCCTGACCCGGCTCCGGGCTGTAGAATTTCTACGCCTCGTGCGCCCGTTTGGCCTCTTTAGAGAGAAGAGGATGGCAGGGTGGCGCGGGCCAGCAGGAAGGGCGAGTGGGAGCGCTGCGCGGACCCGCATCTCCGGCCAGGCTTTTGCCGGGCTTGGCGAGGAGCGGGATGGAAAGCTGGCGTCTCAGTGACGATTGAGGGCCCGGAGATAGTGACGCACTAGGCGAAGAGGGCTGGGGGCGCCTGGGGAAGGGGCGGTCTCCGCCAGCTTTACGGCTCGAAAGGACTCGATTGGGGTTGCCCGTGTCCGTGGTGCTGAAGTGCTTCAAGCTCCTTCGTCGGCTTACTTCCCGGGCGGCGGCCTGCCTTGCGGTTCTACTCCGCACCTTTGAGTAGCCGCTCTCCAAGGCAGGTGGCCAGAGTGGCGCCGGCTCCCGGGCTCGACACTGAAAGCCTTTGCGGATGGATTGATGCTGGTTTCCTGCAGATAACATGAAGGCAAATGTGGCTCGCCCGGGGGTGCAGATAAAGCATATGCATAACAGGTTTGATTTACCTACATGGGAGGACATAGGGTGAGCATAAACATGAACTCTCACGTATGCATATGCATAGCATATGTAGGATGCATGTATATGCATATGCACACAAACATTACACACATGTAAATACACTCATTGGTTTTCAGTGCCATCACACACTACAAGTCACACATTTTCCCCAGAGCTTCTTGTGTAATCCATCTTCATTTTTTGACACGTTTCTGAACTCCGCAGAACCATTAACTTCCATGGTTATCTGTTCCCAAGTCACAGAACCTTGGGAACAGGTGAATTAAAGTGTCTGGTATTTTGCTGAGCAACGAAATATTTACACATATTTTAATTCCAGAACAAAGATAGTCTAGAAAGATGTAAAATTGATATTGATACAAAAAAGATGTTGCTAAAGGAAGTTTAAACAAAAAGAATTAATGAAAAATTTAATACAGAACAATAGCTAGCTAACGATCTTATGGAAAGTTATAATCTGAAGAAAATATGACTAAGATGTATCATAATGCTGACAATTTCAAATATACTGGTGGGATATGGTTTGTGAACTCTGTAAAGATTACATATATACTTTTCAAAACATTGAATATCTGTGGTTTTTCTCTCATAAAATGTATGCTCACTGTAAGAAATTTAGGTGACAGAGAAATACATAAAACCAGAGAAAACCATTGTAAATAGATTTTTAAAAAATTGAAGCATAGTTGATTTACCATATTGTGTTAGTTTCAGGAGTGCAGCAGAGTGATTCAGTTATACATATATGCATTATATTCTTTTTTCTGATTCTTTTCCATTATAGTTTATTACAAGATATTGAATATAGTTCCCTGTGCTCTACAGTAAATCCTTGTTATTTATCTATTTTATATATGGTAGTGTGCATATGGTAGTGTGCATTAATCCCATACTCCAATTTATCTCCCCCTTCCCCTTTGGTAACCATAAGTTTGTTTTCTAGGTCTGTGCATCTGTTTTGTAATTAAGTTCATTTGTATTATTTTTTTAGATTGCACATGTAAATGATATCATATAATATTTGTCTTTGTCTGACTTCACTTAGTATGATAATCTCTAGGTCCATCCATATTGCTACACATTACATTGTTTCATTCTTTTTTATGGCTGAGTAATATTCCCTTGTGTATCTATCTATCTATATCTATACCTATATCTCTATATCTCACATCTTCTTTATCCATTCATTTGTTGATGGACAGTTTGGTTGCTTCAATGTCTTGCCTATTGTAAATAGTGCCTCTATGAACACTGGGGTGCATGTATCTTTTTGAATTAGAGCTTTCATTTTTTCTGGATATATGCCCAGGAGTGGGATTGCTGGATCATATGGTAACTCTATTTTTAGTTTTTTATGGAACTTCCATACTTTAACAGATTTTCTCTTAGATGAACACACATGCATTTTAAATGGACCAACCTTCTGTTGGTTGCATTTTCACTATGTAATTTATCATTAATGTCTTTCAAACCAATACATATAAAACTAGGTCATCATCATTAAGTGGTGTATAATATTGCACTATGTGGGCAGAACATAATTTGTTTAAGCAATCTTATAATAATGAACATTTATTTATTTCCAATTTTTGCTGTTATTAGACAGTTCTGCAAATAATATCTTTGAACAAACATTTGTGCACTTATTTATTTTCTTAGAAAAAAAATCCTAGAAGTGAAATTGATCATTCAATGGATATGTACATTTTATGTTTTGATACATTGATTTGTTTATTTATTTGTTCAATTATTTCCTGTCTCCTCCCTTGTGTGCTTTATTCTTTACTATGTTCTCAGTATCTACACAGTGTGAAATATATGTGTATTCAAGACATATTTGTTGGAAGAACACTATTTCTAGATTGTTCTACAGAAAAGATGTACCAATATATACCAACATAAACACTGAATTAGAATGTCAGTATCCCCACACTATCACCAAAATCAGGGTTTTCTTCCAATTGGATAGGCAGTAAAGAGCATCTTTTTATATATTTATTGGTCATACTTATTTTTGTTTTGTGAGTTTCCAGCTCATATCCTTATTTTTCTATTTTTCTTATATTCTTTTTCTTATATGTAAAAACTCTTTGTATACTGAAGACTCTGTTACATGTTGCAATTTTTTCTTGATTTTTTTATTTTTAAACTTTATGATATTTTCTGCTGTATGGAAAATTTCAGTTTTTATGTAGTCAAATATATCTTGCCCCTTCCCTTTTATAAAAAAATTAAAAAAAATCATTTTATTGGCTGCACCATGAGGCTTGCATTATCTTAGTTCCCTGACCTGGGATCAAACCCGTGCCCGCTGCAGTGGAAACGTGGAGTCCTAACCACTGGACTGCCAGAGAACTCCCAGATTCCTTTAATTTAGTTAGAGTCAAGAGATAGAAGATAGAGTTAGGTTGCAGCATTGTGGCAACCAAAGCTCTGCACCACAACTAATTAGACCCAGAATTAGAGGTCTCTGGTTAAAAGGGTGACTTTCTTCAAAGGGGACCAGCTATGCCATTCTCCTAGCATTTGTTGAGTCTGGCAATGCCCTAGGGCCTGGGGATTCCAAGAAGAAGATAAGGACACAATCTCTGTTCTTGGAGCAGGAACACTTTATCAGGGGTTTGTGTTACATACACAATTCACATTGATACCTTGTGTCAAGGACTGTAACAGAGTCCTGTAGAAACTGTTCTTGAGTCCAGAGGAGGAACAGATTGTTTAGTGAGAGCCTTCTCCAAGTAGTTCTCCTGGAAGTTTGTGGGGATGTGGGTGGGAATTTGCCAGATATTGCTTTGTTGGGTAGTAAGTAGTTGATGGCCTCAAGTTGGAGTGGAAGCTGACAGTCTGGATTTGAAGGCTGACTGCCATAGTAAGCTCCTTGTAAGCTTGGGCAAGTTACTGAAGCTTGCTGATCTTCACTTAATTTTTTTTCTTTTTAAAGAGGGACTGATATTAGTGCCTGCCTTGTTGGAGTTGTTGTGGGATTAAGTAAAATAATACACACTGAGCCCTTGGTATAAGCCTGGTGCATAGTAGTCTAGTCTATTTATATTCTTGCCTTTCTATAAAGTTGCATGTAAATCACTCTGGACAAGTGATTATTGATCCCATTGTCAGAGCTCTTAAGGGTAAAACTATGAACCGTTTGTGTCTTCTGAATCTGTGAATAATTCTCCTAATCTGGAAATTTCTCTCTTAATGTTGCTTAAATCCCAAGCTGCTGCTTTTTACTGATTCTCATGCTAGTCTGAAATTGTCTAGTCTGAAATTGTCATTACTTTTGCTTTGTTCTCTAGTACTCTGATGTTAAAGCAAATACATTTTTTTTTTTTTTTTGCGGTATGCGGGCCTCTCACTGTCGTGGCCTCTCCCGTTGCGGAGCACAGGCTCCGGACACGCAGGCTCAGCGGCCATGGCTCACGGGCCCAGCCGCTCCGCAGCATGTGGGATCCTCCCGGACCGGGGCACGAACCCGTGTCCCCTGCATCGGCAGGCGGACTCCCAACCACTGCGCCACCAGGGAAGCCCGCAAATACATATTTAATTGTATAACTTCCTTTAATGTGCATAGCACTTGTTGTGTCTGTTTTGTGGTACTTGTTAGCATATTTCTTTTCTCCAAAATGAACATGTAAGTTCTTTAAGAGAAAGCGTATGTTTTCTAGATTTTTTAAAAAGTTATCTTTTATTACCATTGTCTGTTTTTAAAAAAATTTAAAAATTAATTATTTTTGGCTGCATTGGGTCTTCATTGCTGCACATGGGCTTTCTCTAGTTGCGGTGATCAGGGGCTACTTTTCACTGCAGTGTGCGGGCTCCTCATTGTGGTGGCTTCTCTTGTTGCGGAGCACGGGCTTCAGTAGTTGTGGCTCACAGTCTCTAGAGCACAGGCTCAGTAGTTGTGGCGCAGAGGGCTTAGCTGCTCCACGGCATGTGGGATCTTCCCAGAACCAGGGCTGGAACCCGTGTCCCTTGCATTGGCAGGCGGATTCTTAACCACTGCGCCACCAGGGTAGTCCCTGTTTTCTTAATTTTATCTCTCATACTATCTTAGCACAGTGCCTTCCACATCATAGGCACCTAGTAAATATTGACCAAATGAAGGAATAAACATAAATGCATGAGGCTGTCAGAATAGCTGGTGTGATCTCAGGCTGCCCTCATAGAAACAGGATCTCCTGACTAGGAGAGATCATAGAAACCGGTATATGTTCAGAGAAGAATGGTTAAGGTGGTAAGATGAAAACCACGATTATACGTGGAATAATTGAGAAAGAGAAGATTTTCAGTTTGTAGAAGAGAAAACTCATGATAGGAGACCTGGGACGGGGAGGGTAGGAAATAGTAGTTCCTGATACTGAAATGTCATGTGAAAGAGGGAATTAATTAGTGATCCCAGAGCAAATATGTAGGAACAGACACTGGAGATTACATATAGAGAGATTTTTGACTCAATGTTAAAAAAGAATTTTCTAACAATCAGAATGACTCCCAGGTGGCTGCCTTGAGAAGGAATAAGTTTTCTGTGACTGTAAGTTCAAATGGAAACTGTACTATTTGTTGGGGTTGCTGTAGAGGCTAGAGTTAGTTTCAAAGAAATTGGAGTAGATGAACTCCACAGCCTTTTTCAACTCTCATGGTCTTTAATTCTATGCATATTATTATAATTTGTATATAGTTACCCTATAGTAAATATATACATGTTAATGTATATACTGTATTTGGATAAAGAAATATATATATATGTATGTACTTATCATATAATCTCATTATTATCATATTGCCTAAATTAATGAAGGATGAAAATTTCAAAAACTTGATCCTGATTATTTAAAACATACTACTAACATCCTTTTTTCTTGAGGACAACAGTTTATAAAATATTGTTCTACATGAACACTGTGTGCTTAAACTACAGTAAACAAGTTTAATAATGTTGTTAGCATCTCAAATGTAAATAAATATTTTTTTCAATTTCTAAATTGAATCTAAAAAGAGAAAACAAGTAAGTGAACCAGAGTCAGCTTGTCCTGATTCAGATGAGTTGTGATGTAAAGTTCAGGATTTCATTACCACTATCACCATCATCGCTAACATTTATTTAGCATTTACTGTATACCTAGCTCTGCTTTAAGCACCTCACACATATTAACTCATGTACTTCTCCCAAAAAATCTAGGTAGATTCTGTTATCCCCAGTATATTTTTTCATATTTTATTTAGAAATAATTTCAAACTTACAGAAAACTTGCATGCATAGTCCAATGAACTCTTGGGGTGAAGGGTAATTCTTATATATACTTCATCCCAAGCTCTCCAATTATAAACATTTTACGATGCTTGCTTTGTCATTCATTCATATACTTTCTCTTTTTTTCTGAACCAGTTGATAATAAGCTGCAGATGTGATGCCTAATTACCCCTAAGTACTTAAGTAGGAAGACTACACTTAAGTAGTTTTCCTTAAAGACAAGACACCCTCCTGCATAACCACAGAATTATCACCAAAATGAGGAACTTAAGACTGATATAATTCTGCCATTGAATCCACAAACCTCATTCAATATATGCCATTTCCCCCAATAATTTCCTCTTCAGAAAAATGTTTTTTATTTCTCGTCTGGAGTTAAATCCAGGGTTATGAATTGCATTTAGTTGTCCTGTTTCTTTAATCTTTAATTTGTGACAGTTCCTCATTTCTTCCTTGTCTTTAGTGACCTTGACATTTTTGAAAGTTCAGGCCATTAATTTTGTAGAATGTTCCTCATTTAGGTTTGTCTGATGCACGTTATGCATTTTTGGCATAGTTACACATTTTTGTCAGGAAAATGATAGAAGCAATACTGTGTTTTTTTCAGTGGATCTTATTAAGGGATACAATATTGATTTGTCTTTTTGCTGGTGATGTTAACTTTGATGACTTGGTTAAGGTGATAACTTCTCCACTGTAAAGTTGTTATTTTTCCCTTTGTAATTATAAGCATTTTGTGGGGAGACACTTTGAGACTATGTAAACATCCTATTCTTCAACAAACTTTTGGTCACTTATTTTATGATGGTTCTTGCTCAAATAAATTATTACTATGATGATTGCCAAATGGCAATTTTTCCAATTCCAACATTCATTTGACCTTTACTAGTTGGTATTCTGTTGTAAGGGAGAGTTTTCTCTTCCTTTATTTATTTATTTGTTTGTTTATTCATTTATTTACATTAGTTTGGACTTGTGGATTTCTATTCTATTAGGTGGATTATAACCAATTACTATGATTAATGATTATTGACTTTGATGCTGAAATTGTTACAGATTTGGCCATTCGAATCCCATTCAAGCTGCTTCTTGTGTTGTTTTGACATCTCTATTATCAGAGTACTTTCTAGTGTAAGATGTTCCAGGCTCATCTTGTACTTTTCCTGCCCCAACCATTTCAGTCATTTCAAAAGCTATTTTTCCAAAGAGCCCAGCTTCCTTTTAGTAGAGAATGCAAGATCTGGGTGCTAGGTGTGGTCATTGCTACTGGAGTATTGTTACTTTAGGGCCATCTTAGCAGACAGAACTGGGAAACTCTTAAGCACATCTATATTTATTTCTATATCTATTCATCTATTTATATTAAAATGTGTTTATTCTAATATCTTCAACTGCACTCCAACACCACAGTGCTCATTCTAGTCTTCACCCTTTTTCTGTTTGTATCTTCCTTCTCTGATGGTAAGAAATCTGGTTCCCATTATCTTCAGGGTATTGAACTATTTCCTCATTCTCCCTTTATATAACCAATATCCTGACCTCGTGGGCCATCCCCTTGGCCCCAATTTCCTCCTCAGACCCAGTCTTGCTGCCTCCACCAGCCTCCTCACAGCCTTAAGTTACACAGCTAGAAAGTGGTGGAGCTGGGGGGGGGGGAATGCAAAGTTGCTAATTACTTGACTGAGAGCCCTTTATTGGGACTTCAAGCCCAGGGGTATCTATTGTGAAACTGCTCCTGTGAAGATGCTCAAGGAAAGGGGGCCCTTGGGCTAATGGGATGAAGATTTAACCAGGCAGATTGGCAGCCCTCAGGACTGTGCCTTCCATGAGAAACTTGGAGAGTGAAGGATGGAAGCTGCCAAATGATGCTACCTGCCAAGAACGACAGTGAGGGGATTCTCCAAAATTGGTGCAGTTCAGTAATCAGCCAGCACCTCCACTGCAACAAATCTCCACTATGTTTTTACTATATTGAGAGCACATTCCGTTAGGACAGAAACATATCACTGTGCTATTATTTTTAAAGAGGAAATATTGCTTTTATTAGCAGCTCCTTAAATTGAAATTCTAGGAGATGGATGATGGTGTCCGCTGTTTTAGTGCTGACTCCATTTCCTGGTCCAGAAGATCAGAAATCTGTTCATGTTTTAGAAAACAGCATGAGGTCCATCTGTTCAGGTCAGATTTTTCCACATTAACACAGAGATTTATAGAGTGGTAACTTATGTAAGAAAAACCAATGATGATTATATTCTTTGCTGTCATTTAGGATCCATACTATTTTTTTTTGTTAGCCCTGAAAATATAATAAAGCACGCACACATGCGCAATGAATTAATTCTTTCAAATACTATGTATAATAAAGGCATCCTCCTTAGTTTATGTAGTATTTCACCTCTGTTTTGGTTTGGGTTCTACACACCATCCATCCAGTTTCTCTCTGTAATATGGTCTGTTTATCCACAATTTTCTTTGCAACAGAAGGCACAGAAATATAAGAGCTACATTTGGCTTCCTGGGTGACATTTTGTCTAACTGAAATACCGAGTAATGACTTTTTTTCCTCTAATGAAAATAGCTTGATTTTTTTCCTGGATTTTAAAGTAAATGCATGCTTATGTGGAAAATTAACCTAAAAAGTAAAAAGAAGAAAGTGCTGAATAATTGAAATTTCACCATCTGTAAGTATAGATATAAATTGTTTTATATAAAGTCATACCATGAATACTCTTTTATACCCTTCTTTTTCTTAGCAATGTGACATGAAGGTTTTTTAATGTCTATATATACATATATAGTATCTTTTGTGATGACTGCATAATATTGCATTGATGTTTTTATTTAACAGGTCCCTCATTAAAGGACAATTAGGTTATTTCCAGTTTTTCATTGTGTAAAGAAAGCCATGATGAATATCATTACTTGCCATCTTTATGTACTTTACTAGTGATCTCCTTAGGATATATTCCTGGAAATGGCATTGCTGGGTCAAAGAGTTCACACATTTTAAATTTTGGTACATGTTGCTGGTAAAATTAACTCCTGATGGGATGGATTATACTGTGCTTTTCCTTCCTATACAATGTCCCTGCCAGTGATGGGACTTTATAAAGTCTCTTTTCAGCTTTGCAGTAGCATTATATATTTGTGTGTGTTCTCTAAATAGCATTAAAGGAGTGGAACGACTTTAATAAATGTAGGTATGCCACTTAAGCAACCAGATGTTGTCAAGTTTCATTCAAAATCTGACTTACAGTTTGAAACAAGTTGCCATCTGTTCACCATTTTTCAATTGCTTTACGTTATTTGAGTTTAATAAAATTTGAGATGTGAGTGGTGTCTACAGTGTGAAGAATCAGTTATGATCAAATGAAACCAAATGTGTACAATTTTGAACTGATTCATTTGGCATTTTCATAAATCTTGGCCTCGAGAAAATTCAGGCTTGGCTTTTTCATGGATAAACAGCAGCCAGAACAGGGCGAATGTGAGCAGGTGGTATATGTAGTATTTGAGGGATTTGAGAGTAGGCTGTTGATCCTGGGTGTTCCTTTTTTGTTCAGGGACTGGTGTAAGACCTGGGGGGTTGGCAGCCTTCTTTGAACTCAGCTGGGCTATTTGATCCTCTCTAGTGAGAATTAGGTAAAGAATAAACAACCAATAAGTACAACTTTAACAAGATATCAGAACAGCGCTGTAATCTGTTTTATATTTAATTAGCATCTAACCTAATTGGTGATTTAACCACTTAGATACATACAGAAAAGATCATGGAAACAGAAAAGGATCATTTTATTCCTTCCCCTCCCCCTTCTAGCGATGACTTCCTGCCACTCTTGACAGATTCACCCAGCACAGCTGAATTTAAAGATGCTGATTCACTGTAAACTAATTCTGCTTTTTTTAAAAAAAAAAAAGACAGTAGGGGGCTTCCCTGGTGGCGCAGTGGTTGAGAGTCCACCTGCCAATGCAGGGGTCGCGGGCTCGTGGCCCGGTCCAGGAGGATCCCACGTGCCGCGGAGCGGCTGGGCCCGTGAGCCATGGCCGCTGAGCCTGCGCGTCCGGAGCCTGTGCTCCGCAACGGGAGAGGCCACAGCAGTGAGAGGCCTGCGTACTGCAAAAAGAAAAAAAAAAAAAAAAAAAGACAGTAGGAAAGTAAGTGGTAGATGATAAATATATATTCAATGAGAATGGCATATTTTATGCAAATTGATAAGTCCACTGCTTCAGAGATGAGAAAGGCTCTTTCCTGGAGGGGGAAGTGTCGATTATAATCGGTGAAAGACTCTTGCATTTCAGCAAGTTCTTAGCTGCCAGCCAACACATTCATCACAGTGTGCCAGAATGGATTTTAAAACGGTACAACATAAATTGCTCTTTTCCAAATCAGGCATCATCACCCTCACACAAGCCAAGTCAACCCGCTGAAAACTGCCACATAAGGCTTTTTTTCAATCTCAGTTAACCTTTTCCTTTCCTGGTATGCACGGTTCATTAGAGTCTACTAAAGTCATTAGCCACGATTGAGTACAGAGGAGACGGGCTTCTCCAGTTTTGCCTACACAGCAACTAGCATGCCCAGAACTTCCAAGGTGATGGTAACATAGAATATTTAGGCCAGCTCTAACCAGAATGAGAACTCTCATCCCTAGCCCCCTTTCCCACCTTCTGCTCCTACAAATTTAATGATTTCTTTTTTCTCATTCTTTGTCCTTCCCAGAGCCAGCTGTTGACTCCTAGCAGCTCCTGCACAGCTGATAGTCCCTGGCTATCCCTTTCCTAACCTCCTGCCCTAGAACTGTCAGCTGAGTCTCCAGCTCAAACTTGCGCTAGGCCTCCTGTTTGGTGCATCTCTCCACTACTCCTTCCTGCCTCTCCCCGACCCCATACCCATCCCATCCGATCTCTCTCCTTACCTCACCTCATCTCCAAGTCATTTAGCTGTAATTCTCTCCTCTCCTATAACCCAGACTGACACAGCCCAGCAACATCCTGAGGCCTTGCTCTCATTCTCCCATAGCCCAGCATAGCGCAATTCTTCTTAGCTCCCTTAGACCACATTCTACCTTGTTCCTCCCGGCCTGGCCTACTCTGGAATCCAGGATCTATTGCCCTTCTTAGTTCAGCTAAGCAGCCTTCATCCCCAGCTCAGCCAGCCACGACCCCAACTTCAGCCTATCTCAGCTCCATCTAAGGAGCCTTGACCCACATCCACTTGGGCAGCTTCTGCTATTCAGCCCAGAATAAGGATTCTTTCTCACCTAAGTATCCCTCTTCTAAGCAATGTTAGCTAGCATGCTGAGGAGTTTATCATTCAGCCTAGTGTGCCCCGAACCTCTTCTCACCTGGAGTGAGTGAGCTGTCATACCGTTCCGGTGCTGTTGTGCATCTGTTAGCACAGGGAGTGATCCTCACACAGGATGTCACCACAGACCTGTCACCAGCAAAATAGAGCAATGATGATGGATTTAGAGTGGTTCATCCACATTCCTCCCCTGTTTCTTCTAAGTAAGAAGGTGAATTTGAGGGCTTCCCTGGTGGCACAGTGGTTGAGAGTCCGCCTGCCGATGCAGGGGACACGGGTTCGTGCCCCGGTCCGGGAAGATCCCACATGCCACGGAGCGGCTGGGCCCGTGAGCCATGGCCGCTGAGCCTGTGCGTCTGGAGCCTGTGCTCCGCAGCGGGAGAGGCCACAACAGTGAGAGGCCCACGTATCGCAAAAAAAACCCCAAAAAACAAACAAAAAAAAAAGAAGGTGAATTTGAGAGACGGTTGGCAGGGTCAGGAGATGCAGTTATTGACTATGGAGACAAAAGCTAGCTGTTGCTACAGTAATACAAAAGTGAGCCCTAGTGAAGAGCTGGACTATCAGGGTCAGAGCACCAAAATCAAATTCCACGATGCAAGAAGCTAGCTATCCCTCAGACTCCCAGAGTAAATTATTTTTTCTCAAGAGCAAGAAGTGCATGGATAGAGTGAAGGATTACATATCCTACTAATTTTTAGGCCAAATGTCAGTTTATTACTGGCCAACAATGTGAATATAAAGATCAGAATTCATCCCCAAGGACCCCCAATGTAACATTTTGGGGATAAACACCTAAGAGCAGCTACCATCAGTTATATTCACAAATTATGTGTGAAAAAACCCAGTTTATAGCCAACTTAAAGTCCAGTCTAAGATTGTATCATTTTTACTCTGAAAAATTTAAAATGTGGAAAGTAATCACTTCTGGATAGTGTAAATGAAAATACTAAGTAATTAAGCAATCATTTCAACACAGGATTAATAAAATATAATATTTCTGTCAAATATTCAGATGACTACTTTGAAGTATTTTGAAGTAAAGACGTTGTCCTTATTTCATGAAGTAACTTCTAATATATTAACATTCATTGCTCTTAAGTGAATTCGAAGTATAACTTATTTTAGCCACCGAAACATTTTGAAAATGGAAAAAAAAAAAAGGTAAAACCAAGACTTTTTTTGGTCTTTTAAATTCCAAATGCTCAATGCCAACCTTTCAGTGAATACCCTTACTCCCTCTGTTCATTCAGTCTGATTTCATTGCCATTTCCTTATTTCTTTCTTGGTGGGTGGTTCAGGATCTCTTTCACAAGACAAGGAGGCATGAGGAATGGGGTTGAAGGGCTTTCCTATTTTTAGATTGAAAATTCTTCAATAATGTAGCTCAGATGAAAGTTGTCTCAATCCAAGAAGTTTGCAGGGATGCTGACCCCTCTCCCAGATATATCTTGGCTGGGCTGCTGTGACAATCCTGGGCCAGCATGGGGCCAGCATAGAGTCCAGTGGCAGGCCAAACCAGGAGAAGGCTTCCTCAGGGTTCTGGAACCAGTATCTCTAGCACAGAGACTCAGAATTGCAGCCAAGCAGCAAAGATAACAGTGTGAGGACAATCTCAGAGGTGAAACCAGGACAGAAATGGGAGAATGAACAGCAGAGCTTGTGATAACTGATAGCAGGATGGGACAGAGTTCAAGGAGCAGTTGTAGAATGCAGTTCAGGAATGAGTCTTTATTTTTGTTCAATATTTGTTAAGTGTGCTCTGTGTGCTAAGAATACAAATATGAATGAGAACTCTCTTGGCTTCGTGGAACTCACAGACCACAAAGGAGATTGTGACTTGGCAAACTCCCTTTAGGTGGTGCCTAGATCTGTTGAGAGAGTAGGCATGGCAGATTTAAGGAGCTACCCTGGGCTGTTGCAAAACCCAGAAAACTTGAGATGTGCTGAAAAGTCCTGCCCAGCATGGATGTGGGAGGAGATGGAGTCATACTGTGATGGCTCCTGACTTCTCTGTGGCTCTGAGTCTTCTCAGAAACAGCACTTTAAAAAAATCAGAGGTCTGAGTGACTTCTAATACTTGTCTCTTGGCCTGGTTTGCTAGCTGGGCCTAGATGAAGATTTGAGTAGACAGAATGCGTAAGGAAGTTATAATAAACTTGCCTTGATAGTTGTTTTTCCAGAGAACTATCTAAGTAATCACATAAAATTTAAAAGGTTTCTAGCAGAAGATGGCTTGAAGGAATTATTCGGATTCTGTCTTAATTAGCAGTCCTAAGTTATTTACGATTGACATGTATTTCTTCAGTATGAGCTCAAAGTGCTGTCTACCCATCTTTATGAAAATCTTAATGTTATTCTTACTCCAGACTACCAACCAATCCTGGTTGATTCTTTCAAAAATCGATTCTAACTTTCTTGATAAATTTTAGGCTATTTTTCTGAAACAATAACCACATGAGGAACAAAATGTAAGCAAATTGTCTACTATGAATTACTGTTGTTCACCACCCTGTCTCGTCAAGAAAAGAATTAATAGCAATTTAAGACTATTGGAAGGGATCACCAGCATTATCTTCAGTCTTTGGTTCATTAGACTGGCATTATGTATGAATGAATACTCTTCCATAAATTTCAAAATATTAATGCTTTATTGGCATCTGTATTAAAATAATATTGTTAAAAGCAGAATAAGCAGGAGAGGTTCCTTGACTGGTGGGATTCAGTTTTACATATCACATGGTGTAATACACAGTGCATCTGTGTATATGGCAAGGTTTAGTTACAGATAACAAAAATCACTCTGGCTCTTTCAATCAGGAAGAGATATAATATAAGGAATCAGAAGTCTCTCAAATCATTGGAAGGGCTGGAGGAGCAGATTTTAATCTGGGCCTCCAGGCACATTTCCTAGAGTGCATTGTTTTATCCTTTAAAAAAGTTCCAAATTTAGAAATCTGTAAACTATAAGTAAGCCTTCTTGCTATAGAAACAGATCAGAGAGGAAAATAACCATTTCTTCTATACTAGTAACAAAATCTTCACAGTACTTGGCTAACATGAAGGAAGCAAGCTAGTACTTATTCAGCACCTGCTATGTGCCAGGTATTGTTCTAGATGCTTTTGATCCATCTTTTCATTAAGTCCTTAGTAATAACCTTTCCAAGTTAGTAATATCAGCCCATCTTACAAATGAAGAAACTGATGTTTAGAAAGGTTACACGATACATGCCCAGGCAGAAAGTGATAGAGGTAGAATTCAAGCTCAAATCTGCTGCCTCAAGAATTGGTTAGACCTGTTGTCCAGCATTGGTTATTTTTATATATATATAAATTTATTTATTTATTTTATTTTTGGCTGTGTTGGGTCTTCGTTGCTGTGCATGGGCTTTCGCTGGTCGCAGCGAGTGGGGGCTACTCTTCATTGCAGTGCGCGGGCTTCTCTTGTTGCGGAGCATGGGCTCTAGGTACGTGGGATTCAGTAGTTGTGGCACACGGGCTCAGTAGTTGTGGCTCGCGGGCTCTAGAGTGCAGGCTTAGTAGTTGTGGCACGTGGGCTTAGTTGTCCTGCGGCATGTGGGATCTTCCCAGACCAGAGATTGAACCCATGTCCCCTGCGTTGGCAGGTGGATTCTTAATCACTGCGCCACCAGGGAAGTCCCCCAGCATTGGTAATTAATCTATCTGGTGGTATCCAACCAAAGTTCTGATTCAGTATTTAATGACTACATCCAACAGGGCAGTTTACTCAGCCCTTGAGAGGTGTTTTATAATTCACTTTATTTCTAGATGATCCATGAGGATGTGGTTGTTAAAAGCAGATGTCTCAAACAGTATCACAGGGGTAAGCAGCCAGCAAATATTTTCTATGTCAGGCTAAAATAATCTTGTCCATGCCACTTGACCCAGAACTTTGTAGTCTCATCCAACACTTTTCTAGATCTTAAGAAGATCAACAATTCTTTCTGGGGAAAATCATGGATTACATGCAGGCAGTTATTTTCCACACCAATACTAAGTGTTTGGATCTTTTCTCTAAGAATACAAATCTGATCTTTAGACATTCACAAAATGATGGTGTCTGAGTTTTCTGTTTGATGCTGTAACAAATTACCACAAACTTGGTGGCTTAAAACAACATGAATTTATTATCTTGCAGTTCTGTAAGTCAGAGGTCCAGTTCGGGGTATCAGTGGGCTAAAACCAATGTGTCGGCAGGGTGTATTCCTTTCTGGACATTCTAGGGAAGGATCCACTTCCTTGCCTTTTCCAGCTTCTAGAGGCTGCCCACACCCCTCGACTCATGATTCCCTTCTATCTTCAATGCCAGCAACAGCAGGCTGAGTCCTCACATTGCGTCACTCTGAATTTGCTTCTGTTGTCACATCTTCTCTGTCTCTGTTTTCCACTTTTAAGGGTCTTGTGATTACATTGGGCCCAACCAGATAATCCAGGATGGTCTCCCTATTTTAAGGTCAGTTGATTAACAGCCTTAACTCCATCTGCAATCTTAATTCCCCTTTGTCATATAAGGTAAAGTTCTGGGAATTAGGATGTGGACATCTTGGTGGGGCTTGGGGGGCATTATTCTGCCTACCATGGATGGTTACTTTGCAGAGTAGTATGGAAGAAAGGGCTTGGACCTTGGACCTGGACCTGAATCTTGTCTCTACCATTAATTAGTTATGTCACCCACTAACTGGCAACCTCTCAGAACCTATTTCCTCATATCTAAAGTGGAGATTATAATACCTACTTTCATAGAGTTGTTTTGACCTTTAAATGATAAAATAAAGTTCTTAATATATGCCTGTCACAGAATAGAGGCTAAATAATCATAGCTATCCTTATAATTAGAGAATCTAGAGCCATATTCAGGATGAAACAATCCAAAAGAGTACTTCCCAGGTACTTCGAGGCATCTGTGCTTGATATTTCCTGTGGTTTCATTTTTCCTTTAACTCTAGTTGAATGGTTGCCTCAAGTCCTTTCAAAACCAGTGTATTGATCCTAAATAAACACAAAAAATGAATGAAGACACACTTTATCTCACTATTGGTCTCAGCTCGTTTCTCTCTGTAGATGACGTCTGAACAGAGAGCAAAGAGGAAACATGAATCCTCTTGACTTATCTCTTAGTTATTCTTTCACAATCTTCCCCTGGCCATCAAAAACTGTTTCCTCATTTACATTCAGGGAAAACGTCAACATTGTTATCTGTACCTTTTCACATATGTGACTTTTCCTGTGATGGTTATGGATCTACCCCTGTGTAAAGGATCAGTGGCAGCTGGTCATCCCATTTACCTTTAAACTCTCAGAAAGCTGAAGTTAATGATTGACCTATTGTGTTCAGAACCCAATATTGGATCCATATTAACTAGCCATTAAAAATGGTGTTGTAGAATATTTAATGACATGGAAAAATGTGTACAATGCACTGATAAGTAAAGGGGAAGTTATAAAATAGGATAGAGTGGTTGATACCATGTTTGGGGAAAACAATGTTCACAAATAGAAAAAGACCTGGAAGGGTCAGTAGTTATCTCTGGGTGGTAGGATTATGAGTTGTTTTTATTTTCTTTGCTTTCTCACATTTCTCAATTTTCTACAATAAGCATATATTGCTTTTGTAATAGGAATAAACAAAATGTGTTTTTTTCTAAAGGGCTGATGGTGGTAAATAGCTTCTCAGTCAAGCTTGTCCTGAGCAAGCCCAGGGAATCCTGATGAGGAACTGCTGTGGTCTTGTTGGTGGGACTCACTTGACTGGGCCAAGCTATGAGACATGCTCTGGGAAGCAGGGAAATAGCAACTGAAGTTCAGCCTGGTGATGCTGAAAGACATGTATCTCCACACCCTTCTTAACTGGTTGATAATAGTTTAATTAAGAAAAGTAGATAAACTTTATTTAAAGAACAGCTCCAGTTATGCCTGAGGAATTTAATATTAAAGAAAATATGGGAGACCTAGCAGCATAAATAGAGCCAGAGGCAGAGAAGCTAAACACACACATTCCCTTAATAGCTAAACTGCTCACCCTAATGTTTTATTATTCTTGAAATGTTATTAAGGACTTTAAAGTATTTTAATGGATAAGGCTCCCTATTTGGGTTACTAGCCATTTAAATCCATTTATTTATATTACTTATATTTTGTTCTTAACAAAATTTGCTTCATTAAAAAATAGTCCATTCATTCAACAAACAGTTATTAAGTACCTATCTCATGCCAAGCATTGAGCTAGATGCTGCAAATATAAAAATTAATAATACCTAATTTTAATACCTGTGGGGTTAAAACCCTCACAGATCTAGCATAAGAGAAAGACAAAAACACAGTTGTAATTCAATGCATTCAATAAATTCTATGATTGAAGAACTGAGGTGGGCATCTAACTCAGACTGGGGTGGGAAATGGGCCTAGGGAAGTTTTCCAGAGATGGTAACATTTAATCTGGGCCTTGAAAAATGAGCAGTAATTTATCAGGTGAAAAAGCAGGAAAAGAGTATTCCATAAAGAAGGAACAGCTTATGTAAAAACCCAGAGCCATGAAAGAGCATGACATAGAGAATTTCCTGCAGTTTGGAATAGCCAGAACTTTTGTGCTTATGGAGGACAAGCAAAGGATGAGGCTGTGATGGTTAATTTTATGTGTCAACTTGGCTGGTCAAAGATTATGCTCATGTTTCTGTGAAGGTGTTTTTGGATGAGATTTACATTTAAATCAGTGGATTTGAGTAAAGCAGATTGCTCTCCATAATGGAGGGTGGGCCTCATCTAATCAGTTGAAGGTCTGAAGAAAAAACCTGACATCCTCCGAGGAGAAAGGAATTCTGCCAGCAGACTGCCTTTGGGCTTGAACTGCAACTGTTCCCTGGGTCTACAGCCTGCTGGCATACTCTGAAGCTTTTAGACTTGCCAGCCTGCATAATTGCATGAGCCAATTCCTTAAAATTATTCTCTCTATATAGGTGTATATATGCACATCCTATTAATTTTGTTTCTCTGGAGAACTCTGACTAGTAAAGAGGGTAAGGGCAGAGGACAGGGAGAGTTCTTCTGAACAGTTCTGCAGTTTGATGATCACGGGAAACTGCAGGTTTTCAGCTGCCTACCATTGATTGAGCAGTGATGCTAAGACACCAGAAGTGGGTATGTGGGCCTATAAAAATCCTATAGAGATGTCAGTAGTCAACATCATTCCCCATTCTTTTCCATGTCTTCCTCTTCTTGGTTTTCAAATCCATTCCATTCCATCTAACAAACATTTATCGAGTGCCAGTATGTGCCAGACACTGTGTTAGGGGCTGAGGATATAATGGTGAGAAAGTCTGCTATCACGAAGTGTATGGTCTGGTGAGAAAGACAGGATATAAACAAATGAATGCAGGGGCAATGGGGCACAAAAATTGGAGAGAACAGGGAAGACTTTGCAAAGGAGGAAGTAACACTTGAGCAAATCACTGAAGCACAAATGTGAGCTCTACAGGTAGACAAGGGCAGAAAGGGGGAGGCCCATGTCATTCCAGGCAGACAGAATCATGTGAAAAAAGATTTAAAAGTTATTGAACACTTGCTAAGTGCAAGATACTTAGTGTTTTGTATGTATTAACTGATTTAATATTTTTATTCTATCCTATTATTATCGAAATTTTACAGAAGAGGAAATAGGTAAAGATGTTCAGTAAGTTGCCCAAGGTCACATATTTAATAAGTTCTGTAGCTAAGATTCAAATCCAGACAGTCTGGCTTTAGTATCCACCCGCCCCCCCCCCTTTTTTAAATTTCCATCCCTGTGCCACTCTCTGTCTTCCTTAATCATGTAGCAGCCACAGAGTCATTAAATCTTTTTTTTTAATTGGAGTATAATTACTTTACAATGTTGTGTTAGTTTCTGCTGTACAATGAAGTGAATCAGCTATATGTATACCTATACAGATTCATTAAATCTTAAAGCCAGAAGGTCCTTAGATAATCTAGTTGAGTGGTTCTCCCACAAGAAAATTATACATTAGGATTATTGGGGAGGTTTTTGAAAATACCAATGCCTTCCTTTCTCCCCTGCCCCACGCTGGAGGAAGCACTACATTTTCCCCCTTTCTTTTCTTTTCTTTTTTTTTTGGCGATATGCGGGCCTCTCACTGTTGTGGCCTCTCCCATTGCGGAGCACAGGCTCCGGACGCACAGGCTCAGCGGCCATGGCTCACGGGCCCAGCCGCTCCGTGGCATGTGGGATCCTCCCGGACTGGGGCACGAATCCGTGTCCCCTGCATTGGCAGGCGGACTCTCAACCACTGCACCACCAGGGAAGCCCCTCTTTTCTTTTTTTTTCCTATTTAAATAAAATTGTGGTAAAATATAAATAATACAAAACTTACCATTTTAACACATTTTAAAAATATTTATTTTTATTTTTGGCTGCATCAAGTCTTAGTTGTAGCACGTGGGATCTTTCCTTGCGGTGCGAGGGCTTCTCTCTAGTTGTGACATGTGGATTTTCTCTCTCTAGCTGTGGCACGCGGGCTCCAGAGTGCATGGGCTCTGTAGTTGTGGCGTGCGGGCTCCAGAGAGCATGGGCATTGTAGTTTGCGGCACTCGGGCTCAGCTGCCCCGCAGCATGTGGGATCTTAGTTCCCTGACCAGGGATCGAATCTGCGTCCCCTACATTGGAACGTGATTCTTTACCACTGGAGACAAGGGAAGTCCCTTAACAAATTTTTTAAATGTTCAATTCAATAGCATTAATTACATTCACAATATTGTGCAACCATCACCACTATCTATTTCCAAAACTTCTTCATTACCCCAAACAGAAACCTTGTAGCTGTAACTCCCCATTCCCTTTTCTCCCAGCCCCTGGTAATCTCTAATCTATTTTCTCTTTTTATGAATTTGCCTATTCTAAATGCCACATATAAGTGGAATCATACAGTATTTGTCCTTTTGTGTCTGGCTTATTTCAGTTAGCATAATGTCTTCAAGGTTCATCCATGTTGTAGCGTGTATTGGAACTTCATTCCTTTTTATGGATGAGTAATATTCAATTGTATGGATATACCATATTTTCTTTATCCACTCATCGGTTGGGGCACTAGGTTGTCCCTCTTTCTAAAAACACATACTGAGGAACCATTGCTTTTTAAAACTGAGGAACCATTGCTTTTTAAAACTTAACAATGTCACACACAAGGAGAATAAAATGACAGAAGGAGGGCTTCCCTGGTGGTGCAATGATTAAGAATCTGCCTGCCAATGCAGGGGACACGGGTTCAAGCCCTGGTCTGGGAAGATCCCATATGCCGTGGAGCAACTAAGCCCGTGTGCCACAACTACTGAGCCTGCACTCTAGAGCCTGTGAGCTACAACTACTGAGCCTGCGTGCCACAACTACTGAAGCCTGTGTGCCTAGAGCCCATGCTCCACAACAAGAGAAGCCACTGCAGTGAGAAGCTTGGGCACCGCAAGGAAGAGTAACTCCCACTCGCCTCAACTGGAGAAAGCCAATGCACAGCAAACGAAGACCCAACGCAGCCAAAAAAAATTAAATAAAATAAATTTTTAAAAAATGACAAAAGGAGGCAGGGGCTAAGTACCAGATGACACTGGTAAAAGGCCCAGAGGAGTGACATGTATACATTTTGGTTTGGATGACAGGAGGCTAGTTCTTAGGGTGGAGTTCTAGTGGCAGGGGTGCTCACATGATTGAGGCTTTTCTCCTACTTTCCGCACAGATGTTTTGTCATCATCACTCTTGCTTCCTGTCAGAGAAATTATGATTTCAGGAAAATGAAAATAGCTTATTCTGTTATGAAAGTGGAATGTGACTCTGACAGTGATAATACTTTGTCCTTTAAGGGAATAAAATAAATATCATTTTCCCTGAAATCATTTGCATGAATAAGTGGCAGTTACTTCTGGGCTAAGATGTCAGACAGGGCTGTGTCTGTGGGAGACAGGAGTAACGTTGAGAAGGTAAGATGGAGAAAGAGGGAGGGGATTGGGGAGAGGAAAGAGTGAGAGAAGAGCAGGGAGGAGAGACTAATTTGGGGCACTAGGTGACAAAGTTCTAGACAAAACTTTGGGACAAATTGTCTTCAACAATAAGACCTACTGACCTGCTCCTCGTGGCCTACCTGGTGCCCTTCACATAGAGTGTGTTCAATAATATGTAACGAGTTAGTTTCCTAAAGTGAGTACTTACCTTTACTTCCTTTTAAGTTATTGCAGTTCAAAGTGAGGTAGGCCATTAGTTTTCTCCAAATATTTTGTTTTCCACCCTTCCCCAATGCTCTCCCACTCCAAAACCTCCTAAGATTTCACTTCCTCTCAAAGCTGAGTTAACCCATGTTTAGAATTTAGCACGTTGTCTGTACAAATGTAAATATCAATACATCTGGCTATTGATAGTATTGTTATTATTGACTTCTTCCATATTTCCTTCTGTTTTCACTGGATTTTAGAGCCATCAGTTGTGCCTTTCTTTATTGTTTGTTTTCCCATTCTTGCTTTTATGCTAATTCTAATTGTTTCCATTAGAGCTGAAAATGTTTTCATGATCTCTGGCTAAATCAAGATCTTGTCTTCTTAGTCTTTTTCTGAGCGCTATTGCAAGGATGCTTTAATCTAAGTGTTACAAAGGAGAAATTGATAATGTGCCTTATTTTTTGCTTTTCTAAGAGAGACGTAGATGGACTGTTGTTTGTCAGGCAATAATCTGATGCAATATGAATGCTATTCTAATTGCAATTTCTGCCATTATATATGGTATATCTATCCTAAGTAATACATCTGAGTAAGAATGATTCTGTCCTGGTTGCTCTGAAATTTCCTTTTATATTTTTATAGAGATTCAGTTGGTTTACCATAGAAGACTACTAGACTGTATGTCTCCTCTTTTTTTCCCCCTTTGGTTGAATTTGCTTATGGTAGTTCCTTTATAATCTGAGTATTTGAAATATTATACAATTAACTTTTCTTGCAGCCCCTCTTTTACATCTTCATAAAACTGTTCCATTTCATGATTTGACTTATTTCATTTTGATCATTTGCCACTTAACACACAATGTGAATATTATCAACCTTCTAAGAAGGGCAAACATCTACTTCTTCATGATAAATCCCTCACTTTCTGAATGTGACTGATTTAAGAAAGGCATGCTCTTTATCTTCTACTCTGTTATTTCTCACTTATTATCATTATTCTTGTCTTTCAAGTTCTACTTTATTAGTTTATTTAAGAACTGATTTTCTAGTTCCAGAGGTTGGAGCTTAGAAGGAGGTTCTTTCCTCTCTAAAGCAGTGGGCCTTTACACAAAGATACAGTCCCAAAGAGTATTAATAAAGTACAAGCAGACTTAAATGCTGCCTCTAGTTCTCCTGATCCTCATGAGTTGCAGTGGGGAAGAGAGTGAATCCCTATTCAAAGAGGGGTGTTAAAGGTTATGCTAAGCTGGGTTCATCATAAGGATTGGTAGACTCGTGCTCACAGCCTTGAGGCCGCAGAATATGGGCCCCTTTTCATCAGTTTGGAGGGATGAATGGCTTCTCTCAATAGTTCTCAGGAGATATGTTTAACAGCACAGATCCTATGCATGTCCTGATGTCTTACAATATCCTGGAAAGGTGGTTGTTGGGTCTTCCCTTTCAGGTGACCAGTTAGGTGTGGTCTTTTCATTTTCATTCAGCGGCAAGACTGTCCAAGCACACTGGGGGAATAAGGTATCTTAGGACTGGGCTGCTCAGGTATAATGTAGTAACCTATCAGTTTGTGATAAATATTTAGTTCAAAGCCAGTCTGATTCAGTGAGTGTCAAATACCACATCAATGCCCACATTTAAACCACTGTATTATAATCAAGTTGTACTAGCCAGCTTTATATCTAAGACTGTTTACCATTTTAGGGATCAGTCTGGTAACTAAAGAAAGAAGCTCTGATTACCAAGTGGCATTTGCTGTAGGCACCATAAGGAGATTTTCTAAGGATTCCCACCAAGACAGTAGGGATGGCACTGTTCGTTTTCTCAGCCTTAGGAGAGAGGTGATCTTGGGCCTTAGGTTGTGGGATGTAGCTTAGGAAACAGTACCTCTTTTAGATACAAATACTGCTTTTTCAGGCTTGCAATACTGAATTGCGCCCATTGTTCAAGCAGACACCAAACTATGTATCCTTTTAGTCCATTTGCCCAACATTTCAGGTTGATACATTTGTAGCTGGATAGGCTAGTCTTCTGGTCCTATTGTTTGACATTCCCTCTTCTCAGCTGAGTTGCTCTATGCAGCTGAAATGGACACCTCTGCCTGGGAGGGGACAGCCCCACATAAATGTCAGAGCAACTGGAGCCATGAAATTAGTTCAGATTCTTCCTCTCTGTAAGGAATGAGGAGAAACTGAGTTGGCATATTGGTCAGAACAACTTTGAGCAGGTGGTAAAAATTTGTGATCACTGAATTGCATGGTGGTCTCGCATGGGAGAGATATCAAAACACTAAAAGTGTGAAATCATTAAACAGACAAACTGAGAGTTGAGTTAAAAGACCCCAACAATTATCATCTAAAACTTTCTCTTAAAATAGACATAATTATTGCTCTAGTTGGTGGCAGAGCTAGAACTCAAAACCAACATTTCTGACTCAAATTTTTAATCTCTGGAAAAAAGTTTTGTTTTTCTCCTTCTCCTCTTTACTTGTCTATATGTTACATATGTTTAGAGTCCCAATTCAGGCATCCTTTCCACCTGGAAACCTGCAAAGATCCCCCATATTTGGGTTACATGCCCTTTGTATGTGCTCCAACAGTTTCTTGTACTTCATGTAGTTACTTGCATTATTAACTTATTAAAATATTAAATTTGAATTACTTGTTGTCTCTTCCACTAGTCTATAAGCTCTATGAGTGCTGGGGCCATGCCTGTTTTATTTATCTTCATATTTATAGAGCCTAGAATGGTGCTGGGCACATGGTACCTCAGTTAGTATTTATTGAAATGTTCACAGGTTGAAAGACTTAAATGTGCAAAAATGTAATTACTAGTCAGGATTCCAGATTCTCTTCAATAATTATATTTCAAAGGCTGAAATTAAATGAAAACTAGGGAGAATGAATAAGATCCTGGGACTTCCCTGGGGGCCAGTGGTTAAGACTCCATGCTCCCAATGCAGGGGGCACGGGAAGATCCCACATGCCACATGGTGTGGCCAAAAAAAAAAAATCTTTATGTATCCCTTTAGTATAAGATGGCTTTTGCATCAGTGGGATACAATATAATATTTTTTAAAATATATTTATTTTATTTTTATTTTTGGCTGTGTTGGGTCTTTGTTGTTGCGCGTGGGCTTTCTCTAGTTGCAGTGAGAGGGGACTACCCTTCGTTGCAGTGCGCGGGCTCCTCATTGCAGTGGCCTCTCTTGTTGCCGAGCACGGGCTCTAGGTGCGCGGGCTTCAATAGATGTGGCACGTGGGCTCAGTAGTTGCAGCCTGCAGGCTCAGTAGTTGCAGCCTGCAGGCTCTAGAGCACAGGCTCAGCACTTGTGGCATATGGGCTTAGTTGCCCCATGGCATGTGGGATCTTCCCGGACCAGGGCTTGAACCTGTGTCCCCTGCATGGGCAGGCAGACTCAACCACTGCGCCGCCAGGGAATCCCTATACAATATAATATTAATGGTGTTGAGAAATACCTGGAATATATCTGTTATAGACTAATCCACTGAGAGAAATGAACAAAGATGACACAGTTCAAATAACAGTTTAAAGTATACAGTTGGACTAGGATTAAATACATTAATTTATACCTAACAGGATGTTGACTAAAACTTTCCTCTTCATTATATATATATATATATATATGTATGCACACCACCACACACACGTATGTATAACAATCAAAGTGATTCAGTTATATATATGTGTGTGTATGTATATGTACACACATACATATAACAGAACCACTTTGCTGTACACCAGAAACTAACAGAACATTCTAAATCAACTATACTTTAATGAAAAAAAAAAGTTTCCTCTTACCTCAGAATGAGAATCCAGGATCTCACAATGGGGGACAAAATATCCCAGTTTCAAAAGCCAATCATTTTGGTCCAAATATAAGAGGCCTTTTACTTTAACTGTCACTAAGACCACTCTTCCTTCCGATTCCTTAAAATACTAGGGAGGGAAATAGGGTGTTCCAGTTATCTATTGCAGGTAACAAATCACTCCAAAGCTTAGTGGCTTAAAACGACAACAATCATTTTATTATCTGTCATGGTTTCTATAGATCAGGAATTTGGAAAGGACTTGGCAGGGCAATCCTGACTCAGGGTCTCTTATATACTTGAAGACAGATGGGTGGCTGGAGTTCGAACAGCAGGGGGCTGGAGCAGCTGGGGGCTTACCAGGAATTTCTCTCTCTTCAGGTGGTCTCAGGACCTCTCCATGTGGTTTCTCTACATGGGCTAGTTTGAGCTTCCTTACAGCATGGTGACTTCAGAGCAGTCAGACTGCTTACTTGGTGGCTCAGAGCTCCAAGCACAAGTATTGCAGCTAGGAAGGAATAGCTATATTTCCTTTTATGTCCTAGCCTCAGAAATCATAATAGGTCACTTTTACCATACTCTATTCGTTGAAACAGTCACAAAAGCAGGGCTACTTTTAATGGGAGGGAATATAGACCCTACCTCTCTATTTAATAATGTCAAACTCACATTTTACAAAACCAGACATGTAGTATGGGAGATACTAGACTAGTGACTCTCTTTGGAAAATGCAGTCTGTCAAAGGGATCATATTATCTATTGTGGGTCCTTGGTCTAAGAAGAATGTTGTGCTTTTTCCTAATGGGGAGGGGACAGGGATGTTCCTCCTTAGAGCCAACTGAGGGTGAAAGTTACCAGATCATTATTTACAATGATTGGGTGTGCTTTCTCGTTCTCCAATTGGAAGTCTGCTTAGACAGCACATTTTAATTTGCTCTTTGCTTGCTCAAGGAAAGAGAAAATTGGAGAGAAGGGGGAAGTGGTGAGTGGCCTATATACTCACTGGAGTGGTAAGGATATGTGACTTTCCTGGGGTCAAGTGAATACTTTTGGTGCCTAACCAAGAGAACTGCCCACCCGGCAAGAGGACCCAAACAGCAAAAACCTGTGGGCTGGGCTTCCCTGGTGGCACAGTGGTTGAGAATCTGCCTGCCAATGCAGGGGACACGGGTTCGAGCCCTGGTCTGGGAAGATCCCACATGCCGCGGAGCAACTAGGCCCCTGAGCCACAACTACTGAGCCTGCGCGTCTGGAGCTTGTGCTCCACAACAAGAGAGGCCGCCGCGACAGTGAGAGGCCCATGCACTGCGATGAAGAGTGGCCCCTGCTTGCCACAACTAGAGAAAGCCCTCGCACAGAAACAAAGACCCAACACAGCCAAAAATAAATAAATAAATAAATAAAATTTTTTAAAAAAAGCAAAAACCTGTGGGCCATAGCCCCAGGGCAGGAGACTCCCCCACATCAGGAATTTGTGCACTGGGGAGGCTCTACAGAACTTACGTAAGATAGCCTGCATTTGGATGCCTGCAGCCTACAGAGTATCAATGGCCTATCAGAGTTAGCACAGAAACAAAGACAATAATCAAAGAGAGAATTTCACCATGTATTAGAGTCAGGGTTCAACCTGAGACACAGAACCAATAGGAGATTTATTACAAGGAATTGGCTAATGTAACTGTGGTGGCTGGATAAGGAAGTTTGTAGTCTGTAGGGCAGGCAGTCAGAAAGAAAAGATCAGGAGCATGTTGGAACCCATGAGCAAAGGCCAAAGTTTCTTGTCCACAGGTAGTAAGGAAAGGAAGGTCATGAGCAGGCTAGAACCCCAATGGCATGAATTGTTTGGAATCTGTGAAATCATGGAAAGCCTAATCCGTTTTTGGAAGGGCTTACTTGATTAGGTCAGGCCCACCCAGGATAGTCTTTCTTTTATTAACTTAAAGTCAACTGATTAGGGACTTCTATCACATCTGCAAAAACCTTCATAGCAGCACTTATATTAGTGTTTGATTAAATAACTAGAGAATGTAGTTCAGCCTAGCCAAGTTTATATATCAAAAAGCCATCACACAACAGCAGCCACTGTGTGAGATATGTGTCTTTTCCTTTTCCTTCCTCCCTGTGCCAATACACCAGGGGAGCTGGAGCCTAGAGAGATGGAGGAAGTGCCCCAGAGGTAGACCATACTGCCCTCCCAAGGACTCCAAAAGGAGGGAAAGGGAGAAGGAGTAAACCAACAGAATACGTCCTTCCCCTATTTGTGCCCCTGGAGCTACAAATCTGGCCTGCAGTGGGAAGGGGAAAGCTTTGAAAGGATATAAGACACAACTTTAACAATTTTAAGCAAGTGGGAAGTTATGGGATCTAACTGAGGTATCATTAAGATATTTGCTGACTAGCAAGGAAAAGAGATTTAACAGCAAATTTGGGTACAATGACTGGAGACAAAATTCCACTGATTGAGACAACTAAATAACAAAATGATGAGATTACAAAAATTAGAAGAACTACTGCAGATGTTAAACAAAGAAGAAAAAAATAAGTGGCTAGAGTGGTTAGGGAAGGCTTGTTTCTAAAAGGCAAGATTTGGACTGGGCCTCCTTAAAAGATGAGCAGTATTTAGAAAGTGGGAGCAGAGGGGAAGCTAGGGAGAATAAAAGCTTAGAGAAACATGTACATGTGGGGAGTCAGGACAGGGAGAACACTGGACTGATCAGAGCAAAGTATATTTGTTAAGGAGCTAAGTATCGATAGGGGCTAGACTAGGCAGGGTCTTGAGAGTTAGGCAGAGGAGTTGAGACCAATGACGTAGTTGGTAGGAAAGCTTGTAGGTTCTTGAATGGAAAGCTTGAGGGAAGTTTTTTGTTTTGTTTTGAATCTGTTAAAGGCATTAATGTGACAGTGGTATAATATAGTTGGATTTTAGGGCAGAAGGACTGGGATCCAAGAGGGCTAGTCAGGATGCTGTTGCAATATTCTAGATGGGAATTCATAAAAACCTGATCCAGAATCACAAAGGTAAAATGGAATTGGAGGAGAAAGGAAAAATCTGAGAAATATTTCAAAGACAAAAACAATAAGATTGATGACCAAATGGAGTGTGATGGCAGAAAGGATAATTGAGTATTCCTTGGTTTCTAGCTTGGGGAACTAGAAAGATGGTGGTATTTCAAACATAAGTGAGGAATTTAGGGAAGGAAAATCTATTTGGGAGACCAAGACTGTTAATTCAGTTTGTGATTATTGAAGCTAAAGTCATGATTTGAAGTGGAAATATCCTAATAAAAGTTGAAAAAAGAGAACATCCAGATTAGCCTGATAGCAATATGCATGAAGGACTGCAAGTGGGGGGGTCCATGCTAGGAACTGAAGGGCTTGGAGGCACAGGTGGTGTGTTTTAAAATGACTCTTCCAACTGAAGGTGGTGTCATTTAGAAGAGAAAGGAGTAAATAGGAACAGTTGGTTTACCCAGATGGTGTTAAAGAACAAAATAGGATTTGATTTCTGGACCATGGTTTAAGATCCTAGAACTGGTGAGTTTTTGGCAAGCAACAGGGAATATGTCATGAAGACAAAAAATAAGAAGGTTTCCTTTTTAAAAATTTTTATGTTTTAGAGGGGAGGGGAGAAATAATTGGGAAGGAAATAGGAAATTGTTCTTGGGGAGAGGGGAAAGAACTAAAGAGAACTAAGTGAACAAATACAGGTCTCAAAGAAAGAATAACATTGTAGAAGACACCCAGTGTTTCAAAAGAGTTAATTATAGGTGAAAGGAAGCTGAATTTATTAATATTCATTGAGAGTTTACTATATGCCAGCACTATGGCAAATCCTTTATATGTCATGGACATCCTTCTATGTCAGTAAAGGTCCGCATTGTCATTTAATGGCTGCATAGCATAGTATCGAGGGTCATTCTGGTAAGCTACAATGAACTCTCCTATTCATACATTTTCCCCACCTTTTTGTATGCTCTCTTTTTCTCAATAACAGATGAACTTTTCTTTTTAGTTTGTAATTTAATTTTAAACAATTATCATGATTCAAAAAATACAGTAAAAAGTATACAGTAAAAATGTTTCCTTCTATTCTTGTTTCCTGTCCCACCCCAATGATTATTAGCTTCCTTTATCTCTTTCCATAATTCATTTGTTATACTTTTTATATTATATAAACAAACATAAATATGTACTCTTATTTTTTCCTTTTTTTAAAAAAAAAACATAAGGTAAAATGCATCTTGTGATCATCTCTTTAGGGTAAAATCTTAGATGTGATATTGCTGAATTAAAGGGTAGTTTTAGTTAAAATCTTAAACATATTGCCCAGTTGCTCATCAGAAAAGCTGTATATAGCAAAAATGCATGAATGTCACGAAATCCATTTTATTTATTTTCTAATTTCAGTGCATCCCATATATCTGAAAATGTATCGGAAGCCAGAATAAACATTTTAAAAAATCACTATAATTTGTAATATAAGACTAGTTTGGGTATCATACAGAAGTGATTATACAAAATAATTTGGACTTAATCATTATAATTTATAATACAGACAAATGGACACAATGAGAAGGAAAGGTTTGATCTATGTTGTCGTTTATTTTTCTGTGTTTATCTTATTGGATGCATAGAGAGGGAGGAATGAACAAATGGAAAAATATCAGTTGTTTGTGATGTAAAGAAAATACAGCTTAATGAGACAAAGAAAAATCAGAATGAGACATAGGGGCAGACTTAAGATGAGAGTGAAAAAAGGGTAGACAATTTCATTGGGCTTCATACATCTGATAAGGCATATTGCCAGATCATCTCTTCCTATTACTTTTTTAAAAAAAACTCCTGTTACAACCTCTACTATCTGTTATTGAATTGGTACATATGATTATAATAGAAATTAAAACTATATTTCAAGTGATGAATATGTACATTTGTCTTTTTTTTTCCCTCTTAAATAGAATTGATTGCCTGAAGAAATGGATACTTCTCCCTCCAAAAAATATCCAGTTAAAAAACGGGTGAAAATACACCCAAACACGGTGATGGTGAAATATACTTCTCATTATCCTCAGCCTGGGGATGATGGATATGAAGAAATCAATGAAGACTATGGAAATTTTATGGAAGAAAATCCAAAGAAAGGCCTGCTGAGTGAAATGAAAAGAAAAGGAAGAACTTTCTTTGGAACCATGGATACTCAACATCCACCAACAGAAGACCCAATGACCAATGAGATTGGACAATTCCAAAGTTTTGCAGAAAAAAATATTTTTCAATCCAGAAAAATGTGGATAGTGCTGTTTGGATCTGCTTTGGCTCATGGATGTGTAGCTCTTATCACTAGGCTTGTTTCTGATCGTTCCAAAGTTCCATCTCTAGAACTGATTTTTATCCGTTCTGTTTTGCAGGTCTTATCTGTGTTAGTTGTGTGTTACTACCAGGAAGCCCCCTTTGGACCCAGTGGATACAGATTGCGACTCTTCTTTTATGGTGTATGCAATGTCATCTCTATCACCTGTGCTTATACATCATTTTCAATAGTTCCTCCCAGCAATGGGACCACTATGTGGAGAGCCACAACCACAGTCTTCAGTGCCATTTTGGCTTTTTTACTTGTAGATGAGAAAATGGCTTATGTTGACACGGCTACAGTTGTTTGCAGCATCTTAGGTGTTTGTCTTGTCATGATCCCCAACATTGTTGATGAAGATAATTCTTTGTTAAATGCCTGGAAAGAAGCCTTTGGGTACACTATGACCGTGATGGCTGGACTGACCACTGCTCTTTCCATGATAGTATACAGATCCATTAAGGAGAAGATCAGCATGTGGACTGCACTGTTTACCTTTGGTTGGACTGGGACAGTCTGGGGAGTATCTACTATGTTCATTCTTCAAGAACCCATCATCCCATTAGATGGAGAAACCTGGAGTTATCTCATTGCTATATGCATTTGTTCTACTGCAGCCTTCTTAGGAGTTTATTATGCCTTGGACAAATTCCATCCAGCTTTGGTCAGTACTGTGCAACATCTGGAGATTGTGGTAGCCATGGTGTTGCAGCTTCTAGTGTTACATATATTTCCTAGTGTCTATGATGTCTTTGGAGGGGTAATCATTATGATTAGTGTTTTTGTCCTTGCTGGCTATAAACTTTACTGGAGGAATTTAAGAAGGCAGGATTATCAGGAAATACTAGACTCTCCCATTAAGTGAATACCTGATTATTATCTTGTTAATGTTCAGTTATTAATAGATACACAGACATTTTAATGTTCATCTGGAAATATGTTGTATAACTGACAGAGTGCTATATAATTAATATATGCAGACGTGGAAAAATTTATTCTAGTCTAATAAATTAAAAACATATACTAAATTATGTGGAATACCATGAATCTGGTCTCTTTGCTGTTAATAATAAGGCAATTTTTATTATAAAAATGATTATTTATTATAAATAATAAAAGGGTAGAGAATGTTAACTTTTATTGCTAAAGAACATAAGACTTGAAGAAATGACCTCTTTCAGATGGAAATTCTGTGGTCCTGAAGTTCAAAAATTAGTAAAAAGTTCATGCCCAATGTTCTATAAATGTTCAACAAAAATCCTTCGATATTCAAAAATCTATAAGGTGAAATGCTGAATACCAAGCCCTGTTTTGTCACCTATTTGCATTAGAAAACTAGAGGTGATTGGGCTTGGTAAAGTAGCTTGAGTGAGTTGAGGCAAGAAAGAGGGAACGAAGGAAAGGAGCTGGTTTTTCACTGGCAGTGGTGGTTGTCCTACCTTAGAAGAAATTGGTCTTCCCCTTGCTGAGGCCACATTAGGCAATGCATAGTAAATGGAGGTAGGGAAAAGCTTGGATTCCTGCCAGCTCTACTTAGTCTATGCCATTTTGTGCCTTATGGTGGGAGATAGAATGTTGGGGGGAGGGTCTACTCATCCTCAGTTATGCAGATCTCTTCCAAACCTGCCCTTGTTTATGTAGTAAGTATATGTGTGAGCTTCAGTAAAGGTACTCCTTACCCCTGAAAAAGACACTAACAGTAATCATAGTACAGCAGAAAACTGAAAACTTTGTGTCCTGAGATTCTTTTCAGAAGAGCTTAAGTCTGTAAAACCACATAGAGTAACAATAATTTGGGTCTAATTTGGGAATTTTTTACTAATTTAGCACAAACAAATGTTGATATGGTATTGCTTATTAAACTATCGTTATTGAGCTATCTTAACTTCAAATACACCCATCTATAACTCTCCTCTGTGATGCTATGACTCAGAGCCTGCAAACTACATTTTTCCTATGCCAGCTGGTCTCACTAGGTTCCACCAATAAAGGGCATTAGAGGGAGACTGTAAAACAGAGAGGATAAAGGACTTCCTTCTTTCTGTTTGCTTGCAGTTTCTGTCATTTTTACCCCCGCAATAAGCAAGAGCCCTTTGGTCCAGAAGCAGCAATTGATCTCAGCCTTAAGCTTCTTTTGGCACTCCTCCACCCGCTACCCAGCCTCATCATCTCCCTCTCAGTAGCAGCAGGACCAGTTGCACAGCATCCTCCCAGGGGTATAAGCTACAGGTCAGCAAGTCATTCCTCTGAGCTCCTGAGACCTGATGATCCAACCTTGATTCCTCTTTTTCACTACTCCTAGGGGTTCTAGCTGCTCTCTATAGTTATCATATCTGGTCCTTTTTGCTTTTCCAGTCCATCAACACCCAATACTATGTTCTCTGTTGTAATATCTTGTGATTTCTGTTCTCCTAATATGCCTTCAAAGATACCCCAAAAGGAACCCAAAGTCATTTTTAGGGTGTTTGTGCTTTTGGAAAATGTTAACATTCAGATTTTTCAGGAATTACTGGCTCTCAATAGAAATTACCCAAACTGAAGCACAGAAACAAAAAGATTTGAAAAAAAAAAATGAACAGAGCCTGGAATGACCTGTACTAAGGGGTAAGAAGTCTAGTATAAGTGTAAGTGTAGTCACAGAAGAAGAGAGAGAATGGGGCATAAAAAAAGATTTGAAGAAATACTGGCCAAAAGTCTTCCAAATTGGGTAAAAAGATACAACAACCAGCAATCTGCAGATCCAGGGAAATAAGTGAACCCCCAGCATCATAAATACAAAGAAAATCACACCTGGAAACATAGTGTAACTACTGATAAACAAAGATAAAGAAACAAAATCTTAAAAGCAGCCAGAGGAAAAGATATATGACACACAAGAAAACAATGATAAGAATTACAGCTGGCTTCTTATCAGAAAGAGTAGAGGCCAGAAAAACAACAGAATGACAGTTTAAAGTGCTGTAAGAAAACCCTTTGATGGCTTCTCATTGCCTATAGGATAAAGTCTAAGGCCCTTAACTTGCATAACCCACTCTTGTTTACACTTTTAGTCATCTTCTGCTCTAGCAATATTCTACTATTGTGTAATACCTTTTTTTTTTTTTTTAACGCAGGCCCCTCTATGTGGAAAGATCCTCTCTTCTTTGCCTACTTACTTGCCTGACTAGCTTGACCACACACACCCCTTCCCCTGTGGACTAATGTCCCCCTGTACATATCTATTGCTGTATTTACTATACAAATAAGTACCTGTTTAAATCTAATTCTCTGACATTGAATGGAGCTCCTTTAAGTTGAGGACTGATTTTTAGGTCTCTGGTATCTATTGTACTGCTTACCACAGAGTGGACTCAATCAATTTTTGTTGAATTAATTACCATAAAACACTAACATTACTCAGTATAGAAACTGAATTTAGTTACCAGGGTCCACTAATTTCTATACTTCACAGTCAAGCCTGTGATTACTTTCTTCTTACTGATTAGTAGATAGGTTTTTTTTTGTCCTAAATAGTCCTTACAGTGATGCTAAACCAGATCATTCTCTCTTTTTTTAAGATTTTATTTTTGGCTGCGTTGGGCCTTCGTTGCTGCGCACAGGCTTTCTCTAGTTGCCGCGAGTGCGGGCTACTCTTCCTTGCGGTGTGTGGGCTTCTCATTGCGGTGGCTTCTCCTGTTGCGGAGCACAGGCTCTAGGCGTGCGGGCTTCAGTAGTTGTGGCTCGTGGGCTCTAGAGCGCAAGCTCAGTAGTTGTGGTGCATGGGCTTAGTTGCTCCGCGGCACGTGGGATCTTCCTGGACCAGGGCTCGAACCTGTGTCCCCTGCATTGGCAGGCAGATTCTTAACCACTGTGCCACCAGGGAAGTTTTAAGCATTTCCAACAATAAGCCCTCCATAGTTTCCTGGGAAAGGTCTTAAGACATGGAGGCTCATTTTTCCTTTCCTTTTCTTCCCAGATTCTTTCCTTTGGAATGAATGAAGTGAACTGTCTACATGTTTTTATCCTAGACAGATTAGCTACCCGTATCTGAGGCCCCATTTCTAGTCCATAGGTCATAAGTTTTGACCTAAATGTTGTTGCCTGATCCTGGCTAGTTCCTAGTCCACTCATAACGGATAAGCAGGGTTGATTCCTATTTTTGGTTTGAGTTGTGCTTTTAAAAGAGAGAAAGAAGCAGCCAAGCGCATGTTTACATTTGGAAGTTGGGGAGACAGACTGTGTGAAAGGAGGTCTCTGGGACAACTCCCACCCCTTACGAACATGGACTCCATTCTTCTAAGTACACCATACTGCAATATATGACTTTCTGTCTATCTACCCTTCCACCCAATGCTTTCCTCTCTCATTGCTGTTTCCTTATTTTTCTTCTTCAATTCCTTCTCTTTTTCTTATATCTTTTTAGTTTCTCTTTCTTTTTTTTTTAAGAGTTCCTGGTAAGAAAGGGTGATGAGGGAACTTTTAAAGGAAGATTAAAAGAAAAACACATATTTACAGCAAACTAAAATCCTTTTATGAAAAAGCTCTCTCCCTTACTTCTTCTACTGCTTAAATAGATGGCACACAGTAGTCAATAGATCTGGATCAAAATCTCACAAAGGGTTTGTTCAGATCATTGGCCCATTCAAAATACATATTCCCATACAAAATAAAATCTAAACTTATGACTTCAGCATATTTTTTCTGGGTTTAATTTCCCCACTTAAGGCAGTGATATAAGCTACCTGATGGCAAGGAATATTTTACCTGTTATATTTGTATTCACACTCCCTAATCCCATCACATGTAACTAGAATTGAATTGAGCCAGGTGTAGCTAACAGTTTGCCATGTGATTTTGGAGAAATAGTTTCAACCTCTGGACAATGGTTTATATAGTTTCAAAAATGAATGTAATAATATCTCAATCCATAAACTTTATAATATGTATCAACAAATAAAACTATTGTATTAGACAGCTTGGGCTGCTATAACAAAATGCCACAGACTGTGGCTTAAACAACAATTTAATTTCTCACAGTTTTGGAGACTAGAAGTCTGACATCTGGGTGCCAGTATGGTTAGTTTCTCGTGAGAGCTCTCTTCCTTGTTTGCACATGGCTGTCTTCTCACTGTGTCTTCTTGTTGTGAAGACAGAAAGCAATCTCTCTGCTGTCTCTTCTTATAAAGACACTAATCCTACAGGATTAGGGCCCCACTCTTATCACCTCAGTTAACCTTAACTACCTTTCAAAGGCCCTATCTCCAAATACAGTCACATTGGGGGGTTAGGGCTTCAACATACGAATTTTGAGAGGGAACACAATTCAGTCCACATCAGCCATGATAAAATATACACAGGTATTTAGACCCTCAGAATAAATCCAAAATTCACTTAATATTATTGACTTTAGATGCTAATTATGGGATATAGACAGAGTACTTGCCCAGAATTTCGTGGTCCATTTGCCCCAGTCAACTTGAGGCCAGGAAGGGACCATGGGTGATTTGTGCTTGACCTTGTGATCCTATATCTGGCAAGAGAACCACATTCCTCTATCAGGACCCAAACGAATAATTTTGAAGTTAAATACAGAAAAGCGTAAACTCTTGGAATTTACAGTCAGGACCAGGATTTAAAATGGGAATGGAAGATGTATTCATGCTTTAAACAATATTTACTGACGATCTACCATGTGCTAGGCACTGGGTAAAAACTGAATACTGACATGGTTCCTGACTTAATTGAGTTTACAATCAGGTAGGAGTATGGACAGGCCCTTTCAACAGCAGGATGGGGAAAATACCTGTGCACCCCAGCAGGCTTCCCTAAGGGGGCATCACCTAAGCAGAGCCCCAGAGATGTCTGGGAAGAAACGAGGCAGGTGATTGGGGGCTGCAGCGGGGGTCTCAAGAGAACCAACTTATTGACGGCTGGGGCTGGGCCGCTAAGAATGGGCAGACCCGGCACCCAAGGTCACTGTCCCCCTCACAGCAAAGCTACCGCAGCCAAGACGGGAAGCTACCCACGAACCAGGGTACTTTGAAGGCCCTCAGACTCAGCTTATTTCGGTTTGCGGCTCAAATTAAGCAAATGTCTTACATTTTTCTCTCAGGTCCCCATTTCCAGGCCTTTTTGTTTGTTTTTTCTTTTTCGCTCCCCGCCCCTAAGAACCTTCCGCTGGCAAGACCTTCTGGTGCAGAAACCAGAAAGAAGCTCCCAGAGCAGTCGGGGTTGAACTCGGGAAGCAGTCATTTCTGCCGTAGAATCTCCTGTGCCGCTGAGGAGGAAGGCCCAGAGTAATAAACCAGAACAGCCGGGGAGACAAAAGCAACAAGACTCAGAGTCAAGCAGGGAGCTTCTTGCGTTCTCACTCCCTCTCCGCGGAGCCGCCTCAGCTCGCTCCACACCCAGCACAGCGCTTGATTGACAAGGGGGCCCGCCCAATCCCAGCGCGGCGCAGACGGCTTTCGCGTCAGTGGAAGGGGAGACTGAGCCTATCGGATTGGGCAGGGAGGGGGTTTCCTGCCCGCGCGGATCCGCCCACGGCCTCGCGACCATTCGGCGCTGCAGCCCCGCCCTCTCCACACGCGCGCCCCGCCCCTCTCTTCAGAGCTACGCGGCGGCTGAGCGGAGGCCTCGTGCCGTAACGGCCATCGCGGCGGCCGCGGCGGCGTCCCGGTGCCCTCCTCAGGTGAGCTGGGGCCACTCGGGCTCGGCAGAAGGGAGGTGAGACGGTTGTGCCGGCAGGCAGACGCACAGAACAGCCTTTCCTTGCTCCGGGAATCCACATAGCCTGTTACTTGCCGCGGTGCTTCCTCTTCCCCGGTGAAGTTAGCCCCCGGGGCGCCGTCTGCCGGCCCGGAGCTGAGCCGGAGGGGGCGGGGAGGCCGCTCGGCCGGGCCTGGGCGTTTGCCTCGGAGCTCCGCGCGACCCTCTGGCCACTGCCCCGGGCGGCGCGGCCCCGCGGCCTCCCGGTCCATTCCCGGAACGTCGGGTTGGGGTGAGCGCCGCGGCCGGCCGCCCCTGCGAAGCTGGGGGATCGAGTGTGAGGCGCGCGCCCTTCCCCGTTTCTTTTTCTCCCCAAAAGTCCTGTCGGCTGTTGTGGCGCAGTCCGAGGCCGCGAAGGTAGGGACGTGGTAGTGGAGAGAAAGGGGCGCGCTCACCTCCAGCCCGAGAGGAGGGGGAGGGAGCCGTTCCCCGTGCGGAGGGTGGACGTCTTCGGGATGCGCCTCCCGCCCCTCCTCCCACCCCCAGCCGTTTCCCTCCTCCTCGGGAAAGCTGGGTTATTTTAATCTTATGGACCTGCTGTAGATTCGTACGCGAGTTGCTTGGGCTGTGAGCTTTTGACTTGAGTTGTAATATATCCGGTAAGAAAAGAAAATGTATCTCGATAGTTGTTTTGTAACCTTTCTTATGTGTGTCCGTGAAAGTTAAATTTGCCGTAAGAAGCTCGGGAAGCTGGATTTTGTTCGGGACTGAGAACTCTGACATTATAGACGCCTAATTAGTGTCGAACGAATGAACTAGTCACCTAAAAATAATTCTACCCCGTTAGATTTGGTGATAAACCATGGGAGTTACGAAAGAATAAGGTTAAGGAGAAATTTCTAACCCCATCTTGGGTGGTGAGCAAAGAAGCTCACTCAGTGTCCGGTCAGAACGGGTAAGTGTTGCAAGAGGTATTCATTGTTAAAAATCTTACTTTGGTAGATTTATGAAAGACCAACTATACAATTTATTAAGCACTTGGAAAGCACTGTGCTTAAAGTCTCAACCTTCAGCGAGTTCACAGAGTCAATGGGGTCGGCTCTTAAACAGGCATCTCATTCAAAGTTTGATAGAAACTCAAGAACTATGCATTGGTTGATTAATATTAGTTTTATTTCATCTTGATCACAAACTTTGGGATTTTCTTCTTTGGAAAATTGTCATCTGTGAACAGTTTGCAGAATGTTCAAGATTTCTCAGCTGTGCTTGTTCATGTATTAAATTTTAAATTGTTTGCTCTACTTTTCTAAGTATTATCTTTAGTCCAGATGTTACCAGTGCTTTCAGGTCCATGTAAATAAAGTTTCGAACATTTTGTTAGATATTGAATGATGCTTTATGCCACTGCGTTCATTTTTCTTTTGAATCTTTGAGAACTTTCCTGCCAGAACTCAAGGTAGATTTGATGTGATTATTGTTATAAATCACATGTCAGGAAGAATTGATAAATACAGTTGCAGTCCATTTTTTCCCTCTTATAGTTTAATTAACAATTTTTACAATTTACTCACTTTTATAATATGGAAAAATACCAAATGTTGTCTACCTGCACCAGAAGACTAAATGATTATTTAGTTGTTTGGTCAATAAGTAGAATTAGAGGAAACTCTTGAAATAACTAAGCATTTAACAAATTCTCCGTGAATACTTTGCTGTGCTGTTTTAGGAAGACAGCTGACAGGGCCACAAATGACATTTAAAGATTATTTAATAAGGCAACAATTCTATTTGGATGCTCACTTTATTTGAAAGATAGAATTTATAGTCTTCCCTTCAAAACTGATTCCATATGCTGACTTTGTTTTGGTGATTTTATCATGCCTTAAATTACCCAGACATAAACCTTGGTTTTATCTTTGACTTCCTCTATCCACATAACTTAACACTGACCAATTTTTGTCAACCATTTTCTGAAATTTCTTTCAGATATCTGTTCCTTCCCACTAGCTTTTAACTGGGTTTTCTGCCTGTCTTTTCTCCCTACTCAGTATGTTCTGCCTTCTGCCTGTTCTTAAAATAATGCTTCCAACGCCCTCACTGTTAAACCAGCAATAGTTCCCTGTTATTTACAGAGTATAGTTCAGAATTCCCAGCCTTCTAACAATCTGCTCAAAGCCTGTTTTTTCTAATGATGGCACTAATTCTCTATAGGAGCTGTCCACCCTAACCAACCCAATCTCTTGTTCTCATTTAGACTTTGTATTTTTCTACCTTGGTATCTGTTGAGACTTTGCCTACGTATAGCCTGCGTTCTTTAAAAGGAATTTTCCTCCTTAAATTAAGTGGCAAATGAGGGCAAATTTTGTTGAAGTTTCATTTTTGGTCCTTTAGTGCAACCTTCCAGATCTTTCTGTTCTCTGTGTTGTTGCTTTCCTTTGAACGCACTGCCCTTACTGTTTTATCATTCCTTTGGTTTTTAATCTTATGTGGACTTGTATCATAATACTATGGAACAATATTGTAGGAACGTTGGAATCCAACCATCTGTTTTATAGATAGGGAAAACGTAATCCATACAGACTAACTGCACTAAAATTCACCTAGTGATGGTGGCAGAGCTGAGACTCAAACCTTGATTTCCTGCTTGACTTCCTAACTCAAGCTGTGTATATTAAAAAAAAATATATTGTGTATTCTATATGAAACTATACTTCTTTTCATCTCTTGCAATGTCATTTTGTATTGTTTGCTTCACATTACTTTGCATTTTGTGTATTAATGCCTTCTGATATAGATTCAAAACTTCTGTATGAGGGCAGGGGAACCTTCATGACTTGCATTGTTTGAATCATTGAAACAGTGATTTAAAGTCTACATAGAGACTTCTAGCTTGTTGGATGTATTAACAGCTTTAACAAAAATAATACTGTCATGTCCACTGTTGAGTCCTGACTCACTAAAAATGAATCTCTTAGAAGTTTCACTGTTGGATTTTAGTTTGTTTGATTCTCTTGATAAAAGAGACTTGAATCTTTGGGAGCCTTGAAAGTAGATGTGAACAATGACTTATTAGGTGACTAAGTTTATTGACCTAACTAAATGTTCTTTTCCTCTTTTTTTTTTTTTTTGCGGTACGCGGGCCTCTCACTGCCGTGACCTCTCCCGCTGCGGAGCACAGGCTCCGGACGCGCAGGCTCAGCGGCCATGGCTCACGGGCCCAGCCGCTCTGCCGCATGTGGGATCTTCCCGGACCGGGGCACGAACCCGTGTCCCCTGCATCGGCAGGCAGACTCTCAACCACTGTGCCACCAGGGAAGCCCCTTTTTCTCTTTCTGATAGAACAGTAACACTTTTACATTTTGCTATTTTTTCATTTTGTTCATCTGTCAAGAACCAGATTATTGAGCAATCTGCTTATTGAGCAAAACATTCTGTAAACCATTTGTTCCATTTGGGGAGTTAGAGAGCTTTTATATATTTGTTCTTCACGTTTTTTTCCCTCTTAACTTTAAAGTTTCTGTTAATACCAGCAGCATAGGGTTTCCTTGGTATTTTTGTTACATTGATGTAGCAAGAGTTGAATGGTATAAGACAGCACAGAAAACTATCAGGTGAAATATCTCTGGAGGGTATGCTTTACTTTTTTGGCCTGAAACAAATTAGAAAAATTAGAAGCTATTTTTCTTCTATTGTTTGGTTGTTTATAATGGCTTATTCTTATTTGTTTAAATAATTATCTGCTAAAAAACTGTGGAAACACTGTTTCTCTTGTTCTTTTTTCCTGAAATTGTACCTAAGGAGTGCTGAATTGGATAAGTATGGTATGAATAATTTCTGCTTTTGTTCAGACAGACCAGTTGAATAAAGCAGTGAGAGTATGGCTTGGAGAGATTTTTTAAAAAACGGGTGCATTGAAAAGGTTTTATTTTTTCTTTTTTTAATGAATCAGCCTTCCCAAACTTTCAGTACATGCATGCTTCAAAATCATGTTGCATTTAGCTCAATTCAAATAATAAATATAACAAAGAATTTAATGTTCTTTGTATTTTTTGAGTATTCCAGCTATATTGTAGAAACATTTTATTAATTAAACAAGGCACTGGAAAGGTTTTTGGAAATACTTGATCACTTCCAGATACTATATGTTTTTAAGCAACATTTTTATTTTTAGAAACATTTAGAATACTTCCTGTACAACCTCCCCCCCCCCGCCCCGCCCCCCAACCCCGAATTTTTGCTGCCCTAGGAAGTCAGATTTTGGGTTGGCCAAAAAGTTTGGAAAAACCCGAATGAACTTTGTGGCCAACCCAAATACATTAGTTTTTCTATGTTTTTTTTTACATTTTTTTTTTTACATATTCTTAGAAAGCCCTATAAAGCCTTCCATGATTTGGCTTTTGCCAGCTTCTAGCTGCATTTCTTGGCATTATCTTTTTCCTTTAGGCTGCTCTTTGGGCCTTGAATAGCCAAGCTCTTTTTTGCCTTGGAGCCTATGAACATGCTCTTCCCTCTGGCAGATGGCTTTTTTGGGTTAATAAGTATTAAGTTTGGCTGCTAGTAACAGACACCGAATAATAATTTCTGTCCCACAGCAGAGAAATCCAGAATTTACATGACACTCATTTATTAAGTGTTATTTCCAGTTGTTTTCCTATAAATAACTTCTTTTTTTTTTTTTGCGGTATGCGGGCCTCTCACTGTTGTGGCCTCTCCCATTGCGAAGCACAGGCTCCGGACGCGCAGGCTCAGCGGCCATGGCTTACAGGCGCAGCCGCTCCGCGGCATGTGGGATCTTCCCAGACCGGGGCACGAACCCGTGTTCCCTGCATCAGCAGGCAGACGCTCAACCACTGCGCCACCAGGGACGCCCTATAAATAACTTTGAAATAAAGATCTTTGTGTATAAGACCTTAGAAAATTTCCCTTTTGATTAATTCCTGTTGTGGAATCCAATTGAAAGTTCCATTAATTTCTTTAAAAACTTGTTTAGAGAAAGTATCATTTTTTTTTAAATTGCAAAGTGGCCAAATTTCAGTGTATCCCTAATGAATTTTTCCAATTGTAGACATAGGCCCATTACCCAGATCAAGGTATAGAACATTCCTAGTGCTCCAGAAGGGTCTCTCATGGGTCCTCCCAAATCTGTATCTCCCCTGCCCCCCCCCCCCGCAAAGTAATCACCATTTTGACCTATATCACCATAGGTTACTTTTGCCTGTTCTTGAACTTAATATAAGTGGAACCATACAGTATATACTTTTGTGAATGGCTGCTTTTACTTAACATTGTGTTTGTGAGACTCACCCATGATGTTGGGTACAGCAGTAGTTGGTCTTTTTCACTGATGGCAGTATTTTGTTGGATGAATATATACATTTTTAAAAAATTCACCATTAGTGGATGTTTGATATACTTCAATTTTTTTAGCTGTTGTGAATAAAGCAGCTATGAACATTTACTTACAAGTCTTTTAGTGGACATACACCCTCATTTCTTTTGAGTATATATACATGGGAGTAGAATTGCTCTGTTTTTGTCTACCAGTGTTTTTTTTTTTTAATTTTTTCAATTTTTTGGCTGCATTGGGTCTTCATTGCTGTGTGCATGCTTTCTCTAGTTGTAGCAAGTGGAGGCTACTCTTCATTGTGGTGCGCGGCTTCTCATTGTGGCGGCTTCTCTTTGCGGAGCGCTGGCTCTAGGTATGTGGGCTTCAGTAGTTGCAGCATGTGGACTCAGTAGTTGTGGCACGCGGGCTCTAGAGCGCAGGCTCAGTAGTTGTGGTGCACGGGCTTAGTTGCTCTGTGGCATATGGGATCTTCCCGGACCAGGGCTCGAACCCGTGTCCCCTGCATTGGCAGGCAGATTCTTAACCACTGCACTACCAGGGAAGTTCCTTTCTACCAGTTTTTGAACCTGATTGAACTAGTTCTCTGGCTGGTCCATAGTAGTTTCCTGGGATTTCTCCCTTTACCATAAAGCTAGTGATTCCCTTTGCCTTAACTCTCTTATTTCCTGTGAATCATGTAATTCTTTTTTTTTTTTTTATTGTTTTGACCCCTTCTTTTGATGGGGTATATCCCACAGTAGATTACTGTGAAAAGTTGAGATCTGTGTTAATAAAAAACCCCTTTATTCATTTTTGGTCTTCCCACTGATTTGGTTGGTTGGGTAAGGAGTTATAGGTTGGAAATAATTTCCCTTCTGAATTCTGAAGGCATCTCTCCATTGTTTTCTAGCTTGTGGCCCATTTAAGAATTCTGAAGACATTCTGATTCCTGATCCTGTTTTTTGCCTTTCTGGAATTTTGTAAATTTCATGAGGGTGTGACTTGGCATACATCTATTTTTGTGTGTTTCCTTAGATATTATTCATTGTGCCCTCCAAATCTGCCAAATTATGTTCATCAGTTCTGGGAAATTTTCTTGACTTTTTTCATTGATGGTTGGATTAATCTGCTAGGGCTGCCATAACAAAATACCGTAGACTGTGTGGTTTAAAGAACAGATACTAATTTTCTCACAGTTTTGGAGGCTAGAAGTCCAAGATCAAGGTACTGTCAGGGTTGGTTTCTGATGAGTTCTCTTCTTGGCTTGTAGACAGCTGCCTTCTCAGTGTGTCCTTACAAGGCCTTCCATGGAGAGAACTGTATCTTTCCTCCTCTTATTTTGAGGATACCAATCCTGTTGGATTAGGGCCCCACCCTTATGACCTCATTTAACCATAACTACCTCCTGAAGGCCGTATCTCCAAATACCGTCACACTGGGGGCTAGGGCTTCAACATACAAATTTTGAGGGGACACAGTTCAGTCCATTACAGTGGTTTAGTCTCCTCCCTTTTGTATCTCTCTCTGTGAAACTTCTGTTCTTTGTTTGAATCTCTTAGACTAGTCCTCTGATACTCCCTTTTTCTCTTACTTTTCACCTCCTAGTCTTTTGGCTCTGTTTTATATGGGAGGCTTTCTTAACTTTATTTCCTAAGCCTTCTGTTGAATTTTTCATTTTTTGCTGTGAAGATTTTGATTTCCCAAGAGTTCTTTTTGTTCTCTTAAAGATTCTCTTTTGTAGAGAGCATTTTGTGCTTCTGTCATGGATGCATTGTCTTCTCTAATTTCTGAGGCTATAAATAGCTTTTTTTTTAACTTTTTTTTTTTTGCAGCCTCTGTTCCTTCTAAATTGGTCTCCAGCTTTTATGTTGGAGGCTTACTTCAGGTGTCAGTAATCAATCCTTAGATGTTATCTAGTGAGTGAAAGTCTGAATTGATGGGGACTTGAAGACTTTGAATTTCATTTCATGGTGGCCCAAGTGAGCCATTTTTTGAGAAAACCCTGATTGATGTGCAGGAGGTGTTTTCCTCTTGGGTCAGGTTCATGAAGGAAAACTCAAATCTGCTTGAGGTCTGAAAGTTTGGCCACCAATTTTTTTGGTTTGAGGGATTGGATTTCTCATTCCCCTACTTTTGGTAGAGTATACAGATCTTTAATTATATCTGGTGAGCCCTAGTTCAGAGTGGAGTAACCAACCAATCAGAATGATTTTACATTTTTAAAGGGTTGTAAAAAAATAATATGTGGCAGAGACCGTGTGGCCCGTAAAGACTAAAACATTTACTATCTGGCCCTTTACAGAAAAGGTTTGCCTACTTTGTTCTGGTTGTAATGGTTCTGATTTCCTTTAATAAAGCTTCTAGACTACTACTACTTTTACTCCCACTCAGGCTTCAGTTTACAATCTTGGGACTTCCTGAAGCTATTTGTTTTAATTTAGTTTAGTGCATATCATGGAAGTTATGACTAAGAATTGGTAGGATAGACTCTATTATCAGAGATATGAGATTTTTTAATGTAAAATCTCAAGAAGTAGGAAAAGCAAAATACTGAAGAAATAAATCACAACGCATAATGAGTGTACGTGTGCATTGTTCTTTTTCTTGTCATCTAAGTGCAGAACATAAGTGTGTATACTTTGAAGAATGGGGAAAGGGGCATTGAGAACAGGCCCAAGTCATGTTTTAAATGAGCAATTTTCATCAACTCCTCTGTAGTTGGTAAATCATAACTGGCAGAATAAATTGGCTCCAGACAAGAAGCTGTTCCAGGCAGTAATATACATATACATATATATGTGTAAGTGTACGTATATATGTGTGTGTGTGGTTGTATTTGTCCACCTGATATCAGAAACGAGAGAGAGAATGTAAGCCACGTGGCAGGGTGGGAGAAACAGGAGTTGCATTGTTATAGGAAATAAAGTAAAATGTCTTTTCCTTTAAGTGCTAGCTGCTGAAAAACTGTTACGTTTAGTCTTAATTGTGTGAGCAGTCTCATCACAGGTTTCTTGTATAATACTTTCTTTCCTTTAAATGGTGTCTTATCTTTAGTATTTATCTCCGATTTTTTTTGTTGTTGTTGTTGGATGTGGCATGCGGGATCGTAGTTCCCTGACCAGGGATCTAACCCGTGCCCCCTGCATTGGGAGTGCAGACTCTTAACCACTGGACCACCAGAGAAGTCCCTATCTCTGTTATTATTATTATTTTTTACAAATTTATTTAATTAATTAATTTATTTTTGGCTGCATTGGGTCTTCGTTGCTGCGCACGGGCTTTGTCTAGTTGCGGCGAGTGGGGGCGTCTCCTGTTGCGGAGCACGGCCTCTAGGCGCACGGGCTTCAGTAGTTGTGGCTCCCGGGCTCTAGAGCGCAGGCTCAGTAGTTGTCGCCCACAGGCTTAGTTGTCTGCGGCATGTGGGATCTTTCTGGACCAGGGCTCGAACCCATGTCCCCTGCATTGGCAGGCGGATTCTTAACCATTGCATCACCAGGGAAGTCCTTTCTGTTATTTTTTAATATGTATATTCCAGACTTGTTTCTTTGAGTGTACAAACTCATGCTCACTTAAAATAGGATCACATGCTACATTTTGTTTTCTAATTTGGCTTTTATAAACATTCTTTTGAGTCAGTATATATAAGTTTAAAGATTCTAGAGACAGACAACTTGAATTCCAGTATAGACTTCATCACTGTTTGGGCTTAGGCGTCTACAAGCCTCATTCTTCTTATCTGTAATATGGGGATTATACTTAATCAAAGGATTATTATAAGGTTTACATGAGAATTCATGTATCCACTTAACTGCTAAGCAGTGATTGGTGTACATTAAGAACTTTAGAATCAGTTTTAGATGTAAAATAACAGGGTTCAAAAGTGTAGATGTTGTAAATGTTGGTAACTGTTGCCAAACTACTATTCAGAAAAAAATACGAATTTAATCTTCACCAACAAATAGTGTTCCTTTACTTGGCATAATTATTCTAATTTTTGACAACTTGGTAGGTAAAAAACTGGCAGAACTAAAAGGAGAATTAGACAAATTCATAAATATAATTTGGGATATTTTAGTATAACTCTGAGTAATTAGTAGAACAACAATAAGACAAAAAAGTCAAAAGATTTGAACAACATAATTAACAAATGAGTCTAATTACATGCATAGAACATTTTACCCAGCACCTGAAGAATACAGATTTTTTTCTAGTGCCTATGGAAATTTACCCCCAAATTTACATATCCTGGACCATAAAAAAGATGGAAATAATCAGTTCTAGAATATGTGCTCTGACATGTTGGAATTAAGCCAGAAATCAATTACAAAAAATAACTAGAAAATGACATGTCAACTGTTTGGAAATTAAACAGTATACTCCTAAGTAACCCAGGGATTAAAGAAGAAATGACATTAAACTCTTCTGAACTGAATGATGAAAATATGACATAACTTAAGGGATACAGGTAATCCATGCTTAAAGGAATGTTTATAGCCTTATAATGCGTATGTTAGAATAAAGGCTAAAAATAATTGAAAAGATTACTGTGTAAAGATGGATGAGTGAAAGATGCATTTACTTTTACTCCCCTCCAAAGCCTACCAAGATGATTGATCGTATAGAATATTTTTTAAAGGTTGGAACTACATAGGTAAAGAGAATGGAAGAAGCAGTGAAATTTGGAAGCTGGAAAGCAACAGCCTGATAGAAACATTTTAGTAGATTTAAAAATGTTCGGGGCTTCCCTGGTGGCGCAGTGGTTGAGAGTCTGCCTGCCGATGCAGGGGACACGGGTTCGTGCCCCAGTCCGGGAAGATCCCACATGCCGCGGAGCGGCTGGGCCCGTGAGCCATGGCCGCTGAGCCTGTGCATCCGGAGCCTGTGTTCTGCAGTGGGAGAGGCCACAGCAGTGAGAAGCCTGCGTGCCACAAAAAAAAAAAAATGTTCAATCCTAAACTGGCAGTAGGAAAAATAGAAAAGAATCCTCAGGCTCAGGAATTGGCAGCATCAGGTATTCTTGTGGAAGAAGGGCTGAGAGTGTGCTAAAAATAGAAGGATTGCTTGAAAGTCTGTTTAAGAAGCCAGCTCAGTTAATCATAATAGCCAAAAAGTAGAAACAGCCCAGATGTCCATCAACTAATAATGGGTAAATAAAATGCATATTGCGATAAACAGCAATGAAGTACTCATACATGTTATAACGTGAAGGAACCTTGACAGTATGCTTATGTGAAAGAAGCCAGTCACAAAAGACCACATATTGTATGATTTTATTTGTATGAAATGTCTAGAAAATACAAATCTATAGAGATAGGGAGTAAATTAGTGGTTGCCTAGGGCTGGGAATAGGGGAGATTAGAGGGAAATGGGAAATGACTGCTCAAGGGTACGGGTTTCTTTTTTGGTGTGATGAAAATGATCTAAAATTGATTGTGATGATGGTTGCACGACTGAATATACTAAAAATCATTGAATCATATGCTTTAAATTGATCACTTGTGTAGAATTTGAGTTATATCTCAGTAAGCTATTACAAAAAAACAACAACAAAAAGGCAGCATGAGCCTAGATCTCTTTGTCAATTTGTATAGCTAAGTGACTGCCCTCTTTACTGTGGCAGCAGAAGACTGAAGATTTATCCTCTGCAGTGGATAAAATACAGTGTCTCTAAGAGAGGGGTAGATACTAATGTAATTGAAGACCAGTTATCCTATAGTGAACACCTGGATTAAGTGAATGTGCTCAATGTTAGAACCCTTATTGAGGTCCCTTCTCTTGGGGTCCCAGAATCCTGACAATCAAGTAGGAACTTAGAGGATGATTCTCTTAGTAGAACCAAGGAGAAAAACTCTGAAGTTATTCACAATCAGTTTTTAGGGCCCTAGTTTTAAATATGAACAAGACAGTTAAGGATCACCAGATTCATGAGGAAAGCTTTTTTTTTTTTTTTTGCGTTACACGGGCCTCTCACTGTTGTGGCCTCTCTCCCGTTGCGGAGCACAGGCTCCGGACGCGCAGGCTCAGCGGCCATGGCTCACGGGCCTAGCTGCTCTGTGGCATGTGGGATCTTCCCGGACCGGGGCACGAACCCGTGTCCCCTGCATCGGCAGGCGGACTCTCAACCACTGCGCCACCAGGGAAGCCCATGAGGAAAGCTTTTAATATAAGAGACCAAAACAAATAGAAAAAAAGAATTTGGAGCAATAAGAACTAAAAAAAGAGCTCTTGAAAATTAGAGGGTAACAGTAAGAAGAAAATAAAAGAATGGAAGTTAGAGTAGAGGAGACCTTGCATAAAGTAGAGGAAAAGATGGAAAACAGGTAAAAAATATATGTAATTCAAAGGTCAGTCCAGGAGATAAACTTCTAAGCAACAGAAGTGTTGGTCAGAGAGAACAGAGCAAAGAGTGGAAAAGAAATAACGGTGAAATATTCAAGAAAAATACCCAAAGTTGAGGAATATCATTTTGCATATTGCAAAGCCTTCTGGGTTCTCAAGGAAAATGGATGAAAACAGATAAATGTACTTTGAATTAGGGTCTAGTCAGGAAAATGGAGGCCATACTACTTATAACAGAATTGTATAATATAAAGAATTGTTTAGCCATATGTTATGGGTTGAGTTGTGTCCCTGCAAAAAGATATGTTGAAGCCTTAACCTGCGGTACCTCAGAATGTGACCTTGTTTGGAAATAGAGTCTTCTCAGAGGTAATCAAGTTAAAGTAAGGTCATTAGAGTGTCCTTTAAGCCATTGTGACTGGTGTTCTTTAAAAACAGTGGGGAAACTTAGACATAAATTTGGACACAGGCATGCACAGAGGGAAGATGGCCATCTACAAGCCAAGGAATGCCTGAGACTACCAGAAGCTAGGAGAGAGGCCTGGAACAGATCCTAACTAATACCTTCAGACAGAGCATGGCCAATACTTTGATTTCAGACTTGTGTTGTGGCCTCTAGAACTGTGAGATGGATTTCTGTTCTAAGCCAACCCAGTTTGTGTTACTTTGTTATAGCAGCCCTCAGAAACTATAATAGACTAGGTAATTGGAGAACTGAAAAGGCAATAAGGGAACTCTCAGGTATCACAAAGATAATTAACTGTAGGAAGTAATTAGCCCCTAGGGTTGGGAGAACAAAGAGAAGAGATTGGAATTATTGGAATTCAGAAGCTTGAAGAGTGGCCCTGAGGAACTGGAACTCAAACTTCTGAGGAGTTGCTGCCTGCTCAGGAAATGTAAGTATTTTAAGAGACTTGATAAGGCTGGTCTGGGAATGGCAGGAAAAACACAAAAGCAAAAAGTTGCTAACTGAAACCAATTGCTGATACTGGAACCATTGCTGTTTCCACATTGAAGGTTGACAGTTGATACTGAGCTGAAGGAGTATCTCCCTGTTCCCTCCTTCAATCTTCCAGTGTCTTTCTAGTATCCCTTTTAGGCAGAGTCTAACAGGAAGCCAGCTAGCAAAGAACTGTGATTTGCAGGGTTCCAGCCCCTCAGCATTACAAAGCAGAGTAGAGAAGAGTAGGTTTGAAGTCTAGGACAATAGCTTAATAACCAGTACACACAGACGCTGAGATATTTCATTGTGAAATTTTGGAATACATGGGACTGTAAGCTTCCGGAGGGGTAGAAAGATCTATAAGCTTCTGGAGGGGGAGAAATGGGTCCCTCAACTTCAGAGATTGAGTATTCTCAACTGCAACCTCACAAGCCAGAAGACAGTGAGCAAGGCCCTCAAATTCTGAGGGAAAATGATTTCCAAGCTAGATTTCTTTACCCAGCCAAATTATTAAGTACAAGTATAGAATGTAGACATTTTAAGATGTGTAAGGTCTCCAAAAATTTCTCTTCCTCACTTCCTTCTCAGAAAGCTATTGTGTGATTTGCTCCACCCACCAAAAGGAAGGTGTAAACTTCAGTGAAAGAGGAAGGTGAGCATTATAGGAGACAGGAAATCAAATTCTAGAGGGACAAAGGGAATTCCTAAGGTGATAAAGAGAATTCCCTTAATGCTAACTGATTATCAGATGAAAGAGCAGTAAGTCTGGATTTGAACAGGTGAGAAGGCCCTGGTAGTTTTATGACAATGAAACTAATAAAATACCTTATGTCTGTATCTCTTAATTAGGCAATTGGCAAAGAGTTTGAAGTTGAATTAGTGATATCTTTTGTTTGCTTAGCTTTTTATATTGGAGTTTAGAGCTTCATTCTGGAATTTCTTCTCTCTTGTACTCTCCCTTAGGTGATCTCGTTTAAGCCTGTGATTTTAAATAGTATTGATATGTGGCTGACCTCTTGCTCAGGCAAGACCTCTGCTCTGAGCTCCAGAGTCATTTATTGTATCCATTATCTACTACTGTGTAAAAACCACTCCAAAACTGAGTGGTTTAAAACAATAATCATTTTTCTTCTGCTCATAGATCTACATTTAGGCAGCACTTGGATGGAGATGGCTTGTCTCTGTTCCAAGTGGTATCATCTAGGGTTGCTTGCTCATACTGCTGACAAATTGTTGTTAACAGTTGACTGTGAACTCCTTGGCTGGCTATGGGCTAGGGCAGCGGTCCCCAACCTTTTTGGCACCAGGGACTGGTTTCATGTAAGACAGTTTTTCCATGGACCGGGGTGGGGGTGGCGGGGATGGTTCAGGCGGTAATGCGAGTGATGGAGAGCAGCAGATGAAGCTTTGCTTCATGCCACTCACCTCCTGCTGTGTGGCCCGGTTCCTAACAGGCTGTGGACTGGTACTGGTCCGTGGCCCAGGGGTTGGTGACCCCTGGGTTAGGGGCCTTGGTTCCTGTCCATGTAGATCTTTACGTAGGCTGCTTGGGCTTCATCATAGCATGATGGCTGGGCTCCAAGAACAAGCGTCTTGAGGGTATCCAGTAGAAGCTGTAACACTTTTATGACAGCCTTGGAATTTGCATAGCTTCACTTCTGCATAGTAATAAGCCTACCAATATTCAAGGGGAGGGAAATTTTCCCCTCATTAAGAGGTGGTGTCTAAATTACATAGTAAGAGAAGCATTGAAGATATTGTCTCAGCCATCTTTGGAAAATACAATATGCCAGATACATCAAGCTGTTTCCTTGATTTTGCCACTTCTATATATATCCCATAGGTATTTTGAACTTAAAACAATCAAAACAAATTCTTGATTTCCTTACTCTTAAACTGTACGCTTTCCCTGCTGCCTCCATTAGTTCATTCCTCAATCTTTCTCATTTCATTCAATGGTATTGCCGCTCACCTAGTAGCTAAAACCCAGGTGTCATACCTGATTCCCTTACTTCCCATACTTCTAATCCATCTTGTCTCTTCAAACTCCAAATACATCTTGAATTCTTCTGTTCTCTGTCTACATAGTCACCATACCACTCAAGTCCAGGCTACCAAGGTACCATCATCTTTTTACTTGGACTCCTGTTGTTATTTATTTCAGATATAATTGACATTTTATTAGTTTCAGGTATACAGTGTAATGATTCACATTTGTATTAACTGCTCTTCTAAAAACTTGTGGTAAAATCCACATAACATAAAATTTACAGTTCTAATCATTTTTAAGTGTATGTAGTTCAGTATTAAGTATATTCACATTGTTGTGCAACCAATCTCCAGAACTTTTTCATCTTGCAAAAACGAAACTTTGCATTCATTAAACAACTACCCATTCCCCCAATCCCTGGCAACCACCATTCTACTTTCTGTTTCTATGAGTTTGTTTGCTCTAGTTATCTCATTTAAGTGGAATCATTGGCATTTGTCTTTTTATGACTGCTTTATTTCACTTAGCATAATGTCTTCAAGGTTCATCCATGTTGTCACATGTGCAAAATTTCCTTCCTTTTTAAGGCTGGTAATATTCCATCGAATATATATACCACATTTTGTTTATCCATTCATCTATTGATGGATATTTAGCTTGCTTCCACTTTCAGCTATTATGAATAATGCTGCTGTGAACATGAATGTACAAATATCTGTTCAAGTCTCTTTTCAGAAATTGCTGGACCATATGGTAATTCTCTATTTAATTTTTTGAGGAACTGCAATACTTTCTTTTGAGGAACTACCATCCCTCCCTCCCTCCCTCCCTCCCTCCCTCCTTCCCTCCTTCCCTCCTTCCCTCCTTCCTTCCTTCCTTCCTTCCTTCCTTCCTTCCTTCCCTCCTTTCCTCCCTCCCTTCCTTCCTTCCCTCCTTTCTTGATAGTAGCTATCCTTTCTTATGCTTGTTGGTCATTTGTATATCTTTAGAGAAATGTCTATTGAAGTCCTGTATTTAAAACTTTTGTTGTTATTGTTGTTGAGTCTTAACTAGTCTTTGTATTTCTACTGGTTTTTTTCCTTTTAACTAATTCTTTACATGGCAGTCAAAGAAAGGTTAAGATTTCTGTATTAATCGTGATATGCTAACAGCTTTAATAAGCACAAATCTTAGTGGCTTAACACAGTGGAAGTTTAAATTACTTTTTCATGTCAGTCTAGTGTATATGTGTGATGGAGTAGGAGTGGGGATACCTCTGCTCCTTGCAGTAATTCAGGGGCACAGGCTACTCTCTCTTTTTAAATTATCACTATCATCACAATATGACTTTTGAGGCTGTCTTGAAAAGGGAAGCAAGTATGGAGGAAGATTTTAGGGCCCACTAAAAAGTGGCGTATATCACTTTCACCCACATTCTATTGGTCAGAACTGAGTCCCATGACTCCACCTAACTACAGAGGCGGCTGGGAAATGTAGTATAGCAGTGTACTAATGAAAGAGAGAACACAGATATTAATGAGCACTAGCGGTCTCTGTCACAGTGTATATTAGATTAGAACTCCCTTGCTTAAAACCCTTTAATGACTTCTTGTTACCCATAGACTAAAATTAGCCTATGTCTGTTCCAACCTTATTTTGTACCATTTCCCCCTTATTATTCTCAACTTACATTAGACTAGGTCATTTCCTATAACATGCCAAACATTTTTTCCTCCTGGAACCTGTGTGTTTTGTAGTTTCCTTTGCTTGGAGCACTCTAAATATTTAAATGACTCCCTCCTTCTCATCTTCAGTATCAGCTTAAAATCCATCTCTAACTAAAATCCCAAACAAAAATAGCTCTCCTATTCTCTGTCCGTTTTGATAGCAACTGTGTTTACATCTATCACAGCATTTATCACAATGTATAACTATTTTATTTGAAAAAAAATTTTGTTTGCTTTACTTGTGTCCTCTGCTAGAAAGAGATGTCTTTCTCACTGTTGTATCCCTGCAGCACCCAGCCAATGCTTAGCACACTCTAGTAAATGTGTTGTATGAATGAATGACTGTTATACAGAACAGACTGAACTGGAGAGACTGGAGGGAATTATAACCAAGACTTCTAATGGTAATTTAGGTGAATTGCTGAGGGCTTGGGTTTTAGTGGTGGCAGTGTCAATGGAACAGAAAAGGATGAAGAGGAATCAAAGGAAAAACCAACACAAATTGCTGTGTGACTAAAGTGGGGAGTCTGGGTGAAGGGGATGATAGTGGTTTGTAATTAACAGATCAGTAAAGAGGATAGAAGAGTTGGTGTTTTGGAGATAATGATGAGTTGGGATTGATGTGTGTTGAGTTTGTGGTGATAGCAAGACTTTCATGTAGAAATATTGAACAGTGGCTTGGATTAGAGCACACAATTGAAATTATAGATTTGGGAATCAGTTGGGCCCAGGTGATAAGATGAAGCCATAAAAATGGATGATCTACAGAGAGAGAGGGTATATATTGATAAGAGCAAGGGGAAAAAAAAAGAGAAGCCAGATATGGAAACCAGGAGTAGGTAGAGAGGGAGGAGAACCAATTTAATACAGGGCTAAGGAAACCAGGAAGTTTCAGAAAGAAGAAAGTTTAGCTTGACTGCTGCTAGTGTGGGTATTCTTTGTGATATGCATTTGAAGCTTCTGAAATGTTACCTTTCCTGAAGGTTATAAAATGGTGATATTAATATCTGCTTCATAAGGTCGCTGTGAGGATTATTAACATACTATGCTAAAAGCAGTTAGTGTAGTTGCTCTTTTTAGTACGTGTCCATTAAACGTTTTGAAGTGAAATATAATACAAGACAGTACCGTTAAGCATCAAGAAGGCATTAAGGAGTTTGTTGAGGAAGAAAAGGCGTCTGAGCTTGCTGTAGCATCTTTTCTTTAGAGATATATTCTTTTTAAATGTTCCAGTAAGTTAGAATTGTACTAAAAGCCTATATAGAGATAACATTTATGAATTTATTTTGAAAAGTTTTTAGTAGGAATTTTCTGATCTGAAAATATACAGAATCATAGCAGTACAATGGCGGTTCATCTGTTAATGCTTCTTAACCACATCCTTTTACTGAAGTTATTCCGGAAGCATTTATAATGCAGGTGCTCCTTTGAAAGGCATTGTCCTTTAAAATGGGTTGAGACTAAATTCTTATTTAACATTGAAATGAAATGAAGGTATATTTAAAATGGAAATATAGTTTTATATGTCAAATTGTACTAACTGCTTAGAGTATTTGACTTTTGGTAGTGGAACTTGGTCACAGGTAGTGTGGAGAAATTCCAGTTCCTTTTTGCAGTTGCCACAGGATTCTGTCTCCAGATAATCAAATAAGAGAGCCATTTACACAAGGGGAAGTGGGAGCTTTCCTGCATTCCTTGTCATTATCTTTTTGTTTAGGGAACTTTGACAGGTTAGCTGGGCTGTTTGGTTGTTCCATAGCTTGCATGACCAGTCTTTTTTTTTTTTTTCCTCCTATCTTAACATGTATTATTATGGAAAAAAGTAACTTATTGTTGCCTTTTCATGATCAATAGCAGTCTATAAGTAAGAGTAGTAGTTTGGAATAAAGGGTAAGGTAAAAAGGCCGGTAGGCAAGGAAAGAAGTATTTAAAAATGGAGGGGAAGGGAAAAAGTAGCTGAGAGATAATTGGTGAATAGAGCTTTTAAAGTTTATCTTTCTCTGCCTTGGGGTTTCAACTTGCTGTGAATTAGCAGTTGAAAATTGCTTTGCCAATAGCATATAATTGGTGACTTTAAGGGTTATCTGCTACCTGGAACAGACATAATTTCTTAAAATTCAGATATAACTAAGTTTATACTTTCTTACAGTTGGTCGTAGAAGTTTTAGCGTTAGGTGGGAGGATAGGGCAGGGAAAGAGGATTATGTAGCGGGCACTGTACTAAGTGTTTTATGTATGACTTTGTTTAATCTTCACAACAACCCTGTAAGTAGATGTTATCAAAGCACAGAGAGGTTAAGTAACTTGCTCAAGGTCACACACATAATAAATGTCAGAGCAAGAATTCAAAGTATGATGTTTCTGTCTTGTAGTTAATCTTTTTTTTTTTTTGTAGTTAATCTTTTATTCATCTCTTTGCTTCATTTACAGTTCCATTCAGTCACTGGGTCCTGTTGGCTTTTAAAAAAAAAAGCTTTATTGAGATATAATTCACATACATACAGTTCACCCATTTAAAGTATGCAATTCTGAAATCAACCACAGAAAGAGAAACGAGAAAACAAGGATTACGTGGAGACTTAACAACATGCTACTGAAAAACCAGTGGGTCAACAATGAAATCAAAGAGGAAATTTAAAAATTCCTTGAAATAAAGTATACAATTCAGTAGCTTTTAGTACTTGCAGAGTTTTGCAACCATCACCACATAGAACATTTACACCACCCCTCAAAAGAAACCCCACTCCTGTTGTCACCCTCTGACCTCCCCTACCCCTAGTCCTTCTAGACAACCATTAATCTACTTCCTGTCTCTAGATTTGTTCGAACGTTCTGGGCACTTCATATAAATGGAATCATATAATATGTGGTCCTTTGTGGCTGGCTTCTTCCACTTAGCATAATGTTTTTAAGGTTCATCCATGTTATAGCATGTATTAGTACCTTATTATTGCATGTATTAGTACTTTATGACTCATTAGTACTTTATTATTATTGCTGAATAATATTCTGTTGTATGGACATACCAAATTTATCCTTTCATCAGTTGATGGACATTTGGGTTGTTTCTCCCTTTTGACTATTATGAATAATACCGTTACGAACATTCATGTATAAATTGTTTTATTGTGGTAAAATATACATAACAGAATGTGCCATTTTAACTGTTTTTAAGTGTATAGTTCTGTGGCTTTTAAGTGTATTCACATTGTTGTGTAACCATCACCACCACCTATTTCCAGAACTTTTTCATCTTCCTCAACTGAAACTCTGTATCAATAAAATACTAAATTCTCATTCTCCCATCCCCTCTGCCCCTGGTAACCACCATACTTTCAGTCTCTATGTAGTTGACCTCTCGAGGAACCTTATTTAAGTAGAATCATACAATATTTGTCCTTTTGTGATTGGCTTATTTTACTTAGCATAATGTCTTCACATTGTAGCACGTCCTTTTTAAGGCTGGTAATATTCCATTGATTGTATATATCATTTTATTTACCCATTCATCTGTTGATGGACACTGGTTGCTTCTGCTTTTTGATTATTGTGAATAATGCTGCAGTGAATATGGGTGTGCAAATATCTATTCAAGACTCTGCTTTCATTTCTTTTGGGTATATACCCAGAAGTCGAATTGCTTGATTATATTTTTAATTTTTGAGGAACCCCAAACTTTTCCACAGTGGCTGTACCTTTTCACATTCCTACCAGTAATACACAAGGGTTCTAATTTATCCATGTCTTCACCAATACTTGTTATTTTCTGTTTTTTGATAGGATTAGCCATCCTAATGAGTGTGAGGTGGTATTTCATTATGGCTTTGATTTGCATTTTCCTAATGATTAGTGATGTTGAGCATCTTGTGCTTGTTGGGCATTTGTATATCTTCTTTGGAGAAATGTCTATTCAAATTCTTTGCCCATTTTTTAATTGGGTTGATTTTTTGTTGTTGAGTTGTAAGAGTTCTTTATATATTCTGGATATCAGTTCCTTATCAGATATGTGACTTGCAAATATTATCTCCCATTCTGTGATAGTATCCTTTGACGCACGAAAGAGTTTAATTTTGATGAAGTCCAGTTTATTTTTTCTTTTGTTGCCTGTACTTTTGGTGTTAGATCTAAGAAATTATTGCCAACTCTAATGTTGTGAAGCTTTTGCCGTGTTTTCTTCTAAGGATTTTATGGTTTTAGTTCTTCCATTTATGTCTTTGATCCATTTTGAGTTCTTTCAGTATATGGTGTAAGGTAAGGGTTCAGCTTCATTTTATGAATTTTTATGTGAATATATATATTTCTTTTGGGTGTATAGCTAGGAATGGAATTCCTGGGTTATATGGTAACTATGTTTGGCCTTTTGAGGAACTGCCAAACTATTTTCCAAAGTGGCTATACCATTTTACATTTCCACCGGCAGTGTATGAGGGTTCTAATTTCTCCATGACTTTTTGGTTTTAATTTCTCCACACTGTATTACCTTCTGACTGGCTGATTTCAAGTTTCCTTGGCTGACCTCTTTGGTGATAATTTCACAACTCTGCCTTTCTGCTGTCCCCTTTCACCAATCCATAACGCTGTTGGTTGTATTGTAAAAGTTTAGAGCTGAAAGGAACTATAGAGAATCATGGAAGTCAAACCATTCATTTGCAGTTGCTGAAACATAGAAGTTAAGAGATTTGACTCAAAGTTATACAGTGATAGTGTCAACACTAGACAACCTCCTATGTGCATAGCTTTCATTTTATTAAATTATATTTCCTTTTTCTGTGTCTAAAACTCTTTACCTGACTGTCTTAACCAGGTCTCCTCCTCATCCTGTCCCCTAAAGAACAATCTAAAAGCAAGGAGTTGAGTGCAGGTAATTTATTTGGCAGATGATCCTAGGGAACAAGAGTAAGGGGCCAGCGTGAATGAAATAAAAGAAGAAAAGCCAATACAAGAGTGTGTTATTGAGTTATTCAGTGCTGTGGCAATCAGGACTCAAACCCAGTGGGAACTTTTGAGGCTCTAGATGCTTCTCAGTTTGTCTGTTCAGGGATGGACAGGAGTAAACTGTATCATCTGTTCTTGTTCTCCATCAGTTGACGGTTGCCTCAGGGCAGGGTAAATTCTTTCTCCTTCCCTCCCCCGTTTTAGGGCTGCACACGAGAGCCTGCCAAGTGGTGTCTCACTTCATGGCTTTAAAGAAGCTTTAGGGCAGAAAGAAAATGAATCACAGTGAACACTATGGGGGAAGTAAGTCAGAACCTACCTGTAACTATTAGCCTTGGCTTATGACTAGTGTGGTAGGCAGAATAATGGCCTCCCAAAGATATATACATCCTAATCTTCTAAACCTGTGACTGTGTTACCTTGCATAGCAGAAGGAACTCTGGAGATAGGTTGATTTTTCTGAATTATCTGGGTGCGCCCAGTGTAATCACAAGGAGCCTTATAAGAGGAAGGCAGGAGGGTCAGTTTTAGAAAGAGAAAAAATGGAAAAACTATAAAATATAAAAGAAAGGTGAAATAATAAAACTTATATAAAGGTGAAACATTTTAGAAACAATACGTTGAGTATAAATTTTGGAGAATTTGAATAAAATTGGCTCTGTTTCATTTAAGAAAAGAAAGGAAGAAAGAGATGTGACAGTGGAAGGCGGAGGTCATGATGACCTGGCTAGGAGCCAGGGAATGTGGGCAGCTTCTAAAAGCTGGACTGGATTTTCCCCTAGAGCCTCCTGAAGGAATGCAGGCTTTGATTTTAGCTCTGTATAACCTGTTTTGAACTTATTTCCAGAACTTTAAGTTAACAAATTTGTATTGTTTTAAGTCACTAAATTTATGGCAGTTTGTTACATAGCATTAGGCAACTAATACAGCTAGAATCAAAGGAGAGTTGGATTGCATGAAGATGAAGATTTTTCTGATAGAATCTGTGCCTTGCTGCCAGCCTCTCCTTTGATTCTAGCTGTTTTAGGTTTTTGCTTCGTAACAAGTTACCACAAATGTACCTCTTGCTCTGCTCAGATCTGTTTGGACCCTGCATTGATGCTAATCCTTTGTCGAGTCACTGCAGCCTCAACCGAAATTTAAAAAGGGTTGTTGCTGCAAGCTGGTGCTACCTGCTGCTGCAACTGGTCTTGAAGAAGGGATTAATATTCATCATTTTCCTCTTTCACCACCCATTCTAGATTTCCCTTATGCTGGGCTGGCAGTTCAGCTGCTCTAGGTTGCTTGTGACCTCTAGACTTCCAAACCGGAGGGACTTGAGCCCTTAGTTGTCTTGCCCTTTTTGGGCCGTTGTTGCTACAATTTCCTGTTTCCTTTATTAGTACCAAGCTTGGAAAACAACCTGAGTCTGAGACAGACTGCTTCCTACCTACATTGTGTACAACAACTCCTAATGATAATGAGAGTCAGTAATCATTCCTAGTATATTTATTTCTTTGCCTGCTGGTCTATCAGCATGAGGAGGCCGAAGTGCCCAGGTAGTGGTTGTAGCTTTTTTTAGTGCCCATTCATTTAATTACATTTCAGTTAGTACAATTAGGTTTGCATTAGTTACCTTTCAACCAACACATTTGTGATAACCATCATGTAGGAAACTTTCAGGACCATGAGAAAATGTAAAAGGAGAGAGAGACTAGCCTAGGCCTAGCATTCAGGGATTGGGAAAGGTTTCTCTGAGGGAATTCTACTTACTTAGACTGGATGGATGAGTTGAAATTAAGCAGATAAAGAAGTGGGGAAGAACATTCCAGCAAAGAACACATCCTGCGTCAAGGAGGTGCTTGATGCCCTCCTCCTCTGGAACCCTTTCTTCCGTAAACTTACATGGTTGTAGCTTTTAGTAGAACCCTTATTGTATCTTCTGGTAGAAGCGTTACCCTCAGGACCGTAGGAGAGCTTTTAAATTGTGGGTATGTGGGAAATCCAGATTCCACAAATGAGTTACTTGGATTGATGGTGAAAAGAGTTAGTTAGTCCAGCTTTTACTTCTTGGTTTCTGGACTCATGCATTCTAGATAATAGGGTTATAACACCATAGTTGTTGGGTTGTCCTGGAAGACCAGCAGGGCGACTGTTCAGCTGAGCCTTTAATATGCCATTCCATTATTTTGTTAGTCTGGCAGTTTCCTGGTGATGTGATATGTGGTAGGACCAGAGTATGCCATAGTCAGATGCTTATTATTATTTCTCCTTCCCCATTAGACAGGTCCTTTGGTTTGAGGTGAGGTTAAGATGGGTCTCATTTTGGTAAAGCAAACATTTTGAAACCATTGGATGGTGGTGCTGGGCAGAGATATTATACTGTAAATGTTGAGGGACACTTTGGGCAGGGAAGGCAATTCCATTTCTAGAGTAAGTGTCAGTTCTGCTCCCTCCCAGAATGCAAGGGTCCCAACCCCATTATACCACCTGTTTAGCTCTATGTCTGATAAGTTGCTGTTTGCATTCTGCGTTGATCCTAATCTTGCTAGAATTTCGTCTTTTTTAGTAAGGCTTTTTAATAACATTTTCTAAAAGTATGTTAATGATTTTTTTTATAATAGGGAATCTGATGAACAGAACTTCTAAGTTTTTTTTTTTTTGCACGGTACGCGGGCCTCTCACTGTTGTGGCCTCTCCCGTTGCGGAGCACAGGCTCCAGACACACAGGCTCAGTGGCCATGGCTCACTGGGCCCAGCTGCTCCGCGACATGTGGGATCTTCCCGGACTGGGGCACGTACCCGTGTCCCCTGCATTGGCAGGCGGACTCCCAACCACTGCGCCACCAGGGAAGCCAGCTAAGTTTTATGTAATCAACTGTATGATTCATTTATGAGGAATTTAAGAAAAGGCAAACTATAGTGACAGAGTATTAGTAGTTGCTAAAGGGGAGAGAATTGACTGTAAAGGGGCACAAGGGAACCAGAAAGTGGTGATGAAAATGTTTTAGATCTTGATTGTGGTGCGGGTTTCACAATTTTATACATTTGTCAAGACTCATTAAACTCTACACTTAAAATCAGTGAATTTTGTATGTGAATTCTATCTCACAACTGATTTTAAGGAAAGCAAAGGATTTAATGTACTCACTCGTCAATCTTTTCCATATTTATTTATTTTCCTTTATGGATTATGCTTTTTGATTAAGTTTGAGAAACTCTTCCCTTCTCTGGGATATTTTTTTCTGATTTTCCATTTTCTTAATTTCTCTTTATTTCCTTTAATGTCTTGAAATGTACACACGATTTGATTTAATCTGGTAGAGTAAGACACAGACATGGAAATGACTGTCATGAAGGAAGTTTTTACTCACAGTTCCTTAGAAACAGAAGCCACGCCACACCAAGGAGGCAAAAGGAGTCAAGGGGAAAGTATGGAGCCTTTATTGTGGTTTCTGTGAGAAGGATGAGTCAGGGTAGGCACGCTTGAGCAAGTCTGGGGTTGGATAGTTTGAATGATTTATAGCTCTGGGTGATAGGGGTGGTCTTTAGTTGTTTCTGGCAGTGGCCCTGGCATGATTTAGGGCAGGGAGAATATTGGCTTCGTATGTGAGAGGTTTTTTGATGGAGATGGTTGGGGATATGGGCTCTGGATTCATTGGTTGTACATCAAAGATGTGCTCTTGGGCTTACTGTTTGCTATCTCTAGGGATTAGGTAATCCTGGGAGGGACAGTCCTCTGCGTCTGAAAGGCCCTGCCATGTCAGAGCATTACAAAATGTAGAAAATTTAAAAACATGATTAATGCAATTATGCTTTCTTTCTGTTTACTCTCATCTTTTTTCAGTTTTTGATTGAAAAAATATTAGTTAAGCATATTTCATCTATATTTTTGTTAAAAATGCATTAAAGCTATAAACCGAGATCCACATTTTGATAGCATAATACTTTTATTGTTGCTTGGTTCTTATTTTATCATTTCTATTATGATTTTCTTTAAAATTTTTTGCCTAGGAGTCCATTTTTAAGTTTCCAAACATTTCAAAGATGTTTTATTGATGATTTCAACATTATATTGTGGTCAGAGAAGGTGGTCTTAGATATAAGTTCTTTGAAATTTTTGTCTTTCTTTGTGACTCCACGATTGTTTTTTTAAAATGTTCCATGTGTACTTGAAATACCTCTCCATACCTATTAATGTTGCCATAATATTGTTTTGTCTGATATTAAGATCGCTACATCATCTTTTTTGTGTTGGTGTTTGCCAAAATATTTTTTCATTTATTTTCAGCCTTTCTCTCCTATAAGCAGCTTTAGTTGGATTTTGTATTTTATTTTTATATCAAATCTGATAACCTCTTATTATAATCTCTTATAAATGAACTAAACTCATTTACATCTAGTTTATAAGTAGATTTATTTTTCCTTGTTTTGTTTACCACTTTTTTTTTTTTTACTTCTCTTTCTGTCTTTTGATGAATTGATAATTGAGTACTGCTCATAACTCAGTTTGTAACAAAGTGGGAATGTAGAATCTTACCTATTGACCTCATTGCCACAGGTGACATATCCTTATGTGGCATCAGCCTCAGTCACTAGATCCTTGTGTGCCTAATATGCTAGGAACTGGTGATACAGTGATAAATATTGTTTCTATCTTAGTGGTAGTGATGGTATTCTGAAAGTAGATTTGGAAACTTTTACACTGCAAAAGTATGAAAGAAAGGAAGGGAGGGAGGGAGGGGGAGGGAGGGAGGAAGAAAGGAAGGAAGGAAGGGAAAAGAAAAGAAAAAAGTTGATGAGATGATAAGTGTGATTTTCAGGGGGAAAAAAAGCATGTGTTTCTTTTTAATAGCAAAATAGGTACATATATATCCTATACAATCTTTTGGCTTTGTCATATTAACCTTTCTTCACCAGTATCTTCAGAGACCCATATAATTTTAATAATTAGTTGAATTAACAAATTTTGAACTAATTTTAAAAAATATTAGAATGGGTAATATATGCCTGTTGTATAAAAGCAATGATAAGATAAAATAGAAAGAATTTTAAAAAAAGAAAGCCTTGTTAAAAAATGAGATAAATTTATCTGTGGAAGTAGTGGACTAGGAGTACAGCTTGCAAAGTGGGGTTGAAGCCTTGGCTATGCCAGGTTTAGATATGGAAATAGTTGAGGTGATCTTTAATTCATGTCTTGTAAGATCATAGAGGCTGACAGAGTCACACGTGATACTGGAGACCAGAGTTAAGGACACTGGGTAAAAACCAGATGTAGGGGTGGGTTGCCTTACTTGTTATAGGAGGCAAGCTGCAACTGACTACTACTTGAGAATAAGACTTACATGGTCACATCTTAACTCCAAAGGAGGCTTAAAATATAATTTTTTATTGTGGTTGCCATGTGGTGAGCCCAGTTGGGGAGTTCTGTTACTTAGGAAGAAGAGGACAAATAAAGAGGTAGACAACTAATGGATTCTGCCATATGGAGGTACGGAAATTATAAGAACTGTACAAGAGGTAGATGCGTAGAGAAGGGATTGACTAACTCTGCTCAGAGATGTCTGGGGAAGTGATGCAAAGAAAACAAACATGAAAAAAATAACAAACATGAATGAGATCATAAAGGATATTCCGGAGTTTGCTGAGTGAGGAAGGGCATGCTATATTGAGGACTGGAACACCATGTGAAGGGAGCTGAAAGTTATGATGTTGATTCTGTAAATTTAATTATCACATGCATGTATTAAGGTGCCAAGGATACAAAATGAAATGAGACTTTGTCTAGTTCATCTAAGAACTTGCTGTGTAGGGAGACATTATTTAAGCAGCCTGTTTCAGTGACAGGACACTGAGTGCCTTAATAAAATAAATAAAAGGTTGTGTAAGAGCACAGTGGAGAGGCACCTATGTCAGCCTTATCTGATGATAAGAGAAATGACTCTTGAATTTAGGTTCCAAAGAAGGAGCAATACAGAGGTAAACATCCTTAAAGGATGCCAAATTTAGGGAGCAGAACATGGATCTTTATGTATGGGTAGAGCATAGGTGGAGAATATGGAAAGATATGACTGTATGAAGGTGTTTTTATCCTGAGGGCTAGTAGGAACCATTGAGGGATTTTGAGTAGGGGAGTTAAAAGCTCAGATTACTCTGGCTGTAGTGTGGAGACTAGGTTGTTTAGAATTTAATAATTAAACAGAAAATGATAAAAAGGGAAACATTAGACCTAGAAAGTTTAAATGTATATAACTTTTCCCCCTGATTTTTAAAATTGTGGTAAAATACATATAATACAAAATTTACCATCCTAAACTGTTCCCTCAGTTTTATTGAGATATAATTGACATCCAGCACTGTATAAGTTTAAGGCTTATACAACATAATGATTTGACTTACATACATCGTGAAATGATTAGCACAGTAGGTTTAGTGAACATCCGTCATCTCATATGGGTACAACATTAAAGAAATAGAAAAAAATTTTTTTCCTTGTGATGAGAATTCTTAGATTTTCTCTCTTAACAACATTCATATATAACATACAGCAGTGTTAATAATATTTATCATGTTGTACATTACAACCCTAGTACTTACAACTGGAAGTTTGTACCTTTTGACTACCTTTATCCAATTCCCCCTCCCCTGACTCCTCTGGTAGCTACAAATCTGATCTCTTTTTTTCTGAATTTGTCTGTTGTTTGTTTTTGAAGTATAATTGACCTATAACACTATGTTCTTGGTATATAGCATAGTGATTCATATTTCTGTACATTTCAAAATGATCATAAGTCTGGTCATCTGTCACCATACAAAGATATTACATAATTATTGACATATACCCCACACTGCATATTTCATACCTGTGACTCATTTATTTTGTCACTGAGAGTTTGTACCTCTTAATCTCCCTCACCTACTTCTCTTCCCCCCACCCCTCCCCTCTGGTAACCACCTGTTTGCCCTCTGTATCTATGACTCTGTTTCTGTTTACTTATGTTTGTTCATTTGTTTCTTAGATTCCACATATAAGTGAAGTCATACAGTATTTCTTTTTCTCTGTCTGACTTATTTCACTTAGCATAGTACCCTCTGGGTCCATCCACATTGTTGCAAATGCAAGATTTTATCTTTTATATGGCTGAGTAGTATTCCTGTGTGTGTGTACGTGTGTGTGTGTGTGTGTGTGTGTGTGTACATTTATATATACCACATCTTCTTTGTCCATTCACCTGTGGGTGGTCACTTAGTTTGCTTGCATATCTTGGCTCTTGTAAATAAATAATGCTACAGTGAACATAGGGGTCCATATGTCTTTTTGAATTAGTGTTTTGATTTTCTTCGGATAAATACCCAGAAGTCGAAATGCTATGTCATAGTAGTTCTATTTGTAGGTTTTTGAGGAACCTCCATACTGTTTTCCATAGTGGCTGCACCAATTTACATTTCTCCCAACAGTACATAAAGGTTCCCTTTTCTCCACATCCTCACCAATACTTATTTGTTGTCTTTTTGATAATAGCCATTCTGATAGCTGTGAGGTGATTTCTGAGTAAAGTCCTGAATCTATGTTTGAATAAAAATTACACATGGAGGGCATGAGAGAGAAGTAGAATTAAGTGCAGCAGTTAACGTGAAAGATGCTCAAATGTTATGAATAATTGCATGTTAAATAAGTCTTGGATTTCAGGTGACCACAAGTTTGGTGTACGTCAGGAAAATATGGTTCGTAAAAAGTGATGATGCAACCTAAACCTTATTTATACTGTACATCATGGGGAAAATGATAGTTCCGCTGTCCCCTGTGCTGTGTTTACTCGTTTGGGAATATGTACAACTTGGAGTGACACTTTTAGGGCATACAGTAATTAGAGTGTACTAAAGAGTAAGGAGTGGAATAGTGAGCACTTAATATAATGAAAAAATTAAAAAACACAATACAGGGACTTCCCTGGTGGCTCAGTGGTTAGGAATCCACCTGCCAGTGCAGGGGACATTGGTTTGAGCCCTGGTCCAGGAAGATCCCACATGCCGTGGAGCAACTAAGCCCATGTGCCACAACTACTGAGCCTGCATGCTACAACTACTGAAGCCCGTGTGCCTAGAGCCTGTGCTCCGCAACAAGAGAAGCCACTGCAATAAGAAGCCCGCGCACTGCAACGAAGAATAGTCCCGCTTGCTGCAACTAGAGAAAGCCCACACGCAGCAACAAAGACCCAAAGCAGCCAAAAATAAAATAAAATAAATTTCTAAAAAATAAACAAAAAAACACAATACAAATCTGGCCTTGTTTAGCCCAGAAAATTTAAGGGGAAACTTAGATTATAGTTTTGGTGCTCAAAAAAAGATTTTTCGATATTATCTTATTCAGTTCCCTTATAAGAAAATGGAGTTTCAGGGAGGTTGATATGACGTTCTCTGAGTCATAGCAAATGATAGAGCAGTGTCTAGAACCCAAGGATGTGGTTAAAAAGGAAATTGAATGCATCATAAGCATATTTTATTCACAGGGGCAATGAAGCAGGGCTGGGACTAGGGTGAGACAAGCATCTAAGTTGCCTAGGGTACAGAATTGAAGGAGGTACTCACTCTTAGGTGCAGATCCTGCACTTGCAAGATCCTTATTTATCAGCGTAATATATGAACATGGTTTAAATGTCAAACAGGGTAAGAGATACCTCCTAGCCCTACAGATTAGGGATAGCCTGAGGAAGCTAGACGGGGTGATGGTAGAAGAGAATTATCCCCTAAGACCTAGCCCTCTGTGTGCTCTCTAACAGTTTGCAAACACCTGTGGAGCATTGGCTTCACTTTATGTGAGAACAATGTAGGGTGTATTGTCTTCAGGCCTGGACTGGTTCCTATTCTCCTTTTTCCCTTGAATCAGATTTCAGAGAATGTAGATTTTCCTTTGTGCCTTTTTTTAAAAAATTTTATTTATTTGTTTATGTTTGGCTGCATTGGGTCTTTGTGGCTGCACCCGTGTCCCATTCATTGACAGGTGGATTCTTAACCACTGTGCCACCAGGGAAGTCCCTCCTTTGTGCTTTTAAAGCTGTGTTCACCTACACAACCACCTGGGGGTTCTCTCAAGCTTGGCTGAAAAGATAGAGAATCTAGACAGTCCTCTCATTTCCTCTACCTTAACAGGCCACATACCCAAATATGGAGGCAATGTAGAGATAACAGTAATAAAGGCATGAGATAATCCAGGTGTTTTACTGTCATAGTCCAGTAAAACTGGTCTCTAGTTTCTGACTCCTGTTTTGTTTTTGAGGGTGCGGTCACCTAGTTTAGTTCCATTCTCCTTAGGAAAAGGACATGTTTCTTTATGAGAGTCCTTTTCCCCAGCGCTTAGGGGTTAGAGGCAGTCTAGGCTGAATAAAATCGCTCCTTCCATGTCTTAGGAAGATAATTTGTATTTCCCAGAAACTCCAGGATGGATGACACATGGAGTAGAAAAGCTCTTCTCCAACTATTAGTAGTTTCCTTTTTGGCATTACCCTTTGTGAGGAGAATGAAACCAGAATGTACAGCCTCTGTCTTAGAACTAGTGAGTATAAACTTGTTATGCTGCTCCTCTGGATCTGTCCTGTTTTAACCTGATACCAAGCTTGCCTTCTTAGGACCATTATATTTTTTGTTCTTTAGGCCTTTGGTATTCAAGGCAGGCCATATGTTTTTATATTACATTTTAAAATAGGTGTGTTCTGGCAGCTAAGAGTTTATAAAGTGGAAAGACAAGTAATTTTATTGGTCCAGTCAGAGGTAGCTAAATGTATAAACAGCAACACACTGGACCTAATTTACAGATGCAGCTGGCATAGTTTGTAATGCTAATTGGGAGCAAAATATGTTTAAAATAAGTCAGAATTACAGGTAAAATAATATTAACAAGAAATAGAACTTTTCCCACTAACCTGTAAGCTCTTCCAGGACAGCTTTAGCTTTGTAAGCTGGTTCACTCACACTGTGCCTAGAACATAGAAGGACCTCAAAAAAAAAACTGGTAAATGTTTACAAGGGAAAGCTTGGTAAAATCAGTGATTTGGTTGTTTATAAGACCCACAATAGTGTTCAGTGTTAGCTTTCATTAAACCCTTTCCAAAGTGTACATGTACACGCACACACACACAGTTATTAAATTTGGAAGTATCTGTACTTGCTGGTATTAGAGTTTCCTTAATCCCCATCTAGCTTTTTATATTCTTGTTTTTGTTCATTTTTCTTCCATCTGAAGTCTTCTTTCTTAGACTGTTCTTTTCTCCTTTAAATTTCATACTCTTTTTTTTTCAGTCAGTTTGGTTCCCTATTATCATCGTACACACATGTTGGCCCTATTAGTTTATTTTTAACAGAAAGGTAATTTTTTGCTATCTCTGAAATGAAGAATTCAGAGGTAGGTTCTAGATTGAGGAATGATTAGGTTTAAGGGCTCAAAAAATGAAATCTAATCATTATTTGCCTCTCAGCTTCATTGCCAGGTTCTACATAGTGATGTTTACTCTGAGTGTATATGTTCTTAGGTTTAAGTCTGTTGGGAAAATGGTGTCATCCCAGTAACCCCATAGATACCCCAGAAGTCTTTCTGAATGAAGAACTTGAGTTTTAGGCCCATTCTCCAACTAGTCACAAGAATTAAGGGAATTTAATATTCTGATTTGGCCGTGCAAGAATTGCAGATACTATATCACAGTTGATGGAACTCCACCTAAAAAATGGTGAAATAGAATTGGGGGGTGGGGGTGGGGGTGGGGGTGGGGATGGAGAGGGTAGTTTCTCAGAAAGAAGTTGAGATAGTATCACAAAAAGAAGAGAGAATAGATGCTGGTACAGCTTAAAAGTTAGCTATTCAATATTATGATTGACTTAATTTTTGATTTTTAAGGGATCAGTGAGGCTTTCTAAATTTTTTAATTATCAAAATAGTATATGAGGGCTTCTTTGGTGGCACAGTGGTTAAGAATCTGCCTGCCAGTGCAGGGGACACGGGTTTAAGCCCTGGTCTGGGAAGATCCCGCATTCCACAGAGCAACTAAGCCCGTGCGCCACAACTACTGAGCCTGTGCTCCAGAGTCTGCGAGCCACTGAGCCCACGAGCCACGACTACTGATTCCCGCGCGCTTAGAGCCTGTGCTCTGTGACAAGAGAAGCCACCAGAATGAGAAGCCCACGCACTGCAATGAAGAGTAGCCCCCGCTCGCCGCAACTAGAGAAAGCCAGTGCGCAGCAATGAAGACCCAATGCAGCCAAAAATAGATTAAAAAAAAAAAGTATATGAACATCGTTTAAAATGTCAAATAGTGCTAAGAGGCCTGTAACAAAAATAGCAGTCCTTTGCTCTCCCTTTACTTTTCCCACCCCTTTTACTCAAGAAGTAATCACTTTCAACTGTCCTAGCTGTTTCTAATGATACCAGATGAAGCAAGAAGAAACAGCTAAAAAAGTTGAAAGTGATTACGTCTTGAGGCAAGGGGGAGGAGAAAGGAGCAGGAGAGCAAACAACTGTTACTTTTGTTATAGGTGCCTTAGCACTATATAACATTTTAAGCCATGTTCATATATTACTTTGATAAGTAAAAACTATATAATGCCTGTATTATCTCTTATTCATTAAATTTTAGACATCTGCTGATTTTCTGTTAAGATAAATGAGGATATTCATTTTCTTAACCTATCTTTCTTGGCCCCATTGTCTTGATAAAATATAATCAGATTCAGTGTTTTCATTATCGTGACCACATAAACCATGTATGTATTGCTTACAGCTGACCCACCTCCTCTGTTTAAATTTCTTTTCTTGTGTAACTTCATATTTTTTTCTTGAAATCTGTAAGAAATTTGTAAGATTCTCATTTAAAATTTTCTTTGTTTTCTTTGAATTTATAGCTAAACCTTCCCACACCCAACAACAGTTCTGTAAAATTCATACTTTGTTAATTTTTCATAGTCATACCTGTCAGATAATCTATCAGGTTTTTTTTCTCTTTTTCCTGTAATCCTACTCCAATTTGGACTATTTATTGTAGACCTGTTACAGAGTTTAATTTGCTTTTCTCGGCATTCTGGAAGTCTCTTTGCCTTTCTTCATTGGTCCCCCTGTTTCCTAGGTCTAGTGTCTTCTTTTATCTTGCTTTATTCCTTTGTTTTGCTGTAGCATATTTTCCAGTTGTTTCCTGAATAAGGGTACATTGGAATTAAATATTTTGAGAATGCATGTCTGAAAATTATTTTATTCTTCTCTCATACTTAATTGGTAGTTTGGCTGTATATAGGAGAGTCATCATTTAATGGGTATAGAGTTTCAGTTTTGCAAGATGAAAATTGTTCTGGAGACGGATGGTGGTAATGATTGCATAACACTGTGAGTACTTAATGCCATGGAACTGTAGACTTAGAAATGGTTCAGATGATAAATTTTATGTGTATTGTATTAGTTTGCTAGGGCTGCCAATACAAAGTATCACAAACTGGGTGACTTAAACAACAGAAATTTATTGTCTCAAAATTCCGGAGGTAGAATCTGATCTGACATCAGTTGTCAGCAGGGTTGGTTTCTGGCTTGGTTGATGGTTGTCTTCTCCCACTGTCTTCATATAGTTTTCCCACTGAGTGTGTTTGTGTACTAATCAGCTCTTAAAATGACACTAATCATACTGGATTAGAGCCCACCCTAATGACCTCATTTTACCTTAATTACTTTGTTAAAGACCCTATCTCCAAATGTAGTTACATTCTGAGGTACTAGAGGTTAGGACTTCAGCATCTGAATTTGGAAGAGGGGTGAGAATTCAACCCAAAACAATGTATTTTACCACAACTTTAAAAATACATATAAAAATATGATTACAGTCAGTTTTTTACCCATTTATGTTTAGTTGTGAAGCACAATAAGGATTAGATCAGTTAATGTGTTTACATTTGTTGTATTAATTATGACATTAAATTCTTCATTATGTTACACTTTTGTTATAGATGGTGGTTTATACCATAATTGCTCATAATTTAGCAATCTTAGCAAGATTATCATATTGCTTTTACTTTAGCAGTAACATGTAATGACTTCTTTGATTTATATAAAATGCAGTATTCTTCAGATTATAAAATGGCAATACATTCTTATTGTGATCTTGGTACAGCTTATTGTAATTCAGAGAGTAATAAGTAAAATTTTGTGATACCTGACAAAATAATCATATAGGGAATAATGGCTTGTATATAAAAGGCATTAATTAAACAAGTTGTTGAAGAGATAGAGTTATAGTCTATTTTTTGAGAGCAGGATTTTTGCTTCATATGCCTTTCTTTACTCTCAGGCTTTAGCTCAGTGTCCTACTCTAATAACTACTCTATAAACGTTTGTTGAATGAATAAGTGAATAAATTTTGATATGCACAGGACTTTAGCTCTTGTCATTATCTTGTGCTTTCTCATATTGGGGATGTTTTCAAAGTGATATTTTCAAAAGTGGATAGGATAAGATGGCAATTTATTTGACCTGTCCTTTTAAAAAAAACGGGTAAGTAGTCTTTATTTCAGACTAGCCTGTAACTTTTTGTTTTCCTCATGGTGGGATTCTTATCCATGTTGTTTTATTAGTAAGAGTGTCTAGCAGTTAACATTACTTGATGAGATAGTAGGTTTTAAAACATTGAATAGAATAAAATAATCTTATGAATTGCCTTGTCTTTTTGCATTACAGCATATTGAAGTTAGTTATTGGGGGATTTTCACCCCTTCATTGTTTACTGAGAGATCTGTAGCCCAGCCAGACTTCCGGAGCTCCTCACTTAGGTATTGACACTCTGCTGATTTTTATCAGAAACAGGAAGTTGTCAAGTTATGTGTTAAAGTACAGCAGATTCTAAAATTGCATTTGTATTAGCATGGGAGATTTCCCTTTAGAATTATTTTCTATCACTAGCTGGTTCTTTACTTTTTCCTAGGAATATAATAACTGGCTTCCCCAAAATGGTCATATTTATCATGATCTATATATTTACCTAGTAAACAGTGCCCTTCCTCATTGTTTACGTATCATACACAATATGGTAAAATGATTTGATAAGATGATTGATAAAGTGACTTAGTGTCATTAATATATGGATACACTAAATGAATTTTTACAAGTAGGTTGGGAAGAACATGTTTTTAGCTGTTTGGCCTGATGTTATTCCCATATTTAGATTAGTAATTCTCTGAAGGTTCCTAAAGTGGACCTTTTAGGGAGTTTATAAGACCCAAACTGTTTTCATTAGACTGGGATGTTCAGTTTTCATTTCTACTCTGGTGTTTCCAGATACTGCATAAAACACAATGATATAAAGATGTCAGCATATGGAAGATATGCAAAAACTCAGTGACTGTATATTGGGTGATGATACAAAACCATATATGAGTAAAAATAGTTCCATTTAAGGCCGAACAATGAATGTTTTCTGCTATATATTTATTTTAGTTTACATACAACAGGATTCACACTTTTTGGAGTATGAATGGGATTTGACACATTCTTGGAGTTATGTAATCACTACCACAATATAAGTACAGAACAGTTCCTTCACCTTGCTCTCAAAAAAAAATTTCCTCTTGCTTTGTAGTCACTCTCTTCCCACCATTAACCTGTGAAAACCACTGATCTATTCTCTTTCCCTATAATTTTGCCTTTTCCAGAATGTCATATGTAGCCTTTTGAATCTGGCTCAGTGAGATTGCTGGGTCGCATGGTAAGTTATGTTTATGAGAAGCTGCCAGACTGTTTTCCATAGTGGCTGTGCTGTTTTGCATTCCAACAAGTAGTGTATGGATTCCAGCTGCTCTGCAGCCTCATTCACACCTAATATTGTCAGTTTGTTTGTGTGTTTCCTTCTTTCTGTCTTCCTGTTTCACTCACTAGCTTGTTGCTTTCTTTACCCCTCCCTTCCCTTTCTTTCTTCACCTCCCTTCTCTTTTTAATCCATTTAATAGCTGTGTAGTGATAACATTTTGTGGTTTTAATTTGCATTTCTGTAATGACTAAGGATATTGAAGGTCTTTTCATATGCTTATATGCCATCCATATATCTTCTTTGGTGAAGTATCTGTTCCAACATTTTGTCCACTTAAAAATATTAAATATTTTAATATTTAATTAAATAATTTATTAATAATAAATTATTATTTATTATTAAATAATTTAGTGTGTGGAATCTCACATAGTAGTGGCTATACTGGCCTGACCCCCTTGGCTTTGGACTGGGAGTCTTTGGCCTGTTGAAACCCAGGTGATAGCCTCCTCTTTGGACACTGGGGAGGCAGCCTTCATGATTTCAGAATAGCCTTTGGGGTCCTTCTTTTCTTGTCATGAAGAATATCCCGAGATCCCAACTGAATAGCTTTGTGGTCCCATCCTGTAAAACCTAAGAAGGCTGACAATCTTCCTTCATTCTGTCCTGTCTCCTTCCAGTTCTGATTGCCTGTTTGCTGCTGGAGTGGCTGATAAAGTCTGATGTTCACACCCATACTAATCTCTTTATCAAGGGGTCCTTGGCCACAACCTTAGTGTTCTGTTCTGAACATAGTGCTTTCTCATTTTTTTTTAACATCTTTATTGGAGTATAATTGCTTTACAATGGTGTGTTAGTTTCTGCTTTATAACAAAGTGAATCAGCTATACGTAAACATACACCCCCGTATCTCTTCCCTCTTGCATCTCCCTCCTTCCCACCCTCCCTATCCCACCCCTCTAGGTGGTCACAAAGCACTGAGCTGATCTCCCTGTACTATGTGGCTGCTTCCCAATAGCTATCTATTTTCTGTTTGGTAGTGTATAAATGTCCATGCCACTGTCTCACTTTGTCCCAGCTTACCCTTCCCCCTCCCTGTATCCTCAAGTCCATTCTCTAGTAGGTCTGCCATCTTTATTCCCTTCTTGCCCCTAGTTTCTTCTGATCATTTTTTTCTTTCTATTGTTTTTGTTTTTATATTCCATATATATGTGTTAGCATACGATATTTATTTTCCTTTCTCTGACTTCACTCTGTATGACAGACTCTAGGTCCATCCACCTCACTACAAATAACTCAGTTTTGTTCCTTTTTATGGCTGAGTAATATTCCATCGTATATATGTGCCACATCTTCTTTATCCATTCATCTGTTGATGGACACTTAGGTTGCTTCCATGTCCTGGCTATTATAAATGCAGCTGCAATGAACATTTTGGTACATGACTCTTTGAATTGTGGTTTTCTCAGGATATATGCCCAGTAGTGGGATTGCTGGGTCGTATGGTAGTTCTATTTGTAGTTTTTAAGGAACCTCCACACTGTTCTCCATAGTGGCTGTATCAATTTACATTCCCACCAACAGTGCAAGAGGGTTCCCTTTTCTCCACACCCTCTCCAGCAATTATTGTTTGCAGATTTTTTGAAGATGGCCATTCTGACGGGTGTGAGATGATATCTCATTGTAGTATCGATTTGCAATTCTCTAATGATTAATGATGTTGAGCATCCTTTCATGTGTTTGTTGGCAATCTGTATATCTTCTTTGGAGAAATGTCTATTTAGGTCTTCTGCCCATTTTTGGATTGGGTTGTTTGTTTTTTTGATATTGAGCTTCATGAGTTGCTTGTATGTTTTGGAGATTAATCCTTTGTCAGTTGCTTCATTTGCAAATATTTTCTCCCATTCAGAGGGTTGTCTTTTCGTCTTGTTTATGGTTTCCGTTGCTGTGCAAAAGCTTTTAAGTTTCATTAGGTCCCATTGTTTATTTTTGTTTTTATTTCCCTTTCTATAGGAGTGGGTCAAAAAGGATCTTGCTGTGATTTATATCGTAGAGTGTTCTGCCTATGCTTTCCTCTAAGAGTTTTATAGTGACCGGCCTTACATTTAGGTCTTTAATCCATTTTGAGTTTATTTTTGTGTATGGTTTTAGGCAATGTTCTAATTTCATTCTTTTACATGTAGCTGTCCAGTTTCCCAGCACCACTTATTGAAGAGGCTGTCGTTTCTCCATTGTATATTCTTACCTCCTTTAGAAAAGATAAGGTGACCATATGTGTGTGGGTTTATCTGGGCTTTCTATCCTGTTCCATTGATCTATATTTCTGTTTTTGTGCCAGTACCATACTGTCTTGATTACTGTAGCTTTGTAGTATAGTCTGAAGTCCGGGAGCCTGATTCCTCCAGCTCTGTTTTTCTTTATCAAGATTGCTTTGGCTAATCAGTGTCTTTTGTGTTTCCATACAAATTGTGAAATTTTTTGTTCTAGTTCTGTGAAAAATGCTAGTGGTAATTTCATAGGGATTGCATTGAATCTGTAGATTGCTTTGGGTAGTAGTCATTTTCACAATGTTGATTCTTCCAATCCAAGAACATGGTATATCTCTCCATCTATTTGTATCATCTTTAATTTCTTTCATCAGTGTCTTATAATTTTCTGCATATAGGTCTCTTATCTCCTTAGGTAGGTTTATTCGTAGATATTTTATTCTTTTGGTTGCAGTGGTAAATGGGAGTGTTTTCTTAATTTCACTTTCAGATTTTTCATCATTAATGTATAGGAATGCAAGAGATTTCTGTGCATTAATTTTGTATCCTGCTACTTTACCAAATTCATTGATTAGCTCTAGTAGTTTTCTGGTAGCATATTTAGGGTTCTCTATGTATAGTATCATGTTATCTGCAAACAGTGACAGCTTTACTTCTTCTTTTCCGATTTGGATTCCTTTCATTTCTCTTTCTTCTCTGCTGTGGCTAAAACTTCCAAAACTATGTTGAATAATAGTGGTGAGAGTGGGCAACCCTGTCTTGTTCCTGATCTTAGTGGAAATGCTTTCAGTTTTTCACCATTGAGGATGATGTTGGCTGTGGGTTTGTCATATATGGCCTTTATTATGTTGAGGAAAGTTCCCTCTATGCCTACTTTCTGCAGGATTTTTATCATAAATGGGTGTTGAATATTGTCGAAAGCTTTCTCTGCATCTGTTGAGATGATCATATGGTTTTTCTCCTTCAGTTTAATATGGTGTATCACATTGATTGATTTGCGTATATTGAAGAATCCTTGCATTCCTGGGATAAACCCCGCTTGATCATAGTGTATAATCCTTTTGATGTGCTGTTGGATTCTGTTTGCTAGTATTTTGTTGAGGACTTTTGCATCTATGTGCATCAGTGATATTGGCCTGTAGTTTTCTTTCTTTGTGACATCTTTATCTGGTTTTGGTGTCAAGAGTGATGGTGGCCTCGTAGAATGAGTTTGGGAATGTTCCTCCCTCTGCTATATTTTGGAAGAGTTTGAGAAGGTTAGGTGTTACCTCTTCCCTAAATGTTTGATAGAATTTGGCTGCGAATCCATCTGGTTCTGGGTTTTTGTTTGTTGGAAGTTTTTTTTTTTTTTTTTTTTTTGCGATACGCGGGCCTTTCACTGTTGTGGCCTCTCCCATTGCGGAGCACAGGCTCCGGACGCACAGGCTCAGTGGCCATGGCTCACGGGCCCAGCCGCTCTGCAGCATGTGGGATCTTCCTGGACCGGGGCATGAACCCATGTCTCCTGCATCGGCAGGTGGACTCTCAACCACTGTGCCACCAGGGAAGCCCTGTTGGAACATTTTTAATCACAGTTTCCATTTCAGTGCTTGTGATTGGTCTGTTCATATTTTCTATTTTTCCTGGTTCAATCTTGGAAGGTTGTGCATTTCTAAGAATTTGTCCATTTCTTACAGGTTGTCCATTTTATTGGCATAGAGTTGCTTGTAGTAATCTCTCATGATCCTTTGTATTTCTGCAGTGTCAGTTGTTACTTCTCCTTTTTCATTTCTCGTTCTATTGATTTGAGTCTTCTCTCTTTTTTCTTGTTAAGTCTGGCTAATGGTTTATCAATTTTGTTTATCTTCTCAAAGAACCAGCTTTTAGTTTTATTGATCTTTGCTATCGTTTCCTTCATTAATTTTTCATTTATTTCTGATCTGATCTTTATGATTTCTTTCCTTCTGCTAACTTTGGGGTTTTTTGTTCTTCTTTTTCTAATTGCTTTAGGGTGTAAGGTTAGGTTGTTTATTTGAGATGTTTCTTGTTTTTTAAGGTAGGATTGTATAGCTATAAACTTCCCTCTTAGAACTGCTTTTGCTCATCCCATAGGTTTTGGGTCGTTGTGTTTTCATTCTTATTTGTTTCTAGGTATTTTTTGATTTCCTCTTTAATTTCTTCAGTGATCTCTTGGTTATTAAGTAGTGTGTTGTTTAGCCTCCATGTATTTGTATTTCTTACAGATTTTTTCCTGTAATTGATATATAGCCTCATAGCGTTGTGGTCAGAAACAATACGTGATACGATTTCAGTTTTCTTAAATTTACCAAGGCTTGATTTGTGACACAAGATATGATCTATCCTTGAGAATGTTCCATGAGCACTTGAGAAGAAGGTGTATTCTGTTGTTTTTGCATGGAAAGTCCTATAAATATCAATTTAGTCCATCTTGTTTAATGGGCCATTTAAAGCTTCTGTTTCCTTATTTATTTTAATTTTGGATGATTTGTCCATTGGTGAACGTGGGGTGTTAAAGTCCCCTACTATGATTGTGTTACTGTCCATTTCCCCTTTTATGGCTGTTAGTATTTGCCTTATGTATTGAGGTGCTCCTATGTTGGGTCCATAAATATTTACAATGGTTACATCTTCTTCTTGGATTGATCCCTTGACCATTATGTAGTGTCCTTCTTTGTCTCTTGTAATAGTGTTTGTTTTAAAGTCTATTTTGCTACTCCAGCTTTCTTTTGATTTCCATTTGCATAGAATATCTTTTTCCATCCCCTCACTTTCAGTCTGTATGTGTCCCTAGGTCTGAAGTGGGTGTCTTGTAGACAGCATATATACGGGTCTTGTTTTTGTATCCATTCAGCCAATCTATGTCTTTTGGTGGGAGCATTTAATCCATTTAAGGTAATTATCAATATGTGTGTTACTATTATCATTTTCTTAATTGTTTTGGGTTTATTATTGTAGTTCTTTCTCTTCTCTTGTGTTTCCTGCCTAGAGAAGTTCTTTTAGCATTTGTTGTAAACCTGGTTTGGTGGTGCTGAATTCTCTTACCTTTTGCTTGTCTGTAAAGCTTTTAATTTCTCCGTCACATCTGAATGAGATCCTCGCTGGGTAGAGTAATCTTGGTTGTAGGTTTTTCTCTTTCATCACTTTAAATATGTCCCAGCACTCCCTTCTGGCTTGCAGAGTTTCTGCTTAGAGATCAGCTGTTAACCTTATGTGGATTCCCTTATGTGATACTTGTTGCTTTTCCCTTGCTGCTTTTAATATTTCTTCTTTGGATTTAATTTTTGATAGTTTGATTAATATGTTTCTTGGTGTGTTTCTCCTTGGATTTATCCTGTATGGGAGTCCGTGTGCTTCCTGGACTTGATTAACTGTTTCCTTTCCCATATTAGGGACGTTTTCAACTACAATCTTTTCAGATATTTTCTCAATCACTTTCTTTTTCTCGGACCCCTATAATTCGAATGTTGGTGCATTTAATGTTGTCCCAGAGGTTTCTGAGACTGTCCTCAATTCTTTTCATTCTGTTTTCTTTATTCTGCTCTGCAGTAGTTATTTCCACTATTTTATCTTCCAGGTCACTTATCCATTCTTCTGCCTCAGTTATTCTGCTATTGATCCCTTCTAGAGAATTTTTAATTTCATTTATTGTGTTCATCTCTGTTTGTTTGCTCTTTAGTTCTTCTAGGTCCCTGTTAAAACGTTTCTTGTATTTTCTCCATTCTATTTCCAAGATTTTAGATCATCTTTACTATCATTATTCTGAATTCTTTTTCAGAAAGACTGCCTATTTCCTCTCCATTTGTTAGGTCTGGTGGGTTTTTCCCTTGCTTCGACATGTGCTGTGTGTTTTTCTGTCTTCTCATTTTGCTTACTATGTTTGGGGTCTCCTTTTCGCAGGCTGCAGGTTTGTAGTTTCTGTTGTTTTTGGTGTCTGTCCCCAGTGGCTTAGGTTGGTTCAGTGGGTTATGTAGGCTTCCTGGTGGAGGGGCCTAATACCTGTGTTCTGGTGGATGAGGCTGGATCCTGTCTTTCTGGTGGGCAGGTCCACGTCTGGTGGTGTGTTTTGGGGTGTCTGTGGCCTTATTTTGATTTTAGGCGGCCTATCTGCTAATGGGTGGGGTTGTGTTCTTGTCTTGCTAGTTGTTTGGCATAGGGTGTCCTGCACTCCAGCCTGGTGGTCATTGAGTGGAGCTGGGTCTTGGCGTTGAGATGGAGATGTCTGCGAGATGTTCACTGTTTGATATTACGTGGAGCTGGGAGGTCTCTCGTGGACCAGTGTCCTGCACTTGGCTCTCCCACCTCAGTGGCACAGCCCTGATGCCTGGCTGGAGCACTAAGAACCTGTCCTCCACACGGCTCAGAATAAAAGGGAGAAAAAAAAGAAGATTAAATAAATAAAGTAAAATAAAGTTATTAAAATAAAATATAATTATTAAGAAAAAAGTTTTTTTAAGTAATAAAAAAAATGGACAGACAGAACCCTACGACAAATGGTAAAAGCAAAACTATACAGACAATATCGCACATGAAGCATACACATACACACTCACAAAGAGAAAAAGGGAGAAAAAAATATATATCATTGCTCCCAAAGTCCACCTCCTCAATTTGGGATGATTCGTTGTCTCTTCAGGTATTCCACAGATGTAGGGTACATCAAGTTGATTGTGGAGATTTAATCTGATGCTCCTGAGGCTGCTGGGAGAGATTTCCCTTTCTCTTCTTTGTTCGCAGAGCTCCCGGGGTTCAGCTTTGGATTTGGACCCACCTCTGCGTGTAGGTCGCCTGAGGGCGTCTGTTTTTCGCTCAGACAGGACGAGGTTAAAGGAGCCGCTGATTCGGGGGCTCTGGCTCACTCAGGCCGGGGGGAGGGAGGGGTACGGATGCGGGGCAAGGCTGGGAGGCAGAGGCCGGCGGGATGTTGCACCAGCCTGAGGCGCGCCGTGTGTTCACCCGGGGAAGTTGTCCCTGGATCCCGGGACCCTGGCAGTGGCGGGCTGCACAGGCTCCCCGGAAGGGGTGTGTGGATAGTGACCTGTGCTTGCACACAGGCTTATTGGTGGTGGCAGCAGCAGCCTTAGCGTCTCATGCCCGTCCCTGGAGTCCACGCTGATAGCCGTGGCTTGCGCCTGTCTCTGGAGCTCCTTTAAGCGGAACTCTTAATCCTCTCTCCTCGCGCACCAGGCAACAAAGAGGCAAGAAAAAGTCTCTTGCCTCTTCAGCAGCTCCAGACTTTTTCTTGGACTCCCTCCTGGCTAGCCGTGGTGCACTAGCCCCTTCAGGCTGTGTTCACGTAGCCAACCCCAGTCTTCTGTCTGGGATCCGACCGAAACCCGAGCCTCAGCTCCCAGCCCCCGCCCGTCCTGGCGGGTAAGCAGGCAAGCCTCTCAGGCTGGTGAGGGCTGGTCGGCACCGATCCTCTGTGCAGGAATCTCTACGCTTTGCCCTGTTGCTGTGCTCTCCTCCGTGGCTCCGAATCTACCCCACCTCTGCCCCCCGCAGTCTCCGCCCACGAAGGGGCTTCCTAGTGTGTGGAAACCTTTCCTCCTTCACAGCTCCCTCCCACTGGTGCAGGTCCCGTCCCTATTCTTTGTCTGTTTTTTTTTTTTTCTTTTACCCTACCCAGGTACGTGGGGAGTTTCTTGCGTTTTGGGAGGTCTGAGGTCTTCTGCCAGCATTCAGTAGGTGTTCTGTAGGAGTTGTTCCACATGTAGATGTATTTCTTATGTATTTGTGGGGAGGAAGGTGATCTCCACGTCTTACTCTTCTGCCATCTTAAAGCTCCTCTCATTTTTAAAAATATGGGTAGGCAGAGAATTTTTCAACTTAATATTTAAATTTCTGCTTCCCTCTTGATTAACAATTCCATCTTTATTTCTCTACTTGTGTTTTAGTATAAGCATTCAAGAGAAGCTAAACTTCACCTTCTGCAGTTTGTTTAGAAATAGCTTGAAGCAAATAGTCCAATTTCATCCTCAAAAGTTTTACCTTCCACTGAACACTAAGACAGGAACAATTTGTCTTCTTGGTCATTCTTACTAGAGAGTTATCAATTTTCTTGATCTTTTCAAAGAACATCCTTTTGGGGACTTCCCTGGTGGTCCAGTGGCTAAGGCTCCATGCTCCCAATGCAGGGGGGCCTGGGTTCGATCCCTGGTCAGGAAACTAGATCCCACATACCACAACTAAGAGTTCGCACGCTGCAGCTGAAGTTTCTGCATGTCACAACTAAAAGATCTGGCATGCTGCAACTAAGCCCCGCACAGCCCAATAAGTAAATAAATATTAAATATATGTATATTTAGGAAAAAAAAATCCTTTTGGTTTCAGTAATTTTTCTTTTATGTTCTGTTTCAATCTCATTGATTCCTGATCTTTATTAAGTCCTTCTTTTTCCTTTGGGTTTAATGTGCTCTTCCTTTTCTAGTTTCTTAAGGTGGATGCTTACATTATTGATTTGAGATCTTTTTTCTTTTCTAACATTTTGTTAGTAGCATTTTAATGCTACAGATTTCCTTCTAAGCAGTGCTTTAGCTTCATCCAGCAAATTTTCATATGTTGTGTTTTCATTCAGTTCAAAATATTTTCAAATTTCCCTTGAGAAGACTCTTTGGCACATGAATTATTTAGAAGTGTGTTATTTAATTTCCACATATTTAGAGATTTTCCAGTTTTTTTTTCTGTTATTGGCATCTAGTTTAATTCTTCATGGTCAGAGAACATATGCTGTGTAATTTCAGTTCTTTTACATTTATTAAGGTTGGTTTTATGGTCCAGAATATGGTCTATCTTGGTGAATATTCTGTGTGTACTAGCAAAGATGTATACATTTGTTGCTGTTGTTGAGTATAATGTTCAGTTAGATTCAGTTGGCTGATGTTTAGATCTTCTGTATCTTTCCTGCTTTTCTGTCTACTTGGTCTGTGTATTACTGAGAGTGGTTACAGTTCAGAATAATTGTGGATTTCTTTACTTCTTTCAGTTCTAGTAGTTTTTGCTTCATGTATTTTGGAACTTTAATTGTTAATTATGTACATATTTAGGATTGTTGGGTTGTCTTGATGAATTTACCTTTTTCTCATTAACTCAGGTCTTTATACCTGATAATTTTCCTTGTTCTGAAATATACTTTCTCAGATACTAATATAGCCATTCCAGCTTTCTTTTGACCACTGTGTGCATGATCCTTTTACTTTTAATCTATATAGCATTATATTTAAAAGGGTTTTTCTTTTTTTTTTTCCCGGTACGCGGGCCTCTCACTGTTGTGGCCTCTCCCGTTGCGGAGCACAGGCTCCGGACGCGCAGGCTCAGCGGCCATGGCTCACGGGCCCAGCCGCTCTGCGGCATGTGGGATCTTCCTGGACCGGGGCGTGAACCCGTGTCCCCTGCATTGGCAGGTGGACTCCCGACCACTGCGCCACCAGGGAAGCCCTTAAAATGGGTTTTTGATAACAGTTGGGTCTTATTTGTTAATTTAATCTGATAGTCTTATCTTTTTTTTTTTTTTTTGCGGTATGCGGGCCTCTCACTGCTGTGGCCTCTCCCGTCGCGGAGCACAGGCTCCGCACGCACAGGCTCAGCAGCCATGGCTCACGGGCCCAGCCGCTCCGCGGCATGTGGGATCCTTCCGGACCGGGGCACGAACCCATGTCCCCTGCATTGGCAGGTGGACTCTCAACCACTGCGCCACCAGGGGAGCCCTCTGATAGTCTTATCTTTTAAAAAATTATTTATTCGTTTATTTTAGGCTGTGTTGGGTCTTCACTACACGTGCGCTTTCTCTAGTGGTGAGCAGGGGCTACTCTTTGTTGCTGTGCGTTGGGTTCTCATTTTGGTGGCTTCTCTTGTTGCGGAGCATGGGCTCTAGGCGCGGGCTTCAGTAGTCGGTATGCGGGCTCAGTAGTTGTGGCTTGTGGGCTCTAGAGCGCAGGCTCAGTAGTTGCGGTGCACAGGCTTAGTTGCTCCGCGCCATGTGGGAACTTCTCAGACCAGGGCCCGAACCCGTGTCCCCTGCATTGGCAGGCGAATTCTTAACCATTGCACTGCCAGGGAAGTCCCTTGATAGTATATCTTTTAATTAGTATGTTTAGGTCATTTATTTTGTGTAATTATTGATATGTTTGAGTTTTATTATTTGTTACTCTTTGTTTCTTTTTTTTTTTTACGTGGGCCTCTCACTGTTGTGGCCTCTCCTGTTGCGGAGCACAGGCTCAGCAGCCATGGCTCACGGGCCTAGCTGCTCCGTGGCATCTTCCTGGACTGGGGCACGAATCCGTGTTCCCTGCATCGGCAGGCGCACTCTTAACCACTGCGCCACCAGAGAAGCCCACTCTTTGTTTCTTTTGGGTTTTGTTCCTGTTTTCCCTTTTCCTTCTTTTCAATTGAGTGTGTTTTTATTATCCATTTTAATGTATATATTGGTTTTCATGGCTGTTATCTCTTTGTCCTTCTTTTTAGTAATTGCTCTAAAGATTATAATATACTATATACTATATATACTTAATTTTCCTAGTATATCTAGAGTTTGTATTTTACCACCTCAAATAGAACATAAAGCCTAACAACTGTATATAGGTCCCATTGCCCTCCCCACTTATATGATAATTGTCATATGAATTATACATATGGGTTGAAAGCCCCCCCATGAAAATATTATAATATTCCGTTTCAAGAGCTGTGTTTTAAAGAGCTTAAGAGATGAAAATTAATCTTATACTTACCTAGATATTTCCCATTTTTGTTGCTCCTCCTTCATTCCTGAAGTTTCAAGTTTCCCTCTGATACCATTTTTCATTTAGCCTTAAAGCTTCCTTTACATTTCTATTAGAGCCAGCCTGTTGGCAGCATAGTGACTTAGTTTTGATTCATCTGAGAATATCTTTATTTCATTTCATTCCTGAAGGATATTTTCACTGAATATAGAATTCTGGGTTGTCAGTTGTTTTCTTCCAACATTTTAAAGATATGGTTCATGGTTTCTGATGAAAAGTCCTGTAGTTCAGATTGCCCCCTATATCAGGATTTTTCAACCTTAGCACTTTGGACTGGATAATTTTTTGTTGTGGAGGCCTATCCTATTCATTATAGGATGTTTAGCAGTATCCCCAATAGCACCTCCCTCCTCCCCAGCAGTGACAAAAAATGACTCCAGACATTGTCACATATACCCGTGGATGTGAAATAACCCCCAGTTGAGAACCACTGGCCTGTATGTAATATGTTGTTTTTCTCTGGCTGCTTTCAAGATTTTTCTTTTACTTATGGTTTTTAGCGGTTAGATTATGATGTGCTTGGACATGATTTGAATTTATCCTATTTGGGGTTTGCTTAGTTTCTTGAATCTGTACATTTATGCCTTTTGCAAACTTTCGGAAAGTTTCAACCACTGTTTCTTCCAAGTATTTTTTTGTACCGGTATCTTTTCTTTAGGGAGTCCGAAGACATGAATAGTAGCTCTTTTGATATTGTCCCACTGGTCCCTGAAGCCCTGTTCTTTCTTTTTCAAAAATATTTTCCCCTCTCTGTTCTTCAGATTGGATAATTTTTATTGATCTGTCTTCAGGTTTATACAGTGTTTCCTCTGTTGTTTGTTGAATGGCACACTTTAAAAAGATATGTCCATTTCCTAATCCCTGCAATTTGTGAATATTACCTTATGTGACAAAAGGTGTGATTAATTAATTTGAGGATTTTGAGAGGAGGATAAATTCCTAGATTATCTGGTAAGCTCTAATTCCAATGCCAAGTATCCTTATAAGAGTGAGGCAGAGGGAGATTTGCTAGACAGAAGAGGGGGAGGCAGTGTAAACACAGGGGCAGAGTTAGAGTGATGCAGTCACAAGGAATGCTGACAGCTACCAAAAGCTGGAAGGGGCAAAGTACAGGTTGTTCCCTAGAGCCTTCAGAGGTAGTACAGCCCTGTCAACACCTTGATTTCAGACTTTTTGATTGTATCCTTGATTGAGACCTTCAGATCTCTGACAGAATAAATTTCTGTTATTTTAAACCACCCAGTTTGTGGTAATTCGTTATAGCAGCCATAGAAAATTAATACATCTGCCGTCTTGATTCTGCTATTCAGCCTCTCCAGTGAAGTTTTTATTTCAAATATTATGATTTTCAGCTCTAAAATTTCCATTTGGTCCTATTTAATAGCTTCTCCTTCTCAGATGAGATTTATCTTTCCATTTGTTTGAGTGTTCGCCTTTACCTCATGGAGCATGGTTATATTAGCCACTTTAAGATTTTTGATAATTCCAATATCTGGGTTATTTTTGGTTCGCATCTATCTGTTGGTTGTTTTTTCTTCCAATTCTTGCCCAAATTTTCCTACTTCTTGATATGTTGGGTAAGTTTGAGTTATATACTGGACATTTCTAGTATTAAGTTGTGAGAATTGGGATCCTGTTAAAATCCTTTGGAGAATTTACTGTTGTTTTAGTAGGCATCAATCTGATTAGATTCAAACCAGTTTTTACTTGGTTTTATGGGCAGTAGTTCCAATATCAGTTTCATTTTCTAAACCTTTGCTGTAGTATTTGAGTCTGTTTGCTATGTGCACCAGTCAGGGATGGTCTGGGCTTGGGCGGTGTTTATTTTGTATTTCCGTTCTCAGTGCCTTTGTCATGCTTCTTTGGAAATTCCATGCATGTCCAACTTGGGGGAGGGGAGTTTAGTACTTAAGTTGGTTCATAACTAGAATTATAGATATAAAAGATTCACAAGCTCGATACTAATTGAAGTGGTAAGGATAGATTTTATTCAATAAATACTACGACAGGGAAGAGAGTCCAGCATGAACTGAATTCAACTTTGCCAAAACAAAAGGCAGCAGACTTTTAAGAAGTTGGAATGTGCTAAGGGAAAGGCACAGAGCGGTGTTGAAGGGGATTGATCCATATGGCTAGGGCAACAAGGTTTGTAATTGGTACTTATCCAGAGGAGAAATAAACTTCTCTTTATAACAGAGGCAGTGGTGCAAGTTAGAGCAAGGCACCCACCAAAAGTTGGGCCCTTATCTTCCTACAGGGTCTGGGAACAAGAGTGAGAGTTATCTCCTTGAATGTTTGCATTTTAAACAGATGGCTCTTGGGTCCTTGAGAAGACAGTTTTAGGTGGTAGACAATTTATATCTCAAGGGAGCAGAGGAAGTATTTATAATTGCAAGCTTTCTAAAGTAACTGCTCTAAGAGGGAGTTCAGGGGCCTGTCTATCACCAAGATTTAGCTGGAACAAACAGTAAATTCTGGCAGCACTGAGCTTTCTCAGGCAGGAACTTAAGGGGGCTGGAGGGGTCATCTTAGGGATAGAGCCTTAAGCTATTAGAAACTATCCTAGTGTGTTCAAGTCTGTTAGTGTGAGTAATCATTTATAACAAGTCATTTATGCTGAGAGTCTGCAGTTTTTTGTTGTTGTTTGTTTGTTTTTGCAGTACGCGGGCCTCTCACTGTTGTGGCCTCTCCTGTTGCGGAGCGCAGGCTCCGGACGCACAGGCTCAGGGGCCATGGCTCACGGGCCCAGCTGCTCTGCGGCATGTGGGATCTTCCTGGACCGGGGCACAAACCTGTGTCCCCTTCATCGGCAGGCAGACTCTCAACCACTGCACCACCAGGGAAACCCCAAGTCTGCAGTTTTTATAGGTCAGGATTGAGGCCTAGTTAAGAAGAGGGTTCAGAGGAGCCTGGCTAGAGTTTGGTCAAAGAGAGAGTCTTTGTCATAGATTACGTTCTTCTGCTCTTCTTTCATGGGAGTTCTCCAGTATTCTCCAGCTCCCAGTGACCCCTTGCTTCCTTTGGCCAGAAAAATTGGCTTTTCTTATTAGAGTTTCAGTCTCGCATGTTGTTGCTCAGTTCTGGGCCTGACTGTGCCTGACTTCAGGGTGAAGAGGCTATAGAGAAAGCATAGGTGTCCTCTTGGGGTCTTTTTTTAAAATTATTTTTAAAAATTTTTTGGCCGCACCGCGCGTCATGTGGGATCCTAGTTCCCCATCCAGGGATCAAACCCGTGTCCCCTGCATTGGAAGCATGGAGTCTTAACCCTTGGACCATCAGGGAAGTCCCCTCTTGGGGTCTTAATGTATATGCTGTCTCCATCATTGTGTCAGCAGTGCAGATCTGCACTGAGGCTGGCCTTGGGACCAGACTGGGAGAGGGGAAAAAGAAGGAAAAAACCTCAGGAACTTAACCCACCCACTCTGGCTTTCAAGAGGCTTTTCCCCCTGTTTTTTGGCCAAATGAACTTCTCTTCCAAATGAGGTTCTTCCTTACTGCACCTTCCGCACAATTTCCCATTCTTCTTGGCTTTGGGTCATAGCTAGGAAATAAAGTGTGTGTGTGGTAGGGTGACCAAAAGGAAATTTATTGTTTGGTCAAATTTCAAAGGAAATTTGTGTATTCAACAGGATATTTATGTATTCGTCTGTTTTCAAGCTGATTTCCCTCTCCAATCTACCTATTGTATACTTTTCAGGGTCCTTAGGTAGCTGATGCTTTGCATTTTTTTTCTGGAGATTTTAGTTGTAAACAGTTGGAGAGAAAGTTTGCAGCAGGCTTACACTCATCATTCCTGAAATTTAAAATACTTAGGCCAGGACTTCCCTGGTGGTGCAGTGGTTAAGAATCCACCTGCCAATGCAGGGGATACGGGTTTGAGCCTTGGTCTGGGAAGATCCCACATGCCATGGAGCAACTTAGCCTGTGCGCCACAATTACTGAGCCTGCGCGCTAGAGCCCACGAGCCACAACTGCTGAGCCTGCGTGCCACAACTACTGAAGCCTGCTTGCCTAGAGCCTGTGCTCTGCAACGAGAGGCCACTGCAATGAGGAGCCTGCGCACTGCAACTAGAGAAAGCCTGCATGCAACAACGAAGACCCAACGTAGCCAAAAATAAATAAGTAAATAAATAAATTTATAAAAAATAAAAACAAAAGGTGAGTGGATAAACAAAAAAAATACTTAGACCAGTGAGTTTTAATATTTAAAACAGTATGGAAAAGTTCATTGATAAAGTTTTAGATTCCACATTAGAAACTAGTATTTAAGAAACTCTACTGCTTGTCAAGTTTTGGTGTAGTACCAAAAAAGAATCCACAGTTATCTGAAAAGACTCTTAAAATACTCTTCCCCTTTTCCAACCATACATTTGTGTGAGACCAGGTTTTCTTTTCAGCCAAAATGATGTTGTAATACATTAAATGCAGAAACAGATATGCGAATCCACCTGTCTTCTATTAAGTCAGACATTAGAAAGATTTGCAAAAATGTAAAATAATTCTATTCTTTTCATTAATGTTTTGTTTTAGAAAATATAATTTTCATAAAAATATGTTAAAGTGTATTGGATTAAATGTGATTATATTTAATTGAATTGAAAATATCCTAACATTTTCTCACTTTTAATTCCTAATATGGTAAATATTGATAGATAGACCCAACCTAAACAAAAAAGCTCTTCAGTTTTTAAGTATGTAAAGGGGTTTTGAAACCAAATAGTTTTGAGAATTGCTGATTTACTAGGTAATTGGTTTCCATGTATTTATAACTTGTGTATTCCTCTTCTGTTCCTTAATAGTCAGCAGTAATCAAAAATACATGAACTCTGGGGGGAGTGAAAAGAACATGCATTTGACTCCCAGCTTCAACCACTTATTTTCCAAGGTTGAAGAGCCATTTAACTTCTTAGTATCTGTATTATACTTGTAAAGTGAGGATAATACTTTAAATGATTGTTGTGAGGGAAATGCTAGGATATACCTGAATTACAGACATTTAGTAAATGTTCCTTGGTATAGAGTTACATATTTTTAGCAACTCTCAGCCTTTGTGACGGTGTAAAAACCTCTCATCTTAAGCCAGTAGGTGTTCTCCAACTTAGTCTGTTGATCCCTTTCCAATAAGAAAGAATGGTGTAATTTATGAAGATCCCAAGAACAGTAAATTTCATGTTGTCTGTCTTTAGTGACATGTTGAAATGATTGAGTTCTTTAATTCCAACTTGGTTCTGTTCTTGTGGTAACCAGATCAGAAAAGGCCAGAAGTATGATCAGCGATAGTGTCTAGGTCCAGTTTGGGAATGAGATTGGAAGTGAATTTGAAAAACAAACTGAGATCATGAAATAAGCCCAGGAGAAAAAGGCAAGCAGGATGTGAGTACTATAAAGTGGGACTGATGTCAAATCCGAGGTCCATGATGTTCATAGTATCAGAGGAGGGCAGGTAGTCAGTGAGGATCAAAATAGGTAGTTCAGATTTTATAAAGGAAATCCAACACTTGATGTCAGGGAGGAAATGGACACTGGTTGATGAGGCTCCTGGGTTCAGGTGCTAGGTACAAGGACAGAGAGACAAAAGGAAAAGAATCCAGTTCCTGGAAGAAGAGTGGGGCCAAGGTCATCCCAGTGCAAATATTGTTAGTGTAGTTGCAAACATGGAGCTGAAGCTTTTGTAGGAGAATGTGGAATATTAATTGACAACCTTTACAGCCAGGCCTCTGGGCTGAATCAAAGTGCAATGGAGTCACTTCATATTTAATTTCTGTTTTTTGAACTAAACTTTTAGTCTCTAACCAAAAGAGAGCAAGAGAGAAATGGCTATTACAATAGTGCAAATGTTACTACCTGTAATTCTACTCTGAGCATCTGTTTCAGGGTAAGCATGAGATGGGAAGCATTTACTTTGTTTTCTCAGTTGGCCTCAATTGTTGTCCCTCTTGTAGTGTTAACATGTTAGTTTACTTTGTTACTTGTTTTTAAAGATGCATAGTTTTCCCTACTATCTGAACTCTAAGGTTAGCTCTTTTATCTGGTACTTAACTGAGGAAAATGGTCATCAAAGGAAAGCTGAATTATAAGTGGGTTTTCTTTTGTTTGTTTTTTGTTTTCGTTTTAGATTCCAATTGTTTAAATTCTGTGTAATTCTACTGTAAAGCTTTTTTAGTTCTATGACAACTTACTACTCTTACATTTCTTTTTTTCTCTTACATGCCCCATGTTTCCTCACCCATACTTTGTGTTCTGGATACCAGTTCCTATTAGCTAGCTTTCAGTTGTTTTTCTCTTTTTATAGTACATTTAAAAAAATCAAGTAATACGTACCTATTGAAAAATATTCAAACCACACATATCTATGGAGTAGGGAATGAAAGTCTTACCAGTCTTACCACTCAGTGAGGCTACCACCGTGCAATTTGATGTGTATCCTCCCTGAACTTTTTAATGCATATATAAGCATATGTAGTAGGATGTTTTCAAAATACAATCATAATAAGCATATTGTTTTGAATTTGTATTTTTTGCTTAATATTTCTTGGACATTTTACCATACCAGTATTTATAATTAGGCACTCTTGGTGTACATTTCACTCCTGATTTTTCACATAAGCAGTGCTGCAGCAAACATTTTTACATAAATGACTTTGGGTACTTGAATCATTTTTGCCCATAGTATGTAGATTGCTGGTTCAAAGAAATGTGCATTTACAATTTTGAGCTGTTCTTCAAAAATTTTCTTCTCAAAAAGTACGATAACCAAATTAAAAAGATAATGACAAAATGGAAAAATTTATACCAAAGACAAAGGGCATATATTCCTACTATACAGAGAGCTTCTAAAAACTGAAAGAAGCCACACCATAGGAAAATGGTCAAAAGATAGAAACAAGTAGTCCACACAGAAAAACAAATGCAAATGTCCTTTAAATTTTGGGAAAGGTGCTCAATCTCACTGTAATAGAGAAACACAAATAAAAACTGCTCTGAAGTAGTATTTATCTAATTGGCAAAAATCCAAAATATTGACTACATAGTTTCTTGGCAAGGCTGTGAGGAAATAATCACTCTCATATATTGTTGAGAATACAAAAAGATAAAGAGCCAATAGATAGGAAATTTGGCAGTATTCACAAAATTATATAAACCTTAAGCTTCATCTCAGCATTCTTCTATGACTTGAACCCAGAGGCACAGAAAACAGGAAAACAAAGTGACATGTATATGAGCACTATTGCAGCACTATTTAATACCAGAAGACAGGAAACAACCCACTGTCCATCAGTAAGGTATAGTTGAGGAAAGTGTGATACTTGTATAATGATGAAGTACTATGGTAACATAGGGCAGAAGTCTAGTACAGTATAACAGGGTATTAATATTGATAGTCAAGATACAGAACATTTCCATTACCACAAGAATCCCTCTTGCTGCCCTTTTATAACCACGCATTTCCTTCCCACTCCCACCCTGTCCATAACCCCAGGAAGGCATTAAATCTGCTCACCATTTCTATAATTTTATCATTTCAAGAATGTCAGATAAATGGAATTATATAGTGTGTAACCTTTGGGATTGGCTCCCCCCACCCAATTCAGCATAATTCCCTGGAGATACATCCAGGTTATTGCATGTATCGATAATTTTTTTCTTTTTATTGCTAAGTAGTGTTCCATGGTATGGGTATACCACAGTTTGTTTAACCATTTGCCTGTTGAAGGACATCTGGGTGGTTTACATTTTTTGACTTCACAAATGAAGTTGCTGTAAACATTCATGTAAAAGTTTTTGCATGAATATAAATCTTCATGTCTCTGGGATAAAAGCCCAAGAATACAACTGCTCACTTGTATGGTGGTTGCATGTTTAGTTTTACAAGAAACTGCCAAACTGTTTTCCAGGGGTCTGTACCATTTAAAATTCTCATCAGCAAAGTACGGGTGATTCAGTTTCAACATATCCTTGTCAATATTTGGTATTGTTACTCTTCTGTTTTAGCCATTCTGATAGGTGTGTAGTGATGTCTCAGTGTGGTTTTAATTTGCATTTTCTCAGTAGCTAATGATGATGAGCATCTTTTCATGTGCATGTTTGCCATCTATACATCTTCTTCAGTTAATGTCTCTTTATGTCTTTTGCTTGTTTTCTAATTGGAGTTGTTTTTCTACTGTTGAGTTTTTCCTTTTATGGATCTTACTTTCAGTGTCAAGTTTAAGAACTCTGCCTAGCTCTGTGGTCTGAAGGTTTTATTCCATATATTATTCTAAAAGTTTCAAGTTTTATATTTAAGATTGTCATCCAATTTGAGTTAGTATTTGTATAAGGTGTGAGTTTAGGTTAATGTATATTTTTTTTGTTTGCCAATTTTGGTCTCCATTAGCTCTTGCAACATTTGTTGACAAAGCTGTTTTCCTCCATTGAATTATTTTTTGCACCTTTGTCAAAATTCAGTTGGGCATATTTGTGTGGCTCTATTTCTGGGTTTTCTGTTCTGTTCCATTGATATATGTGTGTATCCCTTTGCAAATACAGTAAGTCTTGGCTTACTGTAGCTACATAGTAAGTATTTCCCCACTTTATTCTAACTTTTAAAAATTGTTTTTGCTATTCTAGTTATTTTGCCTTTCCATAAAAATTATAGAATAATAATTCTATATATACAAAAGTTTTTGCTGGGATTTTAATAAGAATTACATCACCTGTATATCAGTTTGGAAAAAATTGACACCTTTACTGTGTTGAATCTTCCATTCCATAAACACTATTATTTAGATCTTCTTTGATTTCTTTCATCTGCATTTGTAGTTTTCAACATATAGTCCTCTTGATGTTTTGTTAGATTAGCACTTCTTTCATTTTTTTCCTTTTATTATAAATGGTATTACTTTTAATTTTGGTGTCCATGTGTTCATTTCTAGTATATAGAAATACAGTTGCTTTTTGCAGGTTGATCTTATGTCACAAATTTGGATGGATTTTATTTTCATTTTCATTTCAGTGTAAATGAACTTTCCTTGAGACTTCTTTGACCCATGGATTATTTAGAAGTATGTTCCAAATATTTGGAGGTTTTTCTGTTATCTTTCTATTGTTGATTTCTAGTTTGATCCTGTTGTAGTCAGAGAATACATTTTATAATTTCAGTTATTTTAAATTTGTCAAGGTTTATTTTATGGCCCAGGATATGGTCTATCTTGTTATTTGTTCAGGGGCACTTGAAAAGCATGTATATTTTGCTGTCGCTCATTGGAATATTATATAAATGTTGGTTAGATCCTGTTGGTTGAATGTGTTACTGATTTTTTTTTTTTTTTTTTTTGCGGTACGCGGGCCTCTCACTGTTGTGGCCTCTCCCGTTGCGGAGCACAGGCTCCGGACGCGCAGGCTCAGCGGCCATGGCTCACGGGCCCAGCCGCTCCGCGGCATGTGGGATCTTCCCAGACCGGGGCACGAACCCGTGTCCCCTGCATCGGCAGGCGGACTCTCAACCACTACGCCACCAGGGAAGCCCTTGATTTCTTTTACATCTTTGCCGATTGTCTGGCTGATGGGTAATAAAAGTCCTGGCACCTTAGTTGGTCTTTACTTACACCACCAGGCAGAGATGTTGTGGTGCCCCATTATAGCCTCTCAAGGGTAGAAAATCTAGGTTTCCTTCTTGGTCTTTGCTGGCATGGGTGGGGCCCGTTTTTTCTGCAGTGTTTGACTGGAGTAGAGTTTTTATTGTCTAAAAAGTTTTCTGTATTGCTAAGCTGTCCCTTTTTTGATCCATTGTCTGGAGAGCACTGGGTTTTGTTGTTTTTGTTGTTTTTTTCTCTGCCTGTTGGTGTGTTTAGCTTGCCAATCTTCAAGTCTAGGATATACCAGGCAAAAAGAAAACCTAGGGGATTCACCACTATGTTGTTACTTGGGTCCAGAGTTTCCCAGCTGATTTTCCTTCTCTTTACCTTTCAGAGTTTTCTTTTGTTTGATTCGTATGTAATATCCAGGGTTTTTAGTTCTACTTAGCTGGAGAAATAGAGAAAAGTACAACTACTCTGTCTTCCTGGAAGTCAAGGTTGTCTGTCTAATTTACTTTTGTATATAGTGTGAGGTAGGACACTTTTTTCCCAAATAGATAGTTAGTAGTCCTAGTATCAGTTATTGAATAACTCATTCTTCTCCAGTGATTTGAAATGTCACCCCTGCTAGATATGAAATTCTCATATTTTTGCATATTTAAAGACACATAGTAGAAGTTCGCTGACTTGCCTAATTAACTGACTAAACCCCTTTATTTCCATTATGAAACATATAACCTGATACCCTTGACATATTTCTACTCTCACCAATTGAGTTGAATCTGCTTACCAAGAATTAGAGGTATTGTATCTTTCAGGTGTGCTTCTTACTATAATCTTGTATATTATATAAATTAACAAAAATAGTGCTGAAAGAAAATTGCTTTTGTGAAAACGAAGTTGATTGCTTTGGAAAGACTTACAAAGAAGTCACTTAAAAAAATTACTTACTTGTGAATTAGGCCTGGGTGAGACCACTGTAAATGTTTAGGGGGAAAATATATACAAAAATTCATTTTGTGTTAAGTGGTTTGAAGTACTCCATCTATTGCAAAAAGACCTAAATTAGAAGAACTCATAGCTAGTATATTAGAGAAGAGGGCTTCTAAAGCCACCTGTATGTAGGTGTATCTGTTTCTGGACCTTAATCTATATTCTACTGGTCTATTTGATATTCTATACCAATATCGTATTCTTTTAAATTGCTTTAATATTTTAGTGCATTTTGATATCTGATAGGGTATGTTTGCCTATAGTGGGAATTTCAGCTGAAAAGAACAAAACCCAACTAAAACTGTCTTAACGTAATAAAGAAACACATTAGTTCAAGGAACTGGAGGTTTAGGGGGCAGTTTTTAGTACTTACTTTAGCAGATCTGGCTCTATTTCCCAGAAGCTCTCCTTTCATTTGTTTGTCAGCTTCATTCTCCAGCTGGTGACAAGATGGCTGCAGGCCTCACATCTGTCCATGACAAAATACAAAGACAGTCTTTTACTACGTTTCTCAAGAGCCAGTCATCATTACCCTGAAGTTGCTAGCATAGTTTTCCTTGCATCCCATTGGCCTTAAGTGGGTTAATATGGACAAAACTAGCAAGGAAGAGATTGTCATGATTGGCTTAGATGAGTTCTCAGTCCTGCATGTACATTAGAATCACTTGGATGGCTTTTAAAAATAGTAATGCCTGAGTGACAATCCACACTGATTAGAATCTCTGAAGTAGGGGCCCCAAGCTCCTGTATTTTTTAAAAAGCTCCATAGGTGATTCTAAATGGAGGGAAAGCTTTCATTAACCCAAATACACCTTTGAAGCTAGAGTCATTCCCCCAAGTTGCATGGCTAAAATAATAATAATGAGGTGGCAACTATAAGGATAATTGGGATATTGTTAGGAAAAGAGAAAATGAATGCTGGATATACAACCTACCAACTATTATACCAACTCTTATTGTTGTTTTTTTTTTAACCAACTCTTATCATTATACTCTTTTTTTAAGATTAATTTTGTAGATTAATTTTTTAGATTAGTAAGGGGGTGGGGAGACAGGTTCCCACAGGAAGGAATCACAGTTGGTGCCCAAGTATCCCTGACAAAATCTCTCTGCTTTTCAGTGTCTCAAAAAGTCTATCACTTGTGATTTTTTACATCATGCACCAGTTATTATTTAGACTTGGTTGTACCTTTTTTTTTTTTTTTTTTCCAATTTGGCTGCGCCTGGTCTTAGTTGAATGTAGCACGCCGGTTTTTTGTTGCGGCATGCGTGATCTTTAGTTGTGGCATGTGAACTTTTAGTTGAGGCATGTGGAATCTAGTTCCCTGACCAGGCATGGAACCTGGGCCCCCTGCATTGGGAGTGCAGTCTTAGCCACTGGACCACCAGGGAAGTTCTGGTTGTAAGTTTTTATTTGCAAGTAATTTCAAACAGAAAAATTGCAAGAATACAAATTAATTTTTCTGGTTTCTCCCTGTTCGTCATTTCTTGAATACCACATCGTCCTCTTTTTTTTTAACATTATTAATTTTGCTGCTGTATATACTTGAGTCATTATTTTAGAAGTCTGTATGGTAGGTTTTGAGACCTTGCAATAACCCCCCAAAAGTATCTACCTTGTAGATGTAAAAGTATCTGCACTTGAATGCGAGGGCTTGTTGAATTCTAGATTAAAATGCATTTCCCTGAGTACATTGAAGAACTTGCTTCATCATTGAGAAAACAGAATCAGTATTTTGGATAGTCAATATCCAAAATCAGAAGCTGATTTTTTTTGCTTGCTAAACCAGGATGGCTCTTTATGTAAAATAGTCTCTCTGAAGAAAGCAGAGAGCTATTCTAGGTTCAGAAGTGACTTAGGTTTGTAACATTTCCTTTCTTTGTTCTAAAAGAGTTTGCATAAGTTGGATTTATTTGTTCTTTGAATTTTAATAGAACTTGCCTGTGAAACCATCTGGACCTGGTGTTTTCATTATGGAAAGATTTCTTAATGACTAATTCAATTTTATTACTTTTGTTATTTTAATTTTTCTGTAAATTTGTACATTTTACTTTTTCTCAGATTTATTGATGAAGCTTTTAATATTGCCATGTCTTTTGAATGTCTGTAGCATCTATAATTATGACTCCCCTTTTATTCCTGGTAATTTGGTGTGCTTTTTTTCATTTTTAAAAAAATTTATTGAAGTATAGTTGATTTACAATGTGTTAATTTCTGCTGTACAGCAAAGTAATTCAGTTACACATATATATATGTTCTTTTTCATATTCTTGTCCATTATGGTTTATCACAGGATATTGAATACAGTTCCCTGTGCTATACAGTAAGACCTTGTTTATCCATGGTATATATAATAGTTTGCATCTGCTAATGCCAAACTCCAGTCCATCCCTCCCACAGCCCCTGCCCTTGGCAACCAAAAGTCTGTTCTCTGTGTCTGTGAGTTTGTTTTGTAGATAAGTTCATTTGTGTCATATATATTGTATTTGTCTTTCTCTTTCTGACTTAATTCACTTACTGTGATAATCTCTAGGTCCATCCATGTTGCTGCAAATGGCATTATTTCATTTTTTTATGGCTGAGTAGTACTCCATTGTATATATATACCACATCTTCTTTATCCATTCCTCTGTTGATGGACATTTAGATTGTTCCATGTCTTGGCAATTGTAAATAGTGCTTCAATGAAGAGTGGGGGTACATGTATCTTTTCAAATTATAGTTTTGTCTGGATATATGCCCAGGAGTGGAATTGCAGGATCATATGGCAACTCTATTTTTAGTTTTTTGAGGGACCTCCATACTGGTTTTCATAGTGGCTGCACCAGTTTACATCCCCACCAACAGTATAAGAGGGTTTCCTTTTCCCCATATGCTTTCCAGCATTTGTTATTTGTAGACTTTTTAATGATTGCCATTCTGACCAGTGTGAGGTGGTACCTCATTGTAGCTTTGATTTGCATACCTTTAATAGTTAGCAGTGTTGAGCATTTTTTCATGTGCCTGTTGGCCATCTATATGTCTTCTTCGGAGAAATGTCTATTTAGGTCTTCTGCCCATTTTTTGATTGGGTTGTTTGTTTTTTTGTTATTGAGTTGTTTGAGCTGGTTGTATATTTTGGAAATTAAGCCCTTGTCGGTCACATCATTTGCAAATATTTTCTCCCAGTCCATAGTTTGTCTTTTCATTTTGTTTGTGGTTTCCTTTGCTGTACAAAAGCTTTTAAGTTTGTTTAGGTCCTATTTGTTTATATTTGCTTTTATTTCTGTTGCCTTGGTACGATTTATGTCAGAGAATGTCTTGCGTATATTCTCTTCTCAGAGTTTTATGGTGTCATGTCTTATATTTAAGTCTTTAAGCCATTTTAAGTTTATTTTTGTGTATGGTGTGAGGGTGTGTTCTAACTTCATTGATTTACATGTGGCTGTCCAGCTTTCCCAACACCACTTGCTGAAGAGACTGTCTTTTCTCCATTGTATTTTCTTGCTCTTTTGTTGAAGATTAATTGACCATAGGTATGTGGGTTTATTTCTGGGCGCTCTTTTCCTTTTTTCATTGATTAGTCTTGCCAGACTCTGTCCATTTTTTAGTCATGACAAAGAACTACCTTTTGTTTTGCTGAGCCTTTCTTCTATATTTTGTTTTCTGTTTCATTAAATTCTGCTTTTATTTGTATTATTTCCTTTTATCTACTTTTCTTTATGTTCTTCTTTTCTAATTGAAGACAGATGATCAGTTCATTAATTTATTTTTAACTTTTATTTTTCTGATGTAACTATTTACAAATCTCCTTTTTATATACTCCTTTTGGTGCATCCCACAAAGTTAGCTATATAGTCTTTAATTTTACTTTTAAGTATTTTCCAAATTCTATTATGATTTCTTCATTGACTCATGAGTTTTTAGAAGTTTCTAAATATTAATATATAAGGTTTTTGAAAAGCTGTCTTTTTATTATAATTGTCAGAATATGGTTGTAGGGTGCCAAGTACATGAAAAATGTAGAGACTTTTTTATGGCCTAGCATTTGATTGATTTTTGTATATGTTCTGTTTATATTCTTCTGTTTGGAAGTTATATTTGTATATGTTTATTACATCAAACTTAGCGGTTATGATGTCAGTTCTTCTTTAGCCTTACTAATATTTTGTCTCCTTAATTTATTACTGAGATAAACATGTTAAAAGTTCTCTATGATGATGATTTTGTCAATTTTTCCCTGTGGTTCTATTTTGGAGCTATATTAATAGGTACATATAAGTTTAGCTGTTATATATATTGAATAAAACCTTTTATCATGGGCTTCCCTGATGGCGCAGTGGTTGAGAGTCCGCCTGCTGATGCAGGGGACACAGGTTCGTGCCCTGGTCCTGGAAGATCCCACATGCCACGGAGTGGCTAGGCCTGTGAGCCATGGCGGCTGAGCCTGCACTCCGCAACGGGAGAGCCCACAACAGTGAGAGGGCCACGTACAGCCAAAAAAAAAAAAAACCCTTTTATCATGATGTAGTTAATTTCCTTATCACTAGTAATAGTTTTGCCTTAAGTTATTAATATAGCTACATCAGTTTTGTATTGATTAGCATATGCCTGGTATTTTAATTTTTTTCATATTTTTATTTTCAATCATTCAGTGCTCTTTGGTTCTTAGGTGTGTTTCTTTGGAAAAGCATGTAGACTACTACTAGTTAAACCTTATGTAAAATATTTTCTGTGTGGTTACAGTGCAGAAGCTGCTGAAAAATGGCAGAAGAAGTGGTGGTAGTAGCCAAATTTGATTATGTGGCCCAACAAGAACAAGAGCTGGACATCAAGAAGAATGAGAGATTGTGGCTTCTGGATGATTCTAAGTCCTGGTGGCGAGTTCGAAATTCCATGAATAAAACGGGTTTTGTGCCTTCTAACTACGTGGAAAGGAAAAACAGTGCTCGGAAAGCATCGATTGTAAAAAACCTAAAGGATACGTTAGGTAAGTTATTTTTGTATTAAAACAAGAATGACAGTACTTTCTTTTAAATGAATGCTGGAGCTTGGCTGTTTGTACTGAATTTTGGCAGCAGTGGGCAGAATCAACTAGAATATCCCAGGGCTGGGATTTCAGCTAGGCAAGGTAAATTTGGCTCATAGCAGGGATATTCAAGTCAGGTGTGTTCAAGGAGACCGGTGAAGGTCAGTTTCTGTAAATCTAGCTGGTGGATCTGGCCAGAGTTCACGAGTCAAGCCAGAGTGATGCTGACAGTGGAACTTAACTCTGATCTTCTATCAGGGGCTCCTTGAACCATGAGTGCCTGTTGGAATTTAGACAGATTCTACATCTAATTGAGATAGGGATAAAATGAGTGAGATGCAGAATATCCTCCTTGTCATCAAGGCAACATATTTTACAGGATTGCTTCATTGCTTCATTTTACATCTAATGGCTTATATTTTGAACTGTGCTTTTAAAAACAAACTATCATTTTATTCTTATATTTGATAAAAGAGTTTTAAATTGTGCATTACTGTATATTAGCATCTACAAAGCTTATCTCTTTCTTATTTTGTTTCTTTTTTTTCCTCTTCTTTCTTCCCCTAACTGTAAAGTTTGTTTGTTTTTACTGGCCTTCCGTTAGGGCCAGGGATAGGGGAACCTACTTCACATTGGGCTTGGCCAAGCTGTGATAGGAAGGAAATACGTGCAAATGAGGCCTAGGCTGTCTCTCTCTCTCTCTCTCTCTCTTAATTCTCCTTGGCTGACAGGAAGGAATTGGGAGGGACAGAATTTCCCTCAGGTATTCAGGCAAGCATGCTGTTACTTAATAGTTTTTGGTATATATGTAGGAGAAGAAGTAAAATTTCTCCTTGAAAAAAGATAGTTTGAGAGTAATGTGGCATGATTGATGAATATGGAATATTATTGACTAACTGCTTTATATTAGTTTTTATTTCTTATTCAGCATTATTGTTATTCTATTATTCTATTAGAAAGGTCATTTAATAAATGGAGTTACTAATCTGAATTTTCACCATGATACTTAACTGCTTTAACTAGGTTTGCCTTTTTTTGAGATTTTAAGGTTTTGCAAATAAGGCCATTATTATTAGTTTTTAATAGTAGTTTTTAAATAGAAGACAATTCTCATATGAATGAAAGACATTTGGAAAGAGATTGTCCTTGAATAGCTGAAGAGACCAAAGTTACAACCAGGAATACTTGTGATTTTGTAAATACTGGACATTTATTTAAAGCATGTTGATTAGGTGTATTAGGGAAAGTTAAGGTAACTTCTATCAAGAAAGTATGCCTCATAGTGATGAAGGCACAGAAAGGACTAGGGCCACACCTAGATAAACTTTTATGTTCCTTTTAAAAAGGATAGTGGTATCCTGAGAGGTATAGCAGATGTGACAGTAATTAACAAAAGATAGTGAAAAAACTAATATAGAGCAAAGAGGAAAAACACCCCAGTTTTAGATATGACTGCATATGAATTTTAAAAGCCTTATTAGATACAGTTTTTATTATTAATATTCCTGGGAAACCTTCCATATTATTTTCTGATATTATTGAGACAGTTTCAGCAAGACTATATCTATTTAAGTTCTAGGCTATCACTGTAAATTTTATTAGTATATTACAGTTATTGCTGTCTATTCCAGAGGACTAGTGGTCTATAGTTAGACTGTATAATGATGTAAATCCAGCTTTTGCATCGGACAGCTTTCTTTCTTTTCTCAGAATTTCTGAATCCCTTTTTGGTAGGTAACTTAAATGTCCCATATAACTAATGGATTTTTTTCACAATGATTGATTGTGCTGATGGAGACACTGTTTGAAGGTTAAGAAAGAAAAGGAGAGAACAAAGGAAAGAATGAATACATGAATATATTTTCAACTGTTGAAAAAAAAATACACGCTTTAAAGCTTCTTCCAAAATAAATATGAATAGTAAGGTCATATTTGTGGCCATCATGATATACTTGTTTTATAGGTTCTGTTGGAGTTCAGGGGAAAAGTGTTTTGGAAAGAGAGAAGCCTCAGCAAACCTTTCTATTGCCTGGGTGTGGGCCAAGTCACATGGATTGGGTGTGGGGAGTTTCAATGTTGCAGAACCAGGAAGTTCACCGAGAATTATCCTGAGCTGTGTTAACAAACTGACGAAAGAGAACACGGGATTTTTTTTTCAGAATGGATTGGTTAAAGGTCTTTAAAGATTTTTTCAGTAAGTTAATCTGTTTATTAAATCTGTAGTTTCTTGCAGTTTTTGAAATAGAGTTTTCACTTTGTGAATTTAAAGGAAAACTATGGATAGAACATGGTGGGTTTATATAGGCTGGTGCTTTATATTGTTTATGAAACATAAGCTAAGTGATTGGTGATACATCAAATATCAATAGCTTTGACTTGATAAGTAATTAAAAAATTTTTAATATCAATGTTTAAATAACAGACAGGAAAAGGATATAAATGATTTGAGTTTGATGCAGTTAGTTCTTTGAACTTAGCATAGACATTTGAAGTGAATTACATAAATTGTAAACATATTAAAAACAGGAGGAGAAAAAGGCTTTAAGTGAGCAAGTTCCTTCATCCTCAACATTTGAAGTAACATGATATTGTTCTGGTGCTTTTTGCTTAGATTTCAGAGGACTGATGTAGAAGATAATGTTTAATAAAAGCATCAGTAAAGAGAATGTTTTGACTTAATGTCGGATTGCTAGAAATTGCTATTTTGGTTAATTTGAGACTTGATATTTTGAAATGAATTGTGAGAGCAGCTGCATACAAAGAATATGAAAACATTGACAGAAAATAGTGAATTCTTAGATTGTTTTTGAGTTCAGGTCATAAAGTAATTCTAATACTAACAAGAACCTCATCTGTGTATCTGCTGATAGCCTTTTTATACTCTTATGATAGTGAACTTGATTTGGTCTCTTTGAACAATTGCTCGGTGGTTCTAGGAAAATGAACAGAAGGATTGTTGTAGAAGTCTCTTATGTGTAAGGAGTCTAAGGAAACAAAAAGTAACCTGTCAAAAGATTTCGGGGCAAAGAGCAAAATGGAAAGGGAGTAAAAGCACTTTGTTGAAAAAAAAGTTGTAATATTAAGACTCATTCATTTCTTTAATTAACTTTGGTGGCCAAGTAAATCCTTTTAGAATATATCTCTTTTGTTTACTTTTTGGGGAGTTGTTAAAATTTTAGACCCATTTTGGGGGGTTAGTTTTCCTTTTAAAGAGCTTACTTATTCATTCGTTTATCAGCATTTTTATTGAGAGCCTACCCACTGCAAGCCACACAAAAATTATAGAATGAAAAACTAACACTAACTGTCACAGAAGTTACATTCTGATGAGGAGGTAGGTGGTGGTTGTTACACTAACTGTCACAGAACTTACATTCTGGTGAGGAGGTAGCTGGTGGTTGTTATTTATTATTAATATTTCGTATCTGAGTTTGATATCTAAGTGATGTTGACCATAAATCAACTAGAAGTGGTATAAAAAGAATATGTTATATCATTGATACAGTGATTTAATATATACCATCAATACAGTATAAAATCTATAGAGTCTTAGAAAGTTGATAGTTATTTTTAAATACATGTGTAGACTGAGAGTCAGGATTTGAGATTTATAATCAAAATATTCCTTTCCTCACTGCCTGCAGTAAGGCAGAATTTATATTTATTTAGCTCTGTAGCTGTTCACCAACCTTTTCCCTGAATGGCCTTGAAAAGTAAGAGGAAACAATATATGTGCTCCTTGTGTGGTAGCCAGAATACCCTTGAGAACAAAAAGGGCACATTGTTTTAGAGAAAGCAGAGAATAATAAAAAGCAGTAATTTATCTTCATATAAATCAAGTGAACAGATAAAAATACAAAAAAATTAAATAAAAACCTGTACTGGAAAGAACATCATTTATATGTATTTAGAATTCCTTTGTTCTGCTCCCAGATATATCACTTATAGGCCATGTGGCCAAGGGTATATAACTTTCCTAATCTTCTGTTCCTTATGTGTAAAGGCGAGAGTTGGGCAAGACCAGATGATCCTGGAAAAAGTCCCTTCTGACTCTGAAAGTCTTTAGTCCTGGTAAACAACTGATCAGTCTTACATGTGGTATAGAAATCAGGGGAAAGTCCATAAGGGAGAAACTGGTTTTGAAGAAGGAGGAACATAACAGAATTATAGTTCCCTAAAGAATTCGCAAGAATCAGTAATACTTTCTTAGGCCTCATTCTATTGAACACTTGTTTACTCTGATTTAGATGGAAGGGAAATGACATGCTTAAGGTAAAGACCTAATGATGGAAGTATAACTAGTACATTGAGTTCAGAAATTTATTTGAAAGCTAAAAACTGAGAAACAAGATGAATAGAAACAGACATAAATGTAAAATTCTACATTAAGTTTTTAAAAGGAATTGAAAAAGTTGCTGAGAATTTGTCTTGGCTGCAATTTACATGAGTGAAAGACTTAGTAGGAGCTGCTGTGATAATGTAGGTGCTAAAAAAAATATCTCAACACTCTGTATGATGGCATTGATTCAAATCTACGAGGCACTCAGGTGAAGGGATGCAGTAGTTCCCTAGTGTGTGTGCTGGCCAAATAAAACATGACATCATCTATTCACTTTGGATAAATATACTTTAACAGTGATATTGAGAAACTCAGATGCTTCCAAATACTAGCATCAAGTATATCAAAGGATTTGGAAACCAGGTTACATAAAGAATAGTTATGGGTACAAAGATTTGCCTTAGGGAGAGGACAACTATCGTGTGAAGATGGAATATTTACAGTGCTTAACCAGATTCTTAAAAACTTTTGAGGAGTTAATAGTACATTGTTTTGGTCAAGAAACAGTGCTATAGGAAGAAAGAAGTAAAACTAGTGGATTGGAGTGAGGGGAAAACTATACTAATGCTTTTGGTTTTTTAAACAAAGCTAATGATAAAAATGACTGCCTCAGAGTTATGCACATCCTCAGTGCATATACCTGAGTATTATTTCCCTCCCAACTCTGAAAAAGTAAATGCCAGAAGCACTAGGAGGTAGGAAAGTAATAACCACCATTGATTGAGTGCCTGCTAGGTGCTATGCACTGTGCTGAGTGCTTTACATATAAACTTTAAAAAATTCTTTACAAAACTTTTCTGAGATAGGTACTTACTACACACCACCATTTCACAAACAAGGAAACTGGAGGTTAAAGAAGATTAAATAACTTGACCAAGATCAGATTAACCAGTAAGTAACAGCACTAAAGTTTAAATTTAGGGTCTCTTTTGTTAAGAGTTTCCCTAGTGCACACATTATAACTATAGAGTAGAGAAAAGATTAGAGTCAGATAAGTAATGGATTGAAAAGATTTGATGCAAAAGGGACTGATTAAAATTAGGAGGATTGTGGTGAACTAACTGTGAAGCTGGGAAAAATTTAGAAAAGATAATACATTGATCTGAGGGAGCCTGCTTGTTGTGGAATGATCTAATTGTTGCTGATTATAACGTACTTGAGAAATTAAGAGATACTGATACTTTACATTTGTATAATTTTGTAAAGTACTTTTGCATCTACTCTCTCATTGATAGCATGAGATTGGAAGGACTATTTTTAAGCAGAAACAAAGGGCAATAAACAGGCCCTTCTGGAAGATTTGTAAGCAGGGGAAAAAGCAAGCTATTGATTACGCATGCATTTGTCAGTCATTCACATGATAAACAGGACTTTGTTTTGTACAGAAAACAAATATTCTAAGCTTATATTCTTTCTCTGAACTATTTCTGGCCTCTAAGATTAAAATAGGTTGTTCTGGTGTTTTCCCACTTAGGGCTTTAATTGTTGGGTCTGTCCAAAAATTCTTCACAGTTTTTTTGGACAAGGTTAATTAGTCTTAGACATTATCTTTTTCAGAATCAAAAGAAAAATATTTTTGAACTAGCCTTTATTTTCAGGTTTAGAATTTTATATTTGCTTATGTCAGTATTCAGTTTAATCAGTTTAATAAACACATTGATCATCTGCTGTATATATACAGTTCTAAGTAGTATAGGAAGTACAAAAGATCAGTGAGACATTAAAAATGCTTCTCTCTGGAAGCTTATGCTCTAGTAGATGGGCTTAAAAGACACAGGAAATGCTAGCATACAAGTACCTCAGAAGTACAAGGTGCTGGGGTACTTCAAAAAGGAGAGCTTATAATATCATTGAGGGTGACGATGGGGAATGAAGGATGTTGAAAAACATGAAGCAGAAAGATAAATAAAATAATAAAGTTGTTATTTGAAATGGCACTTCTTGAATGGGTACATTTTTGAAAGGCAGAAGTTTTAATGAGGTTTTGCTAAGAAACTAACAAGGTAAACTAAGTCATGAAGGTAGAAACATCTAATTCAGGGGATTTAAGTGGCCCATTCTTACTAAAATTTAGGGTAGTTTTAGTGCAGGGCGTTATAGAAAGATGCTTTTGTTTAACATTTACTCTGTGTACTGTACTATTACTTTATTTTATTCAGTTCTCACAACACTCATGGTAAGTGCTGTTTCCTCCATTTCTGAGCTCAGAAAAGTGAAATAGCTTGCTCAAGTTTCGACAGTTAGTAAGAAGCATACCTGGGATTTGAACTCAAAGGCTGTTTAAAGGTCTACACTGTTTTCTATAGTCTATACCAGGGGTGCCCAACCCCTGGGCTGCGGACTGATACCTGTCCGTGGCCTGTTAGGAACTGGGCAGCACAGCAGGAGATGAGTGGCAGGCCAGTGAGCGAAGCTTCGTCTGCTGCTCCCCGTTGCCTGAACCATCATCATCCCATCCACACCACCGCCCCGTCCTTGGAAAAATAAAATTGTCTTCCACGAAACTGGTCCCTGGTGCCAAAAAAGTTGGGGGCCGCTGGTCTATACCATAAGCCTGGAAAGGAAGGCTTGAGGACATTCTAGACAGGGCTGTAGATTCCAGGCAGAGTATTTCTCTTAATTTGTTAGGCAGGAGAGCCACTGTTGGCTTTTGAGCAATAGGGTCATGTGATTGTAGCTGTAATATAAGATTAGACTGGATGATGTGGATGATGGGTTGAAGTGAGATAGATTGGATTAGTAAAAAAAAAAACTAGTTAGTGGGTAGTGAAGGCTCAAGCACAACAACATGAGCCTGAACTAGCACATGAATAGTGGAAATGGAAAAGTGTTGGCATAAAGGACATATGGTGACTTTAAGGATTTGATGTTTGAATCTTTTAAGAAAATAATTTTTATGATGTAAAATTCATGAAGTTAACTGTTTTAAAGTGTACAGTTCAGTGGTATTTAGTACATTAACAATGTTGTGCAACTACTACATCTGTCTAATTCCAAACTATTTTCATCACCCAAAAGGAAACCCCATTCCCATTAAACAGTTGTTCCCATTACTCCTTCCCTTTAGTTCCTGGCAACCACTAATCTGCTTTCTGTCCATATGGATTTACCTATTCTGGCTATGTCATATAAATGGAATCATACAATATGTAACCTTTTATGTCTAGTTTCTTTCACTCAGCATACTGTTTTTGAGGTTCATTCATGTTGTAGCATGTATCACCACTTCATCCCTTTTATGGCTGAATAATATTGAATTATATGGGTATACCACATTTTGTTTATCCATTCATCTGTGGATGGACATTTGGGTCATTTACATCTTTTGGTTATTGTGAATAGTGAAGCTATGAACACTTGTTTACAAGTATTTATTTGAATACCTGTTTTCAGTTCTTTTGCGTATATACCTAGGGATGGAATTATGGTAGTTCTGTGTTCAACATTTTGAGGAACCATCAGCTGTTTCCCACAGCAGTAGCACCATTTTACATTTTGACCAGAGGGGTTCTCCTCATCAACACTTATTTTCCTTTTTTTTTCGTTTGGTTTAATTTGGTTTTATTATAGCCATCCTAGTAGGATGTGAAATGGTATCAGTATTTCATTGTCGGAGTTCCCTGGTGCCGCAGTGGTTAAGAATCTGCCTGCCAATGCAGGGGACATGGGTTCGAGCTCTGGTCCGGGAAGATCCCACATGCCACGGAGCAACTAAGCCTTTGTGCCACAACTACTGAAGCCCGCGCACCTAGAGCCCGTGCTCCACAACAAGAGAAGCCACAGCATGAGAAGCCTACGCACCACAATGAAGAGTAGCCCCTGCTTGCCGCAACTAGAGAAAGCCCTCACGCAGCAACGAAGACCCAGTGCAACCAAAAATAAATAAAATTGATTCTTTAAAAAAAAAAAAAAAGTTCATACGGTTTTGACTTGCATTTCCCTAATGACTCATGATGTTGAGCATCTTTTCATGTGCTTTTGGTTATTTGTACATCTTCCTTGAAGAATTATTTATTCAAGTCCTTTGTCCATTTTTGAGATAGATTGTTTTCCGTTTTGTTCTTAGGTTCTAAGAGTTCTTTATATATGTTCTGGATAGAGACCCTTATCAGCATTATGATTTGCAAATATTCTTTTCTAATTCTGTAGGTTGTCTTTTCACTTTCTTGGTAGTGTCCTTTGCACAAGTGTTTTTTATTTTAATGAAGTACAGTTTATCTTTTTTTTTTTTGGTGTCAAATCTAAGAATCTGTTGCTATATCCAAGGTCATGAGACTTTTCCCTGTGTTATCTTCTGAGTGTTTTAAAGTTTTAACTCTTATATTTGGGTCATCTATCCATTTTGAGTTAATATTTGTATGTGGTATGAAGTAGGAATCCAACTTCGTTCTTTTGCCTGTGGATATGCAGTTGTCCCAGCATCATTTGTTGAAGAAACTATTCTTTCTTCCATTAAATGGTTTTGGCACCCTTCTCAAGGTCAAAGTCAAAATATATGGAGCAACTGGAATAGAATTGAGAGTTATTTCAGAACTCTCAATTATTTTCCATTGGTCTATTCCTCATTCCTTTTATGCCAGTACTACACTGTTTTGAGTACTGTGGCTTTGTAGTAAGTTTTGAAATTGGGAAGTGTGAGTCCGTCAACTTTGTTTTCCATTTTCAAGTTTGTTTTGGCTATTTGGGATAACTTGCAATTCCATATGAATTTTAGGATCAGCTTTTTCCATTTCTGCAAAAAATAGGGTGTTGGTACTTTGATAAGGATTACATTGAATCTGTGGATCACTTTGGATAGTATAGGCATCCCTTGGTATCTGCAGGGGTTTGGTTCCAGTACCCCCTGCAAATAACCAAAACTCAAGGTTGCTCAAGTTTCTTGTATAAAATGGCATAGTATTTGCATTAACCTACACACATCCTCCTATATACTTTAAATCATCTCTCAATTACTTGTAATACTAATGCAATGTAAATTCTATGTAAATAGTTTCTGGTGCATGGTACATTCACATTTTCCTTTTGGGAATTTTCTGGAGTTTTTTTTCCCCAAATATTTTTGATCTGAGGTTGCTTGAATCCACAGATACGGAACCCATGGATACCGAGGGCCAACTGTATTGCCATCTAAAAATACTAAGTTTTCAAATGCATAAACACAGAATGGGGGCTTCCCTGGTGGCACAGTGGTTGAGATCTGCCTGCCGATGCAGGGGACACGGGTTCGTGCCCCGGTCTGGGAGGGATCCCACATGCTGTGGAGTGGCTGGGCCCGTGAGCCATGGCCGTTGAGCCTGCGCTTCCAGAGCCTGTGCTCCGCAACGGGAGAGACCACAGCAGTGAGAGGCCCATGTACCACAAAAAAAAAAAAAAAAAAAAACCACAATGTCTTTCCATTTATTTAGGTCTTCTTTAATTTCTTGCAACAATATTTTGTAGGTCAACAATATTTTGTAGTGTTTATTGTATAAGTCTTGTACCTCCTTGATTAAATTTATTTCTGTGTATTTTATTCTTAATGCTATTAAAAATTGAATTTTAAAAATTTCCTGTGACTTCCCTGGTGGCACAGTGGTTAAGAATCCACCTGCCAGTGCAGGGGACACGAATTCGAGCCCTGGTCTGGGAAGATCCCACATGCTGCGGAGCAACTAAGCCTGTGTGTCATGGCTACTGAACCTACGCTCAAGAGCCTGCGAGCCACAACTCCTGAGCCTACGAGCCACGACTACTGAAGCCTGTGTGCCTAGAGCCTGTGTTCTGCAACAAAGAGAAGCCACCACAATGAGAAGCCCATGCACAATGAAGAGTAGCCCTGCTTGCCACAACTAGAGAAAGCCTGTGCGCAGCAATGAAGACCCAACGCAGCCAGCCTGAATGAATGAATGAATGGAAGGAAGGAAGGGAGGAAGGAGCCCAATAAGGTTTGGGGGGTTAAGAGCACAGGAAAAAAAAATTTCCTTTTCAGATTATTCATTGCTAGTATATAGAAATACACTGATTTTTTTGTGTTTTTGTATCTTTCAACTTTGCTAAGTTATTGGTTCTAGCTTTTTTGTGTGTGAATTCTTTAGGATTTTCTATATAAGATCATGTCATCTGTGAATAAAGATTATTTTACTTCTTCCTTTCCAGTTTGGCTATCTCTTATTTCTTTATCTTGCCTAATTGCTCTGGCTAGCACCTCTCGTACAGTGTTGAATAGAAGTGGTGAAACAGGGCATTTATGGCTTGTTCTTGATCTTAGGGGAAAAGCTTTCCGTCTTTCACTACTGAGTGTGATGGTAACCATGGTTTTTTCATAAATGCCCTTTATTTTGTTGAGGAAATTCCCTTCTGTTCCTAGTTTGCTGACCATTTTTATCATGAAAGGGTGTTTTATCACTTTTATCATGAAAATCCCAAATTGCTACTTGCAGTACTTTTGTGGACATTTGCCAAGGGCAAAAAATTTGAGTTGCTAGCAGAGGTCAAACAAGGTGACCTCTCATTTCAGCTCTCATACTGAAAATCAGTGTCCTTTTTGCAGTTTAATGCCGTGTGTGTGTGTGTGTGTGTGTGTGTGTGTGTGTGTGTGTGTGTGTGTGTGATTTTACTGTTTAAAATGGTGCCCAAGCATAGTGCTAAAGTATTGTCTAGTGTTCCTAAGTGTAAGAAAGCTTTGATTTGCTTTATGGAAAAAATATGTGTGCTAGGTAAGCTTCATTCAGGCATGAGTTTATAGCGTTGTTGGCCATGAGTTCAGTGTCAGTGAGTCAACAATTTATATTAAATAAAGTGTCTTTAAAGAGAAACACACATAACAAAAATGTTGTGAACAGAGTATCCCCTAGAGCAGTGGTTCAGTATGCTAATTAAGTATTCATGGTCACCTTATAGAACAGAACCACCATGAATAACAAAAATTAACTGTTGAGTATATTTATATCTATATTCATACAGGAAAGGATATTGGTCAGTAGTTTTCTTGTGATATCTTTATGTCTTTGGTATCTAGGTAATGCTGGCCTCATGGAATGAGTTATGAAATGTTTCCTTCTCTTTTGGTAGAAGTTTGAGAGAAAAATGTTTGGTAGAATTCAGAAGTCAAGTTATCTGGTTCTGGGCTTTTATTTGTTGAGAAGTGTTGATTACTGATTCAGTCTTTTACTTCAGTCTATCCACATTTTCTGTTTCTTCTTGAGTCATTTTTGGTAGTTTGTGTGTTTCTAGCAATTTTTTCTTTTCATGTAGGTTTTCTAATTTATTGGCATATAGTTTGTAGTATTCTTTTATTTCTGTAAGGTTTCTAGTAATGTCCCCACTTCAGTTCTGATTTTAGTAATTTAAGTCTTTTCTCTTTTTTTTCTTGGTCAGTCTCGCTAAAGATTTGTCAGTTTTGATATTTTCAAAGGTTTCATTGCCTCTTTGTTGTTTTTCTGTACTCTTTGTATTTACCTCTGCTCTAATCTTTATTATTTCCTTCCTTCTGCTAGCTTCTGCTTGATCTTTTTTTAGTTCTTTAAGGAGTAAAGTTAGGTTATTGATTTGAGATTGATTTTCTTTTTTAATGTAAGCTGGTACAGCTATAAATTTCCCTGTGAGCACTGCTTTTGCCATAGCCTATAGGTTTTAGTATGTTGTGTTTTCATTTTCATTTATCTCAATGTATTTTCTAATCTCACCTGTAATTTTTTCTTTGACCTACTAGTGGTTTGGGTGTGTTGATTAATTTCCACATATTTGTAAATTTTCCCATTTTCCTTTCTGTTATTGATTCTGAATTTCATTCCACTGTGGTCAGAGAAGATATTTTATATGATTTCAGTTTCGTGGTCTTTTGTTCTATCCATTATTGAAAGTGAGGTATTGAAATCTCCAACTATATCGTAGAACTGTCAATTTATCCCTTTAATTCTGTTAGTTTTTGCTTTATTATATGTCTTGCCGCTCTGTTGTTAGGTGTGTATATATCTATAATTGTTAAATCTTCTTCATGGATTGACTTGTTATCAACATATAATGTCCTTTGTCTCCTGTAACGATTTTTGTCTTAAAGTCTTTTGTTACCATTTTCATGGAATGTCTTTTTGGATCCTTTCACTTTCAAACCTGTTTGCATCTTTGGATCTGAAGTTAGTGTCTTATAGATAGCATAGTGTTGGATCATATTTTTTTAATTCATTCTGCCAATCTTTACCTTTTAGTCCAACATTTCAAGAAATTACTGGTAGGAAAGGCCCTCTGATACTTTGCTGTTTGTTTTTTCTATATGTCTTATACCTTTTTTCCCCTCAATTCTTTTATTACTACCTTTTATAATTGATTTTTTTTCATATCTTAATTGAAGTATAACTGCTTTACAATGTTGTGTTAGTTTCTGCTGTACAACAAAGTGAATCAGCTGTATGTATACATATATCCTCATATCCCCTCTGTCTTGAGCCTCCCTCCCACCCTCCCTATCCCACCCCTTAGGTCATCACAAAGCATCAAGCTGATCTCCCTCTGCTATGCAGCAGCTTCCCACTAGCCATCCATTTTACATTTGGTCGTGTATATATGTCAGTGCTACTTTCTAACTTTATCCCAGCTTCCACTTCCCCTGCTGTGTCCTCAAGTCCATTCTCTACATCTGCGTCTTTATTCCTGCCCTGCCTGCCACTAGGTTCATCAGTACCACTTTTTTTAGATTCCATGTAAGTGCATTAGCATACGGTATTTGTTTTTCTCTTTCTGACTTACTTCACTCTGTATGACAGAGTCCATCCACCTCATTACAAATAACTCAATTTCGTTCCTTTTTATGGCTGAGTAATATTCCATTTGTATATATGAGTGATATCATCTTTATCCATTCATCTGTTGATGGACATTTAGGTTGCTTCCATGTCCTAGCTATGGTAAATAGTGCTGCAATGAACATTGTGGTGCATGTATCTTTTTGAGTTATGGTTTTCTCAGGGTATATGCCCAGTAGTGGTCTGGCTGGGTCATATGGTAGTTCTATTTTTAGTTTTTTAAGGAACCTCCATACTGTTTTCCATAGTGGCTGTATCAATTTACACTCCTACCAACAGTGCAGGAGGATTCCCTTTTCTCCACACCCTCTTCAGCATTTATTGTTTGCAGATTTTTTTGATGATGGCCGTTCTGACCGGTGTGAGGTGATACCTCATTGTGGTTTTGATTTGCATTTCTCTAGTGATTAGTGATGTTGAGCATCTTTTTGTGTGTTTGTTGGCCATCTGTATGTCGTCTTCGGAGAAATGTCCATTTAGGTCTTCTGCCCATTTTTGGATTGGGTTGTTTTTTTGATATTGAGCTGCATGAGCTGCTTGTATATTTTGGGGATTAATCCTTTCTCAGTTGCTTTGTTTGCATATAATTGATTTTTTTATGATGCACATTTTGTTTTGTTCTCATTTCTTTTTCAGTGTGTTTAGTTTTTTTCTTAGTGATTACCCTGTGGATTACAATTAGCATCTTAACTTTTTAACAATCAAGGTTGAAGTAATGCAAATTTAGCTTCAATAGTATACAAAAGTCTGCTCTTTTATAGTTCTGTCTTTATACATTGTGTGCCCATTAACCTAGATTTGAAATTACCGTTTTATATATTTGCATCTTAAATCATATAAGAATAAAAGAGGACTTACAAGCTAAAAATGTAACTGGTTTTTATATTTACAGTGTAGCCACCTTTACCACTGTTCTTCATATGACTTTAGTGACCTTTCATCTCAGCCTGGAGGACTCTCTTTAGCGTTTTTTGTAGCACAGGTGTAGTGTGACAAACTCCTTCAGTTTTTGTTTACCTTGGGAGTATCTTAACTTCTTCAGTTTTAAAGGACACTTTTGCTGGACATGGAATTCTTTTTTTTTTTTAACTTTATTAGAGTATAATTGCTTTACAATGGTGTGTTGGTTTCTGCTTTATAACAAAGTGAATCAGTTATACATATACATATGTCCCCATATCTCGTCCCTCTTGCGTCTCCATCCCTCCCACCCTCCCTATCCCACCCCTCTAGGTGGTCACAAAGCACCGAACTGATCTCCCTCTGCTATGTGGCTGCTTCCCACTAGCTGTCTATTTTACGTTTGATAGTGTATATATGGACATGGAATTCTTGATGGATACGTTTTTCTTTCAGCATCAGATTCTACCTTGTCCTTAGGGTTTGTTGTTGCTCCTTATTGTGGTTGTTTTGTTTGCTTGTTTAGTGACTTTTCTAAACTCTTTTTATAAAGTCTGTGTCATTGTGTGATCACACACATCTGTGTTCTTTTGCTTAGTTGTTAGCCAGTGTTTTGAAAGAGTTTTCTTAAACACGTGAAACCAAAAGAAAAGGAAAAAAAAAACCTCTTTCAACACTTAGCCAGGCCATTGCAACTCTTCCTTAGCCTTTACTTACTGCTTCTTCAGAGCTTGAAGGTCAGCAATAGGTGAAAGCTCAGGGTCTTCTCAGGCCTTTGCTGAACAAGTGCCGGTTCTGGCTATGTGTATGGCTTTCTTGATTTTCTGGTATACACAGGGGCTTTTCAAAGCCCTTATTACCCCATTTGTGTCCTTACTCAAACTTTTCCTTCCTAGGATTTTTTATCTGTTTCTTATCCTAGTTGTTGTTTCTTCTACCAGTCTGCTGCATCAATTAAATGATTTCAGCAGAAAACATCCTAGCCCTGGGAATGCTCCAAGTCAGGTGAAACCAAGGCAAGTCATTGTGCCGGTCCTTCAGGTAGCTTCCAGATAGGTTGAAACGCACAATTACAATTCTTTGTGAATAAGATCTGTATTGTTCTGTCTGGCATTAGGAGTTCAGTTTGCTATCCTCACAGCCACCACTGATTTGGGATTTAAGAGATATTAGGCAGGCAGCTTAAAATGCTACAGTGCTCTCTTACTACAAAGCAGCAGCTTCTTTATTCCCTAAGCTTAGCTAGTTTTTATAAGTTTTTTACTAGATTCTGGAGTTCCGCAAAAGTTGATTTTGACGGTATTCGCCAGCTCATTGATTACTCTTTTGGAGGGATGGAACCCTAGAGTTCCCTGCTGTGCCAGAAATCCCTGATGTATGAATTTTTCATGATGATGATACATCATTAACCAGAAGGAAGGAAATTGGGAGGGAGGGAGTTAGTTGATTTATGGATCTTGGAGAGGTTATTTTTATTTGGACATGGAGGTTGTATTTGAGGTGCTGATGGTACATTCATTCTGTAGATGTCTAGTGACATTTGGAATTGTAATGCTTGAATTCTAGCTTAGAGCTACAAAGAGACCTTGGAACCTTCTATACAGAAGTTATAGAAAGTGAAAGTGTATGATTTCCTTGAAGCAGAGGCTAAGTCCAAGCATGGCATCTTGGGAAACACTTTCAACAAAGGAATCATTCACTTGTTCTTTCAGCAAACATTCACTTTGTTCCTGCTACTAGTATAGTTACTGCTAAGTGCTGGAGATACAAGGTAATAAGATCCAGCTTACTGCCCCCAGGAAACTCACTCTTATTAGATGGACAAGTAAGCAAGTACAATCCAATTTTATAACAAGGTTTAGAGGAACCCAGACAGAGGAACACAAGAATATTTAAACAGGTCAGTAGGGAAAACAGGAGACTCTCGGGGAAATTAAAGAAGGAGAAAATGTTGTACAGAGTTATCTGTGATCTTGGTTGCTGTATAGAGAGTTTGAAAAGACCGAGGGCTCTAAAAGGGACTAATTTGGCAGTGAAGAGATGACAAATTGAGTAGTTTTGGTGGAGATAGAGAACCAGATTATAAGGCGTTAGGAGTGAGTGAGTGGTGAAAAAGTTGAAGGAAAAAGGGAAGACAGTTTTATAAAGAATGATGTAGTTAAAGAACAATAGCAGAGTTGAAGTAACTTTATTTTGGAATAAAAGTGATCTAAATGTGTTTTTAGACAATAGAAGGGAGTGAGTGGGAGGGGAACAAGGATGGTCAAGAGTCCCAAAAAGAGGCAGGAAAGATGGTAGGTATTAAGAACCCAGAAGGATCAGAGGTTGGGAACTTGGGAGAAGAAAAAGAGTAAGGGTAATGAGAAAGAATTTTGAGATAGTGAGAAAGTATTTGAGAAATTTTACCTAGGAATGCCTTAGTTTTCAAGTGAGCAGCGGTGAAAATGCCTGACTAAAGTTGCTGTAGCATACATTTGTGATGATAGTACCATTTGGTTATTTTTTTCATTCTTTTAACAAATATATATTAAGCATCTCCTGTGTACTAAGCACTGTATGGGATCCTTGGGATTATATCCATGAACAAAGTCAGCAAAAGTCTCTGCTGCTGTGGATATATTATTTTAAAATAAACATGAGGTAAAATAAATAGAGCAACCTGGGTCTTGGGAACTAAGAAAGCAAATGGGAGGATTACCTAGACTTAACTACAATTTTATATTGCATGTAAAATTGTGATTTAAGTTACTATTTTATTTCTATACAGCAAGTTAATAGAATCTCAGTTAATAAAGTAAGACAAGAAGAATATGGGTTTGCTGGAGCCTTTATAAGTCGTGAGGATGTAAAGAAAGAAAGAGAAAGAGTGAGAGGGAGGGAAAAAGGAAGGAAGGACGGAATTTGTTATCTTAGTTAAAAGGCTTGAAGGAATTACAGAATTGAAGATACTTTCTTAATAATGAATAAATTGGTGTTTCTGATTATCATTATTTTATATTCTCATTACCCTTTTTTATTTAAACAGGCATTGGAAAAGTGAAAAGAAAACCCAGTGTGCCAGATTCTGCATCTCCTGCTGATGATAGCTTTGTTGACCCAGGGGAACGTCTGTATGACCTCAACATGCCTGCTTATGTAAAATTTAACTACATGGCAGAGAGAGAGGATGAATTGTCATTGATAAAAGGGACAAAGGTGATCGTCATGGAGAAATGCAGTGATGGGTGGTGGCGGGGTAGCTACAATGGACATGTTGGATGGTTCCCTTCAAACTATGTGACTGAGGAAGGCGACAGTCCTTTGGGTGACCATGTGGGTTCTTTGTCAGAGAAATTAGCAGCAGTCGTCAGTAACCTAAATACTGGGCAAGTGTTACATGTGGTACAGGCTCTTTACCCATTCAGCTCGTCCAATGATGAAGAACTTAATTTTGAGAAAGGCGATGTAATGGATGTTATTGAAAAACCTGAAAATGACCCTGAGTGGTGGAAATGCAGGAAGATCAATGGAATGGTTGGTCTGGTGCCGAAAAACTATGTTACCATTATGCAGAATAATCCATTAACCTCAGGTTTGGAACCATCGCCTCCACAGTGTGATTACATTAGGCCTTCACTCACTGGAAAGTTTGCTGGCAATCCATGGTATTATGGGAAAGTCACCAGGCACCAAGCAGAAATGGCATTAAATGAAAGAGGGCATGAAGGTGATTTCCTCATTCGTGATAGTGAATCTTCGGTAAGTTGGTTTTCAAAGGTAAATGGAAATAGAACTCTGAGTATTAAAAAAATAAATAGAAGATTAGAGAAGTTAAGTGGCTTCCCTAAAATTAACCAGGTAGTATATTTGTTAAAATATGTAAAGTTTCTTAGTGAAAGTCAGTGTTCTTTCCAAGTGTATTTAATTTTAGTAATATATAGCCCTACCCTGGATTATTTAAAAGCCTTGTCCTAGTACTGTTGGTTTTGCCTTCCTGAAATATTTTCTTTTGCATTAAACTGAAAAATGGAGAAAATTGAACACTGGTTTCTTCACTGAGAGTAAAACAATGCAGTAGACTAAACTGGGAAAACATTTCTTAAATTGCATAATGGATACACTGTCATCCTTACAATAAAGGAAATCCCTGAATTTAAAAAATTGATATTTGGTTTTTTTATAAATTGCTTGTTTGGACGTTGGAATACACTATTACATACCTCAGAAACCCCATTTGAACATGCACTCTGTATTTGAAGTGCATTTGCAATAAAAGATAAATTCTGTTCCAATACTAGTAAAACAATAAAACTGTAAAACCATAAAAATTGAATAAGAAAATAGTTTTGTGGGCTCTTTTGGGTACTATCTAGGATTTTAGAATTTGACAATACTCATTTCCCTTAAAAATGGCCTTTATTTTTCCTTGATAAAGGATATCACTACTTTTCCATGAGTAGTATTGGCTTTTTTTGTGTATATGTATTTGTACAAAAGTTAATGTATGATTGTATAGAAGGTTGAAAGAAAGAAAGAAGACCTATCTGTTTGAGTGGTGTGTGTGTGTGTTTAAGGGGTGAGGGGTGGGAAAGATGAGAGGGCGAGATTGAAATTAATTGAACTGCCTGATGTGAAGTTCAGGAAATGGGGGCCTGTACATAACCCCTCAGAAGGAGAAGGTGATTTATGATAGGGAAGAGTGGTGGGATTTGTTTTCTGTTAGGTGCCTGACCTGGCCCTACTTTCTAGGACAAGCAGTGGGCAGAAGGATTAGAAGGGAGTGACCCTGGAGTGGGTGGTAAATAACCATAAGATGTTTCCAAGAAACCCACTGTTTGAAACTTTGGCAGTAACTGTATAAGAGGTTGATATAGACTATTCAGAAGAGTGTAAGGTTAAAAAAAAAAAACCTAAAACTTGATTGCAAAATACTGTGTATTTTCTTGTGGGTAATTAAGCATAGATATTATCCAAAATATACCATTACTTTTAGTAGTCGAATTTTTAAAGTAGAGGTCTCAAATAGGCATATTTCATTTGACCTGCACAGTGTTTTTAAACATTTGAATTCATTGTCAGTTTTTAAATATTGGGAGATTTAGTATAAGAATTTAGACATCAGATTTCCCTTTTAAAATTGGAAGGCCTATCAATGTTGAGCCGTATTCCTACAAGGCAACAATTGGCAGTTAAGTGGCTACCTCCTTTAGATTGGCCATGTACTGTTGTTTCCCCCTATATAGCCACCCTGGCCATTGTTTACATTTCTTTTTTGCCCCTTATAGGCATTTGAGTTTATGATCTCTTATTAGAGTTTAAATTAGTTCTCATTTTTGTGTCCTTCATCTTTGAGATTTCAGAGTATTTACTCTGTAAGACAGCTACTGTTAGCTACTAATTGAAAAGGGGTGGATGTCTTGGATTTTCTCCTATGTTTCTCCAGTAGTTTGAATGGAGAGAAGATAGTTTTTATGCTTCAGATGTTAAACTAAAGGATTTGCCCTGGTGTTAGGTAGAGCATAATAGTTAAGAGACTTAAGAGTCTGGCTGCTTCGATTTGAATCCTGGCTCTTTTGTTAACTAGATGGATGATCTTAGGCAACTCAGCTTCTCTTCAGCCTTGATTTTTTTTTCATCTGTAAAATGGGTTTGTTTTGAGGCATAAAGGAGATAATTCATGTAAATAATTTAGTATTGTGCCTAGTACTTAAAGTGCTCACATTTTAGCTGTTACTAGTTTAATATAAAAATGCTAATAGATGTCTTTCAAAATTTTTTTCTCTTTTAGCCAAATGATTTTTCAGTATCACTAAAAGCACAAGGGAAAAACAAGCATTTTAAAGTCCAACTAAAAGAGACTGTCTACTGCATTGGGCAGCGTAAATTCAGCACCATGGAAGAACTTGTAGAACATTACAAAAAGGCACCAATTTTTACAAGTGAACAAGGAGAAAAATTGTATCTTATCAAGCATTTATCATGATACTGCTGACCAGAAGTGACTGCTATACAGTTGTAATTCGTCATGTGAAGACTGAGAAAATATCAGTCCAGTCATGCTTGATTGGAAATTGCTGTTTCTAACTCTATATGAAAATTGACTATAATACATAAGTATTTTTATTATAACTCAGTTCATACATATATACTACATATGCCAAACATCTGCATAGAGCAATTCCTTATCCTTGGTCTTCTGTTTTATTTTTTTTTTTTGCTCTTTTTCTCTTCACTTCTAATATTAAGGTTTTATATTTTGAAAAAATGATGCAAATCGAAAGTCTTTATATGGAAGAATTTCTTTATTGCCTTTCCTTTATTTCCTTGTAAGGGCACCACCTTAGTTACTTCTGCAATGGTTCTCTTCATATAAAATTATTATATCAATTATATCAATATATGGCATATGCTAAAATAAATTTCTTGGAGAGTTGTTAATCTTTTCTGTGACTAAATAGCAATAATAAATGGAAAATTAGAAATTATTTTCAGGTATTATATTTGTCACAAGCCATTGTAAATATCAAGTATGTTGTGTCTGTCATTATTTTCCAAAATTCGTTTGTTTTCAGTGTAAAGCAAAACATACGGGACATAGGTTAGAAAACATATCTTGTACAATTTAAATTTACAACTGTTGGAAACAAAAATCTGTAAATTCCTAAGTTTTTTTTTGTTTTTTTTTGGTGCTTCTCTCTCATCTGGTTATTCAAGAGAACAAAACAGTCTCTGAGATATTTAGCTTTTCAAACTGTAAATGGATGCTCTAGTGTTATTTTTTTCCCCTAGTGTTATTTTACCAAAGCATCTTATTTTTGAATATGTTATATCTGTGTCAATATGAAAAAAGCTATGGCCAAAGTTTGAAGAAGTAAGAGGCAATGAGATACTTGGTTCTCCCCAACCCCACCAAAAAAAAAAATCAATAATTATCAGGCATAGTATTTCTACTATTCTCATTTTCTTCTTTCAGCTTTGAATTTTATTGACTGGGACACTAAAATTGATGTATACCTGAGGAAAAGATGTGATGTGCTAATGGTAAGGGAAAATTATTTTTAGAATCTTATATTTTCAGATGCTTCTATTAAGTTTTTGTTTATCAAGCAGAAGTTTGGGTGTATGGATGAGAGGCTACTGTAGCGTATTTAATCTATTTCTATACATCACAGAAGAAAACCAGTTATACTTTATGGTCACAGCTTTTCCCCCCACTATAAATTCTGGAGATTTAATTTAAGCAAAGTACTTTCAATATTTTAATAGAAAATACTTACTAAAACCACATAACTTAGTAAATAGTAGAAAGTCATGAGATTTTAAAAAATTTCCCCAATGCTGCCTACGCAAATGAATGTTTCCATTCTTTAATATGTTATGAACAGACATTTAAGACACCAGAATTACTGATTCTAAAATTGAAGTTGTCTAATTCATGAGGTTTTTGACTTTGGTTTTTTTAAATTTGTTTTATTTTAAATGTTTTTTAAATTCTCTAAATCTTCAGATCATTTAAAGACTTACATTGCCACTGGGTGGCAGCCCTGACTTCTCTCACTAAGCAATAGGAGTTAGCAAATATAGACATTGTACAATTTTCTGTCTTCATTACATCTGCTTTTAAATCCTTTTAGTTCATATTTCATTATCTTTCTCAGCCCCCTTTGTTTATTAAGATGATTATTAGTAGGCAAGTTTAATGGAAACAAAAGTCATGTATTCTTACCTTTTTTGCTGTAAAATCACTTGAATATAAATTGAGGAAAATAGTTTTAAAGTAGTTGTAAAATGACTAGGTAGCAAACATCTTCTTAATCTTAAACAAACATTTGATGATGCTTTCTTTTTATTTTCCACCTCTTTGTGGTCCCCACCCCCCAGTCTTCCTTATTTAAAAAATGGATTATTTGTTTAAAAAAAAGGAGAGGAGCAACTCAATTACTACTTTGTATCACAGACATGAGCTATTTATAGCAAACCCTGCAGAGCTGATGTTAAGGATTTTGAGAAAGTAGCTAGGAATGGAGTATCACTGGAAGCAGAATGCATATTTCTGTGCCATAATTAGATTTATAATAACTAGGGAATTCCTAGATAGTCCTTGTGTGCCAATAATAGCTATTGTGTGCTCCTCCTATTATGTGATGAAACCTCACTGGGAACTACTTAATTTTCTACTTCAACATTTTATCAATTTTTTAAAAGTCTTAAAACCAATCTTTACATCAATGACTGTTTTTTAAAAGCATGAATTAATTTTCTTAAGAACTAGAACCATCTTAGAAAACATCTACATAGCTAGCTAGTAGCAGGACTTGTATTAGAAACCTTATTCCCAGCCTGATACACTCTATATTGTGACACATTGGCTTCTCTGTGCTTGTTTTTAGACAAGGAGGAAAGTCCTGGGAAGAGCAGTATTACAGTAGTTTTCTTCCACCTGTGAGGAGATGCTTAACTATCAATTTAAATATTCATAACACACATAACCCTGCCCAACCCACTTCTACAAATAACTTCTCCAAAATCTTGGAAGAAGGTTTTTCAGAACTTTATATAAACTCAGTAACAAAAAGCTATTGCTGCTGTATCTGTTATTTGGTCATAAGTCCTTAAGTTCAGCTGAATACATATTCACAAACATATATTACACGTCTTTGACTATACACAGTAACACAGGCACCTGGCACTATTAAAGATGGTGTGTCACAGACATATCACTTAAAATCAGAAGGCCTAAGTGCAATCAACTGCCATTGCTGGAAGAATAAAAAGCCTAGCAGATGAGCAACTTGGATTGTTAGAATGATGTTATCCTCATAGATATGTGGATAGATCAGTGGCACATAAGTTATCTCCAGTGTTAATGCTTTAATTCTATCATCTAATCCAGAGATTGCGAGAAGCAGGGCCACTACTGTCTGTGTAGGTACATTGTGAGAATTAGGAAAAGGCACCTTCTTCTCTGGGCAAGCCCGGCCACTTTTTTTGCTGTTGAGAAGTCCAAAATTCACCACCACTACCCTTCTCCCATCTTGCAAGGTGCCCTGTTCAGGATACAGCTAATACAGTTCAACCCACAATGCTTAAAAAAGTAATGGTTAACATTTTAAAATTGGGAGATTTCACATAAAATCCAGAGTTCTGCTTTCCCCTGAAAAATGAGAAGCTGATAATACTAAATTTGAATTCCCAGAAGGCATCAGATGGTATGGATGCTTCCCTTATTTTTACCAATGCATATGGTTAAAAACAAAATTAAAAGTGTAAAAAAGGCTCTTTCCCAGCCTTTATTCCCCCTTAGTTCAAGTCTCCAAATGTAGTTACTGTTACTCCCTGTTTTTCCTATAACTTGGAGTTATCTGGAAACTTACCATTTTGCAGAAATGCTTCAGGTGCAATGTCCAAATCAATAAATTAGGAATGTAGCATTTCAGCATGCTTTAACTTTTCCACTTTAATATTTTGCTAGAAGAAAAGGAAATCCTTTGTAATCCTGTATTTATATACATCCTTTAACTGTTTTCGAATGGCTTCACAACTGAGGTTGCTTCTAACTTAAAGTACATTTGATACAGGATAGATGACATCCTCATTTTATGTTTTGAACAGCATCCAGTGAACTTTTTGAAAATGCCATATTACTGCTTCTGGGGAAAACCTGTATTTTATTCTACTGCAAGGCAAGGTAGGAAGCTCCTCTCTTCTGATAAACTGGTTCTATTGGTTTAGCAAGTTTATATGACTCAACTCTGTCATCTTCTAAACTCTTACAGACCAAGCATGCTGTGCATACTCCACACCCTAGTTTTTTGCTGTTGACCTAAAACCAAATGACCAAAGAAATATATTTTTCTTGTTTACTAATGAGGGGTTCTTGTGATTTGAAAGTATACAGTTTGCTGAGACTTGTTTGTTTAATGAGTAGAACATAAACTGGGCTTGGTGAGGTTTTGAAGAGCAGGAGGAGGAGTTTTTGTTATTATTGGCGGTGTTCACGAAGGTAAATGTTTTAAACCACAGTGTCTTTTTGAGGGTATGTTTCTTGGCTGGAGCACTTTCATTATCTCAAATACTTCAGAATTGGCCTGATGCCTACAAAGGATTCACACAAACTTTTAGTTTACCAATCGGACTGGCTGATTTTCTAAATGTTTCCACTCAAATTACTTTTTTAAGCTGTTTTTAAAGCTTCAGGGAAAGCTGGTCTCAGTATTTTGAAATAATGTTGCAAATTTTATTTGTAGTTATAACTACAAAGAAGACAAAGAGTACTCAATTTCCTCTCCATGTTTTCTTGTACCTCGGTGGAATGATAATGACTCTCGAACAGGAAGACAAGCATAAATAGACAATTAAGAATAGACATCTAAGGTAGTTAAGGTATTTAGTTGCTTTAAATCTCTAGGCTCAGAAGCTATGTAGAACATTTGGAGATAGCTTTCAGGAAATTATGGAGACAGGTGGAGTCCAGAATGAGACTAAAGTGTTGTCTGTTTTAGGTTAAATACCGGAATGGTTATTAAATTTGTTTTTTTTTTTGAGCATTTGTAGAAGAAATTAGTGATCCCTGAATAAGCATGTCTTTTCTTGGAACAAGTAATGCCAAACATTTACTTGTTTTGATATGGTTTCTAGACTGTAGATAAGGGGGATGTTGTAGAAGAAAACAAGTACTGATTTCATCAGCGCATATGCTAATCACTTGGCGTCAAGATGAGAAAAATACTTTTTGAATGGTTATATCTATGTATATGGTTTTGTGTCTTTGTTTTGCTTTTGGAGATACTTGTCCTTCAACCAACCATCCAACCACCTCATGTCAAATGTTTGATTGCGTAGGTGCCAGACTGTTCTAACGTAGCAAAATGATAGTGAAGAAAATGGACAAATTTGTCCAAAAACTGTCCTAAAACTTTCATTTCTAGTGATGTAATGCCTAATGGAGAAGTGCTATGAAGAAAAAACAGAGCAAGATGAGGAGGTCGGAGAGTGAGAGTGGGGTGTTAATTTATATAGGATGGTTGGAGGCCTCATAAAACAGACTGAGCATATTGTGTGCTTCACTTAATAGAATCAGTGATGACTAGGATTAAACCAGTGAATGACTGAAAATACAGCAATCAAAATCATTTGAAAATTATTAAGATCTTCACTATTACAGAGCATTGTTTCTGGTTTTCAAATTTTAGAATTGAATAAAATGGTATTTGTTTTATTTAAACACGGAACTTTTAACTACAAAGGACTATTCTGAATAAGGCTTGATTCTACATCTTAAGAGAAGTTGTTGGGAAATGTCACAGAAAAGAATCAGTTATAACTACAGGAAGGAGGGCAGTTTGACAGACTTAAGGGTTTTAATTCATCACCCCCTAAGGAAAGAATTGAGGTTAAGGGAGGTTAAATTCCTGATGTTCTGCACTGGTGCCAGACAATAAACGAGGCAGGAAATTGAAGAAGAAAATAATGTTCAGAGGAGGTTGAAAAAGGGCTGTAAGAACCCTGAAAACCAGAGCTTGAAAGTGTGTGAAAGTTACATCTGGAGCAGACTCAGTGGAAGCGGGAGTTAGAAAAATCTATGACAAGGAGAATTCCACTGTTTAAATACACTGTGTTACTTCCAGAAAAAAAATATAATAGTAATAATTTAGACAGTGGGTTACAATTAAATGTCAGATGTGCTAAAACACAGGACAGATATTTAGGAATCTTGGTAAAGGGAAGAGAACTATTTTGTGTTAAGTAGAGGAAGGAAGGGTTATTGCAATTAACTGACCACGTGGTCTGTGCCAGGGCACCAGGACCTACCCTGCATTTGCACAACCCTAAGAGTGAGTGCCTGAAATATTGCACCCTTGGTGCCTCCCTTGCTTCATTCTAGTCCCAGCCCTATGGGGCTCAGAGGGCTCGGGATTCCCTTCCTTGACCATCAATCTCCTTTTCCTTCCCCACTCTTTACTTTTCCACAAAAACCTTTAACTCCTTGCTTTTCTTTCTGTAATTAAATATTCAAGCTGCAAATAGTGTAATAGGAAAAAAAATTCCTATTTCTAGACTGTACTTCTTTATGATAGGAAATAGCTTTGTTCTTCCAGCGGTTCATCTTCAGGCATAGGTGACTGATCATCTTCAACTCTGGAAGGCCATGGAAATTAATCTGAGAAGTGCAGCGGAAATTAATCTGAGAAGTGCAGCAACAGGTTAGAGGACAGTTTGGTTTTGGCATGTTGCATTGACAAAATATCACAACCAGCTGATGAGAAAGTGTAGAAAGAGAAGTTCCTCAAAGCCAGAAGAGAAAGGCAAGATCAGAGTCGGGGATCCAGGCAAGGGTAGGGGCTAGCAAGTGAGGCACAGCCCTTCAGAGGTTCTCACCCAGTGGCATGGCCCATGCAGAGGTGGATCGTCTGAGTTCCTTGTTGATTCATGGACCAGTCCTGAGAGGAACTGCCATTCAAAAGCTTGTGGCAGGCAGGTAGCATTACCCCTCAGTGCCCCTAGAGGTGTGCTGAGCCCAGGTCAGAGACTTTCTGCAGTGGCTTGTGAAGGATTGGCAGGCAGTACTGCCTTGTCAACATGGCAACATGTCATGTCAACATGTCATGACAAGTGACAACATGGCTTGTCACTTGTCAAGTGCTGGGCGGGGGCATCTTGACAGAGACCCATGCCCAGGTTGAGCTATCTTAACACCTCAAGGTTTGGTGAACAACTCTCCTTCCTCCCCCATCACATAACTAAATGAGTCTTGTTCTTTCTCCCATTTTCTGTTTACTTTCCTTTTCCTTTTCATCCTCAGTCTGTTTTCCCCTCAACTTTTCCATCCTTGGGCCTTACCATGCCATTCTCCCAGTTGGAATGCTTAACTGCAAGCACATCTTTCCTATCCAAATCTAAACGGGTACATCCTTGGAATTCCATATTGAGGATTGTCCGTTCTCTAAAGCCTTTGCTGATCTCCTAGATCACTAACTCTTACGTCCCTCAGACACATTGTGAGCCCTCCTTCGATACTAATTGGGAGGTAGTAAGGTGAGTGAAAAGAACTTGGAGTTAGGCAGATCTCTGTTGGAATTCCTGTCTCCATCCCTGACTGGCTCTGGGATCTACAGTAAATAAACTTCAGATGTGTCCTCATCTGAAAAGTTGGGAATCAAATTTTATCAATACCTTGCAAGTCTGTCGTATAATATATGGAAATGTGTATAGAGTGCAGGGATCAAGGAGAGGATGCAGCAAGTGTCCTTGACCTTGATGTAGTTAAAAGATATACAGCGAATACTTATTGTATATTTACTTTGCCAGATTCTGTTCTAAGTGTACCATTTCATATAATCCTCACAACAACCCTACGAATTAGGTACTATTACAGTTGTCTCCAATTTACAGAGGAGGACATTAAAACATTGTTTAAAAGACTTGGCGAAAAAAACACAGTAAGTGGCAGAGCACCAATACCAACCCAGACAGTCTGGCTCCAGAGTCCATGCTTTTAATGACCACCCTCTAATAGGTGTCACCAACTGGAAGCTTTTTTTGCTGATCCAGGGGCCAAAGTGAAAGATGGGCAGCCCACAAAGGGCCAGCCAGTCAGAGCAAATAAACCCTAATGTATTTATTGTTAATATTATTAATATAACAAATGGTTAATACAGCATTTGTGAAGACCTACTGTGTCCTTGGCACTGTGCTAATGTGCTTTGTCTACATTCTTTAATTCCCACAAATATTATGCAAGACATTGTTTTATAAAAATGACGCTCATAGAGTTGCTTTCTTCCCCTTCACATCAAAAGAGCACTACTTTTCCCATCCAATCCTCAGCCTACAACTATCTAGCTTCTGATCCAAGTTCTCCGCTGAAACTCCTCTTACTGAGATTACAAATGACCTTCTAGGTGATGTAAATCCAGGAGACATTTTTTGATAATTTACTCAGTGACTCTTTTCTGCACCCCCCCTGGTGATCACTCCATCCTTCATCATTTCCAGGACCATAGTTTGTTCCAGGACGACCTCTCTGACCTATTTATTCCCCCTATATCTTCCTATGTCATTTTGCTTGTGCTGGTCCTTTAAATGCAGGTCTTCTCCTGGAGCGTATCCACACGTCTCTTTAATCTACATACTCTCCCTGAATGTTCTCACCCACTTGCTGGTCTCAGCTACCAATGAAATGCTGAATGTAGGGGAAGTGGTGCCATACCCTGACACTCATAAACTGAGACAAAGATCATTTGAATATTGGAGACTGCCCCTGCCCATATGAGCACCTCAAAGTCGAGTGTATCAAACTGAACACATGCAGCCTTTTTCTGTACCATTCCCAACCCTGCCTGCCCTGCTCCCACCCCACCTCCTTAACATTATTTAGGTTGGGATGCTGTCATCCACCTAGTTATTCAAACGAACGTGAAAATCATGTTTGCCTCCTCCTCCGCCAATCCACTCAACATCTAGGAGCTGTCAATTCTACCTCCATCATTTGAATTTAGTCACTTCTCTCTACAGACATGGGAAAACCTAGTGGAAGCCAGCATCTCTCAACTGGCTGACCCACATCCCTCCCTTCTGGCCCACCTGCCTCCAGTCTGGCCGCTTCCACGATTTTCTCTACCCTAGTCATAAATTTTTTAAAGCTCAAATACAGGGAATGACAGATTAGATTTGAGCTTTTAACCATCATTGCCTCAGGATAAACTCTGAGCTCCTCAACAAGGCATTCAAAGCTCTCTCTTGAATCCTGTTTTTGTCTACCTTCGAGCCCCATTTCTTGCCACTCCAACCTTGCTCTCCAGTTGCATCAAACTTATCGTGGTTTCCCAAACACGCTATGGCTGGCTGACTGATTTTTTTCAGCATTTAATACTCAGCCCAAAGTCACCTCCAAGAAGTCTTCTCTGAACCCCCAGGCTGGGTTAGGTGTTTCTCTTTAATGCTCCTTTATTCCCTTGTGAATATTTCTGTCACTTCATTTTCAGTATTGATTTGTGACTATTCTCATGTCCATTTTCTCCACTAGGTTTTGGTTGAGGGCAGGAACTATCGAATTCCCAGGATCTAGTACATAATAAAAGCCCTTAGTGAATGTCTGTTGAATGAATAAATAAGTAACTTTCCCAAGGTTATATTGCAAATAAATTCTGACACTGGAACCAAATGTGTTGCACTCTAAAATTCATGTTCTTTCCACTGAGGCGTTTGCACACGTGGAGTGTTTAGAGTCTAAAAAACTGACATTTTAAGGGGCCAAACCCTACCATAAGATTTTCCTTCCAATTTAAAAAATTTAAATAAAGTTTTCAATAATAATTTCACATGGTTCAGTAATCAAACAATATAAAAAGATAACAGCACCCACAATAATTGAAAGCAGGGTCTTGAGATATTAGTACATCTGTGTTCAGTGCAGCATTATACTCACAATAGCTAAAACGTGGAAGCAAATCAAGTGTCCATCAATGGATGAATGGATAAGCAAAATGTATATGGACTATTTTTCAGCCTTAAAAAGGAAGGGAATTCTGCCATATACTACAAAATGGGCAAAACTTGAGGACATTATGCTAAGTGAAATAAGTAAGTCACAGAAAGACAAGTACTGCATGATTCTACTTATATGAGGTACTTAGAGTAGTCAAAATCATAAAGAGAAGTATAATGGTGGTTTCCAGGAGAGGGGAGAAGGCGGAGTTATTGTTTAATGGATATAGAGTTTCAGTTTTACAAAATGAAAAGAGTTACATGGACCGATGGTGGTAATGGTTGTACAACAATTTGGATGTATTTGATACCACTGAACTGTATACTTAAAAATGGTTAAGATGGTAAATTTATGTGTATTTTACCACAATAAAAACAATTTTTTAAAATCCCCAAACAAACAAAAGGTAGTGGAAAGAGTCTCGTTCCCATTTTTGTCCTCTGTCTTCCTGATTCCCACTCCCTTTGCCCCAAGGTAAACAATCTTGGTAGTTTTCTCTATCTCCTTCCGGGTTTTCTTTTTGCAGATGCAAGCACATATGAAGCTATATATTCTTCACCTCCTGACTCTATAAAAGATATTTAGAAAAAATTTTTTAAACTTCTCTACTTTTTTTGAAGTGGAGATGTAGAAAAACAGCTAATCAGTACCTAGCTTGCATGAACTCACCGGAGAGAGAGTTGGAAGAGAACAGCTATTTGATAAGAAGTTCAGATAATCTTGCCTGCTACTGCCAGGGGTGCCTCTGGAGACCACCAGGGTCCCCCAGAGCAGAGCCTATGATCCAGGTATCTCCCCCATGCAGATTCTTAAGCTTCCCAGTTATCTTTTCTCTGGAACTCTCCTAGGCCACACCCCCTGATGCAACATCTGGGTTTGGGCAGAAAGGAGGGTGCTGCCCAGCCCGCCTCTTCTGAGGTGTCTGGGCTGGCTCCTCTTTCCAGAACAATTCAGGCTTTACAGCGACTCAGACTCAGCTCCAACTTCTGCGTTCCGAAGCAAGGATGGCTGATACGGAAAGAGTGCTTCATTCTGGAAGGAAACAATGTTCCAGGTCAAACTGAGCCTGCCAAACAGAGACCCTCACAATGGTTCTAGAAGAAATCGAGACAAGTCTTATCATGTGGTTTTCCTACGCCTTGATTCCTTGTTTGCTCGTGGGTAAGTATGAATCAGAATACCGCTTACAGTCTGGGACTCAAATATAGGTTAGGAAGGTGAAAAATACTTTCCCAGGGTTTGAGGTTGCAGTATATGCATAGAACATCTTATGTCTGTTTTTGAAAAGGTTTCTCACCTCCTAATCCTCCATCCCCACAGAGAAAAGACCTGCATTCTGTTTAGAAATCTCTCAGTGTCCACAGAACAATCTAGGAAGATAAAGCATCAGAAAAATCGTTTAAAGGTTAGCAGAGATCCATGTATTTTGTTATTTATCTTATTATTTAGTTTTAAAAGCCAAAACATAGTTATTATCTCAGTCTTTCTGTGTGTGCCTCAGAGATGTTCACTGTAAGGACAGGTTTAAGTAAAGATTCTAACAAAATACATGTGAATAGAAAGACATAATTTGCAACCTTAATATTGGGTACAAGATTTATGAAAATTGGAATTCTCTCCTGGTCACTTCAGAAAAGGTAGCAGTCAGGTACTCCATACCATCTTAAAAAGTATTTGGTTTGGGGCATTTTGCCTGCCAGTAAGATTACATAATTATCTCTGCTCCATTCTGGCTGCTTGCACCTACATGTTATTGTTCTGAAATCGCAGCTTTCACTTTTGATGTTTCTTCCTGTCAACTAACATTTAAAAGAAATTTCTAATTTGAATACACCAAGGTCCTAGGCACTTTGCAGTGTCTGTGGGTGTCTTGAGTACTTTCTTTTTTTTAACACTGAGAACTAATTATTCTACTTAGTTTAAATCAGGTAACAAATCGGTGCCGAGGTGATTAGCAAATGTTTAGAGCTGACTTAAACATCAAATATATGCCTGTGTAGCTCAAAACCCTTCACAACTGTATGTCTCAGCACATGATGAGCAAATTTGCTGTTTGTTTCATGACACATCATATTTAGACCCCAATCCTATTTCTCACTACTCCTTGAAAACAAGTATGGGCCACAGGTGGCTGCTGTCTTCACAGCTGGCGCATCACCCACCCCCCCCATTTCCTCCTCCTGGTCTTTATTGTAGTTCTTTCCCTCAGAAGCTCCCTCGCCAGTCCTTACCCCATCCCAAACCCGTCCTCCCATCATCATTCCAGATGGGTCCCTGCTCCTGCAGACCCTTCCCAGACCTCTCTCCTTTGATCCTTGACCCCATGTACTCTGTTTCAGTGGGTTGTTTCTGTTTCCTGCACTGGCCTGAAGGCAGGGCCTAGGCATCTTTCCTGGCGTCCCCACAGCCCCTAGCATAGGCTCAGCATGTTAGCTGATTGGTTAGTTACTTGATTCATTGATTAGTTGGTGGCACAAACAAGTTGCTAGGAAAACGCTCCTCCACTAAGCTAAAGGGAGAAGACGGGGTGGCCAAATGAGAAGGGGAAAGGCCAGCATATTTTTCCTGATTTTTTTTTTTAATTGAGGTATAACTGACATATGACATTATATTAGTTTCAGGTGTACAACATAATGATTTGATATTTGTATGTACTGTGAAGTGGTCACTGTAATAAGTCTAGTTAACAGCTGTCACCATACAAATTTTTTCTTCTTGTGATGAAGACTTTTAAGATCCACTTTCTTAGCAATTTTCAAATATGCAGTATAGTAACTATAGTCACCATGCTATACATTACATCCCCATGATTTATTTATTTTATAACTGGAAATTTACACTTTTTGATCCCCTTCACCCATTTTTTAATTTGACATTTTCTTCAATGAGGTAGTCCAGTCTTTTAAGCCTTTTCCTGAAGACTCCTATTTCAAGTAGACCTGGAGGTGAGTACTCTTCTGACACCTGTAAACTTACACAGAAATAAAAACAACAAACAAAAAACTACAACAACCATCCCTGTCCCCCTCCACCACCCACCCAAAAAAAAAAAAAAAAAGCAACCAAAAAAAACCCACCAGTGGTAGAAGCCACAAGGATGTCAGAGCGAGAAAGACCTGTGTGTGAGTTTTGACTTTTATCACTTGCTCGCTCAGTGAATATATTTCTTATCACTTCAGTTTCCTTATCTGCAAATTGGTCAAAATAGCTACCTTTCAGTTGGGAGGTGTCAAACGAGATTATGAAAACAAAGGCACTCTGAAGATGTTACTTTTCATCTGTTGGTTATGCAAACCGATGGTGGTGTCAGCAGTTATTTGCTTTAGCTGAGGTTGCCTTTATGCAATTTTGACCATTTACTCTGGACTGTGTAGGAGCCTGCAATGATTTCTGCAATGTCTAAATGAACTTCTACTACTTACTCTAGATCCTTGGGACAGATGGGTAGAGGTCTTGCTCTCTTTTACAGAATTTATTTGCCTTGCCCTGTCCCTTTCAAATAATAGTGTGTAATTCAGGAAACTGATTCCCACTACCAATAATAATAATAATAGTAATAATAACAGCAATAATAACAGCGACAGTGACCATCGCAACTGCCATTTATGACCGCACACTGTGCTCTGGATTAGCAAAAATATTCTCTTGACATCTCACATCAATCCTGCAAGGTAGGTGATATAACCCCCATTTTATACACTAGGAAAGAGAGGCTCAGAGAGGTTCAGCTATTTGCCCAAGCGTATGCATCTAATAAGTGGGAGAACTGGGATTTGACTCTGGTTCTGTTGGCTACAGAGCCTGTGCCCTTTGTACTTCTCTGCAGAAGAAGCTGAGACATTGAAGCAGGCCAGAGAAAGTTTGGAAGGACAAAGCAAAAGGAATAAAGAAGATGTTGCTGTGTTTTCTGACACATTTGCCATAAGGGCTGTTGGAAGTAAAGGTGGCAGAACAGAGCCCAAACGAGGGGAACTGACAGCAGACACAGTGAGGGGAAGCCAGCATGGTGATTCCAGGGAGGAGATGCAAGGGGTTCTGCCTGGGAAATGTGCCCAGGGGCTTTGTGGTGGGCATAAACCTCAGAATGACACAAAGGTCTAATGTGAGATAGGAATTCGGGGGGAAAAATCAGGCTGAGGCTAATTTCACTAAGGAGCCAAGACTTGGTTCACCTGTTTCGTTTTCATTCATTCTGTATTTGTGAGCGCCTGCTGTGTGCCACGTTCTGGGTGGTTAGATATGAACAAAACAGTGTTTTCTGTCTGCAGGGAACATAAGAACCTGCTGGGAAATACACCTAATTCTTTAGGGGTTTATCATTCATAGTTTATTATTATTATTATTATTGAGGTATAGTTGATTTATAATGTGTTAATTACTGCTGTATGGCAGAGTGATTCAGTTATACATACATATATATATATATATATATATATATATATACATATTCTTTTTTATATTCTTTTCCATTATGGTTTATCCCAGGATATTGGATATAGTTCTCTGTGCTACACAGTAGGACCTGTTTATCCATTCTATATATAAAAGCTTACATCTGCTAACCCCAGCCTCCCACTCCATCCCTTCTCCCAACCCCCTCCCCCTTGGCAACCATCAGTCTGTTCTCTATGTGCATGATTCCATTTCTGTTTCATAGATTGGTTCATTTGTGTCATATTTTAGATTCCACATATAAGTGATATCATATATCGTTCATAGTTTTAACTGTCTTTCAGGTACCTGAAGTAAGGTCTAGATCAGTGGTTCTCAATCTCAAGTGCATGTTGGAATTAACTGGAGAGCTTTTAAAAGTACAAATGCCAGGATTTCACAGCCAGAGGTCTGATTTAACTAATCTAGGGTGCTGCCTGGTCTTTGGGATTTTTCAAAACTTCCTGGGTGGGGCTCCTTAGAGAAGTGGTTTATTCCATAACTGGGAAGAGAAAATAGAAGTTTGGAACATCTTGTGGTAAGGAAGGAAGTGCTCAAAAAAGGATGGGGCCCAAAATGCAACAAGGATCCTGGATTAGATCCTGGAATGAGAAAAGGACATTAGTGGAAGATTTGGCAAAATCCAAATAAAGTTTGGAGTTTAGTTAATAGTAATGTACAATGTTAGTTTCTTAGTTTTGACAAATATATTGTGACTATATAAGATGTTAGCATTAGGGGAAGCTGAGTGAAGGGTGTACAGGAACTCTGTGTACTTACTGTCTGTGTTTTTTCCCTATAAATCTAAAATTGTTCTAAAAATTAAAAGTCTATTAATAAAAATAACATGAAAAAAGAGAGTGAGAGATGGGAGTAACTCAAAAGGACACAAAACCCAAAAAAGCTCCCAATGGCCAAAGCTGGAACGATTTGAGTAACAAATAACGATAGGGCTTCCCTGGTGGCGCAGTGGTTGAGAGTCCGCCTGCCGGTGCAGGGGACACGGGTTCGTGCCCCGGTCCGGGAAGATCCCACATGCTGCGGAGCGGCTGGGCCCGTGAGCCATGGCCGCTGAGCCTGCGCGTCCGGAGTCTGTGCTCCGCAACAGGAGAGGCCACAACAGTGAGAGGCCCGTGTACTGAAAAAAAAACAAAAAACAAAAAAAAATGATAGAATAAAATAAATTTCTATTACAAATGGTGGAGAAGGAAGAGCTATTTCTTACAGAATTCCAGTTAACACATAGAAAATCACAACACATCGCAGCAATGATTGTTGCAAGTAATATCCACCAATAAACACAAAATTTAATGGATGGAAGTTGGGGGAGAAAGAATATTTGCATAGTGTCACAGTATCTCCCCTAAGTTATTTATTAATTATAAAGGGGAAAATGGTCATTTTATAGTGAAGACACCACCTTAACCAAGTAGTCAAGGTAAACACCACCGGTAATAAGACATAGTAACATCATGTATTCCCTGTATGTGCCAAAAATGCACAACCTTAATCAAATCATGAAAAAACATCAGACAAACCCAAACTGAGAAATGGTCTAGAAAACAACTGACCAGTACCCGTCAAAAATGTCAAGGAAGGATTGAGGACAGATTGAAGAAGACTAAGTATAGATATGACAACTAAATGTGGGATTCTGGATTGGTTCCTGAAAAAAAGGAAGGAAAGAAAGGAAGGAAGGCAGGCAGGAAGGAAGGAAGACTTTAGGGGAAAAAAATTGGTGAAATTCGAATAAATACTGAGGCTTCATTATTGATATTGGGCCAATGTTAATATCTTCCTTTTCATATTTGTACTGTGGTCATGTACATCTGGAAGGCTGAATGAAGGGTATATGGGAGCTCTCTGTACTATTTTTGCAGCTCTTCTGTAAGTCTGAAATTATTTCAAAATAAAACTTAAAAAAAACACCCACAAAAAGCCACCTCCCCAGTAATTCTCATGGGCAGCCAAGGTTGAGAACCATTTAGAACTCTATATACCAGTGCTTCTCAAACTTTAATATGCTTATGAATTACCTGGGGGATCTTGTTAAAATGCACTTTCTGGTTCTGTAGGGCACAGCTTGCAGCCTGAGAGTCTGCATTTCTAATAAGCTCCTGGGTATTGTGATGCTGCTGATCCAAAGACCATACTTTAAGATCCTGAAGCAGTAGATCACTTTCCTGAGGCATGAATTGGTTTGCATACCTTCTGAAGCTGGGGTGGGGCACTAGTTACTTAGGCAGCGAGTGATGCCAGCAACCTGCTTAGCAGCCATGTCCTAGCTCAGCCTTGCTCTTTTCTTCTTCTGGTCACATACAAGGGGATTCTCTTGAAATAATTTACTGTATTCGAGGGAGACATTTTAGGGTATCGTGTCAGTTCATGGTATCAATATCCCCTGAAGTGCAAGCCCCATGGAGTAGTCAGAATGATGGTCCGCCAAAGACATCCACGTTCTAATTCCTGGAACCTGTGGATACATTACCTCTTATGGAAAAAGGTATTTTAAAGATGTGATTAATGTTATGGGATTTTGAGATTAGGAGATTATCCTGGATTATCAGGGTGGGCCCAATCTAATCACATGAGTCCTTCAAAGCTGAGAACCTTTCCTGGATGCAGTGAGAGAGAGATGGGAGGACAGAAAAAGAGGCAGGAGAAATTTGAAGCATGAAAGGGACTCAACCAGCCATTGTTGGCTTTAAAGATGGAGGAAGGAGGAGCCATGCGCAAGAAGGTGGGTGGCCACCAGCAGCTGGGAATGGCAAGAAAACAGTCTCCCCTGGAGCCTGCAGTCCTGCCAGCACCTTGATTTTAGCCCAGTTAGACCTGTGTAAGATTTCTGATCTATGGAACTGGAAAATAATAAATCTGTGTTGTTTTCAGATACTACATTTGCGGGAATTTGTTACAGCAGCAATAGAATACTAATAGGCCGCAAGAAAGAGGGATCAGCTTTGTGAATGCAGCTCTATGCAAAAAGTGTTGCTTAGCTACTTTCTGCCACACTGAGCACCAGAATCTTAAATAGTCACAGTCACCTGGCTCAAGTTTCTATCGGAAACACCCAAGAGGCTCCACCCAGTGGGCCTTCTTGAGATACTGAGTCAGACTGCTAGAACAAGAACAATTTTCTACAGTGACAGGAGCATAACTATTCACAAGGAACCAAACGATTATACAGAAGATATTCCAATATCTTGGTCTAGCTCCATTGACAGTTCTCATCCAGTGTGGCTGAGGAAATAATTATTCCCAATTTTGCACCCTTCTCTCTGTGGCCAGTAGTCTTTCTTGTTCACACTGTAAGCTTACTCTCCCCTCCTGCCTTGAGTGCATTCTTTGTTTTTGCATTTACTCATGCACATCAGGAAGAGTCTCTATTAACTGGTTTCTTCTACTTGACTTCAATACACATTACTCCTGACTGGTAGATGACATTTCTTGTTAATGAGAATGGTGGGTGGATAACAAAGTTTTCTTTTTCTTTTATTTATTTATTTATTTATTTTTGCGGTATGCGGACCTCTCACTGTTGTGGCCTCTCCCGTTGCAGAGCACAGTCTCTGGACATGCAGGCTCAGCGGCCATGGCTCATGGGCCCAGCTGCTCTGCGGCATGTGGGATCTTCCCAGACCAGGACACGAACCCATGTCCCCTGCATCAGCAGGCGGACTCTCAACCACTGCACCACCAGGGAAGCCCCAAAGTTTTTTTTTTCTCCACTGAATTGTGTTCTCAGGACCACAGTGAGCCTTGTCTAACAACTGGAGGGGATTCACCTATGAAACCCTTCATAGGTGAAAGGAGTCACTTTCAGCTTGGAGTCTGAGCTGAAAATAGACTTCCCTATTTAGTGTCCTAGCATAAAATGGATTTTTCCTCATATAGGGCCACCATGCTTTCTATGTAACCCAATTAAACATCCCCTGGCACAGTAGTTCATGGGCATTACTGATTTTCCATCTCATTCCCAATGTGTATGTGTGCTACATAAACAACAGCGAAACAAAGATGGAATTTGGAATATATGGTACAAATGGCATAAAGATATTGAAGATGTTGCCTACAGGGCTCAGAAAGAAGCAGTAGTTTTCATTTTAAGACAGGAATGAGACTGAGTATTTTGCCCATAGTGGAGTTAGATTTGGAACTTCACAGGTAGGAGAAGACAGTTACACAAGTGCAAACTGCTGCATAACATAATGGAGGCACCTAAATTTTGGGACATCTCTTGCTGTTGTCCTGCCTGTGTGACCCTCATGAAGAAAGATATACCCAGAAACTCAACCTCAGAGTAGTTGCTTAAATCCTTGATGAGTGCCCTGGTCATTAGGACACCTAATTGTTAGGTCTCCCACCCTAAACAGGTGTCCCTCACTGATTTAATTGACTGCACCTAATTCTACAACTTTACTTTTCTCCTAGGTGCATTTCATCCTGTTTGAATTTATCCTATCATGGTCTTTTAAAATGTATCCTGTCATGCAGATAATCAGAATTAATGCTAAATTTTTAGGTGTGATGACACTATGTTTGTATTTTTTAACTGAAATTTTGTTGAGGTAATTCTAGATTTATTATAAGAAATAATACAGAAAGCCCAGTTTCCCCAATGGTATTTCGCAAAACAGTAGTATAATATCACAACCAGGATATTGACATCATTGATACAATCCACCCGTCTTATTCAGACTTCCCCAGCTTTACTTGCATTCGTTCGAGCGTGTGCTTGTGTGTGTGTGTGTAATAGGTTTGTGTATTTATCACCACAGTCAAGATACTGAACAGTTCCAGTACCACAATGATACTCCTGTTGCCTTTTTAGAACCTCCCCCTACTGTGCCTTTCCCCACTGTTCCTAACCCCTGGCAACCATTAATCTGTTCTCCATTTCTAAAATTTTGCCATTTCAAAATGTTATAAAAATAGAATCATACAGCATGTAACTCTTGGGGGGTTGGGTTTTTTCACTTGGCATAATTTCCTAGAGATTCATCCAGATTGTTTTACGTAGTGATAGTTTGTTCCTTTTTTTTGGCGGGGTACGCGGGCTTCTCACTGTTGTGGCCTCTCCCGTTGCGGAGCACAGGCTCCGGACGCACAGGCTCAGCGGCCATGGCTCACGGGCCCAGCCACTCCGTGGCATGTGGGATCTTCCCGGACCGGGGCACGAACCCGTGTCCCCTGCATTGGCCACTGCACCACCAGGGAAGCCCCAGTTTGTTCCTTTTTATTGGATGTACCATAATTTGTTTGACCATTCACCTGTGGGCATCTGGGCTGATTCCAGTTTGTTTATAGACATTGTTGTGCAGATCTTGTGTGACATAAATTTTTACTACTTTGGGATAAATGCCCAAGAGTGCAATTGATGGGTTGTATAGTAATTACCAGTTTAGTTTCACAAGAAACTGCTGAACTATCTTTCAGAGTGGCTGTACCACTTTATATTCCCACCAGCGATGTATGAGTGACTTTACCTGCATCCTCACCAGGGTCTGGTATTGTTACTTTAAAAATTTTTAGTCATTCTGATGGCTGTGTGGTGCTATCTCAGGGACGTTTTAATTTGCAATGCCCTAATAGCTAATGATGTTGAACATCTTTTCATGTGCTCATTTGCCATCTGTATGTACTTTTTGGTGAAATGACTCTTCATGTCTTTTGCCCATTTTCTAATTGAATTGTTTGCTTTTCTACTGTAGGGTTTTGAGTATTCTTTGTATATATATTCTAGATATGAATCCTTTGTGCGATATATAGTTTGCAAATACTTCCTCCCAGTCTGTATCTTGTATTTTCATCCTCTTAACAGGGTCTTTTGCAGAGCAAGATATTTTAAGTTTGATGATGCCCATTTATAAATGTTTCCTTTTATGGATCTTGCTTTTGGTGTCAAGTCTAAGAAATCTTTGTCTAGGTCTGAAGATTTTCTATGTTTTTTCCTAAAAGTTTAGAGTTTCATATTTTGCATTAAGTCTATGGTCCACTTTGAGTTATTTTTTGCATAAGGTATGAGATTTAGGTTGAAGTTTTTTATTTGCCTGCAAATATCCAATTGCTCTAATATTATTTGTTGAAAAGGCTATCCTTCCTTCATTGAATTGCTTTTGTACCTTTGCCAAAAGTCAGTCGAGCATATTTGTGTGGGTCTATTTCTGGGATGTCTATACAGTTTCATCAATCTATATGTCTATTTCTTTGTCAATACCACACAATCGTCATTACTGTAAGTCTTATAATTGGGTAGATTGATTTCTCTCACTTTATTCTTTTTCAGAGTTGTTTCAGTTATTCTCCTTCCTTTGCCTTTGCTTATAAATTTTAGAAAAAGCTGGTATATATCTACAAAAAACCTTGCTGGGATTTTGATAGGAATCACGTTAAACCTGTATATCAATTTGGGGAGAATTACCATTTTAACTATGTCAGATTGTTCGATTCATGAGCACAGTATGTCTCTCCATCTATTTATGTTTTCTTTGAAATCTTTCACCAGCATTGTGGAGTTTTCCCCATACAAATCCTAGATATGTTTCATTAGATTTACACCTGAACTTTAGGGGGAGAGAATGATTGTAAATAATATTTTAAATTTCTGTGTATAAGTGTTCATTGCTAGTATTTAAAAGTACAACTAATTTTTAATGTTTATCTTGTATCCTATGAACTTGCTGAACTCACTATTAGTTTTAGGAGGTTTTTTTTGTAGATTCTGTGGGATTTCCTACATAGCGTGCAAATAGGGGGAGATTAATTACTTCTTTTCCAATCTGTAATGCCTTTTACTTCCTTTGTTTGCCTTATTACAGCTGCTAGAACTTCTAGTACAATGTAGAGTAAAAGTGATGAGGGTGAGCACCCTTGCCTTTTTCTTGATTTTAGGGGGAAAGAATTCAGTCTTTCACCATTGAATAAGATGTTAACTGTAGGTTTTTTAGAGATGGTCATTATCAAATTGAGATAACTCCCTAATGTTCTTGACTTGAAGAGAGGTTTTTTGTTGTTTTCTGCTTTTAAATCATGAATGGATGTTGAATTTTGTAAATGCTTTTTCAGTGTCAACTGATCTAATTGTATGATTTTTCTTCTTTAGTTTGTTGATGCAGTGGATTACATTAATTGATTTTCAAATATTGAACCAGCCTTGCATACCTGGAATAAATTCCACTTGATCATGGTGCATAATCATTTTTATACATTATTGAATTTGGATTGCTAGTATTTTGTTGAAGATTTTGGCATTTAAGTGCATAAGATATGTTGATGTGCAGGCTTTTGTGTTTTTAAATACACACTACCTTTACCTGATTTTGGTATCAGGGTAATACTGGCCTCATAAATTAGTTGGAAAGTGCTTTTTCCTCTTCTATTTTTTTGAAGAGATTGTATAAAATTGGTGTTAATTTCTCTTTAACTATTTCATAGTATTCTCCAGTGTAACCATCTGGGCCAGGAGATTTCATTTTTGAGAGTTTTAGAATTATGAATTAGAGCTTTATATTTACATAGCTTTAAAATCTTCGCATATCTGACTAGGGAAATGTTTTGTCTACTTTACCAGAGGAAGGATGTCAGAGAGGACCAGGCTCCACCCTCCCGGGTGACCTCACTGCAGCTGGCACTTTTCCTTTTCATCCCTTGGGTGATTACAGGTTTAAAGGTGGGGAGGGCAGGATGCCTCCCTTGTGGGTACCCTAGGTGTTTCCTCACAGGGCAGGCCGTGGATGCTGAGAGTGAGATCAGGATGCATCACAAGGGTCCTACATTAGGGAAGAAGCAAGGGCACCAGGTGGGGTGTCCCCAGCAGCACCCATCCTCTCGTGGTTACAGCGCTGGATAACGAACAGCAGGTGCCAATCTGGAGACAGGCACACAGATGAAAAGTCCCAGGCGAGGGTCCCAGCCTCATACACACCATGCTGTCGATATTATCACTGCAACTGTAACAGCAAAGGGAGGCAGGTGTTGGGCATTAAAAGAAGAGCGTGTGAAAGTCGGAGGGGAAGACCATATCGGAAGATCCAGACTGCACCCTGGGTTACACGCAAGGATGAGCCCTGAGGCTGCAAGGTCCTTATGAGGGCAGGTTCAGCTTCACAGGCCTCTTTGATTCTGTGTGCAAACTGTAGACCCACTGTGTGCACACTCTGAGCACACAGCTATGTGAGCAGGTGCTTGAATCCCGGCTGGCTCAGAGGGCTGCAGGGTGCCTGGGGCGGAGTCTCCGAGCTGGCTTGGTGCCTTTCTGCACTGGACTCCTTCCACGGCAGACCTGAGCCTGCACTTCCCAGATGGCAGCTGCGCCCTGTTTGGCCTTCTTGGGGACACAAACGAATTGCTTTGGTACCTGGGGATGGCAGTAGCAGGAGAAGGTGGTGATGAGAAGCTGGCAGGAGCCGGTATGGGTTTGCCATGTAGGGGTGGGGGGCTCAGGTTTACGCAGCTTGCTTTAGGTCACATAGTAAGTGGCAGAGTCAAGGCCTGCATCTAGATCGTGACATAAGGGTTGTACATAATGTGCTTCAGTTTCCTCATTTGTACAACAGAGAAACTAATGGTCCTTACCTCCCAGTATGGTCATGAGGATTAAATGAGATAATCATGTGACAACCAAGCACACGGCCTAGATAGAGCATGGTAAGTGCTCAATAATATTAGCCATTATTATTATTAATATTAACATGCCATTCAATCACCAAAGGCAGAATTACAATGATGATAGCAAAAATTTAGCATGAACACAAGTATGGTGACTTTAGAGTTGTTTCTAGTTCCTAAGCATGTTTGGCTTTTCATTAGAAACTAACTTGAAGCTGTGGCATTTCCCCTGATGCCAGCCCCCTGAGCTCACCTGTCAGCCTGTCTATCTGCCTTGGTCTCAGATGGAGCGACTGTTCTGCCTGCCCCTCAGAACCTCTCTGTACAATCAACCAACATGAAGCATGTCTTGACATGGAGCCCAGTGATTGTGCCTGAAGAAATAGTACACTATTCTGTCGAGTACCAAGGGTGAGTTTTGTTTTTTGTGTTTTTTTTTTTTCGTTTTTCTCTTTTAGACATTAGTTGATTCCTCTCCAGGAATCACAACCTTCATTCCAGAGCTCAAGGAGGCTTTGTGAGCCCAGGGAGAGGTTATTTCCCATGATCTGCATCCTCTGTCTGCATGGGCACTGAGAGAGTTGAAGCAACAAGGGAAATTGTCCCATGGATTTGACAGTGAACTCCCTGGGAGCACAAACATGTATAAAGACTTTTTGGTGAAGCTTCTTTCCAACAATGAGTCAATTGTCTAATGCTGAAGAAAATTTTAAGAAGAAACAAGTTTGTCTCTGACTTGAGGTGGAGAAATCACTGGGGACTCAGATCCTTTGGGGGTGGGGGAGACCTCAGTTTTTCCTGACTGTGTGCTTGCCCCTAGAAGCCAAAACAAATTGTGATCGTATAGGTCAGCTGGCCCTTCTCCAGGTGTCCAGGCCCTCGGAGCTGTCAAGGAGTGACAGGGGCACAGAAGGTGCTCAATATATTTCATTAACAGTTTATACAAACTGAACAACTACACGTGCAGACATTCTCTTAGGCTCACGGGTACAGTTGACAAAGCTTCTGGACAGAGGGAGCTTACATTTAGAGGAGACAGTAAAAAGGTAAAGAAATAAGTACACGAGGTCTGCACTGTCCAGTGTGGTAGCCACTAGACACAGACAGCTATTTAAATTTAAATTAATCAAAATTAATCAAAGTTAAATTAAATTAAATTAAAATGTCTGTTTCCCAGTCGTATGAGCCACATTTCAAGTTCTTAATAGCCACATGCGACTAGTAGCTACCATATAGAACAACAGGGATACAGAACATTTCCACCAACACAGAAAGTTCTATCAGGCAGCATTGCTGTAGGTAAGTTCAGATAGAAATCAGCTCTAGGAGGAAGCTAAAAGGCTGATGCAACAGAGAGTTTCTTCTGTGGTAGCTTTTTATCAGATGGTCGGGGAAGGTCTGTCTGAGGATGTGATATTTAAGCCAATATCTGAAGGACAGGAGCAGGCAGCCAATGGGAATGCAGGGGCAGAGCATCTGAGACACAGCGAACGTGACAGCCTGTCGGAGGGAGGGCAAGGAGGCCTGTGTGGAGGGAGCATCACGTTTAGGGGTGTAATGAGAAGGCCAGAGAGTCTTGTAGGCCATGGGAGAGAGTTTGGATTCCATTCTAGACTCTTTGGAAGCCACTAAGGAGACAAATATGATGCTCTGCTGAGTGATGCATGGTTTGAAGACTGGCAGGAAAGGAAGCAGGAAAATCAGGAGACACACAGCAAGGCAAGGGATGACAGTGGCTGAGACTGGGGTGGTGAGCATGCAGATGGAGAGACTGGGACAGAGTGGGGTTTATGCTTGGGTCTCCCTTGTCTGGTGAGAAGGAGTAAGGAAGAAAGGGTGGTCGGTGAGGGAGGAGAGGGGAGAAATGGGTATGGAGCAAATGCTTGTTTTCCTGACCCATAAAATGTCAGTGGATGCAACAGTTACTTGAAACCATCATTGAGCCTGGGTAGAAGGGGCTGGTGTGATGCTGTCCCCTCCTCTCTTTGGCCAGAGAGTATGAGAGCCTGTACATGAGCCACATCTGGATCCCCAGCAGCTGGTGCTCGCCCACCCAAGAGCCCGAGTGTGACATCACTGATGACATCACCGCCACTGTACCATACAGCCTCCGGGTCAGGGCCACCCTGGGTTCACTGACCTCAGCCTGGAGCACCCTGAAGCACCCCTTTAATCGAAACTCAAGTAAGGCTCTTCTCTCCTCACTCCCCCGCCCCCAGCAGCCTCCCCTTCAGGAACCATGCTCACTGAGACTGTTGGGATTCTTTTCAGCATCAAATTAGTCTTGCAAAGCCAGAGTACTGTGAACATCAACAGCCCTAACTGCTCCATTTTAAAAAGTCAGCTGCTTCCCACAGGCCCTCCCTCTCATTTTGAAAGAGACTTTGGAAGTCAGTCCTGTCTCTGGAAGGAAAACTGCTCTGGAAGTGGGGAGATGGGGCTAGGATGGCCTCTCCCTACCCTAGTAGTGCCTCATAAATCTTACACTGCCTCCCATCTGGGGCCTCGCTAACTCCATCTTTGTTGCTCTGTGAGCATCTTCTTCGTGCAATAGGGTCTATACATGATTAGGAACAGTCCTTTGGAAATAAGTAACTTTTCTATAGCAATAGAACCTGGAAAATAATTGAGAAAGAAGTAAGGGAAGAGGGCTTCCCTGGTGGCGCAGTGGTTGAGAGTCCGCCTGCTGATGCAGGAGACGTGGGTTCGTGCCCCGGTCCGGGAAGATCCCACATGCCACAGAGCAGCTGGGCCCGTGAGCCATGGCCGCTGAGCCTGCGCGTCTGGAGCCTGTGCTCTGCAACAGGAGATGCGACAACAGTGAGAGGCCCGTGTACCGCGAAAAAAAAAAAAAAAAAAAGTAAGGGAAGAATCCAGATTGGTGACCAAATACGGCAGAGTGCAAATAATGGCCAGTGTGTAGAAGGGTGTGTGTGGGGAACCGCAGTAGCAGGGTCTGGATGCCGGGGGCGAGGAAGCAGCTTGTCACATGGTGAAGGGCTTTGACATAAAGCTTGATCAAGTCGGAAGAGGAGGGCCACAGAAGAAGAGAAGGTCTAGGCCAGGTCTGTCTTACAGAACAATCACTCTGGCTGTGGTGTGAAAAGTGAACTGGAGTAGGACAAGCCTTCAGGGCAGGTGAACGGTGAGGACGGGGTTGTAACACTCCAGCTGAGCCAAGGTGGGTCCTGATCCCAGAAGTGGGGAAGGGATGGGAAGAAGAGGACAAATTCTAGAGACATTGCTGAGTTAGAAAGGACAGCGCTTGGGGACTAGTTACTGGGAGACAGAATGGGGAGAGATAATGATGGCATCCATCTTCCAGATGGTGTTAGTGGGAGTGTCACCCAAGGAAGAGAACCCAGGAGGAGCAACTGGTCTGAGGAATAAGAGTTGCTGCTGGCTTTGGGCTCTTTGAGATTGAGATGCCTATAGGATATCATGCCATGGATGTCTGATTGGCAGTTGGAAATCAGGCCCTCGGGCTCAGACAGGTCAAGGTTAGACACACAACACAAAATTAATAGCTAGTGGCTTGAGAGCAGGTGAGATGTCCAGGGACAAGACATAAGGACAAAGAACCCAGGATAGGCTCCTGGGAAACCTTAGGTTTAAAAAGAGGGTAGAGGGAAAGTCACTGGTAGGTGCTGGGTGGGGAGAGGGTCATGGAGGGGAGAGCGGATGAGCTGCTGCTGGGCCTGAAGGAGGCCCCTAAATGGGTCCTTGAGAAAGTGGCTTCATGGAGCCGTGGTGATGGTGGACAGGCTGCCAGCTGGAGGGTTGAATGGAGGTGGAAGGGGCAGGGCAGGTGTGGATGATAACGTGACCAGTTGGGACATGCAGGAAAGGCAAGGGAAAGGCCTGTGGTGACCTGTTTTCTTGGTGTGGCAGGTGACCCTCTGCTGGGAGTGAGGACAAAGGAAGGTTTGGGGCAGTAATGGAATGAGTCAAAGGTTACTGAGGACTATATGAGATTGGGTAGAAATTAGGACGGTTAGAAGGTGAGGGAGTCCACGCTAGAAGGGGCTGAGGAAGGTGAATTTGAAGGGGAAGTTGGCCCTCTAGAGTCAGGCAGGTGGGGTTGAAATCCCAGATCAGCCCCTTGAGTCCTCATCTGTAAGAAGGGCAACAGTTTGCCTCACTGGGTAGTTGTGGACAAGATGAAAAGTGCAAAGGCTCAGGGCGGTGCTGTCTTATCATAGCACTCAGCTATTGGTAAATATTAATATTAATTACCCAAGGGATGCCCAGAGTTGAGAGCCAGAGAGCAGAGGAAGGAGGGAAGAGCTGGGGGCAGCAGTGGGACCATTGGAATGGATACCAATAGAAATTTTGGTGCCGAATGTGGGCTCCTCTTCCCAGTCTCTTTCTCTAGGCACTGGGAGGATATGGTGGAGGCAGTGGGATCCCATTGCAGGCCCTGGGGAAGCCTGAGAGGTGCTGGAGGGTAGTGCAGCTTTGCCTCTGCCTGCTGTGCCTGGGCAGCACCCAGCACCACCTCCCTTTGGCTCCTAGAAGCACGGGCTCCAGCCAAGGTCATTGCTGGTGGCTGGCAGCTGTTGGAAAGGAAGGCACGGGGCATTTGGAGATTGAGGGAGTGCCTACAAAGCTATGGGGGCGGGTGTGTGCAGTAGCAACTTGTGCTTGAGAAGGCCAATATAAACAGGAAAAGGGCCACTGCAGAAGGAGCTGAGGAAGGGAGTCTCTGTACCTGCCCCAGAAGCTGCTCCTGTGTGGTCCCCATGCAGGTGAAGTTAGCTGCAGAGCTGGGATGGAATCGAGACTCTCAAGGGCATTACGTCTGTTCTTTGGCCTTTGAAAAAGGCCACGCTGACTTCTCCCAAGACATATGAAAAATCTTATTTTAAGGCTCTCTTGAAAAGGATCTCCTACTCTTAAAGGGAAGCCTGTTGAGAGCAGAGGTTCTTAACCTCAATTATATGAATTCATGTCACAGGGGAGCTTTAGAACCACTTATCTCCAGGGCCCAAGCCTAGAGTCTGATTTAAGCGATCTATGTGCATCCTGTTCATTGGGAGTTAAAAAACACCCCACAGCAGAGTCTAGAAATGTGGAAAGACATGGACTCAAATTCTGGCCATTAACTGTGTGATTCTGGGAAAGTCATTCAACCTCTCTGAGGCTGTTACATTATCTGTACGATAAGAACAGTATTTACCTTCTTAAGCTTGCTGGATGGATTAAATGAGATAAGTTTGTAGAGTACATAGGACAGAAGTTCTTGTCCCAACTTTGTCAAAAAATTCTCTGAACTGAAATGACATTAGGTCATTTTGTCTAATTCTAATCTCAACATAGATGGAGACCAGGGAATCCAATTCTAATCATGTTTGACTTAAAACTGGAGGAGTCAAAACATCTCTCTCCCTACTGGAGGTGTTTCAGACGCAGTTCTAGTGGTGCTGTATGCTCATATGAAGCCTCTGAACTGGGTATGTTTTGTACAGTTGGTCCCTGACTTTCCAAGTCCTCATGTTCCTTTTCCAGGCAGCTCTTCAAATGCCAGGAAATACTTTGTTCTCTGAAAACTCCCTGCAGGAACTGCCTTTCTTTTGAGTGTCCACTGACCCCAGTGCAGGAGGATGTAGCCCAGAACACACTCTGCTAAACTTGCCAAGCCAAGGCCAGCAATTGCGGTGGCCCCTCTGGTCCTGCAGCATCTGGATCTGAGAGGCAAGTCTGGATCCATCATCAGTAACCAGGGACTAAAGACTGTCTGTGTGGGCCCTTCTGTTCTTGGTCTCCTGGTAGGAAAGTATCCATGGGGGCTGCTGGCCTCTGTGTTTGGGATCCAGTAATATGAAGGATGGTGCTTGTGCTTATGCTGTAAATTTCTAGAGCTGATTATTGGAATTTGTAAAACCCTCTGATTTTCTAACATCTTCCATTAAGGATATGAGATTGAAGAATCCTTGGACTGAGAATAGAGAGGCCAACCCATCCACAGGCTGCTGATTTGCTGATGTTTGAGAGTTAGCAGCAGCCGGTATATATAACTGGTCTATGCGAATTGTAGTAAGTTGTTGTCATTTGTTTTTTTTGTTTGTTTGTTTGTTTTGCGGTACACTGGTCTCTCACTGTTGTGGCCTCTCCCGTTGCGGAGCACAGGCTCCAGACGCACAGGCTCAGTGGCCATGGCTCACGGGCCCAGCCACTCCGCGGCATGTGGGATCTTCCCGGACCGGGGCACGAACCTGTGTCCCCTGCATTGGCAGGCGGACACTCAACCACTGCGCCACCAGGGAAGCCTGTCATTTGTTTTTTTCATTTGCTCATCATTCAAAAAGTGTCTACTGAGCACCTGCTGAGTACAGGAGAGGATCAGTGTACACGCCTCTGCACACTGTGAAGCCATATCCAAACCCCTCCCCTCCCATGAGCCTGACATGTTTCTACTGATGGCTTGGTCATGGTCTCCCTGGACAGAACTCAGTCTTGTCTGGGTCTGGCTTTGATTCTTTCCTTGTCTTGCCAACAGCCATCCTCACCCCACCTGGGATGGAGATCACCAAGGATGGCTTCCACCTGGTTATTAAGCTGGAAGACCTGGGGCCACAGTTTGAGTTCTTCGTGGCCTACTGGAAGAGGGAGCCTGGTGCCAAGGTGAGACTTCCACCCTTGGCCTTTGAGTTAGACTTTGGAGAAGCAGTCACAGACCTCCGAGAGCTGGATGAGGAAAGCCAGCCCCTGCAGTGCTTGCTGTCTGGGGTGGCCTGAGGATGAGCGGGCCTGGGTGAAGTGTGAGAAAGGAGAGATGGGCGTAGGTTGACAATCCCGGCAGCCTCTTCCTCAAAGGACTGCCTTGGTCCAACCCAGACTGTGGCTGGGAGCTGTCTCAGGCCACGTTTGCTAAAGTATGAGGGCTGCCTCCTTGCCCTAAACTCTACCATAGTTGGATCCATGATACCTTTTCAATGCATTTCTTCTCCCTTATCAGCATGTCTTCTCAGCCATTCTCCCTGCTGTTTACAGGCGGCAGACCAGGGTGTTCCAGATCAACTGGATGATTTCAAAAGCATATGAGGCTGGCACAAGGCTCTCGAGGGTGTGTATCTGGGCAGCGTGCAGAAGTCGGGGCAGAGAGTCAGGAGCTGGCTGATAAACAACCCTAATTCTGAGCCAATGGGCACCCGGAATGCCTAGATGGGGCGCTGCCCTACCCTGTGGAATGGATGCTGCGGGCTAGGCTGGGTGGGAGGTCAGCTCTCCCAGAGGGAGTGGCCAAGCATCCTGCAGCCACAGCAGCAGAAAGGATGGAGCTTGGGCAGACCTGTGGAGGCCCTGTCCAAGCTGAAATGGTGACAAGGCCCACTCGAGTCAGCACAAGGAAAAATAGGCTCTGTCACAGGGATTAATATGGTGCTATAAGGGGCTCTCATAGACTCCATGATCAGAGCAGGCCCAGAGCCAGGCTGCAGCACAGCCTCACTTGCCCAGGGGCCCCCGTCTGTGGAGTCTCTGATTCCCTCCAGTGGGTCCTCTCTATTGCACTCTTTCCGTGGCACTCTCCCCAGCTTGCTCGCAGGCCCTGATCCCTCACCACTCCTTCCTGCACATGCCTATGGCTGTGCCTTACCAGGCCTGACTCCTCCTCGCCATGTCCTCTCCCCTTGGTCCCTGCTTCTAGCTGCAGGTATCAGTTCCCCAAGATCAGTTCCTAGCAGAGGAAATCTGACTGGTACTGCTTGTCTTATCAGGCCAAGCTTAGGGGTCGCCGGTTGCTGGCTGGCCTCTGATAGACCCTTTCCAGGCCAAGGGTACCCCTGACCTAATGCCAGTGTCTGAGGGACAGGTCATGTGCCCTACCACCCACTCAATGGGGACCGTGGGCTGGGTAGCTTCCCCTGGAAGGTGGTATGTGTAGGTGGAACAGGCAACAGCCATGGTTTCCAGCATTTATTCCTGCTGGGTCAGGGCCCAGTGGTAGGAGGTGGCATTGCCAGGCGGAGGGAGTCGAGTGCGGGACTGATCAGGGCCTGGGCTGGCTGGGAGCATGCAGATCCCTAGGATTCTTCGGGAGGTGCAGAGCCGGTGCTGGGAGAGGAGCCCGTGTCCTGAGCCACCTGGGCCTGGCCCAGACGAGTCTCCACAGGTTCAGACGCAGAGCACAGCCCTCAGGGGGTGAGTGGGGGTGGAGGGGCATGCAGATGGATGGACAGACAGTGGATGGATGCAAGTGTGAGGAGGCACTGCCCACAGGCTCCAGTGTTCCTGTGCACTGATCCCCCTGGCAGCAGTGGCCCGGCCAAGCCCCCAGTCAGATTTCTGACCTTCAGGTGTCTGTCCAAATATTACCCTATCAGAGAGGTCTTTCCTAATCCCTATTCTGGTGCCTCCTCATCACTCTCTACCTCTTTGCCCTGCTTCATTTTTCTTCATAACCCTCATCACCACCTGATGTGTGTTATATATGGTCTGTCTTACCCCACATAAGCTCCACGAGAGCAGGAACTTTGTTTTGTTCAATGCTGTGTCCCTGTTTTGTTCACTGCTTACACCAGTGCCTGGCACACCGTAGGTGCTAAATAAATAAATAAATATTTAAGAATGAATGAATGAATAAATGAATGAATGAGAGGAACATTCTGTATGCATCTTGGAAAGGAAATATTTACAGCTTCCCTTCCCTCCTTCTCCCTCTTTTGTGTCCTGCTTCCCCCAGAGTGTAACTGTTTTCTGTTTTCCTAAAGGAACACGTCAAGATGGTGAGGCGCGGGGGCATTCCGGTGCACCTGGAAACCATGGAGCCAGGGGCTGCACACTGCGTGAAGGTCCGGACGTTCGTGAAGGCCATTGGGAGGCACAGTGCCTTCAGCAAGACAGAATGTGTCAAGGTGCAAGGTAAGGCCACCTGTCTGCCCCTCCTGGGCGATGCTTGTTGCTTGCTGCTTCCTCTGGTTCTGAGTATCCCCTCGGTTTCCCTGACCTGCTCCCCCAGGCTGGGTAGATCCTGTGGTGAAATTGTTCTGCGTTCTAATCCCCCCAGAAGAGAGTCCACCCTGGGGCTGGGCAGGGGTCACTTGGCAGCTGTCTAGAACACTTTTCCCTGAAAGCTCCCGAGGCCTGAGGCCAGATGTTGCAAGGCCGGTTGACCCGGTGGCAGCTGCCTGGGTATCAGAGGGGGGTGCTAGTGAGGCAGCCGGGGCCTGAGCGTCGGACCTCGTTTGGACGTAGCCCACTGTGTAGCATGGCTGCGCCCAGCTGGGAGGGGCCTGATAGAAAGTTTGTAGAATCCTCTTGTTTGACTTAATTTTTTCCCTTGAATTTTTTATGGTTTAAAAGCCTGCAGTGAAAAGAAATAAAACAAAACCCCATATCCCATGATTTTGCCACACAAACACCACGAGTGACATTTGTGTTTAACTTTTTAGTTTTTTAAAAATTATCATTTTGAGGGCTTCCCTGGTGGCGCAGTGGATGAGAGTCCGCCTGCCGATGCAGGGGACACGGGTTCGTGTCCCGGTCCGGGAAGATCCCACATGCCGCGGAGCGGCTGGGCCCGTGAGCCATGGCCGCTGAGCATGCGCGTCCGGAGTCTGTGCTCCGCAACGGGAGAGGCCACAACAGTGAGAGGCCCGAGTACCGCAAAAAAAAAAAAAAAAAAAAAATGATAAGGTACGTGTGGAACTGCCTTCCTCATCCATGTAATTCCCATCCCTCCCCCAGAGGTATTAGCTTTTTGTATATCCTTCTAAAGACTTCTCAATACATTTACAAGTAAATGGGAATATACTTTTATATATTTCCCCTCCTTTTAGCACAAATGTTAGCACACTCCATGCACTGTTCTGGATCTTGTCTTTTTCATTTTACATATCTTGTAGATTTTTCTGTATCTGAAAAGAACTTTTTCATCCTTCTTTGTAGCTACATAGTATTCCACTGTATGTATATATAACTAATTCAACTAGCTCCCTATTGATGGGTATTTAGTTTTTTTCTCCCAATATTTTGCTATTACAGCCAATGCTTTCATTAATTACCTTGGGCATAGATCATTTGCTGGTATATTTGAAGGATAAATTCCTAGAAGTAGAGTTGCTGGGTCAAAGGGCTGTTAGCCTTTGTGTAGACACATGTTGTCGTTGAATTATATATACACTTTGAGTCTGCTTTTTCACAAATATCACATCCATAACATTTTCCATGTAGATTTTCTGATTACCATTTTATACTACTTTTTTTGGGTCTTTATCTTTTAATTGAAGTATAGTTGCTTTTCAATGTTGTGTTAGTTTCAGGTGTTCAGCAAAATGATTGTTATACATATATATATATGTATATAAATCTATTCTTTTTCAGATTCTTTTCCATTATAGGTTATTACAAGATACTGAATATAGTTCCCTGTGCTATACAGTAGGTCCTTGTTGGTTATCTGTTTTCTTTTTTTTGCGGTACGCGGGCGTCTCACTGTTGTGGCCTCTCCTGTTGCGGAGCACAGGCTCCGGACGCGCAGGCTCAGCGGCCATGGCTCACGGCCCAGCCGCTCCGTGGCATGTGGGATCTTCCTGGACTGGGGCACGAACCCGTGTCCCCTGCATCGGCAGGCAGACTCTCAACCGCTGTGCCACAAGGGAAGCTCTCTGTTTTATATATAGTAGTGTGTATATGTTAATCCCAAACTCCTAATTTATCCGTCCCCCAGACCCTCATTTTATACTACGTTTTAAAACCATGTAAGTCAAGCTTGTTAAAAAATTCGAACAACACAGAAGTATATAAAGTAAGAGGTACACGTTCTCCATTCTCCGCACACCACTCAGGAGGTTTCCTTTGGCAAGTCTGGCATTTAATCCTCCAGTCATCATGTGATGCCAGTACTCAGAGGCACAACTGGGACTGTACTGTGCTTACTGCTTTGTACCTCGCTCACCTTCACTGGGTATTGCTATTGTGAGCACCTGTTAATGTCAGTACATATAGATCTACCTCATTGTTTAAGAACATGCATAACAAGCCAGTATATGGGTGTGCCAAAGTATATGTAACCATCCCCCATAAATAGGTATATTCTGTGCTTTCCAGTCTTTTGCCACTACAACCCGTGATGCAGCGAACAAGTCTGTATATATCCTAATTCTCATTTTAATAGCTGAACTCCTGACCTGCCATGATGATATCCCATGATGTATTAAATCATCCTCCATTGGGGGTATTTAGATCATTGCCATCTGCTTTTGAAGATGATGTTCATTCACTGATTCATTCATTCATTCAGTGAATAATTATTGAGCACTGACTATGTGCCACCTGCTGGGCCTGTCACTGGGATACAGCAGGGAAGTCCCTGCCCTCACCGAGCTTACCTTCTAGTTGGGGAGACAGGCTACAAGGCAGTAAACAAATGAGATGGTGTCCCTTGGTGGTACGTGCTATGAGAAAGCACACCAGAGTGTGCTGGGGTGGCGGAAGGTGCAGAGGTGCTGCTTTGGGCAGAGAGGGGGGCTGGTTATGCGAGGCTGTTGCTCTAATAAAGATGTTGCTGTGAACTGCTTTCTGCATATGCTTCCTTCCTTGGAATTATTCTTTGGAATCCACTCACAGGAGTGGATGAAAGAGTATGAACATCTGTGTATCTCTTGATATGTACTGCCAACATATTTTCCAAAATCATTGATACAAACTGTGGGGACCCCAGCCATCTGGAAGAGCCCACCAGCTTCTCTGCAGCTGCATTGGCTGTGGCACCCTTCACATCCTGGGTGAGCAGTCCAGCCCAGAGGGGCTAAACGAATAGGACAGAGAGATGGGAAGGTAACCTGTCCCCCCCTTCCGCATCTCCAGACGTTCAGACTTGGCACTTTCTGATAAATTATTTAGTAGATTTGGAGCCAGCCCTACCTGTGTGACCTGGGGTAAGTCACTTAACCCTCGCAGGGGCTTGATATATGAGTTATTATGTGACTGTGTTCTGAATTCAGCATTTTCCTCCATCACACGAATCAATGCCAAGAGTAAGTTGTGAAATACACTTTGTTTTCAGTTACTGCCCAGCTCCCTTCTGGGCTGTTCTCTTTTGGTGCTTCCCCCTCATCCTGCCCGGGGCCTGGCCCTCTGCCTTCTTCCTGGCAGTGGCTCAGAGGTACGTGCAAATACAGCTAGTGGCTTAACAGATGATGCTCCTCCCTTTCCCTTCCCAAGAAAAAGATCGTAATCTTCCTTGGCTTTCTGGAAACCAATCTGGATTCTAGAAAAATGGTTTTAATGGTGGTCATTTCGGTCACTAGGGCACACATCAGATGTCAGGGTGTTGGCATCTGCTCTCTTGGCCAGTGTGCAGAGCCAGATCCAGGAAAGCGAGGGAGGCCCAGGATTGTCTCCTAAGCCGGTTCCTGTCTTTCCGTTTCCAGGAGAGACCCTGCCGCTGGCACTGGCTCTGTTCTCATTTGTGGGCTTCATGCTGATCCTCGTGGTTGTGCCGCTCTCCATCTGGAAAATGGGCCGGCTGCTCCAGCACTCCTGTTGCCCCGTGGTGATGCTCCCCGACACCTTGGTAACTGTTCTTTTTCCTTTCAGCATGATGCTGACCCGATGTAGTCTGGGTCTTAGTGGGGCAGGGACACACATATCGTGGGTTTACAAGCATTTGCACAAAGAGGGGAGAAGAGTACTTATAGGAATTCCCTCCTAGTCAGAGGGGCTGGGAGACGTCCCATCACCAGGGGGTGGTGGCCTTCCCCAGGCTCCCATCAGGCCTCTGCTCCTTGCCCCCAGGTCCTGGCACGGCCAAGGCAGCAGGTGTGTAGCCCAGCCCAGGAGGCTCTGCATTCCAGGAGTCATGCATAGTCTTACCCTGAGGACCGGCCTACCGAGCCTTCTTACCTCCCTCCCATCATTGTAACAGCAGCTGCATCCAGAAATATGTTCCAACACAACATAGTCAGTTCATACGCCAAGAGCGTCATGGGTCCTCAGGGTGAAGTGCACGTGTGTGAAATTAGGGCGCGTGGAGTCTGCTTTGCCTTTGGCTGGGGGCAGGGGGACTAGCTGGACCTGTGACTACCGAAGGTGAGGGATCCCAACTCCTCACAAGCCAGGGTTCTTATCTTACTCCTGAGGTCACTGGGCCATAGATCTGAGTGTCTCCAGTGGGGACAGGCCCTGTGTGCTGTGCCAGGGTCGGGGAAAAGCAAAAGCAGGTCTCCAGAGATCCTCACACGTTGCATCTGTCTGCTTCCTGTGCACCCTAGCCCCCCACCTCCGCCCCAGACCTCAACCCACCAAGCAGTGCAACAGAACACAACAAAATAATAACAAACAAAAGCAAACCCATCCCTGTGCCTCAGGGATATCTCACCCTTCTGTCCTGGGAGGATGGGGTTAGCGGTCAGCTTCTCAGAAGCAGCTAGAGCCAGAACTGCCTGCAAGCTATACATTCCTGTAGTTCCTTGTCAGCCAGGAGTTACCCTGGAAGGGTCCCTCTTGTGACATCACAGGGCCCTGAGAGCACAGGCCATGCTCCCCCTTCACAGGAGGACTAACCCTCCCTGCAGTCCAGTCCTCAGGACACCCTGCACGCCCCACCATATGATCCTAGTGTCAGCTCTCTTTCTTTCCAGGAGTTTAGGGAGTCATGACTCCAGGGGACACTGGTCCAGAATTAAGCACCAGGCACCATTCTAAGGCTTTACGGATATTTGCTCATTTCATTTGCCCCTTTTCATAATGTTTACCAACCAGTGTTCTTTACATCGGTTCCCCCTCCAGCCCCTCTGGATGACTAAAGGGTTTACTGCTAAACATAAAGGCAGTGGGATGTATCAAACATAGGGGACAGGGCTGGCCTGCATCCCCTTCAGCAAGAACTTGAGGGGCTCAGAGTTCCCTGAAGCACAAAAGGATGTGTATTCTGCTGTTGTTGGGTGGTGTTTTATAAATATCAATTGGACCAAAATGTTTAATACTGTTCAGATCATCTTTGTCCTCACTGATTTTGTTGGAATAGTTCTATTAGTTATTGAGAGAGAGACAACAAAATCTCTAACTATGAGTGTAGATGTGTCTGTTTCTCCTTTCATGTCAATTTTTCCTTCATGTGTTTTGAACCTGTTTTAGGTGCATACATATTTATGATTGATAGGTCTTCCTGAATAATTGAGTGTTTTATCATCATGAAATGTCCCTCTTTGTCTCTGGCAGTATTCTTATCCTGATATCAATATAGCCCTTTTTTGTTTACTGTTTGTAGGGTGTATCTTCTTCCATATTTTTATCTTAAACTTACGAGTGTTCTCAAATTTAAATGGTGTCTCTTGAAGCGGCACAGAGGTTTTTTGCTTTGTTTTGTTTTGTTTTTTAAGTGAATCTGTTCCAACAATCTCTGCCATTTAATTGCAATGTTTAATCCATTAACACTTAATTCTAGTCCTCTCACTTCCTAACTTTTCTGTTTGCACCCATATCTGTTTTCTGGTTCTTCTGTTCATGGCACCAAGAGAGACCCTCAGCTCCTCAGGGAACTGTAAAAAATGGGAAACTCACCCAGAGACATTCCCTTCTTCCAAGTGTCAACTTTTGGTTGCTCTCCTGTGACTTAAGGAAGTTGGTTTCATATTTTGATCCGTTTTTGAAGTTGCTATCTGCAGGAAGATTGGTCTGTTTGGTGCTCCTCTGCCGTTAGTAGAAGCGGAGCCCTGGAGTAAAGGAAGAACCCCTGAATGAACCCAAAACGATGATGATGGGAGGGGAGCATTCCTGGCTCAGCAGGTCACTAGCTCTTCTTTTCCACACACGTAAAAAGCTCAGCCTCCTCGGCTGGACTCCACTGAGTAGTTACCCTTTACGGCTTTCCTCTCAACTCTGTTCCCATGCTTACCCTCTACTCACGAGCTCTTGCATTCCTAATACCCTCCTTCAATTTCCCTCTTCTGGTCCTACATTCAATGACCTAGCAGAGTTCCCTCCCAGGACCCAGTGTGTTGTTAGGGAGCCACAGAGTAAAGGGCCAGGGAAAGAACAATGTAAAGGGTCCGTTCCCTGGAGAATTTCAGGTGCACAAGGAAAGCCCTCCAATGGCAAGAGCTCCTAGGAATCCTAATGCATTATGAGCCATACCCTAAAAATAGCTTTTGGAGAAAACCAAGCAACTGAGATGAGACCAGAGACAAGGACATTCTTTTTTTTTTTTTTTTATTCATTTATTTAGGCTGCACTAGGTCTTAGTTGTGACATGTGGGCTTCTTAGTTGCGGCATGGGACTCTTAGCTGCGGCATGCATGCAGGATCTAGTTCCCTGATCAGGGATCAAACCTGGGCCCCCTGCATTGGGAGTACAGAGTCTTACCCACTGGACCACCAGGGAAGTCCCGAGACAAGGAAATTCTATGAGAGAATGACCACTTTTGTCCGTGGAAGGTAAATGCCGTGACCCTTGACCACCTTTTTCTTCTCTGTTTCCCTTACCATCCTTCCTACTTTGTTCTAGTGTCTGTTCCTACATGCATTCTTTTCCATAAGGCTTTTAATTTGTATTCTGTTTCTCTCCAGATTTTAACATGGACAGTTTCTCTGAGTGTATGCATTTCCCACGGTGTTTTGTGAGAAATAGATAGCTAGTGTGCATCAAATCCCAAATAAGTTCTGGAGCTGCACATCACCACCACCATCTCCCCCCTCTCAGCCTTTACTTTAGCACAGCCTAGCTGCGCTTCAACATTTGCACTGGTCATAGATAATCCTCCAAACTATTAAAAAGCAACTTCCAGCCAACCTTGCAAAGACCATGCATCTTTCCAATTAAACCATGGAAAATTACCAAGTGGAAATCCTCGACAAGGCTTCAAAAAGTCCTGTTGAGTTTGTAAATGTTTAATTTGTCTGTTTGGATTAAACATTTCATGTCTTCATCCATAATTTTACAGTTGGTGATGGTTGCACTCTGAAATATACCATTAAGAATGTCTTTCCATTCAAGTTTTTATCACCAAGTAACAGTCTATGGCAAAAATATATATGCAAGGAAAATTATACTAAGACTGCTCGGTGTGTGTTCCCTATTTTAAAATATAATGTATTTTCCTTGTCTTTTATCCATAATTGCTTCATGGGGATGGAGGCTTTGGTGCTAAAGGTTCTTTGTTTCCTTTCTGTGACTCACTTTATTCTTTCTCTTCTTGCTGTCACATTCCACTGTAATGTGGGTAGCAAACATCAAGATGGCCTCAAGTTAGTCATCTCTAAATTGAGATGTGCTCCAATGGGCCATCCCAAGTCTGACTTTGTGTGCTTCATAGAAAGTGGAGTTTGTGAGCCCAGATGCCTCTGGGGCCCAGACAGATTAAAAAAAAAAAAAAAGAGTGAACAGTGCAATAAATGTGATTTAATAGGGAGAGATAGATAGGAGGACCATGGCAAACATGGCCCAGCTAAAGAAACCAGCTTCTTCTCAGTTCATGCAGTTTGCTGCCAAGAGGGGATGTGAGCCAGTGCTTCCTAAATTTGAAATGAGAATCCAGAAATCCAGACTTTATAATAAATCTCCTGATTTTCAAATGTTAAGAACAAATTCAAATTAAAAAAAAATATATCAGCTGAACCTTGCTTGGAAGTTTGTTCTAAACTATGGGACAACAGTTTTGTACCTTCTGAAATTCTGAGATTACGCTGTTTCACTTTAATGTTCTAGAACGACACCATCCAGTATGGTAGCTGCTAGCCATATGTGATGATTAAGCACTTGAAATGTGACTAGTCCAAATTGAGATGTGCTGTAACTATGAAATACATGACAGATTTTGAAGATGGTACAAGAAGAGTATAAAATAGTTTATTAATATTTTTATGCGGATTAGATGTTGAAATAATATTTATTTTTAAAATAAAATATATTTTTAAAATTAACTTTACCTATTTCTTTTTACTTTATAAAATGTGCTACTGGAGAATTTTTAATGGCTTATGTAGCTCACATTACATTTCCATTGCAAGGCACTCCGCTAGAGTTTAAAAAGCAATCAGGTATAAGCACTGCAGATGTAGGTAGCCAGTGCCCTGGGAATCTGACCAGACCAGCATCAGGGAATTGGTGGTGGGCTCCACACTGACATCCCATTCAGTGAGCCTTGCTTTCCCATTATTTGCCTGTGGACACCAGGAGTGAGCCCTACACCAGGAGTAGCCACCTCTTTACAAACAAGATCAAGGGCAACCGACTAGATGAAGCTAATGTCTCTGGGGATGGGGGTGGAGGAAACCATTGTGCCCACCTGTCTGTGCCCACATGCCACTCTTTAAAGTGATGACAGGGAGGGACTTCCCTGGCGGTCCAGTGGTTAAGACTCTGCGCTTCCACTGCAGAGGACACGGGTTTGATCCCTGGTCGGGGAACTAAGATACCACATGCCCTATGGTGTAGCCAAAAAAAAAGAAAAAGAAAAAAGAAAAGTGATGATGGGAAGGGCTGTGGGAGACGCTGTGCAAGACCCAAGTGAGTTTGTTGGAGGCGAATGGTCTAGGGGCGACACTGGGGAAAGTCGCCCTGAAAGGTTGATACCTGCATTTTTACAACCAGTTATGATGATGTATTGGGGTTGCTGGGAGAAGATAGCAGGGATGTGAAGTATGAGTAGGAAGGGACTCCTGTTTATGGAGCACCATCCCTGGACCAGACACCCTGCTAGTGCTGTACGTGGAGCACCTCAGACCAGGTCACTCTTTTCAGAGCTCTCTGGCAGAAGAAGGTTAGATTTTTTGGACCAGAACTACATTCTGGGCTTCTGTGGGGCAGGGTCCCCTAGGGAGGAGTGCCGAGGAGGCAGGACCCCAAGACATCTGCTGGTCGGTGACCTGGGAGACGATCTCAGTGAAGGTGGGAAGCCCTTGCTCTAGGGGTTAGAATTGTCTTTGGGCTTTTCTGCTGCTGGAAAGTTAATGAATCAGATAGTTGAGGTTTTTGGTGATATTCTCCACGATTACTATTACTATGACTCTTCACCTAATGAATATGAATGAAAATTGTTTTTCAGAAAATAACCAGTTCACCCCAGAAGCTAATCAGCTGCAGAAGGGAAGAGGTAGAAGCCTGTGTGGTGGCCGGGCTGTCTTCTGAGGAGCTCCTCAGGGCCTGGATCTAGCAGATGAAGTCTAGAAACCTGGTCTGCAGGACACGGGACGGTGAGGGGAAGGGCCGTGCTTCGGCTTTCCTCCAAGGACAAAGGACAAGAGAAGAAGAGCCTGCTGTGTCTGTGTTAGAAGCAACTGTCAGAGGTAGAGTGGTGTGGCCTATGGAGCACTGAGAGGGGGTCAGGGGATGCGACCTCCAGCACTGGATCTCTCTGCTGTCCTCTAGAGGGATGACCTTGTGGAAGGTGCTTTGTCTCTCAGTTTTCTCAACTATACAATGAGGGGATTAAGTACCCAACCATTAAACCATATGTATATATATCCATATCATCTCTCCACCACTTGCAGAGCTGTAGGGAAATTGACAACACTGTGCATTGGGATTGGTTCTGCTTTGCTGAAGAGCAGTAGATACACGTGTAACAGGAATAATCCCAAGCTCTATACACCTGCTGGCTTGGAGATCCTGCTTTGCTAGAGGAACCTTGAAGAGGAAAGGAAGAGTGGGTGCAATGGGGTTGATTTCACTTCAAGCCAAATGCCTGCTCAGAGGTGACTGAATGGCTCAGCCAGCTCTCCAAACCATGACCCGGAGGGAGGCCACAGCCCCCTGAAAATGAGCCGCGCACAGATGCTGCAGACACGTGAAATGCTGTACAGGGTAGATAGCATGTGCACACTGAGGACAGCAGCTAAAATGCATGTGCATGATGAGATGAGACCGCAGAAGGATGTTGATCATAAGTGCGATGTTTGCTGTGTTCCTTTTTCCTGTACTGTTGTTATAGTACTGAATGAAAAATAAAAAGGTGTCACATTGGGTAATCATTGTGGTTTCTTCCAAAAAAGTTGTCTTTAGGGTTCCAGTTATATCATCAACCTTGAGTGCAGGTCACCTGAAGACCACCTTTGGTCAGGAGATGTGGGAGTAGCCCCAGGTAGGGGATGGGGCAGGGAACCAGCGAGGGGCAGCGTCTGGCTGCATGGGAAATGTGACTGAAGCAGCTGGCCAAAGCCTCATCCGGCCAGGATGCTCCTGCATCTTCCTGGAGGCCTCGTGATACAGGAAATCCCTTGGGGACCTCTTTTCCTTAAGACAGCTCCTCGGGTGTCCTTAACTCTCCTAGCATGTTCATCTGGGGCACGCGACTGAAGCCTCTTCCCGACCCTCTCCCCCACCAGGTGAGGAAGAGTCAGGGTCAGAGAAGGGATGGAGGGGGAAGTTTCTTGAAGGCTGAAACGATTGCTGGGCAAGGCCTGTGCCTCCCTTTTAGACCCCAGCCCTCCCAGTTCTGGAGCCTCTGAACTGGTTTGTCTCCACCCCCACTTCCTGGGCCCCTTCCAGCCAGCCCAGAGGTGGAGACAGTCTAACTGCTTCAGCCAGGTGTTTCCCCTACAGGATAGAGGCCCACAGCCCTCTCTCCATCTGGTGGGGTTTCGAGGAGCCAGAGGATGGGCTCTCTTTAAGATGAGATCACTGAAGATCATTTCATCTGTACCATTTTGTATGCCTCTGTGTTGTCTGACTCTTGTACGAAGAGTATGTGTTCGTTTTACCTTTGGCCTAACCTGGAAACATATTTTTAGTTTGCAGAAATAAAGACGATACTAGTTCACCAGTCACCAACCCCCTCCTCCCTCTCCCCCGTCACCTGTCTAGGCCCAGAACCCAGAAATGACCCCTGACTTTCCCTCTGCTTGCGTCCCTCTCACAGGTAGTCTCACTGCCCATCCACCTTGCAGGCATTTACAGGTATACAGGAATTTCTCTCAGTTATTCTAGTGTCGTCCCATGTCCCCAGAATCACTTATCGAAGCCCAGCCATGCATCAGACATTGAGCTAGTTCCTGAAAGTAGGGGGGCTGCCTCCCCTGTAGCTGGCCATTCCCTCTGGCCCGGAGTACTTGTGTTCTAACTCCCCAGCCTCCCCTCCTCCCCTCCAATCACCCGGCCCTCTAAGCTGGGACACTTTAATGAATGAAAATGGGTGTGATTAATAACTACAACAGGATGGCAGGGAGACTGACGATCTCTCACAGTCCTTCATGCTGCTCAACTGAGTTGACACCCATGACCCCAGAATCAAGCCCAACTTTCTTAGTCCTGCCTTCAGATGCTGCCAGAGTCCAAGGAATAAAACCCCTGCTCCATGACGCTTACATTCGAATGTGGGGGGAAAGGAGAAATAATAATAAAATAATACTAGCAATGATCATTATTAAGTGAATTATCTAGTATATTGGGAGTTTGTAAGTCCTATGGGAAAATGACAAGGCGGAGCAGAAAATGGAGGGGTGGGGTAAGGGCAGGTTGCAGCCTCCTCTGAATGAAAATAAATGGAAACAGCAGAACCACAACTGTCAAATAAGTCACACAGTGTGGGCGATTAAGCATGACTCTAGAACAAAATGGTTTGGCAACAAAGCCTCAGGAGTGTGCGGTCTAAAACAAAAACTATATTCAGTATTTATACTGTTTGTATTGACAGTGTATTTTTTTTTAAGCTGTTCCCTTAAGTTGTCAGAGCAAGTAAATAATTGTGTTTATTTTTATTTATTTATTTATTTGCAGTACACGGGCCTCTCACTGCTGTGGCCTCTCCCGTTGTGGAGCACATGCTCCGGACACGCAGGCTCAGGGGCCATGGTGTACCGGCCCAGCCGCTCCGCGGCACGTGGGATCCTCCCGGATCGGGACACAAACCCGCGTCCCCTGCATCGGCAGGCGGACTCTCAACCACTGCGCCACCAGGGAAGCCCAATAATTGTGTTTATTTTGACGGGAACCTAGATTTCAAGATTAGTGGAAGGGAAGACCAATGGTAGACTCAAACATTTGAGGAGGAGCAGTGTACTGCTGGAACTGAACTGAATATAGCAATATGAAGTCATGTCTTTATAAAACATTAAATGAAAAATATATTTCCTTTATGGCTTTTTGCCACTGAAATGGCCCAGTTGCAATGTACCCCAGATTTTGGTTTCTAATGCTATTTTTCTCCCCAAAGGAGCCATGGTATCTTGGAACAATGTCTGATTCCATGCCTGGTCTGGGGTGGAAGGGTGCAAGGCAATCCCAGGACACCTACACTTTGTTAGACCAGAAGCAAAGCTTTCAGTAGTTGGGTCATTCAAAATTATGCAAGAATCAATCTAAAAGGGGTAAATTTGCCCAAGCCAAAGTTGGGACAATGTGAGCATCAAAGGGAGAGTTCTGGCTTACATCAATGGACACAATAAATTTGAAAAGTGATGGGTCCATAACTGTACACACAAAAAGCAAATGCTCAGAGAAGATGAATAGAATGTATTTCTACTGATTCTTTTTATTGAATCCTGTTGGGCTTATTGACTCGCTGTATCAAAGAATCATACTAGTAAATGTAGGTACAGCAGTCAGAAGGTGGTCACCACCAGCATTACCTGGTCCAGGCCATGACCCTGCCCACCATGAACGCCTGCGAAGCCTCCCCTTCCAATCTTTTTGCACTTGCACATCTTTCCTGCCAAGGCTTCCGCGGCAAAGTTCTTTTAAGTTCCTTTTACAGACTGTAGACTCTGTCTAGCCTCTGTGCTACATTTCCCCAACTCTTAGATTTTTTTTTCTACTTATTTTTCTGTGTGCCCATTTTATGCTTTGGCTAACTTCCTGTGAGTGCTTAGGATTCTCAGTTTCCTTGTAATCTGGCCTGACTCGGTCCCTTCAGGGAACTTCCGCCAGCTTTTGAGCCCACCTGGAGGGGGGAACCTCATTACGTCCACAGCTGTCTGGCGCCACCTAGTGTTGAGTACGGGAAATTCCTTCTTTTGTTCCCACTCGCCTCGAAGCGCCCTGGGCTTCCGGGATAGAGAAAAGGAAAACTCAGGCAAGTTTCCTAGAATGAGAACTCAACAGCAAACTTCCACGGGCTTGGTCCCTAGCAAACCTCCACTGTCGTCAGTAGATTTAGAGTTTAGCAAAGGCCACCATCTCCTCGCTCGTGTTCTGTCTGTCCCCAGCACATGATTAAGGGCTCCACTCTGTGCCCACGTGGGTCTCCCTCTTCCCCTGTCTGTCGGTCTTTCCTCTGTGCTGCCCTTCCCTACGTCTTAAAAAAGGAGTTTTTGGTATTTTTCCCCATGTGTTCTATTTCTAGCCTATCCCTGGATTTGACTGACTTTCTTGTTCCCACGACGGGAGAGTCATGTTAAACCATTTTGGCGCCCAGACTGTGACGTTTGGAAGTGGCACACAAGAGTTGACCCCAAATTACAGTTTTCTCTTTCTGGCTCAAGGGATTCTCAGGTCCTCAAGCATCTAACAAAAAAGCCTGGAAAACCCACACAGGTGGGAGCAGGAGGTTCACAAAGGGAAGACACAGCCCCTTCTGCCTCCTTCACTGGAGTGGGCTGCCAGCCCAGGAGAGGTTGTAAAACCCCATTAAGGACCTTGGAGGAAAATTTGACGAGCCTTCTCAGGTACCTGCAAAAAAGCCCCCAATGCAAAAGCACAAACTCTCCTGTGGGAGGAGGTACATGTCCCTGGTCCCTCTACTGCACCCCACTGGGGAAATTAAAAAAAAAACGACTTTAAAAAACCTGGCTGTTGGAAAAATAAGTGCCTGTGTAAACCTCAGTAACTTCTACGTTTGCTCCTGTGCTTTAAAATGACTCATCTACGAGGTGGCCACACATCTCCAAATTTCCTGGAGATGCCAGGAAGTCTTCTATCAAACTGCCTTGGTGTCAGCCTACAGATGTTATTTGGGGTTAGGAGATCACACCCCAGAACTAGGGCCCTCTGATGCCATCCCGCCTACATTAACCTCGCTGAAGGGCTTCCTCCCTCCCTCCCTCCCTCCCTTCCTTCCTCCCTCCCTCCCCCTTCCTTCCTTCCTTTTATCTTTCTTTTCTTTTCTAACAAAGTTTTAAACTCTGAAGGAGAAATTTAATTTGGCCTTGGCAAAGGCAAGCCTCAGGCTGAAGAACTGATAAGAAGCTTGTGTCTGAACCAAGGGGGTGGACTACTTCCACCCCCTTCCCATCCTCCAATCAGCCACCTCTGAGTTTCCTCCCTTCCTAAACTTCATCTAGCCCTTTATTGCCACCCCAGACACAAATCAGCCAGTCTTTGCGCTCCAGTGCCTACTGTGAACTGAAACTTGGTATCACTGAACCTCTGGAATTGTGCCTCTCCAGGATATTCAACCAGCCTGCCCTGTGTCAGCTCTCATGACCACTCTTCTGGGTAGGATAGGACAGGAGAGGAAAGGATTTCTGCTTTAGCTACTAATAAGCAAACTCCTCCCATCACCAAGGGAGAGTGTTGCCACTTTGGAAATGGGCCTGTCCACTCTGTGAAGACTGAGATGACCGGGTCTGGACATGCTTCTTGCTTGTGTAGCTCAGTAGTATCTGAGACATGCCTGGAAGACATTGATCAAGATGGTGGAGTGAGCACACATCAAGCCCTCTCTGTAACCTCCTCCAGCCACAGAGGAGTGATTGATGAAATGTGCATGCACACACACACACACACACACACACACACACACACACACACACACGAGCCAATGAATGAATCAAAAAATCAATCAATCTTTGTGGACCAATAATGAAGAATAAACCTACAGAGTAGGCTGGTGAAATGTAGCCCAAGGGTAGAAGGAAATGGGTATACATAGATTGAGCTTCAAAGCTCATGTGGGAATGGAGATGAGTGTACCCTGTGCTTGGCAGGAGAGTGGACCCGTGCTTGCTGCATGAAGCTGGGGTTGGGGCTGGTTGTCTTGCCTATCCAGCAAATGGGGGCTGAAAACACTCCAGAAACGTGCTGCTTGCCCATGGTGCAGGAAGGAAAAGGGGCATCTTTGCTAAAGATGGGAACTGGGCTGGTCCTGCACCAGGGGTGCAGCACCAGGAATTTTGTTGCCTGAGAGCCAGCACCTGAAAGTCCATAATTTAAGAGTCCACCCTGGGTGTGCAAACCAGGAAGAATGGGCTAAGTTAGCTGCAAAAGTTCTTACCATGCAAGGACTTGTTCATGGAAAACAGTCCCAGGCAGAATGAGCTTTGGAACAAAAATGACAAAGGACATTACGAAATTCATCTTGAGGCTCATTTTACAGGCTCAACAGACAGAAGAATTCATAACAGAAGAGATGGAAATAATAGATAATTTGAAAATCTGAAAACTCATGGAATGTCTCCCACCCTTCCTTAAAATGTAGTGGTGGCAGCTTTTTTTCCCTACCAATTGAGAGTATTTTGGTTACTTCTGGGTAATAGAAAGCTCTAGAGCCACTTTCACTAGGAGTTTGCATTCATAATTAAAATTGCCTATTCCCAGATAATAATAAAAGCTTTGAACTCTCATGAGATATAAAGTTTCTTTTGTCTTTAGCAGGTGGCTTCCTGACTTCAGGGAAGGGTGTGGTCAGCTTCTATCTCTCTTTTTTTACATCCTCCTCCTTCACCTGCAGCCATTGTGGACCCCTCTGAGATTGGAGTTCAAGAAGGGAAGAGGGAAAAGGGGGATCAGGAAAGGTCTTACTTGATTGGAACAGTGGAAAGCTGGGTTTGGGCTTCCTGGGACCCACTGAGGTTTAAAGCTGCTTCTTTCTCCTATGAATACTTTTGTGAGTTCTTCGTAAGCTTTCCTGCTGAAACTCTCAGACTGTAACTCTCATGTAGGTAATGAATTTTGTTTTTCCAGCTTGTGATGGGTAACTTTATGTGTCAACTGGGCTGGGCCATGGGGTGCCCAGATATTTGGATGAACACGATTCTGGGTGTGTCTGTGAGGGTGTTTCTGGAGGAGAGTAACATTTGAAATGGTGGACTGGGTAAAGCAGAGTGCCCTGCTCATGGTGGCTGGGTCTCATCAAGTCACTTGAAGGCCTGAGTAGAATAACAAGGTTGAGTAAGAGAGAATTCTCTCTCTCTGCCCAACTGTTTTCAAGCTGGGACATCAGACTTCTGTCTTCAGACTCAAGCTTGGACTGGAATTTACACCATTGGCTTTCTTTGTTCTCAGGCCTTCAGACTCAGACAGCAACTATACCATTGGCTCCCCTGGGTCTCCAGTTTGCCAACTGCAGATCTTGGGACTTGTCAGCCCCCAAATCATGTGAGCCAATTCCTTATAATAAATCTCTCTCTTTCTCTCTCCCCCACTGGGAGGGTCCAGAAGACATACCTTTCTTTTATCTTATTTTATTCTAAAAATTGAATTATAGTTGATTTATAATATATTAGTTTTAGGTGTACAACATGGTAATTCAATATTTTTTATAGGTTATACTCCATTTAAAGTTGTTATAAAATATTAGCTATATTCCCTGTGCTGCACATTGCATCCTTGTATGTTATTTATTTTATACCTACTAGTTTGTGCCTCTTAACCTCCTTCCCCTGTCCTGTCTTGCCCCTCCTCCCACCCCTCTCCCCACTGGGAACCACTAGTTTGTTCTCTGTATCTGTGAGTCTGCTTCTGTTTTGTTATATTCATTTGTTTGTTTTAGTTTTTAGATTTCACATACAAGTGAAAACATGCAGTATTTGTCTTTCTCTGCAGAAGACCTTTCACCATCACTGTGAGAAATAAGTTTGTGAGGGGAGCCCTGACATCCTTGGAGAGCTCTGATCACCTTTCTCTGCAGGTCAGGTCTCACAGTGGCAGCTGCAGTCATCAAGGCCTAAATGCAATGGGAGTAATTAGATCCGGGGTGGCAGGAGCCAAGTGGTGGCAATCAACCGCCAAAGGCAAGGTGGACACGGTTAGTGTAATAGACAGCAAAGTCAAGGCAGCCATTGGGAAAGTGTGACTCATACAGGCTTAGGGCATTGGCTACTTCATCATGGTGTTCCTAGAAGTGAAATTGATGGGAAGCCTACTACATTCCTACTTGATCTGTAGGAACAGAAAAGTTCTAGGTCAAGGGAGCAAAAGTCTAACCTGAATCATATAAAATAGATAACAAACAAGGACCTACTGTGTAGCACAGGAAACTCTACTCAATATTCTGTAGTAACCTATATGGGAAAATAATCTGAAAAAGAAAGAATATATGTATATGTATAACTGAATCACTATGCTATACACCTGAAACTAACACAACATTGTAAATCAGCTATACGCCAATAAAATTTTTTAAAAAAACAGAGAACTGTGGCCTCACAATCAATTCCCAGACCTGAGCCAGTTTATAGACCCAGAGGCCCTTGAATGAAGGGGGTGCTAATGCCCTTTAGAAAGGACACTGGAACATTGCCAAACATTTATTCTTCCTCCCAGGTTTCCCCAAAGGGACTTATAGCCTTTTATCAGGGTAACTGCATTGGGGAAAAGGAAATAATCAGGCCTTTTGGGGACTACTGGACACTGATTCTGAACTGACAGTGATTTTGGGAGACCCAACATGTCACTGTGGTCCACCAGTCAGAGCAGTGACTTACAGAAGTCAGGTGATCAACGGGGTTTAATTCAGGTCCTGTCAGAGTGGGCCCAGTGGGTCCCTGAACACACTCTGTGGCTATTTCCCTGGTTCTGGAATGCATAATTGGAATAGATATACTCATTAGGTGGCAGAATTCCTACACTGCTTCTCTGACCTGTGGAGTGAGGTGGGAAAGGCCAGGTGGAAGCCACTAAGGTTGCCTCTACCTAGGAAACTAGTAACTCAAAGGCAATACTACATTCCTGGGGGGATTGCAGAGATTAGTGCCACCATCAAGGACTTGAAAGATGCAGGGGTGGTGACTCCCACCCCACCCCCATTCACCTCACCTATTTGACCTCTGCAGGAGAAGGATGGATCCTGGAGAATGACAGTGCATCATGGAATATTATAAGCTTAACCAGGTGGTGGGTTTTTTAAAATTAATTTATTATTTATTTATTTATTTTGCGGTACGCGGGCCTCTCACTGTTGTGGCCTCTCCCGTCGCAGAGCACAGGCTCCGGACGCGCAGGCTCAGCGGCCGTGGCTCACGGACCCAGCCGCTCCGCGGCATGTGGGATCTTCCCGGACCGGGGCACGAACCTGTGTCCCCTGCATCGGCAGGCGGACTCTCAACCACTTCGCCACCAGGGAAGCCCCAGGTGGTGTTTTTAATTGCAGCTGCTGCACCAGATATGGTTTCATTGCTTGAGCAAATCAACACATCCCCTGGTACCTGGTATGTAGCTATTGACCTAGCTATTGCTTTTTTTCTCATTACCTGTTAGTAAAGGCCACCAGAAACAGTTTTCTTTTCGTTGGCAAGGCCAGCAATACACGACCCCTGCTCTACCTCAGGGGTATATCAGCTGTGTAGCTCTATGTCATCATTTAGTTCACAGGTATCTTGATCACCTTTCTCTCCTACAAGATACCACACTGGTCCATTACATTAATGACATTATGCTGATTGGCTCTACTGAGCAAGAAGTAGCAACTACTCTAGACTTGTCGGTAAGACACTTTCATGTTAGAGGATGGGAAGTAAACCTGACTAAAATTCAGGGGCCTTCTACCTCAGTGAAACTTCTAGGGGCACCGTGGTGTGGGGCATGTCAAGATCTCCCTTCTAAGCTTTATGGTTTACATGGCTATAGAGACTAAGAAGTCCCAAGATCTGCAGTTGGCAAACTTGAGACCCAGGAAAGACAATGGTGTAAGTTCTAGTCTGAGTCCCAGTCTCAAGGGGGGAGAAGACTGATGTCCCAGCTTGAAGACAGGCAGAGAGAGAGGGAAGGAGAGAGAATTCTTTCTTACTCAGCCCTTTACTTCTGTTTAGATAGCCCTTCTAAGGTAAAGGATAAGTTGTTGCTTGGACCCTCCTACAGCCAAAATGTGGCACAGCACCCACTGTACCTCTTTGGACTTTGGATACAACAAACTCCTCATGTGATGTGTTCCTCCAGCCCATTTACTGAGTGATCTGAAAGGACACTAGATTTTTTTTTTTTTTAAATATTTATTTATTTGGCTGCGCCAGGTCTTAGTTGCGGCATGCAGGATCTTTGTTGCCTCGTGCGGGATCTTTAGTTGGGGCTTGTGGGCTCTTAGTTGTGGCATGTGAGATCTAGTTCCCTGACCAGGGATCGAACCTGGGTCTCCTGCGTTGGGAGCTCGGAGTCTTAACCACTGGACCACCAGGGAAGTCCCAAAAGACGCTAGCTTTTTTTTTTTTTTTTCAGTACGCGGGCCTCTCACTGTTGTGGCTTATCCCGTTGCAGAGCACCGGCTCCGGATGCGCAGGCTCAGCGGCCATGGCTCACGGGGCCAGCCGCTCCACGGCATGTGGGATCCTCCCAGACCGGGGCACGAACCCGTGTCCCCTGCAACGGCAGGCGGACTCTCAACCACTGCACCACCAGGGAAGCCCCAAGACGCTAGTTTTTTTTTGTTTTTTTTGTTTTTTTTGCAGTACGCGGGCCTCTCACTGTTGTGGCCTCTCCCGTTGTGGAGCACAGGCCCCAGATGCGCAGGCCCAGCGGCCATGGCTCACGGGCCTAACCGCTCTGCAGTACGTGGGATCTTCCTGGACCGGGGCATGAACCCGTGTCCCCTGCATCGGCAGGCGGACTCTCAACCACTGCGCCACCAGGGAAGCCCAAGACGCTAGTTTTGAGTGGGGCCCAGAACAAGAGAAGGCTCTGCATCGGTCCAGGCTGCGGTGCAAGCTGCTCTGCCATTCAGGCCACAGGATCCAGCAGATCCGATGGGGCTTAGACTGTCATGGCAGGTAGGGATGCTGCTTGCAGCCTTCGGTGGCCCTTGTCAGTGGATCACAAGTCAGGCCTTTAGGGTTTCCCTGGAGAACACAGACTAGTCCACAGCTGCAGCTTTCCTCTGGTTTCCTCAGACACTACCACCTGCTCTGTATTCATAGGCCTTTTGGCCTCCTCCAACTGAGCCAGGCACCCAGGCTCCTTTTTCCCTAACAGCAGGGAACACACATCAGGCTCTGCATGGAACCCTAAGGTTGAGGTTAAGAGATAAACTGCCCCTCATTCCATCCTTAGCCTGGGGTCAGTGAAACTCAGAGCACTCCAACACTCTCTCCAAAGACATCCTCTTCACAAATCCTTTGAAATGTCCAAAAACTCAATCCTTTTTATGTCCTCTCTATGGGTGTTAGGTACAATATTTGGATATTCCCTTAAAGTTTAATATCATGTTACATATTGAAGAGGTAAGGAGGGAATAGCATCCTTGCAAGGAGACCAGGAGATGATTAAATGTGAACAGGCAGTTATGAAAAATATTGCTCTTGGAAATAAAAAGACTCCAACAAGTAGGATAAATAAGAGGCTAGAATAACTGATGAGAGACGAGTCAATCAAAGGAGAGAAAGAAATTACATATAATACAGAACCAAAAGATGGAGAAATGAAAACTATGAAGTTGAGAGTCATGGAAGATAGACTGAGAAATTCTAATCCAAGAGGCGTTCTGAGTGAGAAAACTGGTGAGATCACAGGAGAGGGAATGGCTGAAAAATTTCTGTAATTGAAAAAAATTCCAGTTCAGAATAGTGCACTGATTATTGTGAGGGCAAAGTAATTAAAAAACCCAAACAATCCCTCCCGAGCACCACCACCGGCATGCCTCACTGGGAACAGAGCAAGGAGAGCCGGCATCAGTGCGATCACATTTCCATCACAGGAAACATCTGGGTCAAAAGTGTGTCCTGCCTTCTTTTGCCCAGGGAGGGAGAACAGGGGGCGTGCGACTGTCGTCTCCACAACTTTCTACTACTCCCTTCTCTCTCCATAGACTAACAGGCTTTTTTTCCATTAAAAAAAAAAAAAGACTTTTCTGTTACTTCTGGTCCACATGTAGTTTATGAGGAGCTCAAGGCACTCGTCGTTTAGGGCTCAGACACAGAGTACCACACACACAGTAGGAGCTTATTCCAGGGGTTTTCCTCAGTGTTGACACTCGGCTCTGTGATTGGGGCCTGGCTGGTTCAGTGATGGGGACAGGACAGGCAAGCGAGGAAACAGCAGCGCCTGTCTCCTGTGACATATTCTAATTGCTGTCCTATTGTAGAGCTGTCACAGGCGCTGCTTTCAACGGATGGAAAGAAGAGGAAGGAACAAACTTAAGATCTGGCTAGCCTCTTGATTTTTAATCTTTAGGCCAACTAAATTTATCTCCAAAAGGAATACCTGCTTACTGTAAAAAGTTCGAGCAACATAGAAGGACGTAAATCAAAAAGCCCCTCCTTTCCTTCCTTTCTCCTTCATCCTAGGTGTGAGCTCTGTGACTGTTTGCTGTGCCTCCTTCCAGATCCTTCTTTCTCAGAGATGGGATAATATGTGAAGTGTCAGCAGATCTGGTTCTCCCATCCCACACTCCCTCTTCTCTGGAGCCCTCCTCCACTCCCGATTTGGGAAGGTAGTGGGAGATACTCATCTCTTCAAGGAAGCTGTCACAGTGGAATCAGAGATGAAATATGCCAGTTCTTGGATTTTAGGCTAAAATGTTCAACCCAACTATGAAGTAGAAAAGGTTGAGCAGAAAAGGTTATGTTTTGGCAGTTTTTCCCCCTCTTCCCAAACTCAGGTTAGATCAAGCTGTGGCTGAGGGAGGGGGACGATGAGGAAGTAAGAAAAAACAGTCAGGATGTCAAAAGGGCGTCTCCTGTGCCCTCCCCTGGGGGTTAGACATAACATATGAGGGTGTTATAGAACGCTCAGGATAGAGTTTGGGGACTCAGGAGCTGAGGGGTCAGTGATAAACCTCCATTTGGAGCTTTGGGGAGCAGACACCCCCCCTCTGAAGATGTGATATGAAGTAAGCCCCTAAATCTATAGGCCAAGGTAAGGAAAGAAAACTTCTGCATTGACTAAGTTTAAATATCAAATGCCTTCATCATGAAGAACCTAGGGGTAAGACGGGAATAAAGACACAGACCTACTAGAGCATGGACTTGAGGATATGGGAAGGGGGAAGGGTAAGCTGTGACAAAGTGAGAGAGTGGCATGGACATATATACACTACCAAACGTAAAATAGATAGCTAGTGGGAATCAGCCACATAGCACAGGGAGGTCAGCTCGGTGCTTTGTGACCACCTAGGGGGTGGGATAGGGAGGGTGGGAGGGAGACGCAAGAGGGAGGAGATATGGGAACATATGTGTATGTACAACTGATTCACTTTGTTATAAAGCAGAAACTAATACACCATTGTAAAGCAATTCTACTCCAATAAAGATGTTAAAAAAAATAAAATAAAATGCCTGACTTTAGCCAGGATTGACCATGGCTACTTTTTCTGCATCAGGAAGAATGGAGACTCCAAATAAAGGTAAAATCGCATTATGTAACAATAACAAAAGTCATGACACATACACCAGGTGATCTATCTATATATCACCATATATGACTTTTATTAGATATCTATATTTATATATATAATATATAAATATAACATATTTATATATAATATATACAATAATGTATAATATTATATATAATAGTTGGCTTTTTTAAGGTTATGTCCACTTAAAAAAAATTCCCAACACTGCTGCAATGACTATCTTTGCACACTTGTGTGACTGTATGTAGGTCGGATTCGTAGATCAGAGGGATGTGCAATGTAAAGTTGGATTCCACTTAGGCTTTTGACTCTATTCCTCCCTTTCTCTTTCTCAATGAATTTTATCCCGAGATGAGATGAAAGAGTAATGGTTTCAATTTCTCCCTCTCATGCCAAGTTAAGATATTTAAACATGAAGTGTGGGTTTGTCTATCACCAAAGAGGTGCTGAAAAGTGAATTTGTTTCCCACTCTGTCTTCCTCTCGCATATTTGTAAATATTTGGATCAGTGGCTTTGTTTCTTGCTTTTCTGAGAGTGGCTTCCAGAGGAAGCTGCCGGAGCCAGCTGCAGTTCCGAGAGATGCCACTAGGTGTCAATGTAGGTCTTGATTGGCACCAATTCTTGGCTGCAGTTAATTTGGTTCGGTCCCCGTGGAGCCTCAGCGTCCTCTCCTGCAAAATAACAAATGTCCGTCGTGCAGGGCACTTTCTTCAGGAAGGACTCCAGGGAGCTCAGGAGTTTGCATACGAAGCCGAGGGAGCGAGGGGCTTCTGATAATGATATTCAATGTCTGACGGAGTCGCTTACAGGCAGAGCCAGGTCTCTCCCCGCTTTGATGTATGAGATTATTATGGAGAGGTAATGCAGGCCAAGTGATGCTGTTCGGTGGGCTGTGCATGTGGACCCCTTTGTGAATTGTGAGGCCTGGCGCAGCCGAGATGGTCGCTTCACAGGGTGGGGGGAGAGGGGTGCAATGGGGACTGCCGTGGAGGGCCAGGCACTACTCTCTCAGTTTGTTCTCAGCTGCAACAGACTGGGCGTCTTCCCTGGGGTGCGAGGGAGGCCAGATGTGGTGAGCATCTCTCCCCGGGCCAGTGGTGGAAGGCAGAGAGCATTGCCTTGGGGAGATGGCCAGAGAGGCTACCAAGTGGTTGCTACTCTGGACTCTAGAATGTCGACCCAATCAATATTAAATTTATGCAGGGGAGCTCTTCAATCCAGGCCTTTATGAAGGTGACAGGAGTAAAGGGAGGAGTGAGCTGGCACTCTGGAATGAGGTCTCAGTAGAGGTCCTTCCCCAGCTGACCTCCAGTGAGAATGGCAGCAGGGCTGGTAGACCCCTAGACAGGGTTGCCAGTAAAAGAGTCTCTATTCTCTTCCTCCAGCTTGTGCAAGCCTCTTCCACGGCCCACCTGTTTAACTGGAGTGTTGTGTGTGTTTTGTTCTGTTTTAAGATTTTTATGTTTGAGCCACATCACCAGCTCGAAACAAAAATTCTATCCTCTTGCTTTACTGTTTCTACCTACCCTGGGGAGTCCCCACAGACTCTAACTAGGGGTGATGAGAACCACCTCTCAAGGCCTCCATATCTCACCTCCATGCTGTTCCAGAACTCCAGATGGTTTAACCCCTGGATCCGAACTGTGGTCACTGCCACAGGGCATCCCTGCCAAAGTCTGGTCCTAGATGGATGGATGTTTGTCTTCTGCAGAGTGAACTCTCACCTTGGCCTCCAAGTTACTTACTCAGGTTTTGCTCACCTGCTCGGCTGTTACCCCCAGGGCCCAGCACAGGCCCCAGCCAGGTGCCTTGCCAGCTCTAGTTTTGCCTCACAAGCCCTGACCCCAGGCCTCAGGCCTCTGGTTAGGGCCTGGGTCCCCGTTCCAGATTTCCCATAGACCTGTCCACCCCGACAGTTTTCTTAGCCGCAAGTCTGGATCTTAGACGCTTTATTCCCAGAAGATTCCAGATCCTACTACAGACTGTCCACCTTTCTCCTGAGCCCTGCAGATCGTGGGATGTCAGGCAGGGGCGTGGCTTCACAGCACCATATAATCCTGTTACACTCCTCCAGGGCATCAGCAATAGGGAGTTATATACCTACATCCCCATGGGGCCTTAGCATCCTCTCCCCAAATACAGGTAAGGCCTTAATGTGCATAACTAAGAAGGCACCCCCAATGGCCCCACGGTGACTTGCTATCCTTACCCAATGGACTAAGAGGCAGAGGGTGTAATTTGTTAAGTTCTGGACTCACTTTGGGCTGAGTTACTTTTACTGTTGACAGAAAGTTCTTCATCTTTGTACCAACAGATGTGAAAAGTAAATCAGTAAATACTGACTCTTTATTCGCTGATTTCTATGGCCAGGCACATATGCAATTACTGTCTATTATTGAATGAGTAAGCTCTGGGCTCTGGCTTCAGGCCTGTGAGGAGTGACTGGTTGCCAGACTGCCAGGATGGGGATATGGGGGCGCTGTGAGTGCTGGGCGGCTCTCACACTCTCTTGCTCTCTCCTCCCTAAACCTGGGCATTCAGCCTGTTTCTGGGGCCTGGATGTTGTGTTTTCTGCCCTGCTCAGCATTCTTCGCTGCTACGATCTACAGTGGGAGGGGCGTTTTAAACCACATTGGACAGAAGAGCCTTCCTCTTGGATTTGGGACAAAGCACAGGCACCGTGGCACTTTCTGTGTGACTGTTAAACATGCCTCCAGGCTCCTGCAGCTGAGGGTAAGACAGAGGAGTACTGGGGTTCCTGATTTAACCATGTTATGCTCCGAGTCACGTAGAAGACAACCGTAAATATGGTCCAGTGGTTGGCAGGCAGGCAGTTGGGACATGGGATGAGCAAAGAGGTGAGGGGGATTAGAGCATGCTGGGAATACATGAGTTATGGGCTGGAGAGAATTCTGGTGGTCTGGATCAACTCTGGAAAACATCTAAGACTCTGGCCTAGCATTCAGTCCTGTCCAGGACTCATAAACTGATCTCTGTTTGAAGGGTCTGAATCCCAGAAGTGGAATGGTGGCCATTAGGGAAAAGCATAGTGAAGCCAGGAGGGAGATGCACAGAAATGGTGGAAGGGACCCAAGAGGATCTGGATGGAGCATTGAGAGGGTCCCTTCCACACGTCCCCCATCAGCCCTTGTGCACCTTGTTTGTGATTGGAGCTGTCAGCGTGCCCTCTTGGGGCAGGTGATGCGCGAAGCTCTTGGTCAGCCTTGTCAGAAGATTCTCGTTCCTTGTGGGAGCTGGACTCTCCAGTCTCCATCCATGTGCTCAGATCCACATTTTTGGGATCCCTTCCTCTCAGTACCAACTCTAGTCTGGGATCTGGGCTTTTCTTGGGGATGGGGTTCAGCCAGAGCTCGGGTGGGATCCTCAGCCAGCACCTCAGCTGCCCCCTGACGAGCAGGAAGCCCAGAAACATGTGGAGAGGCCAGACTAGAGTGAGGGTGAAATCTGTCCATTAGGCATTGTGCACATGGTTGATGCGGAGGACGTCATTGGTCATTTAGTCCCCCCAGGGCGTCTCACACATGGGAACACGAGACCTAGTGACATGGATGCAATCAACTCACTGGGGCTTCTTCAGCCTATGGGCTCCTGGGCCTGGCCTGGCTGTGCTGGTGGTTTCATCACTGGTCATCATTCAAGTTTCTGCCTTCCTGGGTCCAGAAAACGAGGAAATATATTACTGTCCGATCACTACCCAAACCCCCCCAAACAGCATCACACTGTTTGAATGCCCCACGCAGGGGAGGGTCTTCCAAGGAGGGACAGGAGTTCTGCCAACAGTGCAGCTGGGACTCACTGTGCAGCAAAGCTGACTTCTGTTGGAACAAACATCTGATTCAGCTACCTCAGTTTCCCCAGATTGATCAATTCCTGGATATGAAAGCAGAAATGGCCCAGATTCACACTAGGCCCCCACTTTTCCTCCATTCCCTCAGCTAAAAGAATTCATTACCAAATCCTCTTCTTTCATTTTTGGGAAAAAATACCCCATACATTTAAAAGATGGGGCAGAGTCGTGGCAGGCAGCATGTTGCTCAGGCATGATGCCCTACACGTACTACTCAATCACGCGGAACTATGGAAAAGTCCATTCTGAAAAACCCACACATTTGACTAATGCGTGTTTGATGCTCCAGTTTTTTTTTTTAAAAAGATATGGAACGCTTCATGAATTTGCATGTCATTCTTGCACAGGGGCCATGCTAATCTTCTCTGTGTCGCTCCAGTTTTGGTATATGTGCTGCCAAAGCGAGCACGATGTTCCAATTTATTCATTGGGAATAATATGTGGTATGAGTGGAATCTGTAGCAAACATTTTTTTTTTCTTTTTTAAAAAATAACAAATGACATCCTGTGGTCTCTCTTCCTTTTTTATTTTTAGTCAACCCCAAGTACAATGCACACTGATAAAAACGATGTACGTTGCATGTATCTGTGATAATAGCCGAAGCCAAGGCAGTCTGAGGCATATTAACAACAGACTTATCTGTGGAGCAGAACATTATGTAAGATGCATTTTCCTCTAGAGCCAAGCTGCGCAGAATTCACCTGCACGGCAGATAAGTGGCCCCTGGGCCCAGGTGCAGCCCCGCGCCGGGCCAGCGGCTGGGGGAATTTTCTCACCAATATAATCGACACAAGGGTAGGATTTCCATTTAGCGCAACAGAAACTAACATGAAAATTGTCACTTGATGTTTTGCAGTCTGGCTGTACTAATGTCACCTATGGAACCCAAGATAATTTCAGTGACATCTTTCTTTTCCCAGGGAGGAGAAATGTGCTTTCTGCCAGTGTCCATCTGACAAACCTGGATAAACATTTTCATGGCAGGTGGAAAGAGTGTATAAAACTGTCCCCCCAGCCCGACCCCAGCAAAAAAGATATAGGGCTAAATAATGATAGACCACTTGGTGGAAGCTGGTGAGGTAACCTTGATTCCTTCCTTCTGGGTGGCCAGGGGCTCCTTCGACTGTGGTGACCAAATGGATACTGGAAGAAAGCCGGGCACCCTCATCTGTGTAGCTCTGTTAGCCTTGAGTGTGGCCTGGTTAGGGATGTGATGCTGTTCATCTGCAGCCCCGCCCCCCATCCAATCGCAGCCCCTCCTCTGCGGCCCCAGATCCTACATCACACCCCCTGACCAGCAGCACCGTGGCTAGGGATTGGCTGTTTATTCTTCCGTGTGTGCTGTCACTCCGCAGGTACTGATAGAGCCCTTCCCTAGGCTGCTGTCTGACTCTCCCTCCCATTTCAGTTCTCCACTCCCCAGCCTTCCCTGGCTTCTCTGCCTTCTCAGCTGTTCTACCGTTGCTCTCTCTCCAGCAGCACAGCATCGCTCACTTCTCAGAGCCTCCATGAAACCATCCCATCCAACTGTCTCCTCTGTTTGTCTTTTGTTCTTTATCCAGGCCCTGGGGCTGCTCGGGAAAGTCACGGAGGTGGAGTCCACATCCAACCTCAGCTGGAGACTCTGAGTTGTGCTGAACTTCTCTTCCTCTTGGGGCCCCTCCATGGCATTTCCCCAAAGGTGCCTTCAAGCCTGGACCCTCAAGGCTTGGTCTATTTCTGCCTCCCCATGTCTCGAGGGATCTCCCCCCCACCCCCCGCCGCCAACGTTCATATCTCAATGACTCTGTCGCTTAGTTTCCTCTCAGATTATAGTTCTCGTCTTCCTTTGCTGGACTTTTCCTAGGAATGATCAGCATTTCTCCCTCCTCATTTTCACCACCCGCATGCCTCTTATCTTTTGACATTTGCTTTCCATTTCTTCCATTTTGTGAAAATGATATTTTTGAAGGACTCAGATGAGGCTGCGTGAGATTCAGTGGCTGTTCCTCAGGCTAGTGGCGGGGTTTGTCTGGTGTGACCAACATATCCTTCTTGTGGGAGACAGAATAATGACCCTCCAAGGATATCCATGTTCTAACTCCTGGAACCTGTGAATATGTTACCTTATATGGCAAAAGGGACTTTGATGTGACCAAGTTAAGGATCTTGAGATGGGGAGATTATTCTGGATTATCTGGGTGGACCCAATGTCATCACAAGGGTCTTTATAAGGAAAAGAGGGAGGAGACAGGAGAGTCTAATTCTGGGAGGAGCTGTAATGATGGAAGCAGGGTGATGCCGGGCCACGAGCCAAGTAATGCTGGCAGCCTCTAGTAGCTAGAAAAGGCAAGGAATGTATTATCCCTTAGAGCCTTCAAAAGTAACACAGCTCCGCCAATACTTAATTTTAGCCTCATAAAGTCCATTTCATTTTCCTTCCCTCTAGGACTTTAAGAGAATAAATTTGTATTGCTTTAAGCCACTAAGTTTGTGGTAATTTGTTACAGCAGCAATAAGAAATGAATACACTTCTCAAAATTCTCTTCTCCCTAGATTGTCACATCTAAAGTGATGGAAACTTCTGCTTCTTCTGCTGGTGCTTTTCAACCTGTTTTCTCCAAAATGGGAGCGTTTTAAGCCTCAGTCCTCTTCTCTTGCTGTGCATTTAGCATTTTCACAATGAGTATTTGTAGAATTAGTCTGTTTAATAATACCACTGTATTCGGCACATCTGGGGATACCTCCCTTCTTAGAGAACCTTCCTCCACCCACAGCCCCTGCTGGGTGGAGAGCAGGCCCCTGACCAACCCCCAGTTATAGCTGATTGGCACAAGAGTGTGCACCTCATCTAAGGGGAGCTCACTGGCCAGCTGACCTGATGCAGAAAAGGAGAGATGGGCTGATCAGATGCCCTCTCTGGGGAATCTAAGTGATACCAAGTTTCAGTTCACGGTAGGCACTAGAGCGCAAAGACTGGCTGATTTGTGTCTGGGGTGGCAATAAAGGGCTAGATGAAGTTTAGGAAGGGAGGAAACTCAGAGGTGGCTGATTGGAGGATGGGAAGCGGGTGGAGGTAGTCAGGGAAGCTGAGGAGCCACTCCACGGGGAGGAGAGAGTGTCTCTGTCTCGAAGTGGCTTTGGTTTTGCCTTTCCAATGGCCTGGGAGTTTTTCGTATTTCTCTGAGACACTTTGTGTCCTCACAGGATTCTTTTTTTTTTTTGAAGAGTACATTCAAGTAGCTTTAATACATCTTTTTCCAGTTTTTAAAGTAAATTTATTTATTTATTTATTTTTGGCTGCGTTGGGTCTTCGTTGCTGCACGCAGGCTGTCTCTAGTCGTGGCGAGTGGGGGTTTACTCTTCGTTACGGTGCGCTGTCTTCTAATCGTGGTGGCTTCTTTTTCTGTGGAGCTCGGTCTCTAGGCGAGCAGACTTCGTGGCATGCGGGCTTCAGTAGTTGTGGCACGCAGGCTCAGTAGTTGTGGTGTGTGGTCTTAGCTGCTCCGTGGAATGTGGGATCTTCCCGGACGAGGGCTCAAACCCGTGTCCCCTGCATTGGCAGGTGGATTCTTAGCCACTGCACCACCAGGGAAGTGCTAGGACTCCTTTTTGACTTGAGCTAGTTTGGATCTCTGTTCCTTACAATAAAAGATTCTCTGATTAGAATGATCTATGATTGTCCAGTTGCTCAAGTCAGGAAACCTGGGGGTCACCTTGGACTCTCCTTGTCTTCTTTGTTGTCCTGGAGCCTGAATATATGAAAAGGAGGAGAACCTGGGACAGACCCTGAGAAATACCAACATTTAAGGAGTGAAAGAAGAATCTTCAATGGAGGAGGAGAAGGAACAGTCAGAGAAATGGAAGGAAAACTAGGAATGCCTCCTGAAACATCCAGAAGTGAATGGAGGGAGTGGTTACAAGCACTAAATGTCATCAGATCCTAAATCAACTTGTTTTTGTTTTGATGGGTGATAAAAAGTAAACAACTTTTTTGAAATACAGTATCTTAAAACTGGGATTTGGGGGAAGAGCATTTGGGTGAGGGAACACATAAGCCATCCTCCAGTGGAAGCCAAGGCAAGTCGTTTATTTATTTTTAAATTTTATTTTTTATTATTATCATTTTTAACATCTTTATTGGAGTATAATTTCTTTACATTGTTGTGTTCGTTGCTGCTGTATAGCAAAGTGAATCAACTATATGTATACATATATCCCCATATCCCCTCCCTCTTGAGTCGCCCTCCCACCCTCCCTATCCCACCCCCCTAAGTGGTCACAAAGCACCGAGCTGATCTCCCTATGCTATGCGGCTGCTTCCCGCTAGCTATCTATTTTACGTTTGGTAGTGTATATATGTCCATGCCACTCTCTCACTTCGTCCCAGCTTACCCTTCCCCCTCCCTGTGTCCTCAAGTCCATTCTCTACGTCTGCGTCTTTATTCCTGTCCGGTCCCTAGGTTCTTCATAACCATTTTTTTTTTAAGATTCCATATATATGTGTTAGCATACAGTGTTTGTTTTTGCTCTTTCTGACTTACTTCACTCTATATGACAGACTCTAGGTCCATCCACCTCACTACAAATAACTCAGTTTCATTTCTTTTTACAGATGAGTAATATTCCATTGTATATATGTACCACATCTTCTTTATCCATTCATCTGCTGATGGACACTTAGGTTGCTTCCATGTCCTGGCTATTGTAAATAGTGCTGCAATGAACATTGTGGTACATGACTATTTCTGAGTTATGGTTTTCTCAGGGTATATGCCCAGTAGTGGGATTGCTGGGTCATACAGTAGTTCTATTTTTAGTTTTTTAAGGAACCTCCATACTGTTCTCCATAGTGGCTGTATCAATTTACATTCCCAACAACAGTGCAAGAGGGTTCCCTTTTTTCCACACCCTCTCCAGTATTTCCTGTTTGTAGATTTTTTGATGAAGTCCATTCTGACTGGTGTGAGGTGATATCTCATTGTAGTTTTGATTTGCATTTCTCTAATGATTAATGATGTTGAGCATTCTTTCATGTGTTTGTTGGCAATCTGTATATCTTCTTTGGAGAAATGTCTATTTAGGTCTTCTGCCCATTTTTGGATTGGGTTGTTTGTTTTTTTGATATTGAGCTGCATGACCTGCTTGTAAAGTGTGGAGATTAATCCTTTGTCAGTTACTTCATTTGCAAATATTTTCTCCCATTCTGAGGGTTGTCTTTTCCTCTTGTTTATGGTTTCCTTTGCTGTGCATTTGGTCCCATTTATTTATTTTTGTTTTTATTTCCATTTCTCTAGGAGGTGGGTCAAAAAGGATCTTGCTGTGATTTATGTCATAGAGTGTTCTGACTTGGTGTTTTTTTTTTTTTTTTGATATACTGGCCTCTCACTGTTGTGGCCTCTCCCATTGCAGAGGACCGGCTCCAGATGCGCAGCCTTAGCAGCTCAGGCCTGGCTGCTCCGTGGCATGTGGGATCTTCCCAGACCGGGGCACAAACCCGTGTCCCCTGCATCGGCAGGTGGACTCTCAACCACTGCGCCACCAGGGAAGCTCCATCTAAGAGTTTTATAGTGTCTGGCCTTACATTTAGGTCTTTAATCCATTTTGAGTTTATTTTTGTATATGGTGTTAGGGAGTGTTCTAATTCATTCTTTTACATGTAGCTGTCCAGTTTTCCCAGCATGAGTTATTGAAGAGGCTGTCTTGTCTCCATTGTATATTCTTGCCTTCTTCGTCAAAGATAAGGTGACCACATGTGCGTGGGTTTATCTCTGGGCTTTCTATCCTGTTCCATTGAGCTATATTTCTGTTTTTGTGCCAGTACCATACTGTCTTGATTACTATAGCTTTGTAGTATAGTCTGAAGCCAGGGAACCTGATTCCTCCAGCTCCATTTTTCTTTCTCAAGATTGTTTTTGCTATTCGGGGTCTTTTGTGTTTCCATATAAATTGTGAAATTTTTTGTTCTAGTTCTGTGAAAAATGCCAGTGGTAGTTTGATAGGGATTGCACTGAATCTGTAGATTGCTTTGGGTAGTAAAGTCATTTTCACAGTGTTGATTCTTCCAATCCAAGAACATGGTATATCTCTCCATCTGTTGTTATCATCTTTAATTTCTTTCATCAGTGTCTTATAGTTTTCTGCATACAGGTCTTTTGTCTCCAGAGGTAGGTTTATTCCTTGGTATTTTATTCTTTTTGTTGCAGTGGTAAATGGAAGTGTTTCCTTAATTTCACTTTCAGATTTTTCATCATTAGTGTATAGGAATGCAAGAAATTTCTGTGCATTAATTGTATCCTGCTACTTTACCGAATTCATTGATTAGCTCTAGTAGTTTTCTGGTAGCATCTTTAGGATTCTCTATGTATAGTATCATGTCATCTGCAAACAGTGACAGTTTTACTTTTTCTTTTCTGATTTGGATTCCTTTTATTTCTTTTTCGTCTCTGATTGTTGTGGCTAAAACTTCCAAAACAATGTTGAATAATGATGGTGAGAGTGGGCAACCTTGTCTTCTTCCAGATCTTAGTGGAAATGGTTTCAGTTTTTCACTATTGAGGACGATGTTGGCTGTGGGTTTGTCATATATGGCCTTTATTATGTTGAGGACACTTCAGTCTATGCCTACTTTCTGCAGGGTTTTTATCATAAATCGGTGTTGAATTTTGTCAAAAGATTTTTCTGCATCTATTGAGATGATCATATGGTTTTTATTCTTCAGTTTGTTAATATGGTGTATCACATTGATTGATTTGCGTATATTGAAGAATCCTTGCATCCCTGGGATAAACCCCACTTGATCATGGTGTATGATCCTTTTAATGTGCTGTTGGAGTATGTTTACTAGTGTTTGGTTGAGGATTTTTCATCTCTGTTCATCAGTGATATTGGTGTGTAGTTTTCTTTTCTCGTGCCATCTTTGTCTGGTTTTGGTATCAGGGTGATGGTGGGCTTGTAGAATGAGTTTGGGAGTGTTCCTCCCTCTGCTATATTTTGGAAGAATTTGAGAAGGGTAAGTGTTAGCTCTTCTGTAAATATTTGATAGAATTTGCCTGTGAAGCCATTTGGTCCTGGGCTTTTGTTTGTTGGAAGGTTTTTAATCACAGTCTCAATTTCAGTGCTTGGATTGGTCTGTTCATATTTTCTATTTCTTCCTGGTTCAGACTTGGAAGGTTGTCCTTTTCTAAGAATTTGTCCATTTCTTCCAGGTTGTCCATTTTATTGGCATAGAGTTGCTTGTAGTAATCTCTCATGATCCTTTATATTTCTGCAGTGTCAGTTGTTACTTCTCCTTTTTCATTTCTAATTCTGTTGATTTGAGTCTTCTCTCTTTTTTTCTTGATGAGTCTGTCTAATGGTTTATCAATTTTGTTTATCTTCTCAAAGAACCAGATCTTAGTTTTATTGATCTTTGCTATCATTTCCTTCATTTCTTTTTCATTTATTTCTGATCTGATTTTTATGATTTCTTTCCTCTGCTAACTTTAGGGTTATTTTGTTCTTCTTTCTGTAATTGTTTTAGGTATAAGGTTAGGTTGTTTATTTGAGATGTTTCTTGTTTCTGGAGGTAGGATTGTATTACTGTAGACTTCCCTCTTAGATCTGTTTTTTCTGCATCCCATAGGTTTTGGGTTGTTGTGTTTTCATTGTCTTTTGTTTGTAGGTCATTTTTGATTTCTTCTTTTATTTCCTCAGTGATCTCTTGGTTATGTAGTAACATATTGTTTAGCCTCCATGTCTTTGTATGTTTTACAGTTTTTTTCCCTGTAATTGATATCTAGTCTCATAGCGTTGCTGTTGGAAAAGATACTTGATATGATTTCAATTTTCTTAAATTTACCAAGGCTTGGTTTGTGAACCAAGATTTGATGTATCCTGGAGAATGTTCCATGAGCACTTGAGAAGAGAGAGGATTCTGTTGTTTTTGGATGGAATATCCTATAAATATCAATTAAATCCATCTTGTTTAATGTGTCATTTAAAGCTTGTGTTTACGTATTTATTTTCATTTTGGATGATCTGTCCATTGGTGAAAGTGGGGTGTTAAAATCCCCTACCATTATTGTGTTACTGTCAATTTCCCCTTTTATGACTGTTAGCATTTGCCTTATGTATTGAGGTGTTCTTATGCTGGGTGCATATATATTTACAATTGTTATATATCCTTCTTGGATTGATCCCTTGATCGTTATGTAGTGTCCTTCTTTGTCTCTTGTAATTGTCTTTATTTTAAAGTCCATTTTGTCTGATATGAGAATTGCTGCTCTGGCTTTCTTTTGATTTCCATTTGCATGGAATATCTTTTTCCATCCTCTCACTTTCAGTCTGTATGTGTCCCTAGGTCTGAAGTGGGTCTCTTATAAACAGCATATATATGGGTCTTGTTTTTGTATCCATTCAGCCACTCTGTGTCTTTTGGTTGGAACATTTAATCCATTTACACTTAAGGTAATTATTGATATGTATGTTTCTATTGCCATTTTCTTAATTGTTTTGGGTTTGTAATTGTAGGTATTTTCCTTCTCTTGTGTTTCCAGTTTAGAAAAGTTCCTTTAACATTTGTTGTAAAGCTGGTGTGGTGGTGCTGAATTCTCTTACCTTTTGCTTGTCTGGAAAGGTTTTAATTTCTCCATCAAATATGAATGAGATACTTGCTGGGTAGAGTAATCTTGGTTGTAGGTGTTTCCCTTTCATCACTTTAAATATGTCCTGCCACACCCTTCTGGCTTGCAGAGTTTCTGCTGAAAGATCAGCTGTTAACCTTATGGGGATTCCCTTGTATGTTATTTTTTGCTTTTCCATTGTTGCTTTCAATATTTTTTCTTTGTATTTAATTTTTGATAGTTTGATTAATATGTGTCTTGGTGTGTTTCTCTTTGGCTTTATCCTGTATGGGACTCTCTGCCCTTCCTAGACTTGATTGACTATTTCCTTTCCCATATTAGGGAAGTTCTCATCTATAGTCTCTTCAAATATTTTCTTAGTCCCTTTCTTTTTCTCTTCTTCTTCTGAGACCCACATAGTTCGAATGTTGGTGCATTTACTGTTGCCCCAGAGGTCTGGGAGACTGTCTCAATTCTCTTCATTCTTTTTTCTTTATTCTGATATGCAGTAGTTATTTCTACTCTTTTATCTTCCAGGTAACTTATCCGTTCTTCTGCCTCAGTTATTCTTCTATTGATTCCTTCTAGAGAAGTTTTAATTTCATTTACTGTGTTATTCATTTTTTGTTTGCTCTTTAGTTATTCTAGGTCCTTATTAATCCTTTCTTGTATTTTCTCCATTCTATTTCCAAGATTTTGGATTATCTTTACTATCATTACTCTGAATTCCTTTTCAGGTAGACTGCCTATTTCCTCTTCATTTGTTTGGTCTGGTGGGTTTTTACCTTGCTCCTTTATCTGCTGCGTATTTCTCTGTCTTCCCATTTTGCTTAACTTACTGTTTTTCGGGTCTCCTTTTCACAGGCTGCAGGTTCATAGTTCCTGTTGTTCTTGGTGTCTGCCCCCAGTGGGTAAGGATTTTTCAGTGGGTTGTGTAGGCTTCCTGGTGGAAGGGACTGGTGCCTGTGTTCTGGTGGATGAGGCTGGATCTTGTCTTTCTGGTGGGCAGTACCACATCTGTTACTGTGTTTTGGGGTGTCTGTGAACTTAGTATGATTTTAGGCAGCCTCTCTGTTAATGGGTGGGGTTGTATTCTTGTCTTGCTAGTTTTTTGGTATGGGGTGTCCAGCACTGGAACTTGCTGGTCGTTGAGTGGAGCTGGGTTTTGGTGTTGAGATGGAGATCTCTGGCAGAGCTCTTGCTGATTGATAGTACATGGGGCCAAGAGGTCTCTGGTGGACCAATGTTCTGAACTCGGCTCTCCCACCTGAGAGGCTCAGGCCTGACAGCCGGCTGAAGCACCAAGACCCTGTCAGCCACATGGCTTTTTGGAAATCTGAGGTCTTCTGCCAGTGTTCAGCAGTTGTTGTGTAGGAGTTGTTCCGCATGTAGATGTATTTTTGATGTATTTTGGGGGAGGAAGTGATCACGTCTTATTCCTCTGCCATCTTGAAGGTGCTCTCTCTTCACACTATTCAGTTTTGAAGTGTTCCATACTCACAGATCAATCAAGGAAATGCTTGAGGGCAGATTTAGGGAAATCTTCCATTACTCCTGTTGCTAGAGGATCAACATTTCATCTGGAAAGGACCTAAATCTGGCAATCTCACTTCAGGCCTAGCTCATCCACCTTTTTTCCTTTTGTGCTTAGTCTGTTTCACTTGCTCATACTGGGCCGTGTGCAGAGACCTTGCCCCCGGCCCTTCAGACCAAAGTTCATCGTGAAATGGCTGAGCCGACACCTCAGCTTGGGATGTGCGCTGAACCTCCTCACAGGACACTCAACTCAAGATGTGTGTATTCACTTTTATCTTTTAAAATTAATCAATAGAGAGCACACATGCCTGGCACTTTTTTCCTTTGTGCTTAGTCTAGTTTCACTTGCTCATAGGGTACTGCATGCAGTGGCCTTCTTCCCGGCAATGCATACAAGAGTTCCTAAGCGTGAAATGGGCAAGTTGTTTATTAATGCCAGCTGCAAAATACATACAGGGACAAGAAGTGAGTGATGAGGATTTCAACTAGATCTGACCTTGAGCTCCTCAAACTCCTCAAGGAGCTCCTCCAACCTATTTGCAGTACCTGGCTTAGCTCCTGGCATTCGTTCATTCTTGCTACAATCTTTGTCACACATTTAGGTCTCAGGAACATAGTAGGCATTCAGTTGGACAAATTAAGCTCTTTTTACATCATGTTCTGAAAATTGTGCATCTAAAAAACTCCAGACTTTCCTAGCTGACAATTTTAGCCGCCAGAATGCATGGGAAGAAAACACAGTTTGTTTAGAAGTAAAGATATTTTCCACTTGCCATGGAAGGAATCCAGATTTTGAGTAAGTATTGAATTGTGTGATATTGAAAATATTTAATGAAAAAAAATTTGTTGTTTGCATGGATTGATCCATGCAACTAAAATTGTTAATACAGAGATACTCCTTACTGAAAATTTTAAGGATAAGGGCCTCCCCGACATTGGGCTGGACATGCCCCTGAGTGAAGGGGATGCCCTAAATCTCCCAGTGTATCACTCTGAAGTCACAGTGATCCACGTGGTGTCCTTTGTCCCATCAAATGAAATTCAACATGGACCCTTGGCAGTAGAAAATAAACTCCTACCTCTGTGACTCATTTTGGGAAAAAGAAAAGAGGAACTGTATAATCAAATGCGCTCTTTTGGAGATTCTGGGAGCGGCAGGACAGAAACCTTGTGGGTAGCATGCTTAGGTTGGGTTGAAAACACACTGGAGTGTTTCTGTGTCCATAAGAAGCCCTCTAGGTTGGCTGCAGCCTGGCTTTGTGATAGCTGATTAGAATGCAAAGCAGTCTTGCAGGCTTGTTCCTGGGGCTGTCTCACCTCTGTCCCCTCAACTCTGCCTAGGCCCATTCCTAAGTGTGACAGTTCTCATTGTTATCTTGGTTACAGAATCCCATTCCTTGTCTGTTTTCTTTGCCCTTATCCTCACATTTCTTTGAATGTCCTTTCATGGGACGCCTTGATCTGCTCCCAGAGAAATGCAATTATCAGAAATCAACCTCTCTCACCCATTTCTGCCCTAAGCAGCTTTCGCCCACTGGTGAATTTCACATTGTACTGAGAAAGTCAGCAACTAATACTAATAATAATAAAATATGTTTGTATTTCTTAGATGACTTTTTCCACTGGGGACTCACTGGTGAGAGCTAGGTGCTGAGCAGAGTGAGTGTGTATATGAGCTGGAAATGGAGAGCAAGAAAGAGACCTGGCCAGCTGAAGCTTTTCCTTGACAGCTAATTTACATTTTTTGGTATCAAGGGGTCTGTGCCAGTAATTGGCATGCAGATTGTGTCTGATGGGCCTGTTATACTGAATAAAGGAATCTGCTAGTTAGAATAAGCCAACCCCAGGCTGATGGATGGGGCATAAGGAGGTCATTGCAAAAGAGAAATTGTGTCTGTGTGTGTGTCCCTGTTCGTGCGTGTGTTTCACAAGAATTTCTACCCCCTCCCCTCTCCCTCTTTATCCAGCAAACTCTAATCTTTCATATTGCATTGAGACAAATGTTGCTCCATTTCTCTCCCTCTCTCTGTTTTTCCCTTGAAGGGATATTTGATGGAACCCACTCCAGGTTTTAATAAAGTGCGGGGGCAAAGGAGAAATTAAAGCAGTGTCATGGTTTGTTAGCAGCCCAGGATCTTCCAGGATGGGCCCAGGCTACAAATTACACTCTGGAATTAATTGGCAGAAGGTAGTTTTCCTGTCCATCATTCTTAATCCAAAGGTGTGGGTGGAAGCAGCTGTGGGACGTCAACAGGAAAACGTGTGCTCTTATCTGTTTCCCCTTTGCTTTGTCTAAGTTACTGGTGTGATTAGGTAGCTGTTTTCTGGACCCTCACCCCGTGCCTCGATTAGGTAGGAGTTGTGCTATTTGTTGTTACCTCTTGGGTTAGCTGGGTGATTCTAGGCAACCTCCTAATCAGGGTGATTTCAGTCCGGGTACCTGCTATGGGTCATCAGGGTCCATATCTGGGCTTCCCATAGCCCTGGGAGACTGAAAGACCATATAGCTTCCTTTTCTAAAGCTCTATAAAAACCAAAACCTACAGAATTAACTCTTATTAATACAATATATGTTTGTTAGATAGACTACTATGTTTGGGGTAAGACTTAAAGAAATGTAAAAACATAGGAAGAATCAGCTGCTGTTTACCCATCCCTGGTTTCTCCTCCCAGATTGGAATAGATGATATTGACTCTTGCTTGTCTTGTCTGGGACATGCATTTAGACAACTAGGGAAGTTTCACGCTCTCAGCCAGCAGTTAGCTTCCCCTAAGAGGCTGGTTCCCCGCCTTTATGCTCTGTAGGCCTGAGTCTGTCTTTCCTGGCACAAAAGGGAAGAATTCCTGTATGTCAAGCCCAGAAATCCTTAGGATGAACCTTTCCCAACTTGAAAGGAGGAATTTTCATCTGTCTAGCTCCTCCTATCTGAATACAAAACTTGAGTTTATCAAGTTTGTTGAGTGAATTTTTAAACTCCTATTTACAGTATTTATGGTTCTCCTTACTGTTTGGGGGTCTTATATCTAACAGGACTTCTGACAATGTGTGTGAGGCTTTTAAAAAGACTGTAAAAACATATTCAAGCAAAACATTATATTTTTAAAAAAGAAATAGTTGAGTCTCTCTTAGAAAAATTTTTGCTTTCTCATTTTTCATTAGAAAAATTCAGTTGTGTCACTGAGCAGACATCAGCAAGCGTTCTCAAACCCTTCCTTTGTCTCCTGAACTGATACAGTAGGGTCCCATTGGGTTATCTTTTCCGGCCATGTCTTCCCCCAAGGCTGACTTAACAGGTGAATGCACAAGGGTTAGAGGGTCAAACCATCTTTGACTCAGCCCTACCCTTTTGCTTGGCTCTGCAAGCAAATACATATATATATATATATATATAATATATATATATATATAATATATATATATATTTTATATATATATATATATTATATATATATATATATATATATATATATATATATATATATCTTGCTAACCCCTAAGGGTGGGCCAGTGTCTCCCAATCCTTTTTTTACCTCCAACAGCCTATAGAAAAGTGTTCTGTCCACAAGTGGAGGACAGAGGGAGGTAGAGGAGGGAGGTAGAGGAAGAACAATGACGGGAGGCTAAGGAACTGGAGGGAGGGAGGGAGGTGAGCATGAAGAGAAAGGAATGGAAGAGGGAGAAGAAGTCCAGAGATGGGAGCAGAGGGGAGGGAGCTGGAGGGCCACCGCCCAAACCCCATTCTGTCAGGGAGCTTCCACGGTTCCAGGGCATTGCTGCTGCGCCACCTACAGGCCTGGCGGTCAAACAGAGGCAGAAAATGTCTCCGCCCATATTTCTTTGAACTCTGCACAGCCCCTACCTAATGCCTTCCCCCGGCGAGGAGAGACCTCCATCCCTTCTGCCAAGTGTACCAGAGGGTCCTTTATTGGCTGCTGATGCAGGTGGTACTCTGTGTTTCTCTCAGACACATCAGTATGTGTGAGTGTTTGCTTCACAGAGGATTTTTTGGTGGCCAGAGAGGGGAAAAAGGAAGAGGAGGAAGTGAGGTGGGTGGTATGGTGTCTGCTGGAGGTTCAGCTTTGTGGGCTGAGTCCCTGGAGGACACAGAGGTCCCTGCTAGCACCCAGGTTTCTCAGGTTGCCCAGGCCCGGAAGTGGGGTGTTCTAGGAGTTGATAGGGCCACTTGGTGAGACTCTGGGTGCTGGCAGAGCTGCTTTGGGATCCAGGTGATGAGGTGAAGCACAGAGCTGGGGAGACCACTTCCCCACTTCTGCAGAGGGTCTAGCACCGTGAGGTCACCTGAGGATGGTGGCTTTGGGAGCATCCGTCACAGCACATGTGGCACAGATGGAGGCATTCCCCCCATGGGCTGGTGGAGCTGAGGCTCCTGCAAGCAGCTTTAAGGGTGGGGGATATGGACAAATAAGATGTGGGGTCCAGAGGAAGGAAGGGCTATGTCTGGTGTCAGCTGCATAGATCAGCTGTGAGTACGTGGCAGGCTCCCCTTTGAGGACTTCCAGAAATAACGGTCTGTCTGGGAGTCCTGCTATTTTGTAAGAGGGACTATTAAGCCCACACCCGAGGTCAAAGTTGACTTTCTAGGTTCTAAATTTCTAATTTGGGCCACCTTCCCAAATGAAAGAGAAAAGAAAAGAAAAAAGAAAAGAAAAGAAAAGGAAAGAAAAGGCTGCAGCTATTGGGAGCAGGCCCCAATAGCTGCAAGTATGGGTTTCCTTCTAACGAGGCATCTTCCAGCAGGGCTGCTGTGGGCACTGCCTCTCTTTGCTCCTCTGGAGGATGGACTGTCTCCATTTTATACGCCAGCCTTGCCTCTGGACAGGGAGCCTCCTTCTTAAAACTCCCTTCCCCTTGTGTTCTCGGAACATTAAAAACCTTACACGAAGCTCTTGAGGGTTCAGGTGGGCTTCATTTTATGCTCTGTTGATATTTCTTCCTGTTCCTCTTCATTCTTCTGCCTGCCATGAGTTTTGGCAACTCTGGACAGGGCCAAGGCCAATGAGAATTAGGGAAACCTTTGTGCAAATGATAAAATAGTGCCCTTTCCTTGGGAGACTAGCCCCACGCAGGGTGCATAGTGCGCTGACCGAATCACAGGCTGAATTTGAGCCCCTACTCACCTCCTTGTCCAGGTGCCCTGTACAGAACATACTAGAAAGGGGGCTGGCCTCTTTCACCTTCTCACTTGTCAAGGGTGCTACCATCATCATGTGATCACATGCTTCATTTTTAGTATCGTTTTCTTATTGCCTACTTTGAGTTTTGTTGATTTCTACCAAAAAATATCTTCGTGTTCTCCTTAAGCGTGTATGCACTCTTTTTTTTTTTTTTTTTTTTTTTTGCGGTACGCGGGCCTCTCACTGTTGTGGCCTCTCCCATTGCGGAGCAGAGGCTCCGGACGCGCAGGCTCAGCGGCCATGGCTCACGGGCCTAGCTGCTCTGTGGCATGTGGGATCTTCCCGGACCGGGGCACGAACCCGTGTCCTCTGCATCGGCAGGCGGACTCTCAACCACCGCACCACCAGGGAAGCCCTGTATGCACTCTTGAAGTGTTGCTCCCTGAGGATTTGAGTCGTTACTGTGTTAGCTGTGTGGCCAGTCAGGTTTTAATTGAGAAAACAAAGTCATTTTAGTTATTGTGACAGAAGGATTTTAATGTAGGAAATTGTTTCAGCAGGTGGTAGAGTTGCTGAGAAGACAAACAGTGGATGGATAAAACAACCCAGAAATCAGCAGTAGCAGGGGGCTGCTCCCTCCCTGCATGGGAGAGATGAAGCAAGAAGGTAGTGGTACCAGGGCAGCAAAAGCCAACAAGCCAAAGATGGGAGCATGGAAAGATAGACACTCTTGGTTCCTTGATGGCCACATTATGCTGTCAAACCAACCCTAGGATCACCCTCTTCTCATTTTCTTGTTAGCAAGTAATGAATGCCTGTATTTGTTTGAATCTGTTAGATTTTCTATTACTCATAGCTGAATACATCTGATGTAATATTCATCCAATTCAAAATAATCTATGTTAATAATTGCATTACATTAAATGCAATAACTGCATTTATATTCAATGAGCCCTTTGAAGCAATAGCTGCCTGGTTGAGGCCACAGTGACCTCCAGGCCTGGCCTGTGGGTGCAGTTGCCTCTCCAGGCCCACAGGGGCAAATTGGAGGTGCCAGTCAGTGATGGAAGCAGAGCTGTGGGTGAAGAACACTGGGATTCAGTTCCAGGGTCTCCCACCAGTCGCCACTATTGTGTGGTTCATTCAAGGAGCTCAGCCTCTGCGCACTTGCCAGGGGTCCTGGAGGAAGTAATTTCCATTTCTTAGGGCAAGCAAAGATGCAGGGCTTCCTGATTGGCCCACTCAATATAAATGTATATTTATAGTATTTATCCTGGAAGCTACCCTGAGCCTGGAACTCAACAATGCACTCAAAGATTTTCTCACCTTTTTCCTGGGTTCTGTGATCTCAGGGTGGTGAGTTAATGAAAAAAAGAAAAAGAAGTTTCCTTGAGGCAAGGCCTCTTTTTCTGTCCCTTTACTGTTGATTTTCAGTCTGAGGTGAGTTTTGCTTGTTTATCGTGAGCGGCAGTGGGAAAGTGTAACTAAGAGTTGTCTAACAGTGGGTTCATTTTGCCCACCTGGTGGACTCAGTTTTGTGGCACACAAGCTAGGCTCAAACACTCCACATGCTGCTAGAAATTGATCTTACAGCAACCAGGGAGTAAACACTTTTGGACAGGTTTTGTCTTTTCCTTCCATTTTGTGTGTTATAAAACATATTATATTTCGTGTTAAATCATTTTGCAACCACTTTTACATCTTACTATTACACAGTACAAAAGTTCTTAAGCTGATATAATTTTTCTTCTTCTTTATCATAATCATCATCATCATCATTGCAAACTGTGTATAGGGCTTACTGTCTGTGAGACACTGATCTAAGCACTTTACAAAACCTAACTCATTTGAATTCTCATGACAACCCTATAAGGTGTTAGGGGTCGGATGTGTCTTCAATTCTACCCCAATACCTCAGAATGTGCCCTTATTAGGAGATAGGGTCTTTATGGAGATAATCAAGTTAATTGAGATCAGTAGGGTGGGCACTAATCCAGTATGACTGGTGTCTTGATGAAAAGGGAAAATTTGGACATACAGATACACAAACAGGGAGCACACAGGGAGAAGATGACCATCTACAAGCAAGGAGAGAAGCCGCAGAAGGAACCAGCCTTACCAACACCTTGATTTCAGACTTCCAGCCTCCAGAACTCTAAGATAGGTTTCTGTTGTTTAAACTACCCAAACTGTGGTACATTGTTCTGTGTCCAGGACCCCCTCACAGGTACCAAAATCTGCTGAATGCTCAAGTCCCTTGTATAAAAGGAGATCACCAGGCCTGATGTTGCTCCTGGCATGAGCTGGTCTGGCAATCTCCTGGGAATAAACACTGGAGGTAGAGAAAATAGAAATATCTCTCATAAACAAGAAATATTTTTCAGGGACTGAACAGTTTAAATTCACATTTTAAAATAATTTATTTGCAAAGGTGCAGTCCTGCTAAAATACAAACCAAATTTTCATTAGTGAATAGAATACTTAACATCCAAAGCCCTGACTGGTTGCGGGCTGTCTGAAGAAAAAGGGGTAAGAAATTGGTTTATCTCTGTCTGCATGACTAAAAGGGTCCCCTTAGAGGCCCTTCCAAAGGAAAAGGAAGGCCAGCCTGAGGACCAATTCCCGCTTAGATTCTAGAATGCAAAATTCAATCAGGTACCAAAATGACAGTTTTCCAACTTCAAAAATTAAACCTCACCTGTAGCAATGGGAAGAGGCTGTTGGCAGCTTTAAAATATTTTCTCCGCTACAAGTTGTTTACTTGACAGCTGGTGCCCCACTTTCAAGCAAGATTGCTTATGGCCCTTAATAAATATTTGGCAATCTGGTTAAAAACCAGGACTTCTAAACCTGCCTTTGGCCTTAATATGGCAGTGTTTGAAAGCTGATTCCTCAAAATGGGAGATTGAGGATGAAGACTCCACCTCTCGGCGGCCCCTGCCCTGAGTACCAGAGTTGACGATGAAGGATACCATGTGCTAAGCTTTTGGACTTCTGCTGAGAGTCAGGGTGTGAATACTTCAAAGAAAATATCTTATTAAATTTCCATACATTTTAAAAGTTTTTTTATAATTAGACATTTTATTTTATTATAGATGCACATGAAGGTGTAAGAAATAATACAGAGACATGCATTAAAATTTGTGTTTGTGCGGGCTTCCCTGGTGGCTCAGTGGTTGAGAGTCCGCCTGCCGATGCAGGGGACACGGGTTCGTGCCCCGGTCCAGGAAGATCCCACATGCCGCGGAGTGGTTGGGCCCGTGAACCATGGCCGCTGAGCCTGCGGGTTCGGAGCCTGTGCTCCGCAATGGGAGGGGCCACAACAGTGAGAGGCCCGCGTACCGTAAAAAAAAAAAAATTGTTTGTGTGTGTGTGCATTTTCTTCCGCTCGTGATGCTTATGAACACCCTTCTACTTGCTCTGTCTGGTTAGTAAGGAATCCTGCAGGAGGGTGAGGCGTATGGTAGAGTAGCATCCTGAACTCTGAGTTGGCCTGTACCAACCCACCACACACAGAACTAAAAGACTGTGTGTTCTTATCCTCTGTTAGTGTTATAAGGGAAGAATTTAGCCACGTATGTCAGAAGTCCAGGCAGTAATGAAATTTACCTCAGGTGTGCACCTTGCAAATGACCATGAAACAAACCATAAAAAAATCAAAAGAGGATGAAATAGAATATTTATTTCTACAATGGAAGAGAAAAATATTTGTGATATTTAAAGCAATAGAAGATATCATCAGAAACAAGGTGAATCGAATCAATTATAAAATAATTTCAACTTTTTCGTAGGGAAAAAATACTAAATGAAATGAAAAAATTAGAAAATTATTTTAATTATCATGAATAAATCTTAAGGGCCAAAATAGATACAGAATTATGCAAATTTATGGCTAAGACCTGCAGTCTACTCGAGGATTTATCAAAAGATATGAAGATATTGTTTACAAATAAAGAATGACAGGTAACATCTTTAATTAATATCACCCTTACAATTTATAATGTTGCCACATCATCATAAGGAATAGATTTTCTCTAACAAAAATGTCTTGTTTTTGTTTCTTACAGATAGTAAACTGACATGAAAAAATGTTCAGCCTGAGTAATAACTAAAGAAATACAGATTTGAACAGCTAAGGAATGCCAACATTAAAGTAATAAAAATAAATAAGATCGAGAAAACCTGTTAAGTTAGGTTCTGCATGGAAAACCCACACACAGTTGGCTACTCTGTAATTTGTTCCTATTTTTCTCAAGTGCAAGTTGGCAATTTATAATAAGAACTATGAAGCATTTATATCCTTTGACTTGGTAATCCCACTTTTGGGAAAATACCCTAAGGTAATAATCCAAATGGAAAAAAGCCATTTTTACAAAGATATTTATGGCAGCATGTTCATAATAGGGGAAAATAGAAAGTGACCCAAATGCCCAGTGAGTGGGAATGGTTAAGTGAGTGGTTAACGGTGTATCAGAATTCCCTGTGACCACTGAAACTGAAAAGTATGTGAGCTGTGGAAATGTGCACACATCACAAAGCTAAGTGCAAGCAAAGCAGAATGCAAAATAGAATAACCACTCTTATAGCTTCACGTAAATGGTGTCTATGTTCTGGTGAGTCTGGGGAAAAATGTAGGTAGATGTAAATAGCTGGAAGTTTTCAATTCCTGGGGTATTTTTCCTATAAAATTATTTATTTAAATATTTGTCAAATATCTACTATTTGACAAAACAATGAGATGGTAGTTAAAACTTCATTATATGGGTAATCCATGCAGTCAGTTCTTTTCTCACATGTAGGGTGTTTCTAGCTTCCTTTGGAGAGCTGACCTCTATTTCTGTACTATGACTATTGCTGTGGTTGGGTGATCACCTGGGGCCTGCTGCCTGCCCAGGAAGCCATTACGAGGATGCTGCAAGTCTCTGTGGACGGCCTGGAGGAAGGGGAGTCCCTCTTCCCTCCCTGTTCCAGATACAGTCTTCTTACTTTTCCCTGAAGTTAATACATTCTCTGAACCTTGAGGAAGATTTAAGTAATGCTCTGCTCCAGGGTTCAAAGAAAGGACCTAAAGCATAGAGTGAGAGCAGCATTGGGTGGGTGAGGATCTGACCCTTCGCCCATGGTCTAGCAATCTTTTTGCATTGTATGTACCTTATCAGGTATGACTCTTAGGTAACTTGACTGCAAATTCTAGAAAATCCTGCCTCAGTTCACTCAAAAAACATGAAAAAAAAGTATCCCTTATAACAAGAAGCCCAGGGGTAGGGCAGCTCCAGACTGGTTAATTGCCCAGCTCCAGGATCTTTCCATTTTGCCAGTTGCAGAATGTCAGCTTTGTCCTCTGCCACCTCTGCTTGTGGTTCCAGCACAGTTGCAGTGGCCCTAGTCCACAAATATAACACCTAATATCAGCACTGTCTTTTTCTTTCTGAAACCTTTACCAAAATCTGCCCCCTACCCCCACCCCTCTCATCTCCAGCACTTCTTTCATTTCTTGTTGGCCAGAATTGCATTCCATGTCATGCTTAAACCAGTTGCTGTCAAGAGGAATGAAACCACAATGATCTGCTAAGGTTAGACCTAGCAGGACTTGTCCCTTTAACTGGGGATTGGGTTTCATTTCCTCTGACACTTCCTGGCTTCCAAGGTCCTCCCCTCCTGGTCCTCTGGCTAGGAAGCTGGGTCTTTAGTTTCTCCACTCTGCCATCCACTTTCTTCAACTGTGTCTGCATCCAGAGCCATGATGGGTTGACTGAGAATGCAGAGAAAATATAGCAACGTGGATTATCTCCACGTTATGGAAACCTCAGTTTCTCTGGTCAGAGAAGGGTTCCCCTCTCTTGGAGTTTTAGGAGTCTACCCAGGTACTGCAGGAATTGCCAAGAACTTGCCTGGGGGCAGTGAGAGAATGGGAAAAACAACCAACCAAGCCACCCAGAGGAATTCTTTCAGTCTCTCAGACCTGTAGGGACTTTCTTTCCAATGCCTCAGAGCAGAGAGAGATGGTTTTTCTTGGAGTTCTTTCTGTCCTCATTTGGTGCACAATTCCAGGCTTCAGACTGCCTTCGAATCTAGGCTCAGAGATACTGAAGAATAAAATCTGGAAACTCACCATTTCTTTCGGTGGTTCTTTGAATTCTGGTTTCCTTTCCCAATCTACTTGTCAACATTTACTTTTCAGAGTCCTCAGAGGATTGCTCCATGCATTCTGTCCAGGATTTTAAATTGTGTTCAATGGGAGAGAGAAGTTGGAGGGTGCTTACTCTATCTTGACTGCAATTGGAAATTTATCTTTTTTCAATTTCCAATATTTGGAAGTTACCAGTTTATGAGAAGGAAGAGTCTTTCAAAATTTATAGAGTGTAGAAGTGATGATGATATTTTGGACATGATGTCAAAGAAGAGGCAAGAAACAATATCTCTCTAAAGTTTGCATTAATAGTACAGGAGACCAAAGAGGGAATTCATGGGAAGGAAGGGTGGTCTAAAATTGGAGCCATGGACTTGTAGAGAAAGGATTTTGCTATGTTAAATGTCTCAAGAGCCACTGGTAACAAATGCAGGTAAGATCCTCTTCCTAGGCCTGCTTTAATGATTTGGCAAGGTTAAAGATAATGTGCACATATATAAATGTTTCTAAGCATGTGAACAGTATATTCTTTTATCACAGACTTTCTTCACATATATCATATTAGCTAGGACCATTTTGGCTGCAAGTAACAGGAACTTATCTTGAGCAGACTTGGGCAAAAGAAGGAAATTACTGGTTAATGGACATCAATGAAGAATGAACTATCATGCTGTGAAAAGGGAGGGGTGACAGCGGGGCTTCAGCAGCAATCTGATCCATGGTCTTGAGCATGGTCAGTGCTCCTTGTCTGCTGCTCTCTGCAGATGGACTTTCTCCACATGGTGAGAAACAGCTTCTGAGAGCACCTGTGTTTTTTCCTTTAAGTCTACACAAATGAAGAAAGTTCTGAAGAATGTCTCTGATTGGTCCAGACAGTATTGGATGCCCACCACTAGCTCAGTCAGGTGTGGCAGGGGTTGGAAGGAAGATTCATGGAAGAAAGTGATGGCAACTGAGGAAAATGCACGGATGAAGGTGGGGTGGTAGCAGCAGTTACTTGAAGGGAAGGGTTTTGGTCAAAACCAATACAACAGTCAGCATAAAAGGGAGCTTCATTCTCACCCAGGCTAAGATATTATAGCCTTTTAATCACATGGTTCTATTAAGTTCTATTTTTCTTCTCCAGAATCCAAATTTACCTGTATCCTCTGGCCTTCCTTTCCCCCAATCCTCCTTCATTACAAAATAATCCTGTTTTGGATATGTTCTATAATTTTTTTCCCTCTCTTCTCAAGTTTCTTTCAGTTGGTTGCTTCTTCCTCTCAATCCACCACCAACTCTCCCTCTTTCTTCTTGTTTCTCTCCCTGTGCTCTGTGGACCTTCTGTATCTATAAGCAAACTGAAAATAGCCATTCTGCCAAAAAGATTCTGGTCCCTAGTTCATAGGGGAAATGAGGAGAAAGAGAATGAATATTGATCCAACATTCACTGAATTCCAGGTCCCCAGGTTGCCTATGTAGCTCAGTGATAAACGACCCAACCCCTCTTATCCAGGAGCTGATGGTTGGGAGGAGATGAGAGGCAAGCAAGCAGACAGTCATAGTGTGGGTTAGGTTAATGGTGGAGGAAATCTAGAGTTCTGGGGGACAATTGGATTGACTCCTGATCTGGATTTCCAAAGGAAAAGTTAATGCTTGTAGAAGCTAAGTAATTTCTCCTAGCTTCCTAATATACCTGGGAAGCATTAGAAATAGGAATCATCTTTGGTCTGTGGGGCCAAAGCCCATATTTTCTCCACTACACCACTCTGCCTCTGGAGGGGAACTTGCGTGCACGAGAGCTCAAATCAGGCTTGATTCCTCATCACAGCTGCCTTGGAGGTTCTATCTTCCCTTTCTCTAGTCTCATGCTGCCATGTGGTATGACTTAAAAGATGAGATGAACCTCTACGTCCATTGTCACCTCTTCGGGATTTGCCATTGATTGGATAACGCATTCTTACAGAAACATATGAGGGAGAGAGCATCACAGGTCATTAATCTCTGCATTCAATTAGGGCTGTCTCAAATAAGGTATCTACAAAACAGCGTGTGTTAGGGACACACAAACCTCAGAACGTAAGCTTGGCAGGCTAAGAGGAAAGACTTAAAGACACTGACACCAGGGTCCTCAGCCAGATCACTCATTTGTGAAGATGATGGTTCATGAACTCTCCCACACACTTGGGACTTCCAGTCACCTTTTTAAAGTTATAAAAATTATTCCATACATTCTTTCTCATGAAGCTACTGAAGGATATGCTCCAACAAACCAAGGGATTAAACCAAGCAAAAGGAAGACATGTGTCTTACGTTGGGCTCCCTTGAAGACTCTGAGACATGGATTCTTGTGCAAGTGATTTATTAAGGAGACCTCTAAGGAAGTAGAGGAAGCAGGACAAGGAAATAGAGAAAGCCAAACAAGGGGTGATTCCAGGCAGAGTTCAGTCTGATCCTCCAGGAAAATGCTGGAGGGTAAGTTACTTTAGAGTTGTCCCAACCTGAGACAAAGGAACTGGCTTGCATGCTCCCACAGTAGTCCATTAGTTAAGAGTTGCTCTGGGGGGTGGCAGGTGGGGGATGAAAATTCCAAGGCCCTTGGATCTTCAGCTTCGGGCAAATAGCCTTCAGTTGCCCAAGGACTGTCCTCCTAAGAAGAGCTGCAAGCACTAGCTGTTGGAAACAAAAACACACTGAAGCCAGGAAGCATGTGTGTGTGTGTGTGTGTGTGTGTGTGTGTGTGTGTGTGTGTGTGTGTGTTTGTACATGAAAAATGGTGAAACAGGGACATGAGAAACACATACTCCAACTTAGCAGAGAAACAAAGGAATCTCCAGGATAATGGTCAAGGGAAATCCCAAGATGGCAGACATGTAAGCCATTCAGATTGCTGGAGTGGATCCAAAGCCCGGGAGAGAGTATTCCAAAAGATACAAGTGAAGGGCTTCCCTGGTAGCGCAGTGGTTGGGAGTCCGCCTGCCGATGCAGGGGACACGGGTTTGTGCCCTGGTCCGGGAAGATCCCACATGTCACGGAGTGGCTGGGCCCGTGAGCCATGGCTGCTGAGCCTGCGCGTCCGGAGCCTGTGCTCCGCAACGGGAGAGGCCACAACAGTGAGAGGCCTGCGTACCGCCAAAAAAACAAAAAAACCCAAAAAACCCCCCAAAGATACAAGTGATAAAATGCTTAATAAGTCTGAACATATTGAGAAGACATTTACATATATGAGGAAGAGTTCACACCTAGATTAATGATAAGAATATAGAAAACTTAGCAAATGGAATACCAAAACAATCATAAAATCCAGGGAAAACAAAATCTATTAGAAATGATTAAGAGTTCATAAGCCTCATGACTTAGTTGTGAATAGCATTTACATGATCATAATAATATAAACGCTGAATGTATTGAATTTAACTAGAATTATAAATCAACTCCATTGGGAGAATGGGGACAAGAAGAAGGTGTGTGTGGTAGGGTTAGAGACAGTGGCAAAAAAGTCTCATCTTCCATACTGGGAAGCCAGTGGATAGTGCAACTGAAAAATCAAGAAGTAGCAGGATCAGCAAGTTACTTAGAGAGAGGGAGGAAAACAACTAGAACAATCTTCTAAAAGTTGAATGTGTGACGAGAAGTGGGGGTGGAATGGGGCAGTGTGTGCAATTGCTATTTTTTCATACAAGTCTTGCACAATGATTTGATTCTTGAAACTGTGTGCATGTGAAACTTTTCTTAAAAATAAAAGAGTAAATTAAAAAAGGAGTAAATCCCTACAGGCAGAGATGACAGAGATGTGGGAAATGATGAGAAATAGGAGTCTGATTCAGATACATTTCAGATAGTTTGTGTCCTCCCCATTCCCAAGCAGGGCCTCAACAGATAACAGTGCCAGCAGGGAGACTTTGATCTGTAGACTTGGGAAAAAAAGCATCTTAGAACCTTGGAAACTTAAATGCATGGAACCATGAAATTTTGGAATCTTATATTCATAGAATCTCATTTTCGTTCATCCTCTAAAACTCAGCTCAGCTCTCACCTCCTCCAGGAACCCTTTACTGAGTGATACTTTTCCCACAGCCCCAAGATCTCTGCCTTTCCTGCTACCCCAGCACTCATCAGCCTGTAGAATCAGGTTGTTTACTTGCTGCCCTCCTACACTGATGGCAGAACATGGATTCTTAATCATTTACAGGTAAACTCGGTCATTTCTACTTTGAACACAATTGTCCAGGATTCCTGCCCCAGCTCCCACCTTCTGCCTGGAGTGATACCCAGTCCAGGGAGCTGGAGACACCTCAGCATCATGGACAGCTCCTGGTCTCTGGTCATGGCAAGAGGCCATGCTGGCATCTGGGATGTGTCACTTACCCCTCTGGTTTTGTTTTTGGCATCCTGAGCCACTGACACCTCCTGAGGTGTCTGTGTCATTGGTCTGTGTCTTCCTGGTCTTGCCCACAAGGCCCCTCCTTGTCTGCTGTCCCTCCTCAGCCATATCCTTGAGCCCCTTGGATGAAACTCCTGAGCTTCTACAGTATAAGGAAGACTCAGGAGAGGCTCTGCCAGGTCCTATTTGCTCAGATGTGCCTTGCCAGCATTTTACCCCATTGTGTCTTCTTTTTTTTTTAAATTTTAATTTTATATTGGAGTATAGTTGATTTACAATGTTGTATTAGTTTCAGGTGTCAGTACAGTGATTCAGTTATACATATACATATATCTATTCTTCTTCAAATTCTTTTCCCATTTAGGTTATTACAGAATATTGGGTAGAGTTCCCTGTTACCATGTTGTGTCTTTACCGTACTGGGGCTGTGAAACTCTCAAGGACCTCACTTACCCTGCTGGGTCTTGCCTGGGAGTGACACGCATCCCTTCTCCCACAGATCCCTGAACTTATCTGTACTAGTTTTCTCTTGCTGCAAAATAGTATTACCACACGTGTAGAGACTTAAAATAAGACACGTGTATTATCTCATGGTTTCTGTGGGTTGGGAGTCTGGCCGTGGCCTAGCTGGGTTCCTTGCAAGGCCACAGTCAAGGTGCTGCCAGGGCTGAGTTCTTCCCTGAAGCCCAGTTGGAGAAAGATGTGTTCCAGGCTTGCATGGCGGTCGGCAGCATTCATTCCTCAGCCATGGGCTGAAGACCTCAGTTTCTCGCTGCTGTTGGTTGGAGGATGCTCTCAGCTCCTTGGCATGTGGTCCTTGCCACGGGGATGCTCCCAGTACGGCAGCTGGCTTCTCACAGTCAGCAAGGGAGGGTGTCTCCTTGCAAGGCAGGCACTAAAACTGTATGTAGTATAATCATGTACCCATGATTGCGGACATCCTGTCACCTTTGCCATATCTGTTGGTCGGAAGCAAGTCACAGGTTCTGCCCACACTCAAGGGGAGGGGATTTGCAAGGGCACGAGTACCAAGAGGTAGAGATAGATGGATCATGGGGCCCAGCTCAGAGTCTGCCCCCTGCAGGGTCCAGCTCCTGGGTCTAGAGCACCCACCTGGGGGGTGCAGGACCCCCTACTCCTGAATTAATCTCTGACTCCCCTTCTACCTCTCTGTCTCTTTCTGCCCTGTGGAGACTTGGGTGGGGGAGCTGACCCAACTCAGGTGTGTCTTTGGAATTCTACTTTTACAGAATATTGCCTTTGTGTACTCAGAAGCCAGGATTTTGAGATCTCAAGCAGTTTGCTGTCAGAAGTTCCAAAATTCTATTTTAAACTCAAAAGCTGAAAACTCACTTCTTTGTTCTTTGCTTTTTATGCCTTTCCTTTTCAATGTAATAAACCCAAAGTACCCTAACTGCTGCCCCAAAAGTGCAGAAAAATGATGGGCAAGAGTGAATGGTGGGGAATCCCATCCCTGTGCCCTGCTACCACATGCACGAGTTGCAGGAATGAAAGCAACACAACGTCAGGGACCTGGATGCAAACCCTGGCTCTACTGCTTACTCGATTTGTGGCCTTGGGCAAGTCACTTATTTTCTATGAACCTCAGTTTCCTCCCCTATAAAATAAGGATAATGATACCTATTCTTATCATGTTCTGAGGGTTAATTGGAATAAAGTTGGTAAAAACTCCTCTGTAAACTATAAAGTACCATATACGTGTACGTTCCCATGATCGTTGCACAAGAGGCCACTCTGATTGTAGGCAATGCTCAATTTTGACATGACTTCTTTGTCGTTCTGGAGACAGGGCCATAGCCTTTAATGTGTAAGAGCAGATGTGTAAGAGCAGATGTTGACCGCAGGCTCGTAGCTGTGACTTGCTTGGGCAAGGCCTGCTTTGTCTTGAGGTTTTACCTAATCAGTGTCACCATAACCAGAGGGTAGTATTAGGTGTGTGGATGCTCCTGGTAAATGACAGAGGTGGAGTGAATCAACAGTGCTATTCCTAAGCTGGGAGTGTGATTCCAAAATGCCGTTTGGGCAGAGTTTATTCATTCCCTGCACAATGTTCTTTTTTCCATCACAACGGCGTTATGACCTACCGTGTCATGTAGTTGCTGTGGTCCCAGGCTCTGTGAGGGAGAGTTATGTCATGCAGAGACTTGCAGAAGTGCTTTCTTCTTTCTGGACTTGTTCAAACAATATTAATTTTAATAAGTATCTATAGAGGCCGACTGCCATTGGATGGTATGGACAACATAGGCTATAAAATTCCTCTAACTTTCTCCCGAACATCTCATCTTCTGCTGCCTCATAGCTCAACTTTTACTAGAAGAAAGAAATTGATACATCAAATTGCAGATCCAGCAGGAGGTCTATAAAATGAGAAAAGCAACCTGTTACCTGGGTATGAAATTTGGACCCTCCTGATGGTGGAAGGATCTTCCCCATGGGACTGTCTCATTCAGTCCACGGATGTTTTAAATTTGTCCTTCTGTAGTTGATCTAAAGATCTCTATCTCCTGGTTGGGGCTTTCCACATCATCTGTCTTTAAAGCCAGCTGAATTGAACATGCAGTGTCTGGGCAAACTGCATTATTTGTCTAACATTCTTAGCAGGGTGACTGTGAGTGTACCTCCAGCTTCACGTTGACATGGGGAAAAGGAGAGGATGATTCAGTAATCCTAAATGGTGGTATTTTGGGCAAAGTGAGAACTCAGAGTGTGATTGGCAAAGGGAAAGCATTAGTCCATCGGGCTCAGAGCCAGAAGCCCAGCTTAACCTGCTCTGCAGAAAAGAGATACAGGGATGGGGAACCAGTGTCGGGGAGACATTCCCTGCCTGGGGGATACAGCGAGCAGGGTTAAGCACTGCTCCAAGGCAATGAGTGTTTGCTCCCTGTGTTACTTTTCTAGACCCACAGGCAGATGGATGTTGTTAGCATTTTTGAGTTCTTACCCGGTGTTAGAGACTTTATGGATAGAGCTTTATTTAATCACAATAAAAATTCTATGAAGTAAGTATAATGACCATGGCTTTTATAGTCACAATAGCCTCAAAGACTCAGATGAGAAGAAATGAAACTTTAAAAATTTCGCTAATATTGAACTCAGAGGCAAATTCCTATTCCTACTGCTAGAAGATATGTAACCTAGCAATGTTTCAAGCCCTTTCGACACAAGGTACTAATTTCTTTGTCCCTTCTGTTTAAAATGTAACCGTTTTAAGGTCTGTGGCTCTCCCCTGCCCCTGCACCCCCATACTCATATATCTTGTTCAAGGGAGGCTTCAGGACCCAGTGGCATTGGGTTGGTGGGCTGATGGCCTGTGGTTGCCTCACTGATGAGGTATCTGCTGCAGGTGCCCCTCTTTGTCTCTTTTTCCACCTCAGTTTGTGCTTAGGCCAGGAGCAGGGGTATCTTCCTCTGTTGATTTGTCCCCACTTCTGCCCTTGCATTGCTGCTGTCACCCTGAGCTCAGTTGCAGAGAGATTCCTCTGATCTGTCTGGGCTGTCCTCCCCAGACTCAGCGACGGGGTCCACTTGCCTTGTGCTGTGCTTACTTCCAGGCCGGCTCACAGTGCTCATTCTCAGTGAATTTCTGCTTTCCATTCATGCCCATGGACACTCCTGGGGCTTCTGCCGCCGGCCCATCACCTCCCAACGTCAGCTCTGCAAGGCTGCTTGCTGGCTGACTCTCAGAGCTCTCTGGTGGGCAGGGTACAGCCCTCTCCACTCTCAGATGCTCTCTGCCCAGTCTGAACCTGCCCCGGGCATGAGAGGCAGGGAGCTGGGTTCCTACAAGGTGTCTCCTTCTTCTTTCTCTCAGAACTCTCTTCCTTCTCCTCCATCTTGGAGCTCTTCCATTTGCTGTGGAGTACAGCACAAATCTGCTTTCTCTATTCGCATCTCCATTTAAAAACCTTCATGTTTCATACCCCAAAAGTGTCCTTTGACCATAAAAGATAAAGAATGCAGCACATTTGTTCCCAAAAGTAACTGTTGCTACCTCAGTGGATGTCCTTCCTTCCCTTTAATTGCAGAGTGTGAGTGGGACAGTGGCTATACAGTATTATAACTAATTCTTTGAAACGTTATTTCACTATACTAATGTTATCTCCATTTCACAATGAGGAAATTGTCTCAAAGAGGTTCAGTATTTGACCAAGCTGGTACAAAACCCAGAGCTGTCTTAAAGCAGATGCTCCCCCGCACTGTGCCAATCATATTACTTCCCAGAGGAAGCCCATGTTCTTTGCCAGTTTCTGAGTGGGTGCAAAGAAAGGCCTTAGAAAGAAGGAATTGTTGGTCTTAAGGTGCAACAGAGATAAGAGTCATCACTGGAAGATGGGCTGTGTTAGGTGGGGTGGTAAGAACCACGTTAAGTGCACAAGCAATAGGCAGATTCTAACAAACAGGTCCCTGTTGCTTCAGCTAAAGCAGGAAAAAGGAAGAGGGGGTAAGTAAATCCCCAAGTATTCTGACTGTTCTCTGCATTCAAGGGATCAGAGAAACCAATGAGAACCTCCGAGTGGGTTCTATCCTGTGAGAGGACTGCAGAAACAAAGGAGCAAAAGATAAGGGCACATTCTTGACTTCTGACAGCTGATTCACCAGCAGACAGAAACACAGTGTTGGGGACACACAGGAGACATGTGAACTCCCAGTTCCCCAGAAAGAAACGTTAATTGTCAGAAATGTAATAGAGCACTCTCAACTCAAGGTGGTGGGTTGAATCCATACAATCACTTCTTTTCCCTGCTCAAATCTCATTGAAAAGACAGAAGGAATAAAAAAGGAATAAACCCACAAGAACAAAGAACACAAGAGAGAACAAATCTCCAGACATTAATATTTGGAAATCCCCACACAAATGGCTGGGTCACCACCTGATCTCCTGTTGCACCCAAGCACAAAGAGCTTCTGGTCAGCTTTTTTAGGACTTCACTTTCACTTTTCTTTTTTTTAAAGATTTTTTTTTTGATGTGGACCATTTTAAAAATTTTTATTGAATTTGTTACAATATTGCTTCTGTTTTCTGTTTTGGTTTTTTGGCCGCGAGGCATGTGGGATCCCAGCTCCCTGACCAGGGATCGAGCTGGCACCACCCCTGCACTGGAAGGTGACGTCCCAACCACCGGACTGCCAGGGAAGTCCCAGGACTTCACTTTTAGACGGGCAACCAAAGATCATCAGACATTTGTGACAAGTCTCGTGTAGAAAAGATAGTGACCAAAACAAGCAAACAGGAAAAAGTAACTCTGAAGAACCACAAATAAGAAAGGAAGAAAATCTTTAAAAAAGCTCCCTATAATTGAATATCCTCAGAGAGATAAGAGATAATATTATATGAAGTGTCCTTAGAGAAATGAGATGATGTAATATGGAAGAGCTCATGGGAATTTAAAATGTGATAAAAGTGATATATTTAATAAATAAGTTGGAAGATAACATTGAGTAAGATAGTGTGAAAGATAATCCCTCAGAAATAGAATAACAAAATAAAAGAGCTGGAAAATAGGAAAGAAAAGATAAAGCTGGAGAATTAGGCCAAGCTGTCAATATTTGATGAAAAGGAGCCCCAAAGAGAGAAGAGAGAACGTGGAGGAGAGGAAACTATCCAAGAAATGATGCGGGAGAAATTTATAGAAATAATACAAGATGATTTCCAGGGCAGGAACTTCTGGATTTAAAGGCCCATCAAAATGAATGAACAGAGTTTGACTACAAAATACATCTTCATGTAATTTCAGAATACCTGGGACGTAGACACAGGTCTAAAATCTTCTAAGGAGAATAAGCAGGCTATGCATACATATCAGGAATCAGAATGGCATAGGATTTATCATGGAAACTTGGAAGATGGAAGATAATGAGTCATGCTTTCAAAATTCTAGGAAAGATACACATTTCAATCTAGAATTCCATATTCTGCCAAACCATCAATCAAGATTGAAGGCAGAATGATATTTGCAGACATGTAAGTTCTTACAAATGTATCTCCTTTGTTCAGATGTTCAGAAAGCTACTGGGTGTGTGCTCCACAGAATGAGACTGCAAACCAAGAAAGAGGAGAACATCAAATTAATGTGGGGAAAAGCAACACAGGAGAGTGGCAAAGGCAAAGGGAATTCCCAGGATGATGGGAGGAGAAGTTCCAGTATTGTAGCTAGTCTAGTAGGTCCAGAGAGCACCAGCTGAGATTTGAGGACAAGGATGGAAGTCCTCAGGAGGAATGTTCTCAAGAAATCCCCTGGAGCTTGTAAGTTACCCGATAGGTTTGATGGCATTGAGATGGTGCATATCTTCCACAGGAGGAAGTTGACATATAAAGTATAAAATATAAAGATAAGAAAGAGATAAGAATATATTATTTAGAAATAAGCAATCAGAAAAAATAGTCTAAAAAGCTAAAAATGGTTACCTCTGGGCAGCAGGAATCAGGGACATAGTGGGAGTCATCCCAAGGACTGACGTTTTCATTTAAGTCTGTAGTTTTACTTAAAAGGATGCATATATATTATTTTGAAATTGATGATATTTGTCATTTTTGACCTATGAAAATGGCAGTTTCACCTGGTCATACTTAGTAAAAATTAAATTATAACATAAGTGTGAAAGAATCATTAAAACAGTGCTATACGTATCAAGATTTATTAATTCTATAGCACTATAAAAAGAATTTTTCATCAAGATAGAAAAAGGAAAACAAATTATGAGCACTTTGGTATAACACAGTGGATGAGATAACTCTTCAATTATATCGTCTCTGCCCTTTTAGTATTCTTCATTTCTGTGTATGAATTGTGTTTTCATGACAGTGTTGCATCTCCCTGGTTTCTTTCTTGATAAATGATTATTTGAAAACCATGGCAAAACACTTGTACAGCTTGTTCATCCCTTGGCTTCTCTTGATGCCTATACTTAGTATCTCTCTCTCTAATCCCTTTCTCCAAAAGCTTTCCCTTTCCTCACTTGGTCCAGATTTCCTGAGAGATATTGGACAGGACTCAGACTGTGCTAGGGTCAGGGGAGACACAGTGGCCCACTCTCCAGTGCTGGTTCTGGACCCTGGAGAGAGCACAAACACATCTACCTTGGGAACTGCTCCCAGATGCTCTGGGTGAGCCCAAGGCAGCCATATGCACTATAGGATGTATCCACTTTGTCAGGGCTGATTGGGTCAGAGACGATACTTTATCCAATCAGATTCCCTTCTCCAGGAATTTGGACTTGAGTTGGACAGACAGCCAGTTATTTTGTTTCTTTGTGGAATGGCAGGAGCCATGGGTTTCTCAGGGGCTGTGGGGTTATGCAATCTGTCCCGTGAGCTGAGGATCAGGAAATGCCAGGCTGCAGAGCCAGGGCAGTGAAGCACATGTGCAGAGAGAATCAGAAATGAGAGAGGGACTTGAAATCATAATGATTCCGAGTTCTAGTTCTTTCCTGAGAAAGGCTGCATTCTTCCTCTTGCTTTCTGTAAGACAGCTTGGTGGCCTTAAACAAAATTCTCCCCCTTTCTTTGTTGAAACTAGATTGAGTGGGCTTCAGTGACCTGCCACCACGAGAATACTAGTGGCGACATGTTAATTTCTAGAACTCTATAATTCAGCAATACACAGGACAGCTTATGTTTTCAAGGTTGGGGAGCATGGGGATGTGGGTCCTGGGCAGTGGGGAAGCCAGGGCGGGGGCTGGCAGGGGTTCTGTGTAAGTGAAATTTACTGGGCTTAGTGAATATGATAAGGAACTCCCCTACTTCACAGGCATACCTTGGAGAGAGCCCGACTAGAGTAGCTAAATATTATTTTCCTTCAAGTTTTGGTGTTGGTCTTTGAAGTGCAGTGGATAGTTTAAAACCTAAGTAAGTCCAGCTGGTATTTAACCGTGGCAAGTGAGGGGAGACACCTTTTTTGATGAAGATTTTCCTCCCTGGTCTTCAGTGTGTGCAGTGTGGAATCCATTTTAGAAAGCGCCTGTCTGGATTAATTTCTTTTAATGCTCAATATTTTTCTTCCTTCCTTCTGCTCTGTCTGACCTGATATGATGTCATTTGGGCTGTATTAAACATTTTTTTTTGAAAAAGAGTGAACATTATACATTTCATCCCCCAAATGCTATTTCTGGGTCTACAATTCATCTCTGCCACGGCATTTTCCTGGTTCCTAAAGGACTCTGGTACAGACATACCCTCTCCCCCTCCTCCCTTTCACCTTGGCTTCAGCACTAAAAAATGTAAAAGACGCTAATAAGGCAGGAGGTGCTTTATGCCACAGGGTATAGATGATACTATTGGAAATGAGGAATCTTCTTCCTGAATGTTGTCAATTTGTTACTTTTCTGAGTCTGCTGGTGGCAGCTCAGCATGGGGCCCCGTTATCTCCGGGCCCAAGCAGCTGGCTTTGGGCGCAAGACTGGACTAGGAGAGATTGCTTTGCAGCCCCAGTGGGGCATTTCACAATTTCCTTTTCCTTGAGAAACTTTAAAAAGCCATCCAGGCCTCACTACCTGTGCACTTCATTTAGAGCGGCCGCCATGTGACTCAGTTCAGGAAAGGCAGCAGTCAGAGTCCCTGCTGTGGAGAGGGAGAAGTGTGTCACCCTGCTGGGGGCTGGCACATGGGACACAGGGCGCAGGGGGTCTGGGAGTCAGGCCAGCCTAGCTCAACAAGCACTTATTTGACACCTACTGTGTGTGAGCGATTATGCAAGGCCTAGGGGACAGAGGTCAATAAGAGGTGGTCTCTGACTTCAAAGAGCTCATAGTTCAGTGATAGAGATGGAAAAATAAATAATTAACATGTAATAGGTAAAGTGCAGAGTGAGAAGGAAATTCAGGAGCAGGAAGAAGGGGCACATAGAACTGGTAGGTGTGGAAGGACGAGGGATGGACTATGGGGGGAGCTGGTCATCTCATCTGAGTCTCAAAGAATGAACAGGAGTAGTCAGTAGTAAAAGTGAGGGAAAAGCCTTTGAGGCAGAGGGAACAGCATGAACAAAATGTGGAAGTGTGAAACCGAGAGGCCTATCTGGGAGACAAGTAGATTGCTAGAGTGTTCAAGAGAGGAGGGGGAATGTATAAAACAGGGCTGGAGAGGTAAGCAGGGCCTGGGCAGTTGTGTACCATGTTGCCAAGAAGGGGACTGGCCCTTGTCCTGTAGGTGTTGGGAAACTGTCAAAATAAGGGCATAACTTTCATAGATGGAGGGGCTGAGCCTGAGGGGCAGCCCGAGGAATGAAGCTCAGGCCCAGAAGCCCTGGGAAAAATCTGGGGGTAGAGGGAGAACTGAAGGGCTGGCAGCAGGGGTGTGGGACACCTTCAAGTGCTGAGGGTCTGAGCAGGAGTAGGACAGTAGCGGACAGCCAGGTGGGTAGATGGGCGAGGAAGAACTGATGCGTTCACTGGCCTTGAGGGCCCTGGATCTGAAGTCTGTACTGTGAGGTCAGAATAAGCCTAAATAGATGAGAATAGGCCTCCTGCAGAAGCTGGAGGCCCACTCAACTGTTGGCACCAGACGGTTCAGGAGTCGTGACCCTTACCTCTTGCCCACCCCTACCCTGTTGAGCTAGTTTTAGGTGATTACAAGTTTCCACCAGAGTCCATTTTCAGTGCTGGAGGTGACTGATCAGAACCAAGCCTAGTCATCAGGCTGTTGATATGGTTCCTGTCAATAGCTACGGTGGCTTGAGCCAGATGGTGGCCATGGAGGTAGAGAGAAACTGACAGATTGAGATGTATTTTGTAGACTGACGCAGAGGACTTGGTTATAGGTTAGATGTGGGAGGGAGCAAGAGGCATTTCAGGACTGACTCCCAGATCTCTGGCTTTTAGCTACTAGAGGTTGGTGGTACCAACCCTTGTCTCTGGGAACTTAGGCTAAGATACACCTTCAAACAGTCAATCCTAACATAGTCATTCTAAATACAAATCCATTCCAGAATATCTCTGCACGTACACAAGACTAGCAGAAGGAAGAAATAAGTTTATAGAAATAAGGTAATTTTTTCCAGCTTTACTGAGGTATAGTTGACATATAACATCGTGTAAGTTTAAGATGTATGACATGATGATTTGATAAGCATGTGTACTGTGAAATGATTACCAAAGTAGTGTTAGTTAATACCTCCCCTACCTCCATAATTACTATTTTTTTTTTTTTTACCGGTACGCGGGCCTCTCACTGTTGTGGCCTCTCCCGTTGCGAAGCACAGGCTCCGGACACGCAGGCTCAGTGGCCGTGGCTCATGGGTCCAGCCACTCCGTGGCATGTGGGATCTTCCCGGACCGGGGCACGAACCCGCGTCCCCTGCATCGGCAGGCGGACTCTCAACCACTGCGCCACCAGGGAAGCCCACTATTTCTTTTTTGTGGTGAGAATATTTCAGATCTACTCTCTTAGCAAATTTCATGTATGTAATACAGTACTGTTAACTATAGCCACCATGCTGTACACTAGATCCCCAGAACTTATTTATCTTACAACTGGAAATTTGTGCCATTGACCAATCTCACCATTTCCCCCAGCCTCCAGTTCCTGGCCACCACCATTCTATTCTGTTTCTGTGAGTTTGGCAGTTTTAGATTTCACATATAAGTGATATCATGTGGTATTTGTCATTCTCTCTCTGACTTATTTCCCTTAGCATAGTGCCCTCAAGGTCCATCCATTTTGTAACAAATGGCAGAATATCCTTCTTTCTCATGGCCAAATAATATTCATATATATTAATATATACATACACATTTATATATACATACCAACTCCTTATCCATTCATCTGTAGATGTAGAGTTAGGTTGTTTCCATATCTTGCTTATTGGAAACAATGCTGCAATGAACATGGGGGTGCAGATATCTCTTTGTGATATTGATCGTTTCTTTTGGATATATACCCAGAAGTTGGATTTCTCGATCATATGTTAGTTCTATTTTTAATTTTGTAAGGAAGCTCCATACTGTTTCTGTGGTGGCTGTACCAATTTACGTTCTCACCAACAGTGCACAAAAGTTCCCTTTTCTCCACATCCTCGCTACACTTTTTATCTCTTGTATATCTCTTGTCTTTTTGATGACAGCCATTCTAACAGGTGTGAGTTGATGTTTCACTGTGGTTTTAATTACTGTTTCCCTGATAATTAGTGATGTAGAGCACCTTTTAATGTACCTGTTGGCTGTTTGTCATCTTCCTTGGAAAAACGTCTCTTCAAATCCTCTGCCCATTTTACGTGGATTAATTAATCAATTTTGCTGTTGAGTTACATTAATTCCTTATGTATTTTTGATCTTAACCCCTTATCAGATATATGATTTACAAATATATCTGGGTTGCCTTTTTATCTTGTTGACTGCTCCTTTGCTGTGTAGAATTGTTTTAGTTAGAGGTAGTCCCACTTATTTACTTTTGCTTTTGTTTCTTATGTTTTTGGTGTCATATCTAAAAAAATTGTTTCCAAGACCAATGTGAAAGAGCCTTTTCCTTACATTTTCTTCTAGGAGTTTTATGGTTTCAGGTTTTATGTTTAACTCTGAATTCATTTTGAGTTAATTTTTGTGGTGTAAGACAGAGGTCCAATTTCATTCTTCTGCATGTGATTATCCAGTTTTCCCAACTCCATTTATGGAAGCTACTATTCTTTCCCCACTGAGTATTTTCTTCCTGATTTCATTGAATTGTCTTTCTGTGTTTTCTTATAGCTTATTGAACTTCCTTAAACCAGTTATTTTGAATTTTTAATTGGATAAATTGCAGATCTCCATGTCTTTGGGGTCAATTACTGAAAGGTTATTGTATCTCTTTGGTGGTGTCATTTTCCTTGATTTTTCACATTCTTGAAACCTTGAGTTGCTATCTTTGCATTTGAAGTAGTCACGTCCTCCTGTCTTTACTGACTTCAGGAGAGGAATATCTTCCATTAGCCCAGCTAGGGATTCTGAGTCTTTCTCAGACCCGCTACGGACACACCGGTTCCATACTTCTTCCTCTTGTGGCAGAATTCTTAAGCTTGTATGCTTTCTCTTGATCCTGCAACACACCAGATCATGTGCTGACAGCCTCCTTTTTGTTTTTCTGGAGGAGGTACTGAAGCTCAAGGTTGTGGTCTTTTCTGGCCTGCAGATTTGGACTGGCTTTCTGTGCTTGCTCACCAGCCATCTGCCAAACCTTGCTCTCGCTGCCATTGGTAGTACACCTTGAGAACGGGCTGCTGGGTCGGGGTGTGTGTGGTTGAAGCACATGGAACACTGCAGTTGCCTGTGGGCCAGTTGGGGGGATCTGTGGGCTACATGTCCCTAGCAGGTGTGGGTGGGCTTGATAGGGTCCTTGGTACAGTTGGTGGGTTCACATCCCTTTAATGTTCTCCAAGATTCCTATGTGCTGCTCTCCCATCTCCTTCCTGCCCCCCAGTCATGCAGCTCATGACTCAGTACTCTGGGTGGAGTGAGACAGAAATGGGCCTCCTTGGCAGCATCCGGCACAAGTAGGTAAATCAGGTGCTCACTCAAACACTCCCTTTCCCCTGTGTGAGTAATCACAGGCCAAGAAGAGAAGATGTCACTTGGCCCTGAGCTGTGCTGGTTTGGGAAGGGGTAATGTGGGAAAACCAAATTGTTCCTCTTACCCTCTCCAATGCATTCAAACTTGCATTTTTTTCTTCCAGTGGTGTGCTGGAAGTTCTCCACTGGAAACCTGAACTTCTGCAAAGGCTCTCTGGTCCATGAGTTATTGTCTAAGACAGTGTTTTCCAGGGGCTCCCAGACTATGGCTGAGAGGGGCTGGAGCAGGTTCATGGGCCACCACTGCAGGATCCAGAGCTGGGACAGAGGTCTATATGCCTATTATCTGCCACATGGGTGGGCATGACCCCTCCTGGGTCCCTTGGTGTATGGTGTTGGATCCCACAGCTCCCATATCTGTGGATGGATGCCAAATTGTCATTGTTGAGGTGTCTATAGGGGGAGGAACAAGGGATGTCTTAGTCATGTTGGTGACATCACCCCAGAAATGAGATAATTTTATATGTCTTCAAATAGTATTGTTTTAGGATATCAAAGAAGATCCTTGAGAGAATCTATGTCCAGGACTGGGGTGAGGTAACTGAGACTCCTATGGTATAAAATTTAAGGAGACCCTCACTCTCAGAGTCATGCCCTCCAAATCCACCCCTGTTGCTGCACATGGCAAAATTTCATTCTTTTTCGTGGCTGAGTAGTATTCCATTGTGTGTGTGTGTGTGTGTATATATATATATATATATATATATATATATATATATATATATATATATACCACATCTTCTTTATCCATTCATCTGTTGATGGACACTTCGGTTGCTTCCACATCTTGGCAATTGTAAACAGTGCTGCAGTGAACATTGGTGTTCTCCTTGGGCTTCTGTGTTATTGCTTTCTCCATTGTCTTCTCCCATCCCTCTGGCTGTCCTGGGTCCATCCTTTTTTGGTTCCTATGCCCCTCAGATGTTGCTCTTCCACCAAGTTGTGTCCTGGTCCCCCTCTTTCCTCTCTCTGTACTTTTCCTTCCTATAGTTATGGAATTATTATCCTATAATTATAATTCCTATAAATCACTCCTATAACAACTACAATATGTAAGTCATTGACTCCCATATCTACATCTGCAGTTCAGATCTTACTCTGAGATCTCAGATCTATGTATTCAACTGCCCACAAGATATCTCACAAGTACTTCAAACTTAACGTGCCCCAAGTTGGACTGATTATTTCCTAGAAAACCTGATACTCTTCAAGTAGTACCTTTATCAGTAAATGTTAGGACTTATTCAGCTGCCAGGGCTTTGGACATCATCCTAGACATACCCTCTCCTTCATACCTCACACACAACTGATGACCAAGTCCTATTCTTTCTACCCCCTTGATACACTCGTATTCACTTCCTCTTCTCTGTAATCTTCTAATTAGTCTCCTTGGCTCCAGTCTCACCATATACAATGTATTCTTCAAACTCTTATCCTTGTGATCTTTATGAAATACAAATCTGACCATTTCACTCTCTGGCTTAAAACTAGTCAAAGGCAGGGGGGACCTTCAAGATGGCAGAGGAGTAAGATGTGGAGATCAACTTTCTCCCCACAGATACATCAAATACTTCTCCAAGTGGAACAACTCTTACAGAACACCTAGTGAACACTGGCAGAAGACCTCAGACTTCACAAAAGGCAAGAAACCCCCCACGTACATGGGTAGGGCAAAAGAAAAAAGAAAAAACAGAGACAAAAGAATAGAGATGGGACCTGCCTCGCTGGGAGGGAACTGTGAAGGAGGAAAAATTTCCACACACAAGGAAACCCCTTCACTGGCGGGGTTGGGGGGTGGATGGGGGGAAGCTTTGGAGCCATGGAGGAGAGTGCAGCAACAGGGATGCAGAGGGCAAAGCAGAGAGATTCCTGCTCAGGGGATTGGTGCTCACCAGCACTCACCAGCCTGAGAGGCTTGTCTGCTCACCCTCTGGGGTGGGTGGGGGCTGGGAGCTGAGGCTTGGGCTTTGGAGGTCAGACGCCAGGGAGAGGACTGGGGTTGGCTGCATGAACACAGCCTGAAGGGGGCTAGTGTGCCACAGCTAGTTGGGAGGGCATCCGGGAAAAAGTCTGGATCTGCCTAAGAGGCAAGAGACCATTGTTTTGGGGTGCGTGAGGAGAGGGGATTCCTTCCCCATGTGCCCACAGGAGGCAGAGCACCGCCTAAGCAAGCTCCAAGGATGGGCACGAGCCACGACTATCAGCTCGCACCCCAGAGATGGGCATGAAACGCTAAGGCTGTTGCCACTGCCACCAAGAATCCTGTGTGCAAGTACAGATCACTATCCACACCTCCCTTCCTGGGAACCTGTGCAGCCGGCCACTGCCAGGGTCCCGTGATCCAGGGACAACTTCCCTGGGAGAACACAGAGTGCCTCAGGCTGTTGCAATGTCATGCTGGCCACTGCCACCGCAGGCTCGCCCCACATTCCAATTATAACTACCATACCCTTCCCTCCCCCTGGCATGAGGGAGCCAGAGCCCCCTAATCAGCTGCTGCTTTAACCCCGTCCTGTCTGGTCAGGAAGAGACTCCTGAGGGCAACCTACATGCAGAGATGGGGCCAAATCCAAAGCTGAACCCCAGGAGCTGTGCAAACAAAGAAGAGAAAGGGAAATCTCTCCCAGCAGCCTCAGGAGTAGCAGATTAAATCCCCACAATCAACTTGAGATACCCTGCATGTGTAGAATAACTGAACAGACAACGAATCGTCCCAAATTTGAGGTGGTGGACTTTAGGAGCAACTGTAGACTTGGAATTTGCTGTCTGCAACTGATTTGTTTCTGATATTTATGTTTATATTACTTTAGTTTTAGAACTTCTTATCATTGGTGGATTTGTTTATTGGTTTGGTTGTTCTTTTTTTAATTATTATTTTTTTATGTTAATAATTTAAAAAAATTGTTTTATTTATTATTTTTTAATTTTTATTTATTTTTCTTTCTTTTTTTTTCCCCCTTTTCTTCTGAGCCATGTGGCTGATAGGGTCTTGGTGCTTTGGCCTGGTGTCAGGCCTGAGCCTCTGAGGTGGGAGAACTGAGTTCAGGACATTGGATCACCAGAGACCTCCCAGCCCCATGTAATATAAACTGGGGAGAGCTCTCACAGAGATCTCTGTCTCAATGCTAAGACCCATCTCCACCCAATGGCCAGCAAGCTCCAGTGCTGGACAACCTTTTCCAAACAACTAGCAAGACAGGAACACAAACCCCCTGCCCACTCCATTAGCAGAGAGACTGCCTAAAATCATACTAAGTTTACAGACACCCCAAAACACACCACTGGATGTGGCCCTGCCCACCAGAAAGACAAGATCCAGCCCCACCCACCAGAACACAGGCACAAGACCCTCCACCAGGAAGCCTACACAACCCACTGAACAAACCTTACCCACTGGGGGCAGACACCAAAAACAACAGGAACTACGAACCTGCAGCCTGTGAAAAGGAGACTCCAAAGGCAATAAGTTAAACAAAATGAGAAGACAGACAAATATGCAGCAGATAAAGGAGCAAGGTAAAAACCCACCGGACCAAACAAATGAAGAGGAAATAGGCAGTCTACCTGACAAAGAATTCAGAGTAATGATAGTAAAGATATCAAAAATTTTGGAAATAGAATGGAGAAAATACAAGAAACATATAACAAAGACCTAGAAGAACTAAAGAACAAACAAAAAATGATGAACAACACAATAAATGAAATTAAAAATTCTCTAGAAGAAATCAATAGCAGAATAACTGAGGCAGAAGAATAGATAAGACCTGAAAGATAAAAGAGTGGAAGTAACTACTGCAGAGTACAATAAAGATAAAGGAATGAAAAGAATTGAAGACAGTCTCAGTGACCTCTGGGGCAACATTAAATTTACCAACATTCGAATTATAGGGGTCCCAGAAGAAGAAGATTAATAGAAAGGGTCTGAGAAAATATTTGAAGTGATTATAGTTGAAAACTTCCCTAACATGGGAAAGGAAATAGTCAATCAAGTCCAGGAAGTGTAGAGAGTCCCATACAGGATATATCCAAGGAGAAACATGCCAAGACACATATTAATCAAACTATCAAAAGTTAAATACAAAGAAAAAATATTAAAAGCAGCAAGGGAAAAGCAACAAATAACATAGAAGGGAATCCCCATAAGGTTAACAGCATATCTTTCAGCAAAAACTCTGCAAGCCAGAAGGGAGTGGCAGGACATATTTAAAGTGATGAAAGGGAAAAACGTACAACCAAGATTACTCTACCCAGTAAGGAGCTCATTCAGATTCAATGGAGAAATTAAAACCTTTCCACACAAGCAAAAGGTAAGAGAATTCAACACCACCACACCAGCTTTACAACAAGTGCTAAAGGAAATTCTCTAGGCAGGAAACACAAGAGAAGGAAAAGACCTACAATAACAAACCCCAAACAATTAAGAAAATGGCAATAGGAACATAAATATCAAAAACAACTTTAAATGTAATTGGAATAAATGCTCCAACAAAAAGACACAGACTGGCTGAATGGATACAAAAACAAGACCTGTATATATGCTGTCTACAAGAGACCCACTTCAGACCTAGGGACACATGCAGACTGAAAGTGAGGGGATGGAAAAAGTTATTCCATGCAAATGGAAATCAAAAGAAAGCTGGAGTAGCAATTCTCATATCAGACAAAATAGACTTTAAAATAAAGCCTATTAGAAGAGGCAAAGAAGGACACTACGTAATGGTCAAGAGAATAATCCAAGAAGAAGATATAACAATTGTAAATATTTATGCACCCAACATAGGAACACCTCAATACATAAGGCAAATGCTAACAGCCATAATAGGAGAAATTGACAGTAACACAATAATAGTAGGGGACTTTAACACCCCACATTCACCAATGGACAGATTATCCAGAATGAAAATAAATAAAGAAACAGAAGCTTTAAATGACACATTAAACAAGATGGACTTAATTGATATTTATAGGACTTTCCATCCAAAAACAACAGAATACACTTTCTTCTCAAATGATCATGGAACTTTCTCCAGGATAAACCATATTTTGGGTCAGAAATCAAGCCTTGGTAAATTTAAGAAAACTGAAATCATATCAAGTATCTTTTCTGACCACAATGCTATGAGACTAGAAATCAATTACAGGAAAAAAAAACTGTAAAAAATATAAACAAATGGAGGCTAAACAATATGCTACTAAATAACCAAGATATCACTCAAGAAAACAAGGAGGAAATGAAAAAATACCTAGAAACAAATGACAATGAAAACACGACAACCCAAAACCTATGGGATGCAGCAAAAGCAGATCTAACAGGGAACTTTATAACAATACAATCCTACCTCAAGATATAAGAAAAAGCTCAAATAAACAACCTAACCTTACACCTAAAGCAATTAGAGAAAGAAGAACAAAGAGCCCAAAGTTAGCAGAAGGAAAGAAATCATAAAGATCTGAGCAGAAATAAATGAAAAAGAAATGAAGGAAATGATAGCAAAGATCAATAAAACTAAGATCTGGTTCTTTGAGGAGATAAATAAAATTGATAAATCATTAGCCAGACTCATCAAGAAAAAAAGGGAGAAGACTCAAATCAGTAGAATTAGAAATGAAAAAGGAGAGGTAACAACTGACACTGCGGAAATTCAAAGGATCATGAGAGATTATTACAAGCAACTCTATGCCAATAAAATGAACAACCTGGAAGAAATGGACAAATTATTAGAAAAGTACAACCTTTCAAGACTGAACCAGGAAGAAATAGAAAATATGAACAGACCAATCACAAGCACTGAAATTGAGATTGTGATTAAAAATCTTCCAATAAACAAAAGCCCAGGACCAGATGGCTTCACAGGCAAATTCTATCAAACATTTAGAGAAGAGCTAACACCTATCCTTCTCATACTCTTCCAAAATATAGCAGAGGGAGGAACACTCCCAAACTCATTCTACGAGGCCACCATCACCCTGATACCAAAACCAGACAAAGATGTCACAAAATAAAAAACTATAGGCCAATATCACTGATGAACATAAATGCAAAAATCCTCAACAAAATACTAGCAAACAGAATCCAACAGCACATTGAAAGGATCATACACCATGATCAAGTGGGGTTTATCCCAGGAACGCAAGGATTCTTCAATATATGCAAATCAATCAATGTGATACACCATATTAACAAACTGAAGAATAAAAACCATATGATCATCTCAATAGATGCAGAAAAATCTTTTGACAAAATTCAAAACCCATTTTTGATAAAAATGTTCCAGAAAGTGTGCATAGAGGGAACCTACCTCAACATAATAAAGGCCATATATGACAAACCCATAGTCAACATCGTCCTCAATGGTGAAAAACTGAAACTAAACTATTTGCACTAAGATCAGGAACAAGACAAGGTTGCCCACTCCCACTACTATTATTCAACACAGTTTTGGAAGTATTAGCCACAGCAGTCAGAGAAGAGAAAGAAATAAAAGGAATCCAAATTGGAAAAGAAGAAGTAAAGCTGTCACTGTTTGCAGATGACATGATACTATACATAGAGAATCCTAAAGATGCTACCAGAAATCTACTAGAGCTAATCAATGAGTTTGGTAAAGTAGCTGGATACAAAATTAATGCACAGAAATCTCTTGCATTCCTATACACTAACGACGAAAATTCTGAAAGAGAAATTAAGGAAACACTCACATTTACCAATGAAACAACAACAACAAAAATACCTAGGAATAAACCTACCTAGGGAGACAAAAGACCTGTATGCAGAAAACTATAAGACACTGATGAAAGAAACTAAAGATGATACAAACAGATGGAGAGATATACCATGTTCTTGGATTGGAAGAATCAACATTGTGAAAATGGCTATGCTACCCAAAGTAATCTACAGATTCAGTGCAATCCCTTTCAAACTACCACTGGCATTTTTCACAAAACTAGAACAAAAAATTTCACAATTTGTATGGAAACACAAAAGACCCTGAATAGCCAAAGCAATCTTGAGAAAGAAAAACGGAGCTGGAGGAATCACGTTCCCTGGCTTCAGACTATACTACAAAGTTACAGTAATCAGACAGTATGGTACTGGCACAAAAACAGAAATATAGATCAATGGAACAGGATAGAAAGCCCAGAGATAAACCCACACACATATGGTCACCTTATCTTTGACGACGGAGGCAAGAATATACAATGAAGAAAAGACAGCCTCTTCAATAAGTGGTGCTAGGAAAACTGTACAGCTACACATAAAAGAATGAAATTAGAACACTCCCTAACACCATACACAAAAATAAACTCAAAATGGATGAAAGACCTAAATGTAAGACCAGACAGTATAAAACTCTTAGAGGAAAACATATGCAGAACACTCTATGACAAAAATCACAACAAGATCCTGTTTGACCCACCTCCTAGAGAAATGGAAATAAAAACAAAAATAAACAAATGGGACCTAATGAAACTGAAAAGCTTTGCACAGCAAAGGAAACCATAAACAAGATGAAACGGAACCCTCAGAACGGGAGAAAGTATTTGCAAATGAAGCAACTGACAAAGGCTTAATCTCCAAAATATACAAGCAGCTCATGCAGCTCAGTATCAAAAAAACAAACAACCCAATCCAAAAATGGGCAGAAGACCTAAATAGATATTTCTCCAAAGAAGATATAAAGGTTGCCAACAAACCCATGAAAGGATGCTCAACATCATTAACCATTAGAGAGATGCAAATCAAAACTACAATGAGGTATCACCTCACACTGGTCAGAATGACCATCATCAAAAAATCTACAAATAATAAATGCTGGAAAGGGTGTGGAAGAAAGGGAACCATCTTGCACTGTTGGTGGGAATTTAAATTGATACAGCCACTATGGAAAACAGTATGGAGGTCCTTAAAAAACTAAAAATAGAACTACCATATGACCCAGCAATCCCACTACTGGGCATATACCCAGAGAAAACCATAATTCAAAAAGAGTCATGTATCACAATGTTCATTGCAGCACTATTTACAACTGCTAGGACATGGAAGCAACCTACATGTCCATAGAAAGATGAATGGATAAAGAAGATGTGGCACGTATATACAGTGGAATATTAGCCATAAAAAGAAACGAAATTGAGTTATTTGTAGTGAGGTGGATGGACCTAGAGTCTGTCATACAGAGTGAAGTAAGTCAGAAAGAGAAAAACAAATACTGTATGCTAACACATATATATGGAATCCAAAAAAAAAATGAAGTTCTGATGAACATAAGAAAAGGACAGGAATAAAGACACAGATGTAGAGAATGGACCTCAGGACACGGGGAGGGTGAAAGGTAAGCTGGGATGAAGTGAGAGAGTAGCATTCACATATATACATGACCCGATATAAAATAGATAGTTAGTGGGAAGCAGCCGCATAGCACAGGGAGATCAGCTCAGTGCTCTGTGACCACCTAGAGGGGTGGGATAGGGAGAGTGGGAGGGAGATGCAGGAGGGAGGGGATATGTGTATACATATAGCTGATTCACTTTGTTACACAGCAGAAACTAAAACAACATTGTAAAGCAACTATACCCCCATAAAGATGTTCAAACCAAACCAAACCAAACCAAACCAAACCAAACTAGTCAAAAGCTTCCCACAAACCAGGAATAAAGCCTAGACCTTTTAGTCTGGACTTCCTGAGCCTGCTCACATTCAGGCTCAGAGGCAAGGTTTAGTCTTCGTGACTCAGGAGGGCAGTGGCATGTAATTTCAGGGAGATAGGTTTCAGCCCAACATGATTTTCTACCAGTGATTGCTGGCCACAAAGCAGTGGGTTCCCTGAAGTAGTGAGCTTCCCACATCTGGAGGTGACTGGACAGGAGCCGAAGGACGATAGCAGGAGGATGCATGAGGGATTCCTGCCCTGTGTGGAGTATTGGACTATTGGACCTCCCATCTCCCTTCTATGAGAAGAAGAGAAAGGGAAAAGGACTAATATTTGTTGAACACTGACTATGTATCCTGCATTATGGTTGATGCTTTATATTTATTGGTTCATTCTTCCTAACAATCACTTTAGGGGGAAAGTGCTATTACTATCTCCATTTTATTGATGAGGACTCTAAACCTCAGAGATGTGAGACAGCTTTCCCAAGGCCACTTGGAAGGTAAATGGCAGAGCCGGGCTTCTAATCCACCCTGGAGTGGTTCTCAGAGTGTATTCTTCGATCTGTAGCATCAGCAACACCTGCGATCTTGTTAGAAATGCAAATTCCCAGACCTACTAAATCAGAATCTCTGGGGGTAGGTGGGAGCCAGCCATCTGTGCTTTAACAAGCTTTCTGGGTGATAGTGATGCCTGTTAAGTTTGAGAATCACTGCTCTAAAGAATGTTTCATTATATCTGATTATGCACCTGGGAAAATGTTAGGAAGAAAGTCTACTTCAAATTTTATTTTGGAGAATTTTGAAAAAAAAAAAAATCTTCTCAGTCCATGTGGCATACACATTGCATCCCTCAAGTGTGGGGCAGGCCAGGGAGCTTCACGGTAGGTCCGAGCATCCAACAGCTCCCAGCAGATTACAAGGTAATTCAGAACTACATTTTCCTTGAGGACAGCTTCTTGTAGCTTCTCATATCATTGTGTGTAAGGAACAATATGAATCTGGATTAAAAAACCTCCAAAACATAACTAAAAACAAAGAGCACCTTCCAATATAAAATACGAAGAAGATAACACAAATCCTCCAAACTCCCGTTCAGAGACTGAGTTCAATAAAAGCAAGAGAAATTTTGTGTGTTTTTTTTTTTTAAAAGCCAAATAGAACTGCCGGTAGTATGCTATCATTTATTTTGTGAATTCAGCAACATTTCGAGTGAGACCCAGACACTATAACATTTAAAAATAATGCAACCTCGCTCTAGATGCAAGTGGTAAAAGCAAGAGGTCTCTGTGGAGCTTTGCTAAAGGGAAAAAAAAAAAAAAAAAAGAAATTAAAAACTGTCCACTAATGTGCCGGCAAGTAATGAAATAAGAATCTGACACTTGGTGCATTGAAATGCAAACAAGATGTCCCTGTGTTACCCCAGCAATTCATCATAAAGGCCAGTGCATTTCTGCTTATTATACATGAGGTGCAGTGAATTATTACCAGTCTGGTCTTCTAACAAACTTTTCAAAGTATGTACATGATAGGGTCAGAAAAGATTTATACATGTGTTTGTGTGTGCACTCATGTAGGATGTGAACAAGAAGTGTATGTTCTTCCGCCTGTGAATACATGGACCCAAATATATTTGGATTATAAATAAGAAATTCAGGAGATGACCCAGGTATTTGGAAGCATTCCCTCTCTCTCTATCCTTTTCTGTCTCTCTCTTTCTCACCCCCCCCCCCTTTTCTCACTCTCTCTCTCTCTTCTGTACAGATACATCTATAGATAAAATGGAATTTAGTGTCAAGGAACACCAACCTAAACAGGTTTTGGGAAATGTGTTGCAAGGGTTTTGATGGGATAAGACCATCTTGGAAACCTATGGTTGGAGATACTGCATCATTGTACCATTGTACACTGCGTTGGAAAAGAAAGGGCTGAAATGAGATTTAAAAACAAACCAAGACAAAACCTGAGAGGTGGCCAGCTAGGTACTTGGGGTTTTAGAGATCATGTTTGGGACACATACATATCTATATGAACGTGTGTCAACCTCTTTTATCCCCCTAGTGGAAAGACATCTTTTTATTGAAAGGAGGCTGAAGAAAATAATTAACTTTTTGATTTGTTTGACTATCTTACATTTCAGTGCAACAAAACCTGAAATATTAACATATTTGTGGTGTGTGTGTGTATGTGTGTGTGTGTATAAGGTTAGAGTTGGGTTTGGACATGAATTTGGAAAAAACTCACAGTGACACAAGAGCACAGATTAATTAGAGGATTTAGGGTGGGGGGAGAAAAATTTTTAAAAATTAAAAAAAATTAAACTTTACAGGTGTTACTCATCCTAATAACCCTCAAGAGTTAGTTTTATTGTTAGTGTCTGAACAGATGGGAATATTGAGGCACAGGGAGATTAAGTATTAACCAGAAAGTGATGGAGCTGGGATTTGAACTCAGAGTTGACTTTGAAGGCTGCTTTCAAAGCCTTTGAAGGTCCCAAGGAGGGGAGAACTGGGCTGTGAGGAAAATGCAGTAATGGCTCCCAGGCAGATTGACTGGCATTTAAGGCGCCCTCTTCTGTTTGCTAAGGGAGTGACACACGAGATGGTGGGAGTGAGGAAGCAGGAAGAAGGTTGGTGAGGGGATTGCAATGATTTCTCTGTGAAAATTTTCCAGGCATATCTCCTAAGCCAATTTCATTACAGGATCTGGCACAAAGTTGGCACATAAGTGGAATAAAAAAGTGGACATTCATTTAGAATACACAGAAAAACATCTGAAAGCATGTACAACCAACTTCTAATAACTGTTAATAGTGGGGAATGAGATTATGAGAAGGGAGAAGCAGGAGGCTTTACTCATTATTCACGTACCTCAGTTTTGTTTTTAAACACTTTTTGTCATGGAAAGTTTCAAATATATACGAAAGTAGAGAGAATAAAATAATAGAAACAAAATAGAATACTTGTACTCTGCCCCAGGTTCAACAATGATCAAGTCATGGCCAATCTTGTTTCATTTTATCTCATTCCCCCAGCCCATTCCTCAACTCCCCAGCTTATTTTGAAGCGACTCCCAGACAGCACAGCATTCACTAGTAATGTATTGATTCATAAAAGAAAAAAGCATGTCCTAATATAAAGTGTAAAAGAGAAATTAATTTGGAATCTATGATAATTCAGATACGGTTGGAGTTTCCATTGTCTAGTTAATTTTTTCTAAAGCAGTGATTCTCATACCTGGCTGATCACTGAAATTTTCTGGGACGCTTTTTAAACATGTGGCTTTCACAGCCCACTAGGACCCACGGAATCAGAATCTCCGTGGCAGGCCGAGGAATCTCTGTGATTAAAAAGTTCCACATATGATTCTGATGATGAGCCAGGTTTGGGAACAGTTGGTCTACTTAAGATAAACTGTTTCAAGTACCTTCAAGCACTTTGGAAAGACTTAATTCCATATAAGCAGTTGATACGCTAATTACAAATTTGTCTTATCTAGTCATTAAATTAGGTTCCCTAAGGACTACTCTGAATCCCTTGGATTAAAGGAGTGGTTGAATCTAGTTAACCTAGTTCTGATTAGTATATAGCTATAAAATAGAAAAACACATTTCCTTAATATATTCTGCAATCATACTCATTACCAATGTAATACTAGTCTTTGCTACAATCGGTGAAAACACATACTTTATTTTTGCCAGTAGATTACATAATTTTAAGGTGACAAATGGAATCTCAAAGGAATTAAGTAACTTTCCTAAGGATTTATAGCTGGTTAATAGCTGATCCAGGGCAAATGAAAAACCTGCACTGTGATAGGCACTGGGGGGTCAATGACAAATAACACAGGGTTCCAGTGTTTCAGAAACTTAGAACTTAGTGAGGGGGACAGACAGGGCTTGTGAACATGACCTCCACAGACTCCAAACACCTGCAGCCTAGATCAGGTGACAACAAAAGTAGTGGACTGATCTCATTAAACAAAGTCAGGTGCTCCCAATATGAAACTGTTTTAACTTTTTCGGAACAGAACTTAATTTCTATTTTGAGCTTTTATTCTGACAACAAATGGACACTTAATTTCCACCGATGTAAGTATCTTGGTCTGTTCAGGATTTCCTGCCCCCTCCCCTTCCATGGGGTTGAAATGAGTTCTGGGGGCATTAGAATGCCAAGACATTGGGAGATGGGGGGATGCTAGTGTCATCTTCCACGCTGGCATCTTCTGAGCATCTCATTTCCATCTGGTTCATAAGGGCTGGTCCATGTAGATTACAGTTGTGTCTCTTTATCCCAACCACAAGGCTTCTTCAGGTCTGGGTCTTAGCTGCTCCCACAGCCCTCTCGGTTCCCCACACAGATGGCTGTTCCATGCACTGTGCAGCTGTGATATAATAAGAAATACATATTTGGTCTTTGTCCCTGATCCCTGGCACAGAGCTCCGAAGACCTATGGGATTTCCTGAGTGATAAAGGTGATAGGAGCATCTTTTGTTAATCATAAGAAGCCCCCTCAACCATACCTGAGTTTAAGCTAATGAAGTGACTCTTGGTGGGCCCATAGATAGTTTTAGGATGGGGCTGGTCACCAGAAAGACCAAGTCTTGATTAGAAGCTTGGAATTTTTAGGCCCACCTATTACCCCGACCTCCAGCCTAGAGATTGATTTCAATCATCAAGTCTAATGATTTAGCCAGTCATACCTACGTAATTAAACCTCCATAAAAATTCCGAAATGGCTGGGTTCAGAGAGTCCTGATGCTGGGCTTTAGGAAGTTCCATGACTTTTAGCAAGTACTGAGCTCCACCTGGGAACTGAGCACAGATCCTCCTTACTCTTGGACCCCCAAATCTATCTGGGAATTCTGTTATGCACACTGTCTCCAAAAGACTTGGCTTGGTGAGTGTGGGTTGGTGGGGGTAGATGGGGAGAGGTGGGAGAGTAAATGGCATGGGTACCCCTCTCAGGGACTCACCTGGGTCCAGGTTTCTTCCTTTCCGTGTAGTGACTGCAATACTGGTTTTTGCTGTCCCAATATTCCCATAGAGTGTCCCTAGTTTTCAGCAGCAGATGTCAGTATGTTTCCTTTGATCTTCTCTCCCCTTTGCCTTAGCTACCCAGATTATGGAATATTACGCAGTCTGCTATGGGTGTGGATTGGAAAAAACTTTGAATGACCACACACATTCTTTCAAATCTTTTAATTTATGGTATAAGCTATGCCCCTTGGCTTCTTCAAGGTTCAAAATGTCAATGCCCTCCAGCCAAGACCAGCAAGAACACACCTTAGTAGAAAATATTTGGTTTATTACTCCGTGTGGTGAGGGAAAGCACAAGCCATAAAGAACTGAGGTGTTGTCAGTAAGAGGGTGTTAGAAAGAACTTATTATAGAATTGGGCTTGTGTTAAGAGATTTGAAACACTTTATAGGGAAATGGGATTTTGCTCTAGATTGGATGCTGCCAGGAAGTAGGGTAATTCTACAACTGGGGATCTAATACATTTTATCTAGAAGGAGAGAAGATTAAAGACTAAAGAAGACAGAGGCTAAAGCTCTAGTACATAAAGAAGTAGCAGTCATTCATATTAGCTGGGGGAGGGGGATCTTGGGTATTTTTGTGGCTTGAAGAATTTCCATGTTTTGACCCTGTTCAGACATGATTGCGGAGTGCTCTTGTTTTTGTCTTGATGCATTATGGTTTCATAGTAGCCTTGTCTGATATTGATGTTCTGTGAAGTTATTTATGGTTAACAAAACACCCAGGCCTATCTGTGTGTGCCAGACCAGTTCCAAAACCGAGGCCAGACTGACACTATTCTTTCTCAGAATAAACTCCAGATTTATGTCCCCTAAATGGTTTTCAAAGCACAAAAAAACAAGAATACATCACTTATGTTTTCCTAGGTTCCCAAAGTCTAGCTCCTCAAAGAGAGGAGAACTCCCAGACATCAGAAAATCTTGGAGAAAATGACATCAGTTAAAATAGTAAAACATTATTCTATTATCTGCACAATGGCAGATGGTTGATGCTATGAAGGGGGAAATCTAACACAGCCTCTTTCTGGGAAAGGAGACCTTGGAGATGCCTTTTGAGGGAGAAAGAAGAAACGGTACTGTAGGCAGAAGAAAAAGCCCTCATTGGCGGAGCTGGGGGAGAGTGGGCGTGTACTTAGAGTGTGCAGTCATGCCACCTGCCTTGCCCACAGTCCCTTCTAAGTAAAAGCAAAAGATTCCACCCCTGTCCACAGCTGATGGGATCACAAGTGCTTACTGACACAAGGGGCAGCCACCTTGCAGGCTGGTCAACAACCTAGGAAGTTGCCCTGCACACAAAGAAGAGGTGGGCCAATCAGGTCTTTCTCTTTCAGGTACGTGAAATAGAAGATGCCAAGAGGAGGAGGCTGTGAGGGGCTAGAGCTGGAGCTTAAGGGCTGTGTGAAGAGGAGCTTCGAGGAAGAGTGGGAGCTGAGAGGCGTGATGGAGAGTCCAAGTTATGACGGAGCAGGGACTCAAGGAGGAGAAATGGCAGGTTGAAAGAATAAACCGTGAGGAGGCTGCAACAGAAAAGCCCCAGGGAGAGGATACCTGAGGACAGCTGAATCCTATCAAGTGTGGGGTGGCAAAAGTAGAAATCCACTCATCCTGAGGGTCTTCTTTTTCTGCAGGTGGGGACTGATGTGACCAGAAAGTCCCCTGTTCTGGAATTCAGGTCCTTTCTTCTTCCTCACTGCTCCACATATATCCTTAAAAATGCCCCTCCCCCCATTCAAATTTATTTGAGTTATTCGCAACTAAAAGAACTCTAGTTGAGGGAAGCAGGGACTAGACCCAGGTGCTTGCTAAGACCTGGAGTTTATAGATCCCCATCAGAGCTTGTTCTATTGAAAATGACAGAAAACCCAACTCAATTTTGTTTAAGACCAAATAGCATTGTATTGCCTCACAAACTGAAAAGCCCAGTAGTTAGCTTCAAGCATGCTGGATTGGGGGCCTCAGACACTGTCCTCAGGACTTCTCCCCCATGTCTCTGCTCCACTTTTCTCTGTGTTGTCTTCAGGCAGGCTCTCTCTAGGTTTACATCCTATGGACATGGAGTGTCTTCTGGCAGCTCTGGCAAAAATCCTGGGAATGAGGATGGACCAACTTGAATTACAGACCTGTCCCCGAACAAATCCCCATGCTGTTAGAACTTGGTGGATTGGTGGGACCAGTCCTGCTCAACTTCATGAATTAAATTAAGGGAAAATGCTAGACAAACACATTTAGCCGTCTACCAGTGTGTGCTCACATGTTTGTGTGTGCATGTGCCTTGAAATGCATTCATTATTTCTAGCCACCAGGAAGTGAGGAGCTTAGACAAGATGGAAGAAAAAAATACATAGCCATTGTCCGGATATGAATGCACCCTTTAATTTAAATCTAAATTAGTTCAGAAGCCAATACACATTTAATCTGTTTTCATTACTTTTTTTCATCTACCCAGATAACATTGGAGTTTTATATAGATGGTGGCAAACCATGATTAGAGGGCCATAGGATCATGAGAAAATGAGGTTCTCTATGAACCTAGAAGCAAACCAACACTGTGTAGCAGAAAGCTGTGTCCTGAGTTGAAAGGGTGCAATCTGGTCCTGTCACCTACTGGCTTGAGTCAGAATCTGTAATTGGAGATGGTGATAGACATCTTGTGCTGCCGGTGAGGGTTAAATGTAAGATAAGACGTCTGGCACATGGGAGGTGCTGACTAATGGCAGCTATTGTTATCAGGAGCCTGTTTCATGGCTACATAGATCAGCCCTGCAAGATCCTTCCGCCTTCAGGCAACACACACAGCATCATTTCAGACATCCTGTCGGGCTGCTCTGCCTGACCCTATACTCAGCTGATCTCCAGTAAAGAAAAACCCTGGTTGAAATCATTTGACAGTGAGCACTTTGAAAACTATAAGTGGAATTCAGCTGATAGCAAGTTAATAACTAGCCAGGTCCAAAATAGCCTGATAATGATGAGAGAAAACATATGTCAGGTAGAATTCAATCTCTCTATTTCCCAAGCTGGTCTGTTTGGGAAAGACTCCTGTTATAAATGGTATCCTCAAATCTTATACCCAGGGGTTTGTAAAGCAGTCCCTAAAAGGGTGTTCATGCACATTGTGTGTAGGGATTTGTGCGCACATGTGTTTTGTGTGAGCAAGAGGAACAGTGGTGTTGCTGAAGGGGCCAAGAATTTGGGAACAGAGACTGATGAGGGCCCTAGCAGATGATAGGATCCTTGCCAAACCCATGACTGGAACCTGAGAATGACTGAGGGGCTGGGGTCCCACTTGAGGCTGCTCTTGCTAGGGCTGTCTGCAGGGCAGAGTAGGCCCAGAGAAAATGTCTAAATGGAGAATTCAGAAGCTGGTTTTGAATAGAAACTTGCTGCAGCCAGTGTCATAAGAGACAGTGGGAAGCTGGCTCTGTGGCTCATGAGTTAAGTGCTGGGCCAGAGCTCTACCACTGCGCCATCTGTGCAGCAGTGCACCTTCCTGCCTCGTCCTTGCCAGTCAGGTGTGGGATCAACACGGTGAACCGGCTCCAAATCAAAGCCCACATGGACACCATCTTTCAATGACCCTTTCTCTAGCTTATCAGAGGGGAATGGTGTAACACGTGGGGCAGTCATTTGGAAGCTAGTATTTTACAAAGTTAAAAATATCAAATTTTAGGGCTTATACTTAGTGAGTGCTGCTAGCTTTAGGCAAGAAATAAAGTGCAATGAAAGTTTAGTTATTCATTTATTCATTTGTTCATTTCACCCTGTCTTCCTCTTGAAAGAAACAAAACATTTTTCAATAAAAGGAGAAGCTGCTGAGGAACAGGAATATAGAAGCACCTCAAACCTCAGTTGACATTTTAATATAATTGATAAAAATAAGAGTTTTGAGCTTCCTAGAAGAAAGGGAAACACATTGTATCTGATAAAGGGAGGTATACACGCACATCTGGAGAAAACCTTTTTCTTGTGATAATTTCCCTAAGTAAGTGCCAAAAAAGTGTGTAAGTAAAGTGAAAAAGTGTGTTAAGTTCCTCTAAATTAGTGGCTCTCCGAGTGCAGTCCCTGGGCCATCATCATGGAACTTGTTAGAAATCCAGATTCTCAGGCTCCACCTCAGACCTACAGATCAGATACTCTGGGGGTTGGGGCCCAGCAGTCTGAGCTTTAACTTGCCCAATAAGTGTTTCTGATGGATGCTGAAATTTAAGAACCACTGATTCAAATGTCATGCTTAGGTGTTTAAAGAGGGGCCAGGTGCTACTGACTACCTTGATAACTGCCTTCCTTGTTTAGCGTGCCCTCAGCAATCTGCAAATGCAGGTGACCTATTTATTGGCCCTCCCCATGCCTATGGTCTTTGTATAACACTGGAATAGGGAGGCCAGAGCTGTCTATCACCAGCTTTTTTCAACCCTCACTTGATTTTTAGGAAGACGATGGCTATTTTTGAAGACACATTCTATCAGTTTTTTTTCACCTTCAGACTTGCAGTGATGTTCACATGAACACACCTTTGCATTTTCTTCGGCTGCAAATCTTTGTCAGTACGGTCAGGGAAATAAAACCCTGTAAAATATAAATAGTATAATTTCTTCTCAGTTCCTCCCTTAATATGTGCCTTATCATCTTATTAGAGGTAGAAATTTAATTTACATCCACTAAATCTAATCAAAATTTCTAATTCTCCACAACATATATTTGTATTTGTCTTCTCTATCAGCACACTCATCCATCTGGATTTTTGCAGAACAACTAGGTTTTCCCTTTCTATGGAATATAATTCTTTCTATTTTTTTCTTAAAACAAACTTAATGAACAATTTTAGTAAGAGTAAAACGAAAACTCCAAACAGTTGTCTTTCAGATTTGAAGACAAATGAGAGACTTGATGTTTTGATTTTTATTCAGGTGTATTATGTTATATAGACGTGCAATGTACACCACACTGTTGAAACATTTCCAGGGATTCTGCATTTAGAGCATTTCAAACTTTTGGCCTAGGTCAAGTAGAATATTATATGTATGATCTTTCTTTTTTGGTCCACCCTATCTAGGACAACGTCACTTTTACTCTCTCTGTATAAAAGCATACAGTTTGATTGTTGTAGTTATATGTCTTGAAATTGGGTAGACTGATTTTTCCTAATTTCTTCTTTTTTGCAAAATAGTTTTATTTATTTTAATTCCCTTGCCTTTTGATATAAGTTTTAGAATATTCTTGTCTATATCTGCAAAAAATCTTCTGAGATTTTGGTAGGAATTGTGTTTAATTGTATATCAGTTTGGGGAGATTGGCAATCTTAATCATGACATGTTTGTCATGCCAAGTCTTCCAATCCATGAATATGGTATGTCTCTCCATTTATTTAGATCTTCTTTGATTTCTTTCATTGTGTGGTTTTTCTTTGCATTGTGTAGTTTTCAGTAAGCAAGTCCTGTACATGTTTATAAGATTTATACCTAAGTATTTCATTTTTTGAGAGACTGCAAATGGTATTGTATTTTTAAATTCAAAGTCCATGTGTTCATGGCTAGTGTATAGAAATACAAGAGAAAATTTTATGTTTATCTTGTATCCTGTGACTTTGTTGTATTTCTTATTAGTTCTTGGAGGTTTCTTTTTGTTTTTTTCTGTTTTTAGATTTCTTGGGATTTTCTATGTAGGTAATCATGTCATCCGCAAATAGGGACAGTTTTATTTCTTCCTTTTTGCTCTGTATGCCTTTTCTTGCCTTATTGCACTGGATAGAATGTACAGCATTATGTTGAATAAGAGTGGTGAGAGCAGACATCCTTGCCTTGTTACCGATCTTAGAGGAAAATCATTCAGCTTCTCACTATTAAGTATGATGATGTTAGCTGTAGGTTTTTTGGTATATAATCTTTATCAAGTTGAGGAAGGTTTCCTCTATTCCTATTTTTCTGAGAGTTAAAAACAATAATGAATGAGTATTGGATTTTGTCCAATGCTTTTTCTGCATTGAGTAATCATATGCTTTTTCCTCTTTAACTTGCTAATGTGGTGGTTAACTGATTGATTTTTGAATATTGGATCAGCCTTGCATCACTAGGAAAAAAATCTCTCTTAATCATGGTGTATAATTCTTTTTTATATACTGTTGAGTTCTGTTTGCTAATATTATGTTAAGGGCTTTTACATACTCATGAGAGATATAGGTTGGTAATTTTCTTTTTTGTATCTTTTTGTCTGGATTTAGCATCAGGGTAATATTAGCTTCATATCAATAAAATGAATTGGGATCTGTTCCCTCCACTTCTATTTTCTAGAAGAGATTGTGCACAATTGGTGTTAATTCTTCATTAAACATTTGGTAAAATTCTCCAGTGATACTATCTGGGCCTGCAGTTTTCTTTTTGGTAGTTTTAAAATTGTGAATTCAATTGTCTTAATAGCTATAAGGCTATTCAAATTACTTGTTTCATATTGAATGAATTGTAGTAGTTTTTGTCTCTTGAGAAAGCGGGCCATTTTATCTGTTGTCATATGTATGTGTGTAGAGTTGTTCATGGTATTCCTTTATTTTTCTTTTGATATCTTAGGATTTTTAGTGATATTCCCTATTTAACTCCTGATAGTGGTAACTTGTGTATTCCCTTTTTTATCCTTCTCAGCCTTGCTAGAAGTTTGTCAGTGTTATTGATCTTTTATAAAGATGAGCTGTTGGTGTCATTGACTTTTCTCTATTGTTCTTCTGTTTTCAATGTCATTGTTTTCTGTTCTCTATTAAGTCTTTCCTTCTGCTAGCTTTGGGTTTCTTTTCTTTTTTTGGTCCTTCGGTGGAGAGCTTAGATTATTGATCTTAGGCTGTTCTTTTCCATTGTATGCATTTAGTGCTATAAAATTTCCTCTAAGCACTGCTCTAGCTGTGTCCCACACATTTTGATAGGTTGTGCTCTCATTTCCATTCAGGTCAATTTATATGTTGATTTCCCTTGAGACTTCTAATTTGACCCATGGATTATTTGGAAGTGTGTTGTTTAGTTTCCAAGTGTTTGAAGATTTCCACATTATCTTTCTGTTACTGAACTTTAGTTTGATTCCATTGTGGTTGTAGAACACCCTCTTAAGATATCAATTCTTTTAAGTTTGTTGAAATTTATTTTATAGCCCAAGACATAGTCTATCTTGGTATATGTTCCATGAGCACTTGAAAATCATGTGTATTCTGCTGTTACTGGGTGGAATGTTCTATAAATATTGATTAGATCTTGTTAGTTGAATGTGTGGTTGAGTTCTTTGTACAGCTTATTTTCTGTCTAGTTATCTATAACTTGTTGAGCAAGGGGTGTTATAGTCTCCAATCATAACTGTGGATTTGTATATTTCTCCTTTCAGTTTTTGTTTCACATATTATTCAGCTCTGTTTTTTGGTGCATACACATTTAGGATTGCTATGTCTTCTTGGTGAATTGGCCCTTTTATCATTATATAATGTCCTTCCCCATCTCTGGTAATTTTCTTTTCTCTGAAGTCTACTCCTGCTTTCCTTGATTACTGTTTGCATGATACATAAGTTTATATTATTTTACATGTCTATATCTTTACATTTAAAACAATTTCTTTTAGATGGCATATACTTGGGTCAAGTTTTTAAATCCACTCTGCCAATTTGGTCTTTAGTTGGTGTATTTAAATAATTTACTCCTAATCATTGATATGTTAGTGCTTATGTCTGCCATTTTATTTTGTGTCTTCTCTTAGTTCCCTCTGTTTTCTTTTTCCTGTGGGTTGCTTGAACAGTTTTTAGAATCCATTTTGACTTTAGTATAGTGTGTTTGAGAGTACCTTTTTGTATAGTTTCCTTTTTAGTGGTTGCTCTAGGTATTACGTTATATATACATAACTTATCAGTCTATTGGTGTTGTTATTTTATCAATTTGAGTGGAGTATAGAAAACATACCTTTTTCCCTTTACTCTCTCCCATTTATAATATATTGTCTTAAATATTTCCTCTACATATATTTAAACCATGTGATTCTATAATTTTTGCTTCAATCATCAATCATAATTTAGAAAATTCCAGAGGAGAAGAAAGATGACTTTTCTTTTCTTATCAAATCTCCTGTAACATCTTCCTTCCTCCTCTCTTGGTTAGTGACCTTATTGCATCCTTCAGGAACACTCTTGTTTCTCCACAGTCAAATGTTCAAGACTATCTGCCCCTATACTGACATTCTTTGTCTTTTGTTACAGTGGAAGAAGCATCCTTCAATGTGTACTAGAATCTCTTCCTCCTCTAACCTTCCTAAGGACTCTGTTCCTGCAATCACTCTTTTCCTCCTGCTGTCTCTTCAGTCTCTCCTTTACAACTGGATTATTCCTGAAGGTCGACAAGCACATGCTTAAACATTATTCTCTATCATTCTCTATCTGACTTCATTTAGCATAATGCCCTCAAGGTCCATCCATGTCACAAGTGGCGAGATTTTTTCTTTCTTATGGCTGAAAAATATTCCATTGTATATATTTATATATTTTCTTTATCTATTCATCCATTGATGGCCACTTAGTTTATTTCCATATCTTAGCTACTGTGAATAATGCTATAATAAACACGGGAGTGCAGATATCTCTTTGAGATAAGTCATTTTATTTCCCTTGGATATATACCCAGGAGTGGGATTTCTGGATCAAATGTTAGTTCTATTGCTAATATTTTGAGGAAATTCCATGCTGTTTTCTTTTCATTTTTCATTTTATTTATTTATTTAATTTTTATTGGGGTATGGTGCTTTACAATGTTGTGTTAGTTTCTACTGTACAGCAAAGTGAATCAGCTATACATATACACATATCCCCTCTTTTTTGGATTTCCTTCCTGTGTGCTGTTTTCCATAGTGACTGCACCAATCTGCATTCTCACCAACAGCACACAAGTGTTCCCTTTTGTCCACATCCTTGTCAACACTTGTTATCTCTTGCCTTTTTGACAATAACCATTTCAACAAGTGTGAAGTGATATCTCAAGTGGTTTTGATTTCCATTTCCCTGGTGATAAGTGATGTTGGGCATCACCTATGGGCCATTTGCATGTCTTCTTTGGAAAAATATTTATTCAGGTCCTCTGTCCATTTACGAAATCATATTATTTATTTAGTTTTTTGTTATAGTGTTGTGTGACTTCCTTATATATTTTGGAAATAATACCATTATCTGGTATATAGTTTGCAAATATTTTCTCCCATTCCATAAATTGCCTTTTTATATTGTTGATTGTTTCTTTTTCTTTACAAAACCTTTTTAATTTGATATAGTCCCACTTATTATTTTTGCTTTTGTTGCTTTCACTTTTTTAGTGTCATATAAAAAAATCATTGCTAAAACCAATGTCAAGGAGCTTTCCCCCTATGTTTTCTTCTACAGGTTTTATGATTTCAAGTCTTCCAATCAAGTCTTCTTTCAAGTATTTAATCCATTTCAAGGAAATTTTTGTGAGTGATATAAGATAAGGGTCCTGCTTCTTTCTTCTGCATGTGATTATCCAGTTTTCCCAATTTCATTTATGGAAGAGATTATTCTTTCCCCATTGAGTATTCTTGGCTCCCTTGTCAAATATTATTGACCAAATAGGCATGGGTTCATTTCTGGGTTCTTGATATTGTTCCATTGGTCTATGTGTCTTTTTTAATGCAAGTAACATACTGTTTTCATTGATATAGCTTTGTAGTATAGTTTAAAATCAGAACATATACCTCCAGTTTTATTCTCTCTCAAGATTGTTTTTGGCTATTTGGGGTCTTTTGTGGCTGCATACAAATTTTAGGATTGTTTTTTTCTATTTCTGTGGAAAATGCCATTGGAATTTTGATAGGGATTACACTGAATCTATGGATGGCTTTGGGTAGTATGGATATTCTAACAGTATTAAGTCTATCAATCCACAAACAGTATATCTTCCATTTATTTGTGTCTTCTTCAATGTATTTCATCAAAGTCTTATAGTTTTCTGTGTACAGAAATGCTATTGGAAACAGGATTGTTTTCTTTATTTCTCTTTCAAATATTTTGTTGTTCATGTATAGCAATGTAACTGATTTCTGTATGTTAATTTTGTATCTGACAATTTTACTCAATTTGTTGATTAGTTCTAACCATTCTTTTGGTAGAGTCTTTAGGGTCTTCTATATATAATATCATGTCATCTGCAAACAGAGACAAGTTTGTTCTTATCTGATTTTGTCTCCCACAAAGGCATTTTGTCTGTGGATGGTTTCCAAGTTAAGTTATTGTTGTTAAGAGGGGATACAAGTGAGGGTTATCTTATTTGGCCATCTTGCTAATGTCACTCATCCTCCCTTTCTGTCTTTCCTTGATGAAACCACTATGATGAGCTTGGTGTATGTCTTTCTTGTCCACATTTTATAGTTAAAAAAATGTTTTTTGGAGTATTGTTGATTAACAATGTTGTGTTAGTCTCAGGTATACAGCAGAGTGAATCTGTTATACATTTTATACTTTTATTCCCCATATTTATATTTGATGTCTAGCATTGTTGTCTAGTATTATTTTGCAATTTTTGAAAATTTATATATATATTTATATGTTGATATAGATCAAGCTCATTTATTTTACTCACTGAATAGAATTGCATTAGATGGATAGACCTCATTTTATTTATTCATCCACCAATACTTCACTGTCTTATTATTGCCAAGAGTGTTGCTCTGTGCAGTCTTGGACATATCTTCTTATGTAACATTCCAAAATTTCTCTGGCAGATACCAGGAATAAATGGAAGTGCTGGATCCTATGGTAATATATTTTCAATTTTACCTGAAACTGTCAAATTGCTCTTCAACATGGCAGTACATTGCCACCAGCACTCTGAATGTTTTTGTTTCCCTCTATTCTTCAACATTTGATGCTGACTTTAAAAATATTTGGCAATCTAAAAGTTATAAAACAAGTGATCTTTAGAAAAACATGAAAAGGAGTTGTCACATCATGTCATCCCCTAAGCCCAACACTTCAGTGGGGTCCTTACATTTAGAATAAAATCCACATTTATAAAAAAATGTGGCCTAGTAAAGCCCTACATGGTCTGACTTCTGCCCAGATTTACTATCCCCTTGTGCCATTCATCTTCTGTTTTACTTCAAATACCAGGGACATGCTGGGTCCTTTTTTGTTTCTCAAGCCAGCCAAGCTCTGACCTGTCTTGCACCCTTTACATTTGCTATTGTATCTGCCTGGGCTGTCTGTTCCCAGCTCTTAGCTGGGCTGTCAGCTTATCTTTGAGGCATCAGGATGAAGGGTCAAATGTTACTTCCTCAGAGGGGCTTTCTTAGACTATCCTGTGTAAGATGGTAATTTCATGCTCCCTCCTCTCCATTTATTTTCTATCAGATCACCCCATTTCACTTACTACAGCCTGTTTATTTATATTTACTTGTTTACTGTGTATAGGCAATATAGCTGCTCCTTCCCTCCCATCTTCCAAATCTCCAGCAAAATGTCTTGTGCTAACTCAGGATTATGCAGGGAAGGGAGTTTTGGGAAATGTAGTTCTAGCTCGATTAGGTTGATGCAATACAAATCTACCACAAATCCAGCATTCTTCTTATGGATTAAGAAAGGAACAGATATTTATTGGATACCTTGGCCAGGGACCATGCTAGGTGATTTACACATATTCTCACTTAATCCTCAGAACACCTCTGTGAAGTAGATGGTATTATTCTCATTTTATAGAAGGCTGAATCTCTAAGAGATTAAACAGCTTGTTGCATGTCGTATAGTTACTAAGTGATATCATTGGTATTTAAATCCAAGTCTTTCCAATTCCCAAACCCATTCATCTCAATGAAATAGTCCCAGATTTTGCTATTTATACCACTTTGGTAGATTAATTTTGTCTTAGAAAAGTAAAGCTGTCAGTGACCGTTAGCTTTTTATCTATACAAAAGTGTCAGTGGGGAGATGATTGCTTGGATTGCCCACTTAAGCCAAGATGACTATCTGGGGCAGAGGATCTCAACTATTAATTTTTATTTATTCATTTATTAAATTTTTTTCTTTCTGCTAATTATTTTATTTATCCACCATTCACTCTAACAGTCAATGTAACTATTGCCTCTCTTTTTTTTTCCAGTTTTGAGATATAGTTGTCATAAAGCACTGTATAAGTTTAAGATGCACAGCATAATGACTTATATATATTGTGAAATGATTACATCAGTAAGTTTAGTTAACATTGGACCTCAGCTATTAATGGGCATAGGAGTTGCCTGTAGAACGGGTGGTGCTCACAAGTGTTTCTCAAGCTTGCTTGAGAGTTAGAATCACCTGAGGTATTTGTCAAAAGTACAGATTTCTAAGCCACTCCCCAGGAGATTTGAGTCATCAGGTTTAGGGAGGGGTTGGGAAACTGTCTTCAAACAAGTGTCCCAAGCAGTTTGTATCATAAGACAAAATTGGGAAACACTGCCTTACTCTCTACTTCAAGAGCTTTCAATGGAGTGGCAGCTCACTTGAGTTTGAAAAGGAAGGTCTCTGGAGTTTTAGTAAGAATGGCAGGGTGCAAGGTACACCTTGCAGATGCAAGCAACTTTCATGACCAAATGTTATTTATACAGCTGAACATACACAGACATGTATGAGTTCAAATAGTCAGGTTTGACACGTAGGCAGTTCAAGAGAGAAAATTTATCCAGGAATTGGTAATAAGGATATTGGAAGGGTTGGAAAACAAAACAGGGGAAGGCAAGGTTGTCCAAAGAGTAGTAACTTCAGGAAACCACTAGCCCCCCAGGACTGGAGGGACTAAAGGGGAAATAGAGTGATCTGGAACCAGGAGGTGAATGAGGCTTAGCCATGGTTGGGGTGGACTGCTGAAAGGGGTTGGGTGGGAGAGAGAGAAAGGGACAGAGATAGAAAGAGACCTGAGTCAGAGAGAGAGAGAGAGAGAATGGACAATAGCTTCTGCCCTCTACCTGCTCTGAATCTCTTCTACTGATTCTCATTGGCTGAACATGACTGGAATCTACTCGGGAAATGAGTGTGGGAATTGTAGTTAGCAGGTGTCCAGCCCACTGTGATAATTACAGAGCAGAACATAGATGGCGGGCATGCAGCTGAGAGCCAACAGGCAAATAATCAGCGAAGTTTACAGCCAGATCGGGGCCATGACCTGAGGCCATCTGTAGATGGGAGAAAAAAACAAGTCATAGTCCAAAGCAGGGATTGATAAGAGTTTAGGTTGGTAAGAATTATGTCCATTTCACTTACAAGTGTTGGTCAACACTGCATGATATGGTTTATGACTTAATGAATGAAAAAAGAATCTATTATCATTGTCTGATAATAGAGGTTGAAACTAGCAGCCCCTGGGATGAGTCAAGACCACAGCCTTATTTTGCAAAACTTACACATAAAAAAAATTTTAAATTGGTTGCTGAGTGCAAATTATGGCATTTCACATAAAAATCAAGGATTCCAGCTTCTCTTGAAAAGTCAGAATATTTAGCAAAATTGGAATCTCAGTCCAACAGTCAGCTGGAAGAGGATAGTGGCTGCCCCATTTAGATAGACAGTATGTTCTTTGTATATATTATGTGCCTGGTCTCTGTGGGCATTTGAGTTTGCCATTGCCAGTCTTAATATACCATTACATTTTTTGTTTACAAGTTTATAAAGTTTTAGGTTTCTTAGTTTATAAAAAATGTGAGAAAAGAGGTTTATCTGTGCCCGAAGCAATTTACTACTGTTTGTGTGCCATAGCGAGAAGGAATATTGATGACGATGATGATGATGATGATGATGATGGTGAAGAAGGCACTCCTAATCATCAGGTGGAAACATCCAGAGGTGAATATTGATCTCTTGGAAGATATTACAAATCCTCTCTAGCCTTGAAAACTTAGCTCTTTTTTTTTTTTTTTTTTTGCAGTACGCGGGCCTCTCACTGTTGTGGCCTCTCCCGTTGCGGAGCACAGGCTCCGGACGCGCAGGCTCAGCAGCCATGGCTCACGGACCCAGCCGCTCCATGGCATGTGGGATCTTCCCGGACCCGGGCACGAACCCGTGTCCCCTGCATAGGCAGGCGGACTCTCAACCACTGCACCACCAGGGAAGCCCAACTTAGCTCTTTAATGTAAACAAAATGTCACATTAGTGGAGCCTCTGTTTGTTTCTAAAAAATTGGGTCTAACATTAAATTCTCCCCTCCAGGTACTTAATGCTGAGGTCCCTGCACATCTTATAGGGAAGAGAGGGATCAAAGATACGTGTAATCCTCTACCCTATTTTCTCCGTAAGCAAGTGACTATAGAAACACTTAGCAAATAGCTTGGTGACCATCCTGAACTCTAAGAAACCTCAAAAATTAACTTGCAGTTGGACAGGAGTTTTGATTAGGAACTCTTCAGAGATGCTTTTCTTCACATCAGCATAAAGTTATTACCTGGTTTTGCTCCTGTGACTTTAAGAACTGTTTGAGCATAGTTCTATAAAGAACAAGAATTTTTATCCAGCTGACCCTGGGTCAGAATCTTTACATTTGGATGTATCATAAAGGAGATGGAAAGATCATGCATTGTATCACTTATGTGAAAATCAACACCAAACCTTGTAATTCCAAAGCTGTATGACTTACCAAAACTGGGAAGAGAGATGGACAATTACAGGATGCCCTAGGCTTAGGCTGTGGACTCCAGGGGCTGTCCTTACCCTCCACCCCTATTTACTGGTGTTCCTGTTGTAGTGATGAAAGTCTTGGAAGTTTCAATCCGTGATGAGAATCCAAAGTGGACAAAGGGCAAGGGGGCTCCCAGGTAAGACCCACCTTCACAAACATCTTCCTTCCCATTATCTGAAAAAAAAAAATTAATGGAAGCGAAAAAGCAGCGTTTTATTAGAATACATTTTTATTAGGGAAAACATAAAACATTTACTTAATATAAAGTTATTGAGAACAATGAGTTGGTTTTCATGAACACATACATTTGAGATCGGGTTCCAATGCCCACTGTGGTTTTACAGTCTCAGAATCCAGTTCATTTCTGAATTTTGTTGGGGCTGCAAATATTGAGAAAATTCCAATCCACATGAATAAGAAGTTGCAAACGGTAAAAAGCTTTAAATAGCAGTTTTTGCAAGTTGGAATGTGTCTCAATTAAATGGAGGTGAGAGGAGATTATTCTGAATTTTGCACACAAAGAAAATAATACAGTAGCATGAGTCTGCGAGTCAGTGGCCTCCTAGATGTTAGAATTTGAGTTATTTAAAAGTTAAAAAAATATTTTTTAACCACAGTAATATCTTCACAGTTAAAACAGTAAATTACAGAAAGCTTATAATAAAGTTTAGTAGTTCCTTTCTCCAGCCCTCCCCACGCCAATTCCTTCTCACCAAATACACCTACTTTCAACCACTTTAGGCTGTTTTTCTGAGTGTTTACCTCTGTAGCTCTAAATAATCTTGTTCTGCTGTTTCTTGAGTAACATGTTTCAAATATGTCTATTACGTATCTTTCCTTTATGGTGGCTGAGGATTTTACCCTGTTAGTCCTCACTCTCTCTCATCTACATTATTGCTACCCTCACTCTCTCAATAGTACGAAGCTTGGTTAAAACTTAGTGTTACATTATAATAACAATGTAAATATTGTTTGCTGCTGACCAGATAGCTTTTTTAAAAAAATAATAGCTTTTTATAAAAAATAAATTTATTTATTTATACTTTTGGTTGTGTCGGGTCTTCGTTGTTGTGCGTGGGCTTTCTCTACTTGTGGCGAGCACGGGCTACTCTTCATTGCGGTACTCGGGCTTCTCATTGCAGTGGCTACTCTTGTTGAGGAGCACGGGCTCTAGGCATGCCGGCTTCAAGCTGTGGCCTGCAGGCTCAGTAGTTGTGCCTCAAGGGCTCTGGAGCACAGGCTCAGTAGTTGTGGCACACGGACTTAGCTGCTTTGCAGCATGTGGGATCTTACCCGAGCAAGGATCGAACCTGTGTCCCCTGCATTGGCAGGCTGATTCTTAACCACTGAGCTACCAGGGAAGTCCTTGACCAGATGGTTTACTGTGATCATTTCTGCTACAACTTTTACTTTTCCTTTCGTTAATAATTTTTCTTTCTTTCTTTCCTTCTTCCCTCCATTTTTCCCCTTCCTTCCTTCCTTCCTTCCTTCCTTCCTTCCTTCCTTCCTTCCTTCCTTCCTTCTCTCTTTCTCTCTTTCTTTCTTTCTTTGTATACTTTACTATGTGACCATCATGGGCTAAATTATGTCCTCTCCAAATTTGTATGTTAAGTCCTAGCCCTCAGTACCTCAGAATGTGACTGTATTTGGAGACAGGGCCTTTAAAGAGGTGATTAAGTTTAAATGAGGCCATTATGGTGGGCCCTAATCCAGTATGACTGGTGCCCATATAAAGGGAAGTTAGGAAATGAGGACACAGACACATAGAGGAAAGACCACATGAAGGCACAGTGGGAAGGTGGCTGTCTGCAAACCAAAGAGAAAAGTCTCAGAAGAAACCAACCCTGCTGACACCTGGGTCTTAGACTTCTAGCCTCCAGAACTGTGAGAAAATACATTTCTGTTGTTTAAACCACCTAGTCGGTGGTATTTGTTATGACAGCCCTAGCAAACTAATACAATCGACTAATTTTTTTTTCCCAAATGATCCAACAGTCTTATCGATAATTTCCCAAACTGTCAAGAGTTCTAAACATTCTGTCCACTCCTCCCACCTTCCCGTCCCACAGCCTTCTTTCAGGGATGCTACAAACTAATATGGAACCTTGGGGCACTCAGCCCTCCATCAGAATACCTGACTTGGTAAGCCACGCATGGGCTGGATTTCAGCCCCATGGACTTTCTGGGTGGCGTGTCCATGGGCAGGACACAGCCTGGACGACCACACTTAACGCCCCACCTGCTGTTCTCCTGCTGTCATCTGCATGACTTGTTCTCCAGGCCGTCGGCGACATCCTTGGACTTGTTTTCACCACTCTCTTTGTCTGCTTCACTTGTTTCCTGAATCCTGTGTTATCCTCTTTTTGGTTTACTCCCTCCTTTTGCCAAAGCAAACTTCCCAGTGATTTTCTAAAAACAATATATGGGAAGTCAAATCTTAAATCCTTAAATATCTGAAAATATCTTTATTTTACCCTCACACCTGATCAATAGTTTGGTCAAGTATAAATAATTCGAGATTGAGAAAAAATCTTCCCTCAGAACTCTGAAGTTATTGGTCTGCCATATTCTGTCACCCAGTATTGAAAGTCCCAGGGTGTTTCTTTATCTCTCTTTTTTTTCCTTAGGCAAGCAAAGCTTCTTATTAAAAGTGATAGCTGGTGCACAAGGGAGAAGTCGGGAGGGGGGAAAAGTGCCAGGTCCCCAGGGGCTTTTTTGTTTGTTTGTTTATTTGCGGTATGCGGGCCTCTCACTGTTGGGGCCTCTCACTTTGCGGAGCACAGGCTCCGGACGCCCAGGCTCAGCGGCCATGGCTCACGGGCCCAGCCGCTCCGCGGCATGTAGGATCTTCCCGGACCGGGGCACGAACCCGTGTCCCCTGCATCGGCAGGCAGGCTCTCAACCACTGTGCCACCAGGGAAGCCCCCCAGGAGCTTTTTAATGGTCTGATTACCTGTATTGGTACAAGTGAGGAGTAATTTTGAGATCCCAAGGAAACTACACTTAAAAACAGTACTTTGCAATTATATATATATATATATATATAAAATAATGCAAGAATAATGTGATTTTACATTGTGCAATGATACATGTAAGAGCACTTAGGAAACCCTGGAGTGTTAGACATGAAAAAGATTCTTACCACAATTTTACCCCCTGTTGGAGGGGTATTTGATAATGTGGAAGAGAAAGATCCTTCCAGTGATGTACAATTCAGTTCATTTCAGGCTTGATTCAAATTTGGGACAGAGGAGTCAGTTACCTTCAGGAAGCACAGAGAAATGGCTGATTTGGTGTGATATCTAAGGAGGCTTCATGCTGAAATGGCCATAAAATTATTGTTGGGGGAAAAGTGCATAATCTGTGAGTATATGGAAATTGCATGATCCAAAATTCATTCAACAAATTGTTTTAATTGAAGTTTTATTTAATTATCTTTTCTTGGTCACGCTGTGCAGCTTGCGGGATCTTAGTTCCCTGACCAGGGATCAAACCCATGGCCCCTAGAGTGGAAGCATGGAGTCTAAACACTGGACAGCCACGGAATTCCCATCATTCAACAAATGTTCATTGAACACTGCCATGTGCCAGGGCCAGTGCTAGGTACTGGGGATGGAGAGGTGAGCCAGATAGACCTGGCCTCTGTGGCCCTAATGTCTGCCCTGAGTGGGGGAGATGGACGTTAACAAATTAGAATACATGAAGCAGTTACTTACTTAAAGTGAGATGAGTTTTACAGCAGACGGTGTGCAGGGGTAATGAGAGCCTCTGGGGGTACAGACCCTAATCCAAGGGGTCATGTGAGTCAGGCCTCGAGGGGAGGGGAGGTTTATATGAGAGGAAAGAATGGATGGGGTGAGCTATGTGAAGGACAGAGGGAAGAGAGCTCCAGACAGGGAGAATAGAGTCTTCTGGGCAGGGAGAAAAGTGGTATTTTAAGAACCTGAAGAACTTCCATGTGGCTGTACCATGTTTGGACGAGAGTTGGGAAGACAAAGCTGGAGGATTCGTCAGAGCATCAGCTGTGGAGGGGTTTGGTCTTTATCCACACAACAGCAAGAAGGCACTGCAAGTTTTTGTAAGGGGAGTGACATGATCAGATTTGCCTTTTAAAAAGAATGCTTTGAATGGATGGGGGAAAGGATGGAAGCAAGGGAGAAGCTCTCATCACCCAGGGGAGAGATGAGGTGGCCTAAACTTGTGATGTGGGGTCAGAAAGTAGTGGGGAGATTCTGGAGGTACTGGAAGATAACACTGACTAAGAGGCTATTTTGTTCTCCCCAAAGAGAGAGGTGTTTTCTGCCAGGGGGCTGAGTGGCTATGGCACGTGGATAAGGGTAGGACAGGGATGGTGGGGCAGTGACCAGGCAGAAGCCTGGAAGCTGAGGCCCATGGGTGGGTCCACCCCGGCCAACAGAGGAATCAGGAAATCCTGTGGCAAAGACCCAGGGTCCAGCAAGTTTCTGATGTCTGCATAGACAGCAAGGGGGTGGGGACAGAGCATCAGGAAGCCAGATAATTGGCAAGAGAGTCAGCTCCTGGCCACCTAGACATGAGGTGGCCTTGAGGAGTCTGACAACGGGGTCCTCTGAGCTCTCGTTGAGGCTAGGAATGTCCCACAGAGGGCTGGCCTCCCAGAGAGGAAAGGTGACAGCAGGTAAGTGAAGACTCCCCTAAGTTCTGCCAGTTCTGCCCTTGGGATGCAGAGATATGGCTCCTCACAGGTGACTCAGTTCTGCCAATGTGACAGAAAAGCAATGTTTTCCCAAGTATAGTTCTGTGCATACTATTCAAGAAGGGAATATAGTATGCTCCATTGCTCAGATGTATTTTTTCACAGAACCCTATTTTCCACGGAGCAGCTCATGGAATGGGAAGTGAATTCTCCAGAACTCACTTTGGAAAGTGTGTAACTCGCTAATTACCATTATGGAGATGTGTACGAATGATGGAGGGACTGTGAGATAAGGTGCGGCCATGCCCATCTTGGGAGGTGAGAGGAGATAGGATTTCAGCTGCAGCTTGAAGGGGGTGTGCGGTCTGCTGGTGGATTAGTGTGAGACGGGGATAAGTGTGCTCCAGGGATGGTGTTGGACACAGTGGGACCAGCACACTTGCTCATTACCTAGGATTTGTGTGTTTCACCAGGAAGAGAATCACTGCTGTGAATGCAAAGGCTTTGGGCCCCTGTGGAAGAAAATTTCTGAGACAGGGCTGAGTGAGAAATATGGAAGGGTGAAGAAGCTAGGATTAGTCTATGGGACTCGGATAACAGCTAACAACACGGAAATTTCACATCCTGTGCACAGCAGGAGCATCACCTAAGGTAGAAGGGGTATCCCTTAGGCCTGTTTGGGTTTGGGGTGTTGTCCTTGACTGGTTGGATGAGTGGTTTATTGGCATTCCATGGAAAAATATTAAAGGGAATGTATTCATGGCTTTTCAGTTTTAAAATTGCAAAGTTCTTTTACTCCTCACCAAAACGCTCTAAGATGCTGTTATAAAAATGAAGTGACCGGGCTTCCCTGGTGGCACAGTGGTTGAGAGTCTGCCTTCCGATGCAGGGGACGCGGGTTCGTGCCCCGGTCCGGGAAGATCCCACATGCCGTGGAGCGGCTGGGCCCGTGAGCCATGGCCGCTGAGCCTGGGCGTCCGGAGCCTGTGCTCTGCAAAGTGAGAGGCCACAACAGTGAGAGGCCCGCGTACCGCAAAAAAAAAAAAAAAAAAAAAAAATGAAGTGACCATAAGAGGGCGCCAAAGACAAAAGTATGCTGCTACTTTCCCAAGGCATGAATTCAACAGAATACTACCGGAAAATAGGGCATAAAAGGGAAGGAGGGAGATCTAAAGAGGGTAAGGAGGAAAAGAAGAAAGGATGAACTCACCGACAGAGGGTTACAGATTCATTTATAGTCTTGGTAGCAAAGTATGAAAATTACAGAACAAAACAAAATCTACCCGCTGTTGAACTAGACCCGTTTTAAAAGATTTTAGAAAGGGACTTAAAATTTTTCCTCTGAAGTACAGGTTGTGTTTTGCCTCCAGACCCCTAAAGCTTTGTGGGTGAAGAGGCCCCTCTCTTTGAAGACAATGTTTGTCTTTCTCCAGGCTTTAAGTGAAGATAATCCCTTCAGTTTCTACTCTTCAGAGCGCATGTCAGGAAGGGCTGAAATAGAACATTTCTTCCTGTGGTCTCATCCTGGGTTGCTTCTAGGGAAAAGATGAAATTCTATTCAATATATTTAAATTGTCCAAGAGCCATTTAAACGATAATAGTTGGTTTTTGTTTTTCAAACGACTGAAGCATGTCTAGAGCTTCTTTGCTTTTATTTCTGCAATGCTAACATATCTGCGTGTATAAATAATATCCATGAGTTGAAAGAGCTTTAATAGAGTCATGTGATTTTAAGACTCTTTTGAATTATTTAAAAATGCTTGTTTGGATGGTGAAAAATTCAATCTTTCTGCCTCTCCCTCCCCAATAGTTTATGAACAGCTAAAATGCTAACCTCCATTAAAATAAACGAATTTCGAAGAATTCTGTGATCCATGACAGACTATTTGGAATTTTTATTAAATAACACAGGAATTTATCTTGAAAATTTTTTTAACCCAGAAGAATTGTTCCTTTAAGGAAATTGTTCCTCTAAGGAAATGGAGCTCTTTGTCTGCGGTGCAAAATTTCCCAGTGAAAGCAGAGGAATTCAGCTTCTAAATAATCGTCCATCAGAAAGTCCAAAAGACGCTGAAAACCTTAGGCTGATCTGTGTTCCTTGGACACCTAGAAAACTTGAAATAGATTCACCAGAGAGTGTAAAATAATTTGTCAGACAGGGAGACTGGTTTCTAGAATGAGAGCTTGTGTCTCACTAATCGTATAAATATATATATATATATATTTTTTTTTCTCTTTTTTGCTCCTTTTTGGTGAGGGTGTCAAAAAAAGTTGTGTGGATGTGATGCAGGTAACCGCTTAAGCTTAAAAAAAAACCCCACGAAACAATAGATCTCTGATAGCGTTTAACATTGAAAGCTGTTTCCATGGAACTGAGGAAGCCGTTTTTATCCAAGAGAAGAACCGGGCACAGAGACAATCAACAAGGTTAGGGATAAATGGGCGCCGCGTGGATAGAGAAGTGCTAAAAGTGGGGACCTCTTGGGTTCAGTGTTTTGATGCATCTGTAATAAATGACCAGAAAGGACGAAGGGCAAAAAGTCTTCAGATTTGTGTAGGACACCAAATGCACAAATGGTCCCTGGGCTGAGAGTCAAACATGCTTAGAAAAGAGGAGAAGAGGGAGAATCAAGTGTAGTGTGTGTGTGTGTGTGTGTGGTGTGTGTGTGTGTGTGTGTGGTGTGTGTGTGTGTGTGTGTGTGTGTGTGTGTGTGTGTGTGTGTGTGTAGAGGCCTGTACGGCAGGGTGGGACCACATTTGGCCGTTGAGCACTTGAAGTGTGGCTAGTCCAAACTGGGCTGTGTTGTAAGTGTAAAATACACATTGGATTTTGAAGACTTAGTATAAAAAAATAGAATGTAAAAATCTCAATAATTAAAAAATCTAGGTTATAGGTTGAAAGGATATCTTGGATCTATTAGCTTAAGTAAAATGAATCATTGAAATTAATTTTACCTGTTCCTTTTTATTTGTAGTGTGGGTATTAGGAAATTTAAAATTGCACATGTGGCTTGCATTTGAGGCTCACGTGTTTCTACTGGACAGTGCTACTATTAGTATGATTCTCTAGGATTTGGGTTTTGTGTGTTCTCATTTTCTCCCCATTCCTTCCTTTTGCGCTTAATGGCACTTGAGTTTTAGAGCCAGTGTTTACCTATGAAGGAGCTCCTTTCATTGCAAACCCACCAATCATGTAATTCTTCCTGTAATCTTCCCTCTTAGGCTCTCCCTGGCTTTTTAATTTCTGCCTGTGTGGGGTAACTGCAGGGGATACTTGTGTGTTTTCAGATGCTCTGGACGGCTGAGGGTGTTGGATGCTTGACTGTTGGATAAGGGGTGTGTGTGACTTCATTACTTATGGAGTTTTGGGTTATCACAGCACTCCATTATGCCTTCTCAAAATTACTGGTTTGAGATTCTGCTTAAGGACACAGATTTAGCTCTAAGCTATCACACCCAAACTTATAGTATCTGTGAGTCAGCTTCTCTACCCAAGAAACTGAATAAATCTCTGAAATGCTAATCCATCTTTAAGGAGCCCAATAGTCAGAGTTTCAAGAGAGAGGTTCCCCTCCCTTTCTCCCCCACGAACCCTGGCCATTATTCTCTCTAAGAAGGCAGGGATTTGAGACACTCTCAATCCTGCTTGAGACAGGGATTGGGTATGCACCATTCTCGCTGCTATCAAGGCACTAAAAGATGGCAGCTAAGCCAAGCTGGAAGGAGCTTCTGTTCCCTACAGTGGTGGCTCCCCCATGTGTGACACGGTTCTGCTCTCTCGGCATCACCATTTCCAATGAGAAAATAAATTGCCTCTGTGCAGTCGCATGCAAAGTAGAGAGCCCCGTGAGCCGGCTGGAGCCGGGAAGTTGATAGAGAGCAGGAGTTGCGCGCACCGATTGTCAAAGGGTAGAGCGAGGGATGATTTTTCATTGTCTGCTGAGCTCTGAGCACACCCTCTTGGAGTGGGTCTCAAATTCGAAAACAAATCTTCACAGTGGCTTTTCCAATCTGCTTGGTTTTAGAAGGATGGCGTTGTGGTCTAAATTTTTCAAAAGCCCACAAGTTGAGTGACACAGCTCCTATTTTAGCAGAATTATTTCTGCTGGACATTTAACAATCTTCTCTACCAAGGTTTTGCCTACACAAAGGGAGGGACTCTGCTGTGGTTAAATGCGGGCTTTGGGGTCAGACAGAGCTGCATTTGAATTGCAACTCCACCTCTTTCGTTAGCCTTGTGGGCTTGGATCAGGTATGGACCTCATTTTGCACAGCTGGAAAATGGGAACAACAGCAACGCTTACCTCTAGGTTACTGGAATGATGGTAACTATGATGGCAACTATTATTATACTCTAAACCGATTTGGAAAGATTTCATTGAATCAAGCAAGTGGATGGATGCTTTGGGAACCAATGGGCTGTGTGGTGACTTTACCCAGTGTTTTCAAGCTAACTCTGAGAGGTTTGCCTCACAATCATTAAGTCAATTTTTTTTCCAGAAGAGTGATCTTCAAACGGATACTTTGCCCCCACCTCTAGGATGCTATATCAGGATTTTGAGACAATACGGCCCGAAAAAAAATACATTAAATTTTATGTGATGGTTTGAATTTGGAAAATTTTATAAAAGTAAAGTGTATTTTTATTGCACACCACTAATCGTGACTCAGAAAGTATGACACAATCGTCTTGGCTGGTAAGGCTATGTGGAATATAGATTCTAGGAGTGATTTTCAAGGAGGGGAGAGACCTGCATGTGTGAGATTTTTGTGACACACACAAAACCACTTTAGGGCTGGTTCTCCACTTCACCTGTATTCCTGCAATTCTGTTACTTGCCACTGGATGTATGTCAGTGCCATTGTGGACTGCAGTCATTAGCTCAGGATAATAAATCTATTCCTGGCAAATTTGCCTGTTCTACTTGTTCTATAGAAATAGAATTTAATTTAATCTGTTGATTGTGGTTATAAGAAGCCATCCGAGGCAAGCTGGAGGCAGAGGGTTAATGGGCCTTGGCTGTGCCTCCTTGAAGAACACATCACCCCCAAGGGGTTGAAAAATGTTCTTGGGAGGCAAAAAAAGGCTGACTCTTTTTACGTATACAGCACAGAGATGCATGCATTACATGCAGCATATCTTTGGCATTGAAATCTAATGGGGGACAATTAGGGAAAAATACCTAAAATGATTCCGTAGGGGGATGGTAATGGAAAGAGGCTGAGAAACACTGCCTTGCTTCATCTGCACTAATTCTGATTTTGGGAGAAGTGATGGACTGGTGAGGCCTGAACGGTCACTCTCAGCTTTCCCCGGGGTACATTCCCCTAGAATGTGCTCACCTCCCTCCCCGCCCCCCCAGCCAGACCTTCTACTTAGAGGGGCATGAAGTGAAAACCCTCCAGCAGCTTTCATACTCCTGACACACATTACCTTAATGCGCTTGCTTACAATAGCTACCTTACCTCATTTTCCTTCTGCTCTTCAACTTGGCCTTCAAAACCTATCCCTTTTGTATTTTTCCTGCTGTTGCTATTTACTTCTAAAAGAAGAGCGAGCAAGCGAGTAAGCGAGAGAGAGAGAGAGAGAGAGAGAGAGAGAGAGAGAGAGAGAGAGAGAGAGAGAGAGAGCGCGTCTCACTGATGCATATATCTTAGTTCTGCCCCTAACCCACATGGGACTGGGCTCTGCAGGCAAAGGAGTCCGTCATCTTCTCTGGGGGGTGATGCAGTCTGTTCTTCCCCTCCCCCCAGCCAGGCAGAACCAATCCTGCTGTCCTTCCTTCCACCTCAGGATTTTATTTAGGCCTCTAATGTTTTTGTTCTTATCTCACTATACGTTAAGTGGTTCCCCAAATCACACATCGTCCCCCCGTCTCCATTTCTTGAGGCAAACATTTTCATTTCCATGCTTACCTGCACTTCTTTTTTTTAACTAGGAAAATTTCACTGAAGTGTAGAAAACCTGCATTTATCAAATAAACAGGGACAATAATATAAAAAGTAGACAATGGAAGAATTTTTTTGCTGTTTGGGCACACATTGAGCCGTGTAATGATTTTACTTCCCCCTTGATGATTTCTACTTTTTTACAAGTTATTTTTGTCAGTGCTTTGGATTTCTGAGGTAGTATAGCCTCAGCTACAATATGCTATTATGCCAGAAAAGGTCAGCAGGCAGGACATGGTGCAAGGATCCTCCAAAGGTCAGATGCTCCTGGAGCTAGTGTAGGAAGGTGGACCTTTGCAAGAGGAAGGCAGGAAGTAATCCCAACTGCTGGTTTTGTCTGATTCAGGAACATCTAAAGGAGTGCTTTCACCCCACAGGACAAATGGATGAGTGGCTTGGAACTCACTTGTTAATGTAGGAAGAGGTAACCACACCCCAGGAGAAAGAGCCACCAGAATCCTAAGAATACCTGGGATTGGAGAGCCTTTATTTGCTGAGCCACTGGACTTTCATGTGGGTTTGTGCCAGGGGATGCAGAGAAAAGTGTTTCAGTGTCCAGATTTGATGTTTATTTGCATGGAAAATTTTTGCTGCTCTCTTCAGACAGAAACACAAATGGGGGTATATATGTTCTCATAGAGTTAGATGTGTTTGCACATGCTGTTCCTTCTACCTGGAATGGCCTTATCCCCACTTGTTTGACGGACAGTTTGATGAATTGGTGAGTTTTGTTGTTTTAATTTACACTTTCCTAATCATGACCATGGGCTTCATTTCATATGTTTATTGGTCATTTGAGTTTCCTCCCTAGAGAATTGATTATCTATTTCTATTGGACTATTCTTGTATTTTTCTTTACATATTCTGATAATACTCATTGGTTGGTTATATATACTTCAAACATTCATATACAGTATGAGTAAAAAATTAATATTAAGATTAATTATTTTATAATAATAGTTCATTATATTCATTATGTAATTGTGACGTGGGACATAATTCTGGTCAATAAAATATAGGTTTATATTTAATTTTATAAGAAATTGCCAGACAGCCTTCCAAAGTAGTTTTATCAATTTTTATCAGCAATGTATGAGAATTCCAGTTGCTCCACATCCGTGTCAACACTTGGTATTGTTAGTCTTTAATTTTAGCCTTCCTGATGTGTATGAAGTGATATCTCATTGTGGTTTTAATTTGCATTTTGTTTCTCTGATGACTAATGATATTAAGCACTTTTTTATATGCTTATTGGCCATTTGGATAACTTATTTTGTGAAGCAGTTAATAGATTTTTAACTGTTAGAACAACCTTTTGAACTGGAATAAACTCCACTCAGTCATGGCCAATTTTTTTCATACTTTTCTTTATTCATTTTGCTAATATATTATTTAATATTTTTCATCTTTGCTCGTAAATGAGATTGACCTACAATTTTTCCTTCTCATAATCTTGTCCTGTTTTGGTATCAAGGTTATACAAACTTTGTAAAATAAGTTGGGGCACCTTTACTCTTTCTTTACTTTTTAGGACATCTTTGATAAGGTAGGAGTTATCTACTTCTTGAAAGTTTGATAAAACAATGATAGAACTGTCAAGAGTCTGATGCTGTTACTAATTATGGTTCTAATCCAGCATTCTGTTTCTTCTTTAGACAATTTTGGCAATTTGTCTGTTCCATTTCATCTCAAATTTCAAATTGACTGGCATAACATTTTCTGTAACATTTCCTTTTGCTGTCTACATATCTATTGAATCTGTAGTTGGGTCCTTTAAAATTTTTTTTAATTTTTACTTTTTTGGTGGGGGGCTTTCTCTTTTTCTTTTTTCCTTGATCAGTCTTGCCAGAGATTTCTTTATTTTATTGCTGTTTATAATGTTTCTTTTATTTATTACTATTAATTTTATTTATTATTTCTGTCCCTCTATTCTTTGATTTTACTTGTTTCTTTTCCCAACTTCTTGTGATGGATGCTCACTTTGTCACCTTTCAATTTTTTTCTTTTTAAAAATATGCATTCAAGACTACAAACTTTCATTTAAGTACCTCTTTAGGTATATCCCACAAATTTTGATATGTAGCTTTTCCATCATTCAATTTTATTGTTAAATGTTCCATACTTTGTTGTGACTTCTTTGCTTCATGAGTTATTTAGAAATGTCTTTTATAAATTTCCAAGTCATGGGTCTTTTTGGGTGAGGTCATACTTTTCTTATGAGTTCCAATCTTATCACATTGTGGCCAGAACACATGCTCTGAGTTGGCTGGTTTGAATGACACAGGCATCAGCCTTTGTTTCTTGGATCCAAACACTTTGAAATTAGGAAGAATGAGATCAAAGAGAATGAAGAGAACAGACAGAATGAACTCCTTGAATGAAACCTAACAGAGGAAGAGGGATCTTTCTGTGATGTTAATTCAGTAGTGAGCATGGGTTTGGGTCCCATGGGGGGTCTTGTTTAAAATCCCCAGCTACCTGGGTGGGACTCTTTAGGAACACAGGCAATTCTGCCCATCACAGTCTAACTGAATATTAAAATGGAAATTTTAGCTGACACTCAAAGACAACGGGTGACAGATACCATAGCAGGGAGCCAGTTCATGATGCTAATTTGCAGAGAAAAATATTAAAATACTAGTTTTCTCTCTCTTAAATATACATTCACATCAGGAGTGGAAACAGTTGGGTTTTTGGAGATTAGAGAGAATTTGTGAAGAGAAGTTCTTTGGAGAGAGCTTTGTGAGTAGCTAGCTCTTCTCCTCACGATGGGAGGGCTGAGTCATACCTGACTTTGCCTCAAGCCTAGAGAGGGGCACTTAATGGGACTACCCAGAGGGTTTCCATGACCTCCACAGAATGGAGGACATAGTGGCTTGGTTATGACTCCCACAGAGTAAATCTTGAATGGATGAAAAATGGGCTGGCTAACTGCTGGTGGATGATTCCAGGGGATCACGCTGTGTCAGGGCAAAGGGGCATGAGTGTTCCTAAGGGCTAGATGACTGCATGTGTGTGAAAGAGCTGAGTCCCATCCAGTAGGGACTTCTGGAGGGTCAATGGGACCCACCTGACAAAAACTGGAGGTGGACTTCCCAGGGGCTGTGGACACAGGAAATGACCAATTGTACTATAAAATGGGTTTGCCTGGGTCAAGGAAACTTTAGGTGAGAAATCAGTGGGGATCTCTGAATAATTTGTGAAACTGCTTCACAAGAGATTCAGGGTAGGATCAGAGAATCAAGCACCATCAAGCAGTAACTATGGAGCTCAGGACAGAGCCAGTCAAGTAACAGCTTTCCTGCTCCCCTCACTCTTCCCTCCATGAGCCCCCAATCTTGCAGTGTCAGAAACGGCAGCTAAGGAATGAGAGAGAAGGTGAGTAAGAAAGATGGAAGTCAACAACCTCCTCTTCCCAGGTAGCAAGTCATTGCTGGGGAGAGAAAGACCAGCTGAACTTTGAATGAAGTTAGAAGATTTGACTATTACGTGGGACTGGACAATCTAACTGCCTTTTTGAAACTGTGTCTGTAGGATTTTTCCTATAAGTCATTAGAAAATTCATGGGAACAGTGAGTTTTATACAGGAATAGAAATACTTACTCTGCTGCATAAATGTTAAAGGGATATAGAAAGACAAAATAGAAATGCTTTTTGATCGCATTCTATGAATTGTGATTATTCAGTGTATAGCTTTTATCCAATATAAAGTGGAATTCTTGGGTATTTCAGAAAATCATTGCTTCCTAAGGCTTTGGTGAGAGGAGGCTGATGACCAAAGAGGATAGTGGGGCAGTAGATAGTAGTATCAGCCTTAGCACATTCTCTTTCACAATCATCCTTAAGGAGGTAGACTTTTGAGCATCTTTCTAAGAACCTTCTTGCATGGGGCCTGCCTTGGGCCATGGGAGAGGAGCTACTAGACCATGACTGATTCTTGAAGCTACCCAATGCTCCTGAATCTTCTCCTCCAAGTAGAGGCAGGGCCCTGCCCCTGGGTTATGCACTAGAACACAGAGTTGGGGGTGACCTGTGGCTATGGTAAAACACTATTATGTTCTAATCACTGAAGGAGCCTCTTCTCCTGTGTGCCCATGTGTAGATATCTATCATTGTACTTATTATATCACATTATAATTATCTGCTTATGCACTGTATTGCCTGCTTGGCTGCCATAACAGGATACCAGAGACTGGGTGGCTTAAACAAAGGAAATGAATTTTCTCACAGTTCTGGAGGCTGGATGCCCAAGTTCAAGGTTCCAAGGTTAGTTTCTGGTAAGATGTCTCTCCTTGGTCTGCAGATGGCTGCCAACTTGCTGCGTCCTCACATGGCCTTTCCTCTGTGTGCATGCACCGAGAGCAAGGGAGCTCAGGTAGCTCTTCTTCCTCTTATAAAGACACCAGGTATTTGAATTGGTGCCCCACCCTTATGACCTAAACTTAACTTTAATTACTTCCTTAAAGGTCCTATCTCCCAAAACAGCCACACTGGGGGTTAGGGCTTCAACATACAAATTTATAACTTGCATCATTTACTGCCATCAGACCATGAACTTCTTGAAGCCAGAGACACTATATTATTCATTTCTGAAGCCCCAGGGCTTAGCACAAAGCTTAACATGCAATCAATGTTTGCATGTTTGCTGGTCTGATTTCTAGACTCTGTTTTCTCTCCATATCTATCTTCTCCTCACGTCTTTGCCTCACATGGACCCGTCATGCACAAGTATCTATACCAAGTATGGTAGTCATTGCTGCTGTTCATAAATATCACTGGCTCCCTGCTTTCTGGGAACCTGTTAGAACTGCATTTCTTGGGCCACGTGTGATGGGATGGGGCTTTGGATTAGTACTGGACAAAGAGGTGTGAGTGATAGGGGTCACTTTCAAGCTTACTAAATCTTTCAAGGTTACTAAACCTTTCTGAGTCTTGGTTTCTTCATTTGTAAAATGGGGGTCATTATTATGTTTACAGGCTTGCTATGAGATTAGATGACACGTGTCAAACACCCAGCAGTGTCTGGCACAGTACAGGTGCCAGTTAGGGCCAGCTCCTTTTCTTCTTTAACTCATTCACTTGGGAAAGCAGGATTGGACGTTGAGTGAAAGTCTCTGACAGGTTGTGAAGGAGACATTCTAGAACACCTGGCTCTTGCAATTTCCCTCTAGAAGGATATTTGGGATCCTATAGAATCTTTTTTTTCATTTTTTCTCTAAATTTAAGCAGCCATAAACCTCACACTTGAGCCCATTAGTGAGGAGTAATATATGACTATAAGATATTTTGGTGGAATCTGATTAAAATATGGGCAGAGGAACTGAATAGACATTTTCCATGTAAGACATACAGATGGCCAATAGGTACATGAAAAGGTACTCAACATCACTCATGATCAGGGAAATGCAAGTCAAAACCATAACGCGTGAGTTATCACCTTACAATTGTGAGGCATGACTATTATCAAAGGACAAGAAATAGCAAGTCTGGGGTAAAGGTACAAATTTCCAGTTATAAAATAAATAAGTCCTGGTGATGTAATGTACTGCATGGCAACTATAGTTAACAATACTGTATGTTTATTTGAAAGTTGGTAAGAGAGTAGATCTTAAAAGTTCTCATCACAAGAAAAAAAATTCTAACTATGGTGGTGATGAATATTAACTTACTGTGGTGATCACAAAGTATATATATATCAAATCAGTATGTTGTATGCCTAAAACTAATACAATGTTACCTATCAGTTATATCTCTTAAAAAAAGATACTTAGATGGATAGCACTGGAGATCTGTAAAAGGTGGTTTATTGCTATTTCAATAGGACATTACATTCAGAAAATTCCTGGGTGTAGGTTCTTTCTTGTCCTGATAAGTTCATCTTTGCATGGTAGCAGAAAGATCCTTGATTAGTTAGCAGTCTTTCAGTTATAAGCAAGGGAAACTGTAATCAAATTGGCTTAAGGGACTGGGGAAGTTATTGGTCCATTTAACTGGGAAGTCTAGAGATAGATCTAGCCAGGCTCAGTTGGATCCAGGTGACGAATAGCTGTCAACAGAACTTTCTCTGATGCAATTTCTTAGCTTTGCTTCTTTTTTCTCTTGACCTCATTCTTTTCTTTATTTTTTTATTAAAAATTTTTTTACTGGAGTATATTTGCTTTACAAATATACTGTATAGCAAAGTGAATCAGCTATATGTGTACATATGTCCTCTCTTTTTTGGATTTCCTTCTCACTTAGGTCACCACAGAGCACTAAGTATTGTTCCCTGTGCTGTACAGTATGTTCTCATTAGTTATCTATTTTATACATAGTATCAATAGGGTATATTTGTCAATCCCAATCTCCTAATTCATCCTAGCCCTATCTTCCCCCTTGGTATCCATTCATTTGATCTCTACGTCTGTGTCTCTATTTCTGCTTTGTAAATAAGATCGTCTATACCAATTTTTTCAGATTCCACATATATGCATTAATATGCAATATTTGTTTTTCTCTTTCTGACTTACTTCACTCTGTATGACAGACTCTAGGTCCATCCATGTCTCTACAAATGACCCAATTTAGTTCCTTTTTATGGCTGAGTAATATTCCATTGTACATATGTACCTCATCTTTTTTATCCATTCCTCTGTTGATGAACATTTAGGTTGCTTCCATGTCCTGGCTATTGTAAATAGTGTTGCAGTGAACATTGGGGTGCATGTGTCTTTTTGAATTATTGTTTTCTCAGGGTATATGCCCAGTAGTGGGATTGCTGGGTCATATGGTAGTTCTATTTGTAGTTTTTTAAGGAACCTCCATACTGTTCTCCATAGTGGCTGTATCAATTTACTTTCCCACCAACAGTGCAGGAGGGTTCCCTTTTCTCCACACCCTCTCCAGCATTTATTGTTTGTAGGTTTTTTGATGATGGCCATTCTGACCAGTGTGAGGTGATACCTCATTGTAGTTTTGATTTGCATTTCTCTAATGATTAGTGATTACCCTTTCATGTGTTTGTTGGCAGTCTGTGTATCTTCTTTGAAGAAATGTCTATTTAGGTCTTCTGCCCATTTTTGGATTGGGTTGTTTGTTTTTTTGTTATTGAGCTGCATGAGCTGCTTGTATATTTTGGAGATTAATCCTTTGTCAGTTGCTTCATTTGGAAATATTTTCTCCCATTCTGAGGGTTGTCTTTTGGTCTTGTTTATGGTTTCCTTTGCTCTGCAAAAGCTTTTAAGTTTAATTAGGTCCCATTTGTTTATTTCTGTTTTTATTCTCATTACTCTAGGAGGTGGGTCAAAAAAGATCTTGCTGTGATTTATGTCAAAGAGTGTTCTGCCTTTGTCTTCCTCTAAGAGTTTTATAGTGTCTGGCCTTACATTTAGGTCTTTAACCCATTTTGAGTTTATTTTTGTGTATGGTGTTAGGGAGTGTTCTAATTTCATTCTTTTACATGTGGCTGTCCAGTTTTCCCAGCACCGCTTATTGAAGAGGCTGTCTTTTCTCCTTGTATATTCTGATCTCCTTTGTCATAGATTAGGTGACCATAGGTGCGTAAGTTTATCTCTGGGCTTTCTTCTTTTCTTTCATAGACATGTTTTTCCCATTACTCTTTTCAGGCAAGGGAGATGGGTGCTGGAGGCCCCAATCTGACTTCCTCCTATCACTACGACCACCAAGGCAAGAAACATTCTTTCTTACTGACTCTACCAGAAAAGTCCTGGTCAAGAATCTAATTGTCTGATCTGTGTTGCATGCCCAATCATTGTTGTGGGTTGGGGGATGGGTGGAAAGTCTGAGTGATCAGACTGGATTTCAAGTCCATGCTTACGTGATTGGGGACGAGGAAGGAGTGTCTTGTGATTGACAGACCCTCCTCCCACCCCCAGGTCCACTTAAACGAGGGAAGGATTGTCTCCGGAGGAAGAGGTTGGCAAGACCAATAAATAAGGTGATTTATTAAGCAGAACTTCTCAGTTTCCCAAGTCTTTGCCCTGTTTTATTATTTTTTTTCTCCAGAGGACTCCTTTCATTAAGTGTCTCCCTCACACATAATACATTTTCTTCCACTGTTGTTTTCTACTTGGAGTTTACTAATTATTTAATTAGAATTAAAGGGCCTCTTAACCTTTCTCCAATATGTAAGTTCAAATGATGAACACTCAGGGGTTTCCTTGGGAACGTCTTTGTAAGGAAATAATTGAAGACGATAACATCATCTGAAGTATTAGGATGATTAGTTGCTCATTTCCTAAGCATTTTCTCCGGAGTTGAAAAAGTATTTTGGGTAAAGCTTCAGCGTTTACGCAGGTAGTGAGGGAGATAAGCATTGCTGCTCCTGGGGAGCTTGTGACAAGTGCCATGACTTTAAGAACATGGGCTTGTGCTTTGGTAACCTAGCAAGAGGACTAATAATATATATATCCTGTTCTATAATGTAAACCTAGTGAGGCTCTGGTCGTATTTGTGGTATGGCTCAGATTTTGTGCTATATGTTGATAGCATGACTAGAGACCTAGATATGTCCAATCCTGCTCTGTCAGTCACCTGCTGTGATGGTTAATTTGGTGTGTCAATTTGACTGGGGCAAAAGGTGCCCAGATTAAACATTACTTCTGGGTGTGTATGTGAGGGTATTTTTGGATTAGTGTTTGAATCAGTAGATTCAGTAAAGCAGATGGCCCTCCCCAATGTGGATGGGCATCATCTAATCCGTGGAGGGCCTAAATAGAACAAAAGGGCAGAGGAAAGAAGGATTAGTCACCCCCCCCCACCCCTTTTTTTGCTTTCTTCATACCTGCTTGAGTTATCCTGATGGTTCTGTTTCTCTGGAGGACCTTGAGTAGTTACTTCCACTGCCCCCCTCCCCCCCACCAACCCTCCCCCTTCTATCCCTCAGAACAGCACAAACAGTTGATATTTCCATGCAGAGTTTTCTGGAAAAGGATGGGTATATTGCATGGGGTTGAGACCTAAGTAAGTTCTCCCATCTCTAATAAGAATCAAAACTTAGGAATTCTTACTACCCTCTGGTTGGGGATAATATTTGTTTGTTTTGCCCTGCGGCATGTGGGATCTTAGTTCCCCGATCAGGGATCAAACCCACGCCTCCTGCAGTGGAAACATGGAGTCTTAGCTACTGGACAGCCAGGGAAGATCCTGGTTGGGGATAATATTAATACCTAGCTCCTAGAGCTGTTATGGGATCCAGTGAGATGATGTATAAAGTACTTAGAACAACTCTGATATCAATGAGTGTTTCTTCTTATTACCAGGTTATTATCATGCCATTGCTGAAAAACTGACATTTAAAGTGGAACTAAGCATCTTTTATCCCTTTCAAAGAAAAACAAAAACACTCAACCAGATGTCCCTCCAGATCTTCTGAATTCTTTCAGTGGCATGTGTCATGTTTTGTGTCATCATCTCCTCCATCCTCCCTCCATCTTGTAACCTGTGCCTCTCAGGCTCTCTTTTCCTTGCTCAAAAATAGCAACGATCTTTTGTCATGTGCAGTTATGTTTCTTCAATATTTATTTATTTATTTAATCTATCAAATACCATTTAATTCTCTGAGGTAGGTATATTGTTATCTCCATTTTATAAAGGAGGAGGATGGGACTTCCCTGGTGGTCCAGTGGTTAAGACTCTGTGCTTCCGATGCAGGGGGCATGGGTTCCATCCCTGGTCGGGGAACTAAGATCCCTCTTGCCGTGCAGCATGGCTTCCCTGCTGCCCCACCCCACCCCCCCACCCAAATGAGGAGCACAGAGAGGTTAGGAAACTTGCTGAAGGCTCCCAGTCTGTGGCTGAGAGTGCGGACAGGTCTCCGTGCTGCCAAGAACGGTGGTCCTCTCCTGACCCCATGCTGTGCGGTGAGTTCGGTCAGCACTGCTGATTGGTTTGAGTTGCCTCTCTGTCTCGTATATTATTTTTTATTTTATTTTTTAAATTTTTTTTGCGGTACGCGGGCCTCCCACTGCTGCGGCCTCTCCCGTTGTGGAGCACAGGCTCCGGACGTGCAGGCTCAGTGGCCATGGCTCACGGTCCCAGCCGCTCCGCGGCATGTGGGATCTTCCCGGACCGGGGCACGAACCCGCGTCCCCTGAATCGGCAGGCGGACTCTCAACCACTGCGCCACCAGGGAAGCCCTCGTATATTATTTTTGAGGGTCTTGGGTAAATATGTCTGGCTGGCTTCAGTCTTCCAGAATCTTCTTCAGGGACTCTGGGAAATGGAGTCTGGCTTTGCAGGAGAGAAGCACAGAGACAGCCTTTGAAATGTTTCCCCTCGCAAAACAACACTTACTTGGGCCAATGACATCATTTTTAGGAAACATGTTATCTATTAAGAAGTTATAGGTCCAATCATTCAATTCATATTCTGCATTCTGTGAAAGGACGATTCCCAATACTAGTTTTCTTTCCTTTTTTTCTCCTATCCTCAAAAGTTGGTTTCTTTACTTCTAAAAGAAAATTTTATTATGCATTTTCCCTCATTTAAAAAATATTTAACAACTGATTTGTGTGTCGCATGAAAGTTACACATTTCCTGAGATGCATTTGCTATTTTATTTTCTTTCATTCAAAAATGTGTCAGTAATCTTTTTGTTAACATGAAGATAAAGGATTAGTAATGCAAGATGCAGTTTTCTTGTAACCTTCTTGAAAGCAGACTATAGTTTCTTATCTGGCTCCAACATTCATTTTCCTGAATTGAAAAAAGAAGCGACTTAAAATGAAATAAACCACATTTGATTCCTAAGAGCATTGCTAGCAGGGAAATGTACTGAGGAAGGCGGACTTGATCGGATTCCAGAAAGCCCCTCTGCTCCCCAAGTGAGAGAGTTGACTAATTTTGCATTTTAAAGTACAATTTTAATGCAGGAAAGAATCATGAACTGTCTCTCATTAATCACTAATTAGAAGATATGTATGATTTTATTCCCTGAAAATTCCAGCTGCTAGAAAAAAAATGAGGTGTGAATGTTCATAGTGTTGGTTTAAAATTTCATTTTAATTACTGAATGCCTCTTCTGAGCAAGAGGCTAATAAGCAAGGTGCTAAGAGCGTTCAGAGAGGAAGAGGAGAAGGCTCTTCCGTCCATGAATGGGTTCTACCCACTCCCCTTGACCCCTGACGGTGGCAGAGGAAATAGAACATGCGATTGTCAACTCTCGATCGCACTGTTCAGGTACAAGCAGAGGGAATTGATAGGTCTTTGCTGCTCTCTCAAATGAGGTCTAAGCGAGCTTGCCTCAACACACATGCACACCCTTGGTGAAGATGTATGTGGAGGTGGGGACTCAAGCTGTCTGGAACGTCACCTGAGTGCAGATTTGAGGTGGTTCCTGAAGCCTGTGGTGACCCCTCACATGTGCCTGTTCCAAAGCGTGAATATCCAGCTTTGAGACACTTGAGACTGTGTCACCATTAAGTGTCCAGAACAAGCCAGGGCATTTGGGGGTATGTCACCTTCAGACATTCGGCTCAGCGCAGCAGATGCCTGGCTCCCCTTGTGCCAGACCCTGGGCTGGGCCCTGGAGGAAGGCAGGTGAAGGAGACCTGGTCCTTGCCCTCCAGGAAATACGTTTAACATATAATAAGTGTCAAGATGGGGGTGAGTGCCAGTCCTGTGAGGGCCAGAGGAGGGGCACACAGGCGAACCTGCGGTTCAGGGAAAGCTTCCAGAGGGCAATGTTAGTCGAGTGTGGGAGGATGCGTCAGAGGTGGCCAGGTAAGGAGATGTGAGGGGGCCCTGCAGGAAGGGCAACAGGAAACGTGGAAAAAGTTCTGCTCTGTTATCCATCAGGCCTGGACGGCGCCTGTGGGATGAGGCAGTCGAGGCCACGGCATGCTTTGTGCAAGCAGTTCTGCGAGGTGATGGGGCAGAAGGCAGGTTTAAGCGTAAATGGAAGCAAAGAAGTGAAAGCCAATGGGAGGTCAGGCTGAGGAGAGAGGACACGAGAGGAGCTCGGGGAAGGGCACGGAGGGCCTGGAACCTTCAGTGCAAGTTGGTGATGGGAAGGATGAATCCAGGGAAGGGTCCTGGAGGCGAGGGCTTCAGACCCAGGTTTGGGAGGGGGCTGGCCTTGTGCAGGAGGAAGGGAACCTCACGTCTGGCTGGCTGTGCCGGTGGGGAGGCCAGGCTTTGAGCCCGTTGGCTTCTGGTTCGCTCCATCTTCTCCACTAGGAAGGTGAGGCTTTTGGCTGAGAGGAGCGGCTGAGGGAAGCTGCTGATGCAGCAGGGGAAGGAGGGCAGACCAGGATGGGGAGACCTTGACTTGGAGCGGGTCAGGCTTTAGGCAAACAGTGGGGCTGATTAGGGGCTGGGTTTTGCTGGGCAGGTGAGATGGAAGGGCAGGAAACAAAGGAGGAGATGGTTCTTATAACCGTCCCTGAACTCTGTCCTGGGGAAGGAAGAAAGTGGGGCCAGGAGAGGGTTATAAGCTGGAGAAGCCGGAGGGATCAAGGTACTGTCGGTCTCTTCCGAAATGCAAATATCCTGAGAGGGGCAACTGAAGAAGCCCCAGTATCATGACGTCCGCTAGGACATTTCCCTCCAGGCATGGAGATTCTGGAGCCATTGCGGAGCCCTCGGGAGGATGAGTCTCTGGGCAAAGAAGGGGGCAGAGAGGGTGTGAGGGACGTACCCTCTCCTCCCTGCTGTGTACATTGCTCTGGTTTTTTTGTTTGTTTGTTTCTCAAATCTGGTTTTAATGAAAGTGTTTTCATAATGTTACTTTTTGTTTTTTTGACTGATTTTATTTTACTTTTTTAACATCTTTGTGGCAGTATAATTGCTTTACAATGGTGTGTTAGTTTCTGCTTTATAACAAAGTGAATCAGCTATACATATACATATGTCCCCATATCCCCTCCTTCTTGCGTCTCCCTCCCACCCTCCCTCGCCCACCCTTCTAAGTGGTCACAAAGCACCGAGCTGATCTCCCTGTGCTATGCAGCTGCTTCCCACTAGCTATCTATTTTATAATATGTTACTTTGAAATGAACCAGACATTGTCTGGAAGTCAGGCAGCTCTGTTAGGCTGGAGACAGCTCTAAATGTTGATCTGACTGGGATAGGAGATGTTGAAACACAAATAACACAAATGAGAAGGATCAGAGCAATGAGAGCTAGGAGGAAATTAAAACAGGTGGGTCTTGGGAAGAATATTTCCAAAAGGCAGTGCCAGAAAGTGCCTTACCTACAGGGTAGGTATTCGGTAAATAGTCACTGAATTAAATTGAATTCAGTTTTGGCTCTGGAGGAAGTGGGGCACCTGGAGGAGCTCCTTGCAAGGGTTGTTCTGTACAAAAATTTTGCATCATATTCACAATTTTACGGAGCCTCAGAACCTGAGGAGACAGTGTTTCTTCTTTTTGTACCATCATGAGCAGCTTCTTAGCGCACACATGGCCTCTACCAGCCTGGGGTTCGCAGGTGTCATCTGGCTTGTTCCCTGTCCCCTCCAGCTTGCAGCCTAGAACCTAGGACATGCTCCTTAATGAATCCCGCACCCAGAGTAGGTTCCGTCTTTGAGAATCAGAATTAGAAACAAGTGGAGAGGAAGAGAAATCTGGGGGCCAGAAGGAGTTCTGGCTGGGAGTGGGGCAGAGACCAATCCTCTGCACCTGTCCACAGAACTGCTGGTCTGAAATACTTCATACTCAGTGAGGTTGCTGCAGTCAACAGGAGAGGGCGTTTAAGATGCTGAGAGGTGGTATAGTGGGACAATGGATAAATTTCAAGGTTTCCTTCCCCACCCCCAAAACTCTTCCCAGTCTCCCCTATCCCCACTGTCCCCACCCTTCTCCAAGTAACCTTTCTCCCCCTTCCTGCACAGTTTTCCACTTTCGTTGAAGGAAGATACAAAAGAACATAGACAAAAGAGTTAATTCTTTTTTTTTTTAAACTTCAAAAGGCTAAGCCCTAAAGAAAACTGAATATACAATTCAGTATAAACCAGTGGTGTTCAACCTCATTGGACCCAGTAGGTTCCCTTTTCCTTTACTCAACCTTTCTATTACCAAAAATTTCAAACATTTACAGCAGTTGAGAGAATACTAAAATAAGCCTGATGTACCCATCACTCAACCTCAACAATTATTGATCCATGGAGCGTCTTGTTTCATCTCTACCTGACTCACTCCACTACCCTGATTATTTCAAAGCAAATCATAGCATTTTATCTGCATGCAATCTTTTAAAATAAAAGACTCTTGTTAGAAAACATAACCCCAATACGATATTACATCTAAAGATTATTAATGATAATTCCCTCATCACTGTGTTCACATTTCCCTGATTAACTTATACATTTCTAACAACTTGTTTGAAACCCCTCTTTATAACTGCTACCTTGCAAAGTCCCCCTTATTATCCTGAAATTAAAGAAGCTACAGAAGATGTGGCACATATATGCAATGGAATATTACTCAGCCGCAAAAAGAAACGAAATTGAGTTATTTGTAGTGAGGTAGATGGACTTAGAGTCTGTCATACAGAGTGAAGTAAGTCAGAGAAAAACAAATACCGTATGCTAATGCATATATATGGAATCTGAAAGAAAAATTGTACTGATGAGCCTAGTGGCAGGACAGAAATAAAGATGCAGACATAGAGAATGGACTTGAGTACATGGGGAGGGCGAAGCTGGGTCCCAGTGAGAGTAGCATCGACATATTATACTACCGAATGTAAAATAGATAGCTAGTGGGAAGCAGCAGCATAACACAGGGAGATCAGCTCGGTGCTTTGCAATGACCTAGAGAGGGTGGGAGGGAGGCTCAAGAGGGAGGGGATATGGGGATATATGTATGCATATGGCTGATTCACTTTGTTGTACAACAGAAACTAACACAGTATTGTGAAGCAATTACACTCCAATAAAGATCTACTAAAAAAAAAATACATACAACCAACCTACATAAAAACAAAAACCAACAACCCCCCCAATATAATTCTTTCTCTGAATATAAAGGAGAAATAAAATGAAAGAAACTTAAGATAAAACATATATTTCAACGTTAAAGTACTTGGGACACTACTACACTAGAGCAGTGGTTCCCAACATTTTTGGCACCAGGGACCGGTTTCATGGAAGACAGTTTTTCCACGGACCTGGGTTGGGGGGTTGGGAGGTTTGCGGGGATGGTTCAGGCAGTGATTTGAACCATGGGGAGCAATGGGGAGTGGCAGATGATGCTTCTCTTGCTCGCCCACCGCTCACCTTCTGCTGCAGGCTGTGGACTGGTCGTGGTCCGCGGGCCTGGGGGTTGGGGACCCCTGCACTAGAGGATATAATGAAGTAGGTCTATGCTTGAACTTGAATCACTGTGAAAGCGACAGCTTTGAACACAGACTGATATTGGGGTGTCATGTGTGGACAATGACTGTAAATGGCATTGTCATTAGTGACATACTTTTTGAAATAAACCCTTGAAAAAACTTCTGACAAAACAGGGTACAACTGTCCCTTAATTTACAGCATTGTTGCTGTTCCTGAAAATTCAATGTATATTCAAAGTGTGCAAAAATTACTTTAGTTGTAAAATGGAGTTAGGCTCTCTGTGCGGATAATTATAGACTATTTTTCATTTTATTTATTAAAAAATTTAAATGTATATATTATTATTATCATTTGCTTTAAAAACACATTATTGAGGTATGATTGACATATGAAAAGCTGAATATATCTAATGTCTACAACATATGAGTTTGGAGATAAGTAGATACCCCTAAAACCATCACCACAATTTATGCCATAAACATATCTACCACCCCCAAAAGCTTCTTTCCATCATATAAACAATTTTTTAAACTGATATGGTTGTCTAGAGAAATATTCAAGAGTCACATGGGGCATAGAACAATTCTTTATTGGTGGGACCATCCCATGCATTGTGAGATGACTATTATTCTTGCCTCCTGCCCTCTAAGTGCCACAACTATTTAGATTAAAGGAGATTAAAGGCAACTCAATTCTGGGATTAGCAGAGGCAAACTATTATATACAGGATGGATAAACAACAAGGTTCTACTCTATAGCACAGGGAACTATATTATTCAATATCCTGTGACAAACCATAATGGCAAAGAATACAAAAAAGAATATATACATGTATAACTGAGTCAATTTGCTGTGCAGCAGAAATTAACACAACATTCTAAATCAACTATACTTCAATACAAAAAAAAATTCAATGTATGATCCTTAATTGAATCCTGGATGGAACTAAAAACCAGCTATAAAGAACATTATTGGGATACTTAAGGGACATTTGACTAACAGATTGTATAATAGATAATAGTATTAATGCTAAATTTCTTGCTCATCTGGAAAATTATTGTTCTATCCTTGCAACTCTTCCAGAGATTTGAAAATTTTGAAAAGAAGATGTCTTGGGGGAGCTGCCCTCACAAATTTTTAGAATTGCCGTGGGGGCAGTGCCACTCCTATTGAGAACTAGTGTCCTAAGTGAAAGATCCAGCGTTATGGAGATTGAGCTGGGGAAGAAGCAAGAAGATTAGAAATGGGAGTGGGGTTCTTCCCCGTGAACTGTCTTGGGGTGGGTCCAGGGGGTACCCAGAAACCTCTTTAAATGTATTGTAGGCTTCCAAGAATAGTAATGAATTGTAACCTGTTATCCTCTGGGACTTTGGAAGTGGAACCCTTGCTGACATTCCCCAGGCCACAAAGGCATGGGAATAGCTTTCCATTGGAAGAGCGTCAGAAAGTCTCCATGTCCCTAGAAGTACATAAATGGCTGATAAAGGGAGAAGAGCTCATGGGGTGAGGATGACTATGACCCAGAGGCCCCCTCCATGCCCACTCCCACATCCTGGACTCTGGCGCTATCTCTGGAACTCAGCTGCTACCCTGAATGAATAGGGGATATAGAATGGGGGGGTGGGGTGGAGGACGAGGGACAAACACCATTTGACTGAGCTAAACTTAAAATGTCTGAGTGATCAGTAATGTGACTAAATTATTTGCTGCTGTGTCAAATGGAAATGAGGGCTCAGATTGAGTGGAGATATAGAAAAAGAAGTTACATTTCTTTTGGTAAACTTGTGGTTTGTGAAAAATTGAATCTGTTCAAGTAGTTAGATCAGAGGTGTCCCGTGGAATAGAGTATTCACTTTCTGAATTCAACAGGATGCTCTCATTTATTTCATGTTTTCAGTGCCATTGTTTCAATTCTCAGAGAAGTGGAAAGGTCAGGGTCAGCACTGTGTGTATAGAATGTATCAGAAAAATGATGAGGAAGTAGACAGAGGATTGTGCAAACACAGAAGTACCATTCTGATAGCGGCAGGGGGTTGCTGGGGAGAAGTAGAGTCTGAAATTGTGAGGAGGGGAAATAATAGAACTCTTTCCCCGTTCTCTAATTAAGAAGAGATGAGGAAGACAATTTGTTCATTTAGTTAAAAAAGAAAACAATTTGAGAAGAAAATCATATTCCTAGTTACGATCTATAAAGAATATATGGACCCCTCTGAAAGAAAACCCGTGTGCCTTCAGCTGCCTCCCTTTGTTTAATCAGAAGATGTGGGAGGAATTAGCAGGGGCAGATGGCTGAGATCCTATCGCAGCAGCCCCAGGAATTAGGAACATTAATTTTAAAGGGGGATTAAAGCACAGAAGAACATTTTTAAAACATCATGCATTTTCATAAGCATCTAGGCACGCTCTCTGGCTAGATGTTTATGTGACGGGTCTTTGGAACAGAACCTGTGACAGAAGCAAGGGGGCTCTACATGGGGGGAAACACATCAATATTTGTCTTGCTAACGAACCAGGAGGAGCTCTCCTCTTGTCTCAGTTTTGGTTGCCTGGCCCATGGGATGGAGGAAGAAGCTGGCATCAATCCAGCTTGGCGGATCATGGTATCTATGGGGATTGAGGCCTCTCTTAAGACATGGCGGCATCCACGAGGGAGTTGTGGGTGTGTAGGAGCAGCGAGGCAGTCTGTCCATTCTGGGCCAGACCTCTACAGTATTTCACCGCCCTGTATGTGCCACATCAAGTTAGTCTGGTGTTGTAGTCTTCAGCCTGGTGAATGCGTAGCCCTGAGGATGTCCAGAGACTCTCCACGTGGCCCGAGGGCACGCGGATAGTTTAGATGCCCACACTCCACATGTCTTCTTTCCTATTTGTCTGCCTGGGAACATGCCTGAGGTCTGCACATTCTCCTATCTCATCTCCACTCCTGCTCTCACTTTAGAAAACATCGGCATACCTCCCTTCTGATCCCTCCCTCCTGACCGTGGTCCTTTGCCTCATGATAGATAAACGCCCTGGTGCAACAAACAAAAGGCGCAGCCTTGAGGAAGTAACTGGCTCTGATGATGCGGTCGAAAATCCTCTCGTCACTTGGTTGGTTTCTGACTCTTCACTTTCATCAAAATTGATGTGTGTCCCTTGTCCCTGACTTGTGCCTCCCTTTTCACCAGGATAGCGTTAAAGACATAATTACTGTGTCTGTGAGAGCATTAATGGTGTCTGAAGTCAAGGTGTGTCTCATAGTCAGTGGCATCTTATAATTCCTTCAGTTAGGTCTCAGTCATGAAGTGGTTTTATTGCCTGATAATTTCAAGTAAGAAAGCTTCAGAATGAAGACTTACAGGATGGTGTCCACAGCTTGGAAGGAAATCCCAGAGACAACAGTGGAACATCATAAGAAATGTTGCTTCTCCAGTGTTCTCGAAGGCACAGAGGAGGATACTGGGTAGAAAACTGTGGTCGTTAATGTCTCAGTTGAAAAGTGATTCAGAAGAGCTGGACTCAAAATGTGAAGATGTAGGAGTACCATAGCCAATTTATTTCACTTATATTAGCCTTTTGATGAATGCTCAAGCATGGTGTATAATTACAATCTATGTCTAAAGTCTAAAAAAGATCTTCTAATAAATCTAAAAAAACCTAATGTGATAAGGAAGTCTGGCATCATGGTTTAATTGGCAGGACATTTTCCCCCTCTAGGTAAGTAGAAGAATGTGTCTTATAATCAATAACGTATTATATTCAGAGAAATACAGTATGTTTAATGATTATATATCAAAATGTGTAATATATTTATGTTGCTTCAAATAACTGTGTAATAATAACTGTAATGATAATGTAGCTCAGAAGAAAAATGTTAACGCACAACTGTATGGGTATAGAAAAAAAATTCTCTCTCTCTCTCTCTGTATATACACACACCGTAGTAATAGTAGTTTTCACAGTGTCTGACATATGTCCCTGTGTTTCCCTTTAAAATTTAAAATATCCATGTGTGTTTACTGTAGCACCCTGAGTGCCCCAGCACACAGTTTGGGAAACACAACTATAGGATGTATTTATGATCTTCCCTACTGACTTAATGAAGCTCAGGCTCTCTGTTTTCCCTGAAGTGATTAGGACTCTGGCATCAGCTCAGGATGAAAACTTCATGAAACTGGACAAAGAAGAGGCCAAAAATAGTCCAAGGAGGAACCCTGGACTGAGTGAGAGAGTTTCACTGGGACAAATAGCCATTTGTGTATCTAATTTTGAGAGGCCTCTTATTCTCTCTCTCTCTCTCCTACTGCAGTCTGAGATGTAAACTCTGAGAAAGCAAAGACCATGTCTTCTTCACAATAATATATGACACCGAAAATTAAGTATTGTTTTATATTATGCCCAACACAGCGCCTGGACTTATTTATTGATCTAAAAATCAATGGAAGAAAGAAAAATATATCATATCCAGTCCAAAATACAATTTTTTGAACTTCCTTTACTGAAGAAAAGTGTTAAACGTAGTGTTATGTTTTCTTAGGGCAGATACTCATTTACATCAATGTGGGTATCAAATCTGGTACCCAGGTATGGTTTAAGAAGAATGTTAAAAAATAAAAAAAATAAATAAAAAAAGAAGAAGAACGCTAAGCTGTGCAGGGAGGTAATGAGGCCGTCCAATGTCCCCATCTGTCATGGACATGAATACTTGCAATCATGGTCCCACACCTAACAATTCTAGTTTTCAAATCCTACTTTTCCTTTGCCTACAGAGTAAGAAAACACTGGTCTTGTAAAGAGAAAGTAAAACTCTTTTTTATATGTGCAAAATCTACTCTCTGTCTTGATGAAGAGGCTTTTTTTTTTTTTTTTGATATGCCAAGCAGCATCCCCTCACCCACTTTCTTTAAAAATATAACCAGAAGTTTTTAGTTGTTAATTCTCTAAGGCCATTTGAAGTTCTGAGTTCCTGGAGTTCTCTGTGTTTCTGTGAACCCTTGAATCTCTAGCTTGAGCTTTACAAATTCGTGTCTTGGGCCCCCGTTGCTTTGTCCAGCATCAGACCTTCTCTGCTGGGCCTTCCAGGGATCACACGTTTGCTGTTTGCCCCTGGATTCTGCAGTTCAAGGTGGGGAAGGGGCGGCTGCAGGCGCCGGAGATGAAAAACGGAAGCCACGAGCTTTTTTAAAGGGAAAGGAAGGGCCGTGGCGAAGTAAAAATGATGAAGAGGTGCTTTTAGCAACAACTGGTGACCCTGATGATTATTTCAAAGTCAGTTATTTTGAATGGTTTAAGGTGTTAACCTTGGCCCAGACCAGCTGCCTTTTAGCCACAGAGGCTGAAGGTGTCCAAAGTGAATTACGCAGAAAGCCATTTAGGCTGAGCCTCTTGCCATTCTGAATCGCATGCCATTTTTAATTTTTATTTTCTCAGGGTCGCTGCGTGTGTGTTTGTTTGCAAAAGCAGTTTAGGCCCTGGAATTGCAAGCTTTTCTGTTAAGACCGGGGCTGCTTTGCTATCTCCTATCTTTGTTCCTCACCTCATTTTGAAGGATTGTTACGCATTTGTAAGTACAATGGGATTATTTATTCATTGTCTGTCCACTCTTTTCTGTGCCACAAAAGGAGAAATAGCCTGCACTGCGACTTAAGAGCTTTCTGACCGCTCCAAAGTCATGACATTTCCTTTGCTTTTTGATGGCTGGCTTTGAAAAGCCGGGGAAGCTGGGTGACAAACTCTGTTGGCTCCAGGAGGGAGATGACTTGTCGTTGTTGTGAAAAAGCGTATTTAGTCACTTTTAAAAAGCAAATTGTGGACTTAATAGAGCCACACAGTCTTCTTTGGAGATGGCTACAAGGTGGATTGTCTTGATAAAACATTTGAAGCCAGAAATCCATCAAGCGTCAGAGAATATAAGCACTGACCTGAACCCAAGCACACAACATTCTCACCAAACTTCAGAGTTATTTTTTTTGAATAGAGAAAGGATAACTGTCCAGTACCTTTCATTTTGTCTTTTTTGCAATTCTTCCAGTTCCAAATCAAATGAAAGCGTCTGATGATGAACTATTTCGAGTCTATCTGAGACCATAGGCCTTGGTATCTGTAGGCTCAGCTTTTTGGCTTTTCTGTAGAAGTTGTGACCGTGCACTTGAAGCTGAGTATTTAGCAGGCCCTTTGATGGCCAAGGGCAAATCTCTATGTTAAACAGAACATATGCCTTCTCAGCATCATCCACTTCCAAGCCCCTCCATCATTATGAGGTTTACTATCACTTCTTAGGTGATATTGACAGAGCAGCCCCAAGTCCTGTTGATTTCATTCTAGGCACTCACCTGCCTTTGGTGTAGCTGCTACCAGGTGAGGTCTTTAGGCTTGGCGGCACTTTGCCAGATGTAAATGAGAGTGAGTGAGAGAGAGTCAATTGTTGCTTATATGTTTTCTATTAAAGTAATAGCTATACTGAGCAATAATACAAATGGTTAACAATATTTTAATTACTAAGCCCTCTCCCAAACCATCGTTTCAGAGTCTCAGTTTTCTGAGACTTTGGACTCTTGAAGCACAAATTCTGTGGACTGTGTTGAGAGAGCAAAAAACTGAGATTTCAAAAGCGATTTTATTTGAAAAATGAAACATGCACCTTGCGAAATGGTTGTGTTTTATTGTGAGCAATGGACTGAACAAGATGGAGAGAAGCCTTAGTTCAGGAGGGGATAGCTGGAGTGGGCCCCCCTTGTCCTGGCCCCTGCTTTCCTGGCTCTGCTGCCTGGGCCCTGGGAAAGCCTGTGATTGCTGCCTTTGTCTTTCTTTTTTTCTCCCTTCCTTCTTTCCTTCCTGGAAAAGAAAAATACAGAAAAATAGAAAGATCAATGAAAGATTAATACTTGTATACTCACCCAGAATTAACCAATATTTATACTTAGTCATTTTTACTTTAGGTTTTCTAAAATCATTTAAAAGAAACTTTACAGATAAAATTGAAGTCCCCTTGATTTCCCCTCCCCAGTACCATTCATGTTCCTCTTTCCTCAGAAAAGGGAACTTTATGACCTTAGTTGCCCCAACTCCCCATGAAAAGTCTGCAGTATTGCTAGTACCATTAATTAAAAAAATTCTAATGGTATTGTAATGTTAGTACTCTCATTGCTTTTTCACTCAATATTTTATCTTCCAAATCTTTCCATGTTGAGAGATGTGCGTGTGTGTGTGTGTGTGTGTGTTGACTCATTAAATTTCTGTATAGTATTTAATTGAATAAATATATAAAACTTTCCTCTTGATATGGTCAAACACGTCAGATATGCTGTCAGTCATCCCCTTGAAGAAATGTCCCTTGGGACCCTCTATCCTTCCCCAGTAAGAACTGTTGCCTCTTACACGGGCAGTGCATCTGTTATCCTGAGACTTTTCCTTTTGCATTTCCAGTATTGGATTTCCTTTCTCCTCTATTCCCTATTTTCCTCTTTCTTGATTTACTCCTTTGTTTTGGCAAAGACATGTTACAGTAGTCTCCTGAAAACTAATGTGTAGGAGATACACTTTTTGAGAACTTGAATGTCTAAAAATGCCTTATTTTGCCCACACACTTATAATACTTCTGTTGGATGTGTAATTTTAGGTTGAAAATAACTGTCCTTCAGAAAAATTTTAGAGGCATTTCTCCACTGTCTTCTACCATCAGAATAGTATTATTTAGGGCTGGAAGGTTACTCTTGTAATTGTTCTTTGTTTGACACCTCTGGCTATTGTTTTTCCTCTTTGGAAGTTTAAAGGGTCTTCTGATGTTCTGAAATTTCAAGATGGCACGTCCTGATGGGGATTAATTGCCCCCCATGTTCTGGGCAGTAACTGGACCCATTCAGTCTGAAAACACATGCTCTTCAGTTCTGGGAAATTTCTTGAATTATTTCTCTAATAATTTCATCCTAAACTTTTATTGTTCCTCTTTTAAAAGTTTTCCATCTCTTTAGTTTTTTGTCCTTCTTTAAGGGATAGTCTTTCAACTTTATCTTTTAACCCCAAAATGCAGTTTTTCATTTTTGCTATCTTTTTAACTTCTAAGTGTCTTAAAAAAATCTTCCTTTCTTTCTTTTTAAAATGGTCTCTTGTTATTAGTTCATGGAAATATAATATCTTCTCTTATGTCTGTAATGATACTACTAATATTTTTAAAGTTTTCGTTCATCTCACATGGAGTCTGTTCCTTCAAGTTGCCTTGACAGCTCCTATCTTTCAAACAGAGGATTTCTTCAAATGCCTGGGGATCCTTGGTTGTCCTGTTGTATTTGAGCGGGGCACTAAACCCAATTGGGACATGAAGCTAACTAAACCTATTTGGGACATGAAGCTAACTGGAGGCTTCATGTAGGTAGATCCGACTGTGCCATTTAGTTTAGAAACTCCCCATGTAATTTTCTTTAGATCTTTTTCTTGGGATTTTCCCTCAGAAAAGGCTTTTTATGCCCTTGATTGGAATATACATAAGCCTGCCTGTCAGAATTTTGGGAACCAAATGGAGAGAAAAAGATGGGAGTGTCAACCAGAATTAAAACTTTTACTCTAATCTTCCTATTTTCCTAAGGTACCCTTGCCCTCAACTAGGCTGGTGTCCCCCAACCCATAGACCTTCTATTTTACCCTCTACAGAGAATAAACTACGGGGTCAGGGAGGGGTAGCTTCCCTAGTGGACAAAATAAGGATGGGGATTTGGGGGTCTAAATGCTTATTAAATATATTTTAACCAATTTTCTTGTTTATAGCTCACCTTTACCCTCATGTCCAGTGGTACTGGTAAAGCCAATTGATAAATCTTTTGGTGATTCTGTTCTGTATATCAGGTTTGTTTTTTTTTTGGCTGCGTCAGGTCTTAGTTACGGCACACGGGAATCTTTTGTTGTGGCGCGGGCTCTTCCTTGCGGTGCGCAGACTTCTCTCTAGTTGTGGCATCCTGGTTTTCTCTCTCTAGTTGTGGCGCAAGGGCTCCAGAGCGCATGGGCTCTCTAGTTTGCGGCATGTGGACTCAGTAGTTGTGGCGCGCGGGTTTAGTTGCTCCGTGGCATGTGGAATCTTAGTTACCTGACCAGGGATCGAACCCGTGTCCCCTGCATTGGAAGACGGATTCTTTACCAATGGACGCCCAGGGAAGTGCCTCAGGTTGCTTCTTGATTTTTTCACTGCCAATTTAGAATTTGGCTTTCTGGGGTCTGCTAATTAAGTTACTGCTCATCCATCTGCCTGTCAGATTGCAAATTTTGCTGCTGCTGTTTGTTTTTCCATTCCTTTTGTTTCTGTGATTTTAATGTCTTAGAAATCCATTGATTGTTATTTTATTGGGACTTAAAGAGAAAGTGAAGACTAACACGTGCTTTTGAATTTCTGTCTTTAAATGAAAGCGAATTTTGCTTTATTTTTTCCCATAATTTAAAGTTTTGATTTTCACACTTACACCTTTAATTAATTTGGAATGTATTTTTATATGTAGTATAAGCTTATTGTTTATTTTCTAGGTAGAAAGCCGAATTTTCCAACTTTATTAATTCAATACTTTATCCTTTCCCTTCTACCATGTAAGCCAATCTCTATCATATGCCATATTTCCAGCCTTTCTATTCTGTTTCATTAATCTCTTCATCTTTTCACTAATACCATACTGTTTTAATTACTATAAAGTTTATGACATCTTAATATGTACCAAAGCTACTATCCCTTGTTCTTTTTCAGAATTATGTTGACTCTTCTTGGAACTGCACTCTTTCATATGAGCTGCAGCATCAATCTGCTAAATTCCACTTTGTCAACTGAGATTAGAATCACATTGATCTTATTGGAAAAAAAATTATATCTTCATCCAGTTTCCCATCCATGAACAAGGTATATCTTATTTTCCCAAAACTTCTTTTATGTCCTTTCATAATATTTTAGAATTCTCTCTTAAAACTTTTTGTTAGATTTATTTCTAGTTTTTAAAAACAGTTTTGCTGCTACTGTGAATTACATGTGCATACATACGCTAATGTATTTTAAAATAGTTATTGCTACAGGAATGTTACTGACTTTAGTATGTTGATTTTGTAACTAGCAAAAACTCTTTTGTTGCTTCAAATAGTTGGTCTGTAGATTATCTTGCATTTATAAGTGGAAAATAATAATTGCAAATAGTAGCAATTTAATGTATTTCTTTGCAAACTTCTTGCTTTTCTCCCCCTTTTCTTACTGTTGTCTAGCACTTCTACAACAATGTTCATGCAGGGAAAGCAGCTGTCTTTATTTCTGACTTTAATGGTGATGTTTCTAAATTTTCATCCTTATGTGTTATGTTTGCTGTAGGTTTTTGATGAATAGTATTTTTTTTATCATATTAGGAAAATTCCCTCCTACTCAGAGCTCACTAAAAGCATTTTAAAAGCTACACATGAGTGTTTAATTTTAACAAATGACTTGTCAGCACCTACTGAGGTTTTCCCACTTTATTTCATTAACATGAATTATACTTTAATAGATCCTGATGTTGAATTTTCTTTGCACCTCGGACTGAACCGCAAAAGATTATGATGTAGTTTAAAAAATATACTACTGGGCTTGATTTGTTAATATTTTAGGACTCTTCCATCTGTTAATAATTAAGATTGGTCTATAATTGTCTGTCTCTGTACTTCTCTAGTTTTGTTATTAAATTTGTTACTAACTTAGTAAAATTAGTTGGTGGCTTTCCTTTCTTTCCTCCTTGAAATATTTTCTGTAGGATGAAGAGTATTCCTTCCTTGATGTTTTGTTAAAAATAATTTATAACACAAAATGGATCCTGATGGCTCTGGTAGGCCAAAAATTTGACCCCTGATTCCATTTCACGTTTCCAGTTTCTGGCAAGACTCTGAAAGGATTGCTTTGTGATTTACCGAAGTTGGTTTACCATCTGAGTTGCGTAAACTAACTAGAAACAGGTCTGTCTTCAGGTACCAAAGGGAAGATGCTCTTCCCCGGGCAGTCCTGGAGGTTGTCATGTACACCTTCTTTTTCAAGTATGCTAAAAAATAGGTATTACTGTAAAAAAAGGGAAGGAAAAAGATACTAATAAATATCAATGACTTACAATGGACCCCAAATGATGCTAGGTTTGCTCTCTAACTTAAATGTGCATTATTTTAAAAAGTAACACTGTATATGATCTGGATAACTATAGTTTCACAGCTTTTAAGGTAAGAAAAATGGAACACTCTCCAATGTCCTTTGTAATCTTGGGAGAAGATTACTCTGTTGTCCTGCAAACAGAGTTGATCTCAGAGCTGCAATTATGTAAGGCAGTATTGGGAAGAGGGTTGCTTTTGGAAATAATCTCAGGAGAAGCCACATTTTTCTGAGATCATCTTTTTTTTTCAAAGTAAAATTGAAAACATTTTAAAGAACCTTCATTTTCAATCATGTGGCTTCCTCTGTTTAAGTAAAATTTTCACTTGAAATGAATACAGGCCTATCTAGGGAATTACTTTCCAAATCTTAAGGAACTTAGATAAGCTTCCTTCTTAAATTCAATTCTCTTTTGAAGAGAAACAAGTAATGACTTTCAAAGTGCTTAATGTATTTATTATAAAGGAATGGCAATGGGAAATAAATTTCCTTTAATATAACCTCTTATTTTAAAAACATAGGTATAGATCTGACTGAAGGAAAGTCTTTTTGAGTATATCTATTGTCTTATCTCAAAACAAGGGTATGCCCTGAAAATTGGGTCAGAAAAACACAAACTTTATCTCCTGTTGTTAATTCAGTATGCCAAAAACACCTGCTGGAGGAAGGGCACCTTTTTAAGTCCCATTAGTTAATTGCCAACTAAAGCTGGATTTTGCTTAGTTTGTCATTTTAACCCACAGAGAACTAATTCTTACAAGCAAATAAATTAATTCTCAGTTTTTTAAAAAAATCTTAAAATGATGTGATTGTGTTTCTTGGCTCTTATTTCAGGAGTAATGGAAGAATCTGACCTTGTGTGAGATTCTCAGCACAGCAGCAAAGCAGGAAAAAGGAAACTTTGCTATTAGTTGGGCTTTGTCCAAACCCCAAAATGGATTCCCAGGACATGAGGCTAGTCTAGTGGGGGAACTACATTAGTGTATACTAGGTAGGCCTAAGTGGCCTCAAACCAAAGCACTTTTTTCCAGAATGATATGCATGTCCTTCTGTTCAGATAAATGGCTATTTCCATCCTGATGGACTCATTCAGAGGTAACTACGAATCTCATGCAGAGTGAAGGAGAGCAAGGAGATATTTGCAGTTCATTGCAAGAGCTTCCCGTGTCCGCCTTTGGACAGGGTTAGCTTTTCCAGCTCATGTTGGTGGAGTCTGTGTCCATGTGCTTTCATGTTCTGCTGTAGGCACATAATTCTGCATCCTTTCCATTAGAGATGACTGTTTAGTACTCAGTTGTCTTGATAATCTGCCAGTTACTTAAGTCTCTTTTCAGTGTCTGGCTTTTTTTTTTTTTCACTTTTCTACTTCTCAATTGTGTGTGTGTGTGTGTGTGTGTGTGAGAGAGAGAGAGAGAGAGACAGAGACAGAGAGAGAGAGAGAGAGAGAGAGGGAGGGAGAGAGAGGAGGACATAGCGTTATTTTATGGAAGGGTTTAGAGATGTGATGTGATGTGATGAAGGATCTCATATTTGGAGCTTTGGACCTGGGTAGCTGGGGCACTGAGCTAAGCAAGACAGTGTTTGCTGAAGACCATGCTATGGCTTGTCCATCATGGAAGCTGTAAAACCAGAACAATTCTACAAAATTCAATTCAACACTTTGAGAACAAGCTGTAATTTTCCTTTTTCAATAATACGATTATAGTGCTTGTACGAAGTAGATGATCAAGATGTATTTGGTTATTAGTTGATTGGCTCCATATTAAATATGCCCAATAGAAATGTAAGCACTCTAGTGTTCTGTATCTTAGTATAGGTCGCTGGCAGAGGTTCTGCTCACGTTTTTGTGCTGTGGAGTGTCTGGGCTGCAGTGTCTGTGCTGTGTGAGGACGAAAGGGTGCTTATTATTCTGATGCTATATGTGAATGCCTGCTTAATAAGCTGCTATTGCCCCTTTTTCTGATTTTCAGAGATGCTCCACAATGGCACCAAAACAGTCATAAAGGAACATATTCTGTCAATCTGGCAGTTTTTGGTTTACATCATTCCGACATTATTTCTGTGAGCTCTCCCCTTCCCCCCTCAGCGAATTGCATGATATTTAAAAAATAAAATAATGGATGCTTTAGCTTGCTGGAACCACAGCCCTAGGAGCAGGAGAAGGAGAATGAGTCTACCTAGGATAGAGGAGTTGTTTTAAATTTAATTTTCTAGTGTCTAGTTGCTACGCCTAGTCTGGGTAAATGGATGAACAGTGAATAAAGAGAATGAACAGATAAATCAATATTAATGTTTTCCGTTCTGGGCCTTAGAATCAATCATAAGACTGTGGCTGGGTCCCAATTTTTGGCACCAATCAAAATGACAACCTTGGTTGCTGGGACCATTCCTTGATGCATTTGTTTTTGGAGGGCAGAGATAAACTATGGAAAGATGGAATGCTGTATTTTTCCACCAGAGACATTGTTTGTGTTGTTCTTGTCCTTTTCTCTTTTAAAGAGGCCAACGACTAAAAAAAAAAAAAAAGAGGACAACGAGTCCCTTTGCTGCAGGGCTGTGTGTTAAATGTTCCCAGAGTCACCACTGTGCTGTTCAGAGCACAGATAAACACAGCATCTCCTTCCCCAGGAGAGTGCAAGGGCTCTTCCAATGTCATCGTCTCAGCCTTCCCCACAAAACGTCCCACCTGGAGACTTTCTTTATAAATGTGGTAGCAGGTGAGTGGAGAGCACCGTCAGCCACATTGGCTGCATGATATGTATGGCCCGGTGCAAAATGGAAGCGTGAGGACCCTTGTTAAAACTGGGATTTTAAGACAGTGACAGCAGAGCATTAAACCAAGTGCAGGACCCCTTCTGAGCGACTGCACAGATCACTGACCTGCCCATGAAGCCGGCCTTGACCGTCAGGGGGTTTGTCTTCTCGAAAGTTTGCTTTCTTTAGAGACACAGCTTCTCTGAGGCAGAGGCAGCCGCAGCCAGAAAGACTTTCTCCACGCCTCCTTTATCTTTTCTTCTCTTGCCTGGTGATGCCATGTCTCCCCCGTGAACTCTGCCATTCCTGCCCCAAACTCCAGGTCAGCTCCCTGCTTACCTGCTCCTTTCCCCCACCTCTCCTTGCTCCCAGGCTGCATCATAATTGGCACAACGGTCCAAGGTGTCTCTGCCAATTATTTATTCCTTCTCTCTCTGCACATCTGTTGCTCTGACTTCAGAAGCACAGCATTCTACCGCTTCTCTCCTTCTCCACCCTTGTCACTTTGGTCCATGCCACCAGTATCTCTTGCTTGTATGATTGCCATGCGACAGCCTCTGAGCTACTGTCTGCCTTCTTCCCCTCGGCTGTACCCTCCAGCCTGTGCTCCAATAGCAGAGCATGTCTGTCCTCTCCTCAAATCCCTCCAGCGGCTCCCATCTCGCTCAGGGGTCCCTTGTGTCCTTATCTTCTACTACACTCCCACTGGAGCATCCTTGCTTTTCCTCGAAAGATGCCTTTTCCTAGGCATGTTTGCACGAGGGCCTTTGTGCTTCCAGGTCCTTCTATGTGGCTCCCTGCCTCCCAGCCACCAGGTCTTTAAATGACTCCTTAGACCTGCACACTCCCCCTTCCCCTATACCTCCTAACGCTGTTTCATATTTCATTTTTGTCCTTAGCACTATCACCATCTGCCATGTGATATGTTTTACTCATGTATATATGCATTGCCTGAATTCTCCTACTAGAAAAGCCTCATGAAGGCAGAGATTTTTGTACATTCTCCTGTATACCCCCAGTACCTAGGATGGTGCCTGGCATAGAGCAGATGCTCACTTATTGTTGGCAGGAGGATGAATCTCTGCCAGAATCAGGTTTCCTTGGGTGTTTTCGGCTGTATTTCATGCTGTCAGGCCTTGGCCTGCTTGGGTATCACTTCCTGAGTATGTACACTTGCTCCTCATTCTTTTATTCAGAAATGCACTAAGAGCTGTGGATACAGGAGTGAAACAGAGAGACTGGCTTCATGGTATTTACATGCTAGTGAGAGTGAAGCATAAACAAAGAACATAAAGCAAAAGACAATACTTTAGATGATTGTGACAAGTGTGTGGTGTTTGGGAGAAGAGCGGCCTTACGTCTAGTGGTCTGCGAAGTCTTCTCTGAGGGCGGGGGGTACATTTCAGATGTGACCTGAATGATTAGGAACCTGAAGGTGCAAATCTGCTGGAAGAGCTTTCCAAGCCATAGATACCAAGTGCAGCCAAGGAGCAGATAGAAGCCATTGCAGCTGGAGTGTGGGAGAGAAGTAGCCATGAGGTCAGGGAGACAGGATGATGGGGGGGACATTGCAAACCAGGTAAGCAGTAGAGATTTTCATCTAGGTTCTAGAGTCTGTGGTAAACAGCTAGCTCTGTTCTGAATTTCAGGCCTTAAGTGCCTCAGACACTGATGCTCATGTGTGCTCTGTCCTCTGGAGCCCAGACCATGGGCTTTGGAGTCAGGCAGACTTGGGTCCAAATTCCATTTCTACTATTTACCGAGGACATGCCTTTGGGTTTGGTTTCCTGAGTGCTTACTCACTCACCAAATGTTTACTTTTACTTCCCCGTGTCCCTGGAGGGCACCCTGCTGTGCCAGGGGTTAACTCTTCAGTTGCTGGATATGAGGAGATTAGGGGAAATTTGGGGGAAGAGGCTTGAGGCAGTGGCTTGTTACCAACCATGTGGAAGGATTTCAGAAGTGTCATATTTTAACTGGGTATTGTCAGAGACCAAGCCCGGTAAAGAGGACACAGGATGGTGACATAGATTCCCTTTCAACCTGACACCTATAGTCTGAGAGTTGGGCAGGGAAATCCAAACCCTTGACATACGTTGTCTTATTTAGGCTCCAGGTAGCTATGTTCAAATCCAGGCTGCGTCACCTACTTAGGTATGTGTCCTTGGGCAAGTTATGTACCCTCTCTTTGCCTCAGGCTGCTCTTCCATAAAAAGGTCATAATAATTACCTGGAGATGATATCAACTTCCTAGGGTTGGTGTGAGGATTGACTGTGTTTATAGAGATAACATAATTACAACAGTGTCTGAGGCACATCACACTCTCCCCATTTATAGCTGAGAAAACTGAGGTTTGGCAATTAATGAACCTTCTCAAGCTCACACTGATAGGAGTGGAGAAGCCAGGACCGAAACCCAGATCTTTCAATTTAATCCTGTGTTCTTTCTATTCTAAACTAACACTCCTTAAGGGGGCTACTAGTGAAATTTTACATGTGGGTCTACGTGGGTGACAGCCCTTAACTCAGTACTAAGTTAAGATCAAGTTTAAAAATTGCTTAAAAAATTTTATCATAAAACTAATATAACCTCATCAGAGAAAATTGAGAAGTAGAAGAAGAAAAGCTAGCTCTTTGGTTGTACTTCAGCAGGTCTGTTGCTCTAGGCAGGTGAGACAAGGCTTGAGCAATAGCAGGATGGGCAGAAAAGGGGACGGGACAGAATCTGTGACCTGCTGCTGACTGCATTCTCATGCGCCCATGTTTGGGAGCGCCTCCAGCATGGGGGAGCAGTCCGAGGGGAAACATCCACAGAGTCTTTAAAGAAGGTCTGTTTTTGATGGTTGTCACTGCCTGGAGAAGAGAGGGTGCCCTGGGTCACGGGTGTAAGGAGTATGAGTGGCAGCAGTTCAGGCATTGGATTCCATTCTGGAAGATTCCTAATGCCCATTGTCATGTTAAAGGCTCCAGGGTCGAGTAGTATGGCGCATAAGACATGGTGCTTAAGTGAACTGTTCTGACTTATTTCATAATGGATTAAAAATATATATAATTATCCAGCAACATCCCAAGCATTTGGATTCTGTAGAATGTACTTTGGGAAATGTTTCAGTAGAACAGTATGAAGAAAACATGTTTTGAGAAAAATGTTCGGAGTCAATGAGACAGAAGCCTGGGTTGAAGAAAATAGATGCTTTCAAAAATGCTGACTTAGGGACCCAGAATGGGACTAAAGAACTCACCTGAAAACAGAAGACATGGTGATCAAGTAAGGGCAAGAGTGAAATGAACAGCCCCCTTACTCATATGTGTGTCTGTGTGCCTGCATGGCCATGTTTGTGAATACTTTGTACCAACATCCACATTCCTCTCACCACTAAAGACATCACTTTTATGAGAAATGGCCTACAGCACCTGCGGTGGATATTTTTTTCCCTTTTGGCATCCGTTTCCCTTTTTTGTTTTTTGGTGCCTCTATTTCCTTTGGGGGTATCTCTCCTTCCCCATTGTCTGTCCTTGTGGTTTAATAAGGGCTGTCCCTTTTCTGGCTCTAGGGGTGGTGCCATGATACTTAAGCCATCATATCCCCAAATACTGCAGGCCAGTGATTGGTTCAGGAGAACCGAAGAGAAGCAATGGCACTCTTGCTGGCAATGCTGGGGCAGAGCATTCTCTACCCACACATATGCAAGGGCTGTTTCTGAGCTCTTTACTCTATTCCATCAATCAGTTTGTTGATCCCTGTGCCAATACTACTTTGTCTTCCGTACTATAGTTTATGAAATGTCACGATATTTGATTGGACAAGTTCCTTAAATTCAGTGTTTAGGAGTATCTTGGGTCACTTTGCTTTTACATATAAATTTTGGAATTGGCTGGCCAGGTTCCTTTGAAAATCCTGATTAGAATTTTCAGTGAATTCATAGATCATTTTGGAGATAATTGACTGTTAAGATTTGGAGCTTTCTTAAAAAGATACACAAAAATAGTAAGGTTTTTGTTTTTAGCTTTTTGCCTATGAAGAATGAATTTTCTCTCCTTAGGGGGAGATGTCATCTCACTAAGGATGCGTGTCTCAGATGAAAGACCATTTGAGGGGCTTCTGGTTAAGAATCTGCCTGCCAATGCAGGGGACACGGGTTCGAGCCCTGGGACTGGACTGGGAAGGTCCCACATGCCGCTGAGCAGCTAAGTCTGTGTGCCACAACTACTGAGCCTGCCCTCTAGAGCCTGTGAGCCACAACTACTGACCCCGCATGCCGCAACTACTGAAGCCTGTGCACCTAGAGCCTGTGCTCCTCAACAAGAGAAGCCACCACAATGAGAAGACCACACACTGCAACGACGAGTAGCCCCTGCTAGCTGCAGCTAGAGAATGCCCGCGTGAAGCAATGAAGACCCAACACAGAAAAAATAAAATTAAATTAAAAAAAATAAAAGACCATTTGAGACCTGAAGTTCATTTTTTAAAAGTTCTTTACCGTAGTTCTCCTGGTGGAACACTGTCAAATTTTGTTTAGATGAGAAAGAAATTTTGCTGAGTACATTTCCAGGTTGGTAGTCATTTTCTCTCAGTATTTTGAAGATATCCTTTCACTAACTTCAGGGTTCCATGGTTGCTGTTGGAAAATCAGCTTTGTTTATTTGCTGTTCCTTTGTGGGTGATCTGTTTTTCTGCTCTTTGAATGCCTTTAAGATCTTCTTATTGTCTTTGGTGGTCCACATTTTACCATAATGTGTCCTCCATTCTCCCTGGTCTTTCCTCTGGTATTCTGATTGGATGCATGTCGCTCTCTTGCCTACGTCTCTTAACCTTTTATGTTTTGGTCTTTTCGTGTTTCTGTGCTGTAACTGAGGTAATTTCTTCATCTCCATGTTTCAGTTCGTAGTTGTTTTTTCAGCTGTGACTAACCTGCTTGTTCAACCCATCTGTTAAATTTTAATTTCAACTATTATATTTCTATTTCTAAAAGCTCTTTTGGCCCTTTAAAAACCTATTAGGTATTTTTAATACCTTCTAGTTGCTTGTTCACTGTTAAAATTCTTTTTTTTTCTTTAAACAATTCATATTAACTATTTTAAATTCTGCTTTTGAGAATATTTAAGATGCTTGTGTGTTAACTAGGTTTTTGTGTTTATGCTGATTCTTATTCAGACTTACTTGTTTCCTTGTGTGGGTCTTGTAATTCTTTGTGTCTGAGCTCAAATATTGTCTTTAGTCTGTGGGATTTCTGAGGGCCCAATGTATGGAAAGTGTTTTCCCATAGAGAAATTTTCTTTGTGTCTGCTTGGAGCCAGGGAGAATTACTGAACTGGCAACACTTTAACTCCCTTCAAATGTCCTGGAATAATTCTGAAATTTCAGGTTCAACACTTCAATGAGGACCAAGGATCAGTTTTCTAGTAGCAGATTTGATGTTAGTAATGTCTTCATTTTTGATCAGGGAAAACCTTTTGTATTTACTTATTGCCCAAGTTCCCAACACTAGATTCAACTTGCTCTCTTTTTTTCCCCCACTCTTGGAGATTTTCCTAAGTTTCTGCAGAGTCTAGCAACTAACTAAAATTGTATTTGCTAAAGTTTATCCAGGATCGAGTTGTATTTTAGAATAAGAGCCCATCTGAATATCTATTCTGCCATATTTCTGGAAGTTGAAAACTGAAAAACCTTATGTATCTCTCATGCCTTGCAGTTTACAATGAATTTTCCCATACAATATCTATTTTGATCCTCACAACTTTTAAAATAAAAATACTCAATTTCGTCCATATCTTTAACTCAATTTAAAGATATGTGTGGGAAAATTCTGGTTGTAAAAACAATTTTTTCATGCTCAAAATGTTTATTTATTTATTTATTTTTGGCTGTGTTGGGTCTTTGTTGCTGTGCGTGGGCTTTCTCTAGTTGTGGCAAGCGGGGCTACTCTTTGTTGCAGTGCGCGGGCTTCTCATTGTCGTGGTTTCTCTTGTTGTGGAGCACAGGCTCTGGGCGCGAGGGCTTCACTAGTTGTGGCTTGCGGGTTCTAGAGGGCAGGCTCAGTAGTTGTGGCGCATGGGCTTAGTTGCTCCACGGCATGTGGGATCCTCCTGGGCCAGGGCTTGTACCCGCGTCTCCTGCATTGACAGGCGGACTCTTAACCACTGTGCCACCAGGGAAGCCTGCTCAAAATGTTTTTACCTAAGTGTTCAAAAGGAAGTACGCACATTCCTTAAGATGTAGAGATTTTGTGGAGCACAGTTAATTAAAAATGATTTTGAGCTGTTTATGTTTTCATACGTTTTGTTTTCATACAGAATCTTCAAAGGATGTGAAACAGTCAAATGAGTTAGAGGAAGCAGTAGTATGAAAATATAGTTGCCAAGTGTTACTTGGTTGGAACAGAGACAAACATAGGTTTTAAGAAGTCAGAGAGAATGGCAGAGATTATCTTTTTGCTCTGCTCTCATTTTCAACTCTCCGAAGTCAAAATAAGGGGAAAAAATGGTTGTTCTTTAACCAAAAGGGTCTTTAGTTGAGCCCAGAGACATGGGGCTTGGATTTCTGACTTGCAGAGGGAATTAGAGTGATAGTTATTGGGTCTGAGAGTGAAAGTTGAAATTCACTGAGGAAAAGTACCTGTGAAATAAACTTCATTTGTCAAGTTTTAAAAATAATCTCTCCTTTTGATTTTCTTAATAGTGTATTTGATTAGTAAATTAAAAAGTTTTTATGAGGTGTAATTTATAACTTTTCTTATTTTATGATTAAGGCTTTTTCTATCTTGTACAAGGTAGTGAAGATTTTTTCCTACATTTTCTTTTAAAACTTCTATAGTTTAAAATTTTACTTTTAGAGCTGTTATCCATCTCAAAATTTTTTTTAACATCTTTATTGGAGTATAATTACTTTACAATGGTGTGTTAGTTTCTGCTCTATAACAAAGTGAATCAGCTATACGTATACATATATCCCCATATCCCCTCCCTCTTGCATCTCCCTCCTACCCTCTAGGTGTTCACAAAGCACCGAGCTGCTCTCCCTGTGCTACACAGCTCCTTCTCACTAGCTATATATTTTACATTTGGTAGTGTATATATGTCCATGCCACTCTCTCACTTCATCCCAGCTTACCCTTCCCCCTCCCCATGTCCTCAAGTCCGTTCTCTACGTCTGTGTCTTTATTCCTGTCCTGCCCCTGGGTTCTTCAGAACCATTTTTTTTTCTTTTCTTTTTTTTTTAGATTCCATATATATGTGTTAGCATACGGTATTTGTTTTTCTCTTTCTGACTTACTTCACTCTGTATGACAGTCTCTAGGTCCATCCACCTCACTACAAACAACTCAATTTCATTTCTTTTTATGGCTGAGTAATATTCCATCGTATATATGTGCCACATCTTCTTTATCCATTCATCTGTTGATGGACAGTTAGGTTGCTTCCATGTCCTCGATATTGTAAGTAGTGGTGCAATGAATATTGTGGTACATGACTCTTTTTGAATTATGGTTTTCTCAGGGAATATGCCCAGTAGTGGGATTGCGGGGTCATATGGTAGTTCTATTTTTAGTTTCTTAAGGAACCTCCATACTGTTCTCCACAGTGGCTGCATCAATTTACATTCCCACCAACAGTGCAAGAATGTTCCCTCTTCTCCACACCCTCTCCAGCATTTATTGTTTGTAGATTTTTTGATGATGCCCATTCTGATGGGTGTGAGATGATACCTCATTGTAGTTTTGATTGACATTTCTCTAATGATTAGTGATGTTGAGCATCCTTTCCTGTGTTTGTTGGCAATCTGTATATCTTCTTTGGAGAAATGTCTATTTAGGTCTTCTGCCCATTTTTGGATTGGGTTGTTTGTTTCTTTGATATTGAGCTGCCTGTATATTTTGGAGATTAATCCTTTGTCTGTTGCTTCATTTGCAAATATTTTCTCCCATTCTGAGGATTATCTTTTTGTCTTGTTTATAGTTTCCTTTGAGGTGCAAAAGCTTTTAAGTTTCATTAGGTCCACTTGTTTATTTTTGTTTTTATTTCCATTTCTCTAGGAGGTGGGTCAAAAAGGATCTTGCTGTGATTTATGTCATAGAGTGTTCTGCCTATGTATTCCTCTAAGAGTTTTATAGTGTCTGGCCTTATATTCAGGTCTTTAATCCATTTTGAGTTTATTTTTGTCTGTGGTGTTAGGAAGTGTTCTAATTTCATTCTTTTACATGTAGCTGTCCAGTTTTCCCAGCACCACTTATTGAAGAGGCTGTCTTTTCTGCATTGTATATTCTTGCCTCCTTTATCAAAGATAAGGTGACCATATGTGTGTGGGTTTATCTCTGGGGTTTCTATCCTGTTCCACTGACCTATATTTCTGTTTCTGTGCCAGTACCATACTGTCTTGATTACTGTAGCTTTGTAGTATAGTCTGAAGTCAGGGAGCCTGACTCCTCCAGCTCCATTTTTCTTTCTCAAGATTGCTTTGGCTATTCGGGACCTTTTGTGTTTCCATACAAGTTGTGAATTTTTTTGTTCTAGTTGTGCGAAAAATGAAATTGGTAGTTTAATAGGGATTGTATTGAATCTATAGATTGCTTTGGGTAGTATAGTCATTTTCACAATGTAGATTCTTCCAACCCAAGAACATGGTATATCTCTCTGTCTCTGTTTGTATCATCTTTAATTTTTTTCATCAGTGTCTTATAGTTTTCTGCATACAGGTCTTTTGTCTCCTTAGGTGGGTTTATTCCTCAGTATTTTATTCTTTTTGTTGCAGTGGTAAATGGGAGTGTTTCCTTAATTTCTCTTTCAGATTTTTCATCATTAGTGTATAGGGATGCAAGAGATTTCTCTGTATTAATTTTGTATCCTGCTACTGTACCGGATTTATTGATTAGCTCTAGGACTTTTCTGGTAGCATCTTTAGGGTTCTCTATATATAGTACCATGTCATCTGCAAACAGTGACATTTTTACTTCTTCTTTTGCAATTTGGATTCCTTTTATTTCTTTTTCTTCTCTGATTGCTGTGGCTAAAACTTCCAAAACTATGTTGAATAACAGTGGTGAAAGTGGGCATCCTTGTCTTCTTCCTGATTTTAGATGAAATGGTTTCAGTTTTTCACCATTGAGAATGATGTTTGCTGTGGGTTTGTCATATATGGCTTTTATTATGTTGAGGTAAGTTCCCTCTATGCCTACTTTCTGGAGAGGTTTTATCATAAATTGGTGTTGAATTTTGTCAAAGCTTTTTCTGAAACTGTTGAGATGATCATATGGTTTTTCTCTTTCAATTTGTTAATATGGTGTATCACATCGATTGATTTGCATATATTGAAGAATCCTTGCATTCCTGGGATAAACCCCACTAGGTCATGGTGTATGATCCTTTCAATGTGCTGTTGGATTCTGTTTGCTAGTAGTTTGTTGAGGATTTTTGCATCTCTGTTCATCAGTGATTTTGGTGTGTAGTTTTCTTTTTTTGTGATATCTTTTTCTGGATTTGGTATCAGAGTGATGGTGGCCTCATAGAATGAGTTTGGGAGTGTTCCTCCCTCTGCTATATTTGGAAGAGTTTGAGAAGGATAGGTGTTAGCTCTTCTCTAAATGTTTGATAGAATTTGCGTGTGAAGCCATCTGGTCCTGGGCTTTTGTTTCTTGGAAGACTTTTAATCACAGTTTCAATTTCAGTGTTTGTGATGGGTCTGTTTATATTTTCTATTTCTTCCTGGTTCAGTCTCAGAAGGTTGTGCTTTTCTAAGAATGTGTCCATTTCTTCCAGGTTGTTCATTTTATTGGCATATAGTTGCTTTTAGTAATCTCTCATGATCCTTTGTATTTCTGCAACATCAGTTGTTACTTCTCCTTTTTCATTTTTAATTCTGTGGATTTCAGTCTTCTCCCTTTTTTCTTTTTTTCTTTTTTTTTTTGTGGTACACGTGCCTCTCACTCTTGTGGCCTCTCCTGTTGTGGAGCACAGGCTCCGGACATGCAGGCTCAGGGACCATGGCTCACGGGCCTAGCTGCTCCGTGGCATGTGGGATCTTCCTGGACCGGGGCACGAACCCGTGTCCCCTGCATTGGCAGGCGGACTCTCAACCACTGTGCTACCAGGGAAGCACCTCCTTTTTTTTCTTGATGAGTCTGGCTAATGATTTACCAATTTTGTTTATCTTCTCAAAGAAACAGCTTTTAGTTTTTTTGATCTTTGCTATTGTTTCCTTCATTTCTTTTTCATTTATTTCTGATCTGATCATTATGATTTCTTTCCTTCTCCTAACTTTGGGTTTTTTTTTTTCTTCTTTCTCTAATTGCTTTAGGTGTAAGGTTAGGTTGTCTATTTGAGATTTTTCTTGTTTCTTGAGGTAGGATTGTATTGCTATAAACTTCCCTCTTAGAACTGCTTTTGCTGCATCCCATAGGTTTTGGGTCATCGTGTTTTCATTGTCATTTGTTTCTAGGTATTTTTTTGATTTCCTCTTTGATTTTTTCAGTGATCTCTTGGTTTCTTAGTGGCACATAATTTAGCCTCCATGTGTTTGTTTCTCTTGCAGTTTTTTTTTTCCTGTAATTGATATCTAGTCTCATAGTGTTGTGTTTGGACAAAATATTTGATACAATTTCAATTTTCATAAATTTACCAAGGCTTGATTTGTGACCGAAGATATGATCTATCCAGGAGAATGTTCCATGAACACTTGAGAAGAATGTGTATTCTGTTGTTTTTGGATGGAATGTCCTATAAATATCAATTAAGTTCATCTTGTTTAATGTACCATTTAAAGCTTGTGTTTCCTTATTTATTTTCATTTTGAATGATCTGTCCATTGGTAAAAGTGGGGTGTTACCCCTACTATGATTGTATTACTGTCGATTTCCCTCTTTATGGCTGTTAGCATTTGCCTTATGTATTGAGGTGTTCCTATGTTGGGTGCAAACTATTTATAATTGTTATATCTTCTTCTTGGATTGATCCCTTTATCATTATGTAGTGTCCTTCTTTGTCTCTTCTAATAGTCTTTATTTTAAAGTCTATTTTGTCAGATATGAGAATTGCTGCTCCAGCTTTCTTTTGATTTCCATTTGCATGGAATGTTTTTCCATCCCCTCCCTTTCAGTCTGTATGTGTCCTTAAGTCTCAAGTGGGTCTCTTGTAGACAGCATATATACGGGTCTTGTTTTTGTATTCACTTAGCCAGTCTATGTCTTATGGTTGGAACAGTTAATCCATTTACATTTAAGGTAATTATCAATATGTATGTTCCTATTACCATTTTCTTAAATGTTTTGGGTTTGTTATTGTAGGTCTTTTCCTTCTCTTGTGTTTCCTGCCTAGAGAGGTTCCTTTAGCATTTGTTGTAAAGCTGGTTTGCTGGTGTTGAATTCTCTTAGCTTTTGCTTGTCTGTAAATGTTTTTATTTTTCCATCAAATCTGAATGTGTTCCTTACTGGGTAGAGTAATCTTGGTTGTAGGTGTTTCCCTTTAATCACTTTAAATATGTTCTGCCAGTCCCTCTTGGCTTGCAGTTTCTGCTGAAAGATCAGCTATTAACCTTATGGGGATTCCCTTGTATGTTATTTGTTTCTTTTCCCTGGCTGTCTTTAAACTTTTTTCTTTGTATTTAATTTTTTATAGTTTGATTAATATGTGTCTTTGTGTGTTTCTCCTTGGATTTATCCTGTATTGGACTCTCTGCAGTTCCTGGACTTGATTGACTATTTCCTTTCCCATGTTAGGGAAGTTTTCAACTATAATCTCTCCAAACATTTTCTCAGTGTGTTTCCTTTTCCCTTTTGCTCTTCTTCTTCTGGGACCCCTATAATTTGAATGTTGATGTATTTAACATTGTCCCAGAGGTCTCTGAGACTGTCCTCAGTTCTTTTCATTCTTTTTTCTTTATTCTGCTCTGCAGTAGTTATTTCCACTATTTTATCTTCCAGGTCATTTATCCGTTCTTCTGCCTCAGTTATTCTGCTATTGATTCCTTCTAGAGAAATTTTAATTTCATTTATTATGTTGTTCATCATTGTTTGTTTGCTCATTAGTTCTTCTAGGTCCTTGTTAAATGTTTCTTGTATTTTCTCCATTCTATTTCCAAGATTTTGGATTATCTCTACTATCATTAATCTGAATTCTTTTTCAGGTAGACTGCCTATTTCCTCTTCATTTGTTTGGTCTGGTGGGTTTTTACCTTGCTCCTTCATCTGCTGTGTGTCTCTCTGTCTTCCCAGTTTACTTACCTTACTGTGTTTGGGGTCTCCTTTTTGCAGTCTGCACATTTGTAGTTCCCATTGTTTTTGTTTTCTGTCCCCAGTGGATAAGGTTTGTTCAATGGCTTGTGTAGTCTTCCTGGTGGAGGGGACTTGTGCCTGTGTTCTGGTGGGTGGAGCTGGATCTTGTCTTTTAGGTGGCAGGGCCGTGTCCGGTGGTGTGTTTTGGGTTGTCTGTGACCTTAGTATGATTTTAGGCAGTCTCTCTGCTAATGGGTGGGGTTGCGTTCCTGTCTTGCTGGTTGTTTGGCATTGGGTGTCCAGCACTGGAGCTTGCTGGCCGTTGGGTGGAGATGGGTCTTAGTGTTGAGACAGTGATCTCTGGAGGAGCTCTTGCCAATTGATATTACCATGGGGCTTGGAGTTCTCTGGTGGTCCAATGTCCTGTACTCAGCTCTCCCACCTCAGAGGCTCAGGCCTGACACCAGGCCAGAACACCAAGACCCTGTCAGTCACACATCTCAGAAGAAAAGGGAGGAAAAAAAGGAAGAAAAAAATAATTAAAATAAAAATATTAAAAAAAATTATTGAAATACAAAAAATTAAAAAGTAATTAAAAAAGAAAAGAGCAACCAAACCAATAAATCCACCAATGATAACAAGTACTAAAAACTATACTGAGATAAACATAAAAATCAGAAACAAGTCAGTAGCAGGCAGCAAACTCCAAGTCTACAGTTGCTCCCAAAGTCCACCACCTCAATTTTGGGATGATTCATTGTCTATTCAGGTATTCCACAGATGCAGGGTACATCAAGTTGATTGTAGGGATTTAATCTGCTGTTCCTGAGGCTGCACAGAGAAATTACCCTTTCTCTCCTTTGTTCGAACAGCTCCTGGGGTTCAGCTTTGGTTTTGGCCTCACCTCTGCAGGTAGATTCCCTCAGGCTTCTGTTCCCAGCCAGACAGGAAGGGGTTAAAGCAGTGGCTGGTTAGGGAGCTCTGGATCACTCATGCCAGGGGGTGGGGGAAGGGGGGTGGGGGGGCGGGTAGGGAGGGGTACGGTAGTTATAATTGGAATGCAGGGCAAGCCTGCAGTGGCAGAGGCCGGCATGATGTTGCAACAGCCTGAGGCGTGCAGTGTGTTCTCTCGGGGAAGTTGTCCATGGATCAAGCGACCCTGGAATTGGCGGGCTGCACAGGGTCCCAGGAGGGGAGGTGTGGAGAGTGACCTGTGCTTGCACACAGGCTTCTTGGTGCCTGCAGCATCAGCCTTAGCATTTCATGCCTGTCTCTCCTGTCCACGCTGATAGCCATGGCTTGTGCCCATCTCTGGAGCTATTTAGATGGTGTTCTGCCTTCTGTGGGCACACGGAGAAGGAATCCCCTCTCCTCATGCACCCCAAAACAATGGTATCTTGCCTCTTAGGCAGGTTCAGACTTTCCCGGACTCCCTCCTGGCTAGGTGTGGCACACTAGCCCCCTTCAGACTGTGTTCACACAGCCAACTCCAGTCCTTTCCCTGAGATCTGACCTCCAAAGAAGCCTGAGCCTCAGGTCCCAGCCCCTACCCATCCCAGCTGGCGGGTGAGCAGACAAACCTCTTGGGCTGGTGAGTGTTGGTTGGCACCGATCCTCTGTGTGGGAATCTCTCTTCTTTGCCCTCTGCACCCCTGTTGCTGTGCTCTCCTCTGTGGCTCCGAAGCTTCCCCCCTGCCCACCCCCCATCTCTGCCAGTGAAGGCACTTCCTAGTGTGTAGAAACTTTTCTTTCTTCACAGCTCCCTCCCAGAGAGGCAGGTCCATCCCTATTCTTTTGTCTCTGTTTTTTCTTTTGTCTTTTGCCCTACCCAGGTATGTGGGGAATTTCTTGCCTTTTAGGAAGTCTGAGGTCTTCTGCCAGTGTTCAGTAGGTGTTCTGTAGGAGTTGTTCCACATGTAGATGTATTTCTGATGTATTTGTGGGGAGGAAGGTGATCTCCACGTCTTACTCCTCAGCCATCTTGAAGGTCTCTGCTATAATTTTTATGTTTGGTGTGAAGTAGAAATTGTTCTTTTTTTCCCCTATACATTCAATTTTTCCAGTATCATTTGTTGAAAAGATTTTCATTTCCTGTTGAATTACTTTGGCATCTTCATCAAAAATTAATTGACCATACATACGAGACCTATTTCTGGATGTTGTATTCTGTTCCATTGATTTATTTGTCAATATTCATTGGCTGTTAACTTAAAATCTGTGCATTATAATTTGTGCAAATTACACCTCAACCACAAATGATGTAATGATAAAAAAAATCTTTTTTCTTCTATATCTGGGTCATATTTGTCAAACAAAGATAGTAATTAGTGAATTAGGAAACATGTGCTTTCACTCCAACCATTCTACTTTTCTATAGAAGTCCAACTACCCATCCTTTCATTCAATACAGATTTATTAAGAGCTCTTACATGCTAGATACTGTGGTGGGCTCTGGGCATACAGAACAAGCAACCCATGGCCCCTGTTCTTGAGGAGCTCATAGTTGAGTGAGAAGAGATGGACATGAAAATGAAAATAACAACTTAGTGTGGTAGGGGTTGTGATGTAGGTAAACACAGGGCACTGTGGGAGCCAGAGCTAGCCACCCAACCCAGCCTAGAGTGGTTAAACTGGGGAAAGATTTGTCAAAGAGCTTGTGAACTAGAACTTGTTCAAAGTAGATGGGAGATTGCTTGGCATAGAGAAAGTACCACTCATGGTTATAATGATGCTGAGATTAGGAGCTTAAGTCACTGACCTGGGGTCATTCACCTGGTAAATATGGAGTCAGGATTTGAAAGACTGGGTTTTTAAAATCACTATTTCACATCAAAGAGCTTATGAGCTAGTTGTGTTCAAAGTAAGATAATTATAGAGCTTATCTCTATAATTACCTGAATTTTGGATACAATAAAAAAATTTTCCCCCAGAAAACTGCTGCTTATTTTTAATTTGTAAAACAAACTTCATTTTACTGTGAAAACCCATTCCACTTCTGGAAGTAGTTCATGGCTGACCCAGGCAAGGATGATCCATGCGTACTCATCAGAGCTGGACACCTCTGTAGACAGAAAGGCAGGGGGAGTGGGAAGAGCTTCTGCCAGAGCCCTCAGCCAATGAGTCACAAACATTTGCTTACTGGTTAAGTATTCTTTGAGACCCTTAACCCCATTTATGAAAACTGGAAAATGTCAGTAAAAATAGCTTTTTCAATATAGATAGTGTTTCAAAAATGTAAGGTGCATTTTGATCATTCTGAGAAAAATGGTCAATGAATATTATTAAATCAAATACTTACAAAAGGACCAAGTAAATATACACAATCTCAGTGATATTACGTTCTGATAGCTGTTTTCAAGGAAGACATTTTCTTTGGTAATATCTGAGGCCATCTCATCAGATATGTATTTAATGACATACTTGTTAGAGAGATCGGTCATTTACGTTTTGATGTTATGCTCACTATTCTGACTTTAAGTATTATATTTGTAAGACTTTGGTTTTTAAGAAATTTCCACCTTTTGTAACTCCTTATGTTCTAAAAGTATTTGCCCAGTTCCTCATATTGATTTGGAATTTCCAGCAGTTGGAATATGTACTTTTACATGAGTTTTCTTCATTTTCTTCTGTCTTGAAATGTGAACATTCTGTACCAGGCTCAGAGAACTGGGAAGGGCTGGAACTTAGAGTGAGACCTGCCTCCCAAGGGAGAGCATATGCTGAGTGTAGGCCCACCTGCACTGGCTAAGAGAACAGCAGAGAATATCAGATGTGGTGGGATGCTAGCTTGATTAGAATACGGCCAGTGTCAAGCAGTGGAAGGTTAAGTGACCACCTAAAGGATTCCAAGTTCTGAGAGGCATGTGTATCAGCCAGGATGCTTCCAGCTGTAATAGTAGAAAACACCAACACAATAGGTGTAAACAAAAAGGAAATTCATTTGGTCATATAACTGGAACTCCAGAGGCAGGACTGGCTTCAGGGTTGATTTTTATCCAATGGGTTTGGCTGAATTTCTGTATTTTTTTTTTCATTTTGTTACTCTTGCATCATCCTGAGATGGGTGATGGGGCAACTAGCCATTCTCACGCACTGTGTTTGGATATGATCATGTCCAGAAGAAGAGTGAGAGTGTCCCTTCCAGAAGCCCCTATAATCCTCATTGGCTCATTCTCAAACCCAGCAAGGAAGAAGAGATTTCCTTTGGATTCATTGGGCCTATTATTGGAGTTGGGGTAGCTGTCAGCTTCCCCTGAGGCAGGTGGCCTCTGTGGGAGAGGGTATTTTGTAGGGGATGAGGCGGGGAATGGATGCAGCATAGGCTATCTGGTATCCACAACAATGGGGAATCCAGAAACAGGTGACCCTCAGAAATTTAGATATATTGTGAGCATCGAGGAAGATTGAGAGCAGTTAGTAAAGTCCTAGACACCAGATGACGACTGGCATTATTGAGGGAACAGGAATGAGGCAAGATACTAAACTATGGTCCATGGACAGGGTGATCAGCGAGAAACCCAGAAAGGAGAACCGGGACTCAAGGTTGGGTCCAGCTCAACACAAGTGTGAATTGTTGGCTGAGGACAGGACTGGCATGAGTGGGCCAGTAGAGTTTGGGAGCATCAGTGCATGGATTAGAAAAAAGGAAATAAGAGGAGGAAATTCGGCTGATCCAGCAAGGGGAGCTGTTACCCAAATGGCAGAGCAAGGCAGGGCAGGACCATCCCCTTGACTGGGGCAGAGTCACACAGTAAGAAGAGTAGGCCAGATGAGGAGGGGTTGTTGGGATGAAGGAAAGGAAAGTTAAGTGCTAGAGGATGGGGAGCCAAGACAGAATCGCTGGGGGCAGGAGAGGGTGTAGTTACTACAGCCTCTTTGGTAGCTGTGCTGCCACATTTGTGTTTAAAGTAATAGCGCTCATCGGTTGCTGTTGGTGGTCATGTGGCCTCAGTTGAGGTGTGAGGAAGAAAGCAGAGGCTGGGGAACTAGTTTTCTGTGTGAAAACAGAGAAACTGAATTGTGCGGATGCATTTCTGAGTGTAGTTTATGCTCAGGTTTCTTAATGAAGGGAAAAAAATCTTGCTGAAAATCTGTTCTCAGGTCAATGAGAAAGGTGACAGATAATATGTTACCAGCTTTTCTGTCGATTATCCATTATGTTATGAGGATTGTATGTTGAAACACTGCAGATAAAGTGTCTCAATTAAGACTATAATTTAGATTTAATGAGTTATTATATGTTAATAAAAGATCAATTAGCAGTTAAATAGCCATTGATCCAGGTACAATAAGTATGTCAGAAAGACATCAAGTTGTCACTGAAATAGCTGGAGATTGCATGAGCAACGTGTAAGCAATTAGATTCTCAATATATGCAGCCTATAATGAATGTCAGTGCATTTAATTGCCATTTAACAAGAAAGCTTAATGTAAAGTCTCATGCCATTAACTCGCATACCTGTTCACAGTTCTTCAATAGATGCATTTATTCAGTGGTTCATTCAACAAATATTTAATTAATCACACACCAGGTGAAGTGAGAGAAACATGAGTATTAGGTACATTTGATTCCCTGCCTTCAAAGAACTTAAAATCTAGTATTGAAATCTAGATTCACCTACATGGAAGAATAAAGGGACCAGGTAGATAGTAGTACATTTTTCACATATTTTCTGATTAAGTTCCAGTTATCACCACCATCAACTGAAATTTCTTACATGCTAAAAGAAAACTTTGTTGTTGGGAACTGCTGCATTTAGGGGATGTTTGTTACCACAGCACTATATAGCAAAGCTGACTGATATAGTGAATAGAAGGGTGGTTGACTAGTCAGGCCAGAGATGTGTATTCTGGTGTGATGTTGACATTGGAGAAGCTAAAGCTTTATCATCCTGGATATTTGCAGAGGGGTGTTTGAAAAGTACATTAGCTTTCAGTAGAGCAAGTGGGTATTGATAAGTAAAAATTACTCTCAGTGTTTTCATGCCCAGTCTCCAAGATCGCAATTTCTCTGGGACCATAGGAGGATCAAATATATATATATATATATATATATATATATATATATATATATATATATATATATATATATATATATATATATATATATATATATATATATATATATATATATATAGAACTCCTCCTTTTAAGGGGGTCACTGTGGCCATGTTTCCACCTTCTAACTTGGCTCCCCTGGTTGTGCAAAGGCCTTTAAGATGCAGGATCTCTCTCTGAGTCTGGCATTCTCTCCCAGGCTCTGCTCTGGAAAGTGAGGTACTGGTTCTTTTTTCTTTCTGGGTTCCTTCTTTCTCTAGGCTCTTTTCTCCAGGGCCAGGAAGGTTTTTATTTTTATTTAAAAAAAAAAATCTCATTGTCAGGCAGGAAAATGCTTATGTGATGATTACATTCTACCCCATGTGAATTTATTTCACAAATAGTGTTCAAGCACTCTAGGCTCTGGATCTCGGAAATCACAATTCTTTTTCCTTCTCAGAAAGTTCAGCTCTTTCTAGGAACTTCAAGATCTTCTTTAGTTGCTCAAAAGACAAACTGTCTGTCTCTTCAGCCCTTCCCTGGGTGTCCACGGAGGGCTGGAACTGCCTCAGTGCTCAGTTGTGGGGCAGGTATTTGTTCCTGGGAAGCAAAGGAGTGAAAAATATTTGTTGTACATGTTGTGACATAACAGACCACAAGCCCAAACTCCCATAAGTCTCTTGTATATGTCAGTTTTGGTTAGTGCTTGACTTGGGGAGGTAAAGATAAAGGGTCTGTGTTCCACCTTTAAATCAACTGGAAGCTTAGATAAGAGATACACCACAGGAGATGATAGAGGGAGACATTGAGAGAAGGCCGGGGGAGGAAATTGGAGTCAGAGGTGGCCATGAGAATAAGGTCTTTAGGAATTACTGGGAATCTAGATGACACTGCTGGACATCCTCCTGATTTGGGAAAGGCAACCCCAGAAGGTTGGAAATCTGGGGACACCTATGGAGATGACACCTGCGTTGTAATTGTAAAATAAACAAATGAATAACCAAAGTAACGATCTCCTTGAAAAGTGGAAAATTTAGACATGAAAGATATTAAAAATTTAGCCGTGTAACCCAAAGATGGGTTAAAAATTGCTTCTAAATTTAATATTCTTTCTCCATCTCAATTAGTTAGGTGAGTTTGTATCTATTGACAGAGTATAATTTAGCTTTGGAAGCTACTTTTAATTAATTGTGCCTTAAGAAGTGACTTTCTAGGATCTGCATTCGTATCCATTACTCCTGCAGCAAGAGGAACTCTGTTGCTGTCACTCTGTGAGGTGGGCAAAGATAGAAGGACAGAGGCTAGAGTCCAAGGGGAGCTCAACACAGGGTGGCGGGGAGGGAGGAGCACAGGCAGACAGACAAAGAATTGTTTCAGTACCTGGACAGCTCAGTGTGGAACGAGGCCAATGTGGGTTTTATGTTTGAATCTTATTTTATTGGATAACCAAACAGATAAAGGGATTGCGCAGAGTAATTGTTTTTTTGTCAAGCTGGCTCCCCACTTTTGGAAAGGGGATGAAAGAGAAAATAAAGGAACGGAGGTGATGGGGAATTTGTGTGCTTCTTTGCTTGGACCTTCCCTTCCGCTAGAGGAGTCTGGGCTAGAACACCCACGACATCACCAAGTAAATTAATCCTGACCATAGGCGATGGGGGAAGCTTCCATCAGCTCCCTCCCACATTACAAACGATGGGCTTAAAGGAAGTAAAAAAACGATTTGAATGGCAAGCACTTAAAAAGACTCCCTTGTTCTCCACCTTCAGGTCTAATAGCCCTCCCCACAGCAGACACAGAGCATTCTAATAGAAATAAAAATATCCCGCCTAAGCACACGCGAGCACACAACAAAAGCCAAGTTAAGAAGGTTAGCGTCTTAGTTGTCTCAGCAACATGCCATCAAGTTGAGATGAGCAAGAAATGCAGATAACACAAGGAAGAAGGAAAACATCATAAGCCCACAAAGAGTGGAAAGCTGGGATGCTGAGAGAAGAAAAGCAAATCCCTTTTTCTTGCTATTTCATTAAGGGGAACTTAACTTTTAAATAGCCTCTCTAAAAAGCTAAAATAGAATCTGCTTTTGTGTAACCTGTGTACTTGGTGTATGTTAAGAAATTGTGTTATCAGCATTTCCTGTGTGGCACCACGTTCAAAAGCAAAATTGTTACAAATGTTCGTATAATTCCACAGGGAAACAAGATGGTGTCATGTTAAAATGGGATTTGATTTTTTATTAGAAATTAGTGGTCTGGGATAAACATACAGAAAAGGCCAAATGTAGATTGCTTTGCTTACCTGAGCCAAAAGTCATCATAATATTACAGCACAAAAATGAGACAAATGGACATTTGAGAGCCTGATTCTTTCTCTTCCAAGTCTGTATTCAGAAAATTGCTGACATTTGGTTCCTAGGAGGGGGACATTTCTGATTGTGGGAATGTGACATCTATACTCTCAGCCAGGGCTGTAAACTTGTTATTGGAACAGGAGCATGGGGGTAGGAGGGAAGTTAAAGAAAAGCAGGAAAAGAGGCAGGAGAAGGTGGGGGAGGACGAGCCTATTCCATTTTTACACACCTCTAGTTATTAGAAAACGTGTTTTAATGTTGAATCAGAGTCTATCACCAGGTAACTTTCCAAATCCTCTACTGCAGAACAAATCAGCTTTCTCTAGCTACTTCAGTTCTTTAGATATTTGAATGATAGCATTTCTTTCCTTGATCTTCTCTTCTTTGGGCCAGGGGTTCTTAAAGTGTGGTCCTCAATCTGGAGCATGAGCATCTCTGGGGAACTTGTTAGAAATGCAAATTCTCAGCTCCTCTTCCCCCACAGTAGGGCATGGGTCCCAGTAATCTGAGGTTCAACAGTCCTCCAAGTGATTCTGATGAAGGCTCAAATTTGAGAACCACTGCTCAAGGCTAAGAATGCTTTGTTCATTCAACTCTCCCATTTTAATTCACTCATTCATCCATCCATTCATTCGTCCATCAAATATTTATAGACTTAAAACATTGTAGACTGGGATAAAGGGATAAAGACACATTGTAGGGGTAAAGGCATGAAAGACAGTTTGTGCACTCAGACAAGAGAGATGGTTTCAAGATCCCTCCCTGTCTTAACTGTTCTCTGTTTGCCTGGTTGGTTATAATTCCCAGATGTGATCAATCAGTAGCATGTAGCATAGCAGGATTGCTTCCTCCCTAAATGTAATATTTATCCCACATTTCATCCAAAAAGTGGACATGAGAGAAATTGTCAAATGCCTCACTGTATCTCACTGAATCCAAGAGATGAGTGAGCAAGGATCTGGGATAATGGAACAGGTGTTTGGGGAAGATTAATCTAGGAATAGTGGTTAGGACTGAATGAGGAGGTGTGGTAGATTGCTCCTCCTGATTCACTCCTAGTGAATAAGCCTCCCACTACCCACCCTCTTGTGTAGTTCCCACCCACATTCATGCTGGGCTTGGTCATGTGACTTGCTTTGGCCAATGGGACATCAACATCCATAAAGCAAGCAGAAGTTTGATAAGTGCTCGTGCATTAGGGTTTGCCCTCTTGGAATGCAGCTTCCATCTTGTGTGCAAGCCCAGCTTGGTATGGTCCCCTTGAGAATGAAAGAATATATGAAGAGAGAGGTCCAGAAATCCCGGCTGTCCTCACTGTCCCAGCTACATCAACTTTCCCTGCAGACCCCTGAATTAGTCCACGTGAGACCAACAAAGAACTGCTCAGCCAACCCCCAAAATTATGAAAAATAATATACTCATGATGTTTTTAGCCATTAAGCTCTGGGACTGTTTGTTACACAGCAATAGGTGACTAATACTGAAGAATACTAAAGATAAAAGGGGGATTTGGGGACTAGCGTGATCAGTATTCCAGTGGGGCAGGACGATGGACATGAGAAAAGAAGGAGTCCTCATATGAGAGGCAGTTTCCTTGTGGAAGGAGCTCATCTTTGGAGGATAAGAAAAGATGGTTCTGAGATTTCAGAAGCATAGAGAATGATAGAGACAGAGCCAAAACAAAATATATTTCTATTCTTGGTAATTATCTCTATTACGTGTTCTTAAGAGGGAACAAATGGTATTCTGGAGATTATCTCTAGTAGTAGAGGCTGTCATCAGGGACTACAGTGAAACCCTTTGTCCAGATGCTTTGCTAGATCCTGTCAGAACTGTGATTCCAGGTGTAATTGCTGTCTATAGCTGTGTTACAAATGACCTCAAAATGTAGCAACTTAAAACAACAAACATTTATTTTCTCACAGTTTATGTGGGTCATCCAGGTGTGGTTTTCCTAGTTTCAGTGTCTCTTACAAGGCTGCAATTAAAGCACTGACTAGGACTGTAGTAATCTCAAGACTCTACTGGGGAAGGATTCACTTTCTAAACTCACACATGAGGCTTTTGGGAGGATTAAGTTCCTCATGGGTTGTTGGACTGAGGGACCCCAGTTCCTTGCTTGCTGTTGGCTGGAAACTTCCCTTAGTTTCTTGCCATGTGGACCTCCCTGTAGGGCAGGTCACAATATGACATCTGGCTTCATCAGAGCAAGCAAGAGGACAAACTTAACAGGAAGCCAAAATCTTTTTGTGATCTAATCTTGGAAGTGACAACCCATCACTTTTGTCATATTTCGTTCATAAGAAGTGAGTCTGTAGGTTAGCAGACTGCACTCAAGAGGAGGACATTAGGCAAGGACATGCATACCAGAAGGTGGAGATCACTGGAACAATTTAGGTGTTGTCTCCTACTCTGGGATTGTGGGGTAAGTGGTACTTCTGACTACACAACACATAGGTGGCCACAACCTTGTTAGCCTGGGCCAGAATTTCCATCTCCTGGGATGAGGAAGGTTGAATACCACCCTAGAGCCACCCTCTAGGTTTTAAATTCTCTGAATTGGTCACATAGAGGAATCTATTTTCTGAAATAAGCTCATTCCTCCTCTGGACCATCTGATGGGATGGCTCTGTTTTCTCTCCATTTCACCTCAGGATATCAAAATCTTTATATACATCTGCTTGTCTTCCTGCTATTCAAACTCAAGTTCACTCTCTTCAACAAACCTGCTACCTTAATAAAGCCTTTACTTGATTCAACTGCTCCCTGTGATTGCTGTCCTATTCCTTTCCTACTTATGACCCCCAAAGTTTCTAAATAAGTGGTCTTCTAACCCCTGTACTCACTTTCTCCCCATTGTTCCATCTATAAATTTCACTATCTGCATCTACCTCTAGCTCTCTACTAAAACTGCACTCTCCAGGGCAGTCAAGGACTCCCTTCCTTCATTGCAGCCACTGGCCCTTTGTCAGACTCATTCCCTTTGACTTCTTTACAGCACTTGACACCTCCTACCCCCTTTCTTGTAGTGCTTTCCTTTGGTTTCTGGTGTAGGTATACTGTACAGCACATAGTAGGCACTCAATAAATATTTGTGGTGGAATGAATACACTGCTAGTATCTTCTGTTTCCAGGATTATTCCATATCTGTCTCTTATCTTGGCTCCATTTCTACATCTTTCTCCTATAAATACCGATTTGATATTTGATTCTATGTGAGGTATTTATCTCACTTAGAGGGTTCCTCTATTTCTTACAAAAAGGTTTGCTGGAGAGAGAGGGGGAAGATGGTGGAAGAGTAAGATGCAGAGATCACCTTCCTCCCCACAGATACCCTGCATCTGTGGAATACCTGAATAGACAATGAATCATCCCAAATAGAGGAGGTGGACTTTGAGAGCAAGATTTATTATTTTTTCCCCTTTTCCTCTTTTTGTGAGTGTGTATGTATATGCTTCTGTGTGAGATTTTGTCTTTATAGCTTTGCTTTCACCATTTGTCCTAGAGTTCTATCCATCCTTTTTTTTTTTTTTTACTTAAAAAATTTCTTTTTCTTAATAATTATTTTATTTTAATAACTTTATTTTATTTTACCTTACTTTATTTTATTTTCTTTTATCCTCTTTCTTTCTATTTTTTCTCCCATTTATTCTGAGCTGAGTGGATGAAAGCCTCTTGGTGCTGCAGCCACGAGTCACTGCTGTGCCTCTGAGGTGGGAGAGCCAACACAGGACACTGGTCCACAAGAGACCTCCCAGCTCCATGTAATATCAAATGGAGAAAATCTCCCAGGGATCTCCATCTCAACACCAACACCCAGCTTCACTCAATGACCAGCAAGCTACAGTGCTGGACACCCTATGTCAAACAACTAGCAAGACAGGAACACAACCCCACCCATTAGCAGAGAGGCTGCCTAAAATCATAATAAGTCCACAGACACCCCAAAACACACCACCAGACGTGGACCTGCCCACCAGAAAGACAAGATCCAGCCTCATCCACCAGAACACAGGCACTAGTCCCCTCCACCAGGAAGCCTACACAACCCACTGAACAAACTTTAGCCACTGGGGACAGACACCAAAAACAATGGGAACTACGAACCTGCAACCTGCAAAAAGGAGACCCCAAACACAGGAAGATAAGCAAAATGAGAAGACAGAAAAACACACAGCAGAAGAAGGAGCAATATAAAAACACACCAGACCTAACAAATGAAGAGGAAATAGGCAGTCTACCTGAAAAAGAATTCAGAATAATGATAGTAAAGATGATCCAAAATCTTGGAAATAGAATAGAGAAAAAGCAAGAAACATTTAACAAGGACCTAGAGAACTAAAGATGAAACAAGCAATGATGAACAACACAATAAATGAAATTAAAAATACTCTAGAAGGGATCAATAGCAGAATAACTGAGGCGAAGAATGGATAAGTGACCTGGAAAATAAAGCAGTGGAAATAACTACTGCAGAGTAGAATAAAGAAAAAAAGAATGAAAAGAACTGAGGACAGTCTCAGAGACCTCTGGGACATTAAATGCACCAACATTCGAATTATAGGGGTTCCAGAAGAAGAAGAGAAAAAGAAAGGACCTGAGAAAATATTTGAAGAAATTATAGTTGAAAACTTCCCTAATATGGGAAAGGAAATAGTTAATCAAGTCCAGGAAGCACAGAGAATCCCATACAGGATAAATCCAAGGAGAAACTTGCCAAGACACATATTAATCAAACTGTCAAAAATTAAATACAAAGACAACATATTAAAAGCAGCAAGGGAAAAACAACAAATAACACACAAGGAAATCCCCATAAGGTTAACAGCTGATCTTTCAGCAGAAACTCTGCAAGCCAGAAGAGACTGGCAGAACATATTTAAAGTGATGAAGGAGAAAAATTTACAACCAAGATTACTCTACCCAGCAAGGATCTCATTCAGATTTGATGGAGAAATTAAAACCTTTACAGACAAGAAAAGCTGAGAGTTCAGCACCACCAAACCAGCTTTACAACAAATGCTAAAGGATCTTCTCTAGGCAAGAAACACAAGAGAAGGAAAAGACCTATAATAACAAACCAAAAACAATTAAGAAAATGGGAATAGGAACATACATATCGATAATTACCTTAAATGTAAATGGATTAAATGCTCCCACCAAAACACACAGACTGGCTGAATGGATACAAAAACAAGACCCATATACAGGCTGTCTACAAGAGACTCACTTCAGATCTAGGGACACATACAGACTGAAAGTAAGGGGATGGAAAAAGATATTCCATGCAAATGGAAACCAAAAGAAAGCTGGAGTAGCAATTCTCATATCAGACAAAGTAGACTTTAAAATAAAGACTATTAGAAGAGACAAAGAAGGACACTACATAATGATCAAGGGATCAATCCAAGAAGAAGATATAACAATTGTAAATACTTATGCACCCAACATAGAAGCACCTCAATACATAAGGCTAAGATCAGGAACAAGACAACGTTGCCCACTCTTACAACTCTTATTCAACATAGTTTTGGAAGTTTTAGCCACAGCAATCAGAGAAGAAAAGGAAATAAAAGGAATCCAAATCAGAAAAGAAAAAGTAAAGCTGTCAGTGTTTGCAGATGACATGACACTATACACAGAAAACCCTAAAGATGCTACCAGAAAACTACTAGAGCTAATCAATGAATTTGGTAAAGTAGCAGGATACAAAAGTAATGCACAGAAATCTCTGGCATTCCTACACACTAATAATGAAAAATCTGAAAGTGAAATCAAGAAAACACTCCCATTTACCATTGCAACAAAAAGAATAAAATATCTAGGAATAAACCTACCTAAGGAGACAAAAGACCTGTATGCAGAAAATTATAAGACACTGATGAAAGAAATTAAAGAAGATACAAATAGATGGAGGGATATACCATGTTCTTGGGTTGGAAGAATCAACATTGTGAAAATGACTCTACTACCTAAAGCAATCTACAGATTCAATGCAATCCCTTTCAAACCACCACTAGCATTTTTCACAGAACTAGAACCAAAAAATTCACAATTTGTATGGAAACACAAAATAGCCAAAGCCAAAGCTATCTTGAGAACGAAAAATGGAGCTGGAGGAATCAAGCTCTCTGACTTCAGACTATACTAGAAAGCTACAGTAATCAAGGCAGTATGGTACTGGCACAAAAACAGAAATATAGATCAATGGAACAGGATAGAAAGGCCAGAGATAAACCCACGCACATACAGTCACCTTATCTTTGATAAAGGAGGCAGGAATGTACAGTGGAGAAAGGACACCCTCTTCAATAAGTGGTACTGGGAAAACTGGACAGGTACATGTAAAAGTATGAGATTAGATCACTCCCTAACACCATACACAAAAATAAGCTCAAAATGGATTAAAGACCTAAATGTAAGGCCAGACACTATCAAACTCTTAGAGGAAAACATAGGCAGAACACTATGACATAAATCACAGCAAGATCCCTTTTGACCCACCTCCTAAAGAAATGGAAATAAAAACAAAAATAAACAAATGGGACCTAATGAAACTTCAAAGCTTTTGCACAGGAAATGAAACCATAAACAAGATGAAAAGACAACCCTCAGAATGGGAGAAGATATTTGCAAATGAAGCAACTGAGAAAGGATTAATCTCCAAAATATACAAGCAGCTCATGCAGCTCAATAACAAAAAAAGGAACAACCGAATCCAAAAATGGGCAGAAGGTCTAAATAGACATTTCTCCAAAGAAGATATACAGACTGCTAACAAACACATGAAAGAATGCTCAACATAATTAATCATTAGAGAAATGCAAATCAAAACTACAATGAGATGTCATCTCACACCAGTCAGAACGGCCATCATCAAAAAATCTAGAAACAATAAATGCTGGAGAGGGTGTGGAGAAAAGGGAACACTCTTGCACTGCTGGTGCAAATGTGAATTGGTACAGCCACTATGGAGAACAGTATGGAAGTTCCTTAAAAAACTACAAATAGAACTACCATATGACCCCGCAATCCCACTACTGGCCATATACCCTGAGAAAACCATAATTCAAAAAAGTCATGTACCAAAATGTTCATTGCAGCTCTGTTTACAATAGCCAAGAGATGGAAACAACCTAAGTGTCCATCATCGGATGAATGGATAAAGAATATGTGGCACATATATACAATGGAATATTACTCAGCCATAAAAAGAAACGAAATTGAGCTATTTGTAATGAGGTGGATGGGCCTAGAGTTTGTTATACAGAGTGAAGTAAGTCAGAAAGAGAAAGACAAATACCGTATGCTAACACATATGTAAGGAATTTAAGAAAAAAAAATGTCATGAAGAACCTAGGGGTAAGACAGGAATAAAGACACAGACCTACTAGAGAATGGACTTGAGGATATGGGGAGGGGGAAGGGTAAGCTGTGACAAAGTGAGAGAGTGGCATGGACATATATACACTACCAAATGTAAAATAGATAGCTAGTGGAAATCAGCCACATAGCACAGGGAGGTCAGCTCGGTGCTTTGTGACCACCTAGAGGGGTGGGATAAGGAGGGTGGGAGGGTGGGAGGGGCAAGAGGGAAGAGATATGGGAACATATGTATATGTATAACTGATTCACTTTGTTATAAAGCAGAAACTAACACAACATTGTAAAGCAATTATACTCCAATAAAGACGTAAAAAAAAAATAAGAGGGATTCAAAAAAAAAAAGGTTTGCTGGAATATGTTTTTTATAATATTGGTTGGTAGATGTGAGTGACCCTCATTTTTCCCTTCTGGGAGACCCCCTAGCATTTGCTTAGCGAAGTTGTCCCTTTCCAGACCCAGGGGATGAAGCTGGTCACTGTAGTCTCATTCTCTAGATGAAATGTCAGGGAGTGGTTTAGACATGAACATATGACTCAGTTTTGGCCTTTGATATTTGTTCTTATGACTTTATTCTTTTTGTATTTCTGTAATGTCAACTCAGTGGACTTGGGGAGACAAATCCATGTACTCAGTTTTCCATTTAACTTAAATGCCTGATTATGTTTTAACACACGGAGCCTATGTTAATGTGTATCTGATATCTATCGCCATGTAACAAGCCATGTCAAAATTAGCAGCTTGAAACAACGGCTGTTTTATTTGCTCACAATTCGGTGCGGCAGTGATTTGAGTTGGGCTCAGCTGGGCAGCTTTTCTGCTAGCCTCATCTGCAGTCACTTAGTGGCCTTGGTCATTTGGCAGCTCTACTGAAGCTACATGGTCTAAGGCATCCTCATTCACACATGTGGTAGTTGGTGCTGGTTGTCAGATGGTGACTCTGTGGGGCTTTGACTGCTCAACTCTGCTATGTGGCCTCACCTCCTTCAGAAAGTCATCCGGGATTTTATCACATTGCAGTTTCAGGGAAATATTTCAATAAGGTGAGAGAAGCTGCTGCAAAACATTTTAAAGCCTATGTTCAGAAGCCATGTGTTATTTCTGCCACATTCTACTTGAAAGAACAAGTCAAGTCATAGGCCAGTTCAGATTCAAGGGATGGGGAAACTGAATCCAGTCTTTGATGGTGCAGCTGCAAAGTCATACTGCAAAGGAGGATACTCCCATACAGAGATGGGAGGATTTTGTGATCAGTTTCTGCAATCTGGTATTTATGTACTGAATACCAGATGACTTTATTGTTCTTATGTAGGTGATATATGTTGAATATAAAATAAGCAAAAAGTAAAAGAGGAGAATAAAAATATTGCCTCAAATTCTGTCAAGAAGTAACCTAATAACTTCAGGTGAATATCATTCCAGGTAGCTCTTTAAGTTTGTAAATGGAATGAAAATGCAGAATAATTTTGTAAAAATTGAGTCTTACTATGTATTTTCAGAAAAATAAAAAAGCATTAAATTGAATTTTTCTTGAATTTAACAGATGAAAAAGAAACCAAAGAAAAACCAAAGGAATTATGGAACTTCAGATAATTTTTTTTTAAACCACAGAGATATTAGATCCTAAAAGTGCTCCCTAAGGTTATAAAGAAAGATTATTTAAAAAATTAAGAAAGTTAGATTTTTTTTAAAAATAAGGTCCATGTTTAATTTTAGACATATTGATTGACTCTCTGCTATGAAAGATAAGGAAATTAAAACTTTTAATCTTCCTCTCACCTCATTTCCCACTCCCCTCATCTTACGAGTTTTTTTAGCAACATTATTTTTTAAAAATGTTGGAGTATAATGCATTTATATTCTACATTTATAATTCCATAATTCCATAATTATCATGGTTTAGTTCTTACATTTATAATTAAATGAATTTGCTGCTCACTACCTGTCCTTGTACTGCAGTTTCTGCTTTCCTGAATTATTTATTTTTAAAAATTCTGATTCAATTTTAGTTTGCTGGATTTCCTTATCAAACGTTTTTCAACATGAGCTCATAGTACTTGCTCTCTGAATTCTTGCATACTTGAAAATTTCTGTTGGTTTCCTCCACACTGACCTGGCTGGGTATAAAAGTTTGATGTCCCAATCTCTTTCCCATAAGCCTGTAGGCATTGTTCCACTGCCTTTGGGTACTGAATTTTGCACTGTTCCCTTTATCACTGCTCTTCAATTCATTCTTGATTGGCAGGATTCATTATTAGTTTTCTGAGGGAGGATTCTTAGATGTTTTATTCTCCAAGTTCTTTCATGTCAAGAATACTTGTCTGTTACCTTTATGTGTCTGATATTTGCCTCCTTATAAGTGATTCTATGTGTTTTTGGAGGGTTCCGAATGCCTAAATAATTCTTTCACAGTCTTTGAATTTCAATAATGCAAGAAGGTGATGCCTTGTTGATGATTCCATACTGGAATTTTCCGACACATGGTATTAGTTCTTCCTTTATAGCAGGGAATTTTCTTGTGTTATATCTCTAACTACATTTCTATTCTGGTTTTTGGCTCTTCTTCAGGAACAGTTCCTATGTTAGATGGCCTTTGTCTTTCATATCTATTATTTTCTAAGTGCTTTAAAACTCCTTATCTTTTTTCCCCCAAATTTATTTTTGATTATCTCATAGTATTCCTCAATCAGTGAAACCTAGATTGTTCACTGACATTTCTAATTTGATTATTAGTTCTTTGATGATGTGATTTTGGTCTTCAAGCTATTTCATTAGCTATTCTGTTAGTCTCATTCTGTTGTTTTGGTCTCATTCTGTAATTTTGTAATTTTGCCTTCATACTCTTGATTATTGATTTCATGTTTTTATTAAATTTCCCTATACTCCAAACCAGTTGTAGAAAATGCTCTTCTAAAATGGATATTTTGTCATTAGCATGCTATATTCCTTTAGATGTGGTAAATTTGATAATTGCCATACCTTTTCTTTTTGTCTTGTTAATGTAGGTAGCCTTTCTGTTTCTCTGATTGAGCATGGATGAAGCTTCTTGGCTCCCTTCTCTCTGTAGCTGAGATCTGTTTTTCTCCTCAGCTACTGCTTAAAGCCTGAGATATTGCAGTTTTATTCACTTTTCAGTTTACTCAAGGTCACAGGGCAGGAGCTGGGGAGGTGGTGGAGGAGAAGTCTTCTGGAGCTTTAAGCTGGCTTTGCTGCATGACCTGGGCTCTGGGCTATCTTCTGGGATTTTGTTAAATGACCCATTCTGAATTTATACCTCCTTGTTAGGGTGTCTCTGCTTCCTAGGGAGGATACCCACAGGTTTCAGATCATCCTCACAATTCAGCATGGCACCCTGGAAGGCCATTTTACTGATAGCCCAAGATTCCACTGTATGTAGTAGGGGGCTTTTATCTCCAGGGTTTTAACCATGATATTTCCTTGGATCAGACCCTAGTCTTCTCTCCAGACTCAAGGCTGTTGGAGGAAGTCTCAAGATTTTGTTGATTCATCTCCCCTCCCCACCCCCAGTTTGGTTTCTGGGAGCTGAGGCCAATGTTAGGAACTTGCAGAGCCACACTGCAAACTTGACTCACTTCTTGGCCACCCCTTTTTGAAGTCTATAGATGTTTGGATTATTGTTGATGATTTTTTTTGCCTGTGTTATCATTATTTACTAATTTCATAAGATATGAGATAAATGTTTGTCTTCTTTTTGCCATGTTTACCCTGAAGCCATGACATACTTTATTTTTATATAGTCATATATGTTGGTTGCTTACTTTGAGATTTATAAATATAAAGCATATTTTTCCAATGTACTTTTCTGTTCTAGAAAGTATAGGAAGTCCTCTTTTTACTTCTTTAGTTCTGACAATTCCTCAGATACAGTAAAGAATGGTGATAAGCTAAGAATAGAAAACAAAAAACACAAATTAACTACAGCTATAAAACAATATTAAACAAAGCAAAAAACACCCTACAACCTTTCAGTGAACTGCACAATTGAAAGCAAAGTCAAGATTTTCACAGATGATATTATCTAGTTTGAGATGAGAAAATAGTTTCGTTTTTCAGTTGAGTACAATGAGATTTGGAGACTTTAAATCACCTTAAAGCTCAAGGTCACACAGCTAATAAACAGAAGAGCCATGCTTTAAATGCAGGCCTGTGATGTTCTTAACCCAAAGTTCCCTTCCAGTACTCCTCCAAAATGACCCTAGAAGAATCCTGTGCTATTTGGTTGGATGGAGTGGAGAAAGGAACTCAGACAGCATCTTCACCAGACAAAGAGAGGACAGAGGAACAGGTGAATTTGTTGGTAAAAATATCCCATTTGTGATAGTTCCCCAAGAAACAGACTTCTCTCAAAAATTTAAAGCATGGTCATCTTTTAGTTTGGGTTTCAAGAAGGAGGCCTAGCAGAGTTATAGGGGAGAGGGACTTAGGGATGTTTACATCAGTTGCAGGAGACTTTATTGATCACTGGTTGTTGTGTAACAAACCACCCCAAGCTCAATGTCTTCAAACAACAATCATTTATTCTCACTCATGCACCTAAGAGTAGGCTGACGTTCAGCTATTCTAGGCTGAGCTCTCCTGGGCCTGACTCCAGGTTTCAGGTTGGGTCCAGGTTTCCTCCAGGTGTCTTTCATTTTCCTCACATCAGTGGGCTGGCTAGATCATGTTCTTTTCATGGTAATGGTAGAAGTGCAATAGAGCACATACATGCAAACGTGTGCATGTGTTTTTGCTTGTGTCATGTTTACTAACATCCATTGGCCAAAGCAAATCACATGGCTGAGCTCAAGGTCAAGGTCCTCCAGTGGGAGGAACCACAAAGCCCCTGGATAAAGGGGATGAATGCAAGGAGGGGTGAAGAATTGGGTCAATAATTTAATCTACCACAGGGACTAGGAAGATATCTTTTTAAAAGCAGACAAGAAAAACAGTCTGAAGGCCCTGAAAACAAAAGGTATTAAATTGAGAAGATTCTACCTTGTTTGAGAAGGTTATTTCTGGGAAAGCACAGTTCAGGCTCTGGGGGTAACTCAGAGTGAGATCTGAAGTTAAATGATGAGGACAGAAATGGGGTTTTGAATAAAAGTCAGAAATGACCCGTTTGTACAAAACAGGTAAAAAAGACTTACCGTGTCCCCCATTTCTTGTTTGTAGGAAAAAGGTTTCAGCCTCCTAGACCTTTCTTGAGTTCCAAAGGGCAGATTCAAACACTTGCTGACTAGATGAATGAGGGAACATAGAAACAAAGGAAAGTCAGTCAAGAAACAATAGTGCAGTTATAGGGCAGGATCCTGGTTCCTCCTCAAGGGATATACATAACCATCTGATACATATCTCTGAGTCCTTCTACAGGAAGTAAGGTCCCCATCCAGGTGGAGGATGGTAACTTCAGGCTGAGGACAAGCCCTTGGACCCCAGACTGGTTGGAACCAGAAGGCTGATGATTGAGATGCTTGAAACACCACCCTGTTACCTCACCATTGACCAATCAGGGGAAGGTCACACAACCTGCAGCCCTCCCCCCAAATTTTGCTTCTAAAAACTCTTCCCCGAAAACCATTAGGGAGTCAGGGTTTTTGAACCCAAGGTACCTGTTCTCCTTGCTTGGCCGTGCAATAAACCTTTCTCTGTTCCAGACTTCGATGTTTCCATTTGTTTGGCCTTACCTGTGTGTCAGGCACATGAACTTGGGTTTGACAATACATTGTCTTGGAATCCTATTCACCCCATACACTATTTTTCTAGGCTGCAATGCTCAGCAGAAAGAGTTTGTTTCTGTCTTCTTTCATTGCTATTTTCCTGGCACTTTACTCAGTGTCTGGTACATGATATGCATCCCACAGTTCTTTATCAAGTGAGTGAGTGAGTGAATGAATGAATGAAATATGGGAGGGAAATTTTAAGCTATTGCTTTTTTCTGTGGCTTGCATAAAAAATATCTGAATAATTACGCAGTACCACGTTGGGGTTAAACCAGAATCCAGTATAAACATGGATTCAAAGTGTGACTCTACTCTTAGGTTAGAGACCTCACAATTTGCTGAGCATTAGTTAAAAATTAACCCTGGAGAAAATGTGTGGGGAAGGTGTGGCCTCAAACTGATCCAGAGAACAGTTAAAAGGAGGAAATGAACAGCAAACATTTTTCCAGATTGAAGAACCATCTAGGGACCTCCCTTCACAAACCAGATGGCAGCCTCCAGCTGGCTGCCTGAGAGATACTGAAATTGGAAGTGCTCGGTAGCCAAGTAGACCTTCCTTCCTTCACGTCTGCAGGAGGCCCGGGATTCCATGGTTTGTAATTACCTCCCAACTGAGCCTTTGTGTGGTAACATTGCTGGCAGATCTGAAGCTACTGCAGCATTTTCTCTAGTAATTTGACATTGCCTCAAGTCATATTATTTTATGGATGTAAAGACATAATGCTGGCTAAATCAACATTTAGGCCCAGGGAGGTATTTTTTTTGTATAGAATGGTGCTGGTGGGGTGGGGGGGGGGGTGTTAAAAAAACATTTCCCTTTCTCATACTTCCAAATACCATTGGTGGTGATGTAACCTCCCTTACCTTTTTGGAGTACAGATTGATGATGACTATCAAAATTTTAAATGTGCATGAACTTTTGCCTCAGCATGGTTCTCCTCATGAGGGCCTGTGGGCTATGCTAAGGCATCTTGTCCATATCTCAAGAGCAAAGGAAGCTATTACAATGCTTTTAAAGCAAGCGGGACTGGAAGTTGGGATTGATGACATGACCAGATTTATAATTTGCAAAAGTACCTATTGAGAGACAACTGCAGAAGTTTAGGGGAGAGAAAATGGTAACTTGGACTCAAGTGGTGGTGACAGAGATGAGAAGAGGGCTGCATTTGAGTGGATTTAAGAAGCAAATTCACCAGAGTTGGTAAATGATTGGATCTGGGGAGATGTCAGGGAAGACAGCTAGTTTTTATCCAGATGGATGGTGATTCTCTTCACTGAAATGAGTTTGCTTTTGGACTATGAACTACTATGCAGCCATTAATAGGGATAAGGTAAATCAGTCTTTCAAAATTTCCAGACATAGACAAATGTCCATAACATGTTATTAAGCAAATTAGATTATAAAATAGTAGAAACAATTTCTTATAATTTGTTGACATCTATCATCTATCTATCTATCTATCTATCTATCTATCTATCTATCTATCATCTATCTATCAATTTTAGACACTTTGAAGGGTTTTGTGAATATAGGCACCAAGCTAATGACAGTGGTCATCTCTTGGGTGTGGGTAGAATCACTGGGGACTTTTACTTTCTCCTTAATGTACTTTAATGTTGTCTGATGTTTTGGTGATAAACATGTTATAATTTGATAATATTGCAGTCGCTTAGCAGCAGGGAGGTCAGAGAGACTGGGAGCTGAGAAGCAGTACTTCCAGGGACCTAACAGAGTGGCTTACAGCCTGAGGGCAGAATGCAGACCGCCAGCCTTAGCTCAGGAGCCAGTGAAAGGGAGGGCAGCTTTGGAAGAGATCCCTGATTGTTTTCTTGTGCCAAACAAACTTGGCGTGTGGATGACAATGTCCCTAGATGGCATGTCACCCAGTGCAGTGCAGTTGAGCTGTACAGATGTTGCTCTGCAGCTAGTCTGCAGGACGGCAGAGGAAGGAAGGATGGCCATATACCTTTGGTGCATAAAATGTTCAGAAAAGGGAATAAAAATCTGAACAGGGAGAAATGAAAACTTGAAAGATTTCTGCAGTTTCTTTTTCTGAAGTTCTAGCCATCTGTCCATGGAGCCACAGACCACACAGACAGTCGTGCCCATCAGCAAGACTGATGCTTGTCAAGGACGCCTGCAGTCAGCCCAAGTGTGAGCAGGTTTAATTCTCTAATTGTAGATGACTCCAGTAGCAACAGGCACTCTGAACCCCCAGCCAGGATCACAAGAGATGCAATCCTGGCTCCTCCAGGTAAATCCTGCGATTACCCAGCACAGGAAAAAGGTGGGATCTGAAAGGTTCTTTATTGGAAGCCCATATGGGCACTGGCTTTCTGAAGCCCGGCTTCACAGGCTCCATGCGGAGCCCATCAGCTCAGTCTTCTCTTCACCACACAACCCAGGCCATGCAGTTCAACCTGCCAACCAATTTGTGGTGTGAGTTGCAATAAATACTCTTAGTTTCAACCCTGAGTGTTTGATATAGCATAGCCCAGTGTGGTCTGTTGGGTTTGAATCCAGACCCACCCCTTAACCAGCTGTATGAGTTTTGAAAAGCTACTTTGTGCCTCAGTTTCTCCATCTGTGGAATGGTAATAATACTAGCACCTACTTTATATTGATGGCTGTGAATATTGAGACTCTCAGGGTTGTGCCTGAAAATAGTAAGCACTCAATAAATGTTAATAATTTTTGTTATATTCTGACCTATGTTAGATGTCTGATGTCCTCAGAGTTAATCAATTCCACATCCACCATTGCCTATGTTATCAGTATCTGGGCATACATTGAGGGTCCTCTAGGATTTTGGAATTGAGGAAAATGGTTGCTTTTGAGGATGAAACAAAAAGATAAATACATACTAGATTACAACAAAGTCAACTCAAAGTGACAGAATGGTGTCTAGGCAAGCAGAGCTCAACTGTAACTATTCATTATTCATTCATGCATGAAATAACTTCTGAGTGCCGACCAAGTTTCAGGCACCAGCCTGGGCATTACATGAAAATTGGGACTTGATTCTTGCCTTTGAGGAGCTTACCAACCAGTGGGGGAAATGGGCAATAAACAAGAGTAAGCAATGAACACAGATATTGTAACAAATTGTGTTAGGTGCTATAAAGAAAAGAAACAGGGCACTGTTAGAGGAGGAATTGGCTGTATAGTATTCTATCGTATAATTATAACCATACGCTGGGCGATTATGAAAAATGCTGCTATGAATATTCTTATATGTGTACTCTGATAACAGAGAGTTTTGATAAGTTGCAATTTTCTAGGAATTTGTCCATTTAGTACCAAGATCAGGGCGTTGGGAGCAGGCACCCTAGATGTATGCAATAGGGAGAATTGCATACATTCTCTATAATTCTCTGTAGAGAATTTTAAAACCATAATAAAATCAGTGAAACTGTCAGCAGTTCCAAACCCCCTTCCAATCTTTTGTTGGTTGTTATTTTTTAAAAAAGCTGAGATTTCTGTTGCATTTTAATAATATATATGTGAGTTTCAAACTGACACTTTAAAAAACCTTTTCTTTAAAAATCACTATATTCGATGTGAAAGTTAATTTGGAGGATTCTCATTTATGGGGTTGGCTCTTGACACAGTTGCACCCAGCTACACATGTTTGTTTCGAGAATCAGGTTGTAACAGTTAGGAATTATTAGAGTGTGCCTGCTTTGAGTGCAGGTTTTTTCTCCAACTCCTGTGGTATACTACATGTTCCTTTGTCTAAATTGTAGATTAGAAATCAACAATAGTGCAGTAACTGGAAAGTCAAAGAAACAGAACTGAAGTTACATAAATTCTGTCATTCTATGTGACCACTTGGATTTTAAAAACATCCATAGAGATGTTTGAAAGCAGCTAGAATGGATCCCAAGGACAAAGGCATAGACAGTATTGCCATTTCTAGACTTTATTATGAAGTGATATTATAATGAATTTTGGCCAGACTTTTTGTGTTTAAGACTTTTCCTAACTACATGTGTATCTATTTCTTCATATGAAAGATAGGTTTCAAAATTAAAATTAATAAAAAGTATTTTTTGCTCAATTCTGAGTAAAGAGAGATTGACAAATCTGGCTAGACTGCCTATAGACATGAATATGTGAACAAGATCAATTTTGATGAAGTCATTGACAAACTTTCAGAAGTTAGGCTCAAAAATAGAAATTATTATGTTTGTGTTTATTACTGTGACAGATCAATATGTAAGTGTAAGTATTTTCCCTTTAAAAACACATTAAGGCAATTCAAAAGTATTATTCCATTGCTTTCTTCATCTTTTTTCTTGTAATATTTATTTTATTAAAACAATTTTTGGGGTATGTATCTCTGTGTGTTTACTGGCATACGAAGTTCAATAAAAGAAATTTTCACTGTCTGTGTTTTTTTTTCTTTTTTCTGGTCATTATTATTATTTGTTTGATTACATGATTATCCCTAAAAACAATTTTGTTGTATAGAAGTTGGGGGTGTTAAAAAGGATTTGCTCTGGGTATCAAACATGCCAGGTTGCCACCATGTCCATTTCATTTACATTTTCAAATTTATAGGCATTAAGTTGTTCATAAATTTCTCTTATTGTTTGACATCTTCAGCAACTGAACTGATTTCTTTTTCATTCCTGCTGTTAGTTATCTTTGTCATCTCTTATTCTAGGGGATCAATTTTGACTTTGTTTTCCCTTTCTCTTTTCTATGTTTTCTTTAGGTTTCATTGATTTCTGCTGTTCTCTCTTTTCTAGGTTACCCCTTCTTTTGTTAACTTTTTGAGATGGTGCTTAACTGATTCATTTTTTTCTTAACTAATAAATGCATTTTAAGGCTAATACTTGCTATAGGTCTCAGTATATAGTATTTTCATTGTCATTTAGCACTGTTTTCAAATTTCCATTATTATTTCTTCCATTATCTGTGGTTATCAATATACTTAAATTTCTAAATATTTCAGAATGTTTTAATATTATTTCTGGTTTAATTGCATTGTGGTTAGAGAATATAACACTGAGATATACTGATCTCAGTCTTCAGAAATTTGTTGAGACTTGCTTTCTGGTCTATTATATGGTCTATTTTTGTAAATATATGTGTAAATTTGTAAAAACAGTATATTCTGTTGGGTATAATTTTCTCTGTATGTCCATTCGGTCAAGGTTGTTAATTCTGTTTTTCAAACAGGATTTTAAAATATCTTCACTGATTTTTATCAGCATGTTCTACCAAACACTGAAAGAGGAGTGTTGAAATCTTCACAATTTGTGGATATTGACTTTTCTATCTGCTAAGTTTTACATTCTGTACTGCAGGCCACTTTACAAATGCATATAAACTTAAAATTGTTGTGTTTTTCTTTCATGAATTGAACCTTTTTATTATTATGAAGTGATTGTCCTTATCTCTAGGAATGATTTTTGCCTCAAGTTCTATTTTGTCTGATATTAATACAGCTATACCACCTTTCTCTTTATTAATATTTTCATGCTAACTTTTAAGTTTTCTATATCATTTTATTTTATGTTTTTGTAAAAAGTATATAGTTGGATCTTGTACTTTTCTAATCATTTTTTCTTTAATTGAAGTATTGTTGATTTATATTCATCATAATTACTGATATATTTGGAATTTTTATGCTATATATTTTCTATATCAATTTCATGTTTGTTTCTCCTTTCTAAATTTTAACTGTTTTTTATTCCATTCCTCCTAATTTTTTGGGGGGGAGGGTATTTTAAACTCCATTTACATTCTTTTAGAAGGTTTTCTGGAAATTATAAAATGCATATTTAAATTTTAAAAGAGTTAATAACTTTTCTCCATCTTCCAAATGACACCTTAGAACACTATAATTCCATTTATCATACTTTTGTTTTTACTTAATTGTCTGTGTTGTGCAGCTTGTGGGATCTCGGTTCCCTGACCAGGGATTGAACCTGGGCCTCTGCAGTGAAAGCACCAAATCTTAACCACTAGACCATACCTTTGCCTTATACATTATTACTATCTGGTAATAATGCCTTTTTAATTTTTAACCCTATAGGCATTATTACTGCTTTATGCCATCAATATTTACTTACAATTCCCATATAGTTCCACTCAATTTCATTTCATATCTCCTTGTGTTTCAGACCTTTAATCTAGGATTACTGCTCACAGCATGTCCTTTAGATTATGAGGGTCTACTGCTGATAAAATTTTTCTGTATTTTCTGAAATATATTTTATCTTCTCTCTTAAAAGATATTTTTGTTGGATAGGGAATTCCAGGTTGCAGTTTTTTTTTCCTTCAAGAATTTGAAAAGACATTCAGTTATCTTTTAGCTTTCACTGTTGCATTTGGAAGTCAGTTGTTGGTCTAAATGCTTCTTCTTTGAAGGTAATCTTTTCATTTTCACCTGCCACATTTAAGATTTTTGATTTTTTTTGTTTTCTTCAATTTTTCTATGATTTTTCTAAGTGGTGAATTTCTTTTTATTTAACCTTCTTGAGATTCTTGAATCTATGGATTAAACTCTTCAATCAGTTTTGAAAATTCTTAGCTATTTTCTCTTTACAAATTACCTCTGTCCCTTTCTCTTCTTCTCTTCTGAGTTTACAATTTTGGTTATTATATTTTTATTTCTAGAAGCTCTATTTCATTTTTTTCTAAATCTGCTATGATACTTTTTATAGTCTTCTGTTTCCTGCAGATATTTTCAAGTTTGCCATTTATATTTTTAAACATGATAAATAACTATGGTAAGCATCTTACCAAATTGTGTCTATTAGTTGTAATATTTGAAGTCTGTGTGTGTTTCTGCTCTCTGTGTTTTTTCTTAGTTCTTGTATATATTTATATTATCTTGTATTCTTATATGCTTGGTAATTTCTGATTGCTTGCTGGTCATTGCTTTTCAAACATAATTTGTGAGGTTTCCCCAGTATGTAGAATAGATGTGCTCTCCTCCAGAGAGAACTTATGCTAGCTCCTTCCAGGGACCTATGTGTTCTGCCCTTTGGGACCACCACAAAATAAGTTCAAGGACTGAGGGTTTTTGGCTCACCCAGAAAATGGAAGAGTTGGGGTTTAATTGTGCATAGGGACCTATAGTGGACACTGTAGGTGCCTCACTTAAATTCCCCCCAATCCTTATCGCTGGTTCTGTGTGTTTAATCCCCCAGAATTGTTATGCTTTGCTGCTAATAACTAGTACCTGAAACATTCTTCAGAAACTGCCCTTGGACTATTGGAATCACCTTGCCCATTGAGATAGCAAGAATTTTCTGGGACTTTATGTCCTCAGGGTTGCCTGTGACCAATAACTGATTGATACAGAAATACCTTGGAGTTTACATCCCCTCAAGAAGGCCTTATAGCCAATGAAAAGTTGGTGCAGGAGCACAAAAGCCCAGATCCCTTGCCTGGAGGTGAGAAAATCTGTGATGTGTAATTTATACTTCAGAGCTCCCTGAGGATCAGGCTGAAGCTGGGACCCACCTGAATTTTCTCACCCTAGGTTGGCTTTTTTCTTTTCTCTATCCTGCTTCTCTTAGTCACCAGTTTTTCCTGAGAGTACTTTCTTAACAAATCAGCTTCACTGAATCCTTGGCTCAGGGTCTGCTTCTTGAAGAACTGAATGCAGATAAGTCCTGTCTACAGCTAAGACTTACCAGAGATCCCCTTCTTTGATCCCCTCCTGATCTGATTATCTAGGTAGCTCTTTCCACCATTCCCAGCAGGCAGGTCTAACTAGATCTGATTTTATTTCCCTGAAGGTATATCTCTTTGGGATCCTAAATTAATGCAAGGAAGATCTTAAACAAGATTCTCTACTCTGGGTGAATGCTCGACTTTGGCTTCTCTCTCTCTCTTTCTTGACAGGCACAGACATTGACCAAGAAAACAAGTATTTCAGGTATCTGCAATTGCCTCTTTGATGCTCTGGCATGCTACTTACCTGGTTGTTCCCAGCTAGAGTACATTTTCCAGAATCTCTTGCAGTTAAGTGGGAACTCTGACTGAGTTCTGGTCAATGGAACGTGGGTAGAAGTGACAGATGTCTCTTCCAAACCTGACCCCTTAAAAAACCTACATGTGATCTTCCATGTATTTGCTTTTCTGCTGTCGACAGCTGGATACAGAGCACTTAATGGAGGACTCTGAGGCTCTCAAAGTGATGAGTCAATAGATGAAAAAATATTGATTCCTCAAATGGCTATGTGGAGCAGAACTGTCTCTACAATCTTTGTTATCAGATTATGATGGGAATAAGAAAACTTCATTGGTTAAATTACTGAAAATTTGGGATTTTTTTTACAACAGTTATTGAACCATGAATCATATATCTGCTTTTTTGTGGGTCACTGGTGATTATCTTTGTACCACTTTGTTTTTATCTCACAATAATCTACTCAATTCTAGCCTTTTGATTTATTAAATCATTTATTTAACAAATATTTATTGGGTGCTAGCTACTATTCTAGGCACTAGTGATATAACAGTGAATGAAAAACAGTTCCTCTTCTCATGGAACTTCCATCTATGTGGCCATTTCTTTGCCATGGTGGAATCTTCTTTCTTATTAGTCCATGAACAGTGAACAGACTTACCAGCCAATAAGGTGAGATCTTCCTTTTCTCTTTTCTAATACGGTTATTTACTTCTATCTCATACCTTTTTCCTTTTTCAATTTTAGCTACTTTTAAATTATGCAGGAAGGATAATTTCAAACTAGTCAGACTGTTTCCTCCATTTTATTTCACTCAGGATGAATCCATGTCAACTGTACTCCCGTTTACTTTTTTCCTATGCCTGTCACTAGGTGATTATGTGACCTCTGAATTTTATCCTTTTTTTAGGTCTTTGCTATGTGGTCTTAACACAATTCACAGTTCCACAGGCTTTGCCATTAGAAAGTACCACTTGCCTTATACAACTCATTTATTTTATTAATTTTTCCCTTTTAAATGGACTTTATTGTTTAGAGCTGTTTTAGGTTCACAGCAATATTGAGCAGAAAGTACAGAGAGTTCTCATATACTCTCTGCCCCCACTGTTTCCCCCACAGATTGTTGATAACATTCTGAACCAGTAGTATACTTGTTACACTTGATGGATCTACATTGATACATCATTTTCACCCAAGGTCCATAGTTTACATTAGGACACAGTCTTAGTGTTGTACACTCTGTGGGTTTTAACCAATGTATAATGTCATGTATCATTTATAGTATCATACAGAATAGCTTCACTGTCCTAAAAATCCTCTGTGCTCTGCCTCTTCATCCCTACCTCCTCTTCTTCAGCAACCACTGATCTGTATACATTGGTTAAAACACAGAAAAAATGTGAAGTTGAAATCAGATAGTCAGGAGAGGTCCAAATTTTCAGAATATTTGGGAAAAAGTGGGTTTTTTTTTCAAAGTGCAAAAACCTTAGCAAGAGCTTAGATGGACTCTGTGTCCCTCTTCGCTGCTCGGGTAATGGGCAGCCCGGGGTGAACTCTTCCGGGCAAATGCAGTGTCTTAAGAGAACATATTCAGCGCGATGTACACTCAGCTCTGATCACAGTCTCTGCTCCTGAGCTGACGGGTGTGTTGCATGAGTTGGGTTAGGGTTTTGCTGCTGAAACCTTCACCTAAATATGGATGATCCATTCACTTCTAGGAAAGTGGATATCTCTTATTTGGAATTCTATAACCTTCGAAAAAAGGGGTAGATATTTGATGAATCAATCTAAATTTTCCTTTTCTCCTTTAGCTCCTTCTTATTACTGGCTATAAGACCAGGGGGTGGGGTGGGGAAGGAGGTGAGAGAGAGAGAGAGAACGCAAAAGAGCACACTCACTTATCAAGAGGTTTGGACCATGGCCGATTTGAAATATTACTAACCTTGCATTTTCAAATTTGATGCACAACAACCAAGATGCTAATACTTTCCTTAGTTTAGAAAAAAAAAAAAATCCTTTCACCCATCTCTTCTAGCCAAAGATTAGGAAGGAGGCTTTAAGAAGATTTAAAAAAAAAAAAAACCAACTTCTGAGCAGCGGAAAAAATGGTTTGTGATTCAGGGGCTTCGGGCAATTCATCATGGAAATTGGGTTTCTTAGCAGACATCGTGTGAATCCTTTCGTCCCTGTCAACTTTTTAATACATTACATTGAGAATGTAAATCGTGTTGGTGAGGGGGAGAGGAGGAAAAAAGGGAGCGAGAGAAAAGAGAAAGCTTCCTCATTGTGGATTTAGAAGGGAGGAAGTATGAGGCCTGTAATTCATATTAACTAAATAATAAAAAATATCTGTATAAATATGTAGATATGCAGGTATATCTGGGGAGGAAGTGGGGAGAAGTGAGTGAGACAGAGTAAAATTGAAATCATTTTATCGTTTTGAAGGGCCTTTAATTGGAGTTTCCTTATAATTTATTTTAATTTCCTTTAGTTTTTCTTCCTTTAGGTTTGTTTCTTTAGTTATGTGAACCAATTTATTTCCACCATTCCCACGAAAGCAGAGGACAGAGGCTTGAGGTCAGGAGTTCCACGATTGAGGAAAAGAGAAAAAGGAAACAGAATTTAATGCCTCATTAATAGGGAATAGTGCTGAGAGAGCTGGAGCTTCTGCCCTGTCTCTGTGACTACAGGATTGGGCACAGCCCTTGGCTGGCCTCCTTACTACCCTTGTAGCCCAACTTCATTGCTTGTTCTGAAGGTGTTTTGTTCCCCTAAGTGGTTCATGTCTACTCAGGGCTGTTGGGGATAAGATTAGTAGGTGCATTGCTTGCTGGCTCTGTAGAATGTTCTTCTGCCTATCCTTCCCTCAACATAATTTGCTGTCATTTTGCCCCCTATATGGGTTTATCATCAAAATTCATTGTAGAGGTCCTTTTGTGTTCTTCTTTCTAGATTTCTTGGGTGACAGCATGTCTATCTGGTCCTCTGGAACCCAAAGAAGTTTCAGTCCAATGACTTTCCTCTGTGAATGCAAGGGCTCAGCAACCCTGGGCACCGCCAGAGACAGGACAGGATGGGTCTTCCAGGGCCATGTTCCTGTTGCCATTCCTGATGAGGGGAAAGATAAGAGGGAGGAGTTTGATTCCGTGGCTTCTTTCTTCCGATGCTCCCAGGGTCCAGTTCAGTCTCATACACACAGACAATGACACATTGTTCAGCCAGCAGCCTAGGCACCTCTTGAAATGGAGTTGGAGACTGGGTTCCTATTGATTTTGTCCTATACAATCAGGTAGGAAGATGGTGCAGGGGGCCAGGAATCTCAGTTTTGCCTTACTTAGGCCTCACATATTTTCAACTAATATTCCTTTTCCTCTTGCCACTGAGGAAAAAGAAAAGAAAAATTCTTCCTAGGAACTGACAAGGACTCCTATGGAGCAGCTGATCAGTAAATTTGGGAAAAGAAGGAGAGATACCACCTGCTTTGTGATGTTCAGGGATCATAATGGAATTATATGGAGACTTTTAATCATGCTTATGCATATGGGAAATGGACTAACGTTTGAATTTACTTTTAAAAAATTAATTTAAATTTTATTTTGATCTATGTCACGTACTTACACATTACTAAACTAAGAAAAACAGAAGTCTCCTACACATCCCCCAGTCCCCTCCCCCACTCTTGAAGATGCTTCTTCTGATGTTTTCCTCCATAAACCTATATCTGTGATCACTGTCCTCTTTCTTCATTGATCCATTTTGCACAGATCTACTCACTCCTGTTTTGATAGTTGAAGACTCAGCCCCCTTGCTCGCTATATCACCACCCCTCACTCTTCCAGAATAGTTCTAACAGTCAGTGTTTATATTATGACAAATATGTAGATATAGCTCACAGCTGAGCAGAGTAGGACACTGTTGCTTTCCACTTCTCAGTCCTCTTTCGAGCTCTATCAGGGCTCACCGCTCACAAGGCTGCCGAGGGAGATGGTTCTGGGATTTTCTTTCCTCTTACTTCTGGGCTGGCTCTTCTTTTCTCTGGATCTCCATGTCTTCATTTTTGGTTTACACCTGCAACTAGCCAAAACATGTCCTTTAGTAGCTTCCTAAGAGAGAGTACTTAAATGAAAAACATTTGAGCTCTGTGTCTGATGTTTTTATTTTACCTTATGATTCATTGGTAGTTATTTATAGACTCTAGATTGAAAACCTCTTCCTCTTAGAATTTTTAAAGGACTGCCCTCTCTTCTCTAGCATCCAGTTTTGTTTTTGGGAAGTAGGATGACCTTCGGAGCTTTATTCCTTTGAATGTGCTATGTTTTGTTTTGGTTTGTTTTTAGGATGTTCTGTTTAACACAATATTCTAAAATGTTATGATCAGGTGTACTTTTTATTCTCTCTTTGTGCTGAGTACTCAGTAGACTTTTAAATCTGGAAACTCAAGTCCTTTAGTTTTTTTTTTTTTTTTGGTACGCGGGCCTCTCACTGTTGTGGCCTCTCCCGTTGCGGGCTCCGGACGCGCAGGCTCAGCGGCCATGGCTCACGGGCCCAGCCGCTCCGCGGCACGTGGGATCTTCCCGGACCGGGGCATGAACCCCTGTCCCCTGCATCGGCAGGCGGACCCCCAACCACTGCGCCACCAGGGAAGCCCCTTCAGTTCTTATATACTTTCTCTGGGAATATCTTCTAGTCTTTTTATTTTGTTCTGTCTGCATATCCTGGGTTAATTCTCTAGTTTTCTCAGTAATTCTCTCATATTTTAAGTTTTCTATTCACTTTCTTGGAGAATTTATCAATTTTGTATTTATTCCTTCTGCTGATTTTTAAACTTTGGTTGTCATTTTTTTCTTTTGTTTTTCTAAAAAAAAACCCAAACCCCCAAACACCTTGCTAGTTCTTTGTCCCTTTATAACTTTTTAACTCTGAAATTACTCTTTTCAAGTTTCCTTTTGGGCCAGATCTCATTGCTTTTGTTCTTGAGGAGTGTTTTTCCTTTTCTTCTTTTTTCCTGTCCTCGTTTTGGTGTCTCTGTTTAGGAATGGAGCAAAGAATTAAGACTAATTAGAAACCCTTGTATGGGTGGGAGCAGGGCTTCTTCACTTGTTGTCTTTACTGTGATGCGATCAGAGGGTGAGCCAGCCACATTTTAGGGGAGCCCCCAAACAGCAATAACTGGATCTCCTCTTAGGGAGTTTTGTTAATCTCCTCTAAAGAATAATCTTTCTATTTCATGCCAGGACACATGTATTCCTGGTTGCCTGCTCTTGAGAGGGAGGTAGGGTCCAGGGGCCTCACAGCTCAGTATATAGGACTCCAACTAATCCCTTGTCTTCAGCTTCATACCTAATGCCTGACCTCTGAGCTGAAACCTCTGTTTTATCTTCTTCAGGGAATAAACCTCCCATCTCCTGCAGAGGTGAGAGATCCGGATGGTGCCAGTTGCCTGGGATGCCTGGGTGTGGGTTGGGAGCGGGAGTTTGGAAGATCCAACTGCTCTTTATATAGATTGTCAAAAACTTCATCGTTTCCAGCTGCACATCTCACCCTGGCTTCCAGAGTACTTGGTGCTTCTGAGTGAGGCCTAAGTCTCTTCACCCGAGGGCAGGACAAAGCGGCTTGCTTTCTATCTGTGTAGCTCCTCTGCAGGCACAAAGATTTTACTTCCTCTATTCCTTTAGGGCTGTCACCACCCATCCATCTGGCTTCCAAACCTATTGAAACTGATCTTCCACTCTCTCCTACTTTGCCATTCTTCTGGCCTTTGTTGGTTGGTACTTTTTGATTCCTTTTCTTTCATTTAGAGAGTGTGGGGAGGGGAGGAGATTGATGTGTGGTTACTACCACGTTTGACCAGAGCAGAGTCAGCTCATTCTCTCCTAGATCTCTGCTGTTTGTTTTTGACTAGGCTGGTGGGTGAGGACCCTGGTAGTTAGAATTAGGTGGGTCTCGTTTCAGCGACTCTTCCAATGCTCTGGGCTCTGAGAGCATCAGGAGGAGATCCTTGGAGCAGGTCAGGCTCCCCTGGTGAACCAGCATCTTCTCCCACTTGTGGAGCCTCAGTGCTTAGGTCTAAGGCCAAGACCACCTGGCGGAATATTTGTAGGTGAGCTGAAGAGCTCGGCAGAGATGAGCAATCTCAGGACTTGTCTTCCATTCCACTGGTGGGATTTCTCCACAACCCAGGCCCTGCCCAGAGCTGTGATTAAAAACAAACAAATAACGTCAACAAACCCTGACATTGGAGACCTTTGTATTCTCTACAAATTGTTCAAGGCTTTGCATGAAAAGCTTAAAAACCATCCCAGGAAGTTCTCAGGCTAAAACCTTCCGAACACCACAGCCCCCCACCGCCTGCTTCTTTACCACCCCAACTGGGAAAGTGAAGAGGGGAGGGAAGAAGCCCAGGAAGGAGAAAAATAAGAGAAGGGCTTGTGGCAGCTCCCAGAAGCAGCCGTCCAGAGTAGCATCTTGATTTCATAAGCACCATTTTAGCATAAATTATCCCATTTTTAGCTTGTCAATTCGGATAATCTTGGTCCCAGAATGGATTCAGGGGGTCTTAAATGATCTGGTTTGGCTCTTCGTGGAGTCTGAATTTGCAGATAGTTGCCAGAGCTCTTTTGGCTGGGTAAACTTGTTATCAATTGCCTTTTTAAAAGTCAGCACTAAAATAATCATTCCCGTGAGCAAAACCCATTACAAACCTTCACTTTGAGAGCATAAACACATTTCAGTGCTGGGGAACAAATGTGTGAGATTTCATCAGTGCTACATCTGGAAGGGCTTGTGAGAAGTCGGAGATACATTAGGAAAGTCCCTGTGTGGCAAAGCCTCAGGCCTGAGTTGGGGATCAGACACCTTCAGGGGGCTCTGGACTGCAGTCACTGGGCACCTCTCATGTCTCCTCCCCCACCCCCACCCCTGTGCTGCCTGCTGGGCAGAGATGCCATGGTCTCCCGAGTTACCATCACCTCAAGGACATCCCTGTCTCACGTGTCAGAGTATTGCCCCAAGTCAATTCCTTCCTGATGCCAGTTGGCCTCATCCTCTTGGGCAAAAGAACACCCCCTCATTTACAAAAGAACAACTTCAAGATCAGGCTGAAAGAGCAGTCAATGGTGCGGTGGAAAGTGGTGGCGGAACAGGCTGGAGCCTGGGTTCTGGCCTCCTCTCGGTGACCTTGGGCAACTCAACTGCTTTAGGCCTGAGTTTCCCCATCTCCCAAGAGAGGGGTATTAATACCTGTTCCAGTGTTCTTTCAGGGCTGTTATAAAAATTAAACTTTAAAATTGTAAAATTACTATATAAATAGAAAAATGTAATATTAATACATTTTAATATAAAAAGGCAATGTTAATTGTCTTTTTCACAGGACAATCACAGGAGTCTCCATTCTGGTTTTCTCACTTCTAATCTTTATGTTATAAAACATTTGTAATATTTACTGATATAAATGTAAATTATTATTATTATTTCAAGGCAGGAGTGGGCCTAATCCTGGATCAAAATTTGATTTCTTGAGTCTTACGCTACCTAGAATATGTGTAATATGTGTATCAAAAGATTTTGAAGTCAACTTGAATTTCTGATGCTAAAATTTATGCCCTTTTTCTTGGCTTTGGCCTCAGTACTTGTGGGCAATGGGTCATTTCTCACACTGTGGGGTAATTTGATTTATAGACTCTAAAGGCAGCCCATGCTATGCGCCTTCATGATTTTCTCTAAAGGGAGACTATTTGCTGTGTTCTCGGTGTTTACCTTTCAGTAGAAGCTGAGATTGATCCCATAGCAGCCCCACCCTTCCCAGATCTCCCACACCCCGACCCTCACCATTTTTCTCGTGACCATAATCCCCCTGTCTTCCAAAATACTCTCAGAAGATGACCCCGCCTCCTGCCTCTCAGGGAAACAGGGGCCTCCAGGAGGGAAGTCCCTCATTCCCGTGGGTCTGCAAAGGCCCCGAGAGGAGCAGTGAGAGTGGCAGAGTGGCTGGAATGGTGCAGAGAAGGGAGAGGTCAGGAGGCCGGGGCCTCATAGGTCACAGGCAGGACTGTGGCCACAGCTCAGGGTGATGGGAGCCGTTGGGAGGTTTCGAGCAGAGAAGTACCATTTTCTGGCTTGTGGTTTACCAGGTCACACTGGCTGCTCTACTAAGAATGAAGGTGGCAGGAAGAGATCAGAGGCAAAAACAGCGGATCCATCAGGAGGCTAGAGCAATAATCCAGGTGAGAGATGGATATCTCTAGTCCCATCCATACATCCAACTGCCTCCTGTACATACTTACTTGAATGTCCCACAGATAACTCAAAATCACCCAATCTCAAGCGAGACAGTCCCCCAACTGCCCCATTTTATGTCCCCTGTCTTAGTGGGTGAAGCTCTGTCTTCTGGGCTCCCTCAGCTTGGATGCCTCCTTGGTTCCTCCCTCTTCCTCACATCCAGTTAGCGACATGATCCTCTATTGATACCACTTCCTGGATATCATTCCATTCTGTGCCTTCTTCCTACTCCTGTGCCCACTGCCTTGGGTCTTTTCACAGCACAATTGCAGGAGTCTCCTTTCTGGTTTTCTCACTTCCAAAGGCAGATCCCCTTCAACTCCACTCCATTGTCCAGGCTCTCACCTGAGAGAGCTTTCTATAACCTGAAAGTAACTGAACTCCTCTGAATCACTCTTGATCAAGCCCTGCCTGTGCGGTGAAACTTTGCTCATTATCACATCCACTCCCCAAACACAATCTTACTCTGAAAGCCTTTGAGGAATAACAGAACTTTCACAGAAGGTTTCACGGGGAGTGGAGGTGATGGTCACATCAACCTAGCTGAGCAAATTGTCCTAATAATCGCATGTAAACACCTAGCTCTGTTCCTCCGTTCCTCTTCCTACCCCTTGCAGGCTGCCTCAAATCCCCTCCATGCTGGTAGCAAACAATAGCGAACTTAGAAACCAGAGCTCCAGAGCCATTCCTTTCCCGCCTCCTCAGCTTCCCCCATCCCCCAACCCGTGGTAGGGGGAGGGGGGGTGCGTTTCTGTGCATTGCAAATCAGATCAGGTTTAAGAAAATGGAACAAAATGCTTTGGTGGTTTTCTTCTTCTCCTCCCTTAAGACCAAATTTAGCCTGGCCCAGGAGTTCCGGTTTACCCTGCTCTGCCCTGACTCTTGCGTCCTACACACCGGAAGTACTGAGTGAAGCCCTTAATCTCCAGGAACAAGCCAAGTTCTTAACGTGCTGCTGGTGTTTTCCCCAAATTCCTCTTCCCTCTGCTTATTCTTCAAAATGCCTCTCAGCTGTCCCATCATCCAGGATGCCTTCTCTTACCCCTAGCTGGGTTAGCGCCTTGAACCTGTGTAATTGTGGCTGCTACCCGTTCAATGTTAGCAACTTGGTGGTGGCTTTGGGTCTTAGACCCAGGTTTGTCTCTCTTCTAAGTTTTGTCCTTTTTTCTCACCTCCTGTCTTCACCCAAACTATGACCCTCACTCTGGCTAATCTAGGTTTCCTTGGAGGATTCTGGACATTTTCCTTCAAGGCTGCTGGCCCTCTTTTATAGCCTGTGAGAGCCCCTTCCCACCTCTTAAGCCTACCTGTCCAAGCCCACATCTTCCTTTGCTCCCTTAGTGAGTCCAGATGCAGAGAACGTCTGGCCTGGTCAACATTCATGTGCTGCAGTCCCCCCCGCCCAGGGTCCCGTGCTTTGCCTTTTTCCAGATCCTCAATGCCCTGTAAGTGGTGGCTTCACCAGGTTGAGTCTAAGAGCAGCTGCTGTCTCGCCCACATCATTTGCTTCCTCCAGGGCTCCCTTCTCAAGCCATGTCCAAACTTCTTCAAAACCTCTCTATCTGCCTTCAGGGAGAGATGGAGCCCTGTCATGCACACTCCCAGATCTGTGCCTTCTAGTCCCTGGGGCAGCCCTTCGCTCTTTCTTGCAAACTCCAAGGATGTGTCCCCATGAGGAAGTCACTTTTCATTTATGCTGCAAAATCCATGTTTAAATGTTGGGATAAAATACTCCATGGCAAGAGATACAAATGCTTTATAAAAGACTTCTGGAACAGTTTATGTCAGAAACAGCTTAAAATGTGCAGGGTGCATGGGTGACAAAGGATGTAAATTTCAAATAATACCTAGCCAGCAGCTAGTGCTGGAAACACGTGACTGGAGGGCAGATGTCTCTAGGAGTTAAGAAGAAAGCAACTTTCATTGAAGAATAGTATGGGTCATGGAATTTTCACACTTAAGTGGCATGATTTTTCTTCTTTCTCTGCTTCTGCCAAATGAAAGATAGAGAAGAAGGGAACTAGAGAGGGAACACTTCTCCATCTTTCTGAAGTTTCAATCTCATGGCTGAGAAAGAAGCCTGGAACGCAGAGAAGTCACAGCAGCTGTAGGACCTGGCTCAGAGAGGCTTTTGATGTCATGCTGTTCTGAATCCTCAGGCATGTTTCCCAGGTCTTGATGGGACTTAATTTCATGATAAAATATAAGGTGATTAGAAAGGGACTGTGACAACATCTCCTTTGCAGTTGTGGCCTCACTACCTCTTCCTCAGCTGTGGCCACTTACCTGGTTTAACCTGAGGACCCTGAGCTGCTCAAACCCTAGACTTGGTCCACCCTCAATAGGAAGTATGTAAGAATCCTCAGGTTAGGTTAGAAATTCTCCTTATGACCTTGTTGGCCTGTGCTTTATATTGCATCTGTCTGACCACCCACGGTTCTGACTTGTTGCCTATTCTGATCTCTGGGTCCTGCTTGTTCCTCAGTCTCTTCCAGGCACATCTGGATCTCTGCCTGCTCTGACCTTCAGTCCTTCTCATCACAGTGCCAAAGGTCAGGCTCTGCTGTAGTCAGTAGCAAAGATGGCCCAGAAATGCATTGGAAGACATTGGAATTGATTTATTAAATACCTTAATCAATGATTATGCCATTAATTTGTGCTACATTTAGCTGTTTAATATGTGTAATTAAAGAGAAGGATGGAAAATTTGTAGTCCAGGTCTCCACCTCAGTAAGCCTTGTGATCAAGGCACCCTACTGGCAGGTGTTAAGAGCCCCAAATCCAGGCTTTTGAATAATTCCTTACACAACCAATGTTTGGGGATATGGTTGACATCGCTTCCACCTCTTGTCCAATCCACTTACTCCACATTCCCCACAGCCTATGCTTTTCTCCCTGTTTTACATGTCTTCAATCTCTCCTCTTTTGTTTACTCACAGATCAGATTTCCTAAAATATCAACCCTCACCACCATTACTCCTTATCAACCTCAGCTTATGCAGACTTTGCAGCCTAAGAGATGGAGCTGGGCTTTCCAGTCTGTGGTCAGGCCTTGTATGTGTACAAACCAATTACATCTATTTCTGATGTAGAAACCCAGCCTCCAAGAGCTTCAAGGAACCTCAGGATTTCCCCGGGCCCTGCTGTTTGTCCTTAGGCAACTATGGGTTCCAAATTTTTTTTTTTAAACAGAGGTGATTGAAATCCAGGAGGTTGAGTGGCTTGAGTGGTTGAGAGAGCAAAGCGTGGGAGGACCAAAGGTCCTCTCCAAAGGAAGATATGCTCACACATCACGTGTTCATAGTTACTCAGGAGGCTGTGGATTTCCCACCCAGGATTCTGCCTTTGGCACTGGCCATCAGAAGGCAGCAAGGGTCCTGTTTGTCCAGACATTAATCTCAAAGCATGGTTAATACCCTGAAGGTGCCAGCTTTCTTCATCAGCGTTTTTTCATCAGATTTATTGAACCCCTCTGAGCCACTGCTCTGGTCTACCATAACCCATAAATCTCTTCACTCCTGCCTTCTTGCCTTGGTTATGCAATTACCTTTCTGGTCTGAATGTCTGTCCCCAGCTCAGCAAATTTAGATCTGACATGTCTGGTTCAGGCTCTGCCTGGGAGTGTCTCCTGAACCAGCTTGGGCCACACTGCCTATTCCTGGCTCCAAATTCCCATAGCAGATCAGTCTGTCCCATAAGATCATTGTACTGGGTGAGAGGGCTGTGCTGGGTGTGGAGCAAAGGAAAGCGTCATTAGTTTCTTAATGCTTTTGTAACAAATACCTTGGTGGTTTAAAATAACACAAATTGATTCTCTTAGAATTTTGGAAGTCAGAAGTCTAAAATCAAGGAATTGGTAGTGCTGTGCTCTTTCTAGAGGCTTTAGAGGAGAATCGATTTCCACTTTATGGAGGTCACCTGTAGAGGTAACCCTGAATTTGATTAACTTTTCCCCCAAAAGTTGAGTTTTAAATTGGAGGTCACTGGTACCTTGAGTTGACAGGTGTAATGTCCCCCTACCAAGGGGGAGTGAGGGCTCAGAAGCTAGGTTAAAATATAGATAAGTGAAGAATGTTACAGTATTACACACCTGACTTCCCTCATTGTTTTGACTTTTACAATATCTGCTACATGAACACTTCCAAACTGCCCTCCAGAAAGATTGTACTAATTGGTGCTTTCTGGAGTTATAAGTACCTGTTTCTTTTGGACCCTTGCCAACGATAATCACTATTATTATTTTTTCTTTATTTTTGGCAATTTAACAGGGGAAAATGACACGTCATTGTTTTATAATTAGCATTTATTGAATTACGAGTAAAGTTCAATATTTCTTTCATAGATATTTGAGGGTTTTGAGTATAGTAGGTATTTCCTAGTTTCTCTTTTCTGTTTCTAGAAAGCTTGGTAGATGTCTTTGTTATTGTCAGAGATGGCTACTTTTTTCCAGATTCTGCTTTCTCCCTCTTCCCTGGCAATAGGACTGTAGCACAGCACAGTGCCCTGCATTTCCCGGATTCTTTGTGGGTAGGTATGGACATGTGATTAAATTCTCTCCAGTGGATGTGAGTGGAAGTGATGTGTGCCACTTCCGGTTCTGGCCCACAAACCCTCTCATGATGGCAACCAGAGTGTCATGGCGGCCATGAATTGGAGATGGTGAACTCTCTTGTCAATATAGTGGAGGACCATCTGTCATGGACTATTTCATGAGCAAGATTTACCTTCTATTTTGTTTGAGCCATTGCAGTTTACTTTACACAGTTCTAGCACATTTAAATCTTTATTTTAAATCAAGTTCTTCTCCCTCATTGAACTGTAAGCAGAGTCCTTGCTTAGTCATCTCTGTCACCTACGACATAGAGTAGGCTTTCAAGAAACATAACTTAAATGAATGAATGAGTGAATGATGTTTCCTTGAAAAGACTTTTGCTGTTTCTCCTAGTTCAGTTCTCAGGGAACTGTTTGCTCTCATTTCCAGGGAAAAAAGGGAAAACCATACATGTAAATTACATGTTGACACTCAAGGCAATTTCAGGACATATTTCCATTTATAAAACATGGTCTATTTGCTTACCTGGTAAGCCAGAGATGTCCTGATTGTACAGTCTCCTGACCTCTCAGATGATGATGAGGAGAATGGCTCTGGATGATTGTTTATTGTGGTGTGACCATTACCACTTCAAACTGAGTTCATGTGAAACTTCAGGCCTCCTGCCTGGAGAAGAGTAATTTTTAATCCCACACTAGAAGTTAAATGGGCCCAGTGAGATCCAAAGAACTTAACAAATCCTCTGCTTTGTCACAGTGAAGACCTTTGCCTAATGCAAGGTCTTATCCTGTGGATTGCTTGGGGCCAGAAGATAGCCTGGTTAATCTAAGCTGCTCCTACCTCCCTACAGTGTTCACTGAACTGGGTTTTTTGTCTGAATAAAATGGACCAGATTTGGGTTGGTTGCCATGGTGACTGTATCAGGAGCCTCTGGGCTCTCTATCTTTCTCTGCTGACAGCTCTTGTGCAATGAACCCCCTGTGGTATGTGGGTGTCTCCATCCACAAACTTATGCAATCACCTTCTCAAGAAGGTAAAGTTTGTTATGAAAAATGGGCCAGTTTGTAAAGGAAATGCATTCCTGGTTACCCCTTCTGAGACATGGCTCTCTGGTCACATGCAGTTTACCTAGATTATGATTTCAGGAACCATTATTGGTTAGCTTTCCAACCCAAATCCCCCTGGACCAGAAATGGTGGCCTCTAACTTCCTCATCTCCTTCAGCCAGGACCAATGCTTTTTGGTTTGGAATTTGTTATACCTTAGTAGGTTTGGAACTATAAGTCCAGTTACATGGAGGCAAATTCCTTCCTCTTGGGCCCGAGGGCAGCATCTCTGCATCTGTCCCAGGGTGAGAAATGTGGCTTAGTTCCTTGTCTTCTTCTCAAGGGTCAACCTGCTGTTTACGAAGGATACTTTGAAGGGCCCTCTGGAGCTCTTGGCTCAACCTTCTTGTCCTAATGGATGGCCTCACTCAAAATGATGGTCTGAAGAAAGTGGAATTGGCTCGCTGATGTAGGTTATGTGTCAAAAGAGATCTATTTAGTCTTCCCTTTCCAAACAGTAGCCATGTTTCTATATACCTGAATATCTATGTAACATTGATTAAATAGTAACCATTTATGTGCCATAGGCTATCTCAAATTCAATTCTCTTTTACACTTGGCATCTTGAATTCTGTATGTTCAAAACCAAACTTGGTCACCTCTGGTCTGGACTACAATAACAAACTAGCTGGTCCATACATATCCACTCATATTCCTCCAATGCATTCTCTACACAGCAGCCAGAGGGGCTTCTTAAAATTCATCCTGATCATGTCACAGGCTGAGAGCTTTCCAGGAGCCTCACCCTGCTTCTGGGATGAGGATGTGGCTGGCAGGACCCCGACTCCCTTTGCAGTTTGTGTTGCTCACTCTCCCCCTTGTTCTCTGTGCTCTATCCACACTGGCTTGCTTTTGGTTAATCTCTTCCTGGGGTTTGCTTCTGTCACAGGGCTTTTGCCCAGGATTCTCCCTGCTGGATTCTCTTGCTTCTTTCTTTATTTCGTTTACTGTTAGACATCTTTCAGATCTCAGCCTAAGAGTTTCTTATCAGGGATACCTTCCCTGACCCCGTAGACTAGGCCATGTTCCCTTATTAGATGCTCTCATGGCATTTAGGTTTACATGGTTCCCTCAGAGGGCTCATCTCTGAAAGTAATTACACTAATTGTGTGATTATTTCCTCTATGTCCATCTCCCTTACTAGACTATGAAGTCCACAAGAACAGGGTCTGGGTCTGTGATTGTTCATCATTGTATCTCTCTACCCAGCACCATGCCGGGAATACAGTAGGGGCTCAGTAAATATTTCTTGAATGAATACACTAATCCTCACAATCACTGGCAGAGTACAGATTATTGTATTTACTTTACAGATGAACAAATTTAGGGCAAAATCTCTCAATCTCCATTGACTGTTGTTTAAAAGTTCTAAAAAGTTTAAAATCTGATGTTAAATCCCACGGACCAATATTTAATAATTGCTATTTCCATTGTGTTTTTAAGACTCAAAGGGGTCTGGAGGGATTCAGGGACCTCTAAGAGGCAGTCACAGCTGCCACCACGGATTGGGAGCATTTGCAAATGTTCACAGGGAGGTCATCAGAGGTTAAGGAGATCTAACCTTCTCCTCCAGGAAAGCAGAAAGTTTCAACCCCTCTGCCTGATCCTGTACCTCATTATATAAAACACACCTCCCTCATTCATTTACATCCTTCACTCCTGCCTCCCAACATTTTTCAGTGAGAGTAGGTACCCCTCCTCCAAGCTCCAATGGTACCCTGTGGTTATTGTTGTCTGAGCACTTTAACTACAGTTACTTTTTCATGATGCTTTTATTACATTTACTTTTGTGACCCTCCTACTATTCTGCAAACTTCCCTTTTCATACCGACATTTCTGTGACTCAGCTCCTGGTACACAGTGCTTGGCATGGATCTTAGTGGTTCTTTACCCCCAGTGCACATTTGATTCCCATGAGTAATGGTTAATGTGTCCCAGAGCCTGGGCTCTGAGTCAGCTGGTTTGGGGTTGGGCCCAGATGTTGGAAATTTTTTAAATCCCACAGATGATTGTGATGTGCAGCCAAGTTTGTGAATCTCTGGGCTAGATACTCAAAACAATTTATTGCAGTGAACTAACTGGAATCATCTTCGTGTGTGTGTGTGTGTGTGTGTGGCATTGGGTCTAGGGGAGAATTGGCCTTGGCCCTGGTAAACTCCTGTGCTGCTCCCCTCTCTCCCAGTGAATCTTGTGGATTCTGAGGATTAGGATAGACTTGGGGGGTTGGAGGGCTTCCAGGGACAAAGCTGAGGGCCATCATGGTTGTTAACAGAGACCTATTCCCCAGCTCTAACTCTGTGCTGAGCACAAGGGCAGCGAGTCAGCAATTTATCTGCTTTCTACTGACAAATGTAGTAACAGGAACATTTTTCCTGATTCTGCACGCTATTTGGAGGTCCAAATCAATTAATTTTTCTTGGGTTTTTCAGCTGGTGCATTGATTTTTATTCACTTATTAATTCATTTACTCCCTCAATAAGTATTGATTGATTATGGGTGTCTGAGGGTCACATGAAGGAAAGGTTATACAGGTGCTCTGAAGAGCTTAAAATCTAGCTGGGTAGATGGTATATGTACATCAGACATCAGTGCTGTACATTTCTTTTTATTCTTTTTTTAAAATCTACTCTTTGGAATTTATTTTATTTTTGGCTGCGTTGGGTCTGCTGTTGTGCGTGGGCTTTCTCTAGTTGTGGCGAGTGGGGCTACTCTTCGTTGCAGTGTGCAGGCTTCTCATTGTGGTGGCTTGTTGGGGAGCACAGGCTCTAGGCGCGCGGGCTTCAGAAGTTGTGGCATGTGGGCTCAGTAGTTGTGGCTTGTGGGCTCTAGAGCACAGGCTCAGTAGTTGTGGCACACAGGCTTAGTTGCTCCATGGTATGTGGGATCTTCCCAGGACTAGGGATCGAACCCGTGTCTTCTGCATCGGCAGGCGGATTCTGAACCACTGCGCCAACAGGGAAGCCCCAGCGCTGTACATTTTGCCACTAAGAGGGTGGGCATTTGAGCAGGACAAGCTGGTTGATTGCCTGGCCCACTATTTATTAGTTGTGGACCCTGGGAAAGTTGCTTTACCTCCCTAAAGACTTAGTTTCCTCATATAAACATTTCTTGAATAATAAAAACTACCTCATAGGGCTGCTGGGAGGATTAAATGAGGTCATTCCTGTAAAGCATTTAGCATAGTGCCTGGTACATAGTAAAAATTCAGGTGCATGTTAGCTGTTATAAAAAAGATAGCAACCTGGGTTAGCAAATGAGTGAGATTGAGAGTGAAGGATATAGAAGAATTTAGAGAAGGTCGAGGTTGATGTAGTTATGGGGAGTTGAGAAAGAAAGCCTTAAGAAGGTAGAAATTAAGCTGGTTCTTGGGATGGGTGTAACCTGGAAAAGTAGTGAGAAGTAAAAACTTGCTGTGTGTGTGGGTTTCGGGGGGAGGGTGGGAGGTCTGTCCAGGGGTGAGTACACTTGTTATTTGAAACGTGGCAAAAGAGTTCATTATCAGCCCGCACACTCCCCTCTGCTCCTGGGCTGCTTGGGAGGCTGATATATTAATTGGTTGTGTCTGCTAGTCCCCTTCTAACCCTGTATTCAGCAAGTGTGATAATTTATCGTTGCGGACCAAACGTTCCAAAATGCCAGTCGCAGAGCTGGGAAAGCTAACGTTAGCATAAGTGTCCTGCGTATTAGAACTTCAAGTGAAATTCTAGATTCTGAGATCAGGTTAAGACCACTTTGGCCCTTTAACTGCAGTTAACATTTTCCTTGAAAAATCCCAACCTTTAAAAGCTTCTATTTGACAACCAGCTTGCCAGTATTTATGTTCCACTTCATTAGCATCACCAGGGCTGACTCTCCACTTTCAAAGATATGCATTTAGCTGGAAGAAATCACTGCTGTTTGCTCATTTCACGTGCTCATACAAGTACACGCACACGCGTGTGCGTGCACACACACACACACACACACACACGCACACACACACGCACACTGCTACACGGCATGCCCCTCATCTGTGTGTACATGTACTTCGTCCCTTGGGAAAGTCCTGAGTGACGTCTTTTCTGTGTTTGACTTTATTGTCTCTATTTCCTTCAAGTCTTTTTTTTTTCCTTATTCAGCTATGAGCATTCTGAAGAACTGAAGGGCAATATATTATGATGCTTTAATGTTTGTTTCCAGGGCTAATTATTTTAAGTATGTTTTGCTGTGATAAGATCCCTAATAAATATTCCAAATATTTTAGCATTAGGACTGCTGGTTTTGCCTTGTACCTCAAAGATACAGACATGGACTTTGAGGACCATGAGGGAAAATAAACAAATAAGAACCACATTTTAAAAATTCAATCTATTTAAACTTAAAAAAAAAAAAGAACTTCATTTTAACCCAGGTCCATGGACCATTGGTTTTAAAAATGTCAACTTTATTAAAACAAGATACCAAATATGAATTTGGGTCTGCTCCTTCTACTGACTCAGAGCCCGTCAGAAAATACACATTTAATTAGGTCAGTAATTCTTAATCCTTTTAAGGGGTATGTGTGAATGGGTGGGTAGTCTTTAAGAATCTGATGAAAGCTAGAGATGCCTCCTTCAGAAAAATGCATGTAAACACATTACATCCATTTTCTTCCTACAATCTAGTTTGCTGCATTGCAAGCATATCTTTCACATAGTTATAATGTTAAAACAATACTTTAAAAAGACATGATCCTCTTAATCTCATTTTGCATGCAAAAATTAATAGCCACTTCCTAAAAAATCTTAGTAAGCTAAAATGTGCAAATATAAGTAAAATGTAATTTAGTTCCGAAGTGAGTTTCATAAGAAGATTGCTGAAGTTTGGTTAGAATGAGATTGAAATTAGAGTGTGGGTTTTCTTTATGTGATAATGCAAATATCTTTCACAAACCATCAGTTTAGACTTTTCATTTTTGTGGTAACAAGGATAGCAAATTCTAACTTGCAACGGTATTTGCTAGCAAAAGAGAGTTTTCACAGGTTATTATGGTAGGCTTGTGTCAAGGAACACAGAATTCTCTGAAACACTTTGAGTTGAATTCTTGCAAGATTATTTTTTTTGCCTTCAATTCAATGAGGTCAACTTTGTCAACGTCTGAATCATAAATTTTGTCTTTGTCATTAAGGAAAAGAATCAGGATGATATATTTCAATTTTAAGGTCATCCAACAGAAATATTCTTCAAGGGTTTCTTTGTCTGCCCATTTGCACCTGCACAAGAGTCAGCAAAGCCTTTTCACTCTTGGCTCTGACCTCCTGCTGTCCTTTCCCCAACAATGCAAGGAACACATAGCTGTCTTTCTCCAAACACCTCTTCCACAATGGTAGCCTGGTCAGGAGACTTGAAATTTTTTTCAGTAGCATTTATAGTGGTGTCTGCTGGATGTTGAGTCAAGAGTTATGGCTCATTCAGATGGCCACAGATGTCAGTCAAGTCACTCAAGTCATGAATGAGCTCTTCGGTGTCAAATCAGTCTGACAATGGGCTTTGCTAGTCACTTAAGAAAGGTAAAGGTTTCTGCCTGAAGTTAATCAATTGCTTCAAAACTTGTACTTTAGAAAGCAAGTGAACTTCAGCATTTAATTTCTTGACAAATCCTATTGTTAAGGCATGATTCAAGGTTCTGACTCTTAAGTTGAAGCGGACATGACTTATTTTAGAATTATTGTCTACATGACGTGGATGTAGAAAACAAGAGGTTAGTCTGATGTGCGGAGTTTCTTTTTCAGCAACATGGGAAACCTGGAGGCTTTGTGAAACAGCAATGTGTCCATCTTTACCCATGGCACCAAAATTTTCTCCCAACATTTTTCTCGGCAAAGAAATTTTTCATTATTTCAAAGTTGCCCTAAGCATCTGATGCTTCCAAGAGGGACTCTCCGAATGAACATCTGCATGTATGTAATAGGAAAACAAGGAACTGGCTCCACTGATAACAGTTCATGCATTCATTCAATTGCATGATGAAGGGAACTTGGCTGGCTCAGTGTCCCCTGAGACCTTCTCAAACAGAAGAAAATCTGGTGACTCTAGGTAAGGGCAACACTTCTTGACAAAGGCACTGCTTCAGTGTTTTTTCTCTTCTCAGACTGCAGATCCATTTGACTGCTTTAGGGTAAATCACCCCAAGGTCTGCCCAGTTGCAAAGCTTATCATGAGATAAGCATTGTTGTAGGATGCTCTAAGTCTGGGCTATTGAGTTGGTGTAAGTTTCTCTAGTTTTTTTGAGTTGACCTACCTTCTCATGAAAGCGATCCATTCTGAACCAGGCATTCCCACAATAGACAGATGCCAATTGTTCCTTTGATTTTGCTAGTTTTTATGCTTCCACTGAGCGAGAAACTCGCTGTACAAGAGGGACCATGTTTTGGTGTCCATTACATTTAGGATGAAACCCAAGGAAACACATTTTCTTCCACTTTATTTTCTTTGATGTCTTCCTACCTAAGCCAGGCCATGTACTAAGGATTGATGCTCATAATCATAATAGAAGCTTACATCTAAAATATATATCAACAGGAAGGAACTTCAATGAAGATGACTATTTGTAACCTGATGAAGTATAGTAATATCCATGCCACTCTATACTTGTGCGGTATGAAACAATTTCTTCAGAACAAAATTTGACAACAATTAGTTTTTTCCATAGAGACAATTTTCAAACTATTCAGAAGGAGCTCAAATATGACAAATCTCTTCTCCGTTTCACTAATTCTTTAAAATCCATTCAAAGACCCATGAACTCTTAATCTAGAGAAAGACCAGTTTTGCTGAGAAAATTCCAAATAGGGTGAAACTAAAGCAAGAAGTAAAAGTATACTGCTTCCATTATGGTTAGAATAAAACCGAGGAATTCACTTTTAGTTCCTCAAACTCAATGAATTGGTCCATCTTTGGCCCTTCGGCTCCTAATAAGTTCCCCATGGAAATATATGCATACCTCTCTAAAGCATTTTCTAGGTTCTGTTGAATTTTCATCTGACTCCTGGACTAGATTGGGAATTTTTTGAGGGCAGGAACAAAAATTTTTTCCATACTTTTAGGAGTAACATTTTGCATGGTACTTGGCACATAGTGAGTTCCTGTAAATTGTTGAGGAGTGAGTAACCATCAAATGTTCTCAGATTAATCAGTTAACAATATAATTTAGATCCTCCTAAGGATACAGTTTATCACCAGTACCTGATGTATCACAGTTATAAACTGTGCTTGCTTTTGGCCTTTTGTCTAGGGTTAATTAGTCTCACCACTTTGGATGTATTAAGATTCCATTTTTTTCTGAGAATGTCTTTATTTAACCTTAGGTTTTTTTAACCAAAGTATTTCTTTATTGAAATATAGTTGATTTACAATGTTGTGTTAGTTACTGCTGTACAGCCAAGTGATTCAGTCATACATATATATACATTCTTTTTTATATTCTTTTCCATTATAGTTTATCATAGGATATTGAGATATTGAATATAGTTCTCTGTGCTTTAAAGTAGGACTCTGTTGTTTATCCATTCTATATATAACAGCTTACATCTGCTAACCCCAACCTCTCACTCTATTCCTCCCCCCTTCTCCTCCCCCTTGGCAACCACCAGTCTGTTCTCTATGTCCATGATTCTGTTTCTGTTTCATAGATAGGTTCATTTGTGTCATGTTTTCTCTTCCACATATAAGTGATATCATATGGTATATGTCTTTCTCTTTCTGACTTACTTCACTTAGTATGATAATCTCTATTTGCATTAAGACTGTGTAATCAGAACTGCAATCCCTCCTAAGAAAGACAGCCAGGGTTAGTCATACGTGATGCCTCATAAGGAGATAGTTGTTAAATGTGTAGGCATTTTTGCCAGGCCCTCAGGGTTCAAAAGTGCGAGGGATCTTGCCTGGTCCAGAATGTACAAGGAGGGACTTTATCATCTGTGCTCTGATTGTTACGAGATGCTTAGTGCCCAGGCCCTCGTGCCTCCTTACAGGCAGGAGTCTCAGCTGCTTCCCAGGCCGGTGCTCTCCACAGAAACACCTCAGCCCTGGCCAACCTCTTTTAGCTCTGCCTGGCGGCCAGGCCAGGTTCTAACACGAGGGCAGGCGTTGGGCTGAGGCTCTCAGCAGCACTGAGCGCCCAGTGGAGGCCTCTGCAGCCGGGTGAGCGGGGGAGGGTGATCCTACAAACCGGAAAGGCTCTTCCCTGAGACTGCTTTCTCTCTGGCTGTGATATCAGACCATTAACACTTTCATCGCATATTTCACACGCTTAGTGAAGTATCTTTTCATCATTTTCTTACAACAATCATGTTAACATATTACTCAGAATACTCAGAAAGATGTGACTTTGGGGGAATGTGTTCTGGCACCATGCAGTCCCTGCCCCTGCCACTAGTGGGTGCTCTGACTGTTCGTTCTTGCCACCCCCAGGGGCAGCAGCTTCTTTACCCTTGTCCCCTGGAGAGATGAGCCTAATCTCTTCAGAGTTTCAGCTTTCAGAACAAAAGCCAGGAGCAGGGCCTTTTCAGCTGGCTTCAGCTTTCTGCACTGTAACACAAACACTCATGAGACGAGAGAACACAGAAACAGCCTTTTCTTGTGGAATGAGGAGGAAAGATACAATGAGAACAAATCACAGATGAAAAGCTCAATAATTTTCCTGCCACACACTCTTGTTGAATATCCCTAATTGAACATCAGATATTCCCCCAAAGTCTAGGACATCAGGAATCACTCAGTGTTAGCTCCATACTGTACATTTTCACAATCAGGACTCTTAGTAAGTAATTTTCTTTCTTTCTATTTTTTTTTTTTTTACCACATCTTAAATATGCAGGGACTAAATAATGTTAGAAAGCATTTCCCTTCTATTTGAAATACCATTACTAAAGAAAAATATGAAACATCAGTGGGAAGGCAGATGCTAACTTCCCTAAAATGTAACTTTTAGAGTCTTACCTGATTTATTCTAATTTTAGTTACTAAATAATTGACAGTATTCTGGATCATAATCCTAAATTTACATTCAAAACATACACAGAGATTCTATTCCTTTTAAAAGTGTCAAGCTGGCTATATTTAAACCAGAAAAGGATTAACTACTTGCAATACTTTTATTACAGTGAAGTGTTTGGAAGGATACATATTTTTCTTTAATTTCCATGAATTCCTGTGGGATGGACTGTCTCAACCACAGAAGCTAGATGTTGGCCCCAGACTATAAGCCCATGACAAAATGTATCCCCTGGCATCATTGCTTTTACAGTAAGTTCTCTACATACGAATGAGTTCCATTCCAAGAACATGTTCATAAGCCCAATTTGTTCATAAGTCCAACAAAGTTAGCCTAGGTACCCAACTAACACAATCGGCTATATAGTACTGTACTGTAATAGGTTTATAATACTTTTCACACAAGTAATACATAAACAGCAAACAAACACAAAAATAAAGAAAACATTTTTAATCTTACGGTACAGTACCTTGAAAAGTACAATTGTACAATACAACAGCTGGCATACAGGGACTGGCATCGAGTGAACAGGCAAGAAGAGTTACTGACTGGAGGAGGGAGAGGAGGTGGGAGATGGTAGAGCTGAAGGATCCTCAGCAATAGGAGACGGAGGGCGAGATGCAGTTTCACTCATGCCTGATGTGGATGGCACAGGTTCTGGTTCCTTGCCGGATTCAATTCCATCTACCCTCTTGAAAAAAACGATCCAGTGATGTCTGGGTAGTAGCTCTTTTTTTCTTATCATACCAGTACCAGCTACATCACTGCTGTTTTTACACTTGCTTCCAGACATCCTGGGCTTGAAATAAAGATACTGTACTGCTGTACCCTATACAGTACTGTACAGTAAAGTACACAAAAGCACAGTCACCTGTAGAAGATGCATGCACATGACAGTGTACGCCAGACACATGAACTAACTTACACGATTGCACGTGAGAACACACGTTCGCATCTTTGAAAGTTTGCAACTTGAAGGTTCGTATGTAGGGAACTTACTGTATTTTGGCAGGAAGGGTGCTTGTCTGATGAGGGCACACCTAGAAGGTAAAGAGGAGCTGCAGGAATGGAGGATGGAGTTGCCCACGCGGGGAGCGGATCACTGGAGTGTGACCTCAGTGCCTCCCACCATCTACATCAGACCAATGTGATTCCGGGCACACACATTTCATGGGCATCTGAGTGACAGATTTGAAACAGTGCAACATAGAGACTCCAATTTCACTTTATGCACAAACTGTAAAGCAATGCAACTCCCCCAAATGAAAAGCAGCAACAGTCCAAGCCCATCATGGACTGGAGGACCCAGGTGATTGTGAAATGAACTGTGTGTTTGCTGCCACAGGGCGGCGCCATCTTAGCTGATGTCCGGCGTCAGCACTTCGCGACCATTCCGTTGTTTACAGGCACCTGAACTTCCCTGAGTGATTTTTGGTGGCTATTGTTCTGTTATTTTAACATTCAGTTATTATCATCTAGGAAAGTCATCCAACCATTCATCAGGTGATGTTTGTACAAGTGATGAAAAACGTGCCAAAAAGACCAATAACTTTGGAATAGAAGTTAGAGGTGATAAAATACGACCAGGAAGCGCCAACAACTGCCATGATATGCTATTAATGTAAGAACAAGCCCTCTGTGAAATATTAGAGCTAATGCTGAGAAAATAAAAAGCAGCATTAGAGCACATCATTCTACAATGTTCGTGGATTTATGTGCTCCCAGAATACATCTCTCATTTTACATTTATTTCTAAGAGGAATTAGTCTGGAATTATCAGACATCTTCAAGAGCTTATCTCTGGCATAAACCTGTGATCTTGTGTTTGTTTACTGTTTTTCCCTTCTCCTATCATGCGGTTTCACCTCTCATCCCAGTGACCAGCAAGGTGCCTGAAATACAGCAGGGGCTTGGTCAAGGTCTGTGGAATAAATGAGAAATAACTAACATGGATATTTTTCACATACCCAGAAACTGGTTAGTACTACACATGCACTATCTCCATTAATGCTCAAGCAACCCTAAGAAGTGAGCATTCTCATCCATGGTTTTACAGGTGAGGAAAGCAGACTCGAAGAGATTAAATAACATGGCCAAAGTCACATCACTAGTGATAGGTAGAGCTAACTCTGAAAGTCACACTAGCTTATACTACCTTGCAAACGAACTGGAGGGGGAAAAGGTTGTAATTAAAACCATAACTGACTTCTACAGCACAAGTGATTTCTAGAGGCTATCAAGCAACCTTTGGGCAGCTAACTGCGTGGTGACTCTTTCTGATTAGCTGATGAGCAAAGGTAGACCTGGAGACAAGTTTGAAAATAAAGGCTGGAGAGAAGTGTGGTCCCCAGTCCAGCAGCATCAACATCACTCAGGAACTTGTTTATAAATACAACTTCTCCAGCCCTATCCCAGACCTACTCAACCAGGAATTCTGGGATGAAGACAAGAAATCTGTGTTTTATAAGATCTCCAGTTGATTCTGACACATGATCAAGTTTGAGAGCTACTGACCTACACAATAGAAAGAAAAGTACCATGTTTGGACATGAAATTCCTGGGGACATTTGGAGAGGAAGGCAGTGATGAGGGGAAAATGTTGAGGGTGAAAGTGGAGAGACGGAAATCTGAATCTGAAGACATCCAGATCTCTGGATGCGGTGAGGTGGCCAGGATGGGAGCCTGAAAGGAATAGGGATGTCTGAAATTTCATTTCTAGTTCTGCAGTATATCACCGTAGTTTGCTCAAACACTTAGTAATGTCTGATTCACAGACAAAGACTTATGTGAATGGTTTTTTTTTTGAAACATCAGAGAAAGAGGTTGACTTCTATTCTCTACTAGCACGTGCTAGTTGGAGACATGACCCACTGACAAAACTTAATTCAGCAAAAACAGAAGCACAGAGCCAGGAAAGACTATAAGAAGATAGACTGTGCGGAATTTCAGGAAATCTTAAGGAGGACGTTGGAACCACTCTTATTTGGCTGTTAAGGATTGTGTTGATTCCCCCTAGCATGAGTCAGAGAATGAGCTAATAAACTGGCATACTGACTGGAGGAGGGAGAGGAGGTGGGAGATGGTAGAGCTGAAGGATCGTCAGCTCTGAGGTTCTGGTCCTTGTATTTCTGGGGCTGGGACATGTGCTGGTGCCCAAGTGCTAACTCCTAACTCTCAGGATTGCTCAGTAACTAACCAGTTTGTATGGAATTATGGAGTGTCAGCATTTGTATAATCTTCAGTAATTGGTAGGCATACTTGGTCTGGTTATCTAATGTTGCAAAGTAAGCCACTCTAAAACCAAGTGGCTTAAAACAAGGACAACATTTATTTTACTCATGAATCTGCAATTAAAGCAGGAGTTGGCAGGGATAACTGTTTTCTTCTCCACCTGGCATCGGGGAAGCTTGAAGAAATGAGTTGGCATCATCTGAAGGCACACTCATATCTGGTGGTTGATGCTGGCTGTTGACTGTGATCTTAGCTGGGTCTGTCAGCCACAACACCTATACATAACCTCTCCATGTAGCCTGGGATTCCTTACAACATGGTAGCTGGATTCCAAGATTGAGAATCCTGGATAGAGGGATCCGATAAGAAGCCATATTTTCATCTATGACCTTGTCTTAGAGGTCATGCAGTGTCACTTCTGCCAGATATTCTATTGGTTGAGGCAATAGTGGCTTGTCTAATTTCAAGGAGAGGGAAAGTCTTCATTTCTTGATGGGGGTGTGGCAAGGTTCAAGAAGAGCATGTGGGACCAATAATATTGATAAGGTCATTTTCTGGGGGGATGGCAGGGGAATATAACCCTTTCATCTCAAGAGAAAATGACTTTCGAGGAGGCTCAGGCTCTGTGCAGGTTGCAGGTAGGTGGGCGTGAGGCAAAATAGTGGCCCGAAATCCAACTTTTTCAGTCTGCACCTGAGAAATCAAAAAGAAATCTAAGAAGTTCAGTCTGGCTGAACTGCCACACTGGGGTACCCTGTACTCCCATGGGTTTTCAGGGCTACAAATGTGTGAGTGTGCACTGTGGACCAGATACGGGTGGCTGATGAAAAACAGTTGGCAGGAGGTTGCTTTTTGTCCTATGCTCTAGGATGGGTGGGATGTTGACCCTCTGCAGACAGGGGCTGGAGATGAATAACCACATTCCTGGGGGCTGCAGCCAGTGTCAGTGGTAAACTGGAAGAGACAAAGGCTCCTCTGTTCCCAAAATCTTTGTGGAAAACAGACACACACGCACACGTGCACTTGTTTTTTTTTTTGGGCAGATGAGGAACGAGCTCAGTTGTGTGTCTGGGCTGGGGAAGTTCTGAGCAGAGTCTACATGTGAGGTCACAGGAGCCCAGAAGGGAGGGGTGGTCCTGAGAACGTGAGATGCTGGAATCCATGGGAAGGGCTTTAGACTTCCAAAGGCTATGGCTTTGCAGGGTGGAGCTCAGGTTAATTTTACTTAAATCTCAAGGGAGAGGGACGTCCCAGCTGACTCTAGATTTCAAGAGAGTGTTCAATATAAGTAACATGGTGAATCAGGGTGCTTTTTCAACGATGGTGGGGAATTTGTCTCGAAATAGCTATGTCTCCTGTTTCCTCAGATTAAGCTAAACATTTATTGAATGTCTATTCATTCTGGGTACTGTGTGAAGTCCTTTATATTATTTCATTTGATATTCATAAAAACCATATGAAGAGGTTCCTGCAAGTATCTTCTTTTTTTACAGATGAGGAAATAGACTTGCCCAGAGTCAAAGGACTGGAATAGGATGAATTCAAACTGAGGTCCTCAGACTCTCAGGCTCTCATTTCTTATAAATGCCACTTTAGCTATCATATACCTATGAGAGGAAGGGTAGGTGAGTGGATGCCCAGCGGTACAAATGAACACAAATTCAGAACCATTTGAGAGGGATAGGTTTGTCTAGAAATGATGACGAGAGAAATTAGAGGAGCAAAGGCAAGGTAAAAAGAGGAGAAGAGAGATAGGGTCTGGGTACTTGCTCTGCCATCCTGTTTGCCCTTCATGGTGTCATAGTGTGTATCAATATGCTGATTGGTAGCCTGCTCCATATCAGGAATATGGCCAGTAGATTTCTTGTGCTTCCCTAGAGAGTTGTGTCGAGAAGGATTCTGAGGCTCAGTTCTGGCTCCATGCTACAGTTCTGTTATTAGTGAGTGGTGTCTGCCACAGGTAAGGTAGACAGAACTGGGGGTCAGAAGTGCTGCTTATATGTCCCTCCCAAATATAAACAGCAGCCTTGCTTTTCAGCTTTCCTTTCTCCAAGCAAAATTAGCTCCATGTCGTTTTACCTTTTACCCAGAAATCTTTGTAGCCTTTTGGGGTTATTTTTATTTCTCATCCGTCCTCGTACCATAACAATGTCAAGGTCTTCATGCCTAGTTACAAGCAAGAATGACATGTTCATCTGTTTCTTGGGGGAAAGGGCCACCTGAGTGAAGAATCAGGAAACAGACCCACCCACCTTGTGCTCATCATAGCAGCTCTCACCATGGCTGGGCTCCACCATATAGCCTTCTTCCTGCCTTCTGAAGGGTCTGCTCTTCAGAGCCTGTCTATTTCTTATAGTACATTGACACTAATTGGTTCTGGGAATTTTTAAGAATCTTTCAAAATCCCTTACAGTGATGGCAAATGCCCTGGGGTGTTGCAAATTCAGAGTTGGGGATTATTGTTGAAAAGCTAAAGCTCTGACTGTGTCTATAACAACCAGGGGAAAAGTATCGCTTTGCTTGTCTTGTCTGTTGAATAGCTGATGGTGGTTATTTTTGCATCAGATGGAGTAAGTAGATCAGACAGATAGCAAGCAGGCAGACAGATGGTGCTTGTGTTTACATGACACCAAAATATTTGTCTTAAAGACAATGTTCTGGAACTACAGAATTGAGCCTGACTGGTTTTATATATTTCCCTGATTTAGCTGTTTAGCTCAGCCTCAGACAGGCAGTTTAGAGTGGTGAGGAGAGCATGGGCTTTGGAACAGATGGAGCTGCACTGGAATCTTGCTTCTGTTCCTTGCCAGCTCTGTGACTTGGTGTCTTAATTTAGAAGATGAGATCAGTGGTGTGCTGATACTCATTTGCACTTTGAGTATGTAAATGTGAATGTGAAGGGTAGAGGACAATGTATATAAAACCACGTGCTGAATACTCAGTAAATGCTAGTTCTCCATCTGCTTTCTCTTCTCCTGCAGCAGAAGAGAAGTGTACTGGTAGCAGTGGCCACCATAATTACATATGTGGGGAACAGAGTTCCTAAGAGCCCAGACATGGTGGAGGACAGAAAGTGAATTGGAGACAGAGGCAATTCCTGTGGAAATACAACAAGTTATTTGAATCTTGGCCCCTAATCCAGAGAGCCTGGGTGTCCAGGTAAGGCATGGGGTAGAATACCTCAAGGTTTAAATCTACTCATCCAAAGAGGGAAGGCTACCTCTCTCCTCACAGCCAAGGAAGGACAAGAATAAAGAAGGAGAACCAGAGACTTCCCTGGTGGTCCAGTGGTTAAGACTCTGGGGGCATGGGTTCGATCCCTGGTCGGGGAACTAAGATCCTGCATGCTGTGTGGTGTGGCCAAAAAAAAAAAAAAAGAAGGAGAACCAGATTGTGTGGACCAAAGTGAGACAAACCACGGCAGAGGTGGGACCTGGAGGAGGAAGAAACGCCGTAAGCTTCAGCTTCTCCACATTCTATGCCAAGAAGGAAATAGCAGGATCTTCAGGTCTGGAAGTCCAGAAAGAATGTGTGTCTTCCTACAGGCTGAAGGAAAAAGAAAAGCTGGAGGTCACAGAGAAAGATCTGATCAGGAAAGAAGCCGTCTTTAGGGTTTAAGAAAGGAAGCAAATGCAAGTGGCAAGTGTAGTAGTCGCAAGTTGCCAGTTATGGCTGCAAATCTTAGTCTCAAAATCATCAACGATTTCTTGTATCTTTGTGATAATTCTTCACCGTGTGTGTGTGTGTGTGTGTGTGTGTGTATCTCAGACCCTTTGTTAGTTTTCCAGGGCTGTCATAACAAAGTACCACAAATAATTGGAGGTTTAAAACATGGAAATGTACTGTCTTATGGTTCTGGAGGCTAGAAGTCCAAGATCAAGGTGTCGGGAGGGCCATGCACTCTCTGAAAACTTGTGAGGGAGACCTCTTCCTTGTCTCTCCCTAGCATCTAGTGCTTGCCAGCAATCCTGGCATTCCTTGGCTTATAGCTGAATCAGTCTCTATCTCTGTTGTCGCATGGCATTCTCCCTGTGTGTTTGTGTCCATGTTTCTCTCTTAAGGACATCAGTCACATTGGATGGGAGCCCACCCTAACGACCTCATCTTAAATTGATTACATCAGCAAAGTCCCGATTTCCAAAGAAGGTCACATTCACAGATACTGGGGTTAGGACTATAACATATCTTTTTGGGGGGACACAATTCAACCCAAAACACACCCTTTAGAGTCTAATGAAAACTGTGGTCTTGCTACAGAAAACACACATGTGTACAGAATATAACATTTTGCAAATGATTTTAAGGAGTTCACAGACCTCTGAAGCCTGTTGTGGACTCTAGGACTCGCTACCCAAAGTGTGATCCAGCAGTGTCCGCACCCAGGAGCTTTTTAGAAATGCAAACTTGCAGGCCCCAGCCCAGACCTGCTGCGTCAGAATCCACATTAGGATGAGGTTCCTCAAGTGATGTGTGTGTACCTGGGAGTCTGATACACCCTGCCCTGGGGATCCGCATGCATCCCGCAGATGAAGAACCCCTTCTCTCTCTTTCTCTCTCTCTCGTCCCATCCCTGGTTTCTAGCTGGTAGAATCAGGCTCACCTGCCCAATCTTGTTCCCCACCATTCAACACACCTGCTTCCACCACAGCCGGGTGTGTTCTCTCTGTGCCGTTAACCAGATCCATTCCCTCCTTCCTTGCAGGGGGCATCTTGTTATCACTAGCAAGTATCCCCTAGCACCTACATGACACAAGACAGAATGCTGTCATCATTTATTTGACCAAATTTTATTGAGCAACTACTGTGTGCTGGGCCCTATATAAGGAAGCATAGCCTGTAGTCCAGCTCTCTCTCCTCTTTCCAGGTCAACCTGCTTGTTCTTCAGGGTCCACACTAAGGGTCACCCCCACTCTTCCTGAGGCTCCCCTCAGAACCACAGCGGCCATTTTCTTTCCCACAGTGACTTGGAATGTTCACTGCTGTTTGACTGGTGCAGTTGGTGATGGTGAAGATTTACCTTTTTTTTTTTTGGTGCCTAGCAGAGAAACACCATTAGAAGTTGCTAGCAACTTTGTTCTAGAGTCATCAGTTCATTCTGGGGAGTGGAAACAACCTGCGGAGATTTGGAGATCCACCGGGACCTGATGATTAGGGAGACAGTGAGTGGCTTAGGGGACTTGGGTTTAGTGGCCTCAGGTGGGCAGTAGTGGCAGCTGAGACTGAAGAGACAACTTGCGTCCATGTCACAGCCTGGTTAGTGATGTGGGCAGGGGGAACATTTAAGATGGACGCTAAGTCTCATGTCATGACGTATCTCTTGCTGTACCAGACAGTCTCTTTAAAGAAAGTAAACATACAGAGATGATATTAGGATAAGTTAGGTGATTTGTGACAGCATAGTTGCACTTGGCCATTGGAATCCTGGACAGACAGTGTATGGTGGGGAGCACCCAACCCTGGATTCAAATGCCCACTCTGTCACTCGCTAAGCTTCGCTTTGCTCAACACTAGGAAGACCTAGTGTTGCTGTGAATGGTAAGTGAATCAGGCCACATAAACCTCCTGGAGCAGTGCCTGGCCCTGGAAAAGCCTCAATGCCTATTAGCCATTACTGCTATTACTAGTCTTTCTAGGTGTTCCTTGTAACAACCAGCATGAGTCTGGAAACAAGCTACTTCAATAATACATTTTTTTTTTTCAGTATGCGGGCCTCTCACTGCTGTGGCCTCTCCCGTTGAGGAGCACAGGCTCCGGACGCGCAGGCTCAGCGGCCATGGCTCACGGGCCCAGCCACTCCATGGCACGTGGGATCTTCCTGGACCAGGGCACGAACCCGTGTCCCCTGCATCGGCAGGCGGACTCTCAACCACTGCGCCACCAGGGAAGCCCAATAATACATATTTCTTAACTCCTTATGGAAGCTTATGGATTAGGATGAAAGAAATGAGACAAAAACACACTCAAATCCACTTTCCTCTGAGGAGCCTTCAGTATGCACTCTCCCACCCTTGATCCAGACCCACAAGGAACCTGTGAGTCCTATGTCGCATGTAGGGACATGTCATAAACATTCACTTCTTTGTCAGACTGGGGTTATCTGAGGAATTTTAGAGGGGCTGGAACAGGTCTGATTAATTTTATATTATCCCCCCCAGCATCTATCCCAGGTTTTTTTTTTTATACATTTATTTATTTTATTTGTTTATTTTTGGCTGCGTTGGGCCTTCTTTGCTGCGTGCAGGCTTTCTCTAGTTGTGGCAAGCAGGGGCTACTGTTCGCTGCAGTGCACGTGCTTCTCATCGCAGTGGCTTCTCTTGTTGCAGAGCACGGGCTCTAGGTCGCAGGCTTCCATAGTTGTGGCATGAGGGCTCAGTAGTTGTGGCTCGCAGGCTCTAGAGCACAGGCTTAGTAGTTGTGGTGCACGGGCTTAGTTGCTCCGCGGCATGTGGGATCTTCCCAGGATTAGGGATCGAACCCGTGTCCCCTGCATTGGCAGGCGGATTCTGAACCACTGTGCCACCAGGGAAGACCTACCCCAGGTTTTATCATATTTATTTAGTGAATACATAAATAAGCAGACTTTTAAACTCTTATCCCTGATTAGGATCATATTATAGCAGAGAGAAGAGAAAAATTAACCAAGCTTTTTAAAATCTCATCCAAAGTCTTATCTGTTCTTCCTGAATGTGTAGCTAAATCTTCCTAACAAAGCCTTACCCTGTACTGTTCCTCTAGTTTTAAAGAAGTGCTTTCCCAGAGGCTGATTTGGACGGCCCCAGGCTGAATCCCCAATCTGTAATAAAGTGTATGTATAAAGATAGCAGTGTTGTTATACAATTTAATTAGTACATCATTCAGACATTTGGACCAATGCCTGGCTCTTTTTCTGTGTGTTCATTTAGCTTTTAGTCTAACTCCCACATGAAATAAACAAAAAGGCTAATTGCTTTTGGATTTTAGCACTGGGTGAAATACCTGGATTCATTGTGTGAATCATATTTTATAGGTGAATTAAGGGTTCTATTGGTAAATGAAAAATTCCAAGATGACAGCTGTAATACTTGAAGCAAGGCGATAGGAAGGTTTCTCCCAGAGGCAGCATGTGACTCCATCTGACGCATTCCTAGTTCTCATAGCAGCATGAAATGTTTGCACACTGATGAGAACATTGTCTTGGGGTGGTAAGGCTTTATATCTCATCACTCTATAACACTGGTGTGCTGGTCCATGCATAAGAACCCATGCTCCTGGAATAAAGTAAAAGTCTTGATTTGTAGTTTCATCAATTTCCAGGGTATAAATAGTCCATACTGGCTAACTTCCAACTACTAATGAGGAATTGGGAAGGGATGCAGACAATCGGCTCTCATCAGCCCATGTGAGCTGCTTCCTTGCCTGTAGTACAAGGTGGAGGTGGGCCTGGGGCTCAGAGCCTTGAGTGGGTTTTCCAGGAGCTTTTGTAAGACGTCTGGTGGGTGGGGAGATGGCTCCTCTATCCGGAGCCCATCTGGGACCAGCAAAAGAGGATGTCCCTCTCCAGCTCCCTCAAAATGAGGGAGGCAGATGAAAGAAGCTTCCATCTGGCATTTTCAAGTGCGCTTGGAGCAGCATGGTGTAGGACGTGAGCACGGCCTTCATTATCCGATCGACTGTTTGCTGCTACCTATTTCCACATCCGTTTAATGCAGGACTGGCTGGGGAACTGAGAGAGTGTAACTGGTTTTGAAGGCAGTTGGCACAGTGCTCGGCTCTCAGTAAATGGCAGTTATTATCTGGGGACTGAGCTCGTGCCCAAAAGAGGAGAGAAGATAGGACTTACCTCCATCCAATGCTTGCTGCACCTTTCTTGCACCAGGAGTATTTTGCTTGGTGCTGGATTATAGAGAATTTAGACCCAGCCCCTGCGTTTGGGGGCTGGCTGCCTGCAGGAGATCTCTGTGGGGCGCGGTTCGGATTAGTCACAGAACCTGCTTCTCTCTCTCATGCCTCATGACAGAAGCCACGTGATTAGTATACTCCAATCAGAGCTTTGGCATCCAACGGCCAGCAGATGTGCAGACTACATGGGGCAAACAAGAGTTTCTCAGGTGGTCCTCCAGGCATGGCAGGCCCTCCAGGAAGCTAGAAGTTTGAGTTTCTCTGCCACAGAAAACCAGCACTGTCAGCTGGTAACAAAAGATTGCAGCATATGAATAAACAGTGAAGTTGGGAGACCCACCTAAAGTCTCGAAGAGAATTTGTGAAAGTGGCAGTAACTAGTATGGTTTGTCTCTTACCCTGTGCCAGGCACTGTGCTGAGCACTTTACAGCCTTTATTCATTTAGTCCTCACAATACCACAATGAACTTGAGCTTCTTACTCAAGATCACACTACAGACTGGTGCTGGGATGTAAATTCAGATGGTTTGACTCCCAAATCCAAGCTGTTTACCTCTATACAGTAAGTTCCCTCGTACACATGAACCTTCAAGTTGCGAACTTTCAAAGACTTGAACGTGTACGTTCGCGTGTCCAATCACGTAAGTTAGTTCATGTGTCTGGCATACATTGTCACGTGCATGCATCCTCTACAAGTGATTGTGCTTTTGTGTACTTTACTGTACGGTACTGTTTCTGTGCAACACGAGGAGCTTACTAATGAAGACCTGATGGAATTGGAGGCCCAGAGAAAGGACGAAGAGAGACAAGAGGAAGAAGTAACTGAAGAACCTAAGAGATTCACGATGCAGGAAATAGCAAGGGGATTTTCTTTATTTGAGGAGGCACTGTTAGTTTTTGAGGCACAGACCCAGATGTAGAATGGTACACGAAGGTTGCAGCAGCTGTGCAGAATGCAATCCGGTGCTACTGTGTCATCTATGATGAGAAAAAAAAGAGCTACTACCTAGACATCACTGGATCATACTTTCAAGAGGGTAGATAGAACTGAATCTAGCAAGGAACCAGAACCTGTGCCATCTGCATCAGGCGTGAGTGAAATTGCAGCTCGCCCTCCGTCTCCTATCGCTGACGATACTTCAGCTCTACCATCTCCCACCTCCTCTCCCTCCCCCAGTCAGTAACTCTTCTTGCCGGTTCACTCGATGCCAGCCCCTGGATGCCAGCTGTTGTACTGCACTACTGTGCTTTTCAAGGTACTGTAATGTAAGATTAAACACGTTTTCTTTATTTTTTGTGTTTGTTTGTTTTTTATGTATTACTTATGTGAAAAGTATAAGCCTATGTACAGTGCTATATAGCCGATTGTGTTAGTTGGGTACCTAGGCTAACTTTGTTGGACTTACAAACAACTTGGACTTATGAATGTGTTCTTGGAATGGAACTCATTCATATGTAGGGGACTTACTGTATTGTATTATGTCTCTGTCTAAACCTGGAAAATGGACATTATGATTCATCTGAACACTGCACAAGCACAAACCATGCATGTCCTTACATCTTTCATGTAGCTCACCTACCCACTGCCCCAGAGGGCCAGGCCCTGGATGTGCCCCTTCTGACCCAGCTCTGGGAGGGTATCAGATAATTCTTCCTCCACCCCATCTGACCATGTCCTGCCAAGCTATTTAAGTCCCATCTCACTCCTACATATTATACTGAGGGAATATATCTTCTGTCGGTTTCCTAAGAGGGTCCATGAATTTGAGTCCAAAAACCTCCAAAAAGCAGAGCTGCCCACAATGGAAGGAGCTCAAGGTTCAAGTGGATGATTTTCTAGCCAAACACCCAATTGAATTTGTGAGTATTTGCAAAAATGATTGTGACTGAGAGAAACCTAAAGCTTCCCTGGGTGAGAACAACCCGTGTGTGTTTTGCATGTGGAGAGGGTCAGGAATCACTGGGGCCAGAGGGCAAACATAGCAGATGGCCTCTCAGGTGGCCCCCACTGACCTCCACGTCCAGGTATTTTTGCCCCTCTATAATCTTCTCTCCCTAAGTGCGAGCTGGACCTAGTGACTCGCTTCCAACCAGGATGATCTAGCAGAAGAGACGGGATGTCACTTCTGAGGTTAGGTTACAAGAGGACTCTCTCTTGGTCTCCTCCTCTCAGAGCTCCCACTTAGGGAAGCAAGCAGCTATGTTGCCGGGGCCACCGTGGCAAGGAAGAAATGTGTCCGGCCATCAGCCAGCAAGGACCCCAGCCTGTCAGCAGCCACACGCGTGAGCTTCGAAGCAGGTTCCTCCCCCGTGGAGGTCTGAGATGACTGTAGCCCCAGCCAACACCTCGATGGTGGGTGGAACATCTACAGCACGGAGCAGTTTCCACTGTCCAGGTCTGAGCAGGCTGGAGGGTGAGTCTCCCATGGGACTGAGAGAGAAGAAAAACAAAGCAAGGGGACATCTGACCAGAAGGGGCCTTCGGGAAGCATTCTCGTGGCCTGCAGGAGGAAGGGGATCCGGCCCTTCTTTCATTTTAGGATAATTGACTGTTCCGTCTGCTATACACACGAGTGCCTGAGGGAGCCTTTTCTGTAAGGCCACGCGCTGCATGTTGAGAGCTGTCTGCAGGGACTGGGCTGCCTGCCTGGCCACCAGAGAACAGCCCAATCATTCAAACTGGGCTTAGGATGACAGTGGCACAATTATTTGATACTTGCTGGATAAAAACCATAGAATTTCCTTCCCTGAAAATTGCAAGCTTTTACTCACAAGCTAAGGGACCCATTCTATAATTAATAACTATTTCAAACTAAGGGCTCAAAAAATTGAATTTTCTTTCCAAGTACCATTAGCAGTACTAAGGGGTTAGAGGCAGGGCATAACTTATAACTGGTACCTCCTTAGAGCTAAGTTTTAAATGGGGACTGCCACTCAGAAAGCACTACAATTAAACTTCTTTAACCATATTCTAGAACCCAGGCTTGTCGCCATATCTGCCTGGCTGTATGACTAATTAATCAAATTATCAAGGTTTTGCTGGGTAGAATTCGATTTTGCAACAAGCATCCCTTCCAAATTCTTATTTCTCTTTGTGAAAGCTGATACTAAAAGTTATTTCCAAATATTTCACAGCCCCTGGCAGATGGGCCAGCTGAGGCTCAGTGCTGTTGGAGAGAATGGGTATGGGAGTGATGTGAGGGTGTGGCGGGAGCATTGCGGGGTGTAGAAGGAAGTTGTTAATGTGATAACAGAGATATTTACCCTTGGGAAAAGAGAAGCAATACGAAAACTTTCCTGCAGTGAGAGTGATTCTCAGCTGAACTCCTATAACCCTTTCCTGACCATTGAAATATTACTTCCTGTCCCTGTGGCAAAAGGATTTCATGAATACTTTGTTTATATGGTCCCTGCTCTAATGGCTGTGACCAGGGGGGCTTTTGTGGATGTGTTAGTCTTAGCTCTCAGAGAGGCAGATTCCAAGATGGGAGTAAAATGTGCAAATATTTTGTTAGCGAAAACCACTGCAAGAGACCCCATGGGGAAGGAGTTGGGAGTGTCTAGGAGAGCTAAGAGACCACAACGCAAGTTCATCAAGAGTGCAGGGGGTGGGTGGGAGAGTTGGGTGCAAGCATCCTAGACAGACATGCAGTGTAAGTTCAGCGAGGCTGACATGGAGTCCCAGAGCTTACGTCTGGCTGTCAGAGGACTCCAGGATTTGGGCCTGCCTTAGTATTTCTGCCACACTCAGTCATTGGCTGGAAGCAGCCCATGGGAGGTGTGGCCTCAGCCCTGTAGCTAGAGGTCTGCAAAATGTATCCTCATAGCCTCCACAATGGACTTGGTGGGGCCCGGTCACCTGGTGCTGAGACAATGCATCCTCCCCTAGTCATATGCAGGGCACTTCCTCATGGTGCTTAAATGATGCTGTCAGCACCCAGTCCATGACCATAAGAACATGCTTGGTCTGCTTGACCAGGAGTGCTGAGGAGTTAACATCCCTGGAAACAGTCTTCAACCAATAATAAATACCCTGTTTCCTTGCAGGGTATCTTTGAGGTGTGTTGTATTCTGCTTCCCTAGATGACCCGGCAGAACTCAGCCCCATTTGTCCACTTTGGTAACCTTCATATGAACGCACCCTGTACTGGCTTCTTTCCCCTCATGTCTGACTTCTCCACATCCTTACCTACCTGCTTCCTGGAATCACTTCCCAAATAAATTACTAGCACTCAAATCCTTTTGAGTACATGCCTCTGGGGACCCCATTCTGAGATGATATTTAATGTTGTCTGTCATCCTGGCTCCCAGTAGTAATAATTTTGAGATCTAACTATGTACCAAGAGCTATGCAAACTCTTTACTAAACTGATGCCCTGTTCCATAATTGTCTGACTTTACTGTTGCCTCAGCTCTGAGGTGTGCTGGTGAGAAAGTAGAAGTGCTCAGTCCACCACCCCTACCTTAAAAGTAGGGTCACCTGGAGAGTCCACCCCTCCCTCCAGCCATAGAGCAGACCCTGATCATTTTCAGGGGGAACGGGATGGCCATGGAAGCCTGAGGTGCCACCTGCGAGGATGCAGGGCAAAGGACAAGGCTTGGCACTTGGAATTGAGAGATGGGTCTTGTGGCTTTGCCCCTGACACTGACCAGCTACAGGTTGAACATGTCATTAAAATGCTGTGAGAATTGGTTTCTTCATCTAGAAAGTAAAGGGGCTAGGCAGGGTCAACTTTTCTCAAAACATGCTCTGTAGAAACAATGGCTTCTGTAGAAGTTTTCTGAAATAAAATCCCTTGTTTAAATAAATGTGGGAAATACTCCTTACCAAAGCCTCCTTTTGTAGATTCACGATACACATACACACATTAAGGACCAGGAGAAGTCGTGCACTAAATAAATCTTTTTAATGTTGTCTAACCCAATGTTTCCCCCACTTTTTTGGACTACAGAATTCCTTTTAGGCACAGCACCTATTAACCTTGTGTAGAATTAGTGTTAGAAAGATTGTGGATTCCTGGGCTAATGGCAGAGGACTTTCTGGGGCTGGTGTTTGAGTGACTGGAATACCTGTAAATAGAGGCATGAGAAGAGTGTGGTAGTGTGAGCAGAGAATTTGTGGAAGAACAGTTATTGGAAGAGACTGAAAATAAAGTTCAAGGTCAGACTTCATGGGTGCACTTTGTTATTCTGACTTTCCAGCACCATCCTGTTCCTGAGACCAGCAGGGAGGCTTTTGGTCACTTTGTGTGAATGATGGGGCTGGGAGGTAGATGGCGGGGAGAAGCAGTTGCAGGGCAGTTGTTCTCAGTGCGGAGGCTTGGGATCCACACTTTCCTTCCCCGCTCTGACCAGTAGAGATGCAGGTGTGCTGTCTGAATGTTTCTTTGGTTCTGCTGTTACTAATGTTTCAAGCCTTGAGTCTTCAGAAGCCTGGTGGACAACTCTTATCTTTGCTGGCCTCCAATCCATTCCCTCCCCCACCCCACCCCCATCTTGGTACTAACCCTTCCATTCGCCTTGGGGAAAACTTTCCCTCACCTGGAAGCCATGGGTTCAGCCTCACTCCCCAATTTAGGGCCATGATATGACCTAGTCCTGGTCAATCAGCATATCTCATTTGAGGATCAGCATGCCAACCAACCTGGTCCAATGGAACTCAGTTATGGGGAATTTTTTTTTTTTTTTTAATTATTGAGGACAAAAAGCTTTTTGTCAGTCCCCAGAATGTGAGGCTGGAGATGCTGTAGCCTCAATCTGGAGAAACAAGCCAAAGGGATAAGTCAACGCAGAGGCAAGAGGAGTAGAGGGAGGGGCAGGGTCCTGTACATGTGCCAGGAAATGTGATTAAGCCAATGAAAAATTATTTTTAACTAAAAACTTAGAGAGTTAAAAAAAGAGGTGGAGTGAGTACTAGGGTTTTTGCTTTTGATGAAGATTGGTCTCTGGCTTAATGAGGTGTAAACATAAGGCAACTTCTCAGATTTCTTCCAGTACCTAGAGATTTGTTATTCCTCTGGTTAAGGCTCAGCAAGAGTCTTAAAATTAAAAAAGAGACAAAGAGAACAAGAGAACTTCTCATGGGACAGCTTTCCACTGTGTAGGGTATTAAGTCCTAAAACTCAGCATTTTTACTCTTTTTGGTACTGTCTCAGTCAGTGCGGGCTGCTCTAGCCAAGTGCTATAGACTGGGTGGCTTAAAATAAACAGAAATTTATTTTTCACAGTTCTGGAGACTAGAAGTCTAAGATGAGGGGGCCAGCAAGGGCCTGTTGCAGACAGCCAACTTCACATTGTACCCTCAAGTGGTGTAAAGAGCTCTCTCACTCTTTGGCCTCTTCTTATAAAGGCAGTAATCCCATTCACAAGGACCCCACCCTCATCACCTAATTATCCTCCACAGGCCCCACCTCCTAAAACCATCACATTAGATGTCAACATATGAATTTTGAGGGGGGACACAAACATTCAGTCCATAAGAGTAACTCTTCTTCTTGACAATTTAAGCAAGATACTTCTAGCTGATTTATAAAACTCTAGCTCTATTAAAAGGTAGGAAAAAATGAAGACATGCCTTCTTCTGAAATTATTCCTTCTCTTTGTTCCCCATTAAGCCTCTCTCTTCCCTTCCTCATCCACTCCTCTGCCCATATTTTTTTTGATATTGTTTCCTGTGTGACTTGCACCTTCAACTTTGATCACAAATCGAATCCATTATGAGTTTAAAAGGCATCCTTTCCAATGGAGAGATGCTATTTTTTGTTTGTTTGTTTTAAACCAGCAGTGTTCTACATTTCACAGCTATTGATTCAATCGTCCACTGTGGATTTTACTACTTGTCATACAGCAGCACAATTATTTCCCATTCTAATGAAAGAGAATTTGACCCTTCACCCTGTGAAGTTATACACTTCTTAGCAGGACATTAGCATACAAGAAGTCTCAGCCTTGATGGCAGGAGGTTGTATATATGTGATCACTCAATTTTCTCTCAGTGTAAAATAAGTGATTGAATTGTTTTAGACACAAGATTTGTCTCTTGATTAGAGTCTGGTGGAACCCTTTACAACACTTTAAACAAGTTGTTCCATGATCAATAGTAGGCGATTGTAATGCAACTGGCTACATTAAAAAATAATATATTAGAACCCAGGCTTTCCCAGCCTGGTTTCTCCAGTTCTCCTTAGTCTGTGAGGCTCTGGTGCTGAGTGGAGGAGGAGCTGGCAGCCAGCTGGAGCCTCCATGACCCTTGGGGTCCAGCAGCTTGGATTATGGACTAGAATTTTCCATAATTTAACACCTAATCCAAAGCGTTTGTCTCTGTATCACCAGAGCATCCATGTTAGTCCCTTCCTTCGTCCCTCTCAAGGCCATCATGGAGTGAACTTTACCCAGATCACCTTGGCTCAGGTGTCTGTCAGGTTTCTCTTTAACTTCCCATCTCTTTTTGGATAACAGCTCAACCCCCTAGTCAGGCATTCAAGGCCCTCCTGGACCTGCGCTTGCAGCATCTCCAGACTCACTGCATTCCCCTTGTCCTGTATCTCAGCCATGCCAGATGCCATGTAGGGTCATGGACTTCAGTCTTCTTTGTGCTCTTGTCCCTGGATGTCTAATGTTCCTTTTCATCTTTCCAAATGCCCAGCATGAAGCCCTTCTTGACCCCACGTCATGTGCATTGGCTGACCCCTCCGCTGTGTGAACAGATTTCCACAGCATCTCTATTTAATTAATTAACTAATTAATTCAAGTACTGTAGGCATCTCTTTCTTTAAACTGTTGACTCCTGTGGAGGGCTATGTATCATTTACCTCTCTAACACCTAGCAAATACCTGAACCATATAGGAGCTCAGAAAATATTTGTTGGATAACTGAATGCAGTGGAGAATAGCCCTACTGATAATTGGTGTTAGAAAGAAATCACCATGACAATGTTCTGTATCTTGATGGTTTTCCTTTTCCAGGCATGTACATTTGTCAAAATTCATGGAATGGGGACTTCCCTGGTGGTGTAATGGTTAGGGGACACGGGTTCGAGCCCAGGTCTGGGAGGATCCCACATGCCAAAGGGCAACTAAGCCCGTGTGCCGCAACTACTGAGCCTGAGCTCTAGAGCCCTCGAGCCACAACTACTGAAGCCTGCACTCCTAGAGCCCGTGCTCCACAACAAGAGAAGCCACCGCAATGAGAAGCCCGCGCACTGCAACGAAGAGTAGCCCCTGCTCGCCACAACTAGAGAAAGTGCGTGCACAGCAACAAAGACCCAACACAGCTAAATATAAATAAATCAATAAATTTATTAAAAAAAAAACTCATGGAATGATACACTTAAAATTCATGCAATTCACTCTATGTAAATTTAACCAGGGAAAAAAATTATTCTAAATAAACTCTGAACTCTAGTTAATGACAGGTGTGAAGAGGTATGTATTTAGGAGTGTAGGATACTGATGTCTGCAACTTACTTTGAAATGCACCCAAAAATAAGATGGATTGATGAATGAATAGGTAGGTAGATAAATGGATAGCAAATATAGCAAACTATTAATTATAGAATCTAGATGGTGGGTATATGGGGTGTACCCTTCACAGTTCTTTCGATGTTTCTGTATGTTTGAAAATGCTTACAATAAAATATTGGAAATAAAGAAATCATCAAAGGTTGTACTTATTGCTTATAGAGCCAAGAAACCCAGGCTTTAGTTCTGGAGCAATATTACACCTAAAGACAGCTCAAACCCTTACAGCTACTTGACCACAGCAGCTATTCCTCATCAGCAGACACTCCCAGCAGCCTCCTGGGAGAAATCAGAAGCCCCCAAAGCTTGTTTTCTATCATTCATGGCATCTTGGTCTCTCCCTATTCCTGCCTTCTGTGTATGGAGCAGCCCCTATGGGGTGCTTATGGACAGACCCTGTTCCCTTGAACAGCTTCTTACTTCTTTGCTTTTTCGCCTGAAAACCTGTTCAGGAGACCTTTGTTCCTGGTCTTAGAGAATCAAAAAGGAGGGAGGAATTAAGTACAAAATATTTAAAGCTCTGGACTGAAGTTACAAAAGGGAAAGTTAGGAGACTCCCACGTGAAAATTGTTTACGGGAGGGAATGAATTACCTCTCTCTTCTCAAAAATAAAAGTGAGGAAACTGAAGACAACAAATGTTTTCTCTGGAAAAGGAATATGGCTCCTTTAGTCAACATTTCTTCTTGCTCCTATTTTATTATTGGCAGAAAATACCATTATAAAAAATAAAAGGTACGTCACCTCTTTCCCTTAAAATACTTGAAATACATACATTTGGCTGTTTCAGGGCAACAATATTTTGAAAAAAAAATAGGTGGCAACAGAATGCATCCTTTTCATGTTTATAAACCTCAAGTAAGCACTCTTTCAGCCTCCAGTCAGTATTTAATCAGCATATCATAACTTTTATGGGGCTGAAATGAAATGCTCCTGAGATACTAAATTTCAAGCGTTGCTGTAAACTTTGGTCATCTGAGTTTGATTTACATACGATGGCTTCATCGCAGTGATGGTGGGGATGATGATGATTGCTGGTGTTGATCATCTGGGAAAACACACCTACATAGACATACACACCACCATAGCCTCTACCTGCTTGGTGTCTTTTGCATATCGGACAGGGCATAAGTAGCAAAGATGAATCACAACTATTGTTATCTAACAAAAACAAGAGTAATTTACATGAATTTTAAGGTAACATCAGTGTGTCAGTTAGAAAGTTTTTATTTGAGGGTAACATGCGAGTGTAAATAATAAAATTTATTAATTCATGTAACTAAAAAGTCTAGGTTTAGGTAAGGTCTAATCTAAGATTTCACGATGTCATCCAGGCCCTGACTTCATTTCTTTGCCATTCTCTGTATTTTGGCTTCATTCTCAGGTTGGTTTCCTTTGTGGTAGCAAAATGGCTGGAGGAGTTTTAGACTTACTATTTCCAGAGGAGGAGAGAAAACCCTTGACTCAGGAATTCTAACAAAAGTCCTGAGATTTATTTCCACTGGGCTCCTTGAAGTCATAGCACTAACCTGAAAATGAATCACTATGGCCAGGTGGGTGGGATGCGATGATTTGCTTTGGCTAAGTCATATGCTCTACACCCCAGGGCCAGAGAGTAGAGGTAGCTTCCTTGTAACCACGTGGGTCTCCCTATGGGGGTCCATGAAAAAAAGAAGAAAGGAATGGATATTGAAGAAGTTACCACAAATGTCCATTACAAATCATCAACTTCCTCCCTATGACCTCACTGAAGTCAAGTTTCTACAATGCAAATCAAGTGATGAAGAGCAGACAGATATCATTTCCCCAGGTATGTAAAGACAAATGTCAGCTATGTTGAAGATAGAAAAAGACTTATTGGAAACTGGGAATGCTTTTTGATACCCTGATTCGGCAGACTGGCACCTTTTTTATTTCTATTTTTCTTACCAGAATGACACTGACATCTATCTATTCTATCTCTCCTGGTTCATTTGGCAGAGTTCACAGGTCTATGTATCCAGTACGGTGTAAGAACAGGAAGGTGGGGGGTGCATAGAAGGAGGGAGAAGAGCACTTAATATGTGTCAAAGTGTGTAGGGGAAGAGAACTAACATTTATTGAGTACCTATGGCAGCAGGCCAGCTGGACCGTTAGGAGTACTTTTCTTTCGTTCTTTCTTTCTTTCTTCCTTCCTTCCTTCCTTCCTTCCTTTCTTTCTTTCTTTCTTCCTTCCTTCTTCCTTTCTTTCTTTCTTTTTCTTTCTTTCTTTCTTTCTTTCTTTCTTTCTTTCTCTTTCTTTCTTTCTTTCTCTTTCTTTTTTTCTTTCTTTCTCTCTTTCTTTCTTTCTTGTTTCTTTCTTTCTTTCTTTCCAGGTAAAATACTAAGAGTGACGAATTGAAAATGGGAGAGAAAGAAACATGCTGCAGAAGGTAAAAATGCTCAGGGAAAAGATAAGGAAAGGGAACATCCCCTAACCAGGAAAAGATAGAGATGGGGTTAGAGCAGGACTCAAAAACTATGTGGTTAGTTTGGACTCTGTCTTTACCTGTGGGCTTTCCATACTTTAAACTGCACAAAAAGCAGAGCAATGTTGTGAAAAGATCACTGGGCTGGAAACCAGGGGAGCTGGGTCAGCCCTGCTTGGACCACTGCCACAGCATGTTGCCCTGAACAGGATGCTCACCTCTTTGCCTTGAAGGGCAGTATTCCTTCTCTGGGTTTGTGAGTTCCTGAAGGAGAAAACATAGTCCAGAGGGAGGAAGAGAACTGAAGAAGAGAGGAGTTTACTACTCGGAAGACCATGGACACTCAGTGAAGAAATTTGGCTGAATAAGTAACCAGTGAGTAGGAAATTTCTTTTAATCTATTAATACCTATTTATTTATAGGCCTACCTACCTGGCTAGGCATCAATGTATCATCTCTATTCCTTTCCGGATTTTGCAAGAGTTGAGGGTGCATATAGAAACCCATAGAATAAAATAGTGAAATATACATAAAAATGTGAATGAGGGATGTATAAATTAGAAAAGTGATATAGATGTGTGAGCCAAAAGGCTCAGTTCCCATAATTGAGCTATAAGTTTGCCTCTGAGCTTTCTGGCAGATAAAGGAAAAAAGAAAAAAAAAAACCTGGTTTATAATTTTCAATATCTATGAGCATTACAAATACTAGTTCCTTGGGGGAGTGGGGACCAAGCTTTATATAGAAATAGGTTCTAAAAGGGTTTGGAGGAATGGAGGGAGGGAGTGTTGAGTGGAAGGACTTTGCAACTCACCACGATGGATAAAAAGAACTGAATGAACAGTGTAACAGCTGTGTTTTTACTGAATTTAGTTCAGGTTAGCACAGGAAGTAGGCACAGTTTAAAGAGACAGTAGCATGAAGCAACAATGGACTGACAGTGACAGGGAATGTCTTTCTGGAGCAAATTCCCAAGCTGGAGAAGTGGTTTAGGTTTTGGAGGAGCCTGTGAAGAAGTAATTTGTGAAACGAGAAGTGTTGCTTTCTGCTGCTGCACGTGACTGGGTGTCTGAGTGTCTAAATGGCCAAAGCTGGCAGGGCATGCATTCGGCCCTACCCCTCTCCTCTGTACCTACAGTCCCGTTTGCCACAAACAGTGACCTGGGGTGAATCTAAGCTTGGCCCCTTGGTCACAGCCACACTAGACCCAGAGAGTGGCTGGCGGGGATAGGGGGCGGCTGTCCAGTCACTTCCTGTTGGTATGTCTACTGGAGGGGGGCAAGATAAGTTGGTTCCTTGAGGAGCCTGTCACTTTGGGGGGCCCTGAGGAGCAGCAGTGGTAACAAGGGTGAGACTTTATCCTCACAGACTTCGCTACGGCTGGGCCAGACTGTCTCCACTGAGACAGGATGGGAGGAAGTCTTCCTTGGAGGGGGCTGAGGGGCCCCAAGGGAAGAACTCTAAGTCATGGCATTGAAGGAGCAACACTTCTAGGGCAAGTACATTGACTGCAGAGGTAGTTAGTGGCTTCCGCATGGGAAGGTCAGTCTCAGCAGACATATCAGGGCTGGGAGACAGAGCCACAGCCCCATGAGATTCTTCCCCATTATCAACCTTGAACAATGAAGGGTGGACTTATTAAGGGAGACCGCAGAAGCTCTCAGAGCAGCTTTGATTGGTCTCTGCATAAGTGAGGCTGATTGAGGGTGTGTATAGAAGAGACATTATAGCGATGCTCCTGTATTTTAAGACATGGCAACCTGTAAAATTATGAAAATGTACAAGGAAGATCCTGGGCTCTGACTAATATATTTCCAACTGCACTTTCTTGGGAGAGTCCTAAGAAGGAGGTGCAAAGACCTGACCCTAGCATTGGAAAAGGAGATGAAAATTTCCTGCTTCCTACAGAAGTATCTGCAACTTAATGATCTGATTTTTATTCAGATGCATTATATTATAGCCACAATCTGACATATCCACATATGTTCTCTTTTTGTGTGTGGGTGGAGCATGAAATGAGAAAAAAAGAGTGGATCCATTATATAACCTAGGAAGTAGTAGGAGAGTAACATAATATTGTAAAATTTCATGCAGCATTAGAGCTAAATCTTCTGTGTATATTTAATTTTCTCAGATTGGAAGTTTGTTGAGGACAGGAACCGTGTATTTGGCAGAGAAGGCATGTAAAGGAAGTTAGATTCCATTATTTCCTAGTGTTATTCCATTATTTCTTTAGATTGATGTTATGCATGACTGAACCTCAATTCTTATATTTGTTAAATGTATTTTTTTTAGCTGTACGTGGGCCTCTCACTGTTGTGGCCTCTCCCATTGCGGAGCACAGGCTCCGGACGCGCAGGCTCAGCGGCCATGGGTCATGGGCCCAGCCGCTCCGCGGCATGTGGGATCTTCCAGGACCGGGTCACGAACCCGTGTCCCCTGCATCGGCAGGCGGACTCTCAACCACTGCGCCACCAGGGAGGCCCTAAATGTATTTTTAATAACATTATCTTCCTTCTCTTAATTTTATCTTAATAGTAATTTTTATTAATAGTAGACTTTTAAATTATGATAACTACTGGTTTTTTCTCTTAGAAATACATGAACATATTAATGTTGTAGATTGTATACTTATTACAGTTTGGTAGAGGGAAAACTAGAGTCATCACAATTTTTTTGTTCAGCAGTAGAAAAAAGAAATTTACAATCAAAAAAGTACAATCATACCTTGCTTAACAAATACATTGGGATTGGGGCATCTTTGTAAAAATTAATCACGTAGAAAAATTTTAGAATAACCAGTTTTTATTTTTTTTCTAAGTAGCAGGCACTTTATGTGCACTCTCTTAGTTAATACAGTAACTCTTTATAGAGTATAGTATAATCCTTGTTTTAAAACATGAAAGTAAGTTTAACCAGGTTAATGGCCTGTGTTGACACTCAGTTCTGGTTCTGAGACCCAGACTCCTATAGCATCACACCACCTCCCGTTTGAACTGTAAGAAGTCATGTGGGAGTGTTCATGTCATCTGGCCTCACTGGTCAGTGCCCTTGAACCTGGCAGAATAAGCCAGGTTTTCTTGAGGTATGTTGTGGTGTCAATCATCCTCCAAATCTCAGTGGCTTAAAAACGACTCGGGGCCATTTCTCACTCCTGCTACCTATGAATTCGGCTTCATGCTGTCCTTCTTCCAGGATACAGCTGCCAGGACAGCCTTTCTCTGGAGGACTGTCAATCTTTAGGCGGAAGGCAAAGGAAAACGTGGGGAATGCTCCCTCGCTCTTCAAGTTCCCACCTGAAAGTGATACATCATCTCAGTCACATGTCATTGGCCAGAGCAAATCATTTGGCCACATCAAGCTCCACGGTGCTAGGGAAGGGCAATTCTGCCACATGCCTCCAAGCAGAGCCCCAGGTACCCCTCCCGTTTCCCAAATTGCCTTCTGGATGAAATATACATGCACAGTCAAACTTCTGTTCATGCACTGTGACCTTGGGCAGCACATATAGCTGTATGGCTTTGGGCAAATTATTTAATAATTCCACATAACACCACAGGGTTGTTATAAAGATGAAATGAGAAAGCTGCCTTTCTTTTTTCTAGGTACACTTTTCAGCAACAGAATTGAGGACATACTGTATATATAATTTCACATTCTGCTTTTAAAGTTAACATTATTTCATAAACATTTCCCCAAGTTATTATAAACTCCTTGTAGGAATCCTTATTATATTAGAATAATATAACAGGACACATTCTAAAGTGAGATATACATTTCTATATAAAGGGCGTTTTGCATTTGTAAGATGTTCCCAATTTTCAGTGGCTCCTTATCATCCAAATAGGTACCACTTCATTAAAGGAAGAAGTGGAAGCCTAGGCTGGCATTGCCCCCAACCGTCCCCTGGTGAGATGAATCAAACTTCCCACCGAGGATGACAGGATCGGGCACATACTCGCTTCTCTGAATAAGGGTTCGGGAGGACGTCTCCCCAGAGAACGCAGAGTGCACAGTGCTGTTTTGTAGGTCAAGGAGAAAGCCCTAAGAGATATTAAAAAAAAAAAATCGCAGTTACCAAAGGAAATGGATAAATGGAAACTGCTGCACAGAAAACATTGGTCACCGCAGCTTGCATGTTAGTGACCTGGGAAGGAGCGGAGAGAAGATAACTCACTGTCCTTAAACAAGTTCAGAGGATCAGGAATGTGAGAGAGGACTTTAGCACGCCTCACTTCCTTGGTCAGGCTCTGTGCCGTGGGCCATCCCTCTGGGGGCTCATAAGAGCTGGGCCCTTAAAAGAAAACCAAACTTTCCATCAATACTAGTTTTTTAAAGTATTATTTCTCTGGCCTTCATTGCCCCCCAACCCCTGGCCCTTTCTGAACAGGAGAAGAAGTAGAGGAGAATTTAAGAGCTGGAGGGGAGGTAGATACCCTTCCATCTATCCACACGTTGTTTCCTTCGCTCACTGACTCACATCGGAAGCGTTTATCGATGGGTCCTGTGCTGGGGGAGAAGGGCATGACACGGTCCCCGGCCTCAGTTGCTCCCTGTCTGGAGGGGGGGATCATAGAAGCAACTGACACTCACCACACAGTGACTGAGCCCATTACTGGGCACTGTGGGAACACTGAAAAGGGACACCTCGGCCGGCTTGGCAGAGTCAGGGACGGCTTCCGGAGAGGGGACAGTCTGACCAAGACCTGAACAAGCAGAGGTTGTGAGCATTCCCTATGATAGCCCCCTGGCTGCCTGTCCACCTGCAGGGGACTGCTGGTTCCTGGCCCACTAGTGGGGACGGGATTCCACATCTGGGCTTAAGCAAGGCGAACTGAACATAGCCGAACGCCTCAAGCTGGAATGGGGAGAGGGGTCTGGCTGGGGAGTAGGCGATTTTAACCATTAGGCTGTATTGACCGTGTGTGTAGGACTGATGGGGCTTCCAAGGGTCTTCCAGAATGTTTGAGATGTTCCCAACTTGAGATTAAAACAAAAAATAGTATAATCAAAACTATCGTATGCTTAATTTACTCATAATTATACACTTGCACACAATTTACAGAAAACTACACACTTAACGCGTAATTTATATGAGCTGAGGGGTGAAGCTGCTCTGGGGACCCCAGGCCGCCCCTCAAGAGCCAGAAGCGGCAGTGGACAAGGATGCCCAAGGCCAGGGTTTGAGCCCAGCTCTCCACTCAGTAACTATGTGACTCTGGGCAACTACTCACCTCTCTGAAGACTCAGGTTTCTCTTCTGACCAGCAGGGATGGGGCTGCTGCCTCGCAGGGTGGTTGTGAAGCAACCATGTAACAAATGCGGATGTACAGACAGGAGCCGTCTTGCTTGGCCCTGACTCCGGCCCGACTCAGCAGGCAGGTGGTTTGGCTCGCAGCAGACCTGTGATGGATGCCCAGACTTCCCTGACCACAGTTTCATCTCCCCTAATGTGGAGGAGGCAACTCGGGGACAGTTATTCTGGGCTCAATCTTGACCGACGGGGGAGAGCGGGCTGGTGCTGTTGAATGGATACATCGGACTTTCCAGTTCACAAAGCCTTTCACATGCATCATTTCACTTGGTTCTCTGAACAACCCAACGAAGAAATTAAAGTTGGCTCGTAATCATACATCCATGAGCTGAGGGGCTGCGACTTTTAACGCAGGTTTCCTGGTTCCACATCTTGTGCTTGGTCCCATGTGACCTTGCTCCCCGGGAGTTCATAAAAGGGGAGGGAATATCCAGACAGGGTCATGCATGGAGGAAAACCATCCATCAACCTACAGGTCCAGGGACTGATAGCTTATTTTCTTTTTGGTACAGGCAGGAGAAGGGAGGAGTGTGGGGAAGAGTGTTGATGACAAGTCTGAGCAAAGGGAAGGCTCGGCCTTTCTTCCTTGATGGGAAAGGGGCCTCCTGTGGGGAGAGGCAGAAGGAAGGACCCAAAGGCTAGAACGTGAAGCATCATCTTTAGCCGGGAGTGGACGGGGTGCTGATAGCCTTTCCTGAATTCAAACCGTGCGGCTCGCAGAGTTGTATGCCTTGTGCAAATCACATAACTTTCTGGAGCCTCGGTTTTTTCATCTGTAAAATAGAAGTAAAAATAGTTTTGCCATGAGAAATGAATGAGATAATACACGTCAATCTGCTAGCCCAGGGCCTGGCATAAAACAGATGCCTCTTCAGTAAGGGGAAGCTACTCCTCTTCCTACGTCAGCTGCGCTGAGTCCAGCAGAGCCCCGCCCAGGCTAGTCCAGCAGTCTGATGAGTTGCAGAGGACAGCTGTGCCACCACACATGTGATGGCTGTGGTCCTGTGATACCACACAGTTCTCACCTCCTCCTCCTGCCTGTGCCATCTTGGAAACATTTCTGAGACACGGTCTGCATTTTTTTCTCTGCCTCCTCGTAGCCTGGAATATAAACTGTGTGCACACTGATGCACGCATGCTCTTTCTTCCCAAAGCTGCAAAGGTCTCCACAGCCAAGGCCGCCATCTGCCCAGCAATTCACAGTGTAGGGACTAAGAATCTGGGTTCAGGCCCTTGTCCTGCTGCTTACTAACTGCATCATTTTAAGCAAGTAATTTAACCTCACTGTTTCCCGGTTTTCTCATCTATGATATGGGGTGATACTACTATTTACAACATAAATCTGGGCTGGTTTTTAAATGAGTTAATACATGAGATACAACACAGTGCCTGACACACAATAAATACTTAGTAAATATCAGCTATTATTGTTGCCACTGTTTACTGGCTGATTTTTCTACTCCTGGTTTCTCTCCTCTGCAATTTATCAAGCCCACGGTTGCTAGAAGAATCTTCAGACACTGGCTTCTGCACAATATCCTCTTGCCTGAGACCGTAGAGTGGTGTCTTCCTATTGCCTTTAGGTATGAGGCCAGACTGCTCACCTGGCAGTCAGAGGCTCACGCTGCCCTCCCATCCCACCGTCCAGATTTCTGGTCCACTCCCGCCTCCACCCCATCTCCTGAGAGCCCAGGCCACTGACTCCCAGGGTTCCATATCGGACTCACTCATCTTCCTCCTTCTCTCAGTCCTGGTAGATAAGTTCAGCCAAGCCCGTGGCTTCAATAGTTTTCTTTTCCTATTGACCAAATGCAAAATATCGCTCTCTCTGACTTGATTTATTGTTTGTTTGTTTTTGTGATTTCCACCATTAGTGATTCACTCTTTGAGTTGAGCATTGTTGTTCCTCTAGGATCCTCTTTTAAAATGCAGGTAATTATGGAAGTCCTGACTGGTTAGGTCCTTAAATACCCTGGGAGGCAGAACTTAAGAAGACTTAAGTGCTTATCTACTGGCTATCCTATCCTTGGGGCACTGGAGTGTCTGCAGAGAAGGTATTAAAAGTGGAGCTGAGAGGAGTAAACCTGGAGAAGGGGGAGATAGGCAGACGGGTGCATATTATCCCATTTTGTTTCTGAATGGTCTGAGCTGGGCATAGGAAGAGAACAAAGAGGAAAACTCAAAAAGCTGTTGTCTATAAAGTGATGAAAGTGAGATTGTCGACAAGCCTGTTAGGCTGAACAAGATGCTCTAGGGATTTATGGAATCTCAGGTTTAAACCAAAGGGCAACGCCTGGACAGACTAAGGCCAGAGGCTTTGGGCGAGAGGCTCTCTCTGAAAGACACTGGGTCCCTTTTGAATCTAAGAGAAAATCCTATAAAGATCTACCAGTCTTCTTTCTAGGAGTTTGTCCTAAAGAAATTATCAGAGAGTGGTCAGAGTTTATATATGAATATTATATATATTAGTTTCATATCATCATAGTATTATATATTAATTTTAAAAATCTGAAAATATCCTAGATATTGAGGAGTAGGAAACTATTTCAATGAAATATTGAATGGATTATCCTTGCATGGAAATGTTTCACATTTATTAAAATCATATTTTAAAGGATATTTCATGACATTGGGAAATGCTAATAGCATAAAATGAAATAAAAAATTAGGATACACTATTTATTTATTTATTTGGTTGCACGAAGTCTTACTTGCAGCAGGTGGGCTCCTTAGTTGTGGCTCACAGGCTCCTTGGTTGTGGCACACGGGCTCCTTAGTTGTGGCATGCAAACTCTTAGTTGTGGCAGGCATGTGGGATCTGGTTCCCTGACCAGGGATTGAACCCAGGCCCCCTGCATTGGGAACGTGGAGTCTTATCCACTGCGCCACCAAGGAAGTCCCCCAGGATACACTATTTAATAGTAAGTGTAACAGGTGAGAGTGGGTGCCTGTAGCATCCTCCCAACTTTCCAGTGAAAACCTTTTTCATCTTCAAGAAATATGATAAAACTGTCAAAAGTGAATGATATTAGTTTAGCAAACTGTAAGATAAGTCACAGTTTCATTTATTCTGTAAATGCAAAAAATAGAAAACATTTGTTAAGGTATAAAACAAACTCTACTATTGCCAATTCTAAACTCCAACAACTCTCTGTATTCAATATTTATGGAAGAACAAGATTAGCAGGAAATACATGAGAATGTTAACTGTGGTTATCGCTGAATGGTGAAATTACAGGTGATTTCAATTTTTACCTTTATATTTTGAAATATTTTAAATATTTTCTACAATGAACAAATACTATGTTTGTAATTAAAACAGTTTTTAATCTTCAAAGTTAAGGCTCATATAACATGGAGCTGTCTCATCTCTGTTTCTGGTATGGGTTCAGCTTTATTTTTTTAGTTTAAATATAATTGACATTAACATTATATTAGTTTCAGGTGTGCAACATGATTCGATATTTGTATTTATTGTGAAATGATCACCAGAGTATGTCTAGTTAACATCCATCACTACACATAGTTACAAATTTTGGGGGGGGATGAGAACTTTTTAGATCTACTGTCTCAGCACGGTTCAAATATACAATACAGTATTACCAACTATAGTCACCATGCTACATATTAGATCTCCATGACTTTTTATCTTATAACTGGAAGTTTGTACTTTTTGGCCACCTTCAGCCATCTCTCCCCACTCCCTCCAACTCTGGCAACCACCAATCTGTTCTCTGTATCTATGAGTTTGGTTTTTATTGTTGTTGCTTTTTTGTTTGTTTTTAAAAAATTCCATATATAAGTGAGATCATTTGGTATCTGTCTTTGGCTTATTTCACTGGGGTTCAGTTTTTAATAAAAATAGGAATCATTTCACCTGTGTTTGAGAGTGATAGGCAACTATTGTGTCTTCTGGAATTATCTATAGGCATGTGTATTCCAGGCTTAGTATTAGTTTTAGGAAGAAACTTCACACCTGCTTTCTCTGGCTTATGCAACCATGTATCTGTCACACTTATGTGTTTTTTAAAAGGCCTGAAAGGCTTTGCAACTCTGATCAGGAGTAAACACACAGGTTGCTTTCCAAACCAGCTGGCCCCTGCAAAAAGTGTCTCTTCCCAGGACAAATAACGGTTCCTTAAATCCAGGACGGGAGCAGCGAGACATCTGGTTTTGAGGACTCCTTGCTCAAGTCTACCTCCTGTTTAATGAATACTCCAGCAAAAGTTCTAGGTTTTTTTTTTTTTTTAAACTGGATATCGGTATCCTGGATTATAATCAAATTAATTTTAGAGAAATCTGACCATGTCACACAATCCCCACCTGTACCCTGTCACACGGCAGTCACAATCCTAGTGGCTCCTCGTGTCTTTGGGCATTCCTTTCAAACTCCTTGCCTTGGTACGTTGACTCTCTCTAACTCCCAATCTGGTTCCCGCCAACTTCTTTAGCTTCCTCTTCTGCTAATCCCAGGAAAAACAAAGTTCCTTGTAGTCCTTCAAATGTGCCAGGCTGTGTTACATCTCTGGGCTTTTAAATGTGATATTTCCTTTGCATAACACCCTCCCATTTCTTTTTATTAATCTAGTTAACACTTATTTGACTTCAAAACTTATTTAGATATTACCATCTCAGGAAGGTTTCCTTCTTCTGCATCCCTCACTCCCCATACTCCTAAGGATCCCAG